>NC_068912.1:113564024-116494024 GCF_023091745.1 Budorcas taxicolor
GCTACAAATGATGTTATTTCATTCCTCTTTATGGCTGAGTAATACTCCATTGTGTGTGTGTCTGTGTGTGTGTGACACACAGACATCTTTGTCCATTCCTCTGTTGATGGACACTTGGGCTGCTTCCGTGTCCCGGCTGTTGTAAATACGCTGCTGTGAACACTGGGGTGCATGTGTCTTTCTGAACTATTGTTTCCTCTGGTTGTATGCAGGAGTGGGATTGCCGGGTCACGTGGTAACTGTTTTCAGTCTTTTCCCTAAAAGAAAAGAGGAGCACTGTGGAAGGAGCACTTCCACACTGTGCCCCACAGGGGCTGTACCGATTTGCGTTCCCACCGACAGTGTAGGAGGATGCCCTTTTCTTCACACCCTCTCCAGCATTATTGACTTTCTGATGATGGCCATTCTGATTGGGATGAGATGGTACTTCATTTTAGCTTTGTTTGCGTTTCTGTAATATAATGATGTTTTATTTTTTTCCTTGACCACACTACATCACTTGTGGGATCTTAGTTCCCTGACCAGAGATTGAACCTGGGCTCTTGGCAGTGAAAACGTGGAGTCCTTTCTGATATTTCATTGTTAGTGTAAAGAAATGCAACAGATTTCTGTGCATTAATCATGTGTCTTGCTGCCTGGCTTAATTCACTTATCAGTTCTAATAGGCTTTGTGTGAACTCTTTTGGATTTTCTGTATGTATTATCATGTCATCTGTAAATGATGACAGTTTCACCTCTTCCCCTTCCAGTGTAGACACTTAATTTCTTTTTCTTCTCTGATTGCTGTGGTTAGGACTTCCCATTGCTGTGTTCAGTGTAGGTGGTAAGAGTGCACATCTTTGTCTTATTCCAGATTTTATTGGGAAGACTTCAAGGTTTTCACCATTGAGTATTATGTTGGCAGTGGGTTTACTGTAAATGGCTTTTTTAATGTTGAGTTATATTCCCTCTGTATCTATTTTGTTGAGAGCTTTTGTTTTCTTTTTAGTCATAATGGATGTTGAAATTTATCAAATGCTTTTCTGCCTATTGAGACGATCATGTGGTTTTTGTCTTTCCCTTTGTTGGTGTTGGTACAGTCCCATTGATTGACATGTGTATATTGAACCATCCTTGTGAACCTGAGATGAATCCAACCTGATCATGATGAAGGATCCTTTTTATGTGTTGTTGGATTCAGTTGCTACTATTTTATTTAGAATTTTGTCTTTTCATTCTTGATGGTGTCCTTTTATGCATAAAAGTTTAATTTTGATGAAGTCTAGTTTATTTTTTTCTTATTTTACTGGTGCTTCTGGTATCATATTTAAGAAACCGTTGCCAAATCCAAGGTCAAGAAGGTTTATGTTCAAGTTTTCTTCTGTAAGTTTTCTAGTTTGAGACCTTACGTTTAGTCTTTGATCCATTTTGAATTAATTTTTACATGAGGTGTGAGGTAGGGATCCACCTTCATTCTTTTGCCTGTGAGTATCCAATTGTCCTAGCACCACTGGTTGAAGAGGGCTTCTTTTTTTTCAACTGGATTCTGCTTCTCAAGCTCTATACCTTGTAATACTTACAACCAGCTAGTGCACTTTTGCAGATTGGTTGGTTATCTTGGCCATTTTGGAATGGTCTCAGTAGTAATTGTTTTCTTTTTGAAGATATTTTAAATTTATCTTTCAGTTCAGTTCAGTCGCTCAGTCGTGTCCGACTCTTTGCGACCCCATGAATCGCAGCACACCAGGCCTCCCTGTCCATCACCATCTCCCGGAGTTCACTCAGACTCACGTCCATCGAGTCCATGATGCCATCCAGCCATCTCATCCTCTGTCGTCCCCTTCTCCTCCTGCCCCCAATCTCTCCCAGCATCAGAGTCTTTTCCAGTGAGTCAACTCTTCGCATGAAGTGGCCAAAGTACTGGAGCTTCAGCTTTAGCATCAGTCCTTCCAAAGAAATTCCAGGGCTGATCTCCTTCAGAATGGACTGGTTGGATCTCCTTGCAGTCCAAGGGACTCTCAAGAGTCTTCTCCAACACCACACTTCAAAAGCATCAATTCTTTGGTGCTCAGCCTTCTTCACAGTCCAACTCTCACATCCATACATGACCACAGGAAAAACCATAGCCTTGACTAGATGGACCTTAGTCGGCAAAGTGGTGTCTCTGCTTTTGAATATACTATCTAGGTTGGTCATAACCTTTTTTCCAAAGAGTAAGTGTCTTTTAATTTCATGGCTGCAGTCACCATCTGCAGTGATTTTGGAGCCCAAAAAATAAAGTCTGACACTGTTTCCACTGTTTCCCCATCTATTTCCCATGAAGTGATGGGACGGGGATGCCATGATCTTCGTTTTCTGAATGTTGAGTTTTAAGCCAACTTTTTTGTTCTCCTTTTTTACTTTCATCAAGAGGCTTCTTAGCTCCTCTTCACTTTCTGCCATAAGGGTAGTGTCATCTGCATATCTGAGGTTATTGATATTTCTCCTGGCAATCTTGATTTATTAAATTTATCTTTAATTTTCAAAATTTTGGCTGTGCTTCATTTTTGTTGCAGCACATGGGCTTTTCCTGTTGCAGAACATGGGCTCTAGAATGCGTGGGCTCAGTGGGTACCTGGTGCATGGGCTCAGTGGGTACCTGGTGCATGGGCTCAGTGGGTACCTAGTGCGTGGGCTCAGTGGGTACCTAGTGCCTGGGCTCAGTGGGTACCTAGTGCATGGGCTCAGTGGGTACCTAGTGCGTGGGCTCAGTGGGTACCTAGTGCCTGGGCTCAGTAGTTACTGTGCGTGGGCTTCGTTGCTCCACGGCATGTGGGATCTTAGTCCCCAAACTCCATCCCCTGCATTGGAAGGCGGATTCTTAACCATTGGACCACCAGGGAAGTCCCAGAGTGATTCTTGGTAGAATTATTGTTACGGATGATTATAATACATTTACACGGGAAATATCTGCATCTCAGAATTTTTACTGCCATGAAACTCTACTGCATTTCACAGTTGAGAGTGAATTCAGTTCCTTCTATGGTTTGGAAAACTTTGAAATAAATGCCTAATTAAATCCAATCCTGTTTGATAGTTTCTGTGTTTGAAGCTGAGTGAGAAGAAGTCTGGGAAATAGCTCTTTATCTCGCTTCTCTCTCTGGTGGCTCAGAGTTTTCATGTACTGTATGAAGTCCGACGTTTGTCAAGACTGAGGTGTGAGTCATAATTGCCTGAGTGTTTTTTTTTTTTTAACAGTCTGCTAGTCATACGTTCTGTGTCTTTTTGTATTTAACCAGTATTGTGTATGAGCCGGGATCTTGCCATTTATAGAAACCCTGTGGCTGCTTTGCCCTCTGGCAGCACATGTGGGAGAAGCAATTCAGTGACGTGTGTGAGAAACCCCAAGGAACTGCATACTCTTGCCTGGTAATTCCGCTGGTGGGACCTTGCCTCGAGGAACTAATCTTAAATGTGAAAAAAGCTTCACGGACAACACATTTATCGCACCATTAAATACAAAACGTTGCAGGCCCGGAAACGTTTTCAGTTTAACTCAGGGAGTTAATGACATTGGCTGACACCTGTTTGGCGCTGGTCCTCCCTGCCTGGTGCCCAGGTGGTTTCACCTCGCCTTCATGACTGCAGGGAGGTTGCCACGATGGGGCTGAGGCACCCAGCAGCACTGGGAAGTGGGAGAGCAAGGACCCCCTTTTGGCCTCCTCAGCCACTCGGGTGCTGGCAGAGAGTGGTCCTTTGGATGGTACTTGGCTACGCTGGGAGAGTAGAGAGCCTGTGTGTATAGACATTCAGCTGCGTGCAAAGTTGAGAGCTTCCAAACCCATGTCAGGGATCACTCTGGCTGGTGTAGTCTGGATTATTTTTATTTCTTTTCTGCGTGGTCATTATTATTTTGTGCTAAAGAAAACAGAAAAGCGTAACACTCTCCCCTTCAATTGACGGTTCCTTCCACTGAGAGCGTCCGTCTCGCCGTGGTGGCTGCTGTGTGCTGGGAGCGGGAGGTGGAGACGAGTCTGCCCTCAGTTGCTTCTCTGGCCTGTCCTGAGACACAGCTGCACAGCTCGAAATGGGCCAAAGCAGATTAAATGTACGGAGCCACATATGCAAAAGGGCATGATTTTTGAAAACACAGGATTTAAGTTTCACAGAATCCCAGTGTGTATGTTATATGGAACATTTTAGTTGTGTTCCATTTAAACTTTTAACTCCTCTGTTGAAAATAAAAAGCTTAACATAAGCAGAGAGCTCAAGGTCTCGGGATAAATAAGGTACGGTTTAGCTTGATGTTGAGACTGATGCATGAAACACTGTTGCTTTCTTAGATATTTTCATAATTATGTCAGCGTCCTTAAGCATCTGAGTAAATGAAGTCGAAGTACGTTGTAGAGAAACAAAATGGAAAATAAAAGCAGATCAGTCACAATGTATTGTTTGGAAAAGCAGATTATTAGTAAATAATTTGTATAGCATATAACCCCACTTTTCTGTTTTATTTATACACTGAAACCACGCTGGAAGGATACTGTCTCAGGATGTTACTAGCAGGTGTTAGCAGTGGCTGGACTCCGAGTGCCCTCAAATAAAGTAAAAGGAACTTTCAGTCGGCCCGTCAGCCTTGCACTGGACTGTTTAATGCTGGACTTTATTTCCACCTGAGGTCTGAAAATGGGCCAGGGGGCATTGGGTTGAGCGCATGCCCAGGAATGAGGAAGCTGAGTAATGATGGTTAGGGTGCTGTTCTAACATCTGTGTAGCACTTGGCAGTGTCTGAGCTGTTTCCTCAGACGTCTTCTGCTCTGAGCAGCACATTCTTGTTGGGGATCCGGCCCGTCAGGAGACTGGGACGAGGGCTGTGGCTGCTTCTGACCCAGGCAGTAGTGGCTTTGGGCCTTGCGCTCCAGCCCCCGTTGTGCTTCCTTCACACCTGAGCTTCCAGAGCACCGTCTGTATCCCCATGATGGAAATGTCCAAATGTACGCAAGAGCAGGGAGAAGAGTTTGAGTCGTCGCCAGTCCAAACATCGTCAGCGCTGTCTCTTTCTTGTGTCGTCTAGCCCCACCCTTGAGCCCTTCTTCTTTCCTGAGTATTTAACATAAACTCTTAGGTTACCTTTTACTTTGTACCAGCATGCTGCTTGCTTAAAGATCAAGGGTCCTGTCTTTTTCATCATCGTATTCCTAGCAGTGCTTTCACTAAGTGTTCAATAAATATTTGTTGGAAGGAGAAGTGCGTTTCATTCCACAGGTCCCTGGGGAGAGGGAGTTTCCTCTCTCGGCTCCCAGAGGTGGGCTGAGTCTTCGGTGCCATCAGTGAGCCCCCGCGTGTGTTTGGAGGCCAACCTTGTGGGTCGTGGAGGAGGTTGTGCCTTGAGCTGTGCGTGTCTGCCCAGGTGTCCACCCTGGAAGAGTGAGTTCTTTTCACCTGAAATCAGGCAGACCTGGGTTTGAACTCTGCCTCTGTCCCTCCTGTATGGACATAGGTCCTCTCTGGGCCTCAGTTTCTTCATCAGTGAAAGGGGGTAGTGGCCCTTCACAGGGTGGTGAAGATTGAGGGAGACGGTGATGAGGACTCAGGTCCTGGGGGAGTGGGCGACAGCACGGATGCCGGTGCTGTCCCTCCTCCTTGCACGTTTCTGCGGAGCGGAGACATCCGCACGGCCTCCCTTAGGAGGTGGCCGTGCAGATGGAGTGGGACCGTCAGGGATGCCGCGGACATGGGCTCCCCTAGGGGCTGCTGCCCCGCAGACGCTGCCCTTCTGGGCAAGTCCTTTTAGATGGCGTGTCTTCCGGGAGGCCTGGCTTCCTCCCCGGTCTGGTCTACCCTGTCCTCTTCGCCCTTACGTAACCATTTTTATTATTTTATGATTTTGGTTTATTCTTCCATTGTTCCTGGTTGAAAATTTAAAAATAATATGTGCACATGTTTGCTTTTCAGTTTAATTTCTGTTTGCACGCGCACGCACACGCACATCCTTTTGACACATAGGCAGCATACTCCGTGCTTGTTCTGAGCCTCCTTCTCTGTGAGCTGGAGGTCATTCCATAGTTGGACAGGGACCACCGCACCCCTCTCCCAGCGGGGTAGCGCTCTGTTTCCTGACTGTGCCAGAGTCTGTTCAGCCACTTGGATTCCTTTTGGTCTCTTACTGTGCTATTTCGCAGCACCTGTCCTTGTCCAGACCTCTGCTGTGGTTTTGCTGGAGTGTCTGTGAGGGTGGCTCCTTGGAGCGGGCTTGCTGGACCTGAGGGCAGCGCACGTCTGATCTGCGGGGTGTTGCCGGCTTCCCGTCCCAGGGCTCACCTCATCCTGGAGTTGACCAGCCGGTCTTCTTCACAGGCGCCCAGAGTGTGCTGCCTTTTTCCAGTTCTCTTTGTGTCAGTCTGATGGTGAGCACACTATTTCAGTTGCGTTTTGTTTTTCTCTTGTCATGAGCTAGGGTGAACATCTTTTCTTGTGTCTGAGGGCTCTTCAGTTTTATTTTTTTGTGAAGTGTCTGTTCTTATTTTTTTTGCCCATTTTCCAATCAGGTTGTTAGTTTTTTTTCTCAGTTTTAGGAGCCTTTTTATAGCTTAGGTAGATGAGCCCTTTATAATATGTTGCGGAAAGTTTCCTCAGGATTCTCAGTGCTGGGCACCGGGTGACTAAGGTGAGTAAGTAAGAGCAGTAGGGCAGCCATAGCCTTGGGACTGTCTTGATCTGGTGTGGGAGACAGCCTCGTGATGGAGGGTCATAGACTTGCCAACAGATACTTTTGGCCAGGCTGCCTAGGCTCTGGGTTTGAATTTCAGGTCTTCTGTTTACTGGCCATGTGGCCTTGAGTGAGTTGCTTAATTTTGTGGCCTTGAGTGAGTTGCTTAATTTCTCTGACCGTCAGTTTCCTAGTCTATAAAAGATATGGGAATATTACTATATGCCTCCAAAGTTGGTGTGAGGATTAAAAGGTAAAAATGGCTTGTGTTATATGTATGTAGTCGATTCGGTGGGCACTCACTCAGTAAGCTTGTAAAATAACCTGTTCTTTTAAAGGTTATTGGGTATGTTTGGATATCCAATAACATTTGGATATGTTGTCCATGCCTGTGCTTTGTGAACAGATTATTTTCTGATTGTTTCCTGTTTATTATGGAACTGAACTGAACTGAACTGAAACCCTAGAAGAAGGTTTGAGATTAGAGTGAGGAGGCCTGACATTTCTTTTGTGGTCTGTCATTGGCTGTTTAACCTTGGACAAGATTACTTGGTCCCTTAGTGACCTGGAGTCTTATTTGTCACTCAGAATATTAGTGTATGTCTCATAGACCTTACGTGTTTGTTCTATTAAGAAGGCAAATAAATATAAAAATGCTCATGAAAATTTCAAGTGATGTGCAAATTTAAAGTAACACATTTTACTAGCTTCTTCATGGAAACGTTTTATTTTATTTTTATTTATGTTTCTGGCTGGACCGTGCGGCTTGTGAAATCTCAGCTGCCCTGGCAGTGAGAACGCATGCACAGTCCTGACCGCTGGACTGACAGGGAAGTCCTAAAAACTTTTTTTTTTTTTTTAAGGAAGCCACTTACTTATTTATTTATTGTAAAAAATATTTATTTATTTTACTGCAGGAGGTCTTAGTTGCAGCGTGTGGTATCTAGTTCCCTGACCAGGGATTGAACCAGGGCCCCCTGCATTGGGAACTCGGAGTTCTTAGCCCCTGGACCACCAAGGAGGTCCTAAGGAAGCCATTTAAAAGGTAAACCTTCTGGCTGTGCTGGGTCTCTGCTGCTGCGCACGGGCTTTTTCTGGCCGCAGTGCGTAAGGGCTCTCGTCCTTGCGGCGGCTTCTCTTGTCGTGGAGCACAGACTCCAGGCGTGCGGGCGTCGTGGCTGCAGCACGTGGGCTTGGGAGCTGTGGCTTCGTTGCTGTGCGGCACGTGGAATCTTCCCAGACCAGAGGTCGAACCCGTGTCTCCGGCACTGGCAGAAGGATTCCCGTCCACTGCGCCGCCAGAGAAGTCCCCAGAGACATTTGAATAGTTCTTCTACATAGTAACTTTTTATGCTAGTATCCCCACTTTTTTTTTTTTTTTTTGACTTTGAATTTTGGATGGTGTTGCCTAACATAGGTTTGTGTAATATTGTTTTTTTTGGAAGGGTGAAGAAGGTTGAAGGACAAATAGATGGCTGAAGTGAGCATGTGGCCAGTGGCTAGTTTTTCAGTCCTTTCTTCCTTTACTTCATCCTCTTCACCCTTTCTCTCCTTGCCTGCTTGCAGCCCTCTGCCTCAGGCAGGGTGGTCAGGAAGCTGCGAAAATTCTCGCACTGACAACACAATGACAGCATCAGCAGAGCTCTGCTTGAGCTCTCACTCCCATCCTTTTATTAGCCTGGTTTGTCCCTTTATGTTTGCACACCACATAAATGTAGGCTGTGATGCAAGTGGTGACACGTGTGCGTGACTCCCCCCCGCCCCACGGTGGGGCACGCGGATGCCCCCTCCCGGGGTCTCTTCTGCCCAGCCTCCTGCAGTTCAGCATCTTATTTAGTCATCATTCGACTTAGCATCCCCACGGTTCATGCTTTCTGCCGCTTTTCCGCTTAGCAGCCTCTCCTTGCTGTCCTTTTGCAGGGCTGCTTAGAATATTCTGGATGCCTTCTCTGGCTGTGTACTTCATGTATCTTCTCCCTGATGTGGTTTCTCTCTTCCGTTTCTTTGTAAGGTGTCCGATGACCAGAGGTTCTCGGTGGGAATGAAGTTGGTTTTAGAGACCTTATGCTTTATGTTTAGTATTTAAAAGTCCTGTTTGAGAATCTTTTTCCAGTCCTAAGGTCCTAGAGAAATGGTCCGGTGCTGTCTACTGAGGCTTTTCAAGTTTCACCTTCTGCACCGACTCTGCTGACTTGCGTGTGGTGTGTGAGGTGGGGGCCTGTGGCACCTTCCCCTCGGATGATGACCTGTGCCGGTCCACTGACTAGTGTCTCCCCCGCCACCTGTGGTCTCCTGTCATGCCTTCAGCCCTGTGGGCATCTGAGCTTTGACCCCCAAGTTCTGTTTCTGGTTCTTGGTTCTAAGGAGTAGCTCAGGACATGGGCAGATACTCCTCTTGCGGCAGTAGTCTTTGAAGCCTTGCTGTCGGTGCTGAGCAGGAAGCGTTCTAAATGTTCAAGCCGTGGGAGTGTGTTGAATGATTTACGCTTTTCACTACTGTGAGAAACTCTGTAGCAGACAGAGATGCATTTGCTAATATGGAAGGCTGTTGATAACACATGATGACAGAAAGAATAGGAAGATCAAGCACGGAGTGTACAATATGATTCCATGCTCATAAAAAGTTAAGATACATGGAAATTAAAAAAACAAAAAACCAGCCTGCCATCTTTGCTTCCTCCCGTCCGAGTAGCCTTCACTGCGCTTTGGTCTGGTGTCCCCCCGGTCGGGGCCCGCGCCTGGCCCCGGCGGGCCCTCGGTGACTCCTGGTGGCCGCCGCCTCGGGCTTCTCCCAGCCCCTGCACCCCACCAGCCGGCGTCCCCGAGGCGCCCTGGATGCCTTTTCTCCTCTGCTCCTCAGCTTCGTGCCACTTCTTCCCTGTCCTCCTTTTCGGACCCCCAGCTTCCCCCTGCACCCGATGTTGGTGTCCTGGGCCTCTCGGTGCCCTGGGCCTCTTCTCCTTCCCCTCTGTTCCCGAAAGGGACGCCTCTACGGCGTCTCCCGCTGAACCTTCTCACGCGCCCCCATTGCACGGTCTGCCGCCGGTCCTCCGCACGGCTCCCCTGGCCTTCCCGGGCCTCAGAGTCTCTGTGTCCAAGACGAAGCACATCCTCCTCCAGGAGACCCCTGGGGTCGCCTCCATCGTCCCATCTGTGGTGCGTCCTCTGAACACTCTCATGCCCGTGACCATGACTCCTTCCTCCCAGATGCCGCTCACTGCCGGCTGCCATCCTGTAAGAGTGGAGGATTCTGCCTGCCTCTTGGTTTCACTCTCACCTCCTGCCCTCCACATGGTGGCCCAGATCGTCCTTCTAAACTCTGCAGCCTGAGAAACCACCCCCCTGATCCGGGGCCCCGTGACTGACAGTGTGCCCTTAGGGAGCTGGTGGGGCCCCGGTCAGCTACCAGCCCTGCGGGCTCTGTCTGCAGCCCTCCGCGGGCTGTGGACGCCTCTGCCCTGCCCGCTCAGACCAGCTCTGGGCCGCCCTCCCCAGCGGGAAGTGCTCCCTCCCCGGCACCCTGTGTGCTCTGTCCTCCCCTGGTCTGAGCTGTCCCTGGAGCCGACGGAGTGGTGGCCGCTGCTTGTCTGGGGAGGGTGTGGAGGAGGCAAGGGAAGGCGTTCCACTGCCTTTGCAGAGGGGTTGACTCCCTAGGACTGGGGGCACCGAGTCCCATAGGCAGGCCTGCTCTCGCCATCTCTGCCTGCTGGTTGGTGCATTTGGAGGGCATTTCCAGAGCTGCCTTAGCTGCCCCTAGCTCCTGAGCAGGATGACTGCAGACTCAAGCCTTCCCTGTGGCAGGTGCTGTCTCACCTGGCGTTGTGCGCCTCTCTGGGGGTCAGCGGGTGGCTGTGGCACCCAGGGCCGCGCTTTGGCACAGGCTGAATACCCTGCCGGGTTCTCCACCCCCCATCCCCACCCCCAGAGCCTAGCCAGGACTGGCGTCCTCCCTTTGGACCTGGGTCCAGTGCTCCCTTCCCGCTCAGATCCTCAGCACCCACCCATGTGTGCTGCAGCTCAGTCCTCCCTGTCCCTGAGGGTGAGGGAGATGCCCTGGACAGCTCGAAGGACAGAACTGGCCCTGTCGCCTGTGCGAGAACTTGACAAAGCGGTGCTTAGAGCCTGGCCTCTCGGCTGTGGGTTTGGACTCCTGGTCCTCTGCTCTAGTGGGCGTGCGGAGCCGTGCGAGCTGAGCCGTTTCCTGTGGGTGCCACTTACCGGCTGCCAAATGCAAAGCACAGCTGATTAGTCAGGGGTGTGCTTTTCTTGACCACTTTTATTTAGTTCATTGCTTTTGACTGAGTGTTAAAAATATTCTGCAGCATATCTATAGTCCTCACGAGCAGCAAATGTGAGAAGAAATGCAGTTTCTGAGAAAGCTTCAGAGAAATACTGGTCTTTATCTTTTCCCCAGCCCTTCCGCTGAAACCCACCAGAGTCTTTTTCTGAGCACTCTTGTTCTATAAATAGAACGACAGCTCTCCTTGGGTAGCCCGAGATCGCAGCTCTCATCCGCTCTCTGAAAGATGTGTGTGTGGTGTATGTGTGTGTGTGTGTGTGTGTGTGTGTGTGTTGGAGTGTGTTTGTTCTAATTTTGCTTTTCTTTTATGTGTGGCATGTGTAGGGGAGATGCAAGAAAAATACTCGAGCATTTATCCTTTAAAAAGAACTTCTTTTAACTTTTCTGGGTCTCGGCCTGTGATTTTGTTGTCTTTTAGAATTTTTTTCCTTTTTCTTTCTGCATTTGCGAAAGAGATGGAGGCGATTGCTTCCCCTGCAGAGGTAAGGAAGATGCTTGGGGGCTGGGAGAGGTGCCTGGGTCTGTGAGCGGGACCTGTGGGGTCCCGAGCAGAGGCTCGCCTCGGGGGGCGGGTGGTGCAGATACCGGGGTCTGCACCGCCGGGCGCGGGTGCAGTGGCCTGTCTTTGAAGAGCATATTGAAACAGCATCCACGTGTGCACTTGGGTCTGAAAAGAATCCTCGGACGCAGCCCAGCAGTCCTTCCGTAGCGCAGGCCGGTTTCCACCTGAAGCTCCTTGGTCAGGAGGCTTTCTCTCCGCCACGGGCCAGCACGTGTCCCTCCCGCATCGTCGGGTCATGCTGTGTTCGTCTCTCCTCAGTGACCTGGAAGAGGGGTGGGTGACCTCCTCAGAGATAACAGTGAGGGCTCCCGCCCCAGGATAAGTGCAGCCGTTCCTTGCTAGCTTTCCCCCAGAGTTGATCCTCTCGGGCGTTGGAGAGGTTGCTGTTTGTACTGCTGGGCCAGGCCCGAGGGAGCGGGGCTCTCGGGTGGACCTGTGCACGGCCAGGCGCTGGTGGGGTGTGAGGGGGTGTGTGTGTGTGTGTGCGCGCGTGTGCCCGGGGTGGGGGCGCTGTCTCCAGCATTCGCCTGTGGGGAGCAGCAGTACCTCCCGGGTTCTGTTGCCTCCCCTGTTAGGAGCTGGCTGATGGAGGGACAGATAGACAGCAGTGACCAGGTCTCGCCTCTGACGTGTTCGGGTGACGTAGGGTTTCTGTGTCTTGTTTCATCTTACGTCGTCTTCAGTGGCCGCAGGTGCCCAGATGCTTTGTACAGCCATTTAAAAGTGACGTAAAGTGCAGAGCTGCACAGGGTCAGGTGCTGCGACGAGCAGCTTCTTTGGACCGCTGTCCTTGTCCTCGAGCAGCGTTTCTGCGCGTCCTGCCTCTGCTGCACCGGGAGATGCTGGGCTTAGCTCTTGCTGGGAGCCCGGCTCTGGTGTCAGGGCACCTTGTTGCTTAGTTTTGACTGTTGGCTGCTCCAGGTGGTCCAGCACGTCTGCTGACCAGGCAGGACCCTGAGCACTTGGCTTGTAAGTGGTGCGGCTCCGGGCTTAGGGTCTAGGACGCTGCCCTGTTCTGGGTGTGTGTGCCGAGCCGAGCGGACTGCCCTTCACCCCATGCTTCTCTCTGCACTCCTGCCTCGGTGGCAGGCTGGTCAGATTTGGGGGTGGAGGCGTCTCAGTGACGTTGCTGGTGGCACCTCTCTGTGTCGCAGTGTGGGTCACGCCTGGCCCGTGCACAGGGCCGAGGGCCGAAGAGGGGCAGGCCTAGGCCGTGGTGAACCCCGTAGCAACCTACGTCGACAGTTTTGGCAGCCGGCTCCTGAGAAATGGCAGGAGGCCAGAGAGCACGGAGGCCGGGCCAAAAACAGCTGAGAACTACCCAGCGCTGAGGCTGGAGAACATGGGTCCAGCGTGCCCTCGCCCCCTTCTGCTGACCCCCACCCAGGGCACGCGCTGGGCACACCTGGGCCTTTGGCCCCACCTCCCCGCTGCTCAGGCAGGCCATCGCCCCCTGGAGGATAGGGTCAGCCTCCACCCGCTGCCCACTCAGCTTGTCCATAGGTTGGGGTTTGCACAGAGGGTGAGAAATAGTTCTTCTGTTAGGCCGTCAGCCCATTAGAGACACACACAGATACTCTGGGCTGTCAGTGGATAAGCGCAGCACCGTGAAAACACACGCTCATGAATCCCTTTCTGTGCTTCCAGACCGTCATCAAAGAGGGGATGCTGACCAAACAGAACAATTCATTCCAACGATCAAAACGAAGATACTTCAAGCTTCGAGGGCGGACGCTGTACTATGCAAAAACTGCCAAGGTGAGACTCAGTGGGGGACCCTTGATGAGAGGAAACCTCCCGAGAAGCTGCAGGGAGAGCTGGGTTCCGGGTTCTCCCTGGGGAAATACCTTTGATTCTAGATCTCATTTTCCGAGCGCGTTTTGTGAGCCTCTGGGGTGCTGGGTCTTATGTCTTGTGAACATTGATTTTTCTAATCAATTTCCTTTCTCTTTAATGTCATAGGTCACCAGTGGGGAGATATGGGGAGGGAAAGGTCACAGAAGTAACCATGTGACAAGTAGACATCGTTCTTTTGGAAAGATTGGGGATCACTGGCTTAAAAACCCTCTTATTTTGGCCTAAAAATCTATTTTTTTCCAAAGTTTTCTGTATTTTTTTAAATCATTAAAAAAATGGATGATGATGATTGTTTTTTGCATTTGGCCGCACTGGGTCTCTGTTGCTTTGCAGGGCCTTTTTCTGGCTGCAGTGAGTGGGGGCTCCTCTTCATTGCGGTTCTTCGGCGTCTCATTGCGGGGGCTTCTCTTGTTGCAGAGCACAGACTCTAGGCCCTCGGCTTCCTTAGTTGCAGGATACGGGCTCAGCATTTGTGGTCCATGGGCTTAGTCGCCCCATGGCATGTGGAATCTTCCCAGACCAGGGATGGAATCCATGTCCCCCATATTGGCAGAGCACTTCTTAGCCACTGTACCTACACCAGGGAAGACCTTTTTTTTCTCTTTTTTCAAAACAGTTTTATAAACACTGTATAGAAACTTAATGTGTGCAACTTGATGACTTTGGAGACAAGTGTATATACCTGTGAAGCTAACTAAAAATATGCTTTAAGTGTATTGGGCTTTTTGGTGTGTGAAGAGAAGCTGTCTCTGGGCTTTCTAGCCATGATCCTTCCTCCCGTGTGTCATCTTTGTAAGATTTATAGCTGGAATCACCAGGCAGACGCCAGTGACAGAGGAGGAGCTGTTGAGAGTCTCTGAGTCACTGCCTGGCTTAGGCGACTGTGGTGTGGCACACTTCAGACACTAGTGTGTCTACAAACCTAGTTTTTGGTGTTCTGAACACCAGTCTTTGTGTTCAGATGCTAACATTTTAGTATTATTAATAAAAAAACTGGAATCTGAGTAATTTGCATTTTGAGATGTATCCCTAGTGAGTTAGTACATTAAAATCTGAAACTGTACAGAGTAACTTGTTTAGAAAGGATTCTGACCACATCCTTCATTTAAAAAAAAGACAGACTCGTGTAGTTATTTTAGTTCAGGGGGCGGGGGGGAGTTACTTAAAAGGCTGAGTCTTTTCTAAGTTGCTAGTGTTTCCTCCAGAGGGGACAGTAAGGGTAGCAGGAGCTGGGGGGCTGTGACGGGGGGCCTTGGCGGGGAGAGTAGAATGGGGAGGGGCGTGTCCCAGGCCTGCTTCTAGACCCTCCTTTCTCTCTGGGACTAGATTGTCTCTGCTGTGCCCCTTTGTTTTCTTTCATGGCTGGGTCCCTTCTGTTGGGGTCAGTCTGTCCTCCCCTAGAATCGTTCATTTTAGCCAATACCTTTCTCCCCAAGCGTGCAAGGTGGAGAAAGGAAAGCTGAGAGGACAGAGGACCTCCTCTCTGGATCCTGCTCTCAGGTGGACTCATGGGAGGACGTGTCTCTGACTTCACTGGCGCCGGTCACTAGGGAGCTCCCTGGACTTAGAAAAGGTCTTGAGCTTCCCCGTGAGCCCTGCGTGCCGTCAGCAGTGGGTCGGGTGGAGTTACTCGGGTCCATGTAGTTCTCACACGCTTGGCTGGGGTCGAGGGAGAGCAGTGGGCAGTCCGGGACGGGCATGCCTTTGCCCCCTCTGACTGTGGCCCCTGTATTCTTCCAGTCGATCATATTTGATGAGGTGGACCTGACCGATGCCAGTGTGGCTGAATCCAGCACCAAGAACGTCAACAACAGCTTTACGGTGAGTCTGTGGGCGCATACCTCTCTCGATTCCTCCGCCACCTTTGGTTTTCCTGTTTAATTTGAATGGGGTGTGTGTGAGCAGTTCAGACTTTTCATCCTTTGCCCTCTGATTGGAGCAGTTCTTGATAAATTTTGAGTTCAAGGTTCGAAATTGTGCAGTGGCTGGAGAAAAACTGAGAATTTGGCACATGTAAGCATAAAAGAATGAGAGGGTCCAAATGAATTGTTTAAACACGTTGTAGTTTGCATTTCTGTAACTGTTTTACACAGAGATTCATTTTTCAGGATTGCCGTGGAAAATTTGGGAACACAGGAAAGAATGTGGAAGCAATTAGAAAATAACCGTAATTTAGCCACCTCAAAATAGAATGTTGATATTTCTTTAACAGTTGTACACAGAGAACTGTTTTTCATGATCATTGTAGAAAATTTGGAAATACAGAAAAGAATATGGAAGCAATTAGAAAATAACTGTAATTTAGCCACCTCAAAATAGAATGTTAATATTTTAGTATACCTATTTTCTTTTTAAAACTTAACCCTCCCACCCCCATATATAGAAATTATGTTGTACTTTGTGCAAAAGTTCTAAATGCATAAACTCATGTGAGCCTGGGGGTACCCAGCTGCTCACTTTAGAGTGATTATCTTTACGTCTAAATGTCTGTCTCTTGAGCAGCATTATAGCATGGGATGACAGTGATCCTTTTGATTTGATCCTTTTGGTGAAACACCTGTTTGATTTTTTTTTTCTCTTGACAATTTATGGTGATCACTTCCCATGTTGATTGGTCTAAATGTTCATTATATTTTTTAATGTCTATACAGCATTTCTTGTATGACTTTACAATTTTGGCTTCAGGGATGACTTTAGAACCTACTGTGTAAGGTATGATTCTAATATTAATAACCGGAATAGAGTATTTTAAAATATTTTTCTTCATGTTATTAAGTAATTTTATCTAGAAATACAGTGAAAGTGAAAGTGAAGTCACTCAGTCGTGTCCGACTCTCTGCGACCCCATGGACTGTAGCCTATCAGGCTTCTCTGTCCATGGGATTTTCCAGGCAAGAGTATTGGAGTGGGGTGCCAGTATGCTTCCCAATTTTTAAAAATTCTTTTGTAACTCAGTCAAGGTGGGTAATTTTCTTCGTGTTTAGGGTCCAACATTTTGAGTTAATGTTAGTTTCAGCTACTTTCAGGTTTTATTTTATTTATTTGTTTATGGATTGATTAAGTTGTTGCTCCAGATGGGATATTCCTTCCTCCGTTTAAACTTCTACTTATTTTATTTTGGTGTAATTAACTGTGCTTGGTTTTCCTTTGTGGCTTATTGAACTAGTCAGACTTGCCTGATGGCCTCTTTTATTTTAGTCCTCATTTTATTTGGTCCATTTTTACTTTTCCTGCATTAGTTTATTTTTACTTACTGGCTGGGGAGAGACATTTTAAACTATGTAAATGAGTTGTTCTTTGATTTGTGGCTTTTAGAGTGTTTAATAGGAATAGGTGATGAATTTCACTGGAGTGTTTTGAACAATAATTTATTGTAGATGATCAGTTTGGTTTTGAGTATTTGTACACTTCTTTCAGGTTTTTCTTTTCTGTTTTTTAGCTGTGCTGGGTCTTAGTTGTGGCATGTGGGATCTAATTCCCTGACCAAGGATTGAACCCGGGCCCCTTGCATTGGGAGCACCCGGGAAGCCCCTTCGTACAGTTCTTAATAGTAAATTGTTCCTGATAATGTTGAGTAGTACAACCTAATTTTGGATTTAGAATTTTATGAAAGCATGTGTGTGCTTAACTCTTCGGGTAGGAGGTATCCTTTGCTGTGTTTTGATTTCAGAGTGCAAGCAGCCCCGTAGGATTCATTTAGTAACTTTTCATGATTTTTTGTGCTCTGGAACATTTTTATAGTTTTAGAATTTCTTGAAAATTTGAGAGGAGATAATAAGACTCTGAATAAACCTAAAAGGTTTGTTTTTAATCATAGGAACTTTTTAACTTCTTTAGTCCATTTTTGTTATTTACTTTCCCACTTACTCCACACCTTTTAATTTAGTAATATATATTTGCACTTTAAACGTAAATGTCTCTGGTTGAATCCTCTTTCACGTTTCTTTTTTTAAAAAATTTATTTTTATTTGAAGGATAATTGCTTTACAATATTATGTTGGTTCCCTTTCACACTTCTAATTTTACTTGCTTAGCTTTTTTTTTTGTCATTATTCACTTTGAAAAGAATTGTATTCGAGTAAAGTTGATTTATAATATTGCATTAATTTTTTCTGTACAGCAGAGTGATTCAGATATATATATGTTTTTCATATTCTTTTACATTATGGTTTATTACAGGATATTGAATACAGTTTCCTGTGCTATATAATAGGACCTTGCTTTATTCATTTTATATATACTCGTTTGCATCTGCTAATCCTAACTCCTAATCCATCCCTCTCCCACCATCCCCACCCCTTGGCAACCACAAGTCTGGTCTCTATGTATGTGAGTCTGTTTCTGTTTAGTAGGTATGTTCATTTATGTCATGTTTTAGATTCTACATGTGAACAATATCACACTGTATTTGTTTTCTCTTTCTGACTTCCTTCACTTGTATGATAATCTCTAGGTCCATCCACGTTGCTGCAGATGGCATTATTCCAGTCTTTTTGGCTAAGTAATATTCATTGTTGTGGAATGGAACCCCTCAACTTCTTTATCCATTCATCTGTTGGACATTTAGTTTCCTTCTCTGTCTTGGCTATTGTAAATAGTGCTGCTTTGAACATTGGGGTGCATGTTTCTTTTCACATTAGAGTTTTTTAGTCTTTTCCAGATTGATACCCAGCAGTGGGATTGCTGGATCGTATGGAGAGTCTACTTTCAGTTTTTAGGGAACCTTCATAATGTTCACCGTGGTGGCCGCGTCAGTTTCCATTGCTTCCGGCAGTTCTCTTTTCTCCACAGCCTCTCCAGCATTTGTCATTTGTAGACCTTTTGATGCTGGCATTCTGACCAGTGTGAGGTAGTACCTTATTGTAGTTTTGATTTGCATTTCTCTAGTAATTAGTGATTTTGAGTATCTTTTCGTGTCCCTCTTGACCATCTGTATGTCTTCTGGGAGAAATGTCAATTTAGGTCTTCTAACCATTTTTCAATTGGGTTGCTTGTTTTTTGTTACTGAGTTGTATGAGCTGTTTGTATATTTTGGAGATTAAGCCCCTGTCAGTTGTATCATGTGCAGATGTTTCCTTCTAGTCTGTAGGTTGTCTTTTCATTTTGTTTATGATTTTCTTTGCTGTGAAAAAACTTGTAGGTTTAGGTTTGATTGAGTCCCATTTTTTTCTTTTTGCTATTAAGAGAACTTGTTCGTAAAAAGAGAGAACTGGTTCTTAGATTATTCAACAATTCCAGTTTTTATTACCTAATTCAGTTTCTGTGTTTATATTTATTGTCTTATCTGCTTTTCACTTTTAAAAATAACTTATTAATTGACTCTTCTTATTTTCATATATATCAATAATTAAAAACCATTAGGGACTCTGCATTTAACTCTGAGTGTATTTCTGTTCACATTCCAATATTCTAAAAGTTGTTTTTTCTTCCAGTAGAAAAATGTTATTAAAGATTAATTGCTTTTTTGGTCAAATTATTGAAGAAAAATTTTTAAGTGTATAAATAACATAGGAAGTTTAAACCATCTATATTCCTATTACCCAAAGATACCTAATAATATATATTAATTGGTGTCATTCCCACCAACTGGGTTTTAGTTTTTAACCTACTTTCTTCACTTAATAATGAGCTTTTCTTATGATATCCTTCAAAATCTTGCTTATTAATGTTGCATAGTATTCCATCTTATTTAAATGTATAAGTTTAACCAGTCCCTATATTGTATTTTTTTCCTATTAAATAGCAATTTAATGTATACTTATAAATAGATCCTTTTGTATATTTCTGGTTATTTCCATAGCTTAAGTTCTTAGAAGTAGAATCCTGTTTGAGGTAGAAAGTGTGAACTTTTAAAAGGCTTTTGAAAAGTAAATGAGGTAGTGATACATGTTACAGCTTAGATGGGCCTTGAAAATATACTGAGTAAAAGCCAGACACAAAAGACCACATATTTTATGATCCCATATACATGAAATGCACAATAGTCAAATCTGTAGAGACAGTGAAGAGTGGTGGCCAGGGGCTGTTGGACGGAGGACTGCTAATGGGTACCGGATTTTAGTTGGGGGTGTGTGTCAGAATGTTCTAAAATTAGATAGTGGTGATGGTTGCACAACTTTATGAATATGCTGAAAACCACTGAGCTGTATACTGTAAAAGGCTGAATTGTACAGGAATTATGTCTCCATAAAAATAATAGGGCACTGTGCTCTGGTACGATGTGAATTACCGTGGAACTTTGTCAGCCTGGTTGGAGAATGAACCCTGATTTATACCCTGTCGCTATGGGAAAACGTGTTCAGGGTGCCGAATAGTTGACTTCCAGATGTCGAGCTCGTTCCTGTGGGGGCAGTCGTGGATGATTCCCAGCCCTCGGGGCAGAGGCACTGTTTCTTTCACATTTACTTTAGATTTTGTTAGTGCTGTAAAAACTAGCTTTTCATCTGAGCATGTACTGAAAGGACATAAAAGCTTAATAGTGAGGCTCCCTAGAAATACTCCAAGATAAGAAGACCCCCCCCACCCCCCCGGCCCTTAGCAACCCGTGAGGGCATCTGGAATTTGGGGATGCATGGTGGAGTATTTGGAGCCACTTGACTGGTGCCCAGTTCCCCGAGGCATGCTTCCACAGAGAGTTGGTAGGTTCTGGGCACTCCCTCACTTCTAACTTCCTGCAGTGTTTTCTGTCTGAACTCTGAACCTGTCCCTTCCCGTACAGCACCCTGTAGGAATCTGCGTGCAGGTCCTAGAAGGCAGGGCCTGGCCTTGGACTTTGCCAGTGCCTGGTGCCATGTGCTTGCGGAAGTGAGTGCAGAATGAATGAATGTATTTGCCCAGAAGCTACTTCAGTTCCTGGAATATCTCATTTGGTTTTCCAGCTATTCCAGTAGTAATTTCCGAATTCCACAACTTATACTAAAATTGCGTGCCTGATACAAACAACTGGGCAGTGAAAGTCACTGTTAGCGTGAATCAGCCAACAGATGGGAACCTTTTGTATCTGGCAAAGAATGAGTAAATTTTGCTCCACATTAACAAAGACTCCATTTTAATTTTTCCCTAAAATGGTCAAAGAATTGTCTCATAAAGACATAAGCACCTGAGGGACAAGAGTCTTCCAGGGGAGATGGAAGGAAATATTTGGGGGAGAGTAGAGAGTTATCTTTCCTGGTGGTTCAGTGATAAGGAACCTGCCTGCCAGCACAGGAGACAGGGCAGGGGATGGTGTTGATCCCTGGGCGGGGAAGCTCCTCTGGGGAAGGAAGTGGCGAACCCCTCCAGCACTCTTGCCTGGGAAATGCCATGGACTGTGGAGCCTGGCGGGCTGCAGTCTAAGGGGCCACACAGAGTGGGACATGACTTAGCGATTAAACAACAACAGAGATTTTTATACAGGTTTGATGGAAGAAATGCTAGCAAGGAGACTTTTGCAGCTGGAAAGGGGTCTGCTTGCCTTCTGTTTAAGAACAAAGTGAAGTTGGGATGCAGCTAGAGACACAGATGTGGCTTTAGGTTCTTGATAAGGTGGAGCTGTGGCCACGGGAAATCTCAGAAGATGAGAGTAGACAGATTCCTCTGCGTTCTCACCTTCAAGTGGGATCACCCCTTAGAAGGCCAGAGAGCATAATGGCAGCATGAAGAAAGGGGATTTGTCAGCCTCATGTCCCAGCCTCTGCAGTAGCATGAAATGTTTTCGATAATTAAACATGTTAATGTTAATCTATGAAAACTAAAAGGCTTTCGGTATATTATTGCCAAATGGCTTTTAGAACTTCTATGAGTCAAACTTCATGAAGTGGTTTCTGTCCTTTCACAAATGCCATTGGTTAAAATTTTATAACATCTGTGCCACTTTGATAAAAATGGAATGAGGTCGAACGTTTCTCACAGTCTTTGGCCATTTGTATTAATTTCTTTTTGAGCTGATTCTGTATGTGCTTTTGGATAGTCAGCTCTGTATTTGGGGGGGGCGGTTGAAAATTACCCGTCTCTTTCTCTAAGTTTGCCCTCATTGGCTATGCTTGCTTTAGTGGTTCCCTCCTACCCTCCTTCCCCCTTTTTTAAAAACTAGGTTTCATACACCAGTAGTAGGCAAAAGTTGTCAGGGAAAAATGTTTCTCATTTTCCCCTTATACTTCTTTTCTTTCCATTATCTAACATGGGATAATTTAGAAATTATTTCCAGCCTTATCACAAAATTTACAGATTTGTTTTGAAGGTATATTTTAACTACTCTAATTCTTCAAAGGAGTTTGTCAAAGCAGCATTTCTGCTTTACCGAGTTTGTATATTATAAATAATTTTAAAAATTGAAAATGACTTCCCAACTGAAAAGCGCACAAGTGAGTGGGCCTCTGCAGCCACTACCCAGATTCAGTGGTAGAATGTGTCTAGGCCCCGGGAAGCTCCCCCAAGTGATCTTGCCCAGTTGTCCCCCTAGCCCCCTCCAGAGGAGCCACCATCCTACAGCTGATATGCTGGGTTTGTGTCGACTGTTTTAGATGGTTGATGTAAATGAACTTGCATTCTTTTGTGTCTGCTTCTGACCTGTGTGTTTCCACAAATGTCCCATGTGCGTTTGAACAGAATTTGCACTCAGTAGTTCTTGTACGCTGATTAGGACAAAATTTAATCATTTTCCTCAAATCTTTTATAAACTTCTGACTTGCTTTTCTGCTTGTCCTTGAGCTATTGAGTGAGATTTATTAAAATCTTCCACTATGACTGTGGACTTACCTGGTTTTTGCTTTCATCCTGTTAATTTTTGCATTATATATTTGCAGGCTTGTTATTAAATGCATACAAATTTAAGATTATTTTATATTCTTACTAGATTGACTCCTTTATTATGAAATAAACCTTTTGTTTCTTTTAATGTTTTTTGCCTTAAAGTTTACTTTGATGTTGCTTTTAGCTGCAATACCTTTATTTCAGTTAGTAGTTGTAAGTAATAGTATAGAATTTTCCATCTTTTTAGTTTAAACCTTTTTTGTTTATATTTAAGGTTGTAAGTAGCATGTAGTTGTATGGGTTTTTAAATTGCCTGTTGGATTATTTAATTGGGTGATGTCTTCCATTGGTTTATGTTTAATCTGTACTTAGTTTTAGATACTCTTTTATTTGGGTACAAATCCAGTGTATTATTACTTGTTTTCTCTTTGTCTCACATTTTATATTTTTTGTATCTTTCTTTCTAAAATGGATGAATTATTTCATTTTCTTCCCTCTCTAATTTCATATACATATTTTAGTGATATTATTTTGCAGATTGTAAAATATGTCCTTGACTTATTAACTTCCCATCCAGATTAGTGCTTCCCAGACAACGCAGAGATCTTAGAGCCTTTGAACTCTATACCCTTCATTAAGGGAAGCCAGTGGCTCAGAGGTAGAGTCTGCCTGCAATGCAGGAGACGCAAGAGATGCCGGTTCAGTCCCTGGGTCTGGAAGATCCCTGGGAGAAGAAAATGGCAACCCCCTCCAATATCCTTGCCTGGAGAATCCCATAGGCAGAGGATCCTGGCAGCCACAGTCCATAAAGTCGCAGAGAGTTAGCCATGACTGAGCAGCTAAACACGCATACTCTTCCTTGCTCTTGAAATTTAAATTAATTTCTGGTACTTGAAAAGGAAGCTTCTCTGTAGTTGCCTTTCACCTTTCTGCGGTTTGTGATATATCTTAATTTTACATATATTTGAAATTTCACAGGACATTATTGTACAGTCAGCAGTCACTTAGGTTTGCAATGAACATTGCCTTTTCTGTTGCCATTCATTTCTTTCTGTATTTCTGTGATCCATATGGGGTAATATTTCTTCTGTGAAAAACTCTCTTGAATATTCCTTTAGTGTTGGTTTCTATTTTTGTTTTGTTTATTTCATCTTTCTGAAGGATGTTTCTGCTTGTTATACAGTTCTAGCGTGGCAGTCATTTTCTTTCAGGAGTCTAAAAATGTCATTCCATTGTACTGTAGCTTCTATTATTTTTAGTAAAAGTAATAACTTGTCCTGTTGTTTTCCCTTGCATGATAATGTATCTCCTCCCCTCCCCTTCCAACTATTCTTAAGATTTTTCTTTTCCTTTGGCATTGTGCTGTTTTACTATGGTTTTTCCAGGCATGGTTCTCTGTATTTATCTTGCTTAGTGTTCTGGCAGTTCTGAAATCTGTAGCTGTGTTCCCCTTCTCTTGTCAGTTTTGGGGGAAGTCTTGGTTATTAGCTCTTCAAGTGTTGCCTCCTACCCATTATTTTTTCTTCTTATTTCTGTGACTTTTTTGTTACCTCTTTCCCCTGACTTCTATGTTTCTTGTGCTCTTTGAAAAATATTTTCTGTTTTCTTCATTCTAGGTGTTTTATTATCTTTCTTCTGTGTTCTTAGGTGTTTCTTGTCTGTTGTTAAATCTGTCTGGTGAGTTTTTAGTTCCACTTATTTTCTTTCAGCTCTAGAATTTTCAGTTGATTTTTTAAAAAAGGGCTCAAGTTCCATGCCAAAAAACCCTCTCCTTGATCTTGTCTTTAATTTCAGTGAAAATTTTAAGCATATTTCAAAGTCCATGCCTGAAAACTGAAAACGTCTGGTTCTACTCTGGGTTTTTTTAATTGCCTGGCTTTTTTCTTGCTTTTGTTCCCTTAGTGTTTCCTCCTGGAATACCTGTCAATCTTGGTTGACAGACATTGTCTGAAAAGTGAAGACAGGTTTAGGCTCAGGATGGTGGTCTCTTCCCAAAGAGAGGATTGATTAATCCTCTGCTTCTGGCCGGTGGGCACAGGAGCAGCAGGTCATCTTAAATCCAGTTTGTGGTCGATCGGATTTGAATGTGGGCTTCACTTTTTCTGACTGACTGATCAGTCTTCACTTGCTCTGCTTCTGTGGGTTAGTCCCTAGGATTCTCGGTGTTTATCCGTTCTCCGTCGGTTTCTGAATGCCATCGTCTCTGCCAGCCCTGTGGTGGTGTTCAAAAGCTCTGTTCAGCTTCTCAGCCCCTTTGGCTTCCGCTTGTGAATTGGCACTTGTCACTAGTTTGTTTTTTTCTGTATCTTGTCACTGCATGATATTTATAAGTATCTGACATTAAGATCACTCACTGTATACAAACAACACAAGGTGTATAGCCAATATTTTATAATAACTATAAATGGAATATAACCTTTAAAAGTTGTGAATCACTGTGTTGTACACCTGAAACTTACGTAATATGGTACATCAGCTATACCTCAATTAAAAAAGAAAAGATCACTCATTATGAAATGTGAGAAATGTTAGATCCCATTTACTTGAAAGATAATGTATTTACTACAGGGAATAAAATTTGGTCTTTATTGCAACTTAGGAAATTTGTTGCTCAGTCTTCTTAGGACCTTACTTTTATCACTTGATCTCCCACAGACTGATAGTGAGGAGTTAATCTCTTTCAAATGCATCCTTTTCTTCTCATATTTCTAACAGTTCTCACCTGCTCTGTTTTTGAAGTTCTTTTAAGCACGTAAGTAAATGTTAATACCCTCATTACTGAGTAGTCATCTATTAATAAAGTCACATCTTTTTTTTATACTGATTAATCTTTGCCATGACCTGTACTCTGTCTGATATTAATATTGCCATACTTTCTTTCCTTTGTTCACAATTTAATTGACATACTTACTTCCCTCTTCCACCCTTACTGTTACCTTTATATTTCCTGGTTATTTTAGATTTAATCCTTGTAAACAGTAGACTGTTAGAAATTGTTTTAGTTCAGTATGGAGCAGTCTGCTAGTAGCAGTGAACCTCAGGCATTTTCTGCTTGTCAGGACTTTGGCATGTCTGACTGCTGTGTGTCCGTGCCTGACTGTATTGTGAGTTAATGCTTTCTTGGTCCCTCTGTTCTGTTCTGCATTTTTGTGAGTGGTATGTGCACCATTCACCTTTGTTTTTGATACTGATTTGTGCTGAATTTTTCCTTTTTATTTTTTACACATTCACAGCACACAGATTTTCTCATGATGTCTCTGCTTATGGCCAGCCCACAATGGTGACATCATTTTTCAGTCAAGCTTTGTATCAGACAGTGTTGAGCCACATAGCGCATGCTACCCAGTGCTTTGCTTCACCAGTTACTCAGTTGTTCCTTTCAAACTAAGACATTGAGAAAGGACTGAATAACAAGGAAGTAAAATAATGGAGAATGCTCTGCTTTCCACCAAGGAGCCAGAACATGGTATTTCTCATCAGACACCTCCCAACAGCACACTGTTCTCTGTTGCTGGCGTTGCGGGGGAGGCATCGGAAACTAGCCTTCATGTTGTTACCATCTTTGAAGATATCTGTACGTTTCTGTTTGAAATCTTGTAGGATTCTCTCTTTGTCCGGAGCAATATTGCTTTTTGCTCACAAATTTGTCTTGATATGTAGAACCTGCTGGTTTCCAGGCTCTGTTTTTGGTTTTCCAACTTTGAAAAATAGTCTTTTCTCTGTAATTCTGGTTCATGTGCTTTGTCTTGTTCTTTGGGAGTTCGACACATTCATTCGCTCATTGTTTCAACATCTTTCTGTACAGGGTCTCTGGGACCACATACCATGCCCAGTGATAACTTTCAGTGGTGAGCAGAAATGGAGAAGGGCTGTTTGTCATCGAGCTTGTATTCAAGGGGGCTCAGTGACTCACAGTGAGGTCTAATTACAGGTTGAGACTGACAATATGTGTGGAAGTAAGGCTGCGTGGGAAGTATGATAAGCCGGGTCCCCACTGGTCTGGCGGAATGGTGGGGAAGACCGCCCCTGAGGAGGTGATGTTTTAACTGAGACTTGAAGAATGATTAGTGGAAAGTCACCTGAACTGAACAGAGCATGTGAGTTTGTGCACGTGTGTCAGAATTGTGCCTGTAGGAACTTTGGAATGGGTTAGGTCCAGGGCCTAGCATGTGCGAAGGTCGTGCGGTGGGGGCTATAGTTTGGACTGTACAGAGGGGTGAAGGACGAGCCGTGCGGCCTGCTGAGGCCCAAGGGAGAAAGACCACAGGTGCGGAGTGGATTTGGGACATAGTCCTTCAGCCTGTCCATTCAATAGTTTCTCTTGGCAGGAGTCCCAGACTTGCAGTATTGGAATGATTTGCTCTGACTGCCAGGTGGAGGGTGAAGAGGAAGAGGAAGGACAGGCCTCTGGTTCAGGGGATAGGGGGTGGAGAGTGGGCAGCGACATGGGTGCCCTCAGCTTGGCCCAGGGCGAGATGGCTGAGGCGTCAGGTGCTCCGCTTCCGAGCAGCAGGCCAGGTAAACGAGCTGCAGGGTCCAGCAGGGGCCAGGGGCCTTGGGATCGTGCGGGGGTGCGTGCATGCGCGTTCCATCTTCCATGTCTGTCATGCTTTTCTGCGTTGTTTAATTTGTTTTCTCTAATTCTGTTTATCAAATTGTATAATTTGATACAAATTTAATTGCATTTCTTAGTGCTTCTACGTGTGATTTTCACCCCTGTTCCAGCATAGCTTTCCTGTTCTTTTTACTTCGTTGTTATCTGGACTTATTCTTGTTTGATAGAGAAAGTATTTTAAAAACGCTTTCTGTTTAGCCTCATCTTTGTCGTGCCTCGGGAGGAGATTGTCCTTTGAGCACCTGCATTTGCTTTTGGATATCCGGAAGTTTTCATGGACTTCAGCTGTCCCCCTCCCCATCCGCCATCTCTGGGCTCTCTTTAGTGATTTCAGCTGTCTTCAAGTCCTGCATGGCTTCTTTATCGTCTTCCCGCAGTAGCCTGGAGCTGTGGAACGTTCCAGGAGTTGGGGCGCAGTTAGGGTTTAGTGCTTTCGTTTCCTCTTTTCTTCAAGTCAGTGTCCCATCATTGGGTTCTACCTGGGTTCTATTTTAATAAACGTTTGATGGAATGTCACCACCTCCTTTAAAGTCATTTGAAGTTTTGGAAAGCAGCAGAAACAAATCAAAGCAGTGGGGCACTGGGAGACCGGGAGACTGCAGCCTCACCCCGCCCCCACCATCCCTCCCCGGTGCTGCTCTGAGTCCACCTGCTTTTGTTTCTTTTGTTAAAAGCTGTAACATAACGCCGTCTGTGAGCAAGGGATTTTTGTCTGGTTTGTCCACTGCTGACACACAGTAGGTGCCCATAGTTACATGTCAGAGTGACTCGCTCCAGGGTGGTGGGCCCTGTTCACTCTCTGACACACAGTAGGTGCCCAGAGTTACATGTCACAGTGACTTGCTCCAGGGAGGTCAGCTCTGTTTGCTCCCTGGTTTCACCCGAGAGCCCTGTGTGGACGGGCGCTGGTGTCACTGAGAGCTTCCTTCACGCTCTGAACAGTCCTGGGTGAGCGGCAGGTGCTGGGCAGTCAGGACCAGAGGCCAAGAAGGAAACAGCTCGGGCTGCAGCTGGGTCAGGATGCTGCAGCTGGGGGAGCATGGCTGGGGGGATGTAGGGAGACCCGAGGCTGAGGGGGCCGTGGGCAGCAGTGTCAGGGGTCTGGGGTCAGAGTGGTTCCTGACAGAGGGAGCTGAGCCTGGGAGGGGGGCGAGGCAGGCAAGGGCAGAGGCAAAGCATGTTCCAGGCCGCGGTGGGCCCTTTGCCACATGTATTGCGAGCCAGTAAGATCTGTAAAGCTAGTGGGTTTCATCATGGCTGCTGCAGGGAAGGAGGGGACAGGGTGGGAGTGAGGAGGTCAGACAGGTGGCCTCTTCTGTGGCCAGTGAGGGAGGTGGATGGGGACCCGGGCCTGGCAGGCAGAGGAGTTCGACCCTGGTCTCCTTGTTGCCGGCACCGCTCTTGGTCCTGCATGGTTTAGGAACGGTATGGAAGGAAGATGGGCCCTGAGCTGTCAGTGATGGATACTTGCTGGCGAGCGCCCTGCCCTGGCCTGATGGTCACGTGACGTGTGCCCTGCCTGCAGCTGATCCACACGCTCGCTCCTCACCAGGGCCGCATGGCGGCTTCCATCCTTGGAATCGTCACCTCAGACACCGACTTCATGGTGCCTGCTGTCAGAGGCCCTGGCCCTCTGAGGGAGGCAGAGTCAGAGCCAAATTCAGTTTAGTGGCGATTCTCAGGGCAGTAGGACAGAGGAGTGTTGTCTGAAGTGGGCACAGGAGCTGCTGGTGGACACAGGGGCAGGCGGATGGCCGAGCATAGACGGGGGCACACGGGCATCACGGGCTCCCCGCCCGGCTTCCCCCTTGGAGAGGGCGGCATCTCCCCGCACCTGCACCTCTGTCGGGCTGGCCACCCACCTGCCGTGACCCCTGCACTGCCCGGGGCTCTCTGGTGTGGCCGAGCGGTACCCTGAGTCCCAGGGCTGGTGGGTAGGGGCTCTGGGTCCCTGCACGGTCTGCGCTGGGCAGGTGTAGAGGCTGCTGGCAGGGGAGAGCCAGGCCCCGCGCTGTAGGGAAGGCACCCGGGGCATCTGCCTGTGTGTGTCATGACGTGGGCAGTTACGGGTTTGCTTCATTTACGGGGGAGATTGAGTGCCATGTGGGATTTCCCGACTCCGGGGTCCTGGAGGAGGCGGGGACTCTGAATGTTGGGGATTTGTGTTTCTCCGCCAGGTGTGAGACCCTAGATGGCAGGGCTGCGTTCAGTCCTTCTCTTATCTCTGAAAGCGCCCGCAGCGGGCCTGGCGTGGGAGCCGGGCTTCCAGGGAGGCCTGGGGAGCAGGGCACGGGTGCCCGCTCAGCCTCGCACCTGCTGGCTGACCTCGGGCAGATCACACTCGGCTCTGCGCCTGGGGGTCCTCATCTGGGGAGTAGGGGCGATAGCAGAACCCGCTCAGGGGTGTCGGCAGGGTAAGATGAGTTAGCACAATGTGATGAAAGTGGTTGTTGCTATCGACGATGCGGCTGTAGAGCGTTTTCTTGGGTTTGGTGTCCTTGTGTTTCTCAAATGGAGCATCTCTGCGCTGACTCCACATCTTGCTGACCAGGACACTGGACAGTCTGTTCATTCCCACCAGGGTCACACCAGTGGCCGCAGCGGAGGTGGACCTTGAAGAGGAAAGACGAGTTTTACTGGAATATATGTGAATACAGCACCATTAAAAAGAGGCATTTCCTGCCCATTTCTGACAGCACTGTGAGTCCTCTAGTACCGCCTCGTTCCTTATCTGCCGTGTCCAGGGGACCTGGCGCTCCGGCCCCTCCCAGCCTCACCCCAGCACGGACCTGCCCTTCGTGGGCAGGGAGCACCCTGTGCATGGCCGCCTGCCCGCCCTGGTGTCTCTGGGGCCCCTCCACCGGTGGCCCTCTCCCCAAACCCCCCCGGCAGACCCACCACACCCCTCAGAAGGTAGGGCGCGGGCACCCTCTTCCACGAGACCTTTCTGTTCACGTCGTGGGCAGAGAGAGCGCGTAGCCGCCTCCACTCCCTTGGGGCAGCCATGCTTGAGCACCCTTTAGAGCTTCAGAAAAGGTTTGGGCACCTTCCCTGGAGAGTTTGCTGCTGACTTAGAAGTGGGTGATTTTTCCAAACTTTGCTCGACTTTGCGGGGCAGCCAGACTGGGGACCCGCAGTCCTGCGACGGGGAGCAGTGGCTCCCCGGTGGTCATGGCCTCTGCGTCTAGACCCGAGGCCGGGGCTGCCTTTCACAGCTTGCTGTCCCCGAGTGAGGCTCACGCCGGCTCTGCGAGGAGCCGGAGCCAGAGCCGGGAATGCGGTTCTCTTGGTCCTTTCTATTCAGAAAGGATGTTGAATTGTTTCTTCTTTGCAACACCCCCCACCCCTGCCCTGGAACAAATGTCCGTTATTGCAGATGGTCCTGGGGGCCAGCCCCCCTTGGTTCCCGTTACCCACTTACAGAGAGGTGGGAGCGACAGGACCTCGGGGCTCCCAGAGCTGAGGCTTTTGGACTCTGGTTGGTGAGCAGCTTTGAGAGTGGCCGGCTCCCTTTGCCATGTGGGCGTTTCCAGGTTTGACAGCTTGAAAACTTATTTACCCTTGCAGAATATAGACATATAATTGGACAAGTCAGGCTTTACCCTGGCAACCTGATTTCTGAAATCAAATAGAAATCAATTGGAAAAGGGGCATGTTTTCACAAAGACTTGTCTTCCCTTCATTCAGCGGTCCTTGTGTTAAACTCTGCTGGGTGTCTGAGGGTGGACGGAGGTGGAAACACGCTTTCTCTGTGCTTAGAGCCAGCTTCCAGGCTGTTGAATGTGAACAGACTCATGACTGAGCCCTGTGACAGGTGCCACGTAGAGTAGGGTGCCCAGGGCAGCGCGAGAGGAGAAGGCAGCCGCTCAGGCGCCTACCTGGGGAGCGGAAGCTTCTGCTGCGGAGGGGCTGTATGAGCAGGCCTGGGGGCGGGGCCGCTTAAAGTGTCGGTTAGTTTTTAAAAATATTCTTTTAATCTATCTATGCTGGCTCTTAGTTGCAGTATGTGAACTCTTGGTTGCAGCCTGTGGGATCTAGTTCTCTGACCAGGGATCAAGTCCAGGCCCCTTGCATTCTGGGTGCAGAGTCTTAGCCACTGCCCACCAGGGAAGTCCGTCTTAAAAGTGTTTAATGATGATTTTAAAGGAAATTTAAAGTGGAGAAAAGCAGTAGCTCAGCAGCGGCTTCCTTCTCTCACGTCGCCTTCAGACTTCTTCACGGGTAGACGTTTCATCTTGCATGTGTTATACACCCGTCAGCGTATGTGTAACTTTATATTTTGGCTTCAGTTATTATTTCATCGGATAAACATTTCCACGTGGTGAGCATCTCCGATGACCACCTCTTTAGTTGTGGGTGTTTCATTGTGTAGACGAGTCTTGGTTGATCAGTTTTATTTACTCCTGCAGTTTTAGGGACATAGCACGGTTTCGGTTTCTCCTGGTATGGATAATCTTAGTGCAGGCGTCTTCGGTCACAGGAGGGACCTTTGAGCATGGCCTCCCCTGTGGAGCAGCTCCATGCGGAGTCCCTGTGCCCCAGGAGAGGGGGCAGGTGTTCCTGAAGGTGGCTTCCGCTCCTCTGTAGGGCCTTTCTCACCTCCATTACCTGACCTGAGGCTGAGAAGATATAACTTCCTCTGCTCTGTGTGATTCTGGTGTGGTTCGGGTTTACAGGCTCATTTTTGAGCAAGAGGACTTCTGTATTTCAGCTTCTGCTTAGCTGACCTTATTTTAGATGGCTCATCATGGAAACTTTCCCGTATCCCGAACCCGCAGAGTTTCCAGTGAGCATGCCGTGTGCCTGTAGTGAGGGAAGGGAGGAGACTGGGCTGGGTTTGATGGCGAGGAAGCGGACAGACTGGGGGAACCCTGGTGTCAGAGACCGGGCTGGCGGAGGAGGAAACACGAGCAGAAAGTTGGGACTGTGAGCTCTGCAGGCAGCACAGCCTGGAGAAAGGCAGTGGAGAAGTCGCCAGCACGCCAGTGTGAGGGTGAGGGATGGTTGGAGGAAGCAGATGGAGCTTGGGCAGAGGACAGGAAGAAAGAAGGGAATGCTTGTTGGCATGATGTAGGAACAGAGTGAAGGGGAGGACACGCTCTTGATTTATTCTTAAATTTTAGGAAGATGGGTTGGCCCAATAATGGCGATGGAAAATAAAGAGAGTTTTTGGTATAAGCTGAATGAGAATTAAATTTAGGATACACGTGTTTAGAGGGCTGTTTCTGCTTAACGCCATATACAGCACTGCATATATGAAAGAGAGTGTATGTTTAATTCTTAGTATTGTTTAGAAAATCATAAAGGTACATTTCTTAGAAGCAGGTTTGGGTGCTCTGTTAATTTCCTGGGGCTGTTATGACAAATTGCCACATGGCTTAGAACAACAGAAATTTATGCTGTCGTATTTCTGGAGGCCAGAAGTCTGAGATCAAGGCGTTGGTGGGGCCGTGCTCCCTACCGTGGTCTTGGGGAGACCCTGTTCCCTGCCTCATCTGGCTTCCAGCGGCTCCAGGTGTCCCTTGGCTGGTGAGGCATCACCCCCGTCTCTCCCTCCATCTTTGCAGGACTCTCTCCGCCCTCCACTGTGTCCTCCCTTCTGTCTCTTGGGAGGACAGCTGTCACTGGAGTTAGGACCACCCAGATAACCCAGGGTGATTCCACTGTAAGAACCCTAATTATGTTTACAAAGACTTTTTTCCAAGTTAGCTCACAGTCACAGGTTCTAGGGATTAGAACATGGACATATTCTTTTGGAGGCCACTGTTCAACAAAGGTCCGTCTAGTCATGTATGGATGTGAGAGTTGGACTATGAAGAAAGCCGAGTGCTGAAGAATTGATGCTTTTGAACTGTGGTGTTGGAGAAGACTTTTGAGCGTCCCCTGGACTTCAAGGAGATCCAACCAGTCCATTCTAAAGGAGATCAGTCCTGGGTGTTCTTTGGAAGGAATGATGCTAAAGCTGAAACTAATATTTTGGCCCCCTAATGCGAAAAGTCTTTTCATTGGAAAAGACTCTGATGCTGGGAGGGGTTGGAGGCAGGAGGAGCAGGGGACGACAGAGGATGAGATGGCTGGATGGCATCACCAACTCGATGGACATGAGTTTGAGTGAACTCCGGGAGCTGGTGATGGACAGGCAGGTCTGCTGCCGCTGCTGCTGCTGCTAAGTCGCTTCAGTCGTGTCCGACTCTGTGCGACCCCATGGACGGCAGTCCACCAGGCTCCACCGTCCCTGGGATTCTCCAGGCAAGAACACTGGAGTGGGTTGGGACAGGCAGGTCTGGCAGGTCTGGCATGGTGCAATTCATGGGGTCGCAAAAAGTCGGACACGACTGAGCAACTGTACTGAACTGAACTGATTCAGCTCACTCCATCCACTTGTTAAAAATGAAGTTGTCAAAGTAAGAATGGTGTGAGCGTGTGAAGTTTTATTCTCCTGCACAAGAGGAGGCAGGCCTTGATCAGCATGTGGTTGCACAGCATCATCTGGGTGCCTCCAGAAATTGATTCTCCTGGTCCAAGATGACTGCTGGGGAGCCATTCACCCCCGTAACTCCTTTTGAGAGGTGGGGGAGAGGGAGGAGAGAAGATAGCGTGCTGCTGGCAGAGGTTTTTTTTTACCTTGGCTCATGGACCTTGCTCCCCACAAGGGGTCTGTGGATTTGACTATTTGATTAAGGTAGATTTTCATTGCAGTGGTATTTCATTTTCTACATCCAGAGACATTCCTGAGAAGTCTGCGTAGGCTTCTCCAGATTGCCAAAAGGGTCCATGGGACAAAAAAGACATTCCAGGTTTCAGTATAATTTCAGTAGAAATTGAATGAGAACTGCATGTAGGATATGCATGTTTAAGAGGGCTGCTGCTCTGCAAAATACCACATTGAGATTTCATGTGATTTCCGAAAAGTATGACCTGGCCCTTCTGTTTAGTCATATGGCTCCAGCACATGGCCGTTGGCACAGGGATCCAGCAGGCTTCACTCACAGTGTCATTCTGCCTGAATTGACCGTGCCAGAGTTACCACATCATACAGATAGAGGAGTGATTTTACATGTCTGTATTCATAGCTTCCTTCCCCCACAGGGCTTCCCTGGTGGCGCAGAGGGTAAAGCGTCTGCCTCCAATGCGGGAGATCCGGGTTTGATCCCTGGGTCGGGAAGACTCCCTGGAGAAGGAAATGGTAACCCACTCCAGTATTCTTGCCTGGAGAATCCCATGGACGGAGAAGCTTGGTAGGCTACAGTCCATGGGGTTGGAAAGAGTCGGACACGACTGAGCGACTTCACTTTCACTTTCTCCCACAGTACTCTCTGTGAAATGTTTTATGGTATTTTGTGTGGTGTATTATGAAGGTGTTCTCCTTTTTTAGCTCTATGGCATAAGGCAAGATACTGCTGAGACTCAGTTTTCTCATCTGTGAAATGGGGGTAATGCTGTAATAGACTCCATGTCATTGGGATGGCAAAAAAGTATTCTCTGTTTCCTAGTTTTTATCTCTACCACCATTCATCCCACCATTCATCCCTACTAGTAGGAAAGTAATAGGGTTCAACTTGCCAACACTTAGCAGCTATTTTGATTTATTCAAGTCCCAAAGAATTTCAGATGAGGTTAATTTTATAGGCAGTGTTAAAAATAGCATCTGCAACTGAAGAGTAGGTGTTAGGGAAGAATTATCCTTTAAGATTATCAGGCAAATAACTAATAAAAACAGGAAAAATAGAATGTAAAGAGGAAACAAATGTAATTAAAGCTATAAGCTTTCTGTTGTTGTTGTTGAGTCATCCAGTCGAGTCTGACGCTTTGCAGCCCCATGGACTGCAGCACGCCAGGCCTCCCTGTCCCTCACCATTGCCTGGAGTTTGGCCAAGTTCTTGTCCATTGCGTCAGTGATGCCGTCCAGCCATACCTTTATTTAATTATCTTATTTTACATTAACATTTGGTTTTCCTTTATATTTTACTTTCCATTTTTCAGTTAGTTTTAACCTGGTAACCCTATAACCAGCTGGTGCTGGTGGTAAAGAACCCGCCTACCAGTGCGGGAGATGTGAGAGGCACGGGTTCCATCCCCCGGTCGGGAAGATCCCCTGAAGGAGGGCATGGCAACCCACGCCAGTGTTCGTGCCTGGAGAGTCCCATGGACAGAGGAGCCTGCTGGGCTACTGTCTGTAGGGTCGCACAGGGTCAGATATGACTGAAGCAACGTAGCATGCACACACGGTAACCCTAAATAAAAAATAAGCTATATAATGGATTTATCTAGTCTTTTTAGTTGTTTTACATCTCGTCTGTTCAGCATTCGAGTCTGTTGAATGAATGGGAGTCCCTTTGTAGGCCTGCGTGGGGCCTATAAACCCCAGACCCGAGTCTCTCAGCTGTTCCCAGCAGATGTCAGCCTGTGGGGTGGTCAGGCGCTGCTCCTTTGGTGAGCAACCGTGACCTTTATCCGGATTTCAACATCAGTTTTCCTTTCCAGCTTGTTTGGAGCTCAGATATTTCCTGGGCAAAACCCCTACACCAGTCAGTTTGGCTCAGAGAGAGGAAAAGCTATATATATAATTGGCAGATTTCCTTGCATGGAAAAGCTCTTCCCAATTTCTGTGACTGCTGGCCTGGATCTGGGGTGGGAAGGCTGTGCTTGTGGGCCGGGGCTGTCTCGTAAGTCTTGCAGAAGCCCTGCTAGACGGGAAGGCCCGTGTGGGGACGGCGACTCCTGCCGTCTGAGTGCACTGCCGTGCTCCCTGCCCGAACATGGAGCTCCGGAGACCTAGTCCTCCCGCCCTGGCTGTGTCGGCCATCAGCTGTGCCATCCCAGCTTCTCACACCTGTAGCCTCACTCTCCTGTTGGGAAAGCAGGGGCAGCTCAGTCTCACACCTCGGGGGGGGGGGGGGGGGGGTGGGGGTGGGCAGCACCTGGCACGTAGTAGGGGCTTAGTGGATAAACTGCTCTGATTGTTAGAACATGCCTTGGACGGTGGAGCAGGGCTGGGAGAGCAGCTGCAGGCGGAAGCTGCTCTAGTGAAGCCCGTGCTTTATAATCCACTCTGTGTTCTCAGTTTCAAGAAGCAGGAAGAAGCAGCTTTGAGCCAAATTGGTGGCTGTGTGTTTGCTAAGTGTGGGGTTTTGCTGAAGGCAGCACCTGCTCTGTGACACCAATGGTCCAAAGAGCTGGGTACTCCACGTGAGGGCTCAGCGCTTAGTTCTTACAGCTGCTCCAAGCAGGCATCAAGAAAGAACACTGTCTTCTGGAAGCCTGGCTGGTGAGCTGTGGCACTAATTGTGGTGTCTGTCAAGTATATTTAGAATTGAGGGCGGGAGCGGATGCTGTTACTTGCCTGGGTTGTGTGTGATTATTGAGTAGGAGTTGCATTTATGAAATTTAAGCCATTTTCACTATACTGTTGTGGTGTGTGTGTGTGTATGTGTGGTATGTGTGTATGTATGGTTGTGTATATAGGTGTATGTTCATTGTTAACAGTTATGATTGTCTTTATTTACAAGTGACAGACGAAACAAAGGACAGTTGAGAGACTGTAGTTTGACTCTAGGACTTTTGCAAAGAGTTCTTTGAGAAAAGAAATAGTGGAGAGGGTAACATAGATTGATTGGATTTTTCTTAGGTTGTCCAAGAAATTAATACTTTTAGTCTTTCTTTACCTGGTATTGTTTAGTAAATGTTCAGGTAAATGTCTAGGTTTTGTAAATATTTGGTAAATGTCCAAGGATATGATCAAGCCGAGTCCTGTATGTCTGTTTTTTTCTTTTCTTGAAAGTTGGGAAAATGGTACATTCTGTAGGGTATAATTTTTTTTTAATCCTTCTTTTCCGTTCCAGAATTGTCTGTTGTTTCAGAGCACATAGAGTAGTGGGATCTTTTTATTGCCTTGAAACAACTGTTTATCAAGTTAAGAGAATTCCCTGCTTGGTGGTGGGGAGGAGGTGCTGGTTTTTGACTCAGTAAGCCCTCCTCTTTCACAGACGAAGCACCTGGTTTGAAATGTAAACTCAAAAAGAAACACGTGATCCTGAACTGCTGTCCTAGTTCTTACAGGACGTTTAGCTAAACCTCAAGAGGCAGCCAGGAGCAGAGGGGCTCGGGCAAGGTGGGGAATCGCCTTCGCTGAACCGCTCTGGGGCACGCGGGCTCACCTCCACCCAGGCTGTAGTTGTGTTAGAAAAGCGGCAGGTGTTTGGGCACTGTCTGCTCTGCTTCTGAATTGTCCTCTGTCTGCAAAGGCCTAATGATGGCGACTCAGTGTGATTGGACATTTGGAAAATAGGAGTGGAGGCGGCTCCCTCCTCACCTTTGGAGGGACTGAAGGGACACTGACCGTGAGGCAGGAGCCTTGACATCTGTGCGGTCCCTGACCCTAGAAAAACGAGGACTGCTTCCTTGACTGGAGAGGAAAGGTCCAGGAAAGCTGACCCTTGAGGCTGTCGCCAGCTTGGCGCTCTGTCCTCTGAGGAGTGAGCTTTACAGGTTACTATATGCATGAGGTTATCTAATCACACCAAGGAGTAGATTGGGTATTTTGTTGTTCCTGAAGCTGTAAGTGCTGGCTTCCCTGTCACTGCCAGTTGACACACCCAGTTGTAGATGATTTAACAGCTGTTAATTATTTTTAGCACCCACTTTAATTTGCAGAAAATTTCCTGGCTTGGATGATGAGCTCTGTGGTCATTTAGTCATTCAGAGAAAGGTTCACCCTGTCAAGTGCTCCGAGATATATCAACATTAAAACTTTTTATAGCTTAGTTGAGGCTTAATTGCTGTTCAATGAACGCACTGTTTAAAGGGTACAGCTTGATGAGTTTGTTTCTTACGCACATGCGTGAACACACACACATACACCCCTCCGTTGGAAGTGGCAACACGGGATAACAAACGTTTCCATTCCCCTGAAAATTTCCTTAACTGAATAATGACATTTTATATATATATATATATATATATATATATATATATATATATATATATATTTTTTTTTTTTTTTCCCCCTTACTGTCTGGCTTCTTTGGCTTGGTTAACATAACAATTTTGTCATGTCCGACTCTGTGTGACCTCATAGACGGCAGCCCATCAGACTCCCCCGTCCCTGGGATTCTCCAGGCAAGAACACTGGAGTGGGTTGCCGTTTCCTTCTCCAATGCACGAAAGTGAAAAGTGAAAGGGAAGTCGCTCAGTCGTATGTTGGGTGTATCATAATTTGTACCCCCCTCCCCAGTTTGTTGATCTGTTTACCTGTGGTGGCCATTCAAGCACTTTCCAGCTTGGAGGTATTGAAATCAAAGCTGCCGCGAGCATTAATATACAAGTCTTTGTGTGGACTTGTGTTTTCATTTTCCTTGGGTAAATGCCTAAGTATCAGAATTGCTGGGTCATATAGTAGGTGTTACGTTTAACTTTTCAAGGGACTGCTCAGATGTTTTCCTGAGTGCTTGGAATTTCACATTCTCGCCAGCAGCGCCTGAGGGTTCCAGTTGCTCCACACCCCACCAGCACTGTCTTTTACTTTTATATGCTAATAGATATAAAGTAGTATCTCACTGTGGTTTTAGTTTCTCTTCCCCTGATGACAGCTGAGGTTGGCATCTTTTCCTGTGCTTATAGACTATTTGTATGTCTTTTTGTGAAAGGTATGGTAGAATCATCTGTCCATTTTTGCATTGACTTGTCTCATTATTGAGTTGTAAGAGCTCTTTATATATTCCAGATATTAGTTTGTGATATATGTGTTGTGAATGTTTTTGCTGGTCGTACTGCCTTTTTCTTAATAGCGTCTTTAGAAGAGTGGAGTCTTTTTGGTGAAATTGAATTGATCAGTTTTTTCTTTATGGTTCATTCTCGTGTCCTATCCAAGAAACCATTTTTTACCTCAGCATTGCAAAGATTTTCTTCTGGAAGTTTTGCAGTTTTAGGTTTTACAGTTACGATTTATGGTTAAATTTTAATGTATAATGTGAGGTAAAGAGTTGATGTTCGTTTTTCGCCCATATGGATGTTCAGTTGTTCCAACTGCATTTCTGAAAGAGACTTTCCTTTCCACATTGAATTACCGTCACACCTTTGTTAAGTCAGTTGACTTTATATTTGTAAATTTATCTCCAGATTTTCTATTCTGTTCCATTGATCTATGTCTGCCCCTATCCTAATTCCATACCTTATTTTATTACTATTACTTTACAGTAAGTGTTGAAATCAGGGCAAGCCCTCTTAACTCTTTTTCTTTCTTAAAATTGCTTTGGTTGTTATAAAACCTTTGCATTTTTAATGTAAGTAAAAGTTAACTGGTCAGTTTCTATTTAAAAAGGGCCTGCTGGAATCTTGACTGAGATTGCATTGAATCTGTAAGTTCATTTTGGAGAGAGTTCATGTCTTAATAACATTGAGTTTACTGATGAATGTCGTTATGTCTTGGTATTTATTTAGATCTTTAATTTCTCCCAGCAAAATTTTATAGTTTTCATTGTGGATACCTTTAATATCTTTTCTTAGATTAATTTCTATATAGTCTGTTTTTTGTGCCTATTAAATGAAATAGAGATATTTTCCAGTTGTTTGCTGCAAACAGTGGGTCTCGTGATCTTGGAAAATAACTTAATAGTTCTAGTAGTTGCAAGGAGATCCACCCAGTCCATCCTAAAGGAGATCGGTCCTGGGTGTTCATTGGAAGAACTGATGCTGAAGCTGAAACTCCAATACTTTGGCCACCTCATGCGAAGAGTTAACTCATTGGAAAAGACTCTGATGCTTGGAGGGATTGGGGGCAGGAGGAGAAGGGGACGACAGAGGATGAGATGGCTGGATGGCATCACCGGCTCGATGGACGTGAGTTTGAGTGAACTGCGGGAGTTGGTGATGGACAGGGAGGCCTGGCGTGCTGCAGTTCATGGGGTCGCAACGAGTTGGACACGACTAAGGACTGAAGTGAACTGAACTGAGTTGTTTTGTAGATTTCCCAGAAGTCTCTGTATAAATTGGAGAAGGAAATGGCAACCCTCTCCATTACTCTTGCCTGGAGAATCCCATGGAGGAAAGAGCTTGGTAGGCTACAGTCCGTGGGGTCGCAAAGAGTCAGACACGACTGAGCGACTTCACTCACTCACTCACTCTGTATAAGTAGTCATATCATCTGCAGAGTGGGACAGCTTGACTTCTTTCTGTTTCAGGTGCCTTTTATTTCTTCTCCTTGTCTCATTACAGAAGTGTAGACTGCCAGTATAAGGCTGAATAAAAGTAGTAAAAGTAGAAATCCTTTCCTTTCTTCCAGTAGTAACAGCAGCTTAGCGCTTCACTGTTGAGTATGTTAGCTGTAGACTTTTTGTAGGTAGCCTTCATCAGCGTGAGGATTTTCTTGTTTGTTGAGGATTTTTATTATGAATGGGTGCTGAGTTTTGTCAAATGCTTTTTTGGTATCTGTTGAAGTGATCATATGAATTTTCTTCTTCATTTTGTTAAAAAGACAAATGAAAATTGATTTTCGAATGTTAAACCAACCTTGTATTCCTGGCAGAAACCCTATTTCCTCATGATATGTTATCCTTTTACTTACGATTGGATTCAGTTTGCTCTTATATTGTTAGGGACTTTTGGATCTAAGATATCCATGGGAGATCCTGATCTGTAATTTTTTTTGGGGGGGGGGTCAAGTTTTGGCACTTAGAGTAAGCTGGTTTTATAAAACATTTTAGCTCGCATTATCAAACAGTGGGGATCATTGTTCCTCCCTCTTTTTCTGATCCAGTTTGGTGTTAGTGAAGTCACTTAGTCACATCCCACTCTTTGCAACCCCATGGATTGTAGCCTACCAGGCTCCTCTGTGCATGGAATTTTCCAGGCAAGAGTACTGAAGTGGGTTGCCATTTTCTTCTTCAGGGGATCTTACCAACCCAGGGATCAAACCCGGGTCTCCCACATTGCAGGCAGATGCTTTACCATCTGAGCCACCAGGGAAGCCCACTTCTTTCTTAATTTTTTGCTGGAATTCACCAGTGAAACTCAGTATGGATTTTTCTATTTGGGAAGGTTTTTGATTAATAACTTTTGAATATTTTGATAATTAATTTTTAAATCGACACAGGCCCTTCAGACTTTTGTTTCTTGTCTCTATTGACAGCATCCTCACTTTTTTTCTCTGTATTGGAGGGAGGGGTGTGAACTTCTTGAGAGAGGGGGATGTCCTGGGCTTGCTGACTCTGTCTCCATTCCAGCCCCCTGAGTCATGCTGGCACCAAGTAGGTGTTCCAGAAATATCTGTTGGGTCGATCGGTTTGTTGCTGGCCCTGTCTCCATCCCTCGACATCCCTGGGAATCTCCTCTCTCCTCCATCCGCGTGGGACTGCGTCACAGCTGTGGCATGACAGAGGGAGGTGGCTCCCAAGTCAGGCCAGCTGTCTTCGGCCGACCCTCATGCCTTGCCCTCCTGCCACGGCTGTCCATTGCCCTAGTAGGCAGACTCTCTGAGTCAGGGCTTGCCGAGGGAAGAACTATCTTCAGCCTTTTTCTGTCTTTTTTCTTTTTTTTTAATGTTAAATTCTGTGGTTGGGATTATGTCCTTTCATTTTGTTTTTTTAAATATACTTGAAATCCCAGAGGAATACAGAAAGCTTGGTCAGGGGACAGGGCTGAACTGTTAAAGCTAGGAGGGGCGTGGTTATTGGTGAGGGGCATTATCCCGAACGCCACCTTGCCTGTGACTTACCTGCCCGACTGGGATGGGCCCTAGATGCCCTTTGCTGGACTGCCTCCCAGCGAGAGCCCCGCACCCAGCGCAGGCCATCAGGCAGGGCGTGCGAGCGGGCGGGAGATGGGCCTGGGCCTCTCTGAGGGGGCGTGTGTCCTCCGTTCAGGTCCCTGGCATCCGGGAGGGGGGCTGGTGCCCACTCCCTGTCTGCGTGCGCCTGCAGTGCAGCTGCAGGGGTGGGTGGGAGCCAGGGCTCCCCCCGAGCTGGAGCTGAGGACAGCCACTGTGCTTCAGGGGCCTGTCTCCTTCCTGGGTGCAGGCTGGACCGAAGCAGCCTCCCGTGGTGATTAGAGCCCTGGGGCCACATGCCAGCACACACATCCCCCAGACCCCGAGGTCGGCGGGCACTCCTTCCCTCCCTCCAGGAGGGCGCGCCACGGGCCACGATTGCCCTGGACGCAGTATCTGGCCATCTGTCTTCTGTGTATGTCTCAACTGGCCCTGGCTCTGCCTCCTACTAGCTGTGTGGCCCTGGGGCGCCACCTGCCCCCTCTGGGCAGCCGTCCCCCACGTGAGACATGGCGTTAGAACTGATGGCTGTCCAGTCGCACACACCCCCACCTTCTGGCCGAACCCAAGCAGGACCACGTGACGACTGAGCTGCGGGCGCAGCAGCTTAGATCCAGCCATCACCATCTTGTCTCCTCCTCCAGCCTGCTTCACACCTTCAGACCTGAAACCCTCACGTGGTGGTGGTCGCTTCTTTAACGCAGTGTTAGCATGTCTGAAGATGTTTTCCTTGGACTCAGTTTTGGGGGGAGGAGTTACCACCCCTTTTGTTGTCTGGGGGGGGGGGAGTGGTGAGGCCCTCCCTCTCCCCAGGGTGGGGTGGAGGGGTTGGGCAGGGGCGGGAAGGACCTGCTCCTGCTAGCCTAGTGCTTTGCGGGAGCAAGACCAGAGAGCACTCAGCGTGAGGTGTGGTCTTTTCCCCAGGCTCTTTAGCCCCCAGACTGAGTCTCGGTGAGGTTGGAGAGCCTGGGGGTCCTCCGGGCACAGTGGGGACTGCATTGAGAGAGTCCACGTGGGGCAGGGGAGGATGCGTTGGAGGAGTCTTGTGGACATATGTATTGTTTTTTGTTTGTTTCTTCTTTAAAGATTGATTTATTTGTATCTCTCTGTTTCCGGCTGCGCTGAGTCCTTGCTTCTGCACACGGCCTGGCCTTCCCCTCTTGGGGCGTGCAGGGCTGCCCTGGAGTTGCGGTACGCGGGCTTCCCCTTGCAGAGCAGCTGGACAGCCGTCTGTTCCAGCCCCTGTCACACGTAGGGGACAGCTGCCAGGGCCACACAGCCTGCAGGCGCAGAGCCAGGCTCGAGGGCTCCAGTCGGTGCGGCGTGTGGGCTCCGTAGTTGTGGCCCACCGACTTAGTTGCTCCGCGGCAGGTGGGGCTTCCCAAACCAGGGGTTGAGCCCGTGTCCCCTGCCTCTGCAGGCGGATTCGGCGCTACCGGGGAGCCCCGTGGAAGTGTGTCATGTTGTGGTGGTTTGTACTTTGTAAGTTTTTCACCCTAAATTGCTTGGTAAGTTTGGGCACACGCACAGTTTTCAGAGGTGGCCCTTCACGTTCAGGGCAGCGTTCCGTTCCACCACCGTCTGTCGGATGAACACTGCCCGCCAGGCTCTCTGGGACTCCTCTGGGAACAGAGCCAGGATCCTCCCTTAAGGAACCAGAGTCAGAAAAGGGACAAGGCAAAAATTCCATCTTTTATGCAGCAAATTGCATTGGACTCCGCCACACCCAATTCTTTGTTTTTAAACCTGAAGTGTAGTTGATTTGTAAGGTTTTGTTAGTTTCAGGTGTGCAGCAGCAACAATTCGTCTATGCGTGTATACATGTGCGTTCTTTTCCAGATCTTTTCTCTTATAGGCTGTTACAAGGTATTGAATATAGTTCCCTGAGCTGTTTAGTTTGTCCCTGTTGCTCATCTGTTTATATTTCGTGAGTTCTCTTCAAATTCCTCCTAAGCTGTATGGAATGACGGATGTCTGATGTTAGCAGCAAATTTCCCTGAAGGGCCTAGCGCTTTAGGCCTTGCCGGCTGTTGGGTCTCTATGGCTGTCTGCCGCAGCCTGAGGCGTAAAGAGCAGGTGTGGCTGTGTTCTAATAAAGCTTTACTTCAACTTGGAGGCAGGCCGCAGTCTGCCCAGCCCTGGCTGACGTCTCAGGTTTGGTCCGTGGTGTTATTTATGCCTGACTGTCCTCTGTTAAATCAGGCCCGCTGGGTGCTGCTGCTGATTGAGTGGAGAGTCTGCAGTTCTTAACCAAGTGAATGAAGCAGGTTCTTTACCTGGAGCACGAAGGCGGCTCAGTCGCTGTGCCTGGTTTTCTTTTCTCTGTGATGATGGATATGCCGTCTTAATTCAGATCAGGTTTGGGGTGTTTAACTGAAAACACAGGTGACAGAAGTTTGTTTTTCTCTTTTTGGAAGGCACAGTCCGCAGGGTCTCGGGGCCCCTCCCGGGGGCCAGACACCTGTGCAGGGGCTGCCACTGCGTCATCCCCAAGAGCCTTCCCGGAGGCTCCCCCAGCACGCCAGCTTGTGCCTCTGTTGTGTCCCCAGCTTGGGGGCTGGGGGGATGTGCTCTGTTAGCTTGGAGCCGTCAGGAGCCGCTCAGTCCATTTGTGAGGAAGAACGGAAAATGCTAGTTGTGTAGGCAGCTAGTAATTTTTGTCCCAGATGTTGATTTTGTAGGAAAAAAAGAAGCATAGATAATTTAAAAAATACCCGTTTACTGTAGACACTTTGGAAAATAACAGAAGGAAAAGGAAAAAAACCTGAAATGTCGACTTCTAATTTTCCGGGCTGTGTGTGTGTCCTGCCCTTTAAATATGTACTCTTTTCTTTTTTTTCTTTAACACAGAAGTGCAATACAAATATACCCTTTCATAAATTTTTCGTAAACCTTGTTTTTTTCCTTGGTGTTTTATTTGTTTTCTGGCTGCAACGAACAGACAGCCTGAAGTCAGCGCATCAGTCACGGTCCCAAGGTCAGACCCCTGGTGACTCAGCAGATGCAGGTGGTCTGACCTCAGGCCACTTTGCTCTTGGAAGTCTGACGGCCTGACTAGTTTGACCTTCAGTGATCAGAGAAGTGCTTGGCGAGGCAGGCGGCAGGCAGACCTTGGCCCGTAGAGGTTGCATATGAGTCCCCTCCTCTCCCCACCCTGCCACACCCCTCCCCTCGCCTCCCCTCCCCTCCGTGGTTGCTAGCTGTAAGCTTACTGTGGATGCACCTGAGGACATACAGATTTATCATCAAATAATTCCAGAGGACAAGATGGTTGGATGGCATCCCCGACGCAGTGGACATGAGTGTGAGTCAATTTCAGGAAATAGCAAAGGACAGGGAAGCCTGGCATGCTGCAGCTCGTGGGGTTGCAAAGAATCTGACACAACTTAGCTACTGAACAGCAGCAGTCCCAAAGGAAGCAGGTAAATTGTGGCACATGGTGGCTGCCAGGTTAGATTGCCCAGGCGTTCCCATTCTGCTCCCTCCATCCGCACAGCCCCTCAGGACCCGTTGCCAGGAGTACTTTGGCTTGGAGTTCATTATCACTTGGATGATAATAATTCTAGGTGTTCGAACTAATGACTTCTGAACTGATTGTTCCTCCTGTGCGGTAGCCAAGAGGGAGATGCAGTCGTGGTCCTTTCTGCTGTGGGGTGTTTCTCTAACAAACTGTGTACTGGCCCCGCAGCAGAAAGCCCATGTCACTGGCAGCAGGACTCAGGGAGCCAGGCAAGCGTGCGGCCGTGCGCATGAGGCCTGCAAGTTGCTTATCGAAGCCTGGCCTCTGTGCATTGTGCCTGGCCCTGTGACTCAGCGGCAGCAACTTGCCTGCCTGAAGAGCCTTCGTGTTTTTGGAAACGTCAAGTTCTGCATTGACTGTTGCAGCTCCTCTGGGGCTTCAAAGCCCAGGACTCTTTGCTGTGCTCTTAGTGCTTGGCTGCAGCACTGCATAGGTTTTGAGCGGTCCTCCGCAGCTCACCCTTTCCCAGGAAGCTTACTGTTTTTATTGTGCACTTTTGCAGAACATAAGAATTTTCTGCAACTCAAATTTTGCATCATAGGAAAAATACCTGCAATGCTTTACCAGTGTTACGATCATTCTTTTATTCAGTTTTTTATGCAAATAACCCATTCTTTATAAATAAGCACACAGAACCAAAACAAACAAAAAGCACTCAGTAATCTTATCACTGAGGTCATAGATGCAAACACCATTATGGAGACCTGTGGTTCTCATACATGGTGGGGCGGGGGGCTGGGATTCAGGAGTGGGAGGAGAGGTTTGCCCACAGAAGGACATTCGGCAGTTGGAGCCGTTTTGGCTCGTGACAGCGAGGAGCGGGGGGCAGTTGTTGAGGGTGTGCCCCTGGCGTGTCCATGGATGCGCGTCAACACCCTGCAGTGCTGTGGGGTCCGTCCCTGCAACAAAGAAATGTCAGGCCCAGGATGTGCTGAGGCTCTGAGATGCTGATGCAGACACAGGTTTAAGGCGTTTTTCTGTGACTGTGAGTCCGTATACTTGTGGGGCTTGCCTGGTGGCTCAGTGGTGAAAAATCCACCTGCCACTGCAGGAGACACGGGTTGGGTCCCTGGGTTGGGAAGATCCCCTGGAGAAGGAAATGGCAGCCCACTCCAGTATTCCTGCCTGGGAAATCGCATCGACAGAGGAGCCTGGTGGGCTAAAAGTTGGACACAACTTAGTGACTTAACAACAATGACAATATATATAAAAAGTGGAATCAATTATGCCCATTAATTTGTAACCTGCTCTTAAAATTTGTTAGGTTATGAACATATCTGTTCGTAACATAATGCATAACTATACCTCCTCACGGCCCCTTTCTGTTTGTTTGTCTGGTGTTTCATCGTCCTTTTGGAGATGGACTGGGTGGTGTTCTCTTGCGCGAGGCGTCCTGATCCATGTATTTCGCCGCTGCCCAGGTTTTGGAGTTTTCAGCTGTTTCTCATGTTCTTCTGCTGGAAGCGTGTTAGATCTTGTTGCTTTGTCTTCTGGTTTCTGCCCACCAGGCTCCCACTTCCTGCCTCTGGCGCTCTACCCCCAGCCCTGGGTACCCTCCGTGAGTGATGGTGCCCCTCCCTGCGGCAGCTCTCTGCCTCCGCCGCCCTGCTCAGGGCTGCCGCTAGTCTCTAGGGCTTCCCTCACTGTGAACACATCCCACGGCCAGGGAGGCACTGCTGAAATACTGAGTGGATGAGTGACTCGAAATACTTTCATCAGCTTTCAGTTTCAGCTATAACTGTTACACTCTGCTTCCCTTTGCTTTTTGTTTCTTTTGGAAACTCAGTCTTCCGATAGGCACCCTGCGCCTTGGCTCTGTGGCCCGCGTGGCTTTGCTGCCTGCCTGCGCGTCCCGTGTGGTCCCCTGGCCAGTGTCCCCAGGAGGGCCGGGAGGTGGGCCTGGCAGAAGGTGCTGCCTGGATGCTGCAGGCCCCTGGGCGGGTCGAGTGGCAGCGGTGGTGGGGACCCCTCTGTGCCCCCGACGCTGCCCCGATGCAGCTGCCCTGCACCCGCAAAGCAAGGTGCCGCTTCGGGAGGAAGGGGTCCTGTCAGCGTCGGGCCCGTTCCTCTGCGGGGTCAGCGTGCGGGTGGGGACCCTGGGGGTCTGGGCCGGTGTCCTCACTGCTTTCCCTCAGCGCCCCCCCAGGAGCTTGTTTGTGCCATGGTGTCTATTTTTGTGTTTTGTACGACACTGTGTGAGGAAGTCCGTTGTCAACGCACATCCCAGCTGTTGTGAATGGCCTGTGTCTCCGGGGGCTTCCAGGTGGGGATGTGTGTGTTGAGCCCAGCGTCTCGGGTAACATCGGAACAGCAGGACGTGAGTAACAGGAAGTGACAGAGATGACCGAGTGCCCAGATGCTTATTCTCGGCCACCTTTCCCACCCCCGCGGCCTGGGGAGCTATATTTAGCTGAGTATTTCCAGGTTCCTAATCCTGTGGACACAGCCCCCGCTGCTCGTCTTTCGGTTGGTGGCTGAACTGTGTCGTGCTGACGGCTTCTCCCCGCCTCTGGTCTACTGCAGTGACCCGCAGGTTCTCGCCCATCGGCTTTAGAACCTGAGTTTTGTTTTTTTGCCGAGCCACTTCAATTCTGACCGACTCTGAGCAGTTGGCAAACGTTCTGAAAGTTGGAAGAGCAGCAGGTGAGAGTTCCAGGAGTGGTGAGTGACGAGCCCGTGGGAAGCTGTGTGGGGAAGAAGTTACAAGGATTTGAAGTGGAGTGGGATGAGTTGTAGGTTGTTGTCAGTACCTGTAGAGGGCTGGTTTGTGTCTTCTGTTTTTTAGAGGCGGACGGCTGGGGTTTTAAAAGCCCCGGGCTTGATGGTGTGACTTAACCCATGGGCTGGAAGCGCTCTCTGGTCACCCCCGGCCAGGTTAGAAAGCCCGCAGATCAGATACACGTCTCGGTGATGAATTTCCACTGTCGGAGCTTTGTCAGAGGAGAAACTTCACTGAGGTCCCCAAGCACCGAGGAGCCTCAGGCAGCCTGCCCAGGGGTGGTGAGGGGGGTCGCCCAGTCCTCATTCATAGGACCATAGGTGCGGGGGATTTTTGCCCAGTGGCGTCAGGTGGTGCCTCAGGCACGTGCCCACCTGGGCTGCTGGGTGCCCTGCCATGCGCCCAGGGGTCTGCCCTGACTGTGCCATCGCGTGGGGGAGTGGCCGGGAAGCCCGCCCTTGGCGCTCATGGTCGCCTCACCTGCCCTGACCTGTGCTGGCCTTGGGACCAGTCCTTCTTGCTGGAGGACCACAGGAGACAGCTCCAGGCGCTGACAGCAGTCACTGGGGGTGACCCTGAGGCTGGGAAGTCGAGCCTGTGGGGGACAGTGGCCCTTGGCTGTCTTGGTCTGTCGTGACCGCCCTGCCCTGCAGCCCTCCGTCCACACCTCTTGTTCCGTCCTGAGCTGAGGGAGCTGGCTTGTTGGAGCAGTAGGACGAGCTCCTTGGTGGCTCTGAGAACGCTCCCAAAGGAAGGTTCTGGGTCTGATGGGAGCTCCCTGTGGTTGGTGCAGGGTGTGCTGGGAGAGAAGTCTCTCTGCTGGGCTCAGAAAGCTTCCTTCTGAGCGGCCCCGCCAGCGCCTCCCCCGTTCTCCCTTCATAAAGCGTCAACTTTATTTTCACACACTCAGCCAGCTCTTTTAGGACTTGGGTATCTACTCTGGGATGAGAGATTTGAGAGGCAAATTAGGAACAGTTGTGTCTGCCGTGAGACGCATGGCAGGCGCAGGGGCGCGGGCGTGTGATTGCCATGCACGCCGAGCGAAGGATCGCACGCCTGCCAAGCTCAGGCTCCCCGTGGTGCCCGGGTTTTACCAGCAGAGTCCGTCTGCAGGCGTGGTTTCAGGCTGACCCATTCCCTTCTGTAAGGCCAAGCTATAACTCAAGGCAAACTGTAAATTTCTACTGTAAACTGTAAGGACAGTAAATTGTACACCTTGTGTAACTGCTATATGGATACAAAACATAGTGTTTATCTCTAGTCCTGGCCTGCATATTTGAGCACATTTTGTGCCAAGAGATTGAACATTTAAAAAAATTGTTGAATATTTCAAGCATTCAAACAGTAACTTGATGAACAACGCTGTCCACTCCCCAGCCCGAGAAGGAGGCGCTCCGAGTGTCCTTGGAGTCCTTTGTATCCCCTTTGTCATCCTGTTCCCTCCCTCTCTCCCTCCCCTGAGGTCAGGCGCCATCCCCCATCATTTGCTTTTGTGTTTTTGGTACTTTCTCTACCTTAGTGCTGATATAAACAATACACAGTACAGTTTAGCCAAGTTAAATACTTTTAATAAATGGTATCGCCCTACACATCTCCTGCAGCTTGCTTTTTCCTCACTCAGCATCGTGGTTCCGAGTTTTATCCACCTGGACTCACTCACCTTTAGTTAAGGGGTTCAAGGTTTAAAATGACAGATTCCCGATCTCTAGAAATAAACCAGAATTCCCAGGGGGCGGAACGTGCGCCTCAGGGAGTTGAGACTCACAGTGCTCCAGGGCTGGCTTTGTGGCTGGCGCTGGGGCGCCGTGGACGGCGTGTCCCACGGCTGACTTGTTTCCCTAGATCTCAGTGCTGCAGGCAGCGCTGCCGGAGTACTCTTCTACTCGTCTTCCTGGGCACACGGCATGCATTTTTCCAGAGTTTGCTTCTAAGGGCCGAATTGCCCCATGTGTGTGTCTTTAGCTTGATGAGATATCGTCAAATTGTTCTGCCAAACTTTAATTTTTTTAAGCAGCTCACCATTTTTTTTTAATGTAGCTGGGCTGATGGCAAGGTGATGAAGCCTCATGGTGAGATAAAATGCTGTGCACGGCCAAGATTTTGGTAGATGTCCAAACCCCAGCATGCCCAGAATCGAACCCCTGCCCTCCCTGCCAGCTTCGGAGCCGGCCTGCAGCCTGGCCCACCCCAACGGCAGCTTAGCTCCCCAGCTGCCCCAGGGCCCCTGCTGGCTCTCCTGTCAGAGCCTCCAGGGTGGGTGAGAGCCCAGCCTCGCCCCTCCGCCCCTGCCCGTCATGGGATTGCCGAGCGCCTTCCCTCAGGCCTCCCTGACTCCTGCCCCGCCTCCTACGCCCAGTTTTCAGTACAGCAACCAGAATGGTGCTTTTCAGCCCAAGTCAGGTGTCAGCCTTCTGCTCATAAGCTCTGTGCACCCGCCGTTTCACTGGGAGCAAAAGCCAGAACTCTAACAGGCGCCCACAGGGTGCTCGGGACCCCGGGGCCTCTCCCCAGCTCACTGGCTCCAGCCTCCAGCCGTGCTCCTGCTTCAGGCGCTTCTCTCCCACACCTTGCATCTTCTCCAGTGAGGCCCACCTCAGACCCTCCCCTGGCCTTTTCCTGGTCGGCCTCCTTTTCCTGTGGATGCGCCACCAGCACTGCACTCTGTGCTTGGCAGTTTACCTTTTTATCACAGTACTGGTTTCCCGTCTGCATTTGAGTGTGAGCTCCAGGGAACCAGGGTCTTCTCTGTTTGTTCACATGGAGGACTGCCTGAATTTATTTCTCAGAGGAAAGGAAGAGTTTGGAGCCTGGAGATGAGGGTTGGTGGGAGGGGAGGGGAGGTTGAGGCCTCGGGGGAGAGGAGGAGGGGGAGTGGGGGGCAGCTGGTGAGAGGAGGTGTCTCGGTATGTGCGTGGACCTGTTGGTGGGCACTGGGCCCTGTGAGTCTGGCGCTGGGGGCAGCTTGTCTGGGTGATGTTTCTGGTTGCTCCCAGAGCACACCTGCTGCTGGATGGGCACTGGGGCCGGTCCCCCAGGAAGCGCAGCGCTGTTTGTGGGCAGGACCTGAGGTTTGTGGCTGACATAAGGTAGGGCTTCACTGAGTTCCCTAGCCATGGTGTGTACAGGAGCGAGTCCTGCCGTTTCCGGGGCTCTGGCTCGTGCAGGTGCGACTACCAGGCCACGCGTCACAACCGGGAAAGGGCACGCCCTGTGACCCTCATGTCACGTGGGGAGGACCCACTTTGTCGTTCTCAGAGATTGTGTACCCAGGGTGTGTCCACATATTTCCTTGGCAAGTCAGGTTGAACCTCATGAGTCCCACAAATACAGGACTTCAGGAAGACAAGAGTGTCCTCAGTCTGTGCTGAGCCCACTTATGCTGCTGTTCTTAAGAAGCAGCATTGTTCCCAATGTGTGACATTTCATTTAAATATGTTAGTTACTAGAAAATGTTGATTGTGGTTACTTACTTTTAATTAAATCCTTGGAGAACTTTGCAGATTCACATGGAAGTGAAATAATGCAGAGATCCATTGTTTTATCCAGTTCCATTCATTGGTAACATCTTGCAAAACTAGCAAAACGTCACAGCCTCCTGGCCGTGGTGGGTCAAGAGCCAGGCCTCCGTCTCCACAGGGACCCCTTGTGGTCCTCTTACAGCCACACCCACTGCCCGCCTTCACCCCTGGTGACCTCCAGGCTGTTGTTCATGTCTGTGATTTTGTTATCTCAGGAGTGTTCTATGAATGGGATTGGGTAGCAGGTAACCTCTCAGAGTTGGCTTTTCTCACCCAGCAGAGCTCCTTGGAGGTGCCCCCAGGGGGTTGTGTGGTGGTTTCTTTTTGGACTGTCAGAGTGGAGTGGTGTTCCAGGGAATGGGCGTACCACCGTGAGTTTAATCATTTACCACCCGAGGGCATCTAGCTTGTTGCCAGGTTTGGGTGGTTATGAACAAAGCTGCTGAAAGCACTCATGGACAGGTTTTTGTGTGAACACAGGTCTTCACGTCTTTGGAAAAATGCCCAAGTGTAATCGCTGGGTTGTCTTGTAGCTTCATGTTTGGTTTTTAAAGAAACTGTCAGATTGTTTCGCAGAGTGGTTGTGTATCCCCGCCAGCAACATGGGTCCGTTTCTCCACATCTTCTCCAGCATTTGGTGTTGTCCCTTTTTAACTTTGTCCATTCTGATAGGTGTATCGTCACGCTGTGGTTTTGATCAGCATTTCTGGAGCAGTTGTTGATGCTGGGGCCCTCTTCTGTGCTAATTTGCCTGCTTGGTCTTCTGTGGACAGCAGTGGCAGGTGCTGGAGCCTGAATTAGTGCTGCCTGAGGAGATGGGCGTGGGGGCTGCAGTTGTTTCCATTTGGCTGGAGTCCAGCGGTTATTGGCTGCTCTCCCACTGTTGATTCTGCCCGATTAGGCTCCCCTTCCCTGGAGCCATGGCTGGAGAGGGTGGGCTTCTGGTGAGCTTTAAATTCTTTCTGTCCTTACCAGTATTTCTGGCTGGGCTTCCTCAATGCCCTGTCTAGGATGTCAAGGGCAAACAGAAACCCCAGAGAGCTCAGTGCCTTGTCATCCCTCAGGCCCTCTTCTCTCCACCCTTTGCAAAATTTTTTATATCTAAGTCCAGGATTTTAGCTGTACCTAGCCAGAGGAGAAGGGGGCAACAGAGGGTGAGATGGTTGGATGGTATCACCGACTCAGTGGACATGAGTTGGAGCAAACTCCAAGAGATGGTGAAGGACAGGAAAGCCTGGCTTGCTGCAGTCCATGGGGTTGCAAAGAGTTGGCCACGACCTAGTGACTGAACAACAGCGAGAAACCAGAGGGATAAGGAAAAGTAGGTCCAGCCATTTTCCTGGAATCAGAGGTCTGCTGGTCACTGTGGTTGTTTTTGGGTCTGTGAGGTCTGACGACTGGGCCTGTGTGTCCGTCCCGGCGGCTGGCCTTGCGTGTCGTGGCCTTGGGCCCGTCCCAGGCTCAGGGCCACACTTTGCTTACTGCTGAGGGTGTTTGGTTTGGCCTTAGTTGCAGCATGACAGAGCACACAGGATCGCAGTCTTTTTGTCATTTGAGGTCACACTTACGAATGAGAAGCACATCCAGGCCTGTGGTTGCAAACTGCTGGACAGGCCTTTGCAGGTGAATCATCATCGTCCCCCAGATGGCATTTCTCCACCCTCTGCTTTGAACCCTTGAGAGACCTGGTGGGAGTGGGAGGGGCCGTGGCCAGGTGACTCAGGGAAACGTCCGCATGATCCTTGGGCTGACCCTCCTGGCCAGCGTTCCTGCCAGAAAGGAAGCGCAGTGCACCAGACGCGGCCCGTTCCCAGTGAGCCGAGCAGAACTTGTGGTGACTGCCAGCTCCTTCCCCACATTCAGCTCCTCCGTTCCTGGCACCGCTCATGGGGCAGTCTTGCCTGGAATCCAAGTGCAGAGCCACTGACCGTTGGGGTTGGGAGCTGGCCTGAGCCAGCCTGCCCGGGGACCTGGGGTCCTGGCCCCCTGCCTTTTCAGGTTCCCCTCCTGGTGGCTCCTGGAGCCTGTGGGGGGCACGCTGGAGCAGGCAGACACCTGTCAACACCTGGCAGCTTTCCCAGCACTGCCGAGTGCCTTCCCAGGGGAGTTGCCACTGGCATCCTCTTGGCTGCCTCCCTGTCCTGTCAGCTCCCGTGTGTGTGGCTCAGGTGTCCACCTTCTCCACCGAGACATCCTGTCTATGTGTTTCCAGCACGTCTCCTTTTTCTTCATGATTTCTCAGTGGTCGGTCACGCCTGGGGTTTAGGAGTCCTCAGCTAATTCTCACCAGGGCATTGGAAGATATTTGCCTGGCTTGGGTGTCTTAGACTCATTTAGAGTATCTAGTATTTTCTCATATTTCCAGGAAGATCATTTTCTGAAAGGATGGAAACAGAAATTAATAAGGGAAAAGCAAAAAGCTATTTTTTTTTTTGTCTCCCGTATGTTATTGCGCTTGGTTGCTCAGTCCAACTCTCTGCAGCCCCACGGTCTGTAGCCCACCAAGCTCCTCTGTCCTTGGGATTCTCCAGGCAGGAATACAGGCATGGGTTACCGTTTCCTTCTCCAGGGGATCTTTCGAACCCAGCGACTGAACCCACGTCTTACGTCTCCTTCATCGGCAGGCGGATTCTTTACCACTAGCACCACCTGGGAATCCTGCCATTATTATTAATGTAAACATAAGGCTTTATTTTAAAAATAATTATAATTAGTACATGCACATGGTATAGAGATCAAAACGATGAAAAGGTATAAAGTGAGTTTCTCAGCCCTTCAGAGGTCCCCTCCCAGAGGTGACTAGGTTGCTTTTTCCTCTACACCCATGCTATGCCTGCAGCTTGCTTTGAGCACTTAACAGTGTATCTTAGAGGTTGTTCCCTGTAAGTACGTGAGGAGGGAGTAGCAGCAGTCTGTCTGGGGTTGTGTGGTCTCCGCTGTGTGAAGGTGCCCGCTTCCTGCCGGTCATGCCTCGATCAGTGCCTGAGTCGCTCCTTCTGTCTTTGCAGTGAACTTCCGTGAATAGCTTTGTATGTGTTGTGTGTCAGGCTCATGAAGACGTCTCTGTAGGAGCACTTTTTCTACGACAAAGACGTGCGTGTTCTTCAAGGTCTGCTAGACTCCACCCTGTGTCCCCCACGTGTGTGCGTCTCAGTCAGTGTTTCACGTGCTTGGCTGCTCAGTCGTGTCTGAGTCTCTGTGACCCCAGGGACTGCAGCCCGCCAGGCTCCTCTGTCCATGGGGTTCTCCAGGCAGGAACACGAGTGGGCGGCCATGCCCTCCTCCAGGGGATCTTCCCGACCCGGGGAGCGAACCCACGTCTCTTATGTCTCCTGTGTTGGCAGAAGGGTTCTTTACCACTAGCGCCACCTGGGAAGCCCCCACAGGAGTTGTTATTTACACCTCAGTGAATGAGACACGTTATCAACCTTGTGAAAAGTATCTTACAATTTTAATTTGCGTTTATCTTAGGAGTGAGGCTGGCCATTTTTCCCGTGTTTGAGGTCTGTCCACTGTTTTAGTAGAGTTCTGCCAGTGTCTCATACTTACTTGCACCTCCCATCTTCTGCCTCCCTCTTGTACATTTAGTTTCCTAAGCACACTGTCCAGGGGTCTGGGTAGCCATGCCATTTTTCTTTTGATTCAGTTATGCAGTTAACTTTATTCCAGGTTTTATACTCTTTTTACCAAAGTGTAGCCTTCACATGGAAAAATGCCCCGATCACAGCATACAGCTTGATCTTCTCTTTTTTCGTTTTGGCCACGCCTCGCAGCATGTGGGGTCTTAGTTCCCCAGCCAGGGGTCAGACTTGTGCCCCTGCAGTGTAAGTGCCGAGTCCTAGCCACTGGACCGCCAGGGAGTTCCCACAGCGTAGAGCTTGGTGAATGTTCCAGATCAAGGAGCAGAAAGTCAGCAGCCCCCAGGGGCTCTCTTTTGTGCCCTTCTCCCCAAGCAGCTAGCGTAGAGCTTGGTGAATGTTCCAGATCAAGGAGCAGAAAGTCAGCAGCCCCCAGGGGCTCTCTTTTGTGCCCTTCTCCCCAAGCAGCTAGCTTCTGACCCTACAGGTTAGTTTTACTTTGAAAGAAAAAGTGCTTTGTGTATGCATGATGAAATGATATGAATGGCATATATGTTTTTGCTGTGTGGCTTCTTTCAGCATTGTAAAGCTGTTACGTTGCGCGGCTGCAGGTGGACTGTTCTTGCTCCGCAGTATTCCATTGTACTAATAGACTGCGGTTTATTTATCCACTTTTCCCAGGCAGGGAGGGCGCCTGGGGTGTGTCCAGGGCAGGCCTGTTATGAGTACAGTGGTGGAGCGGTTACGTATGAGGCCTCCCGCCCCACACCTCACAACAGTGCTAGAACGTGACGGCTACTTTAGTGGCCTCTGTGTTCAGATGAGCACGTGGAGACCCAGGGAGGGGTGGCAGTTGCTCTAAGTCACCCATCTCACAGGGCTTCAGACCAGGGCACGTCCTCAACACCACGGGTCGGGCCCCTTCTGGGTCCCGAGCACATGTAGCCCCGTTGGCTTCCCTGATAGCTCAGCTGGTGAAGACTCCACCTGCAATGCAGGAGACCCCGGTTTGATTCCTGGGTCCGGAAGATCCCCTGGAGCAGGGATAGGCTACCCACTCCTGTATTCTTGGGCTTCCCTGGTGATGCAGATGGTGAAGAAGTCGCCTGCATTGCAGGAGACCTGGGTTTGATCACTGGGTTGGGAAGATCCCCTGGGAGGAGGGCATGGCAACCCACTCCAGTATTCTTGCCTGGAGAATCCCCATGGACAAAGGAGCCTGGCAGGCTACAGTCCATGGGGTCACAAAGAGTCCGACATGACTGAGTGACTAAGCACAGTCCCTTGACAACCATGGCGGGTGGCTTCTGGCATCCCCCCTTTTCCAGAAGAGAAACATTTCCCAAATAGCCGGTGGCCAGGTGGGGTTCTGTCTGAGGCATCTTCAAACATACACAGGAGTTTAAAGGAAAAAAAAGCAGGCTGAGAACCAGATGCTTGGACATTGATCTGTTGATCAAGTCCTAAAATAGAATGGGCATAAAAAAACTCATGTTCTCTTCTGAAAGTTTCATAGTAACTCCTAATATAACCCCTGAGTTATACAAAATAAAGGTATTGTCTTTTTGTAACTGTACTTATTATTCTGCTCGTAAAAAGTGCAAGTATGAAAGCTCACACTGGAGTGAATAATAAGTGTTTGCTGAGGTTTCATAGGCAGATGCTCACTGGTGGAAATTCCGTATGCAGTGACCCCAGGCCATCAGCAGTCAGCAGGCTGCCATGACCTTCCCGGACACCCTGTCCAGAATACCCACCAGCCCCCTTGCACCTGATCCACTTCCTCTTTCACGGCTCTCTCAGTGTCTAACGTTGTTTTCTGGTTTGCCTGTCTCTCCCCCAGTGCAGGTTTGGGCTTGGTAGGCAGTTTGCCTGTCCTGGCCTTGGGAGCCCCCTGCCGTCTAGAGCAGACGCTGGGCTGGCGTCTGCTGGGAGGGGGTACAGGCCGCCCACTGAGCCTCCAGGAGAGAGAGAGGCTCCCACTGCCGGAGGCCAGGAGAGCCTGCTGCTCTGGGCCTCAGTGTGTGTCCTTCCATCTCCCCTGCCCTCTCCCGGGCTGACTTCTTACACCCGCCCGGTCCCTCCGAGGCGTCATCGTGGTTACCCTGGCCGTGAAAGAATGAACAGCGCCGTGCATTTGTGATCCAGTTCTAATTACATCCTGCTGTGCTTAAGCTGTGTAGGTAGTTTATGGAAATCACCGAAGAGATAATGTATAAAATACTGTTTCTAAATGTTTTGAGCCAGAAACACGATCATTTAATAACTTAAGCTGGGTGTTCCTAAATTGGATCTTTCTAATATAAATTAAAGCTCTAACATGGGCAGACATCCAGAAGTTAAATAACAGATTTTATTGGTGAATCCACGAGGAAGCAGCCATTTTCCCAGCCCTGCTGGTGGGAAGGCAAAATGGTACAACCCCCACGGAGGGAAATTTGGCAACAGCAGCAAAATTACACATGCGTTTATTCTTTGTCAGGGTGGTTATACTTCTTGGAATTCATTCCAAGAATACCCCAGCAAAAATATGAAAAGATCCGTGTAAAGGCTATTGGTTGTGGTGCTGATTGAAATCGCAAAGAATTTTCAGTATCATAGACTTAAGTAGGGCTGGTTGAGCAGACTCGGGCATTTCAGTGCGGTGGAGTGCCTGCTCTGCAGCTGGGGAGACAGTCAAGAGTCTGGGGCTGGCACTGAGAAGTGCTGGCCTGGATGCCCGCAGTTGACCTTTGGCAGACAGTGCAAAGGTCAGGGGCACTGATCCTCCGTGCAGCTGGAAATCCACGTGTCATTTATAGTTGACCCTCCTTGACCCTGGTTCTACCCTAGCCAAGGTTCGCACCTGTGGATTCGGCCAGCCGCTGCTCGTGGAGCATTTTCGGTGTTGGGGGAATAAAAAATCTGCCTATGAGTGGAGATTTGCAGTTCAAACCTGTGCTGTTCGTAGGCCAATTGTGATTAAATTAAAAAGGCAGAGTGGACAAACATGTCTCTGGTATGCTACTGTTTTGAAAAGAGAATATTAAATATATACGTGTATTTGCAGAAAATGGGAGGATAAACCATACCTTATTTATTTTTAAGGCTGCCTTTGGGGGAGGGATGGAAGCAGGATGCTGCTGCTGCTGCTAAGTCGCTTCACTTGTGTCCGACTCTGTGCAACCCCATAGATGGCAGCCCACCAGGCTCCCCCGTCCCTGGGATTCTCCAGGCAAGAACACTGGAGTGGGCTGCCATTTCCTTCTCCAATGCATGAAAGTGAAAAGTGGAAGTGAAGTCGCTCAGTCGTGTTTGACTCTTAGCGACCCCATGGACTGCAGCCCACCAGGCTCCTCCGTCCATGGGAGTTTCCAGGCAAGAGCACTGGAGTGGGGTGCCGTTGTCTTCTCTGAAGCAGGATGAGGGGACACACAAAATCTGTGCCTTATTTTGTCAACTCGACTTTGGGACCATGTAGATGTTTTACAGCAATATAAAAAAAGGTGAAAGGGTTTGATTTCTCAAATCTCGATAGACGTTGTCAACATTTCCTCTAAAAGCTGTGCACTCTGTTTGCACTCTGTCTCTCACACCTTTTCCAACAGCTGAATTGGCGTCTTTAACAACCGTGCCAGTCTGTTAGAAATAGAGTGATCTTTTCATTTGTGTTTCCCAGTGACGAGTGATTAAGCATCTTTTCATCCCTTTATTAGCCATTTTGCATCTCTTCAGCGAAATGCAAGTTCATAGCTTTTTTTCTGTTTATTTATGAAGTCTGTATATGTTATAGATTTACTTTTCTTTTGTTGATAGCTATTAGGTTCATGACCTCATTTCCCGTTAAAATTATCAGGCCTGACTGTAGTAGCTGGTGATGTTGTCACATGTTAAAGGGTTTTACAGTAACTTTATTTTTGGCTGTTCTGGGTCTTTGTGGCTACACAGGCTTTTCTCTGGTTGTGGCGAGCGGGGGCTCCTCTCTACTTAGTGTGCAGGCTGCTCTTTGCGATGGCTTCTCTGGTTGCAGAGCGTGGGCTGGAGGGTGCGTGGGCTTCAGGAGCTGTGGCTCCCAGGGTCTAGAGCACAGTCTCAATAGTTGTGGCGCATGGCTTGACTGGTCTGCGGCAGCTGGGGTCTTCCCAGATCAGGGATCGAACTCGAGCCTCCTGCATTGACAGGTGGATTCTTTACCATTGGGAAGTCCCAACAGGCTTTTTCAAAAGGATGTTTATGTATGATATGTTTGAAATGCACAGGAGACTTCCCTAAACTGTTCAAGGGCTGGGTGGTCAGCTCCTGAGCTCGTTGGAGCAATGGAAACTTGGTTTTCTTTTCCTTTGAAAAAAAGATTGCCTGTGGCTGGTTATTGGTCTAAGTAGTAAATAGATGATGGTAAATGTGCACTTATATTGATCTTTGGTGAATATGTATCTAAATTTGATTGTCTTTCTGATTTGAGATTGTTATTGACTTTCAATGACCGAGGATAATCTTTTTATGTTGTGGTCCATTGACTACCTGAACAAAACAGTACTTTCTCATGAAAGAAAAGAAAGGATACAGTGAAAGTTGTGAAACTTTTCAGAACGTTTTGGAAAGTTTCCACAGCTGCCAGCACCTGCTGTTGGCTCGCTGACATGTTGCATGTTTCCTGTCTGTTTCTCTAGGTCATCACTCCATGTAGGAAGCTCATCCTGTGTGCCGATAACAGGAAGGAGATGGAAGACTGGATTGCAGCCCTGAAGACCGTGCAGAGCAGGGAGCACTTTGAGGTGAGAGGAGAGCGTCCCCGTCACCCTCCTACCGTCACCCTCCCCCATCACCCTCCCCCATCACCACTGCCATCACCCTCCCCGTCACCCTCCCCCATCACCCTCCCCCTCCCCCGTCCCCCTCCCCCATCCCCTTTCCCCTGTCCCCTTCCCCCCCGTCGCCACCCCCGTCACCCCCCTTGTCACCCTTCCCCTGTCCCTCTCCCCCCGTCCCCCCCGTCACCCTCCCCCGTCACCCTTCCCCTGTCCCCCTCCCCCCGTCACCCCCCTTGTCACCCTCCCCCGTCACCCTTCCCCTGTCCCCCTCCCCCCGTCGCCCGTCCCCCTCCCCTGTCCCCCTCCCCCCGTCCCCCTTCCCCCATCACCCCCCTTGTCACCCTTCCCCTGTCCCTCTCCCCCGTCACCCTTCCCCCACCCCCCTCCCCCGTCCCCTGCCCCCCCCCCCCCCCCCCCCCCCGAGGGCACAGTCCCGGCGTCCCCCTGCGGGCCTGCCTGGTCTGTGGCTCGCTCTCTCAGATGCTCCTTGAAGGTTAAGGTTCATGGCTCTACTTGTGGGCTGTCAGGTGGTGACCCCGTCTGATTTCTTGTTGAACCTCGTCCAAGTTACCACATTCAGGAAGGTCAGAGGGGTGCCTCACGTTCTCCATCTTTGTCCCCCATCCCTGCAGCCCACCCAGTACAGCATGGACCACTTCTCAGGGACCCACAACTGGTACGCCTGCTCTCACGCAAGGCCCACCTACTGCAATGTGTGCCGTGAGGCCCTGTCTGGGGTCACGTCCCACGGACTGTCCTGTGAAGGTACGGGTGGTGTGTTCACCGCCGGGAGAGGCACCTGGGATCTGACGTGAGACGCCTTCGGGGTCCAAGCGTAGTCCTGCAGTAGGGTAGGCGTCGCGGGACCTGTGTGATGCCGCCCTTGTTTACTGTGCCCATGCAGGAGTCTGGGTAAATGATTTTTTGCAGTGACAGAACAAGGTGAAAAGAAGGGAATTGGTAGCATTGAGACACAAAGAGGAAGCGTGAAGGACGTGGAGGGAAAAGAGGTTTAACCGTCTCACTGCTGCAGTGTAGCTGCAGCCTGCCTGGGGCCATGTCTTCCAGACCAGAGGGCAGGGGCGCAGGGCTCGGGCTGGAGAGGGAGAGGAGAACTGTGGTGCCAGGCCCAGTGCCCACCTGCTGCCTGATTGCAGACGGCTGGTGACATTAAGAAGAGTTTTCACAACTTTTAAAGGTTGAAAAGTACCGAAAGAAGGCAGCTGTAGTGTGACACAGAAAAGTCACGTGACCCTTAAGGGTCAGTGTCTGTGCGTGAAGTGCGGCCACGCGGACCCTCGTGCTGTGGGGGCCCTGAAGCCCGAGCTGCTCACCCTCTGGCCCTGCCCAGGGAGCCTGCTGACCCTGGGCAGGCTGGCTACCTGGTCTCCCCGTGAGTGCTGCGCACGCAGGCTGGTGGCTGTGCTTAGACGGGAACTGAGCGTCCACGCTGCGCCTGCCTTGGCCAGGAGGGCAGGGCAGCTCACCCTGGACCACAGCCATGGCTCCCGGGCTGACACGCTTGTTCTCTCCCAGTGTGCAAGTTCAAGGCCCACAAGCGCTGTGCTGTGCGCGCGACCAGTGACTGCAAGTGGACCACGCTGGCCTCCATCGGGAAGGACATCATCGAGGACGAGGACGGGGTGCGCCCGGGGGACCCTCTGAGGCTCCTCTTGTGCTGGGCTGAGAGGCCCACTGGCTCCCTCCTGGGCGCAGTTCTCTTCCTCCAGGGGAAGGGGGGCAGGGTTCCCTCTGTGTTGGTCCTGGCATCTGGGCGCCCCTGAGCCCTGTCCAGTCCCTGGGAGTTGTGGGTGCCTGGCGGGGGGAGCAGAGGTTTGGGTAGCCTCTGCAGACTGCACCTCACCTCCATGTGGGGAAGAATGATGCGGCTGAGGCCATTTCGGAGCACTGTTGCCAAGGAGGAAGCTTGGCCCGTGTGGAGGTTGTGGGGCACCCTGGCGCCCCCCCTCAGCGCGTGTCTCTGTGTGGCTCACAGATCGCCATGCCTCACCAGTGGCTGGAGGGGAACCTGCCCGTGAGCGCCAAGTGTACAGTGTGTGACAAGACGTGCGGCAGCGTGCTGCGCCTTCAGGACTGGCGCTGCCTCTGGTGCAAGGCCATGGTGAGCATGCCCGCCCATGGGGACGCCCGCCGCTGCGGAGCCGCGCAGGGTCCTGGGGGCGGGGGGCCGGCGCCCCCCTGTGACGAGCAGGCGTGCGTTGCAGGTGCACACTGCGTGTAAAGACTCCCTGCTGACCAAGTGCCCGCTGGGCCTGTGCAAAGTGTCGGTCATCCCGCCCACCGCGCTCAACAGCATCGACTCCGATGGTGGGTACAGTGCTCTCCTCTCTCAGCCGTTTCCTTGGATTGCCTTCTCCGGGCCCTCTTCTCCCCGGCTCTGGAATTGGTTATGTTGGTGATGTTGAAATGTGGTCGGACAGAGGTCAGACCCAGCCGCTGTCGGGGGAGGTGGTGGTGAGCAGGGTCCTGATGGCAGGCTGCTGGGTACCTTGGACTCATGGCCCAGATTCCTTATCCAGACGTGGCGGGTCCGTTGGCTACTGAGTAGGCACTGAGTGTGAGGCCCTCCTCCGTCTTGGCGTGGGCCGCCCATCAGCTGGTCTCCGTCTAGTACCGTGCTCTCCCACCCGCACCGCCTGTCCGGGTGGTCCGTGATGGTCCGTAGTAACGTGTGCTGGTGGGAGCGTGTCACGTGTCTCAGGAAGTCAGCCTGCTAGGTTGAGAGCCGCATCTGGCATTTCGAGTCCTGTAGAGGTGAGGCCGGCCGCGTGGAGGCCAGCTCCACTGTATGCAGGGGGGATGATGTGGAAACCTGTGGATTAATCTCTTGCTGGTTTCCCGGGCGTGTACGTGCAAGTTCTGTGTCCCATGGGGTGTCTGCTTGGCACGCGATTGAGAGCGCCTTGGTGTCTTCTGTGGCTCTGAGGTCTGCTTCTGTCCTTTTCCCTCCTCACACTCAGGCTTCTGGAAGGCCACGTGTCCTCCGTCCTGCACGAGTCCGTTGTTGGTCTTTGTCAATTCAAAGAGTGGGGACAACCAGGGGGTGAAGTTCCTGCGAAGATTCAAGCAGCTGCTGAACCCTGCCCAGGTCTTTGACCTCATGAATGGAGGACCACACCTTGGGTAGGAAGCCTGTAAAATATATCTTTATTGGAGTTTAAAAACTGTGTGAAGATAACGTATGCTTGTTTAAAGATTCAAAGATACAGGAAATTTTAAATAGAAACTAAAACTTACCCTTCCCAAATCCTGGGCAGAGGTGCCTACTCTGAAGGGTTCATAGTTACATGTCCTTCCAGCTTTCCAGGGCATGTGTGCGCCCCCGGCAGGTGTGGCCTCTGTTCCCTGCCATTGTGCGGCATTTTGTACGGTGTCAGCCGGCAGCAGTGTGTATGTGTTCTGACGTCAGGTATTACAGGTCAGCCTCATTCATTCGAATGACTGCTTAGTATTGAGGGCTTCCCTGCTGGCTCAGATGGTAAAGAATCCGCCTGCAATGCAGGAGACCTGGGTTCGATCCCTGGGTCGGGAAGATCTCCTGGAGGAGGACATGGCTGCCCACTCCAGTATTCTTGCCTGGGAATCCCATGGACAGAAGAGCCTGGCGGGCTATGGTCCAGGGGGTCTTGTTTTGGGAAGATGGCGCCAGCAGCAGGAGCAGAGGTGTCTTGAAGGAGCTCTGAGTCCCCTGGGGCATTCCAGGAGAAGCCCCCGTGGCCTGATCTGAGGAGGGCAGTGCATGGCCCGGCCCTGGGCGGTGGTGGTGCTGCCTTTCTCTGAGGAGAGAGACGTGGGTTGGGAGGTGCCCATGTGATGCTGAAGTGGTAGTTCTGGTGGACAAGTGTGGTCTTTCAGGAGAGCCGAGGGGTCAGCATTAGGGCCATTTGGGGCCATCAGCCTCTGTGTGGTCCCTGAAGCCGGAATGCGGTTAAGGCCACCCAGCGAGAGGCTGGGGAATGAGCACAAGGGCATGGGGTCCTGGGAGGGGTGCTGCCAGCGAGAAGCAGGGGGACCTAGAGGGGCATCGGGAGGGGACGGAGCTGGAGTTAGAGGGGCGCAGGGTGGGCCAGGGGACAGGTCACGCACGTGTGGGCAGCGTGCTGCAGCCTGGGGCTCCTGAGTGACATGGGGGTGCCGGCTGAGAGGGGCGGGGGTGAGGCAGGCAGGCCTTCACTCTCAGTGCCTGTGGCCCCCAGTGGGTGCAGCGTGAGCGCAGTGGGGCTCTGATCCCCCGCAGGCTGTTTTAGGGTCAGCTGCGAGGAGCAGCGGAGGGCACCCGGCCCAGGACTGACTGGCTGTCGTCTGTCCCTTAGAACGGACCTCACGCTCTTGTCCTTCTGTTTCCTCGGCAGCTTGCGTTTGTTCCAGAAGTTTGACACGTTCCGGATTCTGGTCTGTGGTGGAGATGGCAGTGTGGGTTGGGTCCTCTCTGAAATTGACAGCCTCAACCTTCACAAACAGGTACTGGGTGTGGAGGGCCCGGCCCCAGGGGAGAGCGAAGCCACGTGACAGAGGCTGGGTCTCCTCGGGTGATGCTACCCGCCCCCGGGGTGGTCTTGGAGGGGGGGCAGGGAAGCCTGATGGCGTTGTGGGGACCCAGGGCCGGACACAGGGAACACTCCGGTGCAGGAAGCTCCCAGGTGCGGGCCGATCCGGGTGTGGCTCTTTGTTGGGTAGTGATGGCATCTGCTCAATGCCTCTTGCTGGTGAGCCGGCTGGGGTCAGAATACTTGGAGTTCAGGTCAGAGTTAGGGCTGTGTTTTAAGTGTTGATTGATTTTCTACGCCGGCTCCCTCCCCCCCTCCCCCTCCCAATAATTAACCACTGCTAGCATTTCAGTAGAGCTTCTCAGGTGACCCAGGTGGTAAAGAACCCACCTGCCAATGCAGGAGACATAGGTTCGATCCCTGGGTCAGGAAGACCCCCTTCTGGAAGAAATGGCAGCCCTCTCCAGTATCCCTGCCTGGAGAATCCTGTGGACAGAGGAGCCTGGCGGGCTGCAGTCTGTGGGGTCACAGAGGGTTGGACAGGGCTGAGCACGCGCGCACGCTCACACGGCATCTTGGTCCCTGTCCTTCAGGCCTCACTGTGAAAATGTGTGCAGCACAGCGTGCGATGGGCTCTAAATGGACTCACAGCACCCGCGCCGTGTATCACGCAGGAGTGCTGTGTGCTTTAAATCACCACACTCCCAGCACCTCTGGCCCCAGTAAATGGAGGGCTGTGGTGGTTTTCCGCGGCCAGCTAAGGTGGGCGGCTGTGCCAGTTTGGGGCTAGTTCATCTCCCCGCCCTTATGGACACTTAGGTTGCTTCCTAAAGACCATGCTGGTAAAAACCACGTGTGCCCAATTATGTTCTTTTCTGAAGAGCACCCAAATTGAAATTTCGGTGATACTGCCAGACTGTTCTGCATCACAGCTGTCCCAGTGTAGGCTCCTGTCACTCATAAAACTTCCCATGTGCTGGCATTGTGCATCTTACAGCTCTTGCCCCAACTTAGTAGACTAAAAAATGGAATGTTTCATTTTTATTTCCTCATACTGGTGAAGTGAAACCTATCCTCAATTAATTATGAATTTTGAAATGAATCATCTCATGTTTTTTTAATCTACACTAGTTTTCTGTTGGGGTATTTATTTGCCTTTAAAAAAATTGATTTCTGAGGATTATTGTACTGGGGATGTGAACTTCTGGTTGGCCGCGTTTTCCCTTGTTTGTCACTTGTCTTTTACTGTGTTGGCGGTCTTCATAAGTGGGCTGGAGCTTTTGCTGCCCGTGTTTAGCCCCCGGAATGATGTTAGAGAGGGGACGGCTGGTGTCCGAGTCACTGCTCAGCTCCGGGGAGGCCCGCCGCTTAGGAGAGCGAATACTGCCCTCTGGTGGTGACGTTCGAGCAGTACGCCTAGGTCCAATTTTAAGGCTCCTTCCCTTCCGGGATTGTAACTGAGCTTTACTATCACGTCGGGAAGGTAGGGTCTCACGCATCCGGCTGAGTTCAGAGTGCGTTTTTCTCCCTGGGCTTCTCTGTGGCCCTTGGCCGTCGGGTCACTCCCGACCCCCTTGGTGCTCCTCGCCTTCTGGCCAACCCTCCCGTCCCCGCTCCGGATGCCAGGCCCCACCTCGTTCTCCACACGCTCAGCACCCAAAGAAGCCAGTGACTCTTAGCTGAGCCCCAGAGCCATGTCCCCGGCTGCCCCGGCCCTCCCTGGCTGCCTCTGGTGCCTCAAAGCTGGCATTCCCAGCCCTGCCCGCCCCCTTCCATCCCTTTTCTTCGGAGTCTGAACATTCACTTGCCCGCCATCGGAGCTGGAGATCCAGCAGGGGTCTTGGACCCTCCCTCGTTGTCTCCGGTTCTCCTGTTGCCCCGCAGCGCCCAGCACCGCCGAGTGTGCTGCCGCAGTGTCGTCCTGGCCCCCGGTGCCATCTGCCCACTGCTTTTGGGGGCCTTCTCCCGGGCAGCTCCGCTCAGGCCGTGCCTGAGCCTCTCACGTCCGCCCCATTGACCCCCCCCCCTACAACGCCCCCAGCCCTGAGACCCTCGCTTGGGCTGCTCTGCTCCTGGCTTCGGTTAAGGTCCAGACTCGTCTTGTGATGCAGCAGCCCCAGCTGGGCGCCTTCTTCCTCCTCTGAGTCTCTGACTTCCTCTGTCTGTGCTGCCCCCTTTTCGGAGCTCTGGTTTGGCAGGGAGGGGGTGGTCTCCGTTCCCAGACCCCTGGGCCTGGACTCTGTGGGGCTGTCTCTGTGCTGCCTGCCCTTTCCTTTGAGGCTCCCCAAGCTGGCTCTGTCTGCCCGGGGCTGGGCATCCTTGGCCTCACCTGCTGTGGCCAGCGTGCTGTCCCTGGCAGGGTGCAGGGCGTCCGTTGTGGCCGGGGCAGGTGACCTCAGGCTGTGTCGTGCGTAGGGAGGACCGGTGACCCTCCCCACATGCGTGTCGTGCTTGGCGGTTGAAGACTGTCAGGCACCCTGTGTCTCAGGAGCCTCCTGAGCCCTGAGCTGGTGAGGGGGGTTTGTGCAGGAGGCTCTGGGTGGGAACTCCAGGTGGACGGCAGGGCCCGAGCTGGCGGGGGTGGGGGGGGGCCCGGGGAGTGGCAGGCGAGGGGCTGTAGGCTGAGTGGTAGTGGTGGTGGTTTGAGGGCCACAGTGGACGTCCTGGCGCCTGTCTGGACGGGACTTACAGTCATGTCAGGGGCAAGGAGGTGAGCTCGGCGCTGGGGACATGCTGTTGTGGGTGGAGAGCAGGCGAGGGATCACCCCCCGCTTCTTGGGGGCTCAGGTATCGCCACTCGGGGCAGGACTGTGGTCATCGCTGTGAAGGTGGGAGGTGACAGAGGGCTGACGGTCAGGTGTGTCAGCAGGCGGGGGGCGGAGCTTTCTGTCAGGTTGGGGAGACCCTCTGGCTGCCGCCGTCTGAGCTCAGCCCTCACACGCTCGCTGGACGGGGCCCGCTGACGCCGTGTCCTCCCACCCTGTTGCAGTGCCAGCTCGGGGTGCTGCCGCTCGGCACAGGGAACGACTTGGCTCGCGTGCTGGGCTGGGGCTCGGCCTGCGATGACGACACCCAGCTCCCGCAGATCCTGGAGAAGCTAGAGAGAGCCAGCACCAAGATGCTGGACAGGTGAGTGCGCCGCACGCGGCCTCTCAGCCTGCTGTTCTCAGCTGGGGCCCTGGGAAACCGCAAGCGCTGATGAGCAGAAGGGGTTGGGACTGTGCCCTCAGGTGGCCAGGTCTCACCAGCCAGGCCTGGTCGTCTGGCCCTCAGAGCAGGAGGCGGCCCTGCCCCCTGCGGCCACTGCAGCCTCGCCTGTCACCCATCCTCCTCGTCACGGAGTTGAGCTGTCCCGTGTTCCCAGAAGCATTGGAGTTTGGGGTTACTGCCCTCCACGTGTTTAGAAGCTTGGGCATCCTTCCCGAGCAAGCTGCTCTGAGCACCGAACTCCCGTGTGAACCCCCGGACCACAGCCCATGGGACTTGAGGAGATGGCCCATTCTTTCAGAGGGTCCCGCACTGCTGTGAGCAGGCGTGGTATCAAACGCGCTTGGCTACCTCTGCTGTTCTGCCCCCCGCCTCCGGAGGCTGTGAAACGCCCAGAGCCCTGAGCCAGCTGCCTGCCGAGCGGCTCAGCTGTGCAGAGGGGACGCCCACCCAGCGGGTTGTGACATTTGTTCTCAGCCAAGTGAGGAGCCAGCTTGGGGCCTGGGGGGGGCCGGGTCGATACAGGCTGACAGACACAGTTAAGTTGTCATAGGATCTCGTCCCCTCTGCCGGCTGTGAGACGGGGAGGTGGGGAGGCCTGGGGCTGGAGCCGACTGGCTGAGCCCCTGTGTGTGTGCAGGTGGAGCGTCATGGCCTACGAGACCAAACTGCCCCGGCCGGTCTCCTCCTCCACCGTCACTGAAGACCTGAGCGAGGGCTCCGAGGTATCGCCATGCGCTCACCCTGGCCCCTCCCTGCCTTGCCTCCCCCGCCAGAAATGCCCTGCTCCAGGTCAGCCCCTTGCCGGCGCAGGGCCCCCTGAGGTGGGGCCGGGTCCCGTGGACTCTGCCCCGTAGGACTCGGGGTCTTCCCGCCAGCGCTCTGCCCACCCAGGCCCCTCCTCCGTGTCCTGCCCTTGCAGTCAGTCTGTGCTAGTTCGGTGCTGATCGCTCCTTTCACTTTGTGGTGGGTTTCGGGAGTTAGAAGTTCCCTCAGGGCCCAGACTCTGCTGAGACTGGGCAGCTCAGGTGCACAGCTGTGCTCGGGCCTCCAAGCGAGCCCCTGGCCGAGCAGGCAGAGGGGCTGTGCCAAGGGCTGTCTGCCCGCCCCGAGGGTCAGGGGAGGCCAACCCTGGTCTCCCAGCCACACCTGCCTGGGCTGCCAGGACCTGTCCTGCGAGCAGAGAACGTACAGTTAAGAGCAGGCGCGTTCGTGGGCAAACCCTAAAGGTCGACCCTCTGGCCGATAGTAAAGGGCTTGACACGCACGGGGAGAGCCCCCGCTTTTGCAGGCAGGGGTGGGAGGTGAGGAGGATGATTGACATCCAGGGATGACGGGGGCCTGGGCCAGGGTCCCACCCGACAGAAACGTGGGGAGCCTCGGCTACAGGCCCGCGCCTCTCGGGAGGAGCCGGGGTGCAGGAGTGCAGCCCGGAGCAGTCTGTTAGGATCCTCGGTCTGTCAGCTGTGTGTGAAGGGAGGCGGGCTGGGCCGCGGGCAGGGGTGGCGCTCCTGGCCCGAGGGTGACGGCTGCCCGCCCCCCGGGCCGAGTGCAGGTGCGGCAGATTCTCTTCTATGAAGACTCGGTCGCGGCTCACCTCTCCAAGATCCTGACCTCCGACCAGCACTCCGTGGTGATCTCGTCAGCCAAGTGAGCGCCTGGCAGCCTGGGGCGCCGGGGGTCCCCGTGGGACGGCCCCTCTGAAGCCTCCATCTCCTCCCGCAGAGTGCTCTGTGAGACTGTGAAGGACTTCGTGGCACGGGTCGGGAAGGCCTACGAGAAGACCACCGAGAGCTCAGAGGAGTCGGAGGTCATGGCCAAGAAGGTGGGTCCCAGGCCCCCGGGGGCGGGGGCCGTCGGAGTTGGGCGGCACACCTCCACTCCTGCCTCCGTTCCCCGCCCAGTGCTCCGTCCTCAAGGAGAAGCTGGACTCCCTGCTCAAGACCCTGGATGACGAGTCGCAGGCCTCGTCCTCCCTGCCCACGCCGCCCCCCACCATCGCCGAGGAGGCAGAGGACGGGGACGGGGCGGGCGGCGGCTGCGGCTCCGGCTCCACGGGGGCCCGCGCTGTGGGCTCGGCCTGCCCCGCCCGGCCCCAGATATTCCGGCCTCGTGAGCAGCTCATGCTGAGGGCCAACAGCCTGAAGAAGGCCATCCGCCAGATCATAGAGCACACAGAGAAAGGTAGCGGGCGTGGGCCCCGGCCTGGGGGCGGGGGCGGGCACTCCTGGTGAGGGGCGGGGCCCGCCACGTAGGCCAGAGCCGCTCCCGACCGCCTGACGCGGGTCCGCACCCCTTCCTCGGGGCCTGTGCCCGAGAGAGAGACCCTGAGTGGACGCCGGCGCCTCGGGGGCACTCCCGGCTGGTGGAAGGCCCTCCACAGTGCCTGGTGTCAGGGGCTCCACTCCCTGTGAGGGCCTCGCCTGTGGTCACTCTCCAGACCTTGGCCTTGTCCAGTGAGAGGGGGGCTGTCCCCGGGGCTTGGGGTCTGTGTCCAGGAGGGAAGGGACCCAGGCCAGAGGTGGTGGATGAAGCCATAGGATGGAAGGAGAGGCTGAGACGGGGCTCGAGGGTGGGTGAGCCGGGGCGGTGGTCAGAAAGGCAGGGGCGCGTGTGTGTCGTGCTGTCCGAGGCAGGCACGGGCCTCGGGTGAGGGGCCCGGGGCCTGGACAGGCAGTAGGCCCTGGTGTCCAGGCTGCGCTGCTGACTACCCGCGACTGGCTGGTGCAGGGAGAGACACACCTGCCCAGGATTAGAGGCTCACATGGTGCCTCGCTCCTTTTCTCTGACTGCGTTTGCTAAGCTTCAAAGAGAAGGCTGTAAAACCACCTTGACCTGTAAACCTCACCCTGACCCAGAGGTCCCTCCCAGCAAGTTTTTCCCTGTCCTCTGTCTGTCTCTCCTCTCATCACCCTTGGAAACTATCTCGTGCCTTTTCCGCTCTCGTTAGACCCATCTCACTGAGCAGAGCAACCTGCTTCTTGCAGTGAGACTAGTGAGGTCATGACCTCGCTCCCTGCTCCGGCCTGGGCACGGCTCCCTCCTCTCGGCCCCTCCAGGCTGCACAGACCTTCACTTGTCACTCTCTCCCCACCCCCGTCTCTTCCAGCCTTGGCCCACCTCCCCAGCCTGTTGGCACGAGTGCCCAGGTGCCCCCGTGTGCCAGGGCCGGGGAGACAGAGGGTCGGGTCAGAGCTTCGGGCCTGAGCCTTCGGCCGAGACGAGGGTGAGGGCGGTGAGGCCAGTCCGTGTGCTGCCTGGTGGTGGCTGTGGGTCAGCTTCCACATGCTCAGCTGCCACCTTGCCTTGCGCAGCTGTGGACGAGCAGAACGCCCAAACCCAGGAGCAGGAGGGCTTCATCCTTGGCCTCTCCGATTCGGATAAGAAGGACCTGAAGTCGGACGACAGAGCAGGCCACAGCGAGGGCCACAGCACCTCTAAGGGCCGGAGCCTCCGCAGAGGTACAGGGCCCTCTCGCTTCGGGATGCTCGGAAGCGTGAGGGGCTTTCTCGTGGTTGCTGTGGCCGTGTGGAGGTGTGAAGAGTCTCGTACTGGCCGCCTGTTTGGCGAACTACCTGATGTGTGCGGCTTACCTGCTGCAGGCCCGGCTGGATCCTGAGCCGGGAGGGGCCTTGCTGCTGGGGCCCATGCTTCCCCCCGAACCTCCCTGCACCTCTGGCCTAGCAGGTCCTAACTGAGGGCTTGGGGCCTCCAGGCGGCAGCCGGCCACACAGACTGCCCTCTGGGGACCCTTAGCCACCTGGAACAGCCCCGCCTCTGTGGCCCCCCAATGCACAGCCTTATGAGCTGCCGGGAGAGCCTGCCCCGGAGTTTCCTCACCCCCATTCCCATGCGGAACTGCCCTCTGCCCAGGCCCAAACCCCGGCCTGACCGTGGTTGGGGCCGGCCCCTCTGCCCCCACTGGGGCCCATGTCTGGGGGGCGTCCGAGCCCTGTGGCCTCTCTCCTTGGCTTACCGCTGCGTGTGGCTGCTGCTCACCTGGCTTGGCCTGTCCCTGAGCCCCCTCCCTGACAAAGCCTGCTGGAAGCTCAGTGGCCTGTCTTCTGTCCTGTCTGACAGTGTCCAAGTCCCCCTGCGAGAAGCTGATAAGCAAAGGGAGCTTGTCGCCAGGTGGTTCTGCGTCTCTGCCTCCGCAGTCGGGAAGCCGGGATGGCCTGCCAGCGCTGAACACGAAGATCTTATTCCCGAGTGAGTGTCCCCCGGGTGGGCCAGGCTCCCCAGCCCCTCAGAGCGGCCCACGTGTCTGGGGGGCAGGGGGCCACAGGCTGGGTGCTAGCCTGCCAGCAGCTGTTGCACTGCCTGGCGTGGGTCTGTGGGCTCAGCGAGACCAGGTCCCTGCACTCCAGGAGTTCACAAGTCTGTGGGCAGGACAGGTAGAGTTCAGGGTTCTGTCGCGGCTCTGTGAAAAGTGCCCTGGTGTATTACACAGGGCAGACGGCTCCCAGGTCGCTGCCTAGAGTCCCAGGCAGAAGTTGTTGAGGAGGTGATGCCTGAGCTGGGTGCTGAAGGATAAATAGGAGCTGGGCTGAGTGAAAAGGGAGTGCCGGCATGGGGTGGTGGAGAGCCAGTGGTCACCCCGTTGTTCCCAGCTTGACCCACAGCTGGCCACCAGAAGGGTCGGGCTGCCCCTGCCTGCACTGAGCCCACACTCGCATCGTCACATCGGGGCAGCCCCTGCTGGTGCTTCTCGGGGCGGGGGAACACTGTGTGTTCTCAGTACGGAGGAGTGATCCGAGGGGTTGAAAGCGTTGGGAGGACTCCCGTAACTCACTTCCAGTAGCTTTCTGGGCCTCCTGGGCCAGGCTGAGCACACGCTGCTCATATAAGTGGTTTTGCAGTTTTTAGGTGAGTCAGTTCAGTTCAGTTCAGTCACTCAGTCGTGTCCGACTCTTTGCGACCCCATGAATCACAGCATGCCAGGCCTCCCTGTCCATCACCATCTCCTGGAGTTCACCCAGACTCACGTCCATCGAGTCTGTGATGCCATCCAGCTATCTCATCCTCTGTCGTCCCCTTCTCCTCCTGCCCCCAATCCCTCCCAGCATCAGAGTTTTTTCCAATGAGTCAACTCTTCTCATGAGGTGGCCAAAGTACTGGAGTTTCAGCTTCAGCATCATTCCCTCCAAAGAAATCCCAGGGCTGATCTCCTTCAGAATGGACTGGTTGGATCTCCTTGCAGTCCAAGGGACTCTCAAGAGTCTTCTCCAAATCACACTTCAAAAGGAGCAATTCTTTGGCACTCAGGCTTCTTCACAGTCCAACTCTCATATCCATACATGACCACAGGAAAAACCATAAAATTCTAGAAGTTCTGGGGACAAGTGGATGAGACAGGTATGGTTGATAAGCAGCACAGATGTTACTGGACGGCATGGTCCGGCAGAATGTCCAAAAGCAGGGCTCTCTCTGAGCTTTACTGTTCATGACATAAGCTTGAAAAAATTGGAGCAGGTATCTGAGGGCTCTGGTCACCTGGAGGATTCTTTGACGTGCAACTTTTCCTCATGGATTTAGCCTTAAAAGTTGAGTGACTGGCCCAACCCTAAGACTAGTTGCAGCGGAGATCACTTTGGTGGAGTCTCTTGGCTTTAGTGACAGCTGTCTTTATAAACTCTTTTCTAATGCATCATAGGTTACCACCCAGTATCTATTTTTGTTCTGCCAGTGTGGGTTTAGGAGAGTGGTTTTTGACCTGAGACTATTAATTGTCAAAGTTTGGACATCTTTACGTGATGTTTTAGAAGCGTCTTATTATGATAATGCTCTCTGAAGAACACGTGATCATCACCTTCTTGAATCAAGGGCCCCCAGCCAGTGCGGTCTCCTCCCATTCTCTCCCCAGCAGATGTTCGCGCCGGGATGTCTGGTACGCTGCCTGGAGGCTCAGTCATCAGCCGATTACTAATTAACGCCGATCCCTTTAACTCTGAACCAGAAAACCTGTGAGTATGGGGTAAACCAAGCGGGCATGTTGTTAGCTGAATCCTGGTGCGTAGAAGTCTGACTCGGAAATAACTTGAGAAATTCGTGAGCAGTTGACCAGTCGATCCTTTTTCAGCTTCTGTCGGCCAGTAGGGAAAATCCAGAAAGGGTGAGGCTGCAGGGGCGGAGGGTGGCTGGAACTTCTGGGAAGGGAGGTGGCCGTGCTCACGTGTTTCTGGCTTCTGAACGTGCTGGTGTGCTGAGGCTTCGGCAGGTTCAGAGACTCTGAGGTTCAGAGACCAAGACGGGCTGTGCCGTGTTCTTGGTCGTCCTCTCTGGGGTCCTGGCTGGCCCTGTGTGGGCACCACCTCCTGACCGCATTGCGTTGCCTTCCTTGTGGGTTTGCTGCTCCCCGGTCCATGCAGGTCCCAGGCTGGACGCCCCTCCTCGCTCTTCCCGGGAGATGCTGTCCTGGGTTTGGACTCTGCCCGCCACGGACCCTGTCCTCTGCCCACCGTCTAAAGGCAGCACGGGCTTTTGTGCAGCTTGTCCTTGTGTGTATAGAGGCCATTGCGGGACACGTGGCCTTTTGAAGGCCCTAGGTTTCCCTTTCAGCCAGCTGATAGCAGGTTCTGGGCAGCCAGGGCTGGTGGCAGGGGATGGAAGGGTGCCCACATGTGTGTCTGGTGTGGTGAGCAGAGTTGGTGCGGCCGCTGTCAGGAGAGTCAGGTGTGGCCTCCAAACCCAGAGTTTCCATGTGGCCCAGCGGGTCCCTTCCTGGGGTGACTCCCAGGAAAAGCGAAACAGAGACACAGCCACACCGAAGCGTGGGTGCGCGTGTCCACAAGCCAGGGCTCAAAAGTCAGGGCTCAACAGCCCAGATGGGCCGTTGCCGGCTGAGGCACCGTGCTGGACTAGCCTGGTGCCCATGGCGTGCAGGCGCGCTTGGTGACGGGGCAGACGCTGCGCGCGTGTCAGTCTGTTCCTGGGAGCCGTCCGGACCTGCAGCACCACCGGGCAGAAAGCCGGCAGTGCTGCCGGGGCCCACAGCTCACGGGTGCGGGCTTCATTTTGGGGACGAGGTGCTCTGACGTTGGTTGTAGTGACTGTGAATCCATGCAAGGCATTATTGGGTTGGGCCTTTTAAATGGGTAGGTTTTACGGTGTGTGAATTGCCTCTTGGTCTCACTGTCCCTTACCTTCCAAAAGCTAAGTTTTGTCCTCAGGAAGAAACACTCAGAGGCCGGTCCGCAGGGCTGTTCTAATTGGCCTGAACCCCTCTTTGCAGAGAGTATTACACGGAGAAGTGTGTCATGAACAATTACTTTGGCATCGGCCTGGACGCGAAGATCTCCCTGGACTTTAATAACAAGCGTGATGAGCACCCAGAGAAATGCAGGTGGGTGCGGCTCCCGTGCATGCCTGTTCTGACGTGGGCTCTGGTTTCCCCTTCTGGCCATGGGGTTATTTCTGGAACGTGGAGTACTTAGGCAGAGCCCAGAGCCTGAGCGCCTCGCTGGAAGGCAGGAGCGCCCGTGTATTGTGGCCACAGCAGTGGGCAGCCGCGGGTCGCCTGCAGGAAGGGTCAGGGCTTGCCCACCTCTCAGTCTCTAGAGCAGGGGCAGCCCCGAGGGTTGCTCAGGCTCTCCCCCTATATCACCATGTGCTTGCTCCCCCCAGCCGAGGGAGGAGGGCGAGTGGTGTCTCCCTCCCCACGGTGGCCATCAGCTGGCAGGGGACCATTAGAGGAGCTGGTGTGGAGTCTGGGGGAGAACAGCCGTCGATGCAGAGGAGAACCAGAACCAGTCATGAGAGCTCAAAACCCTGGGCGCCCTGGGGCTCAAGTGTCGGAAACAGGCTCAGACGTGCCCAGGGGCGCCCCGACCACCCAGTGCGTAATGGAGCCCCCATCACGTGAAAAGGCCCTCATCAGTGCAGACAGCTGGAGAGGCATTATTGGAATGCGTGTCGTTTAGCAGAACAAAGCAGGTGAAGGAGCAAGACCTCATGGAGCATGGTTTTTAGAAACTGGGAATCCTGACATAACCTTGCCTGAGTTTGCATATTTGAGAAGACCTACTGAGAAGCTGCCATTTCTACAAATCTAGTCTGAAGAAGCAGGGGAAGGTCGGCAAAGGGGCGTTTTACCAAGGGCCACAGCCGGGAGCGTTATAGAGCCCGGGAGTGTGGGCAGGAGGTGACCCATCAGAGGTGTTGATTCAGTGACCGCTGTGGGAGGTGCCCCGATGTGGTCATTCATGCTCAGGACCCGGGGCAGCGCCCTCCACGGGGGTGAAGCACAGGTTTCCGCTGTCTCAGCTGTAAGTCAGGTTCCTGGGAAGGACTGGGAACACACGCTGGAGTGTTTCCCATCAGCGCTGACACACGGGAATTACGAGTGCACCTCTGTGCTTTCCTGCTCTTCCCAAGTTTGACTCACTGGGAAAGACCCTGCTGCTGGGAAGGACTGAAGGCAGGAGGAGAAGGGGACGACAGAGGATGAGATGGTCTGATGGCATCACCGACTCAGTGGGCATGAGTTTGTGCAAACTCCAGGAGATGGTGAAGGACAGGGAGGCCTGGCGTGCTGCAGTCTGTGGGGTCGCAGAGTCAGACGTGACTGAGAGACTGAACAACAAGCATAATCTTATAGCTGGAAAAAGTAATTTGCACATTTTTCGTGAGGCTCTGTGGTGTCTTACCTTTCAGGACAGGCTTACTTCTTGGGAGCGGTAGTTTTGAAAGGTAGAATTGCACGCCCGTGAGTGTCTCTCTCGCTTGTCTCACATGGGTGTGTCACAGGCACGCCTCTCCTTGTCTCGCACGGTCGCTGCTGGGCACGCGCGCCTGGTGTGGCTGGCTGTGAGGAGGTGACTGCCGGCCGGCCGTGTGCTCTCCTCCCCAGGAGTCGAACCAAGAACATGATGTGGTACGGAGTCCTGGGCACCAGAGAGCTGCTGCACAGAACCTACAAGAACCTGGAGCAGAAGGTCCTACTGGAGGTGAGTGGGCAACACCCCCAGCCCTGCTCCTGAGCAGCGCGGCCCGCGGCGGGCACCGGGGAGGACGCCCTGCCTGACACCGGCTCTCTCTCCTCTCCTCTCCTCTCTCCCGCGTCCCCCCGCGCAGTGCGACGGGCGCCCCATCCCCCTCCCCAGTCTGCAGGGAATTGCAGTCCTCAACATCCCCAGCTACGCCGGAGGGACCAACTTCTGGGGGGGCACCAAGGAGGATGATGTACGTACGGGGTTGCCGGGCGGCACGAGACTGGGCGGGCGAGGATAGAGTGGCCAGAGAGGTGGTCCCTCTGGGAGCTGAGGCGGAGCCTCCCGCTCTGGGGGTGCTCTGTGGACGGGCCGGGGGCTGGACGGGGCAGCGCCCTCGTGCTGGCCGCAGGGGTGCAGTGGAGAGAGAGACAGCCCCCCAGCCCCCAGTAGGGCAGGTGTGGTCACAGGTGTGCCTGGAGTCTGGGTCAGATCTGCCCTGGGGGTCATCTGGGAAGGTGTCCAGGGGGAGGGGACGTCTGCACGGAGGCCTGGGGCTGTCTTGGGGTTGGACAGGTCAGGTCGGTGTCAGGGAGGGGGCACGTTCTCCGATGGCGTGCACCCCGGGCGGAGTGCAGAGAGGTCTGAGGAGCCAGGGAGGAATTTGGGATTTGTGCTGCGGAGGCATGGGCGGGTGCTAACTGGGGCCTCCATTATGCGCGGCAGCTGATGGGACAGCTAATGCAGGCTGCCCTCGTGGCCCGTGCTGGTCCCGCTTGTCAGCACGGTGCCCAGGTCACAGCCCTCGTGAGACCCTGGAGGAACGTGCCGGTGTCAGCCCCGTTTCACAGAAGCGGGAACCCAGGAAGAGAGGCAGTCACGTGCCCTAGGCCCCGCGTGTGTGAGGGGCAGGCAGGCCTGCCACCGATCCAGGCTGCTGCCTTCCGGGTCTGGAGTGGAGGCCCCTCCACAGCGTCCCCCCAGCGGCTCCCTGTCGTGAGCTCGTCTGGCTTTTAGCACTCGATCCAGGCTGCTGCCTTTCCAGGTCTGGAGTGGAGACCCTTCCTCAGCGTCTCCCCAGCAGCTCCCTGTCGTGGGCCCGTCTGGCTTTCAGTGCAGCAGTCCCCAGAGAGAGGCGGCTGTGTGTGTGGGGGGGGTAGGGGGATCTTCAGGCCAGGAGCAGAGGTCAGCTCTGACGCCAGCCCTTGCAGACCTTCGCAGCCCCATCATTTGACGACAAGATCTTGGAGGTGGTCGCGGTGTTCGGCAGCATGCAGATGGCCGTCTCCCGGGTCATAAAGCTGCAACATCACCGGATCGCTCAGGTACTGGCTGTGGTCCTGGAGGCGGGAGGGGTCTGGCCCAGACCGATGCTCCCGAGACAGGTGGGCATCTGCGTGCAGAGCTGCCTCCCGGTCCAGAGCCCATTCTCGTCTGCTGTGTTTGACCTCTGAAAAATGCTTTCCAAACCGGGGCTGGCTTGCTCCCCAGTACCCCCCTGGCCCTCTGGGGGGCTCCTCCTGCTGTGGTGGGGTGAGCCAAGGCGGGCCTGGCTGCCTGTGGCCCGGCCCTGCTGCTCTCAGGAGCCTCAACCTGAGTCCAGGAGCGAGGCCGAGCGTGTGTCCACTGGCCTCTCTGAGGCCCGGCTCGGGGGAGACGGGGCGGGTCCCCCTTGGGAGGTTCTGGTGACGGGCTGGGAAGGGTCTGTCTGTCTGGGTGGTGGGGAGGGCCGTGTTTTTTGCACAGAGACGGGTGCGCGTGCTGCCTTGAGCCCCAGTCCCTTCTGTCCCACCATGGGCTGCATGGATGTCACAGTTTTAATCGTTCAGCAACATTTTCTGTTGAAAAGAGGAGCCCTTGGTGGGAGTTGGCCCCATCCCGGGTGTGTCCCCATGTGCCCAGGGACCCAACAGCTCTGGGTGGTTGCGTGACTCCCCCCCGAGGCCCGGTGCTGGCATCTGAGCACCGAGTTCCCCACAGGGCGGTGGTCAGGGACGCGGGGTGCCCTGGGTGCAGGGCGGCAGGGCGGGGCTCCAGGAGCTGTGCCCCAGGCGGGGGTGCCCTGAGTCCGGAAGCCCCGGAGGTCAGTGAGGCACTCCAGTGCCCGGTGTGTTCACAGTGTCGCACGGTGAAGATCTCCATCCTGGGCGACGAGGGCGTGCCTGTGCAGGTGGATGGCGAGGCCTGGGTCCAGCCCCCGGGGTACATTCGCATCGTCCACAAGAACCGTGCGCAGACCCTCACCAGGGACCGGGTAAGACGGCCCCCGTCCCGGGGACCTGACGCCTGAGTGCTCGGTTCCAGGCATTGACGCAGTTCTCCCCCAGATTAAGTGAGCGGGCCTGGGGTTCCTAGGACTGTGCCCTCTTCCCCAGAGTAAACAGGCGTCTGCATCCCTGTCCGGGATTGTTCACGAGTGTCCAGCAGCGTTGGCTGTTGAACGTGCGCTCGCACCAGCGTGTGTAACCCTGGTTCTGTGTCCTAGGCCTTCGAGAACACCCTCAAGTCTTGGGAGGACAAGCAGAAGTGCGAGCTGCCCCGGGCCCCGCCTTTCTCCCTGCACCCGGGGATCCTGTCCGAGGAGGAGGCCACCCAGATGGACCAGTTTGGGCAGGCGGCGGGCGCCCTCATCCACAGGTGGGCGCCCCCTCCTTCCGCGGTCAGCTCCCCCAGCGAGGCCCCAGATCCGTGCGGGGCCGCGGGCATCGAGACACTCCTTCCGCATGTTCCGTGCCGTCTCCTCCATCACGGGGCCTGGCCGGCCAAGCTCTGCTCACCCTGCACTTTTCGCTTGTCACTGATGGTCTTGTAGACGTTACTTGGCGCTTAAGGACACGGGAGCCTCAAACCCACAGGCGTTTTAAGGGCCAGCTACCTTGGACTGTAAAGCCGTCCTGGATTCCTAAGAACAGTCCACTTACTGCCTCCTTCACTTCATGCCGAAGAGCAGGCTTGCGGTTAGGAAGCAAACCTTGTAAATATTAAAAAAAAAAAAAAAAAAAAAAAAAGCAGCCAAAGGTGCTTCCTTCTCCTCTCAGCCCCCAGAGCCACTGTGGACCTTCCCGCACGGCGGTCACTGCTCTGCCCGCTGCCCGGCCCCCGCCGTGTCCAGCCCCCTCACCTTGGCACGGTTGCAGCAGCCTGGTGGCCTGTGCCTGCAGCTGTCACATTCCTGGACCCCCTGGCCGCCTTGGCTCTGTCTTTGGACCCTATTCCCCTCCCCGTCCCCCTCCTGAGGCTGCATGCAGGCCTGGTGCTCCCTACAATGGGCCTCTCCTCCCTTCCTGGCCTTCTCCTCCTCTGCTTCCTACTCTGGAGGTTTCACAAGACCTCCATCCTCTTTTGGGGCACTCACCTCCTTGGGTGAGTCTCCGGAAAAGCTTGGAAGTTTGTCGTCAGATCTCCCGGTTAAGGCCTCCCCTGCCATCGGTCAGGAGGTGACAGGCCTGCCGCTGTGTCTGTCTCTCCAGCATCCGGGAGCTAGCACAGTCCCACCAGGACGTGGAGCAGGAGCTCGCCCACGCCGTCAACGCCAGCTCCAAGTCCATGGACCGAGTGTACGGCAAGCCCAGAGCCGCAGAGGTGCCTGCGCCCTCCTGCCCCCGCCCCCTGCCCCCGCCCGCCCTTGGGCCGTCTCCATGGATGTGTTCTGGTTCCTCTCAGGGGCTGAGCTGCAGCCTCGTCCTGGAGATGGTGAATAACGTCCGAGCCCTGCGCAGTGAGACAGAGCTGCTGCTTGCGGGCAGGCTGGCCCTGGTAAGCTGGGGGGCCGACCTGCGGCACGCACACAGGCAGCACGGCTCCGTGCGGGGCTCCTGACCGTGAAGGTTCCTCAGAGGGCCCTGCCCTGACCCTGCAGTGATGTTCAGACCCTCTGGCCCATCTCGCCACACCCACTCCAGAGTGTCAGGGCCCCACTGTGTAGTGCACAGAGTTCTGTCCTCAGGGCCCACGGGTATGCGGATGCCTCCGGCCTTGTCCCCAGCATGCAGACCTGGCCGCCCCTCCTCACTCAGCCCCGGGGAGGCACCCAGCTGGACTTCTGTCGAATTGCAGAAGCCAGAACAGGGCAGACCTCAGAGTGCCCGGCCAGCCTTCTTGTAAGAAACAAAGGTGTGGAAGGTCAGGGAGGTGAAGTCACTGCAGAATTGCCCCAGGAGTGCAGTCCGTACTCGGCTCTCATTCCACGCTTCCACGCTGTCCTGACGTTCACGCAGCCGCCTCTGCACCCCACATGCTTTCTGCGCTCCGGTGCAGGCGGTCTGGTCTCCCCTTCAGAGAGGGTCCCGAGGACGCTGATGCAGGTGACCTGTGAGTCCTGCCGATGCGATTTTCAGGCAAGCTTGGTTTGCCCCATTGCTTATGAGAGGAGAGTTTAATTCTCTCACTTGGCGCTACTTACAAGTGGAGGTTTCGAGTTTGGCCCTTGAGGGTTGCTCTGTGACTCCGTTTCCTGGCAAGCTTTTAGAAGAGCTCTCTGAGAGTGGCCCGGGCCTGGGCAGGCTCTCTGTCTGCGTGGGCCCTGTGGCCCCGCCCTGCTGGTAACCGCTATGTCTCCTTCCTCCGTCTCTCTGTCCCTGGAGCAGCAGTTGGATCCCCCTCAGAAGGAGCGGCTCATGGCTGCCCTCACCGAGATGGACCAACAGCTGAGGAAGCTGGCAGACACGCCCTGGCTGTGCCAGCCCATGGAGCCTGGTGACGAAGAGGTATGTGGGTCTCGGGCTTTAGCACGGCGTCCCTGGACATGGGGCTGCCCCTTCTGTGCCCGAGTCTCTGTGCGGCTTCGGGGTGAAGATGGTGTTGGTCCTGCAGCCCCTGATCTGACCCCCGGTAAACATGCGTCTCTGTTAAAATGCCTTCAGGGCACGGAGGCCCACTTTGGCAGGTAGGAAGGATCTGGGAACTGCTGTCGAGAATGACCCTCGACAACTGGGACACTGTTGCCCTCAGAACTGTGGGACGGCCAGGGGCCAGGTGGAGAGAAGGCCGAGCCCGGCCCCACTGTGCTCCCCCAGCGTGGAGGCATGCTGTCAGGCTGACCTGCGGATTGCTGGGCGTCTGTCAGCAGGGTTGGGGCGCCGTGTTCCACTCCCGGTCACACTTGTCTGTTACGTGTGTTTAGGGAGCGAAGCTTGCATGGGCCTTACAGCTGAGATAATGGGAGCCTGGGCGCGCCCCGGGGCTGTGCTTCCTGCAGCAGGCGAGGTGGCCGTGGGCCCAGGAGAGGTGCTTGCTGGGCGTGGTTTGGGGGCAGCACCTGGACGGAGGCCAACCCGAGAGGCCATCCTCCCGAGGGTAGAGCAGGGGTGGCGGGAGAGAGTTCACATGGTGAAGCGCGGCTGGGCACCGAACGCGGGGCCCCGTGCTGTGGGCTTCGCTTGTTAGAACCGTGGGCCAGAGCACGGCCCAGCAGTGCAGAGCTCCTCATGCACGCGCAGGCGTCTGTTGACAAGGGCACACCCTGCGTGGAAAACTGACCGGGGCCTCTCAGCTGAGAAGCACAACTTGGCAGCGTAAGGATGAGGACTCTGGTTTAGAGGGCCTGGCCAGCCTCGTCAAAATGTGTTCAACAGTTAGCTATAAATATGGTAAAAGTTCCAAAGAAAATACGCAGCCACAGCCTAGCCTATGGCTCGTGCAGTGTGGGCAGTGGCGGGGGGAGCAGGGAAGGAGGGCTTGGACGGAGGAGGGAGAGCACTTTAAATGCCTTCTCCTGTGGTGGGAGGAGGTGAGAGACGCTCTTGACATTAATCATCTGAGGAAGGTCATCAGTTCTGTTTTAAAAACTTAAAAATAGTTTTTAAGGTGTGTGTGTGTGTACGTTCGTCGCTCAGTCGTGTCTGACTCTTTGCGACCCCGTGGACTGCAGCCCGCCAGGCTCCTCTGTCCGTGGGATTCTCCAGGCAAGAACACTGGAATGGGTTGCCATTGTCTTCTCCAAGTTTTAAAGGTAGTTTCTGGTAAAACTGAAAGGGTTTATGTCTTTCTGAATCACTAAAAAACACAAAAACAAAATATCATCCCTCTTGTAAAAGAAAATAAAGGAACTATCAAAGATGGCGCTAACAGCATAAAAACTAGAGAGTAATCGCGCTTCTCCTTTCAAAAGCAAATTATTCTCTAGGTGGTGTTGAAAAAGAAATCTGACCAAGTGCTGATCACAGGAACCCAGTTTTCTCTTTTGTACATGCAGTGAAAAATTATGACCCAGAAAGAGTAAAAGCAGTTTCAAGAAGATGATAAACAATGCAAAGTAACAAGATTAATATAAAAATAGAATTGTATACCTAAGGCAAAAGTGGTAGAAGATCACTTTATTTTCGTAAAAACCAACAATCATATTGTTATATACCACATAATTCTGAAATAAACTATGATTGAAGTAATGATAAAATCATATGCTGATACAGCATTTACATGAGTTAAAGTATGTTGTTTATTTGCCAATGGATGAAAATTTTCCCTAATACTTCTTTTCGTTATTTTAACTTAATTTCACTGTTCAAAGGCAGTTGTTTGTATATAACCAGTCCTTTGAAATTTATCGACACTAACTTTGTGGCCCAACAGATGGTCAGTTTTTACAAATGTTCCTTGTGTGCAGTTGTATTTTCTACATCAGTAAGTCCTCACTGCGGTATTTTTGCTTGTTTTTTTCTTTTTTGTTTCTGCTTTTGTGTCTTCTCGATCTGTCAGTTTCTGTTGAACACTCTGACCATGAATGTAGACGTCTTGTGTTGTGTGTGGTTTTGTGTAATTTTTGCCTTATGCGTTTTGAGGCTATGTTATTGGGTGCATTTAGGGTTTTATCATTATAACAGGACCTTTACTGATTCTTTTTATTTTCAAGCCTACTTGTTTGACATGTTATTTTTCATGCTTTCCTTTCAAGCTTCATTTGGAGTGTCTCTCTTGTAGGCAGCATTATTTGGGTTTTTATTCAGTGTTGTACTGTTTTAGTATGAGAGTCCAGTCTGTCGACATTTACTGTGATTACCGTATTTAGACGCATTTTCCCCGCCTTTTGTGCTCTTTGTCTCACCTTTTGTTTCTTTCTCCTTTTTGATTGATGAGTCTCTCTTTCCCACAGTTCTGTTTATCCCCTCTACCAGTTTGGAAATATGTGCCCTTCTGAGTGTTCTCTTAGTGATTACCCCCCAAATTTTAATCTTAATTGATGTACATAAAATGTGTCAAGCTAAAACTTCTTGAAATAATAGGAAATGTCAGAAACCCAATTAGGTAGTGTGACTTCTCACTATCAGTCTCTGATTAATCATGGTGAAAGTCACCACATCACAACATCTGAACAAAGAAAGTTCATAGAATGTGTGTATGTAGAATTTATATACAAATATGTATTGTGTTTCTCTATAGAGAGGATCTTATGCTCTGTAAAGGGGGACTCTGCTTTCTTTCCTGTCGTCCACGCTGCTGCTGCTGCTAAGTCGCTTCAGTCGTGTCCGACTCTGTGCGACCCCATAGACGGCAGCCCACCAGGCTCCCCCGTCCCTGGGATTCTCCAGGCAAGAACACTGGAGTGGGTTGCCATTTCCTTCTCCAATGCATGAAAGTGAGAAGTGAAATTGAAGTTGCTCAGTCGTGTCCGACTCTTTGCCACCCCGTGGACCGCAGCCCACCAGGCTCCCCCGTCCATGGGATTTTCCAGGCAAGAGTACTGGAGTGGGGTGCCATCGCCTTCTCTGCCTGTTGACAATAGGACATTTAAAAAATCTGCTGGCATTCCAGACTGGCTCGTCCCACCCACGCACGGGGCGAAGAGGTGAAGTATGAAGGGCGAAGGGAGCTGCGGATGGGGAGCTGCCACAGCTCTGCTGATAAAGATCGGAGACCATTTATCTGAGAAGGAAACCAGTGGTAGATCTGTGAGTTGGTTCTTTGAAACGAAAGCAAAATAAACTACCCTCTGGCGAATGTAATCTGAGCGGGAAGGGAACAAAGTGCAGTGATAAGGGGCCTAGAGCAGTGGACGTGTAAGTCATCAAGTTCCAGCATCCATGACGGAATGCCAGTGAGTCTCAGCATCTCAATACGCCTTTTGATTTTTCAGAAAAAAATTTACACAAATTTAAATCTCAAGATATTTTAGAAAGAATAGCCACAGAACAACTTGAAAAAGTAAATTTTATTTCCAAAGGAAAAATTTGTCAAGGACTATGTAATTTCCGTATATAAGAAAGTGTCAAAGCTAGAAAAAGATGGACGTTATCTCAGTTCATTTCTTTTTTTATTGTGGTAAGAAAGACACATACGCAACTTACATCATTATCATTTTTAGTGTACAGTTCAAGTAGTGTTGAGTATATTCACGTTAGGAAACAGATCTCCAGAACTTTCAAACATTTTCCTTTTTTAAAAACCCGCACATTGGATTCCAAAATTGAATATTATCAGTAGATCCGTAAAAGTTCTTTCTTAAAATTACTGATGAAAGACTTCTCTATAAAAGAATTCTAGCTGGGATGTGTAGAGTTAAAGGGCCATTTTGTGTCGGGAGGTGGCCAGGGAGACACCCTGTCCTCCACGCAGACGCCTGGTCTCTGCAGGTGAAGGGACAGGAGACATGGAGCCCAGGAGCTGGGTGTCCCCTGTGCACCCTGCTAGGGCCTCGATTCAGACAGACTCACCGTGAAGATGCAGCTTTGGAACAGTTGGGAAGATGTGACGTAAACGAATTCATTAGAGCTAAGCGAATGTTGTCAGGTGTGGTAATGGTGCCATGATTACGTTTTAAAAAGAGTAGCATCGTCTTTTAGGCTTGTGTACTGAAGTATTTCTCCCGGCAATCTTGATTCCAGCTTGTGCTTCTTCCAGCCCAGCGTTTCTCATGATGTACTCTGCATATAAGTTAAATAAGCAGGGTGACGATATACAGCCTTGACGTACTCCTTTTCCTATTTGGAACCAGTCTGTTGTTCCATGTCCAGTTCTAACTGTTGCTTCCTGACCTGCATACAGGTTTCTGAAGAGGCAGGTCAGGTGGTCTGGTATTCACCAGCCTTATGGCAGAAAGTGAAGAGGAGCTGAAGAGCCTCTTGATGAAAGTGAAAGAGGAGAGTGAAAAGGTTGGCTTAAAGCTCAATATTCAGAAAACTAAGATCATGGCATCTGGTCCCATCACTTCATGGGAAGTAGATGGGGAAACAGTGGAAACAGTGTCAGACTTTATTTTTTGGGGCTCCAAAATCACTGCAGATGGTGATTGCAGCCATGGAATTAGAAGATGCTTACTCCTTGGAAGAAAAGTTATGACCAACCTAGACAGCATATTAAAAAGCAGAGACATTAGTTTGCCAACAAAGGTCCGTCTAGTCAAGGCTATGGTTTTTCCAGTGGTCATGTATGGATGTGAGAGTTGGACTGTGAAGAAAGCTGAGTGCCGAAGAATTGATGCTTTTGAAGCGTGGTGTTGGAGAAGACTCTTGAGAGTCCCTTGGACTGCAAGGAGATCCAACCAGTCCAGTGCTGGGGGGCTGACGTGATTCTAGAGGAGATCACCCCTGGGTGTTCTTTGGAAGGAATGATGCTAAAGCTGAAACTCCAGTACTTTGGCCACCTCATGTGAAGAGCTGACTCATTGGAAAAGACTGTGATGCTGGGAGGGATTGGGGGCAGGAGGAGAAGGGGACGACAGAGGATGAGATGGCTGGATGGCATCACTGATTCAATGGACGTGAGTCTGAGTGAACTCCGGGCGTTGGTGATGGACAGGGAGGCTTGGTGTGCTGCGATTCATGGGGTCGCAAAGAGTTGGACCTGACTGAGTGACTGAACTGACTGACTGACTGAAGTATTTATGAGTGGAATAATTTGATGTCTGAAATTTGCTTTTCAAAAGCAAAAAAAGGTGGAGATTAAATAACAGGTGGATAATCACCCTCATTCTACTAGTCTCCTTGTCTTACCAATGGAAGAAAATACTCATATTTTTAAAGGTTGGAAGTAAATTTAATAAAACCCATGTTTGCCTTAAGAACAAGAAATTAGAGAGGAATAGGATTTTGTTTGGATTGTGGAGAATAGCTGCCTCCTACCTGTCCTGCAGGAAGCCACTGAGGTGCAAGGGGACGCTTATCTTCGGACAGGAGAGCCCACGGCTGTGGCGGTCCCCTGGGGGCTAGAGGTCTTCCGTGGGGCAGCCGTGTTAGAATGGATGCGTGATCATTTTGCCAAGTGTAAGAAATGTGTAGAAATAAGTTTCTTGAATAGCTCACAATTGTTGACTAGAAAGTGTCATTGTACGAGGTCTCTTTCCTAGTAGAAACCTTATAAAATATAAAGTTTGTGTGAAGTAGCATGAGATGCCTTTGGTAAGAAGCCTACGAAGATGACCACGCAGGGGTGTGGTGAAGCTGCAGGGTCGTGGCAGGCCGGGTGCGAAGGTGCTTGTGTCCAGCTCTAGCCAGCGTGGGTGCGATTCCAGGGAAAAGCCCAGTGGTGATTTTTCAGTGTGACCAAACGTCCCTGTCAGGTCTGCAAGTGCGTCCTAGAGTTGCACAGTCTGACCACACCGGGCACTGCGGGGACGTAGGTAGACGCTGTGGGTACTCAGGTAGGCGCTGCGGGGATGCAAGTAGAGACTAGGGACTCAGGCAGACACTGCAGGGACGCAGGCAGACACTGTGGGAACGCAGGCAGACACCGGGGACGCAGTAGACGCTGGGGAAGCAGGCGGACAACGCGGGGACGCAGTAGACACCGCAGGGACGCAGGCGACACCGCGGGGACGCAGGCAGCACCGCGGGGACGCAGTAGACACCACGGGGACGCAGGCAGCACCGCGGGGACGCAGTAGACACCGCGGGGACGCAGGTAGACAGGACCTTGAGGCAGAATCCAGGCCGGCAGGGCCAGGGAGAAATTGGCACACCTGAAAAATAAGGAAATTTCTTTTGTGACTACATTTATACAAATGACCGACACAGGTACGTGTCTGTGAGTGCACAGGAATTTTTACTGGCGGAGACCTGGGCTGTAGCTTCTGGGAGAACCAACAGAGGCGGTCCACAGACCCAGGGGGAAGGGGCTGTGATGGCCCCGCTGTGCCCTGGGCTGCGCTGTGGGGAGGCGGCCACCCAGCCGGCACCCTGTCCCCTGTCCCTCTGACTCCCCTCCCTCCTGGATTCTGCCTCGGGGAGCAGGTGGCGAGGAAAGAGTGCAGGAAAAGCTTCGTTTAGAAGGATACTCCTGACCCTGACTAGCTTGCCGGCGCAGCGCTGCTAGATCAGCGGATAACTTACTAGTCTTGATGTAATAGTCTTGATATTTAAGTGATATATACAAAGCTGTTCAATCACATGATGAATAAACGTTATAAAATGAAAAAAAGCCAGAATATGAAAACGGATGCTTATCTCTGCGAAACCGCTTTTAAAAGGCATTAGAAATGAGGATCGGTCCAAGACTGAAACTCAAGAAGAACGAGGACAGGCCTTTTTGCGGCCACGCGCCTGTCTGCGGCGGGGCGAGGCCTGGGCACACGGGTCTGACTCGCTCCATTTCCCCCTCCCCCACAGAACGTGATGCTGGATCTTTCCAAGCGCAGCCGCAGCGGTAAATTCCGCCTGGCGACCAAGTTCAAGAAGGAGAAGAACAACAACAAGAACAGAGCAGCGCGCCGCAGCCTGGGCGCCCCGGGTACCTGCCCCGCCCCTCCCCTGGGCGCCCCGGGGCCCTGGTGTGCACTGCCGCACCCCAGCGTGGCCACCCGTGCCACTCCCTGCCCTGGCCCTGTTGCTGTGCGGATGTTGGGGCACAGGCTCCAAGCCGCCCGCCTGTGCTCGATGGGGGTGTGAGGTGGGGAAGAGAACGCAGAGGTGACAAGACACTCAGAGACACGCCGGACCCTGTGCCTGCTTCCTTGAGGGGCTGCCTGGCCCCCATTAATCAGTCCATTGATCATGGCCCTGCCCTGGGAGCCTGGGCCCTCCTGGTCATGGGCTAGGAAATCAACGGAAAGTGACCCTAAGTGATGCTTCTCTCCTTGGGCCACTGAATCGGGGCTTAGAATCTCCATACGAAGTGTTGGCCCTGAGCACGGCCCAGGCTCCCAGGTGCTGGGCAGCCCCAAGCCCGGATTCAAAGCGGGGGCATTTGCTGCCAGTAAGGGTAGCTCCCTTTGATTTTTCTTCGCGTGTTGGTCCAGAAATTGGGTTCTTTGAATCATGGTGGCTCTGACTCCACGTAATCTCTGCGAGTCTCCGTTCTTGCTGCAGGCCGGAAGTGCACAGACCCCTCTTGAAGGGCAAGGGGATCTGGCCTCAGCTGCGGGCAGGCCCACCTGTCCCTCCTGGGGCGAGGCTGCCGGCCCCGGCAGGAACAGATACCAGCTGGCCTCGCTCATGCCCCTCTGATGGTGGCGGCCCACCTCCTTTCTGCAATGGCCTGGGATGGCGCCTGGGGCTGGGTGGTGGGTGCCTGCTGCTGGGGCTACTTGGGGTGCTTGTGGCCGGGGAATGTTGGGGTGCCTGCTCCTGGGGGTGCTTGCTCCTGGGGGTGCTTGTGGCCAGGGAATGTTGGGGTGCCTGCTGCCGGGGCTGCTGGAGGTGCTTGTGGCCGGGGAATGTTGGGGTGCTGGCCACTGCCTGCCTGGCGCTGGGCTCCGGGCACTCACTGTGCCCGCGCTTTCCCGTCTCTGACAGTGCACCTCTGGGGCACAGAGGAGGTGGCTGCCTGGTTGGAGCACCTCAGTCTCTGTGAGTATAAGGACATCTTCACGCGGCACGACATCCGGGGCTCCGAGCTCCTGCACCTGGAGCGGAGGGACCTCAAGGTACTTCCACACGCCTCCTGGGCAAGCACACCTGTGCTCCCTGCGGCCCTGGGGTCCCCCCAAGACCTGGCCGCGCCCCAGCGCCAGCAGTCTCCTCACTGTTCTTCTCAGGCAGCGGGGCAACGACGTGTGTGTGTGTGTGTGTGTGTGTGGGGGGGGTGACAGGTGGCGGTCGGTCCGTAGGCTGTGGTGTCGCAGCCAGAGCCAGGGCAGACGCCGCAGGGAGCCGCACTCTCAGCCTCGCTGCGTGGTGAATCACGTCGGGGTGAAGGGGGAGCTGGTGTCTGGGGTTCCCTCCCGGCTCGGGGAGGGCAGCTCGGGCCCCTCTGGGTGCACCCCAGGAGGCTGCGAGGGCACCTGGACGGGGCCGCGCGGCTGGCCTGCCTCCAGGCACCTCCAGGGTGCCCAGCACTTGCTTGGGGTGCCCTGGACTCAGTCCAGGGAACCAGGCGGGGCGCGCGCCCGCGGGTGGTGGTTTGGGGGCACCAGTCATCGCGGTCGCACCCCCTCGTGCCGACTCCCTCGGTGGGGCCGCGGGGCGCCCGGGCCTGAGCGCCGCCCTCTCCCCGCAGGACCTCGGCGTGACCAAGGTGGGCCACATGAAGCGGATCCTGTGCGGCATCAAGGAGCTGAGCCGCGGCGCCCCCGCTGCCGCCGCCGCCGCCGCCGCCGAGGCCTAGCCTCCGCCTTCTCGGCCTGCGTCCCCCGCGCCCCCCGCGACTGAGCCGGCTCGGCGGCCCCTCATGGTGCTACTCCCGCCGCTCGGCCCGGCCCGGCGCCCCGGGGCCGGACCCACAACACAGCTACCTGCCGCCCGCGCCGCCCCTCCCGGGCCTGCTCCCCGCCCGCGCGGATCCCGCCGGGCGCCCCGCGTCTCTGAGCCCCCGGCCTTCCCGGCCCGGGCAGTCACCACCTGGGCTGGGGAGCCCCGGTTCCGGGGCCGCGGGGTCCCCGCCGTCCCCAGGACGCCTGGCCTGTCGTCCCCCGCGCACCGAGGCGGGCCCGGGTTTCTGTGTGGAGGGGGCTTCCTGGGCTACCGGGTGGGGGTGGCGGGGCTCTGCCTTGAGTGACCCGGGGTGGCGGCGCTGCCGAGCTGGGAGCGCTTCCCGGGCGGCATCCCGCCCTCACCGCCTCGGCTGCTTTCTCGCTTTGCCCGCCCGCGGGGCACCGTCTCCGGGCCGGCCCGCCCAGCGCGCGCCCTGCCGGCGGCTCCTCCGCGCGTGGGCTCCCCCTGGCGGCCGGCCCCGGGCGCTGAGCTCGGCCCGCGCTCTGGCCCTCGGAGGTGAGCTGGCGCGGCGCTGTCTCCTTCCCGCCCCAGGGGTCCCGCGCCGCGGAACCGCTGTGCTGGGAGCGGCGAGGCGGCGAGAACCCGGGCGCCAGAAGGCACCGGGTTTCCGAGGGGGAGCCCGGGGTGGGCGCCTGGGGGTCTGAGGTTCTCAGGACTCAACCGCACGGGCGGGGACCCCACCCCAGCCCTCCGCGCCCACTCATGGGAAAGCCATCAGTTTAGGTGAAGCGTGGTGTTTAAAAAGTAATGTCCGTGATTAGAGCAACACTGTTTACCTAAAACCGTTTTCTGAGTGTAGTGAGTGAGAGTGAGCGGAGTAAACATGAGCGTTGCATGAAGCCTGTCTGCAGGGCAGCGTCCCTGCTGCCGCTGCCTCGTGTCTCTCGCTGCACGTGGGGCTGGCTGCCCTTCTGTCCCGTCCCCACCCCTCCTATGCGGCTGTCCCTGGGGTCTCCTGGTCCTGTCAGTGTAGAGGGAGGTAGGAAGGATCCCTGGCGACTTGGAGAAAAGGTTTTGTGCCCTCCGGTGGGGCTTCCCCTCGTATTTATGATCCTAACTTATACAGTGCCCACCGTGGAAGCAAATGCCTCCTGTATTGCTATGTACATATCCACATCTGGGGTTGTAAATACAGTTGTTCTGTGTATAAATAAAACAAGCCTGTTTTTGATCTTCCATCGTCAGATTTCTTATCATTCTTTCGTGATTTGATGTAAAATATCAGTTACCAAAAAATCTTTCCAAACTGGATTCAGAATTATGTTTTTCAGCCACTCTAAACATAGGTTGAATTGGTGGTGGCTGAAAAGCAAAGTGGAATGAATAGCATTGTATTATTCAGGGTGTGGGTTCTAGGATCTGTTGAATTAATTCAGCAAGGTGGCGGGGCTGGGAAGCACTGAGGCTCTCATGCTTAATCACATGTAGCTTCAGCCCAGCCTCCTGAGGTCATCTTAGCTAATGTTCTAGCCTATGTCTTTTATATAAAACTGCAAACTGGAGGTCTCCTACTCATCTCTATTACAAGGGAGCTGCTCTTCAAGCTCGAAGTCACTTTGTGACCCCTGTTTCCTGGGTGAGGGATGGGGACTGGCTTCGTGGAGTTGGAAACTGGGCTGGCAGGGTACCATAGGCTGTGTGGGTTCTGAGTGCGTAGTTGCCTCCCCAGAAGCTTTCTTCTCTCTCATTTTATGCTTAGTAGAACTTGTTTTGTCTTGCACGCTCCTCCCACATGGCCGGCGCCGGATCAGGCCTCATGGTTACAAAATAGCTGCCACTATTCCAGATATCACATCCAAACGACCGTGTCCAGGCTAAAGTGTGGGTGAACAGGTGGGTTGGCTTTTGCCTCTTTTTAAGGTAAAAGGAAACTTTTTGGAAAATCTGGCACCCACTGACCTCCCCTGAGGTCTCATTGTCTAGAATTGGACCACACACTCATGACAAGAGCAGTGGGTGTGAAAGGAACGGAGCCGTGTCAGTGGTGACCGATCACGATGCTGGCTGACACATTTGTTACTTTATGCTGGGTGCTGGCAGACACGTTATACATATTAACTCACCTATTCCTCTTCTCAGTCCTACGAAGTGGCTATCCACATTTTACAGATTAGGACACAGGATCAGAGAGGCCACAGCTTGCCCCCGCAGCATGTGGCTGGGACAGGAGAGCACACCTCGAGGGCTGAGCTTGCTTGCGTCCCCAGCCTGACCCCAATCCCAGCCCACACGACAGATGGGGAGACAGGGCCTAAGTCACACACAGGCATCCGGGCCCAGGAGCCTGTGGTCCTTCTCACACGGATGGCAGGAGCCAGGTCTTTGTGGGTTTTTTGGGGGATCTTAGTTCCCTGACCAGGGACTGAACCCATGCAAAGCGGCCCCAGTACCACCACCGTGAGGCCCACCACTGGGGCTGTTCGGGACCTCTGAGGAGAGCCGCCTGGGGGGCCGGTCACCATGGGGGCATGAGTGCTTAGGGAGTCCTGGTTTTCTGGAAGCGCCACTGGATTGTGGTGCCCGGCCCCTTGGCACACTTGCTCCAGGCCGCTTTGTCACCTGGCCGCTGACTGCGGAACTGCAAGGCGCCCCCTCCACTGTGCCCACCCCAGCGCAAGGCTGCGGGCAGGAGCCCCTGGGCCTCTGGGCGGAGAGGCTGCTTCCGAGGGTGGGGCCCCTGAGAGCCCCCCACGCAGGACTAGAGCTGGTGGCAGGGCAGGCGGGTACCTGCTTTGAGACTGGGCATTGGGCCCAGGGCTTTCATGGGCACCTGAAAGGAGGCCTTGGGCCGACGGTGTAACTTGGCAGGTGCTGGTGGCCCCGCATCCCCAGGGGTACGCTGTGGCCGCTCGGGTCCGTGCAAGGCAGCCTGAGCTGGGCTGGGCACGTCCCTGGGTGTTGCCGTCACCCTCCCCCTCTGCAGACAGCACCCCCCACTGGGCCCGTTGTGTCTGTTACCGATGGGGCAGGACTGAGAACGGGCGCAGCAGCCATGTCTCCATCCGGCCAGGCTGCAAGGCCCCGTCCGTCTTCCTTCACCGCTGTCTGTCTGTCCCTGGGGGAACCGACCTCTCTAAGCTGTGATTCCGGATTATTCAGGACTTCTGATGCCCTGTCCCTCCTTCTGCCAGGAGAGTGACACAGCTGCATAGATATGTTTTCTCTAACATAACCACCGTGGGCAGCTGCATTTCTCTGGAAGGAAAAAGAGAACCAGACCACTTCTGGTTTCTTCAAGTACGATTATTCCCATGAGTCTGAGTTTAAAACCAAAACACAGTTCTGTTCTTTTTTTCTGTTATTTCTAAAGCAGTACTGAACTGGTCTTTTTTAATATAAACCCCAGCGACTTAGCATCTGAAGTTCACTTGGGAAGAAGGCCAGAACATGAAGCAGTCAGCACAGAGACAGGAGGTTACAAATATAAGTTTATTTTTTTCTTTAACAAAATCTTAGCGCTTTCTCCCTGTAGCCCCGCTCCCTGCCTGAACTGCAAGGGCAGAAGGAGCGGAGCAGAGACCAGGCGGACACCTGAGGCAGCTCGACCTTTTCTTGTGGTGAGTGACCTCCTTCGAGGCCTCTGGATTCCCGGCTGTTATGTTACTCTCGGGTTACAGTGGAACGAAGGAGCACAGGGAACCCTGGACGGGGCACTCGGCCAGCCTCGCACAGTCCCACGCCGACACTGTGGCATCGTCCCTGCCCACCAGGTGCCCTGGAGAGTTGCCTGGGTCTCCTGAGACAGAGTTGGTGCTGGAGAGCCAGAAGCACTCGCCAAAGTCCAACTTCTTAAAACACAGCTGCTTCCATACCGACCAGCATCAGCACGTAATTCATGAGGCACACACGGATGAGAGGAGGGTTTCTGACGGCAGTGCTGACGCTGTCGGGGCAGGGGGAGGGCAGAGGAAGGAAAGGCGGCCTTTCACTCCTCTGTCCCGTCAGCGTCTGGAAGAGCAGCTGGGGCGCAGCGACAGTCCCTTGATTACTCAGGCCAGGGGCGCAGGCGGGGACCCCAGTCCACGCGTGCCATTTTCTTCTTATAACAGTTCAGAGCTATGTCAGTATCAGCGTTAAGAAGGCTGATGCGTGTTGTTAGTCGCTCAGTTGTGTCCGACTCTGTGACCCCATGGACTGTAGCCCACCAGGCTTTGTCCGTGGGATCCTCCAGGCAAGACTACTGGAGTGGGTTGCCATTTCCTCCTCCAAAAAGGCTGATGAAAGTGTGTAAAATCAAGATGATAACTGTACTTAGCAGCACAGTTGCAATAAAGCATCACTGAGATCTGAGGAAGTATTATCTTCTCAGGAGTTCCTGCTTTGGGCTGAGTTAGCTTGAGACAGTTAATCACCCGTGTCCTAAATCCATCAACAGGAACACAGATGGTCTATTTGTCATAAATACCTATTAAACCTTTTAAACTGACAGCTAAGCCATGCCGAATTAAGAAGAGTCTGGGCTCACATTTTCCTTCTCTCCTGTTTTTTATCACAGCTGCCCAGGGCTGGCCCCCAGCCCGCCAGGCCTGTCTGCCGTGACCCCGCCTCCCGGTCGGGATCCTGGACGGGGAGACACGTGGCCCCGCAGGCAGCAGGCCCGCAGCCGTGAGGACCCCCGACCTCACACGGCACAGCGGGCGGGGCGGCCAGTGCCCCGGCAGCACATACCTGACTCAGAGGGTGCCCCGCTAGGAAAGAGAGGGAACATTTTAGAATCAGACCTAACAGCCCCAAGGGGAAGGGTGCCGTCTGGGAGCCAGTTTCTGTGATGTGAGCTGTTAAAACCTGGGGGGCTGGGTACAGAGCGTCACCTCGACAGTGGGAGGAGTGGTGGGGCGAGTGAGCTTGAACATGCCGCCGCATCCTCACCTGCAGTTAGTGCGGAAGGAGCCGCCTTTCACGTAAAGACGTGCGGGGCGTCGAGTGCAGGGTGAGGGGGCTGGCCGGCCTGTGCCGGCCCCCGGGGGGCGCTCCACAGAGCTGGGAGAAGCGCGGTCACCTGGCCTGAGACGAAAGCCCCCTCTGCTGGTGACAAAGCAGGGCTCTGGAGTCCGTGTCCGCACAGGACAGAGAGCAGCGGGCCTGCTCCCGGGCACCTGGAGTGGGAGCGCTGAGGTCCCATGCCGTCCGGCGCCGCGCGCAGCGCTATCTGAAGCTCCCTACGTGGATGGAGAGAGAAGCTTCTGGTCCACGGGCCCGGGGGGCCGTATCTGCACCAGAGAAGACATCGCTGCTCTGCGCACGGAGGGCCTCCCGGCTGCGGGGAGAGAGACACCGGCACGGGTTCACATCCCAGACACCGGGGCCCCAGCAGGTCGAGGAGGGGCTCCCGATTTCACTTCCAAGGGTCAAGTGAGAACAGGAGACAGATATTCCCACAACGCCCTGCAGACCAGGGCTCCACGCTGCAGTCAGGAGCGTGAGCCCGGAGGTCGCAGCCAGAACCTGTCCATGGCCGAGAACCCTCACTCACCTTTTCCTTTTCCCCAGGGCGAGCTCTTTCTGTTTTTCTCTTCCGATGTCGTCTTGGACGGTACTGAAATCATCATCGTCTTCAACCAGGAGATTCTGCATGGCAAAGTAATTACTGAGCAGTGTTTTCAGACATCTTTCTAGCCTACATTTAAGAGATGCATGTAAAAAATAACCTACGGGATATCCAAACTGACATAAACTAGATTAGTAACGTGAAACAATCTAGTGCTTGATGAGAACAAACTGAGCTAGGAGCAAGATGAGCTTGAGACGGAGGTGCGGGAGACCTGTCCGAGCAGCCCGAGGTGCAGCAGGCCGCCCAGTGTGGCCTCGCGGCCGCGTCCTGTCACTGGGCCTCCTGGAGTCTCCCTGGAGCCACCCCGGGGCCCCCTCCACCCTGCCAGGACCCGCAGGCGGTCAGAGACGGGGACTCACCGTCAGGCTTGCTGCCCCCACAGGCCGCTCTGTCTGGGTCTACTGACCACCTGGGCACACGTGAGCAGGAGGAGAGCCTGTGCCACGAGGCAATGCTGAGGCCTCCCAGGCCCTGGGTTAGGGACACCGGGATTCCCGGCTACATGCCCCACGGGGATCTGGGGGGGTGAGCGCTGCTTGGGGGCGGTGGCCCTTCCCACGCCTGACATGCCAGCTGAGGGGCTGCAGCGGGGCTGGCTCCCTGCTTCTCCACCTCAGGTGGGAAAAGCCTCCCCCACGACAGCCAAGTGCTCCGCTGAGTTCAGTGCGACTGTTTCCATCTTCGTCTTTACAACACAGGAACATGGCCCCCAGCAAGCCCCGGCGTTCTACCTGGTTCTCTGTTAGTGACTGTCCTGTGACTTTTCCACACTTACCACTTGCATGTGTGTTCAGTGACACCTGGGCTCTGCTTTATCTGCTTTAAATGCTGTGTTCTCTGCCGCCACATCAATACTCTTCCCCCATTTCACGTATCCCCTTTCTGAGGGTCTTTTAAGTTCTTCCCAGTGTTAGTCTTCAATCCAAATCAAAGAGCCCTTAAATGCTCATTTCTGTACACCTCCCCCAACACATGGGTGTTTCAGCACCCCACTCCTGTATTCTTGCCTGGAAAACCCCATGGACAGAGGAGCTTGGTGGGCTACAGTCCATGGGGTTGCAAAGCATTGGACATGACTGAGCGCGCATGGACGTGCTTGTGCACACACTTACGCGCACACGGGTGTTTCTATCTAGAGTGGAAGCACCTGGTTGCATCATGTGGGCACCTTTGCTGACTGCTGCCAACTGCCATTTACTTGGCACTGGTGTTTCCTGGTGCCACCCAGAGTCCCAAGAGTCTGGCCTGGCAGCTCAGGCTTTATCTCACAGGTCCTTGGTTACTGGGAAGCTATCTTTTCACCTGCTTTCTGAGAACTGCCAGGCACTGCTCACTAGGGGAGAGATGGGCAAAGCTTATTTTTTTGTAACTGATTTGCAGAAGTACTTTACATATTTGGGATACACTAGTCCTTATTGCTTATATCCTGATATATTATCTTTTCCTATTTGTGGCTTGTCTTCTCACTTTGTATCGTTTCCTTTGATGAAAAGAAGCTTTTAATTTAAACGTACAGTTGTCCCTCGGAGTTCACAGTGGACTGGTTTCAGGACATGCCACAGACACCAAAATCCTGGGATGCTTGGGACTCAGCTGGCACTCTGTATCCACAGTTCCACACCTGTGGGTTCAACCAACTGCAGTTTGTAGTACTCGATGTATTTATTGGAAAAAAAAATTTGTATATAAGTGGACCCAGGCAGTTCAAACCTATATGCTGTTCAAGGGTCAACTGCAGTCAATTTATTGACCCTCTTCTTTATGGATTATGTTTTATATTTCTTACTTTAAGAAATCCTTAACCTAAGTCATAAAAATTTTCTTATCTTCTAAAGGTTGAAATGCTTTTCACATTTAAGTCTTCATGTTGATTGTTGTACAGGTGTGAGCAGAGGTGGACAGAGATTTTATGGGGTCCACAGCTTATACAAATTGATCCTCTTTATGAAAATGCCATCAAAATTATGACTATAATTACTGAATAATCCATTTTTAATGCTGCCTCAAATACCTGTTAAGTTTCATTATATGAGTGATTCTGTTTCACTGCTCTATTTCAGTCTTGCCCTGCCCCAAAGCTAGTCACCACAGCTCTGTAATCAGTCTTAATTCTTGGTACAGCAACATCCTGATCTTGTTCTTTAAAAGTTTCTTAGCTCTTTAATTTACATGGTTTTTCACTGTGATGATACTGAACTCACAGCTGTGGGACTACTGGTATCTTTACCATTGTGAGGCCTCTGTTCCCAGAACATGGTATGTGATATGATTCTGTATCTAACTGAAGCTTTAACGTCTCTCAGTATTTCTGTAATACTCTCCAGAAAGGTCTTAGAAATCTTTTTGTTGGATGTATTCCCAGGTACTTTGTAATTTTACGTATGTTGATCTTATAACCTTCTGAACTCTTAATAGAGCTAATAGCTTATTTGTATAGTCTTTCAAATGTGGAAAAACTGTATTTAAGAGCAGTGTTATATATATTTCCTTTGAGAATTTCTTTTACCTGTCTTTCAATTTCTGTTTATTTGCTTTTCTTTGTTGGGTGGAAGGTCATATTACATTGGTTACATTTTTTAGTACTGTACAATGAAGAACAGAGGTGGTGATTAAGGGAATACTTATTCCTTAATATAAACGTAAGGGAATACTTATTCCCTAACATAAAAACTTATCTAAGTCAAAAACCAAATTATTAATCAATTTAAATTATTAATTCTTAAATTAAGGATTTAAATAATTAACCCTTAATACAAAAAATATAATGACAAAAAGTAGGTCTGTCCAAGGAATGCAAGGAAGGCTCAGTGTTGAGAGTATGTTTATGTAATAATACGCCATTACCAGATTAAAGGAGAAAAACCATATGGCTAATTAAACATGCAGAGAAAAAAATATAATATCAAAAATCCAGTGCTCATTCATTATTTTAAAAAAAAGAACTTAAGAGTAAACTAGGAATGAAAGAAATGTCTTAACCTAATATAAGTACCTGCATAAAACCTAAAGCAGCACACTTAGTGATAAAACTTCAAAAGCGTTTTCATTCAAGTCAGACCCAAATTAAGGTTTTGGTACTGTGGTTCCACTGGCCTCATCAAACGAGTTGTCTCGTTTTCCCTGCTTCCCCCTCACTGCGTGAAACAATTTATCTAAAATGGGATTGTCGATGCTTTGAAGACTTGAGTGTGCTTCTCTGTGCTCTTCTCCTGCAGAGGTTTCCTCTGCTCTTACAACTACACCACCTTCTCTCTCTTCCCAGCTCCAGGCCCTCCATTTCTTCTCCCTGCTTAAGTTCTCTGCCAGCTTCACCGCGGCTTGCTCTGACATCAGCACTAGGGAGTTTTGCCGTGGCGGAGAGAAGTTAGTAACACTTGTCTATACAATCATTTGATTCTGGTGTTTTCTCAGAGTGGTAAATTTACTGTGAAAATCTTACCTTAACACCAATAGTATCTCCATCTTTCAAGTAATAAGGTGCACCCTGCAAATTATCTTGCTTTTTCTTCTTTTTCCTTTTGGTAGTTTGCTGGTTCTACAGCAAAATTAAACATCTTGAATTAAAACAAAAACTCAATCTCAAATTCTTAGTAAAAATACCCTATCAGTCTGTGAAAAATGGTAGTTAATCTATTCGCTATGCCAGGAAGGCCCAATTTTCTTGAGAAAGCCCCACGACTTTACCCAACTAGACACTGGAAGCCATGCAAACTTTTCAGGAAAGTATTTGGCAATTTCAATTTTCTCCACGGGAAGTGAGTAGACGTCGGCCACTCGCTGCCTCAGGGAGCTGGCCGTCCAGCCGCGGGCCGTGTCCCACAGCACGTCCACGGGCGGGCTGTAGGCTCTCTCACCAGGAAGGCGCATCTGTGTCCGCAGCAGCATGTCCCAGGGGCTGTGCCAGAAAACAGTCGCATGTCAGATTTACCACCAGAGGAGAGGGGTGCTGTGAAGGGCAAAGCTCCTCTGACTCTGCTGCTTTGCTTAAGGGGTTCTCCCTGAACGAACCCTGATCGCTTGTGGGGAACTTTGACTTTGATTTCCTTCACTTCTGACCCAGAATGGAGGTGAGCGCCCATTCTGAGTGCATGGCACAGTTCCAGGGGAGGCAGCAGGTAGGGCTGAAGGCGGAGTTGGAGAAGTTCCTCCAGGGAGCACACAGGAAAGGGGATTGGTGACAACAGAAAGGGCCAGCAGGGTGAGAGGGAAGGGGCTCAACATGACCAGGTTCCCCGCCATGGCGACTCCCTAGGAAGTGCTGATGTCAGAGCAAGCCGTGATGAAGCTGGAGAAGAAACTGAGGGCCTGGAGCTGGGGAAGGAGAGAAGGTGGTGTAGTTGTAACAGCAAAGGAAACCTCTGCAGGAGAAGAGCACAGATAAGAGGTCCTTGGAGGAAGAGAAAGAAAAGAAACATTCAGACAGGTCAGATGGAAATTCAGATGTATGGAGTGTGTTTAAAAATAGAAGGATGTGAAATAAAAACTACAGATAAGAACTGGAAGATAGAGAGGAGAAATGAAAGCTTTAAGGATGGTGAGACAAGAACAGTTTTAATGCTGTATTTCTATTATACTGGTGTTTTATTGAAAGAAAGGGAAACGCAGTTGTAGATACGGACAACAGGGAGAGTGGAGGCCTGGCGGAAGGAGACGGGACTGAGTGCGGGGGACTGTGGTCAGGAGGGGGTTTGTCAGAGGGTGTAGGTGTTTCGGGGTCACTGAGTAGAGCCGAGGTCCCAGAGCTTACAGAGGTTGGTCAGCGCAGATGCAGGGGTTGCCAAGGAGGAGACAGGGGCTGCTGAGGACCCCAAGGAGACAGGGTCCCCACGGAGGGAGGGCAAGAGTGCTCTGGAGGTCAGTACAGGACAGAAGTGCCAATGAGGAAGGGGGTGTAAGTAAGTACACAACGTGGTCTTCAAAAAAACACTGCTCACAACAAATAACGACAGAGGATCAAATTACACAATATTCTGTATTATAGAAAGAGCTCACACAAATTAGACTTTTTACTAAGACATCATTAAAAACAGGCAATATATATGAAACAATTCACATACAAAATATAAATGGCCTACAAACCTTTGAACAAATGCCCCAGTCTTACTAGTGATCAAACCACTGAGGCAAATGAAACAAAATAACCATTTTTCATTTATCAATTTAGCAAACATTTAAACAATGACAACACTCAATGATGGCTTGACAGTGAGGTGAAGTAAATCCTTAGAAACCCTGCTTGTGGGAATATAAATTGATGTACCTTAATGATTTATTTTAATGGAAATGAATTTAATGATTTATTTTAAGAGGTTTAAAATGTCCATACTATTTGATCCAGAAATTCCTCTCCAGGGAACTACTAGAGTAATATAATTTGCACTAAGAATGTCTTTTTATAAAACAGTGGGATTAAGTGAAGGCCAGATATGGTTGAAAGAACACACTTGTTATATAGGCGGGCAATGAGAATCATCATGTCGGGCAGAACTTATATTTGGTGTTACTGACAAAAATGTCTTACACAAGAAAGTCCTATAATGAAAAAAAGAATAGTTATGTTTGCTCACGGACAACTCTGGGGTGCTTCTTTATTCAATACACAAACTGACTGTGACAAAGGCGCCGTCCTAGATAGTGGGGATGCAGCCTGACCAGGAAACAGAGCGCTTGCTCTCCCAAAGCGAACGTTCTAGTAGGAGACAGATGACGACGGATGATTCAGCAAGTGTGCATCAGGGGGCATCAGGATGGAAAACTTGGGACGAGGAGCAGCATGTCGGGTGCTCCTATCAGTCTGACCAGACTGTCTTCAGGCACTGATAAGAGCTGAGGGTGAGCGTCTTGCTTACATTTAAGGTCATTATGCGTTCAGTATGCACTGGGACTGACTGAGAAATTAATCTGTTTTTATGGAGAAATGAATTCTAAGATCTAGATACCAGATATACAAACACATTTCTAGAACATAATCTGTTTTAAGTTGCCAGACTCATTAGAAGCAGTGAAAAAAAACGCTTGAAATTTTAACAACTTAATAGTAAAGAAACTATCCATTGGGGTCAGTTGTTGTTGTTTAGTTGCTAAGTCATGTCCGGCTCTCTTGGGACCCCGTGGACTGTAGCCCACCAGGCTCCTGTGTCCATGGGATTCTTCAGGCCAGAATACTGGAGTGGGTTGCCATTTCCTTCTCCAGGCGATCTTCCCAACAGAGGGATCGAACCCATGTCTCCTGCATTGGCAGGAGGATTCTTTACCACTGAGCCCCCAGGGAAGCCTTGTTGTGAGCAGACATGTATGTAATTTTGTATGTGTAGCAGGATGTCTTACCCCAAGTTTTCTTCTTTCTGAAGGGGCTCTAAGCAGATCTCAGTTCTCTTTCCCAATTTATATTCCCTGATAACAAATGAAACAAAACAATACTGAATGACATATTAATTTTTTAAAGGTTTTTTAAAAAAACAATTTCAAGTATTCTTAAGTGAAACAGTATACCATATAAGAACACTGAAAATTTAAGAGACTACCATGAAAAATTATACAGCAACAAATTGTACAACTGAGAAGAAATGGTAAATTCCTAGAAATATACAACCTACCAAGACTGAATCATGAAGAAACAGAAAATCTGAACAGACCAATTAGTAATGAGATTGAATCAGCAATTAAAAATCTCCTAACAAAAAAGAGTTGAGGACCAGATGGTTTTACTGATGATAAAAGATTTAATACCAATCCTTCCCAAACTCTCTCTCAAAAAAAAAACAAACCAGGAGGGAACACTTCCAAACTCATTCTCTGAGGCCAGAATTACCTTGATATTCAAATCAGACAATAACATTATGAGAAAAGAATATTAAAGGCCAATGTCCCTGATGAACATAGCTGCAAAAATTGCAAAGAAATACTAGCAAAACAAATTCAGCAATACATTAAAAGGATCATACACTATGATCATGTGGGGTTTATGCAAGGGATGCAAAGATGGCTCAACATTTGCAAATCAATTGATGTAATGAAACCACATTAACAGAATGAAGGACACGATCATCTCAACAGATGCAGAGAAAGCATTTGACAAAATTCAACATTCTTTCACATTAAAGATTCACAACAAACTGGGTATTCAACAACATAAAGGCCTTATTTGACAAGCCCTTAGCTAGTATCACACTCAACAGTGAAAAGCTGAAAGCTCTTCCTCTAAGATCAGGAACAGCACGAGGATGCGCTCATACCACTCATATCCAACACAGTAGCAGAAGTGCTAGTCAGAGCAATTAGCAAAGAAAAGGAATCCAGGTTGGAAAAGAAGAAGTAAAATTGTCTCCGTTTGTGGATGACATGATGATATTTACAGAAACCTCTAAAGACTCCACCAAAAAAAACAAAACAAAACTTCTTAAATAAATGGGGACTTCCCTGGTGGCCTAGTGGATAAGAATCTGCCTGCCAATGCAGGGGACACAGGTTTGATCCCTGGCCCGGGAAGATTCTACACACCTCGGAGCAACTAAGTGAGGGCCACAACTACTGAGTCCGTGCTCCAGAACCTGTAGTCCACAGGAGACGCGACCCCATGGAGGAGCCCTCCCAGCACAAGGAAGAGGAGGAGCACCACTAGCCACAAGGACAGAAAGCCTGCGCAAAAAGCAACGAAGACCCAGCACAGCCAAAAAGAAATAAATAACTAAACAGATTAAAAAACACTAATAAATGAATTCAGCAAGGTTGCAGGACACAAAATCAATGTATAAAAATCAGCTGCATTTTATATAATGACAATAAATTATCAGAAAGAGAAATTAAGAAAACAATCCCAACAGCATCAAAAAAAATAAAATACTTAGGAATAAATTTAACCAAAGAGGTGAAAGACCTGTATACTGAAAACTACCAAGACGCTGATGTAACAAACTGAAGACACAAATAAATGGAGTGATTCCATAGTCATGGACTGGCAGAATACTGTTCAAACGTCCACACTACCCGCCACCCCTCTCCCACCAAATCTATAAGTTCAATGTAATCCCTGTCAGAATTTCAACAGCATTTTGCAATTAAAAATAGAAACAGTTCTAAAATTTTTATAAACCTACAAAAGACCTCAAATAGCCAAAGCAATCTTTTCCTAAGAAAGAAGAACAAAGCTGAAGGCATCATGCCCCCTGATTTCAAACTATACTATAAACCCATCGTTATCAAAACAGTGTAGCACTGGCATGAACAACACACACGTATCAGTGGAGCACAAAAGAGAGCCCAGAGATGGACACTTGCGTATCAGGCCAATTAGTTTATAACATGGAAGCTAAGAACCCACAATAGGGAAGAGTCTCTTCAATAAATGGTGCTGGCGGGGTGGAACTGGACAGTCTCATGCAAAAGAATGAAAGATCCTTATCTTACACCATGTGCAAAAATCAACTTAAAACTGATTAAAAGATTTGAACATAAGACCTGAAATTGTAAAATTCCCAAAAGAAAACCGTGGGGGTGAAGCTGTGGCGTCATTTCTTTTTGGATTTGACACTGAAAGCAAAGGCAATAAAAGCAAAAATGAACAAGTGGGACTACATCAAACTAGAAAGCTTTGCATAGCAAAGGAAGCCATCAGCAAAATTAAAGAGCAGTCTATAAAGTAGGAGAAAGTATTTGCAAAGCTAAGGGGTTAGTGTTAAAATTACATTGAGAACTCATACAACTCAATAGCAAAAAGCAAACAATCTGACTAAAAAATGGCAGAGGATGTGAACAGAAATTTTTTAAAGAAGACATACTAATAGCCAACAGGTACATAAAAAGGTAACATCACTAATCATCAGGGAAACGCAAACCAAATCCACAATGAGATACCATCTCACACCTGTCAGAACACTTACCGTTGAAAAGACAAGAGAGAACAAGTATCAGTGAGGGTGTGGAGGAAAGGGAACCCTTGTTCAAGGCCAGTGGGAATGTAAATTGGTTCAGCCAGTATGGAAAAATAGTATGGAGGTGCCTCAAAAAATTAAAAAAAGAACTATCACATGATCCAGCAATCCCATTGCTGGGCACCTCCCCAAAGGAAACGGAAACAGGGTTTTGAAGAGACGATCTGCACTCCCAGGCTCATTGCAGCACTACGGAGTAGGCAGGAGATGGAAAAACCTAGTGTCTTTACTGAAAGAATGGATCAAGGTGTGGTTTACGGGTATGCGCACACGCACACACACACAGACACACAGACACACAGACACACACACAGAGGAATATCATGCAGCCCTAAGAAAGGACATCCGGTGGCTTGAGATAACACAGACAGACACTGAGGGCATTATGCTAAGGGAGATAGGGCCACTGCTGCGTGACATCACTTACATGTGGAATCCAAAAAGCTGAACTAATAGAAACAGGGACTCGAATAGTGGTTTCTAGGGGCTGGGAAGGGAAAAGGGAAGATGCTGGTCAAAGGGTACAGACTTTCAGTTATAAACTATAATCGGCATGCTGTACCTGACATCCCCAGGACGTACTTATAACACTGTATTACATACGTACTTATCTTATAATACTATATTATATACTTGAAAGTTGCTGATAGAGAGTAGATCTTAAATGTTCTCACAAAAAAAAAAAGGCAATTATATGATGTGATGCAGGTGTGAGCTAACAGTATGGTGGTAAAATCATTTTGCAATATATGTCTGTCAAATCAATACACTTATACAGTGTTAGTGAGTTAAAATTGCTCAGTCATGTTCAACTCTTTGCAACTCCATAAACTGTTGCCCGCCAGGTTCCTCTGCCCATGGAATTCTTCCGGCAAGAATACTGGAGTGGGTTGCCATTCCCTTCTCCAGCGGATGTTCCTAACCCAGGTCTCCTGCATTTTAGGCAGATTCTTATATATCAATTATATCTCAATAAAGCTGGGGGAAAAAACACTCAATATTTTGCTCACAGTCTCTGGACCAAAGTAAAAACAGGCAAAACTACATTTTTACTTAATATGAAAAACTGAAGTTGTCTCAGAGTTTGTGGTAACAAGCGTTGTCCACTTGACAATGTGAATGACCTGGAATGGGCTGTTAGGGAGTGCTCACCAAGAAACCTACTTGAGCTGCTGCTGGTGGACTCGTAAAAGCCGGCCTGGGCGCTTACTTTCCACTGTCCAGGCTCTGAGGAAGGCTGGGGATGGGATGGAAAACTCCAAGGAGGGCAAGGTCATGGCCTAGAAAAGACACACACAACTGAAAACGCACTCTTAAAAACAGACTGCTTTAGGGAAAAAATGAAGCGCTACACAATGACATCTGAGGGAGACAGGTTCTCAAGTGATGACAGTATCTACCAGAAACCCACAGGAATCTCTCTTACATGAAATTAATCCTGAGTCACTTTTGTATTCCTCTATGCTGAAATCACCTTGAGAGCTAAGTGACTTTTCTATTTCTGAGCCAAAAACTCCTTTTTAATGATTATGTTTTAGAAAATGAAACTAATTTCTATGTGACTGTAACTCAAAAGCAGAGGCCACTCTAATAAAAGCAAGGACTTGTTTTCAGTTTCCATCTGTGCTACTATCATTCAACAGTGTTTCCTCTGCCAAGGAAATGACTTTCTATTTTGAAATACTGCAGAATCTCTGGATCCAACTGCTAGGCCCAAACCACTGTACTAATTCTGTAGGGTGGATATCTATTCATATACTTAGGTTGTATTACATGACACGGTCAATATTCATCCATTTTTTATTATCTAGAAACAGTAATTTTGTATCTTTTAATCCAATATAAGAAAAAAAGTTGCTTCCTTCTTGTTCTTAAGAGAATAAGATCATTTGCTTTTTTTGAGAAAGGTATTTCAGACAGTGAGGATACACAGGATAAATCAATCAGTGATTGATATTTAACTTACATGCCCCTACACTTTTTCCTTTATGAGGAAGAAGGATGTTCATTTTAGTCCACTGAGAGTTAAGATGCTTCTTAAGCATTTTGTGTTGTATTCAACCGAGCCTTTCCATTTGGACAGAGCACTCTGTCTGTGAATGTTAATGTCCAAGAAAACAATGCAATATCTAGTTTAACATTCTAACATAAAGATTCTGACCTCCTGGGCAACTGACAACACAGCTTTTGCTAACCACATTTAACACATGAATCACAATGGTGCAAAAACAATGTAAATAAAGTGAATGCTTTACAAATGTTCCAACAAATGTTTCCCTAAAAAAATCAAAATGAACATAAGCTGCAAGTCACTGAGAAGACAGTCAAATGGAAGCACAGCATGCCTGTCGGAGTGGGAAGAGAGGGAGCCACAGGGTGACTGAGCGAGCCCGGGAGCCCCCGAGCAGCGTGCGTGTGTGGCCTGTGCGGTACTCACCACTGAACATGGCATAGAACACATGCCATATCAGAACCGACTGTAATTGAGGGGAAAGGAAATAGAAGAATATATTAATATCTCACTGGAAGCAGCCAGATCACCACTAGGGTTCGCTGTAGGAGGAAGGCTGACCTGAGACTTCAGCTCCCCTAAGGTGGCATCTTCTGAGATTTCAAGGTCTCCCAAGTACCAGAGGGAAACTTCTGTGTGTGCGTCACTGGGAGCACCTGCAAAGGACAGAGTGAGACTTCTGACAGGAGCTTTAGATGAACTTAGCTCATATTTCTGAAATACAGGCTGTGCTGGGATACTGCACACAGGCTTAGTACAATTCTATCCAAGCAACTTGGTATCTGCAGGCTTCAAGTCAGCTTCTCAGGACTTCATGGGGAGGAAGCGGGGTCTGGCAGACGGGCCGCCAGGGGGCGCAGTGTGGGCATAAGCCCGCATCTTCTGCCAGGATGTCTGAGGCATTTCATTCACACTGTGCTGTCACTGAAAGCAACGGAAGCTTCAATGTCCCGTCTGTTACAGTGAAGGGGCTGCTATTCCTATTGCCATAGGGAGCTTGAGAGATAATATATAAAAATTCCTTGAAAAAACTGGATACGTTGCCATAATAATAAAGATAATAAAAATAACAGATGGCAAATGAAAGGTAAAGCCAAAAAAAAAAAAAACCCCAAAATAAAAAAGCAAAACAGGATGGTATTTTATAGAGGTTACATACAAATCACTGTATAAAAATAGGATGGTATTATTATTATGCTATGAATTACAGAACACATAGATTTTGTTGTAATTTAAGTATATTTTAAAAACATACATTTCTGTTGCTTCTCAACAGAAGCAGTCATTTTACTTTTCTTTATGACACACTGGCTGCTGTAACTCTGTTGTGTTCTCACCTGGAGTGGAACTGGCTTTCCAGACGCTGCCTTGAGAAAGGGTACAATTCGTCTGGTCCTGGTGATCCTTCCAGTGATACAGCGGCCCCCGAGGCTGGTACCACCAGATGGGCACTGTCAGGAAACCCTGAGGAATGGAGATTTCGAACTGCTGATGCACAGAGATTAAGTCAACTTCCACTTCCACAGAGAAACATCTTGATATAGAAAGTGTTCCTGAATTTAGTATTTTTCCGTAAGATGTATGTATTAACCATCATACATTATCATTTACCACTTTTACATTCAAAAGTTTAAAATCATAAAAATCAGTATCTAGGATGAATGGGACTAATGTTCTATAAATTAGCAACTACGATAAGTGAAAAGTATAAACAAACTAACAAAATATTAGACAGAACAAACTACATTGAAAGAGCACCACAGCACAATACACCAGTTACATGCGGTTTTTAATTTATAAAATTTTCTAAAGGAACTTTCTACAGAGAAGCAACAATCTATTGATCGAAGGTGCATTCCTATATAACAACTACATGAAATTAACCCATCTCCTAAAACACATTCTGTAATTTCAGTTTTACTAACGTAACTGGTTCTTTCCCTCCCCTTTTTTGAGTTAGTAAAGAACCTGAATAGATTAACTATGCTACAGTGGTCAATTTCCAACAATAGAAGATGAGAATGTGGGCGAAAAAACACATATTTTTAAATACATATTTTTCAAGAAATGCATGCTAAAATTGAAAATTTTTCTGTTTATCAAATTGGTGACAATTAATAAATACTCAACTTCCACGCAATAAATAAATAATGTAAATCAGAGCGAAAAACTCTGTTTTTTTGCATTCAGTTCAAACCTAAACTCTTGTAAATTGGTGCCAGGAGTATAAACTGCTGCCAAGTTTCTGGAAAGTAATTTGGGGCTGTCAAAATTTAAAATGCCCAAACCCTCTGACCCAGCCATTCTATGGCTGGGATTTTATCTTCTGATATACTGGCCCATGCATACTGAGATATTCACTGCAAATTGTTTATGGCAGCAAAAACCATGAACCAACCTCAAGGTCCCTTTTTAGAAGACTGGTACATTACAGCAGGCCATAACTTCTGACAAAGAAATTTCAGTTCCAGGAATTTATCCTGTGGATACATATGTGCAAAACGGCAAACACACAGTATTTTTGGCAGTGTTATTTGCATCAACACAAGACTGGGAACAACCTAACTGTGCTGGTTAAATAACTCATGGGAGCCTCCATACACATCAAACAGAATGAGACAACTTTTTGTGTATGGATGCAGCATATATATGGGGATAAACCATTAACAAAGAAAGCTAGGTGCAGAATGCAGTGCCAAGCTTATAATCTTTGCTGTAAATAGAAATATGTATATACACATGAATGTGCACACGCATGCTCCATATACACACATGTGTGTATCGAAGCACGTGCTTCTGGAAGGATATAGGGGAAGCTGGCTGCCGGTGGAGGGAGGACAGACACCACAGGGATGGGACCTCCTCTTCCTGGCCCAGCTTTTTATATCCTTCATATTCAAAAATTAAAGAGCACGGTATAAAATACGACAATTCTTTGAAGTCATGAAAAAGAAAAAGGTAGGTCTGTATGTGCTGATGTGTAGAGATCCTCAAGACATACTACATGAAAACAAAAAAACACAAGGAATAAAACAGTGCATAGAGTATGATCCCCTTTATGTAAACTTTGAAAAGGCTATGCACATATTCACACTCAACATACAAACAGGTGCAATGTTTTTCTTGGAAGTACAAGAAAGGAAAAATAATTGGGCTCTTTCTGGAGAGAAAGATATAAGAGAAACTTCTGTTAATCATTCTATAGCCTTCTACATTGTCTGAATTTTCTAATCATAAGCAAATGATTGTCTGAGTGCTAGAATTTGGGGTAATTTTATTTTCTTCTTTATATGTGTCCACATTAATAAAAACAACTACTACTAAATATTGGCTTTTCTGAGTGGTCATACGCAGGGTCTATGCAGAGGAGTGGCACGAGCCCCCGCAAGACCCACACTAGGACTGCAAACTTGGTTCAGCTCTTTGGGAAAGCGATTTGGCTTGTTAATTCCATCTTTAGAATTGTCTTAAGAAGGATTTATATTTATTCTATTGATAAGAACAAAAAGTTTAAAACAAACTGAACTCCAAACAACAGGGATATAGATGAATTAAATTGTGCTAAGTCATACACTGGATATACTGACTGTTTTTAGATTTTATGGTCCAGTTAAAAATTAAATATAAAAAATAGGAAATAAAACTACATACAGTTGATGGAAGAAAATATATAAAGATGTAAAGTATGGTAGCTATCTGACTGGTAGAATTTGGGGTAAGTACTCTATATTCATTATGATTGTATTTCCCCATTTTCACACGATGAGAACATAACATCTTTGCAATCACAACACAGAAACTGTTATTTACAAAATGTCTACTTGGGAGCGAAGTCTTACCAGAGGAGGAAGTTTTCCTTCAATTAAAAGCAAAGTATCTCCAGAACAGATCATAAGCTCTTTCAGCTTTGCATCCTAGAAACACAGAAAGTCTTTTTTGTCATTTACGACTTCTGGAAGGAATAAAGAGACCATTCAATCTTTAAAAAAAAACACACTGATGCCTCTATTATCGTTTCAAGAAATAAGTAGATGAATAATGAAGCAGATATTGAAGAGATGGAAATAAGCTAAGACTATAAAACAGTACATCATTATGTATTAAAACGGTATCATTAAGAACTTTAAAAGATTAAAGGAAGGAAGATGGATGAGATGAAAAATGGCAGACTAATTTACAGAAGATAAAATTTTAGTTCAGCTTAAAAGATGGGCTGGATTTGGAAAAGTCAGAGGAAACAAGGAATTTCTCAAGGAAAGAAGAACACGGCAGGACTTCCCTGGTGGTTCAGTGGTAAAGAATCCACCTGCTAATGCAGGAGACACAGGTTTGATCCCTGATCCAGGAAGATCCCACATGCCACCCATGAGCCACAGCTATTGAGCCCGTCAACAGTATGTAGTTTTATTTCCATCAACTGTATGTAGTTTTATTTCCTATTTTTTATATTTAATTTTTTAACTGGACCATAAAATCTAAAAACAGCTCAGAGCCCAGGGGCCACAACTACTGAGTCTGTGCACCCTAGAGTCTGCGCTCCAACGAAAGAGGCCACTGCAAAGAGAAGCCGGGCACCGGAACCAAGAACAGCCTCCTCTCAATGCAACGAGCGAAAGCCTGCGCAGCAACGAAGACCCGGTACAGCCAAAAAGTAAACAAACAAAATTATCACAAAAAAAGAAGAACAAGGCAAAGTCAAGGTTATGTCAAGGGTCAGTATGATTTGCATATATGATTTACATAAAGGGGAAGAGCTAAGAGACTATAGATTAATTAGAGTGGGAGGGATCTGCTGGAGAGTAACAGGAAAGAAAACTGGGTGGGAAATGGGTCACAGGTCAAAGAGGTGTGGAACAGAAAAAAGGGAGTTTTCAGTTGCTTTTAAAAAGCCACTCAAGATTTCTGTGAAGAGGATTTTTAAAGATCACCCTAAGTTGTCAGACCTGTGACATACTGATATGAAGTGGGGAATGAATACCTGGGCTTAGGGACGCCAGCTGTAGTAACTCAGGCAAGAGGCAAAAAACACCAAAATGAAACAAAAGACCAAAAATCAGGGTTTGAACCAGGAGGCCAGCAATGGAATTGGTTGAGAAAGACTGGAAAGACTGACAGGTCTCTGAAGGCCAAGACCAAATATGACCCACGTCAGGTAAGGAGGGTAAGCCACACGTGGGGCTGGAAAAGGCTAGGATGAGAAAGACTAACAGCAAATCTGTGAAGTGGAGCCAGTTCTGAAGGTAATGAGTTTGCTTTTAGACGAACTGTTTGATACTGGTTTGAGAATTAGTAAGAGAAGAAAATGAGGCAAATATTTGACTAAATAAACTCTCCTGACATCCAAACTTTATGTCCTGACAATTCTTTGAGGTCCACTTCTTACTCTAGGCTGTCAAATTCCTGGCCAGGACTCACAGGGGCCTCTCTATTGGCTGTTACATGGCAAAGATCTTTCCCTGGAAGGCCCTGCTTTAAATCAGCCTCTGCTGATGTCTAATGCCAGACTCTCATTGAACAGAAAGCAGGCATATAAAGCCTGGGGGAAAGGGTTGTACTGAGGACAACCATCTGAGGCCACAGATCTGGACTGTGAGGCCTGATGCTACCTGGAACGGCAATAAGGAGATTAACCAGCATGGAAAGACATTCAACATCACTGATTACTAGAGAAATGCAAAGCAAAACTACAATGGGGAATCCCCTCACACCAGTCAGAGGGGCCATCAAAAAAGTCTACAAATAATAGATGCTAGAGAGGGTGTGGAGAAAAGGGAACCCTCCTAAACTGTTGGGGGGACTGTAGATTGGTACAGTCACTATGGAGAACAGTAGGGAGGGTCCTTAAAAAACTAAAAATAAGAGTTACCATATAATCCAGCAATTCTATTCCTGGGCATATATCCAGAGAAAACTCTAATCTGCAAAGATCCATGCAACCCGATGTTCACAGTGGGCACTATTTACAAAAGCCAAGACATGGAAGCCACCTGAGTGTCCATCGACAGATGAACAGATAAGGAAGATGTGGCGCGCGCACACACACACACACACACACACACACACACACACAATGGAATATTACTCAGTCTGAAAAATAAGAATGAAATAATGCTATTTGGAGCAACATGGATGGACTTAAGAGATTATCATACTAAGTTAAGTAAGATAAAAAGACAAATATACATTGCTTACATGTAGAACCTAAAAATTGGTACAAATGAACTTATTTACAAAACAGAATAGACTCACATATAAAGAAAGCAAATTTATGTTTACCAAAGGGGAAAGTGGAGGAGGGATAAATTAGGAGGTTGGGATTAACATATATACATTACTATGTATAAAATATATAACCAACAAGGACCTACTGTATAGCCAAGGGAATTATACTCAGTATCTTATAATAACCTATAACAACAAGAGGGCTTCCCAGGTGGTGCTAGTGGTAAAGAACCTGTCTGCCAATGCAGGAGACATAGGAGACATGGGTTCAATCTCTAGGTCAGGAAGATCCCCTGGAGGAGAGCGTGGCAACCCGCTCCAGCAAATGAAAAATAATCTGAAATAGACTAAATATATATATTTTTTAACTGAATCACTGTGTTGTACACCTAAAACTAATACTCTAAATCAACTATACTTCTATAAAAATCAAAAACAAGAGGAAGAAGAGTAACCAGACTCCAACCATCCTATAATAACTTTGCTCCTACGTCTTATCCTAAGTGTCTGGCGGGATTTAGAGATGCAGCTTGAAGCAGAGCCTAAATGATTGGCTGCTAAGATGGATTCTGCCATCATGAACTTACAAAGAAACTCTTGAGATTAAAACATTCAGGTTTCAAAATTGAGAGCTTTATCTTCAAATTCTTCACTGGTCCTTTGTTCTCCGTAGTTCTCTGCCTCTTAATGAAGAACTACCACTTGAGATATATTCTCTTATCAAAAGAGGACTCAATATATACATTAGATATGTTCCCACTTGGCTGAAACTTTCCCTTTGACTCTGAAAAAACTACAGTGAGAAGAAAGGAAAGTAGATCCACGTAAGGATTCTTGTGCCCTAAAAAAGTAAGCTTTCTCTAGAATTCACTCACATGAGTAGGGTGATAGCCTTAGGAAAACACAAAACAATCACTTTGCAAATGAAATGTATAGAAAGAATCTTACTTCTTCACATAAAGGCTCCCCAGCTTCAAAGCACCAATCCATTTTTCGTAAATGCCATGTGTCTCCTAGGAAGGAATCAAAATCAGGATGGAAAAAAAGTCAGAATAATATGGTTTATGAGTTTTCCAGGAATGACCCATCTGGATAAATGAATGTCAAATGGGATATAATCTAATTTAATTATTGACTAATTTTAAAAGTAAATCATCTCTTCAGAGCATGAAAAAAATTAACTTGCTGCCCCAACTTGGTGAATCTTCTGTCTATTCCACCAAGTACTATATGCCTGCAAATAAAAATACTTGGTACTAGTATGCAGCATCTATTTATACCTTTATTATTTACATGTACATATGCATGTCTACATCACACGTTAAGTGTAAACAGATGTACATACAAGCATAGAATCCCTTCTGAAATCACAAAGTTGTCTTGGACGTAAATACACGCTAACGTTACTCAGCAACTGGTAACATGTACAACAAAACTGTTCCTGTCAATCAGCAGTTACCCTAACAAAAAACTGTGTTCAGTACAGCAGTTTAATGAATTGGGTATAAAAGAACATTTACAAATGTTAATTAGATTTCAGATTTTCAGCATGTTTATTACACTGACAAAATGGGAAGAGAATATTTTTTTTTGAGGAGAGGGAGCTGAGTAAAAGTTGAAAATCTTGGTTACTAAAAAATTAGTGATGTTTTATAACAATCAACTCCCCCACTCACCAAAAGAAGATCCAAATCCAGGAAATAAACACAGATCTCATATTTATTCTGCACAGGCCACAGGTTTTGAATCCCCCTCTCATGGCTCAGACAGTAAAGAATCTGCCTGCAATGTGGGAGACCCGGGTTCGATCCCTGGGTTGGGAAGGTCTCCTAGCGAAGGGGATGGCAACCCACTCCAGTATTCTTGCCTGGAAAATTCCATGAACAGGGGAGCCTGGTGGGTTACAGTCCATGCGGTCACAAAGAGTTGGACACAACTGAGCAACTAACACTTTCACTGTAGGCCCTCTTTTGTCATTCTTTCTAGTTTAAAACGCAGCACAGGTATGTCGCTTCATTGGTGTCCGACTCTGTGCGATCCTATGAACTGCAGCCGGCCAGGCTCCTTTGCCCGTGGGATTCTTCAGGCAAAAATACTGGAGTGGGTTGCCATGCTCTCCTCCAGGGGATCTTCCTGACCCAGGGATTGAACCTGTGTCTCTTAGTCCGCCTGCATTAGCAGGCGGATTCTTTACCACTAGCACCAACTGGGAAGTCTCTTTAAATGCAGTAAGTTGTATTGATATTTAACTTAATATAAGTATGTTTAAAAAAAACAATACCAGTAAATTAAGAGTGAACCCATTACGTCACAGCACAGCATGGCAGAAAGAAATCAAGAGTTGTGAAATCAGAGCCACCTAGCTACTTGTGGTATAACTCTGGGTGAGCTGTTTAGCCATTCTTTGCATCTAAGAAATGGGAACAAGTGAGGATCCCTGCTGGGAGGACTAGTGTGGAGATGAAACAAGGTACTGCAGTAAGTTCCTAGAAGAGGGCCCTGAGCCTGAGCAAGCAAACGTCGCTGCCGGGTGATGGAGCCCCAGGCTTCTACTCCGGTGCAGAGAACGGCAAGCTCTCAGTCTACTGAAACCAGCTTGATGCCTCCTTAAGCTCGCTCACATGGCTCCACCTGGGTAGCCACTTCAAAATATCCTGGGTTTATTTTTTTCATTCATATTACATTCCTTCTTTACATAGAAATACTGGGATCAAACACAAAATACTGAAATGCTGAATTAATGAGGTTAAAAAAAATTGGTAAAAGATCTAGGAAATTCCAGCGGGTCTAAATCTTAACCTTATCTCTTCTGTATCTCTGCTGGAGCCTATCTAGGCTTTCCTTCCTTAGACGGAGATTAACCTACGCCTAGTTTTCTTTTAGCCTTCAAAGAAGAATCAGGAGAATTATGTGCATAGCTGACAACCCTGGAGAAAAACAAGTTTGAAAAGTTTTCATTAGGCTTATAGAAAATGCATTAAAAGTAAAGGACGGGGACAAGCTTATGCATCATCACAGTCTATAACCCACCTGTGAGGCCACATTTGTCCAGCATTATCTTCAGACACTGTTAAGAAAAAAAATTATGTTCATTTGTAGTTCTGTTTCTGAGTTACAGTACGAGAAACACCTTTCTTTTGACCCTGGGACTATCTGAGTCTGATTATATTTAACAACTCTCAAATAGATTAAGACATACATGGTTAACTGGTTAGGTAGGCACTCCTTAAGGGCTAATGAGGTGCCAAATCAGCAGAAAAAAAAAGCTTCCAGTGTTCACAACCAGAACCTATACGTTCATCCACTTCCAGGTCTGCAGTATGATTTTCTAATGAGGACTAACAGTGTATTTCTGACCAGATATGATTAATTAGGTTGCTTTCACCATGACTTCCCAGGTAAAGAACCCGCCTGCCAATGCAGGAGACCTACGAGACATGGGTTCCATCCCTGGGCCAGGAAGATCCCCTCAAGGAGGAAGTGGCAACCCACTCCAGTATCTTGCCTGGAAAATTCCATGAGCAGAGAAGCCTGGCGTGCCACAGTTCACAGGATTGCAAAGAGGCAGACATGACTAGAGTGACTTAGCATGCACACATAAGTAAACTGACAGAATGATCTCTGTTCGTCTCCAAGGCAAACCATTCAATATCACAGTAATCCAAGTCTATGCCCCAACCAGTAATGCTGAAGAAGCTGAAGTTGGGTTCTATGAAGACTTACAAGACCTTTTAGAACTAACACCCAAAAAAGATGTCCTTTTCGTTAGAGGGGACTGGAATGCAAAAGTAGGAAGTCAAGAAACATCTGGAGTAACAGGCAAATTTGGCCTTGGAATGCGGAATGAAGCAGGGCAAAGACTAATAAGAGTTTTGCCAAGAAAATGCACTGATCATAGCAAACACCCACTTCCAACAACACAAGAGAAGACTCCACACATGGACATCACCAGATGATCAACACCGAAATCAGACTGATTATATTCTTTGCAGCCAAAGATGGAGAAGCTCTATACAGTCAACAAAAACAAGACCAGGAGCTGACTGTGGCTCAGATCACGAACTCCTTATTACCAAATTCAGACTTAAATTGAAGAAAGTAGGGAAAACCGCTAGACCATTCAGGTATGACCTAAATCAAATCCCTTATGATTATACAGTGGAAGTGAGAAATAGATTTAAGGGCCTAGATCTGACAGATAGAGTGCCTGATGAACTATGGAATGAGGTTCGTGACACTGTACAAGAGACAGGGATCAAGACCATCCCCATGGAAAAGAAATGCAAAAAAGCAAAATGGCTGTCTGGGGAGGCCTTACAAACAGCTGTGAAAAGAAGACAGGTGAAAAGCAAAGGAGAAAAGGAAAGATATAAGCATCTGAATGCAGAGTTCCAAAGAATAGCAAGAAGAGATAAGAAAGCCTTCTTCAGTGATCAATGCAAAGAAATAAAGGAAAACAACAGAATGGGAAAGACTAGAGATCTCTTCAAGAAAATTAGAGATACCAAGGGAACATTTCATGCAAAGATGGGCTCAATAAAGGACAGAAATGGTATGGACCTAACAGAAGCAGAAGATATTAAGAAGAGGTGGCAAGAATACACAGAAGAACCGTACAAAAAAGATCTTCACGACCCAGATAATCATGATGATGTGATCACTAATCTAGAGCCAGACATCCTGGAATGTGAAGTCAAGTGGGCCTTAAAAGCATCACTACGAACAAAGCTAGTGGAGGTGATGGAATTCCAGTTCAGCTGTTTCAAATCCTGAAAGATGATGCTGTGAAAGTGCTGCACTAAATATGCCAGCAAATTTGGAAAACTCAGCCATGGCCATAGGACTGGAAAAGGTCAGTTTTCATTCCAATTCCAAAGAAACGCTATGCCAAAGAATGCTCAAACTACTGCACAATGCACTCATCTCACATGCTAGTAAAGTAATGCTCAAAATTCTCCAAGCCAGGCTTCAACACTACGTGAACCGTGAACTTCCTGATGTTCAAGCTGGTTTTAGAAAAGGCAGAGGAACCAGAGATCAAATTGCCAACATCCGCTGGATCATGGAAAAAGCAAGAGAGTTCCAGAAAAACATCTATTTCTGCTTTATTGACTATGCCAAAGCCTTTGACTGTGTGGATCACAATAAACTGTAGAAAATTCTGAAAGAGATGGGAATACCAGACCACCTGACCTGCCTCTTGAGAAATCTGTATGCAGGTCAGGAAGCAACAGTTAGAACTGGACATGGAACAACACACTGGTTCCAAATAGGAAAAGTACGTCAAGGCTGTATATTGTCACCCTGCTTATTTAACTTCTATGCAGAGTACATCATGAGAAACCCTGGGCTGGAAGAAGCACAAGCTGGAATCAAGATTGCCGGGAGAAATATCAATAACCTCAGATATGTAGATGACACCACCCTTATGGCAGAAAGTGAAGAGGAGCTAAAAAGCCTCTCGATGAAAATGAAAAAGGAGAGTGAAAAAGTTGGCTTAAAGCTCAACATTCGGAAGACGAAGATCATGGCATCTGGTCCCATCACTTCTTGGGAAATAGATGGGGAAACAGTGGAAACACTGTCAGACTTTATTTTGGGGGGCTCCAAAATCACTGCAGATGGTGATTGCAGCCATGAAATTAAAAGACGCTTACTCCTTGGAAGAAAAGTTATGACCAACCTAGATAGTATACTCAAAAGCAGAGACATTACTTTGCCGACTAAGGTCCGTCTGGTCAAGGCTATGGTTTTTCCTGTGGTCATGTATGGATGTGAGAGTTGGACTGTGAAGAAGCCTGAGTGCTGAACAATTGACGCTTCTGAAGCGTGGTGTTGGAGAAGACTGTTGAGGGTCCCTTGGACTGCAAGGAGATCCAACCAGTCCATTCTGAAGGAGATCAACCCTGGGATTTCTTTGGAGGGAATGATGCTAAAGCTGGAGCTCCAGTACTTTGGCCACCTCATGCGAAGAGTTGACTCATTGGAAAAGACTCTGATGCTGGGAGGGATTGGGGGCAGGAGGAGAAGGGGACGACTGAGGATGAGATGGCTGGATGGCATCACGGACTCGATGGACATGAGTCTGAGTGAACTCCGGGAGATGGTGATGGACAGGAAGGCCTAGTGTGCGGCGATTCATGGGGTCGCAAAGAGTCGGACATGACTGACTGACTGAACTGAACTGATTCTCATAAAAGGAGATTAGCTTTTATTTATCCAAGAAGCAACTGATCATACACCAACTCACAAGGGGAAAACTGTGCACGCTGTGAGCTTGCAGCACAATTCAGTGAACGAGACACGATGAGCAGACATCAGAGCAAAACCATAACAGTCTTTAAAGACTCCCGACTTCTTGACTTGAGAAATATTCTTAAATAGATTTAGGGCAAAGGAGTAAGTAAAATTTGATTTATGCTATAACTGAGCAGAACGGAGACGGCTAGGGATGATGACTGCTGCCCTGCTTGGCTTACAGGAAAATGGCAAACAATCCAGATAGCCCTGGATTGACAGGGAACGTTTACATAAACTAGAAAAGGTCTTAAAACAATTAAAGGATAAATGAGATTTATATTTACTGGCCTTAAAAAATCTTTAAATTATTTTAAATGAAATGAAGTTCTAGGATACCATTTATGATTTTAAAAGAAACCAAGTCAAGCTCTTATTCCTACATGTACATACATACTACACATTGGTACACACACAGCAAAGGTGTGGGAGGATACACTATTGATGTGGATGGGATCACATTATCCAATGACAAAAGTGACTTCTGAGGAAAGGACAAGAATAGGGTGGTAACTAAGGAGGATTTTTAGTTACCTGTAAAGTTTAAAAAGTTAAGACTAAATCCACAATTACTTGTATGATTAAAGATAAAAGCAACTATAGGATTAAAGACTGTTTAGAAAACGATGATGGGAACAACACAGAATGGGGCCAAAGAGAACTGGATTCACAGAAAGCCGCAGCCTCAAGGCCTCTCTTATTTAAGGGAAACCAGCGATTAAGCATGTAACTTAACCGTGTTTCTGACAGAGGAAACCACCAGGATAAAGGCCCAGCAGCACAGAAACCAACTTGGCTGCAGTAGAGCAAGTGAGAGGAATAGTTACAAGTTCTGTTTGTTTGTTTGTTTTTTAAGATACCAAAGGGCCAGATCACAAGGGCCTTGCAAGGTAACTCAGGGGCTCCGCTCTCATTCCAAGTGAGATGGGAAAGCAGAGGAGGGCTGTGTGTAGAGGACTGACTGACCTTAACTTTAAAGGATCGCTCTATTTCTTTGTAAGAATGTACCCTGGGAGGTGCCAGGTTAGAAGCAAAGAGGTCAGTTAGGAAGCTGTTGGAATAATGCAGATGAGGGGTGAAGGCGGTGAAAGCAGTGAGGGAATGAGATGTCAGATCCCTGATAAATCCTGATGGTAGAACCAAAAGGATGTCTTGGAAAACCTGGTAATGAAGAAAGAAAGAAAGAAAAGAATCAAAGATGATTTCAAAGGTTTTGGCCTAAGCAAGTGGAAAATGGAGCCAGCATAATGGAAAAGGAAAATGTGAGTGAAGTGCATTTGAGATAGGTCAGGAGCTCCATTGTGGGGGTGCTATCATTTGGGATGACAATCAGACAGCCAAGGAGTAGCTGGATATATGAGTACGGCATCTATGAATTGAGCATGAGGTGCTCACAAGGCAGAGAGAAAAGCAAACAGACTGAGAAGGGGAGACCTGAGAAACGTGATGAAAACCTACAGAGCTGCGGTCTTCTAAAGGCAAATGACAAATTCATCAAGTATGTTACTGTTGCTGAAAGAGCAAGTAAGCAGATGACTGGGACCTGCTCACCAGACACAGTAACACGGTGGCCTCTTGACAGCCTTGACACAGCAGTTTCAGCTCTGGGGAGGGGAGTGGGTAGGCATGGGGAAGGAGTCTGCCTACAATGGTTTCAGGACAAAAGACAGACACACATTCTTCAAAACGAAAAAACTCCCAAGTTACCCAAGGTCACACCCCAGGCACAAAGGACTAACCATCTTTTCCTCTGGAGCTGCTGCCTTTCCATCAACAGCATCTCCAGTCCCTCTTCACACTTCCAATGTATGAACATAAGTAAGATACTAAATTGCCCCTAACTCTTGATAGCATCCAATCCACAATTAGCCCATATCCCTCCTTACAATCATTTAGCACAAGTCCAAACCCTGTCAGGGAGATCATTCGGATGAGAGGTGAAGGAGGTGACAGCAGTGGAGGGAGGGGTGTCAGGGATACTCTAATGTCTGATTCCTGTGATATGAATTTCATGCTGGCAGTAAGTCAGTAATAAACCTTTTTTTAAAGCTAACCACCCCCAACAAAAAACTCATTAAAGTTAATAGGCAAATGAAAAACTGGGAAAATATTTACAGCATATAGCAAAGAGTAAAAAATATATATTACTAAAAATATGTTTAAGCACAGAAAATTTCAAACTTATGCAGAGGGTTTAAAATGAGCCCTCAAGTGCCCGTCTCCAGTCTCAGTTCCTGCTGCGGCCTGTCTTGTTTGTCAATACCCCCACCCATTTCCCCTGTCTAGCTCCCCAGATTCTTTTCTGAAGCACATGTCAGGTATCGCTTCATTTATTGATGTTCAGTACTCATCTCTAAAAGACGAAGATTCTTTAAAAAACTGTAACTGGTAAATAATTATGATACAGAATTCCTAAATAATGAATATCCTGTCAATGTTCAAATTTAAGTTCCTGTGGTTTGAATCAAGGCCCATATGAATTCTATACATTGTGCCTGCCTGCTATTTCTCCTAAGTCTCCTTTAACCCTGCTATTGATTTCTTGAAGAAGTTTTCCACTTGGGAACTGTGCTGACTGCTGGCCTGGGGTGCATTTAACAGGAAGGCAATAGCACCCCACTCCAGTACTCTTGCCTGGAAAATCCCATGGATGGAGGAGCCTGGTAGGCTGCAGTCCACGGGGTCGCTGAGGGTCGGACACGACTGAGCAACTTCACTTTCACTTTCTGTCCCCTGAACTTCTTACAAACTGGTACTCAGACCTTGATTGGACTCAGGTCCAGTTTTGTTTTATGTTTTGGCAAGAGCATGGGTATTGCTCTGAATCTCTAAATGTCTGGGTGTTACTCTTTTGGGGCTGTTAGCAGTTTTTCAGGATCATGGCTTAGATCCATTAATTCATTAGGACTTGAAAAACGGTGATAGCTTAAAATTTCTTCTTCATTTTATTAGCTGGGATATGTCTATTTAAAAAAATCTTCTCATTATCTATCTTGTTATTGTGAGGTAAAGTTTGCAAAAGAAAAACAGGATAAATATTTGATGCTTTGCTTTATGGTTCCCTGGCATTCACTAGTTAACAATGAACAGCATATTTTTAAAGATCATTATGAACTCATGGATTTTATGTCTGTGTGAATCAGATTTCATTATTATTCCCACTGAGGTTCAAACGCTTATTTTCAGGTTGGCTCCTGACTCTCTGCTAATCTCAGACATCTCTGCAGCTTCACTGCTTCTGCTGTGGTAAGATGTCCCGGGTTCCTCACACACTTTCCTGACCTAGCGACAGGACAAGCCATCACTCCAAGAAGTCCTAGTTCCTTCCTGGAAATGGCATTTAGCAACCACAGTCTGGTGCTGGGTGCCTGCCACTACCAGCTGTTCACTGTTTCTACAAGCTGTTTCAGGAGACAGCGACAGAAAAATAATTTTTTAAAGAAAAAATACACCAGGTTCATTCTGACTCTTCTAATTAAAATTCAGGAGTGCAGGCTTTATTTATAACCACATTGATGTTATCTGTCTCTTCATTTTCCAATACTGAAAGTCCCTGTTCTCAGTGATACCAACGTAACCATTTGCTTTATCACACACACACACACACACACACACACAATTCATACCTGTGTGTGTCAGATTATATGTGTATACATAATGTAAAATCACTGAAAGGAAATATACCCAAATGTGAATATTAATGGGATAAGAGATAATGAGGAGTTCTAATTTTTTTCTTTTAATCCATTTTTATACATCCCAAATTTCTAAAATAAACATATATTATCAGTAGTCAGAAAAGAAAAAAAAAAAATCTTATTTTTAAAACCACGCCTGGCTCACCAACTTTCAAGCCAACCAAAGTACTCCTTTAGTGAGTACATAGAATTCTTTAAAGGATATTATGTAAACCCTAGCCTTAGGATCGCAAAACCCTAATACAGGTTACCACTGCTCCCCACCCCAAACACCCACGGACCCTAGCTCCCAAAGTAAAATAACTTACATCCCTCACAGATATTGTTTCCTCTACTATGATCTCCATCTCTGTCCCAGGGTGAACATCACTCCCCAAAGCGAAAAACAGGAACAGCTAAGATTGAAACAGAGGTATAAACACAATTTAATTTGAATTTTAAAATTCTATAAATATATAATTTATTTCCAAAAGAGAAAGGCTAATGATCATAAAACATTAATAAAAATCTCAAATTATGTAAAAACAACTCTTATGTTGAGTAAAATTATAAAATAATTTTGGTATATTTCCTTTCAGTGATTTTACATTATGTATACACACATAATCTGACACACACAGGTATGAATTGTGTGTGTGTGTGTGTGTGTGATAAAGCAAATAGTTACGTTGGTATCACTGAGAACAGGGACTTTCAGTATTGGAAAATGAAGAGACAGATAACATCAATGTGGTTATAAATAAAGCCTGCACTCCTGAATTTTAATTAGAAGAGTCAGAATGAACCTGATGTATTTTTTCTTTAAAGCTATAATTTAAACAATAAGAAAAGTAAGATTCTTTATCACCAATGCTTTTACTCCTAATAAACATCTCTCACAGCTATTCACTCTGCTATGATCTCCATCTCTTTCTCAGTCACTCCTCAAGGAGATCTGCAATTACTGTACACTGTAAGCATTAACTGTGTTTTTTCTGAGTCCTTAGTTTGTGATCTTATTTTCTGTACAGAGGCCCCATATACTTCAACTCCCAGAAACCCAAAGAAAAAAAATGTAAACCTGATCTCTTGTCTGTTCAGTTTCTTACAGCCTTATTTTTCCTTTCTAATCAACTTCACTTGTCATGTTTCTCATTCTCTCAGCTTGTCATGTACTACTATTTGCTAGAGTTTGGGGAAGAACAAATTAAAGGGTGGGGGGTGGTTGGGAAACTAATGAAGTGGATTAGTTCCATAACAGGGATCCAGGAGCCAGGAGGATCTTGATATATGAGTTCAGCTTACCCTGATACAGAGTCCTAACAGTAAGGACATCATTATGCCTTCTGGACTGTAATGAAAGTTTATCAAGTAGGCAGGGCTTCTGGCAAAGGTCAGTCTGATAGTATTTTATACATAAAATCAACACTGATAAGAAAAAAGCTGCTGTGAGTCTATTATTGCAGACAGCAATTAAACTCAGAATCAGTACACTGTATTTCATTAAATCTAAAACACTGCTGGTTGTTACTTATTACTGGATGGCATCACCGACTTGATGGATATGAGTTTGAGTGAACTCTGGGAGTTGGTGATGGACAGGGAGGCCTGGTGTGCTGCGATTAATGGGGTCGCAAAGAGTCAGACACGACTGAGCGACTGAACTGAACTGAAGAAAGCACAGCACCAGCTATAGCTGTAGGAAGCCACTGACTGTAAAATGCATCTAAATCTCACAGATATTAAAATGTAGGAGGAAAGGGGTGAATTTTAGAATTTATGAATTATGGTGGTTGAAACTAGGGGCCATTCAACTTTAAAGATCCCCCTTAACCACAAAATTTTCACAGGAAAACAATTTTATGAATATACTCTGACATAACATTTTTGACTTAAACACAGAGAACTAACTAAATGGATATATTCCTATAGATAAAAGGTATAATCTAAGAAAAAGGAAAAATTTTTAAGAAAAACTATTCCTACAGTAGTTAAGGAAAGAAGTTTGCAATTAAGAGCTTCCAGTCATGAGAAGGTGGGTTTTGGTCTTTCAGGCGACCTCCTTTTACCTGAGAGGAAGTTGGTGCTTTTCCAGGACACAGTCCCAATGAACTCCCCATCTTCAGTCCTGCTTCCTTCACAGTGCATCTGTCTGGCACTATAAAGAATTTTGATAATATGGTAAATGTTACTAATTCCTACCTCTTTGGGCAAAACAATACATTGAGATCATCTTTCTTTAAAAATCAAAAATGTTAAAGAAGAAAACTGAGTTGTCCTCCATGCAAAAGGATTATATACTAGTTGTTTGATTTCAGATTTTCTCACTCTAGAACACATTATTCTTGTTATCTGTACAACAGTGCTAAGAAGAGGCAGCTATGAATGTTCTAGATTCATACTTAATAAAAACCAGAAAGCTGTTGGTTGCAAGGATTATGTAATATTGTGAAATGATTCATGAATGATGGATTAGCTTCTTTCAAGTTTAAAGCTGCTGTGATGACTACCATGAACAGTTTGAGTAAATTAAGTCTAATGACAAGATGCATTACAGAGGTAAGAATCAAGTCTCTGGTTACAATGATAACTGGTATCACAATAAAATTAGCAAAACAAAAACTTGATAATAAACCTGGAAAGATGTAACTAGATTAAAACCATGACTAAAATGAGCATCAGTTAATCAGGAAGAAAGATGTTTTACTTTCTTCAGAAAGTAAACAGAGGTGACTGAAATTTGGGTAAGACTTTCTGTAATTCATAAGAAAGACACTTGGTTTAGACAGTATGGTTTATAAACCAGTTTATAAAAGGTACCTTCAGAACATTAGGTATTAGAAGTCACTGTTTAAAGTAAACATGTTGACAAAGACAGATGGCATGATTATGTGCCAGCTTTTGAAGGCTAACAAAAAGATTTACCTGGACAAAGCAGTTTCCCATTTCTATCAATAGGCCTCAAACAGCTGTTCTCAGCTATAAATAAAAAGATGTTGGTTAGTGCAGCAAACAAAAAATAAATAAATAAAAAAGATACTTTACTGTGTTAATTAACAAGAAGTTGAAAAACACAAACAAGAGACAAAAAAAAAAAAACCACCCAACAATAAAAAACCACGTACAGGCAATCTTCCCTTTGCGCAGCAGCACAGAACCATAAGGACACCTGTGCAAGGTGAAACTGTGCAGGGAAATCTTAATCAGAAAAATTATGATTGCACTGTGACTTTTAAAAATTTCTGTCAAAACATTAAAACTCTGTCAGTTATATGTGTACAGTGAAATGAAACATAATAGTAAAACTAATATTTACACTCTAAAACACTACAGACATGGAGAACTAGAATGCTTCCTTTGCAAAAAAACAGATCAAGAATCGTTTAAACAGGGCCTGCTTTCTTCTCGTACAGCTCGCAGGACAGGGTGAGCATCTTCTCTGCCCCTGAGTCTGGATCAGCTTCCAGTATTTTATGATTAGCAGTTTCAATTTCATGAAATATCTCCAAGAGCTCCTTTAACATCAAATTTTGTGCCGGCATCAGTTCCTCTGGGATTATCTTCATAACTTTTCATCATGACCACTTTCCTCACTTCTGTGAGTTCATGCTCACTGGCTCCTCTGGCTGCAGACGTCTCTTGAATGACAATAATCGGCTCCATATATATTTGTTTCTTGCCTGCACTTTCACTGTTGTTGGCTAATTATCCATATTTTTTTTTGGTAAAATATCACCTGGCTTTAGCACTGGGAGAAAAGGAGACCATCAACTACACACTTCGCTGTCCATGTGTTGAAATGAACAGCAGCTGTGTACTGACCAGTTACTGACATGCTTTAAAGAGTGAAGTGAACTGGTCACTGATTACAGCTCAGTTCAGTTCATTTCCGACTCTCTGCGACCCCATGGACTGCTGCACGCCAGGCTTCCCTGTCCATCATCAACTCCCGGAGTTTACTCAAACTCATGTCCATTGAGTCGGTGATGCCATCCAACCATCTCATCCTTCATCGTCCCCTTCTCCTCCTGCCTTCAATCTTTTCCAGCATCAGGGTCTTTTCCAATGAGTCAGCTCTTCACATCAGGTGGGCAAAGTATTGGAGTTTCAGCTTCAGCATCAGTCCTTCCAATGAATATTCAGGACTGATTTCCTTTAGAATGGACTGGTTGGATCTCCTTGCTGTCCAAGGAACTCTCAAGAGTTTTCTCCAACACCACAGTTCAAAAGATCAATTCTTCAGTGCTCAGCTTTCTTTACAGTCCAACTCTCAACACTTCTGGAAAAACCATAGCTTTGACTAGACAGACCTTTCTTGACTGTGTACATGCTACTTCACAGTGATCTGCAGACTAAAGAGCTTATAGCAAAGTCTGTACTTAAGGCGATGACTCAGTATCTGGTGGCAGCTGACATTTGAACCATGCTGCTGGGTAACTGATAAACAATGAAATTCACCCATATCAGAACTGCACAGAGACTACCTAGATTTAAAAGGTGATTTTTATGCTTAGTTAGTAAATGGATTAGGGCCAATGTGCCCTGTTTTTGAGGATGCGAAGATTACCACTTTGTGGAAGACACTAGGTTTTAATTCCAAACAGAATTCTTACCAAGTTGGATATGAAGTTGGGGAATTCGAAGGACTGGAGTGAGCCTTCTGAGAGGGCAGGAATGGAATGGGCCTTGGAAAGTCTAACTGTATCTGAGCAGAGCAGAGTCTCTTTGAGATTCCTGAGTTCTGGCCCTTATACTACAGTGATGTGAAGCTAGCGTAGAATTCTAATACAATCTCCTTGATAACTGAAACAGCTTATGTTAAAGAGTTCTCCAATTTAAAAAATGCATTTAAAATACTGTTTTGTTTTTTAATTTTCATTTTCTTTTGACAAATGCCATGTGTCTTCTATGTGCCAGGCACTGTCCTAGAAACTGACAATAAGCAAAAGAGTCATGGACTCTCCCTGCAAACAGCCTCATACACTGGAGGAGATGGACGTTCATTGCACAAAACACAGGCAGTTACAGAATAAGTGCCACAAAGGAAAGGATGAGGTGTTAGAATGAGACAGACAGACTGAGGCTGTGCAGTCGGGGATGATGAATGTTAACATTTCAGTAGAGACCAAAGGAAAGACTGAAGTTAGCAGATGAAGAGTAATGAGGACGGAGTTCAAAGAGATTACAAAACTAAGAAGTCGCAGGGGTAGAAGAGACCTTGTGCACCAGAAAACCCAGAAAGTGAGCATGGAAGTGTGATGTGAATGACAGATGAGTGGAGGGTGAGGTGAGTTAGGCAGTGGTCAGAAGAAGGAGGCTCCTGTAGGCGAGGAGCCCACAGGCAACACATTACAAAGTACAAAGAGCACAACAAAGGGCTCTGAGCAGAGGGTGACATGATCCGACGCACCTACGTTTAAGAAGATCATTTGCTATATAAAGAACAGTTTGGAGGGGAGGAAGAGTGGAAGGGAGTCTGTGACACGGTAAGACAATGAACTATTCGTCTTAAGAAGCCATATATTTTTAATCAACTTTATTGAGATATACTTTACTTAGAGTAAAGCACATTCAGTTTAAGTGCACAGTTCAAAGAGTTTGATAAAAACACTCAGTAACCACCAGTAAATCGAGGTAAAATTTGCATCACCCCTCAAATGCCCTCATGTCACTCTGTAGCCAATCCCCCCATGCCCTAGTCCTGATCTGACTCTGTAACTCCAGCTTAGGTTTTCTTTTTTGACAATTTCACATTCTCAATGCAATCCTAAGAGTACCACTCTTTCATGCTAGCTTCTCTTGCCTGGCATGATGTCTTTGAGATTCACCCATATTTTGCATGGGGTGGTAGTTCACTTCTTTTATTGATGAATAGTATCCCCTTGTCTGGAATTTGTTCACCTGCTTGTGAACATCTGGATTGTTTCCTGTTTTGGGTTATGAACATTTATGTACAGTATTTGCAAGATTTATATTTCAATTTTTCTTTGATGAAAATCCAGAAAATTGGTAAATCAATGTCTAAATCACAGAAAATAAGCCGACTCTACCAAAGTGACTGTCATTTCATGCTCCCACAAGCAATGCACAGGATTCCAGTTGCTCCACATCTTTGACGTCACTTGGTTTTGTCAGCATTTAAAATTTGCATCATTCTGCGTGTGTAGTGATGTGTCATTACGGTTTCAGTTTGTGGGCTAATGATACTGAGCACCTTTTCCTGTGCCTGTTGGGTCTTCACAGGTAGAGTTTCTTTTGTAAAGCAGCTTCTCAATTTGAGCTGTTCGTCTTCTGATTAGGTGATAAGTTTTTTTTTTCTTTTTAATGTATACTGGATGCAGGTCTACTGACAAATCCATGTTTTATAATTTTTTCTCCCAGTTTGTGGCTTGCCTTTTCAAATGCCTTTTGAAGAAGTTTTAAATTTTGCAGTAGTCTAATTTGCTTTCTCTTTCCTGATTTATACTTTTTGAGTCCTATCTTTAAAAAGAAAATCTCTTCCTATGGTAAAAGTAACAAAGATTTTCTATGTTTTCTCCCCGAAATTTTATAGTTTTAGGTTTTAACATTTAAATGATGTGAGTTCCTTTTTTGGACTCAATGGACATGAGTTTGAGTAAGCTCTGGGAGTTGGTGGACAGGGAGGCCTGGAGTGCTGCAGAGTCAGACACGACTGAGCGACTGACCTGAAGGCAAAGTTGGAGGCTTATTTTTGCATTTATGGCTATCCAACTGGTGCAGCACTGTACGCTGAAATACCCCATGGAAATACCTTGGCACTTTTGTTGAGAGACAACTAAATATGTTTGCATCTGTTTCTAGCTATTTCAGTGTAGTTTCATTGAAAACACTTTAGAACATTTCAACATATGATCTCTGTTACATGTTCTTAAAAGATCCCATTAAAAATGTGAAAACTATTCTTAACTCACAGGAAAAACAGGTTGCAGGCCACAGTTTGCTGACCTCTGCTCTATGTATCTACTCTGATGACAACACACACTTGTTGATTTCTATAGTTACAGAGTAAGTCTTGAAATCAAATAGTGTAGCTTGTTCACTTCTCAGGGAATAGGGATTCTGAAAATCATGCAAAGCAGCCAAAAAAAAAAAGAATTCTAAATACTGGCAAGGATGTGAAGAAGCTGCAACCCTGATACATTGCCAGTGGGTGTGTAAATGACTCAGCTACTCTGGAAAACAGTATGGCAGTTTCTTATAAAGTTAAACACAGTTCTGCCACATGATCCAGAAATTCCAATTCTGTACATCTACCTAGAAGAACAAAAAATGTTTGACTACACAAAGACACAATCTTTACAGCAGAGTTATTCATAAAATCCTCGAACTAGAAAAAATCCAAATATCCATCTACTGGTAATGAACCAACAAAATGTGATATATCCATACAATGGAATACTAGTCAGCAAGAAAACGAACAAATTATTGAAACATGCTAAATCATGGATGAATCTCAAAAATAATATAAGTGAAAGAAGCCAGTCACAAATGACTATATATTATATGCTTTCATTTACATGAAATGTCCAGAAAAGCAAGTCTAAAGGGACATTAAGTAGATGAATGGCTGTTAGGGACCTGGAGATGAATGATCCTTTTGGAGTGATAGAAATGTTCTAAAACTGGATTGCTGTGATGGTTGTATGACTTTATACATTTACTAATAATCACTGACTTACACTTAAAATGGATATTTTATCATATATAAATTATACCTCAATAAAGTTGTAAAAGAATACCTAATGCTAAGTAAATAGTGAATTTGCAGAATGTTATATTCATTATGATGGAATATATATAAATGTAAAAATATAATACACACATACATATATGTATGGAGTATAATATATACAGTACAACGTGAATTCAGAAACTAGATTCACACCCAGATCAGATATACCCATTGCAACTGGGGAGGGAGGGAGGGTTAGGGCTGAGGAGAACAATTTGTCAAATCTGAAGGAAAAACAAACATGGCAAGATGTTGGCATTTGTCCATTTTGGGTGGTAGATGCATGAGTTTTCCCTAAACCATATTTTTTGTATAAATATTCTCCCATATTTTTTTCAATTAAAAATCAAAACTGAATTAAACCAAAAGCAAACATAAATGATTACCTAGTTCCTTCAATAATTTTAATTCCTTTATGGCTTTAATTCGAATATCAAACACCACCTAAAATAGAGAAATAAACTAATGACTGTGTATAAGTTAAAAACAACGGGAGGAAAGGAAAATGAAGATTATCAGTGTGTGCATATGCAGATTATCTGAGTTACTAATTACCTGACGTGTGACAATTTTTACACACTTGAAAAAAAGTTATTTCCTTTCCTGAAATTTTCCCACAAAGTCAAAGGGAAAAACTTAGATCTCAGTTAAGTTTTTACCAAATTGAAAATAACTGGAACAGAAAAGGCCTCCTACAGAAAACTTCAGAAAACTGAAGACATAATAGTAGCAAAAGGCAAAAAAATCAAAAAACAACTCACCTTTCTGATGACAGCAAACAAAAGACACTGTAGACAATCATATTTATGTCAAGAATGATGAATTTAGCGCCAATAAGCATTAATTATATAAAAAGGTACTAATCCAAGAGTACTGTTTAAAATTTCTATGTAAATTATCTTATTTTAGACTTTTTTTCTTTTTTAAAAAATTTAGCCTAATTGCCTCTAGGGCACAAAATTGCGGAAATTTAGGGATAAAGAAAATCATAAGACTCTACTTTGCCACCAGTGCCCCCCTCCCAGCTTGTCCCACCACCACTTCTGCTGTGCCAAGATGGAGCAGAGCCTGCAGTAACCAAGGACTGCATCAGCTTCCTGCTCAGGGTCAAGGAGGTAGGTCTCTTGAGCTATGCGGTACTGATGTTATATTATCCCCACTACTGTGCAAACAAATATTAATGCACCTTGAGAAACTGTAATTTTATATAAAAGAAAACATTCTAAGTTTTCAAAATGAAGTTACAGAAAAAAATCTTAGAGACTATATAAATATAAAAAGATGTTTTCTGAAATTCTGTTTAAGGAAACCAGTTTAACAGTGTCATATGGAAAAAAAATGAAGAAAAATCTTTTTAAAGAGCAACTGGCTTTATATAGAGTAGAGTATACTGCAGAGCAATTTTAAGATAAACTTTGTAAAATCCAAACACCAAAGAACACAAAGCCAAAACAAATACCTGGCTTAAAAAGTACAGAAAAAACTCTTAAAAATAGCATTTCATAGTTATCAGAGTCAGAAGTTTCCATGAACTAATTAAAAAGGTAACTCTCACATTCTAATTCTAGGCTTTGGAGGGGAAAAAAGGCACATAATTTCTTGACATGTGTCAAAGGTTAACAAAGGTAAATAAGCAATAACCAAATGTTACAAATAAAAAGGTGACTCTGAAGAATTATAAGTTTATTGAGATGATTGTTCCCAAAGATTAGGGTACTGCTTTCTAAATAGAATTCTATTAACTAAAAAACTGTCAGCCACACTTATAGTCTACTCACTGTGTTAAGAGTTGCTGATATTTTAACTTGCTCCTCTTCAGATTCTAATTGGCTTAAATTTTTAACTTGGAGCCAGTTGATCTCATTCACGGTATTGATCCATTTCCCTTGTTTTGTCAACAAACTGTAGGTAAAAAGACATTTTAAAAATGTGTGTTCACACAGTCCTTTTATGGGTCAGAGAGGACTGGAAAATTCATGCTTTTCTTTAGGCATCACTTCCAAAATTTACCACTTAACATGGCTAATTAAGGTGATCAAGTTCTACTGAGTCGGGCTTTTGAACGCTGACTATCTTTTTAGGGCAGTGTTAGTATTCTACAGAGTCTATATTCATGATTCCAAATATTCTTTGCCTTATACAAATAATTTGTTGCCACATTTTTCAAAGAGAACTGTTGTAATTGAACAATCAGTTGTTAACTTCTACCAGCATACTATAATTACTAGGGGAGCTTGAAAAACAGATTCCCTGGTGGCTCAGACAGTAAAGCATCTACCTGCAATGTGGGAGACCCGGGTTCGATCTCTGGGTCGGGAAGATTCCCTGGAGAAGGAAATGGCAACCCACTCCAGTACTCTTGCCTAGAAAATTCCATGGATGGAGGAGCCTGGTGGGCTACAGTCCATGGGGTGGCAAAGAGCTGGATATGACTGAGCGACTTCACTTTCATACCAAAAGCCCACCCACAGAATCCAGAAGCAGCTTACCAGCAGGACAGCACGCACACTGTGCAGACTGACACCGGGTAAACACCACATCTAATGGAGCCCACTCACACCATACACACCGTGTATTTGTATTTCTATTACAGAGGTTAAAAAATCTATTAAGATAGCAGACGGCAGTGGAGTATCTTGTTCTAACAAGATTTTCCTACAGATAATAGTAAAGGTTCCTGAGGAAGGAGTGACTTCTGATTTTCACAGAGGCACTGAATGGGCCAGCAGAAGGCCTCTTTGGGAGTATGTAACAGAGACCTAGGAGAAGGCAATGCCACCCCACTCCAGTACTCTTGCCTAGAAAATCCCATGGATGGAGGAGCCTGGTAGGCTGCAGTCCATGGGGTCGCCGAGAGTTGGACACGACTCAGTGACTTCACTTTCATTTTTCACTTTCACGCACTGGAGAAGGAAATGGCAACCCACTCCAGTGCTCTTGCCTGGAGAATCCCAGGGACAGCGGAGCCTGGTGAGCTGCCATCTATGGGGTCGCACAGAGTTGGACACGACTGAAGCGACTTAGCAGCAGCAAGAGAGACCTAAAACACAATTCTACACTTCATTTCAGTTATTCCACAATGGGACTCCACCTTGAGTCAGCAATCCTAAATGTGGCAAAGCTTAAAGCACGAAGATGCTCCCTGAGACCACTTTCAAATAATGAAACACTGGGTAATGACAAGGGTGCTAGCTAAACTATTGAGCACTCACTGTATGCAGACCCGTGCAAGCTCTTACCTCCTTCAGTCCTTACAGGTGTATGAGGCTGCTGCTAACGATTATGCTCATTTCACAGAAGGAGAATCTGAGCACAAAGAGATGAAGTAACTTGCCTACAGTCACATTACTAGTAAGCAAAACACAAAGCCAGGCAGCTGGCCCCTGAGGCCTTGTCCCTGCCCACTCCTCACATAGGAGCACAGGTGGGTAAACACAACATAGGTTACTATGCAGCCATGAAATGAGGTGTATGAAGAGACTTCAAACATGAGGGGAAAGCAGGATATAACTATTTATCTACAAAATTGTCACTATGGTGTTTAAAAGAAAAAAATCCTTCAAAACAAAACCCCAATTACTCGAGCGCAGAAAGCTGACAGAGGTGGACACTGCCCGACTGGTACAGGGATGCTGTTGTGGGGCTCCTGTTTTCACCCCCTGTATTTCCCAAGTCCTAAAAAACAGATATTGCTTTCTAAAAAGAAATATATAATAAAGTTTAAATTAAACAAACAAGGTGGGCAAATAAGTGTCTGGAGAACACTTGTTGAAAAGAGAGTGGTAAGTGTAACACAAAATAAACACAGTTCACAAATGCCCTACTTCTCCAAGTCACAGCCACTAACACATAATAATACAGAGCCTCTGTAATTCAAGTGCATTCACAGCACTGATAAAGCAGGAGACTGACCCACTGGTCATAACCTAAAGTCTCCAGTGTGTGGAAACGGGGGTGGCTTACGGTATATGACACACCGATCACAGAAATGTCCTGGCACAGTCATGGGTAACAAAAATGAAGAGAGGAAGCACTTCTAAATTTCAAGTGTGACTCACAGGAATCGAGGGTGTAACTCCCCACATAACTGCCCTACCTGGGCAGCTGGAGGATGGCAAACAGATTCTAACAAAAAACTCAACTGCCTTCTGAGATTCTTGTGACAAGACAGACAAGTCATAATACCCTCCTCAAGAAAAATTTCGGGAACTTTCTTTGTGAGAATGTGCTCTCAGTCTTATGATGAGTACTAATTAGAATTATTTGATAGGATTCTGCTTTATTGCCAACTAACCTACACTATATCTAGCCTATACCTGTATTATCTAGTTACCACATTTATCAAATTAAAAACAAAAAGATATCACATTATAATATCATTTTTTTCCAGGTTGCCTAACCAAGAACATTCCTATTTATGATATATAGAACACAATGTCTAGAAATAAAAAGAAACATCTAACTCTTATCATTATTAATATAAAGCTTTAGAGTTCTAAGAGGTAGCACTGTAACTAAAGTAACTTTAAGAAGCATTCTCTCTTAAGCATGTTACCTGTTACCATCATTAGAGCCCTGGATTAAAACTGAGCTTCCGTTTCTGAGGCCTTGCTCTCTGAATGTCTTTTTCAAGTCTTCCTTGGGAATGGTGGTCCAGTTCTCTTCACCTCTAGATTCAGTGTTGTTGATTAAGATGACTCCCTCTGGAATTGCTAGGGCTGTGAATACAGTGCCTATTTCCGCATTAGATGGAAAGACATGTGAAGATTCTATCAACTGCTGACACTCCTCTCCCTCACTGTTTGTTGCTACATGAAGAACATTTAAAAGCAGAGGTTCACAGTCGCTACCGGTTGGAATCTGGATTCCGCCAACCTACAACAATATCAAGTCAATCGTTAGTACAGTTCATATTGGCCAAAGTTAAATCAACATAGTAATGCAGTAAAAGACGTTTGTAGAATAACCCTCTTTTTTTTTTTTTCAAGTGAAATAAAGTTTTCACAAAATCTCTTTCAAGTATCAGAAGCACAACTTTAGATTTTGAAGCTTCTTCTTAGCCATCGTTTACTTTTTAGGAGATAGATCACAAGTGAAGACAGACATGTGAGTCCTCAGAGGTGGTAAAGACATGAGGAGGACCAAGCAGAGTCCGTGGAGGGGTGAGATGCTCCTCACCCCTTTCTCGACTGGGCTCCCTTAGTCACCTCCACCTCTACTCAGTATAGCGTCCCGCCCTGCTGAGTCCTCATTCTGAGCCTGGACAGACCCTCCTGGGCACTGAGCTCAGTGCAGTGACTTACACCTCGTGCCTGAAGGACACAGATGGATTACTCAGCTTTGTGTCTAGCTTCTGACACACAGCCTGTCCCCATGGAGATGTTCTACAACTATCCCTGAACATATGATCGGCACGGACTGGACTTAGAATTTATTGGACATTTCAGCAGTTTTCTAATATATGTGCTGTCAGATATACTGAATAAAATTTTATCATAATAACTTAAAACATATCCAAAACTCTCAGGACATTTCTTCAACACTTATTTACCTCTACCCCATTCCATACAAAGATGTCTTCTCCGTCAGCGATTTCAATTTCACACAGTGTCAGGTCATCTCCTAGGAAGATGAGATAATCAGTGAAATTGTTCTTATGATCCTCAAAAAGAAAAAAATATTTAAAGACAGAGCTGAGATACAAACATTTGTCCGAAAAAGCATTCTCATTAAGGAAAATTAAGAAAAAGGAATTATGGCTATTATACTGATATTATTTTTATCTTTATTCCTTCCATCATGCTTTTTACTTTTTTTCTCCTCATTTTCATTTTATGCAAGCATGTTCTCCAAAATTTTTGTGGGCATGATAGCAGGAAAAAAGAATCAATATAAAAGGTCAACTGTACTCGACAATGTGAACACAGAAGACTTACACATCACACGGTCCTCACTCCACCACTAATTAGCTGCATGTCCTTGTGGACTTCAAGCCTCTATGCTCAGTTTTCTCATTTATGAAATGGGCATAAAAGAATTTTGTGAAATCAAATGAGAATTTATACAAACACTTGTCTTAGTCTTTGGCTCCATAAGTCCAAGATAAATGTTACTGCTGTTACTGCTATTAATGTTTTGTTATTATTTAAAGGAAGTACTTTTAAGCTCTTAAAGTACTTTTGTCTTGTTACCAAGTCTGAAGTTGAGAACTGGGTAAAAAAACCAAGCCATATTAAATATTTAAATAGTTTCAAACCATTTTGCTCATTAGTTTGTGGTAATAGAAAAAAAATTTCCAAAGCTTTAAAATTTTTCTTAAGGTGCTAAGAAAAGTAGTAGGTAGGGGGAAACTGGCCAAGAATAGAAAATCATATGAGCCCCACAAAAAATGCAAATATACAAAATAAGATGCTGCGTCTTAATATTTATCTTACCATTAAGTGTCTGGCAAACATGAAGTCCTGCTGGTACAAACTTTGCAACACTAAGAACCATATCTCCTTCCCAAAAATCTAACAGCTGCAGAATATGAATGAAAGAAAAGAAGACAATGTAAAATAACAGAGATTACTTTTCCAGATTAAATAAGGAAGAGCACTGTGCCAATTTCTTTATGTAGCTGATACAAACGAATACGACAATGCCTACCCAGCATCAAAAATGGGGGAAGAAGGCATTTTTCATCATTAACTTAGTCAAATCCAAAGACAGTTAATCTTACATCCATTAATGATGAAAGAACCTTGACATACACAAAGAGCACAGTGACCTTCTCAACAACATCCATTTCTACTTAATTTACTGGAAGACCACTTTTATCAGAAGGCAAAGTGATCTGTGTGCCAGCCCAGGAATTCTGGTCCCAAAGAACAAAAATTATGTGTTTAATCAGCCCTATTTAGGGAGCAGCAGCACACGTGAATATTCTTGCTTCTTGAAAGGAATGCCTCCCTTTGTAAATTTAAGAAGCGGCACTACCACTTTATTCAATAGATTAGCAGGGATTTTTTTAAGTTTCTAGCTCCAGGAGTCTAAGGACTGTGGCAACCTCACCAAAACAACATCACTCATAAAGGTCAGTCCTATTCAGCCTCTCTCCACAGTTATTACAAGACAGTTCTCTTAAAAAGAAATTTCAGGGACTTCCCTGGTGGTTCAGTGGCCAAGACTCTGCACTCCCAACGCAGGGGATCCAGGTTTGATCCCTGGTCGGGGAACTAGATTCTACATGCCACAGCTAAGACGCTGCATGCTGTAACCTGGCCCAGACTAATAAACAAATAATAATAATAATAAAAAGAAACTTCATACCCACACATGATTACTTAACTGTGTCAGTCACACAGACTCCTGCCTGTGGGTTAATTCTAAGATAACAGAGTGTATGCGGGTGTACAGTGCACACTCGGTCGCATCTGACTCTTTGCGACCCCAAGGACTGTAGCCCGCCAGGCTCCTCTGTCCATGGGATTTCCCAGGCAAGAATACTGGAGTGGCATTATTAGAGAAATACAAATCAAAACCACAGTGAGGTATCATTTCACACTGGTCAGAATGGCTGCCATCAAAAAGTCTATAAACAATAAATGCTGGAGAGGGTGTGGAGAAAAGGGAACCCTCTTACACTGTTGGTGGGAACGCAAACTGGTACAGCCACTATGGAGAACAGTGTGGACATTCCTTAAAAAACTGGAAATAGAACTGCCATATGACCCAGCAATCCCACTGCTGGGCATACACACTGAGGAAACCAGAACTGAAAGAGACACATGTACCCCAATGTTCATCGCAACACTGTTTATAATAGCCAGGACATGGAAGCAACCTAGAAGTCCACTGGCAGACAAATAGATAAGGACGTTGTGGTACATATACACAATGGAATATTACTCAGCTATAAACAAGAATACATTTGAGTCATTTCTAATGAGGTGGCTGAAACTGGAGCCTATTATACAGAGTGAAATAAATCAGAAAGAGAAACACCAATATAGCATATTAATGCATATTTATGCAATTTAGAAAGACGGTAACGAAGATCCTATATGCAAGGCAGCAAGAGAGACACAGATGTAAAGAAGAGTCTTTTGGACTCGGTGGGAGAAGGCGAGGGTGGGATGACTTGAGAGAATAGCACTGAAACATGTATATTACCATATGTGAAACAGATGACTAGTGCAAGTTTGATGCATGAAGCAGGGCACTCAAAGGTGGTGCACTGGGACAACCCAGAGGGATGGGATGGGGAGAGTGGGAGGGGCGTTCAGGATGGTGGGATACATGTGCACCCATGGCTGACTCCTGTCAATGTATGGCAAAACCACCACAATATTGTAATTATCCTCTAATTAAAATGAGTTAATTAAAAAAAAAATACTGGAGTGGGCTGCCCTTTCCTTCTCCAGGGGATCTTCCTGACCCTGGGATCGAACTAGTGTCACCTGCATACGCTGCACTGGCAGGTGGATTCTCACCACTGCACCACCCGGCCAGCCCTGCGGTAACAGAGATGCACACTGTGAAACACGAAGAGCATGGCTGGCTGGATTTCAGCATCATGGCAGGGACTAAGGCCTTCTCCGCTTGAAACGCTACCCCAAGCAGGGCCAATCCCCAAGTCTACCTATATCAACACTGTCAGGATTGGCTCAGAAATAAACTTTTAAATGGAAAAGCTCAGAAGTATTAGACAATTTTAGAAATCCTGATCCTATATTAAAATATCATTCAAATCAACTAAAGTTAAAGAAGAAATCGCCTGCTTTTCTTTGTACAAAGGGAAACTCAAAAGAAAGCTAATAATTTTGATAAATGATACAATTTTTCAGAAAATTAATTTCTATGGGGGAGCGCTTCCATTTTCTACTGCTCTTTTCCTTGAAAGGATGTAGTGTGGGGTAAAGTAAAATTAAGAAAAAGAAACAGTAGGGAAACCAAGGCTGGAGTCCGAGTTCTACTGCGAACTAATGTCTGACCCTAGGCAAGCCATTACATCACTTTAAGTCACAATTTCTTCATCTTTAAAATGGGGCTATCTTGTCCTCCTGAAGTTGAAGAATCAAATGATACAATTTATATGAAAGCACTGTAAGCAAAATAAAGAGCACTATTGTTGTTGTCATTAAAATACAACTGGATAAATTATTTGCAGACCATTATTATAACCATGTTTGTTTTAGTAGACGTTTTCCTTCCCTTATAAATCTTGTTAATAAATGTTATTTCACAATGAAAGCAAGAAAAGTTAGTTGCTTTTGTTTAGTGGCTCTTGGTTTTAGGCAACATAATTATCTATCTTTTTACTCCTTTTAAAAAGCAATTCTTTAATTTATTTTCCCTGAAACAGACAACCTTATACTCTTTCTCTCCTCCAAATTAAATATACCAGGCTTGCTTCTTCTCTGAAAATGTGCTGACAGGACCCTTTGAGTCTTGACTGTGAAGAAGAGCTCTTTAAAAACACGGACAAGTGAAGGGAGACATTTGGGCCATCCCTCTATGGAAGTGGCAGATGTAGGATTTTTCTAAGCTGCTGTGAAAAATAAATAGCTGAATCCTAAACAGAAGTTTAAAAAGGAAAATCCAGCTTGAGATGGATCTTAATGTCTGTTAAGAGGAAGTGAGGCTAAATTACCTGAAATATTGATTGTCGAAGATCTCCTAAAGTTTTCCTTTTATCAAAGGTCAAATCCCACATGCTTTCTGTTTGAGACACTACTGGGTGCAGAGCCCCATTGAAGAAATGATAATGGGGGCCAAGGTGGAGATGCAATTCAACAGTATTGTTTGTAGAATCACATTCTGCCCTTTAAAGAGGCATAAGAAACACATAAATGCCATGTTTTTATAAAAGATACTGTTTTATCTCAAGCCAAAAATATCTGATTTACAATATAAAGAAGTTCTCCACTTAAGTAATTATAATTAACATTCTTTCCTTCCATGCTCCAAGAGGTCTCATTTCAGTTTCTCAATTAATAGCTCTGTCACCGTGAATTCCAAGGATAATGGTTCTAATGTATGCTGTGCAGTGTTACTCTGAACAAATACTGACACTTGAAATCTTCCAATGCTGAGATCATCATCACGAGCAAAACGCTGGAAACACGCTCCTAAACCGTGGGAAGCGCTGTGGCCCGCCCGCTGCATTCTTTCTGGAGCTATTAGCAATCGCCTGCCACTCTCCCCAGTAGCATACTGGACACCTTCTGACCTGGGGAGTGCATCTTGCGGTGTCACATCCTTTTGCCTTTTCATACTGTTCATGGGGTTCCTGTGGCAAGAGTACTGGAGTGGTTTGCCATTTCCTCCTCCAGTGGACCACATTTTGTCAGAACTCTCCACCATGACCCGTCCGTCTTGGGTGGCCCTGCACGGCATGGCTCATAGTTTCATTGAGTTACGCAAGCCCCTTCGCCACGACAAGGCTGTGATCCATGAAGGGGTTCCAACTTCTATTCTCCTCCTTCCTTCCACTAGACCTGACAGACTCTCCCATAAACTATCTGAAGTCAGCCTCACGATCCCTGGAGTCTACTCTCTCCAGGTCATATGTCCTCAGCAGCAGCCTTGCATCTGCTACACGTCTGAATCCATGGAGCTTCTGTGAGGCACTACACCAGAAACACCAGAGCTCAGCCAATGGAGAGCTAGATGACTCATCTGTAGCCTCCACTCAGGTACCTCAGGCACAGATCTGTGAATGCGGTCAAACGACACATTAGCTTTTGATGACCACAGTATAAAGCTTAGTGCTGGCTGACTAAAAACCCCCTGGGTTGTTCCTGTTTTTAATACTAACTACTAATCCACACCACTCATGGAGGTTGGTTATTTTTCACACTTCAGATATTTGACTCTGATAAATTTTTATATTTTTAGTGCCTTGATTTTTATTGAGATCTATTTCCTTTGATCTTAATTTGCTGTTCAATCAATTTATTTTTTCTCAGCTTCAAATCAATGATAAAAATGTTGAACACACACCTGCTATGTATGCAGCCCCTTGGGTCTCTAAGGAGACTGTAGGAACATCCATTTCCCTAATCCAGTACCCTATGGACGCACCAACCCAGAAAACAAATAAAAAACCAGTTCTTCATGGTCCAAGGTTAGACCTCAAAAGAAAAATGTTGAGATCATCAAGTTCTCACAAATCATCCATTTAATAATCCATTGTAGGTTTTCGCCCAAGACTGACATTAAGCCAAACAGTCTGCAGACCCCACATTTCCTCCCTTTTGCCTATCTCTGGTGTGCTGTCACTACAGGCCAGTTCTCCAAAACTACTTACACATGAGGGGGAATTTTCACAACAGACTCTGTGTCGAGGAAATAACTCAATCAGTACAATCGAGTGCTCAGATTTCTCTAGTTTTCTTAGACTTTGATCCCTACTTAACAATGGCCATTTAAGTGTCATTATTTCATCACTCTCACAGATAAGGGTAATTTCAAAGTAAAAGATACTCTCAGTATTAAAATTCAGCAGCTAATAACAAGACATTGGCATTAAATAGTTGACTTTTTTTTCTTCTTTAATTTTCATTACTGAATACTTAAGACATCAATTAGGTCTTTGCTCCCCAGAAAAACCATTCACACTCTAAAAGTAACTTAAAGTTACCTTTTTATTTGTAGTTCAATGTTAGCTGCATCCATCTCACTCAGCAAATGACATGGAACCTTGTACCGTGGGTTAGCTCGAGCTGTGAACAAAACTTTTCATTAACTTGTGCTGACTAAATAAAATCTGGGTGCTGAAAAGGAAGTATAGAAAACTTTAAAGGACCATGCTGGGAGCTAGGAAAGCTTCTACAATCTGTGTGAATACAAATTTTCTCTGGATCTTAGTTTTCCCATCTGTAAATTGAAAATATTAAAACATAAAAAGGTAAACAGTTCTTTAAGCCAAGCTAGAGAATTCCATTTCTTCAACTCTTTTTAAACATACTTTTTAAAAAGAACATGTGCTATTTTCTTCCTGATACCAAATGATCATTATAAATAAAAGTTCTAGAAATGTTTTTTAATGTAAAAGAAATAAATATCACCTATAATCATACTCTTAGGGAATACTGCTAAAATGTGATCTATATACTTTTTTTTTTGGAGGATCTATATATGCTTCTGGTGTTTATTCTACACAGTGTGTCTGTACACACACACACACATATCCCACATCTACTTAAAGCAACTGAGATTATAGTCAACAAACATATAACTCGCTTTTTCATTTAATACACTGTGAATATTTTTCCAAAGCTTTAAATGACTGCCTGGTAGCCCATTCTATAAATAGCTTAATTAATCCATTTCTGTTGGACATTCGGGTGATGTCCAGTTAGTCATTACTACAAAGTAACAGGGGTAACGAGTATCTCTGAACAGCTCGTTATTTCAAAACAAATCTGTACAATTATTGGCTTAAGGTTTTAAAATACATATAACCAAAGCGGTTGTATTACTTTATATACCTACCAAATGTAGAGGAAGTGCTAACTGTTGAGAACCAGATTAACAGAAATACTTGATTTGGGAGGATAAAAGTCACTCACTGCTGTTATGATTCATGTTTTTTGGTTATGGGCTAGATAGATCTTTTTTGGCAGTTTATTGGTTGTTCTTATTTCTTCTTTTGTACATTATTTATATCCTTTTTCCAATTCACTACTGAGCAGAATGGAATAAATGTAAGTGCAGTCTACAGACAGGGAAGATAAATCTGTCACATATCTTTCTGTTTCCCACTAGCCTGTCATCTGCCTTCTGGCGTTGTGTAATAGGGCTAATGTGGGCTTCCCTGGCAGCTCAGGTGGTAAAGAGTGCCTGCAACTCAGGAGGCCAGGTTCAGTCCCTAGGTTGGGAAGATCCCCTGGAGAAGGGAATGGTTACCCACTCCAGTATTCTTGCCTGAAGAATTCCATGGCCAGAGGAGTCTGGCAGGCTATAGTCCAAGGGGTCACGAAGTGTCACAAGTGTTAGTCACAACTAAGTGACTAACACTCATAGACAGTTAAGGTTTGCATCACTTTTCCTTCATTTTTTTGGTTGCTTTCAAGCTAAGAAAGGTCTTTTCTATCTTAAGATCAGAAAAATATCTACATTTTATACATTTTAAGGCTTCTTTTTTACATAAACATTAAAGGAAGTATAATTTCATGAAAGGGATAAATATAATCACTTGTACTAACTGTTAATTCAAGTGATTAGCAACTAACCAACTTCCCAGTTGTATTTACAGAGTAATTCATTTTCCCCCTATTTATCTGAAAGGCTACCTTTTTATGGATTAAAATCCTAAAAATACTTAGATCAGCTTCTGGGCTTATTGCTCAATGATCTGTCTACCTCTGCATTAGTGCTACACTGTCTTAATTACTACAGCATTATTTACACTGATAGAGCAAATTTTCCTTTAGCATTCTCTCTTCAGTTTTCATTATCTTTTGAGGTGAATTTTAGAATCATTTTGCCAAGTTCCATCCCTTTAACCCCCTAAAAAACCATCAAGACTTTGGCTACACCTTTATTTAAATTCTAAAAACATATTCAAAAGCAGAGACATTACTTTGTCCTCAAAGGTCCGTCTAGTCAAGGCTATGGTTTTTCCAGTGGTCATGTATGGATGTCAGAGTTGGACTATGAAGAAAGCTGAGCACCAAAGAATTGATGCTTTTGAACTGTGGTGTTGGAGAAGACTCTTTGAGAGTCCCGTGGACTGCAAGGACATCCAACCAGTCCAACCTAAAGGAAATCAGTTCTGGGTGTTCATTGGAAAGACTGATGCTAAAGCTGAAACTCCAATACTTTGGCCACCTCATGAGAAGAGTTGACTCATTGGAAAAGACTCTGATGCTGGGAGGGACTGGGGGCAGGAGGAGAACGGGACAACAGAGGATGAGATGGCTGGATGGAATCACCGACTCGATGGACATGAGTTTGAGTGAACTCTGGGAGTTGGTGATGGACAGGGAAGCCTGGCGTGCTGCAAGTCAGACACGACTGAGCAACTGAACTGAACTGAACTGAAGCTAACTGGAAAACTGTCACTTAGTACATATTCTAATTATGTACACTGAAGTTCAATTCAGTGAAAAAAACAATATGTCATCTGAAAAAAACTGATATATATTTCTACAATTGTGAATTCAATTTTTCTTCAATATTTTTTATCAGAACGATTACCATATTTTTTTCCCCTCAGGGGAAAAAACCTTTCTGGTCAATAGAACCATTACATAATTGTTACTGTTTCAGGTCCAGAGAGTTAATTTCCTTTGATTCATTGCAAATCAGTAACTACTTTATTTTTATTCTTTATAAAAATGATCACTATTCTCATTGTCCAAGAACAGTATCCTCATCTGTAATCATAGATACGTTTCAATCTAAACAGCTTTCCTAGTTAGGATTTTTCACTTTTGCATAAATTCTGGGAAGTGATTTAAAAACAGTCTTACAGACTAATTAATGTTAGCAGCTTAAGCTCAAAAATTTATCATTGTGGATCTCAGTGTTTAACCTCGACCATGGTATCAGTTCTCTTAGAAGATTCAGCAAAGAGGGCTTCAGAGATACTTCAACTGCTTAAAGACTTATTACCTTGAGGAAAAGGAAAAAAGAAAATAAAAGGGAACACATGAAAATAAGACCAAGGCCAATTGCAACCCAATGACAACACATGCTCGAACTGCAGAGACAAGCCTGAATGGAGAACAACTGCGTCTGCTCTGCCCACACAACAAGAAAACATGATGAGATCCAAGGAAATGCCATTGTGAAAATCTAACTATGGCCTCATATTATTATCCGGTGAAAAAAACCAGAAATATATCATCTTTTTAAAATGACAAAATGTTGACTTTCTGGTATAGTTCTAGTTAACTTGAAAATATTTTAAATATTCCAAGAGTAAACCTTCTTCTAAAAGGGCAAAACTTCAAATAGCACTCAATATTTATCTTCTATAGTCATCAACTTAAACAAAAAGGGACATTTATCTTGCCATACCTTCAGGGGGTCTCTGTAACTGGGATTTCCGATAAAACAGCATGTAGGCACTTTCTTTTCCTTGAAATTGCTGTTCAATATCCTTTTCCTTGATTGGCTGGACTCTGGAATCATCTATATCAAACCAGTGGGGACGGGAGGGCCCATCATTTAACTTTAAGGGTTCTGAAGTAAGTGTCTTGGAAAGTCGTTGATCATTTCTTTGGATATCAGACTCAACCTGGAGAGAAGAGTCCTTCAATAGACGAACTGTACTTTCATCTGAACTGAGCAGAAATATCTGAGAATGAAGCTGCAAAAACTGTACAGAAACAAAAAACAAACATTAGGTTAACAAAAAAAATTTTCATTGACATGATTAAAAAATGTTTCCTTTCTGTGTATGTCAACTTTTTGGCCTGGCCAGTTAAGAGGGAAAAAAATTTCATTTGGGCCATAACAAAACATTTAATAAAAACCAGAGTGCTTTCTGTTGAACAGTCTAATAGCTATATCCAGGGAGAAAGCTGCCATGACACAATCTTTTTTAGTGTTTTGGGTTTTTTTGGACATTCCTACCCCTGGGCCCTAGCCTCTCAGCACATGCCCTGTGATGACACAATCTTAAACATGTTTTAATTATATCTCAATAACTGTTTTAATGCTGTTTTAAAAAGTCTTTACTGAAACAGATTACATAAACACTTTCAAAATGTTTAAAGCAATCCAAACAAAGCACAAAACAAAGGAAATTACACAATGAAGCATCATAGAAGATAATCCTTACAAAAGTATGGGATATAGTCATAATTACAAGCTTACATGAATTAAATTAAGTATTGTCTTTCCTGGAAGCTGACAGGCTAGCTCAAGAAACCAAAACATTGAAAGGTTAAGTCATAATCTCAAAGATGCTCGAATTCCTCCAGCTAAAGGATTAGGAAGAAAAAAAAATTTCTTCCCCAGCCTACCCCATCTTTCCACCCTAATTTCTACATGGCCTGTATCTCTTCCTTTTGTCTCAGCACAAACTACTTCACACAGAAAATCACTTGGGGGCATATGGAACATTTTCTTAGCTCATCGAACAACACAGAAAGGTGGTTTTCTCATTTTTCTCTTGGAAAGGAAGAATCTGTAATGATGCATACTCTCTGATCAAACAGATGGCCCAGAGGTAATATGTTAACACTATATACAACAGATGGTGTCAGTAATGAATACTTTCCATATAGCAATTTTTCTCTTTGTTCGACAGTTGAAGATTAACTCTTTTAAACTTCAAACTTCAGTGTAGTCTGGTCCCAGTAATGGCAGAGAATTTTATTATTAGAGTAACCCCACTGATTAAAAGTCATAAACTTTAAGCAAAATAAAGAAAACAACTGTTTGAAGAGTAACCAACAGCAGACAAAGTGGAGGTGGGGGAGTCATAACCCTTCAAAAAAGGAAACGAGCTGGGTGAGCTCCGCACGGACCCGCCACTTTCTAGTCTGCTGCACAGAACGATAGAAAGAGAGTTCAAGTGAAGGGCAGGAGTCTTACGGGACTCAGGAGAATGCCAGAGAGGCAGGAGAGTGAAAGAGAAAATTCCAGAAGTAACCCTATATCAAAACCTACTCCCATCCTTAGCTGACTTTTGAATGGCACATGTACAGTCTGAGACCCAAGGAACCGAGCGGAAAGCAACAGCTGGGAGATCCAAGATATGAGCAGAGATTTTGGCCCCTGCTGCTGGACAGGAAGAGCATGGAGCTGAAGTCCTGCCAAGTCTGAGGCATTCGACAAACACCTCAGGCTTTCCACTGAGATTCTAGAAGGGTCCCGTCTTAGGTCAGGGATTAGTAAACTTTTCTGTAAAGGGCTAGACAGTAATAGTTTAGGCTTTGTGGGCTAAGAGGCAAACCTGAGCACCTTTTTAAGCATAACCGTTTGAAAATGTAAAGACAGTTCTTAACTGGGGGCTGTACAAAATAGGGCAGCAATCCCTAGCCTGCCCATGCTTGCTAACCTCTGCCTTAAGAGGGAGGACCATACAGGCCCCAGGACTAACAGCTACTCCCTAGGACTGTCAGCTAAACTACAACAGATCCACCCTACCAAAGCCCCAAATGAAGCTTCCACAGGATCAAGGTGATTCAAAGTTACTTAAGGGTCTGTTAGATTATAATGAAAAACTCTTATACTCCACAGCCTCTAAAACACATCTTCCACAATGTCCAACAAGCAATATAAGAGTATATGGCATGCAAAGAAACAGGACAATGTGATTCATAACAAAGAGATAAGACAGTCAATTCACAAGAGACAAAAAAGTGAATATAGACCCAGAAATAATCCAGATGTTATAATAGTAAAGTTATTGAAATATATAAATTTATAGCAAAGGATGTACAGAGTAGGTTCAAGTGTGGAATTACAGCAAAGAAACGGGCATTTTAAATAAGACCTAAGTGAAAAATCTACAGCTGAATAAGATAATAACTGAAACAAAAAAATTCACTGGCTGGGCTTGACAGAAGACTGGATATAGCAGAAGACAGGTCAATGGAAATGACCCAAATTGGAGCCAAGGGGGAAAACACCACCACCACCACCCCCGCCCCCTCTGCCAACAAAACCCTACGAGAATATCTACGACCATTGAGGAAATACTGAACAGTCCAATATATATGTAACTGTACGTTTTGAAGAAGAGAGAGATAATAGAGTAGAAAAATAAATTGAAAATATAATGGCCAAAACTGAAGAAAGATTTCAAACCTGAGATATAAAAAAACTTAGCAGATACAAAGCAAATAAACATAAAGAATGCCATACCAAGACACATTATTGTTAAACTGCTAAAGACCAAAGATAAAGAGATGATTTTAAAAATAAACAGAAAAAAAGACATGTTACATTTAAGTGACACTGACTTCTCAGCCAAAATAAAGGAAGCCAGAACATAATAAAATGACATTTTAAAGTGCCAAAAAAAACCCAAATAGAAGCTATTAACCTAAAATTTTACACCCAGCAAGAATGCCATTTAAAAAAATGAAAGCAAAATAAAAATATCAGACAAACAAAAAGTGAGAATACTTTTGCCCGTGGTTCTAGATGCCCGGAAAAACACTAAAGGAAGATCTCTAGGCTGAAGGGAAAGGATATTAGATATAAACTTGGACATGCAAGAAGGAACAATAAACACCAGAATGGGTAAAATAAAACATGCTTTTTTTTCATTAATTTATTTAAAAGTCATTTAAATGTTTAAAGGAAACACATACATACAAACACATGGTGCATTTACAAATAACGGTAAGATACAAGACAACAGCAGAAAAGGATGAGTAGGAAAATGGAATTATACTACTGTAAGCCTCTTATATGGTACATGAAGTGTTTCACTATTGGTCTGTAAATTACAATACTAACTTATGTATAGTGCAATCCCTACAGTAAAAAAATTAAAGAACTACAGCCAAAAAGTCAACAGAGGAGACAAAAATAAAACATTAAAAATTACTTGATTAATTCAAAAGGCAAGAAAGAAAAAAAAAGGAACAAAGAATAAAGGAGGCAAATAAAAATCAAATGGTTAGATGATGAATTCAACTCAACTATACAAATTAATACACTAAAAATAAATGGACTGAATATTCTAATTAAAAGGGGGACTATCAAACTCTATTATTTGTTAGAAAACAGATGAACAAAAGAGAAAAACAAATGCAAAGCTGTTTCTTTGAAAAGGTTAATAACCTTGATAAACCCCTAGCAAGACTGATGAAAAAGAAATCTAAAAAACACAAATGACCAATATCAGAAATGAAATAGGGTCTTATAGATCCTACAGATATTAAAAGGATAATATGGTAGTATTTCAAACAACTTTATGCCAACAAATTTGACACTTTAAGAGGTTAAGCTCCTTAAAAATCACAATTTTCCAAAATCAACAAAAACCAACTTCATACTGTTTACAACAGACACACTTGCATTAGAAAGCTTGGTGCAAAGTAGGTAATAATACCAAACAAAGTAGATTTGAAGGCAGGGACCATGACTCAGATGGTAAAGAATCCACCTGCAATGCAGGAGACCTAGATTCAATTCCTGGGTCAGGAAGACCCTCTGGAGAAGGCAGTGGTTACACACTCCAGCATTCTTGCCTGGAGAATCCCACAAATGGAGGAGCCCGGCAGGATGGGCTAGTCCATGGGTAACAAAAAGTTGGATACGATTAGGCGATGGAGCACAAACTAGTGCTAAGAAGGAAATTATGATTTAAAAGCATGTTTTAAAAAACAACTGAGATACCCACCCAAGAAGCTAGAAAAGGATGATTAAATTAAATCCCAGAGGTGAAAGGGAGGAAATAACTAAAAACAGAAATCAATGAAGTTGAAAACAGATGAGTAGAAAATAAAGGTAAAAGTTGTTTTTTGAGAAGCTGTTTTATCAAAATTTGATAAGCCCTAAAGAAAGATTTATGAAAAAAGTGAGCAAACACAAATTACTAATTTCAGGAGTGAAAATGAAGAACTTTAGGTCCTACAGACACTAAAAAAGATAATATGAGATATTCTGAACAACTCCATGCCAATAAATTTGACACCATATATAAAAGGACAAATTCTTTTAAAAATATAATTTTCTAAGACAATCCAAGAAGTAACAAAAATGTAAGTAGCTCTACAAACAAATTAAAACTAGAATATAAAAAGCTTCCCATAAAAACACTTCAGGTCTAACTAGCTTTATCAAACATTTAAGAAAGACATAATAATCTACCTCAAGAAAATTCTTTCCAAGAATATAAAAAAGTGAGAATTTCCCTGTTTTGAGTCCTCCCTAACTCTGATAATAAAATCTGACAAAGACACTACAAAAAAGGAAGTTAAAGACTCATGTCTCTCATAAACATAGGCACAAAATCTTAAAACATGAGCCAAACATTTGCCATTTCCTTCTCCAGGAGATCTTCCTGACCCAGGAATTGAACCCGGGTCTCCTGCCTTGCAGGCAGACTCTTTACTGACTGAGCTGCAAGGGAAGCTCAACATAAACAACAGAAATACATAAAACTATGTCATGATCAAATGTGATTTATCCCAGAAATGTAAGATTTGCTTTAACATTGAAAAAAGTCTACAGAATTCACTACATTAACAGAGGAAAAGAAAAGAGCCATGTGGTCACATCAATAAATGTAAACAAACAGCATTTGATAAACTCCAACCTCTATTCAAGATACAACTATCAGCTGCTTATAACACACCCAAAAGGAATCTGGGATCACTGTGACAAGGGGCATAAAACTTGTGGCCTTCCTATGACCAAATACTCTCTACGTGTCCTCTGCACTTCATGTGGCTGTTGGGCAGGACCAGTGGGACAAGGTTCAATATTGGAAAGAAAGCTGCAGACTTAGTGGGCAAGTTTGCTACTTAGAGTCTGTTCAGCCTATGAATGCGTGGGTCACGAGTGGTCATAGAAATATAAAGGCTTTGAAAGAAAGAGAGATTTCAACTATTTATGCCATTCTGGCAAAGGCAAAACTATGGATACAATAAAAAGATTAGTGGTTGTTAGGAGTCTGGAAGTAAGGGGAGATGAATACACAGAATACAATTTTTTAGTGCAGTGGAAATACTTTGTATGACATTATAACCATGGATATATGTCATTATACTTTTTTTTCTAAACCCACAGAATGTAGTACTACTTACTTCATTAGAATGAATCCTAAGATGAACTGTGGACTTTGGTGATTATAACACATCATTAGAGTTCATCCTTGGTTTAGGAAAAACAAGCTAACCAACCAACCACCCTGATGAATGATGTTGATAACATCTATGCATGTTGTGGGGAAGGGGAATATGGGAAACTTCTGTACCTTCTTATTAATTTTGTTATAAAACTGCTCATTAAACTTGTTATACAGATAAGTATACATGTTCTATACATATGTGTTTACTGGACTGTGATGTAAAATGTATTTTTTAGGTCAAAAAAGTTTGCAAGCCACTGTAGTTAAGTTATATTGGCAAATAAAAGCACAAATTAACTTCAAAGAAAAAAAGAGATAAAACTACCAGTCAACTATGAGTAACAGCTAACTTCCTCAAACTTATGAAGAATATTTTTATTTGAAAACAAAACAATAAAGCCCCTTCACAGCTGATAACATACTTAATAGTAAAATACTGAAACACTGATCCAATTGTTTTGATTGAAAACCTAAGACTGTCCATGAACTCAGGGTGAAGTGAAGTGAAGTGAAGTGAAGTCGCTCAGTCGTGTCCGACTCTTTGCGACTCCATGGGCTGTAGACTACCAGGCTCCTCTGTCCATGGGATTTTCCAGGCAATAGTCCTGGAGTGGATCACCATTTCCTTCTCCAGAGGATCTTCCCAACCCAGGGATCAAACCCGGGTCTCCCACATTGTAGACAGACGCTTTACCATCTGAGCCACCAGGGAAGTCAGGGTAAATAACTTCATTTATGAACTTCGGTCTAATGAAAAGATGAACTTAAACACGGACAGAAACACGTAAGCACCTTGCTTCTACAAGAAATAGCTCCAAATGTTTACTAAGTGTTTTGTTGCTTTGCTTGTTTTCAGTCAAGTTTTTGTCTCAATTCTGGTATTACCAGCTTTTGCTCATCTTACAGTCGAGGAAACCAGACTGCCAAGTTTAATAGAACTGTGTGTCAAAGAAAGATCAAGTGAAATGTGGATGAATGCCAGAAGACATTTCTATAAGATGATAAGCCTCAGAATATGTACTTTGCATATATACAATGGAGTATTACTCAGCTACAAAAAGGAACACATTTGAGTCAGTTCTAATGAGGTGGATGAAACTGGAGCCTATTATACAGAGTGAAGTAAGTCAGAAAGAGAAACACGAATACTGTACATTAATGCATATATATGGAATTTAGAAAGACCGTAAAGATGATCTATGCAAGGCAGCAAAATAGACACAGATGTGAAGAACAGACTTTTGGACTCTGTGGGAGAAGGTGAGGGTGGGATGATTTGAGAGAACAGCATTGAAATATGTATATTACCACATGTAAGAGAGATGACCTGTGCAAGTTCAATGCTTAAAGCAGGGCACTCAAAGCTGGTGCTCTGGAACAACCCAGAGGGATGGAATGGGGAGAGACAGGGGAGAGGGGTTTAGGATAGGGGACACATGTGTATCCATGGCTGATTCATGTTGATGTATGGCAAAAACCACTACAATACTGTAAAGTAATTATCCTCCAATTAAAATTAATTAAAAAAAAGAATTATGAACTTGGTGACATTTTTTGTTGTTGTGATTAAAAGCACATTCTCTATTCTTCTCTTTCTTAATTCTTGATTCTATGATAAATTACTGTCATTTAACTGATTTTTAACCATTAAGAAAAATACTAATTATATTTCTACCTAATTTAAATTTTCTTCTGCAAAGAAATTCATGTTGCCAAGATCACAGTAAAATTTCTTGGGAATGGAACTTTCTAGAAGGATGTCACGAATACCTTTCGCAGTGGTCCATACTGTTTTCGGTACTTCTTATTCCAAGATATTCCTATTTTCTTCAAGAGTTTCTGGCCCAGCTGATCAACAGGAATTAGATTACTCTCCTCCTTAGGAAAGAAAGAAAAGTCATTTAAGAAAATGTGGTAAGATTTAAGTGCAATGCTTATGAGTTCAAGGGACCAACAGAATTTATAAATGAGCCTGTAACACCAAACAAGTAGGTGGATTAACCAAAATTATTTAAAAATCAAAAGTGTTTTAAAATAGATTAAGCCTAAGTTTAGAAAACTTGAATTTTGCCTTTCTATGTGGTAACGTTTAAACATTTCAAGAGCAATACCCAAAGTGTATTTAGAGATCTGATAAATTTCTGATATTATGTGGGATTTTTAGAAGAAATATTTTCATGCAAAAAAAACTACTGGTCTCTTCTGAATGTTCTGAATTACAAACAACTTCTAAAAGGGGGTAAGAAGTGACTATTTTGAGCTGAAATCTGTCCCCTTACCACAAAAATTCATATGTTGAATTCCTAACTTTCAAAATTTTAACTGATTATATTTGGATAGAGCAGTTAAAGAAATGACTAAGTTAAAATGAGGCCTTTAAGGGTGGGCCCTTATCCAATCAAGCATCCTTATAAGAAAGGAAATTTGGACACACAGAGACACCAGGGATGCACATGAACACAGAAAAGGCCATCTGAGGACACAGCAAGAGCCAAACAGAGAAGCCTCAGAAGAAACCAAATCTGCAGACACCTTGATCTGGACTTCCAGCCTGAGAACTATGAGAAAGCAGATTTCTGTTAATTAAGACACCCATCTGTGGGATTTTATTACGTCACATTACTTTGCCAACAAAGGTTCGTCTAGTCAAGGCTATGGTATTTCCAGTGGTCACGTTTGGATGTGAGAGTTGGACTGTGAAGAAAGCTGAGCACTGAAGAATTGATGCTTTTGAACTGTGGTGTTGGAGAAGACTCTTTGAGAGTTCCTTGGACTGCAAGGACATCCAACCAGTCATTCCTAAAGGAGATCAGTCCTGGGTGTTCATTAGAAGGACTGATGCTAAAGCTGAAACTCCAATACTTTGGCCACTTCATGCGAAGAGTTGACTCATTGGAAAAGACCCTGATGCTGGGAGGGATTGGGGACAGGAGGAGAAGGGGACGACCGAGGATGAGGTGGCTGGATGGCATCACCGGCTCGATGGACATGAGTTTGAGTGAACTCTGGGAGTTGGTGATGGACAGGGAGGCCTGGCGTGCTGCGATTCATGGAGTCGCAAAGAGTCGGACAAGACTGAGGGACTGAACTGAACTAGCAGACTAATACAGAAGCCATAGACCAATATTCAGCCTAGGTCTCTAGAAAGAAACTGAGAAAAAAATGTTCATTAAGAATGAATGAATAAATAAAAAGAGACTACCATCTTTACAACAGGGTACAAGATAAAGATTAAAAGTCATACACTTGAGGTATTGTCAGTACTGGGAATGAAAAAGGGGACATAACTTCAGGTCCTAAAGACATTAAAAGGATAATATGGGAAAACGGTAAATTCCAAAGAAGTATATACAATATATCCCAATTCTATTTAAAGTAACAATAACAACAATAATAATATCCAAAGAAATCTTGTAACCCAATCCTAACATATCTATACAAACACAAAGGAAATAAAATGCAAAGAATATATATCATAGTGTTAAAAGTCACCAGACATTTGGTTTAAAATTATTTCCTTTATATACTTTCAATTTTTTCCCTCAAAATTTCTACCATTCATAAGTGTTTCTTTTATAATCAGAAAGCCTCTAATAAAAATTTTTTTCAATAGACAGATAATTTCCCCCCAAAAGACTATGAATAGTAACAATATCTATCATTTCTACAAACTAAATCATATAGCTGATATATACATAAACACAAACATATACTCTTTCTACCTGTAATAAGATTGCTTTTAGAATCATCAATGGATCATCAATCTCCTCTTTATTCTGAATATCTTCCAAATTCACATCTGGTTTACTTTTGTCCTCCTAAAGAAGGAAAACAATAAAAAAAGTTTCTATCACTAATCTCTTAGTAATTAGCAAAACAGGAATGCTTGTGCCTCGGAGGTTTCAAGATGAAGAAATGATGATTAAAATATCATACTAATTTGTATGTGCTTTGGAATCAGGCAGTTTGGCTTAGAATTTCAACTGTGGTTGAATAAGCCTGGACAAACCACCTATCTCTCTAGCATTTCTATAAATTGGGATTGCAAGGTGAATAAAGCTTCTAGCACAGTGGTCCCCAACCTGGACACTCCCTTGCTTGCTTGCTTGCTAAGTCACTTCAGTCGTGTCTGACTCTGTGTGACCCCACAGACAGCAGCCCACCAGGCCCCCCGTCCCTGGGATTCTCCAGGCAAGAACACTGGAGTGGGCTGCCATTGCCTTCTCTGGGACACTCCCTTAGTCCCCTTCTTTCAGAGTTTTAACTTTCATTATGCAGGCACGAATGATTGAATCATTGGCCTTTGGTGACCCATCATTGGTCCCTGGTGGCTCAGGGGTGAAAGAATCTGCTTGCAACACAGGAGACATGAGTTCGATCCCTGGGTCCCTCCTCCCTCCTGGAGGAGGGCATGCATCCTGTATTCTTGCCTGGGAAATCCCATGGTCAGAGGAGCCTGTCAGGCTGCTGTACATGGGATCGCAAAGAGTCAGACATGACTCCAGCAATGAGCACACACCACCAAACTCAATCTCCAGCCCCTGGTCCCTCCCTGGTCAGGGGAAGGGGCTGAAGGTTCTAACCCTCTAACCATGTGATTGGTCCCTCTGGTGACCAACCCTCACCCTGCAGGTAACTTCATTAGCATAAACTCAGGTATGGTTGAAAGGGGATCATTATGAACAAGACAAGACAACCTTATCACTGGGGAACTCTCAAGGAGCTCTAAGCCAGGAATCCAGGACAAAGATCAAATGTATATATTTTTATTATGCCACACAAATAGATCCCAGCAAAAAGCTAGAAACCTGAAAGGGCTATGCTAAACCCCCCTCGTCAACAAAGGACAATGAGAAACTTGTTTGCTTTCACCTTGCTACTAGATGAAGGTGGAAATACACTCCCTCTAAAAACCTATAGTCACAGACAGGTCCTCATGTGAGTTCGTGGCCCAAATTCATACTAGCTGCATGGCTCTAAGACACAGATCTTATCTTCAAGGTGTTAAAGCTTGCAGGTGACCACAGGCATGTGGTAGAGCCAGACACACATTTTTCATGGAGGGTACTTTTAACTCAGGCTTCCAATCACTCCTAAACCTATTTGTATTCTTAAAAATACAAATAGGAGGTCAATAGTTAATGACCTCCTATTTGTATTCTTAAAAAACAAATAGCCAACCAAGTCTACAGTCTAAAATAACAAAATCATGAGGAAACAAAGTCAGCAGATATCCAAAGACCCACGGTCTTCAGATACTGCAATTTTCAGGTAGAGAATAAAAAAACAGTGTGTTTAACATGTTTAAAGGCATTCACGGGTTTCCCAGGTGGCCCTAGTGGTAAAGAAACCGCCTGCCAATGTAGGAGACATAAGAGACATGGGTTCGATTCCTGGGTTGGGAAGACCCCTTGGAGAAGGAAATGGCAACCCCCTCCAGTATTCTTGCCTGGAGAATCCCATGGACAGAGGAGCTTGGCGGGCTACAGTCCATGGGGTTGCACAGAGTTGGACACAACTGAAGTGACTTAGCATGCAAAGACATTCATGGCTAAGAAACAAGAGATTTAAAAATGGCAGGAGGGGAGAGGTAGGCTGGCATCGCCCAGGACGTGACACTGGTGCGGGGGCATGTGGCCTGGGCCGAGTCCTCCTGCTTTCTGCCAGTGTCCAACCTTGGTCTTGTGAGGACAGGCGGGTCCTACAAGCACCAGTCCCGGGGCTGACTCCTGAGAGTTACTGAAAAGCCTCCTTTGTCTCACATCCTCAAATGTTCAAAGTGATATCAACCATCAATGAAACAAAAGCCCCCCACTTTGGAAGGCATAAGTCAGGCTCCTCTTCATAGCAAGATCTAGGGTCACATTCTGAATAGTTAATGACCTCCATGCAAGAGGGAAGAGCTCATCTTCTAACTGGGCTGAGAGAGACTAAAATGTTGGCTTTCACCCAAGGAACATTATGTGAGTCAGGTCATTTAAAGGTGTTCCTTGCAGATGGCACCTAGCAGGGAAACTTGCAAGGGAAGAAGAAATCACCAAACTGAAAGCAGAAAAAACAATACCTGCCTGTGTTTACAGTATTTGGAGTCCTTTGTCTCTAGGCATAAGAGATCTCTCAGGATAATGGTAGTAAACAGACAAGCAGTGTCCAGCAGGTATACCTACTGAAGCTGGAACTCTTAAAGCATGCATCATTATTTGAACACCATAAAGCTCTAGATGAAAAGCTAGTGATTCTTAAAGAGTGGAATAATAATAATAATAAAAGATAAATGTGATGTTTCACAGAAGTCATGAATATGGAAATATACAGGCAGAGACAGAAAGCAATCTTCTGATTGTTCTTTAAGTTTCAGGAAGACCCTGCTAAAGTACCAGAGCTTCAGACCAGAGAAGCAGTGCAGAGAGCCAAATCAAGTGAAAGCATGCCTGCCTGCCCTTTTGAGTCATACAATGGAACTGAGAGAAGAGCTTGATGCTGCTATCCTTTCCAAAGAAATGAACACAGAATTGTAGAGATATCCAAGGGAGAACAACTCGAAAGGAAGATATGGAAGAATCATTCCTTTTGAGCTACCTCACTGCACAGCGTGAAGCTTACCTCTGTGCATGATGTCAATGATAAACTTAAAAAACGAAACTGGAAATAAATACTTTATGCATCAAAAGACTGAGGATAAATCCCGCCCACTAGAGAAGTGCCTAAAATCTGACACTGGCTGAGCAAGACTGAGGAGGGCCTGTGGCCAGCATGGAGGACAGCAGAGACACAGCCCTGAGGCAGAAGCAGAACTGCATGGAAGGCAGGAGCACTTTCTAAGGCTGAAGAGAGACAGGGCGACATTGGAAACAAAGGCTACCACAGAAGCATGCTGCTGCTGCTAAGTCGCTTCAGTCGTGTCCGACTCTGTGTGACCCCAGAGACGGCCGCCCACCAGGCTCCCCTGTCCCTGGGATTCTCCAGGCAAGAACACTGGAGTGGGCTGCCATTTCCTTCTCCAATGCGTGACAGTGAAGTCGCTCAGTCGTGTCCGACTCTTAGCGACCCCATGGACTGCAGCCTACCAGGCTCCTTTATCCATGGGATTTTCCAGGGAAGAGTACTGGAGTGGGGTGCCATTGCCTTCTCCGCCACAGAAGCATAAATGGAAGGAAAAAACCAGGAACTACAGTAGACTAGGCAAAGAGAAAAAAAAAAAGAACTACAAAATAACCATTTATAAAACCTGTTCACAAGCTTCTGTAAAGATCTAATAAAAGGTTCAACTTCATCTTTTAAAGAGAATGAAATAAAGTTAATGTAATTGTTTGAAAGTGGGGAGGTGATGGGGGAGAACAGCTGCTTGGAGAGTAAGATTCACTTTTCATGGGGCCTGGAAGACAGCAGTATGAAGAAAGGTAACAGGTTAAGAATCAGCAACTAACGGTAGAACATGGAGGGCAGAACTAGACAGAGGAGGTAAGACGTGCGTCACTCTTATCTGACTGAAATGTGCCCAGTGAGCTAGTGTCTTGGCAAATAGGCACAAGCATTCGAGAGATGCGTGTATGGCTTCCTAGACCCCAAACTGGATAAACCAGTTCTAGAAATAAAAGAAATGGGAGGTTAAGGATAGTAAAGAGTGAAACAAAACTCTTTTTTCCAAAAGCAAGATGGTTGATTATAAAGTCAATGTACTAACAAGATAACTGTATTTCAATATACCAGCCACAAGCAGTCCAAAAACTACACAGAATAGACACAGTACCATAGAACATCTCCCTGGTCAATACTTTCCCAATAGAACAGTCAGACTTTAAATATCCAAACTTTACAAAGCACAAGTATCTTTCAGTACACTCTACATACAACCGACAGAGCATCAGAAACACAGGGAGATGTTCTGAAAAGCAAAGTGAATGCCAGCAAAGGGAACACGGCATTTTTCAATACTGCTGGCACTCAGAGGGCTTCCCAGGTGGCTCAGTGGTAAAGAATCCACCTGCCAATGCAGGAGATGCAGGAGACCCAGGTTTAATTGCTGGGTCAAGAAGATCCCTGGAAGAGGATATTGCAGCCCATTCCAGGATTCTTGCCAGAAAAATTCCACAGACAGAGGAGCCTGGCTAGTCTATGGGGTTGCAAAGAGTCGGACACGACTAAGCACGCACACATGCATGCACAGCACTCGGAGAAGCTGTGTTACCTCAAGTGGAGCAATTATTCATTCATCACAGTATTAACTGTTTGACAACCAGGAAGGCATGTCTGAAGCATGCCACATCCTAACATGATGGGTTAGAACTTACATACTGGTGTTTTAGTTACATTTTAGGAAACTGGTTGAGAGTTTGGGGCTAGCATGTAATATATTACAATTTTTTCCACTGCAAATAACTGGAACTGGATTCCCGATGAGTGCTTTATTTTCTAGAGAAAATTATAAAACTTTTTTTAGATGACACTAAAGAGGCTCTAAAAACCAAAAAGATATATCTTATTTACACATGTCGATTCAAAATCCTACTACTTTTATGTGCATATATGTGTGAGAATATTGACAAGGTGACTCTAGAAATGTTCAGAAAACCATAAAAACCAAAACACTCCTGAAGAATAACAACACACAGAGAGACTTGCCCTACCAGATAACAAGACTTGCTAATACAGCTACAGAAATTAATAGTGCAGCATTTGCCTAGGAACAGGAAAACAAGAACAACAACAAAAACAGAGCCCCAAAATGGACTTAAATAAAAATAACAACTAATATAACAGAACTAGCATTGTAGATTGGTGGGGAAAGAAAGGAATATTAAATAAGCGGTACTGGGAAACTGGGTTCCCAGACAGAATAAACATTATGCCATTCACAGCATAGCATTTCCGGAAGACTGAAGCCTCATTTGTAAAACACAAAGAAGACAATATAGAAGGATCATTTTTGTTTGGTGCCATGAAAGACAAAGAAAGCTGAGGAATGGTTATTGATTAAAGGAGACTGAAGGGCTTCCCTGGTGGCTCAGATGGTAAAGAACCTGCCCGCTAATGCAGGAGATGCAAGAGATACAGCGTTTGGGGCTTCCCTGGCGGCTCAGATGGTAAAGCGTCCGCCCACAATGTGGGAGACCCAGGTTCGTTCCCTGGGTTGCAAAGATCCTCTGGAGAAGGAAATGGCAACTCACTCCAGTTAAGAAAAAAAAAAAAAGAGACACAGCGTTCGATCCCTGGGTTGGGAAGATCCACTGGAGTAGGAAATGGCAACCCACTCCAGTATTCTTGCCTGGAAAATTCCATGGACAGAGGAGTCTGGCAGGTTACAGTCCATGGGGTTGCAAAGAGTCGGACATGACCGAGCATCTAACACTTTCACTTTTCAAGATATGTTAACTAAATATAATGTATGTTCCTGGACTTGACACTACAGTGGGAAGAAAATGCTATAAAGGATTTGGATGAAACAGGTTAAATCTGAATATAAAATACATATTAGATAATAAATAGTATTGTATCAGTATTAAAGTTGATTTTGATCTACGCTTATGTAAGAGAATGTCCTGGTTCTCTGGAGATAAACACTGAGGAATTTAGGGGTAAAGAGGCCCATGAAACTTCAAGTGGTTCAGCATTAATAATGATGTTAACTCTGTGTGTGTGTGTGTGTGTGTGTGTTTGTATACAGAGGATGGGCTTGCAGAAATGTGGCAAAATGTTAACAACTGGAGAACCTAGGTGAAGAGCAAATAGGAGGTGTTTAAAAAATTTAAACTTCTATCTGTATAAACTTTTAATGCCTTTAAGAGTTTTCCACAGAGTGAACATATAAGAAATGACCAAAAAATAGCCTCACCAAAATAATAAGGCTAGAAAACAGTTGCAAAGATACTCTTAAACTAATTTCTACACTTACTTGAAACTGCCAGTTTCCCAAATGATCGACATCTTTAATATACACGTGATAATGTCCTCCATAGCAACCACCTTTGTGTATAATAACTGAGAAGAGGTCATACATATATTCCAAGTCATCTAATTCACTCTACAAGAAAGAACATAAACATTGTTATAGTTTACATAAGACAAAGATATATATAATGAAAAGGGAAAGAAGAATTTCAATTATTAAAATCAGTAAGAAACATCACTGGTTATTATTATTATTATTTAGGGTAAATTAACATAAATTTGAATAGCCAGTTTTAAATTTTGAAATTTGTAATTCTTAGACTGAAAATACCAGTCATACTACACCAACCAAATTCTGCCTGAGTTAAACATAAAAACATATTCAATCAAGATGCTATTTTTATGTACTTTGGCTAAAATCATGGAAGTCCACATTATAACACAAGACATATTACCCTATCAGTGAGTGAGAGAGCATTTTAGCAAGAGAAAATCGTCTCGTATTAAACCTATTACACTGGTTTATAAAGGAGTTCTTTAGCAGCTGAATATATTTTAACAAGACTGTTACGTGCCTCAAAGTCAGAGCTATATCTACTATGCGTTACCCCTCCAGACACTTCAGTCCTCTGCATAAAACAGGAATCTGGCAATTATGAATACTAGCTGGTTTTGTTTAGAGGCAGTTTAGTGGAATGAAAAGTTCTTTCTTGAGTTATCAAATCTGTGATCAATCTTTTCTACAAGCAATGTGTTCTATAACTGTATAATTATGAACACCTGTGTGTGCATGCTCAGTTGTGTCTGACTGTGTGACCACATGGACTGTAGCCCACCAGGCTTGTCTGTCCATGGAATTTTCCAGGCAAGAATACTGCAGTGGGTTGCCATTTCCTACTTCAGGTATGAACACCTACATGGGCATTAAAAAACAAAACCTACTTTAGGTTAAAAGATACTTGGCATATGTGATGCTACTTGGGAAGTGTCAATTATTTAAGGAACTTATTTTCTTAAATTATACTTTTTAAGTGAGCAGCATTTTTTAAATGTCATTTTTCAAATGTCTGGTTCAGGCAAAAACCAAGAGAGATGTAAACAGAGATGATAACGATTTTCATTAACACAGAAAACAAAAAGCAAAATTATTGTGAATTTCTTAGATGCTCAATGTCTTGCTTTTTTCAGTTTTGTTATTTCAACATGTTAAAATCATGTAACAAACTACTTTTTACAAAAGGACAAAAATTTTTCTATATGAGATAATGGAAGTTAACTAAACATACTGAGGTAATTGTTTCATATTGTATGTAAACCAAGCCATCATTCTGTACACCTTAAACTTATACAAGTGATGTGGGTCAATTATTTCTCAATAAAACTGAGACAGGGAGAAATAACTCAATTATTTCAAAATGCACTTTTTTTTTCAGGCAGCAAATAGGAGCAGGGAAAAGCACCCTGGAAAACCTGTTTATTCTGTGTATGCTGGTAACAGGCTCAGAGCCAAGACATTAGAACCTTTCAATGGAAATTAGTATAATTATAAAACCCAAAAGCTCAGTAACTAGGCTGAGGAAGGTCCACCCGAATTTAAAACCATTTAGAAAAAGATTACTTTGATACACAGAAATTCTATAGCTGGCTAATTAATGTTCTGGTCTCAAACATATAAAGAATGGTTTTTAACAAGAAATGCATCAGTCTCATCACTCTGATCTTGGCATGTATAGCAATGGCACAGAAAACATTTTTAAACAGCTTATAAAGAAGGCTGATAATGTAATTAATTTGTTTTTAAACTTTTTTTTCCCCCATGTCTCAAGGATTACAAATTCTACACTAGTGACATTCCAATGTCTCATTCGCTTTCTAAATGTGTAATTCATTTTTGCATCTAAAGTAAACTAGATCCAAATAGGAACATCCTACTGAATGTTAATTTTTCCTATTGCAGGGTCTTTTCTAATTCTATTCTTAAACTTTCATTTCAAAGATTTTTCAAGGAGAGTTAAGGGGAAAAAAAAAACACCTAGAAATAAATCCATACCTGGAAATTAAAAAGGACTGTAATAAACTAGTGGTTCTGAACCAGGAGCAATTTTACCCACCTTTCCTCTCCTCAGGAGACACAGACATTAGGCAAAGTCTGAAGACGTTTTTGTCACTTCTGGGCACAGAAGCGGGAGATGCTACTGTCATCTACTAGGCAGAGGCCAGGGATGTTGCTTAACATCCTAAAATACATGCCACATCCCACCACAACAGAGAATTATGCAACTCTAAACGTTAATGGGGGCTGCCCAGGTGGTGCAGTGGTAAAGACTCCAGCCGCCAATGCAGGAGACGTAAGAGACGCTGGCTGGATCCCTGGATGAGGACCCCTGGAGGGCATGGCAACCCACTCCAGTGTTCTTGCCTGGCAAACTCCACGGACAGAGGAGCCTGACAGGGGACCACAAAGAGTTGGACACGACTGAGCAACTGAGCACACAAATTTTAACAGTGCCAAGGCTGAGGGACTGCACGAAGCAAACTGCAAATCAGGTCAACATAAGATTCCCCTTTAGAGGGGAAAAGAAAGACTTTCAAAACAGAATAGTTCAAACCTGTTCACAAAAAGGCTTGAGATTGATCCGGAGAGGGAATGTGTAACAGCTTGTTTCCTTGTATCGTTCACACTTCACAAAATCAAAATTAAATCTTAATAATGAAATTGTAAGGAAGGGAGGCAGCTTACGTAATTTGGCCGACTGTCAAAAGAAAAAAAAATGTACATTTTAAAAGCTGAATTATATAAAAGAATAACACTTCATAAGGTATAAAAAGGCAACCTATGACACAGTTTTAAGATAAATATGTCCTTAAGTCACATAAACTAATCATTGTGGATTCAATACAACTCTTGACATAAACTCATCTATTTTATGGTGCTAAAAGTTGACATCGCTCACTTATGCTTACACCTAAAAATTTACAGAGCACTTGTATGTTTTAATGTTGCTATCCTAAATAAAATTAAATCTACCTGATGAGAGTGCTTCCTCCCAAAGAGCACTTCTTTCCTGCCCAAGCCCTGACCTTTCACCTTCCCCCTTGGTCACTATCTCGACTTTACACAGCTCTTCTTTACTGAAGAGCTGGAGCTCTTTCACCTTCGACCTAGGGACTGTTTCAGTGGATCTGAATCCTTTAAATTACATGAAAATATTATGTGTATTTGTGTGTATTTTTCTGGGGAGAAGATCCACAGCTTTCATGAGACTTTCAAAAGGACTCTTAACTTCCCAAATACTGAGATTCATTGACTGGGGTTTTCTAGTTACTGTCCTTAAAGGCAGATAGTAAAATATTTTTTATTTTAATGCCTTGCTTTAAAACAAAACACTATATTGAGCTGCTTTTTATTTTAAAGGCACGAGCTTTTCCCAAATCCTTTATTAATGGCAATGTGAGGGGGGCAAAAAAAAAAATCCTTCCCCATATATAAAATTAACCATAAATATCTAACATCCCTCAGACAGCAATTCTACAAATCTAGTGGGTGAAAAAGAAATTAAATGAAAAAGCAGCAATCTAACAACATGGCAGATTTTCACACTAGCTCAAAAAAAAAATGCATCTAAAAAAAGTGAGTAACTCAACTATAATGTGGCAGAAAAGAAAGACTGCCCAGAACAAGAAAATATGCATTAATTTAGGTAACACAACCAAGCCTAACCTTAGAATACAATAAATCCAATGCAACTAGAAGGCAACTTTAAAAATACCAAGATCAAAAAGTTTTCACTGAAAATGAATTAAACCAATGACATAAAAGGTGCATGCAAGAATTATTTTTGTTTGGCAAAAGGTTCTTATTTTACCATTGTGCAAATTAAGTTCAACCAAAACTAAGCATGTATTTGTCTTTCCATGATGCTCCATCCTCTTAATTTTATATTTATTTTATTAGGTTGTAGTTGTAACACCAACGAGGAAATACAAAATAAGTAAGTAAAAAACAAGCCTTTCTCTTTGGGTTTATAAAAGGGCAAAGGCTAGATGGAAATAAATATTAAACAATATAAAATTGTTTTCAAATCCTGGTTTCAGATCCCCCTGTGAAAGCTACAGGCATGGAGTTTATTGTTTTTATCACATTTTCACCTACAATCTCCAGGATCCAAATCAATACCGTGTGCTGTCTAAATCAACCCTCATTTTCTTTGTTGGAAAATTCAATATTGTCAGCTCTAGGAATGGTGCTATCACTCTGTCTTAACAGAATAACTGCAAAGATAAATCTTTTGTGGTAGTTCTTTAAGTCAGGGCTCAATAACCACTGGTTCAACTGAGTTCAAGGTTACGGAGTTAATGAACAGCCTGTCATACCATCCACAAGCTGTTAAGAGTTCCTACTACAGATAATAATAGCAGCTGAGTTGATGCCACGTTGCAAAATAAATCAGTTGCTTAAATCTTGTTTTCTTTTTCTTCTATATTTTGCTTTGTTGTATGAAGAAAAACCCTGATGTACTCTGTCAAGTCCTGTCAAGTTAGGCACTTTCAATGGGGGGAGAAGGAAAGGCCACATTAGATTTGTTAGCATCAAGGAAGATACCTATCAACATATATATCAATATTGTACAATAACTGCATATGCAAAAAATAAAGCTGTTTTCATAGTGGCAGACCAAAAAACTGAAAGCTCAACAAGCTTCCTAGTTGGCAGATATAAAAATATATTGCCTTCTTCATAACAGTAACTTCCAAAGGGAAAAAAAAAGGTTTATTTATGAAACACTGAGCTACAAATAAATTTTTCCTGGGAGAGAAAGAAGTTGAGTGAACTGTGAGGTTGAAAGCTTAAAAAACACTATAAAAAAATTAAAATACAAATACATATACAGTGTAAGGAAATGTCTTTTCAATCCTTATTACTGATTAAAAGCTTCATGTGCGTCTCATACACGGTGACTTCACTCGACAGACGTCCCTGCTCCAAGCACTGTACGCACACCCGCAGAAGAGGCAGGGGTCTATGTTTACCTTTGCGGCTTTAACCAGCCTGCCACAGTTTCCACAGTGGTATAAGTTGTCACAGTCAAAAACTTCCTCCTCTACATACATGTTCCAGAGTGCGTCTTCCAAACCTGATACATTTTTGACTGCTACTGTTAGATCTAGGAAATCTTCCTGAAATATACATGAACATAACTTTGAAAATACAATTCCACAGATGTTCACAAACAGATCACCAACTCAAACATACACTGGGAATAATCACACATACATTCTTTTTTAAAACACATATATCTTTTCTATATATGAAGGCATAGGTCTCCCAACTAGATACGGTGAGATTCATAACAATAAATTATTCTTTCTCAAGCAAATTATAACTCAGCTTAAAATATATCAGGAGCCAATTTACGAGTTCACTGTAGATACAATAAAACCTATTTTTATCGGGAAATAAACCACTGAACGCATGAATTGAGAAGAGTGTATGTGCAGTTCATTAGTACTATGTTAGTCTCCAGGCAGGCACAGCAAGGCCATGGTTAGACTCTCTACTGTAAACCCTGCTTCCCCATCTTCTGCTAGGGTTAGTTTAAGAAAAAAAATTATTTTGGGCCAGGACATAAAGGTATTTTCATGAAAATTAACAGGAGGATATTTTCTAAAATGTGAGTCTACTAATTCTACTAAAATTACCTTTGAATTACAACATGTTTCCAATATTTAACAGACACAGTTTGACAAGTTGAAAGCACATTTACAATTTTGCACGTGTATTTGTGCAACAGCATTACCTTGAGGGATTACGGGGATCGTAAAATAGCACTAGTTAATTAGTTCATGGTGGAATTCTAAAGCAGTAAGACTAACATTCATACATGGTTTACAAGATAGATACGTGAAAAGTTAATGCCTAATCTATAATGTGCCTTCACGTACATTATGTCTTAAAATTACTTTGTGAATCATTACATTATAGTGGTCAATCATATAGCAACCCACATACACATAACATCTTAATATTTCCAAACCAGGCTGCCCAAGTCTTCTATTATGATACACAATAAGGGCTCAAAAGTCTTTTTTATGCCCAATACTTTCATTTAAAAATATAGAAAAGAATATATATATATACTTCAAAAAGGCAATTAGTGCAACACTTAGAAAATGGCATTTTTTACTTAATAGCTTTCTATAATTAACTTAGTAACTTATTTACTTACTTAATAACTTTCTATAATTCTTGCCATAAGAAAAGAAGGTTTTTATTAAAGGACAATGGTTCAGTGATGAAATCATTTGTTATATAAGATTTGTAGTGCAAGCAGTGATTATTAAGTTTACACAAGCAAATTTCTAACTACATAAAATGGATAATCTGTTATGACAAATAACTGAAGGTTACACCAGTTTAAACAGGATTATGATAGCTTTATATATATATTTAAACATAAGCACACACATACAAACGAGCTTTCTGAGGGACATCAATAAACTAAATCCAATATTTACTTACAGATTTATTTGTTAACTTAAACATTCCTCAGTGTTTCCTGTTATTACCTAAGTGATTTCTTTAAGATATTCCAACCACCGACCCATGACGATATTGGCTTTTCTCATGATACCACAGGTCCCTACTGTAAATATTCCCCAAATCTACTATCTAAATATTAGAGGAATAAATAGAAGATTTAAGCTATATCTTAAGGTATCTACTTCTTTCAGTTTACATGGAGAAATCTGGATTATAAACTTATAACCTGGGAGCATCTAGAGTACAAGAAAAAAGTGATAGTTATAGTAATAAGCACATTAATCCTCATATGGTACAGATCACAGATTTAATTACATGAATTATAATTTATGATTTAACTTATTACTAAAATACTCTTGCATATTCACCTGCTTTTCACTGACATTCTTACATTCTTTACAAACAATCTGGTTAACAATGGTTCCGTGATATAGACGGTTGATGAGGTCATGGCCGGAGGTTCCAACTAAAGAAGTTTCCAAAGCACTAAAGAGAATTCGATTCAGTTCCTGCACATCATGTTGCCTCATTTCCTATAAAACAGGTAACTTTTAAATGTAATTTTGTGCTTCAGAATTTTAAAAACAGATTTTTTTTAAGTGATATTAGTTGAAAAACACAAGACGTATTTAGAAATCCAAAGGCAAGCCTCCATCAAATGTAAGGATGACTAAGCTAAATGAGCTGAGAGCAGGCTAAGAGATCACCACCTATTCTCACTTTTACTACAAAATGAAAAAACAAACAGATGGTGTTTAGCATGTACATGTAACTCAAGTCACCTGAGAACAGGAAAGTGCATTTGTTTGGCAGGAAACCATGTACATGGCTGTGCCAGAGGAGAGGAGAGGAGAGGAAGGAACAGAACAGGCAGAGAACAGTCAGGCAGTGTGTGCACAAAGAAATCACAGATCAGAGGGACAGGTAAACACTCTGAATCATCAGCATTTGAGAAGAACTAGAGCCTACTGCTTTGACATGTGGACCAACAAAGCAAGACTAACACACCGCCTGGAGAAAAATTCTGATGGAATCTGCCTTAACCTGCAGATTAATTTGAAAGCCACCGAGAAATCATTGTATGAAACTGTGTGTGAAGAGGACGAGAACCATTTATAAATCCAAAGTCAAGGGGCACACCAGCATACAGGAGTGGAGAACACAAGGAAGAACCAGCACAGGAGCCCGAGGAAGAGCCAGGGACGTCAGCAAGGATGGTGAGCGCCGCTACTGAGGGCTGCAGGGAGGGGAGCAGTGTCTCCTGGGCTGGGCATGTGGACGCCGTGAGTGACTGTGACTGGAAGGGTAGAAAGGAGGGAGAGGAGCAAGTGGAGGGTGCAGAGGAGTGGGCTGAGAAGATGATTTTGAAGGTACATTTCAAGGGAAGAGAAGCTGATAAAGGGATAAAAGCTGGAAAAAGATGTGGGACCTATGATCTTTTTCTTGGTTTCTGACACACAAGGCACTAGGTGATACAAATTTCTCCAGTATCACTGGCTCTGATGGGACAGAAAGTTTGCGGAAGTTTTCAAGCTGTTTCTGAACAATCCTAAGTTTGGCAAAGGTGCCTCCGAGACCTCCCTACCATTGCAGGTCAGTCTGAGAGGGTTTCCTACAAGATTTTATTTAGAAATTAATCAATCAGGTTTTCACATCTTTAAGAAGGATGAAGCCAACAAGAGGAAGCTCTTTATCTAAACAAAGAGAAATCCATCAACTGATGACTAGGTTAAAAGAAGCCAAAACACTGAGGCACATCCATCCGAGAGAATATCATCTGGTAATAAAAAGGAATGAAGTGCTGAAACATACCACAGCATGAATAAACTTTGAAAACTTTACGTGAAAGATGTTAGCTACAAAAGTTCACACATTATAGGAAACTATTTCTGTGAAGTGTCCAGAAGAGGCAAATCCAGGGAGACAGAGGGGAAAACGGTGGCCAGGGACTCAGGGAAAGGGCACACAGGGTTGGGGAGGAATTGCTAATGGGTTCGTGGTTTCTTTTGGTGGTAGCGAAAAGATGTCCTAAAGTTGACTGTAGTGACTGTTGTACAACCCTTGTGATGCTTGTACAACTCTGAATACACTAAAAAACCACTGAACTTGTACCCTTTCAAAGAGTGAATCTTAGGGCATGTGAATTATATCTCAATAATTTAAGACAAGACAATACCTTTAAAACAAGGAAAGAAAGAGGAATTCACCCTAAGCACCTGCCCTACACCAGAAACGTAACATACACTCTTCAGGGAATGTATTATACCCTATTTTACTTCCAAGCTCAAACCTGACTTCTTCAACCACATAGCATCGTCCAGTTAATTAGTGTTACTGGTTAGAAGACAAGAGTTCACAGTTTATTTCTGAAGGCAACATAACCTTATTCTGATCATTGCCTCTTTAAATTCTGTGGTGGTCTCCCATACCTTCGTCTCTACAGAAATACATCTACTCCATAAAAAACTGCAGAGCTGATTTTGATTTTGTGCAGCTAACAGCTCATCAGTATTGACGATGCGCACCTTCACTTAGTGCTAACACAGGTTTAGTGTTTGCATGCAGTGAAACACCCTTAGGAGTGCAAGCAAGATAAAATGAAACACAACAAAACAGGAGGAAGTCCACACATACAGGAGGACACAGGAGGAAAATGAAGCGAGTCAAGAGAAAGGCAGGACAGGGAAAACGAAAAGACCTGCCAAGAATGACGTCACTGTTTCGCTTGAAGAAAATGTTCAAAATTAGAATATCCAGATTTAAACACATAAAGGCAGATATATTAACTGCCAGTCAGCTTGTTAAGTTGATAAGTGGTTGTCTATAAAAATGCCAATTTTCCATTAACATAACAGGTATTATATCTCAACTACACTGTACAAAGGGTAGAAATGATAAAAACCAGCTCTTACAAACATTTTCCCCTGTATCTGCAACCCCCTTCCCCAACCCCAAATGACATCCATTCATAAAATCCTGAGTAACAGCAAATGTCTAAAATGTATTTCTGGCTTGTAATTGTGTAGTTTAGAAGTAAATATTTAAACAATATCCTGAGACCATAAGATAAAATTAAAGGAAGGTAGATAACATTAAGCCAGTGTTTACTCTTTCTTGCTGGTAATATTTCCCTGGAAAGCTGACCTTCGTACCTCATCACTGGTCCACCCAAAGCTGTCAGTGAGGTCGGCTGTGGATGCAGCTTCCTGGTCTAAGAGGAGAAGCTGTGCAAACAACCGCTGTAACTGCAAAGGTATGATTCGGACCTGAATGAGAAACAAACGTGCTCCTAGATGAAATCTTTTAAATGTTGGCTGGGCATTTTAAAAAGAACTGTGTACTACTGTTTTCCTATCTTCTAGTCGATTTAGTTCACTCAGGACAAAATTTACGAATACTGTGAAGGATGAACACATTTATTTTTCTTTGAAAATTCTAATTCAATACAATTCTTAGCTACCTGGAACTCTCTACCTTGGCATAGTACAGATTAATATTAAAACCCAAACCAGCCCTAATAAACCACCCAATTAATCACAGACTGACAGGAACTTAAGTCTCCAACAATTTCATCCTTTTTCCAAAACTGCTCAGATACAGACATACTCCCTATGGAGAACTTTCCAGCCGCAAAAATCTCACAGGGCTGGCTGCACCCTGCCTTTGCTTTCTTCCTGCCAGCACCACAACCGTTCTGCCCCTGTGGTGTGGGCTGGGGCACTGAGAATGCGGCTCAGAGCCTGCTCTGGAGACTGGACTTAAATATCTAGAGTGAGCATATGCCAGAAACTTTGCAGCAATTTTGCACTGTCATAACATTTCTTTATAACAAAAGTCTGATCTGCAACCGATTGAGAAACAAAACAAAACAAAACAAAACAAAACACCAGGCTCTTTGCCATACACGGAGTTTGAGAGACACTGGGCTGATCATGAAACTCTTACTAAGATAAGTACAGATTGTAGTCTGGGGGTGATAAATTTCTGAATGATATTTAAGCAAGGGAGAAACATGATTAGATATGCACTTATAGTAAGCCAATTCCTCAGTTTATCTCCAGAATACCAGACTGAGACAATACTGGTCTCTATTTTTGTTCTTGCTACATGTAAGTACATTAAGTGGGTTTTTTTGTAGGCTCGTGTGGATGATTTGCAAATATCTCCTTAGTGGAGAGTGAGGCTGTCTATAAAAAAACAGCAGCAGCATTACAACTGGAAAAACAATTCTCTGAAAGGGAAATTCCCTTACCAGAAAGGTACAGGGCAAAGTGCTTTCTAAAATAAGGATCATAATTTGGTAACTGATAAAATTACTGATTTCTATGAATAAGGAACTTAATTCTTTCCTTAAACCATCTCCTTAATATTTCAAAAATCCCCTGTAAATCATGGATTTAATACCTTTGCATCAGGTTTATCCTTGTCCTCTAACGAACCAAGCTCTTCCGGGCCAAGAGAGAATAAAGCTTCTAGACAAAAGAGTAGAATCAAGAGATGTAAATGACATCATTTCATTTTTGAAAACTGTTTTAGAAAGCCAAGGCAACCAGTAAGTAAAAATCAGCTAAAGATTCAGAAATAAGATTATGACAATATTTATATCCCTAGACCACACATTTTGCTTTCTGGTAGCTTTATTTTGGGCTTCCCTGGTGGCTCAGTGGTAAAGAATCTGCCTGCCAATGCAGGAAATACAGGTTCGATCCCTGGGTCAGGAAGATTCCCTGGAGAAGGCAACAGCAACCCACTACAGTATTCTTGCCTGGGAAATCCCATGGACAGAGAAGCCTGTGGGCTACAGTCCATGGGGCTGTGAAGGAGTCGGACAGGACTTAGCGACTAAACAACAGCAACAACAACATTCCTTTTAACCACGGACTATAAAGTGGAAGCTAAGGTTTCAATATGAGACAGCTGTAAAAGGAAAATCATACAATTAAAAACCCTGCAATACCATAAATCTTTGGTGGCTTTCAACTGCCTATGGCAATGGGTTCCAAAGGCCACATGAATAGAATTAGGAAATATGTAATAGGGTTACAACATTTACAAGCCACAAGTGAGACTGTCAACCACTCTTTCATAAGGAGCACCTTTAACTCTGAGATCATGCCTTTCTCTTTTTTGGTAAGAAAATATCTTTTCTGCATCAGGGGTACTGGCAGATGGCAGTGAGCTTACCTGGAAAAGAAAAGTTGGTAACCCACTGCTGGTCTCCAGCATTTTCTTTTAATTCAGTGTCTAGGAATGCCACCCAATGGGGCACATTTGAATCCTTTGGGAAGTCTGTATTCAGACAGGAGCTCCTACTGGGAGACTCTGATATACTTGAGGGAGAAGGGATGAAACAGATATTGTCTTACACTGAAAACCACTACTGCCTTAGTGATTACTGTTACATTCTTCCTGAGTTTCCAGCAGGAATTGGAAAAAACAAAAACTACATGAAGGTTGTATACACAAAGGTTAAATCATAAAAACCATAGAGAGACTTTTACAATCATCTCCTATTCCCAGCTACACTGACCTGGGAGTACAGGGGAACCAAAGCTAGTTCTGCTCCTTTAAAAAGGATTCCAAAAAGTTTCCCTTCATTCTGTCAGTCCTTACCCCTTTCCAAATTACACTTCCCCGTCAATGAGCATCAGGATTCATGCTAAGCCTCAGAAGTGCACAAGTCACACTAACGTGTCAACCCATGTGCTTGGCCAGCCACCTGCTTTGCTAGAGGGCCTGGGGTTTTCAGTCCTATCCTTGCTTAGTGGTACTCTCAGCGAGCTGCCTGCCTTCCAAAACAACCACCTTTCTCAGTCTTTTTGGATTATTTATGAAAATATTTTTTATATTTTTATTGGGTATAGTTGATTTATATACAACTATATAACAGAAGAATGTTGCTAGTTTCTGCAGTATAGTAATCAATTATATAATCTCTTTTAAAGGATAATTTTCTACTTCAAGTTGCTCTTTTAATTTCAATTATACTCAAACTTAGGAAAGATTTAACCTCCCTAAGAATCTGCTTATTCATCTTGCAAACTGTTAATGGTGGAATTACTGAATGCATTAGGGGGGATATTCTGATGGAGTGGATGGAGTCCAAGATGAGAAGCAACACTCTTAAACCCCAAATTCAATGAGAAGCAACACTCTTAAATCCCAAGTTCAATTTAAACCATTAGAAGGGCCTAGGAAGGGGTTGATGATAATTATACACTAAATCTCTGAAGGCAGGAAGTCTTTGTAAGCTTAGAAAACAACAAAAAACGTCACAAAACTTTGCTACATTTGGTAGTAGTGGGAAGGGGGTGAGATAGTGAATAAAAGCTAGGATGCCTATCCTCAGAATATGGAGACATGTGAGGAGCTGCGCTACAGTCATGGAGCTTTGTAGCTGGGGACCCTCCAAGGCCATGTGAAGGTAGAAGAATATTAAGACTGACATCCCTGCAGAGGAAGCTAGTTGGCAAAGAAGGGATCTGGGGACAAACATGTGAGAAAAATAGGGGCAAGGAATCAAGGGTCCAAGGAGGTAAGCAAGCTTCCTGCAGGTGGTTTCTAGGAGATTCCCCCTAGATTCTTAAAGTAAATCTGTTAATTGAACTGTTTTGACTGGGTTTCTATTCCTTGCACATGGTCCGTTACCTAACACCCTGTATCTCTAGAATTCAGAATTTTCAGATTTTAGAAAGTTATTATGAAAAAAGGGTTATATATGTTAACATTACATCCCCAGGAGAGTGTGGGACTAATAGTATCTATTAACCAATATTAAAACCTTAATATTCCTGTAACAAATGTATGACTCACGTGAGATAATTAAGACTAGAAACAGTTTCACATCAGGTCAAGGTCTGAGGCCAAACAGGTTCAGATGATTAGATCACATTGTTAGAATTTTCTGGATTTCAGAATTGCAGATAAATGACTGTAGTTTGTATGAATTAATATGACAACACCTCCCCACTCCAAAGAGAAGCATATAACTGCATTGAGTAACTCCGGTTTAAGTGTTTATTTCTTTGAGAAGATAAAAAAATACAAATACTGAAACAATAATGAAGACTGGCCCTCATGACAAAATTGTCTTTACGTTGTATTTTAAATTATGCTATTTAGTCTCTAAGTCGGGTCCAACCCTCTTGCCACCCTATGGGCTGTAGCCCTTCAGACTCCTCTGTCCATGGGACTTCTCAGGCAAAAATACTGGAATGAGTTGCCACTTCCTTCTCTAGGGGATCTTCCCCAGCTAGGGATCAAACCTGCATCTCCTGCACTGGGAGGCAGATTCTCTAAGACTGAGCCACCAGGGAAGCCCCATATTCTAAATTACAGGAAGGAGTTACACAAGAAATACACTACTTAATTTTTAGTTTGTTACTGAACATTACTGTGATCATACAGAAAATATTAGTAATCTAAGCTTCACATTTCTCTGCAGAGAATTACCAATTTATGTCCCTCATAGAACAATGAACACATACTGTGGAAAACACATTTAAAATAATTCATCTACTTGTGATTCTGCATGATTAATTACATGTAGAGATGAGGGTACATATTACTAGCCAAATGCATGTAACATATCATACCTCTGAATTCAGGTGTGAAATGAAGAGTCTGAAGAAGGGAATTGAGGTAACAGGTTCCACCCTGATTTCTGATTCCACTTAAATTGGTGAATTCTCTAGGAGCAGGTGGCTCCAAAGCTTTGGTCTTTAATCTCTTCCCTTTTCCATTATTATTTGACACACTGGAATAATCTTCTTCAAATAGGTCCCCAAACATTGTGAAACTAAACACTACCCTTAAAAAAATATGACATGTTATAGAAATGTCTTTATTTTTAAAACAAAATTTCCCCACATCTCCCCCTTGGGAGATTTTAAGTTGCTCCTTAAGAAGTCTGGGCTTTGGAGGCAGGCAAGACCTGATTTTTTTCATCCCTGTTCCACACTACCTGTGTGACCTTGGGCGAGTTTCTTAACCTGCGTTCCATGTAAAAATAGGATAACAACTGTCATGCAGGGTCATTTTTTAAAAAAATCAAATAATGAAAGGTATTTAGTCTATAGGGTTTAGCCCACAATAAATGACAGCTTTTTTTTTTTTTTTTTTTTTTAAGGCATAGTGATATCACTAGTGAAAAAAGAAAAAAAACCCATCAATACACCTAATCAGCTGAGGTGGCAAAGTCAATCCTAGATTCTGAGCCGTTGACAAGAGCCTGGGGACAGTGAATCACTTCCCCAAATCTCTGCTTCTCACACTCCTTGTACCAGATTGTGACAGCTAACAAAGTTAAACGGAACAAATTAATCCCTACAGGAATTTAATACCGGCCCCAAAGCTGGAGAGCCCGGAGTTTCACTCGGGGGAAAAAAATGCCATTTAAGTCATCGGGCCTCAAAGGCTCACAATATTTATCCAGTGATCTCGATATTAGCTCCTGGGACGTCAAGCATCCGCTCAAGGTCTCACTCACATCGAGTGTGAAGGGTTCCTTGGAAGATGAGAATCGCGAAGGGCCTAGCCCAAAGTGACAGGAAACGCTTAAGTAAAATTATTTTTCTTTTCAATCCGTTCCTCACACAAAAAAAAGGAACGTGAAAGTGTGGCCTCGAGCGCGTGGTTTGGATTCCGGTCTCCCTCACGCCACGGCCGAGGCCAGGCCAAGTCCTTCCAAGCCACCACGGAGCCTACGGGCGCGAGACAGAAGAGGTCCCCGCGGCGCGGAGCCGCAGACTCCCCACGCCAGCACACCGTATCTCGGGGCCGGCCCGAGCAGCCACTCGCCTCGCCCGCCTCAGGCCGTGCCGCCCACACAGTCCCTATGCCCGCCTCGTCCCTCCCGAGAACCCCGGCCGCAGGCCCCACTTACAGCCTAAAGCCCAGACCCCCGCCCCGGACAAAACTCGAAGCGAAACAACGCGCAGCAACGCGGCGCCACCATGACGGCGTATGCAGTCCTCCCGCCGCTCCGTGCGTGAGCAATTTATGGAACGCGGGGACTACTTCTCCCAGGATGCCCTGCGGGACCGCGGGCCCGCCGCGCAGGATCTCGTGGGTAATGTAGTTCTTTTGCTTCGAGATTTCGGCCGTCTGGTATGATGGACGGTGTTCGCTTCTAGTCTACTGGCAGATTCGCGGGTTCGCTGGATCAGGCGGCCCCTCATTCATTTACTCTTTAAGAGAGTGTATTTATTGCTGCTCGCAACTCATATTAGTTAGAGAATACAAAGATCGCTTGTCTTTTGGCTTGACTGATGCCAGGTTACTTCAACCTTGGAAATATTTGTGTAGAGCTTCAAGGGTGCCGTGTACTTTCAAAGACATTTTACAAGTGTATCTCCAGTGAAAAGTGTTCCACATAACTTTGATCCTTTATAACGTCCTCAGTATTTGTTTTGTCTGCACCAACTCTATATCCAAGAAAGGAAAGTGTTAGTCGCTCCGTCGTGTCCATCTTTTGTGTCGGACCCTATTTGCCTATGGACTGCAGCCTGCCAGGCTCCTCTGCCCATAGGACTGTCCAGGTAAGAATACCGGAGTGGGTTACCATTCCCCTCTCCAGAGGATCTTCCCAACCCAGGGATGGAACGCGGGTCTCCTTCATTGTGGGCAGATTCTTTACTGTCTGAGCCGCCAGGGAAGACCCTCATACCCCAAATACCTCAAAATCATGCTCTTTTGCCCGCTTGAGCATGTTTGGTGGTCTACTTTGATAGGTTTTTTTTTTTTTTTTTTTTGGACTCTGCTGGCATCTCCTGTCCGATCCAGCTTCCATCCAAGAACGAATGAGGCAGACGGGGAGAAAATCATTTTGACTTAAGCTAAAGGTTTCAGAGACTGAGAACAGCAATAGTGATAGAGAAAGTCACAAGGCAGGAGTGGAAGTGAATGCCAGCCTGAGGGACTTGTGTTTGGAACACAGGAGGGACATTTCCGTGGTTGTCATGTTCAGAATTGTCAAGAGGGAAAGCACTGGAGGCAGGGAACCAGCTAGCGGGCTGAAGGTCTAGCCCAGGAAACCACAGTGGGAATTGCCGGTTCTCAAGTCTCATTTCTCTGGGCAGCCTCCTCTTCATGACTCTCCTCCCTGGCTCTGAGGCACTCTATCCTGCCATTTCCCTTACTGCCTTTTGATCGCTTCTTCTTCGCCTTCTGTGCTTCATTTCCCTCTTCCTCAAATTTGAGTAAATATTCCTCAAGTTTCCATTCTCAGATCAAGAATGAGCCCTGGATTATTAGCTCCTGAGGATACAAGCTGACCCTTGTGCCCAGCTCTATCCCTGGCATCTCAACAGTGACTGGCTCAGTATAGGGATCTTAATAGATATGCGTTAAATGAATGAATGGTTTAGTAACACCACTGTCGTTTCCAGGTCTTGGAGCTGTATTTGAAATTTCATCCTTTCCGCATGAAGCAAATCATTTGTGACTCAGAGTATTGCCTGGGCAATGCTTGTTCCATGGTTCCCTCTCTTCCTGTCAGATGCTTTCTCATTGAGTCTCATCCGCTTTAGGATGGCAACCTTTTAGGGTGGACTGCTGCTTTATCCAGCCCATCCTGCATGTCACTATGAGATCGTCTGAAGCTCGCCCCAAGCTTATGTTTCTTTACCAAAAAGGCTTTGGTGATTCCTTGGTATCTACTGCAGAAACTCCTCCATGGTCCAAAGAGTCTTCATACTGTATTTCTTGTGACTCAACTATTCTCCAGTTAAAGTGCTTCCAAATATGCCATATGCCTTTCTGCTGCTGTGACCTGAATTGTGTCCTCACTGCAAGGGACATCCACCCTCCCAGATTCTTGTCACTCCATTCATTATAAAGTGACAGTTCAAGTCACTCAGTTGTGTCTGACTCTTTTTGACCCCATGGACTATACAGTCTGTGGAATTCTCCAGGCCAGAATACTGGAGTGGGTAGTCTTTCTCTTCTCCAAGGGACCTTCCCAACCCAAAGATCGAACCCAGGTCTTCCTCATTGCAGGCAGATTCTTTATCAGCTGAGCTACCGGGAAATCCCTCCTTCATTATAAGTTCGTCTCAAACTCTAAATCATCCATCTGAAATTTCCATCTTAAAATTTTCAGAGCTCTCTAAACAAAGTATGATCTTCCCTTTCATCCAGGCTGCAGGATGATATGCTCCTCTCTGGTAACCCATGTCGCTGACAAAGTCAGATACGCTCTTTTTGTCACTATCTCCAAGACAGAGATTGAACCCGATCTGCCCTGTAGCCCCTGCAGCAGTCCACACTAAAAATATTAGTTGCATTTTCATTAATAACACTAACATACGGAGATCCAGCCAGTCCATCCTAAAGGAGATCAACCCTGAATATTCACTGGAAGGACTGATGCTGAAGCTGAAGCTCCAGTACTTTGGCCACCTGATGCAAAGAGGTGATTCACTGAAAAATACCCTCATGCTGGGAAAGATTGAAGGCAGGAGGAGAATGGGATGACAGAAGATAAGATGGTTGGATGCCATCACAGACTCAATGGACATGAGTTTGAGCAAGCTCTGGGAGATAGTGAAGGACATGGAAGCCTGGCATGCTGCAGTCCATGGGGTTACAAAGAGTCAGACATGACTTAGCCACTGAACAACAATGTGGCTTTTTAGTTTATGGTGAAAATTTAAATCTTTTATTTGCTCGACAGAGAATTGAAGTTGGATCTTTAAAGCTGTTGACTAGACTCTGGGCCATAAAAGTTTCACCCAAGTGTTTTTAGCATGTAAAGTGCTGCTCAAGGAAGATTAATGATGCTTTTTAAAAGTGTGAGCATTTATTCTGTGCCAGGCAAGTGCAGAGGGTTTCCAAACACTATCTCATTTAATTCTCATAACACTCCCATGAGATGGGTAGTGATGTCATTCCCATTTTACAGATAAGGAAACTGAGGTACTGAGAGGTAAATAGTTTCTGCAAAGTGACACAGCAAGTAAGTCTCAAACCAAGACTTGAACCCTGTTGATCTGGCTCTAGGAGCTGTGCTCTTAACCACTGATCCTATAGCAGTGAAAAGGAAAAAAAGAGTAATGAATTTTTCTTTTTTTCTTTCCCTTTCCTGAGAACAAAGAAGACTAAAAGAACTTTGAGCAGACCTGATTATTCCTGGTTTTTATTTTAAGTGTTCCTAATTTATAATCGATAACTAATTTGCTTTCCTCAAAACTACATCCTGCACTTACTACCCTCTTATTCTATGCTAAATACATCTTGTGCTTCACTATGCTCTCTTCAGACCACCATTGGTAGCTTTTTGCATTTCAGAAAGGAGGTGGCAGTGCAATAAACCAGAAACAAACAGACCCAATTACCGGGCTACCTGGCAGCAGTTATGACTGTTTTTGAGACACAATGCAAGAGGAAGAAGAATGCAACATTCTATTAATATATGATCCCTCAGATTCCTCACGTTGGGGCATAGTTCCTGAGGTGCTAAACTGCTGTGTTTCCCCCTTGGTCAGCTGAGGGAGGGACCCGGGTGAGAGAAGGTGAGGAGATTTTAGTCCATGAATTGGGGCCCACCAGGTTGTGTTGTGTGTGTTCAGTCGCGAAGTCGTCTGACTCTCTGTGACTCCTTGGACTGCAGCACGCCAGGCTTCCTTCTCCTTCACTATCTCCTGGAGTTTGCTCAAACTCCTGTCCATTGAGTCGGTGATGCCATCTCATTCTCTGTCACCCCCTTCTCCTTTTGCCTTCAATCTTCCCCAGCATCAGGGTCTTTTCCAATGAGTTGGCTTTTCCCATCAGCTAGCCATAGTATAGGAGCTTCCAATGAGTATTCAGGGTTGATTTCCTTTAGGATTGACTGGTTTGATCTCCTGGCAGTCCAAGGGGCTCTCAAGAGTTTTCTCCAGCACCGCAGTTTGAAAGGTTAGCTGACCTTAAAACTCTAGCCCTCTAGCCCTTAACACTCTAGTTCCTGATTCTGGGCCTGGTGGAAAATTTCTCTTCTGCTATCCACTTTCCCCTTGGTGCTCTACACGGGCGTCATGAGCAGGGCCTGCTGATGCAGGCATCACACCCAGAGGCCCACCCCAGCCAAAAGTCCCCCAGAGATCCCACAGATGTCTGGGGACTCACTTCTGAAAGCATTCATTGTTAGGGGCCAACCATTCTGAGGCTCATGGTTACTTTTGCACATTCTTTGGGATTTTTGCCACAAATGGTTGGAGGGAGGGAAAAAAACCAGGACCCTGGCCTGAAAAACTTGCAGTTTTATTTATCAGTATTCTTTGTTTCCCTGTGTATGCTGTGTTACTTAATATATTTACTATATTGATTTCTACCCAATACTATAAGCCAGAATCTTTCATACTGAAGCTTATGTCTTATTAGTGAGTTATAAAATCTATTCAAAGGGGGTTGTGATCAGCATTTTAAAAGAGAGAGAAAGGACTCCCCTGGTGATCCAGTGGTCAAGAATCTGACTGCTAGTGCAGGCAACATGGGTTTGATCCCTGGTCCAGAAAGATTCCACATGCCCCGGAGCAGCTGGAGCAGTTAATCCTGGGAGCCACAGCTACAGAATCTACCTGAAAGCTGTTGCCTAGTGTGGTCTGTGCACCTGGAGCCTGTTCTCCGCAACAAGAGAGGCCACCTCAGTGATAAGCCTGCGCACGGCAATGAAGAGTAACCCCCACCTGCCGCAACCAGAGAAAGTCCACTTGCAGCCATATAGTAATAAATTTTAAAAAGAGAAATGTAAAGAGGTAGGATTCGATTGAATAAAAAAAATCGGAGTAGTAAGAGTAAAGGTTGTTATGTTGAACTTTTGTTTCTGATACATAGATGCACCATTGCGTAGTCAGTTCAGTTCAGTCACTCAGTTGTGTCTGACTCTGCGACCCCATGAACTGCAGTATGCCAGGCCTCCCTGTCCATCACCAACTCCCGGAGTCCACCCAAACCCATGTCCATTGAGTCGGTGATGCCATCCAACCGTCTCATCCTCCGTTGTCCCCTTTTCCTCCTGCCCTCAATCTTTCCTAGCGTCAGGGTCTTTTCAAATGAGTCAACTCTTCGCATGAGGTGGCCAAAGTACTGGAGTTTCAGCTTCAACATCAGCCCTTCCAATGAACACCCAGGACTGATCTCCTTTAGGATGGACTGGTTGGATGTCCTTGCAGTCCAAGGGACTCTCAAGAGTCTTCTCCAACACCACAGTTCAAAAGCATCAGTTCTTTGGCACTCAGCTTTCTTTATAGTCCAACTCTCACATCCATAAATGACCACTGGAAAAACCATAGCCTTGACTAGATGGACCTTTGTTGGCAAAGTAATGTCTCTGCTTTTGAATATGCTGTCTAGGTTGGTCATAACTTTCCTTCCAAGGAGTAAGCGTCTTTTAATTTCATGGCTGCAATCACCATCTGCAGTGATTTTGGAGCCCAGAAAAATAAAATCAGACACTGTTTCCACTGTTTCTCCATCTATTTGCCATGAAGTGATGGGACCGGATGCCATGATCTTCGTTTTCTGAATATTGAGCTTTAAGCCAACATTTTCACTCTCCTCTTTCACTCTCATCAAAAGGCTGTTTAGTTCCTCTTCACTTTCTGCCATAAGGGTGGTGTCATCTGCATATCTGAGGTTATTGATATTGCTCCCAGCAATCTTGATTCCAGCTTGTGCTTCTTCCAGCCCAGCGTTTCTCATGATGAAGTCTGGATATAATTTAAATAAGCAGGTTCTCCCTTATCTGGGGAGTATACGTTCCAAGATCCCCAGTGGATGCCTAACGCTATGGATAGCGTGGAACCCTGAATGACGTTCTTTCCTCTGTGTATGTATCTATGATAAAGTTTATTTATAAATGAGGCACAGTTAGAGAATATCCAGATGGTCAGCATCACTACTCTTGCACTTTGGAGCCATTATTACATAAGGGTTATTTGAAAACAAACGCTGCAGGACAACAGTGGTGTATCTGATTACCCAAACTGGTTGCTAAGTGACTAATAGGCAGGTAGTGTAAACATGTGTGTACAGCATGGATTCTCTGACCAAACAGATGATTTACCTCCTGGGCAGGACAGAGTGGGATGGTACAAGATTTCATCATGCTGCTCACATTGGTGCACCATTGACAACTTAGGAATTGTTTATTTCTGGAAATTTCCATCTAGTATTTTCAGACTGAAAACTCAGAAAGCAAACCCACAGGTTACTGGGGACTTCTATTCTGAGTTGCAGTGTTTATGTAAAATATCACTGGGGGTCCTGACCCAAGTTGTTTAAGAGTCACTGTCTTCAACCACCTATAGACCATGCAGCAGCCTCTGCAACACAGCCAAACTTTGCCCACGGCAGGCTCGTAGGGAGGACAAGACTTTCAGAATACGAGAATAAGAGCGTAGAGCTTCTATTCATATTAGTTTCCTAATGCCTAACAGCTTTATTGAGGTAAATTGGCCCATGATAAAGTGCACAAACGTGGCACACAGAATTTGAGGAGTCTGTGGGCTACAGTCTATGTGGTTGCAAAAGAGTCAGATGTGACTTAGAGACTAAACCCACCACCACCACTAGCAGGCATACAGGAGAGGCTCAGGCAAACAGTTTGTTATACTTAGAGGTCCTAGAGACGAGGCCATGGCACCCCATGCAGGGCCATATGGAGAAGCACCAGGTTCGGTCGGGAGGCCACGGCCATTATTGGAGTTTTCGTGGAAAGACAAGACAGGGAAGGGCAAACAGGTTAGGACTGGCAAATCTGAATGATTTTTACAGGCTCTGTGTTATAAAGGTGGTCTCTGTCCGTCTAGTCAAGGCTATGGTTTTTCACATATGGATGTGAGAGTTGGACTGTGAAGAAGGCTGAGCGCCGAAGAATTGATGCTTTTGAACTGTGATGTTGGAGAAGACTCTTGAGAGTCCGTTGGACTGCAAGGAGATCCAACCAGTCCAGTCTGAAGGAGATCAGCCCTGGGATTTCTTTGGAAGGAATGATGCTAAAGCTGAAGCTCCAGTACTTTGGCCACCTCATGCGAAGAGTTGACTCATTGGAAAAGACTCTGATGCTGGGAGGGATTGGGGGCAGGAGGAGAAGGGGACGACAGAGGATGAGATGGCTGGATGGCATCACGGACTCGATGAACCTGAGTTTGAGTGAACTCTGGGAGATGGTGATGGACAGGGAGGCCTGGCGTGCTGCGATTCATGGGGTCGCAGAGTCGGACACGACTGAGCAACTGAACTGAACTGAACTGAACTGGTTGCCTGGTCCCTAGGATGGTGAAGGCAGGGGAATGTTGCCACCTCTGGTTCTGGATTGGTTTGTTTCTGCATATCAAAGGCATGCTCCTAGATGGGCCTTATGCTGTCTGAAAATTGACCAGCCCATGGCGGGGGCGGGGGTGGGGGGGTAGTTTCTCCTCAGCCAGAAAGGTTTTCAAGATGTCCAAACATCATAATATACAAAAAACAAAAAGTACAGGAAGCATTGTATGTAGATAGGGTAGGGCATCCCCAGAAAGAGGGAACAAGGCATGGCTTTCTTGACAGAAGAAAAGCCAGTTTTGGCCTTAAACCTGGCTACAGTGTTTGTCTCACTTGAACAGGTCTCAGTAATTAATGTGTGTGTTAGTTGCTCAGTGATGTCTGACTCTGCAACCCCATGGGCTGTAGCCCACCAGGTTCTTTTGTCCATGGGATTCTCCAGGCAAGAATACTGGAGTGGGTTGCTGAAAGGAAGCTACAAGGCTCAAAATAGCCTGGAGTAAAAACTCCCCTCCAGGTCCTCCCCACCATTCTATACAGAATAAAGAACTTTCTCCCCTGAAGAAAGGAATGGATATTAAGATTGATTACGTTCAGCTCCCAGCCAATCTCAGTTTCCGACCAGTCTCAGGAATTCCTTGCCCCAGTTGTTGAAAGCTAACTAATCAAAAATAATCACGAGGGAAAACAGACCCCCTCAAACGATGTATCTCTGCATATACCTGTTCTCTATATATCCCTACTCTTTTGACTTAGCTCAGCAGCTGACTAATCTGACTGCTGCCCCTTCTCACCTCATTAAAGCTGATGTGTTCCTGTAAAGTGCTGGTCTCATTCTTTTTCCAAACCTCACCTTCTCTAGTTCTCTTACCTTACATTTTTGGTGCCAAAACCCAGGAGCTTGAGGTTCCTTCTCATTCTCATTCTCCACGGCCAGCTCTTCAGAGCGTGGAAACCTGCTGAGCACTTTCCCACCTAGGCTTTCAAGACCTCCTCCAGAGGATGCCCTGCACCTTCGTGAGTGGTACAAGCCCTGTGCAAGAACTTTATTGGTTTTCCATGTACCCCAAGGAATACTGGCCTCTCTCTCTCTTTCTCTCTCTTCCTCTGTTCTCTCCACTCTCTTTTTCACGAGACCAACCAACTCCAGGACAGAGGCCTTTTGCCATTCTACCTCCCTCCATCCACCACGAATTCTCACCTGACCCAGTAGCCCAGGTAAGCTCAGATGGTACTCTAGGGTGCCATAGACTATTGTCCTTTGTGGGTTCCCAGGGAACCCTCTGGCCTTTTTCCCTTTTTGTACATTCTCGACAAGGACATGCCTTAGGGGATTTTGTGCCAGAAACGAGGGGACATATGGGGACCTCTAACTTACTTATTCAAACAACTCGATCTCATCACATTCAGATGGCCACCTTGTCTCCAGGCCTTAGCTGCAACTACCTTCTTAATACCTGAAGCCCAAAAACTAACCCGAAACTCTCCTTTAAATGTATGCTCTCCTCATTCCTTCAAAGATTTACTCTCTCACCAGGCTTTCCTTTCTCTGCCCCCTGCTCGACTATAGATCCTTCACGCACACCTCCTCGACCCATCCCTTTCTTTGAACCAGAGATCAAATTGCCAACATCCGCTGGATCATGGAAAAAGCAAGAGAGTTCCAGAGAAACATCTATTTCTGCTTTATTGACTATGGCAAAGCCTTTGACTGTGTGGATCACAATAAACTATGGAAAATTCTGAAAGAGATGGGAATACCAGACCACCTGACCTGCCTCTTGAGAAATCTGTATGCAGGTCAGGAAGCAACAGTTAGAACTGGACATGAAACAACAGACTGGTTCCAAATAGGAAAAGGAGTACGTCAAGGCTGTATATTGTCACCCTGCTTGTTTAACTGATATGCAGAGTACATCATGAGAAACGCTGGACTGGAAGAAACACAAGCTGGAATCAAGATTGCCGGGAGAAATATCAATAACCTCAGATATGCAGATGATACCACCCTTATGGCAGAAAGTGAAGAGGAGATAAAAAGCCTCTTGATGAAAATGAAAAAGGAGAGTGAAAAAGTTGGCTTAAAGCTTTTCAGAAAACGAAGATCATGGCATCTGGTCCCATCACTTCATGGGAAATAGATGGGAAAACAGTAGAAACAGTGTCAGACTTTATTTTCTTGGGCTCCAAAATCACTGCAGATGGTGACTGCAGCCATGAAATTAAAAGACACTTACTCCTTGGAAGAAAAGTTATGACCAACCTAGATAGCATATTCAAAAGCAGAGACATTACTTTGCCGACTAAGGTCCATCTAGTCAAGGCTATGATTTTTCCTGTAGTCATGTATGGATGTGAGAGTTGGACTATGAAGAAGGCTGAGTGCCGAAGAATTGATGCTTTTGAACTGTGATGTTGGAGAAGACTCTTGAGAGTCCCTTGGACTGCTAGGAGATCCAACCAGTCCAGTCTGAAGGAGATCAGCCCTGGGATTTCTTTGGAAGGAATGATGCTAAAGCTGAAGCTCCAGTACTTTGGCCACCTCATGCGAAGAGTTGACTCACTGGAAAAGACTCTGATGCTGGGAGAGATTGGGAGCAGGAGGAGAAGGGGACGACAGAGGATGAGATGGCTGGATGGAATCATGGACTCGATGGACGTTGAGTCTGAGTGAACTCCGGGAGTTGGTGATGGACAGGGAGGTCTGGCATGCTGCGATTCATGGGGTCGCAAAGAGTCGGACACAACTGAGCGACTGAACTGAACTGAACTGAAACCTCTTAATCCTGCTAGCTTACACCCTACACAAGATCCAGAAGCAGAACGCCTATCTCACGACTGTGTTCAGACCTTAGATATGACACTTAATCCCTTTGAACATATAACCAATCAGCCTATGACTGACCCCACAGTCCCATCCTGGTTCATGGATGGCAGTTCCCAGAAAGAGGCCCCATTTGGGGCTGGATACACTATAGTCCAGGAACAGCCTGACAAAGTTATCCCCCTTGCCTCATCAAATCAGCCACACTCTCAGCTCACATATCCTCACAGTAGGCTGAACTGATAGCTCTTACACAAGCTCTGACCCTAGCCAAAGACCAAAAGGTAAACATTTACAGGGACTCCAAATATGTCTATAATCTATTACATTCTAACACTATAATTTGGAGGGAGAAGGAATTCCTGACTCAGAAGGGCATACCTATTCTCAATGCTTCCATTATTTCTGAACTCCTCCATGCGGCTCAGCTCCCTAAACAAGCTGCTGTAATGCATTGCCGGGGACATCAGCGATATGGCCCTATCTCCTTTTATAACAACGTAGCAGATCACGAAGCAAAGTGGCAGGCCACCTCTGTTAGTCCTGTCTTTACTATAGCCCAGATTGACGAGCCTAACACCCACACATTGAAATAATATGAAATATGGACAGCTCAGTCGTGTCCGACTCTTTGCGACCCCATGGACTATAGCCCACCAGGCTCTTCCATCCATGGGATTCTCCAGGCAAGCTACTGGAGTGGGTTGCCATTTCCTTCTCCAGGGGATCTTCCCGACCCAGGGATCGAACCCAAGTCTCCTGCATTCGAGGCAGACGCTTTAACCTCTCAGCCACCAGGGAAGCCCCAACACCCACACATTACTTTCATATTTACATTCCCTTTTCCACCCCTCTGCAAAAGTACTTAAGACTTGCCTTCAGAACTTTATTGAGCTAAGAACGATGTGACTTATTTAAATAATCTGACCTAAATTTGTACCACATGTCAGTGGACAAACCCTAATTCTAACATTCACCCCTCTCCTTTCCCCACCCACCAAATTGGTGGACATCTTCCCACACAAGACCAGCAGGTAGATTTCACCCACATGCCATCCGCACAAAGGGTTAAATTCCTCCTAGTCTTTGTAGATGCATTTTCTGGATGTACTGAAACTTTCCCGACTACTAACAAACGAGCCCCTACTGTGGCTCGCCTTAATCTTACTGAAATCCTCCCCCGGTTTGGAATGCCTTCCTCCCTCTAGTCTGACAACAACGTATGGCATGAACCCTTCAAATCCCTTTGAAGTTTCACATTCCTTATCACGCCTGGTCCTCTGGTAAGGTTGAGAGAGCCAACCTAGTCCTAAAAGAAACTCTGATGAAATTAACAATTGAACTTCATCAAGATTGGGCTAAACTCTTCCCTTTAACCCTCTTAAAGATCCGGGCCTTACCAAAAAACCCTTTAAATATCAGTCCATTTGAGGCCATGTACGGGAGGCCCATAATACCTTTAGGACTCACCCTCTCCCATGACAGCCTCAAACTGCCATCCTACCTTCCTTTTCCCTTACTTGCCCAGATATTAGATGCCCTTTGGCAACATATGGAAAACCTACTCCCTCAACCACATCCCGATCTCCTGAGCCCATCCCTCCAAATAAGAGACAAAGTCTGTATGACAGCTTAGCCCCACTCAGGTCTAACCTCTAAATGGCAAGGATCCTACATGGTGATTCTGCTGACCCCTACTGCTGCAAAATTAAAAGAAATCACCCCCTGGGTGCACATTACTCGACTAAAAAAGGTTATGCAGCCCAATGATGAGACTGCTTACCAGACTAATCCTTATCAAGTTTCTCACACAGGCCCTACAACTCTAAAATTCTCACGGCTCCCACCAGCCCTAACCGACGATGGATGAACCTGTTGGCTTCATGCTACAATTATTTCTGGAACAACTCTTGGCAGATATCTGTGTCGAGAGCCCTCAAGGATCCACATTCAAACACGTTGAAGATTACCTCTTCACTCTGTGGCTGCAGGGAACCTTTTATAACTTCTACCCTTTTGAAATCCAATTCTTCTCCATAGTAGTCTATCTTATAATCACTTCCCCAAATGTTAGTTAACATCTTCTTATCTTCTTTCTTCCCTCTGACCCAAGAACTCTTTCAAAACCCTAACCTCAACTATCTATTCCAGACCCTTAATGTAACCCATACTCTCCTCAGTGCTTCTCACCCACAATTGGCTAAAGACTGCTGGATATGTCTGGGAGACATATCTGGAATCTCTGGGAAATTCAGCCCACCCCACATTCATCCTTGACTGGACCACTGGTAACATATCCGTATACCACTCACACCGTGGGAAGCCTTTATTCATCTCATATCTTAATTATCTTCACACTAGTGATCAAATCTGGAATTCGGACAAACTCTTAGAATCTTTACTCACTGACCTTCCCTCCTACAACAGAAAACCTCCAATAAGAGGCCCTATTGCTGAGAGCAACACTATTACAACCAGCTCCTTTTTGCATATTTAGAAATTTCTGAAACAGTTCATACGACCAACCTGTGGGCATAATCCCTGAACCCATGTGTGACCATACCTCCGCTTTACTCTTTGCCACTGGAAAAGCTGTATATAATGTTTCTGATCCTACAGGACAGTCTTTTACCTTTACAGGATGGTTTCCCTCAGCATACTCCTCCGCTTCTTCCATCACTGGGGCCACCTTAGCGGGGTCCCTGACTGTTCTTAAATGAATGATCAACCCCCTCCCCCACCCTTGACTCCTCTTCGCCATCGACTTCAGCTGTTGTATTGTGACACCTGGCCTGTTTTTCTTGTGTGGGGTGTTTACATACCTCTGTTTACCTACTAATTGGACCAGAACCTGCACCCTGGTATATTCCAGTCCAAACATTTTTATAGCCCCCAATGATCAACCCCTACCTATTCCTCTCATTTACAAGCAAATGAAATGAGCCATTCATTTCGTTCCCCTCTTAGTGGGACTAGGAATAGCAGCTGGAATTGGAACAGGAACTGCCGGCCTAACTACCTCCGTCCAAAACGACCAGGCACTATCTAAAGACCTATCAGACAGCCTCCAGGAAATAGCCCAAGGTCTAATAACTATCCAAAATCAATTTGATATCTTGGCGGCTGTAGTGTTACAAAATAGAAGGGGATTAGATCTACTAACTGAAGAAAAGGGAGGTTTGCGCCTTTTTCTGGACAAATCCTGCTGCTCCTATGTCAACCAGTTGGGTGTTGTCCCGGAAGCTGCAAAAAACCTTACAGATCGAGCCTCTTGAATCAGCCAGAGATTAAGCAACTCCTGGCAGTCATGGTTGATGGATTGGAACTGGATGCCTTGGGTTTTGCCCCTTCTCATACCATTCTTGTTTATTATCCTCCTATTCACAGTTGGACCTTGTTTGTTTAATCTTTTCCAGAGATTCCTCCAGAACCGAATCCAAGCCATTTCTCAAGATCAAGTCAAGACTGTTCTTCTGCTTGAGACCCTGGCAGCTAGGATAGAAAATCAACACTACAGGCCTTAGACTTTCTTCCTCCCAGACCACAAACCCCCGACCCTCAATTACCAGCACGAAGAAGCCCTGAACATTGACAACGCGTATCTCTCTTTCTCTTTTTATATATTCCTTAGGGTCTGGAATAAAGGAAAGCTACGAGGCTCAAATAGCCTGGAACTAAAACCCCCCTCCAGGTCCTCCCCACCATTCTATACAGAATAAAGAACATTTTCCTCCAAAGAAAGGAATGGACATTAAGATTGATTACATTCAGCTTCTAGCCGATCCCAGTCTCTGGCCGGTCTCGGGAATTCCTTGCCCCAGTTGTTGAAAGCTAACTAATCAAAAATAATCATGAGGAAAAACAGACCTCCTCAAAACAATGTATCTCCACATGTGTATGTTTTCTATATTTATCTACTCTCTTCTTGCCTTAGCGCAGCAGCTCACTAATCTGACAGCTGCCCTTTCTTGCCTCATTAAAGCTGATGTGTTTCTGTAAAGTGCTGGTCGCGTTCTTTTTCTGAAACTCACCTTCTCTAGTTCCTTCCTTACAGTTGCCATTCCCTTTTCCAGGGATCTTCCCAACCCAGGGATTGAACCTGGGTCTCGCACACTGCCAGCAGATTCTTTACTGTCTGCGCCATCGGGGAAGCCCTGATTAATAAACACATGATTATTGATAGCCCAGTAATTAATAAACACTTGATCAACAGGAGACAAAGTAATATGTTTTCTGTTCAGTTCAGTTCAGTTCATTCGCTCAGTCATGTCCAACTCTTTGTGACGCCATGAACTGCATGCCAGGCCTCCCTGTCCATCACCAAGTCCTGGAGTTTACCCAAACTCAATCCATTGAGTCAGTGATGCCATCCAACCATCTCATCCTCTGTTGTCCCCTTCTCCTCCTGCCCTCAATCTTTCCCAGCATCAGGGGCTTTTCCAGTGAGTCAGCTCTTTGCATCAGGTGGCCAAAGTATTGGAGTTTCAGCTTCAATATCAGTCCTTCCAATGAACACCCAGGACTGATTTCCTTTAGGATGGACTGGTTGGATCTCCTTGCAGACCAAGGGACTCTCAAGAGTCTTCTCCAACACCACAGTTCAAAAGCATCAATTCTTTGGTGCTCAGCTTTCTTTATAGTCCAACTCTCACATCCATACATGACTACTGGAAAAACAATAGCCTTGACTAGATGTACCTTTGTTGACAAAGTAATGTCTCTGCTTTTGAATATGCTGTCTAGGTTGGTCATAACTTTCCTTCCAAGGAGTAAGCGTCTTTTAATTTCATGGCTGCAATCACCATCTGCAGTGATTTTGGAGCCCCAAAAAATAAGTCAGCCACTGTTTCCACTGTTTCCCCATCTATTTGCTATGCAGTGATGGGACCAGATGCCATGATCTTCCTTTTCTGAATGTTGAGCTTTAAGCCAACATTTTCACTCTCCTCTCACTTTTGTCAAGAGGCTCTTTAGTTCGTCTTCACTTTCTGCCATAAGGGTGGGGTCATCTTCCTATCTGAGGTTATTGATATTTCTCCCGGCAATCTTGATTCCAGCTTGTGCTTCCTCCAGCCCAGGGTTTCTCATGGTCTACTCTGCATATAAGCATATAAATTAAATAAGCAGGGTGACAATATACAGCCTTGATGCACTCCTTTTCCTATTTGGAACCAGTCTGTTGTTCCATGTCCAGTTCTAACTGTTGCTTCCTGACCTGCATACAGGTTTCTCAAGAGGCAGGTCAGGTGGTCTGGTATTCCCATCTCCTTCAGAATTTTCCACATTTTATTGTGATCCACATAGTCAAAGACTTTGGCATAGTCAATAAAGCAGAAATAGATGTTTTTCTGGAACTCTCTTGCTTTTTCAATGATCCATTGGATGTTGGCAATTTGATCTCTGGTTCCTCTGCCTTTTCTAAATCCAGCTTGAACATCTGGAATTTCACGTTTCACGTAATGTTGAAGCCCGGCTTGGAGAATTTTGTTTTCTGTTATGGAACATTAATGACCAGAGACGTATTGATGTCAGTTACATAACAAATCACTGGCTGCAGGCATTAGTTTCTGCAAAAATGCCCCAGTCAATAATGAGTTAAGGGAAGTGTAGGGATGAAGGCGCAAAGGAAAAGCAGCCAAGATATAATAGTTTAACCATAAAACACTCTGTGTTCCTCCTCAAGGGGTAGACAGAACAATCTGATACTTATCTCTGAGTTCTGAAGGAGCCAAGGTCCCCACCACGTGGAGTAAGGAGTGGCTGTTGACCTCTTCTGACATCAGTCAACTAAGACTGTTGACCTTTGATTCAGTTCTATGCTAAATTCTCCTATGCTCATGCCCCTTTGTGAATATGCATGTACCTTTAGCTCGAAGCTTTCCCAGTTTGGCTGTTGGGGAGACACAGTTTTGGGCAAAATCACCAGTTTTCTCATTACTTGCTGCAAGTAATAAATCCTTCTTTCTTATGATCTTGGCCTGGTTGTATCTTTGGCTCAACGCTCACCAGCTTTACTGGTAATGGTATGCCTTCTTTTCTCATGGATAAATACCTATGTATGATAGGTTATATGGCATTCAATATACTTATCTGCTGGGTTATATGACATTCGATATATTTATCTTTTTAAGAATCTGCCAAACTACTGTATAGTCTCACCAGCAGTCTATGAGAGGTCCAGGTTTTCCGTGTGTTCACCAACAAGCAGTATGGTCAGCGTTCATAATTTTAGCCGGACTAATAAGTGTATGTAAATTTAATTGTGTTTTAAAGTTGATTTCAGTAACATCAGTCATAGAAGAGACTCCTGTGAACCTCAAGTTCACTGCCAGTGAGGAGGTCAGTGGCAAGGGGCTTCAGATCTTTCCTTGGAATCTGGGATGCCAATCACTTTCTGGACAAAGAATCTTTGGTAATCTGAAGATAAAAATCCAAATTTTCCTTTGGGACAAACTGCAAAACCAACTTGACTGAAATTTACTTTCCTTTTTACCTTTCTGAGTCATCAGATTCTAAAAGCATGGCTTAAGAATTCTGTTTCTGAAAGGGAATTGCAGGAGAGTGCCACTGCCCATGGCAAAGATCAAAAGCTATCTCATCTGGAAAGCATACTACTACCTGTTTCAGCAAATGCTCCGCACTCGTTATCTTTCTTCTGAGTAAATCATTGACAATGAATGTCATTTTTTTAAAAAATGAATATCTAAATGCACGCCCTCTCTTGAGACGGCTTTTACTCCTGAGCTTCTGCTGCTCACGCTACCTGAGCTTAGAATCCAGGCAGCTGGATCGGTCTGGGCTGCAGTTATCCGATGGCTCCTGCAATGTTAATGGGCTTCTTTCCTGTGTGTGTGTGTCTGCTGCTGACACCAGGCTTCGCCGAGGCAGGCAAGCTGCTGGTGGTACCCATGGATGGGAGCCACTGGTTTACCATGCGTTCAGTGGTGGAGAAACTCTCCCAAAGGGGGCATGAGATTGTCCTAGTCATACCAGAGGTGAGTTGGCACCTGAGCAATTCATCCAATATTACGATAAAGACTTATCACACGGCTTACACTCTGGAGGATTTGAACGTCGAGTTCCGGAAATTCTCTGATTTTCAGTGGAAAGTTCGGCCACAGAATCTACTTCCTATGTTAATAAGTTCAGAGAACACAATTTTTGATTACTTTTTTTCACGCTGTAGGAGCTTGTTTGAGGACAAGAAATTAGTAAAATACTTAGAAGAGAGTTCTTTTGATGCAGTGTTTCTAGATCCTTTTGATATGTGTGGTTTGATTATAGCCAAGTATCTCTCACTTCCATCTGTGGTCTTCACCAGGGGAGTTTTCTGTCATTATTTTGAAGAAGGCACTCAGAGTCCCATGGCCCTTTCTTATGTTCCGAGAGCTTTTTTGGCATTCTCTGATGCCATGACTTTTGAGCAGAGAGTATGGAATCTTATCCGGCACTTAGAGGAACGTTTATTTTGCCACTATTTTTACAAAAATGTTGAAGAAATTGCCTCTGAGATTTTCCAGACGCCTGTCACAACATCTGAACTCTTCAGTCAAACATCAATTTGGTTGTTACGGAATGACTTTGTTTTGGACTATCCCAGACCAGTGATGCCCAACGTGGTCTTCATCGGTGGCATCAACTGTCAGAAGTTGAATCAAAAGCCATTGTCAGAGGTAAGTTACTTCTCCTTTAGCATGTTGAAGATTAATGTGGCTTTGGACATTTTAAAAAAGATGCCTTAGTAAACTGGTTTGTCATTTATATCTTTAGCATTTGTAATTTCTTTCCGGTTGAACAAAGTATTTTGTGCCAGTTCATTTAAGTGTGTGTTATCAAATTTTACAAAGCTCCTTCTTTGCTGCTGCTGCTAAGTCGCTTCAGTCGTGTCCGACTCTGTGGGACCCCATAGATGGAAGCCCACCAGGCTCCCCCATCCCTGGGATTCTCCAGGCAAGAACACTGGAGTGGGTTGCTATTTCCTTCTTTGCTAAGTATGTGTATATGATTGATGTGATTGTTTATAGTTTCTAAGCTGCATTTTAAAATACTGTTTTTGAAAAAATATCCAGTAAGAAATGAAACTTCCCTTTTGTTGACCCAATGTTACCCCCTATAGGAAAATGCTTTTAGCGGTTTTGTATGCATCTCTTCCAGTTTTTCTGAAATTATTTTATATAAGTGCATGTATCTCGAGTAACTTCTCACAGCCATTTATTAAAATACAATATACTACCAGACAGGACACATAATTCCTTACCTTCCTTTTTTCACTTGCCAATTGTGTACATCTTTTCAGTCAGTATATATGCAAATGTGTCATTCTTTTTAGTTTTAAAAATATTTATTTATTATTTTGCTGCATCGGGTCTTAGCTGAAAATGTGGTATTTTCATTGCATCATGCAGGATCTTGAATTACCGCTCAAGGGTTCTCTATCTGTGGCTCGCAGGCTAAGTAGTTGTGGCATGCTGGCTTAGTTCCTCTGTTGTGTGTGGGATCTTAGTTCCCAAACCAGGGGTGGAACATGCATCCCCTGCATTGAAAGGCGGATTCTTCACTGGACCACCAGGGAAGTCCCTGTCACACTCTTTTAAATCGTCGCAGAAAATTCTTTACTTTGAATGCATCGTAGTTTATTCAGCTAACCAATACTGGTAGATATTGCTGGTTTTCCCCACTTTTTCTTTTATAAGTAAGACTGTATTCAGTTCAGTTCAGTTGCTCAGTTGTGTCCGACTCTTTGCAACCCCATGAATCTCAGCACACCATTAAACATCCTTAATTTTTTACCTGCATATATTTCTGACTTCTTGCTCTTATCTCTGTAAGCTAGAATCTTTGTTTTCTTGCCTGGGCAGCTTGTGGGATCTTAGTTCCCTGACTAGGGCCCTTGGCAGTAAAAACTCAGTGTCCTAACAACTGGACAGCCAAGGACTTCCTTCTTTGATTATTTATAACTCTTTAAAAATGTAACAACCATTCTTAGTTCATGGGCCATACAAAATCAGGCCACTCAGATTTCTCAGTATCTTTTGAAGTGGGGAACAAGATTGCTGGGCTCCCCAGGGTGAAGTCAGAGGTGAGACAAGTGAGGAAGAAGGGGGTAGTCTAGCAGGATAATGTGAGTTTTAAATATGTTATAATGCTCTCTTCACCCCGAAAACAACACTGCATCACTTGTTGATAAGAAATATATTAGAGTAAGTAGATGCTACTGGTACAAGGCAAGGTTACTCAAGGGTAGTAATCCATTTAAATTTAAGACATTAGGGAGATAACCTGAGTCCTTCTGGTCAGCTATGGGCCCAAACTGCAGGACTCTGAGAGGCTGGGCTTTTCCCCTTTGCCCAGTTACTGTGGCAATCCCAGGCACCACCCGGCACCATCTGCACCCTCTATCTGAGGGAGGAGTACTGCACCGTCCTGAAACCTTGCCCAGTCCATTGTGGTTTACAGGTCACCCAGAGGGATGTAGAGATATGTAAAGCCATATGGATTTTGTATCTACCTATTGGTTACCGATAGAGAACTATAAAACATGTTGAGCCACATATGGCTTTATATTGCTTGATTACATATATCTATACTGGGTTGGCCAAAAGTTCATTTGGGTTTTTCTGTAAAGTCTTTTTCTAAAAAACTCAAAATGAACTTTTTGGCCAACTCAATATAGCTATAAAATAAATGGTTTTCTATATCTATTAAGGGATTACATGTATTTGAAAGGTTTCACATATCTGAAAGGCAATATATAGATATTTTAAAATTTATATATTGTAAATTTATTTACATTTATATAAATTATATATAATATGGTACATATAAAATTAAAAACATATATATTTGTAAGTACAAATATAAAGTAAGCATAATTATCAGAGAGAATTCTGACTTCAAAGAAGACCCTTTAACCAAGATTCTTGGATATAGCACAACTACAAAAGCAAATTTTCATGAAAAGACTTATGGACATCATGTATTTTTCCTGTGCACTTTAAAATGATTAAGATGGTGAATTTTTTAAAGTGGAAAAAAATGTCTTTTAACAGCGGATTGGTTTGAATCAGGATACAAACATGTTTCCCACATTGGATCATTTCTTCTAACTATCTGTAACTGCCTCCTCCCTTTTAGCAATTGCTTGTTGTAGTAACTGGATCAGTGTCCTGTAGAATGTTTCACGTTCTGGTTTGTCCGATGGCTGTCTTGTGGTCGTGATTAACTCGTTCCTGTAAACCGGAATTTAGCGTAGGTTTGATCGATCCAGGTTCCTCTTTGGACAAGCACACCCGTAGCATCCGTAGCACCGTGTGGTTGGCACTGCATCACCACAGATGGTAGTCTATATCTGACTGTTCTACGCTGAGTGATTTTGACTTTGGTCTGAATGCAGAGTCATGCTCTCCCGTGTCTGCTGTGGCTTTCCAAGGTCCTGAGGGAACTTGGACCCAGGTGACAAGTAGGCCTGAAGTTGGACAAGTTTTCACCTCCAATCTTTTGGCTCGAAATTGTGGACCCGAGACATCCTTGGTGCAGCTGACAAAGCTCTGTGTCTTCTAGTCCCTGCCCCCCGCCAGCCATATCCTTCTCCTCTTTTATGTTCCAACCCCACTGCCTGCTTCCAGTCTTTCACACCGTTCCACTTTGGGGCCCTCATACCTGCTGTTCCTCTCTCTGGAATCCTCTTTCTCCCATTCACAGCCAAGCTAAATTCTTATCCTTTTTTTGTTTGGTTTCAATGATGTTTTTTGGGGGAAACTTTCCATGATCCCCATGTAAGGTCATACGCTCTAGTTATAGGCTCTCATGGGGCCTGATATCACTCTTAAAAAATTGGTAATCCAACGGCAATTAATGAGTTCTCTGGCAATCTTGTGTAGCGTCTGTAACACCTCCCTGTCCTGTAAGCTCCAGGCAGGAACCACATTTGCCTTTCCTGTTGCTATATCTCTAGCATCTGGTCTGGTACTGGGAGCAAATTTGCTGGTTGAATGAAAACACAGTTGGAGTAGAAGGATGTGCGAAAATGTCCCAGAAAGTTATGTTAAGAGGAAGAAAGGCACTGTTTCATGTCAGCCTGAGGCTTTTGCCACTCCCATTACGAGTACATCGAGCCTTAAAGGACAGGATAAGTGAAAATGCTTGCCTATATCCTAGGTTTCAGTCAAACTGCTTTTCAAAAATGGAAATCTATGGACTTCCCTGGTGGTCCAGTGGTTAAGACTCTGAGTTTCCAATGCAAGGGCACAGGTGATCCCTGGTCCAGGCACTAAGATTCCACATGCTGTTCAGCATAGCAAAAAAAAAACAAAAAAAAAAAACGCTAAAAAAATTCACATGTAGAAACTCCAGTACTTTGGCCACCTCATGTGAAGAGTTGACTCATTGGAAAAGACTTTGATGCTGGGAGGGATTGGGGGCAGGAGGAGAAGGGGACGACTGAGGATGAGATGGCTGGATGGCATCACTGACTCGATGGACGTGAGTCTGAGTGAACTCCGGGAGTTGGTGATGGACAGGGAGGCTTGGCGTGCTGCGATTCATGGGGTCACAAAGAGTTGGACATGACTGAGCGACTGACCAAAATTGACTCTCCCAGGCCTCTCAGTGTTAGGAAAGGGGGCAGAGGAGACTAGTCACTGTCAAGGGTTACGTGACAAGTGAGAGCTCGCCAGTGGCTGAGAGAACTTTCAGGAACAAGAGGGTCTTCTATGTGGCCTCAAGTAGTTTTCTTTATGCTTTGTTGATCCCTAAGCTCTACCTTAGAGACCCTTGGCCTTCGTGATGTTTTGGTACATGAAACAGCCTGGCATTTAGAGTTGCTCCGGTGGGTTGAGTGGCACCAAGGAACTGGATCCTATGTCTGATCTGAAATAAAGGAATATCCTGAAGACTTAAGGCAAGTCCAGAAGCTGTGAACAGGAGTTGGGAGGCAGCACTCTGCTTCGGAAGGGCCAGGGGCTCTCAGCAGAAGGCTGAGTGGTTGTTGGATTCAGTGCGGATCTTCAGGAGCACAAGAACCTCAGCTGAGGTCAGCTGATAGATATGTAGGCGTGACTCAAGATGTCACTCATGATCCCTCTGGATACTTCTGTTCCCGAGTCCGAGCTCACCCTGCTCACTGCATGATAGGTCAATGAATCCGAGAAATAAGGTGTTGAGGCGAGGAAGAGGCTTTATTTGGAAAGCCAGCCGGCTGAGAAGATGGCAGACTAGCGCCTCAAAATAACCATCTTGTCAGGGTCTGGATGCTAGTTTCTCTTACAAATCAGAGATGGGGGAAAGGCAAGGAAGCAAAGCAAAAAGGACATTAATCTTGGAAACATCTCCTAGAATGGCAAGCATCAGGCAGGGGATGTGTTCATTTCCCGCTTCCTGCCATCCACAGGTGGACAGGGTTCTGAGCAAAGGCACTTTAGCTTGACAGTCAGGCAGAGGAGCAGCATTCTCTGAGGTAAGCTATGAAGTATGGTTATAATAACAAAAGCAATGAAAAGCTAATCCAAGAAACAGTTCCAACACGCAGTCGGGACTGACTTCTTCCCTGTGACACTTTCTCCTTTACTGTCTCCTGCCTCCCCCTTCCCTGCAGTGCCCTGTTTCTTCCTATCACTATTACGCCCATCTTCTCTACCTCCCTCCCACCCATGTTTTCCTATATCACTTTCTCATCATGAATCCTGCCACATAGCGGGCAACGAGAAAGGGCATCCCAGTGTCTGACTCAGACATGGTGCTTTCAGTAAAGAGAGGCAGTGAAGCTTTGCCCAGAGGTACAGAGAACAAGAGTTGGGAACATAGAGGATGTGGTTGGAGAGCCCAGGTTCCCCTGGCCCTCTCTCACTACCATCTCTGTAGCTATAAACCAGTGTTCTTCCCTGCCCTCTGGGTAATGAAGAGCTGCTGCTGACTATGTGTTGCACCTGTTCAGTAAGTTGGGGTTCCCAGGTGGTGCTAGCAGGAAAGAACCCGCCTGCCAATGCAGGAGACATAAGAGACATGGGTTCGATCCCTGGGTTGGGAAGATCCCGTGGAGGAGGAAATGGCAACCCACCCCAGTACTCTTGCCTGGGGAATCCCATGGAAAGAGGAGCCTGTGGGCTACAGTCCATAGGGTCGCAAAGAGTCAGATACAGTGGAATCGACTTAGCACACACATACATGGATAAAATAGCACCAGCACACAGAACTCTCTTCCAGATCAAATATGATAATGCGTGCAGAGTACCTAGTGTGCGGCAAAGACTTGAAATATGATAATGCGTGTAGAGTACCTAGTGTGCGGCAAAGACTTGGTGACAGCTGTAACCCCAAACTGGGTGATGCTAGGTATTTCCCAGGATAATGATTTCCAACCATCACAATTTTTGAAACATGATCAGATGCCAATGTTCTCCTCTTGTTGGGAACCGCCTATGAATTATTTAACCCTCATGGCTCTCTAATCTCACAGTGGACATGACATTCATTGGCTTTTTGGTACTACAGAATAACGTGCAGTTGGCCCTTTTTTTGTTATCATAAAGGATCCTTCATTGAACAGATATCTATTGAGAGTCTTCTATGTGCCTGGTTAAGAGCTGGGGATGTGGCACCAACAAATGAACATGACTGCCTGATGGAAGATGCCATCTAATGGGGAGCGGGTATTGATCAGTTACAAATGATGAAAAGCTCGTGAAGAGCAGAGGGTGCAAAGAGAACTGACACTGGGGGGTCTTGCCGGATGAGTGACCTTAAGAAGAGGTGGAGAGAGATTGTGCCAAGCCATGCAGCCCAAACCCAGATATCACGAGACATCTCACGCTGAAACCCAGGCACGTTCTTCCCCCTTCACCCATGTCTTTGAGGTCTCCTTACTCTAGCAAATGCAGGAAGTGGAAGTCCAATTTCCTGTCTCTTCCAAGTAGTCCTCTGTCATGGCTGCTGAGTGACCTGTGCCCCCTCCCCCTCCTCATTACTGCTGGCTCCTGGGGCCACCACCCACATTGATACCACACACACTCCCTCCACCCCCACCCCGGAAGTCACAGACAAGGTCCCTATGGTAAGATGTCCACCAGAGACATCAGGCTGAGCAAACCATAGTTTCCAGGACTGGCCTATCCATGGGTGATTCAGACTTGATCCTTTGGGACCTGTGCCAAGACCTGGGCCCAGAGCACTCTGACTTCAGGGGTCCCCACCCCACAGCCTAGCAAATGGATTAAATTGCCCCTGTATCCCACATCACATATTCTGTCAATGTCACTTGATGAGCTGAAACACAGTGGACCAATTGACCTGAGGTTATATTTGTATAGCTTTTTATTAATTTGATTTTGCTCTTTTTAGATTCTGGATTTAGTAAATGTCTTTTTCAGGCCTCAAACACTTGGCAGGACCTTTAAAATCTTGTAGATCCAACTCCTCTTTATCATAAGCTGCAGGTAATTCAATTGTCAACCTTTCTAATCATCTTCCTTCTATCATGACATCACCACCTCCACATACACAGAGACATTTTCACCTCCCCTCTAGTCAAAATGCCAGGTTTCCTCCATTTAATTTTAGGAACATCTCAGCTTCCACCCCAGGATCTGCCCCCTTCTCCCTGTGGATGCTGTATCGTGCTATGCTTAGACGCTCAGGTGTGTCCAATATTTGCCCCCTATGGACTGTAGCCCACTGTGGATACATGCCCTAAACTCAGTGGTTGGGTCTTCAGGAGACCCCGAGAAAAGGCTGACTTTCCACCTTGACACTCAGTGATGCCCCAGGACACAGAGAGTCCCACAGCATTACCCAGAGCAGGCCTGACCCTCCAGGGTGGCTCACCCGTCTCCCCTGCTGTGACTGGCAGACACTCTAGATTCTTCTTCCTGTTGTCTTGTTCATACACACGCATATGCATACACACACATCATTCTTATTAATAGAAACCATCTTCGACACACTTCCTTCTTAGTTTGCAAGGTTATCTCTCTGGTGACATTTTACAAAGTGGTGTTAGTTTCTTCCTTTCATCTCCTGTCTCCTTGTATGACCCTTTGGGCCTGCTGAGAATAAGAACATGCCCCATAGCCAAGCCTTCTGTCCAGCAACTCAGAGACCAGAGCAGAGCTCTGCTAGGAAGGGCCCAGAGTGGTCCTCCGAAGGGTGGGGACTAGGCTGAGGAGCCTGAGGTTTGCAGGGCATCTTTCTGCGTCCACCTCCACACACTTTCTTTAGTCTTCCTCCCTCTAGAAGCACTGTTCTTGCTTTAGAAAGGTTGACCCTTGAATTACCTTGAACCTGCGGGGGTCCTGCCTGCCCTGGAGGGTGGACTCTCACCTACTCTGTTCCCCTTGGGACCATCAGTGTCTCTGTGCCACCTTGATGGACACACACCAGGATTCTCTCCTTTCCTGACTCTGATCACTGTGAGTGGGAAACCCTGCTGGCACTCTTCTCCCTGGGATGTTGCAGTGAATTTGCAATTTGGCTGGGTTCCTGGGACCCGCATTGTGCTTGCAACAGCTCCTTCCATGCCGTTTCTCAGGCTTCTTCTCTTTTCCTGAGTCCCAACATGCTTCCTGAGCCCACGGGGCTACGTTAGAACAGGCCCTTGCGTGCCAGTTCAGCTGTGCGTGACTAGTCCTGGGCGAGTCTGTTTGAGTTCTGCTAGGAACCACCTCTCGCTTGGGAAGCCTGCCTCCCACACCCATCATCTCCTGGACTCCCTCTACTCGGCAGTAAATCAGGCAGCGCTAACATGAAACTCAAAAGCCAGGTCACAGCCTGGACTGATGGGCGGGAGGGCTGGAAGTCACTCCCTGGCTTTCTGACTCATACTCCAGAGCCCTCACCATGTGCTAGTGCCCACGGGGAGCAGCAGAACACCTAAAGAACAGCGACTCTTGGGCGAGGAAGCTGCTCAGTGACACTATAATCTGTAATCGCTTAAATCTGTAAACTGTCACTTACAAAAAAAAAAGAAAGAAAAAGTTTCACTCTTCTAATCCTCTAAACCTATAATCTGTCACTTGCAAAAAAAAATTAAAAGAGTGTCACTCTTCTATTTTTTTATTCGTTTGTTTCGGGGAATGCAGCTATTTTTCTTTAATATGCTATTTATCCTAACCCAGAATGGACTTATTCTTATCATCTTAAATCAGTTAATGAGGAGCTTTTGTTTACAGTGATTTTAATTTCTAAAACAGGTCATTTTGTTGTTGTTGTTCCGTCGCCAAGTCCTCTTCAACTCTTTCAGACCCCATGGACTGTGACAAGACAGGGTCCTCTGTCCTCCACTGACTCCTGGAGTTTGTTCAGATTTGTGTTTATTGAGTTGGTAATACTAACTAATAGATCACTTGGGTAGACATAACCCCCACGGGGTTTCCCAGGTGACACAGTGGTAAAGAATCTGCCTGCCAGTGCAGGAGATGTGTATTCGATTCCTGGGTTGGGAAGATCCCCTGGAGAAGGAAATGGCATCCCACTCCTGTATTCTTACCTGGGAAATTCCATGGATAGAGCAGCCTGGTGGACTACATACAGTCCATGAGGTCACAAAAGATTTGGATAGAGCTTAGCAACTAAATGACAACAACAACAATGTCCTTATAAAAAGGGTAAGTCATCAGAGGCTAGAAGGGAACCTGGAGCAGACCATTCCTGAAACCCTCCAGAAGAAATCCACCTGGCCCATGCCTTGATCTCAGGCATTCAGTCTCCAGAACCCTGGTAGTAAATTTCTGCAGTTTAGACCACCCACTGTGCAGTCTTGCTTCAGGGGCCCTCATTAGTGGGAAATTTCCTAAGCCAGTGGGAAATTGTTTTCCAAACCAAGAAAGTGTTCTGTGGTGTCTGGGGTCCAACGCTAGAGACACATTTTTGTTTCAAATGCTGGTTGGTTGAGTCACCATCAAATCCCTGTCACCTGCTGCTTTCCCCTTGTTTTGTATTCTACATTTTCTCCTCTTTCATATTTTTCCACTTTCTCTCCTGCCTCTTTCATTCCTCCTATCCTCTTTCCATTCGCAGTACACAACTTGGAACTTTCACTCCTTGCGATTTTATCTTAAAATTAGTTAATTATTAGGCTGCCTTGGGTCTTAGTTATAGCGCGCAGGATCTTTGTTGCACACACTCTCTGGTTGTGGCACGCAGGCCGAGTTTCTCTATGGCATGCCATCTGGACAAACCTAGACAGCATATTAAAAAGCAGAGACATCACTTTGCCAATAAAGATCCATCTAGCCAAAGCTGTGGTTTTCCTAGTAGTCATGTATAGATGTGAGAGTTGGGCCATAAAGAAGGCTGAGCACCAAAGAATTGAAGCTTTTGAATCATGGTGCTGGAGAAGACTCTTGAGAGTCCCTTGGACTGCAAGGAGATCAAACCAGTCAGTCCTAAAGGAAATCAGTCCTGAATATTCACTGGAAGGACTGATGCTGAAGCTGAAGCTCCAGTATTTTGGCCCCTTAATGGAAAGAGCCAACTCATTAGAAAAGACCCTGATGCAGGGAAAGATTGAAGGCAGAAGAAGGGGGCAGGAGAGGATGAGATGGTTGGATGGCATCACCGACTCAATGGACATGAATTTTAGCAAGCTCCAGGAGATAGTAGAGGACAGAGGAGCCTGATGTGCTACAGTCCGTGAAGTCGCAAAGTGTAGGACAAAACTTAGCGACTGAGCAGCAATAACAACAAAGTTATTTGGGATCCTAGTTCCCCGACCAGGGCTCAGGCCCGCATCCCTGCATTGCCAGGCAGACTCCCAACCCCTGGACCACTAGGGAAGTCCCCCTTGAGACAACTTGAGGATTTGCTTTTGCCCAGCAGAGGGCGTCTCGGTTCATCCACACAGAACCCGGCTGCCTGATCAGAGCCAGAGAAAGCCCCTCTGAGGGACGTGCCCTGGTGCTCACACTCTCGGATTAGCAGATTAACTCACTAATTCTGGATGGAACTCTCTGTGGCAGATGTGGTAATTCAGGTGCAGAGCAGTGTGTTGTGCTGCTGGAGTCGGGGGTGGGTGAGGAAGGGGAGGCTACAGACTTTAGAATTTCTGTTCTTAACCACAGTCAGAGTGGGCATTGTGGTCTTCGAGCACATATCTGTTGGGATTATTTTTTTAAATAATTTTATTTGTTTAATTTTGGCTGTGCTGCTGTCTTTGCTGTGGCGGGGCTTTTTATCTCTGGTTGTGGCAAGCGGGGGCTACTCTCCAGTGTTCCACCAGCTTCTCATCATGGAGGTTTCTCTTGTTGCAGAGTGTGTGCTCTGAAGGCTTCAGTAGTTGTGGGACGTGGGATCTTCCCGGGCTAGGGATCAAACCCCGGTCTCCTGCACGGGCAGGTGGACGCTTGACTCTGGAGCCACTGGGGAAGCCCCCTGTTGGGATTCCTTTTGTCTTCTGGTATAACAGAGAGCCCCAGGCACAGTGGTGAGACCAGGAGAAGTGGGGTGGGAGGAAGGTCAGACTCCTCTCTGCCAGGGTAGCTTTCTTCATCCTCTCTTGAATCCAGCTGTCGCTGTGGTAACCAGGTAACCAGGATTTGCTGTGTTGTTCAGATGCCTGAACTTGCATCTGTTCCCCTTGCATTTGGGAATGAGAAAAGTTGACAAGTGGGGAAGCCCTGAGAGTTTTTTGCCCATGGACATGGTCACGGATGTTGCAGAATCCCGGGTGGGGACTGCTCAGGATGGAGGGCTGAAGCCAGCCCCCGGGACCCTCTGAGATGTCCCCCAGTGGGACTGGGACAGACCCATTGTTGGGGATGCAGAGAGAAACAAAAATAAATCGAGAGGTTCAGGTGAATGCCGGTAAGGGGCGTGGTTGTTGCAAGTTAGCCATGTGCTTGAAAGTGGTTAAACATTAATTTAGATTCCTTCATGTAATAGGGCAGTTCAGGGCAAGGAGAGGTAGGCTGGGTCTGTGAAGGGCAGGGATTCATTGAGGGAAAAAAAAGAAATTCTCCCCGAGCTTGGCCATTTGGAGCCTGTAAATTATTCTTGTTGCTATCTGCCCATCCGCCTCCAGCATGGCTTGCCTTCTTCGCAGAGTTTCCGTGGCAGTTTTCTTCTTAGCACTTTGGGGCTTCGCCCTGGGGGACAGGCTGCTGGTGGTCCCTCAGGATGGAAGCCACTGGCTCAGCATGAAGGACATTGCTGAGCGTCTCAGCGAGAAAGGGCATGAGATCGTGGTGGTGGTGCCCGAAGTCAACCTGCTCCTCCAAGAGTCCAAGCACTACACAAGGAGAATCCACCCAGTGCCCTACGATCAGGAGGAGCTGGAAGCCCGTTACCGTTCCTTCGGGAAACACCACTTTTCTCCACGCTGGTTGGTGACTGCCCCTGTGGTGGAGTATAGGAACAACATGATTGTCATCAATATGTACTTTCTCAACTGCCAGAGTCTCCTGAGGCACTCGGACACCCTGCGCTTCCTCCGGGAGAGCACGTTCGACGCCCTGTTCACAGATCCGGCCTTACCTTGCGGGGTGATCCTGGCCGAGTACCTGAACCTGCCCTCTGTGTATCTCTTCAGGGGCTTCCCCTGTGCCCTGGAGAACACGTTCACCAGGACTCCAAGCCCCTTGTCCTATGTCCCCAGGTACTACACTCAGTTTTCAGACCAGATGACCTTCCTCCAAAGGGTGGCCAACTTCCTGGTGAGTTACCTGGAGAACATATTGCTCTACGCGCTGTATGCCAAGTATGAAGACCTGGCGGGGGAACTCCTTGGGAGACAGGTGCACTTGCCGGCCTTGTATCGGAAGGCCTCCATTTGGCTGTTAAGATACGACTTTGTGTTCGAGTATCCCAGACCAGTGATGCCCAACACGGTCTTCATCGGAGGGTCCAGCTGCAAGAAACAGGGCATCCTACCTCAGGTGAGTGGCTGGCTTTCTTTCGGGTGGCCCTGTGTCTTCCTGGGCAGATGTGGTTCTTTCCTGTTCTGTCTTCCCTTGAGCATGTGGCTCCGGGGAGGGCTGCCTGAGGAGGAGAGGAAAGGCTGAGGTTCTGAATGACGCTGTGGCCTGGAAGGAATGCAGAGGTGGTGCATGGCAACAGCGGGAGATAGCTTGAGTGAGGTTATCTGGGGGCTCTCAGAATCCTCGAATGAGCCTGAGAAATTTCCAGTCCAAATCCTCTGCTCGTCTATTGAGGAAACAGGTGAAGCTGGACCAAGAGGACACAGAGCTAAGAGGCTTGTTTGTTGCTATTGTTGTTTAGTTGGTAAGTCGTGTCTGACTCTTTGCTACCCCGTGGTCTGTAACCTGCCAGGCTCCTCTGTCCATGCTGGCCCAGGTCCAAATACCTTCTCCCTGTGGCTGAGTCCCTTTGCTGTCCACCTGAAACTGCCACAACATTATTAATCGGCTATACTGCAATTTAAAATAAAAAGTAAAAAAAAAAAAAGTACATTCTCCCGTCTCTGTGCACTGCCTTTTTCCTGGACCCTAAACCAGGAGTCAACACAAGATAGCTAGTGGACCGAATCTGCCCAGAGCTAAGAATGGTTTTACATTTTTTTTTGAAGGGATGTTATAAACCACAACAAAGAGTGTGTGACAGCAATGTGTGGGGTGTGCTGAGCCTGCATATTTACTATCTGACTCTTTACAGAAAAGGTGTGCTGACCTAGGCAAGTATCCCTAGATGCCCTCTTGACATGTGTGGAAGAGGGCCCAGAGCTACTTTGGAAAATAAAAACTTGTGAGTTTCATGAGATTGTTCGGTACTTTGAAAGACTTGTTCACACTGGAACTCTCTTTTAAAATGATTTTTTTTTCCTTAGAAAGAAACCCTGAAATAAATCCCAAAGGCCCTCACCACCCTTCTTGAACATCTGCTGATTACTTTAACACGCTGGACAGTTGGCGGCAGCTATGGGAACAAGGCAGGGGCTGATGAGCTTAACTAGACTGGTTTCAGGAAGCACAGAGCAGGAACTAGAAATTCTGGGTTCTGAGAAATTTTAATTGACATTAATAAGCAAAAATGTACGAAGAAACATTTGGCATAAGAAGGGAAGAAAATAGCGTTTTTGTTACCTTGAGACCTATCATTTTATTTTTGAAAAAAAAAAAAAAGTTGTATTTAGTCATATTGAAAAACCAGATTATAGTGGCTGCACTGTCTGAGCCCCATGAATCTTTACCTGGTGCTTGACTTACATTTATGTGTGAATTGCAATCCCATTTAACAATAGAGAACATTCTGTACTACAATACGTAATTATCAACTTACGTTTGTAAATTATTGGGGTTCAGTTCAGTTCAGGTCAGTTCAGTCACTTAGTCGTGTCCAACTCTTTGGGACCCCATGGATTGCAGCACTCCAGGTCTCCCTGTCCATCACCAACTCCCGGAGTTTACTCAACTCATGTCCATTGAGTGGGTAATGCCATCCAACCATCTCATCCTCTGTTATCCCCTTCTCCTGCCTTCAATCTTTCCCAGCCAGAGTATTGGATTTTCAGCTTCAGCATCAGTGAAGCTGACTCATTCACCTTCCATGAATGAATCTATTCATTCATCTTCCATGAATGAATCCATTCAGTCACCTTCCATGAATGATCCATTCATTCATTCACCTTCCAATGAATATTCAGGACTGATTTTCTTTAGGATGGACTGGTTGGATCTCCTTGTTGTCCAAGAGACTCTCAAGAGTCTTCTCCAACACCACAGTTCAAAAGCATCAATTCTTCCACACTCAGCTTTCTTTATAGTCCAACTCTCACATCCATACGTGACCACTGGAAAAACCATAGTTTTGACTAGACGGACCTTTGTTGGCAAAGCAGTGTCTCTGCTTTTTAACAAACTGTCTAGGTTGGTCATAACTTTTCTTCCAAGGAGCAAGTGTCTTTTCATTTCATGGCTGCAGTCACCATCTGCAATGATTTTGGAGCCAAAAAAAGTAAAGCCTGTCACTGTTTCCCCATCTTTTTGCCATGAAGTGATGGGACCAGATGCCATGATCTTAGTTTCCTGAATGTTGAGCTTTAAGCCAACTTTTTCACTCTCCTCTTTCACTTTCATCAAGAGGCTCTTTAGTTCTTCTTTGCTTTCTGCCATAAGGGTGGTGTCATCTGCATATCTGAGGTTATTGATATTTCTCCTGGCAATCTTGATTCCAGCTTGTGCTTCCTCCAGCCCAGCATTTCTCATGATGTACTCTGCATAGAAGTTAAATAAGCAGGGTGACAATATACAGCCTTGACGTATTCCTTTCCCTATTTGGAACCAGTCTGTTGTTCCATGTCCAGTTCTAACTATTGCTTCCTGACCTGCATACAGGTTTCTTAAGAGGCAGGTGAGATGGTCTGGTATTCCCATCTCCTACAGAATTTTCCACAGTTTGTTGTGGTCCACACAGTCAAAGATGTGAAGATGGGCTCAATAAAGGACAGAAATGGTATGGACCTAACAGAGGCAGAAGGTATTAAGAAGAGGTGGCAAGAATACACAGAAGAACTGTACAAAAAAGATCTTCATGACCAAGATAATGACAATGGTGTGGTCACTCACCTAGAGCCAGACATTCTGGAATGTGAAGTCCAGTGGGCCTTGGGAAGCATCACTACGAACAAAGCTAGTGGAAGTGATGGAATTCCAGTTGAGCTATTTCAAATCACGAAAGATGATGCTGTGAAAGTGCTGCACTCAATATGCCAACAAATTTGGAAAACTCAGCAGTGGCCAGAGGACTGGAAAAGGTCAGTTTTCATTCCAGTTCCAAAGAAAAGCAATGTCAAAAAATGCTCAAACTACCGCATAATTGCACTCATCTCACATGCTAGTAAAGTAATGCTCAAAATTCTCCAAGCCAGGCTTCAACATTATGTGAACTATGAATTCTGGCCTAGTACAGCCAGAAGTAATAAATAAATAAAAAAATATTAAAAACAAAAAAACCCCAAGCTCTCCTTAGCAGGCGAGTGATCAGGCAATACGAAAATACCACACAAATGGCCAATAAAAGTTTGAGGACACACTTGACTTCAGAAATAATGCAAGAATTCAAATGAATAAATAACTACATTACACTTGCTTATCAAATCAGCAAGCATGTTTTATAGGTAACTGTTGGCCTAGCTGAAAATAAATACTCCGTGTACTGCTTTCAAAAATGGGCCAAGTCTTTTGCAAACCAGAGCCGGATGATCATTCCTTGCATAAAGCTATAATTCATGATCTAGTAAAGGGCTCAGGGTAACTGGGGGTCCCCAGCCTCGCCACATAGAGAGCAGGGGGTTCCCCTCCCCACTTGCCCACGTTGGTGCGACTCTGACCACCACCCCTAGGGCCTCCTCTGCCCAAGGAGTGACTCAGCCACCTCCAAGGGCTTCCCTTTTGTTTCTGCCAAGATGCTTCAGAGAAGCCCGAGGTCATCTGGCAGGTGGTTCCCGTGGGGAAGCTCTCAGAGCCTGGGCCAGGGGGCAGCCCCACGTGTTGTGAAGCCATGTGTCCTGTCGCTGCCCAGGACAACTCCACCCTCATGCACCTTGACACCTGGCCCCAGAGCAGTTCTGCTGCTGGAACGTTTCCTCGGGTGCCTTCCCCTCTGCCCGCAGGGGCTCTGATCCCAAGCACCTTCTGGAACACTCTCTCTGTTGTTCCTTCAGGCTTCTTAGCTGAGACCAGTCTATCCCATGGCTAATGTGTCTTCCTTTTGGGAGGCTCAGGTCAAATGTCTCCATCTTAGGGAAGACTTTAGCCTACATTTCATTATTAGAAGGGCCATGGGAGAGACTTTCCTTGGTGGTCCAGTGGGTAAGACTCTGCACTCCCGGTGTGATGCAGGGGTCATGGGTTCAATCCCTGGCCAGGGAACTAGATCCCACATGCATGCTGAAACTAAGATCCCGTGCAACCAAAATAAATAAAAGCCGCTGACGTGTTTTCTTAGAACAAAGGAACCCAGAGAGCAATCCTAGTGTCTTCCACTTGCAATTCAGAGAGCTGGGAAAAGTGAAAGGTGCTCAGTCATGTCCGACTCTTTGCTACCTTATGGACTACACAGTCCATGGAATTCTCCAGGCCGGAATACTGGAGTGGGCAGCCTTTCCCTTCTCCAGGAAAGGACAGGAAAGGAGCTTGGAAAGGACAGGTTTCTATTCATATTTGGTTGTACAGATCATGGAGGCAAGTCCTAGCCAGACCTCAGGCTCTGGGCCCAGCATGTTTTCTCTGCCCACCTTGGGGGAAGGAAGGAAGGAGTGCTTGGCCCTGGCCCATCATTAGGGAGGGGAGGGTCCAGTCTGCCCTGCTCCACTGGCGCCAAGCATTCCTCCCTAGTCCCCATGACCTCAGTAGGGCAAGAGCTGTAAGACTGGGATTTGAACAGGCTGTGTGGTAGAGGCAAATGGCTTATCTCTGGGTGTTCATTTCTCCATCTGTGAAATGGGAACAGTCAGGTAGCCATAGGGTTAAGTGGGTGAGACTCAGTTCATGGGAGAATCTTGAAACCAGTCAGTGCAACTCAAATACGAGAGAGTGACTTTAGGCTGGGATAACAGGAAGGGGGCCAGAGACAGGAGGTCATCCAACTCGTAAAAAGGAAAATGGATGCTTCAAGAAGAGCTGAGGGAGCTGTCTGAGGCCACAGGCTGCAGCCGGAGGCAGAGGCGGGATGAAAACCCACTTCTTGGCTTCTCCCACCCTGAGGTCCAGCCCTCTTTTTTTCTAATTAGGCAAGAGTTGGAAAGGCTCAGCCTCATGGAGGAAAGAAAGGAACCAAAGGGCAAATCAGTGGATCTGGCCAGCTTTCTCCTGGTCTTGTGGCCATGAATTTTGGCTTCCCCAGTTGAAATGGGCCTGACCAGGCCTGCCTCACCCCCTCACAAGGTTATTTGAGGGCTGGTCAAATGGGCAGTACATTACAGCACTTTGTAGATCGCCGAAGGAAACTATGGCCCCCATCCTTGCCTTCCTAGGACCTTAACTCAACGCAGGCTGAAAATTTCACTCTAACCAGGGACTGAACCTGTGCCTCCCTGGCAGTGGAAGTGCCAAGTCTTCATCACTGGACTGCCAGGGAAGTCCCTCTTGCCACATTCTTTGGAGAGCATTTCCCTCCCAAGAAAACCAGATTCCAATTTCTCCTGGACTAGCTTTTCTGTTCCCAAATTTTCTCCTCTTGTGTTCTGGAGTCATTTAGATAGTGGTTCTCAAACAGGGGTGATTTTGTCCCCAGGGAGCAATGTCTGCAGGCATTCTGTAGGGTCATAATTGGGGGATAACATAGGCTTCCCTGATGGCTCAGTGGGTAAAGAATCCATCTACAGTGCCGGAGACACAGGAGATAGGGGTTCCATCCCTGGATTGGGAAGATGCCCTGGAGAAGGAAATGGCAACCCACTCCAGTATTCTTGCCTGAAGAATCCCAGGGACAGAGGAGCCTGCAGGCTACACTCCATGGGGTTGCAGAGTTGGTCATGACTGAGCGACTAAACCACCGCCATTGTCATCTGCTAGGAAAAGGCCAGGGATGCTGTTAAAAATCCCACAAAGCACAAGAAGTATACCCATCCACCCTCTCCCAGCAAAGAATCACCTGACCCCAGAACAGTATAAGTGCTGAAGCTGAGAGACACTGATCTGAACAAATTCCAAGTGAGCATCAGTGACTTCTTCCCACAGGACCCCCAGCTAGGTGGTGAGGGGGTGGCAAAGGTGCTCTGCTCACCCGCTGAACTCATCTTGTCTCCCGAGAGGGGTCTCTACAAGTAACACTCACTCAGGCTTGCAGGTTGAACTGAGGATTAACTTTTAGGCAAGTCAAGGGAACATAAACCCCAAAATGCCAAGTCATTCTTAACAGGCGATTTTAAAAATCTAAGACTTGAGCCAATGTCTACAGTGCTTTCAGCAGGTTGGTTCTCTTTCAAAATTCCGTGTTTACCTTCATGACTAGTTATCTTGGAAATTAACAGACAGGCAGTAATTTTGACATCACTGTTTATGTTAATAAGTAATTTCTAAGGAGTGGCTAAGTACTAGAATGAGTCAGGGTTAAAAAAGAAAGCATTCAGTGGGAATGTCTGAAATATAAGAAACTTGGTTGGCTAGTAATTTAGATAATTCTAGGAGAAAGATAAAGTGGGTTTAAAAAAGAAATGTTACTGAGTTATAATTTATAAGCCATACAGTCACTCAGTTGTGTCCAACTCTTTGCGACCCCATGGACTATACAGTACATGGAATTCTCCAGGCCAGAATACTGGAGTGGGTAGTCTTTCCCTTCTCCAGGGATTGAATCCAGGTCTCCCATATTATAGGTGGATTCTTTACCAGCTGAGCCACCAGGGAAGCCCTAAGCCATACAAGTCCTCATTAAAATTTACAACTCGATGGATTTGGAGTACATTCATACATTTGTGCAACCATCAGCCCAACTAATCTTAGAATATTTTCAATCACCCTCAGAATAAAGTCTTTTTTATTTTTTTGATGTGAGTCATTTTTAAAGTCTTTATACAACTTGTTATGATGTTGTTTTTATCTTATGTTTGGGTTTTTTGGCTGCAAGACATATGGGATCTTAGCTCCTCAAACAGGAATTGAACCAGCTCCCCTCTGGATCGGAAGGTGAAGTCTTAACCAGTGGACCTCCAAGAAGTCCTCAGAATACTCTTTAGCATCAACAGCTATTCCTCAGTCTCCCCTCTCCCTAGCCCCTGGCAACCCTCCTTTTCTGTCTCTATGGATTTGTTTATTCTGATCGTTTAATACAAATGGAATATGTAATATGAATATGTGGTTGATTTTTTTTTCACACAGCACATCTTCCAGGTCCATCCATTCTTATTGCAGAATAATATTTTGTTCTGGGGCTTCTCTGATGGGTCAGATGGTAAAGAATCTGTCTGCAGTGCAGGAGGCTTGGGTTCAATCCTGATGTAGTATACTCTATGTGTGTACTTGTCAGACTTCTGCCTTATTTTACTTTTTGGCTCTTATGAATAATGTTGCAGTGAACACTTGATCACAAGCTTTGTGTGGACATATGCTTTCACCTCTCTTGGGTATATACGTAGGAGAAGAATTGCTGGGCTGTATGGTAACTATATGTTTCACCTTGCTTGTTCGCTGTTCTGTCTCTGACTAGCGTTTGACTCTGCGACTACATGGACTGTAGACCCCCAGGCTCCTCTGTCCATGGGATTCTCCAGATAAGAATACTGGAGTGGGTTGCCATGCCCTTCTCCAGGGAATCTTTCCCCCCCAGGCATCAAATCCAGGTCTCTAGCACTGGCAGATGGATCCTTTACCACTGAGGCACCAGGGAAGCATATTTCATCTTTGCTGTGCTTAGTCACTCAGCCGCATCAACTCTTTGCAGCCCCATGGACTGTAGCCCTCCAGGCTCCTCTGTCCATGGGGATTCTCCAGGCAAGAATACTGGAGTGGGTTGCCATGCCCTTCTCCAGCGGATCTTCCCGACCCAGGCGTTGAACCCAGGTCTCCTGCATTGCAGGAGGATAATTTTACTGTCTGAGCCACCAAGGAAGCCCCAAAATACTGGAGTGGGTAGCCTATCCCTTCTGGCGAAATACACATATAGTAGAAACGACCATTTTAAAGGGTGCTGTTCAGCGGCACTTAGCACACCCTCAGTGTTGCACACCCTCAGTGTTGCACACCCTCACCACTATCTAGTTGCAGAATGTTGTCATCACCCCAAAGGGAAACCCTTTCCTCATTAAGCAGTCACTCCCCACACCCTCCTCCCCACAGCCTTTCAGTTCAGTCACTCAGTAGTGTCCGATTCTTTGCCATCTCATAGACTGCAGCACACCAAGCCTTCCTGTCCATCTCCAACTCCCAGAGTCTACCCAAACCCATGTCCTTTGAGTTGGTGATGCCATCAAACAATCTCATCCTCTGTCATTCCCTTCTCCTCCTGCCCTCAATCTTTCCCAGCATCAGGGTCTTTTCTAATGAGTCAGTTCTTCACATCAGGTGGCCAAAGTATTGGAGTTTCAGCTTCAATATCAGTCCTTCCAATGAATACTCAGGGCTGATCTTCTTTAAAATGGACTGGTTGGATCTCCTTGCAGTCCAAGGGACTCTCAAGAGTCTTCTCCAACACCACAGTTCAAAAGCATCAATTCTTCGGTGCTCAGCTTTCTTTATAGTCCAACTCTCACATCCATATATGACTACTGGAAAAACCATAGCCTTGACTAGACGGACCTTTGTTGACAAAGTGATGTCTGCTTTTTAATATGCTGTCTAGGTTGGTCATAACTTTCCTTTCAAGGAGTAAGCGTCTTTTAATTTCTGGCTGCAACCACCACCTGCAGTGATTTTGGAGCCCAGAAAAATAAAGTCAGCCACTGTTTCCACTGTTTTCCCAGCTATTTGCCATGAATTGATGGGACCAGATGCCATGATCTTAGTTTTCTGAATGTTGAGCTTTCAGCCAACTTTTTCTTAGTTCTTCTTCACTTTCTGCCATAAGGGTGGTGTCATCTGCATATCTGAGGTTATTGATATTTCTCCTGGCAATCTTGATTCCAGCTTGTGCTTCTTCCAGCCCAGCGTTTCTCATGATGTACTCTGCATATAAATTAAATAAGCAGGGTGACAATATACAGCCTTGACATACTCCTTTTCCTATTTGGAACCAGTTCCATGTCCAGTTCTAACTGTTGCTTCCTGACCTGCATACAGGTTTCTCAAGAGGCAGGTCAGGTGGTCTGGAATTCCCAATCTCTTTCTTTGGGACTGGAATGAAAACTGACCTTTTCCAGTCCTGTGGCCACTGCTGAGTTTTCCAAATTTGCTGACATATTGAGTGCAGCACTTTCGCAACAACATCTTTCAGGATTTGAAATAGCTCAACTGGAATTCAATCACCTCCACTAGCTTTGTTTGTAATGATGCTTCCTAAGGCCCACTTGACTTCACATTCCAGGATGTCTGGCTCTAGGTTGGTGATCACACCATTGTGATTATCTGGGTCATGAAGATCTTTTTTGTATAGTTCTTCTATATATTCTTGCCACCTCTTCTTAATATCTTCTGCTTCTTTTAGGTCTCCACCATTTCTGGTCTTTATTGAACCCATCTTTGCATGAAATGTTCCATTGGTATTTCTAATTTTCTTGAAGAGATCTCTAGTCCTTCCCATACTATTGTTTTCCTCTATTTCTTTGCACTGATCCCTGAGGAAGGCTTTCTTATCTCTTCTTGCTATTCTTTGAAACTCTGCATTCAGATGCTTATATCTTTCCTTTTCTCCTTTGCTTTTCACTTCTCTTCTTTTCACGGCTATTTGTAAGGCCTCCCCAGACAGCCATTTTGCTTTTTTGCATTTCTTCTTCTTGGGGATGGTCTTGATCCCTGTCTCCTGTACAATGTCATGAACCTCCATCCATAGTTCATCAGGCACTCTGTCTATCAGATCTAGTACCTTAAATCTATTTCTCACTTCCACTGTATAGTCATAAGGGATTTGCTTTAGGTCATACCTGAATGGTCTAGTGGTTTTCCCCACTTTCTTAAATTTAAGTCTGAATTTGACAATAAGGAGTTCATGATCTGAGCCACAGTCAGCTCCCGGTCTTGTTTTTTCTTACTATATAGAACTTCTCCATCTTTGGCTGCAAAGAATATAATCAATCTGATTTCAGTATTGACCATCTGGTGATGTCCATGTGTAGAGTCTTCTCTGGTGTTGTTGGAAGAGGGTGTTTTCTATGACCACACCTTTGGCAACCACTAATCTACTATCTGTCTCTATGGATTTGCCTATTCTTAATATTTCATAGAAATGGAATTATGGAATAGGTGGCCTTTTTGTATCTGACTTCTTTACGTAGCTTAATGTTCCAAGGTTCATCCACATGAAATCAGTACATCTTTTTATGACTGAATCACATTCCATTGTATGTGTGGACTACATTTTGCTTATCCATTCATCAGTTGATGGTTGCTTGGCTTTCCACGTTTCGCTATTGCAGACAGTGCTGCTATGAACATTTGTGTTCCAGTCTGAACATGCTATTTCAATTCTTTTGCGTATACACCCAGGAGTTTTGGATTAGACAGTAATTCTGTGTTTAACTTACTGAGAAACTGCCAAACTGTTTCCCGCAGTGGAAGCACTATTTTATTTACCTCTAGCAATGTATGACTGTTCTGGAGATCTACTTACTGTATAGCATGGTTAACAAGAGAGTTGATGACCCTGTATATATACTTGAAAGTTTCTGGGAATTCTTTGGCGGTCCAATGGTTAAAACTGTGCACTTCCACTGCAGGAGGCCTGGATTCAATCCCTGGTCAGGGAACTAAGATCCTGAAAGCTGTGCAGTGTGGCCAAAAAGAAAAGTTTCTAAGAGCATAGGCATTAAATATTCTCACCACCAAAAGAAATGGTAATTATGTGATGTGATGAAGGTGTCAGCTAACCCTACTGGGGTTACCATATTGTAATACGGACATCATGTATTAAATCATCATGTTGTATACCTTAAACTTACACATAAGTAGCTGAGATTTACCTGTTGAGTGCTTACTGCATGCCAAGAACAATCCGGTGCACTTTTCATGGATAGTCCTCGCTGCCTAGATCCTCCTGCTAGCAGTATTTTTCATTCACCACTTTGTGTAAGATCTCTCTCTGGTGGTTCACCTAGGTTTATTTCCCTCCTTATACCTGCACTGTGTGAGTAAGCCACTGTTCACTTATCCCTGTTCCTACTGATGAGCATTTAAGTTGTCCCTTTTCCTTTTCAAGATTAAAATATGTAGTTTAGAAATCTAATTAACTTATTTGACTGTGCTGGGTCTCTGTTGCTGTGTGGGCTTCCCCTAGTTGCACTGCACAGGCTTTTCCTTGCAGCAGCTTCTCTCATCGCTGAGCACGGGCTCTGGAGCGCTCAGGCTGCAGTAGTTGCCGCACACAGATTCCTTAGTTGCGGCTCCGGGCTCTAGAGCAAGGCTCAGTAGTTGTGGCACATGAGCTTGTCCCGCGGCATGTGGGATCTTCCCGTACCAGGGACTGAATCCGTGTCTCCTGCCTTGACAGACAGATTCTTTACCACTGAGCCACCAGGGAAGCCCTAAAATGTGTTTTAAAGTTCCCCAAATCTGGGTCTCCCCCATAGTCTTGCCTTCTCTACCTCCCACAAATGTAATATGCAAGTTACTCCAAGATTCAGTCCACTCTCTCGGCAAGGAGATCTTGCCTCCCACGACAGACCCACGGAGAGGGCAGGACCCATGTTGCAGGACAGACGACCTGCCCATTCTCACTGGGCACGACCTCCCCAGGATAGTGACCCTGTCTTGGGCATCTTTGTACACTTAGTCAGTGCCTGGCATGGGGAAGGCAGTGAATACACTCTTGAGGCTATTTGACCACCAGACTATATACTGTTCCCACATTATCTCAAGTTTCCAGTCCTTTGCTTAAGGTGGATCCTCTGCCTGTAATTTGTCCTTCTCCAAGCAAGTCCTTTCATCTGTGTATCAACAGTTGATTCATTCATGTTTTAGTAGGCCACTTCTTGTTGCATGTACATGATGTCTGTTTATTTTCCCCTAAAGGCAAAGATTAGATCTTGCGTTCTGCCACAGGCTTATTTGTGGTATGAAGTGAACGCAAAAGTGTCTGTGACAAATAACATACATTTTAAAATTTCCGAAAACTAGAAAATAGAACACCCAGAACAGTACATCAAATATATACGCACATGTTAGCAGAAAAATATAAAGTGAGTAGCCTGTAAGTTTCACTGCAGTCAAGAAATAGTGAAAGGAAGGCAGGGTAAAGAAACTGCTTGCCATGCAGAAGACTGAGGTTGGACCCCTGGGTAAGGAAGATCCCGTGGAGGAGGAAATGGCAACCTATGCTAGTATTCCTGCTGGAGAATCCCATGGAAAGAGGACCCTGGTGGGCTACAGTCCATGAGGTTGCAAGTCAGACATGACTCAGCAAGTAGACCACCACCATCAAGACATAGTGCCCTGCTGGTGTACAGACACCCACCCTGGGTACCTGCTCCCCATCATAGCTGTTCCATCCTTGTTCTGGCCTCTGTGATGCTGATTTCTTTGCCTTTATTTATGGTTTTGTCATCCAACTGTGCATCAGTAAGTAATATAGGCGAGTTTTACTTGCTTGAGTACTCTATACACACAGAAACATACTGGATTTTTTCTTGCTTCTTTCGCTCAACTTTATGTACGAGAGACTCATGTCACGTGTTCTTTCAAGCTGTAGTCTGTTCATCTTAAGTACTGAAGAGTGGTCCATTGTATGAACATACCACAATTCTGTTCTGATCCATTCTGCTGTTGGTGGACGTTGGGTTGTATCCAGCTTTTGACTATTGTGGACAGTGGTACAATGGACTTTCTTGAGCTCCAAAATCACTTTGGACAGTAACACAGGTTGTGTCTCAGAGCAGCTTGCAGAGCCTCTCCTGAAGTCCAGAGGAGTTTTGCTGGGATGAGTCACTTCTTAACGACTTTCTACAGTGGACACAATGAAGATGTTTTCAACTTGTTATAGATCTATTATCATGTAGAGATCTCTGTGCCCTAATCTGAGTTTCTTTCAAGAAAATATGAGTGAGCATTAAATAGGAATGTCCCCAGTTCAGTTCAGTTCAGTTGCTCAGTCCTGTCTGACTCTGCAACCCCATGGACTGCAGCACGCCAGGCCTCCCTGTCCATCACCAACTCCCGGAGTTTACTCAAACTCATGTCCATGGAGTTGGTAATGCCATCCCAACCATCTCATCCTCTGTCATCCCCTTCTCCTCCTGCCTTCAATCTTTCCCAGGATCAGGGGCTTTTCCAGTGAGTCAGCTCTTCACATCAGGTGGCCAAAGTATTGGAGTTTCAGCTGCAACATCAGTCCTTCCAATCAATATTTAGGACTGATTTCCTTTAGGATGGATTGGTTGGATATCCTTGCAGTCCAAGGAACTCTCAAGAGTCTTCTCCAACACCACAGTTCAAAAGCATCAATTCTTTGGTGCTCAGCTTTCTTTATAGTCCAACTTTTACATCCATACACGACTACTGGAAAAACCATAGCTTTGACTAGAGGGACCTTTGTTGGCAAAGTAATGTCTCTGCTTTATAATATGCTGTCTAGGTTGGTCATACTTTCCTTCCAAGGAGCAAGCGTCTCTTAATTTCTGGCTGCAATCACCATCTGCAAAGATTTTGGAGCCCAGAAAAATAAAGTCTGTCACTGTTTCCACTGTTTCCCCATCTATTTGCTATGAAGTGATGGGACCAGATGCCATGATCTTAGTTTTCTGAATATTGAGCTTTGATGCCAGGAGCCAGCGTGAGGAACTCCACCCATGGCAAATGTCATGAGGAAGGAGGCTTCAGCATACCCAAAGGCGGGATTGAGCCTCAGGAAACCCCTTGTTCCCGAGCATCTACCCCCAAAACCAGAGTCTGTTTTATGCTCTCACCTATACCTCTGACTTTACAGGGGGCTGACCCCCCACCACCTCTCTCGGAGAAGGAGTTAACTTGCAGCTCCAGTTAATAAAAATTCCTGGGCGTGACAAGAGTGTTTCAACTTACGAACTCCTCTGAAGTTTCTCTAGCCTGCCTGAGCAGGTTCGTCCGGCCACATGCGATTGTTTATAGCCTCCCGACCGTGAGAGGCACGAGATGCTTTAAACTTTCTATATACAGATTCTTTTGAGAAGTTACAAAATTATTAGTATAGTATTAGTGGGTTAATTAGAAATTATATTGGTGAAGGGTTTTTCATTTGTTGAGCCAATATTTGCTGCTAAATCTCCATATTCCCTACCCTTATAATGAATATAACTAGCATATAGGAGAAATAAGTATTAACCTTTCAGATTAATCATGTTAAACTTTAGGCTAAGAAAATTCCTTTCTTGACTGTAACCCACTACACCCTCACCCTATAGGAATGCAACTTTATTTGGAAGGTGGCACCTGGTTTAAGAAAAAATCACCCCTGGAAAAAACAAGTTTTCTGATTGACTGACCATTATCAGAAAGGGCCATGAAATGTCAGCAGGCCTCATGGCCAGAAGATGATATAAAACCCCTAATTTTATATGGGTTGGAGGAAGCACAAGCTGGAATCAAGATTGCCGGGAGAAATATCAATTTTATATGAAGCACCTGATAATTTTATATGAAGCACCTGATTTTGACAAGGGTCAGGTCTGCTGACCCCGCGTGACTCTGTATTCATCCCTATGTATAACAAAAAGTATATAAGCAAACCTGAAAATAAAGAAAACAGATCAGTTTCTGGAAAGACTGATTCTCCCATGTCGTTTCTTTCTTGTTCTCTGTTTTTCTGGCTGAATTCCCATCTGGAGTGTGGGTACTCACCAAGCCTGCTAATTTTGCCTGGGCTTCTAAGATCGGACCGGGGAGGCCTCAGTGCCTCCTCTCCTTCGGGAGAACGGAAAGACGCCTGTGGCCTACGTAGGTGGTGCAAGCTTCTTGTCTCGAAGCTTTATTGGTATCCCACGTAAACCAAGTTATTCAGCCTCTTTTTCTCCACTAATTTTCCTACTACACTATCCTTTTCTAATCTGTCTTTATATCTGTAATTAAATGAGATTTTTCCTAGGATGCCAATTCCGTCTCCCCTTCGAATTACCCTGGATCCACTGGGGCTGGACCCTGGCACTTTAAGTCAACTTTTTTACTCTCCTGTTTCACTTTCATCAGGAGGCTTTTTAGTTCTTCTTCACTTTCTGCCATAAGGGTGGGGTCATCTGCATATCTGAGGTTCTTGATATTTCTCCCGGCAATCTTGATTCCAGCTTGTGCTTCCTCCAGCCCAGTGTTTCTCATGATGTACTCTGCATAGAAGTTAAATAAGCAGCGTGACAATATACAGCCTTGACGTACTCCTTTTCCTATTTGGAACCAGTCTGTTGTTCCATGTCCAGTTCTAACTATTGCTTCCTGACGTGCATATAAGTTTCTCAAGAGGCAGGTCAGGTGGTTTGATATTTCCGTCTCCTTCAGAATTTTCCACAGTTTACTGTGATCCACAGAGTCAAAGGCTTTGGCATAGTCAATAAAGCAGAAATAGATGTTTTTCTGGAACTCTCTTGCTTTTTCAATGATCCAGTGGTTGTTGGCAATTTGATCTCTGGCTCTTCTGCCTTTTCTAAATCCAGCTTGAACATCTGGAAGTTCATGGTTCACGTATTGTTGGAGCCTGGCTTGGAGAATTTTGAGCATTACTTTACTAGCGTGTGAGATGAGTGCAATTGTGCAGTACTTTAAACATTATTTAGCATTGCCTTTCTTTGGGATTGGAACGAAAACTGACCTTTTCCAGTCCTGTGGCCACCACTGAGTTTACCAAATATGAATGTCCCCAGGAAAGGATAATCTGTCAGCTTTTAAGGTAATCATTTGGGGGCTTATAAGCATTTGGCTTTTAAAGTCTCTGACTTTCGTTCTCCATTAGGGAATTTTTTTCCCCTTCCTGTGATGCTCATAGATAGTTTTAAATTTAAACTTAAAATTAAAAATATTCACCAGCATCTGAAAGAAATACTATTAGCTATGGGGTCTTTTTCTGTTAATGTTTTCCATGGTAAATTTTGGTCTTCATCAGCTCAGGAAAGTTAAACACTTTTGCAATTGCATTATATCTTTTCAGTTTTTTAAAAACATTAATGCTCCTGAGGTATGATTGACATGCATCAGTGTAGCTTTGCGTGGAGTGGTGTGAGTGCTCAGTCTCTGCAACCCTGTGCAGAGACTGTCCTCTGCCCATGGGATTTTCCAGGCAAGAATACTAGAGTGGTTTGCCACTTCCTACTCCAGGGATTGAACCTGTGTCTCTTGCGTCTCCTGCATTGGCAGGCGGATTCTTTACCACTGTGCCTCTTGGGAAGCCGTTGCTGTGGTAAAATGTACCATTTTACTTGTACATTTCTGAGTTATAATAATTGTGTATACCCATGTAGCTATCACCACAGTCAAGATACAGGACACTTTCATCATGAAAGAGTCAATTCCTAGGTAGGCTGATAAGAAGTCCAGGGTCTCCGAGTTGGATAAAGGGGCCTGGAGTCCTTGAGAAGGAGAAAGGGGTCTGGGGCTCTCAAGGAGATAAGGACAAATGTTTTCCTCTACTTTGCTTTGGATTAGTCAACATAACAATGTATCTGGCTCCAGGACATGTTTCTCCTTAACAAGAACCTTCTGACTAATCCTGTCATCTTGAAATGTATATTATGGGAGTGGGTCTGGTTTCGTTCAGTTCAGTTCAGTCGCTCAGTCATGTCCGACTCTTTGCGACCCCTTTGCGACCCCATGAATCGCAGCACGCCAGGCCTCCCTGTCCATCACCAACTCCCACAGTTCACTCAGACTCCCGGAGTTCACTCAGACTCACATCCATCGAGTCAATGATGCCATCCAGCCATCTCATCCTCTGTCGTCCCCTTCTCCTCCTGCCCCCAATCCCTCCTGGCATCAGAGTCTTTTCCAATGAATCAACTCTTCGCATGAGGTGGCCAAAGTACTGGCGTTTCAGCTTTAGCATCATCCCTTCCAAAGAAATCCCAGGGCTGATCTCCTTCAGAATGGACTGGGTGGATCTCCTTGCAGTCCAAGGGACTCTCAAGAGTCTTCTCCAACACCACAGTTCGAAAGCATCAATTCTTCGGTGCTCAGCTTTCTTCACAGTTTAACTCTCACATCCATATATGACCACAGGAAAAACCATAGCCTTAACTAGATGGACCTTTTTTGGCAAAGTAATCTCTCTGCTTTTCAATATGCTATCTAGGTTGGTCATAATTTTTCTTCCAAGGAGTAAGCGTCTTTTAATTTCATGGCTGCAGTCACCATCTGCAGTGATTTTGGAGCCCAAAAAAGTCTGACACTGTTTCCACTGTTTCCCCATCTATTTGCCATGAAGTGATGGGACCAGAAGCCATCATCTTCATTTTCTGAATGTTGAGTTTTAAGCCAACTTTTTCACTCTCCTCTTTTAGTTTCATCAAGAGGCTTTTTAGTTCCTCTTCACTTTCTGCCATAAGGGTGGTGTCATCTGCATATCTGAGGGTATTGATATTTCTCCTGGCAATCTTGATTCCAGCTTGTGCTTCCTCCAGCCCAGCATTTCTCATGATGTACTCTGCATAGAAGTTAAATAAGCAGGGTGACAATATACAGCCTTGATGTACTCCTTTTCCTATTTGGAACCAGTCTGTTGTTCCATGTTCAGTTCTAACTATTGCTTCCTGACCTGCATACAGGTTTCTGAAGAGGCAGGTCAGGTGGGTCTGGTAAGATCTTTCTATTGTTAGTTCTAATCTTGTTAATTTAAAATGTCTATTGTGGCAGTGGGCCTGAAAAAAGTATATAAGGCCTTGATAAGCTTAGCACTCTCTGTCCCCCTTCTGATGTCTATGTCAGAAGTTTTCTCTGTTCCATTTTATACTTTAATAAAACTCTGGTACACCAAAGCTCTTGAGTGATCAGGTCCCTGGTCCTGAAGCGAAATCTTCTTTGGAGCTCACAAATCCAATATTGTTCATTGAAAGCTATCAGTCACTTCAGTAACTGGCTTTGTCTTCTACCCCAGTCAACTGACATCTTCCCTAGGCCTTAGGCAACCACTGATCCTATATCTGTCACTGAGATTACAATGTACTTTCTAGAGTTTCATCTGAATGAAATTATACAAATATGAATGGACAAAAGCTGCTGTGAATATTTGAGTATGTGTGTTTTTGTGAATAAATTGTTTTGTATTTCTTGGGTAAATACTTAGGAGTAGGATTGCTAAGGCAATGGCACCCCACTCCAGTACTCTTGCCTGACGAATCCCATGGATTGAGGAGCCTGATAGGCTGCAGTCCATGGGGTCGCTAGCAGTCGGAGACGACTGAGTGACTTCACTTTCACTCTTCCCTTTCATGCATTGGAGAAGGAAATGGCAACCCACTCCAGTTCTTGCCTGGAGAATCCCAGGGACGGGGGAGCCTGGTGGGATGCCATCTCTGGGGTTGCACAGAGTCGGACACGACTGAAGCGACTCAGCAGCAGCAGCAGCAGCATGTATAACTTTATGAGAAACAGCCAAACTATTTTGTAAAGCAGCTTTAAAATATAAAACTATTTTATATTCCTGCCCCTCCACTCTTGGTGACACTTGCTATTGTCAGTTTTTTATATTTTAACCACTCTTGTGGGGATGTGGAATTTCATCCTGGTTTTAATTTGTATTTCCCTCTTTCCTTCTTTACTTCCCCCCTCCCGCCCTCTCTATTCCTTCCTGCTTGCCCTCCCTCCTTCATTCATTTCATCCTATTTTGGCCATGCTGCATGGGTTGTGGGATCTTAGTTCCCCAAACAGGGTTTGGATCTGGGCCACAGCTGTGAAGGCTACAATCCTAACAACTAGGCTGCCAGAGAACTCCTAATTTGCATTTCTTTATGACTGATAACATCTTTTCATGTGCTTTTTGATCACATGCGTACTTTTCTTCCACACAACTATCCCTTCACAGTTGTGGGTCTGGACTCATCATCTGTGTTCTTCTGCTCATTTTTATTGGGATGCTTGTCTTCTTATTTTTGAGTCACAAGTGTTCTTTATCCGTTCTGTATACAAGTCCTTATTAGAAACATATCTTGCTGATGCTTTCTCCTAGTGTCTGGTTTACACTTCTATATTTTTAAAAAGGTATCCTTCAAAGAGCAGAAGTTTTATGTTTTGATAAAGTCTGATGAGTCGAGTTTTTGATAGTCTGTACTTTTGTGTCCTAAGAAATCTTTGCCTACTCTGAGGTGTGAAGATTTGGTCTTATGTTTCCTTCAAAAAAGTTGATGGTAAAGAATCCACCTGCAGTGCAGGAGACCTGGGTTTGATCCCTGAGTTGGGAAGACCCCCTAGAGGAGGGCATGGCAAGCCACTCCAGTATTCTTGCCTGGAGAATCCCCATGGACAGAGGAACCTGGTGGACTGTAGTCCTTGGGGCTGCAGAGAGTCAGACACAGCTGAGCGACTAAGCACAAGGTGCGAAGATTTGGTCCCATGTTTCCTTCAAAAGTTTAATGCAATAGTTTTAACTTTTATGTTTAGGTTTATGAGATTGGAAGTGGGGGAACACCCTCTCTCTCAGGGGTCATGCTCGAGAAATGTCCTTTTCTGTTTTTGGACTTTTTTGGAGTGACCTCACGCACACCCCTGGCTTCAGTCTCCACCGTATGCTGAGGGTTCCAAGTCCATCTGTGCAGTTCAGACCCTCCTCTGCTCCAGACCCAGGAAGCCAACCACCTTGGACATATCCTTCTGGTGTTTCATAGGCACCAGGAAGACATGCTCCTCCCTCCCCACAGCCCTGCTTTTGCCAAGCCCTGCCTCCATCTCTGTGAAGGTACCAGCATCCTCCATGGGTCCCGCTCTCCCCAGGGGCTCTGAGTTCAAGAAGTGCCAACAGAGATCAGATGACGCTAGTGTCTACACAAAAGGCCAGCGAGTTAATTTAGAATGGGGGTGGTGGTGGCAGCACTCAGCTGTGCCCTGCTCTTTTCGACTCCATGGACTGTAGTCCACCAGGCTCCTCTGTCCATGAGATTTCCCAGGCGAGAATACTGGAGTGGAGAGCCATTTCCTGCTCCAGGGAATCTTCCCAATCCAGGGATCAAAGCTGCAGTTTCTGCATTGGCAGCTGGATTCTTTACCACTGCACCACCTAGACTGGGGGAGAGAGCCCTTAAATGGGACAAGATGTGCCTGCCACCATCCTATACTCACAGTCCTTTTAATGGGTTTGGGGGACTAGTTCAGGGGCTGAAACATTTCACCCATAGCTAAGAAACCTCTTCTAGTGCCCTATCTATGCACAGCTCCCAAATCCAAACCGTACTTTTTTGGGCGATGCAGGACGCCCTCAGCAGCCCCGCCTCTGCCTTCTCTGGGCCCATCCTTTATGCACTGCCATAGGAACCTGGAATGTTAGGTCCATGAATTAAGGGAAACTGGAAGAGGTCACACAGGAGATGGCAAGAGTCAACACTGACATTTTAGGAATCAGCGAACTAAAATGGACTGGAATGGGTGAATTTAACTCAGATGACCATTATATCTACTACTGTGGGCAAGAATCCCTTAGAAGAAATGGAGTAGCCATCATGGTCAACAAAAGAGTCCGAAATGCAGTACTTGGATGCGATCTCAAAAACGACAGAACGATCTCTGTTTGTTTCCAAGGCAAACTATTCAATATCACAGTAATCCAAGTCTATGCCCCAACCAGTACTGCTGAAGAAGCTGAAGTTCAGTGGTTATACAAAGACCTACCAGACCTTCTAGAACGAACAGCCCCCAAAGATGTCCTTTTCATTATAGGGGACTGGGATGCAAAAATAGGAAGTTAAGAAATACCTGGCGTAACAGGCAAATTTGGCCTTGGAGTACAGAATGAAATAGGGCAAAGGCTAATAGAATTTTGCCAAGAAAATGCATTGGTCATAGCAAACACCCTCTTCCAACAGCACAAGAGAAGACTCTACATATGGACATCATCAGATAGTCAATACTGAAATCAGATTGATTATATTCTTTGCAGTCAAAGATGGAGAAGCTCTATATAGTCAGAAAAAACAGGCCCAGGAGCTGACTGTGGCTCAGATCATGAACTCCTTATTGCCAAATTCAGACTCAGATTGCAGGAAGTAGGGAAAACCACTAGACCATTCAAGTGAATTTGCTCAGTCGTGTCCGACTCTTTGTGACCCTATGGACTGTAGCCCACCAGGCTCCTCCATCCATGGAATTTTCTAGGCAAGAGCACTGGAGTGGGTTGCCATTTCCTTCTCCAGGGGATCTTCCCAACCCAGGGATTGAACCCAGGTCTCCTGCATTGTGGGCAGGTGCTTTACTGTCTGAGCCACCAGGGAATCCCTCTAGACCATTGAGGTATGACCTAAGTCACATCCCTTATGGTTATACAGTGGAAGTGACAAATAGATCCAAGGGATTAGATCTGATAGAGTGCCTGAAGAACTACTGATGGAGGTTCGTGACATTGTACAAGAGGCAGGGATCAAGACCATTCCCAAGAAAAATTAACTGCAAAAGGCAAAATGGTTGTCTGAGGAGGCCTTACAAATAGCTGAGAAAAGAAGAGAAGCAAAAAGCAAAGGAAAGATGTATCCATTTGAATCCAGCGTTCCAAAGAATAGCAAGGAGATATAAGAAAGACTTCCTCAGTGATCAGTGCAAAGAAAGAGGAAAACAACAGAATGGGAAAGAACAGAGATCTCTTCAAGAAAATTAGAGATGTCAAGGGAACATTTCATGCAAAGATGGGCACAATAAAGGATAGAAATGGTATGGACCTAACAGAAATAGAAGATATTAAGAAGAGGTGGCAAGAATACACAGAACTATACAGAAAAGATCTTAATCACCCAGATGACCACGATGGTGTGATCACCAGCCTAGAGCCAGACGTCCTGGAATGTGAAGTCAAGTGGGCCTTAGGAAGCATCAGTACAAACAAAGCTAGTGGAAGTGATGGAATTCCAGTTGAGCTATTTCAAATCCTAAAAGTTGATGCTGTGAAAGTGCTGCACTCAATATGCCAGCAGATTTGGAAAACTCAGCAGTGGCCACAGGACTGGGAAAGGTGAGTTTTTATTCCAATCTCAAAGAAACGCAATGCCAAATAATCCTCAAACTACCGCATAATTGCATTCATCTCACACGCTAGTAAAGTAATGCTCAAAATTTTCCAAGCCAGGCTTCAACAATACGTGAACCGTGAACTTCCAGATGTTCAAGCTGGATTTAGAAAAGGCAGAGGAACCAGAGTTTAAATTGCCAACATCTGTTGGATCATCGAAAAAGCAAGAGAGTTCCAGAAAAACATCTATTTCTGCTTTATTGACTATGCCAAAGCCTTTGAGTGTGTGGACCACAACAAACTGTCAGAAATTCTGAAAGAGATGGGAATACCAAACCACCTGACCTGCCTCTTGAGAAATCTGTATGCAGGTCAGGAAGCAACAGTTAGAACTGGACATGGAACAATGGACCTGTTCCAAATAGGGAAAGGAGTATGTCAAGGCTGTGTATTGTCACTCTGCTCATTTAACTTCTATGCAGAGTACATCATGAGAAATGCTGGGCTGGAGGAAGCACAAGCTGGAATCAAGATTGCCAGGAGATCTATCAATAACCTCAGATATGCAGATGACCCCACCCGTATGGCAGACAGTGAAGAAGAACTAAAGAGCTTCTTGATGAAAGTAAAAGAGGAGAGTGAAAAAGATGGCTTAAAACTCAACATTCAGAAAATGAAGATCATGGCATCTGGTCCTATCACTTCATGGCAAATAGATGGGAAATAGTGACAGGGTTTATTTTGGGGGGCTCCAAAATCACTGCAGATGGTGACTGCAGCCATGAAATTAAAATATGCTTGCTCCTTGGAAGAAAAGCTATGACCAACCTAGAGAGCATAATAAAAAGCAGAGATATTACTTTGCCAAAAAAGTTCTGTCTAGTCAAAGCTATGGTTTTTTAAGTAGTCATGTATGGTTGTAAGAGTTGGACTATAAAAAAAGCTGAGCACGGAAGAATTGATGGTTTTAAACTATGGTGTTGGAGAAGACTCTTGAGAGTCCCTTGGACTGCAAGGAGATCCAACCAGTCCATTCTAAGGGAGATCAATCCTGGTGTTCATTGGAAGGACTGATGTTGAAGCTGAGACTCCAATAATACTTTGGCCACCTGATGGGAAGAGCTGACACATTTGGAAAGACCCTGTTGCTGGGAAAGATTGCAGGCAGAAGGAGAAGGGGACGAGAGAGGATGCGATGGCTGGATGGCATCACCGATTCAATGATGAGTTTCAGTAAACTCTGGGAGTCGGTGATGGACAGGGAGGCCTGGCATGCTGCAGTCCATGGGGTTGGAGTCAGAGAAGACTAAGCGACTGACCTGAACCGAACTGAACGTTTGCTGTGACCGCCCCCTGCTGGAAGAATTCCTGTACTGCCTCTCAATTGACTCAGTCCCCAATATGGTTTCAACTGGGATACAGGCCCTCACCTCACACAAACAGCCTGTGAGGAGGACCCCTGGGGTCCACGCTGACCCCTCTGAATTATTCCCCACTTGTCTGCAAAAGGCATTCTTAAAAAGCACATACTTGGCCACACCTACTTCAGTAGCTACCCCAGTCTTTGGATGAAGTTCAAGCCCCAGCCTGACTCACATGTCCCGTGGAGAGCTGGTGTTCGGTTATAGGTTGGATAGAGGCTACCTCAAAAAAGATATGTTGTGGGACTTCCTTGGCGGCGCCGTGGATAAGAGTCTGCCTGCCAATGCAGGGGACAAGGGTTTGATCCCTGGTCTGGGGAGATTCCGCATACTGTGGAGTCACTAAGTCCACGCGCCACAACGGAACCTGTGCTGTCTTCTCGAGCCTCGGAACCACAGCCACTGACCCCATGTGCTGCAACAGCTGAAGCCCGTGAGCCTAGAGCTCCTGCTCCCGACGAGAGACGCCATCACGACGAGAGGCCCATGCGCCACAGTGAGGTGGAGGCCCCGCCCACCACAACTAGAGAAAGCCTGCACGTAGCAACTAAGACACAGGACAGCCAAAAATAAATAAATGCATAAGTTTTTACCCTTGGGTCAGGAAGATCCCCTGGAGAAGGAAATGGAACCCACTCCAGTATTCTTGCCTGGGAAATCCCATGGATAGAGGAGTCTGGTGTGCTACAATCCAAAAATAATTCCAGCATAGCAAAAAAAAAAAAAAAAAAAAAAGATGATTCTAACACTCAACAGCTCTGCATGTAAGTGTATTTAGATACTGTGTCTTGACAGAGATAGTCAAGTTAACTGAGCTATGACTTGCTGTTATTGTTGAGTCACTAAGTTGTGTCTGACTCAGTTTTGACTCCATGGACTGAAGTCCCCCAGGCTCCTCTGTCCATGGAATGCTCCAGGCAGGAATACTGGAGTGAGTTGCCATTTCGTCCGCCAGGGGAATCTCCCCAGCTCAGCGATTGAACCCAGGTCTCCTGCCTTGGCAGGCAGATTCTTTACCTCTGAGCCACCAGGAAAGTGCTCAATGCAACTGGTGTCTTTATAAAAAGAGACTCAGTCACAGAAACAGGCATGCCCAGAAGGAAGACAGTGTAAAGACACGCAGGGGGAAGAAGGGCACAGAGTGATGCATCTCCAATCTACGGAGGACCAAAGTTGCAGGCGGACAGCGAAGTCGGAAGAGGCAAGGAGAGGTTCCCCTTTAGAGCCTTCGGACGGAGGGTGGCCCTGTGGCACCTTGATTTGGACTGTGCCCTTCAGAATGTGGGGCCGCCTCGATGGCTCAGCAGGTAAAGAATCTGCCTGCAATGCAGGAGCCACAGGAGACATGGGTTTGATCCCTCCAGAGGAAGAGCCTCTGGAGTCAGAAAGGACAGCCCTCTCCAGTATCCTTGCCTGGGAAATCTCATGGACAGAGGAGCCTGGAGGCTACAGTTCATGGGGTCGAAAAGAGTCAGACATGACTGAGTGCAACCACCTCCAGAATCAGTTCAGCTCAGTCATTCAGTCATGTCCGACTCTTTCTGACCCCAAGAACTGCAGCATACCAGGCTTCACTGTCCATCACCAACTCCCAGAGCTCGCTCAAACTCATGTCCATCGAGTTAGTGATGCCATCCAACCATCTCATTCTCTGCCATCCCCTTCTCCTCCTGTCTTCAATCTTTCCCAGCATCAGGGTCTTTTTCAATGAATCAGTTCTTCACATCAGGTGGCCAAAGTATTGGAGCTTCAACTTCAGCATCAGTCCTTCCAATGAATATTCAGGACTGATTTCCTTTAGGATGGACTGGTTGGATCTTCTTAATGTCCAAGGGACTCAAGAGTCTTTTCCAACACCACAGTTCAAAAGCATCAGTTCTTTGGTGCTCAGCTTTCTTTATTGTCCAGCTCTCACATCCGTACATGACTACTCAAAGAAACATAGCTTTGACTAGATGGACCTTTGTCGGCAAAGTAATGTCTCTGCTTTTTAATATGCTGTCTAGGTTGGTCATGGCCTTCCTTCCAAGGAGCAAGAATCTTTTAATTTCATAGATGCAGTCACCATCTGCAGTGATTTTGGAACCCAAGAAAATAAAGTCAGCCACTGTTTCCACTGTTTCTCCATCTATTTGCCATGAAGTGATGGGACTGGATGTCATGATCTTAGTTTTTTGAAGGATGAGTTTTAAGCCAACTTTTTCACTCTCCTCTTTCATTTTCATCAAGAGGCTCTTTAGTTCCTCTTTGGTTTCTGCTGTAAGGGTGGTGTTATCTACAAACCTGAGGCTATTTGTATTTCTCCCGGCAATCTTGATTCCAGCTTGTGCTTCTTCCAGCCCAATGTTTCTCATGATGTACTCTGCATATAAGTTAAATAAGCATGGTGACAATATATAGCCTTGACATACTCCTTTCCCTATTTGGAACCAGTCCATTGTTCCACGTCCAGTTCTAACAGTTGCTTCTTGACCTGCATACAGGTTTCTCAGGAGGCAGGTCAGGTCTGGTATTCCCATTTCTTTGAGAATTTCCCACAGTTTGTTGTGATCCACACAGTCAAAGGCTTTGGCATAGTCAATAAAGCAGAAATACATGTTTTTCTGGAACTCTCCTGCTTTTTTGATGATCCAACAGATGTTGGCAATTTAATCTCTGGTTCCTCTGACTTTTCTAAATCCAGCTTGAACATCTGGAAGTTCTCAGTTGGCATATTGTTAAAGCCTGGCTTCGAGAATTTTGAGCATTACTTTGCTAGTGTGTGAGATGAGTGCAATAGTGTGGTAGTTTGAGGGTTATTTGGCATTTCCTTTCTTAGGGATTGGATTGAAAACTGACCTTTCCCAGTCCTGTGGCCACTGCTGAGTTTTCCAAATTTGCTGGCATATTGAGTGCAGCATTTTAACAGCATCAATTTTAGGATTTGAAATAGCTCAGCTGGAATTCCATCATCTCCACTAGCTTTGTTTGTAGTGATGCTTCCTAAGGCCCACTTGACTTTGGACTCCATACTGTCTTGCTCTGGGTGAGTGATCACATCACTGTGGTTATCTGGGTCATGAAGATCCTTTTTGTATAGTTCTGTTTATGTTGCCACCTCTTCTTAATATATTCTGCTGCTGTTAGGTCCGTACCATTTCTGTCCTTTATTGTGCCCATCTTTGCATGAAGTGTTCCCTTGTTATCTCTAATTTTCTTGAAGAGATCTCTAGTCTTTCCCATTCTGTTGTTTTCCTCTATTTCTTTGCAGTCATCATGAAGAAGGCTTTCTTATCTCTCTTTGTCTTCAGTTTCAGTCTGAATTTGGCAGCAAGGAGTTCATGATCTGAGCCACAGTCAGCTCCTGGTCTTGTTTTTCCTGACTGTATAGAGCTTCTCCATCTTTGGCTGCCAAGAGTATGATCAATCTGATTTCAGTGTTGGCCAGCTGGTGATGTCCATGTGTGGAGTCTTCTCTTGTGTTGTTGGAAGAGGGTGTTTGCTATGACCAGTGCGTTCTATTGGCAAAACTCTGTTAGCCTTTCCCTCGCTTATGTTGTACTCCAAGGCCAAACTTGCCGGTTACTCCAGGTATCTCTTGACTTCCTACTTCTGCATTCCAGTCCCCTATAATGAAAAGGACATCTATTTTTGGTATTAGCTATAGAAGGTGTTGTAGGTCATCACAGAACCATTCAACTTCAGCTTCTTCAGCATTACTGGTCGGGGTATAGACTTGGATTACTGTGATATTGAATAGTTTGCCTTGGAAATGAACAGAATTTTGTTGTTTTTGAGATTTCATCAAAGTGCTGCATTTCAGACTCTTTTGTTGATTATGAGGGCTACTCCATTTCTTCTAAGGGATTCTTGCCAACAATAGTAGATATAATGGTCATCTGAGTTAATTTCACCCATTCCAGTCCATTTGAGTTCGCTGATTGCTAAAGTGTTGATGTTCACTCCTGCCATTTCCTGTTTGACCACTTCCAATTTATCTTAATTCATGGACTTAACATTCCAGGTTCCTATGCAATGTTGCTATTTTCAGCATTGAGCTTTGCTTCCATCACTAGTCACATCCACAGCTGGGTGTTGTTTCGCTTTGGCTCCATCTCTTCATTTTTCTGGAGTTATTTCTCCTCTGATCTCTAGTAGCATATTGGGCACCTACAGACGTGGGGAGTTCATCTTTCGGTGTCCTATCTTTTTGCCTTTTCATACTGTTCATGGGGTTCTGAAGGCAAGAATAGTGAAGTGGTTTGTCATTCCCTTCTCCAGTGGACCACATTCTGTCAGATCTCTCTACCATGACCTGTCCATCTTGGGTGGCCCTAGACGGCATGGCTCACAGTTTCATTGAGTTAGACAGGCTGTGGTCCATGTGATCAGTTTGGTTAGTTTTCTGTGAATGAGGTTTTCATTCTGTCTGCCCTCTGATGAATAAGGATGAGACTTATGGAAGCTTCCTAATGGGAGAGACTGATGGGGGAAACTGGGTCTTGTTCTGATGGGCAGGGCTAAGCTCAGTAAATCTTTAATCAATATCTGTTGAAGGGTGGGGTTGTGTTCCCTCACTATTGTTTGGCCTGAGGCCAAACTGTCCACCCACGCCTCCACCGGACACTCCTGGAGACTCATAGGCAAGTCTGGCTCAGTCTCCCACTGGCCTCCAAAGTCAAATTCCCTGGAATTCTCAGTGCCTTTGCCAGATCCCCAGGTTGGGAATTCTGTTGTGGGTCCTAGAGCTTTCTCAACAGTGCGAGCATTTGTTTGATATCATTGTTCTGCAGCTTGTGGGTTGTCTGCTCGGTGGCTCTATGGTGGGGCTAATGGCAACTTCCTCCAAGAGGGCTGATGCTACACTCTGGGTGACCCAGGTCTGCTGCAGCCAGAGCCCCTGTCCTCATGGCAGGCCGCTGCTGGCTTGTGCCTCTGCACGAGATACTCAAACACTCAAAGGCAGGTCTGGCTCTGTCCCTGGGGGTCTCCGCATCCTATAGCACACAAGGTTTTGTTTGAGTCCACTGAGCATCTCTGGCAGGTATGGGGTTTGATTCTAAATGCGATTTCGCCCCTCCTACATCTCACTGTGGCTTCTCATTTGCCCTTGGACGTGGGGTATCTTTTTTTGGTGGGGTCCAACATTCTCCTGTCGATGGTTGTTCAGCAGCGAGTTGCAATTTTGGAGTTGTCACAGGAGAAGATGAGCGCATGTCCTTTGACTCTGCTACCAGAGTGGGAGGCAACGCATTTTTGTTGTTCCAAGTCACCCTGTTCCAGGCACTTTGAGGTGAACACAGCCCTCTCCGTTTTCAGTCCCTTGCTACCTGCTCTTGCAAGTTTCATGAGATTCCCATGGTGTAGAGTTCTTTACTGTCAAGGACACTTCTTGCTTATTCATACCTCTGTTCAGGGGAAGGTGGGGCCCATCAAAGCACCAACTGTGGCTTGCCTTCGTGTAAAAAATCATAAAACTTGGTGTGGGCAAGGCAGTCTCATGGAAGCAGTTTTATTTATTTATAAGTTATTTTATTAAATTATTTATAAATATGCAATAAAATGTGTATTGAATTTATTTATTTATTTATTTTGGCTGTATCAGGTCTTAGCTGTGGCAGGCAGGATCTTCGCTGTGGCACACAAGGTTGGTTGCCCCATGGTACATGGATGTTAGTTTCTCAACCAGGGATTGAACCCATGTCCTTTGCATTAGAAGGCAGATTCTTAGCCACTGGACCACCAGGGAACTCCCATGCATGTAGTGTTTTGGCCCTCACTTGGCAGCATAAGAATGGGCCTTGGGCTTGGAACTCTTCCTCCATAGGAGCCACCCAGCCTGTGCTAGGCTTATCACCTTGTGTGAGAGTGTATTTCCCTGTTTCAGGCTCAGTGACTGCTCTTCTGTCTTTGAAGTGCACGCATGTTATGGAACTCGGCCAACCCTCCTGTTACACGGTCCTCCTCAGGGAGGGGGCAGGGTCTTTCTACTGGGCATAAGAGGGATGCACGTAGGCAAATTGCTCTGTGTCGGCCATCAGGGGAGACTGGCTGATTGTGGGTACCAATGCCCACTGTTGGGGCTAATCGTTCTCTGTGTAAGGAAAGTGTTCTTCCTTCCGGTGCTTGACTGTGCTCTTCCTGGTGATTCAGGTACCAAGATGCAGTGGGGAGATGTGTTTGGACTTCCACTCCTGGCGGCTGGCATAGTGATGACCTTGGCTATTCCCCATGGAGTTGGTGCCTGGCTCTGGTTTTGCTGACAAGTGCCCTGGAATCTGCTTGACAGATATGATAGGATTTAAGCTGGGAGTGGAGGTGAGAAAGTGAGCCTTGGGGAAAACATGCAGGAATATGGCTGGGACAGAAAGAATCCGGGAAAAGAGCTGAGATGTTGCTGTTGGAGATCCGGGATCTTGGACCGCAGCCTCCAAGGATGGTTAAAGCAACGACCCCAGCACGGCGGCAGCCTGTGTGATACAGGAGGCACACTGGCCTGCATGCATTTGCCCCATGATGAAATCTGTGGTCAACGTGGATCCCGAATGAGGGAAACCTTTCTCCCAAAGGAAAACGTCAGCCTGGCCGGACATGTGGATCATGGCAGGATGTCGTTATGGCAGAAGCCCTGGATGCAGAAGAGGGTGCTCAGTGAGAAAGCTGGGCAGCCCAGAAAGTCCTGCCGTCTTCCCCAGGGCAGATTAGACATGGAGAGGTCACATTCTGTTGAGCACACGTGGCCATCAGTCTCTGTAGTAGGGTCACCTCATGGATCTGAGACACAGTCATTGCATAGGCCCCATGTCAGAAGGGTCTCACAAATTCTGGAGCTACTCTGTTCTGAGGAATCTGTCCTTTTCAGGATTTGGTCTGTAACTGACCTTGGAGAAAAATCTGAACATAAACTATAAGATATAATAAAGGTCCAGATTAATTCACTTCAGTCCCTAACCAGAGTAGTGGAGGACAGGTACCTTCTGCATCAGAAGAGGATTCAGAGAACCTGCATGGAAGCATGGGGCCAGCTTCCTCCTGTCCAGGGTGAGCAAGGTCTGGGACCTGGCGCCCTCTGAACCCCACTGTCATTACAAAGGGCTGCCTTGCCCACTGATGATATAGATAACAGGAAGTTCTATTCCATGAGGTGACAAAGGATTCTCATGCAGCCCTTCTGCTGTTGTCCTCAAGGATCCTTCCAGATGTTTCCATATCAGGCAGCTGCTCCAACACACTCTCTCCTGAGCAGTGCAAGAGGTGTCCAGTGTGGAACTGGAACAAACCAGAGAGCCACCATCCCCTCCCTGCTGAGAAAGCAGCCCTAGCAATGTAATACATTTCCCTGGATTAGCTCTGTGTTCACCTATGAATTGGGGTGAAAGAGTTTAAAGAGTTCTTAGATAAGGTCACATTCAGCAGAGGTTCTGGGTGGGGATTGGGGCAGAGGTGACTCCTCAGCATTCAGTCCAGCTCCAGAGAACACAGATAGCAGAGAGGTAGGAGGTGCTCAAGGGAATGGGCAGGCACAGCCTTGCCTCGGGTCTTGGATGAAGAACAAGAGTGTGAACTAGAATGTTCCCCAGGGGGAGCAGCAGAGTCAGAGGAGATTTTCCAAAGTAAGGGGGTGTGATCTTTCCCTGGGTGAAATCAGAGGTGATGAAACAGGCGTAGTCTTATCCTGTAATAAGCAATGTTCGAAGGGCACGCTGCCTTCCAATAACATGCAAGTTTGCTTAAGTGACTTGATGATAAGATAAGACAAGGGAACAAATATAGGTGGCACAGCCTCACCAGAGATGGAGTACATTCTGATTTGTGCAGAGATGGCCCTGGGACTGCAGCTTCGGCAGCAGCAGGTGCTGACTGGACTCTTGCTCTGTGTGTGCGTCGGGCTGAGGCTTGGAAGGTGCTGGTTGTCCCCATCGCAGCCACTGGCTCAGCATGCGGGAAGCCGTGTGGGAGCTCCATGCCAGGGGTCACCAAGCAGTGGTCGTTGCTCCGGAGGTGAACCTGCACATCAAGGCAGAGGACTTTTTTACTGTGAAAGTCTACGCTGTTCCCTACACACAGGATGAGTTTGATTCCATCATGAGGACTCATATTCATGTGTTTTTCCAAAGAGTACATTTTCTTACAATGTTTTGGGAAGCTATGGCAACTTCGAAAAATTTTTCTTTTCTGTATGAAAGGTCTTGTGAGGCACTCTTGTATAACAAGGACTTGATCAGAGACCTGAATGCCAGTTCCTTTGATGTGGTTCTAACAGATCCTTTTAACCCCTGCGGGGCAGTGCTGGCTAAGTATCTGTCCATTCCTGCTGTGTTTTTTTTGCGATTTCTTCCCTGTGACTCAGATGTTGAGGGCACAGCATGCCCGAACCCTTTTTCTTATGTTCCTCGGTTATTAACAAGGAATTCAGACCACATGACGTTCTTCCAAAGGGTCAAGGACATGTTCTACCCTCTGCACCTGAAGCACATTTGCCAGGTTGCTTTCACTCCTTATGCACATATGGCCTCTGAGCTTCTTCAGAGAGAGGTGTCGCTGGGGGAGATTCTTGCCTCTGGATCCGTGTGGCTGTTCAGAAGAGACTTTGTGATGGACTACCCACGGCCGATCATGCCCAGCATGGTGTTCATTGGGGGCATCAGCTGTGCCAACAGGAAACCGTTATCTCAGGTGTGTACTGCTGCTTTTGTTCAATCAGTGCTCCCAGTGGAACACATTCTTTTAATTAAAACAATTTAAAAAATGTTTTCATTTTTCATTTCATTCTTCAGTGAAATGATGAGTTTCAACCACTGGACAGACGGAATTCCCAAGTGGAACATATTTTTAAAAGACAACCTAGTTCCACATGCTTGCTAATCTACTCCTCTTTCTAAAGGTTGCTGCCTTGCATTCTCTTTTGAACAGTCTTTGGTGTGATACATTGTTAAAGTGCTCCAGGAGTGACCTGTAAGTTTCTGATGGACTGTGAGAGGAATGAGAGGCAGGGGTGAAGGGCCATGTTAGGTCTGAGAAGGAATGGGGTGGTTCGACCATGGTTGCCCTTTCATACAACCTCTGTTGTAATGGTTGTGCAGTTTTCTGATTCTAGTAGAAGCCAAGAACTTGAGCTGTGAATCCACCCATCATGGGTTTTTTGCTTGAGGGTGTTCAATTGGAGGAGGAAAGAACTGGCAAATTGCATATTGCCTTGATACTTCATCAAGGTTTTGGCTTGGAAAGGTATTAGGGGTGGTCACTGGAGACCTCAACCCCAAAAGGAAGCAGAAGTTTCAGAGAGGTTGAATAAATAGAGTGGAAGGGAGAGAAAACCGCAGATGAAAGTCGGGGTTTCTGTGATCAGAGAGAGGAATAATTGAGCCAAGTTTCTTGAGATGGAGCTGTGCTGACCAGAAGCTGGGGCCTGGGGTAAAATGGGGGGAGGTACAGAGCTGAATGGCATGTCAGATAGGTCTTCAGCATGGGCCACTGAGGTCCTCAAAGGCTAGTGGTGGGGGCTGGAGAGGAGGTCAAACTGAGCCACGAGCACAGTGAAGGTGGCGACAGTGATGCTGAGAACTGAGTCAAAGAGGAAGGGACTGAGTGCATCCCCACGCCTACCACAGCCCAGTCACCAGCCCTGCGTTTCTATGGTGCAAGCCATGGCTTTCCTCATAGTTACAGAGTCTGCTTATATGAACCCTGAATTGTTGCTGTTGTTGAGTTGCCAAGTTGTGTCCAACTGTTTGTGGCCCCATGGACTGTGGCACACCAAGCTTCCCTGTCCTTCACTATCTCCTGGAGCTTGCTCAAACTCATGTCCATGGAGTCAGTGATGCCATTCAGGCATCTCATCCTCTGTCGTCCCCTTCTCCTGCCCTCAATCTTTTCCAGCATCAGGGTCTTTTCCAATGAGTCAGTTCTTCTCATCAGGTGGCCAAAATATTGGAGCTTCAGTTTTAGCATCAGTCTTTCCAGTGAATATTCAGGGTTGATTTCTTTTAAGATCGACTTGTTTCATTTCCTTGCTGTCCAGGGGACTCTCTGGTCTCTTCTCCAGCACCTCAGTTTGAAAAGCATCAGTTCTTCAGTGCTCAACCTTCCTTATGGTCCAACATTCACATCCATATACAACTACTGGAAAAACCATAGTTTTGTTTATATCAACATTTGTTGACAAAGTGATATCTCTGCTTTTTAATACACTGTCTAGTTTTGTGGGAGTTTTTCTTCCAAGGGGCAAGCATGTTTTAATTTTGTGGCTACAGTCACCATCCGCAGTGATTTTGGAGCCCAGGGAAATAAAATCTGCCAGTGTTTCCCGTTTCCCCCATCTATTTGCCACGAAGTAATCTCACTGGATACCATGATCTTAATTTTTGAATGCTGAGTTTTAAGCCTGCTTTTTCACTCTCCTCTTTCACCCTCATTAAGAGACTCTTTCATTCTTCTTCATTTTCTGCCATGAGAGTGGTGTCATCTGCATGTCTGAGGTTGTTGATATTTCCCCTGGCAATCTTGATTCCAGCTTGTGATTCATCCTGTGTGGCATTTCACATGATGTGTTCTGCATATAAATTAGGTAAGGAGGATGACAATATACAGCTTTGACATAATCATTTCCAATTTTGAACTAGTTTGTTGTTCCATGTCCAGTTCTAAGTGTTGCTTCTAGACCTGCTTACAGGTTTCTCAGGAGGCAGGTAAAGTGGTCTGGTATTCCCCTCTCTTTAAGAGTTTTCCACAATTAATTGTGATCCACACAATCAAAGGCTTTCAAGTAGTCATGAAGCAGAAGCAGATTTCTTCTGGAATTCACTTGCTTTTTCTATGATCCAGTAGATGTTGGCCATGTGATCTCTGGTTCCTCTGCCTTTTCTAAATTCAGCTGTACATCTGGAAGTTTTTGATTCACATATTGCTTGAAGGATTTTGAGTATTGCCTTGCTAACATGTGAAATAATGGCACCCCACTCCAGTACTCTTGCCTGGAGAATCCCAGGGATGGGGGAGCCTGATGGGCTACTGTCTATGGGGTCACACAGAGTTGGACATGACTGAAGTGACTTAGCAGCAGCAGCAACATGTAAAATGAGCACAGTTGTCCAGTAGTTTGAAGATTCTTTGGCATTGTCTTTCTTTGAGATTGGAATGTAAACTGAACTTTTCCAGTCCTGTGGCCCTTGCTGAGTTTTCCAAATTTGCTGGTGTATTAAGTGCAGCACTTTAGCAGCATCAGTTTTAGGATTTGCAATAGCTCACCTGGAATTCCATCACTTCCAATAGCTTTGTTTAGAGTGATTCTTCTAAGGCCTGTTTGACTTCACACTGCAAGATGTTTGGCTATAGATGAATGACCACAATTTTGTGGTTATCTGGTGATTAAGACCTTCTTTTTGTATAGTTTTGTGTAGGTTCCTCTGTGCATGGACTGTTCCAGGGCCAGAAAACTAGAGTAGGTTACCATTTCCCACTCCAAGGGATCTTTAGACACCCAACCTAGGGATTGAATCCCTGTCTCTTGTGTCTCCTGCATTTGTAGGAGAATTCCTTACCACTGCACCATCTGGGAAGTCTTGAACATGAACTATAGATGTAATAAAGATCCAGAATAATGCGCTCTTCAGTCCCCACACAGATCAGTGGAAGTCTATGCGGTCCGCATCAGAAGAGGATTCAGAGAGCTTGCACGGAGGCATGGGGTCGTCCCTCCTGTCCAAAGTGAAGCAGCCCTGGAGTCTGGCATCCTCTGAACCCCACTGTCATTACAAAGAGCTGCCTTGCCCATTGATGATTTAGATAACAGGGAGTTCTATTCCATGAGGCAGAGAAAGAATTCTAAGCAGCCCTTCTGCGGTTGTCCTCAAGGATCCTTCCAGATGTTTCCATATCGGGCAGCTGTTCAGACAGACTCTCTCCTGAGCAGTGCATGAGGTGTTCAGTGTGTAACAGGAAGAAACCAGAGAGCCACCATCCCCTCCCTGCTGAGAGAAGGCTGTTCTCTTGATGTTATATGTTTCCCTGGATGTGCTCCGTGTTCACCCATGATGGGGGGAAAGAGTTTGAAGAGTTCTCAGATAAGGTCACATGCAGCAGTGGTTCTGGGTGGGGACTGGGGCAGAGGTGACGCCTCAGAGTTCAGTCCAGCTCCAGAGAACATGGTTAGCAGAGAGGTAGGAGGCGACAAAGGGAATGGACAGGCAAAGCCTTGCTTTGAATCTTGGATGAAAAAGAAGAGAGTGAACTAGAATGCTCCCCAGAGGAAGCAGCAGGTCAGAAGAGTTTTTCCAAGATAACGGGAGTGGGGTAACCATTCCCTGGGTGAAATCACAGGTGATGAAACCCAGGCATGGACTTATCCTGTAATGATTAATGTAAGGCGGGCACACTGCCTTCCAATGACATGCCATTTTGCTTAAGTAACTTGATGATAAAACAAAGATAAGGTAACAAATATAGGTGGCACAGCCCCACCAGAGACTCTAACTTCTGGTTTGTGCAGAGATGGCCCTGGGACTGCAGCTTCGGCGGCAGGTGTTGGCTGGACTCCTGCTCTGTGTGTGTGTCGGGCAATGGGCCGAGGCTGGGAAGGTGCTGGTGGTCCCCATGGAGGGCAGCCACTGGCTCAGCATGCGGGAGGCCGTGCGGGACCTCCACGCCAGAGGTCACCAAGCAGTGGTCGTTGCTCCGGAGGTGAACATGCACATCAAGGCAGAGGACTTTTTCACTGTGAAAGCCTACGCCGTTCCCTACACACAGGATGTGTTTGATTCCATCGTGAGGACTCATATTCATGTGTTTTTCCAAAGAGTACATTTTCTTACAATGTTTTGGGAAGCTATGGCAACTTTGAAAAATGTGTCTTTGCTCTTTGCAAGATCTTGTGAAGCACTATTGCATAACAAGGACCTGATCAGAGACCTGAATGCCAGTTCCTTTGATGTGGTTTTAACGGACCCTGTTCACCCCTGCGGGGCAGTGCTGGCTAAGTACCTGTCCATTCCTGCTGTGTTTTTTTTGCGTTTTATTCCCTGTGACTTAGATGTTGAGGGCACAGCATGCCCAAACCCTTTCTCATACATTCCTAGGTTATTAACAAAAAATCCAGACCGCATGACATTCTTCCAAAGGGTCAAGAACATGCTCTACCCTCTGGCCCTGAAGTACATTTGCCAGATTACCTTTACTCCTTATGCGCGAATGGCCTCTGAGCTTCTTCAGAGAGAGGTGTCGCTGGGGGAGATTCTTGCCTCCGGATCCGTGTGGCTGTTCAGAGGAGACTTTGTGATGGACTACCCACGGCCGATCATGCCCAACATGGTGTTCATTGGGGGCATCAACTGTGCCAACAGGAAACTGTTATCTCAGGTGTGTACTGCGGCTTTTATTCAGTCAGTGTTCCAAGTGGAACAAATTCTTTTAATTAAAGATATTTTAAAAACTTTTACACCACACTGCAAATTAGGCCCTTGCAGTGAAATGGACGGTTCCAATCACTAGACCAACAGGGAATTCCCAAGTGGAACATATTTTAAAACAACAGCCTACTTTCACATGCTTACTTATTTACTGATCTTTCTAAAGATTTCTACCTCTCATCTCCTTCACACACTCTTTGGCGAGATCCATAATTAAAGTGCTCCAGGAGTGTAGGTTTGTGATGGACTTTGAGACAAATGAGAGGCAGGGGTGAAGGTACATAGTAGGTTTGACAAGGAATGGAGTGATTTGACCATGATTGCCCTTTCCAACAGCATCTGTTGTAATGGTTGTGCAGTTTTCTGAATCTAGTAGGAGCCAAGAACTTGAGCTGTGAATGCATCCATCATGGGTTTTTTGCTTGAGGGTGTTCAATTGGAGGAGGAAAGAACTGGCAAACTGCATTTATTGCCCTGATACTTCATTGAGGTATTGTCTTGGAAAGGTATTGGGTGTGGTCACTGGAGAGCTCAACCCCAAAAGGAAGCAGAAGTTTCAGAGAGGTTGAATAAATAGAGTGGAAGGGAGAGAAGACCGGAGATGGAAGTCGGGCTTTCTGTGATCAGAGAGAGGAACAATTGAGCCCAGGTTTCTTGAGATGGAGCTGTGCTGACCAGAAGCTGGGGCCTGGGGTAAAATGGGGGGATGTACAGAGTTGAATGGCATGTCAGATAGGTCTTCAGCATGGGCCACTGAGGTCCTCAAAGGCTAGTGGTGGGGGCTGGAGAGGAGGTCAAAGTGAGCCACGAGCACAGTGAAGGTGGCGACAGTGATGCTGAGAACTGAGTCAAAGAGGAAGGGACTGAGCGCATCCCCATGCCTACCGCAGCCCAGTCACCAGCCCTGCATTTCTATGGTGCGAGCTACGGCTTTCCTCATACTTTCAGAGTCTGATCCTATTAACCCTGAATTATTGTTGTTGTTGTTCATTTGCCAAGTTGTGTCCAACTGTTTGTGGCCCCATGGACTGTGGCACACCAAGCTTCCCTGTCCTTCACTATCTCCTGGAGCTTGCTCAAACTCATGTCCATGGAGTCAGTGATGCCATTGAACCATCTCATCCTCTGTCTTCCTCCTGCCCTCAGTCTTTCCCAGCATCAGGTCCTTTTCCAATGAGTCAGTTCTTCTCATCAGGTGGCCAAAGTATTGGAGCTTCAGTTTTAGCATCAGTCTTTCCAGTGAATATTCAGGGTTGATTTCTCTTAGGATTGACTGGTTTGATTTCCCTGCTGTCCAGGGGACTCTATGGAGTCTTCTCCAGCACCACAATTTGAAAAGCATCAGTTCTTCAGTGCTCAGCTATCTTTATGGTCCAACATTCACATCCAATATGGCTGCTGGAAAAACCATAGGTTTGACTATATCAACTTTTGTTGGCAAAGTGATGTCTCTGCTTTTTAATATACACTCTAGTTTTGTCATAGCTTTTCTTCCAAGGAGCAAGTGTCTTTTAATTTTGTGGCTACATTCACCATCTGCAGTGATTTTGGAGCCCAAGGAAATAAAATCTGCCAGTGTTTCCACTTTCCCCCCATCTATTTGCCATGATCTTAATTTTTGAATGCTGAGTTTTAAGCCTGCTTTTTCACTCTCCTCTTTCACTCTCATTAAGAGACTCTTTCATTCTTCTTCATTTTCTGCCATGAGAGTGATATCATCTGCATATCTGAGGTTGTTGATATTTCCCCTGGCAATCTTGATTCCAGCTTGTGATTCAAGCTGTGTGGCTTTTCAAATGATGTACTCTGTATATAAATTAAATAAGAAGGATGACAATCTACAGCTTTGACATAATCATTTCCCAATTTTGAACTAGTTTGTTGTTCCATGTTCAGTTCTAACTGTTGCTTCTAGACCCACATACAGGTTTCTCAGGAGGCAGGTAACGTGGTCTGGTATTCCCACCTCTTTAAGAATTTCCCACAGTTTGTTGTGATCCGCACAATCAAAGGCTTTCAAATAGTCATGAAGCAGAAGGAGATTTTTTTTCTGGAATTCCCTTGCTTTTTCTATGATGCAGTGGATGTCGGTAATTGATCTCTGGTTTCTCTGCCTTTTCTAAATCCAGCTTGTACATCTGGAAGTTTTTGATTCACCTATTGTTTGAAGGATTTTGAGTATTGCCTTGCTAACATGTGAAATGAGCAAAGTTGTCCAGTAGTTTGAACATTCTTTGGCATTGTCTTTCTTTGAGTTTGGAGTGTAAACTGACCTTTTCCAATCCTGTGGCCCTTGCTGAGTTTTCCACGTTTGCTGGTGTATTAGGTGTAGCACTTTGGCAGCATCAATTTTAGGATTTGCAATAGCTCAGCTGGAATTCCATCACCTCCAGTAGCTTTGTTTACAGTGATTCTTCTAAGCCCTGCCTGACTTCACAGTGCAAGATGTTTTGCTCTCGCTGAGTGACCACACCTTTGTGGTTATCTGATGATATAGACTTTCTTGAATAGTTTTGTGTAGGCTCCTCTGTCTATGAGCTATACCAGGGAGAAAACTGAGTGAGTTACCATTTCCTACTCCAAGGGATCTTCCGACATCCAACCTAGGGATTGAGCATTCGTAGGAGAATTCTTTAGCACTGCACCATCTGGGAAGTCCTTAACATAATCTATAGATGTAATAAAGATCCAGAATAATGTGCACTTCAGTCCCTACACAGAGCAGTGGAAGCCTAGTGGGGTCTGCATCAGAGGAGGATTCAGAAAGCCTGCACGGAGGCGGGGGGCTGACCCTCCTGTCCAAAGTGAAGCAGCCGTGGAGCCTGGCGTCCTCTGAACCCCACTGTCATTACAAAGAGCTGCCTTGCCCACTGATGATTTAGATAACAGGAAGTTTTATTCCACGAGGCAGATAAAGAATTCTCAAGCAGCCCTTCTGTGGTTGTCCTCAAGGATCCTTCCAGATGTTTCCATATCGGGCAGCTGTTCAGACAGACTCTCTCTGGGGAGTGCAAGAGGTGTTCAGTGTGGAACAGGACCAAACCAGAGAGCCACCATCCCCTCCCTGCTGAGAGAAGGCTGTTCTCTTGATGTTATATGTTTCCCTGGATGTGCTTGGTATTCACCCATGATGAGGGGAAAGAGTTTGAAGAGTTCTCAGAGAAGGTCACATGCAGCAGCTGTTCTGGATGGGGACTGGGGCAGAGGTGACTCCTAAGTGTTGAGTCAAGCCCCAGAGAACATGGTTGGCAGAAAGGTAGGAGGTGACCAAGGGAATGGACAGGCACAGTCTTGCTTTGGCAATCAGATGAAGAACAAGAGAATGAACTAGAATGCTCCCTAGAGGAAGCAGCTGGTCAGAGAGCTGTTCCAAGATAAGGGGTTAACTGTTTCCTGGGTGAAATCAGAGGTGATGAAACCCAGGCATGGACTTATCCTGTAATGATTAATATAAGGCGGGCATGCTGCCTTCCAATGACATGCCATTTTGCTTAAGTGACTTGATGATAAGATAAAGATATGGGAACAAATATAGGTGGCACATCCCCACCAGAGACTGTAACTTCTGGTTTGTGCAGAGATGGCTCTGGCACTGCAGCTTCGGCGGCAGGTGCTGGCTGGACTCCTGCTCTGTGTGTGTGTCGGGCGATGGGCTGAGGCTGGGAAGGTGCTGGTGGTCCCCATGGAGGGCAGCCACTGGCTCAGCATGCGGGAGGCCGTGCGGGAGCTCCACGCCAGAGGTCACCAGGCAGTGGTCGTTGCTCCGGAGGTGAATATGCACATCAAGGCAGAGGACTTTTTCACCACGAAAACCTATGGTATTCCCTACACACAGGAGAAACTGGATTCCCTCATGAAGACTCATGTACATCTGCTCTTTGAAAAAGTACATTGGGTAACGATGTTTTTGAAAACTATGGCATCTTTGAAAAACGCGTCTTTGCTCTTTGAAAGGTCTTGTGAGGGGCTGCTGTATAACAAGGATCTTATCAGGCACCTGAATGCCAGTTCCTTTGATGTGGTTTTAACAGACCCTGTTCACCCCTGTGGGGCAGTGCTGGCTAAGTACCTGTCCATTCCTGCTGTGTTTTTTTTGAGGCAAATTCCATGTGACTTTGATGTTGAGGGAACAGCATGCCCAAACCCTTTTTCTTATGTTCCTCGGTTGTTAACAATGAATCCAGACCGCATGACATTCTTCCAAAGGGTCAAGAACATGCTCTACCCCCTGGCCCTGAAGTACATTTGCCAGGTTACTTTCACTCCTTATGCACGAATGGCCTCTGAGCTTCTTCAGAGAGAGGTGTCGCTGGGGGAGATTCTTGCCTCTGGATCCGTGTGGCTGTTCAGAGGAGACTTTGTGATGGACTACCCGCGGCCGATCATGCCCAACATGGTGTTCATTGGGGGCATCAACTGTGCCAACAGGAAACCGTTATCTCAGGTGTGTACTGCTTTGTTCAATCAGTGCTCCCAGTGGAGCACAATCTTTGAATTAAAAAATTAAAAAAAAATTTTTCACCTCACTGCAACCTAAGACTCTTGCGAAATGGACAGTTCCAATCACTAGACCATCAGGGAATTCCCAAGTGGAACATATTTAAAAAGAACAGCTTACTTCCACATGCTTACTTATCTACTGATCTTTCTCCGATTTCTACCTCTCATTCTCCTTTGAACAGTCGGTGGTGAGATCCATTATTAAAGTGCTCGAGAAGGGTAGTGTAGGTTTGTGATGGACTTTGAGACAAATGAGAGGCAGGGGTGAAGGTCCGTATTAGGTTTGACAAGAAATGGGGTGATTTGACCATGATTGCCCTTTCCAACAGCATCTGTTGTAACGGTCATGCTGTTTTCTGAATCTAGTAGGAGCGAGGAACTTGAGCTGTGAATGCATCCATCATGGGTTTTTTGCTTGAGGGTGTTCAATTGGAGGAGGAAAGAACTGGCAAACTGCATTTATTGCCCTGATACTTCATTGAGGTTTTGTCGTGGAAATGTATTGGGTGTGGTCACTGGAGAGCTCAACCCCAAAAGGAAGCAGAAGTTTCAGAGAGGTTGAATAAATAGAGTGGAAGGGAGAGAAGACCGGAGATGGAAGTCGGGCTCTCTGTGATCAGAGAAAGGAACAATTGAGCCCAGGTTTCTTGAGATGGAGCTGTGCTGACCAGAAGCTGGGGCCTGGGGTAAAATGGGGGGATGTACAGAGTTGAATGGCATGTGAGATAGGTCCTCAGCATGGGCCACTGAGGTCCTCAAAGGCTAGTGGTGGGGGCTGGGGAGAAGGTCAAAGTGAGCCACCAGCACAGTGAAGGTGGTGACAGGGATGCTGAGAACTGAGTCAAATAGGAAGGGACTGAGCACATCACGACGCCTACCGCAGCCCAGTCACCAACCCTGCTTGTCTATGGTGTGAGTCATGGCTTTCCTCTTACTTTCAGTGTCTGCTTATATTAACCCTGAATTATTGTTGTTGTTGTTCATTTGCCAAGTTGTGTCCAATTGTTTGTGGCCCCATGGACTGTGGCACACCAAGCTTCCCTGTCCTTCACTATCTCTTGGAGTTTGCTCAAACTCACGTCCATGGAGTCAGTGATGCCATTCAACCATCTCATCCTCTGTCTTCCTCCTGCCCTCAGTCTTTCCCAGCATCAGGTCCTTTTCCAATGAGTCAGTTCTTCTCATCAGGTGGCCAAAGTATTGGAGCTTCAGTTTTAGCATCAGTCTTTCCAGTGAATATTCAGGGTTGATTTCTCTTAGGATTGACTGGTTTGATTTCCCTGCTGTCCAGGGGACTCTATGGAGTCTTCTCCAGCACCACAATTTGAATGTATCAATTGTTTGGTGCTCAGCCTTCTTTATGGTCCAACATTCATGTCCGTACATGGCTGCTGGAAAAACTGTAGCTTTGGCTATATCTACTTTTGTTGGCAAAGTGATGTCTCTGCTTTTTAATATGCTGTCTAGTTTTGTGATAGCTTTTCTTCTAAGGAGTAAGCGTCTTTTAATTTTGTAGCTATAGTTGAATGGCACGTCAGATCTGCGGTGATTTCGGAGCCAAAGGAAATAAAATCTGCCAGTGTTTCCTCTTTTTCCCCACCTATTTGCCATGAAGTAATGGCACTGGATACCATGATCTTAATTTTTGAATGCTGAGTTTTAAGCCTCCTTTTTCTCTCTCCTCTTTCACCCTCATTAAGTGCTTTCATTCTTCTTCATTTTCTGCCATGAGAGTGGTGTCATCTGGATATTTGAGGTTGTCCATTTTTCTCTGGGCAATCTTGCTTTCAGCTGTGATTCAAGCTGTGTGGCGCTGATGTGCTCTGCATATAAATTAAGTAAGGAGGATGACAATATACAGATTCGACATAATCATTTCCCAAGTTTGAACTAGTTTGTTGATCCTTGTCCAGTTCTAAGTGTTGCTTCTAGGCCTGCATACAGGTTTCTCAGAAGGCAGGTAACGTGGTCTGGTATTCCCATCTCTTTAAGAATTTTCCACAATTTGTTCTTATCCACACAGTCAACGGCTTTAGAGTAGTCATGTAGCAGAAGTCGTTTTTTTTCCGAAATTCCCTTGCTTTTTCTATGATCCAGTGGATGTTGGTGATTTGATCTGGTTTCTCTGCCTTTTCTAAATCCAGCTTGTACATCTGGGAGTTTTTGATTCATATACTGTTCAAGCCTAGGTTGAAGGATATTGAGCATTACCCTGATCACATGTGAAATGAGCACATTTGTCCAGGAGTTTGAACATTCTTTGGCATTGTCTTTCTTTGAGGTTGGAGTGTAAACTGACCTTTTCCAGTCCCGTGGCCCTTGCTGAGTTTTCCAAATTTGCTGGTGCATTGAGTGCAGCACTTCAAGGCATCAGTTTTAGGATTTGCAATAGCTCGGCTGGAATTCCATCACCTCCAATAGCTTTGTTTACAGTGATTCTTCCTAAGGCCTGCTTGACTTCACAGTGCAAGATGTTTTGCTCTAGGTGAGTGACCACAGCTTTGTGGTTATCTGATGATTAAGACTTTTCTTGTATAGTTTTGTGTAGGCTCCTCTGTCTATGGGCTATTCCAGGCAAGAAAACGGAGTGAGTTACATTTCCTACTCCAGGGGATCTTCCAACACCCAAATTAGGAACTGAGTCCTTGTCTCTTGTGTCTCCTGCATTTGTAGGAGAATTCTTTGCCACCGCACCATCTGGGAAGTCCTTAACATGAACTATAAGATATACTAAGGATCCAGAATAATGCGCACTTCAGTCCCAACACGAGGCATGGGGTCGTCCCTCCTGTCCAAAGTGAAGCGGGCCATGGAGCCTGGCGTCCTCTGAACCCCACTGTCATTACAAAGAGCTGCCTTGCCCATTGATGATTTAGATAACAGGAAGTTCTATTCCATAGGCAGAGAAAGATTTCTCAAGCAGCCCTTCTGCGGTTGTCCTTAAGGATTCTTCCAGAAGTTTCCATATCAGGCAGCTGTTCGGACAGACTCTTTCCTGAGCAGTGCATGAGGTGTCCAGTGTGGAACAGGACCAAACCAGGGAGCCACCATCCCCTCCCTGCTGGGAGAAGGCTGTTCTCTTGATGTTATATGTTTCCCTGGATGTGCTCCGTGTTCACCCATGATGGGGGGAAAGAGTTTGAAGAGTTCCCAGATAAGGTCACATGCAGCAGCGGTTCTGGGTGGGGACTGGGGCAGAGGTGACTCCTCAGAGTTCAGTCCAGTGCCAGAGAACACGGTTAACAGAGAGGTAGGTGGAGCCCAAGAGAATGGACAGGCACAGTCTTGCTTTGGGTCTTGGATGAACAAGAGAGGGAGCTAGAATGTGAGGAGGTGGTGCTCTTTTTAGTTTTTCTATGTAAGTGTATTTTCTAGAATTAACTGCATTGGTTCAAATCTTCACTCCCATTTTCCTAGCTGAATGACCTTGACTGGGTGAGTTAACCATGAAGAAAGTGAAAGTCGCTCAGTCATGTCCGACTCTTTCTGACCCCGTGGCCTGTAGAGTCCATGGGATTCTCCAGGCCAGAGTACTGGTGAGTGGGTAGCTGTTCCCTTCTCCAGGGGATCTTCCCAACCCAGGGATTGTCTCCTGCATTGCAGGCGGATTCTTTACCAGCTGAGCCACAAAAGGGAAGCCCAGAGTTAACCATTCTGACCTTAATATTGTCACTGTGAGCACTCAAATATTGTCTATTATCATTACTTAAAATATGCTCAGCAGGAAAAGTTGTGTCATTTGGAGGCATTTAGGTATGTTTCTGCCAAATGAAAGATTACTTACCCTGAAATTCTCAAATGTTATACATGATAATCACAGTCTTACCATTTTTGTTCCAACTAAATTGATTTTACTTTGAGATTTCATCAGTCTTATTTATTTCGTATGTTTTATCCTTAGATGTGACTCCTTTAAATGTTTATGGAAAATTTTTCACAATAGGAAAAATAAAATTTGTAATATTTTTGTTCCTTCTCCTTCATTAGTTTTATGATGGGTTGAAATATTTTATGGGTCCCCTCAAAGAAAGCACTTTTGGATTTGCTCATTCTTTTTACTATTTTTGTTTTCTATTACATTAATTGCAGCCTATTGTTTTTGTTGATGATATCATCTTGTTTCCTCTGTTTTACTTTATAGCTGTTTTTCTAATTTCTTATGTAAGCATTAAGTTCCTTTATGTTTTCTTAATAATGAAGAACTGAAGGTCATAGATAAAACATTCTCCCCATTCCTTAGATTTTGGTATAAATGTCTTTCATTTTCTTTTTTTTAACTTAAATGCATGTTTTTGATTTCTTTTTTAAGTCAGTGAGGTTTTTAAAAATGAGATTGTTTCCTAACTCTCATATTGTTAACATTTGTTGCAACCATCTTTTTGTTAGCTTTTGCAATTATTTTGAATTATAATCGGAGAATGTTTCTTGTGGAGTTACTACTTTAAAAAATGTTAATAGGTTGCTTTATAGTCTAGTACAGAATAGTCCAATAGAAATCTCATGCAAGTCCCATATGTAACTGAAAGCTTTTTAGTAGATATATTAAAAAAAGCAAAAAGAGGGTTAAAATTAATTTTAATTATATGTTTTACTGACTCAAATATATAAAAATACTAACCTTTAAACATATACTCAATATACAAAATTTTCAGATACTTGTTTGTTTTTGTTTCTTTCAGTTTTATTGAGATATAGTTGACAGGCTTCCCTGGAGGTTCAGATGGTAAAGACTCCTCCTGCCGTTCAGGAGACCCGAGTTCCCTCCGTGGGTCGGGAAAATGCCTTGGAGAAGGAAATGGCTACCCACTCCAGTATTCTTGCCTGGCGAATTCCATGCACAAAGAAGCCTGGCAAGCTACAGTCCATGGGGTTGCAAAGAGTCAGACATGACTGAACAACTCACAATTTCGCTTGTCACTTTCCTGTAGAAGCTTACGGTGGACAGCAGAATGATTTGACTTACCTAGATCATGAGGCATTTACTAAAACAAATTTAGTGATCACCCATTAGCTCACATAGACACAAAATTAAAGGGGTTAATGTTGTTAATGTTTTCTGGAGTTATTTCTCCACTGATCTCCAGTAATGTATTGGGCACCTACCAACCTGGGGAGTTCATCTTTCAGTGTCCTATCTTTTTGCCTTTTCTTATTGTTCATGGGGTTCTCAAGGCAAGAATACCGAAGTGGTTTGCCATTCCCTTCTCCAGTGGACCACATTCTGTCAGACCTCTCCACCGTGACCTGTCCATCTTGGGTGGCCCCATATGGCATGGCTTAGTTTCATTGAGTCAGACAAGGCTGTGGTCCATGTGATCCGATTGGCTAGTTGTGTGTGATTGTGGTTTCAGTCTGTCTGCCCTCTGATGCCCTCTCTCAGCGTCTACAGTCTTACTTGAGTTTCTCTTACCTTGGACTTGGGGTATCTCTTCATGGCTTCTCCAGCAAAGCGCAGCTGCTTTCCTGACCTTGGATTCAGGGTAGCTCCTTGCAGCTGCTCCTGCGCCGTTGCAGCCACCACTCCTGTGCTCAACATTCAGAAAACTAAGATCATGGCATCCCCCTATCACTTCATGGCAAACGGATGGGGAAACAGGGGAAACAGTGGCTCACTTTATTTTTGAGGGAGGGGGGGTTCCAAAATCACTGCAGATGGTGATTGTAGTCATGAAATTAAAAGACGCTTACTCCTAGGAAGGAAAGTTATGACCAACCTAGACAGCATATTAGAAAGCAGAGACATTACTTTGTCAACAAAGGTCCATCTAGTCAAGGCTATGGTTTTTCCAGAAATTACATATGGATGGGAGAGTTGGACTATAAAGAAAGCTGAGCGCCGAAGAACTGATGCTTTTGAACTGTGGTGTTGGAGAAGACTCTTGAGAGTCCCTTGGACTGCAAGGAGATCCAACCAGTCTATTCTAAAGGAGATCAGTCCTGGGTGTTCATTGGAAGTACTGATGTTGAAGCTGAAACTAATACTTTGGCCACCTGATGAGAACAGCTGACTCATTGGAAAAGACCCTGATTCTGGGAAAGATTGAAGGCAGGAGGAGAAGGGGACGACAGAGGATGAAATGGTTGGATGGCATCACCGACTCAATGGACGTGGGTTTGGGTAGACTCCGGGAGTTGGTGATGGATAGGGAGGCCTGGTGTGCTGCGGTTCATGGGGTTGCAAAGAGTCGGACACGACTGAGCGACTGGACTGATACTGAATGTTGTTAATTACATCCCTATGTTTATTTCTCGTATAGCTCCACGTTTGTACCCTGAGACTGTCTGCATGCCATCCCCCTCCCCGCGTCTCCTGCCGCTGTAGCCACAAATCTGGTTTCTCTTTCTATGAGCTTGCTTGCTTTTGTAGCATGGTTGGCCTGCAGCACTGTGTTTCCTCCTGTTATGCAACTTAGTGTTTCAGTACTTTGATCCACTTCAAAATAATCACCACAATAATCCAGCTGTGATATTCATCATAGAAATGTATTACATAACTATTGACTGTATTTCTCACACTCCTTTCATACCTGTGACATTTATTTTGCAGCTGAAAGTTTGTATTTTAGTCCCCCTCAGCCTTCTCTCTCCTTCCCTCACTCTCCTGCTTTTGGTCAACTACCTGTTTGTTCTCTATGAGTCTGTTTTTGTTCATTTGCTTTGCCTTTTATTTTTTGTATATAAGTGAAATCATGCAATATTTGTTTTTCCCTGACTTATTTCACTAAGCTCGATACCCTCTGGGTCCATTCATGTTGTCACAAATGACAGGATTCCTGTCTTTCTTATGGCTGAGCAATACTCAGTAGCCAATATTCTTGACTGAAGTAAACAAGGCTGCAATGAACATAGGGGTGTCTATATGTTTTCTAATTAATGTGTTTTGGGGTATTTGTTTGGATAAATACCCAGGAGTAGAGTTGCTGGATGATATGACAGTTTTATTTTTAACTTTTTAAGAAACTCCATACTGTTTCCATAGTGACTGCAACAATTTACATTGCCCACAACAGTGCTCTAGAGTTCCCCTTTCTCTACATCCTCGCAACCTTTGTTATTTACTGTCTTTTTGATAATAGCCATGCTGACAGGTGTGAGGTGATAATTCCTTGTTTGATTTGCATTTCTCTGGTGATTAGTGACGTTGAGCATCTTTGCACGTGCCTATTGGCCCTTTGTATGTCTTCTCTGGAAAAATGTCTCTTTCAGTCTCAGTCCATTTTTAATCATGTTATTATTATTAATTTTTGGTTTATATTGGCTTGTATGATTTCTTTGTGTCTTTTGGATATTAACCTATTATCAGATATATTATTTGCAAAGGTCTTCTTCCATTCCGAAAGTCACCTTTCCCTTTTGTTTGTAATTTTCTTTGCTGTTCAAAAGATTTTAGTTTGATAAAGTCCCATTTGTTTATTTTACTTTTGTCTCTCTTGTCTGAGGAATCATATCCCCCAAAAATGTAATAGTAATATTATTAATAATAATATTAAAAAAAGTTAAAAATGTTACTGTCTTATGTCTTCTACCCGAAGTTTTATGGCTTTAGGTCTTTAATCTATCTTGAATTCATTTTTGTTCATAGTGTGAGAGAGCAATCCAGGTTGATTCTTTTGCGTGTAGCTGCCCAGTTTTCCCAATACCATTTACTGAAGAGGCTATCGTTCCCCCATTGTATATTATCACCTCCTTTGTTGTAGATCAGCTGTGATATAGATCTGAAGTTACTTCTGCTCTATATTCTGGTCCACTGATATATGTGTCTGTTTCTGTGTCAGTACCTCACTGCTTTGATCACTGTAGTTTTGTAGCATAGTTTTAAACCAGGAAGCATGATTCCTTCATTTAGACTCTTTTTTAAAAAACTGAAATGTAGTTAATTTACAACGTTGTGTTAGTTTCTGTCATACAGCAAAGTTGTTCATATATATATTCTTTTTCATTAGAGATTAATAGAAGGTATTGAATATAGGTCCCTTTACTATACGTAGGAACTTGCTATTTGTCTCTTGTATGTATAGTGATGTGTAGCTGCTAATCCCAAGCTCCTAATTTAACTCTCCCTTCTCTTTCCTTTTGGTAACGAAAAATTTCTTTTCTATGTCTGTGAGTCTGTTTCTCTGGAAAAATAAGTTCGTTTGTATCATTTTTTAGGTTCCACGTATAAGTGATACCACGTGACATGTGTCTTCATCTGATTGTTTCACTTAGTATGATAATCTCTAAGCCCCATCCCTGTTGCTGCTCCAGTTCTGTTCTTTTTTCTCAAGATTTTTTTGGTTACTCAGTCTTTTATGCTTCCATAAAAATTTTAGAATTATTTTTTCTTGTTCTTTGAAAAATGCCATTGGTGTTTTGATAGATACTGTGCTGAATCTGTAGCTTGCCTTGGGTAGTATGGTCATTTTAATAATGTTAGTTCTTTCAATCCATGTATCCACAGTGTATCTTTCTTTTTGTGTCAGCTTCAGTTTCTTTCATCAGTGTCTTATAGTTCCTGGAGTATAGGTCTTTAACCTTCTTAGATTTATTCCTAGGTGTTACATTCTTTTTGATATGATTGAAAATAGGATGGTAATATTGTTAATAATTTCTTTTCCTGATGGCTCACTGTCAGTGTATAGAAATGCAGCAGATTTCTGTATAATAATTTTGTAGGCCTTAAGATTGCTGATTCACTGATGAGTTCTAGTAGTTTTTGTGGTGATTTTAGGATTTTCTATGCGTAGTGAGTATCGTGTAATCTGTGAAAAGTGACAATTTTACTTCGTCCTGTCAACACCAATCCCAAAGCTTGTGTCATCCTGCTGTGCCGGGGTCCAGCCCCGGTGGATCCAGGGTAATTTGAAGTGGGGATGGAGTCAGCGTCCTAGGAATTAATTGCTTAATTAAAGATATGGAGGGAGATTAGAAAGAAGTACTGTGGTAGGAAAATACTAGTGGAGAAAAAGAAGCTGGATAAGTTGATTTACCTGGAAAACCAATAAAACTCCAAGACAAGGAATTTGCACCATCTACGTAGGCCACCGGCGCCCACTTGAATAGCAGAGGGTGCCCCGCCTTGGGCTCCCTCTCACGTGGGTCTTAGAAGCCAGGGCAAGTAAGTAGACATGGCGAGCCTCCACCCTCCAGGTGGGAATTCAGCCAGAAAAAAAGAGAATGAGAAAAGACCACATGGGGGAAACCAGTCTTTCCAGGAACTGGTCCGTTGTCTTTATTTTTCAGGTTCACTTATATACTCTTTGTTATATATAGGGATGAATACAGAGTCACCTGGGGTCAGCAGACCTGACCTTTATCAAAATCAGGTGCTTCATATAAATGTATACAAAAAGGTCTTTAAAGGTTTTACATCATCTTCTGCCAGCAGGCCTGCTAACATTTTATGACCTTTCTTTCTGATGACGATCAGTCAACCAGAAACTTATTTTCCAGGGGTGATTTTTCTTAAACCAGGCACCACCCTCCGAAGGTACCAGATAAAGTTGCATTCCTATAGGGTGAGGGTGTTGTGGGTTACAATTAAGAAAGGAATTTACTTAGCCTAAGGTTTAACATGATTAATCTTAAAGGTTAATACTTATTTCTCCTATATGTTAGTTATATTCATTATAAGGGCAGGGAATATGGAGATTTAGCAGCAAACATTGGCCCAATAAATGAAAAACCCTTCACCAACATGTTTTTATCTTTAAAAAAACCTAATGCTAACTAAGACTTTCAAAATACTCCAAACTCTCTGTGCTGTTTATAGTTGAGAGGTTATAAACAATCAAGTATATAGTAGCAAGAGTGTGGATAATCCTGTCACACAAGCTAGTCTGCCAGCAGAGAGGTTTGACCTGAGACACCATTGTCTCACCCAGGAATTTTTATTAACTGGAGCTGTAGGTTAACTCCTTCTCCGAGAGAGGTGGTGGGGGACGGCGCCCCGTAAAGTGGGAGGTGTAGGTGAGAGCATAAAGCAGTAAAGTAGGCAGACTCTGGCTTTGGGGGTAGATGCTCGGGAACAGGGGGTTTCCTGAGGCTCGATCCCGCCTTTGCGTATGCTGAAGCCTCCTTCCTCACGACCTTTGCCATGGGCGGAGTTCCACACGCTGGCTCCTGGCACTGCTGGAGGGTAGGTGAGGCTCAGGAGCACTGGTAGGCAATTCTAGGTCCCAGGTGGCTGCGAGCTCAGGGGATTCTAAGGTAGCTGGTCACTAGTGGATGGGTCTGCATCTCCACTCAACCAGCCCTTTTACATGAGGCATCCTTGTACTGGTGTTGACAGGGTGATGGGTGGGGCTGGGTCCTGATACTAATGATTTACAAAATGGCACTAGCCAGCACAGTGTCACTGTTAGAGCTGAGCTCCCCCAAAACAGTTGGTGCCTGTATTTATACCTCAGAATGATCTCTGTCTCCTGCCTCTCTGGGAGGCTGTTTAAGTTCAGCAGGTGGGTCTGACCAGGCTCCTTTCTGACTGCTGCTTCTTCCCTGGTCCCTAGAGTATGTGAGATTTTGTGTGCACGCTTTGAGAGTGGAGTCTCTATATCCTACAGCCCCTGGCTCTCCTGAAAGTAAGCCCCACTGGCCTTCCAAGCCCAACATTCTGGAAGCCCTTCTTCCCGTTTCAGGACCCCCAGGGAAGGAAGCCCAATGTGGGCTCATATCCCTCACTCCTGAGGGAGAACCTCTGCAATACTAATTAACTCCCAATTGTGGATCATCCACCCTGGGGTGTGGGTCTTGATTATACCATGTCTTCAGTTCAGTTCAGTTGCTTAGTTGTGTCCGACTCTTTGTGACACCAAGGACTGCAGCACACCAGGCTTCCCTGTCCTTCCCCAACTCCTGGAGTTTACTCGAACTTGTGTCCATTGAGTTGGTGATGCCATCCAGCCATCTCATCCTCTGTCGTCCGCTTCTCCTCCTGCCTTCAATCTTGCCCAGCATCAGGGTCTTTTTCAATGAGTCAGCTCTTTGCATCAGGTGGCCAAAGTATTAGAGTTTCAGCTTCAGTATCAGTCCTTCCTATGAACACCGAGGACTGATCTCCTTTAGGATGGACTGGCTGGATCTCCTTGCAGTCCAAGGGACTCTCAAGAGTCTTCTCCAACACCACACTTCAGAAGCATCAATTCTTCGGCACTCAGCCTTCTTTATAGTCCAACTCTCACAACCATACATGGCTACTGGAAAGACCATAGCCTTGACTAGATGGACCTTTTTTGGCAAAGCAATATCTCTGCTTTTTAACATGCTGACTAGGTTGGTCATAACTTTCCTTCCAAGGAGTAAGCATCGTTTAATTCCATGGCTGTAATCACCATCTGCAGTGATTTTGGAGCCCAGAAAAATAAAGTCAGCCACCGTTTCCACTGTTTCCCCATCTATTTCCCATGAAATGATGGGACCGGATGCCATGATCTTCGTTTTCTGAATGTTGAGCTTTCAGCCAACTTTTTCACTCTGCTCTTTCACTTTCATCAAGAGGCTCTTTAGTTTCTCTTCAGTTTCTACCGTGAGGGTGGTGTCATCTGCATATCTGCGGTTATTGTTATTTCTCCTGGCAATCTTGATTCCAGCTTGTGCTTCCTCCAGCCCAGCATTTCTCATGATGTACTCTGCATAGAAGTTAAATAAGCAGGGTGACAATATACAGCCTTGATGTACTCCTTTCCCAATTTGGAACCAGTGTTGTTCCATGTCCAGTTCTAACTGTTGCTTCCTGACCTGCATATAGGTTTCTGAAGAGGCCGGTCACGTGGGTCTGGTAAGATCTTTCTATTGTTAGTTCTAATCTTGTTAATTTAAAATGTCTATTGTGGCAGTGGGCCTGAAAAAAGTATATAAGGCCTTGATAAGCCTAGCACTCTCTGTCCCCCTTCTGATGTCGATGTCAGAAGTTTTCTCTGTTCCATTTTACACTTTAATAAAACTCTGGTACACAAGCTCTTGAGTGATCAGGTCCCTGGTCCTGAAGCTAAATCTTCTTCTTTGGAGCTCACAAATCCAATATTGTTCATTGAAAGCTATCAGTCACTTCAGTAACTGGCTTTGTCTTCTACCCCAGTCAACTGACATCTTCCCTAGGCCTTAGGCAACCACTGATCCTATATCTGTCACTGAGACTACAATGCACTTTCTAGAGCTTCATCTGAATGAAATTAAACAGATATGAATGGAAAAAAGCTGCTGTGAATATTTGAGTATGTGTGTTTTTGTGAATAAATTGTTTTGTGTTTCTTGGGTAAATATTTAGGAGTATGACTGCTGGGTCATATGGTAGGCGTATGTATAACTTTATGAGAAACAGCCAAACTATTTTGTAAAGCAGTTGTAAAATATAAAACTATTTTATATTCCTGCCCCTCCACTCTTGGTGACACTTGCTATTGTCAGTTTTTTATATTTTAACCACTCTTGTGGGGATGTGGAATTTCATCCTGGTTTTAATTTGTATTTCCCTCTTTCCTTCTTTCCTTCCTCCCTCCCACTCTCTCTTCCTGCCTGCCCTCCCTTCTTCATTCATTTCATTCTATTTTGGCCATGCTGCATGGGTTGTGGGATCTTAGTTCCCCAACCAGGGTTTGGATCTGGGCCACAGCTGTGAAGGCTACAAATCCTAACAACTAGGCTGCCAGAGAACTCCTAATTTGCATTTCTTTATGACTGATAACATCTTTTCATGTGCTTTTTGATCACATGCGTACCTTTCTTTCACACAACTATCCCTTCACATTTGTGGGTCTGGACTCATCATCTGTGTTCTTCTGCTCACTTTTATTGGGATGCTTGTCTTCTTCTTTCTGAGTCACAAGTGTTCTTTATCCGTTCTGTATACAAGTCCTTATTAGAAACATATCTTGCTGATGCTTTCTCCTAGTGTCTGGTTTACACTTCTATATTTTTAAAAAGATATCCTTCAAAGAGCAGAAGTTTTATGTTTTGATAAAGTCTGATGAGTTGAGTTTTTAATAGTCTGTACTTTTGTGTCCTAAGAAATCTTTGCCTACTCTGAGGTGTGAAGATTTGGTCTTATGTTTCCTTCAAAAAAGTTGATGGTAAAGAATCCACCTGCAGTGCAGGAGACCTGGGTTTGATCCCTGAGTTGGGAAGACCCCCTAGAGGAGGGCATGGCAAGCCACTCCAGTATTCTTGCCTGGAGAATCCCCATGGACAGAGGAACCTGGTGGACTGTAGTCCTTGGGGCTGCAGAGAGTCAGACACAGCTGAGCGACTAAGCACAAGGTGCGAAGATTTGGTCCTATGTTTCCTTCAAAAAGTTTAATACGATAGTTTTAACTTTTATGTTTAGGTTTATGAGATTGGAAGTGGGGGAACACCCTCTCTCTCAGGGGTCATGCTCGAGAAATGTCCTTTTCTGTTTTTGGACTTTTTTGGAGTGACCTCACACACACCCCTGGCTTCAGTCTCCACCGTATGCTGAGGGTTCCAAGTCCATCTGTGCAGTTCAGACCCTCCTCTGCTCCAGACCCAGGAAGCCAACCACCTTGGACATATCCTTCTGGTGTTTCATAGGCACCAGGAAGACATGCTCCTCCCTCCCCACAGCCCTGCTTTTGCCAAGCCCTGCCTCCATCTCTGTGAAGGTACCAGCATCCTCCATGGGTCCCGCTCTCCCCAGGGGCTCTGAGTTCAAGAAGTGCCAACAGAGGTCAGATGACGCTAGTGTCTACACAAAAGGCCAGCGAGTTAATTTAGAATGGGGGTGGTGGTGGCAGCACTCAGCTGTGCCCTGCTCTTTTTGACCCCATGGACTGTAGTCCACCAGGCTCCTCTGTCCATGAGATCTCTCAGGCGAAAATACTGGAGTGGAGAGCCATTTCCTGCTCCAGGGAATCTTCCCAATCCAGGGATCAAAGCTGCAGTTTCTGCATTGGCAGCTGGATTCTTTACCACTGCACCACCTAGACTGGGGGAGAGAGCCCTTAAATGGGACAAGATGTGCCTGCCCCCATCCTATACTCACAGTCCTTTTAATGGGTTTGGAGGACTAGTTCAGGGGCTGAAACATTTCACCCATAGCTAAGAAACCTCTTCCAGTGCCCTGTCTATGCACAGCTCCCAAATCCAAACCGTACTTTTTTGGGCGATGCAGGACGCCCTCAGCAGCCCTGCCTCTGCCTTCTCTGGGCCCATCTTTTATGCAATGCCATAGGAACCTGGAATGTTAGGTCCATGAATTAAGGGAAACTGGAAGAGGTCACACAGGAGATGGCAAGAGTCAACACTGACATTTTAGGAATCAGCGAACTAAAATGGACTGGAATGGGTGAATTTAACTCAGATGACCATTATATCTACTACTGTGGGCAAGAATCCCTTAGAAGAAATGGAGTAGCCATCATGGTCAACAAAAGAGTCCGAAATGCAGTACTTGGATGCGATCTCAAAAACGACAGAACGATCTCTGTTTGTTTCCAAGGCAAACTATTCAATATCACAGTAATCCAAGTCTATGCCCCAACCAGTACTGCTGAAGAAGCTGAAGTTCAGTGGTTATACAAAGACCTACCAGACCTTCTAGAACGAACAGCCCCCAAAGATGTCCTTTTCATTATAGGGGACTGGGATGCAAAAATAGGAAGTTAAGAAATACCTGGCGTAACAGGCAAATTTGGCCTTGGAGTACAGAATGAAATAGGGCAAAGGCTAATAGAATTTTGCCAAGAAAATGCATTGGTCATAGCAAACACCCTCTTCCAACAGCACAAGAGAAGACTCTACATATGGACATCATCAGATAGTCAATACTGAAATCAGATTGATTATATTCTTTGCAGTCAAAGATGGAGAAGCTCTATATAGTCAGAAAAAACAGGCCCAGGAGCTGACTGTGGCTCAGATCATGAACTCCTTATTGCCAAATTCAGACTCAGATTGCAGGAAGTAGGGAAAACCACTAGACCATTCAAGTGAATTTGCTCAGTCGTGTCCAACTCTTTGCGACCCCATGGACTGCAGCCCACCAGGCTCCTCCATCCATGGAATTTTCTAGGCAAGAGCACTGGAGTGGGTTGCCATTTCCTTCTCCAGGGGATCTTCGCAACCCAGGGATTGAACCCAGGTCTCCTGCATTGTGGGCAGGTGCTTTACTGTCTGAGCCACCAGGGAATCCCTCTAGACCATTGAGGTATGACCTAAGTCAAATCCCTTATGATTGTACAGTGGAAGTGACAAATAGATCCAAGGGATTAGATCTGATAGAGTGCCTGAAGAACTACTGATGGAGGTTCGTGACATTGTACAAGAGGCAGGGATCAAGACCATTCCCAAGAAAATAAATGCAAAAGGCAAAATGGTTGTCCGAGGAGGCCTTACAAATAGCTGAGAAAAGAAGAGAAGCAAAAAGCAAAGGAAAGATGTATCCATTTGAATCCAGCGTTCCAAAGAATAGCAAGGAGAGATAAGGAAGACTTCCTCAGTGATCAGTGAAAAGAAAGAGGAAAACAACAGAATGGGAAAGAACAGAGATCTCTTCAAGAAAATTAGAGATATCAAGGGAACATTTCATGCAAAGATGGGCACAATAAAGGATAGAAATGGTATGGACCTAACAGAAATAGAAGATATTAAGAAGAGGTGGCAAGAATACACAGAAGAACTATACAGAAAAGATCTTAATCACCCAGATGACCACGATGGTGTGATCACCAGCCTAGAGCCAGACGTCCTGGAATGTGAAGTCAAGTGGGCCTTAGGAAGCATCAGTACAAACAAAGCTAGTGGAAGTGATGGAATTCCAGTTGAGCTATTTCAAATCCTAAAAGTTGATGCTGTGAAAGTGCTGCACTCAATATGCCAGCAGATTTGGAAAACTCAGCAGTGGCCACAGGACTGGGAAAGGTCAGTTTTCATTCCAATCTCAGAAAAAGGCAATGTCAAAGAATGTTCAAACTACCACACAATTGCACTCATCTCACACGCTAGCAAAGTAATGCTCCAATTCTCCAAGCCAGGCTTCAACAGTATGTAAACCATGAACTTCCAGATGTTCAAGCTGGATTTAGAAAAGGCAGGGACACCAGAGATCAAATTGCTAACATTCATTGGATCATCGAAAAAGCAAGAGAGTTCCAGCAAAACATATAGTTCTGCCTTATTGACTACTTCCAAAGCCTTTGACTATGTGGACCACAACAAACTGGAAAATTCTGAGAGAGGTGGGATACCAACCACCTGACTTACCTCCTGAGAAATCTGTATGCAGGTCAAGAGGCAACAGTTAGAACTGAACATGGAACAACAGACTGGTTCCAAATCGGGAAAGGAGTACGTCAAGGCTGTATATTGTCACCCTGCTTATTTAACTTATATGCAGAATACATCATGCGAAATGCCAGGCAGGAAGAAGCACAATCTGGAATCAAGATTGCTGGGAGAAATATCAATTACCTCAGATATGCAGATGATACCACCCTTATGGCAGAAAGCTAAGAAGAACTAAACACCCTCTTGATGAGAGTGAAAGAGGAGAGTGAAAAAGCTGGCTTAAAACTCATCATTCAGATAATGAAGATCATGGCATCCAGTCCCATCACTTCCTGGCAAATAGATGGGGAAACAATGGAAACAGTGAGAGCCTCACTGTTTTGGGCTCCAAAATCACTGCAGATGGTGACTGCAGCCATGAAATAAAAAGATTCTTATTCCTTGGAAGAAAAGCTATAACCAACCTAGACAGCATATTAAAAAGCGGAGAGATTACTTTGCCGTCTGTCTAGTCAAAGCTATGGTTTTTCCAGTGGTCATGTATGGATGTGAGAGTTGGACTATAAAGAAAGCTGAGTGCCGAAGAATTGATGGTTTTAAACTGTGGTGTTGGAGAAGACTTTTGAGAGTCCCTTGGACTGCAAGGAGATGCAACCAGTCCATTCTAAGGGAGATCAATCCTGGTGTTCATTGGAAGGACTGATGTTGAAGCTGAGACTCCAATACTTTGGCCACCTGATGTGAAGAGCTGACTCATTTGGAAAGACCCTGTTGCCGGGAAAGATTGAAGGCAGAAGGAGAAGGGGACGACAGGGTTGCGATGGCTGGGTGGCATCACCGATTCAATGATGAGTTTGAGTAAACTCTGGGAGTTGGTGATGGACAGGGAGGCCTGGCATGCTGCAGTCCATGGGGTTGGAAAGAGTCAGAGACGACTGAGCCACTGACCCGAACTGAACTGAACGTTTGCTGTGACCGCCCCCTGCTGGAATAATTCCTGTACTGCCTCTCAATTGACAGTCCCCAAGATGGCTTCAACTGGGACACAGGCCCTCCCCTCACACAAACAGCCTGTGAGGAGGACACCTGGGGTCCACGCTGACCTCTCTGAATTATTCTCCACTTGTCTGCAAAAGGCATTCTTAAAAAGCACATACTTGGCCACACCGACTTCAGTAGCTACCCCAGTCGTTTGGATGAAGTTCAAGCCCCAGCCTGGCTCACAGGTCCCGTGGAGAGCTGGTGCTTGGTTATAGGCTGGATTGAGGCTACCTCAAAAAAGATATGTTATGGGACTTCCCTAGCGGCGCCGTGGATAAGAGTCTGCCTGGCAATGCAGGGGACAAGGGTTTGATCCCTGGTCTGGGGAGATTTGATAGCATATTCAAAAGCAGAGACATTACTTTGCCGACTAAGGTCTGTCTAGTCAAGGCTATGGTTTTTCCTGTGGTCATGCATGGATGTGAGAGTTGGACTGTGAAGAAGGCTGAGCGCCGAAGAATTGATGCTTTTGAACTGTGGTGTTGGAGAAGACTCTTGAGAGTCCCTTGGACTGCAAGGAGATCCAACCAGTCCATTCTGAAGGAGATCAACCCTGGGATTTCTTTGGAGGGAATGATGCTGAGGCTGAAACTCCAGTACTTTGGCCACCTCATGCGAAGAGTTGACTCATTGGAAAAGACTCTGATGCTGGGAGGGATTGGGGGCAGTAGGAGAAAGGGACGACCGAGGATGAGATGGCTGGATGGCATCACGGACTCGATGGACATGAGTCTGAGTGAACTCCGGGAGATGGTGATGAACAGGGAGGCCTGGCGTGCTGCGATTCATGGAGTCACAAGGAGTCGGACACGACTGAGCGACTGAACTGAACTGAACTGAACTGTGGAGTCACTAAGTCCACGTGCCGCAACGGAACCTGTGCTCTCGAGCCTCGGAACCACAGCCACTGACCCCGTGTGCTGCAACAGCTGAAGCCCGTGAGTCTAGAGCTCCTGCTCCCAACGAGAGACGCCATCATGACGAGAGGCCCATGCGCCCACGACAACTAGAGAAAGCCTGCAAGTAGCGACTAAGACCCAGGACAGCCAAAAAAAATAAATGAATAAGTTTTTACCCTTGGGTCAAAAAGATCCCCTGGAGAAGGGAATGGAACCCACTCCAGTATTCTTGCCTGGGAAATCCCATGGATAGAGGAGTCTGGTGTGCTACAATCCAAAAATAAGTCCAGCATAGCCAAAAAAAATAATAATTTTTTAAAAAATATGATGATTCTAACACTCAACAGCTCTGAATGTGAGTGTATTTGGATACTGTGTCTTGACAGAGGTAGTCAAGTTAACTGAGCTATGACTTGCTGTTGTTGTTGAGTCACTAAGTTGTGTCTGACTCATTTTTGACCCCATGGACTGAAGCCAGGCTCCTCTGTCCATGGAATGCTCCAGGCAGGAATACTGGAGTGAGTTGCCATTTCCTCCTCCAGGGGAATCTCCCCAACTCAGGATAGAACCCAGGTCTCCTGCATTGGCAGGCAGATTCTTTATCTCTGAGCCACCAGGAAAGTGCTCAGTGCAGCTGGTGTCTTTATAAAAAGAGACTCAGTCACAGAAACAGGCATGCCCAGAAGGAAGACAGTGTAAAGACACACAGGGGGAAGAAGGGCACAGAGTGATGCATCTCCAATCTACGGAGGACCAAAGTTGCAGGCAGACAGCGAAGTCGGAAGAGGCAAGGAGAGGTTCCCCTTCAGAGCCTTCGGACGGAGGGTGGCCCTGCGACACCTTGATTTGGACTGTGCCCTTCAGAATGTGGGGCCGCCTCGATGGCTCAGCAGGTAAAGAATCTGCCTGCAATGCCGGAGCCACAGGAGACATGGGTTTGATCCCTCCAGAGGAAGAGCCTCTGGAGTCAGAAAGGACAGCCCTCTCCAGTATCCTTGCCTGGGAAATCTCATGGACAGAGGAGCCTGGAGGTTACAGTTCATGGGGTCGAAAAGAGTCAGACATGACTGAGTGCAAACACCTCCAGAATCAGTTCAGCTCAGTTGTTCAGTCATGTCCAACTCTTTCTGACCCCAAGAACTGCAGCATACCAGGCTTCCCTGTCCATCACCAACTCCCAGAGCTCTCTCAAACTCATGTCCATCGAGTTAGTGATGCCATCCAACCATCTCATTCTCTGCCATCCCCTTCTCCTCCTGTCTTCAATCTTTCCCAGCATCAGGGTCTTTTTCAATGAATCAGTTCTTCACATCAGGTGGCCAAAGTATTGGAGCTTCAACTTCAGCATCAGTCCTTCCAATGAATATTCAGGACTGATTTCCTTTAGGATGGACTGGTTGGATCTTCTTAATGTCCAAGGGACTCTCAAGAGTCTTTTCCAACACCACAGTTCAAAAGCATCAGTTCTTTGGTGCTCAGCTTTCTTTATTGTCCAGCTCTCACATCAGTACATGACTACTCGAAGAAACGACTTTGACTAGATGGACCTTTGTCGGCAAAGTAATGTCTCTGCTTTTTAATATATCCTCTAGGTTGGTCATGGTTTTTCTTCCAAGGAGCAAGAATCTTTTAATTTCATGGCTGCAGTCACCATCTACAGTGGTTTTGGAACCCAAGAAAATAAAGTCAGCCACTGTTTCCACTGTTTCCCCATCTATTTGTCATGAAGTGATGGGACCGGATGTCATGATCTTAGTTTTTTGAATGATGAGTTTTAAGCCAACTTTTTCACTCTCCTCTTTCATTTTCATCAAGAGGCTCTTTAGTTCCTCTTTGGTTTCTGCTGTAAAGGTGGTGTTATCTACAAACCTGAGGCTATTTGTATTTCTCCCGGCAATCTTGATTCCAGCTTGTGCTTCTTCCAGCCCAATGTTTCTCATGATGTACTCTGCATATAAGTTAAATAAGCATGGTGACAATATATAGCCTTGACATACTCCTTTCCCTATTTGGAACCAGTCTGTTGTTCCATGTCCAGTTCTAACAGTTGCTTCTTGACCTGCATACAGGTTTCTCAGGAGGCAGGTCAGGTCTGGTATTCCCATTTCTTTGAGAATTTCCCACAGTTTGTTGTGATCCACACAGTCAAAGGCTTTGGCATAGTCAATGAAGCAGAAGTAGATGTTTTCCGGAACTTTCTTGTTTTTTCTATGATCCAACAGATGTTGGCAATTTTATCTCTGGTTCCTCTGTCTTTTCTAAAATCTAACTTGAACATCTGGAAGTTCTCAGTTGGCATATTGTTAAAGCCTGGCTTCGAGAATTTTGAGCATTACTTTGCTAGTGTGTGAGATGAGTGCAATTGTGTGGTAGTTTGAGGATTATTTGGCATTGCCTTTCTTAGGGATTGGAATGAAACCTGACGTTTTTCAGTCCTGTGGCCACTGCTGAGTTTTCCAAATTTGCTGACATATTGAGTGCAGCATTTTAACAGCATCAATTTTAGGATTTGAAATAGCTCAGCTGGAATTCCATCATCTCCATTAACTTTGTTTGTAGTGATGCTTCCTAAGGCCCACTTGACTTTGGACTCCATACTGTCTTGCTCTGGGTGAGTGATCACATCACTGTGGTTATCTGGGTCATGAAGATCCTTTTTGTATAGTTCTGTTTATGTTGCCACCTCTTCTTAATATATTCTGCTTCTGTTAGGTCCATACCATTTCTGTCCTTTATTGAGCCCATCTTTGCATGAAGTGTTCCCTTGTTATCTCTAATTTTCTTGAAGAGATCTCTAGTCTTTCCCATTCTGTTGTTTTCCTCTATTTCTTTAGAGGAAAGAAGAAGGCTTTCTTATCTCTCTTTGCTGTTCTCTGGAACTCTGCATTCACATGGGTATATCCTTCCTTTGCACCTTTGCCTTCAGCCTCTCTTCTTTTCTCAGTTTAACTTGTAAGCCCTCTTCAGACAACCAGTTTGCCTTTTTGCGTTCCTTTCTCTTGGGGATGGTTTTGATCCCTGCCTCCCGTCCAATGTCACGAACCTCTGTCCATAGTTCTTCAGGCCCTCTGTCTATCAGATCTAATCCCTTGAATCTATTTCTCACTTCCACTGTATAATCATAAGGGATTTGATTTAAGTCATATCTGAATAGTCTGGTGGTTTTCCCTACTTTCTTCAGTTTCAGTCTGAATTTGGCAGTAAGGAGTTCATGATCTGAGCCACAGTCAGCTCCTGGTCTTGTTTTTGCTGACTGTATAGAGCTTCTCCATCTTTGGCTGCCAAGAGTATAATCAATCTGATTTCAGTGTTGACCATCTGGTGATGTCCATGTGTGGAGTCTTCTCTTGTGTTGTTGGAAGAGGGTGTTTGCTATGACCAGTGCGTTCTATTGGCAAAACTCTGTTAGCCATTCCCTCGCTTATGTTGTACTCCAAGACCAAACTTGCCTGTTACTCCAGGTATCTCTTGACTTCCTACTTCTGCATTCCAGTCCCCTATAATGAAAAGGACATCTATTTTTGGTATTAGCTATAGAAGGTGTTGTAGGTCATCATAGAACCATTCAACTTCAGCTTCTTCAGCATTACTGGTCGGGGTATAGACTTGGATTACTGTGATATTGAATAGTTTGCCTTGGAAACTAACAAAGATCATTTTGTTGTTTTTGAGATTTCACCAAAGTACTGCATTTCAGACTCTTTTGTTGATTATGAGGGCTGCTCCATTTCTTCTAAGGGATTCTTGCTAACAATAGTAGATATAATGGTCACCTGAATTAATTTCGCCCATTCCAGTCCATTTGAGTTCGCTGATTCCTAAAGTGTTGATGTTCACACTTGCCATCTCCTAGTTGACCAATTCCAATTTACCTTGATTCCGGGACCTAATATTCTGGGTTCCTATGAAATATTGCTTTTTACAGCATTGGACTTTGCTCCTATCACCAGTCACATCCACAACTAGGTGTTGTTTTCACTTTGGCTCTGTCTCTTCATTTTTCTGGAGTTATTTCTGCACTGATCTCCAGTAGCATATTGGGCACCTACTGAACTGGGGAGTTCATCTCTCAATGTCCTATCATTCTGCTTTTTCATAGTGTTCATGGGGTTCTCAAGGCAAGAATACTGAAGTGGTTTGTCATTCCCTTCTCCAGTGGACCACATTCTGTCAGAACTCTCCACCATGACCCGTCCATCTTGGGTAGCCCTAGATGGCATGGCTCACAGTTTCATTGAGTTAGACAGGCTGTGGTCCATGTGATCAGTTTGGTTAGTTTTCTGTGAATGAGGTTTTCATTCTGTCTGCCCTCTGATGAATAAGGATGAGACTTATGGAAGCTTCCTAATGGGAGAGACTGATGGGGGAAACTGGGTCTTGTTCTGGTGGGCTGGGCTAAGCTCAGTTCAGTTCAGTTCATTCGCTCAGTCGTGTCTGACTCATTGCGACCCCATGAATTGCAGCACGCCAGGCCTCCCTGTCCATCACCAACTCCCAGAGTTCACTAAGACTCACGACAATCGAGTCAGTGATGCCGTCCAGCCATCTCATCCTCTGTCATCCCCTTCTCCTGCCCCCAATCCTTCCCAGCATCAGAGTCTTTTCCAATAAGTCAACTCTTCGCATGAGGTGGCCAAAGTACTGGAGTTTCAGCTTTAGCATCATTCCTTCTAAAGAAATCCCAGGGTTGATCTCCTTCAGATGGACTGGTTGGATCTCCTGGCAGTCCAAGGGACTCTCAAGAGTCTTCTCCAAAACCACTGTTCAAAAGCATTAATTCTTTGGTGCTCAGCCTTCTTCACAGTCCAACTCTCACATCCATACATGACCACTGGAAAAACCATAGCCTTGACTAGACGGACCTTAGTCGGCAAAGTGATGTCTCTGCTTTTGGATATGCTATCTAGGTTGGTCATAACTTTCCTTCCAAGGAGTAAGCGTCTTTTAATTTCATGGCTGCAATCACCATTTGCAGTGATTTTGGAGCCCCCCAAAATAAAGTCTGACACTGTTTCTACTGTTTCCCCGTCTACTTGCCATGAAGTGATGGGACCGGATGCTATGATCTTCGTTTTCTGAATGTTGAGCTTTAAGCCAAACTTTCCACTCTCCTCTTTCACTTTCATCAAGAGGCTTTTTAATTCCTCTTCACTTTCTGCCATAAGGGTGGGGTCATCTGCATATTGAGGTTATTGATATTTCTCCCAGCAATCTTGATTCCAGCTTGTGTTTCTTCCAGTCTAGCATTTCTCATGATGTACTCTGCATAGAAGTTAAATAAGCAGGGTGACAATATACAGCCTTGACACACTCCTTTTCCTATTTGGAACCAGTCTGTTGTTCCATGTCCAGTTCTAACTGTTGCTTCCTGACCTGCATACAGATTTCTCAAGAGGCAGGTCAGGTGGTCTGGTATTCCCATCTCTCTCAGAATTTTCCACAGTTTATTGTGATCCACACAGTCAAAGGCTTTGGCATAGTCAATAAAGCAGAAATAGATGTTTTTCTGGAACTCTCTTGCTTTTTCAACGATCCAGTAGATGTTGGCAATTTGATCTCTGGTTCCTCTGCCTTTTCTAAAACCAGCTTGAACATCTGGAAGTTCACAGTTCACATATTGTTGAAGCCTGGCTTGGAGAACCTTGAGCATTACTTTACTAGCATGTGAGATGAGTGCAATTTTGTGGTAGTTAAGAAAGGCAATTCCAAAGAATGCTTAAGCTCAGTAAATCTTTAATCAATTTCTGTTGAAGGGTGGGGCTGTGTTCCCTCACTATTGTATGGTCTGAGGCCAAACTGTCCACCCACACCTCCACCGGACACTCCTGGAGGCTCATAGGCAAGTCTGGCTCAGTCTCCCACTGGCCTCCAAAGTCAAATTCCCTGGGATTCTCAGTCCCTTTGCCAGATCCCCAGGTTGCGGAATCTGATGTGGGTCCTAGAGCTTTCTTATCAGTGAGAGAATTTGTTTGATATCATTGTTCTGCAGCTCGTGGGTTGTCTGCTTGGTGGCTCTATGGTGGTGCTAAAGGCAACTTCCTCCAAGAGAGCTGATGCCACAAGCTGGTTGACCCAGGTCTGCTGCAGCCAGAGCCCCTGTCCCCATAGCAGGCCACTGCTGGCTTGTGCCTGGATGCAGAAGAGGGTGCTCAGTGAGAAAGCTGGGCAGCCCAGAAAGTCCTACCCCATCTTCCCCAGGGCAGATTAGACATGGAGAGGTCACATTCTGTTGAGCACACGTGGCCATCAGTCTCTGTAGTAGGGTCACCTCATGGATCTGAGACACAGTCATTGCATAGGCCCAACGTCAGAAGGGTCTCACAAATTCTGGAGCTACTCTATTCTGAGGAATCTGTCCTTTTCAGGATTTGGTCTGTAACTGACCTTGGAGAAAAATCTGAACATAAACTATAAGATATAATAAAGGTCCAGATTAATTCACTTCAGTCCCTAACCAGAGTAGTGGAGGACTGGTACCTTCTGCATCAGAAGAGGATTCAGAGAACCTGCATGGAAGCATGGGGCCAGCTTCCTCCTGTCCAGGGTGAGCAAGGTCTGGGACCTGGCGCCCTCTGAACCCCACTGTCATTGCAAAGAGCTGCCTTGCCCACTGATGATTTAGATAACAGGAAGTTCTATTCCATGAGGTGACAAAGGATTCTCATGCAGCCCTTCTGCTGTTGTCCTCAAGGATCCTTCCAGATGTTTCCATATCAGGCAGCTGCTCCAACACACTCTCTCCTGAGCAGTGCAAGAGGTGTCCAGCGTGGAACCGGAACAAACCAGAGAGCCACCATCCCCTCCCTGCTGAGAAAGCAGCCCTAGCAATGTAATGCATTTCCCTGGATCAGCTCTGTGTTCACCTATGAATTGGGGTGAAAGAGTTTAAAGAGTTCTCAGATAAGGCCACATTCAACAGAGGTTCTGGGTGGGGATTGGGGCAGAGGTGACTCCTCAGCTTTCAGTCCAGCTCCAGAGAACACAGATAGCAGAGAGGTAGGAGGTGCTCAAGGGAATGGGCAGGCACAGCCTTGCTTTGAATCTTGGATGAAGAACAAAAGAGTGAACTAGAATGTTCCCCAGAGGGAGCAGCAGAGTCAGAGGAGATTTTTCAAGGTAAGGGGGTGTGATCTTTCCCTGGGTGAAATCAGAGGTGATGAAACACAGGCATAATCCTATCCTGTAATGATTAATGCAAGGCGGGCACGCTGCCTTCCAATGACATGCAATTTTGCTAAGTGACTTGATGATAAGGTAAGACAAGGGAACACATATAGGTGGCACAGCCCAACCAGAGACTCAGTTGCTTCTGGTTTGTGCAGAGATGGCCCTGGGACTGGAGCTTCTGCGGCAGGTGCTAGCTGGACTCCTGCTCTGTGTGTGTGTCGGGCGATGGGCTGAGGCTGGGAAGGTGCTGGTGGTCCCCATGGAGGGCAGCCACTGGCTCAGCATGCGGGAGGCCGAGCGGGAGCTCCACGCCAGATGTCACCAGGCAGTGGTCGTTTCTCCGGAGGTGAATATGCACATCAAGGCAGGGGACTTTTTCACCACGAAAATCTACACCGTTTCCTACATAGGGGAGAAACTGGATTCCTTCGTGAAGACTCATGTAAATCTGGTTTTTGAAAAAGTACATTGGGTAACGCTGTTTTTGAAAACTATGGCATCTTTCAAAAACGGGTCTTTGTTCTTTGAAAGGTCTTGTGAGGGGCTGCTGTATAACAAGGATCTTATCAGGCACCTGAAAGCCAGTTCCTTTGATGTGGTTTTAACGGACCCTGTTCACCCCTGCAGGGCAGTGCTGGCTAAGTACCTGTCCATTCCCGCTGTGTTTTTTTTAAGGCAAATTCCATGTGACTTAGATGTTGAGGGCACAGCGTGCCCAAACCCTTTCTCATACATTCCTAGGTTATTAACAATGAATCCAGACCGCATGACATTCTTCCAAAGGGTCAAGAACATGCTCTATCCTCTGGGCCGGAAGTACTTTTGCCAGGTTACTTTCACTCCTTAAGCACGTATGGCCTCTGAGCTTCTTCAGAGAGAGGTGTCGCTGGGGGAGATTCTTGCCTCTGGATCCGTGTGGCTGTTCAGAGGAGACCCTGTGATGGACTACCCGCGGCCAATCATGCCCAACATGGTGTTCATTGGGGGCATCAACTGTGCCAACAGGAAACCGTTATCTCAGGTGTGTACTGCTGCTTTTGTTCAATCAGTGCTCCCAGTGGAGCACAATCTTTGAATTAAAAAATTAAAAAAAATTTTTTCACCTCACTGCAACCTAAGACTCTTGCAAAATGGATGGTTCCAATCACTAGACCATCAGGGAATTCTCAAGTGGAACATATTTAAAAAGAACAGCTTACTTCCACATGCTTACTTATCTACTGATCTTTCTAAGATTTCTACCTCTCATTCTCCTTTGAACAGTATTTGGTGAGATCCAGTATTAAAGTGCTCGAGAAGGGTAGTGTAGGTTTGTGATGGACTTTAGGACAAATGAGAGGCAGGGGTGAAGGTCCATATTAGGTTTGACAAGGAATGGGGTGATTTGACCATGATTGCCCTTTCCAACAGCATCTGTTATAATGGTCATGCAGTTTTCTGAATCTAGTAGGAGCGAGGAACTTGAGCTATGAATCCATCCATCATGGTTTTTTGCTTGAGGGTGTTCAGTTGGAGGAGGAGAGAACTGGCAAATTGCACTTATTGCCCTGATACTTCATCGAGGTATTGTCTTGGAAAGGTATTGGGTGTGGTCACTGGAGAGCTCAACCCCAAAAGGAAGCAGAAGTTTCAGAGAGGTTGAATAAATAGAGTGGAAGGGAGAGAAGACCGGAGATGAAAGTCGGGGTTTCTGTGATCAGAGAGAGGAATAATTGAGCCAAGTTTCTTGAGATGGAGCTGTGCTGACCAGAAGCTGGGGTGTGGGGTAAAATGGGGGGATGTACAGAGTTGAATGGCATGTGAGATAGGTCCTCAGCATGGGCCACTGAGGTCCTCAAAGGCTTGTGGCTCGGGCTGGAGAGGAGGTCAAACTGAGCCACGAGCACAGTGAAGGTGGTGTCAGGGATGCTGAGAACTGAGTTAAAGAGGAAGGGACTGAGCACATCACCATGCCTACAGCAGCCTAGTCACCACACCCTGCATTTCTATGGTGCGAGCTACGGCTTTCCTCATAGTTACAGAGTCTGCTTATATTAACCCTGAATTGTTGCTGTTGTTGTTCAGTTGCCAAGTTGTGTCCAACTGTTTGTGGCCCCATGGACTGTGGCACACCAAGCTTCCCTGTCCTTCACTATCTCCTGGAGTTTGCTCAGACTCATGTCCATGGAGTCAGTGATGCCATTCAACCATCTCATCCTCTGTCTTCCTCCTGCCCTCAGTCTTTCCCAGAATCAGGTCCTTTTCCAATGAGTCAGTTCTTCTCATCAGGTGGCCAAAGTATTGGAGCTTCAGTTTTAGCATCAATCTTTCCAGTGAATATTCAGGGTTGATTTCTCTTAGGATTGACTGGTTTGATTTCCCTGCTGTCCAGGGGACTCTATGGAGTTTTCTCCAGCACCACAATTTGTAAGAATCACAATTTGAGGTTGGAGTGCTGAGCACCAAACAATTATGGTCCAACATTCATGTCCGTACATGGCTGCTGGAAAAAACGTAGCTTTGGTTATGTATACTTTTGTTGGCAAAGTGATGTCTCTGCTTTTTAATATGCTGTTTAGTTTTGAGATAGCTTTTCTTCCAAGGAGGAAGCATCTTTTAATTTTGTGGCTATAGTCACCATCTGTGGTGATTTTGGAGCCCAAGAAAATAAAATCTGCCAGTGTTTCCCCATCTATTTGCCATGAAGTAATGGCACTGGATACCATGATCTTAATTTTTGAATGCTGAGTTTTAAGCCTCCTTTTTCTCTCTCCTCTTTCACCCTCATTAAGCGCTTTCATTCTTCTTCATTTTCTGCCATGAGAGTGGTGTCATCTGGATATTTGAGGTTGTCCATTTTTCTCTGGGCAATCTTGCTTTCAGCTTGTGATTCAAGCTGTGTGGCATTGATGTACTCTGCATATAAATTAAGTAAGGAGGATGACAATATACAGATTCGACATAATCATTTCCCAAGTTTGAACAAGTTTGTTGATCCTTGTCCAGTTCAAAGTGTTGCTTCTAGGCCTGCATACAGGTTTCTTAGAAGGCAGGTAACGTGGTCTGGTATTCCCATCTCTTTAAGAATTTTCCACAATTTGTTCTTATCCACACAGACAACGGCTTTAGAGTAGTCATGTAGCAGAAGTCGTTTTTTTTCCGAAATTCCCTTGCTTTTTCTATGATCCAGTGGATGTTGGTGATTTGATCTGGTTTCTCTGCCTTTTCTAAATCCAGCTTGTACATCTGGGAGTTTTTGATTCATATACTGTTCAAGCCTAGGTTGAAGGATATTGAGCATTAGCCTGATCACATGTGAAATGAGCACATTTGTCCAGGAGTTTGAACATTCTTTGGCATTGTCTTTCTTTGAGGTTGGCGTGTAAACTGACCTTTTCTAGTCCCGTGGCCCTTGCTGAGTTTTCCAAATTTGCTGGTGCATTGAGTGCAGCACTTCAAGGCATCAGTTTTAGGATTTGCAATAGCTCGGCTGGAATTCCATCACCTCCAATAGCTTTGTTTACAGTGATTCTTCCTAAGGCCTGCTTGACTTCACAGTGCAAGATGTTTTGCTCTAGGTGAGTGACCACAGCTTTGTGGTTATCTGATGATTAAGACTTTTCTTGCATAGTTTTGTGTAGGCTCCTCTGTCTATGGGCTATTCCAGGCAAGAAAACGGAGTGAGTTACCATTTCCTACTCCAGGGGATCTTCCGACACCCAACCTAGGGGCTGAGTCCATGTCTCTTGTGTCTCCTGCATTTGTAGGAGTATTCTTTGCCCCTGCACCATCTGGGCAGTCCTGAACATGAACTATAAGATGTACTAAAGATCCGGAATAATGCGCACTTCAGTCCCCACACAGAGCCTGCACGGGGGCATGGGCCGGTCTCGCCTGTCCAAAATGAAGCCGGCCATGGAGCCTGGCATCCTGTGAACCCCACTGTCATTACAAAGAGCTGCCTTGCCCATTGATGATTTAGATAACAGGATGTTCTATTCCATGAGGCAGAGAAAGATTTCTCAAGTAGCCCTTCTGTGGTTGTCCTTAAGGATTCTTCCAGAAGTTTCCATATCAGGCAGCTGTTCGGACAGACTCTCTCCTGAGCAGTGCATGAGGTGTCCAGTGTGGAACAGGACCAAACCAGGGAGCCACCATCCCCTCCCTGCTGAGAGAAGGCTGTTCTCGTGATGTTATATGTTTCCCTGGATGTGCTCTGTGTTCACCCATGATGGGGGGAAGGAGTTTGAAGAGTTCCCAGATAAGGTCACATGCAGCAGCGGTTCTGGGTGGGGACTGGGGCAGAGGTGACTCCTCAGAGTTCAGTCCAGTGCCAGAGAACACGGTTAGCAGAGAGGTAGGTGGAGCTCAAGGGAATGGACAGGCACAGTCTTGCTTTGGGTCTTGGATGAACAAGAGAGGGAGCTAAAATGGTCCCCAAACAGAGCAGCAAGTCTTACTTTTTCCCAGGAAAGGGGAGTGGTCTTCCTTGGGTGAACGCACAAACGATGAAACAGGCATGGACTTATTCTGTCAGGGTTAAACAGGGCACATTGCCCTCCAATGACATGCCAGTGTTCGCAAGTGACTCGATGACAAGGTAAAGAAACAAATACAGGCCGCCCAGGCCCAGCAGAAAGTCAGTTGCTTCTGGTTTGTTTGGAGATGGCCCTAGGACTGCAGCTTCGGTGACAGGTGCTGGCTGGACTCCTGCTCTGTCTGTGTGTCAGGCAATGGGCTGAGGCTGGGAAGGTGCTGGTGGTCCCCATGGAGGGCAGCCACTGGCTCAGCATGCGGGAGGCCGTGCTGGAGCTCCATGCCAGGGGTCACCAAACAGTGGTCGTTGCTCCAGAGGTGAACCTGCACATCAAGGCAGAGGACTTTTTTTTACCGTGAAAGTCTATGCTATTCCCTAAACAGAGGATGTGTTTGATTCCATCATGAGGACCCATATTCAGGTGTTTTTCCAAAGAGTACATTTTCTTACAATGTTTTGGGAAGCTATGGCAACTTTGCAAAACGTATCTTTGCTCTTTTCAAGATCTTGTGAAGCACTATTGCAAAATAAGGATCTGATCAGAGACCTGAATGCCAGTTCTTTTGATGTGGTTTTAACAGATCCTTTTAACCCCTGCGGGGCAGTGCTGGCTAAGTACCTGTCCATTCCTGCTGTGTGTTTTTTTGCAATCTCTTCTCTGTGCCTTAGATGCTGAGGGCACAGCATGCCCGAACCCTTTCTCATATGTTCCCAGGTTTTTAACAAGGACTTCAGATCGCATGACATCCTTCCAAAGGGTCAAGAAGATGCTCTACCCTCTGGCCCTGAAGTACATTTGCCAGGTTGCTTTCACTTCTTTAGCACATATGGCCTCTGAGCTGCTTCAGAGAGAGGTGTCACTGGGGGAGATTCTTGCCTCTGGATCCGTGTGGCTGTTCAGAGGAGACCCTGTGATGGACTACCCGCGGCCGATCATGCCCAACATGGTGTTCATTGGGGGCATCAACTGTGCCAACAGGAAACCGTTATCTCAGGTGTGTACTCCCTCTGTTGTTCCATCAGTGCTCCCAGTGGATCACATGTCTTTTTTTAAAAATACTTTAATTCAATGTGCTTCATTATATACTGATCTGCCTAAAGATTTCCACCTCTCCTTCTGCTCCCAGCAGTCTTTTTGAGCTAAATTTGTAAAGTGTACCAGTAGGGAGTAAAGGTTGTGATGGTCTTTGAGAGGAATGAAAGGTAAGGCTGAGGGTCTGTAATAGGATTGACAAGCCATGTGTGATTCAACCGTGATTGTCCTTTTGAAAAGCAACTGTCATAAAGGTGGTTCAGTTTTCTTTTGCTGAGGGAGAATGGAGAACATGAGCCCTGAATTCATCCATCAGGGGTTTTTGGTTGAGGGTGTTCAATAGGAGGAAGGAAGATCTGGCAGATTGCATTTGTTGCCCTGATAATTCAGAGTAGTTTTAACCTGGAGGGGATTGATGTGTGGTCACAGACCTAAACACGAAAAAATCAGAAGTTTTAGAGAAGTGGAATAAATTAATTGCACGTGAGACAATGCCAGGGAGAGAAGTTGGGTTTTCTGTGATTAGAGAGAGAAATAAGTGAGAACACTTCTTCAGAGATGGAGCTGTGCTGATCAGATGTCTTCTGGCCGGGAGATGTGGTCTGGAGTAAAATGTAGGGGCATACAGAGTTGGATTCTCCAAAGAAAGGTCATCAAGGTGGGACATGGAGGTCATTAAAGGCTAGTTGTAGGGGCTGGGGAGGAGCTAAAACTGAGCCTATGAACATAGTGAAGGTCTGGACAGTGATGCTAAGAACTGAGTCTCAAAGAGGAAGCTTTTGTTATGAGGGCTGACCACACTCACAAAGCTCCCCCAGGTCACCACACCCCAAGTTTCCATGGTGGGAACTATTGCACTCCTAATGGTTTCAGAGTCTGTATATGTTAATCCTGAATATGTGACCTTAAGTGAAATAGGACTCTTGTGGGCAGGATTTGTTTTCTTATCCACTGAGTCAACCATCCTTTTTGCCTTCTTTTGTCACATGTACTGAATTTATATTAACTTCCCTGACTTTAGGCCTCTTATAGATTTTGTATTCTGATTTATACATCTCTTTTCATTAATGTATTTATTTTTGCACAACTCTAACTTCATTTTTCTTTATTGCTCACACTGCAAAGTTTTATTCTACTTTATTTCCTCTTCAGGCAATGCATTTGTCCAATGATGAAACATGTATGTATCTGTGAGATTTGTAAACAGTGAATGTGAGGAGGTGGTGCTCTTTTTAGTTTTTCTATGTAAGTGTATTTTCTAGAATTAACTGCACTGGTTCAAATCTTCACTCCCATTTTCCTAGCTGAATGACCTTGACTGGGTGAGTTAACCATGAAGAAAGTGAAAGTCGCTCAGTCATGTCCGACTCTTTCTGACCCCGTGGCCTGTAGAGTCCATGGGATTCTCCAGGCCAGAGTACTGGTGAGTGGGTAGCTGTTCCCTTCTCCAGGGGATCTTCCCAACCCAGGGATTGTCTCCTGCATTGCAGGCGGATTCTTTACCAGCTGAGCCACAAAAGGGAAGCCCAGAGTTAACCATTCTGACCTTAATATTGTCACCGTGAGCACTCAAATATTGTCTATTATCATTACTTAAAATATGCTCAGCAGGAAAAGTTGTGTCATTTGGAGGCATTTAGGTATGTTTCTGCCAAATGAAAGATTACTTACCCTGAAATTCTCAAATGTTATACATGATAATCACAGTCTTACCATTTTTGTTCCAACTAAATTGATTTTACTTTGAGATTTCATCAGTCTTATTTATTTGGTATGTTTTATCCTAAGATGTGACTCCTTTAAATGTTTATGGAAAATTTTTCACAATAGGAAAAATAAAATTTGTAATATTTTTGTTCTTCTCCTTCATTAGTTTTATGATGGGTTGAAATATTTTATGGGTCCTCTCAAAGAAAGCACTTTTGGATTTGCTCATTCTTTTTACTATTTTTGTTTTCTATTACATTAATTGCAGCCTATTGTTTTTGTTGATGATATCTTGTTTCCTCTGTTTTACTTTATAGCTGTTTTTCTAATTTCTTATGTAAGCATTAAGTTCCTTTATGTTTTCTTAATAATGAAGAACTGAAGGTCATAGATAAAACACTCTCCCCATTCCTTAGATTTTGGTATAAATGGCTTTCATTTTCTTTTTTTAACTTAAATGCATGTTTTTGATTTCTTTTTTAAGTCAGTGAGTTTTTAAAAAATGAGATTGTTTCCTAACTCCCATATTGTTAACATTTGTTGCAGCCATCTTTTTGTTATCTTTTGCAATTATTTTGAATTATAATCAGAGCATGTTTCTTGTGGAGTTACTACTTTAAAAAATGTTAATAGGTTGCTTTATAGTCTAGTACAGAATAGTCCAATAGAAATCTAATGCAAGTCCCACATGTAACTGAAAGCTTTTTAGTAGATATATTAAAAAAAGCAAAATGAGGGTTAAAATTAATTTTAATTATATATTTTCTGAATCAAATATATAAAAATACTAACCTTTAAACATATACTCAATATACAGAATTTTCAGATACTTGTTTGTTTTTGTTTCTTTCAGTTTTATTGAGATATAGTTGACAGGCTTCCCTGGAGGTTCAGATGGTAAAGACTCCTCCTGCAGTGCAGGAGACCCGAGTTCCCTCGCGGGTCGGGAAAATGCCTTGGAGAAGGAAATGGCTACCCACTCCAGTATTCTTGCCTGGCGAATTCCATGCACAAAGAAGCCTGGTAGGCTACAGTCCATGGGGTTGCAAAGAGTCAGACATGACTGAACAACTCACAATTTCGCTTGTCACTTTCCTGTAGAAGCTTACGGTGGACAGCGGGATGATTTGACTTACCTAGATCATGAGACATTTACTAACACAAATCTAGTGATCACCCATTAGCTCACATAGACACAAAATTAAAGGAGTTAATGTTGTTAATGCTTTCTGGAGTTATTTCTCCACTGATCTCCAGTAACGTATTGGGCACCTACCAACCTGGGGAGTTCATCTTTCAGTGTCCTATATTTTTGCCTTTACTTACTGTTCATGGGGTTCTCAAGGCAAGAATACTGAAGTGGTTTGCCATTCCCTTCTCCAGTGGACCACATTCTGTCAGACCTCTCCACCGTGACCTGTCCGTCTTGGGTGGCCCCATATGGCATGGCTTAGTTTCATTGAGTCAGACAAGGCTGTGGTCCACGTGATCCAATTGGCTAGTTGTGTGTGATTGTGGTTTCAGTCTGTCTGCCCTCTGATGCCCTCTCTCAGCGCCTACAGTCTTACCTGAGTTTCTCTTACCTTGGACTTGGGGTATCTCTTCATGGCTGCTCCAGCAAAGCGCAGCTGCTGCCCCTGATTTGGATGCGGGGTAGCTCCTTGTAGCCACTCCTGCACCATTGCAGCCACCACTTCTGTGCTCAACATTCAGAAAACTAAGATCATGGCATCCTCCCATCACTTCATGGCAAACAGATGGGGAAACAGGGGTAACAGTGGCTTACTTTATTTTGGGGGGGTTCCAAAATCACTGCAGATGGTGATTGCAGTCATGAAATTAAAAGACGCTTACTCCTTGGAAGGAAAGTTATGACCAACCTAGACAGCATATTAAAAAGCAGAGATATTACTTTGTCAACAAAGGTCCATCTAGTCAAGGCTATGGTTTTTCCAGTAGTTACATATGGATGTGAGAGTTGGACTATAAAGAAAGCTGAGTGCCGAAGAACTGATGCTTTTGAACTGTGGTGTAGGAGAAGACTCTTGAGAGTCTCTTGGACATCAAGGAGATCCAACCAGTCCATTCTAAAGGAGATGAGCCCTGGGTGTTCGCTGGAAGGACTGATGTTGAAGCTGAAACTCCAATACTTTGGCCACCTGATGAGAACAGCTGACTCATTGGAAAAGACCCTGATTCTGGGAAAGATTGAAGGCAGGAGGAGAAGGGGATGACAGAGGATGAAATGGTTGGATGGCATCACCGACTCAATGGACGTGGGTTTGGGTAGACTCCGGGAGTTGGTGATGGATTGGGAGGCCTGGTGTGCTGCGGTTCATGGGGTTGCAAAGAGTCGGACACGACTGAGCGACTGGACTGATACTGAATGTTGTTAATTACATCCCTATGTTTATTTCTCGTATAGCTCCACGTTTGTACCCTGAGACTGTCTGCATGCCATCCCTCTCCCCGCGTCTCCTGCCGCTGTAGCCACAAATCTGGTTTCTCTTTCTATGAGCTTGCTTGCTTGCTTGCTTTTGTAGCATGGTTGGCCTGCAGCACTGTGTTTCCTCCTGTTATGCAACTTAGTGTTTCAGTACTTTGATCCACTTCAAAATAATCACCACAATAATCCAGCTGTGATATTCATCATAGAAATGTATTACATAACTATTGACTGTATTTCTCACACTCCTTTCATACCTGTGACATTTATTTTGCAGCTGAAAGTTTGTATTTTAGTCCCCCTCAGCCTTCTCTCTCCTTCCCTCACTCTCCTGCTTTTGGTCAACTACCTGTTTGTTCTCTATGAGTCTGTTTCTGTTCATTTGTTTTGTCTTTTATTTTTTGTAGATAAGTGAAATCATGCAATATTTGTCTTTCCCTGACTTATTTCAGTAAGCCTGATACCCTCTGGGTCCATTCATGTTGTCACAAATGACAGGATTCCTGTCTTTCTTATGGCTGAGCAATACTCGGTAGCCAATATTCTCGACTGTAGTAAACAAGGCTGCAATGAACATAGGGGTGTCTATATGTTTTCTAATTAATGTGTTTTGGGGTATTTTTTTGGATAAATACCCAGGTGTGGAGTTGCTGGATGATATGACAGTTTTATTTTTAACTTTTTAAGAAACTCCATACTGTTTCCATAGTGACTGCAACAATTTACATTGCCCACAACAGTGCTCTAGAGTTCCCCTTTCTCTACATCCTCGCAACCTTTGTTATTTACTGTCTTTTTGATAATAGCCATGCTGACAGGTGTGAGGTGATAATTCCTTGTTTGATTTGCATTTCTCTGGTGATTAGTGACGTTGAGCATCTTTGCACGTGCCTATTGGCCCTTTGTATGTCTTCTCTGGAAAAATGTCTCTTTCAGTCTCAGTCCATTTTTAATCATGTTATTATTATTATTTTTTGGTTTATATTGGCTGGTATAATTTCTTTGTGTCTTTTGGATATTAACCTATTATCAGATATATTATTTGCAAATGTCTTCTTCCATTCCGAAAGTCACCTTTCCCTTTGCTTGTAATTTTCTTTGCTGTTCAAAAGATTTTAGTTTGATAAAGTCCCATTTGTTTATTTTTCTTTTGTCTCTCTTGTCTGAGGAATCATATCCCCCCAAAAATGTAACAGTAATATTATTAATAGTAATATTAAAGAACTTAAAAAAGGTTACTGTCATGTCTTCTACCCGAAGTTTTATGGCTTTAGGTCTTTAATCTATCTTGAATTCATTTTTGTTCATAGTGTGAGAGAGCAATCCAGGTTGATTCTTTAGCATGTAGCTGCCCAGTTTTCCCAATACCATTTACTGAAGAGGCTATCGTTCCCCCATTGTATATTATCACCTCCTTTGTTGTAGATCAGCTGCGATATAGATCTGAAGTTACTTCTGCTCTGTGTTCTGGTCCACTGATATATGTGTCTGTTTCTGTGTCAGGACCTCACTGCTTTGATCACTGTAGTTTCGTAGCATAGTTTTAAACCAGGAAGCATGATTCCTTCATTTAGACTCTTTTTTAAAAAACTGAAATGTAGTTAATTTACAACGTTGTGTTAGTTTCTGTCATACAGCAAAGTTATTCAGATATATATTCCTTTTCATTACAGATTAATACAAGGTATTGAATATAGGTCCCTTTGCTTTATGTAGGAACTTGCTATTTGTCTCTTGTATGTATAGTGATGTGTAGCTGTTAATCCCAAGCTCCCAATTTAACTCTCCCTTCTCTTTCCCTTTTGGTAACGAAAAATTTCTTTTCTATGTCTGTGAGTCTGTTTCTATTGAAAAATAAGTTCGTTTGTATCATTTTTTAGGTTCCACGTATAAGTGATACCACGTGACATGTGTCTTTATCTGATTCTTCCACTTAGTATGATAATCTCTAAGCTCCATCCCTGTTGCTGCTCCAGTTCTGTTCTTTTTTCTCAAGATTTTTTTGGTTACTCAGTCTTTTATGCTTCCATAAAAATTTTAGAATTATTTTTTCTTGTTTTTTGAAAAATGCCATTGGTGTTTTGATAGATACTGTGTTGAATCTGTAGCTTGCCTTGGGTAGTATGGTCATTTTAATAATGTTAATTCTTTCAATCCATGTATCCACAGTGTATCTTTCTATTTGTTTGTGTCAGCTTCAATTTCTTTCATCAGTGTCTTATAGTTCCCGGAGTATAGGTCTTTAACCTTCTTAGATTTATTCCTAGGTGTTACATTCTTTTTGATATGATTGAAAATAGGATGGTAATATTGTTAACAATTTCTCTTCCTGATGGCTCACTGTCAGTGTACAGAAATGCAGTAGATTTCTGTAAAATAATTTTGTAGGCCTTAAGATTGCTGAATTCACTGATGAGTTCTAGTAGTTTTTGTGGTGATTTTAGGATTTTCTATGTGTAGTGAGTATCGTGTAATCTGTGAAAAATGACGATTTTACTTTTCCTGTCAACACCTATCCCAGAGCTTGTGTCATTCTGCTGGAGGGTGGGTGAGGCCCAGGAGCACTGGTAGGCAATTCTAGGTCCCAGGTGGCTGCGAGCTCAGGGGATTCTAAGGTAGCTGGTCACTAGTGGATGGGTCTGCATCTCCACTCAACCAGCCCTTTTACATGAGGCATCCTTGTACTGGTGTTGACAGGGTGATGGGTGGGGCTGGGTCCTGATGCTAATGATTTCAAAATGGCACTAGCCAGCACAGTGTCACTGTTAGAGCTGAGCTCCCCCAAAACAGTTGGTGCCCGTATTTATACCTCAGAATGATCTCTGTCTCCTGCCTCTCTGGGAGGCTGTTTAAGTTCAGCAGGTGGGTCTGACCAGGCTCCTTTCTGACTGCTGCTTCTTCCCTGGTCCCTAGAGTATGTGAGATTTTGTGTGCACGCTTTGAGAGTGGAGTCTCTATATCCTACAGCCCCTGGCTCTCCTGAAAGTAAGCCCCACTGGCCTTCCAAGCCCAACATTCTGGAAGCCCTTCTTCCCATTTCAGGACCCCCAGGCTAGGAAGCCCAATGTGGGCTCATATCCCTCACTCCTGAGGGAGAACCTCTGCAATCAACTAATTAACTCCCAATTGTGGATCGTCCACCCTGGGGTGTGGGTCTTGATTATACCATGTCTTCAGTTCAGTTCAGTTGCTTAGTTGTGTCCGAATCTTTGTGACACCAAGGACTGCAGCATGCCAGGCCTCCCTGTCCATCACCAACTCCCGGAGTCCACCCAAACTTGTGTCCATTGAGTTGGTGATGCCATCCAGCCATCTCATCCTCCGTCGTCCCCTTCTCCTCCTGCCTTCAATCTTGCCCAGCATCAGGGTCTTTTTCCATGAGTCAGCTCTTGGCATCAGGTGGCCAAAGTATTGGAGTTTCAGCTTCAACATCAGTCATTCCAATGAATATTCAGGACTGATCTCCTTTAGGGTGGACTGGTTGGATCTCCTTGCAGTCCAAGGGATGCTCAAGAGTCTTCTCCAACACCACAGGTCAAAAGCATCAATTCTTCAGCACTCAGCTTTCTTTATAGTCCAACTCTCACAACCATACATGGCTACTGAGAAGACCATAGCCTTGACTAGATGGACCTTTTTTTGGCAAAGTAATGTCTCTGCTTTTTAATATGCTGTCTAGGTTGGTCATAACTTTCCTTCCAATGAGTAAACATCTTTTATTTCATGGCTGCAGTCACCATCTGCAGTGATTGTGGAGCCTAGAAAAATAAAGTCAGCCGCCGTTTCCACTTTTTCCTCATCTATTTGCCATGAAGTGATGGGACCGGATGCCATGATCTTCGTTTTCTGAATGTTGAGCTTTCAGCCAACTTTTTCACTCTTCACTTTCACTTTCATCAAGAGGCTCTTTAGTTCCTCTTCACTTTCTGCCATAAGGGTCGTGTCATCTGCATGTCTGACGTTCTTGATACTTCTCCTGGCAATCTTGATTTCAGCTTTGTTTCTTCCAGTCCAGCGTTTCTCATGATGTACTCTGCATAGAAGTTAAATAAGCAAGGTGACAATATACAGCCTTGATGCACTCCTTTCCCTATTTGGAACCAGTCTGTTGTTCCATGTCCAGTTCTAACTGTTGCTTCCTGACCTGCATGCAGATTTCTCAAGAGGCAGGTCAGGTGGTTTGGTATTCCCATCTCTCTCAGAATTTTCCACAGTTTATTGTGATCCACACAGTCAAAGGCTTTGGCATAGTCAATAAAGCAGAAATAGATGTTTTTCTGGAACTCTCTTGCTTTTCCCATGATTCAGCGGATGTTGGCAATTTGATCTCTGGTTCCTCTGCCTTTTCTAAAACCAGCTTGAACATCTGGAAGTTCACGGTTCATGTATTGCTGAAGCCTGGCTTGGAGAATTTTGAGCATTACTTTACCAGTGTGTGAGATGAGTGCAATAGTGCGGTAGTTAAGAAAGGCAATGCCAAAGAATGCTCAAGCTCAGTAAATCTTTAATCAATTTCTGTTGAAGGGTGGGGCTGTGTTTCCTCACTCTTGTTTGGCCTGAGGCCAAACTGTCCACCCACGCCTCCACCGGACACCCCTGGAGGCTCATAGGCAAGTCTGGCTCAGTCTCCCACTGGCCTCCAAAGTCAAATTCCCTGGAATTCTCAGTGCCTTTGCCAGATCCCCAGGTTGGGAATTCTGTTGTGGGTCCTAGAGCTTTCTCAACAGTGCGAGAATTTGTTTGATATCACTGCTCTGCAGCTCGTGGGTTGTCTGCTCGGTGGCTCTATGGTGGGGCTAATGGCAACTTCCTCCAAGAGGGCTGATGCCACATGCTGGGGACCCAGGTCTGCTGCAGCCTGAGCCCCTGTCCCCATGGCAGGCCGCTGCTGGCTTGTGCCTCTGCACGAGATACTCAAACACTCAAAGGCAGGTCTGGCTCAGTCTCTGGGGGTCTCTGCACCCTGTTGCACACAAGGTTTTGTTTGAGTCCTCTGAGCATCTCTGGCGGGTATGGAGTTTGATTCTAAATGTGATTTCGCCCCTCTTACATCTCACTGTGGCTTCTCATTTGCCCTTGGACGTGGGGTATCTTTTATTGGTGGGGTCCAACATTCTCCTGTCGATGGTTGTTCAGCAGCGAGTTGCAATTTTGGAGTTGTCACAGGAGAAGATGAGCGCATGTCCTTTGACTCTGCTACCAGAGTGGGAGGCAACGCATTTTTGTTGTTCCAAGTCACCCTGTTCCGGACACTTTGAGGTGAACACAGCCCTCTCCGTTTTCAGTCCCTTGCTACCTGCTCTTGCAAGTTCCATGAGATTCCCATGGTGTAGAGTTCTTTACTGTCAAGGACACTTCTTGCTTATTCATACCTCTGTTCAGGGGAAGGTGGGGCCCATCAAAGCACCAACTGTGGCTTGCCTTCGTGTAAAAAATCAAAAAACTTGGTGTGGGCAAGGCAGTCTCATGGAAGCAGTTTTATTTATTTATAAATTATTTTATTAAATTATTTATAAATATGCAATAAAATGTGTATTGAATTTATTTATTTATTTATTTTGGCTGTATCAGGTCTTAGCTGTGGCAGGCAGGATCTTCGCTGTGGCACACAAGGTTGGTTGCCCCATGGTACATGGATGTTAGTTTCTCAACCAGGGATTGAACCCATGTCCTTTGCATTAGAAGGCAGATTCTTAGCCACTGGACCACCAGGGAACTCCCATGCATGTAGTGTTTTGGCCCTCACTTGGCAGCATAAGAATGGGCCTTGGGCTTGGAACTCTTCCTCCATAGGAGCCACCCAGCCTGTGCTAGGCTTATCACCTTGTGTGAGAGTGTATTTCCCTGTTTCAGGCTCAGTGACTGCTCTTCTGTCTTTGAAGTGCACGCATGTTTTGGAACTCGGCCAACCCTCCTGTTACACGGTCCTCCTCAGGGAGGGGGCAGGGTCTTTCTACTGGGCATAAGAGGGATGCACGTAGGCAAATTGCTCTGTGTCGGCCATCAGGGGAGACTGGCTGATTGTGGGTACCAATGCCCACTGTTGGGGCTAATCGTTCTCTGTGTAAGGAAAGTGTTCTTCCTTCCGGTGCTTGACTGTGCTCTTCCTGGTGATTCAGATAATAAGATGCAGTGGGCAGACATGTTTGGACTTCCACTCCTGGCGGCTGGCATAGTGATGACCTTGGCTATTCCCCACGGAGTTGGTGCCTGGCTCTGGTTTTGCTGACAAGTGCCCTGGAATCTGCTTGACAGATATGATAGGATTAAAGCTGGGAGTGGAGGTGAGAAAGTGAGCCTTGGGGAAAACATGCAGGAGTATGGCTGGGACAGAAAGGATCCAGAAAAAGAGCTGAGATGTTGCTGTTGGAGATCCGGGATCTTGGACCGCAGCCTCTAAGGATGGTTAAAGCAAACGCCCCCAGCACGGCGGCAGCCTGTGTGATACAGGAGGCACACTGGCCTGCATGCATTTGCCCCGTGATGAAATCTGTTGTCAACGTGGATCCCGAATGAGGGAAACCTTTCTCCCAAAGGAAAACGTCAGCCTGGCCAGACATGTGGATCATGGCTGGATGTCGTTATGGCAGAAGCCCTGGATGCAGAAGAGGGTGCTCAGTGAGAAAGCAGGGCAGCCCAGAAAGTCCTCCCGTCTTCCCCAGGGCAGATTAGACATGGAGAGGTCACATTCTGTTGAGCACACGTGGCCATCAGTCTCTGTAGAAGGGTCACCTCATGGATTTGAGACACAATCATTGCACAGGCCCCATGTCAGAAGGGTCTCACAAATTCTGGAGCTACTCTGCTCTGAGGAATCTGTCCTTTTCAGGATTTGGTCTGTAACTGACCTTGGAGAAAAATCTGAACATAAACTATAAGATATAATAAAGGTCCAGATTAATTCACTTCAGTCCCTAACCAGAGTAGTGGAGGACAGGTACCTTCTGCATCAGAAGAGGATTCAGAGAACCTGCATGGAAGCATGGGGCCAGCTTCCTCCTGTCCAGGGTGACCAAGGTCTGGGACCTGGCGCCCTCTGAACCCCACTGTCATTACAAAGAGCTGCCTTGCCCACTGATGATTTAGATTACAGGAAGTTCTATTCCATGAGGTGACAAAGGATTCTCATGCAGCCCTTCTGCTGTTGTCCTCAAGGATCCTTCCAGATGTTTCCATATCAGGCAGCTGCTCCAACAGACTCTCTCCTGAGCAGTGCAAGAGGTGTCCAGTGTGGAACCGGAACAAACCAGAGAGCCACCATCCCCTCCCTGCTGAGAAACCAGTCCTAGCAATGTAATACATTTCTCTGGATTAGCTCTGTGTTCACCTATGAATTGGGGTGAAAGAGTTTAAAGAGTTCTCAGATAAGGTCACATTCAGCAGAGGTTCTGGGTGGGGATTGGGGCAGAGGTGACTCCTCAGCGTTCAGTCCAGCCCCAGAGAACACAGATAGCAGAGAGGTAGGAGGTGCTCAAGGGAATGGGCAGGCACAGCCTTGCTTTGGATCTTGGATGAAGAACAAGAGTGTGAACTAGAATGTTCCCCAGGGGTAGCAGCAGAATCAGAGGAGATTTTCCAAGGTAAGGGGGTGTGATCTTTCCCTGGGTGAAATCAGAGGTGATGAAACAGGCGTAGTCTTATCCTGTAATAAGCAATGTTCGAAGGGCACGCTGCCTTCCAATAACATGCAAGTTTGCTTAAGTGACTTGATGATAAGATAGGACAAGGGAACAAATATAGGTGGCACAGCCTCACCAGAAATGGAGAACCTTGTGGTTTGTGTGGAGATGGCCCTGGGCCTGTAGCTTCAGCGGCAGGTGCTGGCTGGACTCCTGCTCTGTGTGTGTGTCGGGCGATGGGCCGAGGCTTGGAAGGTGCTGGTTGTCCCCATGGTGGGCAGCCCCTGGCTCAGCATGCGGGAGGCCATGCGGGAGCTCCATGCCAGGGGTCACCAAGCAGTGGTCGTTGCTCCGGAGGTGAACCTGCACATCAAGGCAGAGGACTTTTTTACTGTGAAAGTCTACGCTGTTCCCTACACACAGGATGAGTTTGATTCCATCACGAGGACCCTTATTCATGTGTTTTTCCAAAGAGCACATTTTCTTACAATGTTTTGGGAAGCTATGGCAACTTTGAAAAATTTTTCTTTTCTGTATGAAAGGTCTTGTGAGGCACTCTTGTATAACAAGGACTTGATCAGAGACCTGAATGCCAGTTCCTTTGATGTGGTTCCAACAGATCCTTCTAACCCCTGCGGGGCAGTGCTGGCTAAGTACCTGTCCATTCCTGCTGTGTTTTTTTTGGTGATCTCTTCCCTGTGACTTAGATGCTGAGGGCACAGCATCCCCAAACCCTTTCTCATATGTTCCTCGGTTATTCACAATGAATTCAGACCGCATGACATTCTTCCAAAGGGTCAAGAACATGCTCTGCCCTCTAGGCCTGAAGCACATTTGCCAGGTTGCTTTCTCTCCTTATGCATGTATGGCCTCTGAGCTTCTTCAGAGAGAGGTGTCACTGGGGGAGATTCTTGCCTCTGGATCCATGTGGCTGTTCAGAAGAGACTTTGTGATGGACTACCCACGGCCGATCATGCCCAGCATGGTGTTCATTGGGGGCATCAGCTGTGCCAACAGGAAACCGTTATCTCAGGTGTGTACTGCTGCTTTTCTTCAATCAGTGCTCCCAGTGGAACACATTCTTTTAATTAAAACAATTTAAAAAATGTTTTCATTTTTCATTTCATTCTTCAGTGAAATGATGAGTTTCAACCACTGGACAGACGGAATTCCCAAGTGGAACATATTTTTAAAAGACAACCTAGTTCCACATGCTTGCTAATCTACTCCTCTTTCTAAAGGTTGCTGCCTCGCGTTCTCTTTTGAACAGTCTTTGGTGTGATACATTGTTAAAGTGCTCCAGGAGTGACCTGTAAGTTTCTGATGGACTGTGAGAGGAATGAGAGGCAGGGGTGAAGGGCCATGTTAGGTTTGAGAAGGAATGGGGTGGTTTGACCATGGTTGCCCTTTCATACAACCTCTGTTGTAATGGTTGTGCAGTTTTCTGAATCTAGTAGGAGCCAAGAACTTGAGCTGTGAATCCACCCATCATGGGTTTTTTGCTTGAGGGTTGTTCAATTGGAGGAGGAGAGAACTGGCAAATTGCATTTATTGCCGTGATTCTTCATTGTGGTTTTGTCTTGGAAATGTATTGGGTGTGGTCACTGGAGAGCTCAACCCCAAAAGGAAGCAGAAGTTTCAGAGAGGTTGAATAAATAGAGTGGAAGGGAGAGAAAACCGCAGATGAAAGTCGGGGTTTCTGTGATCAGAGAGAGGAATAATTGAGCCAAGTTTCTTGAGATGGAGCTGTGCTGACCAGAAGCTGGGGTGTGGGGTAAAATGTGGGGAGGTACAGAGTTGAATGGTGTGTCAGATAGGTCTTCAGCATGGGCCACTGAGGTCCTCAAGGCTAGTGGTGGGGGCTGGAGAGGAGGTCAAACTGAGCCACGAGCACAGTGAGGGTGGCGACAGTGATGCTGAGAACTGAGTCAAAGAAGGAAGGACTGAGCGCATCCCCACAACTACCGCAGCCCAGTCACCAGCCCTGCGTTTCTATGGTGCAAGCCATGGCTTTCCTCATAGTTACAGAGTCTGCTTATATGAACCCTGAATTGTTGCTGTTGTTGAGTTGCCAAGTTGTGTCCAACTGTTTGTGGCCCCATGGACTGTGGCACACCAAGCTTCCCTGTCCTTCACTATCTCCTGGAGCTTGCTCAAACTCATGTCCATGGAGTCAGTGATGCCATTCAGGCATCTCATCCTCTGTCTTCCCCTTCTCCTGCCCTCAATCTTTTCCAGCGTCAGGGTCTTTTCCAATGAGTCAATTCTTCTCATCAGGTGGCCAAAGTATTGGAGCTTCAGTTTTAGCATCAGTCTTTCCAGTGAATATTCAGGGTTGATTTCTTTTAAGATCAACTTGTTTCATTTCCTTGCTGTCCAGGGGACTCTCTGGTCTCTTCTCCAGCACCTCAGTTTGAAAAGCATCAGTTCTTCAGTGCTCAACCTTCTTTATGGTCCAACATTCACATCCATATACAACTACTGGAAAAACCATAGTTTTGATTATATCAACATTTGTTGACAAAGTGATATCTCTGCTTTTTAATACACTGTCTAGTTTTGTGAGAGTTTTTCTTCCAAGGGGCAAGCATCTTTTAATTTTGTGGCTACAGTCACCATCCACAGTGATTTTGGAGCCCAGGGAAATAAAATCTGCCAGTGTTTCCCGTTTCCCCCCATCTATTTGCCACGAAGTAATCTCACTGGATACCATGATCTTAATTTTTGAATGCTGAGTTTTAAGCCTGCTTTTTCACTCTCCTCTTTCACCCTCATTAAGAGACTCTTTCATTCTTCTTCATTTTCTGCCATGAGAGTGGTGTCATCTGCATGTCTGAGGTTGTTGATATTTCCCCTGGCAATCTTGATTCCAGCTTGTGATTCATCCTGTGTGGCATTTCACGTGATGTGTTCTGCATATAAATTAGGTAAGGAGGATGACAATATACAGCTTTGACATAATCATTTCCAATTTTGAACCAGTTTGTTGTTCCATGTCCAGTTCTAAGTGTTGCTTCTAGACCTGCTTACAGGTTTCTCAGGAGGCAGGTAAAGTGGTCTGGTATTCCCATCTCTTTAAGAATTTTCCACAATTAATTGTGATCCACACAATCAAAGGCTTTCAAGTAGTCATGAAGCAGAAGCAGATTTCTTCTGGAATTCACTTGCTTTTTCTATGATCCAGTAGATGTTGGCCATGTGATCTCTGGTTCCTCTGCCTTTTCTAAATTCAGCTGTACATCTGGAAGTTTTTGATTCACATATTGCTTGAAGGATTTTGAGTATTGCCTTGCTAACATGTGAAATAATGGCACCCCACTCCAGTACTCTTGCCTGGAGAATCCCAGGGATGGGGGAGCCTGATGGGCTACTGTCTATGGGGTCACACAGAGTTGGACATGACTGAAGTGACTTAGCAGCAGCAGCAACATGTAAAATGAGCACAGTTGTCCAGTAGTTTGAAGATTCTTTGGCATTGTCTTTCTTTGAGATTGGAATGTAAACTGAACTTTTCCAGTCCTGTGGCCCTTGCTGAGTTTTCCAAATTTGCTGGTGTATTAAGTGCAGCACTTTAGCAGCATCAGTTTTAGGATTTGCAATAGCTCACCTGGAATTCCATCACTTCCAATAGCTTTGTTTAGAGTGATTCTGCTAAGGCCTGTTTGACTTCACACTGCAAGATGTTTGGCTATAGATGAATGACCACAATTTTGTGGTTATCTGGTGATTAAGACCTTTTTGTATAGTTTTGTGTAGGTTCCTCTGTGCATGGACTGTTCCAGGGCCAGAAAACTAGAGTGGGTTACCATTTCCCACTCCAAGGGATCTTTAGACACCCAACCTAGGGACTGAATCCTTGTCTCTTGTGTCTCCTGCATTTGTAGGAGAATTCCTTACCACTGCACCATCTGGGAAGTTTTGAACATGAACTATAGATGTAATAAAGATCCAGAATAATGCGCTCTTCAGTCCCCACACAGATCAGTGGAAGTCTATGCGGTCCGCATCAGAAGAGGATTCAGAGAGCTTGCACGGAGGCATGGGGTGGTCCCTCCTGTCCAAGTGAAGCAGCCCTGGTGTCTGGCATCCTCTGAACCCCACTGTCATTACAAAGAGCTGCCTTGCCCATTGATGATTTAGATAACATGAAGTTCTATTCCATGAGGCAGAGAAAGAATTCTAAGCAGCCCTTCTGCGGTTGTCCTCAAGGATCCTTCCAGATGTTTCCTTATCGGGCAGCTGTTCAGACAGACTCTCTCCTGAGCAGTGCATGAGGTGTGCAGTGTGTAACAGGAACAAACCAGAGAGCCACCATCCCCTCCCTGCTGAGAGAAGGCTGTTCTCGTGATGTTATATGTTTCCCTGGATGTGCTCCGTGTTCACCCATGATGGGGGGGAAAGAGTTTGAAGAGTTCTCAGATAAGGTCACATGCAGCAGCGGTTCTGGGTGGGGACTGGGGCAGAGGTGACGCCTCAGAGTTCAGTCCAGCTCCAGAGAACACGGTTAGCAGAGAGGTAGGAGGCGACAAAGGGAATGGACAGGCAAAGCCTTGCTTTGAATCTTGGATGAAAAAGAAGAGAGTGAACTAGAATGCTCCCCAGAGGAAGCAGCAGGTCAGAAGAGTTTTTCCAAGATAAGGGGAGTGGGGTAACCGTTCCCTGGGTGAAATCACAGGTGATGAAACCCAGGCATGGACTTATTCTGTAATGATTAATGTAAGGTGGGCACACTGCCTTCCAATGACATGCCATTTTGCTTAAGTGACTTGATGATAAAACAAAGATAAGGTAACAAATATAGGTGGCACAGCTCCACCAGAGACTCTAACTTCTGGTTTGTGCAGAGATGGCCCTGGGACTGCAGCTTCGGCGGCAGGTGTTGGCTGGACTCCTGCTCTGTCTTTGTGTTGGGCAATGGGCCGAGGCTGGGAAGGTGCTGGTGGTCCCCATGGAGGGCAGCCACTGGCTCAGCATGCGGGAGGCCGTGCGGGAGCTCCACACCAGGGGACACCAATCAGTGGTCGTTGCTCCGGAGGTGAATATGCACATCAAGGCAGAGGACTTTTTCACTGTGAAAGCCTACGCCGTTCCCTACACACAGGACGAATTTGATTCCCTCGTTAAGAGTCATGAACGATTGCTTTTTGAAAGAGTACATTTTATAACAATGTTTCTGAAAACTATGGCATCTTTGAAATCCGCGTCTTTGCTCTTTGCAAGCTCTTGTGAAGCACTGTTGCATAACAAGGACCTGATCAGAGACCTGAATGCCAGTTCCTTTGATGTGGTTTTAACGGACCCTGTTCACCCCTGCGGGGCAGTGCTGGCTAAGTACCTGTCCATTCCTGCTGTGTTTTTTTTGCGTTTTATTCCCTGTGACTTCGATGTTGAGGCCACAGCATGCCCAAACCCTTTCTCATACATTCCTAGGTTATTAACAAAAAATCCAGACCGCATGACATTCTTCCAAAGGGTCAAGAACATGCTCTACCCTCTGGCCCTGAAGTACATTTGCCAGATTACCTTTACTCCTTATGCGCGAATGGCCTCTGAGCTTCTTCAGAGAGAGGTGTCGCTGGGGGAGATTCTTGCCTCCGGATCCGTGTGGCTGTTCAGAGGAGACTTTGTGATGGACTACCCACGGCCGATCATGCCCAACATGGTGTTCATTGGGGGCATCAACTGTGCCAACAGGAAACCGTTATCTCAGGTGTGTACTGCTGCTTTTGTTCAATCAGTGCTCCCAGTGGAGCACATTCTTTTAATGAAAGATATTTTAAAAACTTTTACACCACACTGCAAAGTAGGCCCTTTCAGTGAAATGGATGGTTCCAATCACTAGACCAACAGGGAATTCCCAAGTGGAACATATTTTAAAACAACAGCCTACTTTCACATGCTTACTTATTTACTGATCTTTCTAAAGATTTCTACCTCTCATCTCCTTCACACACTCTTTGGCGAGATCCATAATTAAAGTGCTCCAGGAGTGTAGGTTAGGTTTGTGATGGACTTTGAGACACATGAGAGGCAGGGGTGAAGGTTCATTTTAGGTTTGACAAGGAATGGGGTGGTGTGACCATGATTGCCCTTTCCAACAGCATCTGTTGTAACGGTCATGCTGTTTTCTGAATCTAGTAGGAGCGAGGAACTTGAGCTGTGAATGCATCCATCATGGGTTTTTTGCTTGAGGGTGTTCAATTGGAGGAGGAAAGAACTGGCAAACTGCATTTATTGCCCTGATACTTCATTGAGGTTTTGTCTTGGAAAGGTATTAGGGGTGATCACTGGAGAGCTCAACCCCAAAAGGAAGCAGAAGTTTCAGAGAGGTTGAATAAATAGAGTGGAAGGGAGAGAAACCAGAGATGGAAGTCGGGCTTTCTGTGATCAGAGAGAGGAACAATTGAGCCCAGGTTTCTTGAGATGGAGCTGTGCTGACCAGAAGCTGGGGCCTGGGGTAAAATGTGGGGAGGTACAAGGTTGAATGGCATGTGAGATAGGTCCTCAGCATGGGCCACTGAGGTCCTCAAAGGCTAGTGGTTGGGGGCTGGAGAGGAGGTCAAACTGAGCCACGAGCACAGTGAAGGTGGTGACAGGGATGCTGAGAACTGAGTCAAAGAGGAAGGGACTGAGCACATCCCCACGCCTACCGCAGCCCAGTCACCAGCCCTGCGTTTCTATGGTGCGAGCTACAGCTTTCCTCATAGTTACAGAGTCTGCTTATATTAACCCTGAATTATTGTTGTTGTTGTTCATTTGCCAAGTTGTGTCCAATTGTTTGTGGCCCCATGGACTGTGGCACACCAAGCTTCCCTGTCCTTCATTAGCTCCTGGAGCTTGCGCAAACTCACGTCCATGGAGTCAGTGATGCCATTCAACCATCTCATCCTCTGTCTTCCTCCTGCCCTCAGTCTTTCCCAGCATCAGGTCCTTTTCCAATGAGTCAGTTCTTCTCATCAGGTGGCCAAAGTATTGGAGCTTCAGTTTTAGCATCAGTCTTACCAGTGAATATTCAGGGTTGATTTCTCTTAGAATTGATTGGTTTGATTCCTTTGCTGTCCAGGAGACTCTATGGAGTCTTCCCCAGCACCACAATTTGAAAGCATAAATTGTTTGGTGCTCAGCCTTCTTTATGGTCCAACATTCATGTCCGTACATGGCTGCTGGAAAAACCGTAGCTTTGGCTATATCTACTTTTGTTGGCAAAGTGATGTCTCTGCTTTTTAATATGCTGTCTAGTTTTGTGATAGCTTTTCTTCTAAGGAGTAAGCGTCTTTTAATTTTGTGGCTATAGTCGCCATCCGCACTAATTTTGGAACCCAAGAAAATAAACTCTGCCAGTGTTTCCAAGTCTATTTTTCATGAAGTAATGGCACTGGATACCATGATCTTAATTTTTGAATGCTGAGTTTTAAACCTCCCTTTTCACTCTCCTCTTTCACTCTCATTAAGCGCTTTCATTCTTCTTCATTTTCTGCCATGAGAGTGGTGTCATCTGTATATTTGAGGTTGTTGATTTTTCTCCGGGCGATCTTGCTTTCAGCTTGTGATTCAAGCTGTGTGGCATTGATGTTCTCTGCATATAACTTAAATAAGGAGGATGACAATATACAGATTCGACATAATCATTTCCCAAGTTTGAACTAGTTTGTTGATCCTTGTCCAGTTCTAAGTGTTGCTTCTAGGCCTGCATACAGGTTTCTCAGAAGGCAGGTAACGTGGTCTGGTATTCCCATCTCTTTAAGAATTTTCCACAATTTGTTCTTATCCACACAATCAATGGCTTTAGAGTAGTCATGTAGCAGAAGTCGTTTTTTTTCTGGAATTCCCTTGCTTTTTCTATGATCCAGTGGATGTTGGTGATTTGATCTGGTTTCTCTGCCTTTTCTAAATCCAGCTTGTACATCTGGAAGTTTTTGATTCAAATACTGTTCAAGCCTAGGTTGAAGGATATTGAGCATTACCCTGATCACATGTGAAATGAGCACAGTTGTCCAGTAGTTTGAACATTCTTTGGCATTGTCTTTCTTTGAGGTTGGCGTGTAAACTGACCTTTTCCAGTCCCGTGGCCCTTGCTGAGTTTTCCAAATTTGCTGGTGCATTGAGTGCAGCACTTCAAGGCATCAGTTTTAGGATTTGCAATAGCTCGGCTGGAATTCCATCACCTCCAATAGCTTTGTTTACAGTGATTCTTCCTAAGGCCTGCTTGACTTCACAGTGCAAGATGATTTGCTCTAGGTGAGTGACCACAGCTTTGTGGTTATCTGATGATTAAGACTTTTCTTGCATAGTTTTGTGTAGGCTCCTCTGTCTATGGGCTATTCCAGGCAAGAAAAGTGGTGTGGGTTACCATTTCCTACTCCAGGGGATCTTCCGACACCCAACCTAGGGACTGAGTCCATGCCTATGTGTCTCCTGCATTCATAGGAGAATTCTTTGCCACTGCACCATCTGGGCAGTCCTGAACATGCACTATAAGATGTACTAAAGATCCGGAATAATGCGCACTTCAGTCCCCACACAGAGCCTGCACAGAGGCATGGGCCGGTCTCTCCTGTCCAAAGTGAAGCGGGCCATGGAGCCTGGCATCCTCTGAACCCCACTGTCATTACAAAGAGCTGCCTTGCCCATTGATGATTTAGATAACAGGAAGTTCTATTCCATGAGGCAGAGAAAGATTTCTCAAGCAGCCCTTCTGTGGTTGTCCTTAAGGATTCTTCCAGAAGTTTCCATATCAGGCAGCTGTTCGGACAGACTCTCCTGAGCAGTGCATGAGGTGTGCAGCATGTAACAGGAACAAACCAGAGAGCCACCATCCCCTCCCTGCTGAGAGAAGGATGTTCTCGTGATGTTATATGTTTCCCTGGATGTGCTCTGTGTTCACCCATGATGGGGGGAAAGAGTTTGAAGAGTTCCCAGATAAGGTCACATGCAGCAGCGGTTCTGGGTGGGGACTGGGGCAGAGGTGACTCCTCAGAGTTCAGTCCAGTGCCAGAGAACACGGTTAGCAGAGAGGTAGGTGGAGCCCAAGGGAATGGACAGGCACAGTCTTGCTTTGGGTCTTGGATGAACAAGAGAGTGAACTAGACTGGTCCCCAAACAGAGCAGTAAGTCTTACTTTTTCCCAGGAAAGGGGTTTGGTCTTCCTTGGGTGAACGCACAAGTGATGAAACATAGGCACGGACTTATTCTGTAAGGATTAAACAGGGCACCTTGCCCTCCAATGACATGCCAGTGTTCGCAAGTGACTCGATGACAAGGCAAGGAAACAAATATAGGCCGCCCAGGCCCAGCAGAAAGTCAGTTGCTTCTGGTTTGTGTGGAGATGGCCCTGGGACTGCAGCTTTGGTGGCAGGTGCTGGCTGGACTCCTGCTCTGTCTGTGCGTCGGGCGATGGGCTGAGGCTGGGAAGGTGCTGGTGGTCCCCATGGAGGGCAGCCACTGGCTCAGCATGCGGGAGGCCGTGCGGGAGCTCCATGCCAGTGGTCACCAAGCAGTGGTTGTTGCTCCGGAGGTGAACCTGCACATCAAGGAAGAGGACTTTTTTACCGTGAAAGACTACGCTGTTCCCTATACAAAGGATGAGTTTGATTCCATCATGAGGACTCATATTCATGTGTTTTTCCAAAGAGTACATTTTCTTACAATGTTTTGGGAAGCTATGGCAACTTTGAAAAATGTGTCTTTGCTCTTTGCAAGATCTTGTGAAGCACTATTGCATAACAAGGACTTGATCAGAGACCTGAATGCCAGCTCCTTTGATGTGGTTTTAACAGATCCTTTTAACCCCTGCGGGGCAGTGCTGGCTAAGTACCTGTCCATTCCTGCTGTGTTTTTTTTACGATTTCTTCCCTGTGACTTAGATGCTGAGGGCACAGCATGCCCGAACCCTTTCTCATATGTTCCTCGGTTGTTAACAATGAATTCAGACCGCATGACATTCTTCCAAAGGGTCAAGAACATGTTCTACCTTCTGGGCCTGAAGCACATTTGCCAGGCTGCTTTCACTCCTTATGCACGTATGGCCTCTGAGCTCCTTCAGAGAGAGGTGTCATTGGGGGAGATTCTTTCCTCAGGATCCATGTGGCTGTTCAGAGGAGACTTTGTGATGGACTACCCGCGGCCGATCATGCCCAACATGGTGTTCATTGGGGGCATCAACTGTGCCAACAGGAAACCGTTATCTCAGGTGTGTACTGCTGCTGTGGTTCAATCAGTGCTCCCAGTGGAGCACATGTTTTTTTAAAAAGCTTTATTCGATTTGCTTCATTATATACTGATCTATATAAAGATCTCCACCTCTCCTCCTCCCAGCAGTCTTTGGTGAGCTAAATTTGTTAGTGTACCAGTAGTGTAGTAAAGGTTTGTGATGACCTTTGAGAGGAATGAAAGGTAAGGCTGAGGGTCTGTAATAGGATTGACAAGCCATGTGTGATTCAACTGTGATTGTCCTTTTGAAAAGCAACTGTTGTAAAGGTTGTTCAGTTTTCTTTTGCTGAGGGAGAACAGAGAACGTGAGCCCTGAATTCATCCATCAGGGGTTTTTGGTTGAGGGTGTTCAATAGGAGGAAGGAAGATCTGGCAGATTGCATTTGTTGCCCTGATAATTCAGAGTAGTTTTATCCTGGAGGGGATTGATGTGTGGTCACAGACCTAAACCCCCAAAAATCAGAAGTTTTAGAGAAGTGGAATAAATTAATTGTACGTGAGACAATGCCAGGGAGTGAAGTTGGGTTTTCTGTGATTAGAGAGAGAAATAAGTGAGAACACTTCTTCAGAGATGGAGCTGTGCTGATCAGATGTCTTCTGGCCGGGAGTTGTGGTCTGGAGTAAAATGTAGGGGCATACAGAGTTGGATTCTCCAAAGAAAGGTCATCAAGGTGGGACATGGAGGTCATTAAAGGCTAGTTGTAGGGGCTGGGGGGGGGGGGGGGAGCTAAAACTGAGCCTATGAACATAGTGAAAGTCTGGACAGTGATGCTAAGAACTGAGTCTCAAAGAGGAAGCATTTGTTATGAGGGCTGACCACACTCACAAAGCTCCCCTAGCCCATGTCACCACACCCCAAGTTTCCATGGTGGGAACTATTGCACTCCTAATGGTTTCAGAGTCTGCATATGTTAATCCTGAATATGTGAGTTTAAGTGAAATAAGACTCTTGTGGGCAGGATTTGTTTTTTTATCCAGTGAATCAGCCATCTTTTTTGCCCTCTTTTGTCACATGTACTGAATTTATTTTAACTTCCCTGACTTTAGGCCTCTTATAGTTTTTGTATTCTGATTTGTACATCTCTTTTCATTAATGTATTTATTTTTGCACAACTCTAACTTCATTTTTCTTTATTGCTCACACTGCAAAGTTTTATTCTACTTTATTTCCTCTTCAGGCAATGCATTTGTCCAATGATGAAACATGTATGTATCTGTGAGAGTTGTAAAAAGTGAATGTGAGGAGGTGGTGTTCTTTTTAGTTTTTCTATGTGAGTGTATTTTCTAGAATTAACTGCATTGGTTCAAATGTTCACTCCCATTTTCCTAGCTGCATAACCTTGACTGGGTGAGTTAACCATGAAGAAAGTGAAAGTCGCTCAGTCATGTCCGACTCTTTCTGACCCCATGGACTGTACAGTCCATGGGATTCTCCAGGCCAGAATATTGGTGAGTGGGTAGCTGTTCCCTTCTCCAGGGGATCTTCCCAACCCAGGGATTGTCTCCTGCATTGCAGGCGGATTCTTTACCAGCTGAGCCACAAAAGGGAAGCCCAGAGTTAACCATTCTGACCTTAATATTGTCACCGTGAGCACTCAAATATTGTCTATTATCATTACTTAAAATATGCTCAGCAGGAAAAGTTGTGTCATTTGGAGGCATTTAGGTATGTTTCTGCCAAATGAAAGATCACTTATCCTGAAATTCTCAAATGTTATGCATGATAAGCACACTCTTACCATTTTTGTTCCAACTAAATTGATTTTACTTTGAGATTTCATCAGTCTTATTTATTTGGTATGTTTTATCCTTAGATGTGACTCCTTTAAATGTTTATGGAAAATTTTTCACAATAGGAAAAATAAAATTTGTAATATTTTTGTTCCTTCTCCTTCATTAGTTTTATGATGGGTTGAAATATTTTATGGGTCCCCTCCAAGAAAGCACTTTTGGATTTGCTCATTCTTTTTACTATTTTTGTTTTCTATTACATTAATTGCAGCCTATTGTTTTTGTTGATGATATCATCTTGTTTCCTCTGTTTTACTTTATAGCTGTTTTTCTAATTTCTTATGTAAGCATTAAGTTCCTTTATGTTTTCTTAATAATGAAGAACTGAAGGTCATAGATAAAACATTGTCTCCATTCCTTAGATTTTGGTATAAATGGCTTTCATTTTCTTTTTTTTAACTTAAATGCATGTTTTTGATTTCTTTTTTAAGTCAGTGAGTTTTTTAAAAATGAGATTGTTTCCTAACTCCCATATTGTTAACATTTGTTGCAGCCATCTTTTTGTTATCTTTTGCAATTATTTTGAATTATAATCAGAGAATGTTTCTGTGGAGTCACTACTTTAAAAAATGTTAATAGGTTCCTTTATAGTCTAGTACAGAATAGTCCAATAGAAATCTAATGCAAGTCCCATATGTAACTGAAAGCTTTTTAGTAGATATATTAAAAAAAGCAAAAAGAGGGTTAAAATTAATTTTAATTATGATTTACTGACTCACATATATAAAAATACTAACCTTTAAACATATACTCAATATAAAAACTTTTCAGATACTTGTTTGTTTTTGTTTCTTTCAGTTTTATTGAGATATAGTTGACAGGCTTCCCTGGACGTTCAGATGGTAAACACTCCTCCTGCCGTTCAGGAGACCCGAGTTCCCTCCATGGGTCGGGAAAATGCCTTGGAGAAGGAAATGGCTACCCACTCCAGTATTCTTGCCTGGCGAATTCCATGCACAAAGAAGCCTGGCAGGCTACAGTCCATGGGGTTGCAAAGAGTCAGACATGACTGAACAACTCACAGTTTCGCTTGTCACTTTTCTGTAGAAGCTTATGGTGGACAGCAGAATGATTTGACTTACGTAGATCATGAGACGTTTACTAAAACAAATTTAGTGATCACCCATTAGCTCACATAGACACAAAATTAAAGGAGTTAATGTTGTTAATGCTTTCTGGAGTTGTTTCTCCACTGATCTCCAGTAACGTATTGACACCTACCAACCTGGGGAGTTCATCTTTCAGTGTCCTATCTTTTTGCCTTTTCTTATTGTTCATGGGGTTCTCAAGGCAAGAATACTGAAGTGGTTTGCCATTCCCTTCTCCAGTGGACCACATTCTGCCAGACCTCTCCACCGTGACCTGTCCGATTTGGGTGGCCCCATATGGCATGGCTTAGTTTCATTGAGTCAGACAAGGCTGTGGTCCACGTGATCCGATTGGCTAGTTGTCTGTGATTGCGGTTTCAGTCTGTCTGCCCTCTGATGCCCTCTCTCAGCGCCTACAGTCTTACTTGAGTTTCTCTTACCTTGGACTTGGGGTATCTCTTCATGGCTGCTCCAGCAAAGCGCAGCTGCTGCCCCTGACCTTGGATGCGGGGTAGCTCCTTGCAGCTGCTCTTGCACCATTGCAGCCACCACTCCTGTGCTCAACATTCAGAAAACGAAGATCATGGCATCCTCCCATGACTTCATGGCAAACGGATGGGGAATCAGGGAAAACAGTGGCTTACTTTATTTTTGGGGGGGGTTCCAAAATCACTGCAGATGGTGATTGCAGTCATGAAATTAAAAGACGCTAACTCCTAGGAAGGAAAATTATGACCAAACTAGACAGCATATTAGAAAGCAAAGACATTACTTTGTCAACAAAGGTCTATCTAGTCAAGGCTATGTTTTTTCCAGAAGTTACATATGGATGGGAGAGTTGCACTATAAAGAAAGCTGAGTGCCGAAGAATTGATGCTTTTGAAGTGTGGTGTTTGAGAAGACTCCTGAGAGTCCCTTGGACTGCAAGGAGATCCAACCAGTCCATTCTAAAGGAGATGAGCCCTGGGTGTTCATTGGAAGGACTGATGTTGAAGCTGAAACTCTAATACTTTGGCCACCTGATGAGAACAGCTGACTCATTGGAAAAGACCCTGATTCTGGGAAAGATTGAAGGCAGGAGGAGAAGGGGACGACAGAGGATGAAATGGTTGGATGGCATCACCGACTCAATGGACATGGGCTTGGGTAGACTCCGGGAGTTGGTGATGGATAGGGAGGCCTGGCGTGCTGCAGTTCATGGGGTCGCAAAGAGTCGGACACGACTGAGTGACTGAACTGATACTGAATGTTGTTAATTACATCCCTATGTTTATTTCTCGTATAGCTCCGCGTTTGTACCCTGAGACTGTCTGCATGCCATCCCCCTCCCCGCGTCTCCTGCCTCTGGTAGCCACAAATCTGGTTTCTCTTTCTATGAGCTTGCTTGCTTGCTTTTGTAGCATGGTTGGCCTGCAGCACTGTGTTTCCTCCTGTTATGCAACTTAGTGTTTCAGTACTTTGATCCACTTCAAAATAATCACCACAATAATCCAGCTGTGATATTCATCATAGAAATGTATTACATAACTATTGACTGTATTTCTCACACTCCTTTCATACCTGTGACATTTATTTTGCAGCTGAAAGTTTGTATTTTAATCCCCCTCAGCCTTCTTTCTCCTTCCCTCACTCTCCTGCTTTTTGTCAACTACCTGTCTGTTCTCTATGAGTCTGTTTCTGTTCATTTGCTTTGCCTTTTATTTTTCATATATAAGTGAAATCATGCAGTATTTGTCTTTCCCTGACTTATTTCAGTAAGCCTGATACCCTCTGGGTCCATTCATGTTGTCACAAATGACAGGATTCCTTTCTTTCTTACGGCTGAGCAATCCTCGGTAGGCAATATTCTCGACTGTAGTAAACAAGGCTGCAATGAACATAGGGGTGTATATATGTTTCCTAATTAATGTGTTTTGGGGTGTTGTTTTGGATAAATACCCAGGTGTGGAGTTGCTGGATGATATGACAGTTTTATTTTTAACTTTTTAAGAAACTCCATACTGTTTCCATAGTGACTGCAACAATTTACATTGCCCACAACAGTGCTCTAGAGTGCTCCTTTCTCTACATCCTCGCAACCTTTGTTATTTACTTCTTTTTGATAATAGCCATGCTGACAGGTGTGAGGTGATAATTCCTTGTTTGATTTGCATTTCTCTGGTGATTAGTGACGTTGAGCATCTTTGCACGTGCCTATTGGCCCTTTGTATGTCTTCTCTGGAAAAATGTCTCTTTCAGTCTCAGTCCATTTTTAATCATGTTATTATTATTATTTTTTGGTTTATATTGGCTTGTATGATTTCTTTGTGTCTTTTGGATATTAACCTATTATCAGATATATTATTTGCAAATGTCTTTTTCCATTCCGAAAGTCACCTTTCCCTTTGTTTGTAATTTTCTTTGCTGTTCAAAAGATTTTAGTTTGATAAAGTCCCATTTGTTTATTTTACTTTTGTCTCTCTTGTCTGAGGAATCATATCCCCAAAAAATGTAACAGTAATATTATTAATAGTAACATTAAAGAACTTAAAAAAGGTTACTGTCATGTCTTCTACCCGAAGTTTTATGGCTTTAGGTCTTTAATCTATCTTGAATTCATTTTTGTTCATAGTGTGAGAGAGCAATCCAGGTTGATTCTTTGGTGTGTGGCTGCCCAGTTTTCCCAATACCATTTACTGAAGAGGCTGTCTTTCCCCCATTGTATGTTATCACCTCCTTTGTTGTAGATCAGCTGCCGTATAGACCTGAAGTTACTTCTGCTCTGTGTTCTGGTCCACTGATATATGTGTCTGTTTCTGTGTCAGTACCTCACTGCTTTGATCACTGTAGTTTTGTAGCATAGTTTTAAACCAGGAAGTGTGATTCCTTCAGTTTCACTCTTTTTAAAAAACTGAAATGTAGTTAATTTACAACGTTGTGTTAGTTTCTGTCATACAGCAAAGTAGTTCATATATATATTCTTTTTCATTAGAGATTAATAGAAGGTATTGAATATAGGTCCCTTTGCTTTATGTAGGAACTTGCTATTTGTCTCTTGTATGTATAGTGATGTGTAGCTGTTAATCCCAAGCTCCTAATTTAACTCTCCCCTCTCTTTCCCTTTAGGTAATGAAAAATTTCTTTTCTATGTCTGTGAGTCTGTTTCTCTGGAAAAAAAAGTTCATTTGTATCATTTTTTAGGTTCCACTTATAAGTGATACCACATGACATGTGTCTTTATCTGATTGTTTCACTTAGTATGATAATCTCTAAGCCCCATCCCTGTTGCTGCTCCAGTTCTGTTCTTTTTTTCTGAAGATTATTTTGGTTACTCAGTCTTTTATGCTTCCATAAAAATTTTAGAAATATTTTTTCTTGTTCTTTGAAAAATGCCATTGGTGTTTTGATAGATACTGTGTTGAATCTGTAGCTTTCCTTGGGTAGTATGGTCATTTTAATAATGTTAGTTCTTTCAATCCATGTATCCACAGTGTATCTTTCTTTTTGTGTCAGCTTCAATTTCTTTCATCAGTGTCTTATAGTTCCTGGAGTATAGGTCTTTAACCTTCTTAGATTTATTCCTAGGTGTTACATTCTTTTTGATATGATGGAAAATAGGATGGTAATATTGTTAATAATTTCTTTTCCTGATGGCTCACTGTCAGTGTATAGAAATGCAGCAGATTTCTGTATAATAATTTTGTAGGCCTTAAGATTGCTGATTCACTGATGAGTTCTAATAGTTTTTGTGGTGATTTTAGGATTTTCTATGCGTAGTGAGTATCGTGTAATCTGTGAAAAGTGACAATTTTACTTCGTCCTGTCAACACCAATCCCAAAGCTCGTGTCATCCTGCTGTTTCGGGCAGGGTCCAGCCCCGGTGGATCCAGGGTAATTCGAAGCGGGGATGGAGTCAGCGTCCTAGGAATTAATTGCTTAATTAAAGATATGGAGGGAGATTAGAAAGAAATAGTGTAGTAGGAAAATACTAGTGGAGAAAAAGAGGCTGAATAACTTGGTTTACGTGGAAAACCAATAAAACTCCAAGACAAGGAATTTGCACCATCTACGTAGGCCACCGGTGCCCACTTGAATAGCGGAGGGTGCCCCGCCTTGGGCTCCCTCTCGCGTGGGTCTTAGAAGCCAGGGCAAGTAAGTAGACATGGCGAGCCTCCACGCTCCAGATGGGAATTCAGCCAGAAAAAAAGAACGAGACAAGACCACATGGGGGAAACCAGTCTTTCCAGGAACTGGTCCGTTGTCTTTATTTTTCAGGTTCACTTATATACTGTTTGTTATACATAGGGATGAATACAGAGTCATGTGGGGTCAGCAGACCTGACCTTTATCAAAATCAGGTGCTTCATATAAAAGTATACAAAGGTCTTAGGGGTTTTACATCATCTGGCCATGAAGTCTGCTGACATTTTATGACCCTTTCTTTTCTGATAATGGTCAGTCAACCAGAAACTTATTTTCCGGGGGTGATTTTTCTTAAACCAGGCACCACCCTCTGAAGGTACCAGATAAGGTTGCATTCCTATAGGGTGAGGGTGTTGTGGGTTACAATTAAGAAAGGAATTTACTTAGCCTAAGGTTTAACATGATTAATCTTAAAGGTTAATATTTATTTCTTCTATATGTTAGTTATATTCATTATAAGGGCAGGGAATATGGAGATTTAGCAGCAAACATTGGCCCAATAAATGAAAAACCCTTCACTAACATGATTTTTATCTTAAAAAAAACCCAATGCTAACTAAGACTTTCAAAATACTCCAAACTCTCTGTGCTGTTTATAGTTGAGAGGTTATAAACAATCAAGTACATAGTAGCCAGAGTGTGGATAATCCTTTCACACAAGCTAGTCTGCCAGCAGAGAGGTTTGACCTGAGACACCATTGTCTCACCCAGGAATTTTTATTAACTGGAGCTGTAGGTTAACTCCTTCTCCGAGAGAGGTGGTGGGGGACGGCGCCCCGTAAAGTGGGAGGTGTAGGTGAGAGCATAAAGCAGTAAAGTAGGAAGACTCTGGTTTTGGGGGTAGATGCTCGGGAACAGGGGGTTTCCTGAGGCTCGATCCTGCCTTTGCGTATGCTGAAGCCTCCTTCCTCATGACCTTTGCCATGGGTGGATTTCCTCACACTGGCTCCTGGCACTGCTGGAGGGTAGGTGAGGCCCAGGAGCACTGGTAGGCAATTCTAGGTCCCAGGTGGCTGCGAGCTCAGGGGATTCTAAGGTAGCTGGTCACTAGTGGATGGGTCTGCATCTCCACTCAACCAGCCCTTTTACATGAGGCATCCTTGTACTGGTGATGACAGGGTGATGGGTGGGGCTGGGTCCTGATACTAATGATTTCAAAATGGCACTAGCCAGCACAGTGTCACTGTTAGAGCTGAGCTCCCCCCAAACAGTTGGTGCTTGTATTTATACCTCAGAATGATCTCTGTCTCCTGCCTCTCTGGGAGGCTGTTTAAGTTCAGCAGGTGGGTCTGACCAGGCTCCTTTCTGACTGCTGCTTTTTCCTTGTTCCCTAGAGTGTGTGAGATTTTGTGTGCACACTTTGAGAATGGAGTCTCTATATCCTACAGCCCCTGGCTCTCCTGAAATTCAGCCCCACTGGCCTTCCAAGCCCAACATTCTGGAAGCCCTTCTTCCCATTTCAGGACCCCCAGGCTAGGAAGCCCAATGTGGGCTCATATCCCTCACTCCTGAGGGAGAACCTCTGCAATAAAATTAACTCCCAATTGTGGATCGTCCACCCTGGGGTGTGGGTCTTGATTATACCATGTCTTCAGTTCAGTTCAGTTGCTTAGTTGTGTCCGACTCTCTGTGACACCAGGGACTGCAGCACGCCAGGCCTCCCTGTCCATCACCAGCCCCTGGAGTTTACCCAAACTTGTGTCCATTGAGTCGGTGATGCCATTCAGCCATCTCATCCTCTGTCGTCCCCTTCTCCTCCTGCCTTCAATCTTGCCCAGCATCAGGGCCTTTTTCAATGAGTCAGCTCTTTGCATCAGGTGGCCAAAGTATTAGAGTTTCAGCTTCAACATCAGTCCTTCCAATGAATACCCAGGAGTGATCTCCTTTAGGATGGATTGGTTGGATCTCCTTGCAGTCCAAGGGACTCTCAAGAGTCTTCTCCAACACCACAGTTCAAAAGCATCAATTCTTCGGCCCTCAGCTTTCTTTATAGTCCAACTCTTACCACCATACATGGCTACTGGAAAGACCATAGCCTTGACTAGATAGACCTTTGTTGACAAAGTAATGTTTCTGCTTTTTAATATGCTGTCTAGTTTGGTCATAACTTTCCTTCCGAGGAGTAAGCGTCTTTTAATTCCATGGCTATAATCACCATCTGCAGTGATTTTGGAGCCCAGAAAAATAAAGTCAGCCACTGTTTTCCCCATCTATTTGCCATGAAGTGAAAGTGAAAATCTCTCGGTTGTGTCCAACTCTTTGCATCCCCATGGACTCTACAGTCCATGGAATTCTCGAGCCCAGAATACTGAGTGGGTAGCCTTTCCCTTCTTCAGGGGATCTTCCCAACCCAGGGATCAAATCCAGGTGTCCTGCATTGCAGGCGGATTCTTTACCAGCTGAGCCACCAGGGAAGCCCAAGAATACTGGCGTGGGTAGCCTATCCCTTCTCTAGTGGATCTTCCGAACCCAGGAATCAAACCAGAGTCTCTACAAATCTTCTCGTGGCTCCTTCTTTATATAGTTAGTTGTGGAAGATCTTTTCAGCTAGTCTTTGGTGTTTCACATCAGTATTTGCTCTGTATGTTGTAATATTGGTGAGCCTGTTAGAGCAAGTGAACCCAAGGTCTTCCCAGTCCAACATCTTGGCCAGTTTCCTCAATATAAAATTTTTCTGGGTGGGGACTGGGACAGAGGTGACTTCTGAGAGTTCAGTCCAGGCCTGTAGAGCGTGATTAGCAGAGAGGCAGAAGTTGATCAAAGGGAATGTGCCCACGCAGCCTTGCTTTGGGAATTGGATGACAAATATTTCAGTACCTAGAATGTTTCCTACCAGGAGCAGCAGAGTCAGAGAAGATTTTCCAAGATAAGGGAGGAAGGGACTTTCCCGGGGTGAAATTGGAGGTAATGAAACCCAGGCATGGACTTATCTTGTAATGATTAATGTAGAGATGGCAAACTGCCCTCCAATGCCATGCCATTCTGCTTAAGTGACTTGATGATAAGATAAAGGGAACAAATATGGGTGGCATAGCTTGGCCAGAGACTCAGTAGCTTCTGGCTTGTGTGGAGGTGGCCCTGGGACTGCAGCTTCCGTGGCAGGTGCTGGCTGGACTCCCGCTCTGTCTGAACATCAAGTGATGGACCGAGTCTGAGAATATGCTGGTGGTCCCCATGCAGGGCAGCCACTCGCTTAGCATGCAGGGAGGCCATTAAAGAGCTCCAGGCCCAAGGCCACCGAGCAGTGGCTGTTCCTCTGCAGGTGAATATACACACCCAGGCAGAGCGCTTTTTCACCAGGAAAATCTATGCGATTCCTGACACACAGGAAGAATATGATTCTATCATGAGGGGTCATATTCATCTGCTTTTTGAAAGACGATGTTTGCTAGCACTGTTTCTGGGAGCTATGGTGTCTGTAACGACTGTTGGTTTGCTCTCTGTAAGGTCTTTTGAGGGACTGTTGTATTCCAAGGACCTGATCAGGCACGCGAATGCCAGTCCCTTTGATTCAGTTTTAAGGGATCTTACGTACCGCGGCAGGGCTGTCTTGCCCATCCAGTTCACAGCAACAACTGTTCCCTGTATCCCACTTGTGCAATGTTTGTTGAACCCGTGGTAGGCAGGGTGCCAGCTAAGAGGCTGGAATAAGACTCAAGGAGCGGTGGAAACTGCAGACGCATTTCTTCTCTTCTGGCTGGCACAGCAGCCGTAGCAGCAGACACGCTATATTCTCTTCTCTCGTGGCTGACCCAACGGACACAGCCGTGAGGTAGTAGTAATGCCGTAGCTCTTTAGGTGGAACTCAGTCAGGCACACTGCACAAAGTAGCCCGGGACCAAGCAAGTACCTCCTGAGGCACGTGAGCAGCGCTAGACAACGTGCTCAGCTGTTAGTTCAGTTCACTCGCTCAGCCATGTCCGACTCTTTGCGACCCCACAGACTGCAGCAGGCCAGGCCTCCCTGTCCATCACCAACTTCCGGAGCTTACTCAAACTCGTGTCCATCAGGTCAGTGATGCCATCCAACCATCTCATCCTCTGTCACCCCCGTCTCCTCCTGCCCTCAGTCTTTCCCAGCATCAGGGTCTTTTTCAATGAATCAGTTCTTCACATCAGGCGGCCAGAGTATTGGAGTTTCAGCTTCAGCATCAGTCCTTCCTGAGCTGGTTGATTAGCTGTCTTCCCCACAGGGGCTGGCTAAGTACCCGTTGATTTCTGCTGTATTTATTTATTTATTGTGTTCCCTCTGTGTGACTTAGATTTTGAGGGCATGCTGCTGGGAGTTCCCAAGTGAAACCTACTTTTTATAAATGTCTTACTTCCAGGTGCTTAATATATATTGATCTTTCTAGAAGTTCCTACCTCGCATTCTCCTTCTAACAGCCTCTGTTGGGGTGGATCGTTTAAGCGCCTGAAGTAGTGTAGTAAAGGTCGTGATGGTCTTTGAGAGGAGTGACAGTCAGAGATGAGGGTCTGCAATAGGACCGATAAGCGATCCTGTTTGTTATTCAACTGTGATTGCCCTTTTGTGAAGGCACTGCTGTAACCATTGTCCGATTTTCTCCAGCTGAGTAGGAGCATGTTTGTTGAGCTGAGAATCCATCCATCAGGAGTTTTTGCCTGAGGGTGTTCCATAGAAGGAGGAAAGAATAGCAGATGGCATTTGTTGAACTGATAGTGGTTTTGTCTTGGAAAGGACTGTGGTTGCAGGAAACCTAAACACCATAAGGAATCTGAAATTTCAGAGAGGTAGAATAAGTGGAAGTGAGATAATACCGGAGAGAGAAGTCGGGGTCTCCGTGACCAGAGAAAGGAATAATTGAGCCCAGCTTCTCAGAGATGGAGCTGTGCTGACCAGGACTTGGTGTCTGGAGTAAAATGGGGTGATGTACGGGGTTGGATTGGGTGTCATGTAGGTCTTCAAGGTGGGACGCTGAGGTCATCCAAAGGTAGTGGTGGGGGCTGGAAGGAGGTAAACTGAGCCTATGAATGCAGTGAAGGTGGGGGCAGTGATGCTGAGAACTGAGTCTCAGAGTGGAAAGATTTGACCACATCACCAAATCTGCCCCAGCCCTGACCACTCCACCCCAAGTTTCCATGATGCGAACTATGGCTTTCCTCACAGTTTCACAGTGTTCTCATGCTAACTCTGGATATTTGGGTTTAATTGAAATAGGACTCTTGGGGTCAGGATTTGTTTCTTAATCCATGGAGTTAGCTGGTTTTTTTTTTTTTTTTTTTCTGACTTGCATCTCATGTACTTAATTTATATTAACTTCCATGATTTTAGGTCTTGTAGCTTTTGTATTCTTCAATTGTGGGAGATCTTTCTATTGCTGATTCAATTTCATTATTGGTAATTTGTTGTTAATATTTTCTATCTCTTCCTGGTTCAGTCTTGGGATGTAGTCCTTTTCTAAGAATCTGTCCATGTCTTCTAATTGTTCGTTTTATTGGCATATAACTGTTCACAGTAATCTCTTATGATCCTTTATATGTTTTGTGTGTTTGTTGGGACTTCATCTTTTTCATTTTGGCTTTTATTTACCTGGACTTCCTTTCTTCTTGATGACTCTGACTGAAAGTTTATCAATTTTATTTTTCTCAAAGAATTCTTTGTTTCATTGATCTTTTAAATTTCTGGCTTAAGCTTTATGATTTTTTTTCTTTATATTACTTCTGGATTTTGGTTATTCTTTTTAGTTACTTTGGGTGTAATTTTAGGTTATTTCAGATTTTTCTTACTTCATGAGCTATGCTTGTATGGATAAAAATGTTCCTTTTAGAACTACTTTTACTGTTTCCCATAGATTTTGGATTGTCATATTTTCATTTTTATTTGTCTTGAGGTATTTGTTTAATTTCTTCAATGACCCATTGACTGTAACACATTGTTTTGCCTCCATGTGTTTTTGCAGCTTTTTTTTGTAGTTCAGTTTTAGTCTCATAACATCATGGTTGGACAAGGTGTTTGATATGATTTCAGTATTCTTAAGTTTAGTAACACTTGATTTGTGTGATTTATCAAGACAGATATACCATGTACACTTGAAAAGAATGTGTATTTTGCTGCTTTTGGATGGAATGTCTTGTGTATATCTATTAAGCCTAGCTGGTCTAATGTGTTGTTTAGGACCAGTGTTTCCGTATTGGTTTTCTGTCTGAATGCTGTGTCCATTGATGTATGTGGGATTTTAAATCACCCCAATATTGTTGCTTACTGTCATCTTGTCTTTTTATGTCTTCTAATACTTGCTATTTGTATTTAAGTGCTCCTATGTTGGGGCCAGATATGTCTGCATATATATCTAATGGTGGCCCACTGGTAGGTTAATCTGGGTCCTGGAGTCCCTGTCTGTAGAGCCCAAGTTTCCTGGAGCTGGTGTCAGTCTGCTGGAGGGTGGGGTGAGGTCCAGGGGTGTCCTGGGCTCATGCTGGTGCACTGGTAGATAAGTCCAGCTCCTTGGCACTATGGTGCACAGGGCCTGGTCCTGGGCCTTCTGGTGGGTGGGGCCAGGTCCCAGGTGGGCTGTTCTCAGAGGGTTAATGCAGCTGCCCTACTAGTGGATGACTCTGTGTCTCCACTCAACTAGGTACTTGACCTGGAGTATCCTAGTACTAGTGCTGACTAACTGATGGGTGAGGCTGCGTCCCAATGTTAATAACGTAGAGGGATGATCCAAACAGCACTTGCTGGCACAGTATCATTGTGGAAGAATGAAGCTCTCCAGAATTGCCGCTGCTTATGTCTATATCCCAAGATGATCTCTGTTTGTCTTTTGCCTTTCTGGAAGGTTCTTCAATATCAGCAGGTGGGCCTGACCCAGGTTCTTTTCAGATTACTTCTTCCCTACATCCTAAAGCGTGTGAGATTTTGTGTGCACCCTTTGAGAGTGGCGGAGAGGGAAATGGCAACCCACTCCAGTACTCTTGCCCAGAGAGTCCCATGGATGGAGGAGCCTGGTAGCCTGCAGTCCATGGGGTTGCAAAGGGTCGGGCACAACTGAGCGACTTCACTTCACTCGCTTCATTCACTTCATACTTTATCACTGGAGAAGGAAATGGCAACCCACTCCAGTGTTCTTGCCTGGAGAGTCCCATGGACAGAGGGGCCTGGCTGGCCATGGTCCATGGGGTTGCAGAGAGTTGGACATGACTGAAGTGACTAAGAGTACATGCATTTGAGAGTGGAGACTCTATGCCCTATGGCTCCTGGCTCTCCTAAAAGGAAGCCCCGCTGACCTTCCCAACCCAACATTCTGGAAGCTCCTCTTCCTGGTTCTGGACCCCCATGCTGGGACCCCATTGTGGGGTCATATCCCTCACTTCTTAGGGAGAAGGTCTGCAATTGTAATTATCCTGCATTTGTGGACTGTTTGCCCAGGGGTATGGGTCTTGATTATACCATGTCTCCACCTCTCTTACACATCTTGTTGTCATTCCATCTTTACATATTTAGTTGTGAAAGATTCTTCAGCTAGTCTTCAGGTCTTTCTCATCAATGCTTATTCTGTAAATTGTAACATTGGTGTGCCTGAGGGAGGAAGTGATCTCAAGGTCTCCCCAGTCTGATATCTTGGCCACTTTTCTCAGTGTAAATTAATTAATGAGATACTTCACATTTTAAAATTTCATACAAAGTCTTCAGAATCTGGTGTATAGTTTAACTTACAGACATATCAATTTATACTCTACATATTTCAAGTGCTCAATAGTCATGTGTAGCTAGTGGCTACAATAATAGCATATGATCAACATTTGTAAACATTACGGAGATAAACCAAAAGATGTATATTTTCATTTTTTGTTAGAAAACTCAACATCCCTAATTCTGAAAATGATGTCTTAAAATATTTCTTAATTTAACTCAATTTTTTTCAATTTATGTTTAGAATTTTTTATAGTTTTTACTTTAAAAATTTGGCTACTAGATTGGCACACAAAGTTTCGACTGTTGTGTTTTATTCATAAAGTTTGCCTGTCCAAAATGTTTAATTGTGGCACAATACCCCAGCATGATTTACTGTCTTGACCATTGTATGTGTACAGTTTAATAGTGTTAATTATACTCACATTACTGTGCAGCCAATTTCCAGAATGCTTCATTATGAACAACTGAAACTCTGTACCCCGTAAATATCTCCCCATTTCCTTCACTCTGTAGTTCTTGGGAACCACCATTTTACTTTCTGTTTCTATGAATTTGAGTACTCTAGGTTCCTCATATTAGTGGAATCATACGCTATTCTTCTTTTCGATACTTAGTATTTCACTTAGCAGGCTGGCCTCTGGGTTTATTCATGTTGTGTATATGTTGTTCAAATTTCCTTTCTTTTTAAGACAGAATAATAATCCATTGTATAGACAGACCACAGTTTGCTTATCTGTTCATCTGCCAGTGAACATGGGTTGCTTTCATCTTCTGGGTATTGTGAATAATGCTGCTATGAACATGGCTGTACAAATACGTCTTTGAGACTCTGCTTTCAATTCTTTTGGGTATATACCCACAAGTGCAATGGTTGGATCATCTGCTTTCTTTTTTTTTTTTTTTTTTCAATTTTTTGAGGAACTTTCATCCTGTTTTCCACAGTGGCTACACCATTTTATATTTTCAGCAACAGTACCTGAGGGGTTCAATTTCTTCACATCCTCTCCAAGGCTTGTTATCTTTCTTCTTTCTTTTATTTTTATGATAGCTATCCTAATGGGTGTGACCCGACATCTTGTTGAAGTTTTGATTTTCATTTCCCTAATGATTAATGCTATTGAGCATCTTTCATTGCTCATTGGTCATTTGCACATATGACCAATGTCTAAGTCCTTTGTCCATTTTTGAGTCAGGTCTTCTGTTGTTGAGTTATAGGCATTCTCTGTATGTTCTGGATATTAATCCCTTATCAGATATATTTTGTGTCCGACTCTTTGCGACCCCATAGACTATATAGTCCATGGAATTCTCCAGGCCAGAAGACTGGAGTGGGTAGTTTTTCCCTTCTCCAAGGGATCTTCCCAACCCAGGGATCAAACATAAATATTTCCTTCCATTCTATGGTTTGCCTTTTTACTCTGTTGATAATATCTTTTGATGCACACACTTAAAATTTTTTCATGAAGTCTAATTTGTTAATTTTTCATTAACTATGCTTTGGTGTAATTTTCAAGAAATCTTCGTGAAATGCAAGAGGTTTATAGGTTTAGGTCTTACATTTATGTCTTTCATCCAAACTGAGCTGAACTTGTATATGGCATTTGTAAGAGTCCAAATTCATTGTCTACATTTGGACATTCAGTTTTCCCTGCACCATTTGCTGAAAGGACTGTCCCTTTTGAATATTCTTTGCACCCTTGCCAAAAATAACTTGACCATATATGTGAAGTCTATCTCTTTTAATTTGAAAAATTTATTTAAAAGTTGTGCGGCAAATATGTATGGGAATATTGATATGATAGGAGCTACTCCTATCAGAAGCCAGAAATGCTTTTTGTTCTTGTTGTTTAGAGCTAAGTGTGTCTAAGTTGTGTCTACTCAAAGGACTGTAGCCCACCAGACTTCTCTGTCCATGGGATTTCCCAGGCAAGAATACTGGAGTGGGTAGCCATTCCCTTCTCCAGGGGATCTTCCTGACCCTAGGAACCTGAGTCTCTGCATTGCAGGTAGATTCTTTACCATCAGAGCTACCAGAGAAATGCTTTTAGGTGAATTAAAATATATATATATTTTTTTGTTCATAATACAAATCCTGGTGACATTTTGCTCGATCTGCCATTACATCTATAGCTTAATTTGGTGGCAAAATCAAGAATGTCAGAGTGTTAAATCTCCCTATGCATGAGGCTGTATGCATCTTCAGTTATTTTATTCTAGTCTAGATGTATATTTCTAACTGTAGCAGAGAAAACACCACACCCCTTGCCAATCCCGTAAGTGCACCGTGTACCCTCACTTGGTTCATAGTATCCATGTAGGTTGAGTGCCAAACACGGGGCAGCTGATCACAGTGAGAGAAGCCAGAAAGTTGTCCCGTAACCTTTATGACATGCAGTTAAGAGCCAGACAATTAACAGGGGTCACTGAGTTCTCAGTGAGTCAGTGCTTATCAGGTGGCCAAAGTATTGGAGTTTCAGCTTCAACATCAGTCCTTCCAATGAACACCCAGGACTGATCTCCTTTAGGCTGGACTGGTTGGATCTCCTTGCAGACTCTCAAGAGTCTTCTCCAACATCAAGAGTTCAAAAGCATCAATTCTTCTGCGCTCAGCTTTCTTTATAGTCCAACTCTCACATCAATACGTGACCACTGGAAAAACCATAGCCTTGACTAGATGGACCTTGGTTGACAAAGTAATGTGTCTGCTTTTTAAAATGCTGTCTAGGTTGGTCATAATTTTCCTTCCTAGGAGTAAGCGTCTTTTAATTTCATGGCTGCAGTCACCATCTGCAGTGATTTTGGAGCCCAGAAAAATAAAGTCACTCACTGTTTTCACTGTTTCCCCATCCATTTGCCATGAAGTGATGGGACCAGATGCCATGATCTTAGTTTTCTGAATGTTGAGCTTTAAAGCCAACTTTTTCACTCTCGTCTTTCACTTTCATCAAGATGCTCTTTAGTTCTTCACTTTCTGCTATAAGGGTGGTGTCATCTGCATATCTGAGGTTATTGATATTTCTCCCAGCAACCTAGATTCCAGCTTGTGCTTCCTCCAGTCCAGGTCTTGGTGGAGAGTTCTGACAAAATATCATCCACTGGAGAAGGGAATGCAAACCACTTCAGTATTCTTGCCTTGAGAACCCCATGAACGGTATGAAAAGGCAAAATGATAGGACACTGAAATATGAACTCCACAGGTCAGTAGGCACCCAATATGCTACTGGAGATCAGTGGAGAAATAACTCCAGAAAGAATGAAGAGATGAAGCCAAAGCAAAAACAACACCCAGTTGTAGATGGGACTGGAGATAGAAACAAGGTCCAATGCTGTAAAGAGCAATATTGCATAGGAACCTGGAATGTTCAGTTCAGTTCAGTTCAGTTTAGTCACTCAGTCATGTCCAAATCTTTGCAACCCCATGAACTGCAGCATACCAGGCCTCCCTGTCCCTCACCAACTCCCAGAGTCCACCCAAACCCATGTCCATCGAGTCAGTGATGCCATCCAACCATCTCATTCTCTGTCATCCCCGTCTCATCCTGCCTTCAAACTTTCCCAGCATCAGGGTTTTTTCCAGTGAGTCAGCTCTTCGCATCAGGTGGCCAAAGTATTGGAGTTTCAGCTTCAACATCAGTCCTTCAGTCCTACCAAAGAATACCCAGGACTGATCTCCTTTAGGATTGACTGGTTGGATCTCCTTGCAGTCCAAGGGACTCTCAAGAGTCTTCTCCAACACCACAGTTCAAAAGCATCAATTCAGGAAACCAGAATTGAAAGAGACACATGTACCCCAATGTTCATCGCAGCACTGTTTATAATAGCCAGGACATGGAAACAACCTAGATGTCCATCAGCAGATGAATGGATAAGAAAGCTGTGGTACATATACACAATGGAGTATTACTCAGCCGTTAAAAAGAATACATTTGAATCAGTTCTGTTGAGATGGATGAAACTGGAGCCGATTATACAGAGTGAAGTAAGCCAGAAAGAAAAACACCAATACGGTATACTAACACATATACATGGAATTTAGAAAGATGGCAATGATGACCCTGTATGCAAGACAGCCAAAAAGACACAGATGTGTATAGCAGACTTTTGGACTCAGAGGGAGAGGGAGAGGGTGGGATGATTTGGGAGAATGGCATTGAAACATGTATACTATCATGTAAGAATTGAATCACCAGTCTATGTCTGATGCAGGATACAGCATGCTTGGTGCTGGTGCACAGGGATGACACAGAGGGATGTTGTGGGGAGGGAGGTGGGAGGGGGGTTCATGTCTGGGATATAAAGGGATGGTGTGTCCACCCACAAAAAAAAATAAATAAATAAAGTGTAGTGTTGTGGGAAAAAAAAAAAAAGCATCAATTCTTGGGTGGCCTTACACGGCATAGCTTAGTTTTCATTGAGTTAGACAAGGCTGTGGTCCATGTGATTAGATTGGAGATAATCTCGAGAGGAGATTCTCCATGTCCCCCACCTCCAAGGTAAGGAGCAGCGGCTGGACTTTGCTGGAGCAGCCATGAAGAGACACCCCATGTCCAAGTTAAGAGATACCCCAATAAGATGGTAGGCACTGAGAGAGGGCATCAGCGGGCAGACAGACTGAAACCACAATCACAGAAACTAACCAATCTAATCACTGACACTTTAGATAACAGCAATTCTAATTCCATGAAGTGCAAATAACATTTACCAACTCTTTAGCTCTCTTCCTCAAGGATCCCTCCAGATATTTGGATGTTTGACAGCTGTCCCAATAGACTTTTCCCTGAACATTGCAAGAGGTGTCTCAGTGTTGAGCAGGAAAAAATGGACAGCGAGCGTCCTCTATCCGCTAAGAGAAAGCTGTCATAGCAATGTCATGTATTAATATCTCCCTGGAGGTGCTCTGAGTTCACCCATGAATAGGGAGAAAGAGTTTAAAGAGTTCTCAAATAAGGTCACATTCAGCAGAGGTTCTGGGTGGCGGCTGGGGCAGAGGTGACTCCTCAGCATTCAGTCCAGCCCCAGAGAACACGGTTAGCAGAGAAATAGGAGGTGATCAAGGGAATGCGCAGGCACAGCCTTTCTTTGGGTCTGGATGAAGAACAAGAGAGTGAACTAGAATGCTCCCCAGAGGAAGCAGCAGGTCAGAGGAGTTTTTCCAAGATAAGGGGGAGTGATCTTTCTTTGGGTGAAACCAGAGGTGATGAAACATGGGCATAGATTTATCTTGTAATGATTAATGTTCAGAGGGCTCAGCGCCTCCAATGACATGCTATTTTGCTCAAGTGACTTGATCATAAGGTAAACGAAACAAATATAGGAGGCAAAGCCTGATCAGAAAGTCAGTTTCTTCTGGTTTATGTGGAGATGGCCCTGGGACTGCAGCTTCGGCGGCAGGTGCTGGCTGGAGTCCTGCTCTGTGTGTCGGGCAATGGGCCGAGGCTGGGAAGGTGCTGGTGGTCCCAATGGAGGGCTGCCACTGGCTCAGCATGTGGGAGGCCTTGCAGGAGCTCCATGCCAGAGGTCACCAGGCAGTGGTCCTGTCTCCGGAGGTCAATGTTCACATCAAGGCAGAAGACTTTTTCACCATGAAAACCTATGCCATTCCGTACACCCAGGATGATTTTAATTACTTCCTGATGGGCAGTTTTAATATGTTTTTTGAAAGAGTGCATTTTCTAACACTGTTTTGGAAAACTATGACAGATACGGAAAATCTGTCTTTGGCTTTTGAAAGGTCTTGTGAGGCACTGTTGTATAACAAGGACCTGATTAGAGACCTGAATGCCAGTTCCTTCGATGTGGTTTTAATGGACCCTGTTTATCCCTGTGGGGCAGTGCTGGCTAAGTACCTGTCCATTCCTGCTGTGTTTTTCTTGCGTTTCCTTCCCTGTGACTTAGATGCTGAGGGCACAGCGTGCCCAAACCCTTTCTCTTATGTTCCTACGTTGTTAACAAGGAATTCAGACCACATGACATTCTTCCAGAGGGTCAAGAACATGCTCTACCCTCTGGCCCTGAAGTACCTTTGCCATTTTTCTTTCACTCCTTATGCACGTATGGCCTCTGAGCTGCTTCAGAGAGGCGTGTCGCTGGGGGAGATTTTTGGCTCTGCATCTGTGTGGCTGTTCAGAGGAGACTTTGTGATGGACTACCCGCGGCCGATCATGCCCAACATGGTGTTCATTGGGGGTTTTAACTGTGGCAACAGGAAACCATTATCTCAGGTCTGTATTGCTGCTTTTGTTCAATCAGTGTTCCAAGTGGGACACATTATTTTCAACGAAAAAATTAAAGAAAATTGTATGCCATGCTTCACAGCTTATGGGATCCTAGTTCACCCACCAGAGATTTAACCAAGCCCTTGGCAGTAAACGCTTGGAGTCCTAACCACTGGACAACCAGGGAATTCCCAAGTGAAATATATTTTTAGGAAACAACTTACTTCCAGGTTCTTTCTTATCTACTGTTCTTTCTAAAGAGTCTAACCTTCAAATTCCTTCTAGCAGTCTTTGGTGACATAAATTGTTAAAATGCCTCCAGTAGTGTAGTAAAAGTTTGTGATGGTCTTTGAGAGGGTTTCCCTATTCAGCTGGTAAAGAATCCACCTGCTATGCAGGAGACTCCAGTTTGATTCCTGGGTCAGGAAGATCTGATGGAGAAGGGATAGGCTACCCACTCTAGTATTCTGGGGCTTCCCTGGTGGATCAGATGGTAAAGAATCTGCCTGCAATGTGGGAGACCTGGGTTTGATCCCTGGGTTGGGAATACCTTCTGGAAAAGGGAACAGCCACCCACTTCAGTATTCTGGCCTGGAGATGTCCAGGGACAGGCTACAGGCTACAGGCTACAGTCCTGACAGTCCTTGGGATGCAAACAGTTGGACATGACCGAGCCAATTTCACTTTCCTTTCACTTTGAGAGGAATGAGCGGCAGAGATTACGTTCAGTAACAGGTTGACAAGAAATGGTGTGATTCAACCATGATTATCCCTTGTAAAGGTACTGTTGTAACTGTTGTGCAACTTTCTTCAGCTTAGTAGGAGCACAGAACTTGAGCTATGAATCCATCCATAAGGGATTTTACATTGAGGTGTTCAAATGAAGGATGAGAGAACTGGTGAAATATATTTACTGACCTGATAATTCTTAGTGGTTTGTCTTGGAAGGGATTGAAGTGTGATCACGGGAAACCTAACACCCAGAGGAAACAAGTTTCAGAGAGGTCAAATAAATTAAGTGGAAATGAAATAATACTGGACAGAGAAGTTGGGCTCTCTATGATCAGAGAAAGGAATAATAGATCCAGCTTTTCCGAGATGGAGCTGTGCTGACCGAAAGTCTTCTGACCAGGAGTTGGTGTCTGGAGAAAAATGTGGGGGTGTACAGAGCTAGATTGGGCTTTTTAGTGGCTCAGCTGGTAAAGAATCCACCTGCAATGTGGGAGACCTGGGTTTGATCCTAAGGTTGGGAAGATCCCTGGGAGAAGGGAAAGGCTACCCACTCCAGTTTTCTGGCCTGGGGAATTCCATGGACTGAGAAAAGAAGAGAAGCTAAAGGAAAATGAGCAAAGGAAAGATATATCCATCTGAATGCAGAGTTTCAAAGAATAGCAAGGAGAGATAAGAAAGCCTTCCACAGTGATCAATGCAAAGAAATAGAGGAAAAGAATAGAATGGGAAAGACTAAAGATCTCTTCAAGAAAATTAGAGATACCAAGGGAACATTTCATGCAAAGATGGGCTCAATAAAGGACAGAAACGGTATGGACCTAACAGAAGCAGAAGATATTAAGAAAAGGTGGCAAGAATACACAGAAGAACTATACAAAAAAAGATCTTAATCACCCAGATAACCACGATGGTATGATCACTCACCTAGAGCCAGACATTCTGGAATGTGAAGTCAAGTGGGCCTTAGGAAGCATCACTACGAACAAAGCTAGTGGAAGCGATGGAATTCCAGTTGAGCTATTTCAAACCCTGAAAGATGATGCTGTGAAAGTGCTGCATTCAATATGACAACAAATTTGGAAAACTCAGCCTTGGCCACAGGACTGGAAAAGGTCAGTTTTCATTCCAATTCCAAAGAAAGGCAATGCCAAAGAATGCTCAAACTAATGCACAATTGCACTCATCTCACACGCTAGCAAAGTAATGCTTAAAATTCTCCAAGCCAGGCTTCAACATTACGTGAACCGTGAACTTCCAGATGTTCAAGCTGGTTTTAGAAAAGGCAGAGGAACCAGAGATCAAATTGCCAACATCTGCTGGATCATTGAAAAAGCAAGAGAGTTCCAGAAAAACATCTATTTCTGCTTTATTGACTATGCCAAAGACTTTGATTGTGTGAATCACAATAAACTATGGAAAACTCTTCAAGAGATGGGAATACCAGACCACCTGACCTGCCTCTTGAGAAATCTGTATGCAGGTCAAGAAGCAACAGTTAGGACTGAACATGGAACAACAGACTGGTTCCAAATTGGGAAAGGAGTACGTCAAGGCTGTATATTGTCACCCTGCTCATTTAACTTAGGTGCAGAGTACATCATGAGAAATGCTGGGCTGGATGAAGCACAAGCTAGAATCAAGATTGCCGGGAGAAATATCAAGAACCTAAGATATGCAGATGACACCACCCTTATGATAGAAAACAAAGAGGAACTGAAGAGCCTCTTGATGAAAATGAAAGAAGAGAGTGAAAAAGTTGGCTTAAAGCTCAACATTCAGAAAACTAAGATCATGGCATCTAGCCCCATCACTTCATGGCAAATGGATGGGGAAACAGTGGAAACAGTGAGAGACTTTATTTTGGGGGGCTCCAAAATCACTGCAGATGGTGACTGCAGCCATGAAATTAAAAGACGCTTACTTCTTGGAAGAAAAGCTATGATCAACCTAGACAGCATATTAAAAAGCAGAGACATTACTTTGTCAACAAAGGTCTGTCTAGTCAAAGCTATGGTATTTGGAGTAGTCATGTATGGATGAGAGAGTTGTACCATAAAGAAAGCTGAGTACTGACGAATTGATGCTTCTCAACTGTGGTGTTGGAGAAGACTCTTGAGAGTCCCTTGGACAGCTAGGAGATCCAACCAGTCAATCCTAAAGAAAATCAGTCCTGAATATTCATTGGAAGGACTGATGCTGAATCTGAAACTCCAATACTTTGGCCACCTGATGCGAAGAGCTGACTCATTTGAAAAGACCCTGATGCTGGGAAAGACTGAAGGCACGAGAAGGTGATGACAGAGAATGAGATGGTTGGATGGCACCACCAACTCAATGGACATGGGTTTGGGTGGACTCCGGAGTTGGTAATGGACAGGGAGGCCTGGTGTGCTGTGGTTCATGGGGTCGCAAAGAGCTGGACACGACTGAGTGACTGAACTGATCTGAACTGATATATGCACAAGAGGGTGCTCAGTGAGAGAGAGCACTGGGCAGCACAGGGAGCCCGCCCTTATTATCCCCAGGGTGGACAGGATACGGAGATGTCCACGTGGGCATCAGTCTCTGTAGCAGGGCTACCTCATGGGCCCAAGATACAATCTGTTGCACAGGACCCACCTGAGAAGGCTCCCACAAATTCAGGAGCCCTTCAGTTCTGAAGAATCTGTCCTTATTAGGACTTAGGTCTGTAAATGACCTCGGAGAAAAATCTGAACTCAGAGTATACGGTGTACCAGGGGCCCAGATTCATGTACACTCCAGTTCCTAAGTAGAGTAGTGGAAGATTGGCACCATCCGCATCATAAGAGAAATCCAGAGAGCCTTCTTTGAGGCCAGGAGAGTGCTCGCTCCTGTCCTAGGGTGAGCTGACATTGGGGGCTGGCCCTCTCTGACCCCAGTGTGTCATTGCTAAGGGTTATTGTCATTGCTAAGCCCACTGATACTTTAGATTACAGTCGCTCTTATTCCATGAAGTAGATACAGAATTGTCCAACAGCCATTCTACTGCAGATGTTTCTATATGTGACATCTGCTCCAATCAAAAGACTCTCCCCCGAACATTGCAGTAGGTGTCCCAGGGTGGACCAGGAGAAAAATTGACAGCCAGTGTCCCCTCCCTACTGAGAGAAAGCTGTCTTAGGAATATCATGTATTTCCCTGGATGTGCTCCAAATTCACCAGTGAACTGGGGTAAAAGAGTTTAAAGAGTTCTCAGATAAGGTCAAAATCAGCAGAGGATCTGGATGGGGGTTGGGGCGCAGGTAACTGCTTAGAGTTCAGTCCAGCCCAACAGAACTTGATTAGCAGAGAGGTCGGAGGTGACCAAGGGATCCTGCTGACACAGCCTTGCTCTGGGTCTTGGATGAAGAGCGAGCGAGTGAACTAGAATGCCCCCAAGAGCAAGCAGCAGAGTCATCGGAGTTTTTCCAAGATAAGGTGGAGGGATCTTTCCCACAAGGTGTAACCAGAGATGATGAAAAAAAGGCATAGACTTACCTTATAATGATTAATGTATAGAGGGCACACTGCCTTCCAATGACATGCAATTTGCTTAAGTGACTTGATGATAAAATAAAGATAAGGGGACAAATACAGGCAGCACAGCCCTACCAGAGACTCAGTAGCTTCTGGTTTGTGCAGAGATGGCCCTGGGACTGCAGCTTTGGTGGCAGGTGCTGGCTGGACTCCTGCTCTGTGTGTGCGTCGGGCGATGGGCCGAGGCTGGGAAGGTGCTGGTGGCCCCCATGGAGGGCAGCCACTGGCTCAGCATGCGGGAGGCTGTGCGGGAGCTCCACGCCAGAGGTCACCAAGCAGTGGTCGTTGCTCCGGAGGTCAATGTGCGCGTCAAGGCAGAGGACTTTTTCATCAAGAAAACCTACGCCATTCCGTACACCCAGGACGATTTTAATTACTTCATGATGGGCCGATTTAATCTGTTTTTTGAAAGAGTGAATTTTCTAACACTCTTTTGGAAAACTGCTGAAGCTACAAAAAATGCATCTCTGGTCTTTGCAAGGTCTTGTGAGGCACTGTTGCATAACAAGGAACTGATCAGAGACCTGAATGCCAGTTCCTTCGATGTGGTTTTAACGGACCCTGTTTATCCCTGTGGGGCAGTGCTGGCTAAGTACCTGTCCATTCCTGCTGTGTTTTTCTTGCGTTTCCTTCCCTGTGACTTAGATGCTGAGGGCACAGCATGCCCAAACCCTTTCTCTTATGTTCCTACGTTGTTAACAAGAAATTCAGACCACATGACATTCTTCCAGAGGGTCAAGAACATGCTCTACCCTCTGGCCCTGAAGTACCTTTGCCATTTTTCTTTCACTCCTTATGCACGTATGGCCTCTGAGCTGCTTCAGAGAGACGTGTCGCTGGGGGAGATTTTTGGCTCTGCATCCATGTGGCTGTTCAGAGGAGACTTTGTGATGGACTACCCGCGGCCGATCATGCCCAACATGGTGTTCATCGGGGGCATCAACTGTGCCAACAGGAAACTGTTATCTCAGGTGTGTACTGCTGCCTTTATTCAATCAGTGTTTCAAGTGGAACATATTATTTTTAATGAAAGAATTAAGAAAAATTTTTATGCCTTGCCACGCATCTTGTGGGATTCTAGTTCACCCGCCAGGGATTGAACTCAAGCCCTTGGCAGTGAATGCTTGGAATCCAAACCACTGGGCCACCAGAGAATTCCCTAGTGAAATATATTTTTTTTAAAACAACTTACTTCCAGGTTCTTTCTTATCTACTGATCTTTCTAAAGATTTCTAACTTTCAAGCTCCTTCTAGCAATCTTTGGTGAGAGAAGTTGTTAAAGTATGTCCAGTAGTGTAGTAAAAGTTTATAATAGTCTTTGAGAGGAATGAGAGGCAGAGGTAATGGCAATAATAGGTTGATAAGAAATGGTGTGGCTCAACCATGATTGTCCTTTGTAAAGGTACTGTTATAACTGTGTGAAATTTTATCCAGAGGAGTAGAAGCAGAGAACTTAAGCTGTGAATCCACCCACCAGGGATTTTTCATTGAGGTGTTCAACTGAAGGGTGAGAGAACTGGCCACCTGCATTTATTGACTGATAATCCTTACCAGTTTTGTCTTGGAAGAGATTGAGGTGTGATCACAGGAGACCTGACACCCAAAGGAAACAGAAGTTTCAGAGAGGTCAGATAAATTAAGTGGAAGTGAGACAATGCTGGATAGAGAATTTGGGCTCTCTGCGATCGGAGAAAGGAGTGATAGACTCAGCTTTTCAGAGATGGAGCTGTGCTGACCGGAAGTCTTCTGACTAGGTGTTGGTGTCTGGAGAAAAACATGGTGTCATATAGTGTTGGATTGCATGTCATGTAGATCTTCAAATGGGACACTGGGGTCATCCAAGGCTAGTGGTGGGGGTGGAGGGGAGGTAAAGCTGAGCCTAAGAGCACAATGATGGTGGCGACTTGATGCTGAGAACTGAGTCTCAAAGAGGAAGCATTCTGACCACATCATCAAACTTACCCCAGCCCAGTCCACCTGACCCCAAGCTTCCATTATGGGAATTACTGCTTTCCTCATAGTTTCAGAGTCTTCTTATGCTAACCCTGAATATTTGGGTTTATTTGAAATAAGACTCTTGGGGGCAGTTGCTTCTTAATCCACCAAGTTAATCATGATTTTGCCCATCTATGTCACATGCAGTGAATTTATATTAACTTTCATGACTTTTGGTCTCAATGTTTTTGTTGTTTTTCATTTTTTGTTGAATCTTTTTATACTAACTGAACTCCATTACAATAATTAGACTGTTGCTATTTTCTATTTCTTCCTGGTTCAGCTTTGGGAGATTGTGCATTTCTAGGAATCTGTCCATGTCTGCTACTTGTTCATTTTTTGGTTTATTGTTGTTCACAATAAGATCTTATGATCCTTTACATTTTTGTGGTGTTGGTTGTGCCTTCTCTGTTTCATTTCTGATTTGATTTATTTTGACTGTCTCTCTTTTTCTCCAGATAAATCTGGATGAAGTTTCAGAAAATTTAGGTGTATCAATTTTCTTTTTTTTTTTTCAAAAAAAAATAGTTCTTCATTTCATTTAGCTTTTATATTTCAGCTCTTATTTGTATTTTTTTCTGTATATTGTCTTGGATTTCATATATTCTTTTATTTACTTTTGGTATAAGGTTAGGTTATTTATTTGAGATTTCTCTTATTTCTGGATGTACACTTGTATTGCTATAAACCTCCTTCTTAGAACTGCTTTTGTTGTTTCCCAGAGATTTTGGATTATTGAGTTTTCATTTTCATTTGTTTCCAAGTATTCTTAATTTCCTTTTTGATTTCTTCAGTGACCCATTGGTTGTTTGTTGTACATTGGTTAACCTCCATGTGTTTGTGTTTTTGCAGTTTTTTCTTTGTAGTTAAATTTTGGTTTCATAACATCATGGCTGGAAAATGTGCTTGATATGATCTCAGTTTTCTTAAATTTGCTGTGACTTATTTTGTGGCCTTACATGCGATCTATCCTGGGGGACATTCCATGTTCCCTTGAAAAGAATGTGTATACTGCTGCTTTTGGATGGGATGGTCTATGTATATCTATTAAATCTAAGTGATCTAAAGTGTTGTTTAAGGCCAGTGTTCCCTTACTGATTTTCTATCTGAATGATGTGTCTATTTGGAGAAGGCAATGGCACCCCACTCCAGTACTCTTGCCTGGAAAATCCCATGGATGGAGGAGCCTGGTGGGCTGCAGTCCATGGGATCACGAAGAGTCGGACACGACTGAGCGACATCACTTTCACTTTTCACTTTCATGCATTGGAGAAGGAAATGGCAACCCACTCCAGTATTCTTGCCTGGAGAATCCCAGGGACGGGGGAGCCTGGTGGGCTGCTGCCTATGGGGTTGCACAGAGTTGGACACAACTGAAGCGACTTAACAGCAGCAGCAGATATGTCTATTAATGTATGTGGAATTTTAAAGTACACTAATATGGTTGTTTGCTGTCAACTTCTCTTTTTATGTCTGTTAATACTTGCGTTTTGTATTCAGGTACTCCTATGTTGTGGCTGTATCTGTCTAAATATATATCTAATGGTGACACACTGGTTTCTGCGTCCTGGAGTGTCTTGCTATAGGCCTGGGGGCTGGACCTGGTATCAGCATGCTGGAGGGTGGACTGTGGCCCAGGGTTCCCTGGGCTGATGCTAGTGCACTAGTAGATGATTCCACATCCTGTGCCCCCTGGAGGACAGGGCCAGGTCCTGGGACTTCTGGTGATGAGTCCATGTCCCAGGTAGCTGGGATCTCAGCAAGTCTTAAGACAGTTATCCTGTTAGTGAACCAGTTTGTATCTCCACTCAACTATCTCCTATACTTGAGGCAACATAGTACTGGTATTGACAGGCTGATGGGTGGGGCTGGGTCCTAAGGCTAATATGCCATAGGTATGATTCAAAAGTGGCACTTGCCAGTGCAGTGTTTTGGGGTAAAATGTAGCTCCCCAAAAAGGCTGCGGTCAGTATCTATATCCCCAGGATGATCTCTATTTGCCTTCTGCCTCTCTGGGATGCTCTTCTAAATCAGCAGGTGGGTCTGATCCAGGCTCCTTTCAGAATATTGTTTATTCCCTGGGTCCTAGAGTGTGTGAGATTTTGTGTGCACCCTTTGAAAGTGGAGTCTCTGTATCTTATAGTTCCTTGGCTCTCCTGAAAGTAAAAGCAAGCCCCAGTGGCTTTCCATGCCCAGTGTTCTGGGCGCTCTTCTTCCTGGTTCTGGACCCCAACCTGGGAGGCTCAGTGTGGGTTCATAGGCTTCACTCCTCAGGGAGAGCCTCAGCAATTACAATTATCCTCTGTATGTCGATCATCTGCCCAGGTGTATTGGTTTTGATTATACTGTGCCTCCTCCACTCCCACACATCATGTTGTGGTTTCTTATTTATATATTTTGTTGTAGAAGACCTTTTCTGCCAGCCTTCAGGTCTTTCTTATCAAAATTTGCTCTATTAATTGTAATATTGGTGTGTCTATGGGAGGAAGTGAGTTCAAGGTCATCCCAGTCTGACATCTTAGACTCATTTTCCAAATAAAATTATTAATGAGGGATTTTACATTAAAAAAATCATAGTAACCTCTCAAAATTAATGTCTTTTATACATACAGTACCTATCACTTTGGACTATCCACATTTCAAGTGCTCAATAGTCAAGTGAAGTTAGTGGCTACTATGTCAGACAGCCTATGATCAACATTTGTAAATGTTCCATCCCTGGGAGGGAAGATGCTTTGGAGGAGGCCACAGCAACTCACCCCAGTATTCTTGCCTGAAGAATCCCATGGACAGAGAAGCCTGGCAGGCTACAGTCTATGGGGTTGCAAAGAGTCAGACACAAGTGAAGCGACTTAGCATGTGCACGCACGCACACACACACACACACAGACACACACAGATGCTTCATAGATAAGCCCAAAGATGTACATTTTCAATTTTTTTTATTAAAGAAAGCTCAATGTACCCAATTTTGAAAATGATGTCTTAAAATATATCTTTATTTAACTGAATTTTGCTCTATTTGCTTTTGGAATTTTTAATAGTTTTTCCTTTAAACATATAGCTGCTAGATTGTTGCACAGAGGTTTATGACTGCTGTGTTTTCCTCATAAAATTTGCTTTTTAACAATGTTAAATTGTGATAAAATACCTCTAACATAAGATTTGCCATGTTAACCATTTCCAAGTGTACAGTTTAGTAGTATTCATTACAGTCATATTGTTGTACAACCAGTCTCCAGAACTCTTCATCTTGAAAAACTGCAACTGTATACCCCTTAAACAACATCTCTGCAGTTTCCCCCACTCCATAGTCCATAGTCCACCATTTTACTTCCTGTCCCTATAAATTTGACTACTCTAGGTACCTCATATTAGTGGAGTCATACAATATTTTCATTTTTGATACTGACATATTTCCGTTAGTATCTTGTCCTCTAGGTTCAATCATGCTGTCAGAATTTCCTTCCTTTTTAAGCCCAAATAATATTCCATTGTATAACTAGACCAAATTTGTTATCCATTTATCTGCCAATGAAATGGGTTGCTTTCCCTTCTATAGTTGTGCATAACGCTGCTATGAATATGGATGTACAAATACCTTTTGGAGACTTTTTTCAATTTTTTTTTCTGTGTATACCTAGAAGTGGAATGGATGGATCACCTGGTATTTCTGTTTTTAATTTTTTGAGGAGCTGCCATACTATTTCCACAGTGGCTACACCCTTTACATTCCCATCACCATTACACAGATGGGATGTACATTACGTTGTACATTACACATTGCATGTTACACTTGTACATTACACTGATGTACAAGTCCTACACCGTTTACATTCCCATCACCATAACTTTCCCAGTACATGAGGGTTATAATTTTTCCACATTTTCTTCAAGACCTGTTTTCTGTTTTTTTTTTAAATGATCTGTTTCCTAATGGTGTAAGGTGATATCTGATTTCCTTAATGATTAATGATATTGAGCATCTTTTCATTGCTCATTAGTCATTTGCACATATTCTCTCAAGAAATGTCTAAGTCCTTTGTCCATTTTTGAATTAAGTCTTTTTGTTATTGTTGAGTTATAGGAGTTCTCTATATATTCAGGATGTATTAATCCCTTATCAGATATATGATTTGTAAATATTTTCTTCTATTCTATGGTTTGCCTTTGTACTCTGTTGATAATATCTTTTAATACATGCACTTAAAAATTTTCAAAGTCCGATGTGTTATTTTTTTATTAGCTATGCTTTGTTGTAATTTTAAAGAAAGCTTCACCAAATACAAGATGGTGAACTTTTGTCATATGTCTTTGTCTAAGAGTTTTATAGTATTTGGTCTTACATTTATGTCTTTGATCCATTTTGAGTTCAACTTTTATATGTCATTTGTAAGTGTCCAAATTCATTGTTTACATTCAGACATCTAGTTTTCCAAGCACCATTTGTTGAAAAGACCTTCTCTATTGAATATTCTTTGCAATTTGCCAAAAATAACTTACCATATATATGAAGTCTATCTCTTTTAACTTGAAAAATTTATTCAAACATTGGATGACACATATGTTTGGTAGTATTGGTCTGATAGGAACTACTCCTATCAGAAGCCACACATGCTTCTAGGTGAGTTGAAAAAAAATTTTTTTTTTTTTTGATATTAAAAACCCCAGTGACATTGTACTTGGTCTGTCACTACATGTGTAGCTTAGTTCAGTTCAGTTCAGTCGGTCAGTCATGTCCGACTCTTTGCGACCCCATGAATCACAGCACGCCAGGCTTCCCTGTCCATCACCATCTCCTGGAGTTCACTCAGACTCACGTCCATCGAGTCCGTGATGCCATCCAGCCATCTCATCCTCGGTCGTCCCCTTCTTCTCCTGCCCCCAATCCCTCCCAGCATCAGAGTCTTTTCCAATGAGTCAACTCTTCGCATGAGGTGGCCAAAGTACTGGAGCTTCAGCTTTAGCATCATTCCTTCCAAAGAAATCCCAGGACTGATCTCCTTCAGAATGGACTGGTTGGATCTCCTTGCAGTCCAAGGGACTCTCAAGAGCCTTCTCCAACACCACAGTTCAAAAGCATCAATTCTTCAGCACTCAGCCTTCTTCACAGTCCAACTCTCACATCCATACATGACTACTGGAAAAACCATAGCCTTGACTAGATGGACCTCAGTCAGCAAAGTAATGTCTCTGCTTTTGAATATACTATCTAGGTTGGTCATAACTTTTCTTCCAAGGAGTAAGCGTCTTTTAATTTCATGGCTGCAATCACCATCTGCAGTGATTTTGGAGCCCCCCAAAATAAAGTCTGACACTGTTTCCACTGTTTCCCCATCTATTTCCCATGAAGTGATGGGACCGGATGCCATGGGGCAAAATCAAGAGTGTTAAAGAGTGCTAATCTTCCCATGCACGATGTTGCATACTTCCTCGTTTATTTTATCCTAGTCTAGATTTATATCCCTACCTATAGCAGAGAAAACACCACCACCATTTCCAATCCCCTAAGTGAACTGTGTTTCCTTACTTAGCTTGTGGTATCTGTGTTAGGGCTTTCCTTGTGGCTGAGCTGGTTAAGAATCCACCTGCAATGCAGGAGACCTGGGTTCGTTCCCTGGGTTGGGAAGATTCCCTGGAGAACAGAAAGGCTACCCACTCCAGTATTCTGGCCTAGAGAATTCCATGGATTGTATAGTCCATGGGGTGGCAAAGAGTCGGACACAACTGAGCGACTTTCACTCACTCACTCACTCATCCGTGTTAGGTTCAGTGGCAAACACAGGGCAGCTAATACATTGAGGGAAGCCAGAACATTGATCAGATATTTGCAAACAGGTGTCCACTGCAATCAGAACCAGACGATTAATAGGGGCCAGTGAGTTCTTAGCATAATGAAGGGGAACAGACTGGGCTATGCTGCTTTTGCTACCAGATAGGGAGCCACTAAATTCTCCGGTGAAAAGAAACTGAACCAGTAGCTTCTCTTGCTAATGACAGTGATAGCAGCTTCAGCAGCAACAAACGTGAAGTCCCACCTTTCCAGCTATCCTCCTTCCTTCTCTCACATGCCTTTCTACCCTGAAGGTAGGACATGAGCAGCCTTGATCCTGCACTCTCAAGAAATTCTTCATGGCTGTTTATAGAAGTTAATGGGGGACAGAAATGATAGGAGCATACAGGGAATAGAGGACTGAAACTGAGCATAGTGTAAAACATACCATTATGTTACTGGGACAGAATGAAGATACAGAAAAAGAGAGCATAGATATTGATGTGGGAGATCCTGGAACCTGGACTCAAGGCCTCCAAAGATGGTTAAGGCAAACATCCCCGGCACAGTGGCAGCCTGTGTGATCCAGGAGGCATATTGGTGTGCATGCATTTTCTCAGTGGTGAAATGTGTTATCAACATGGATCCCAAGTGGGGGAAAACTTTATTCCAAAAGAAAGTGTCAGCTTGGCAGGTCGTGTGGCTGAGGGCAGGATGTCACTATTGCAGAAGCCATGGATACAGAAGAGGGTGCTCATTTCAAGGGAGAGCTGGGCAGCCCTGGAAGCCCTACCCCATTATCCCCAGGGTAGATGGGACACGGAGATGTCACATCCTGCTGAGTACACATGGACATCTGTCTCCATAGCAGGGCAGGCCTCACTGGCCCAAGACATAAACAGTTCCACAGGCCCCACCTCAAACTGGTCCCGCAAATTCTGGAGCACCTCTGATCTGGGGGAATCTGTCCTTGTCAGGACTTAGGTCTGTAACTGACCTTGGAGAAAAATCTGAACATAAACTATTAGTTCAGTTCAGTCACTCAGTCGTGTCTGACTCTGCAACCCCATGGACTGCAGCATGCCAGGCTTCCCTGTCCATCACTCCCGGAGCTTACTCAAATTCATGTCCATCGTGTTGGTGGTGCCATCCAACCATCTCATCCTCTGTCATCCCCTTCTCCTCCCACCTTCAATCTTTCCCAGCATCAGGGTCTTTTCAAATGAGTCACCTCTTCGCATCAGGTGGCCAAATGCAGTTTTAACGGACCCTGTTTATCCCTGCAGGGCAGTGCTGGCTAAGTACCTCTCCATTACTGCAGTGTACTTTTTGCGTTACATTCCCTGTGGCTTAGATGTTGAGGGCACAGCATGCCCAAACCCTTTCTCATATGTTCCCAGGTTGTTAACAAGGAATTCAGACCGCATGACATTCTTCCAAAGAGTCAAGAACATGCTCTGCCCTCTGGGCCTGAAGCACATTTGCCAGGTTTCTCTCACTCCTTATGAACGTATGGCCTCTGAGCTTCTTCAGAGAGAGGTGTCGCTGGGGGAGATTCTTGCCTCTGGATCCATGTGGCTGTTCAGAGGAGATTTTGTGGTGGACTACTCGTGGCCGATCATGCCCAACATGGTGTTCATTGGGGGCATCAACTGTGCCAACAGGAAACCGTTATCTCAGGTGTGTACTGCTGCTTTTGTTCAATCAGTGCTCCCAGTGGAACACATGTTTTTAATTAAAAAAAAAATCTTTAGTCAAGCCACATTGTGTATTGGATCCTAGTTTCCTAACCAAGGATTGAACCTGGGCCCTTGACAGTGACGGTGTGCAGTCCTGAATACCTGATTGCCAGAGTATTCCCAAGTAGAACGTGTTTAAAAACAAACAAACTTATTTCTAGGTGCTTAATTACGTATTGACCTTTCTCAAGACTTCCACCTCTCATTCTCCTTCTAACAGTCTTTGGTGAGATAAATTGTTAAAGTACTTCCAGTCATGTAGAAAATGCTTGTAATGGTCTTTGAGAGGTCTGAGAGGCAGAGGTAAGGGTCCGTAATAGGGTTGACAAGCAATGGTGTGATTCCACCATGGCTGTCCTCTTGCAAAGGTACTGTTGTAACAGTTGTGTGATGCTCTCAATCTGAATAGGAACAGAGAACTTGAACTGTTCATCTGAGTGATTCAGGGAACTGAGACCATGTCAGAGAGAGAAGTAAGGATCTCTGATCAGAGAAAGAAGTAACTGCGTCCAAGTTTTCAAGATGGAGCTGTGCTGACAAGTCTTCTGACCGGGAGTTGGAGTCTGGAGAAAAATGTGGGGGCATACAGAATTGAATGGCATGTCAGACAGGTCCAGCTTGGGACACTGAGGTCATCAAAGGCTAGTGGTGGGGGCTGGAAGGAGGTAAAACTGAGCCTATGAATGCAGGGAAGGTGGGGGCAGTGATGCTGAGAACTGTGTCAAAGATGATGAATTTGACCACATCAACAAACACACATATGTATATGTTCCATAGGTAGACCTTAAGATGTATATTTTCAATTTTTATGTTAAAAAAAGCTCAGTGTGCCTAATTCTGAAAATGATTTCTGAAAATATTTTCCCATTTCACCAGATTTTTCTCAATTTGCATTTGGAATTTTTGTTTTCATTTTAGACATATACCTGCTAGATTGTTGCACACAGGTTTATGACTGCTGTGTTTTCTTCATAAAATTTACTTTTCAACATTGTTTAATTTTGGAAAAGTATCCCTAACATAGGTTTTAACGTCTTAACCACTTTAAGTATATAGTTTAATAGAGTGAATTAAGCAACCAGTCTCCTGAACTCTTCATCTTGAAAAACGGAAGCTATGTACCCCTTAAGCAACATCTCCCCATTTTCCTCCATTCCATAGTGTCTAGCTGCCACCATTTTCCTTTTTGTTCTCTATGAGTTTGACTGCTCTGTGTACCTCCTATTAGTGAAGTCATACAGTTATTATCTTTTTGATATTGCCTTATTTCATTTAGCATCATACCATCTAGGTTCCCAGGTAGCTCAGCTGGTAAAGAATCTGCCTGCAGCGCAGGAGACTTCGGTTCAATTCCTGGGTAAGGAAGATCCCCTGGAGAAGGGATAGGCTACCCACTCCAGCACTCTTGGGCTTCCCTGGTGGCTCAGCTGGTAAAGAATCCACCTGCAATGCGGGAGACCTGGGTTTGATCCCTGGGTTGGGAAGATCCCCTGGAGAAGGGAAAGGCTACCTATTTCAGAATTCTGGCCTGGAGAATTCCATGGACTGTATAGTCCATGGGGTCCCAGAGAGTCAGACACTACTGAGCGACTTTCACTTTCCTTTCCTCTAGGTTCAACAAGGTAGTCAGAATTTCCTTCTTTTTAAAGACTGCATAGTATTCCATTTTACAGATAGAGCACATTTGGCTTGTCTATTCATCTGCCAATGAACATGGGTTGCTTGTACCTTCTGCTGTTGTGAATAATGCTGCTATGAACCTGGTTGTACAAATACCTCTTGAGACCATGCTTTCAATTCTTTTGGGTATATACCCAGAAGAGGAATGGCTGGATCATTTGGTATTTCTATTATTTATTTTTTGAGGGGCTGGATATATTTTCAACAGTGGCTGCACCATTTTACACTCCCACCAACAGTACGCCAGGGTTCCAATTTCTCCACATCCTCTTCAAGACTTGTTTTCTGGGTGTTGGCTTTTATTTTTATGATAGTCATCCTAATGGTGTGAGGTGACTTTTCATTGTAGTTTTAAAAAATTTTTATTTTATTTTTAATTGGAGGATAATTGCTTTACAATATTGGGTGGTTTCTGCCATACCTCCACAGGAATCAGCCATTTGTTGCTCAGTTGTGACCAAATCTTTGGGACTCCATGGACAGCAGCACACCAGGCTCCCCTGTTCTTCACCACCTGCTGGAGTGTGCTCAAATTCATGTCCATTGAGTCGGTGATGCCATCCAACCATCTCATCCTCTGTCGTCCCCTTCTCCTCCTGCCCTCAATCTTTCCCAGCATCGGGGTCTTTTCCAATGAGTTGGCTTTTCAAGTGGACAAAGTATTGGAGCTTCAGCTTCAGCATTAGTCTTTCCAATGAATATTCAGAACTGATTTCCTCTAGGATTGACTGGTTGGATCTACTTGCAGTACAAGAAACTCTCACGAGCCTACTCCGACACCACTGTTGAAAAGCATCAATTCTCTGGTGCTCAGCCTTCTTTATGGTCCAACTCTCACATCCACATATGACTACTGGAAAAACCATAGCTTTGACTAGATGGACCTTTGTCGACAAATTAATGTGTCTATTTTTTAATATGCTGTCTAGGTTTGTCATAACTTTTCTTCCAAGGAGCAAGCGTCCTTAATTTCCTGGCTGCAGTCACCATCTGCAGTGATTTTGGAACACAAGAAAACAGGGCAGAGGTGACTCCTCAGCGTTCAGGCCAGTCCCAGGGAATGAGGTTAGCAGAGAGGTAGGAGGCAACCAAGGGAATGGGCAGGCACAGTCTTGCTTTGGGTCTTGGATGAACAAGAGAGGGAACTAGAATGTTCTCCAGAGACAGCAACAGAGTCAGAGGAGATTTTCCAAGGTAAGGGGGTATGATCTTTCCCTGGGTGAAATCAGAGGTGATGAAACACAGGCATAGTCTTATCCTGTAATGATTAATGTTCAGAGGGCACACTGCCTTCCAATGACACGCAATTTGCTTAAGTGACTTGATGATAAAATAAAGATAAGGGGACAAATATAGGCCGCACAACCCCACCAGAGACTCAGTAGCTTCTGGGTTGTGCAGAGATGGCCCTGGGACTGCAGCTTCGGCGGCAGGTGCTGGCTGGACTCCTGCTCTGTGTGTGCGTCGGGCGATGGGTCGAGGCTGGGAAGGTGCTGGTGGTCCCCAAAGAGGGCAGCCACTGGCTCAGCATGCGGGAGGCCATGCGGGAGCTCCACGCCAGGGGTCACCAAGCAGTGGTCATTGCTCCGGAGGTGAAACTGCACATCAAGGAAGAGGACTTTTTCACCACAAAAACCTACGCCGTTCCCTACACACAGGACAAATTTGATTCCTTTGTGAAGACTCATGTATGTCTACTTTTTAAAAAAGTACATTTTGTAACAATGTTTCTGGAAACTATAGCATCTTTGAAAACTGTGTCTTTGCTCTTTGCAAGGTCTTGTGAGGCACTGTTGTATAACAAGGACCTGATCAGAGACCTGAATGCCAGTTCCTTTGATGTGGTTTTAACAGACCCTATTTACCCCTGTGGGGCAGTGCTGGCTAAATACCTGTCCATTCCTGCTGTGTTTTTCTTGCGTTCTGTTCCCTGCGACTTAGATGCTGAAGGCACAGCATGCCCAAACCCTTTCTCATACATTCCTAGGTTATTAACAACAAATCCAGACCACATGACATTCTTCCAAAGGGTCAAGAACATGCTCTACCCTCTGGGCCTGAAGTACATTTGCCTGGTTTCTCTCACTCCTTATGCACGTATGGCCTCTGAGCTTCTTCAGAGAGAGGTGTCGCTGGTGGAGATTCTTGCCTCTGGATCCGTGTGGCTGTTCAGAGGAGATTTTGTGATGGACTACCTGTGGCTGATCATGCCCAACATGGTGTTCATTGGGGGCATCAACTGTGCCAACAGGAAACCGTTATCTCAGGTGTGTACTGCTGCTGTTGTTCAATCAGTGCTCCCAGTGGAGCACAATCTTTTCATAAAAAAGTTTAAAAAACTTTTTCACCATATTGCAACCCCAGGCCGTTGCAGTGAAATGGTGGGTCCTAATCACTAGACTGACATGGAATTGCCAAGTGGAACATATTTTTAAAAACAACCTACTTGCATGTGCTTACTTATCTACTGATCTTTGTAAAGATTTCTACCTCTCATTCTCCTTCAAACACTCTTTGGTGAGATAAATTGTTAAACTGCTCCAGGAGGGTAGTGTAAGTTTGTGATGATCTTTGAGAGGATTGAGAGGCAGGGTTGAGGGTCCATATTTGGTCTGAGAAAGAATTGTGTGGGTCAACTATGACTGCCTTTTTGTAAAGGCACTGTTGTGATGGTCATGCAGTTTTCTCAATCTAGTAGGAGCCAAGAGCTTGCGCTGTGAATCCATCCATCATGGGTTTTGCTTAAGGGTGTTCAATAGGAAAAGGAAAGAACTGGCAAACTGCATTTATTGTCCTGATAGTTTATCGTGATTTTGTCTTGGAAAGATCTCAGGTGTGGTCGCTGGAAATCTAAACACTGAAAGGAAGCAGAAGTTTCAGAGAGGTTGAATAAACTAAGTGGAAGTGAGACAATACTGCAGACACAAGTTGGGCTCTCTCTCATCAGAGAAAGAAATAATTGAGTCCAACTTTTCAGAGATGGAGCTGTGCTGACCAGAAATCTTCTGACCAGGAGTTGGGGTTTAGAGGGGAGGCGGGGAGGTACATAGTTAGATGCATGCCAGATGGATCATCAACTTGGGATACTGAGGTCATAAAAGGCTAGTGGTGCGAGCTGGAGAGGAGGAAAAACTGAGCCTATGAACACAGTGGCAGAGGGCACAGTAATGAAGAAAACTGAGTTTCAAAGAGGAAGGGTTTGACCTCATCACCACGCCTACCCCAGCCCAGTCATCACACCTCACATTTCCCTGGTGGGAGCTACTGCATTCCTCGTTGTTTCAGAGTCTTCTTATATTAATCCTGAATTGTTGCTATTGCTCCATTGCTAAGTTACCCCATGGACTTCAGCACAGCAGGCTTCCCTGCTCTTCACTATCCAATGGAGTTTGCTAAAATCATGTTCATTGACTTGGTGATGCCATCCAATCATCTTATCTTCTGTCGTCCACCTCTCCTGCCTTGCATCTTGCCCAGCATCAGTGTCTTTCCCGATGAGTCGGGTGTTCACCTCAGGTGGCTAAACTATTGGAGCTTCAGCTTCAGCTCAGTCCTTCCATTGAATTTTCAGGATTGATTTTCTTTAGGATCTATTGGTTTGATCTCCATGCAGTCCAATGGGCTCTCAGGAGTCTTCTCCAGCACAATCAATTCTTTGGTGCTTAGTCTTCTTTAGGCTCCAGCACTCACATCCGTACATGACTACTGGAAAAATTATAGCTTGACTCTGTTGAATTTTGTTGGCAAAGTAATGTCTCTGCTTTTTAATACTCTGTTTAGGTTTGTCATAGCTTTTCTTCCAGGGAACATGTGTCTTTTATTTTTGAAGCTGTAGTCAACGTCCACAATGGTTTTGGAACGCAAGAAAATAACACCTGTCACTGTTTCCAATTTTTCGCTATTTATTTGCCATGAAGTGATGGGACTGGATGCCATGGTCTTAGTTGTATGAATGTTGAGTTTTAAGCCAGCTTTTTCATTGTCTTCTTTAACTCTCATCAAGAGGCTCTTTTGTATTCTTTGTTTTCTGCCATTAGAGTGGTATCATCTGCATATCTGAGGTTGTTGATATTGCTCCTGGAAATCTTGATTCTAGCTTGTGATTCATCCAGCCTTTGCATTTTGCATGATGTACTTTCATCTAAGTTAAATAAGCAGGGTGACATTATACTGCCTTGATGTATTCCTTTCCCAATTTGGAGCAGGTCTGTTGTTCCATGTCCAGCTCTAACTGTTGCTTCTTGAGCTGCATACAGGTTTCTTGGGAGGCAGGTAACGTGGTTTAGTATTTCCATCTCTTTTAGAATTTTCCAGTTTGTTGTGATCCAGTCAAAGGCTTTCACATAGTCAATGAAGCAGAAATAGATGTTTTTCTGGAGTTCTCTTGCTTTCTCTATGATCCAACAGATGTTGGCAATTGGATTTCTTGTTCTTCTACCTTTTCTAAATTCAGCTTGCACATCTGGAGTTTTTGGTTCACATAGTGTTGAAGCCTCAGTTCAGTTCAGTTGCTCAGTCATGTCCAACTCTTTGCGACCCCACGAACTGCAGCACGCCAGACCTCCCTGTCCATCACCAATTCCTGGGGTTCACCCAAACTCATGTCCATTGAGTCGGTGATGCCATTCAACCATCTCATCCTCTCTTGTCCCCTTCTCCTGCCTTCAATCTTTCCCAGCATCAGGGTCTTTTCAAATGAGTCACCTCTTTGCATCAGGTGGCCAAAGTATTGGAATTTTAGCTTCAACATCAATCCTTCCAATGAACACTCAGGGCTGATCTCCTTTAGGATGGACTGGTTGGATCTCCTTGCAGTCCAAGAGACTCTCAAGAGTCTTCTCCAGCATCACAGTTCAAAAGCATCAATTCTTCGGTGCTCAGCTTTCTTTATAGTCCAACTCTCACATCCATACATGACCATTGGAAAAACCATAGCCTTGACTAGATGGACCTTTGTTGGCAAAGTCTCTGCTTTTTAATATGCTGTCTAGGTTGGTCATAACTTTTCTCCCAAGGAGTAAGCATCTTTAATTTCATGGCTGCAGTCATCATCTGAAGTGATTTTGGAGCCCAAAAAATAAAGTCTGCTACTGTTTCCATCTATTTGCCATGAAGTGATGGGACCGGATGCCATGATCTTTGTTTTCTGAATGTTGAGTTTAAGTCAACTTTTTCACTCTCCTCTTTCACTTTCATCAAGAGTGTCTTTAGTTCTTCTTCACCTTCTGCCATAAGGGTGGTGTCATCTGCATATCTGAGGTTATTGATATTTCTCCCAGCGATTTTGATTCCAGCTTGTGCTTCTTCGAGCCCAGCGTTTCTCATCATGTACTCTGCATATAAGTTAAATAAGCAGGGTGACAATATACAGCCTTGACGTACTCCTTTTCCTATTTAGAACCAGTCTGTTGTTTCATGTCCAGTTCTAACTGTTGCCTCTTGAGCTACACAGATTTCTCAGGAGGCAGGTCAGGTGATCTGGTATTCCCATCTCTTTCAGAATTTTCCACAGTTTATTGCGATCCACACAGTCAAAGGCTTTGGCATAGTCAATAAAGCAGAAATAGATGTTTTTCTGGAACTCTGTTGATTTTTTGATGATCCAGTGGATGTTGGAAACTTGATCTCTGGTTCCTCTGCCTTTTCTAAAACCAGCTTGAACATCTGGAAGTTCACGGTTCATGTATTGTTGAAGCCTAGCTTGAAGAATTTTGAACATTACCTTGCTAGCACGAGAAGTGAGCCCAATTGTCCAGTAGTTGGAACATTCTTTGGCATTGCCATTCTTTGAAATGAGAATGGAAACTGTCCTTTTCTAGTCCTGTTGCTACTGCTGAGTTTTCCAAATATGCTGGTGTATTGAGTACAGTATTTTAACAGCCTCAATTTTAGGATTTTAAATAGCTCAGCTGGAATTGTTTCACCTCCACTGGCTTTTTTTTTTTTTTTGTAGTAATGCTTCCTAAGGCCCTCTTGACTTCACACTCAGTGATGTCTGGCTTTGGTGAGTGACCACACCTTCGTGGATATCTGGGTCATTAAGACCTTTATTGTACAGTTTGTGTAGACTCTTCTGTCTGTGGAATTTTCCAGGCAAGCATACTAGTATGGGTTACCATTTCCTACTCTAGGGGATCTTCCTACATCCAACCTAGGGATTGAATCCACATGTCTTGTGTTTCCTGCATTTGTAGGAGAATTCTTTACCACTGCACCATCTGGGAAGTCCTGAACATAAACTATAGATGCAATAAAGATCCAGAATAATGCTCACTTCAGTCCCCACACAGAGCAGTGGAAGCCTAGTGGGGTTCACATCAGAGGAGGATTCAGACAGCCTGCATGGAGGCATGGGTCTGATCCTCCTGTCCAAAGTGAAGCAGGCCCTGGAGCCTGGCATCCTCTGAACTCCACTGTCATTACAAAGAGCTGCCTTGCCCACTGATGATTTAGATAACAGGAAGTTCTATTCCACGAGGCAGATAAAGAATTCTCAAGCAGCCCTTCTGCTGTTGTCCTCAAGGATCCTTCCAGATGTTTCCATATCAGGCAGCTGCTCCAACAGACCCTCTCTGGGGAGTGCAAGAGGTATCCAGTATGGAACAGGAACAAACCAGGGAGCCACCATCCTGACTCAGCCTGCTGAGAGAGGGCTGTTCTCGTGATCCTGTATGTTTCCCTGGATGTGCTCCGTATTCACCCATGATGGAGGGAAAGAGTTTAACGAGTTCTCAGATAAGGTCATATGCAGCAGAGGTTCTGGGTGGGAATGGGGCAGAGGTGACTCCTCAGAGTTCAGTCCAGCCCCAGAGAACAGGGTTAGCAGAGAGGTAGGAGGCAACCAAGGGAATGCGCAGGCAGTCTTGCTTTGGAAATTGGATGAAGAAGAAGAGAGTGAACTAGAATACTCCCCATTGGGAGTAGTAGGTCAGAAGAGCTTTTCCAAGATAAGAAGGGTAACCATTCCCTGGCTGAAATCAGAGGTGATGAAACCCAGGCATGGACTTATCCTGTAATGATTAATGTAAGGAGGGCACACTGCCTTCCAATGACATGCCATTTTGCCTAAGTGACTTGGTGAAAAGATAAAGGCAACAAATACAGATGGCACAGACCAGACAGTCTGGCTTGTGTGGAGATGGCCCTGGGACTGCAGCTTCAGCAGCAGGCACTGGCTGGACTCCTGCTCTGTTTGTGCGTCGGGTGATGGGCTGAGGCTGGGAAGGTGCTGGTGGTCCCCATGGAGGGCAGCCACTGGCTCAGCATGCGGGAGGCCATGTAAGAGCTCCATGCCAGAGGTCACCAAGCATTATCTCTGGAGGTCAATGTGCAAATCAAAGCAGAGGACTTTTTCATCACGAAAAGCTATACCATTCTGTATACCCAGAATGAATTTGATTTCCTCATGTAGGGCCATTTTATTCTGAGTTTTGAAGGAGTACATTTTGTAACGATGTTGTTGGAAACTATGGCAGCTTTGAAAATGTGTCTTTGCTCTTTTAAAGGTCTTGTAAGGGGCTGTTGTTTAACAAGGACCTGAATGCCAGTTCCTTTGATGTGGTTTTAACAGACCCTATTTATCCCTGTTGGAGAAGGCAATGGCACCCCACTCCAGTACTCTTGCCTGGCAAATCCCATGGATGGAGTAGTCTGGTAGGCTGCAGTCATTGGGGTCGCTAGGAGTCAGACATGACTGAGCGCCTTCACTTTCACTTTTCACTTTCATGCATTGGAGAAGGAAATGGCAACCCACTCCAGTGTTCTTGCCTGAAGAATCCCAGGGACGGCGGAGCCTATCCCTGTGGGGCAGTGCTGGCTAAGTACCTGTCCATTCCCGATGTGTATTTTTTTTTTGCGTCTGTTCCCTGCGACTTAGATGTTGAGGGCACAGCATGCCCAAACCCTTTCTCATGTGTTGCTAGGATATTAACAACGAATCCAGACTGCATGACATTCTTCCAAGGGGTCAAGAACATGCTCTACCCTCTGGGCCTGAAGTACATCTGCCAGGTTGCTTTCACTCCTTATGCACGGGTGGCCTCTGAGCTTCTTCAGAGAGAGGTGTTGCTAGGGGAGATTCTTGCCTCTGGATCCGTGTGGCTGCTCAGAGGAGACTTTGTGATGGATTATCCACGGCTGATCATGCCCAACATGGTGTTCACTGGGGACATCAACTGCGCTAACTGGAAGCCATTTTATCTGGTGTGTACTGCTGCCTTAAGCAATGTGTGTGCTAAGCCTCTTTGGTGTCCAACTCTGAGTGACCCTAAGGACTGTGGCCCCCGCCAGGCTCCGTGGGATTCTCCAGGCGAGAATATTGGAGTGGGTCGCCATGACCTCCTCCAGGTGATCTTCCCACCCCAGGGATGGAACCCGCATCTCTTTGGTCTCTGGCATTGTCAGGCGGGTTCTTTACCACTCATGCTACCCGGAACACATTAAACAACAACAACAACAACTTAATTCCAGGTGCTTCAGGATGTACTGGTCTTTCTGATGATTTCCACCTCTCATTCTCCTCCTCACCGTCTGTGGTGAGACACATTGTTAAAGTGCCTCCAGGAGTGCAGTAAAGGCTTCCAGTGATCTGTGAGAGGAGTGAGAGGCAGGGTTGAGGGTGTGCAACAGGATTAACAGGCAGTGGTGGCCCTTTTGTAAAGTCATCAGTGTAACTGTTGTGTGGTTTTCTCCAGCGGAGTAGGAGCAGGAACTTGAGCTGTGAATTTATCCTTCAGGGGTTTTGCCTGAGGGTGTTCACTAGAAGTGTAAGCAAAGTGGAGTCCGGTTGCTTGCAGCTCAAAAGACAATAAAGAAGCAAGACTGGTGGATGTGAAAATTTGCTGGATGAATGTTCCCGGGATGGTGGTGCAGAGAGAGGCGAGTCCTGTCCAAACACTTCTTCCCTCTTTGGACAATCTGGGGCAGACGCTTTTATTGACAGAGGGAAGGGCCTCTGTGTAGAAACAGCACAGTCAGCTCTGACAGTGGTCTTGAAGTTGGTCATCAGTGGTCTGACCACCATCATGTTGATTGTTTTGTGCTCAGTCGCTCAGTTGTGGCCAACTCTTTGTGACCCAATTGATGGTAGCCTGCCAGGTTCTTCTTTCCATGGAATTTTCCAGGCAAGAATACTGGAGTAGGTGGCGGTTTCCTTCTCCAGGTTTAATTGCTTTACGTACAGTTAATCTTCTGTCCCAGGGCCGGTTTGCTCCCATTTCCTTGAGGCCAGTTCTCAGAACTGTGGCAGCTTCTATGTCATGCCTGCATCTGGTCACCATGTAGTGAACTCCTCCCACCTCATGGGGGTTTCAGTGTCTGTGACAGCTCACGGGATATGGCTCAGAGCATTAGCCATGGCCCCTGAGGAGGAACTAAAGGTCCTTGACTTTGCTTACTGACTATTTAGTTTCGTTGGACTGTTTTCCTTTGTTTTTGCATTTTCTCACTTCGTTGACTAAAGTCATTCTTGGGCTAACGGTTTTCCACAGACAGGAGGCAGACAAAGGACATGGCTGGTAAGGACCATGGGGTCTGGCACCATCAAAACCAAGAAAGAACTGGCAGATTGCATTTGTTGATCTGATAGTTCTAAGTGGTTTTGTCTTGGAAGAAGAATGAGGTGTGGTTACAGGAGAATTAAATGCCAAATGGAAGGAGAAGTTTCAGAGAGGTTGAATAAATTAAGCGGAAGTGGAACAATAGTGGAGAGAAAGTCTGGGTCTCTGTAATTGGAGAAAGAAATAACGTGGTCCAGCTTTTCAGAGATGAAACTGTGCCTGCCATAAGTCTCTGAGCAGGAGTTGGGGTCTGGAGTAAAATGTGGGGATATACATAGCTGAATGGCATGTTAGATAGGTGTTTAAGGTGGGACGTCACCAAAGACTAGTGATGGGGCCTGGAGAGCAGGTAAAACTGAGCAGTGATGTTGAGAAGTGGGTCTCAAAGAGGAAGTTTCTGACCACATCACCATACCTACCCCAGCCCAGGTCACTGCACCCCAAGTTTCCATGATGGAAACTACCACTTTCCTCATGGTTTCAGATTCTTCCCATGTTAACCCTGAATATTTGGGTTTAATTGAAATAGGACACATAGGGGTATGGTTTGTTTTTTAATCTACTTAGTTAGCCCTTTTTTTTGCCCACTTATATGACATGTGCTGAGTGTATATTAACTTCCATGACTTTAGATCTCTGATAGTTTTTGTATTCTTACCTTTATATCCCTTTATAGTCCTGTGTTTATTATGGCAAAGGACTTTATCTTCACATTTCACTTTTGCTCACACCACAGTCTCTTCTGCTTAGCTTTCGTCCTATATGCAGTGCATTTGTGCAACTATAAACCATGTATGTATCTACTAGATTTGTAAAAGGTGGAAAGTGAGGAAGCATTTAAAGAGCATTTGCCACTGTGTTCTTTTTAGTTTTTCTGTGTGAATATATTCTCTAGAGGTAACTGTATTGGTTCAAATCCTCACTCCCATTTTTCTGGCGGAATTACCTTGGCCGTGTGACCTAACTATTTTGACTTTATACTGTCATTGTAAACACACAGATAGTATCTAATTATTATAAAGTGCCCAGCAGGACATGGTGTATCATCTGAAGGCATTTGGATATGCTTGTGCCAATTTATGTGGTACGTGAAAAATCATGTACACTGAAGTTCTCAAATGTTGCCATGGTAACCACACTAGTAATCACTTTTGCTCCACTCTACTGTTGTTTTTCCTTTGAGATTTTGTCACTCATTTATTTAGTGTGGTTTACACTTAGAGGTTTTCCTTTGGAGGTGGGCTTCCCTGGTAGCTCATATGGTAAAGACTCCGCCTGCAATGCAGGAGACCCTGGCTTGATTCCTGGGTCTGAAAGGTCCCCTGGAGAAGGGAATGACTGCCCGCTCCAGTATTCTTGCCTGGAGAACCCCGTGGACAGAGGAGCCTGGTGGGCTACAGTCCATGGGGTTACAAAGAGTCGGACATGACTGAAGGACTTTCACTTTACCCTTAGAGGTGATGTCTTTGATATTAATGGACCATTTTTTCAAAATATGAAATATCAAAATCTAAATCTTTTGCATTTTTGTTTCTTCTCCTTCTTAAGGTTTATGACATGTTGAATTATTTTACTGGTCTTCTCAAAGAAATAGCTTATGAGTTTGCTTGTTCTTTTTACTATTTTTGTTTTCTATTTCAATAGTTGACACTTGTTTTTTATTGATGTCATCCTAGCTTAGTTGATATTATAGCCGTTTTCCTGCTTTCCTTAGGTAAGCATTAATTTTCTTTTGCTTTCCTAATAATAAAGAATTGATGGTCATAAATAAAGCACTTCTTAGATCCCTTAGATTTTGAAACAAATTGTTCTCATTTTCTTTCTATTTTTTAACTTAAACTTTGTTTTTGATTTCCTCTTTGAGTCAGTGACTATCTGTTTTTAAACATTACTTTATTGGTTATTTATTTATTTTTGGCTGCGCTGAATCTCTGTTGCTGCTCAGGCTTTCCTCTAGTTGCCGCAAGCAGGGTCTACTCTTCCTTGCAAGGTACAGGCTTCTCGTTGTGGTGTCTTCTTTTGTTGGGGAGCACAGACTCTAGGGCGTGCCGGCGTCAGTAGTTGTGGAACGTGGGTTCATTAGCTGTGGTTCCCAGGCTCTAGAGCACAGGCTCAATAGGTGCGGCCCTCGGGCTCCGTTGCTCTGAGGCTGGCGGGGTCTTCCCAGATCAGCGATTGCACCTGGGTCTCCTGCGATTGCCCGCGGATTCTTTTCCACTGATCCACCAGGGGAGCCCTGCCGTTCGTTGTTGCTGGTGTTAACAAGGTTGCTTCTCAGTTCCCACGTGGTTAAGATTTATTGTGGCCACCTTTCTCCTATTTTTTCTATTTATTTTGGATTGTAATCAGAGAATGTTTCTTGTGAAGCCACTGCTATAAAAAATTTCTTAATAGGTCTTCTTTCTGGTCTATTACAGAATTACCCAATAGAAGTATAATGCATAGCACATGTGTAACTGAAAGCTTTTTAGTTGGCATACTTAGAAAAACAAAAAGAGGGTTATGTTAATTTTAATAGTATATTTTATTAAATCATATATATATAATATTATCCTTTAAAGATATACTCAGTGTAAAAAATGTAAAGGTGTTCATTTGCTATCATTTCTTTCAGTTTTATTGAGGTATAATTGACAGGCGGCCCTGAATAAGCTTAAAGTGGATGGCAGAGTGATTTTACTTTTCTAGATCATGAGGCGATTGCTATAACAAGTTTAGCGATCATTCATCATCTTATATAGATACAAAATTAAAGGAGCAGAAAAGTTTTTTACCTTGTGATGAGAATTATTAGAATATACTCTCTTAACGATGTTCATATGTAACGTACAATAGTGTTAATTACATCTATCATGTTGTACATTACACCCCTGTCCTTATTTCTCTCATAATTGAAGACTGCCTTCATCCATCTCCCCTTTGCCCCTGCTCTCTGCCTCTGGTAGCCACAAATCTGATTTCCATTTCTATGCATTTGTTGATTTTTGAAACATAATTGACCACAGCACTATGTTAGTTCTGTTAGACAACATAGTGATTCAGTACTTCCATACCCTTCAAAAGAATCACCATGATAAATCCAGTTATGATATTCACAGTAGAAAGGTGTTACATAACTTTTGACTCTGTTTCTTGCACTCTTGTTTCATACCTGTGTCATTTATTTTGCAACTGGAAGTTTGGATCTTTTAAAAAACTTTTAAATTTGAGGATAATTGCTTTACAAAATTGTCTTGGTTTCTGCCATACGTCAACATGGATCAGCCATAGGTATACGTATAACTCCTCTTTCGAACCCCTCTGCATCTCCCACTCCACCCCACCCCTCTAGGTTGTCACAAAGCGCCTGATTGGAGCGCCCTGCACCATACAGCAAATTTCCACTGCCTATGTGTTTCACATACGATAATTTATATGTTTCCCTGCTATGCTCTCAATTTCGCACCCCCTCCTTCCCTCACTGTGTCCACAAGTCTGTTCTCCATGTCTGTGTCTCCATTGCTGCTCTGCAAATAGGTTCATTAGTACAATCTTTCTAGATTCCATATACATGCATTGAAAGAAAGTGCCAGTCAGTCATGTCTGACTCTTTGTGACCCCACGGACTGTAGCTCACCAGCTTCCTCTGTCACAGGAATTCTCTGGGCAAGAATACTGGAGTGGGTTACCATGTCCTTCTCCAACATAGGCATTAATATATATCTGTTTTGCTCTTTCTGACTTCTTTGCTCTGTGTAGCAGGCTCTGGGTTCATCTACCTCATTAGGGCTGACTGAAATGTGTTCTTTTATATGGCTGTGTGATATTCCATTGTGCATATGCACAAGAAAGTCTGTATTCTCATCCCCTGTGTCCTTCTCTCTCCTTTCCACCCCCATCCCCTCTGCCAGCTGCTTGTTTGTCTGTCTCTATGAGTCTGTTTGTTTTGCCATGGTTGCTCATTTGCTTTGTCTTTTTTCCCATGTGTAAGTGAAATCATACAGTATTTGTCTTTCTCTGTCTTACTTCACTAAGCATAATACCCTCTAGGTCCATCCATGGACCTAGACAAGGTGACAAGATTTCTTTCTTTCTTTTTTTTTTTTTTTTGATTTCTTTCTTGCTTATGGCTGAGTAATATTCAATAGCCAATATATCTTGGCTATTGTAAACAGCAGTACAACAAACATATGGGTGTATATAGCTTTTCTAATTAGTGATTTCCATTTCTTTGTATGAACACCCAGCAGTAGAATTTCTGGATCATATGGTAGTCCTTTTTTTACCTTTTTGAGAATCTCTGTAGTGTTTTCCATAGTGGCTCTCCCAATTTACCTTGACACCAACAGTGCCCTAGAGTTCCCTGTTTTCTGCATCCTTGCCAGTACTTGTTATTTATTGTCTTTTTGATAATAGTCATTCTGACAGGTGTGAAGCAATAGTTCCTTATGATTTGATCTGCATTTCTCTGATGATTAGTGACGTGAAGCATCTTTTTATGTACCTGTTTGCCTTCTGTATGTCTTCTCTGGAAAAATGTCTGTTTGAGTCTTCTGCCCATTTTTAATCATGTTTGTGGTGGTTGACTTGTATGAATTCTTCGTGTACTTTGGATATTAGCCTATTATTAGATATGTCATTTGCAAATATCTTCTTCCATTCGGTAAGTGGCCTTTCCCTTTTGCTTGTAATTTTCTTTGCTGATTAAGATTTTAGTTTGATAAAGTCCATTTGTTTATTTTACTTTTATTTCTCTTGTCCGAGGAGTCATATCCTCCCAAAATATGTACTACTAATATCGAAGTTAAAGAGCATACTGCCTATGTTCTCTACTAGAAGTTTTATGGTTTTAGGCCTTACACTTAAGTCTTTACTCTATTTTGAATTTATTTTTGCTCATGGCATGAGAGATTAATCCAGCTCGATTCTTTTGCATGTAGCTGTCAATTATGCTTGAAGCATAATTAATTTGCAATCTTGTGTTAGTCTCTGTTGTACAGTAAAGTGATTCAGATATATATTCTTTTTCAGATTCTTTTCCATTATAGATTCTTACAAGGTATTGAAACACTTCCCTGTGATATACAGTAGGAACTTGCTATTTTTCTATTTTATATATAGAGATGGACATCTGTTATCTGCACATAAGCTATAAGATGTAATGAAGGCCCAGATTAATGTACACTTCAGTCCCTAAACAGTGTAGTGGAAGACTGGCACCTTCAGCATCAGAAGAGGAGTTCAGAGAGCCTGTTCTGAAGCCAGGGGAAACCCTCCTGTCCCAGGGTGAGCAGACCTTGGGGGGCGGCGCCCTTTAACCCTGCTGTGTCATTGCTAAGGTCTGCTTCCCCACTGATGCTTTGTTGCTGTTCTTCTTCAGTCACCAAGTATTGTCCAACTCTTTGTGACCCCATGAACTGCAGCATGGCAGGCTTCTTTGTCCTTCACTTTCTTCTGGAGTTTGCTCAAACGCGTGTCCATTGAGTCAGTGAAGTCATCCAGCCATCTCATCCTTTGTCACCTCCTTCTCCTCTTGCCCTCAGTCCTTCCCAGAATCAGTGTCTTTTCCAATGAGTCTGCTGTTCACATCAGCTGGCCAAAGTATTGGAGCTTCAGCTTCAGCATCAGTCCTTCCAACGAATATTCAGGGTTGATTTCCTTTAGGATGGACTGGTTTGATCTCCTTGCAGTCCAAGGGACCCTCCAGTTCTTCTCCAGCACCACAGTTAGAAAGCATCAACTCCTTGGTGCTCAGCCTTCTTTATGGTCCACTCTCACATCTGAACATGACTACTGGAAAAACCAATGCTTTAGGTAACAGCAACATGTATTCCATACAACAGATAAAGAATTCTTAACCAGTCCTTCTGCTGTCTCCATCAAGGATCTTTTCAGATGTTTCCATATCTGATGGCTGCTCCAATAAACTGTCTCCTGAACAGTACAAGAGGTGTCCATTGTGGAACAGGAACAAACCAGAGCGCCACCATCCCCTTTTCGCTGAGAGAAAGCTGTCTTAGCAATGTGATATGTTTCTCTGGATGTGTTCTGCGTTCACCCATGAATGGGGGGAAAGAGATTCAAGAGTTCTGAGATAAGGTCACATCCAGGAGAGGTTCTGGATGGGGACTGGGGCAGAGGTGATTCCTCAGTGTTCAGTCCAGCCCCAGAGAACACGGTTGGCAGAGAGGTAGGAGGTGACCAAGGGAATGGGCAGGCACAGTCTTGCTTTAGGTCTTGGATGAAGAACAAGAGAGTGAACTAGAATGCTCCCCAGAGGGAGCAGCAGAGTCAAAGGAGTTTTTCCAAGATAAGGGGGAGTGATCTTTCCGGGTGAAAGCAGAGGTGATAAAACACAGGCATAGACGAATGGTGTAATATATGTGTAACCATCAATCTGCCTTCCAATGACACGCCAATTTGCCTAAGTGACTTGGTGATAAGATAAAGACAAGGGAACACATATAGGCGGCACAGCCCCACCAGGGACTCAGTTCCTTCTGAGTTGTGCAGAGATGGCCCTGGGACTGCACCTTCAGCGGCAGGTGCTGGCTGGACTCCTGCTCTGTGTGTGCGTTGGGAGATGGGCTGAGGCTGGGAAGGTGCTGGTGGCCCCCATGGAGGGCAGCCACTGGCTCAGCATGCGTCAGGCTGTGCGGGAGCTCCACGCCAGAGGTCACCAGGCAGTGGTCCTGTCTCCAGAGATGAATATCCACATCAAGGCAGAGGACTTTTTCACCACGAAAACCTACGCCATTCCGTACACCCGGGACCAGTTTGAGTCCATCATGAAGGGCCGTCCTGATCAGTTTTTTGAAAGAGTACATTTTCTAACACGGTTTTGGGAAACTATGGCAACAATGAAAAATGTGTCTTTGTTCTTTGCAAGGTCTTGTGAGGCACTGTTGTATAACAAGGACCTGATCAGAGACCTGAATGCCAGTTCCTTCGATGTGGTTTTAACGGACCCTGTTTACCCCTGTGGGGCAGTGCTGGCTAAATACCTGTCCATTCCTGCTGTGTTTTTCTTGCGGCAAATTCCATGTGACTTAGATGTTGAGGGCACAGCATGCCCAAATCCTTTCTCATATGTTCCTCGGTTATTAACAATGAATCCAGACCACATGACATTCTTCCAAAGGGTCAAGAACATGCTCTACCCTCTGGGCCTGAAGTACATTTGCCAGGTTTCTCTCACCCCTTATGAACGTATGGCCTCTGAGCTTCTTCAGAGAGAGGTGTCGCTGGTGGAGATTCTTGCCTCTGGATCCGTGTGGCTGTTCAGAGGAGACTTTGTGATGGACTACCCGCGGCCGATCATGCCCAACATGGTGTTCATTGGGGGCATCAACTGTGCCAACAGGAAACCGTTATCTCAGGTGTGTACTGCTGCTGTGGTTCAATCAGTGCTCCCAGTGGAGCTCATTATATTTTTTATAAAAACAACAGTTCAGGGTGTTTTGTTATGTACTGGTCTTTCTGATGATTTCCGCCTCTCATTCTCCTCACCGTCTGTGGTGAGACACATTGTTAAAGTGCCTCCAGGAGTGCAGTAAAGGCTTCCAGTGATCTCTGAGAGGAGTGAGAGGCAGGGTTGAGGGTGTGTAATAGGAGTGACAGGCAGTGGTGGCCCTTTTGTAAAGTCATTGGTGTAACTGTTGTGTGGTTTTCTCCAGCAGACTAGGAGCAGGAACTTGAGCTGTGAATTTATCCTTCAGGGGTTTTGCCTGAGGGTGTTCAATAGAAGTGCAAGCAAAGTGGAGTCCGGTTGCTTGCAGCTCAAAAGACAATAAAGAAGTGAGACTGGTGGATGTGAAAGTTTGCTGGATGAATGTTCCCAGGATGGGGGTGCAGAGAGGCGAGTCCTGTCCAAACACTTTTTCCCTCTTTGGACAATCCGAGGCAAGAGCTTTTATTGACAGAGGGAAGGGCCTCTGTGTAGAAACAGCACAGTCAGCTCTGACAGTCATCTCAAAATCAGTGGTCTGACTACCATCATTTTGATTGTTTTTAGTACAGTTAATCTTCTGTCCCAGGGCCGGTTTGTTCCCATTTCCTTGAGGCCAGTTCTCAGAACTGTGGCAGCTTCTATGTCGTGGATATAGTCTGGTCACCATGTAGTTAACTCTTCCCACCTCATGGGGGTTTCAGTGTCTATGACAGCTCACGGGATATGGCTCAGAGCATTAGCCATGGCCCCTGAGGAGGAGCTAAAGGTCCTTGACTTTGCTTACTGACTATTATTTTTGTTGGACTGTTTTCCTTTGTTCTTGCATTGTCTCATTTCTTTGACTATACTCATTCTTTGGCTAAAGGTTTTTCCACAGACTAAAGGTAGACAGAGGACATGGCCAGTAAGAACCATGGGGTCTGACTCCATTTCAAAAGGAAGAACTGGCAGATTGCATTGGTTGACCCAATCGTTTTAGTGGTTTTTGTCTTGGAAGCCGCTGAGGTGTGGTCACAGGAGACCTCGATCCCGAAAGGAAGCAGAAGTTTCAGAGGGATTGAATAAATCAAGTGGAAGTGAGACCATACCAGAGAGAGACGTTGGAGTCTCTGTAATTGGAGAAAGAAATAGCTGAGTCCAGCTCCTCAGAGATGGAGCTGTGCTGACCAGAACTCTTTTGACCAGGAGTTGGGGTCTGGAATAAAATGTGGGGATGTACGCAGTTGGATTCTATGTCAGCTAGTTCTCCTTCACGGGACACTGAAGTCATCAAAGGCTGGTGGTGGGGGCTGGAGAGGAGGTCAGTCTGAGCCTAAGAACACAGTGGATGGGAGGGAGGCAGTGAGGTTTGGTTTCAGGGTCTTCCTATGTTAACCCTGAATATTTGGGTTTAATCAAAATAGGACTCTTGGAGAAGGATTTGTGTTTTAATCTACTTAGTTAGCCCTCTTATTTTTGTGCACTCATATGACACATACTGGATTTACATTAACTTCTGTGACTTTAGATCTCTTAGAGTTTTTGTAGTCCTATTTTTATATCCCTTTATATTAGTGCATTCATTATTGCACAGGACTCTAACTTCAGTTTTCTCTTTTTGCCCACACCACAAAAGATCTATTCTACTTTGTTTTCTTCTTTCTTCATGCAATGCATTTGTTCAATTATAAAATCTGTATGTATCTATTAGATTTGTAAATAGTGAAAATGAGGGAAGAATTTGAAAAGTAAATGCTGCTGTTTTCCTTTTAGTTTTTCTGTGTGAATAGATTCTCTAGAGTTAATAGCATTTGCTCACATCTTCACTCTCATTTTTGTGGTTGAATGTCCATGGGTGGCAGACCTAACCATTCTGACCTTAATATTGTCACTGTGAACAGGCAAATAGTATCTATTAGCATTATTAAAAGGTGCCCAGCATGACAAGTTATATCTTCTGGAAGCATTTAGATAAGTTTGTGCCGATTTATTTGGTACATGTAAGAACATTTACCCTGTAATTCTCAAGTGTTATCATTTTTGTTCCACTAAATTTTTATTTTGAAATTTTTGTCATTCTCATTTATTTTATTTGGTTTACCCTTAGATGTGACTCCTTTAAATGTTTATGAAAATTTTCATCAAAATATGAAAGATTAAAGTTTAATTTTTTAATATTTTTGTTCCTTCTCCTTCTTATAATTTATGATATGTTGAATTACATTATTGGTCTTCTCAAAGGAATAGCTTTTGGATTTGCTTTTTCATTTTACTCTTTTTGTTTACTATTTCATTAATTGTAGCTTGTTGTTTTATTGTTTTTTTTAATGATACCATCTTTGCTTTCTTTGCTTTATTTTATAGCTGCATTTCTAATTTCCTTAGGTAAGATTAAGTTCCTTTATGTTTTCTTAATAATTAAGAATTGAAGTTTCTTTATTCATAAATAAAACATTTTTCTCAATCCCTTAGAGTTTTGCATAAATTGCTCTCATTTTTTGACTTAAATTTATGTTTTTGATTTGCTCTTTGTGTCAGTGGCTTCTATTTACTTTAAAGAAGGTTGTTTCTTAATTTCCATATAATTAAGATAATTGCAGTCATTTTTCTCTTAATTTTTCTAATTATTTTGAATTATAATCAGAGATTTTTTTTTGTGAGTCACTACTTTTAAAAAATTTCTTAATATGTTTTCTTTATGGTCTAGAATTGTCCAATAGGAATCTAATGTAAGTCATATATGTAATTGAAGGCTTTTTGGTATGTATATTAAAAAAAAAGTAAAAAGAGGATTGCAGTTAATTTTAATAATATACTTTATTGAATCAAATATATTAAAACATTATCCTTTAAACATATACACAATATAAAATTGTATTCAGGTGCTTGTTTGCCATTGTTTTTTCCAGTTTTATTGAGACATAATTGACAGGCAACCTTGGTTAAACTTAAGGTGGATAGCAGCGTGATCTAACTTTCTAGATCATGAGACTTTTACCACAAGTTTAGTGATCACGCATCATCTAAGTACAAAATTAAAGGAATTAATGTTGTTAACTACAGTGTTGGTATTCATTTCTCTTATAACTGGAAATTATGGACATGAGTTTGGACATGCTCTGGGAGCTGGTGATGGACAGGGAAGCCTGGCGTGCTGCAGTCCATGGGGTCACAAAGAGTTGGACATGACTGAGCAACAGAACTGATGACTGGAAATTAGTACATAGACTGCTTGTGTGCTCAGCTGCTTTAGTCATGTCTGATTCTCTGCAATGCTATGGATTGTAGCCTACCAGGCACCTCTGTCCCTGGGATTTTCCTGGCAGGAATACTGGAGTGGGTTGCCTTGGCCTCTGCCAGGGGGTGGTCTTCCAGACCCAGAGATGGAACCTGCATCTCCTGCATTGCAGGCAGATTCTTTATCGCTCCCCCTCCTCCCATCCCCTGCCTCTGGTAGCCAAAAGCTGGTTGCTATTTCTGTGAGTATGCCTCTTAGTTTTCAAAGTATGATTGGCCTGCAGCTCGATGTTTGTTCCTATTACACAGCATGGTGATTCAGTCCTTCTGTACACTTCAAAATAATCACCACAATAAATCCAGCCATGATATTCATCACAGAAATGTATTATATAACTATTGACTGTATTTCTCACACTCTTATTTCATACCTATGACACTTACTTTGCAACTGGAAGCTTGGCTCTTAATCCCCCTCACCCTTTACTCTCCTTTCCCCACTCTAATCCCCTGTCAATAGCCTGTTTGTTCTCTGTATCTGTGAGTCTGTTTCTGTTTTGTTATGGTTGTTCATTTTCATTGCCTTTTATTTTCCACATGTAAGTGAAATCATACAGTATTTATCTTTATACGTCTTACTTCACTAAGTATAATACCCACGAGGTCCATCCATGTTGTCGCAATGGCAAGATTTCATCCTTTTTTATGGCTCAGCAATGGGTGTTCTTTGAAAGGACTGATGCTAAAGCTGAAACTCCAGTACTTTGGCCACCTCATGTGAAGAGTTGACTCATTGGAAAAGACTCTGATGCTGGGAGGGATTGGGGGCAGGAGGAGAAGGGGACGACAGAGGATGAGATGGCTGGATGGCATCACCGACTCGATGGACATGGGTTTGGGTGGACTCTGGGAGTTGGTGATGGACAGGGAGGCCTGGCATGCTGCGATTCATGGGGTCACAAAGAGTCGGGCATGACTGAGCGACTGAACTGAACTGAATATTCAATAGCCAATATTTTTGGTTATTGTAAATGATGCTGCAATGAACCTTGGGGTACATATCTATTTTCTAATTACTGTTTTTATTTTCTTTGTGTAAATACTCAGGAGTAGAATTGCTTCATCATATGACAGTTGTACTGTTTTCCATTGTGGATGCACCAATTTACATTGCCTCCAACGGTGCACTAGAGTTCCCTTTTCTTTACATTCTTACCAACTTGTGTGTTTTACATTTTTTTCACACCATCTTTTGTTATTTGCTTAATCACCATGTACATGTAACAGTTCTTTGAAAAATGCCATTTGTATTGTGATAAGTATTTTATTAAATCTGTAGATTGCCTTAAGTAGTACAGTTGTTTTAACAATATTAACTATTCCAATCCATGAATATGGTACATCTTTCCATCTGTTTGTGTTGTCTTCAATTACTTTTATCAGTGCCTTATAAATTTCTCAGTATAGGTCTTTTATCTTCTTATATTTATTTCTATGTATTTTATTATTTTGATGTTACTGGAAGTAGATTGTTTCCTTAATTTCTCTTTCTGATAGTTCATTGTCAGTATATAGAAATGCAACAGATTTCTGTTTTACTAAAGTCATTAATGAGTTCTAATAGTTTTCTTGGTGGCATCATTAGGGTTTTCTCTGTGTAGTGTCATGTCCTCTGAAAACAGTGACAGTTTTACTTCTTCCTTTCTAATTTGGATTTTTTGTGTGTGTTATAGATGCTTGGTTGGTGGTTACCATGTTGTTTCCTTGGTAGCAATCTATATATATATGTGGTTATTTTAAATTATTAATATTTTAAGTTCAAAAGCATTTTAACCACTCTGTTTTCAAACTCTCTCCACATTTACTATTTTTGACATATTTCAGAACTTTTTGTTTTGTGTATCCCTTAGCTACTCACTGTGGATGATTTTACTACTTTTGTCTTTTAACCTTCCTGCTAGCCTTATATGTGGTCGATATACTACCTTTGTTGTATATTTATCTTTACCAAAGAAATTGTTTTTCTTTTGTAATTTTCATATTTTAAATTGTGGCCTTTACTTTTCCACTTAGAGAACACTCTTTAAAAATTCTTGTAAACCTGGTTTCATGGTGCTAGACTGTGAGTTTTGCTTGTCTGTAAAACTTTTGATCTCTGCTTTGAATCTGAATGAAAGCTTTGTCAAGTAGGGCACTTTTGGTTGTTTTTCATCACTTTAAATATATCATGCCATTTCCTTCCAGCCGGCAGAATTTCTGCTGCAAAGTTAGCTTATAATCTGATGGGTTGGCTGTGGGGTCTGGAGTGTCACAAAACTTCTTTTGGCCTGCTGGTACGTGGAGCCAGGGCCCACAGAGTCCTGAGGCTTGTACCAGCCTGCTTGTGGGTGGGTTGAGTCTTGGGGCTAATGCTGGCCACTTGTAGGTGGAGCTGGGTCCTGGAGTCTCTGATTGAATGGCCCAGGGGTCCATGATCTGGTGTCAACTTGCTGGAGAATAGGGTCAGGGTCCAGGTAGTCCAAGGGTTAGTGCTGGCTCCTTGGTGGGTGGAGTTGTGACCCAGGGTCTCTGGCTGCAGGGCTTGGGGGTCCTGGATTTGGTGTTGTCCCACTGGGGCCTGGGCCCTAGGCATCCTTGGGCTAGTGCTGGTGCACTGGTAGGAGTCCAGGTCCTGGGCCCTCTGGTGAATGGGTCCAGGTGCTGGGTGGCTGAGAACTCAGGGGGTCTTAGGCAGCCGGCCTGTTAGCAAGAGGCCCTCTGTCCTCACTTGGCTAGCTGCTTGACCTGAAGCATCATAGTACTGGTGCCTACAAGCAAGGAGAGTGGGGCTGGGTTCTGATGCTAATAAGCTAGAGGGTTGATCCCAAAATGGCCCTTGCCAGCGCAGTGTCATCATGATAGAATGGAGCTCTCCAAAGAGCTGCTGTCAGCGTCCACATCCCCAGGATGATCTCTGTTGCCTCCTGCCTCTCTGGGAGGTTCTCTGAGCCTCATATCAGGTATCCCAGACAGCAAGAAGAACTTCCAGAATATCTGGATTTGAAGGTCAGTGGGGCTCACTTTTGGGAGAACCAGAGGGCTGTAGGAAATAGAGACTTTACTTTTCAAGGATGCACACAAAATCTCATACACTCTAGGGCCCAGAGCAAAAGCAGGAATCTGCTAGTCTTGGAGAACTGCCGGGAGCCAGCGTGGAGGATCCCGCCTATGGCAAAGGTCATGAGGAAGAGGCCTGATGGGCAAAGGTGAGATCAGGACTCGAGGGACCCCCTGGATCTGCTTGAGCATCTACCCCTCAACCAGAATCTGTCTGTCTTACTATTTTATGTCTTTCACCAACTCTTCTGACATTAACAGGGGGCTGTCCCCAACCACCTTTCTCTGGAAAGAGTTAACTTAGGGCTCTAGTTGATAAATCTCCTGGGCATGAAAGGAATGTTTCAAACCCCCTGTTAGCATTCTAGCTTACTTGGCAGGTTTATCCAGACTCTTGCAACATTGTTGAGCCAATGCTTGCTGCCAAGTTCTCACATCCCTTATCCATTGTGTTCCTGGGGGTGCATATAGTCAGGATGTAGAAATAACCAGCAGTAGCTTTAGCATTAGCAAGATTAGACTTTGAGTTAATAAGTTCTTTCTTTGTCAATGGCAGAAAATATGATCTGTGTAGAAGGTGGAGATCCACCATCATCCACCGCCATAGCCTCTCCCATAGGCTATCTAACAGCCTTATGATGGGGGTCCAGAACATTTCCAATCATATTACACAGAGCAAAAGCATCTACAGGAAGCTTTTTTGGCCTATGCAAAGTATAATAAGTTTTTAACTGTTTCCCTACCCTTTTCAAGTATCTAAATCAACAGTGTCTTCTTCTGGAAACCAAGGACATTGTTCTTGTACAAATGTAAAAAAGGGTTAAACGCTAGCTTTTTTAACCTCAATTTCTCTTTTGTTTAACAGTTGCAAAATTACTCCTATAAAAACCTGTCGCTCTTTAGACTCACTGTTACCCATGTCAGAAATTTTATAGAGAAAGATTTAAGATTTCAGTACAGATTTCTTGTCTTATATTGCAAGAATCAACACTTCAGGTTTCTTTCAACCTATCAACCGGGTTTCTTCTCAACCCAAAACTTCCCACCCCTCTTTCCCTACCTATCTTACGCAGGGAGGTCCGCGGCACCCTGAGTGGGGTCCTAGCCATCCGAAAACTGAACAATGGGGGAGACCTACCTTCAGATGTCCCTGTTCCAGGCACCACTTGCCGTGTTCCAGCCCTGGTTGGATCCAGGATATCTTCAGGGTGACAGCATCAGCGACTGAGATTTAGAGATATAGAGATAAGGAAAGAATGACACAGGGTGACCAAGCTTCAGTGAGCGAGGCCCACTTACTTTATTTCCAGAGAGGGCTTTTATACCCTGAGTTATACATACAGCAAGGTGAAAAATGCAGAGTCAACTCAACATTCCATCAGTATTAACTTTTATCTATATCAGGTTCCTTCCTGGAAGAGTCTTATTTTTTGTACATTATCTTCTGGCCTGGAGGCCTGTTGATATTTTATGACCTCTTTTTGATAAAGATTGGTCAGCCAGAACAATAATTTTCGCTTAAAGTGTTTCTTCTTAAATTTCTAGCCTGTGTCACCCTTAAAGTACAGAGTTACATTTTTATGGAGCAAAGATTCAGCGGGTTACAGCAAAGAAATAACTTACTAACTCAAAGTCTAATGTTCAGTTCAGTTCAATCTCAGTCATGTCTGACTTTTTGTGACCCCATGAATCACAGCACGCCAGGCCTCCCTGTCGATCACCAACTCCCGGAGTTCACTCAGACTCACATCCATTGAGTCCGTGATGCCATCCAGCCATCTCATCCTCGGTCATTCCCTTCTCCCCCTGCCCCCAATCCCTCTCAGCATCAGAGTCTTTTCCAATGAGTCAACTCTTCGCATGAGGTGGCCAAAGTACTGGAGCTTCAGCTTTAGCATCATTCCTTCCAAAGAAATCCCAAGGTTGATCTCCTTCAGAATGGACTGGTTGGATCTCCTTGCAGTCCAAGGGACTCTCAAGAGTCTTCTCCAACACCACACTTCAAAAGCGTCAATTCTTCAGCGCTCAGCCTTCTTCACAGTCCAACTCTCACATCCATACATGACCACAGGAAAAACCATAGCCTTGACTAGACGGACCTTAGTCAGCAAAGTAATGTCTCTGCTTTTGAATATACTATCTAGGTTGGTCATAAGTTTTCTCCAAGGAGTAAGCGTCTTTTAATTTCATGGCTGCAGTCACCATCTGCAGTGATTTTGGAGCCCCCAAAAATAAAGTCTGACACTGTTTCTACTGTTTCCCATCTATTTCCCATGAAGTGATGTTGCTAATGCTAAAGCTACTGCTTGTTATTTCTACATCCTGACTATATGCACCCCCAGGAACACAATGGATAGGGATGTGAGAACTTGGCAGCAAGCATTGGCTCAACAACGTTGCAAGAGTCTGGATAAACCTGCCAAGTAAGCTAGAATGCTAACAGGGGGTTTGAAACATTCCTTTCATGCCCAGGAGATTTATCAACTAGAGCCCTAAGTTAACTCTTTCCAGAGAAAGGTGGTTGGGGACAGCCCCCTGTTAATGTCAGAAGAGTTGGTGAAAGACATAAAATAGTAAGACAGACAGATTCTGGTTGAGGGGTAGATGCTCAAGCAGATCCAGGGGGTCCCTCGAGTCCTGATCTCACCTTTGCCCATCAGGCCTCTTCCTCATGACCTTTGCCATAGGTGGGATTCTCCACGCTGGCTCCTGGCAGTTCTCCAAGATTAGCGGGTTCCTGCTTTTGATCTGGGCCCTAGAGTGTATGAGATTTTGTGTGCATCCTTGAAAAGTAAAGTCTATTTCCTACAGCCCTCTGGTTCTCCCAAAAGTGAGCCCCACTGACCTTCAAATCCAGATATTCTGGAAGTTCTTCTTGCTGTCTGGGATACCTGATATGGGGCTCAGAGTCCTCACCACAGGGTTCCTTCACTGGAACCCCCATAGTGCTGTTGGTGGGAGTGTAAAATGGTACATTGTGGAAAACAGTATGTCAGCTCCTCACAAAATTAAAGATAGAATTACCAGATGATCCAGCAACTCCACTTCTCGGTATATACCCAAAATAATTGAAAGCAGCCTCTCAAAGAGATATTTGTATACCCATGTTCATAGCAGCATTATTCACAACAGCCAGAAAGTGAGAGAAACCCATGTCCAGTGGCAGATGAACAGATAAGCAAAATGTGGTCTATGTATAGAATGGAATATTATTCAGCCTTAAAAATGAAGGAAATTCTGACAACATATATGACAACATGAATGAACCTAGAGGACATGATGCTGAGTGAAATAAGTCAGTATCAAAAAGACACATACTGTATGACTCCACTAACGTGAGGAACCTAGAGTAGTCAAATTCATAGAGACAGAAAGTAAAATGGAGGTTGCTAGGGACTATGAAGTGGCGGAAACTGTGGAGATGTTAAGGGGTATACAGTTTCAGCTTTTCAAGATGAACAGTTCTGGAGACTGGTTGCACAACAATATGACTGTAATTAACACTACCAAGCTGTACACTTAAAAGTGGTTAAGATGGTAAATCTTATGTTGGGGTATTTTATCATGATTAAACATTTTTAAAAGGCAAACTTTATGAGGAAACAGTCAAACCTATGTGTGCCAATTCAGCAGCTATATGTTTAAAGTAAAAACTATTAAATATTTCAAATGTAAATTGAGCAAAATTCAGTTAAATGGGGAAATATTTTAAGACATCACTTTCAGAATTAGGTGTGTTGAGCTTTTTAATTAGAATATTGAAAATATGCATTTTTAGATGGATTAATGGAACATTTACAAACATTGACCATATGTTATCTGATGAAGTTAGCCACTAACTACATATGACTACTGGGCACTTAAGATGTATAGTCCAAATTGACATAAGTGTAAGCGTAAAATACACTGTAAGTGTAAAATACATAGCATTATTTGAAGACTTAATGTGAAATATCTCATTAATTTTATGAGGGCAGTGGCCAATATGTTGAAGGAATAACTCGAATTCACACCCTCCCATGCTGTAGTTACTCAGTCGTGTCCAATTGTTTGTGATTCCACGGACTGTAGCCTGCCAGTCTCCTCTGTCCATGCGGATTCTCCAGGCAAAAATACTGGAGTGCGTTGCCATGCCCCCCTCCAGGGATCTTCCCAACCCAGGGATCAAACAGGTCTCCCACATTGCAAGTGGATTCTTTACCATCTGAGCCACCAGGGAAGCCCAAGAATACTGGAGTGGGTAACTTATCCCTTCTCCAGGGGATCTTCCTGGCCCAGGAATTGAACTGGGGTCTCCTGTATTGCAGGTGGATTTTTTTTACCAGCTGAGCTACTGACCCAGGAATGGAACTGGGGTCTACTGCACTGCAGGCAGATTTTTTACCAGCTGAGATACCAGGGAACACCAGTATTACCATTTATAGAATACTGATGTGAAAGGCCTGAAAACTAGCAGAAAAGACAAGTTTGTAATTAAAGATATAAAGAAAGAACCACAATGAGATGTGTAGGAGAAATGAAGATACAGTATAATCAAGACCCATACCCTAGGTGGTAGACTCACAAATAGAGTGATTATAATTTCAGATGAGAAAACAAGCTGCATTTTTAGCCTGTCCAGTTCAGATATCTTTTCACTCTCATGCCTCATGGTAACCTTTCTTTGGAGATGACCAACGGGTGGGGGTTGCACACTTTGTAATGGAATATCCTAAAGAAACTATGCCCAAAAAGATTTTGAGGGCATAAAATGTGCCAACAGAAAGCTACCTCTCAGATATGTGTGTGTTGCACCACTCAATCAATATTCCAAACTTTCCACTATTCGAAGCTTTCCAAAATTTCTGGCTTTTGTCAACCTGAGATGAGATACATTGTCCATGTGGCAATGGGAAAACTGTGTGTAGCCTTACGGAAATGCTTTTTACATTTCCAGCCATAGTTGCAGAACCAATCAAAAGCTAGCAATGCGATTTTCATTGTTTTTGGTCATCACTACTGTTTTTTTTTTTTGTTTGGTTTTTCATTATTGCTTAAGTCAAGCTATCTGAATACTGTCCTGAGGCTGCTCATAATCAATTGTGTACTGTGAGGAATTCACTTAAGTGTTTTGCCCTAGCCTTTGGAGGGAGAATGAGTTGGGGGCGGGGAGAGAGAGAATGTGTATGTATGTGTGTGTGTGTGTGTAGTCGCTCAGCTGTATTAGACTCTGCAACTATTTGGACTACAGCCCGCCCATCCCCGTTCCCTGTAGTGACTTCATTCCTATAAAACCAACTTCAGATTTCTGACCTCCAGAACTTTAAGAGAATAAATACACATTGTTCCAAGTCACCGAATTTGTGGTAAATTTTTAGTGCAGGCATGAGAAACTAAATACATTACCTTTACCAGGCTTACCTGTTTTTTAAAAAGCCTAGGCTTAACGTTTTATTTAAATAGTTAACTCTCACTGTGTCACCAGCAATATGTGGAACTAAACGGCATCTTTAAACCAAAAGTATTATTAATATATTCATATCTCTTCTTTGTGCTAAAAAAATGGAACTAAACTGATTTATCTTGGCAACATTAACTTCAGAGCAAACCACTAAGTTCACATTGCAAATAAAGTAGAAAGGCCAGGTTGAAGGTGCCCTGGTGAACATTCTGTCTCAGAAACACGAAATAAGCAGCGTCTGCCCTGGGGTTATGTTTAATAAATAGCAAAGTGCATTACAGATATTTACAACAGTTTTAAAGAAAAACAGAGGTCCTATTTTGTGGTCCAATAGTAGCAACAAATTGGCGTTGGCACGAACTGTTCATAAATTCTTGAGTACAGTTGTTTTGCAAGTAGGGCTTGCTTACAATCTTCAAAAAAAAAAAAAAAAAAAAAGAACGCCCTGCTACTCTCAAGTTGTGCTCTAAGTTCAACATGGACCAGGATCACTTGGTGTCAGTGCTTAACAACTGCTCTTTGCCATTTATTATCAGGGACTTCAGCTCCCCATCTTCTTCCACTTCTATCCTTTCTTGGCCATTCTCCACGATTCTCTTGGTGGTGATCATTTTGCCGTTCATGATTTCGGTGGAAGTCGACATAGATTTAAAGTTGCCCATCCCCCCACTACCACAGGACATGGAGATGGAAGAGAGGCCCCCATTCCCAATGGAACCAAATGAGGTAAACCCGGTATCAAAAGGAGAAAAACCACCTCCAAATGCTGGAAATTCACTGAAGGCAGAGAAGAGCGACGAGGACCCCCGGCATCGGCTTCCTCGGGATCTCCTCCGACCCCCCAAAAAGTTCTCCAGCGGGTCTCCAAAGAAGTCGAACGAAAACGGGTCCCGGCCACCGAAGAACTCTCTGAAGACGTCGGCCGGGTCCCGGAAGGTGAAGACGCACTCGAAGGGGTCCTCGAATGGCCTGCCGCCGCCGGCGCGGCCGCCGCCCTCCACTCCCGCCTCGCCATAGCGGTCGTACACGTCTCTTTTCTTGGCGTCGGACAACACCTCGTAGGCCTGGGCCACTTGTTTGAATCGCCTCTCCGCCTCCTCCTTGTTCTCGGGGTTTTTGTCCGGGTGCCACTTGAGCGCCAGTTTGCGGTACGCCTTCTTGATGGCTTCCGACGAGGCCTCGCGGGGCACGCCCAGCACCTCGTAGTAGTCTACCATATTGGAAGGCCGGGAATGGCCCCGCGGGCCAAGGACAGGTGCTGGCTGGCAGCCCCCGGGTCGCGGACCCGAGTGCCCACCAGGCCAGGCTGCCCGGAGTGGGCACCCCTTGTGATGATGCCGCGTCTCATTGGGCGAGCCCAGAATGCATTGCTCACACGGCGCTCTGTGACCGGTTTCACGCAGCCGCAGAGGCCCCGCCCACTCACTTGCTCCGCCCACCCGACCTCCCCTGAGCGGTTATCGCCAAACGGGGAGATGTGCCTCTGACTACCTTAGCGGGTAGTTCTCACAGGTACCTCTCTGATGGTCCTGTGGTTATGACCCTGTGCTCTCAATGCAAGGAGCACTGGTTCCATCTCTGGTCAGGAAATCAAGGTCTTGGATCAAGAAAGTCATTTTCTTTAAGTAGGCTTGACATCAGGCTTCCCCTTGGCTTGAGGTGGGGGCTGTTGTCCCGTTGTTCAATCCGTCGCTTAGTCGTGTCCAACTCATTGCGACTCCATGGACTGCAGCCAGGCTTTCCTGTCCTTCACCATCTCCCAGAGTTTGCTCAGACTCATGTCCATTGAGTGGGTGATGCCATCCAACCATCTCATCCTCTGTCCTCTCCTTCTTCTGCCTGCTCTTTCCCAGCATCAGGGGCTTTTCCAATAAGTTTGCATCAGGTGGCCAACGTATTGGAGCTTCTGTTCAGCATCAGTCTTTCCAGTGAATATTCAGGACTGATTTCCTTTGGGATGGACTGGTTGGATCTCCTTGCATTCCAAAGGACTCTCAAGAGTCTTCTCCAACACCACAGTTCGAAAGCATCAATTCTTTAGCCCTCAGTTTTCTTGATAGTCCAGCTTTCACATCCATCCAGTCATAGCTTTGACTAGACAGACCTTTGTTGGCAAAGTAATGTCTCTGCTTTTTAATATGCTGTCTCTGTTGGTCATAATTTTTCTTCCAAGGAGCAAGCATCTTTTCATTTCATGGTTGCAGTCACCATCTGCAGTGATTTTGGAGCCCAAGAAAATAAAGTCTCTCACTGTTTCCATTGTTTCCCCACCTATTTGCCTTGAGGTGATGGGACCTCTGCCTTGATCTTTGTTTTTTGACTGTTGAGTTTTAAGTTACCTTTTTCACTCTCCTCTTTCACTCACTTTCATCAAGAGGCTCTTTGGTCCTCTTCGCTTTCTGTGATAAGTGTGGTGTCATCTGCATTTCTGAGGTTATTGATATATCTAAGTTGGGGGTAGAGTAGAGTAATAGGAGTAAAGTTTAGTCTGATCCTTGTCTGAGAAACAAACACTCTTACCATTTGTCTAGGACAGCATTTCTCCAACGTTTTTTCCTCAGGACCCTTTTGCTTTTGTTTATGTGGGTTATATCTATTGGTACTTGCTCCAGCAAAAATTAAAACAAAGTCAATTTAATAACAATAAACCCATTACATGCTAATATAAATCATATATTTATGGAAAATAACTTTTTCAAAACAAATTAATAAACAGTGCCATTATTTTCTATTTTTTTAACATCTCTCTGGATTAACAGAAGAGCTTGATTTTTATATCTGCTTCTGCATTCAATGTATTGCTATATCACGTGTCATGTAGCCACTGGGAGACTCCAGTGTATTCAAAAGTCAAATATTATCTTAGAAATAATTTTAACTTTGAAAAATTCTCTGAAGAGTTTTTGGGGATCCCCAGGGTGCTCTGGCCCATAGTCTGTTAACTCCTGACTCAGTATATCAAAATGATGAAAACTGCTGGCCATGTTTAAGTGCTGCATGTAAACTTGGGATTCCGTGATTATTTCTGCTAAAACTGCTGCATCACCATGATTTTCTTTTTGGCATCTGACTCTTTTCCATTCCCTTCTTTTTCTTTCTATGACACTATATTCTTTGCCTTGATAAATGGTGAGGCAACACCAATAAAGTTCACTTAGTTCTAAGAAGAAATGATTAACCAATGAACTCAATATTTCATCATAAAAGATAATAGATCCAAAAGGGTTCACCTTTTCACCAGAACAAACTGCTGATTCCGTATCACCTTGAGAAACTCAAGCCAACTTGGCACTTGGGAAGCATGCAATAAACAATAGTAGAAAGTAGAGATTGGTAATAGAGTCCAGTGTGAACAAAGCAGTATGGAAAAGCACAAGGTGTGTTTGGGGTAGGCTAAGTGATTCAGAATGGCAGGAGGGAAAGGGGCAGAGAGAGCAGTTAAGCAGAAGGGCTAGAGAAGTGGAATGAAATGGAGTCCATTCCAGGGAGTTCTGAAGGCAAGGCTGAGGAGTCTGCATTTATTCTGAGCCCTAGGAGTGTGCTAACCAAGGTTTCAGGGGTGGTAGTGGCATGAGGCTGTGCAATGGACGGCCGATGCAGGGAATCAAAAGGGAGAGGTAGGGACTAAGAGCCTTGGAGGCTGAGGCCTAGAAACAAGACCATGGCAGCTGGGTCTGAGAACTAGTGGTAGAATGATCCAGATTTGGCACTTGCTGGGTTGAATATAGGGCCTAGAGCAAAGGGAGAAGGGGCATCACACCCATACAGAAACATGACTTCCCTGGTGGCTCAGAGGGTAAAGTGTCTGCCTACAGTGTGGGAGACCTGGGTTCCATCCCTGGGGTGGGAAGATCTCCCGGAGAAGGAAATGGCAACCCACTCCAGTGTTCTTGCCTGGAAAATCCTGTGGACAGAGGAGCCTGGCAGGCTACAGTCCATGGGGTCGCAAAGAGTTGGACATGACTGAGTGACTTCACTTTCACTTTCAATGTCTGCAAAGCCGTGGATAGGTAGAGAGAGAGGCAGAGAGGGAGTCTAGTAGGGAACTCAGATAGGCCAATTGCTGAAGGATACAAGGCAGAATACAGGCTTCCCTGGAGGCTCGATGGTTAAAAAAAAAAGTCCACCTGTCAACGCAGGAGACGTGGGTTTGATCCTTGGGTTGGGAAGCTCCCCTAGAGAAAGAAATGTCAACCCACTCTGGTTTTCTTGCCTGGGAAATCTCATGGACAGAGGAATGTGGCAGGCTACAGTCCACGGGGTCGCAAAAGAATTGGACACGACTGAGCGAGTAAATGGTGATAGCGACAAGGCAGAATAAAGCAATATGCTATGGAGAGTCAAGGAAGATGACTTTGTTTCCCCTGGAGGGCCCCACAGATTATCCAGAGGGAGTGGACTTGTTTCAGTTCAGTTCAGTTCAGTCGCTCAGTTGTGTCCGACTCTTTGCGACCCCATGAATCACAGCACGCCAGGCCTCCCTGTCCATCACCAACTCCCGGAGTTCACTCAGACTCACGTCCATCGAGTCCATGATGCCATCCAGCCATCTCATCCTCAGTCATCCCCTTCTCCTCCTGCCCCCAATCCCTGCCAGCATCAGAGTCTTTTCCAATGAGTCAACTCTTCGCATGAGGTGGCCAAAGTACTGGAGCTTCAGCTTTAGCATCATTCCTTTCAAAGAAATCCCAGGGCTGATCTCCTTCAGAATGGACTTGTTTATGTAGCCCTTTTCAGTTTAGTAACAAGCAGCTCCAGTTTGATTCCATCAAAAGAGCTAGGAGTAGTTGGGAGGGTGAGTTTCTTCACTTCACTTCAGCATGGCTTCAGCTTTAAAAGAAATCACCTTCCAGTGGGTCTAGGAATGCTCTTGCAGACACCTCACTCTTCAGTAGATGCCAGAGCAAGACTACATCACTGCCCTGCTCGGTTTCCGTGGCCACCCATGCTCCCTGACCCCAGCACATCTCAGCCTGCCCTGCAATTGCCTTGTTGTTTGTCTGCCAGAGCCCTCTTGACAGGTACAGACCATGTCTAACCTGGATTTTGGGCCCTGGCTCTTCACATCATGCTGAGAGGGCCAACACTTGCCATAAATCTTTGATGAGTGGGGGAATTCACAGTGGATTTTAAGTGTCAGGTCTCCACAGGTTTCAGGGCAGAGTTTTATTGGATTGCTTAGTCATGGTACTTGGTCATAATTTTTGAGAGTGGGTGTGGACTGCCTGCTATTCATTTTGGTAAAGAACAATTTCTGGTCTTGGACAGAGTCACACTCTTGAACCATTCAAGTGCACAGAGGCCTCAAAAAGTTCTGAGGCTCTGCCTGATGCAGTAAAGTCATAAAATCATTAACATGGTGACTATGTGTTTTTACAGCCCCTTTGCTCTGTGTAATCTACAGATGAACACTCATGACACTGAGGCTTTAGAAGAATGACTGCCCTTATTGTTTAAATTGGACTATGAATTTCAGAATGACAGATAAGCACACACCTATGAGCCAAACCCTTGCCACCTTTTTCCTTTTCACCTAGAATCTTGATCTTGGTGAACTCCTGGGCAGGGGAGGGAGGGGAAGGAGCTTAAGAGTGCAGAAGCATGAGCATGCATATGCCTGAATCACTTTGTTCTACACCTATAGTTCAATTGAAAAGATAAAAAAAGAATGTGATTCAAGTGGTGCTTAGGGGCTTCCAGCCAGTGAAACTGTTGCCTGTGGCGAGACCTAGAAAGCCCTGCCCTCTTTCTCTCTAAAAGTAAACGCCCAGCAGTCTGTAGTTGACTGACAGCTATGGTCACGTGACACAGGCAAACATTAACTTGGTGCATAGTTTGGTTCCTGCGTTGTGTAAGTGAAAGAGGGCACTCCGGCAGGTGACCATCTTGGTAGCAACGGCAGAGCAAGCATGACAGCAGGGTCCCAGGGGGAACGCCCAGTCATCCTGCTCCTGCTGCTGTGCACGCTTGGCCCCTCTATGTCCCAGGCCGGGAAGCTGCTGGTGGTCCCCGTAGATGGCAGCCACTGGCTGAGTTTGGTCGGACCCCTCCAGCCCCTGCAGCAGAGGGGACATGACATAGTGGTCCTGGCACCTGACGCTTCTGTGTACATTAAAGAGGAAGCATTTTACACCTTGAAGAGGTACCCTGTACCATTCCAAAGGGAGGACTTGGAAGAGACTTTTATCAGCCTCGGGCGTACTGTTTTTGAGGATGATCCTTTCTTGAAGCGCGTGATCAAAACATACCAGAAAATCAAAAAGGACTCGGCTCTGCTCTTATCCGCCTGCTCCCACTTACTGCACAACAAGGAGCTGATGGCCTCCCTGACGGCAAGTAGCTTCGATGCTGTTTTGACAGACCCTTTCCTTCCCTGCGGCCCCATCGTGGCCCAGTACCTGTCTGTGCCTGCTGTGTTCTTCTTGAATGGACTGCCATGTGGCCTGGACTTTCAGGGTACCCAGAGCCCCAGTCCACCATCCTACGTGCCCAGGTATCTGTCCTTTAACTCAGATCACATGACCTTCCTGCAGCGGGTGAAGAACATGTTCATCACCTTGTCAGAGAGTTTCCTGTGTGATGTGGTTTATTCCCCATACAGGCTACTTGCCTCCGAATTCCTTCAGAAAGACATGACTGTTCAGGATCTCATGAGCTCTGGGTCTGTTTGGCTTCTCAGAAATGACTTTGTGTTTAATTTCCCGAGGCCCATCATGCCCAACATAGTGTTTGTTGGTGGGATCAACTGCGCTAGCAAAAAGCCACTCTCTCAGGTGTGTATTTGAGTGGGAACTTTATACGCCTGTATTCTAGCAAGAACTTTGAGTGAATGAACTTGTCATGGATCTGCTGAGATAGCCTCAAATGCCTTCTCTTGTTCATTTCTATTTCACCAGTCTCTTAGGAGTGAGTTGTAATTTATAACTCTTTGGCATCTTCTTCTAGTTTTTTTTTTTTTTTTTTTAAATCGGAGACCTTAGGAAAGCGTACTTTGGCCATTTTATTCTGTGTGCTCCAGTGGATAGTAATCGATTAGATGTGACATGGGTTAAATGCCATGAACACAGGGCCCTGGGTCCAGGGTTCCTCGCAGAGAACAAAATTGTGCAGCGTGCACTTTGCCCATGGTCAGGTCAGGCTCACAAAAGTCAAGATTGCTGAAATAATTCTTTGGCATCTATAGATCTGGCGTGGCAGGGAAAATTGCCTTTATCTTCCCAGTTAAAAGTCCAGTTTCTAGATAATAAGAAGCTGAATACGGCAGTTCCATTTCTTATAATAAAGCAAATCACTAGACAGCCAGGTTCTGATGTTGGATTCAAAGCTCATGCATCTCACTCTCTTAAATGCTTATATATTAATGTTTTCACCCTCTGCAACTGGACGTTTGCAGAAAAAAAAAAAAAAAAAGTAGCATTCGCATTCTCTTCCAAATCTCTACAGAGGGGATAGAGAATAGCAGGAGAGGTTCCTTCTAACGGGGGATTTGGGAAGGATTCTTCAAGTAGGTGACATTTCAGTGGGCATTCCTTCATTTATTCAAGTATTGGTTGGGGATCTGCTGGTAGGCCAAGTACTTTCCAGATGCTGAGTCTGGCTCCTACTAGGGGCTACTATCACCCTCATAGAGTGAGGAATCTTATTTTCAGTGAGCTTCTGACATTCATATTTTATATTATTTAAAAAATAATTATTTTTGACTTTGGGTCTTTGCTGCTGCCCAGGCTTTTCTCTAGTTGCAGCGAGAGGGACTTACGCCTCGTTGCGGTGCACAGGCTTCTCGTGACGGTGGCTTCTCAAATCCACTAATGGTTCTTAAAAGGGGTGAAATGTCATCAAACCAACGGGCATATCTCAGATCAAAGGAAAGAAAGTTAGCCAGCAGGTCCAAGCAAGATATTTTTGCATGTTTGCTGTTGCGTTTTGGCAAACAGCTTTTATTTATGTAAGCGATTTTCTTCTTTATTTAGGATGTTTCATGGGAGAGACTGCAGAACTTTATCAACTGTCTTTCTTGATATCACGTCTTTATATCGTTTATTGACATATTTTCCCCCAAAGTGGTAAATTGTATTGAATGTGTGTTGGTTGCTGCCTTGTTTGGTGCAAGTGAGCTTAGATGTGAGAATATTTCTGTAAATTGTACCTGACAGTAGCTCCCAGTGTCTTACTGAAATTCTTTTAATTTGAAATTCCATTTTTAGATACTAATGTCACCATTACTGCACTGTTTTTGTTTTCATTTCTCTCTAGTGCCTCCTTAGCACTCCAGATCTTCAACCTTCTTCCTTCTCTTTAAACAACATGAAGCAAGGACTTCCCTGGCAGTCCATTGGTTAAGACTCTGTGCTACCAATGAAGAGGGCGTGGGTTTGATTCTTGGTCAGGGAACTAAGACCCCACATACTGTGCTGCAAAAGATAAACACAACAAAATAAAGCCAAAAAAATCTACAGAGCCAACATTCTTAACCGAGTCAGGCAGATTCCTTTAACAGTTGAATTTCTCCTGTTTGCACTTAACAATCAACAGATACGATTATAACTCTTGCAGTTTCTTTTTACTTTGCCTTGTCATCTCCCTTTTTCTTGATTTATGCTGGGCTGTCACACTGCTGTTATCTTTTTTCCCCTTGGTTAATTAGTGCTGCTCTGCACTTCCTTCCCTCTACTGGGGATCATACTATTCCCAATGCTCTTGGTAAGAGTCTTGAACTTTTCAAGTATAAAGATGAAATCTTTGTTAATGAGAGTCCCTAGAGAAAGCACAGCTTGGTGTTGGGCATACCTTTGGGATGCCATCAAAGAATAAAGATGGTAGAACAATGCTGAGAGCAAAAGCATGACACTCAAGAATTCCAAGATGTTGGTCCCCTCTCAGGCTGAGAACATCTCTGAGAGTACACAGAGATCCAGAGATGGTGTCTACCCATCCACACTGGTTGTAAGGAGAACAGTCAAACAGGATCAGTAAGAACAGACTTGAAGATGATGAAGAGAAGAAAGAGTGGTGACAAGGAAGCTTGCAGTGTTCCTAAGTGGCTCTGAATGTACAATGATAGAGCAACACATTTCCAACATAGTGTTTCATGAGTGTCCTTGCAAAACGAAAGGCATCTGGGAAAGAAAAATCTAATAAAACCCTAGAACTCAAAATACTAAACTCGCAGCCAAAGTCAGGACTTCTAGTAAAAGCCTCCTGGGTTTCGAAGTCAGTACACTTGACAAACAGGAGATTAACAAGGCCCAGGATGCCTGATAACACTGCAATTGCTTCTGAACCTGGAAAGGTCAACAATACTCTGCTACATGCCACGATTCTCAGTCACCCAAGACACAGCAGTGACGGAGGCAGGGGTCCGTGTCCCGTAGCAGTGGCCCCTGGCATCCGGCTTTTTTACCTCTGGACACCAGCTCTCAGGGCCCCAGGCCACAGTGCGTGGACAGGGGCAGGAGGAGATAGGACGTTCATCACCTGTGCGGTCTTACCTTTTGTTGTTGGCAAGCCACACGTTTGTTATACAAAAAGCTGATTAATGAAATTGAAGAAAAAGGTTCCTTTTTCAATAAATGGTTTATTTTAGGTGGGGGGGAAAGCCTCCTGGGCGTGTAGGCATGTATTTTCCCTTTGAGGGGGCCTCATTTTTTCTGGAATGGGATAAAAGATAGGGGATTAAGGTTTATTGTGGTCAGCATGTTGCTTCACACTTTGGCCTGACTCCAGAGAGTGTGGAGTCAGGGCAAGGTTTAGCTGTTGTTGCTGTTATTGTTTAGTCGCTAAGTCGTGTCTGACTGCGACCCCATGGACTGCAGCCCACCAGGCTCCTCTGTCCATGGGATTTCCCTGGCAAGAATGCTGGAGTGGGTTGCTTTTTCCTTCTCCAAGGGATCTTCCTGACCCAGGGATCGAACCTGCATCTCCTGCATTGGCAAGCTGATTCTTTACTCTGAGCCACCAGGGAAGTCAGGGCAAGGTTTAAGGAAGTTTTGCCAAGTACGGGGTGGACCTCACCGTTATGGAATCCTGTACTGGCCCAGAATCAACACTGGCCTTAATAACATAACCTCTGCTGTTTGTCATTCTGTAATTTGTAGATGAACTTTCATGCCATTTAAACTCCAGCCAAGTGCTACTATTTAGCTTTCAATGTTTATGGCTCTGTGTGTTCTTTTTATGCTAATCACATCCTGCCCAAAACTGAGTGGGTGCAGCGGGGACATTAGACTTGGTCCTTTCTAGACAAGGCTAAAGCCCTAAGAGTGGGTTTCGTGAAGGAGAAGAGGTCTAGAAAATGGAGGAAATTTAGCGTGGGGGTAGGCAGGATGATATTGCCTCCTTGATCTTTCGAATAAGCCTGATAAGAAAGGCCAAGACAGCTGCCAGGAGCCAGGGACCTCAAAGAGGGCCTGAGGCTGGTGGGGGCAGACTAGACAGTGGGCTGGCCTGGGAGTAGGGCTGACCAGTGTTTGGGTTTTATGGCCATGTTCAGACTCAAGGTTGGCAGCCATCTGTGAAAATCAGGTGTGCTGGGCCCTGTCTGAAGTCTTCTAGGTCACAGCCAGGGTAGACAGCATCATGGTTTGTTCAGGACTGTTCTGATTTTAAGGTTTCCCAGGTGGTGCTAGTGGTAAAGACTCCACCTGCCAATGCATATTTGAGAGATACAGGTTCAATCCCTGGGTTGGAAGATCCCTTGGAGGAGGGCATGGCAACCTGCTCTAGTATTCTTCCCTGGAGAATCCCATGGACGGGGCAGCCTGGCGGGCTACAGTCCATGGGGTTACAAAGAGTCAGACACAATTGAAGTGACTTAGCACGCACACACACTCTGGTTTTAACACAGAGAGTCCCAAGAAACCCCTCAGTTCACACAGTCTCACTACTGGCCGTGGCATTCATTGCTGCGGCTAGGTCGCTTCAGTTGTGTCCGACTCTATGCGACCCCATAGATGGCAGCTCACCAGGCTCCCCTGTCCCTGGGATTCTCCAGGCAAGAACATTGGAGTGGATTGCCATTTCCTTCTCCAATGCATGAAAGTGAAAAGTGAAAGTGAAGGCGCTCAGTCATGTCCGACTCTTCGTGACCCCATGGACTGCAGCCCACCAGGCTCCTCCGCCCATGGGATTTTCCAGGCAAGAGTACTGGAGAGGAGTGCTATCGCCGTCTCTGTGGCATTCTTTGGAGACATATAAAACCATCTGGAGACGCTCAGGGAGTGAATTAGATCATCAATAACCGACAGTTCAGGGAAAATTGCCCTGCTTGTGCCTTGCTCTGTTTCCTTCAAGTAGATTCCCACTGCATGTGTGTGCATGCACGGGTAGTGTGTGTGTTTCGTGAAGCTTGGAACACTCTGGAGTTGGCTCTGAAGTTTGGGAACAGATCACGCAATGCTAAGATTATTGCCCAAGGCTGACTCTAGGGTTTTCCTTCCTTTCTTTTTGAGATACACCCACCATTCATCTCCAGGTTCTAGTTTCAACATTGTGACTAATGCTGCTGTTCTTCTGATTGCACTATTCCTGTTGCTTCTTGCCGAAACAGTTTGGCATCATTTCAGGAGGACTCCAAAGAGTTCTGGTACCATAGTTCTTTATGTATCAATGTAGAGAAGAATTCGGTGAGAGGCAGAGTGATAGATAAGAAGTGATTTATTAGGGTAGGATGCTTGCGAGACTTACATGGGGCTTCCTGAGTGGCTCAGTGGTAAAGAAAAATATACCTGCAATGCAGAAGATGGAGGAGACACTGCAGGTTCGATCCCTGGGTCAGGAAGATCCCTTGGAGGAGGGCATGGCAACCCACTCCAGTATTCTTGCCTGGAGAATCCCATGGACGGGGGAGCCTGGTGGGCCACAGTCCATAGGGTCGCACAGAGCTGGACATGACTGAAGTGACTGAGCACACACCCTTGAGACTTCCAAGAGGGTGGGTGAGAAATGCCACACCTGAGAACTTAAGTGTGTGACAGTTTTATGATCAAAGGAAAAGCAGGGAGGGGAAGAAGACCTTTGTCTTCCTTGAGTAGACTTCGTGCTTCCGTCATCTGCTCCTCCTCCAGGAGCGTTTTCCTGTCCCTATATGGTCAAGCTAGGTACACGATTATGTGTGCAGACAGGAAGTCCTAGGAATCATTAACTTGCTGAACTCACTGGGCAGGATGTGGGTCACATGCTGCCATTGTTTTGCTGTTTGGGGGCATGCACCATGCTTTTGCTGCCTGGTTTTGTTGTTAAGCAAGCCTGCTTGGTTTTGTAGTTAAGGAAATCTTCTCTCTCAAGTAATCATGAACTTACAAGGGTCTCCTGTTTTTCTACTTATAATTCCCTAGTGGGATTAATTATGTAATCATCTATTGTGTCCCTTCATTCTATCCCTATTATTTTCAGAGCTTTCATTTGACATTGATCTCTAAGTCTATCCCTTATTCCTTAAGGGATAGGCCTTTGCCAAGTCATAAATTCTAACCTGTACTTACTAGCTGGGATCACTGCCATCTCTGATTCTCACCCTACACACACAGACATTTTCTAATATCCATCTTCCTGCTTCATTCAAGGAACCATAGGTTATTTGGGTTCTAGTAGTTGTAAGATTCATTGTTAACTGGCAAATCAATCCTAGTTGATAGCTCAAATACACCAAAACTCACTTGGGTTCAGTCCTTGGTCGGGGAACCCACAAGCTGCATGGCATGCCCGCCAATTACTCCTTGACTTAAAAAGTTGTCATGATGGCAATAGTATGCTGTTAGTAAAGGGAAGGACTTTGAATGCACTCAGGCCCTAGTTTTTGAATGATCCTGTCTCACATGCAGAGGAAAACAAGCTGGTGTAATCCACACAGGGGTCGGCACGCCACCTTCTCTCTGTTCTCCATTCCTTATTCCTTGGGTCACCTGGCCCTGAAGTTTCTTCCGAAAGTCTCGTTGCCTTGTCTTGAACTTTGTCCTAAAGTAGCCAAGGCTGTGTGCCTGCAGATGATCTTTGCTGGATGCTTCCTGAGACAATGGGGCAGCCTTACACATGCAGGCTTCCTTGGAGGACCGTGAGGGATGTAGTGAATTAAGAGCAGGAAGCGGGCACTAGGTGAGGGGCGTAAGCTGTGTGGGTGAAAACTGTGCCTGTTTCTCGTTCCTTCCAAGAGGCTTTGGTGGTCAAGGTCTACTCACATGCCCTTCACCTTCTCTGAACCCCACAGAAGGGGCTCAGTCTCTGAGACACACTTGGGAAGGGTTTCTGTCCCCTATTTGTGTTTTTCATACCTAGGGTGGAACAGTTTACGTTTTACAGTACATACGGAATCAGCAGAGAAAGATTCAAATAAGTTTCTGTATATTCTTTCTGCTAAAGCAGGCAAGTTGACTTAAACACCTTAGAAACTCTTATCCAGGAAAGGTTGGGAAAATGCACGGTTGACTGGTTACATTTTAGTACGGAGTTGACATGGATTTGAGATTTACTCGTTCAAGTGTATTGACTGCCATAGGGAAACTCTGCCACAGGCTGGAGGGAAGCAAGAGTTGTGGAAGGATTTTTTTGCTATTTGAAGTTTTTTGTTAATCATGAGTCTAATTCTTAATGCCCTCTGTAGCTTTGTGCTTTGACTTCATTCATTCTTTCAGCATAAAAAGAATATTCTAGAAGTCTTGAAAAGTAATATGGATCTTTACATAGATTTTCTTAGAGAGGAAGTGCCGGAGCTTTCGAGTCCGCAGAGAGTTTGCTGGAATTCTATTTGGACAGTGTTTCTCTCCACCCATGTTTCCTTTCATGGAATCTGCTGAAATCTCGCTCCTCTCTCCAGGAGGTTCCTTCCGCTTTCCTCCCTTCTTACTGTTGCCTTCAGCTCACTCGTTCAGCCCTCCTCCCCAAAGCCTGCTTTCTTCCAAACTCTCCCAGCTGCATGGAGCCCTGGAGCAAAGGATCTGGCTTTACCTCTGGTCACTTTTCTCTCAGAAACTTGACATATGACTTGGAGTCTACATTTCAGAGGAGAACCCAGGTGATAACTCTGTAAGCAGGAAGCCCTCCTCCTTTGGGATGGAAAGGACTTGGGGAGGGAGGGATGTTACAACAGACATTAATACTTTGTGTCTCTATCACACACACACACACACACACACACACAAATACACACTCCTGTAATCACTTTCTTAAGAGGAAGCTACCTTATTCAGAGCTGAATGCATATAGTCATCAAAGAATATGAGAAAAAATTAACTGGAAATTTCTATTCTGCTTCTAGGAATTTGAAGCCTATGTAAATGCTTCTGGAGAACATGGAATTGTGATTTTCTCTTTGGGCTCAATGGTCTCAGAGATTCCGGAGCAGAAAGCTATGGAAATTGCTGATGCTTTGGGCAAAATACCTCAGACAGTAAGAAGATTCTATATGATTTTTTAAAATATCTATCTTCACAAGAGTTCTAACCCCAGACTTTCAATAACTAAATTAATTTATGAGTTGGGCTTTAAACTTGGATTTCCCTGCCACTTCCCAATTACTACTAATAATCCAAAGGTTGGTTTTTTTTTTTTGCAATTTCATTCTCAACTATGCTGTTAAACCATGATCCACTGCATGAGGAGGACTCTTTCTCTCTTAACTGACTCAAAAGTATATTAAACAGAATTTATTTTTTAAAATAAAATGAGCAGGATAGTGTTTCTTCATATTGCATAAGAATATTTCTCCAGAAAGCAGTTGGTTAGGACACTGGATTCATTTCTTATATTTCTGCTTTTGTAGTTCCATGCCCACTCATTTTATTAAGTAATTTCCCTTGAAGTTCAGAAAGTGCAAAAATCATAGATATACAACTTGCTGAATTTTCGGATTCACAAAGTGAACACACCCATGGAATCAAGCCTCGGAACAAGACACAGAATGTTACCTGTCCCCAAAAGCCTTCTTACCTACCTTTTCCAAGGTTATATTCATTCAGAGACTCCAATTTCTAGCTACTATAGCTGATGTCTTGTTTTTTTTTTTTTTTAAATTTTTATTTTTACTTTATTTTACTTTACAATACTGTATTGGTTTTGCCATACATTGACATGAATCCACCACGGGTGTACATGCATTCCCAAACATGAATCCCCCTCCCACCTCCCTCCAAATAACATCTCTCTGGGTCATCCCCGTGCACCAGCCCCAAGCATGTCTTGTTTTTAAAATTGTATGTGTACGTTCTTAAACTCGGGTTTTTTTCCTTCTTCTGCAAGGTCCTGTGGCGGTACACTGGGACTCCACCACCGAATCTTGCGAAGAATACAAAACTTGTCAAGTGGCTGCCCCAAAATGATCTGCTTGGTACGTGGGGAGGGTTTAGCATGTAGGGTCTAACCAAGGTTAAATTAAGAAAGTGGCTCAGGCAGGGCTATGCTAAAGGATTATTTAGCCAGAAAGGATTATTGTCAATGTATCCCACATTGCCTTTTACCCAGTAGGATATCTCAACCCACATGCGCTTCTGCACATTTCTGCAAGGGCCATGTGTGGACCGCACTGGGCCCTGAGCATGCTTGGAGAACCCAGACGATGTCAGATGTTGAAACTCGGTGGCTTGACTGGTGGCATCACCCCCTGCTTTTCTCCTCAGGTCACCCAAAGACTCGGGCCTTTATCACACATTCTGGCTCCCATGGCGTTTATGAAGGAATATGCAATGGCGTTCCCATGGTGATGATGCCCTTGTTTGGTGATCAGATGGACAATGCAAAGCGCATGGAGACCCGGGGAGCTGGAATAACCTTGAATGTCCTGGAAATGAGTTCGGAAGATTTAGAAAATGCCCTGAAAGCTGTCATCAATGAGAAAAGGTAAGAGAAAAACTACCCAGGAATACTTGCTACTTGTATTTTGGCCATTGCCTCATAATAACCATTCAGATGTGAAAACAAGAACACCAAGATCTAGTTTATAAGTAAGATGACTTGGGGTTATTACCACTCATTTTATACAAAGGTGCTTTAATTTCTATAGAATTTATCATAAAAATGATTTTAAATATTATTTCCCCCGGTGTACTTAAAATTTCAATTTATTTTAAAAATGTCAATATAATAAATGTCTGATCTCTAAGTTCCTGCAAAGAAAGAAATATTCCATTAGAAGAAGCATAGTATCTAAGATAAAAACAAATCAGTTACTTAAGGTATGGTTTTTCCCTGTGAGAAATTTGGTCCGTGGGGATTTAAAAATCTGTGTGTGTGTTTGTGTGTGTGTGTGTGTGTGTGTGTGTGTGATGTGCTGTGACAAAGGCTTGTGATAAAAGCAAAGTCAAGTTTGTTCAAATGTGGCTCTGAAAGCAAATCAATAGGCAAAAGCCATTAGATCAGATTATCTCTGCGTGAACTTTATTGTATTGCTGTCAATTGCTACAAGTAATAGGCTGATCAGAACCTTCTAGGAAGAAGTTATAGACAGGAGTGGACTTCATCCAGTAGTCAGCTCTGTATGTGCACATGCGTGCATGTGTGTGTATGTGTATGTATCTATGAGAATATCAGGAACCTTTACCCATAGTTTCTTCATTTTGAAGGAGACATCAGTCAGGATGTAAAAAGACTGGAATGTTCGCATAGGAAGAGACACTATACAGGGGAACTATGATGGTGCTCACATGCATGTGATGCTTCTGATTAAAAAGAATTGTCTACATAACCCCAGGGTAAAGTGCCCACAGTGTTAGTAACAACCTTCGCAGAGCAGTTGATGTGGTTCTTATCCACCATTTCAATTGGCTTCTGGCAGCCCAGCTTGTCAGCATTAGGTCATGCTGCTAACGCATCACTACAGTTAAAGCCTGATTTCTTTCCATATGCTGGTAACTCATTCTTGAGGTTTGTATTAGTAACATAACTTTGACCTTTTGTTCAATGGTATGGACAACTACTTATAATCTAAAAGTGACTTGGTAGAAGTTCTCTGGTACATTACTATCTAAAAAAAAAAAACAAAACCACTAATCAGTCATTTCAAGTTACTAACTTTATTTCTTTCTGACCCATCACATGTGAATTTCCTTGTTCCCAAAACTCTAAACTGGGACTGCACCCAGCTTAGAGAAGTGGAAAGATAAGAGATAAAGAGAAGTTAAAGAGAAGTGGAAAAATTTCCAACATCGCATTATAAAACCAGGCCCAGGTGCTTAATAAATTAATGAGTGAAAGTACAAGAAAATCTATTTTGTATGAGACAATTTATATAAAAAGAAGGTGTTTAACAGAATTTATGGCCAAATATTAGTAGTACATTATAATAATGTACCCATATGAAATGATGGACATGTTTAAGGTCAGATATGACCAGGGACAGGGGAGCCTGGTGGGCTGCCGTCTATGGGGTTGCACAGAGTCGGACATAACTGAAGTGACTTAGCAGCAGCAGCATGACCATAATCACTCCTGAATAAGTGTCTTGCTTTTCCCTTTCTTCTCTCTTTTCTTCCCCTTGCCACCTCCTCCTTCCCCTTCTCTTCCTTCTCTTTCTCTTTCTTCTTCTAGTGCATCCATACTAAGGGATGAAGTATCAAACCCATTTTGGATTTGGATATTGACTCAGCTGTTCACACAGTCCAAAATAAACAGGAACCCATTTTTTCCTTAACAGGCTGCATAGACACTCCCTTATGCAAAATTTAGCACTTAGATGGTCTGATGCCTCAGTAGTTGAAAGTATATCACTGTCTTGGATATGGCACTTTAAAATGTCTTTTATGTTGGCTAGAAGTGATTATTTGCAATCCCATTGAAAGGGAAATCATTAATAATTTCTGAGATGACCTGTTCCTTTATTTCTTTATCTTGTTACCAAAAAGTATGACTAATTTCCTATAAGGATATCACTAAAAAGAGAAGAAGAAGAATAGGAAGCAAGTTTCAAATAACTTAAAATAAAAATTTTGGCTTCCAGTTTTAAGAGATAAAGAATATTTAGTGTGTGAGTGTGTGTGTGTGTATTTCTGATTACAATAGAAACTCTACCACGTTTGGAAAATCTGGTAGCATTCCTAACTGGAAGCAAGGATAGAGGGAGGATGGCTCACTACTGATGGTGTTCCAGGCATTCACATAACTGTCTTTGTGTTCAGCTATAAGGAAAACATCATGCGCCTCTCCAGACTTCACAAGGACCGCCCCATAGAGCCTCTGGACCTGGCTGTATTCTGGGTGGAGTTTGTGATGAGGCACAAGGGGGCATCCCACCTGCGCCCTGCAGCCCATGACCTCACCTGGTACCAGTACCACTCTCTGGATGTAATTGGCTTCCTCCTGGCAGTCACGCTGACAGTCATCTTCATCACCTTTAAGGCCTGTGCCTTCACCTTCCGGAAATGCTTTGGGAAGAAAGAGCGAGTGAAGAAATCTCATAAATCCAAGACACACTGAGAACTGGGTTGGAAACTTTAGAGAAAGGTTAAATTCATGTTATGACTACTGAAGAACTACTTTGCCAGAAAATGATGCCCCAGGGTGTGTTTTGAAAAATAAAAATGACCCAGTCCCTAGTCACACACACAGGTAGAGATATGTGAGTCTCTTTGCTGCTCCCTCCAGTACTTTAATCCGGACTTCACTTGTCTTTCAAATGACTTAAGAGAACTGGTAGGTCCTTCCTTCAACCTACAGTACTGTTCCTAGCCAGAAACGGGACCTGTCTGGGGACCATGTCTTCCTCCCCCTCCCCCAGGAGTGTGTCCAGCATCGGTAGATACATCCCTTCACCAGTTACGGCTGGTTCTCAGTTATGCTCCTGTTTCACAGATGCCTCTGTGCATCTAAAGAAGATGTCTCTTCCTTGTCCTTGATGTGATATGAATGAATGACATAGAGTTCTTCTGAGACAGTATATGATTTCTGACTTCAGTGGGGAAAGAATGATGTATAAAATGGGTGGGTGATATGCCTGAGTAGATAATCATTGCTTGTACCAAACAGATCTGAATTTGACAGAGGCCTAAATTATAGTGACTGGAAAGTATATTTTTTCTGATGTGATAACTAAAAATACATTAATAAATTTATGTTAATTATATTTGTTAGGTGTTCTGTCTCTGGGTGTTGCATTTATTTATTATTAAACTACATGTTCTAACTACAAAAGTAATACATGATTCTGACAGAAAATTTGAAAAAGGTGTACACACACACGTGCAAGGAAATTAAAGTCACCATTACTCATGTTCCCTAATGTTTGCCAAAATAACCACACTTATTATTTTGGCAAATATGTGGAGTTATAAAATACTGTGAATATACCATATTTGGTATATTGAAGGAAGAATTTAGAAAACACATTCTTCCTTCACTTTACCCTATTGTGAATGCTCTCTCCAGGTCTTTGTATAACATTTAATTTGTTTTAAGTGGCCAAGGAATATTCTATTGCATGAATATACCAGGATTTATATAACCACAACTTCCAGGTGTATTCACTTTTATTTTCCTTTGTTAAAAAGACATCACTAAATATTCCAGTAGCTGAGTCTTTGTACATACATATCCATGACTGTTTCCATGGGAAAGGGCCTTCCAACAGATCAATGGTTGTTTGTTTGGCTCCATTCGTGTGAGGACTCATGGGCAAGCAGTTTATTTGCAAAGGGAAGGAAATCCTGAAGAGGAGTGGGGAGGAGGGTGGGCAGTGATGACCACCAAGAAGGCAGCTCTCTGTGGGCAGCTGGAGCTCAATCCTGCTGCTTGCCGCGGGCAGCCAGTGCAGAAAACTTGGTGGATTTACCCCCCTGGAGGCAGAAGGCCCCTGGGGATTCCAGCACTTGTTGCTGTTGGTGATTGGCTGCCCCCAGGTGGTATTCATTTCCCTGTACTTCCGGGGGTCCACAAGGGCAGGTAAGAGGGCTTTAAAATCCAGAGAGAACCCACGGGAGAGAAATGCAGATGCCGTGTTGGAGATCAGGCCCTATGCACTAAGATATAAGAACACAGGGATCTGGGTGGGGCACCGATGCATGGTTCCTGCCGGTAAATGGTTTGAGATAGTCCCAAACTGTGTCCAGAGAGGTTCGGTCAGTGTTGAGAGCGCCAGGATCTCACCTTCTTCAGTCTAAAGTATAATCTTGAAAAAAAGACAGTATCAGTTTGATAGGCAAATGTGGAATTTTGTTTTACATTTGCTTTTATTATTATTATGATAGAGACAGGCTGGGCCCGGGGACCCTTGCTGCAGCGTAGCAAGGCTTACACTTGGACACGCCTCTTCTCTGAGCAACCAAATGCAAAGAAATTGTATGGAACCAAAAATGACTGCCTGCATACAGCAGTTGTGGCAAATTCTGGCCCAAAAGGTGCAAAAAAAAAAAAACAACAAAACAACAAAACACCCTAACTGCCACTTTTGAAGAGCCTGGAACGAAAGCAGGGAAAGTGAAGTGGAAGTGTTGGTTGCTCAGTCATGTCTGAGCCAGGCTCCTCTGTCTTTGGAATTCTTGGAACAAGAATACTGGAATGGGTAGCCATTCCCTTCTCCATGGGATCTTCCTGACCCAGGGATCGAACCTGAGTCTCCTGTGTTGCAGGCAGATTCTTTACCATCTGAGCCACCACGCAAAGCAGCATTGGGAGTAAAAGTAGGTACTGCGAATGCCCCCTGCACACAGCACTGCCTAAGAGGTGGGCAGGACACCCCTACCCTTGCCTCATATGAGGGATAAGCTATCCCTGTAGCTGAGAGCCAGCAAGGCAAGCAGTTGTCTGTTTCCACTGCCCACCCTGCAAGCCTTGCTTGAGTTTCTTGTCTGGCCTCTAGTCAGTTTCTCTTGATTGGGGAAGCAAAACCCTAGTCAGTAACGTTATTATTAAAGGCTGCTTTTTTCCCAAGCCTATGAGCCATTTGTATTTCTTTTTTTGGAGAATATCTTCTGTCTGTTCTCATGTGGTATTTATTACCCTTGAACAGCAAGGAGATCCAACCAGTCCATCCTAAAGGAAATCAGTCCTGAATATTCTTTGGAAAGACTGATGCTGAAGTTGAAACTCCAGTACTTAGCTTGCTTAAATTCGTGTCCATTGAGTCGGTGATGCCATCCATCCATCTCATCCTCTGTCGTCCCCTTCTCCTCCCACCTTCAATCTTTCCCAGCATCAGGTCTTTTCCAGTGAGTCGGCTCTTTGCATCAGGAGGTCAAAGGATTGGAGCTTCAGCTTCAGCGTCAGTCCTTCCACTGAATATATAGGACTGATTTCCTTTAGAATGGACTGGTTGGATCTCCTTGCAGTCTAGGGGACTCTCTACTTAATATTCTCCATGAAATATTATATATTTATTGAGGAAAAGGACCAAATCTTCCTGAGCTGTGAGCCTAACCTCCATGCGCCGGGCTGTGTTGACCCCTTTTCACACCTTCCTTCTTGAAGCCCCACTTGAACCCTTTGATTAGGTAGATTCTGTCCAACGGGAGGTGCCAGCTCCTTTCATCCATGAGGCTGTCTCAGCAGACCCATGACAAGTTCATTCACTCTAAGTTCTTGCTAGAATACAGGTGTATAAAGTCCCCACTCCAATACACACCTGAGAGAGTGGCTTTTTGCTAGCGCAGTTGATCCCACCAACAAACACTATGTTGGGCATGATGGGCCTCGGGAAATTAAACACAAAGTCACTTCTGAGAAGCCAGACAGACCCAGAGCTCATGAGATCCTGGACAGTCAGCATGGGAGTTCTTAGTTGTGGCACAGTGTGTGTGTGTATGTGTGTGTGTTCTAGCTGTGTTGGGTCTTCTTTGCAGCATGGGAGTTCTTAGTTGAGGCACAGTTGTGTGTGTGTGTGTGTGTGTGTATTCCAGCTGTGCCAGGTCTTATTTGCAGCCTGGGAGTTCTTGATTGAGGCACAGTTGTGTGTGTGTGTGTGTGTGTGTGTGTGTGTGTGTGTGTGTGCACGCCAGCTGTGCCGGATCTTATTTCCAGCATGGGAGTTCTTAGTTGTGGCACATAGGGTCTAAGCCCTCCCACCAGGGATTGAACTGGGTCCCCAGCATTGGGAGTGTGGGGTCTTGGCCATTGGCCGCCAAGGAAGTCCCCAAGGAAATGCAGCGTTAACTCCTGAGTCCATACAGGCATGCATGGCTGGGCCAGAATTTGAAAGCCCATGGTCTTAACCACCAGTTTGCGTTGCCTGCTTGAGGAACTACTGTCACTATTGTTTCTTTACATTCCTTAGGGTATTTATAATGACTCAAATATTCATGCATAGTCAATGGAGTAAATATATCTTCCCCTGGAAAAGAGAATAGCTACCCATTCCAGGATTCTTGTCTGGAGAATCCCATGGGAAAAGGAGCCTGGTGGGTTCCATGGTTTGCAAAGTTGGACACGACTGAATGACTAACACAAATAAATCACAGTTAAGCTTTGGGGGGCTGGCATGGGAACTCTAGTGAAATTGTACTGAATTTTCTTCCCCCCCTCCAGAGGAAAGAATGACGCATCTTTCAGGATGGAAGAGACAAATGATTTCGAGTCAGAAAAACTCAAAGCTGAAAATCTACTGCCAAGTTATTTTGGAGTATTCCTTCTTTGCACTAACTGATTTTTGTGTATTTTTTAATTCTTAAGAAAGTCCAAGAACTTGCTTCACTTATCTGCCCTTCAAAGCAAATTTCAATGAAATTGGTTCCATTGACGTGACTCTGGATTTTTGGAAATTATTTGAATAAAGTTGCACAATTAAAATTTAAACGTTATCCTTTACAGGCCTATTTTTCTCATATTTTCTTTGTTAAATTTAGACATGACCAGAAATCCTGCTTTATGTTTCCTATTCATTTAGAGAAGTTGTTTGCTCTGAAACCTAGGTTTAAGCCCTAGAAAGAAAGTCTAGCTGCTTAGCCTTTTAAATTCAGGCCAGCAGGACTTGGCATCTTCCATATTTGTTAGTGTTATTCAGTCCGTTAGGTCATGCCCAACTCTTTGCAACCCAATGGACTGCAGCACGGCAGCCTTCCCTGTCTTCCGCTGTCTCCCAGTGAACGTCACTCAGTCCAACTCTTTGTGACCCCATGGTCTATACAGTCCATAGAATTCTCCAGGCCAGAATACTGTCTCCCAGAGTTTGCTCAAATTCATATCCATTGAGTCGGTGATGCTATCTAACCATCTCATCCTCTGCCACCCACTTCTCTTGCTTTCAATCTTTCTCCAGTATCAAGGTCTTTTCCAATGACTTGGCTCTTTGTATCAGGTGGCCAAAGTAACGGAGCTTTGGCTTCAGCATCAGACCTTCCAATATTAGGAGGTAGCAAATTGAATCACCGTTCAACTCACCCATAAAAGTAATTCCAAACAGCTTAATATTTTTAGATGAAAACATAAACAGTCCTGTGATGGCCCCAAAACACCTGCAGCCACTTAACATCTGTGATATCTCATGAGTTTTATTGGAGCTGTTTATAATAGAGTATCACAGTGACTTATTGGTTGTTGTTGTCTTTTTTAACTTGCATACCCTTTAATTTTGTTTACTTTTTGGATACATGTAGCATTTTAAAAAAATAATAAATGCAAATATCCCTTTTAAAATATTTATGTAATTATTTGGCTGCACCTGTTCTTAGCTGCAGCATGTGGGGTCTTCAGTCTTCCTTGTGGTATGTAGGATCTAGTTCCCTGACCCCAGCCCCCTGCATCAGGAGCATAGAGTCTTAGCTGCTGGACCACCAGAGATGTCTCAACATTTAAGTTTTAATTCTTGATTTGATTTTTTCAGTTGTGAAGACAGTTTCTCATCTAGATCATCTTAAGATACAGACAGTTAAAATTTATTTTTAATTGGCGGATACTTGCTTTACAATACTGTGCTGTTTCCTGCCTTATATTAACATGAAATCAGCCATAAGAATATGTATGTCCCCTCCCTCTTGAACCTCCCTTCCACCACCTACCCCGTCCCACCCCCTCTATGTTGTCACAGAATGTTGGATTTGAGCTATGTCACGCAGCACATTTTCACTGGCCATCTATGGTAATGTGTGGGTTTCAATGCTGCTCTCTCAGTTCATTCTGCCCACTCCTTCCCCTAAAAAGCCTCTTGATGAAAGTGAAAGAGGAGAGTGAAAAGTTGGCTTAAAGCTCAACATTCAGAAAATGAAGATCATGGCATCTGGTCCCATCACTTCATGGGAAATAGATGGGGAAACAGTAGAAACAGTGTCAGACTTTATTTTGGGGGGCTCCAAAATCACTGCAGATGGTGGCTGCAGCCATGAAATTAAAAGACGCTTACTCCTTGGAAGAAAAGTTATGACCAACCTAGATAGCATATTCAAAAGCAGAGACATTACTTTGCTGACTAAGGTCCATCTAGTCAAGGCTATGGTTTTTCCTGTGGTCATGTATGGATGTGAGAGTTGGACTGTGAAGAAGGCTGAGCGCCGAAGAATTGATGCTTTTGAGCTATGGTGTTGGAGAAGACTCTTGAGAGTCCCATGGACTGCAAGGAGATCCAACCAGTCCATTCTGAAGGAGATCAGTCCTGGGATTTCTTTGGAAGGAATGATGCTGAAGCTGAAACTCCAGTACTTTGGCCACCTCATGTGAAGAGTTGACTCATTGGAAAGGACTCTGATGCTGGGAGGGATTGGGGGCAGAAGAAGGGGACGACAGAGGATGAGATGGCTGGATGGCATCACTGACTCGATGGATGTGAGTCTGAGTGAACTCCGGGAGTTAGTGATGGACAGGGAGGCCTGGCATGCTGCGATTCATGGGGTCGCAAAGAGTTGGACACGACTGAGCGACTGAACTGAACTGAACTGATTGCGACCTGAGTGTGGTGATACCTCATTAGTTTTAATTTGCATTTCTCTAATAATGAGCTGTGTTGAGCATCTTTTCATGTGTTTATTAGTCATTAATGGGTCTTCTTTGGAGAAATGTCTGTTTAGGTCCTCTGCCCACTTTTTGATTGAGTTGTTTTCCTGGTATTGCACTGAAGTAGCTGCTTGTATATTTTGGAGGTTAATCCTTCGTCAGTTCTTTTGTTTGCTATTATTTTCTCCCATTCTGAAGGTTATTTTTTCCTCTTGTTTATAGTTTCCTTCGTTGTGCAAAACCTTTTTAGTTTACTTAATGGACAATAACTTTTAAATAAAATATTGCAAATATTCACAATGCAGTGACAAAACCCATGTACCAACATCCGGAATAAATGGTTGTTAATACATTGCTGTGTGTAATGGTTTTTTAAGTTATTAAAGATTAAGTTGCACACCTTTCCTTCCCATCCCCCTACCTGAGGTGACGCTCTCCCTGTATGGATGTTCCCTTTCCACCCACAGCTTTACACTGCAACGTCACCTGAGTGTTTTAGCCAGCTTTGCTGCCATAACAAAGCACCAGAGACGGGGTACTTAAACAACAGAACTTTGCTTCTGGAGATGAAGGCTGAGATCCAGGAGCCAGCACAGTTGGGCTCTGCGAGGACCCACTTCCTGGCCTGCAGGTGGCTTCCTTCTCATGTCACGTGGAGAGAGGAGGAGCTACCTAGTGTCTTTTATAAAGGGGCCCCACCCTCATGACCTCATTCAAGCCCAGTTACTTCCCAAACCAGTCTCCTATTGGCTTTTCAAGCATCCTCTTGTGACACTGTTTTTTTAATTTGCTGTATTACTGATTTGGGCATATTCTGTTTGCCAATCTGCTTACATGAACCAACCTAGTTTTATGTCAATTGCAAGTAACTTCTTCCATCTGTGACTTAACTATACAATATTTTATTGTACAGAAGATAAATTTATTTTTAATTTTATGTTGACATGTTGTATTTTCATTTTTATTCAAGAAATTTTCTTTTTTTTTTATTGCACTGCATGGCATAAGGCTCTTAGTTCCCTAACCAGGGACAGAACCTAAGCTCCCTGCAGTGGAAGCATGGAATTTTAATCACTGGACCACCAGTGAAGTCCCAGAAGATATATTTTAACTTACAAAAGTTAATCCTTTATTTTTAACTGGTTTCTCTTATTACTCTTAAAGGACATCCTACCCTAGTCTCAGGATCAAAATGACTATATTGTCTTAAATTTTTGCTTTCTGAGTTTAGGTCTGTAAACCATCTGGAGATGTTTTGCACAGGTGTGAACGGAATTGATCAGAGACTTGGCTGTGCAATCGTACGGCTTCCCCCGGGCCTATAGTGAAGGGCACATCCTTTCCGGCTGTGTCACTGGGACTTGAGTCTTCCAGCAGCCACCATCTTCATCACTCGGCAGGAAGTAACTCCACTGTCTGTTCCATGGGCACCACCAAGAGTGTGACACCAGTCTCCCGGGAAGCCTCCGGTGCAGGTTGGTTTTCTGGACTGCTTTGCAATCCTCCCACCCATGGGCCCAGGGTGGTGACTGCCTTGGGCTGTTACAGTGGGACTGGTTTGGAAATCCCACCTCCATCTGCTCTGGGGACAACCCGAGACTGTCCCGCTGGCAGCGTGAGTGTAGGAAGAGTTTCCCTGCCCTTCTCCCCCTGCCTGTTTCTTGGACTTGAAGATAACTCCTCCCTTTGGCCCTTGATGGGTTCTGCTCCAGGCCTTGCTGGGTCCCTTCCCATCCTGGCCCAGTGGACCCTGATATGAAAGAGACAAGGGTGGACGGTGTGGTGTCACTTCCTCCCTGAAGCCCCCTGAGTTACACCCTGCGGACGGGCACCAGCACTGCCCCCACTGGTGGCCGCCCTCCCTCACCCTGGGTGCATCATGGGCGCTGGGAGATGTCTCCTTTTCTTTAAGAGCGGGGCTCCTGGAAGCAGGGCTGGACAGCAGCTGGGCTCCCCTGGGGCCCCAGCACAGAGCCTGGCAGTGGACACACACCATCTACTCGGGAGGAACTGAAATGCAGTGAAGACACAAAGGGGACCCCAGATCCGCTGGCCTCACACACACACACACTCACACACACTCACACACACTCACACACACACACACACACTCACACACACACACACTCAGGGGACACAGGAATCTAATCCCCGCTAGGACTGGAATTTCCCTTCACCTCATTATCCCAAAGGTAAACTATTACTGTCTCAGCTCTGGGGCATCATCTCCTTGCAGTCAGGAATCTGCTCTCCAAATAGCAAGGGAGGCTTATTTCAAGGGGAGGAAAGAAAGGGGCACTGATTATTTAAGTACAATACTTTTTCTTACAAACGGAATTAAAAGTGGTTTGTGGTGGTGCAGTGGGGTTTGGCCCCCAGGAGAAGGGCAGGTACGTTTTGCACTTGGACCACCTAGGAGATTCCTTCAGGTGAAGCCAAAAGCTGCTGCTGACTGCAGGTATCCAAGATGTTGAGCGTCTCCAGAGCTGCCCTCCCAACGCCAGGATCTGAGTCCAGCTGTAGCTCCTGGAGAGCTGAGAGTGAGTGTGCGAGGAGGATGGGGACCCCTGCAGCCAGGCCCTCATCCTCCGCCCACCCTGGGTGGTGCATCCTGATGAGAGCTGACTGCGGGGCGAGGGGCTCACAGGGCTTAGAACTTCATCCCTGCCCCAGTGTGAATTCGGAAGATGGCAGGTGCAGTCGTGTCTCCACACGCATCTCCCATTCCTGGGGTCTTCCATCACATCAACAGGGACAGGAAGATGACCCCCAGACCCCAGCTGCTATGGGGAGCAGGCAGAAAGCACAGGGAACCATCAGAGCTGTCTTCCTAGAAAGCCCCCCGCAGGTTCATCCACCTCTCTGTGCCCTGGCCACCCCTGCCCCACACCCCAAATACAACCAGGGTCAGCTGACTCTCCCCTCCGGTGGTTTCACTAAGCTCCCAAATGAGCAGGGTGGACTCATTTTGACTCACACTTGAATCTCCACTACTTACAATTCCGTAATGCTGGAAAATCCAGCTTTCTCAAGTAATGCGCAGACATCTGCTTCATAATGATTCCTAAAATGACAGTCAGAAATGCCCATCACATGAATATTAGGTCAGCGAGAGATTTGGTTTCTCCTGATGAGAGTTTCTGTTAAGGGTTTAGTTCGGGACGTCTAGTTCAGCATCGGGCAGGTATGAAGCGCCATGGGACACACACGGGGAACTTCTGCCCGAGCCTGACTCCCAACACCTGTCCCCACTCCAGACCTGGGTCTGACCAGATGGTCTTCAGGGTCCCTCCTGCATCAGGAGACCTGCCTGCTCACCTGCCAGGTTACATGCAGCGATTCTGATCCTTGACAAGTTGCTTTTAACATAGGTCATTGTTTGTAGCAAGAAGTTGTAGAGAACGGCAGGCTTCTTCTGAGTCTGCAAAACACAAGTGACACCCAGTGCCATGGAAGAGGAGCTCCAGCAGGCTGGCTGCTCACAGACGGCGGTCATCTGCTCACAGATGCCCATCCGTCTGATGCTGCAGGGTCTGCCCAGAGAGGGCAAGTGCTCATCTCAGAGTCACACAGCAGAGTAGCATGTAGGCAACCTCAGGACCTTCAGGTTTCTGTTACTCTTCTCCAGCCCAGAGAGACCACACTCACCCACAACCTGCACTGTCCGATAGGGTAGTCACTGGCCACACATGGTCCCTGAGCACCTCAAACGTGGCTTGCTGTTGCTCAGTCGCTCAGTTGTGTCCGACTCCCTGGGACCCCATGGACTGCAGCGCGCCAGGCTTCCCTGTCCTTCACTATCTCCCGGAGTTTGCTCAGACTCATGTCCACGGATTCGATAATTTCATCCAACGTGGCTAGTATGAATTAAGTGCAAAGTGCCTCCTGGATACTGGAGACATTATCCCAAAGAAGTAAACTATTACATTAATAATTGTCTACTGATTGCATGTTGAAATGGCAATGATTTGGAACTACTGGGTTAAATAAAATCTATGATTAAATTTGGTTTCACCTCTTTTCACTTTTTTTCAACAGAAATCTTAAAGATGGGTGTGTGGTTAGCATTCCCTTTCTGTCGGACAGAGCTGGTCTCAACACCTCATGTCTAGCAGGCTCACAGGATGAAGCCCTGAGCCCCTGGGGCTGTCCCCTGCCTCAGCTTCCTCACCAGGACGGAGCACAGGGTCATCTGGAAACTGGTCATCTCCTTGGGGGCAGTGGCATCACCGTGGTCCACGGAGCTCTCCAGTGCCTTCCAGCCCCAGAAGTGCACACACTGGAACATGGTGGCCACACAGGCCTGGAGGACACAGGACAGGAAGGCAGGAGAGGCGTCAGGCGGCCCCGGTGGCTGGCAATCCATCAGTAAGCTAGGGGGCAGCCCCCAAAGGCCTCAGGGAGCCAAAGAAGGGTGGGCTGATGAGCCCCAGGGGGCTGCCTGGGACCCAAGCCCTCCTGGCCCATGTGACACCTTGGGCACATTTACTGAGAAGCCCCATGAGTGCAGATGCATCCCCAGTGCCCCCTCAGCCATTAGCCAGCACTGGGTGCCCTCAGCAGCCCTGCCAGGACCTACCACCTCCAGGAGCCTGGAGTTTGGGCGCCTGGCTGCAAACCCCCCCTGCCCCAGATCCCCTCTCCCCGGATCTCCCTCGCCCCATCCCCTGCAGTAACCAGGCCACTGGTCTCTGGCCTCTGATGGGGTCGGGCCACAGGAAGGTGCTGGAATGGACAGCAGGGAAGGAGCTTGGGGTGTCTGCTCCCCCAGGAGAAGGAGGGGCAACAGCCACCAAGGGGGCCCCGTGCCATGCTGGCCTCTCCTCTTTGTGGCTCCTTCATTAAGGCCTCTCATCCCCTTTGGGGGTAGGCAGTCACTTTCTTCCCTGAAGCCCTGACTCCAGGTCAGTTGCTGTTAAAACATGAAAGGACTGTGAACTTTTTGATAGAGGTAGTGAGGATAATGAAAGTGTTAATTGCTTCAGTCGTGTCCGACTCTTTGAGACCCCATGGCCTGTAGCCCGCCAGGCTCCTCTGTCCATGGAATGCTCCAGGCAAGAATTCTAGAGAGGGTAGCCATTCCCTTCTCCAGGGGATCTTCTCAATCCAGGGACTGTCATGAGTCTCCTGCATTGAAGGCAGGTTCTTTACTGTCTGAGCCACGTGGGAAGCCTTTGACTGTATGGATCACAACAAACTGTGGAAAATTCTTAAAGAGATGGGAATACCAGACCATCTTACCTGTCTCCTGAGAAACTTGTATGCAGATCAAGAAGCAACAGAACCAGATATGGAACTATAGACTGGTTCAAAATTGGGAAAGGAGTGCGTCAAGGCTGTTTATTGTCACCCTGTTAAATTACTTATATGCAGAGTACATCATGTGGAATGCTGGGATGGATGAATCACAAACTGGAATCAAGATTGCTAGGAGAAATATCAACAACCTCAGATATGCAGATGATATCACTTTATTGGCAGAAAGTGAAGAGGAACTAAAGAGCCACTCAATGAGGGTGAAAGAGAAGAGTGAAAACTCTGTCTTAAAACTTAGCATTCAAAAAACTAAGATCATGGCATCTGTTCCCATCACTTCATGGCAAATAGATGTGGGAAAAGTAGAAACAGTGCCCGGTTTTATTTTCTTGAGTTCCAAAATCACTACAGACGATGACTGCAGCCATGAAATTACAAGATGCCTACTCCTTGGAAGAAAAGCTATGACAAACCTAAACAGCATATTAAAAAGCAGAGACAAATCGCTTTGCCAACAAAGGTCTGTATAATCAAAACTATGGTTTTTCCAGCAGTCTTGTATGAATGGGAAAGTTGGACCATAAAGAAGGCTGAGTGAAGAAGAATTGATGCTTTCAAAGTGTGGTCCAGGGGAAGACCCTTGAAAGTCCCTTGGACTGCACAGAGATCAAAGCAGTCAATCCTAAAGGAGGAAATCAACCCTGAATATTCACTGGATAGACTGATGCTGAAGCTGAAGCTCCAATATTTTGGCCACCTGATGTGAAGACTGACTCATTGGAAAAGACTCTGATGCCAGGAAAGACTGAGGACAGGAGGAGAAGGGGGTGACAGAGGATGAGATGGTTGAATGGCAGCATCGACTCAGTGGATGTGAGTCTGAGCAAACTCCGGGAGACAGTGAAGGCTAGGAACGCCTGGCATGCTGCAGTCTATGTGGTCACAGGATGGGACACCACATAGTGACTGAAAGACAGCAGAAAGGGTGGCTGGTGAAGGCATCTGGAGAAGAAGGAAAGTACACCATGTTTCCCCTCACAGAGCTGAGACTCCTCAATCAGCCAGTTTGTGGGTTGTCTTGATTGGTCCCTTTCTCAGCCTGGTGGGAGGAACCAGCAGATGGTGGCCTCTGGGGTCCTGGGAAGACTGAGTGAGGTGGGGGACACCTCAGCTAGCCAGGGTGGCAGCCCCGAAGCTTGTGCTCCATGTGGGGACAGTGGGGCCTGGGCATTGTGCACAGAGCCCAGGTGTGTCTCACCTGGGCCACATCGGAGCAGGGGTCCTGGCAATGTAGCATGAGGGGGACCCAGGCTTTCTTTACTTCCTGCTTGAAGAAATGCTTCTTGGAAATCCTGACCACCTGTGCCAGCTTCCCGAAGAGGATGAAGGCTTTTAAACGGAGCAGCTCACTCTCCTGCAGCCAGAACACACAAGCTATTTCTGAAACGTAGGAAGCAAGAAGCCCAACAAAACCCCAGCCGTTTGCCGTGGACCTTATTAAATGCCTTGGTGCCTGCAGAGCCTTCTGGATCATTCCATCATGATGGAGTGTCTCCTGCAGGGCTCTGGGGACTGGGCAGTATTCTGGTGTTTGTGATCTTTTCTTGCCTAGACAGGGGCTGCGCTGGATCTGATCGCCTACCACCCCAACCTAGCAGAGTCCCCACACCACACCTCACAGGTATCCAAAGAGCATTTTTGGCTGAGAGGAATTAAAGTCAGGGGAGGAGGGTCCCATGGGCCCTAGAACAAGATTTTTTTTTTTAAACCAGCTCCCGTGATCAGCCAATTGATACATCAGCACCCAAGTGCGAACTGCAGCCCTTTTCATTCCAGGGCACCTCTCTCCTTTAGGGGGTGAGTAGTGGCCACCTTCTACCAAGCAGACATTTGTGGGGACCCCCATGAGGGCCAAGGCTGAGTAAGGCGCCAGTGTGGACTCACGTTGTCAAAGAAGGTTCTGCACTGCTCGGAGATGGCGTTGAAGGCGGACCCCAGGTCCCCTTCCCGCAGCTCAACCAAGACCTTAGCCAGGACCTCCAGGCCCTCAGAGGTCACGCTGGTGCTCACGCCCGGCACCCGCAGGGAACACAGGCACTTCTCCAGTAAGAGCTTCCGGTACTGCCTCACCTGGGGCACGGTGATGTCAGCCCCCGCCTGGCTGCCCGGGACAGGCCAGTATGGGCCCCCAACCCCCACCCCTGCCTTGGCCCCCGCGGACCTTCCTTGGGGCGCCGAGGGCCATGTTGCCGAGGGCGCGCAGGGAGAGCACCCGCAGGACCTCATCCTCCTGCTCTGCGCCTTTCTCCAACATCAGCACTGCCCGCTTCAGCAGCTTCTCCTGGTGCAGGATCGGGTCACTCATGAACTGGAAAGGAGAACTGTTCACAGTAACCCCCGAGAGAGGCTCTTGTTCCTCAGCCTCAAAACGGGACAGGTGATGCGACTCGATGCCCAGAGTGGCGTCCCTGGGAACAGGAGAGGATTCGGAGTTCCACCTCCCAGGATCGCCTCTGGGCTCCTCCGCCGCCAGCTGTGGGGCCCTGGCAAGTCCCTGGACCCCTCGGAACCTCAGCTTCCTCACCTGTAAAAAGGGCAACAGCAGTACCTGCCTCATGGGGTCGCTGTGAGGCTCCAATGCTGAAATACGTGGGGAAATCCTAGCTGAGTGTTATCTAAAGGAACACACCTGTTCGTCATTTTTTCCTTCCCTTAACGTGATGGGAGCGGCCATGGTGTGCAAGAGCCACCCCCACTGAGTCAGAGCAGAAATGCCCAAAATGCATGGATTCCACTCCCCTGGGCCTCCGAGGGTCACTTCTAGGCTCGCACCCAAAACGCTGGGCCCTCGGGACCACGTGGAGGCCTGTGGCATGCCTGGGTGCACGTGTGTTTTATAAACCTTGGTGGTGGTGGTTTAGTCACAAAGTCGTGTCTGACTCTTGCAACCCCATGGATTGTAGCCTGCCAGGCTCCTCTGTCCATGGGATTCTCCAGGCAAGAATACTGGAGTGGGTTGCCATGCCCTCCTGCAGGGTATCTACCTGACCCAGGGATCGAACCTGGGTCTCCTGCAGTGCAGGTGGATTCTTTACCGACTGAGCTACAAGGGAAGCCCTATTATAAACCTTAGAAAGTGAAGTCGCTCAGTCGTGTCCGACTCTTTGTGACCCCATGGATTGTAGCCTACCAGGCTCCTCCATCCAAGGGATTTTCCAGGCAAGAATACTGGGGTGGGTTACCATTTCCGTCTCCAGGAGATCTTCCTGACCCAGAAGAAAACTAAATACCAAATGGGTGACCCTGGAATGGAAAACTGATTCTTCAACCTTCTACAGAACAAGTCTGCCAGCCCCACCCTAGGGCGATGGTTGGTTCTGATGACACTCTGGGTGTCAGACAGCCATCAAGAGTTCCCCCCAAAAGTTTCCTGGACAATTCCCTCAGGGCCCCATAAGGAAGGGTAGCTGGGCATCAGTGGCTCTGACCTCCCTTTTGGGCCTTCCTGCCTGGCTCAGCCTGGCCCGCCTCTCAGAGCCCTCTGCCTGGCCTTCCCAGGAAAGCCCTCCTCTGGCCCCGTGATGCTGGTGCACACCACATTACGCAGCCCTTGGCGGCTGTACTACAGGGCACAGGACGGGGTCCTGTGCACAGAAAGAGGTCTCAACCCCTTTCCCCTCGGTGCCCGCCCTGAATCATGCGCTTGAGGAATGAATGAATGGAGGAGGGCATGAGGGACATTCGCCTATCCCTCCAACCCCGGACTCAGAGCCTGCGTGCCTGCCCTGAGATGAGCCCCCAGGACAGCCCGGGGGGTCGCCCAGCACCCACCCCACATCCCTGCCCACCCCCGCCCAGCCCCTGCCGTGGCCTCACTTCCACACAGACCGCCGTGCTGCTGATGCGGCAGCTCAGAGCTTCTGAGGCCATGCCCCTGAGCGCCAGCTCCGACAGCCTCTGCCGGTAGTAGCCCTGTGGGCTCTGCACACACAGCCTGCAGGGACGGCACCACCGAAGGGGCTTCTCAGCTCCTGTCCGGCACAGCCGCTCTGCAGCAGGGTGCCCGGGGTGGGGCTCCCAGGTCAGGGGGTCACTGAAGTATGGACCCTCCACCTTCTCTTTATAAAAACTGAAAGTGCAAGTCGTGTCCAACTCTGTGACACCATGGATGGTAGTCTGCCCAGCTTCTTTGTCCAAGGAATTCTCCAGGCAAGAAGACTGGGGTGGGGAGCCGCTCCCTTCTCCAGGGGAATCTTCCCAACCCAGGGATCGAACCCAGGTTGCCTTTTTATAAAAAGGGGACCAGATTGAGGGTCTAGACCCAGGAAGGAACTCCCGGTCCTGCCGTCCTGGCCTGGCTCAGAAGCCCTTTGTGACCCTGGGCACACTTCACCCACCTGGGACCTCGCTTTCTTGCCTTGGAGCAGGAAGGGCTGGAAGAAAAGATTTCTTTTGCCCTGCACCCTCCTGCCACTCAGAGTCTGGGATGCGGGTTGACATGGCAATCTGCCCCCCCCCCCCACCCCAAACACACCTGGGAGCGAGGCATTTAGCCACCAGGCCCAGACCTTCCAGCCAGACGATGGAGCCCTGGGGAGCTGGGCACCCACCTGGCCAGCTGGCTGACTCCCTGCAGGAACGTCGAGCTGCTCTCCAGAAGCGTCCACACGCCCTGCTCCTCCAGGGTGCAAAGCAGAGACTCACTGTTGAGTCTCCTGAACAAGAGCTGCATGGACCTGATCGTGACCCTGGAAGAAGGTGGGGCCGCATGAGGCTACTGGGAGCACCTGCCCTGCCTTTGATAAGCTCTTGGGTAAGCTCCGCACCCAGGCCCGTGAAGGGGTGCCCAACACAGGCGGGGAGACTTGCTCAGGGCCCAAGAGCAGCCGTGGGAGACGGTGGGTCTGCAAACTCTGAAAACCACACAGGGCTGGACCCACACGAGAGAGAGTGGTAAGCTGAGCTTCCAGAAATTTCTCCTCCCCACCAGGAAGGGAAAACGAGGGCCTCTCAGTGGAGGTGACACTTGTAGTCCAGTGACTTTTTTTTTTTTTAAGAACATTTATTTATTTGGCTCTACAGGGTCTTATAGTAGAGAATCCGCCTGCAATGTGGGAGACCTGGGTTCAATCCCTGGGTCAGGAACATTCCCTGGAGAAGGGAATGGCTACCTACTCCAATATTCTTGCCTGGAGAAGCCCATGGACGGAGGCATCTGGTGGGCTACATTCAGTCTGTGGGGTTGCAAAGAGTTGGTCACTACTGAGCAATGAACACTTTCACTTTCAGAGGGTCTTAGTTTCAGCACATGGGATCTAGTTCCCTGACCAAGGATTGAACCTGGGCCCTCTACACTAGGACCTTGGAGTTTTAGCCACTGGACCACCAGGCAAGTCCCCAGTCGAGTGACTGCATCCAGCCCAGGCCCACAGCCTCACCACACCATGCCTTCCCACCCTCGAGCACACCTCTGCAGGTTGACCTCCTCAGGGAGAGTCCCCGTGTGGATGAGTCTCCATGTCTTTAGGACGGGCGACACGGCCTCTGGGCTCTGGCTGCCGCCCAGCTGCAGGAGGAGCGTGTAGACAAGGTCCAGGAAGAGCTCCAGGAGCCTGTTGTCCCAGTCCATCCTCTCAACAAGCAGGTGGATGGTGCACAGGGTCTGCAGAGAGGAGAGCCGGAGGTGGCAGGGGTCCCACTGAGCCCCCAAGGCGGGCCTTCCCCCTGCCTCACCATCAGAGGGTCCACCGCGGCCAGGCGCCAGATGTCGGCCTTGGAGGCGGCGTTGGCCCTGGGCATGAATCTCGCCTGCAGCCGGCCCATCAGTGCATGGAGCATCGTCCGGGCAAAGGGCACGTTCTCGGCCACAGCCAGCCACACCTCTGTCAGGTGGCTAGCCAGAGACAGGGGACACGTGGGTTTGGGGTCACGTGCCCTGGCAGGTCAGAGCCCCCCGAGACCCTCGGGCAGCCCCTGGAGTAGGGGCTGGACCCTGGAGGCGGGGTCTCAGGGAGGTGGGCGAGGCACCAAGGCTGCACAGCCAGAGGCCGAGTCCCGCCCCGCACCTCTGCCTATGGTCCTCCTGGGAAGCCATGGCCCTCTCTCTTTCTCTCTCTCTCTCTCTCTCTCTCTCTCTCTCTCGGAAGGCCCAGCTCTGCTGCTAGGGGACCTGGAATCTCCACCGGGCCGACTGTGTGATGACCTCATGGACACGTCGGGTCATAGCCTCCCAGTGCTTGTTGTGTCAGGCCAGCACAAGGCAGCTTGCTGATACCTATCACTTCCTCCTCCCAACATGTCTATGTGGAAGGAGCCTTCGTCTCCATTTCCACAGAAGAGGAAATGCTGCCCGAGGAGGTCAGGGAAGCTGCCAGACTACAGCTTGGAGCAGCCTTCCTGACCCCAAGTCCAAGCCTGCAGCCCTGCTGAGAAGGGGAGGGACAGTGACTTAACGAGCCTCCACACACACAGGTACAGGCACGTGGGGTCTGGTGGGCACTAACGGGCTAAAGCCATGAATCCAACAGGATCAGCCTGCCTATTCAAAGCCACAAAACCAAACACATAAGTGCAGATAAGTGAATTTTGTCTAGGATGGGAAAAATGTGGCAGGGGCCCAATGGCAGGAACTGAATAGATGGGTGGGCACAGCATGCTCATTAAAATCAACTCAAGAAACAGCCACATGAGTTCAAAGGTGGCCCTGGGCTCCAGGAAACAATGCAGACTGGCTGACACCTTGACGAGTCTGAGACCCTGAGCCAAAGCCCCGGCTTGGCCACGCCCAAGCTCCTGACCACACAAACCAGATGATAACCGGTTGCTGTTCCAAGCTCCTGAGCTGGAAGCAATTTGTTATGCAGGAATAGCTAACTAATACAGCGAAAGCCAGCCTGCCAGAGGCCCCAGCCCAGCACTGCTCTGAGAGGGGCTGCTGCTGCTACTGCTGCTAAGTCACTTCAGTCATGTCCAACTCTGTGCGACCCTACAGATGGCAGCCCACCAGGCACCGCTGTCCCTGGGATTCTCCAGGCAAAAACATTGGAGTGGGTTGCCATTTCCTTCTCCAATGCATGAAAGTGAAAAGTGAAAGTGAAGTCACACATTCGTGTCCGACTCTTCGTGACCCCATGGACTACAGTCTACCAGGTTCCTCCGTCCATGGGATTTTCCAGGCAAGCGTACTGGAGTGGGTTGCCATTGCCTTCTCTGCTGAGAGGGGCTAACCCTTGTTAAAGCATGCCACCTGCAAGGCACAGACCTCCTACCTGGACCCAGGGAAGGGCTGCCCTTTGGAGGAGCAGCTCACGTGGGGCCAGGCCTGCATCTCACATGTTTGACATCTGTGCTTGAAACTCTCCTTTCGTCTGCTCCCAGCATCTGCCACGTCTCTCTCCACTAAGCCTCAAGGCTGCCCTTTGCTCCTTGGTCTCTGCTGCTCTGGGGATGCCTGCCCCCTCTTTCTGGGCCCTCCCCAGTATATACCAGTTCGATCCCAGCACACTCACTCCTCAAACTGGTGAGCTCCTACCAGCTGCCTGCGCGATGCTGTGACACAGACAAGGGGGCTGGGCATAGTTCAAGATAACACGAAGAGGAAGGCTTGCCCTGCTTCCCTGTGAGGCCACCTGAGAGCCTGGGGGATCTTTCATTTCACCCCTCAGGCACCTGGGTCACTTCCCTCTCGGGGCCCTGTTTGGAAAGGGGAAAGGGAGCTTCTCCAGAGGCCTGCTCAGGCCCTGGGGACCACGTCCTGTGGTCTGTCCGTCCTGGAGCTCCGTACTCAGCAGGGAGGAGAGGGCTGTCAAGAGGAGAGCCCAGAGCGGGCGGCCAGGACCTGTGAGACGTGGGATCCGGACTCCAGCTTGATAGGAGGGAGCCGGAGCTTCAAGGCTCCAGGTCCGAGGTTCCCAGAGGCTGTACCACCCACAGAGATGCAAGTGGGAGGGTCTGACCACTCCCTTCCCCCGCCACAGGTCAGACGAGGCACCGCTCAAGGCCCCAGGCTCCTGGGACGTGTCCATGGTGGTGGGTCGGGCCGGTCTCGGGGGCACGGGAGGCAGAGGCCCCGCACCTGGGAACCCACCTCTCCATGGGCAGGGGCTGCCGCAGGAGCGCCGTGAGGACGGTCTCCTGGTGGTAGTGGGCCAGCAGGAGGATGCCCTCGATCAGGAGGCGCCGCACCTCCTGGTGGTCCACCATGGGCAGGTGCACCAGGATGGCGCCCAGGATCTCGGCCACCTGGGGGTGCAGGGTGGGGCATCACCGGGCAGCCCGGCCCTCCCGGGGCTCCTGCCCTCCTCCCGCCACACACCCCTCCTCCTGCCCAAGTGGACGCTGGGCGGGCACAGCTCGGCCCCTTCCAGAGCATCCTCTGGTCTCTTCGGAGATTTTATCACATTTTCATGTGGGAGGTGCCGCGCTTCAGAAGGGCCAGACTCAGGTCTCCAGCCCAGCGTCCACTCATCGACCAAGCCTCCTTCAACAGGTTCTTTCCCCTTCCAGAACCCGACTTCCTACCCTTTTTATAATCATGGACTCGGGGATGGTGAGGAGCCCTTAGCAAGCGAGGCTGGGCCCCTCTGCCTGGCCCTCTAGGCTGGATCCACCAGGCAGCCCCAGGCCCCCGGCGGGCCGGGCCGCAGGCTGTCACCTTGTCCTCCAGCTCCTTGACCCGCATCTGGAGGAAGGTGCATATCCAGGTGACAGAGGCCTTGTCGTGCTGGAGGTCCATGGCCCCGAAGTTCTCGCAGAGCTTCTGGACCAGCGAGACCACCTCATCGCAATTGAACTGCAAGCAGGCCACCTACAGCCAGAGCAGGCTGTTCCTGGGTCGGACACCAAGCCCAAGGGCTCCCCTGCCTGCCCTGCTCTGCTCTGTGTCGCAGCCCAGCCCAGCCCCCATCCTGAGCCTCCTTGCCCCTCCTCGCCCAGCCTCTGGCCCTGTCAATCACGGGCCAGCTTGGAGACCACTCAGTGTAAAAGCCTGGAGGATGCTTGCCAACCCCTCCCTCATCCCATCGCCTTCCGCCACCCCTCTGAACCCCGCACAGGGAGCTTCTCCCCAGACCCTCCCAGTCCTGCCTCTACAGCCCTGCAGCTTTCCCTGGGAGTGTCCTCTGGCCCCTGAGGCAGAAGAGGCCTCGCCCTCTGCAGCCCCGAGGGTCTGGGCGGCCCTGGACACTTGCAGTCACCGGCTGCCGTCAGCCTGCCCGTGGGCTGACACCTGTGTGCAGGGCCACTTGTTCAGTTCTCTCCAGGACCCCTGCAGTGTAGCATATGATACAGACAAAGAGAAGACAGCTGGGGTCTGTGATGCACCTACTGTGTGCCAGGCACCAGAGTGGGGACTGTACATATCACAGGTCACTTAAATACACATAACTTGAGTTGGACCAAGGTCTATGGAAGACCCAGGGAAGACCACCAGGAGGAGCCCGGCCCCGCCCACAGAGATGGCCCAGGCACCCGGAGGCCACACCCACACAGCCTTCCCGCTCATCACCTTGGAGATTCTGGAGGATACACTGAAAATCTTCTCCATGTCTGAGCCCTGCAGGTCCTCCTTACATTTCTCAAGCTCCAGCTCTTTGGAGGCGCCCCAGGAAGAGCAGGTCTGGCTTGCTGTTGGGATACAGTGTCAGGAACGATGGTCCACATCATGGTGGCCCCCTTTCCCGCCCCCACCCGTCTCTCCCACCTCCCTGCCCCTTGGGTTGCCTTGGTTCCCTGGGCCTGGATGCTCTCCAACATCTACATTCCCACCTCTCTTCCTTGGCCCCTGGAACCATCTCTGTGCACAGCTCAGATGGGTATTCTGCCAGCTGCCGGGCCAGAGGCAACCCACCCTAAAGGTCCCCCAACTGCCTCCCCCTCTGAGCTTGTTTCTGGCCAGTTCCGCCACATCCTTAGTATCTGTGAGGCAACCCTGTCCAGTGGGGCCCCTCATGTGCCCTCAGCTAGTCGTGCTGACACAATGAGCCTCTCCTTCTAGAAGCTTCCGTGACCTCTCAGTGAACTCTGCAACCCCCCGCCCCCTCTGGTCACCCTTGTTTGTCTACAGAGAGATCACAATCCCCGCCAACCCCCAGGACAGCCCCACAGCCAACTCCCTGATATTGGGCCTCCCTCTCCACCTGGAGAGCCCCAGTTCTGCCCACCCGCACCACCCCTCCCATACCGTGAAGATCCAGCAGGCTGGCCAGGACATCCATGGAGGCCAGGCGGGTTTTTCTGTGTGAGTCACAGGTGCCTGGTGCAATGAGTCCCACCAGGCTGCCAAACTGCCCCAGCTTCAGCGGGATCTGAGGGACGGGAGACCTCAGAGTTCACACCCTCTGTCCAGCTGAGCTCACCTGGTGATGCCCGAGGGCAGTGCAACCAGGGGCCAAAGAGAGTGAACCCTGCTCTGAAAGCACCTCTGTTTGGGAAGGGAGAGGATGCCACCATCTGCCTGAGCCCGAGCTTCCGTCCCCAGGCCACCCCCCCTCCCCCCGCCGCCCCTTGGGCCCAGGAGGCTAAGCAGCTAAGATGTCGCCCTGTGACCCTGGCCCAGGTGCTAGGTCTAGGTGCCTGCATTGTTTCTATAACTGAGCCCTGCCTTCAAATCTGGGCTTCCCCACTCCCTAGCTGTGACCTGGGGAGGCACTTAGGCCCTCTTGTTCCTGTCTGCTACTCAGAGATGGCAACTGTTGAGTCCTGCTCCAAAGCCACAAGTGCAAGCCTCGTACCAAGGCCACAGAAGCAGAGCTCAGAACCAAGGTCACCTCTGAAACTGACTGAGCTCCTTTGCAATCACTGCCAAAGTTCCCATGACCACCACGAGCAGGGCTTCCTGACCCCAAATTAGGCAAAGATGCCCACCCTGGTAGTCATTCTATGGCCCCCTAATGCCAACCTTCCCGCAGGAATTTTCTTTGTCTTGAGGCTATAAAAATTGACTACTAACCCAGGACAACTGTTGAGTCTTCCCGGTCTGTCAGGACGTCAGCCCACTGCACTTGCAGGGCCCACCTAATCTCTGCTTTTCATTCTTAATAAACGCATTCCCTTCTGAAATGCTGCATGTCTGGAAAGTCTTTCCTAACCACACTTGCACTGCCTCAACAGTAATGGTGTCCCTTCTTCCATTGAGTGTTGTGAGACTCATGCCGGAGAGTCCCGGAAGCACTCTGTGCAGCACCTGGTTACTTAGCGCTAGTCTTGGCCATGGGTTCGCTTGGTTGGGCTTGGGTCACACCTGGACGGTGCTCCAGGACTGGGGTCCTGCCCCACCTTGTCCTCACCGTGCACCGGCCCCAAGACCCCACCGTCATCCTCCCAAGGCCATTCCTGAAGACCAGACAGTGGAAGAGTAGGAGGCCAACAAAGGAAGGAAGAGAGGTCTTATGGAGCCGTGTCAGAGGCTCCATCACCAAAAACCCTCATTGCTTTTCTAGATTTTGCAATGTCGATGGTATTAAGCTTTGTAAAATTTGTCATTTTGTAGTGATTCATTTTCTCATTCTAAGTAAATACTTTCCTAATCAATGTGGTATTCATAATCGTGTGCCTCGGTCTCTTAAAGAGGGCCCTCACCCTGTGTGAACCTCAGGCCTCTCAAAACCCGGACCCACACCACGCCCTGCCCATCCTCCCTCAACACCCCAGAGGCCCAGGGCCAGCTCCCCCTGGGTCTCCTTTGACATTCCCCAGTGACTCAGCCTCTTCCCAAGGGTCTCTCCAGGGGCAGAACTGGATTACAGAGGTGTTTCCTCTCCTGGGATAGAGACTGGCATTTCCCTCTGGGTGTCAGCGGGGCAGGCTGGGCGGGGTGGGGCAGGAAGAGGGGCGGGTCTCCGGGACTCACGCAGACGCCGACGCTTTGGACATAGATTTTCATGAGATGGAGATAGAGGTTCACCGCTTTCTCCCGCTCCCATTCTTTCTCCGACAAGATCCACTTCTCCAGGAGCTGTGGGGAGAGCCCAGAACACAGGGGAGACTTCAAAATCCCGAGGCCAGCCTTTCCTAGCCAGCTGCTGCCCTCCTCCTCTCTCCCACTCAGAGCCTGATTTTCAAAGTTCTGGGAGGTTCCCAGGTCCCCCCGCCCACCCTGGAACACTAGGGAGGTGAAGGCCATGAGCAAGCAGAGAACAAGGCCAACATCCTCACTAAGCTGGTGCTTGGCTGATGAGTTTGGCTTTGTTGCAAGTGTTGGCCTGTAGGTGAAAATGCCACTAGCACCTGCGTGCTCCTGCACCTAACTACACAGCTTAGCAAAACAGGGAGCAAAAACTGATAGAACTGAAAGGAGAAACGGGCAAATCCACAGTGACAGAGATTTCAGTACCTCTATCTCTATAATTGATGACAGAGAAGACAAAATCAGGACAGATATAGAAAACTTGGACAACACTTCCAACAGTACCTGGCTTAAGTGATATTTAGGAACATATCATTCAGGGCAGCAGAATACTTTCCAAGCACACACAGAACGTTCACCAAGATAGATCACACATGGGCAACAAATTAAGTCTCGATGGATTTAAAAGGCTTTGAGTTGTACAAAGTATGTCCTCAGACTACAATGGAGTTAAACTAGAATCAAAACCAAAAAGGTCTCTGGAAAACTCTCAAATATTTGGAAATTTCTTGATGACCCATGGGTCAAAGGAGAAGTCAAAAGAGAAATGAAAATGCATCTTGGAACTAAAATTAGAACACAACATACCGATATTTGTGGGGTATAGCCTCAAAGAACAAAGTCAGTGGACTTACACTATCTGGTCCTGATTTCCAACATTACTATAATGTTGACAGGATTATGATGAAGGCAGGAGAACACTGGTGTAAAGAAGGACAGAAACATCAGTAGAGCAGAACAGGCATCTATAATGTTGACAGGATTATGATGAAGGCAGAACACTGGTGTAAAGAAGGACAGAAACATCAGTAGAGCAGAACAGGCATCTAGAAATAGACCCACACATACATGGCCAATTGATTTCTGATAAAGAGGCAAAGGTAATTCAGTGGAGAAAAGATAGTCTTTCCATCAAATGGTGCTGAAACATTTGGTTATCCATGTACAAAAAAATTAAAATAAATTAAACTTTGATCCATATTTGAAAACTGAGCTCAAAATACATCATAGACTTCCATGTAAAACCTGAAACTGTCAAGTTCTAGAAGAAAATCTAGGAGAAAATCTTTGTGACCTTGGTTAGGAAAGATTTCTTAGTCATGATACCAAAAATGTGATACATAAAAGAAAAAATAATAAATTAGACTTCATCAAGATTAAAAACTTTTTCTCTTCAAAAGAACCTGTGAAATTAATGAAAAGGCAAGTCACAGATCAGGAGAAAACATTTGCAAATCATATATCTGATAACGGATTTGCTTCTAGAATATATACAACCTCTGAAAAATCAATAATAAGAAAGCAAACAATCCAAGTTTTAAAAAAGCCCTAGCAATACTATATTCAAAAATACCAAGATTATGAAAGACAATGACTGATAAATTGTTCCAAATTGAAGAAGAGAGACAAAAGAGATAAGACAATTAAATGCAATTCATAGTCCAGATTAGATCCTCGTTCTGGGAGGAAATAACTATGAAGGTCATTATTGGACAATTTGTGAAATATGAATATGAAAAATTGATTAGACTACAGCTTGGTATCAGTGTTAAATTCCATGATTTTGAACAGTATATTGTTATATAAGAGAACATTCTTGTTGTTCATGTATAGACCTAACTCTCCGTGATTCAAAAGGGGTGTGTGTGTGTGTGTGTATGTAATGTAAAGAGGAAAAAAAAAGAAAGGGAAAAAGAACATGTCACAAAATATTAAGAATTGTGAATCTGGGTGAAAGGCATGCAGGAGTTCTTCATACTGTTCTTGCAACTTTTCAGCTTTTAAGAATTTAACTTCAACTTTTGAGAACATTTTGTGATATTGAAATGTCACAAAATATTAAGAATCGTGGATCTGGGTGAAAGGCATACAGGAGTTCTTTGTACTGTTCTTGCAACTTTTCAGCCAGCTTGAAGCTTTGTCTAAAGAAAATTACCAAATCAATTCTTAATGCACGCCTGTTTCCCACTGAGAGTCTGGCCCACTGAGAGTCTGGCCCACTGAGAGTCTGGCCCTCGGACCAGCATTCTGGGCCACCACCAGCTCCTGGCCCTCCTCCAGGCAACTCACGTGCACCATCTCCTGCAGCCCCTTGGGGTCTAGGTGTCTCTGCATGAGGCCCTCCATCAGCTGCTCCAGGGCATGCAGGGCATTCGTATACAGGGTCTGTGGCCAAGAGAAGGGAGAGCTCGGCAGCAGTGGGGGAACAGCCACCTGCCAGGACTCTGGGTGGCCCATGCCAGGGTCAAATATTGTGAGATGGTCTGATAACTTCCTTTTGACTTCTGCTCAGACTGAGTTCTTTATGATCCTTATGTGACATATAAGACATTCTCAAGAGGAACCCCTTTTGCAAAGGAGGAAACCGGACTCCTAAGCCTAGCTCTCCTGACCCCTTGCATCCAGGGCCAGGACCTGGAGGCACAGATGGCTCCCTGTCCACAAGAGATTTGTCCTCCTCTTCCACAACCTTTTGGGAAACAGTCATCAAGTTGGGGACTACATTTCCCAGGATCCCTTGCAGCTACATTTCCCAGGAGCCATGTGACCAAGTTCTGGCCAATAAGGGGGGCCAAGCGGCTCATAAATCCTCCAGACTCCCTCTGGAGCTGGGTATCACTGCCCACCTGAGGAGCCATGGGGCCTCTGCCAGTCCACGTCCCTGAACAACTGCAGGAAGCAGCCCCCTCTCCACCTCTGCTGCCAACTGGACATCATTTGAGTGAGAAAAATAATCATCTTGTTAAACCATGAAGATTTCAGAGCGTATATGTTACAGCAGCTAGCATCACCTTACACTGACTGACAGAGGCGGCTGTACTTTGCTCCCCTAACCACTCCCAGATGGTCCAGGATGGTGGGCTCCCAGCACTGCCCATGTTAACATCAACTTCCAAGTCCTGACCCAGAAAATGAGGTGGCCCAGAGGGACCTACCTTAATGGACTCATTGCTCTCTCCTGGGGGTTGGAGAGAAATTACAGAGTGTATACTAATATCCATCAGCTCACTGCTTTCCTCTGTGGAGTAGAAAGGCTTCAGTTTGCTAGGGAAAGAAGTGATAAGAGGAGTGATCAGTGGGGAACTGAGACCCTGCTCTGCCCAGTCTGGGGAGTGGTGGGAGGTGCCATGTCACAGAACGAAGGAGGGGCCAGCTTCTCTGTTTGGGGGTGCAGGTGTCTGTCCCCCCTCAAGGGCCCTGGCTCCACCCACTGGTGTCCACGGTCTGTCTGTGACTGAAGCAGAGACTCAGGCATCCACAGCCTCCTCTCCTATCACTGTCTGCTCTGTGTCTCTCTCTCCTGTTCAGAAACATTCCATTGGTCCTCCCTGACTGCAACCACAGACTTTGCTTCTGGTTGGTCCTGGCCCAGGAGTTGTCAGCTGTAATACCTGGACCAGGAGCAGCAGCAGCATCACCTTGGAGTTTATTAGAAAATGCAAATTCTACATCTCCACCTCAGAGCTGCTGAATCAAATGCTCTGGAGTGGAGGGTTTCCCTAGTAGTCCAGTTGTTAAGGCTTTGCCATACAGTGCCAGAGGTGCAGGTTCGATCCCACATATCTCATGGCCAAAAAGCCAAAACATAAAACAGAAGCAATACTGTAAAAAAATCAATAAAACTTTAAAAAAATGGTCCACATTAAAAAAAAAAAAAACAAAAAACTTCTGGAATGGAAGCCATCTGTGTTTTAATAAACCTTTGGTGGTAGTAGCTAGCTGCGTGATGCATGCCAGCTGATTCTCTTTCTGTCCCCTTCATAGGTGATTCTCAAGCCTAGTTGCATATTAGAATCACAGGAGAGCTTTCTAAGGGCCCCATGGGCCATGCCCAGCTCCAGGGATCCTTATTTAAGTCTTTGGTGGGGCAGGGTATCAGAACTGTTACAAGTTCTTCATTGGCTCTGTTTTGCCTTCAGAAGGGAGAACCACCCCCCACTTAAACTTACAACTCCTGCCTTCCAAAAGGGTCCTGTATTTCACCTTTCTAGGACCCTCCCGCTCCTACTCAAATCCAGTAATTTTGTTTAAAGTGAAAGTGTTCGTATCCGACTCTTTTTGACCCATGGACTATAGCCCGTCCATGGGGTTCTGCAGGCAAGAATCTGGAGTGGGTTGCCATTCCCATCTCCAGGGTGTCTTCCCCACACAGGGATAGAACACGCGTCTTCTGATTGCAGGCAGATTCTTTACCGTCTGGGCCATCAGGGAAGCCCCAAAGGAGGTGCAACCTCCCCCAGAAGCACTGAGAGGTGGCCTCAGACCTCGTCTCCAGCCCAGGACAGGTGCCCGGCTCACCTCAAGTACGAGAGGGCATCCATGGCCATGGTCCGCACGGGAGAAACCAGGCTGTCAGTCGGTTCTGCCTTGATGATCGCCTGCCGGGGCAGCAGGGCAGTGAGCCGCCAGGCCACCCAGAGTCCCGCGATGGCCAGGGAGGGGCTTGGGCGGACAGTGACTACGCTGGCAGGGGCGCTCCCTGGTTACAGCCAGGAGGGCCTGACGTCGTACGACGGGCTCCAACACCGCATGCACTTTCATTCTTTTCATGATCAGTTGGCCTTTGACATTTTAGGTGAAGTTGCTCCAACTTGCGACCCAATGACTATACAGTCCCTGGAGTTCTCCAGGCCAGAATACTGGAGTGGGTAGCTTTTCCCTTTACCAGGGGATCTTCCCAACCCAGGGATCGACTCAGGTCTCATTGCAGGCAGATTCTTTACCAGCTGAGCTATGAGGGAAGCCCAGGGGAAGCAGCAAAATCTCATGGGAGGAGTGGAGCTAAGATGGGCTGGTGCTTCTTGCTCATTTCTGCCACTTACTGGCTGTGTGTCCTTGCGCAAATCACTTCCTCAGCCTGAGCCCTTGCTCAGGTGTGACATGAGGACTCGGGGCCTGGTCCACAGGGCTGTACCAGGCTGGTGTGAAATGACATGCGTGTTGCTCTTGACCCCGAGTGGGAGCCTAATCAATGTCTGATTCTTTCTCAGGGCCTCCTGTTCCATCCATATCTCCCTTCCCTCCAGGCTGCTGCCAGTGCAACCAGAGGGTGTTCAGGGGCCAGGGTTTCCATCGCAGGGAGTGGAGAGGTCTGGGGACGAGGGTCAGGGGCTGACCACAGCCTCAGCAGCCCCTGTCACTGCCTCTTGCCTTTGGACCGCTGGTACTTTCTACATCTTAAGAAAGTTCTGGGCAAAAGTAGCTGTAAGTCCTGCCCACAGCAGAGCCCAACCTCCTGGTCCTGCCTATGGAGAAACTCTGGGGCTAGCTAGGGCTGACCCATGGGGCTCTGTCTCCCAGCCCTAAACCACACACCTCAGGGGCATCACTGGGCTCGAGGGCAGGGGTCTTCAGCCCCGGCTTCCGGAATGTTCCTGGCCATGAAAAGCTTTTATCAGATATAAGAATGTCACACGCAGAACGCCTATAGTCGGGTCAAAGCCAAACTGAGACAGGTGGTGCCTTGGAGACTCCTGCCACCCCTTGGGCCTCAGATGGCCTCAGGTCAGCAGAGTGAAACCCCCAAACTGCCCAGGATGGAGGAAACCCCCCAGATGGCTTACCATGATAATGCCAGTCAGGGTTGCCTTTTGGGCAAATTGGAAGTCTTCCAGGTCCTTGATGTTCTTGATGGCATCCGTGACCTGCACCACACTCTTCATGAAGGCCAGTTTGAGGCAGATGTCCTGTGACCATGACGAGGGGCAGGGAGGACCTTTTTGTGGGTGAGCCACAAAGACCCCAAGACCGGGCCCCTGCTTCCAGACCCTGGGGCCACATAGAACACCCTCTCCTCTGCTGAGAAAGTATCAGTGTCAGGGGCACGCTGAGAGACGGTCACCCCATTCTGCCCTTCAGCAACCTGGCGGGGACATGGGCCAGGCGCTGGACAGGGCACAGTGCCCCCATGGTCCCCCCAGAAGGTGCTGAATCCCCAAACCCCTCCATTCTGAGCCCGAGTACAGCAATGCCAGTCAGGGGGACCTTCACTGACCAGAGGATCTGAGCCCTGTGCATCACCGTAGGGGCGAAGTAAGTTACGGAGGTCAAATCAGTTTTGCTTTTAAGGCATGCACTTAGCTTCAAGACATCATGCGAAATGAGATCAGCCAGTCTCAAAAGGACAAACACTGTGATTTCAGATCATATGAGATGCCTGGAGTGTCACCATCTTACAGATAGGAAGTAGAAGGGTGGATGCCAGGAGCTAGGGCAGGGGGACTGGGGAGTTGATGCTAGTGGGGACAGAGTTTCAGTTTAGGAAGATGAAGGTCTGGAGATGAATGATGGCGATGGCTGCTCAACAGTTTGAACGCACTTAATGTCACACTAGTAATGCTTAAAATTCTCCAAGCCAGGCTTCAACAGTATGTGAACCGTGAACTTTCAGATGTTCAAGCTGGACTTAGAAAAGGCAGAGGAGTCAGAGATCAAGTCGCTAACATCCGTGTGATCATCTAAAAGCAAGAGAGTTCCAGGAAAACATCTACTTCTGCTTTATTGACTATGCCAAAGCCTTTGACTGTGGATCACAACAAACTCTGGAAAATTCTGAAAGAGATGGGAATCCCAGACCACCTGACCTGCCTCTTAGAAATCTGTATGCAGGTCAGGAAGCAACAGTTAGAACTGGTTCCAAACAGGAAAAGGAGTACATCAAGGCTGGATATTGTCACCCTGCTTATTTAACTTATATGCAGAGTACATCATGAGAAACGCTGGGCTGGATGAAGCACAAGCTAGAATCAAGATTGCTGGGAGAAATATCAATAACCTCAGAAAAGCAGATGACACCACCCTTATGGCAGAAAGTGAAGAAGAATTGAAGAGCCTCTTGATGAAAGTGAAAGAGGAGAGTGAAAAAGTAGGTTAAAGCTCAACATTCAGAAAACTAAGATCATGGCATCTGGTCCCATTACTTTATGGAAAATAGATGGGGAAACAGTGGAAACAGTGTCAGACTTTATTTTGGGGGGCTCCGAAATCACTGAAGATGGTGACTGCAGCCATGAAATTAAAAGACACTTGTTTCTTGGAAGAAAAGTTATGACCAACCTAGACAGCATATTGAAAAGCAGAGACATTACTTTGCCAACAAAAGTCTGTCTAGTCAAAGCTATGGTTTTTCCAGTAGCCATGAATGGATATGAGAGTTGGACTCTAAAGAAAACTGAGTGCCAAAAAACTGATGCTTTTGGAGAAGAACTCTTGAGAGTCCCTAGGACTTCAAGGAGATCCAATCAGTCCATCTTAAAGGAAATCAGTCCTGAATATTCATTGGGAGGACTGATGCTGAAGCTAAAACTCTAATACTTTGGCCACATGAAGCGAAGAACTGACTCATTGGAAAAGACCCTGATGCTGGGAAAGATTGAAGGTGGGGGGAAAGGGGACAACAGAGGATGAGATAGCTGGATGGTATCACCGACTCAATGGACATGAGTTTGTGTAAACTCCGGGAGTTGGTGATGGACAGGGAGGCCTGGCATGCTGCAGTCCATGGGGTCGCAAAGAGTCGGACACGACTGAGTGACTGAACTGAACTGAATGCCAATGAACTGCATGCTTAAAAGTGGTTATGATAACAAATTTCACATCATGTACTTCACCATAGTTTTCAAAACAGTAATAATAAAGTCATTTCTCTTTTATTCCCTGAGTCTTCTCCTCCTGGCTTTTCCAAGAAAGAAGCCAATCCCTTTGCCTCTCTGAAGACAGCCCCTTTCTTGACCCTTATGAAAGGTCCTGGGGTCAGGTATCAGGATAGGGGCAGAGGTGAGAGAAGGCATGTGCAAAGGGCTGGGCAAGGGCTTGTCCTATGACTTCAGCAACCCACAATCACCCCTACTCAGTAATGGGGGAAGGGGCTGCTCCCCATCGCTGACCCCCCCTGCAGCAGAGAGACTGGGGCAATGATCTTCCCAAATGCTGAGTGACAGGCAGGACTCCAGGACTCGAATCTCCTGCGTGGGGCTGGCAGTGCCCAGATAATGATGCAGGGTGGCTCTCCCCCCACCCCAGTCTGGGGCTCAGGAGGGCATCATCAGGGCCTGGCGTGTCTGTGGGATCCCGGGGTTACCTGGCAGCTGCTGGAGTAGTGGTGGATGATCTTGGTGGTGATGGGGTTGTCCACGTGGATGAGAAGCATCTGTGGGTGGCAGTAGGAGGCCACGCAGCTGTACATCACCATGAGCGCGCCCTTCACCGTCTCCCGCCTCCAGGGATGGTCCTTCTGTGAGGCCAACGAGAAGGGGAAGAAACCACTGTGGCCATCGGGGAGAGGGTCTGTTCCTTCAGGTGTTTCCTGGGCACCGGAAGTGCTCAGTCGTGTACTCGTCCATTGGGCACACCTTTACTGAGCTCCTGCTGTATGCTGTGCCCTGGCTGTAGCGTGTGAGCAGGTCAGACATGGCCATGACTGCTGGTAGCAGGGGCTTTGTGCAGACACCCCGACCAGAGGCGGCTGTGCACGCCTTCATGCCTTCACCTACTGAGCACCTGCTCTGGGCCAGGGGCTCCCGACATGCTGGTGATTCACTGGGAACAGAGAGCCTCAGCCCAGCTCTTCTGGGAGGAGGTGTTGGAGGCCACCCAACCCACCATGGAAGGAGGAGCATGGGAGCCCACATTCTCCAGGCTTTGACTAGAAATCCAGGTCTCAGGCTCCACTTTGTGGAGAAGCCCGGAGAGAAGCCGGGACACTCCCAATTCTCTATATTCAAACTACCAGACCCCAGGGCAAGGTCCAATCCAAGGCCAAAACCTGAAGCATCAGTGACTCAGCTGGTGGCCCCTTGGGGGCTCAGCCAGCCCCGGGCACTGTGCCCTGAGGACAGAACGGACAGCCTCCAGGCCCGGCCCTTTGTCTCCTTGATCTGATTCCCCATTCCACTTTGGTGAAGGAGACACAGAGTGGAGTTTCTTATTGAGATCCAGTAAGACTGCAAGGAGAGCCATCCGGTGCTTCTTAAAGGAGATCAGTCCTGAATATTCATCGGAAGGACTGATGTTGAAGCTGAAACTCCAATACTTTGGCCATCTGATGCAAAGAGCTGACTCATCTGAAAAGACCCTGATGCTGGGAAAGATTGAGGGTGGGAGGAGAAGGAGATGACAGAGGATGAGATGGTTGGATGGCATCACCAACTCAATGGACATGAGTTTGAGTGAACTCCGGGAGTTGGTGATGGACAGGGAGGCCTGGCGTGCTGCAGTCCATGGGGTCGCAAAGAGTCGGACGTGACTGAGTGACTGATCTGAACTGAACCATTCTAAGAGGCCTCCAGAGAGCTGACGATGGAGCAAGGGCACCTCACCCGCCAGGCACCAATCTGCCAGGACTGCTCCGACTCCTGGATCCTCTCTTCAAAGTCATGGAGCACGCCCAGCACTGTCTTCACCTGGCCCCGGGCACACAGGCCAAAGCACAGGATCACGCCCTGCGGGAGGATCCAGCGGGCAGGCTGAGGGCAGGGGTGCTGGGGAGCACCCCGTCTGCTGCCGCCCCCCCCCCCCCCATACACAGATAAACACACAGGCACGCGCACACGCACAGGCATGCACACACCACATCCTCCCAAGGCCCGGAGGGGACCACGGGGCACCCTCACCTCCCGGTCGAAGTCGTTGCTGTAGTCCGTCTTGTACAGCAGCTCCAGCAGCAGCACTTCCACCTTGTCAGCCTCCAGGCCCGTGGCCAGGGTGAAGCCCAAGGCCCGGTACAGAAAGCCCTGGCGGGGCAGAAGGGACACAGGGAGCTTCAAGCCTCCAACCCGGCCCTCTGGGGTCACTGCCAAGGGGAGGTCTCTACTCGTCCCTCCAGATTTAAAAATATGCCTTTTGTATATTTTTAAAAACAAGTATCCAGGCTAGTCTGAGAGGTTAGGCTGTAGCAGCGCAGGCATGTTATCAAGAGTGGGGGCCAAGTTTCTCTCCTGTAGAAACTGCATCAATCTACACTCCCACCAACAGACCCAGGAGCACTTATCCTCCTGCCTTCTCTCTGCCTTAGGATATTATCCACGAGAGGTGGAATGTTTGCATCTTGGTTAGTCATCTTTGCATCTTCTCATGGTCCAATCTTGGAATTTCTGCCTGTATTCTTTCCCCATTGTTGGATTATTTCTCTTATTTTTTGTTTACAAGAACGTTGTGTATACATTTGGGGAAAAAAAAAAAAACGAGAACAGACATATATTATCTCACTTAATCTGCACAACAACTCTGAAAGGCAAAAGGTATTTTGAGACGATAAAATTAGCGGGAAGCAGTAGAACCAGGGTTAAAAATCAAGCAGTCAAAAAGCCAAAACATAATATAAAAACAATACCATCACAAGTTAAAAAACGACTTCTAAAAAATGGTCCACATTAAAAAAAATCTTAAAGGAAAGAATAAAACCCAGCATAGCCTGAGGCTCACTTCTTAAGTGATCACTCCTGTGGTCCATTCCCCCAGTGTCTCATTTCACTTTTGATTTTATTCATACTGATTTCTTTTGGTCATGCAGACAATTTTCATTTTCACAGAGTACAGACTCTTTCTTTTCCTTTGTCTTTCTAAAAGATTCTTTTCATGCATATGAAGGTCTGTTCTATTCCATGTTAAGACTATAAAAATATTCATCAGTATATTCTTCCTGTCACTCCATGGTTGTATTTCATTTCATTCACTTACATCTTTGTTCTGGGAGAACGAATCCTCCTCTAATGAGCTTTTTTATTAATATGTTTTTAGCTATTATTTTCTTACATTTATTTCATTAGGGGGAACATGGAAATAATCCTGTCAAATAAAACTGTCAGATTTCCACAAATTTCCCTTTTGGGAAATTAGAAGTAAATTGCATTGCAGATTTTTTTTTTTTTTTGGCCGCATCACTTGCTGTGCAGGATCTTAGTTCCCTGATGAGGGATCAAACCCTTCCCCGCTGCAGTGGAAGCACGGAGTCCTAACCAGGGGACCACCAGGGACGTCCCTGTACTGCAGATTAACTTGAGAAAAAAAGGACACCTGAGCAACGGAGACTTCCTATCCAAGAAGCAGAGGTTGTGTATGTTTGGTCAGGCTTTTTCTTTCAGCCTTTCTGCCCCTTCTTGTAATTTGGGGTCCTTCACCTTGGTTCCACATATTTCACATATTCCCTATTTTTATTTGGTTGCAAATTTTACATTGTTGTTGCTGCTTTGAATAGGGTCTCTTTTCATCATGTCGTATTTTTGTTTTGTTTGTTTATAGGAAACATGATCGTTTTGCCCATTATTTGGGGGGAAAGAACGACTCTATCTACTGGAATTACAAATCTGGAGGCTTCAGCAGCCTTACTCCCCCCTACCCCCAGAAGATGCCTTTCTGAGTGATGAAGAGTCTGGGAGAGTCCTGATGAAATTCCTTAAGGCACTGTATCCAGTCATGACTTTTTAAGCTATCTGAGCCAATGAAACCGTATTTATTTGTTTACTTTGCTTTAAGCTAGGTGAGTTATTGTAATAAGGTTGAATTGTATGCATTGGCTTACTAAATACTACATACAAGTTTCTTTCAAATGAGCATCTGGTCCTGAACTGACATCTGATAAGATCTTACACCCACAGATCTATAGCATTTAGCTACAGAAGACAGACATGCTGTATCTATTTTACATATGCTATTATGAAAGGTGCATATTTGAACAAATGAAAACTTTAGTTGACTTCTCTAAAAATTCTTTTTAAACATCTTTCAGTTCATTTCAGTCACTCAGTCGTGTCTGACTCTTTGCGACCCCATGAACCGCAGCATGCCAGGTCCCCCTGTCCATCACCAACTCCCGGAGTTCACCCAAACTCATGTCCATCGAGTCAGTGATGCCATCCAGCCATCTCATCCTTTGTTGTCCCCTTCTCCTCCTGCCCCCAATCCCTCCCAGCATCAGAGCCTTTTCCAATGAGTCAACTCTTTGCATGAGGTGGCCAAAGTACTGGAGTTTCAGCTTCAGCATCAGTCCTTCCAAAGAAATCCCAGGGCTGATCTCCTTCAGAATGGACTGGTTGGATCTCCTTGCAGTCCAAGGGACTCTCAAGAGTCTTCTCCAACACCACAGTTCAAAAGCATCAATTCTTCGGCGCTCGGCTTTCTTCACAGTCCAACTCTAACATCCATACATGACCACTGGAAAAACCATAGCCTGTACACATTGGCAGTCACCCCACATTCCCCTCGTCCGTGACAACCACCCGTCTAATTTTCTGTCTCGGTAGATTTGCCTGTTCTGGATATTTCAAATAAGTAGAGCCATATCATTCGTGGGCCTTCGCATCTGGCTTCTTGCACTTAGTGTAATGCTTTCAAGGATCATCCTTTCTGTAGCAGATGTAAGTACTTCACTCCTTTTCATGGCTGAATAACACTCTGTTGTATGGATATAGCACAGTTTGTTTACTGATTCATCCACTGATGAACTCTTGAGTTTTTTCCGCTTTTTGGCTATCTGAATGATGTTGCTCTGAATATTTATGTACAAGCTCTTGTGTGGACATATGTTTTCATTTCTTCTGGGCATATATAATTAAGAGCATAATTGCTAGGTCATAGGTAGCTCCATATTTAACATTTCAAGGAAATGCCAAACTACTTTTCAAACTGTACCATTTTGTATTTATACCAGCAATATATCAAGAGTCCCAATTTCTCTATCTTCTTGTCAATATTTGTTATTATCTGTCTTTTTGATTACAGCCATTCTTGTGAGTGTGGAGTGATGCCTTGCGGTTTTGATTTGCATTTCCTTAATGGCAATGATCTTAAAAATTTTTTCATGTGATTACTTGCCATTTGTATATCTTTCCTTCACACATTTTTAAATTGGGTTATTTGTCATTGTATAATTGAGTTATAAGAGTTCTTTATATATTCTAGAGACAAGTCCCTTCTCAGGGACTAGATTTGCAAATATTTTCTCTCATTTGGTGGGTTGATTTTTCACTTTCTTGACGGTACCATTTTCAGCACAGAACTTTTTAGCTCTGATGATGTCCCATTTACCAATTTTCTCTTTCATCACTTGTGTTTTGGGTGTTATTTCTCAGAAGACTTGGCTCAAGCCAAGATCATGAAGATTTATATTTCTGTTTCACTCTAAGAATTTTATATTTTCACCTTTTATATTTACATATATGGTCCATTTTGAGTTAATTTTTGTGTATGGTATGAGGAAGGGGCCCAACTTCATTCTTTTGTAAGTGGCTATGCACATCTTCCCAGCATCATTTGTTGAAAAGACGACTCTTCCCCACTGAATTGTCTTGGCACTCTTGTTGAAAATCAATTGACAGTAAATGTGAGGTCTATTTCCAGACCCTCAATTCGATTCAATCCATTACCTGTCCTGATGCCAGTATCACCCTGTCTTGTTTACTGTAATTATGCAAGAAGTCTTGAAATCGCAAAATCTGAGTCTTCCAATTTTGTTCGTTTTGAAAACATAACTGTGTTGGCTATTCCGGGCCCCTTATATTTCCACAGGAATTTTAGGATCACCTTGTCAGTCTCTGGGGGTGGGGGCAGGAAGCCAGCTGGGATTATAGTGGGGGTCACGTTGAATCTATAGATAAATCGGCAAGTGTCACCATCTTAAATATATTGTCCTCCAATCTGTGAACATGCTTTCCATTGGTCAAGACCTTCTCTGATTGTCAACAATGTTTATAGTTTTGCAAAGACCCCTTAACGATGATATACAAACATGTGGTGGTCATGAGTCAGTAGCTGGATGAGGCGGGAGGAGACACTAGTGTGGGGAGGGATGGGGGTGGGTGTGCGGCAGGGTCTGAGAGAAGGTGTGCAGTTGTTCTACCCCACCTGCCAAAGGTGGAGTCCCCCACCCAGCCCCAGCTCGGGTTCCCCTCCAGGCCTCATCTTCCCGCTTTGGCATCCTGGGGTTCGGTGTCACCTTCACCCTTTGCACTATTTACCAGAACATGTTCAGACATCTCACTCCTTGCCAGGGACTCTGCAGGGTGATGCTGCAGGTGGGGGGTGAGGTGAGAGGAATGGGGAAGTGGGTGACTGGAGGGAAATGCCCCCCAGCTCCAACAAAGCAGGCTCTTGAGGGAAAACAAGACAGAACAAAACACTACAGCCCTCGGGCCTAGAGCAGGCGGCCGCCTCCCCTCCCGGGGCGCTGGGGACAGCCTCAGGCGCACCTGCTCTCCCACGCGCTGTCCCCGGAGTCCCCTCCCTGTCGGAACAGCCCTGCCTCTGGGAACCAACCTTCTCCAGGGAGGGGCTGTCAAAGCTCTCGATCTGGTTGTTCAGCTCTTTGCTCAGACGCAGGCTCCAGTTGGAACCCCGAGTCTTCTTGAGGGAGTTTCTCAGAAACTGGGGGTGGGGGAGAAGGCAGAGGTGCGCAGTGCTCAGAGGGCTGTGTGCCTTGAGCAGTGACTGTCCCTCTCTAGCGCCTTCCCCGGCCTCTGGAGGGCTTCGCCCTCTCAGCCCCGACCCAGAGCCAGTGCTGTGTGGGCTTGGGGGCTGCCGGGAGGGCTCCCCTGGGCCGCCTCCGGGGCTTCTGGTTTCCAGGCTGGGGTGTCGTGCTGTGGCTGCTTGTGCTCCCCAAGCCTTCTGACAGGAGGGGGACGTGTTCCCTAGGGGCTCCTCAACTCCCCACTGCCCCCCACCCCGGCCTCAGGCTGCGGGATCGCCTCTACCTGAATCAGCTTGTCCTCCCACATCTTCTGGTTCCACGTAAACTCAGTGTGTTCTGCAGAGAGAAGGCCACCCGCGCTCCTGCCTCCTGCCGCTCCTCCATGCCGCCTCCCAAATGCAGCAGCTGGGGTCCTCCGTGGACGGGCTCCCCACACGCCGCACTTCCCTCCCCACCCTCCCAGGGACCAGAGTAGGCTGTGCTGGCCACCGGGAGCCTGGGCACCCTGGCTCAGGCCACGTGACTTGTACACGGCAGGTACACAGATGGAGGGTGGCTCACACGCCCCAGCCTCCTTTGCTCAGATCAGGTGGTTAGTACATTGCATGTACACTAGGGGTGTGTGTGAGGAGATCACAAACGCACTCTGAGCTTCTTTGCTCAGGCCACATGACTGGCACCCAGCGGGTACGCGGTGGGGGGTGGGGAGTGACTCACACAAGCACCGCAGGCTCCTTTGCTCAGGCCACATGTTTAGTACCCAGCGAGTACACCAATGTGTGCAGGATGCTGGCTTGTGAACGCAACTTGGGCTCCTTTGCTCAGAGCCAGGTGATTAGTACACAGCATGTACACTAGGGGTGTGTGTGGGGTATCACACATGCACTCTGGGCTCCTTTGCTCAGGCTACAAGACTAGCACCAGTGGGTACACTGCAAGGCGGGGGTGACTCACACAAGTACCACAGGCTCCTTTGCTCAGGCCACACGTCTAGTACCTGGCATGTGCACTTAGGGGGTGGCTTGCACACGCACCCGGGACATCTCACCTTCCAGGTACTTCACCAGCAGCGGGATCTCCAGTTCCCACATGTCAGCCATGGAGGGGGCGATGCTCTGGCTCAGGGTCTTCAGCAGGTTGAGCATGGCGATCCCGCGGCCCTCCCCCTTGTAGGGGGATGACATCAGTACCTGGGGAACACCGAGACTCCAGTGGGGCCCCTCCTGTGCTGGGCAGCCCCAGGCCCCGTGCACCCTAACCTGAGGCCTCGCTGTCTGAGCCCATAAAGGGAGAGTTGGATAGGATGGGGCCTTTCAAGCAGAGCTCCGAGGATTCCCAGGATCAGAGCATCCCTGCAGAGGATGCTGAAGAGAGGAAAAGAGAAACGAGAGCGCAGACTCCCTCCCCACCCAGGGTTCCATGGAGCTTGGAGCAGGGTCAACACAAGGAGGGAGATGCATGGGTGCAGGGCAGAGCTGACCCCCAGGGAAGGGCAGGCTGCTGACAATGTCCTGCAGATGCTTGGGGCCATTCAAAGGCCCAGCACAGAAATCTGGGAGCCTGCTGCCCTTGCCACATCTCCCCAGAGGGACGACTGGGGGCTGGAAAGCTCTGTCCTGCCAAGCATCCAGCTCCATGCTCCCCCTGGAGGCCCTGGGGATTAGGAGCTCATGGGAGGGGCAACGCAGGACACAGACGGGGCGAGGCCAGCGCACAGACCCCGTGAGCCACTCACCAGGAGACGGGCCAGCAGTTTCTGTGGCGCAGGCAGGTCCACTGGGGAGAGAAAGATACAGGATACTGAGGCTGCCCCGCTCCTGTGCCCTGGGGAGCTTCTCCCTGCAAGGTGCTACCCCAACAGCATCCCATCGCCCCCCAGAATGCAGAAGGGGTCAGGACAGGGGATTTTCCATAGAGAACATCATTACAACTAGCCATCCCAGGAAGAAGGCGCCTGGTGCTACAGGCTGGGTTTGAGAAGATGCCCCCCCCCTTGTTTTTTTCAGTTTAACAATTTATTTTAATTGGAGGCTAATTACTTTACAGTATTGTGGTGGGTTTTGCCATACATTGACATGAATCAGCCATGGTTGGACATGTGCTCCCCATCCAGACTCTCCCTCCCACCTCCCTCCCACCTCCCTCCCCATCCCATCCCTCAGGGTCATCCCAGTGCACTGGCCCTGAGCAACCTGTCTCATGCATCAAACCTGGACTGGCGATCTGTTTCACATATGGTAATAGACATGTTTCAAATCTATTCTCTCAAATCATCCCACCCTCGCCTTCTCCCACGGAGTCCAAAAGTCTGTTCTTTACATCTGTGTGCCTTTTGGTGTCTCGCATATAGAGTCATCGTTACCTTCTTTCTAAATTCCATATATATGCGTTAGTATACTGTGCTCTTTTCAGGATGTGCCCTCTTGGGCGTGCACACCAGGCTGGCCGTGAGAGTGTTTCTCTCCTACTGTGAGTCTTGGCCTTGTTGAGCCAACAGTAACTAGACACCCGCCCGTTCCCCTCCCCTCCCTCTGCAGGAGGCTGGGAGCCCAGGAGTAGCAGGAACTCACAGCATTTGGACCAGCGGCCGAGGGAGGGGCAGGCCTGCTGAGAAGCTGCAGGGAGGGGCGGCACCCAGGAGGGAGCCAGCCCCAGACTCAGGGTTGGGGCAGGAGGTAGACCAGGGGGTGATCTAGCCAGATGCTCAGAGCTGGCTCTGCCCTTCACCATCGCTGGGTCCTGTGAGGCTCCCAGTCACCTCCTGAAAGTGGACACATCCATCCTCAAAGCCCCAGGACCATGACAGCAGCCCCCTTGGATGGCAGGGTCCCCCGTAAGTAGGTTGGTCTAGTCGCTTTCTTGAGGGTCTGATGCTAACAAGTGTGTCATCAGAGGCGAGTGGGAGGGCCTGGTGGGGGTAGTTCCAGAGGACTCGGATGGGATATGCAGTCCTTCCAGAGGGCTCATGGGGGCCAGAGAGCTCACACTTGGGGGAAGCCTGAGCCAGGACCTGAGGTCTGGGCCAGGTTGGGGGGAAGGTGGGGACGAGAGGAGTGGGCTGCCAGAGGAAGAGTGTACGATTGTAACCTCCTGTGATTTGGTAAGGGTGGCCTCTTGGGCAAGGCCTGGCTCTCTGGGCTCTGGGCTGCTTCCTGGAGAAGGGGGAACCGTCCCAGCCACGGGGCAGCCCACCTGCCCAGTCCCTCCAGCTGGCGCAGGGGGGCTGCCCACCATGCCTGCTCTTGCTTGCGTTGGCCTCCTCGTCCTTGGCGTGCAGCTGGCGTTCGGCCAGGTTGGTGAGGCTGATGCAGATGGGGGTCAGGGCCTCCGTGTAGTCCGTCTCCATGATGTAGCACAGGAGCCTCACCCAGAACTCCTGGGGGTGGGCAGGGAGGGGGCACGGGGTCAGCTTGCGATGCTGAGCCTGCGGGCCTCACTCCACCCACATCCAGCACATCCTCTGACCAGCCCTCCCTCTAACCCCCAATCCCCTAGAGAGGCACACTGGGCCGGCAACCCAGCTGTGCTTGCCAACTGTGATGATCAGTTTCTGTGTCAGCTTGGCGAGTGAACACACAGTTATTTAATCAGGCACTAATCTAGGTGTGGCAGTGAAGGTATTTTGATGCAATCTGATGAAAGTCCAAAATCTGTATAGGAGGTTACTCTGGATAATGTGAGTTGACTTCATCAGTTCAGTTCAGTTCAGTTCAGTCACTCAGTGGTGTCCGACTCTGCGACCCCATGAATTGCAGCACACCAGGCCTCCCTGTCCATCACCAACTCCCGTAATTCACTCGGACTCACGTCCATCGAATCAGTGATGCCATCCAGCCATCTCATCCTTGGTCGTCCCCTTCTCCTCCTGCCCCCAATCCCTCCCAGCATCAGAGTCTTTTCCAATGAGTCACCTCTTCGCATGAGGTGGCCAAAGTACTGGAGTTTCAGCTCTAGCATCATTCCTTCCAAAGAAATCCCAGGGCTGATCTCCTTCAGAATGGACGGGTTGGATCTCCCTGCAGTCCAAGGAACTCTCAAGAGTCTTCTCCAACACCACACTTCAAAGACATCAATTCTTCAGCACTCAGCTTTCTTCACAGTCCAACTCTCACATTCATACATGACCACTGGAAAAACCATAGCCTTGACTAGATGGACCTTAGTCAGCAAAGTAATGTCTCTGCTTTTGAATATGCTATCTAGGTTGGTCATAACTTTTCTTCCAAGAAACAAGTGTCTTTTAATTTCATGGCTGCAGTCACCATCTGCAGTGATTTTGGAGCCCCCCAAAATAAAGTCTGACACTGTTTCTACTGTTTCCCCATCTACTACATGAAGTGATGGGACTGGATGCCGTGATCTTTGTTTTCTGAATGTTGAGCTTTAAGCCAACTTTTTCACTCTCCTCTTTCACTTTCACCAAGAGGCTTTTTAGTTCCTCTTCACTTTCTGCCATAAGGGTGGTGTCATCTGCATATCTGAGGTTATTGATATTTCTCCCGGCAATCTTGATTCCAGCTTGTCTTTCTTCCAGTCCAGCATTTCTCATGATGTACTCTGCATAGAAGTTAAATACGCAGGGTGACAATATACAGCCTTGACGTACTCCTTTTCCTAATTGGAACCAGTCTGTTGTTCCATGTCCAGTTCTAACTGTTTCTTCCTGACCTGCATACAGATTTCTCAAGAGGCAGGTCAGGTGGTCTGGTATTCCCATCTCTCTCAGAATTTTCCACAGTTTCTTGTGATCCACACAGTCAAAGACTTTGGCATAGTCGATAAAGCAGAAATAGATATTTTCCTGGAACTCTCTTGCTTTTTCCGTGATCCAGTGGATGTTGGCAATTTGATCTCTGGTTCATCTGCCTTTTCTAAAACCAGCTTGAACATCAGGGAGTTCACGGTTCACGTATTGCTGACGCCTGGCTTGGAGAATTTTGAGCATTACTTTACTAGCATGTGAGATGAGTGCAATTGTGCGGTAGTTTGAGGATTCTTTGGCATTGCCTTTCTTTGGGATTGGAATGAAAATTGATCTTTTCCAGTCCTGTGGCCACTGCTGAGTTTTCCAAACTTTGCTGGCATATTGAGTGCAGCACTTTCAAATAAACTCAGCTAGAATCCCATCATCTCCACTAGCTTTGTTCATAGTGATGCTTTCTAAGGCCCACTTGACTTCACATTCCAGGATGTCTGGCTCTAGATGAGTGATCACACCATTGTGATTATCCAGGTCGTGAAGACCTTTTTTGTACAGTTCTTCCGTGTATTCTTGCCACCTCTTCTTAATATCTTCTGCTTCTGTTAGGTCCAGACCATTTCTGTCCTTTATCGATCCCATCTTTGCATGAAATGTTCCCTTGGTATCTCTAATTTTCTTGAAGAGATCTCTAGTCTTTCCCATTCTGTTGTTTTCTTCTATTTCTTTGCATTGATCACTGAAGAAGGCTTTCTTATCTCTTCTTGCTATTCTTTGGAACTCTGCATTCAGATGCTTATATCTTTCCTTTTCTCCTTTGCTTTTCGCCTCTCTTCTTTTCACAGCTATTTGTAAGGCCTCCCCAGACAGCCATTTTGCTTTTTTGCATTCCTTTTCCATGGGGATGGTCTTGATCCCTGTCTCCTGTACAATGTCACGAACCTCATTCCATAGTTCATCAGGCACTCTATCTGTCAGATCTAGGCCCTTAAATCTATTTCTCACTTCCACTGTATAATCATAAGGGATTTGATTTAGGTCATACCTGAATGATCTAGCGGTTTTCCCTGCTTTCTTCAATTTAAGTCTGAATTTGGTAATAAGGAGTTCATGATCTGAGCCACAGTCAGCTCCCGGTCTTGTTTTTGTTGACTGTATAGAGCTTCTCCATCTTTGGCTGCAAAGAATATAATCAATCTGATTTTGACATTGACCATCTGGTGATGTCCATGTGTAGAGTCTTCTCTTGTGTTATTGGAAGAGGATGTTTGCTATGACCAGTGCATTTTCTTGGCAAAACTCTCTTAGTCTTTGACCTGCTTCATTCTGCATTCCAAAGCCAAATTTGCCTGTTACTCCAGGTGTTTCTTGACTTCCTACTTTTGCATTCCAGTCCCCTATAATGAAAAGGACATCTTTTTGGGGTGTTAGTTCTAAAAGGTCTTGTAGGTCTTCATAGAACCATTCAACTTCAGTTTCTTCAGCATTACTGGTTGGGGCATAGACTTGGATAACTGTGATATTGAATGGTTTGTCTTGGAGACGAACAGAGATCATTCTGTCATTTTTGAGATTGCATCCAAGTACTGCACTTCGGACTCTTTTTGTTGACCATGATGGCTACTCCATTTCTTCTGAGGGATTCCTGCCCGCAGTAGTAGATATAATGGTCATCTGAGTTAAATTCACCCATTCCAGTCCATTTTAGTTCACTGATTCCTAAAATGTCGACATTCACTCTCGCCATCTCTTGTTTGACCACTTCCAATTTGCCTTGATTCATGGACCTGACATTCCAGGTTCCTATGCAATATTGCTCTTTACAGCATCGGACCTTGCTCCTATCACCAGTTACATCCACAACTGGGTATTGTTTTTGCTTTGGCTCCATCCCTTCATTCTTTCTGGAGTTATTTCTCCACTGATCTCCAGTAGCATATTGGGCACCTACTGACCTGGGGAGTTCCTCTTTCAGTATCCTACCATTTTGTCTTTTCATACTGTTCATGGGATTCTCAAGGCAAGAATACTGAAGTGGCTTGCCATTCCCTTCTCCAGTAGACCACATTCTGTCATCAAATCAGTTGAGGGTAAGAACAGTTTTCCCTGAGGAAGGAGAGAGCTTGCTTGCCTCAAGGTTGCAGCCTCAGCATGAGGAGCAAGCATGAGTCTTCAGCCTGCCGGCCTACCCCCTAAATTTCAGACTTGCCAGCCTTCACAACTGCACAATATATATGTTGTTGTTCAGTTGCTCAGTCATGTCCGACTCTTTGTGACCCCATGGACTGCAGCATGGCAGGCCTCCCTGTCCTTCACCATCTCCCAGAGTTTGCCCAAACTCGTCCATAGAGTCAGTGATGCCATCCAACCATCTCATCCTCTGTTGTCCCCTTCTCCTCCTGCCTTCAAGCTTTCCCAGCACCAGGGTCTTTTCCAATGAGTCGGCTCTTCTCATCAGGTGGCCAAAGTATTGGAGCTTCAATTTCACCATCAGTCCTTCCAGTGAATATTCAGAGTTGATTTCCTTTTGCATTGACTGTTTGGACCTTCTTGCTGTCCAAGGGACTCTCAAGAGTCTTCTCCATCACCACAATTCTAAAGCATCAGTTCTCTGGCACTCCCCCTTTTTTATGGTCCAACTATCTCATCTGTACATGACTCCTGGAAAAACCATAGCTTTGACTATAAAGATCTCTGTCTGCGAAGTAATGTCTCAGCTTTTTAATATGCTGTCTAGGTCTGTCATAGCTTTTCTTCCAAGGAGCAAGAATCTTTTAATTTCATGGCTGCATTCACCATCTGTAGTGATTTTGGAGCCCAAGAAAATAAAGTCTGTCACTGTGTCCATTGTTTCCCCATCTACTTGCTGTGAAGTGATCAGATTGGATGCCATGATCTTTGTTTTCTAAATATTCAGTTTTAAGGCAGCCTTTTCACTCTCTTCTTGCACCTTCATCAAGAGGCTCTTTAGTTCCTCTTTGCTTTCTGCCATAAGGGTGGCGTCATCCGCATATCTGAATTTATTGATATTTTTGAGATGCACACACACACACACACATCTCCTACTAGTTCTATTTCTCTACAGATTCTTACAGCCGTGACTCTAGCCTTCCAGCTTCACCCTGCCATCTCCCATCTCACCAGATGATCACTGAACACCCCCAGTGACCCTGATTCCCTTTAGCCCCACTCCCACCCCTAGGAGTTTGGGGTGAGCTCCTGTGCTACTAACAAGCACAGTTGCTTGATGTGTTCTAGCGATCAGGACTAGAACCCCTGGCTACTGGGTTCCCCCAGGGATGTAGCATAATGAACAGGAAAGAGCATTTTTATCCTGGCTCCACTCTTTATCAGCTTAGAATCCTTGAGCAACTTAATGAGTCCCTCTGAGCCTCAGTTTCCTCATTTATAAAAGCTAGGTAATAATAACAACAGACCTTACCTTCCTTACAGGGTGGTTGGGATAATTAAGTAAGACTCTAGTTGCTACACATCTGGCACAGTACCTGCCACGTGTGATTAATGAATTGTTACCATTATTATTATTATTACTATAACTATTATTTCTGTAATTAAGAGAAGCTGCCACTGGATGGGGAGCATCTGGCCCATGGTCTCGATTAATAGACAATGATTCCCTCCATACGCAGTCATGGTAAACTTTCCCTATCTTATTGCTATGTCACATTGTAATGCAATTAAAAATGGACACGTTTGTTTCCCCTAAAGCCTGTGAACAACTTGGGGGGTCATCCTGAGCCTTCCTGTGTATGCCCTGATGACTTACACACAGTTGGAACTCATGAATGTTTGTGAAATGTAATCCCTAGAATCATTTATTTGCACACTCACACATATACACACATGCATGCATATGCATGGGCTTCCCAAGTGGCCCTAGTGGTGAAGAATCTTCCTGCCAGTACAGAAGACACAGGTTTGATCCTTGGGTCAGGAAGATCTTCTGGAGTAGGAAATGGCACCCCACTCCAGTATTCTTGCCTGGAAAATTCTATGGGCAGAGGAGCCCGGTGGGCTACAGTCCATGGGGCCACAATTAATCAGACATACTGAGCGACTGAATACACACACACACGTGCACACACACACACACACACACACACACACGCCTGGACTGAGGGGCTTTAAGTTAATGGATGCATTTCAAGCAATAAGTCAAGTGATACGTATTAGGCCTACTGTGTGCCAAGCACTGCCCTGGTGAAGATAATAAGGGCCCACGAAGGAACTGAATCTTGAAAACAAGCTCAGGTAATTGGAAGATCTGGGGCCCCCCATCCTCCCGGGTAGTGGCAATGGGAGCAGCAATAGTGCAGAATTCTGGGCCTGTGCTATCGTCCCCTCACAGCCTAGCACAGCACAGACATGAGCCGTCAGCCCCAGTGGGCCAGCCCAGTGGGCCAACTCACATTGGTCATCCCGCTGACAGAAGAGGTTATGATCTTCACGGTGTCCATGGTGACCTTGTGGACCATCTTCTCCTCTAGGTCCCTCTGATAAAAGTTGTCCCTGCGGTTGGTCTGGAAGACAGAACCAAGGAGTGCCTGCTTGTGGGCCAGCAGGAGCTTGCCATGGGCTCAGCCGTGGTTTCCTCTCCCGCAAGAGGCTTGACACCCAGACACTGAGTCTCCCAGATGCCCAGAGCTGTGCACATGTTTCACTGTTTTCTAGACCCCTGGCAAGCTTCCTGTGTGTGTCTGTGCGCATGTACACGCATGCAGGTTCATCGAGCAGTGCTCTTTCCTCAATGCAGTGGAAACCATTTCCAAAGCCCAGCTGCTCCATCATCACTCACCAGTTTGTAGGTAGACAAGGTCAGCTGCACAGACACATACTTCAGGCCCCAACCTTTGATCCTGTCCTGGAAGCCGGACAGGGCCAGCTGCCCGATGATGCGGAGAATGGCCATCCTCACCTGAGAGGCCAGAGCACAGACATGCTGGGCACTAGAGGTTCCGCCTCCTGCACCCAACCCCATGACACGAGACAGCTAGGGTCTGAGGGTGCTGTGGTCTGGAAGGGGTCTCCGGGGCTACCTGGCTGCTGCCCACTCTGTCCACCACCTCATCCAGGTGACTCTGCCTGCCTTATCCAGGGGACCCTGCTCAGCAGCAGGCCTACCCAGGAGCCTCATCTAAGCCCTTCAGAGACATGAGCACAGTGCTTTCTCTGTAGAGTTGCTCCATCCTCAGGAAGCCCTAGCGAGAACCACCTGATTCTTCTCCTGGGCTCCCCAGAGCTCATACATGGGGATGACACAGAACAAGCCTATTCCCTCTACCCCTGACATCCTCCAGGTATTAAAGACAGCTCTGCCTCAGGCTCAAGACCGAGTGCCCCGTTCCCTCCCTGGTTTGTGCAAACCCTCACCGTCCTGAACTGCACCCCCAGGACGTGAGGGGTCAGTCGCAGGGTCTGTGTCCAGAAGCCAAGCTATTCTCCAGGGGGCCGAGGCTGGAGTGGCCAAGATGGTGGGTTTTTTTAACCTTTATTTGCAGAGTTGCTTTTCTCAAATGTGGTAATGACCTTACAAAACACCTAGCTAGCCAAGCAGCTTGGGCTGACGCTTGGTGTGTTTGGCCCCTCCTCTGTCCAGGGTGGTGTCGGAGACCCTTTACAGGAAAAACTCCAGATTCTTGGTGACAGGAAGGGTCTTGGGGGAGGGGCCACAGCTTCAAGGAGCCTTATTCTTCTCTAGCCCCACTCAGGACTGGCTGGGAAGGTAGGTTTTCCATCAAAGGGCCTTCCTTGAGAAGGCAGCCCCACCTCCATGCACAGAGGGGAGGGGTGGGCAAGCAGGCTGTAGCTGATGAAGAAGGCGCTCTGACTTCCCTCCACTTGCCCTGCAGAGGCCCAGCACACACCCCCTTTCTAGGTCTCTCCACCCTGTTACCTTGGACCGGGTGTCGGAGAGAGTGTTCTTGACCACCCGGATGGCCAGGAAGATGGTCCTGATGTTCATTTTGGGCTCTGAAAGAGGAAAACCCGCCTGGAGGTCCACTGGCCTCAGGGCTGGGCTCTGAGGAGATGCCCAGAAGTGGTGAGGCCTCGCCTTCCCCCTTCCATGGGAAACAGGGGTTCGGGGACTCACCCATGCCATGCCTCCTGAGAACCTCTGTCTCCCCCCACAAGCTCCAGGCTGCTGCCCTCAGAAGCCACCCGGTGCTCTCAGTGCCCGCCCACCCAGCCCAGGGTCGTCGTCTTCATGCCTCACTCCCTTGGCCTTTGCATCGCATGGTTTTCTTTGGAAACTAGTGGACTCTCCTTGAGGGCAGGGTCTCCTCCTAAGAGCTCGGTGGTTCCCTCAGTGGGACACACAGGGCCAGACACACAGCGGACACACGGAGACCGCGGCACCCAGCTGCGGAGGCTGGGGCTCCAGGGCCAGGCTGCTGCGCTCAGGCTCTGGCTCCACCACAGCCCGGCTGTGTGACCTCGGGGACTTACTCAGCCCCTCTGAGCCTCAGCTTCCTCCCCTGTAAAAGGTGGACACTGAGAGCATGTCCTCACTAAATCTCTGAGCAGTGACACAAGTTAAAACACACAGGGGCTGGTGTGCAAGAGTGCTGTGTGTGTGCTGGAGGGAGGGCTGATGGGGAAGATTAGGGAGGTGAGAAAGAGCCTGGAGAAGGCTCTCGAGAGGTTGGCTTGGACAGAACCACAGTCAGGCACTCAGGGTGTTGCTACACTCAAGTCTAGGTGTTACTAGACGTCACTGCAGGAGGAGGAATAAGAGGAAAGGAGGTTGGGGTGGAAGACGGCGGGAATTCAGGCACCAAGGGACAATGTTACACTTAAGAGTTTTTCATCTCTAAAATGGAAACCTTTTTTTCTGATTATAAAAATAGTCTGTGTTCACTGAGAAATTAAAAGACAAGCAGTCTTCACAGTTTAGGTGTATCCTCCTAAACTCATTTATGCATAAATGAGCACCTAGATTACTTTCACATAACCGAGGTCATGGAGGTGGAGACGATGGAATTCCAGTTGAGCTGTTTCAAACCCTAAAAGATGATGCTGTAAAAGTGCTGCACTCAATATGTCAGCAAATTTGGAGAACTCAGCAGTGGCCACAGGACTGGAAAAGGTCAGTTTTCATTCCAATCCCAAAGAAAGACAATGCCAAAGAATGCTCAAACTACCACACAATTGCACTCATCTCACACGCTAGTAAAGTAATGCTCAAAATTCTCCAAGCCAGGCTTCAGAAATACATGAACAGTGAACTTCCAGATGTTCAAGCTGGTTTTAGAAAAGGCAGAGGAACCAGAGATCAAATTGCCAACATGTGATGGGTCATCAAAAAAACAAGAGAGTTCCAGAAAAACATCTATTTCTGCTTTATTGACTATGCCAAAGCCTTTGACTGTGTGGAACACAATAAACTGTGGTAAATTCTGAAAGAGATGGGAATACCAGACCACCTGACCTGCCTCTTGAGAAACCTGTATGCAGGTCAGGAAGCAACAGTTAGAACTGGACATGGAACAACAGACTGGTTCCAAATAGGAAAAGGAGTACGTTAAGGATGTATATTGTCACCCTGCTTATTTAACTTATATGCAGAGTATATCATGAGAAACACTGGGCTGGAAGAAGCACAAGCTGGAATCAAGATTGTCAGGAGAAATCTCAATCACCTCAGATATGCAGATGACACCACCCTTATGGCAGAAGGTGAAGAAGAACTAAAGACACTCTTGATGAAAGTGAAAGAGGAGAGTGAAAAAGTTGGCTTAAAGGTCAACATTCAGAAAAAAAGATCATGACATCTGGTCCCAAAACTTCATGGCAAATAGATGGGGAAACAGTGGTTGACTTTATTTTTTTGGGCTCCAAAATCACTTCAGATGGTGACTGCAGCCATGAAATTAAAAGACGCTTACTCCTTGGAAGGAAAGTTATGACAAACCTAGACAACATATTAAAAAGCAGAGATATTACTTTGTCAACAAAGGTCCGTCTAGTCAAGGCTATGGTTTTTCCAGTAGTCATGTGTGGATGTGAGAGTTGGACTATAAAGGAAGCTGAGCGCTGAAGAATTGATACTTTTGATGCTTCTCCAACTGCGGTGTTGGAGAAGACTCTTGAGAGCCCCTTGGACTGCAAGGAGATCCAACCAGTCCATTCTAAAGGCGATCAGTCCTGGGTGTTCATTGGAAGGACTGATGTTGAAGCTAAAATTCCAATACTTTGGCCACCCGATTTGAAGAGCTGACTCACCTGAAAAGACCCTGATGCTGGGAAAGATTGAGGGCAGAAGGAGAAGGGGCTGACAGAGGATGAGATGGTTGGATGGCATCACCAACTCAATGGACATGAGTTTGGGTAACCTCCGGGAGTTGGTAATGGACAGGTAGGCCTGGCGTGCTGCAGTTCATGGGGTCACAAAGAGTTGGACATGACTGAGAGACTGAACGGAACTGAAATGAACCGAGGTCATGATATATATAACTGTCCCACGCTGTACTGCTATACTTAATATACAAAGAGCGGCTTTTCCATGAAAAAGATGGTATAATATTCCATATGTGGCTATGTGTGCTTGTATGTGAAGTTGCGTCAGTCATTTCCAACTCTCTGTGACCCAATGGACTGTAGCCCTCCAGGCTTATCTGTCCATGGGGATTCTCCAGGCAAGAATAGTGGAGTGGGTTGCCATGTCCTCGTCCAGGGAACCTTCCCAACCCAGGGACTGGACTTGCGTCTCTTATGTCTCCTGCATTAGCAGGCGGGCCCTTTACCACTAGTGCCACCTAGGAAGCCCATATAAGGCTATGAAGTGAAGTGAAGTGAAGTGAAGTCACTCAGTCGTGCCCGACTCTTTGCGACCCCGTGGACTGTAGCCTGGCAGGCTCCTCTGTCCATGGGATTTTCCAGGCAAGAATACTGGAGTGGGTTGCCATTTCCTTCTCCATATAAGGCTATACTATTATTAATTCCACAAATTTCTTGTAGAAAAACATGTAGATTGTTTTTGATGTTTTGCTTCTATGCACAGTGTTATAAGGAACATCTTTATCCAATTGCCTTTGGGCAATTAATTCCTTCAGACAGCTGATAAAATGTTAGATTTTGAGCCCAAGTTTTGGGCCTTATCCAAGTGAGCATCCAGCATGGTTTATCAGTTTACACCCTTGACAAGGAAGTATCGGCGGGTTGTTTCTTGTATTCTAGACCAGGGATTAGCAAAGTCTAGCCCTAAGTCTAATTCCAGCCCAAAGTCTGTGTCTGTAGATACAGCTTTATTGGAACACAACTGTGCTCTGAAGTTATAACTGCTTCTGCTCTACAATGGCAAATTTGCGTAACTGTCACAGACTGGGAGGTCTGCAAAGCTGAAAATATTCTTGCTATCTGCCCTTCTGTAGAAAAATGGGTAGGTCAACTCTAGTCATTATCATCTCTGCCCATCAGATAGGTAAAAAGGAGTCTCACTGTGGCACTCCAGTATTTGGGCCTGGAGAATTCCATGGACTGTATAGTTAGTTCGTGGGGTCACAGTCAGACGTGACTGAGCAACTTTCACTTTCACTGTTGCTTAAATTTTCATTTCTGTATGAGATGGGTTGACTGTCAGGAGAAGGTCTTTCACATACAGTTGCTCAGTTTGTGTACTGCACAAGGATATGCAGCTGAAGGGCTGAACTGAAGCCAGCCATGCACTTCTCAGGGCTTTCAAGGTTGTGCTAGTGGAAAAGAACTCGCCTGCCAATGCAGGAGACATGAGAGATGTGAGTTTGATCCCTGGGTCAGGAAGATTCGCTGGAGGAGGAAATGGCAACCCACTCCAGTATTGTTGCCTGGAGAATCCCGTGGACAGAGGAGCCTGGCGGGCAAACAATGGGACATGACTGAAGCAACTGAGCACAGCCCGTGTGGTTCTCACATCATGCAAAAACAAATGCTGCCAGTAGAGGGCACCTTGTTCAAATTCAAGCGGATGCTCTGAGCCGCTGCTCTTGGGAACCGCGATTTCCTATGGATAGCAAGGCCAGGTTTAGGGTTTGGGCTTAGGGATTCGGAAGCAGGGTTTCAGACTTAAGTTTTGGCACTGGGTCAATGGGGCTTTAGGGCTACATCTACACTGTGGATCTAGGCTTTATATTTAGCCTTTCATTTGCCTTTGGGAGTTATACTAGGATTTGGGCAAATGGTTTGAAATTCAGGCTCAGGTAGAAGCTGGGATTCAGGGTTGAAGAAGAGGGGCGAGGGTGTGCAGGGTGGGACCCAAGGCCGGTGTAGGTTCAAGGATAGGAAACACGAAGCTACGGAGAGCCCTGACTCCGTGACCCACCCAGCAGGGTCTAAAAGAGAGAAAATGGTCCAGGGACTTCCCTGGAAGTCCAGTGCTTAAGATTCTGTGCTTCCAACGCAGGGGGCAAGGGTTCGATCTCCGGTCAGGGCACTAAGATCCCACATGCCACCTCAGGGTGCGGCCAAAAATTTAAGGGGAAAAAAAAAAAAAAGGCCAGATATGAGTGAAACCTGCCACCCTAGCTCCCGCCCGGTCTTCTTGCGGGGTGAGTGCTCACCATCTGCGCTCACCACTGCCCTGATCAGGGCCAGGGTCCCCACGCGGACGGCCTCCTTGCTCATCTCCATCTGGCTGAGGAAGAACTTCATCAGCTCCTTGGGGTAGGAGCGGGCTGCAGGGGGTGGGGGGAAGGACGTCTTTAGTCGTGCCCCGAGTCGAGAGCAGCAGAGCGACAAGGCAGCCCCGGGGCCCGACGCTCAGAGGGGGCCGGCACTCCCGAGGGCTCCCGGGGGCCCGGGGCGCCTCACCAAGGGCTATGAAGCAGTGCACGGTCTCTGTCAGGTTCTGGCTGCTGTACTGCTGCTGGGCGGGGGCCCTGGAGCACACCTGGGGCGGGGGAGGCAGGAGGTGGAGAGGTCAGCTCCACAGAGGGGCACACGAGCAGGAGCCCCACCTGTGCCTCGCCCGCGGCAGGAGGCCTGTGGCATCGGGACGGGGTCCCCACCGCCACCCTGCCACCTGGAGCCCTGGTCCACACACCACCCGCCCCCAGTCCGCCTCCCCTGACCCGCCCTCAGCCCGCCTCGCTGACCCGCCCTCAGCCCGCCTCCTCTGACCCGCCTCCCCTGACCCGCCCTCAGCCCGCCCCCACCCCGCCTCCCTGACCCACCCCCACCCCGCCTCCCCTGACCCGCCCCCAGCCCGCCTCCCTGACCCGTCCCCAGAGCCCCTCCCCTGACCCGCCCCCAGCCCGCCTCCCCTGACCCGCCCTCAGCCCGCCTCCCTGACCCGCCCTCAGCCCGCCTCCTCTGACCCGCCTCCCCTGACCCGCCCTCAGCCCGCCCCCACCCCGCCTCCCTGACCCACCCCCACCCCGCCTCCCCTGACCCGCCCCCAGCCCGCCTCCCTGACCCGTCCCCAGAGCCCCTCCCCTGACCCGCCCCCAGCCCGCCTCCCCTGACCCGCCCTCAGCCCGCCTCCCTGACCCGCCCTCAGCCCGCCTCCTCTGACCCGCCTCCCCTGACCCGCCCTCAGCCCGCCCCCACCCCCGCCTCCCTGACCCACCCCCACCCCGCCTCCCCTGACCCGCCCCCAGCCCGCCTCCCTGACCCGTCCCCAGAGCCCCTCCCCTGACCCGCCCCCAGCCCGCCTCCCCTGACCCGCCCCCACCCCGCCTCCCTGACCCGCCCGCAGAGCCCCTCCCCTGACCCGCCCCCAGAGCCCCTCCCCTGACCCGTCCCCAGAGCCCCTCCCCTGACCCGTCCCCAGAGCCCCTCCCCTGACCCGCCCCCAGAGCCCCTCCCCTGACCCGCCCCCAGAGCCCCTCCCCTGACCCGTCCCCAGAGCCCCTCCCCTGACCCGCCCCAACCCCGCCTCCCCTGACCCGCCCCCAGCCCGCCTCCCTGACCCGTCCCCAGAGCCCCTCCCCTGACCCGCCCCCAGCCCGCCTCCCCTGACCCGCCCCGGAGAAGGCCCGGCCAGGAGAAGGCCCCGCCCCGCGCGACCCTGGCGCTCACCTGGACGTGCAGCTCCGTGAAGATGGTGTGCAGCTGCATCTGCGGGACGGGGCTGTTGGTGATGACGGACATCTCTAGGATCTGCCTCAAGACCTGCCGCGGGCGGGAAACGGTGGCAGGTGACCTTCGACCGACTCAGGTCACACGCCAGACCTTTGCTCCTTGACGTGCTCCCTGCTCTGGAGGTATCAGTATCCCCTGGGAGTTGGGCAGAAAGGCCACCTCTCGAGCTCCGCCCAGACCCCTGAGTCCGACTCTGTTTCCAGCCGCCTCTGAGGATTGCCGTGGACACTACAGCTCGGCAGGGCTGCACTAGGGCCACTGAGCGTGGCGTTCAAGGCCTTCTTCCCCTCTCTCTTCTAGTCACCGGGAGGTGCATTCCAACTTTTAGACAGAGCATCTGCACGCGGCTCCCCAGATATGGCAGGTTCATTTCTGTTCCCAGCTTTCACGAGGCGAAGGGTCTCACCTCGTCTGTAAATGAGTGACCCCATTCACAGTATACAACACCCCAAGTCACAGCTCAGCTCAGAATCTTGCAAAAACTCCATCTCACACACATTCAAGGCTGGTAAGAGGTTGAATGGTGTTCCCTCCCAGAATCCATGTCCACCCAGAACCTCAAAATGTGACCTCACTTGGAAACAGGGTCTTTGCAGACATAATTAGTTATGGCTCTCAAGATGAGATCACCCTGACAACACCTTAGATCCAGGCACCGCTGTCTTTATGAGAAGAGAAGACACAGAGAGAGAGACCCAGAGATGGCCATGTGATGAAGGAGGACACTGGAGTGACGCAGTGCCTGGGCCACCAGAAGCTGGAAGGGCAAGATTCTCCCCCAGAGCCTGCAGAAGGAGCACAGCCTGCCAACACCTTGACTTCAGAGTGCCGGCCTCCAGGACCATGATGGAACACATTTCTGTTGTTTTAAGCTACCTGCCTCCTGGTTCTTTGTTACAACAGCCTTAGGAAACCGGTATGATAGTTGTGGCCTCACTGTGGGCCCCAGAACCCTTTGAGGTATCATCCTTTCTGCCTGGCTTCCCTGGTGGCTCAGAGAGTAAAGAATCTGCCTGCAACATGAGAGACCTGGCTTCGATTTCTGGGCCGGGAAGATCCCCTTGAGAAGGAACAGGCAACCACTCTAGTATTCTTGCCTGGGAAATCCCACAGACAGAGAATCCTGGTGGGATACAGTCCATGGGGTTGCGAAGAGTCAGACATGACTGAGTGACTAACATACGTGGAACAGCAGCATCTATCTCTTGGCAATTGGGCAAGTGCCAGGTCCCGTGGCTCCATCTCCCACCCGGACGACACCCCACGGGACACTCAGGAGCCCGAAATACCCTAAGCCCCCAGCCCAGGCCCCTCACCTGCGTGATGAAGAGTGCCTCCAGGCTGCCCTGGTACTCTGCCAGCAGCAGGGGGATGTAGTCGTATACCTGCTCCCGTAGGTCATCATTGGGCAGGAGGAGGCTCAGCATGGGCTTCAGGGACTTGATGACCCCCAGCTTCACCTAGCACAGGAGCCGGGTCTCTAGACCCCCTCAGCCAGGACCCCCTGTGGCATCGGCCCCAGCCTCGGAATCAAGGACAGGTGACAGAGGGGACCTTGGAGTAGGGTCCAGGCCTCCCCCGGGCCCCACAGGTGCGAAGCCTGTCCCCCGAGTCCTGATCTGTCACTCAGGGGACCTTGGACAGGTACTCAACCTATTTGTGTGTCTGTTTCCTCATTTGTAAAACAGTCCTGTGGCCCAGAGTTGGCATGGAAGTGGCTCCCACAAGTGAACCACTCGGAGAGGGCCCGGCACACGTGTAACAGGGACTCTGGTCCAGCAACTCCAGGGGCCTTTATTGAGACATCTCTCCAGGGCCCCCGTGGCTCTGCCATTAATCAGGTCTCCACCTCCTTGGACCCCATGGTGTCTCAGCTCCGCCAGCTGCACAGGCTGGAGAGCGATGCCCCAAGGACCACGGGCTCCCACCCCCACCCAGCAGGGCCTGTCTCACCTCCGGGTTGTTGTTCCGCAGCCACACCGTCACGAAGTAGCGATACATGGGGAACAGTTTCACTGCAAACTGGTCCTCAGTCATCACGGGGTACACGCTGTCCTCCAGGTGCCTCAGGTAAAACTGCACTGTCTCGCAGAAGGTCTCCATGGCTGCTCCGGGGGATGTGCAGTGAGCCCCAGGGGGCAGGACGCAGAACAAAGACTTCCAGGGCTGCCTCCTCAGGAGGAGCCCTCACACTTCCCTAACCAGCAGCTTACTGAGACGGCCAAAGATGCTGCTAGAAAAATCTCCTGCGTTCCTCTCTGTCTGCCTTTCCAACCCCCCTCCCAGCTCCCTAAGTTTTGTCCTGCATGAAGCCCCTCCCTGTCTGAGGGTGAAAGACTCCCCCCGAGGGGCGGAGCACACAGGTGTGACTGGGCCCCCGGCCTTGAGGTTCATGTGGCAAGGTCAAGGGTGAGACCTGGAAGAAGACTTTTTCACTCAGATCCTGGGGACTCCAAAGCAAAGAGTGGCAAACACATTTTGTCCTACTTTTCTCAGGTATTGGGGATTTGGGCTCACAAAAACATGGCATAATTAAAACCTGGGGCAAGGTGATCAGACATAAATGACCCACATCAAGCCCAAGCTGGGACTGTTTGCCTGGTCTCCTTCTCCTGTGATTCCCACTGCCCTTTTATCTCTGTCTACCCACTGCCTCCATTCGGCACCCTGATTGGGCCAGACCTGCAGGCCCAGGTGGGACACTTACCACCACAGATCACCTGGCGCATCTTGGCTTCATTGGCGAGCCTCAGCATGGTGAACATGGTGGCCAGGGTGATGCCCATGTATGGCATGAACTCAAACACTGCAGGGTGTGGGCAGAGGTCTCAAGGAGTCGGAGGAGGAGGGTCAGCAGAGAGGACAACACCACCGCCCACACCTGCAGTACCCAGAACAGGGCCAGGGTACCCCTTTGCATGGGCTGGGCCACAGGAGAGGGTAGGAGGCAGGGGAGGTAAGAAGTGTGAGCTGGGAGCAGGTGAAGGGGAGGGGAGATGGGAGGGGGGAGTGGGGGGGGAGGAGGAGGGAGGGAGGAGAAGAGGGGAGAACGGGGAGGGGAGACCTCACCACCCCCCCAACCCTCTCCCAGTCTCCCCTCCAGTTTCCCCGTCTTCCCTCCCCTCTCCCCTCCCCTCCACACCCCTCCCTGGCGTCTGCCTCCCCCCCCCCCCACCGCCCCTGTCTCCCCTTTCCTCTCCCCTCCCCTCCCCTCCCGTCTCCCTGTCGACCCTGCCCTCCCTCCAGAGAAAGGGAAACTGGGAAACTGGAGGAGAGGAGAGGGGAGGAGAGATGGGGGGGTGGGGGAGAGGGGAGGCATAAGGGAGAGGGGAGAGGGAAGGAGAGGGGAGATGGGGGAAGGGGAGACGGAGGAGGGGAGGGGAGATGAGGGAGGGGAAGGCAGACCTCCCCCAGTCTCCATCCCTCTCCCCATCTCCCCCCTCCTCTCCCCCTTCTCCCCTTCCCCCTCCCCCAACCCCTTCCCTTTCCCTGTCTCCCTCTCCTCTCCCCTCCATCTCCCAGGACAGGGAAGGAGACTAGGGGAGGGGGGAAGGGAAGGGGAGAAGGGGGAAGAGGAGGAGGAGGGGGAGGGGGGAGTGGGGGAGGGTGGATGGGGGAGGGGAGACGGAGACTGAGGAGGGGAGACAGGGAGAGGGGAGGGGGATGAGAGGATGGGGTGGGGAGAGCGGAGGGAAGGGAGGGGAGGGGCAATGGGGGGAGGGTAGGGGCGGAGGAAAAGAAGGAAGAGCCCTGCCCTTCCTGGGGCCTCAGGGAACAGAGACAAGGCAGGGGGTGGGCCTCCCAAGCCGCCACTCTGTTGTCTCAGAAACAGTTTTCATTTCAATCCCAAAGAAAGGCAGTGCCAAAGAATGCTCAAACTACCACACAACTGCACTCATCTCACACGCTAGTAAAGTAATGCTCAAAAGTCTTCAAGCCCGGCTTCAGCAACACATGATCTGTGAATTTCCAGATGTTTAAGCTGATTTTAGAAAAGGCAGAGGAACCAGAGATCAAATTGCCAGCATTCGCTGGATCATCGAAAAAGCAACAGAGTTCCAGAAAAACATCTATTTCTACTTTATTGACTATGCCAAAGCCTTTGACTGTGTGGAACACAATAAACTGTGGACAATTCTGAAAGAGATGGGAATACCAGACCACCTGACCTGCCTCTTGAGAAACTTATATGCAGGTCAGGAAGCAACAGTTAGAACTGGACATGGAACAACAGACTGGCTCCAAACAGGAAAAGGAGTACATCAAGGCTGTATATTGTCACCCTGCTTATTTAACTTATATGCAGAGTACATCATGAGAAATGCTGGGCTGGAAGAATCACAAGCTGGAATCAAGATTGCCCGGAGAAATATCAATAACCTCAGATATGCAGATGACACCACTCTTATAGCAGAAAGTGAAGAGGAACTAAAGAGCCTCTTGATGAAAGTGAAAGAGGAAAGTCAAAAAGTTGGCTTAAAGCTCACATTCAGAAAACGAAGATCATGGCATCCAGTCCCATCAATTTATGGGAAATAGATGGGGAAACAGTGGAAAGAGTGTCAGACTTTACTTTTTGGGGCTCCAAAATCACTGCAGATGATGATTGCAGCCATGAAATTAAAAGACGCTTACTCCTTGGAAGGAAAGTTATGACCAACCTAGACAGCACGTTAAAAAGCAGAGATGTTACTTTTCCAACAAAGATCCATCTAGTCAAGGCTATGGTTTTTCCAGTGGTCACATATGGATGTGAGAGTTGGACTGTGAAGAAAGCTGAGTGCAGAAGAAGTGATGCTTTTGAACTGTGGTGTTGGAGAAGACTCTTGAGAGTCCCTTGGACTGCAAGGAGATCCAACCCGTCCATTCTAAAGGAGATCAGCCCTGGGTGTTCTTTGGAAGGACTGATGCTGAAGCTGACACTCCAATATTTTGGCCACCTCATGTGAAGAGTTGACTCACTGGAAAATACCCTGATGCTGGGAGGGATTGAGGGCAGGAGGAGAAGGGGACAACAGAGGATGAGATGGCTGGATGGCATCACTGACTTGATGGACGTGAGTTTGGGTGAACTCCGGAAGTTGGTGATGGACAGGGTGGCCTTGTGTGCTGCAATTCATGGGGTCGCAAAAAGTCGGACACGACTGAGCAACTGAACTGAACTGAACTGAACTGAACTGAACTGAAACATTCTAAAATGATGACCCGGAGACTGAGTGTGATGGCGGTTAGGAGGAGGACAGCCGCGTGCCCTCTTCCATTGTGACACTCCGTTTTCTCGTGAACTGGTTCCCAGTGCCTCACTCACCCATGGCCCACTGCCCACTGCAAGGCCTGCGCAGAGCAGAAGCTCAGCATGTGTGCACGGACTGAAAGGGAAGAAGGGAGGGAGCGAGGGAGAGAATGGGGCCAGAGGTGGGGCGAGGAAAGAGAGGTGTGCGAGAGAAGGGCCGGCAGGAGAAGACATAGGATGGGAGGCACAGGGAGGGGATCTCAGCAGCTGAGAGGGACAGAGAGACACCAGAAGTGAAACAGAGGAACGCCAGAGGAAGGCACGAAGAGGGAGAAATGGGAGGGGGAGGGGCAGGAACCAGGGCAGAGGCACAAGGGTGGCCAGATGGGCAGACGCTGGGGCCCCGTCCCCACGAGCCCTACCGTTGCCATTGGCCAGCTTGGCCAGGGTGACGATGACAAACTCTTCCGTGAGGTTGAGGGGTCTGAGATGGTGCTGCAGCTCGTACATGACCAAGCTGAAGTGGTTTCGGGACAGGGCCACCAGGGTGTCGCTGGCCACCTCTGCCCTCATGTAGCCCTCCATCTGCAGGGCACGGGAGGACACGTGGCCTCACCAGCAGTTCCTGCCCCTCACCTGCTCCAGCCCCGCTGGGGTCCCTTGGGCCCCCTCAGCCTACTGTTGTTCCCATGAGATAACCGGACAAGGGCCTCGGGCCTCCCACGCCTCGCCCACGAGAGCCCAGCCCCCTGGGGCGGCAGCCAGGCGGGCAGGGGCAGGACATCCGCTACCTCCAGCATGTCCCTCATCTCCTTGGAGGCGATGGCGACCAGCCTCTGGACGCAGCGCTCCTCCAGCTCTCCCTCCTGCTGGATGATCTCCTGGAGGATGTTGTAGATGTTGACTTTGCGCTGAGTGGAAATCTGGGGAACAAGTGTGGCGGATGGGGAGGTCCGGGACCAGGCAGTGGGGCCTGGGAGCCCACAGATCCACCGCGGTCTCTCTCCTGCTGGCCCTCCCCCCAATACCCAGGAGATTGTGATTTATAATAAGACCTGTGTTTGGTCTTCACCCAAGGACAGAAGCCTGAAATCCTTGGAATTTCCTAAGTAATGAGAGTGACAAAGATGTCTTTTTTTATTGTATTAATGAGATGATTTTTGGTCCACACCTAAGGATGGGGAGGGTTTCCCTGGTGGCTCAACTGGTAAAGAATCCGCCTGCCATGTGGAAGACCTGGGCTCGATCCTTGGACTGGGAGGATCCCCTGGAGAAGTGAATGGCTACCCACTTCGGTATTCTGGCTTGGTGAATTCCGTGGACTGTAGTCCGTGGGGTTGCAAAGAGGGGGACAAGACTGAGCGACTTTCCCTTTCACTTGAAGGATGGGGAATGGCTGGCAGGAGAACCCATCATCCGATTAGAGGGCTAGCACTTTCAGTCCCAACCACTCGGACCCCCAGGGAGGAGAGTGGGGCTGGAAGTTGAATCAATCGCCAATGGCTAGTGATTTAATCAACCATGCCTAGATAGTGAAGCCTCCATAAAACTCCAAAGGGGCAGGGTTCAGAGAGCTTTAGACTGGTGAACACATGGAGATTTAGAGGGGATGGGAGGCCCAGAGAGGACATAGAAACTTCACGCCCTTTCCCATACCCTTGCCCTATGCATCTCTTCCATCTGTCTGGTCCTGAGTTATAAGAAACTGGTAAGTAAAAGTTTTCTCTGGATTTTGTGAGCCCCTCTAGCAAATTCATTAAACTCGAGGAGGGGGTCATGGGAACCTCCGGTCTATAGCCAATTGGCCAAACTTACCACTGGCATCTGAAGCACAGGCCTGGCTGGGGTCGTCTTATGGGTGCACGTGTGCATGTGAGTCAGTTCAGTTGTGTCCACTTTTTGTGACCCTGTGGACTATATAGCCCGCCAGGCTCCTCTGTCCATGGGATTCTCCAAACAAGAATACTGGAGTGGGTCGCCGTGCCCTCCTCCAGGGGATCTTCCCAACCCAGGGATTGAACCCACGTCTCTTATGGTCTCCTGCATTGGTGGGCAGGATCTTTACCACTGATGCCACCTTAATGGGACTGAGCCCTTAACCCATGGAATCTGACATTATCTCCAGGAAGACAGTGTCAGAATTGAGTTAAATTGTAGGACCCCCACCCCCAGCTGGTGTCAGCAGATTGGCTTGAGGTGGGGAATCCATACACTGGAATTGGATGCCGTATGATTAACACTCCAGCAGGTTGATGAACCCACAATCCTCAAACCGCCCCAAGTCTGCCCCCAACTCCAGCCTGTCTCACACCCGCCTCCCCTCCCCCATCAGACTCATCCAACTGGCCCTGCCCCCATGGCCTGCATCTGTCCTCGCTACAGGGTCTTCCACAGACTTGGCATTGACCCTCTTGCAAAGTTCAAGACAACATGCTCTATTTTGCTTCCTACATAGCTCTGGTCACCACTTTAAGTGACCTGAATGAGGATGGGATTGGACAAATAGGCTTTGCAACCTGACCACTCCTGGAGAGTCAGATTTGACAATGACTCTCATTCAATCAGGGATGGTACATCACCAAGAAAGAAAGAAGGTGGACTCCTCTCTCCATGGAGCCTCATCTGCAAAGCCCTCTGGGAAGATGGCCCCTCCCTCAGCTGGTAAAGAGGTCACTTCTCAACAGTCAGGACCGTAGCAAATTTAGGGACCTCATGAGGAGAGGAAGTCACCGAAATGTATACTTTTATCCAGTAGAGAGTCTTGGTACAGAAAGTAATGCTGTTTTTCAGTCGCTCAGCCATGTCCTATTCTTTTGTGACCCCATGGACTTCAGCCTGCCAGGCTCCTCTGTCCGGGGAATTTCACAGGCAAGAATACTGGAGTGGGTTGCCATTTCCTTCTCCAGGGGATCATCCCGATCCAGGGATCAAACCTGGGTCTCCTGCATTGCAGGCCGAGTCTTTACAGTCTGAGCCACCAGGGAAGCCTACAAGCCTCTAATACAGGAAGTAATAGAAGCTTACAGCTCAGCTGGTAAAGAATCCACCTGCAGTGTAGGTAGACCCCAGTTCGATTCCTGGGTGGGGAAGATCCCCCCTGGAGAAGGGAACGGCTGCCGACTCCAGTATTCTGGCCTGGAGAATTCCATGGACAGAGGAGCCTGGCAGGCTATGTCCATGGGGTCACAAGGAGTTGGACGTTACTGAGCAACTTTCACTTACACTTTTCAGAGGCTTAAAAACTCCGGTGAGAGCCTCCTCATAAGAACTCCTGGACAGAAGGGAACTGTGTGGCCTTTGCTGCGCAGTATCGATGGTCCTAGTTTTCTCAACCTCTTTTTTTTTTTTTATTGTCCTCTAAGGAACCTCCTTAAGCATGTTTTTCCCTAGTCACTCCCCACCATGAAAATGTAATACCACAAAGATATTATATATTTGATTATCCATATCTGTGCTTTGTACATCAAAAACTAAAATTTCCTTCACACACACACACACACACACACACACACACACACACACACATCCCATCCCACTGTGCAAGAACCAATATTACCTGTTGTGGAGCAGTCTCACCCTGTTGAAAATTCATGCTCTTGGTTTTCACAGCAAACTCAAGGAAGCCTTGATGCGCAGCTAACACTATGGCTGCAGATATGTAAACAGCCAGGTAAATTATAAACCCAGTCTTATCTGTGATCAAAATTAATCTTGGAGAATATTTATGGTCACAAGAGAAAAATTGTCCAAGATTTTGAAAGTGTCATAAAACAGGCACCGAGTGTCCTCCCAGAGGCAGGCTTAGGGATGTGCGGCCGCCTCTGAAGGATGATCTGGACTATGGGAGTGTGTGTCTTTGATTGACTGAGATGGTCTAGGCTATGTCTCCACAGGGATAGAAGCTTAGTTTCAGGAAAGTGATTATTAAAATGATTCCTGTCTGTGACAAGGCAATGAAATTTTGACTGGTAAAGAATATAGATCTCTAGAAGTAAAATTCTCATTTTAACAGATGTTAACATCTTATTAGCTTCCCAGCTGGTGCTAGTGGTAAAGAATCCACATTCCAATGCAGGAGATGCAGGAGATGTGAGTTCAATCCCTGGGTCAAAAAGATCCCCTGGAAGAGAGCATGGCAACCCACTCTGGTTTTCTTGCCTGGAGAATCCCATGGACAGAGGAGCCTGGTGGGCTACAGTCCATGGGGTCACGAAGAGTCGGACACGAGTGAAGCAAGCAAATGAGCACACAGGCAACCTCTTACTGCTTCCTTTACTAATGAATAACTGAAAAATTTGACACAGATCACATTTTACAATGTGCCTGTTGTTTATCACCTGTTTATTGCCACTGGTCATTTATCAGGCCTGGGTATTGGTAACGGTTTTTGTAATTTTCTAAATTTCCCAATGCTTTGATTTCTTGGGGTCTTGTGGACCCGAAAGACTGCCCAGGGGTTAGTCAGTTCCCGGAGACAGCAAACAACTCCGCCACCAGCAAGCTTGTTAAACCAGTCCAGAGCCCACACCCAAGCGCGTCCTCCCTCAGCCCCTCATGCTCTGGGCCACTATGCTGCTGCCGTTTAGTCATGCAGCCGTGTATGGCTCTTTGCAATCCCACGGACTGTAGTCTACCAGGCTCCTCTGCTCATGGGATTCTCCAGGCAAAAATACGAGGGCAGGTGGCCCTTCCCTCCTCCAGGGGGTCTTCTCCACGCAGGAACTGAACTCGTGTCTACTGCATTGGCAGGCGGATTCTTGACCGCTGAGCCACCTGGGAAGCTCTGGACCACTGTACACCTGCTCTAATCACCCTGGGGCCAGGGACCAGACCGCTCAGGGAGTCCCAGCACCCCGGAGCTGACTAGCTAATCTAGAGCTTCTCCCCTAGAGAAGCCACACCTGCACACATTTCCCCCTTGGTCCCTCTGCCTCCTGCCCAAGCTGGTGCTTTCCTGTGGGACTGCATGGCATGGCATGCCCCTGTCTCTGTGCGTAACAGACTAGTTTTTCAAGGCGATCCTCTCCTGAGCTGTTGGGCTCACTATGAAAGTGAAAGTGAAAGTCGCTCAGTCCTGTCTGACTCTTTGTGACCCTGCCAGTCTCCTCTGTCCATGGAATTCTCCAGGCCAGGATACTGGAGTGGGTAGCTGTTCCCTTCTCCAGGGGATCTTTGATCCAGGAATCGAACTGGGGTCTCCTATGCCTGAGTAATAATAAAACCTAAATTTTAAAATCTGTTTTGCAAACCTCTTTACTGTGCTCCTGAACCCTGGCATGCCTTCCTCACGGCTGCCACGTGTCTTTCCGTAAAATAAGCTTGCTATGGAGAACTCCTAGGGACTTCCCTGGCTGTCCAGTGATTAAGACTCTGAGCTTCCGATGGAAGGATCCAGGTTCAATCCTTGGCTGAGGAACTAAGCTCCCACGTGCTGTTCAGAGTGGCCAAAAATAAAAAATAAAAAGAGGAGGAGGCAGGAACTCCTAAAAGAAATTCCCTGGTGGCCTAGTGGCCTCACTACAGAGGCCCAGGTTCAGTCCCTGGTCAGGGAAACTTCCTGCACGACAGTGACATGATGGGGCTGAAATACACACACACACACACACACGAACTCCTATAAGGAACAACTCCTTTGCTACCCATCCTCAAAAGCTCAAGGATAGTCTAAAATCCAACAACTCTCTAAGTGTGCTCTGCAGACCAGTAGACACATCACTTGAGAACTTGCTAAAAATGCTGAGTCTTGGGTTCCACCCCATACATCCACTGAATCAGAAGCTCTCACGATGGGCCCCAGAAATCTGAGTTGTACCAAGCACTCAGAGGATGCTGATGCTCTGATGCTGATGCTCCTGTTGTACAAGGCCCAGCGTGATCTTGGCCACATTCTCCATTACTCCTGTCAGCACCCTCTGCCCCACGAAACAACCTCTCCACTGGCAAGCACCCGTGTGCCCTGCGTCTGCCACGTCTCTGCTCCCCCACACCTACCTGCTTCACTGCTACTCAATATCTTTGTTACTTGGCTCACCTGCTCTAAGACGACGAATCCCAAACCCACCGAATCAGAATACAGAGGAGCTTTGAAAAATTGTGAGCAGCCCACAGCCCAGTTGGTCCTCAGGGGCCCCAGCACCTAGCCCCGCTCTGACAGCAATCAGTAAATGTGTGCTGAGCCATGGATGGACGTGCAAGCAGGTGACCAAGCTCAGAGAAGCACCTAGGGGGAGGAGGCCCTACCTCCGGCACCTGCAGGCAGCGGATAAGAGCATTCATCACCACGGAAGGCTTGGTGGTGGCCTTCTCCGTGATGATCACCGAGGCCAGCCTCTTCCTCATGTCAAAACCTGCCCCTGCGGCGTCCGTTTTGGTTGACTCGCTCTCCATGATGTTGAGGAGGTTCGTGACTTGCTGGAAGGTACCTGAGACAAAGGTGGTCGACGTGACGGCAAGATGACTGTTACAGGGGGTGCCCCTGGTGCCCCAGTCTCCCTGACACCAGCCCAGCCCTAGCTCCATCTGGGGCATGGGTGGGACCTTCCTGCCCACTGTACCGATGGGAAAACTGAGACCTTGGTTGGGGCTTACCCTCAAGGAGTTAGTAGAGAAAACGAGGCAGGAATGCAGGGAGGGGGTTGGTTTTCTTACCACTGTCATCTGGTTCCAGAGGCCCCAGGTCCTCTGTTTCCTCTGATGGGTCCTCATGTGACTCTGTTGCTGCTTCTGCCATCTCTTCTTCAAGTTCTTTCGAGGTAAGATTGATTATACTTGGCATGTCACCCATTCTAGGATGACCCCCCAGTGAGTCCCACCCTGCATAACCCCCTTCCCTAGAGTGTGGGAGGAACCTGTAACTTGGTTAGACCCATATTCTAGTGATGGCTCAGTGGGTAAAGAATCTGCCAGGAAGTCAAGAGATGCAGGAAACTTGTGTTCGATCCCTGGTTCAGGAAGATCCCCTGGAAGGGGAAATGGCAACCCACTCCAGTGTTCTTGCCTGAAAAATCCTAGGGACAAGGGAGCCTAGCGGGCTACAGTTCAAAGGGTTGCAAAGAGTCAGACATGATTGAACATATGCGTGCGTGCGCGCACACACACATACACACACGCTAACCAATAGTACATGGCAAAGGTGAGGGGAACCTCCTGTGATGGTCTCACTCCCGTGATTACATTATGTCTCACACAACTCCATCTTAGCAGACTGGAAATTCTCGTGCTGTCTTTGAAAAGTAAACAGCAGTGATGTAAACTGCCTGCGTCACAAGGAACCAAGGGCCTCAGTCCTACAACCGAAAGGAACTGGATTCTGGCAACAACCACATGAGCCTGGAAGGACTGGGCTTCAGAAAGGTTGTAGCCCAGGTGACATCTTGAGTGCAGCCTGTGAGACCCCAGGCAAACGACCCTGCTGAGCCATGGACTCCCGACTAGAGACACTGTGAGATAATAGACGGTGTCATTTTAAGCCATTACATTTAGGTGGTTAGTCATGCAGTGACGGGCCACCACCCCTGCTTAGGAAGGGCCTTTGCTCCCTCTCTTCTGGACACAAAAAATGAATGATTAGTGAGGAATCCCCCTGAGGTGCCCTCATTGCCCTTCTCAAGGGGCTCCCTCCACACCAGCAGCTTCTGAATTGCTGACAAACACCAACACAGATGTCAACACGGAGAATGAAGACCTCCCTGATCCTTTTTCTTCCTGTCCCAAGTTTCTCAAACTCCGTCCCAGCGTCTTTCACTATCCTGTGCTCCCTTCCTCTTGGGAGTCCTTTAAGGAGTAAGCCTGGGACCTATATACTGACCTTTTCTCTGAGTTCTTTCCTGGACAGAACAAAAATACACCACAAGAAAAGGCTCTGTTCTCTGCCCAATACACATCAACAGTAGTGTGGATGACGGCAGGATGGCCTGACAAAGGAGGAGCCCTTCGGGGTCCTCAGTCGTGACTCAATGGGGAGCAGGTCCCCTGGCAGGGTGGGGGGTGGGTTTCACTGGACTCATCACCGTTGGGTCCCAGACCCTTGGAACTCTCAGATCCAACTGCCTCTCTGAGCTCTGTGAACCCACTCTTGGAGGAGTGCCCAGGTCCCGATGATTAAAAACTCACATTGCTTTGTCACTCAGCGTTTCTGTCACCCACATGTGTGGTGAGGTATGGTGGCCTTTTTGGGGAAAGGAAAATTGGCGGGGGTGGGGATTCACAGCCAAGACCCCTGAGGATATAGGCATAGGAGCCCAGGGTGGGGAGGTGTGGTCTGGGCAGTTGGAGGAGATGGGTGGACAGAGGGGTCCTGAGAAGAAGAGTCCTCTTCCCCAAGGACTGGACAGCTTGCAGGATGGGACAAAGTGGTCCCACTGATAGAATAAGTAGAATATAAAGAATTCCAAAGACAAGTGAAAGGACCCTGTTTCCCTGAACCAAAAGTCAGGCTCGAAGAATGTCCTTGTCATTTTTAGCTGAGAGAGAGCCCTGATCAGCAGTTTGAGCAATAAAATAATGAATTTCTATGCATTACAGATCAAACCAGTCAATCCTAAAGGAAATCAACCCTGAATCTTCATTGGAAGGACTGATGCTGAAGCTGAAGCTCCAATACTTTGGCCACCTAATGTAAAGAGCTGACTCATTGGAAAAGACCCTGATGCTGGGAATGATTGAAGGCAAAAGGAGAAGGGGACGACAGAGGATGAGATGGTTGGATGGCATCACCAACTCAATGGACATGAGGTTGGGTAAACTCCAGGAGTTGGTGATGGACAGGGAGGCTTGGCATGCTGCAGTCCATGGGGTCGCAAAGAGTTGGACACGATTGAGTGACTGAACTGAATTGTTGTCACTGAAAATACCCTTCTATCCATGTGCATCTTTTTCTCCACTTGTTCTTTAATTTTGTCCACACCTTTGTTGGCTTGTTTTCTTCTTTGTGTTACACATAGAAGTTTTAAATATATGGGTTTCCATTTGGAGCTGGGGTCATACTAGCTAGGATTTCTCCTGACCTCAGCCCGCTTTAATCCTTCCCTAGGTGGCTTTGGGAACACAAGCTGTTCACACCAGTTATGTTCTCAAAATCTTGGCTCGTGGTCCACAGATGCCAAATAGAAATATGTAGACAGAGTTTGGAAGAAATAGAAAAGAGTAAATTATTTTTTCCAAGCAAAAGGGAAACAGCAGGCTAACGCCTCGAGAGTTGTGCCCCTCCCTTGGGGACAGAAAGAAGTTTTATATCCTCTAGAAGGTCATGCTTTTTTTTTCTTCCTCAGAGTTTCAGAATGGCCACAGCTGGTATCAGGCAACTCAGCCACTGGGTCTGGTGTCCCTAAAGTTATTGACCTGTGACCTTTCTGAAATACACAATGCTACAAGAGAGTGCGGGCTTCCAAGGTGGAGCAAGTGGTAAAGAACCTGCCTGCTAATGCAGGAGACATAAGAGATGTAGCTTTGATCCCTGGGTTGGGAAGATCCCCTGGAGAAGAAAATGGTAACTCACACCAGTATTCTTGCCTGGGGAATCCCATGGACAGAGGAGCCTGGCGGGCTCCCGTCGGGTTACAGTCAGACACAACTGAACAACAACCACCCATCTCTGTATCTACCACATGGACAGCCATAGTTTCACACAGCAGGCGCACAGTCAGGGTCTTTGGGATGGAATTGCAATCATGTCACTTGAATAATCTTTGAAAGAAAAACACAGAGGAGAGTGGAAGGTAGAGCAAATGTGGGCTGTGAAAGAAGGGGCGTGTGATAAGTGCCTTCTGGGGTCTGCTCCATACTGGTTAACAGGTCTGCAGAAGGCAGACTGAGGAACGATGAGAGAATTTTGTGGGAATGAGTGTTGGGCACTATGTGGAGGATACTTGTGTTCTGACCACCTGGATTCAGTGAAGTAGAAACGGACTGCTGAGGGTCATGGGCTCCCTGGTGCGAGAGGCAGCATGCACAGGCTGAGGCAGTGTGGACAGACATTGGGTGGGAATTTTAATCAAAAAGCCTTGGACCTAGGTGCCTTTGGGTCTTGCTCTGTTGACCTGTAATGCATTTGTTATTGTTTCAGTAGCCAAGTTGTGTCCAGATCTTTGAGACTCCATGGACTGCAGCCTGCCAGGCTCCTCTGTCCATGGGATTCTTCAAGCAAAAATATTGGAGTGGGTTGCCATTCGAGGGAGGGCTAGTCAAAGAAGATGTGCTGGGTGCGGGGTAGGAGTGAGGCCAGTGGGCACAGCGTTCAAGGGCCCAGGACTAGCTGACCCCCTCGGCCATGTCAGGTGGCTGCGGCTTAGATGGCCTTGGCAGAGATCCAGGCTGGGCAGCGGGCCGGGCAAGGCTGAGGTGGTCAGTCAGTGGGTCGGAGTGTGGTTCTGGAGTAGGTAGGCTGAGACAATGCTGTCGGGCAGTCGGGGGGGCGGGGACCGACCATCTCATCACAAGGCTGTGCACTGCCCAGGATGGCTGATCCCCGCGCCCCCTTCCTCCTCGCCCCCCAGGGATTTTGGGTGAGGCTTCTGTCCTACATCATGGAGACGGATGCCTTGACCCCCATCTGCGCCAGCCTCACCAACCTGGCCGAACGCCAGCTGCACGCCGAGGACGAGGAGGCCAACGCGAGCAAGAGCAGGCTTCCTTCTCCAGGAAGCAGCCCGGAGCCCAGAGAGCCAGGTCTTGCCAAAGATGCCGCCCTTGCCAAAATCTGAGGAGGTTAAAATCGTACACTCTTCCTCTGGCAGCCCACTTCTCTCCTCCCCACCTCCCCCCCAACCTGGCCCAGACCTCAGAGCAGGGGTCCTGGCTCAGGCTTCCCCCAAGTGTCAGCTCTCTGGCCCCCAAGAGCCCACTGGAAGGACTGCATATCCCATCTGAGTCCTCTGGAGCCAACCCCACCAGGCCCTCCCACTCGCCTCTGATGACACACTTGTTAGCATCAGACCCTCAAGAAAGGGACTAGACCGACCTACTTACGGGGGACCCTGCCATCCAAGGGGGCTGCTGTCATGGTCCTGGGGCTTTGAGGATGGATGTGTCCACTTTCAGGAGGTGACTGGGAGCCTCACAGGACCCAGCGATGGTGAAGGGCAGAGCCAGCTCTGAGCATCTGGCTAGATCACCCCCTGGTCTACCTCCTGCCCCAACCCTGAGTCTGGGGCTGGCTCCCTCCTGGGTGCCGCCCCTCCCTGCAGCTTCTCAGCAGGCCTGCCCCTCCCTCGGCCGCTGGTCCAAATGCTGTGAGTTCCTGCTACTCCTGGGCTCCCAGCCTCCCAGAGCCTGCAGAGGGAGGGGAGGGGAACGGGCGGGTGTCTAGTTACTGTTGGCTCAACAAGGCCAAGACTCACAGTAGGAGAGAAACACTCTCACGGCCAGCCTGGTGTGCACGCCCAAGAGGGCACATCCTGAAAAGAGCACAGTATATTAACGCATATATATGGAATTTAGAAAGAAGGTAACATGACCCTATGTGCTAGACAGCAAAAGGCACACAGATGTAAAGAACAGACTTTTGGACTCTGTGGGAGAAGGCGAGGGTGGGATGATTTGAGAGAATAGATCTGAAACATGTCTATTACCATATGTGAAATAGATTGCCAGTCCAGATTCGATGCATGAGACAGGTTGCTCAGGGCTGGTGCACTGGATGACCTTGAGGGATGGGATGGGGAGGGAGGTGGGAGGGAGGGTCAGGATGGGGAACGCACGTATACCCATGGCTGATTCATGTCAATGTATGGCAAAAACCACAACAATGTTGTGAAGACTCCAATTAAAATAAATAAATAAATTAAAAAAAAAAAGAGCATCTTCTCAGCCCTAGCCAGTAGCACCAGGCTCCTTCTTCCCAGGATGGCCAGTTGTATTGATGTTCTTTGTGGAAAATGCCCTGTCCTGACCCCTCCTGCATTTTGGGAGGTGCTGCGATGCTGTTGGGGCAGCACCTTGCAGGGAGAAGCTCCCCTGGGGCACAGGAGAGGGGCAGCCTCAGTATCCTGTATCTTTCTCTCCCCAGTGGACCTGCCTGTGCCTGAAAAGCTGCTGGCCCCTCTCCTGGTGGGAGGCTCATGGGGTCTGTGTGCTGGCCTGGCCCCATCTGTGTCCTGTGGTGCCCCTCCCATGAGCTCCTAATCCCCAGGGCCTCCAGGGGGAGCATGGAGCTGGATGCTTGGCAGGAAGAGCTTTCCAGCCCCCTGTCATCCCTTTGGGGAGATGCGGCAAGGGCAGCAGGCTCCCAGATTTCTCTGCTGGGCCTTTGAATGGCCCCAAGCATCCTCAGGACACTGTCAGCAGCCTGCCCTTCCCTGGGGGTCAGCTCTGCCCTGCACCCATGCATCTCCCTCCTTGTGTTGACCCTGCTCCAAGCTCCATGGAACCCTGGGTGGGGAGGGAGTCTGCGCTCTCGTTTCTCTTTTCCTCTCTTCAGCATCCTCTGCAGGGATGCTCTGATCCTGGGAGTCCTCGGAGCTCTGCTTGAAAGGCCCCATCCTATCCAACTCTCCCTTTATGGGCTCAGACAGCGAGGCCTCAGGTTAGGGTGCACGGGGCCTGGGGCTGCCCAGCACAGGAGGGGCCCCACTGGAGTCTCGGTGTTCCCCAGGTACTGATGTCATCCCCCTACAAGGGGGAGGGCCGCGGGATCGCTATGCTCAACCTTCTGAAGACCCTGAGCCAGAGCATCGCCCCCTCCATGGCTGACATGTGGGAGCTGGAGATCCTGCTGCTGGTCAAGTACCTGGAAGGTGAGATGTCCCGGGTATGTGTGCAAGACATCTGCTAAGTGCACATGCCAGGTACTAGAAGTGTGGCCTGAGCAAAGGAGCCTGTGGTGCTTGTGTGATCCCTACTGTACACCCCTACTGTACATGCCGTGTACTAACCACCTGGTCTGAGCAAAGGAGCCTGGGGCGTGTGAGCCACCCTCCATCTGTGTACCTGCCGTGTACAAATCACGTGGCCTGAGCCAGGGTGCCCAGGCTCCCGGTGGCCAGCACAGCCTACTCTGGTCCCTGGGAGGGTGGGGAGGGAAGTGCGGCGTGTGGGGAGCCCGTCCACGGAGGACCCCAGCTGCTGCATTTGGGAGGCGGCATGGAGGAGCGGCAGGAGGCAGGAGCGCGGGTGGCCTTCTCTCTGCAGAACACACTGAGTTTACGTGGAACCAGAAGACGTGGGAGGACAAGCTGATTCAGGTAGAGGCGATCCCGCAGCCTGAGGCCGGGGTGGGGGGCAGTGGGGAGTTGAGGAGCCCCTAGGGAACACATCCCCCTCCTGTCAGAAGGCTTGGGGAGCACGAGCAGCCACAGCACGACACCCCAGCCTGGAAACCAGGAGCCCCGGAGGCGGCCCAGGGGAGCCCTCCCGGCAGCCCCCAAGCCCACACAGCACTGGCTCTGGGTCGGGGCTGAGAGGGCGAAGCCCTCCAGAGGCCGGGGAAGGCGCTAGAGAGGGACAGTCACTGCTCAAGGCACACAGCCCTCTGAGCACTGCGCACCTCTGCCTTCTCCCCCACCCCCAGTTTCTGAGAAACTCCCTCAAGAAGACTCGGGGTTCCAACTGGAGCCTGCGTCTGAGCAAAGAGCTGAACAACCAGATCGAGAGCTTTGACAGCCCCTCCCTGGAGAAGGTTGGTTCCCAGAGGCAGGGCTGTTCCGACAGGGAGGGGACTCCGGGGACAGCGCGTGGGAGAGCAGGTGCGCCTGAGGCTGTCCCCAGCGCCCCGGGAGGGGAGGCGGCCGCCTGCTCTAGGCCCGAGGGCTGTAGTGTTTTGTTCTGTCTTGTTTTCCCTCAAGAGCCTGCTTTGTTGGAGCTGGGGGGCATTTCCCTCCAGTCACCCACTTCCCCATTCCTCTCACCTCACCCCCCACCTGCAGCATCACCCTGCAGAGTCCCTGGCAAGGAGTGAGATGTCTGAACATGTTCTGGTAAATAGTGCAAAGGGTGAAGGTGACACCGAACCCCAGGATGCCAAAGCGGGAAGATGAGGCCTGGAGGGGAACCCGAGCTGGGGCTGGGTGGGGGACTCCACCTTTGGCAGGCGGGGTAGAACAACTGCACACCTTCTCTCAGACCCTGCCGCACACCCACCCCCATCCCTCCCCACACTAGTGTCTCCTCCCCGCCTCATCCAGCTACTGGCTCATGACCACCGCATGTTTGTATATCATCGTTAAGGGGTCTTTGCAAAACTATAAACATTGTTGACAATCAGAGAAGGTCTTGACCAATGGAAAGCATTTCACAGATTGGAGGACAATATATTTAAGATGGTGACACTTGCCAATTTATCTATAGATTCAACGCGACCCCCACTATAATCCCAGCTGGCTTCCTGCCCTCAACCCCAGAGACTGACAAGGTGATCCTAAAATTCCTGTGGAAATTTAAGGGGCCCGGAATAGCCAACACAGTTATGTTTTAAAAATGAGCAAAATTGGAAGACTCAGATTTTGCGATTTCAAGACTTCTTACATAATTACTGTAAACAAGACAGGGTGATACTGGCATCAGGACAGGTAATGGATTGATGGAATCGAATTGAGGGTCTGGAAATAGACCTCACATTTACTGTCAATTGATTTTCAACAAGAGTGCCAAGACAATTCAGTGGGGAAGGAGTCGTCTTTTCAACAAATGATGCTGGGAAGACGTGCATAGCCACTTACAAAAGAATGAAGTTGGGCCCCTTCCTCATACCATACACAAAAATTAACTCAAAATGGACCATATATGTAAATATAAAAGGTGAAAATATAAAATTCTTAGAGTGAAACAGAAATATAAATCTTCATGATCTTGGCTTGAGCCAAGTCTTCTGAGAAATAACACCCAGAACACAAGTGATGAAAGAGAAAATTGGTAAATGGGACATCATCAGAGCTAAAAAGTTTTGTGCTGAAAATGGTACCGTCAAGAAAGTGAAAAATCAACCCACCAAATGAGAGAAAATATTTGCAAATCTAGTCCCTGAGAAGGGAATTGTATCCAGAATATATAAAGAACTCTTATACTCAATAATACAGTGACAAATAAGCCAATTTAAAAATGGGTGAAGGAAAGATATACAAATGGCAAGTAATCACATGAAAAAATTTTCAAGATCATTGCCATTAAGGAAATGCAAATCAAAACTGCAAGGCATCACTCCACACTCACAAGGATGGCTGTAATCAAAAAGACAGATAATAACAAATATTGACAAGAAGATAGAGAAATTGGGACTCTTGATATATTGCTGTTATAATACAAAATGGTACAGTGTTTTTGAAAAGCAGTTTAGCATTTGCCTGAAATGTTAAATATGGAGCTACCTATGACCTAGCAATTATGCTCTTAATTATATATGCCCAGAAGAAATGAAAACATATGTCCACACAAGAGCTTGTACATAAATATTCAGAGCAACATCATTCAGATAGCCAAAAAGCGGAAAAAACTCAAGTGTTCATCAGTGGATGAATGAGTAGACAAACTGTGCTATATCCATACAACAGAGTGTTATTCAGCCATGAAAAGGAGTGAAGTACTTACATCTGCTACAGAAAGGATGATCCTTGAAAGCATTACACTAAGTGCAAGAAGCCAGATGCGAAGGCCCACGAATGATATGGCTCTACTTATTTGAAATATCCAGAACAGGCAAATCTACCGAGACAGAAAATTAGACGGGTGGTTGTCATGGACGAGGGGAATGTGGGGTGACTGCCAATGTGTACAGGATTTCTTTCGGGGGGTGATGAAAATGTCCTAACCTTGGCTGTGATGGCCACCACACAACTTGGTGAGTGTGTGAGCTTAAAATTTATAAAACTTAATGGGCTCATTTAGTGGTATGTGACTTATAACTCAATAAAAATGTTTAAAAAAGATTTTTAGAAGTGTCAATTTAGGTTTTCATTTGTTCAAATATGCACCCTTCATAATAGCATATGTAAAATAGACACAGCATGTCTGTCTTCTGTAGCTAAATGCTGTATCATTGTGGGTGTAAGGCCTTATCAGATGTCAGTTCAGGGCCAGATGCCCATTTGAAAGAAACTTGTATGTAGTATTTAGTAAGCCAATGCATACAATTCAACCTTATTACAATAACTCACCTAGCTTAAAGCAAAGTAAACAAATAAATAGGGTTTCATTGGCTCAGATAGCTTAAAAAGTCATGACTGGATACAGTGCCTTAAGGAATTTCATCAGGACTCTCCCAGACTCTTCATCACTCAGACAGGCATCTTCTGGGGGTAGTGGGGAGCAAGGCTGCTGAAGCCTCCAGATTTGTAATTCCAGTAGATAGAGTCATTCTCTCCCCAAAAGTAACCATCATCTCCCCTATAAACAAACAAAATTACGAGATAATGAAAAGAGACCCTATTCAAAGCAGCAACAGCAATGTAAAATTTGCAACCAAATAAAAATAAGGAATATGCGAAATATGTGGAACCAAGGTGAAGAACCCCAAATTACAAGAAGGGGCAGAAAGGCTGAAAGAAAGCCTGACCAAACATACACAACCTCTGCTTCTTGGAGAGAAAGTCTCCGTTGCTCAGGTGTCCTTTTTTTCTCAAGTTAATCTGCAGTACAGGGACGTCCCTGGTGGTCCCTTGGTTAGGACTCCGTGTTTCCACTGCAGCGGGGAAGGGTTTGATCCCTCGTCAGAGAACTAAGATCCTGCACAGCAAGTGATGTGGCCAAAAAAAAAAACAAAACAAAAAAAAAACTGCAATGCAATTTACTTCTAATTTCCCAAAAGGGAAATTTGTGGAAATCTGACAGTTTTATTTGACAAGATTATTTCCATGTTCCCCCTAATGAAATAAATGTAAGAGAATAATAGCTAAAAACATATTAATAAAAAAGCTCATTAGAAGAGGATTTGTTCTCCCAGAACAAAGATGTAAGTGAATGAAATGAAATACAACCACGGAGTGACAGGAAGAATATACTGACGAATATTTTTATAGTCTTAACATGGAATAGAACAGACCTTCATATGCATGAAAAGAATCTTTTAGAAAGACAAAGGAAAAGAAAGGGACTGTACTCTGTGAAAATGAAAATTGTCTGCATGACCACATGAAATCAGTATGAATAAAATCAAAAGAGAAATGAGACACTGGGGAAATGGACCACAGGAGTGATCACTTAAGAAGTGAGCCTCAGGCTATGCTGGGTTTTATTCTTTCCTTTAAGATTTTTTTTTTTTTAATGTGGACCACTTTTTAGAAGTCTCTTTGGAACTTGTGAAGGTATTGTTTCTGTATATGATTTGGCTTTCTGACTGCTTGATTTTAAACCCCAGTTCTACGACTTCCTGCTAATTTGCTCGTCTCAAAATACCTTTTTGCATTTAAAGTTGATGTGCGGGTGAAGTGAGATAATATTGAAGAAGAACTAAAGTGCCTACTGATGAATGTGAAAGAGGAGAGTGAAAAAGTAGGCCTAAAACTGAACATTCAGAAAACTAAGATCATGGCCTCCTCCCATCATTTCCTGGCAAATAGATGGGGAAACAGTGGAAACAGTGGCTGACTTTGTTTTTCTGAGCTCCAATATCACTGCAGATGGTGATTGCAGTCATGAAATTAAAAGATCCTTACTCCTTGGAAGGGAAGCTATGACCAACTTAGACAGCATATCAAAAAGCAGAGACATTCCTTTTGTCTAGTCAAGGCTATGGTTTTTCCAGTAGTCATGTATGGATGTGAGAGCTGGGCTATAAAGAAAGCTGAGCACCAAAGAACTGATGCTTTTGAACTGTGGTGTTGGAGAAGACTCTTGAATGTCCCTTGGATTGCAGGAGATCCAACCAGTCAAACCTAAAGGAAATCAGTCCTGAATAGTCATTGGAAGGACTGATGTTGAAGCTGAAAGTCCAATACTTTGGCCACCTGATGCGAAAAGTGACACATTTGAAAAGACTCTGATGCTGGGAAAGATTGAGGGCAGACGGAGAAGGGAATGACGGAGGATGAGATGGTTGGATGGCATCACTGACTCGATGGATGTGAGTCTGAGTGAACTCTGGGAGTTGGTGATGGACAGGGAGGCCTGGCGTGCTGCGGTTCATGGAGTCACAGAGTCGGACACGACTGAGTGACTGAACTGAACTGATGTCTGTTCTCGCTGATTTTTCCCAAATGTACACACAACGCTTTGTAAACAAAAAATAAGAGAAATAATCCAACAATGGGGAAAGAATACAGGCAGAAATATGAAAAATGGACCATGAGAAGATGCAAAGATGACTAACCAAATGCAAACATTCCACCTCTCGTGGATAATATCCTAAGGCAGAGAGAAGGCAGGAGGATAAGTGCTCCTGGGTCTGTTGGTGGGAGTGTAGATTGATGCAGTTTCTATAGGAGAGAAACTTGGCCCCCACTCTTGGTAACATGCCTGAGCTGCTACAGCCTAACCTCTCAGATTAGCCTGGATACTTGTTTTTAAAAATATACAAAAGGCATATTTTTAAATCTGGAGGGACGAGTAGAGACCTCCTCTTGGCAGTGACCCCAGAGGGCCGGGTTGGAGGCTTGAAGCTCCCTGTGTCCCTTCCGCCCCGCCAGGGCTTTCTGTACCGGGCCTTGGGCTTCACCCTGGCCACGGGCCTGGAGGCCGACAAGGTGGAAGTGCTGCTGCTGGAGCTGCTGTACAAGACGGACTACAGCAACGACTTCGACCGGGAGGTGAGGGTGCCCCGTGGTCCCCTCCGGGCCTTGGGAGGATGTGGTGTGTGCATGCCTGTGCGTGTGCGCGTGCCTGTGTGTTTATCTGTGTATGGGTGGGGCGGCAGCAGACGGGGTGCTCCCCAGCACCCCCGCCCTCAGCCTGCCCGCTGGGTCCTCCCGCAGGGCGTGATCCTGTGCTTTGGCCTGTGTGCCCGGGGCCTGGTGAAGATGGTGCTGGGCGTGCTCCATGACTTTGAAGAGAGGATCCAGGAGTCGGAGCAGTCCTGGCAGATTGGTGCCTGGCGGGTGAGGCGCCCTTGCTCCATCGTCAGCTCTCTGGAGGCCTCTTAGAATGGTGTTCTCAGCCCCCAACCAAGGCTCTTCAGTTCAGTTCAGATCAGTCACTCAGTCATGTCCGACTCTTTGCGACCCCATGGACTGTAGCACGCCAGGCCTCCCTGTCCATCACCAACTCCCGGAGTTCACTCAAACTGATGTCCATTGAGTTGGTGATGCCATCCAACCATCTCATCCTCTGTCATCTCCTTCTTCTTCCACCCTCAATCTTTCCCAGCATCAGGGTCTTTTCAGATGAGTCCGCTCTTCGCATCAGGTGGCCAAAGTATTGGAGTTTCAGCTTCAACATCAGTCCTTCCGATGAACGCTCAGGACTGATCTCCTTTAGGATGCACTGGTTGGCTCTCCTTGCGTTCATATTGGAGCTCAATAAGAAATTTTCCTCTGTGTCTCATTCGCCAAAGTGGAGTGGGAAATTGGACCGAGGCAGCCAAGGGCCGGATCTGGAGGCTGTCCATTCCATCCACAGGGCACAGTGTCTGGGCCTGCCTGAGCCCTCTGGGGGCCACCAGCTGAGTCACCACTGATGCCTCAGATTTTGGCCTTGGATTGGACCTTGCCCTGGGGGTCTGGTAGTTTGAATATAGAGAATTGGGAGTGTCCCGGCTTCTCTCCGGGCTTCTCCACAAAGTGGAGCCTGAGACCTGGATTTCTAGTCAAAGCCTGGAGAATGTGGGCTCCCATGCTCCTCCTTCCATGGTGGGTTGGGTGGCCTCCGACACCTCCTCCCAGAAGAGCTGGGCTGAGGCTCTCTGTTCCCAGTGAATCACCAGCATGTCAGGAGCCCCTGGCCCAGAGCAGGTGCTCAGTAGGTGAAGGCATGAAGGCGTGCACAGCCGCCTCTGGTCGGGGTGTCTGCACAAAGCCCCTGCTACCAGCAGTCATGGCCATGTCTGACCTGCTCACACGCTACAGCCAGGGCACAGCATACAGCAGGAGCTCAGTAAAGGTGTGCCCAATGGACGAGTACACGACTGAGCACTTCCGGTGCCCAGGAAACACCTGAAGGAACAGACCCTCTCCCCGATGGCCACAGTGGTTTCTTCCCCTTCTCGTTGGCCTCACAGAAGGACCATCCCTGGAGGCGGGAGACGGTGAAGGGCGCGCTCATGGTGATGTACAGCTGCGTGGCCTCCTACTGCCACCCACAGATGCTTCTCATCCACGTGGACAACCCCATCACCGCCAAGATCATCCACCACTACTCCAGCAGCTGCCAGGTAACCCCGGGATCCCACAGACACGCCAGGCCCCGATGATGCCCTCCTGAGCCCCAGACTGGGGCGGGGGGAGAGCCACCCTGCATCATTATCTGGGCACTGCCAGCCCCACGCAGGAGATTCAAGTCCTGGAGTCCTGCCTGTCACTCAGCATTTGGGAAGATCATCGCCCCAATCTCTCTGTTGCAGAGGGGGTCAGCAGTGGGGAGCAGCCCTTCCCCCATTACTGAGTAGGGGTGATTGTGGGTTGCTGAAGTCATAGGACAAGCCCTTGCCCAGCCCTTTGCGCATGCCTTCTCTCACCTCTGCCCCTATCCTGATACCTGACCCCAGGACCTTTCATAAGGGTCAAGAAAGGGGCTGTCTTCAGAGAGGCAAAGGGAATGGCTGCTTTCTTGGAAAAGCCAGGAGGAGAAAACTCAGGGAATAAAGGAGAAATGACTTTATTATTACTGTTTTGAAACCTGTGGTGAAGTAAACATGACGTAAAATTTGTCACCATAACCACTTAAGCGTGCAGTTCATTGGCCCTCAGTTCAGTTCAGTTCATTCGCTCAGTCATGTCCGACTCTTTGCGACCCCATGGACTGCAGGACGCCAGGCCTCCCTGTCCATCACCAACTTCTGGAGTTTACCCAATCATGTCCATTGAGTTGGTGTTGCCGTCCACCCATCTCATCCTCTGTCATCCTCTTCTCCTCCTGCCCTCAATCTTTCCCAGGATCAGGGTGTTTTCAAATGAGTCTGTCCTTCACACCAGGTGGCCAAAGTATTGGAGTTTCAGCTTCAGCATCAGTCCTTCCAATGAACACCCAGGACTGATCTCCTTTAGGATGGACTGGTTGGATCTCCTTGCAGTCCAAGGGACTCTTAAGAGTTTTCTTCAACACCACAGTTCAAAAGCATCAATTCTTCGGCGCTCAGCTTTCTTCACAGTCCAACTCTCACATCCATAAATGACCACTGGAAAAACCATAGCCTTGGCTAGACTGACCTTTATTGACAAAGGAATGTGTCTGCTTTTTATATGCTGTCTAGGTTGGTCACAACTTTTCTTCCAAGGTATAAGCATCTTAATTTCATGGCTACAATCACTTTCTGCAGTGATTTTGGAGCCCGAAAAAATAATCTGCCTTCAATTCAGGAGACTCATGTTCGATCCCTGGATTGAGAAGATCCCCTAGAGAAGGGAATGGGTGCCCCACTCTAGTATTCTTGCCTGGAGAATCTCATGGACAGAGGAGCCTGGCAGGTTACAGTCCATGGAGTCTCAAAGAGTCGGACACGACTGAAGCAATTAACACTTTCATTATCCTCACTGCCTTCTATCAAAAAGTTCACAGTCCTTTCATGTTTTAACAGCAACTGACCTGGAGGCAGGGCTTCAGGGAAGAAAGTGACTGCCTACCCCCAAAGGGGATGAGAGGCCTTAATGAAGGAGCCACAAAGAGGAGAGGCCAGCATGGCACGGGGCCCCCGTGGTGGCTGTTGCCCCTCCTTCTCCTGGGGGAGCAGACACCCCAAGCTCCTTCCCTGCCCTCCATTCCAGTACCTTCCTGTGGCCCAACCCCAGCAGAGGCCAGAGACCAGTGGCCTGGTTACTGCAGGGGAGGGGGTGAGGGAGATCCGGGGAGAGGGGATTTGGGGGGGGGTGCAGCCAGGCCCCCAAACTCCAGGCTCCTGGAGGTGGTAGGTCCCAGCAGGGCTGCTGAGGGCACCCAGTGCTGGCTAATGGCTGAGGGGGCACTGGGGATGCATCTGCACTCATGGGGCTTCTCAGTAAATGTGCCCAAGGTGTCACATGGGCCAGGAGGGCTTGGGTCCCAGGCAGCCCCCTGGGGCTCATCAGCCCACCCTTCTTTGGCTCCCTGAGGCCTTTGGGGGCTGCCCCCTAGCTAACTGATGGAGTGCCAGCTGCCAGCCCCGCCCCTCACGTGGCCCTGGGGCCGCCTGACGCCTCTCCTGCCGTCCTGTCCTGTGTCTTCCAGGCCTGCGTGGCCACCATGTTCCAGTGTGTGCACTTCTGGGGCTGGAAGGCGCTGGAGAGCTCCGTGGACCATGGTGATGCCACTGCCCCCAAGGAAATGACTGGTTTCCAGATGACCCTGTGCTCCGTCCTGGTGAGGAAGCTGAGGCAGCGGACAGCCCCAGGGGCTCGGGGCTCCATCCTGTGAGCCTGCTAGACATGAGGTGTTGAGACCAGCTCTGTCCGACAGAACGGGAATGCCAACCACACTCCCATCTTTAAGATTTCTGTTGAAAAAAAGTGAAAAGAGGTGAAACCAAATTTAATCATAGATTTTATTTAACCCAGTAGTTCCAAATCATTGCCATTTCAACATGCAATCAATAGACAATTATTAATGTAATAGTTTACCTCTTTGGGATAATGTCTCCAGTATCCAGGAGGCACTTTGCACTTAATTCAGACTAGCCACGTTGGATGAAATTATCGAATCCGTGGACATGAGTCTGAGCAAACTCTGGGAGATAGTGAAGGACAGGGAAGCCTGGGATGCTGCAGTCCATGGGGTCCCAGGGCGTCGGACACAACTGAGCGACTGAGCAACAGCAAGCCACATTTGAGGTGCTCAGGGACCATGTGTGGCCAGTGACTACCCTATCGGACAGTGCAGGTTGTGGGTGAGTGTGGTCTCTCTGGGCTGGAGAAGAGTAACAGAAACCTGAAGGTCCTGAGGTTGCCTACATGCTACTCTGCTGTGTGACTCTGAGATGAGCACTTGCCCTCTCTGGGCAGACCCTGTAGCATCAGACGGATGGGCATCTGTGAGCAGATGACCGCGTCTGTGAGCAGCCAGCCTGCTGGAGCTCCTCTTCCATGGCACTGGGTGTCACTTGTGCTTTGCAGACTCAGAAAAAGCCTGCCGTTCTCTACAACTTCTTGCTAGAAACAATGACCTATGTTAAAAGCAACTTGTCAAGGATCAGAATCGCTGCATGTAACTTGGCAGGTGAGCAGGCAGGTCTCCTGATGCAGGAGGGACCTTGAAGACCATCTGGTCAGACCCAGGTCTGGAGTGGGGACAGGTGTTGGGAGTCAGGCTCGGGCAGAAGTTCCCCGTGTGTGTCCCATGGCGCTTCATACCCGCCCGATGCTGAACTAGACGTCCCGAACTAAACCCTTAACAGAAACTCTCATCAGGAGAAACCAAATCTCTCGCTGACCTAATATTCATGTGATGGCCATTTCTGACTGTCATTTTAGGAATCATTATGAAGCAGATGTCTGCGCATTACTTGAAAAAGCTGGATTTTCCAGCATTACGGAATTGTAAGTAGTGGAGATTCAAGTGTGAGTCAAAATGAGTCCACCCTGCTCATTTGGGAGCTTAGTGAAACCACCGGAGGGGAGAGTCAGCTGACCCTGGTTGTATTTGGGGTGGGGGGCAGGGGTGGCCAGGGCACAGAGAGGTGGATGAACCTGCGGGGGGCTTTCTAGGAAGACAGCTCTGATGGTTCCCTGTGCTTTCTGCCTGCTCCCCATCATACACATTGATGCCTCTGGCTGGTCAACACAGCAACTGGGGCCTGGGGGTCATCTTCTTGTCCCTGTTGATGTGATGGAAGACCCCAGGAATGGGAGATGTGTGTGGAGACACGACTGCACCTGCCATCCTCCGAATTCACACTCAGGGTGGGGATGAAGTTCAAAGCTCCGTTAACCCCTCGCCCCGCAGTCAGCTCTCATCAGGATGCACCACCCAGGGTGGGCGGAGGATGAGGGCCTGGCTGCCATGTCCCCATCCTCCTCGTACACTCACTCTCAGCTCTCCAGGAGCTACAGCTGGACTCAGATCCTGGCGTTGGGAGGGCAGCTCTGGAGACGCTCAACATCTTGGATACCTGCAGTCAGCAGCAGCTTTTGGCTTCACCTGAAGGAATCTCCTAGGTGGTCCAAGTGCAAAACGTACCTGCCCTTCTCCTGGGGGCCAAACCCCACTGCACCACCACAAACCACTTTTAATTCCGTTTGTAAGAAAAAGTATTGTACTTAAATAATCAGTGCCCCTTTCTTTCCTCCCCTTGAAATAAGCCTCCCTTGCTATTTGGAGAGCAGATTCCTGACTGCAAGGAGATGACGCCCCAGAGCTGAGACAGTGGGGTGAAGGGAAATTCCGGTCCTAGCAGGGATTTGATTCCTGTGTCCCCTGAGTGTGTGTGTGTGTGTGTGTGTGTGTGTGTGTGTGTGTGTATGTGTGAGGCCAGCGGATCTGGGGTCCCCTTTGCGTCTTCACTGCATTTCAGTTCCTCCCGAGTAGATGGTGTGTGTCCACTGCCAGGCTCTGTGCTGGGGCCCCAGGGGAGCCCAGCTGCTGTCCAGCCCTGCTTCCAGGAGCCCCGCTCTTAAAGAAAAGGAGACATCTCCCAGAGCCCATGATGCACCCAGGGTGAGGGAGGGCGGCCACCAGTGGGGGTAGTGCTGGTGCCCGTCTGCAGGGTGTAACTCAGGGGGGCCTCAGGGAGGAAGTGACACCACACCGTCCACCCTTGTCTCTTTCATATCAGGGTCCACTGGGCCAGGATGGGAAGGGACCCAGCAAGGCCTGGAGCAGAACCCATCAAGGGCCAAAGGGAGGAGTTAACTTCAAGTCCAAGAAACAGGAAGGAGGAGAAGGGCAGGGAAACTCTTCCTACACTCACGCTGCCAGCGGAACAGTCTCAGGTTGTCTCCAGAGCAGATGGAGGTGGGATTTCCAAACCAGTCCCACTGTAACAGCCCAAGGCAGTCACCACCCTGGGCCCATGGGTGGGAGGATTGCAAAGCAGTCCAGAAAACCAACCTGCACCGGAGGCTTCCCGGGAGACTGGTCTCACACTCTTGGTGGTGCCCACGGAACAGACAGTGGAGTTACTTCCTGCCGAGTGATGAAGATGGTGGCTGCTGGAAGACTCAAGTCCCAGTGACACAGCCGGAAAGGAATGTGCCCTTCACTATAGGCCCGGGGGAAGCCGTACGATTGCATAGTCAGGTCTCTGATCAATTCCATTCATGCCTGTGCAAAACATCTCCAGATGGTTTATAGACCTAAACTCAGAAAGCAAAAATTTAAGACTATATAGTCATTTTGATCCTGAGAGTAGGGTCGGATGTCCTTTAAAAGTAATAAGAGAAACCAGTTAAAAATAAAGGATTAACTTTTCTAAGTTGAAATATATCTTCTGGGACCCCCCCTGGTAATCTAGTGATTAAAATTCCATGCTTCCACTGCAGGGAGCTTAGGTTCTGTCCCTGGTTGGGAACCAAGAGCCTCTTGCCATGCAGTGCAATAAAAAAAAAAAAAAGAAAATTTCTTGAATAAAAGTGAAAATACAACTTATCAACATAAAAGTTAAAAATAAATTTATCTTCTGTACAATAAAATATTGTATAGTTAAGTCACAGATGGAAGAAGTTACTTGCAATTGACATAAAACTAGCTTGGTTCATGTAAGCAGATTGGCAAACAGAATATGCCCAAATCAGTAATAATGCAAATTAAAAAAACAGTGTCACAAGAGGATGCTTGTAAAGCCAGTAGGAGGCTGGTTTGGGAGGTGACTGGGCTTGAATGAGGTCGTGAGGGTGGGGCCCCTTTATAAAAGACACTAGGTAGCTCCTCCTCTCTCCACGTGACATGAGAAGGAAGCCACCTGCAGGCCAGGAAGTGGGTCCTCGCAGAGCCCAACTGTGCTGGCTCCTGGAACTCAGCCTTCATCTCCAGAAGCAAAGTTCTGTTGTTTAAGTACCCCGTCTCTGGTGCTTTGTTATGGCAGCAAAGCTGGCTAAAACACTCAGGTGACGTTGCAGTGTAAAGCTGTGGGTGGAAAGGGAACATCCATACAGGGAGAGCGTCACCTCAGGTAGGGGGATGGGAAGGAAAGGTGTGCAACTTTATCTTTAATAACTTAAAAAACCATTACACACAGCCACGTATTAACAACCATTTATTCCGGATGTTGGTACATGGGTTTTGTCACTGCATTGTGAATATTTGCAATATTTTATTTAAAAGTTATTGTCCATTAAGTAAACTAAAAAGCTTTTGCACAACGAAGGAAACTATAAACAAGAGGAAAAAATAACCTTCAGAATGGGAGAAAATAATAGCAAACAAAAGAACTGATGAAGGATTAATCTCCAAAATATACAAGCAGCTACTTCAGCTCAATACCAGGAAACAACTCATCAAAAAGTGGGCAGAGGACCTAAACAGACATTTCTCCAAAGAAGACTCATTAATGACTAATAAACACATGAAAAGATGCTCAACATAGCTCATTATTAGGGAAAAGCAAATCAAAACTACAATGAGGTATCACCACACTCAGGTCAGAATGGCCATCATCAAAAAAATCCACAATTAATGCTGGACAGGGTGTGGAAAAAAGGGAACCCTCCTGCACTGTTAGTGGAAATGCAACTTGATATAGTCACTGTGGAGAACAGAATGGAGACTGCTTAAAATACTAGGAATAAAACTACCACATGACCCAAGAATCCCACTCCTGCGCATATACCCTGAGGAAACCTTACCCGAAAAGGACACGTGTACCCCAGTGTTCACAGCAGCGCTACTTACAATAGTGAGTACACGGAAGCAATGTCCGTTGACAGATGAATGGATAAAGAAGCTGTGGTACATACACACAATGGAATATTACTCAACTATAAAAAGGAATGCATTTGAGTCCATTCTAATGAGGTGGATGAACCTAGAGCCTGTTACACAGTGTGAAGTCAGTCAAAAAGAGAAAGACAAATATCACGTATTAACACATATATATGGAACCTAGAAAGATGGTACTTCTGAAATTATCTGCAGGGCAGCAATGGAGATGCAAACATAGAGGACAAGCTTGTGGACCCAGAGGGAAGGAGTGGGCGGGGTGAACTGAGAGAGCAGCATTGAAACCCACACATTACCATAGGTGGCCAGTGAAAATGTGCTGCGTGACATAGCTCAAATCCAACATTCTGTGACAACACAGAGCGGGTGGGACGGGGTAGGTGGTGGAAGGGAGGTTCAAGAGGGAGGGGACATACATATTCTTATGGCTGATTTCATGTTAATATAAGGCAGAAAACAGCACAGTATTTTAAAGCAATTATCCTCCAATTAAAAATAAATTTTAACTGTCTGTATCTTATGATGACCTAGATGAGAAACTGTCTTTACAACTGAAAAAGATCGAAACAAGAATTAAAACTTAAATGTTGGGATGTCTCTGGTGGTCCAGTGGCTAAGACTCTGTGCTCCTGATGCAGGGGGCTGGGGTCAGGGAACTAGATCCTACATACCACAAGGAAGACTGAAGACCCCACAGGCTGCAGCTAAGAACAGGTGCAGCCAAATAAATACATAAATATTTTAAAAGGGATATTTGCATTTATTAAATTTTTTAAAAATGCTATGTGTATCCAAAAAGTAAACAAAATTAAAGGGTATACAAGTTAAAAAAAAAAAAAAAAACCAACCAAAAAGTCACTGCGATACTCTATTATAAACAGCTCCAATAAAAATCATGAGATGTCACAGGTGTTAAGTGGCTGCAGGTGTTTTGGGACCATCACAGAACAGTTTCCATTTTCATCTAAAAATATCAAGCTGTTTGGAATTGCTTTTATGGGTGAGTTGAACAGTGATTCAATTTGCTAACTTCTAATATTGGAAGGTCTGATGCTGAAGCTAAAGCTCTGTTACTTTGGCCACCTGATACAAAGAGTGGACTCATTGGAAAAGACCTTGATGCTGGAGAAAGATTGAAGGCAAGAGAAGACGGTGGCAGAAGATGAGATGGTTAGATGGCATCACCGACTCAATGGATATGAATTTGAGCAAACTCTGGGGGACAGTATTCTGGCCTGGAGAATTCTATGGACTGTATAGACCATGGGGTCGCAAAGAGTTGGACTGAGTGACGTTCACTGGGAGACAGCGGAGGACAGGGAAGGGTGCCGTGCTGCAGTCCATTGGGTTGCAAAGAGTTGGGCATGACTTAGCGACTGAATAACAGTAACAAATATGGAAGATGCCAAGTCCTGCTGGCCTGAATTTAAAAGGCTAAGCAGCTGGACTTTCTCTATAGGGCTTAAAACTAGGTTCAGAGCAAACAACTTCTCTAAATGAATAGGAAACGTAAAGGAGGATTTCTGGTCATGTCTAAATTTAACAAAGAAAATATGAGAAAAATAGGCCTGTAAAGGACAACATTAAAAATTTTAGTTGAGCAACTTTATTCAAATAATTTCCAAAAATCCATAGTCACGTCAATGGAACCAATTTCATTGAAATTTGCTTTGAAGGGCAGATAAGTGAAGCAAGTTCTCGGACTTTCTTGAGAATTAAAAAATACACAAAAATCAGTGCAAAGAGGGAATACTCCAAAACAACTTGGCAATAGATTTTCAGCTTTGAGTTTTTCTGACTCGAAATCATTTCTCTTCCATCCTGAAAGATGCGTCATTCTTTCCTCTAGGGGGAAAAAAAATTCAGTACAATTTCGCTAGAATTCCCATGCCAGCCCCCCAAAGCTTAACTGTGATTTATTTGTGTTAGTCATTCAGTCGTGTCCAACTTTGCAAACCATGGAACCCACCAGGCTCCTTTTCCCATGGGATTCTCCAGACAAGAATCCTGGAATGGGTAGCTATTCTCTTTTCCAGGGGAAGAGAATATACATGAATGCTTGAGTCATTATAAATACCCTAAGGAATGTAAAGAAACAATAGTGACAGCAGTTCCTCAAGCAGGCAGCGCAAACTGGTGGTTAAGACCATGGGCTTTCAAATCCTGGCCCAGCCATGCATGCTGCAGGAGTTAACGCTGCATTTCCTTGGGAACTTCCTTGGCGGCCAATGGCCAAGACCCCACACTCCCAATGCTGGCGACCCAGACCCAGCACAGCTGGAACACACACACACATACACTGAGCCACAACTAAGAACTCCCATGCTGCAAATAAACCTGGTACAGCTGGAACACACACACACACACATTTCCTATAAAAAAACGAACTAGCACCGCCCATTGGACAGAACCTATCTAAACAAAGGGTTCAAGTGGGGCTTCAAGAAGGAAGGTGTGAAAAGGGGTCAACACAGCCTGGTACATGGAGTTTGGGTTCACGGCTCAGGAAGATTTGGTCCTTTTCCTCAATAAATAAATAATATTTAGCAGAAAATATTAAGTAGAGAGGCCCCTGGACTGCAAGGAGATCCAACCAGTCAATCGAAATCAGTCCTAAGTATTCACTGGAAGGACTGATGCTGAAGTTGAAGCTAGAAGACTCTGGCCACCTGATGTGAAGAGCTGACTCATTGGAAAAGACCCTGATGCTGCGAAAGATTGAAGGTGGGAGGAGAAGGGCACGACAGAGGATGAGATGGTTGGATGGCATCATTGAGTCGATGGACATGAGTTTAAGCACGCTCCAGGAGTTGGTGATAGACAGGGAAACCTGGCATGCTGCAGTCCATGGGGGTCACAGAGTTGGACACGACTGACCAACTGAACTGAACTGACAGAAGAAAAAAATACAGAACACAGTTAAGCATGTTTGTATCGTAGTTCTGGAAGGAGCTGCCAAACCAAACCCAGTCAGATCCCATCAGCCTGCGGAGTGACACGGACTCAGATCCATTGTCAGGAGCCCCACATGTGGCGCACTGAAATGCTCGCTGGGAAAGGTGGCGCCCACCTGAGGAAGTTTAGGAACTCACAGCAGCCTGTCCACCCCCTCCTCAGCTTGTCTCTGGAGAAAATGGTGCAGACAGCGTAAAGCTTCAGCTTAAGGAACACACAAGCTAAACCGAGGCCGAGGTGGGGGCTCGGATGGGCTTTGATGTGGAGGGCAGGAGGCTGTGGGCTCTCTGCGGGCTGGCTCCTACTCTGTTCCCATGAAGCAGTGAGAAGTGAGCAGAGAGGAGTCAACTCCCAGATCAGTTTCACGCCCAACAGCAATTTTCTGAGTGTGAGATAAAGAAGCTGGAAATGACAGTTTGCTGAGGACAGATAGTGTCTTAAGGGACGCTTGTTAGAAACACCCCCAAAGTGCATTCCAGTGGGAAATGTGTAAAAATGCTGATGTTAGAGGAAGGAAAAGAATTTGGGAGAACATTTGGAAAATTAACACCTAAGAAGTGACAAACACCCACATTCAGCAAACGGAAACGCACCTTCTTCTCTTCCCATTTGAACTTTAAGAGTCGACCTCCTCCCCGGGCCTTGGCACGGCTCTGCCCACAGGTGAGAAACCCCAGGGTCCGGCCCCCTCTCCGCACACCTGAGGGTCTGATAATCGGCATCGCTTTGTGGGGACCTGATGGCCCGTCCCAGCAGCAAGAGCTATAGATGGAGGGGCCCCAACTGTGTTGGAAGCCAGGGGGCTTTTTACGCTCTGCTGGGGTGAGAATGACAGGCTTGGGGGACCCCGACAGCCAGAGTCTGGGTTGAACTTTACTGAGAAGCCTTCTTTTTGATATCGAACTCTCGCACATGCTTTATCTGAAGGTGCCTGTGTCTGCTGAGGCGACTTTTGGCAATACTGCTGATGAAGCTTGTTAAATTTTTCTTTAATATCATCGTAGCGATCCCTGCCAAAGCCTAGAGGTTGTACCCTGGGTACTGAAATGGCTTTGCTGAGTGATACCGATTTCTGAAACTTTCCCGAATCACTTCCTGGACAAACAAGGTCAATAGTCTGCTCTGGGTGGCCCACGCTGCAGGTGGGGTCGGTCTTTGAAAGTGAGGGGAAGGACCCACTCTTCGGCAGGCAGCTACCCACTCTGATGGATCTTCTGCCCAGGCCTTCAAAGGCCTCACTCAACCTCTTAGCTTTTGATTTGCAGAGAGGGCTGCTCAGCCTGTGGGCTTCTAAGCCCTGGGGGCTACCAGGGCTCGTGGGACCACCTCGGTACACATCCACGGCCGAGCTGGGCGGGTAAGTCAGGCTGGGCCATTTCCTAGGACTCAAGCAATACTCTTGATAAAGCTTGTCAAATTTGATCTCAATTTCCTTAAAACGACTCCCCGCCTGGCCCTGCAGGATTCTGGGTCTGGAAGCTATTTTTACAGGAGAAATCAACCACTTTAAGGTCACGAATCTGTTTTCCTGATCAAGAGGAGACACCGCTTTGGAGTCTAAGTAAGTAAATGATGAATGCTTCCGGGGCATTCCCTGAAGCTCCTTCCAAGGTGGACTGAATGTATGGATCTGGGGTTTGTTTACTTTGAGAAGAGCCCTTTCTGATTTTAAACCTGTCTTAGGGGCAGAAACATCGGGCAAGTTCCCACGATCTCTTAAGGTCCCTGCATCCTCCAGGGGCTTGGAGCAGGGTGGACGTCTCTCCCGGGGGCTCCGCCGAGAGCGCCCCCCTCCCTGGCAGCTCGTTCTGTTCATTCTGCCCTTATACCGGTGCCTCCGCCTGGAGCTCCAGTTCTGGCCGATGAGTGTCTTGGTGGAAATGATGCAGGAGGGCCTGGCGCCCAGCAGCCGGCTCATGGAGTGCAGCATGCCCGCGTACAGGTCACTGAGCGTCGCGTTGCACACATCCCCCGCCTCGGAGCAGGGGCTGCTTGAGAAGCTGCCGCCACTGGTCCCTTGTAAGGGGATGCCGTCGCCCCTCAGCACCACGGCCTGGCCTGCTGAGCAGGAGTGAGAGGCGTCACCCTCCCTGGGTGAGGGAGGCGGCTGGAGTGGACCACCAGGGCTGTCTTCAGGGACGTCCTCGCAGTATCCTGGAGAAACACACAAAGGCAAAGCTGCGTGGCCATTTACAGCCGTCCACGCTCAGAGATCAGTTTCCTTGGTGGCTCCCGTGACAAAGAACCTGCCTGCAATGCTGGAGACCCAGGGTTTGAGCCTGGGGTCAGCAAGATCCTGTGGAGGAGGGCATGGCAACCCACTCTGGTATTCTTGCCTGGAGAATCTCATGGACAGAGGAGCCTGGCGGGCTACAGTCCATGGGGTCACAGAGAGCCGGCCACGACTGAGCGACTGACACTTTCACACACAGAGATCAGGGAAATGAAGGCTGGATCATGACCAGCATGGGTTTTTAAAAAAAGTTATCAGTTTTAACTGAGATATAATTCACATATAACATTATGTTAGTTTCAGGAGTATAACATTGTGTGTTTTATTTTAAAAGCAATACAAAAAACCAAAAGCAACAAAATTTCACACATATTTGGGAATAGACTCTTCTCAGAGATTTTTTTCTAGCTATCAAAACAATTCACTGTCCACTGACCTTCCTAAAAGGAGCCTTTCTTCCCTGTATGATGGTTTAGAAACGGTTACCTTGTCAAAGACTAATTAGAAACCAGATAATAATGACCCTGCCTGCCGACAGGAGTGTGTGGGCCAGGGATTTGTTGTTGCTTAGTCGCTCAGTTATGCCTGACTCTTTGTGGCCCCATGGACTGTAACCTACCAAACTCCTCTGTCCATGGGATTTTCCAGGCAAGAATACTGGCATGGGTAGCCATTTCCTCCAGGCATCTTCCCGACCCAGGGACTGAACCCATATCTCCTGCATCGGCAGGCAGATTCTTTACAGCTGAGTCAGTGGGGAAGCTGGAGGAGACACAGGACTCCTGAATACAGCTCTCTGCATACCTTTGACTTTTGCATCATGTTAAATGTTTTATATATTAAAAAAGTGAAATCAAACCAACAAAGATGAGGATAACTCTAAAGATGAATATAGGAAGGAAAAATTACCCCATCTGTATGTCAAACTGACAACAATCAGAAGAGAAAATAGAATCCAAATAACGCTGAACATGGTCCCCCTGTGGGACAAGGTCTGAGGATAAAAATGCTGCTTGGAGATCCAGAACCTTCTTCGGCTCATTGTCGAGCAGAGTCGACACCAGGTGCTGTGATTCTGAAGCTACTTGGTGCTTTGTGACCAACCAAATAAGCATCACCATCAAGGAGGAGGGAGGCCACTCTGGAGTCAGGGTAGGGGGTGAAGGGCTCAGAAACCCCTGGGGACAGGTCAGAGGATCCAAAGCCAGAGTGGAAGGGGCTCCTCCAGGCTGAACGTGGGTTGAAAATGGACAACAGATTCCAATATGTGAGTTAAAAAAAAGTCCATGAGTTCTTACTGATTCTGGAAAAGGTAGAAGAAAAAGCATGTTGGGAAGGATAAAGTAAGGGGAAAAAAGGAAATGGAAGGGACAGAGTTCAGCCTGTTTTATAGAAGAATGCCAACAAAGGGGACTTCCTTTCTTAGTAATAATGCACCTATGATGCGCACATGTCTCTAACAGTTCATGGTGATGAAACATGCCCAGTGAACACGGGGGTGGGGTGGGGGACGGTGCCCAGCTAAGGTGCCATCAAGCTACTGAAAGTGAACGGTCTGCTTCCATGTCACACTTACCCCGGGCAGGTCTGGCGGGCGAGGCCAATGATGGGGCCAGGGTGTCCTTTCCGTCTCTGTAACCAGCAGGCTGAAACCAAAGCAAATGACTTTAACAAAAAGAAAGGAGAAAAGTCGCTCAGTCATATCTGATTCTTTGCGACTCCACAGACTGTAGCCTACCAGGCTCCTCTGTCCATGGGATTTTTCCAGGACAAGAGTACTGGAGTGGGGTGCCATTTCCTCCTCCAGGGGATCTTCCTGACCCAGGGATCGAACCCAGGTCTCCCGTATTGGAGGCAGACGCTCTACCGTCTGAGCCACCAGGGAAGCCAAAGCAAATGACTTTAACAAAGGCGTTGCTAAGTGTCAGCTCTGGCCACCCCATCCCCCAGTATCAAGCCCACAGGAACTGTTCCCCAACCACAGATAGAGCATGACTGAACCGGGATGAATTGTGCAGCTTCAAAACCCTCTGCCCAAGGGCTGGGGCCCTAGTGGACCCTGTGAGCAGCCCAGAACGTGGTGGGCAGCCGATCCCACTGCCTGACGGGACTCAGAGTGCCTGCTCAGGAAGAGCAGGCGTCAGGGAGGCTGTGAGCCAAAGAGATTGGAAACTGAGATGGGTCTTTACAGGCTCTAGAGGGAGCCAGACATAATCACACCTCACTGGGTCTCTAGCCTATGGTTTGCTCTGAGGACACACTCAGGGACACAGATTACCTCCAGATACCCTTCATCCTGCAGTACGATATCCACTTGCATCAAGTACTTCCTTCTCAGCTCATTTTTCGAAGGGCTCCAGGGCACTGCAGGCTGACATCAAGACAGAAGTCAGTATTTGTGAGCACTGTTGGGCACGGCTGAGCTCTGGGATTCGGGAACACACTGGCATAGTCATCAATGTATATGTGTTTACATGGAGTTCCTCAAAGTTACTTCTGCACTTCCTGCCGTTAGCAGTACAGAGTGTTCCAGCCCCTCTGAAAATCTACCTGACCTGCGATCCAACTTTAAGGAATTTACCCAGTGGGACCAATTCAAAAGGAAATAGAAGGACAAAAGTTTATGACAATATGACTAGCATCAGGAAAAAAAAAAAGAATCGATAATCTTAGGTGAGTTTAGGACGCAACCACTAGGACCGATCCCAGTTGCTGTGTCCGCGAGATAAGGAGCTCAGCAGCTTCCCCGGCAGTCCGGGGGTTAAGACTTTGTGCTTCCACTGCAGGGGTATGGGTTCGATCCCTGGTCAGGGACTAAGATCCCATGTGCCACATCCAAAATATAAAATCAGAAAAGAAAAAAACAACAACGAAAAAAGAAGTTCACTGTCCATCTCAAGGGGCAGGGACAGGCCTCTCCTGCCCCTCGCCTGCTGTGCGTTGGAAATAGGCCTTGGTCTCCGCTTTGCACCGGGCAGAGGGGCGGGAGTCAGGGCCGGGGCTGCAGCTGGCATGGGGGTAACATGAACACCCCAGGGAAAGGCTGGCACCTCGATTGCCTACTCCCCTTCACTCCCACTCCCACGAAATACCTCCAAAAGCAGCCCTCTCCTCACCCAGGGCCACCCCCCGATTCTAGTTAGACATGACAGGCCACACCTGGGTGCATGGGAAACCTCTGTACGAAAGAAGTGAGTTTAGAGGAAAATCACAGGCCAGCTCTTCTAGCGTCTGACCCAGGGGGCAGGCTAGAGACTCAGGTGGATTCTGTCCCGTGCGTTCTTGTCCATCCCGAGGGCTGACACGGAAACACTCCCCAGAGCACCACCCCTGTGACAGCGTCTCTACGGGGTACGACCGACCTAGAACCCAACTCTCCACCCGGCAAGGTTTGTCCAGGCCAAAGGTGCACTGGGGACCACAGCTGGGGTTGTCCTGTGTGCGGAGGCAGCAGCACCCAACGCTGACAAAGGTTCGGTAAGACAGGCTCGACCCCGGGCCTAAGTGCTAACCTGAGAAGGGGCCACTTGCTGCCTTGGGGGATCTGAACGGGGGGCGCTGAGACTTGAGGGGCGGCGTTAGCAAAGAGTGAGCCTCAGAAGCGGGCCTGGAGGAACATGCCGGTCACGAGAATGTTCACCTGTCCCCAAGCCCCAACTAAGTCCCTTTGTTATGAAAGACGGGGCTCACCATTAAGTTCCCAGCAATCACTTCTTCCTGGAAGAAAGCTGTATCAGCATCACTGCTTTTTGAATCTAAAAGCAGAAGAGGAAATTTCCATCAGAATGTCTTAAGAAAGCATGTATATTTTCTGCCAAGGATAGTTTTGGCATTACTTGAGTATATACTGCAGTGAAAACTCCTGTCGCTTCAAGAGGTTCCTTGTAACAGGGACGCAGTCATCTGTGGCCACGCAGAGAAGCCATCAGAACAGGATTATGCCCCAAGTCAGGGACACTAAGGAAAGCAGCTTTTTGTAAAACCTCTACCCTTTTGACGGCCTCTCATTCTGAAAGCTGAGTGCCTATAGCCCAGCACTGTCTAATAGAACTTTCTGCAATGATGGAAAAGTCCCCCCTCTGCTGTCCAGTATGCCAGCCATGAGCCACACGCGGCGGCTGAACACTTGGAATATGGCTAGTGAGGCTGGGAACTACATTTTAAATTTGACTTCATTTTAAATGAATTCAAATAGTCATGGGTGGCTAGTGGTTACCACACTGGACAGTTCAGCTCAAGAACCACTTTTAATTATTTTAAGGAGCCCAGGGAATTCATGGACCTAAGGCTTGACAGAGTTGAAATCTGGATTAATACTGGTAAACCAATGACACCCATGAGCAAACATCTCTGGGGTCTTTCCGTGTCCAGCAGCACGGTGTAACTGTGAGTGAGATGGCTCTCTAGATGAGTTGAGAAGGAACCACCAAGGGACTGTTCAAAGGTTTTAGTTTTTCAAACATACTTGGAGAAAGTCATAGTGAGGAGCCTAGACTTAGAGTGTGGAGGCAGACAGAGACTCATCCCCCCATCAGCCCCTCCACCCCAACACAGCTTTCTAGCACCAGGACCACTCACCGTCGGCTGATGTGTTGGAAGGGGGAAGCTCGAGATCTCTGGCTGGGACTTGCACGGGCCCATCTGTCCTGCCATCTGTCTTCACCGGAGAGCCCTTGATAAGATAAGCTTGGTTCAGACATAAAGTATTTCAAAGCAACTGTCAAGTAAAACACCTCTGATCCCCACCTTTAGTGTATGAGAGAAAAGGCAGGTTTCTGGGGGCTTCTAGAACATTCCAGCATCAAAGGCCTCAAGACTCCTAGCAGATAGTTGAGCTTCTCCTTGGAGAAGGAACAGAGCTGTCTTCCTCTGGTGGTGCCCAGGGCTGCTGTTTCAGAAACCACTTGGGTGGTGACTGATGGGAGCAGGAAAGTGAGAGTGACCAGGTCCAGCTCGGCCCTGGCACGGTGGTGAGCTCAGGGCCAAAACCAAACAGGACAGCACGGTCCCCAGATCCTCAGGTAGAAGCTGGAAATTCCAGAGGCCCCTGGGGGACTTTCTGTGACTTTTTATCTTAACAGTGGCTTGATCTCCATGTCGTGAGACCTACAATTCATTTAAAAGCTTTATTGTGTGGCGGGACTCTTGGCGTGAGGAGCCGCCTTCCAGCTGAACTCCGGCTACAGGGCGGTCAGCTGTCCTGACCAGGACTCAGCCTGCGGGGTGGTCAGCGGGCCAGCCCCAAGGAGGTGGTACACTTCCCACCCGGCCCCGAGAGCCTGATCTGCCCACCAGCCTTGGTAGCTGTACTGCGTTGCATTATCTGCTCAGTCGTGTCCAACTCTTTGCGAGCCCATGGACTGTAGCCCGCCAGACTTCTCTGTCCATGGGATTCTCCAGGCAAGAATACTGGAGTGGATTGCCATTCCCTTCTCCAAGCCTTGCTAGTAACCATAACTAATGCCATGGATGGGCTCTTGTTAGGGACATTTGAGAATTCAAGATGCCAGATTGGCTAAAATCTTTTAGGCCCACCTAGCCTTGCAAGGGGAGAAGGCAATGGCAACCCATTCCATTACTCTTGCCTGGAAAATCCTAAGGATGGAGGAGCCTGGTGGGCTGCAGTCCACGGGGTCGCTAAGAGTCGGGCACGGCTGAGCAACTTCACTTTCACTTTTCAATTTCATGCATTGGAGAAGGAAATGGCAACCCACTCCAGTGTTCTTGCCTGGAGAATCCCAGGGACAGAGGAGCCTAGTGGGCTGCCGTCTATGGGGTCGCACAGAGTCGGACACGACTGAAGCAACTTAGCAGCAGCAGCAGCAGCAGCAGCCTTGCAAGGACAGGAGTGAGAACATGGAGAGGGCTGTCCCTTTAAGGGTGGCCCTGGGGCATCACCTCCTAGATGTCTGTGAACCCTGCCTGGGGATGTCACTGCCTTTGCCTCAGGAGAGGTGGGACCTGATGAAATTTCTGGAGGTGTCCTGTGTCTGGAAGTGTCACAGTTGCAGCAGAAGACATGCGTCTCAGTAAATCCTTACACACAAGAAATCAGGGCGGTTAACGTGAGAAAGGGGCTTCTGTGGTGGTTCAGACCCTAAAAGAATCCGCCAGCAATGCAGGACACTCCAGTTTAGTTCCTGGGTTGGGAAGTTCCCCTGGAGAAGGGATAGGCTACCCCCTCCAGTATTCTTGCCTGGAGAATCCCCATGGATGGAGGAGCCTGGTGGGCTACAGTCCACAGGGTTGCAAAGAGTCGGACACAACTGAGCGACTAAAAACACAAGGTGGGGAGACCATGGAAGAACGCACCCCAGCGGCCCCTGGTGCAGCTTCAGCTCATCTCCACCTTTCTTCACATCAACCCTCCTCTCCAGCAAGGCATGCTGGCAATAAAACGTGACATTAAATACCTGCGTGTGTCCTGTGCTTCTTCTCTTCACTAGTCCTCCACCCCAAATTCGCAGTCCTTAAAAAAACAAATAGTAATTACCATTTAAGTCATCATGAACACTGAGCTTCAGCTTAATTTGTACTCAAAGAAAACCTAAGGGACAGGCAAAGGAAAGATCTAATAAGACCAAGATCTAACCAAGCCACATTAGTGACATCCTCTTGTTTCTCATCTTCGTGAGGTTAAAAGTCTCAAAGAGGAAAATCTCATCTCTGTGAGATTTCAAAAATCCACACCAGGCAAATTTATCAGGAACAAAAATCTCTCCTGCCTGTAGGGAGCAGCTTGTTGAACCCAGGATTAAGCCAGAAATGAAACAAGGAACACACGCATGCCAAGCGCTGTCCTCAGAACACATATGTTGAGAGCAATCTATAGACTACAGAGAGAGAGATACTGAAGGCACTTTTCAAGGGCAAACTTTCTACTCCATGGATAGAATAAGTGCTTTCTTGGGGCAACCTACACATTGTAGAATAAGTCATAAGCACAGGAGTAAATGCTGAGTTTTGGAGCCCTGCACTCACTAGCCAGCAGAATCTGGGCAAGATACTCCCCAAACGTCCACCGGCTCCTAGGTAAATTCAAATTAATAAAGAATGGATCATTTAGTTGCGAGGCTTCAGATGGTTGTTGATAATAGCAGCAAAAATTCACTTGGTGCTTACTGTTCCAGGCTCTAGTCTAAATCTTCTCCAAGTGCACCCCATTAAGCATTCACAACTCACAGACACATGCCTTGTATGCTACTCCTAATTCCTTTGGATAGACACTCACCAAGTTCACTGTATAGATGGAGACAGAGGCAAGGAGAAAGTGAAATAACCAGCCCAGGCTATTTGCCCGCATGGTGTGGCCAGGCTGGGAACCCAGGGGGAGTGACTCTCTACTATGCTTTTCGGCCTTTCCAGAACAGAGCGACCCCTGACAGAGATGCTTGGATTCAAATCAAATCTTTGCTACTTTGGCTGAGTGACACGGGCTGGTTCCTTGACCTCTCTAGTGGACTCTCTTCTATGAAACAACGATTCTAATAGTGCCTACCTTGCAGGGTTGTTGAGAATCAAGAACGTGTGACTGTTAGAAGCCTACCCTACTGTGTAGATTGGAACTTGCTTTAAATTACAGGAATTCACCCTGCAAGGGCGGTCAGCTAGCATGTAATCAGGAAGACTACTCCCGGAGTACCTCTCCAGGGAAAGATACAGGTCAGGGGACCTGTGCTCCCATCAGCAAGAAGGTTGTAGGAACACAGAACCACTGAATCCACATTTAGCATCACTGTCTGTGAATCTGTGTGTACCAGCTCTCTAGGAGGTCTTCCACATGCTAAAGTGCTTCCTGCTTTGGCTACCGTTCTTGTTCTTATCTAACTGGAGTCTGAAATGAGTTTTCACTGGTGAAATTAGTGATGTTCAAGATAAGTGGATTGACCAAAATATTCCAGACACTGCCCATCCTTCCATAAACAGGTCAAGAGAACACACTAAAGCCTACTGATAGCACACTTAGGGATGATTTCTACTCACTCCTGTGTCCAGCCTTCAGGTTAGACACAGGCTAGATGCACACAACTCACCGTTGGAATACAGTAGCTTCTGTCTATGAAAACTTTTCACTTAGGGTGCGGCTGGTCCAGCTAAGAAAGCAGAAGCTAGGATTCCATTTCATTAGGAACTGATTTGTGTCTGTCTGTCCAGTGTACAACAGAACTGGCTCTCAGATTTGCTTTCATTGGTAGATAAAATTGAGTCAGTAATAAGGCTGAAGGGCTTCCTGGGTGGCTCAGCAGTAATGAATCTGCCTGCAATGCAGGGGACACAGGAGACGTGGGTTCAATCCCTGGGTCGGGAAGATCCCCTGGAGGAGGGCATGGCAACCCACTCCAGTATTCTTGCCTGGAGAATCCTATGGACAGAGAAGGACAGAGAAGTCTGGCGGGCTACAGGGTTGCAAAGAGTCGGACATGGCTGAAACCACTCAGCACACACGCACAAGGCTGAATGATAGACACTGACCTCACCCAGTGCAAACTTTTCCCAGGTATTTACCCAAGAGAATCCATGATTTAAGTCTGTTTGCAACATCAAGCATTAAACAGGATGGCTCCTTCTCCTTAGATGCAGGTCAAATTCCAAAGTACTCAGAACCTCAAGTCAAACAGGTCAAATAACAGTCAATAGAGTGTTCACTAGTGCCAGGCTCCATCTCCTGTAAATGTCACAATATCTAGCCAAGCAGCTGTTACTGTCACCATCTTTCCACTTTACAGATGAAGAAACCAACTCACAACTTGGCTAAAGCAATAAGCTCAAGCTGAGATGGCTATTAAATGACCAGCTGGGATGTTAAACCTAGACAAGGGCATTTTTAATCAGGATGCATCTACGTGTCATTGGAATTCTGTCTTCATAAATAACTGTTGGAAATAAGTAATTTAAGTGATTGATAGGTTCAAGGGAACTAGTAATGTATTAATGCTTATTAGGTGAACAGGTTTATTTTCAAAAGAGCAGGGACAGCATTTCAAACTCTATTAAGACACTATTCCAGTTACACTCTTAACCATAAATTATTCAGAAAGGCGGGGGGTGGGGGTGCTGATTCGTACCCTCGGGCGTCTTGTAGGTCAGCGTGGACATCTGTACCACGGGGCCGTCCTCGAAGGGCTGGTTGTACTGCGGGAGAGGAAGAAGGGGGATCCCATCAGATCGGAGGGCGGAGAGGAACCCCTGACCCGGGCTGAGAAGGCGCCAGTGCGAGGCTGTAAGTCTACGGAGCCCCGAAGCACCTCCCCCCACCCCACCCCAACCCCTCGGTCCCCCACCCCGACCAGTCCTTCTGCCCCACGGTCCCTGCCTCATCCTCCCGCCCCTCCTCCTTCCCCCTCCATCCCGCCAGCGGGAGGGGCCGCACCTTTTCTATCAGCTGCTGCATGCGCCTCTGGAAGCGGTAGCGGCTGTCCCTGAGATTCCGCAGCAGCTCATCCTCCGCCAGGACCTCGCCCTCCATGGCGCGCAGACCAGAGCCCCACTCCGGCAGGAAGCTGAACAGGGAACATGAGACCGTGTAGCGATTCAAATAGCCCTTCCGACACGCCCCTCCAGTCTCCCATTGGCTGCCTCTTGAAAGACCGACCGCTGATTGGGCCTTTCAAACAGGTGGCGTCGCTCACTCCTGGCCAATCCGTGCCCTCGTTTCCGACCCCGCCCTACCCGGGGAGTGCCCCGGGAGCGGTTAGGTGAGGAGGAGGGGTAGGGGTGTGGGAAGAGGTCTGCAGCTGCGCGCTGGGAGTTTGGTGGCTTGGTGTTACCTGGGCGAGTCGTCTGCCTGTTCATCAGTATAGAGCCAGACGAGTAAGATGTCTGCCGTCGTGCACCGGCGATGTCCAAGCGACTTGCCCTGGGACTCGCCGCCTGTTGTGGGGGGCCAGCCCTTCACCTGAACGTGGCCGTGGACCCTGCCCGGTGAGCCGACTTCCTCGCCCCCCCTGCCTCGGGTCCTCGTTAACAAGGGCTGAAAAAAACATCACGGGATTACGAACACGCCAGGAGGCAGGAGAGTGAACATGCCTTTAGAAAATAAACGTCCCACGATCCAGGAAACTCTCATACGGAATTTTTATTAAGCCCTGGTACATAGTTTTCGTACATGGTTTTTATTGCATACGCGACTCCATTAATTTTGTAGTGTTTTCTCTAGAGAATGGATAATTCAGCGCTATCATAGAGCTCGTATTTGTGTGTTTGTGCTGATGTGATTATACCATGCTGCTACTGCTAAGTCACTTCAGTCGTGTTTGACTTTGTGCGACCCCATAGACGGCAGCCCACCAGGCTCCCCCGTCCCTGGGATTCTCCAGGCAAGAACACTGGAGTGGGTTACCATCTCCTTCTCCAGTGCATGAAATTGAAAAGTGAAAGTGAAGTCGCTCAGTCGTGTCCGACTGCTAGCGACCCCATGGACTGCAGCCTACCAGGCTCCTCTGTCCATGGGATCTTCCAGGTGAGAGTACTGGAGTGGGTTGCCATTGCCTTCTCCGTGATTATACCATAATATGGGATAAAAATGTGTATAACTTGGAGCACAATCAGGACTCTTAGGTGGAGCTCTTCACCTCCTCTCAGCCTGCACCCCCATGCTATCATGCGATCCAGCAGATATTAGGGGAGAAGGGGGAGTGAGAACATCCGGGGCTCATGTAGGAAATATATTGGGATGGACACAGAGATATGCTGCCTAATTCCCTCTGCCCCCTTCCGCGCCAGGCCTCAGCGGCCAGGAGGGTTTTTCCTGGGCACCTGCTGCTGTCTTCATAGATTGTCTCAGTTGTAGAGAGCCCTTCACCACGATCCTGCAGCTTAAATCCAATAAGGGCTCCAGGTGGGAACCTAAAGGGCTCCAGGTTGGTCTTTTCAGCCAACAAATAGCAATCTTATGGGCCATCCTGATTAGTTCGCCTGAGGCAATCGGCCTGATCGTTCCATTCCTTCCACCGCAGCAATCTGGAGGATACTCCCTAGCAAACATCCTTCACCGTAACTCCTTCGCCCCGTCTGCTCCCAGGAGATTCCCACCTGTAACAAGCACTTTGCTGCACGTGGCCACTGAATCTATGCATTCCGTTTGTAGCTTTCCCAATTTCCACAAATAGGATCAGTTTTCTGTCCCCTCCTCCCTTGGGAGTGCTCATAAATTTAGCGTGCTGTGTTTCCACTCAGTGTTTCCACGTAAATTCGTTTGGGACATTTAACTTACCACATTTAGAGACTTGAGAGGTCCAAACTGACCTCTCCTAGGACTTGGTCCTCACTCCTAGGAAACCACTCCCAGGGTACTGGGCTTCCCTCCCTCACTTCACGCACTTATACAAGGATCTGCTTCTACCCCAGGGGCTCCTGGACAGCGTCTCAATCTCAAATTGGTACCTTTAATGGAACATACCCACTTTGGCCACACCCCTCTGAACCAGCTGAAGCACGTGTATTGACCCCGCTGGTCTCTGTCCTCTATGACAGCTTCCCACGTTCCACAATCCAAAATAGTGGCTCAGCTAAGGAAGATGGACCCTCCCCCCACCACCCGCACCCCCACGATGCTCCTAAGTTGACACCATTCCTCCAGACTCCAGGGCTTTCCTGGTAGCTCAGCTGGTAAAGAATCTGCCTGCAATTCAGGAGACCTGGGTTCGATCCCTGGGTTGGGAAGATCCGCCGGAGAAGGGAATGGCAACCCACTCCAGTATTCTGGCCCGGAGAATTGCATGGACTGTATAGTCCATGGGGTCACAAAGAGTCGGACGCGACTGAGTGACTTTCACTTTCTCGGAACACCAGTACCACCCTAGTAACCTAAACGCGTGGCCTCAGGAAACAGACTGGTATGCAAACTCTTTCCCCACACTCTTCAACGCGCAGGACGGATAACAAGTCAGGCAGCGGAAGTGGCTGGTTGCCACACCTCCGCGTCTCCACGGGGTTTTTCGGTAGGTGGCAAAGAAGTCAGCGGTGCTCAGCTTTGCCGCCGCATCTCCGCCTCAGGTTGCACTTGCACAGCGCCCTCTGCTGGTCTAGCCAGAATTTTCACCCTCGAAGTGCTGTTAAAATGACATTTAGACAAAGGAAACAATTCTCATTTGAATGGTTGCACGTCAGCTTTCATAAAATGTGCCACAATTTAAAAAAATGTATATAATAAACGGAAATTTATTCTTCGCAGAGCTGCCATGTTTTATGTTGGAAAGGGATGGAAGTGTCACCACCTCTGTTCTTTCTGTGGTTGAGAGGTGCAGCTTTTGGCTGGTCCCTTTGTTGACACAGAAACTGCTATCTAACAGTGAAAACGTCGCCGGAGATAAATTTACCAACCATAGCATCAAGCTGATGCCCTTGGCTGCCAAGAAAAGGGTATACTTTCCTTTGTTGTTACCAGAGCTGTTGGAAGCAAAGAGACTGTAAATACTCAACAGCAGACTGATTTTCCAAAAGGTGTCAGTCGAAGTTCACAAGGGTTGTTTATTCTTTGATTTAATGAGCCTATTTTTGTCCCTTCTTTTTAATTTTTTTAAAATTATGAGTGTATAATAACACATTTACAGAAGACTTGGAAATTATGGAACAAAATTACATATAGTTCCACCATATATTACAATTATTTTTAAAGTAGATAAATTAAGATTTTTAGTTGGAATTTCAATATCAAACACTCAAAAATTAATAGAATGAATACACAGGAAAGCAGAAGGATAGAGTAGACCTGAAAAGCACTCTGAACTAATTCAACATAAACAGTTCAGTTCAGTTCAGTTCAGTTCAGTGCTCAGTCGTGTCTGACTGTTTGCAGCCCCATGAATCGCAGCATGCCAGGCCTCCCTGTCCATCACCAATTCCCGGAGTTCACTCAGACTCAGGTCCATCGAGTCCGTGATGCCATCCAGCCATCTCATCCTCTGTCATCCCCTTCTCCTCCTGCCCCCAATCCCTCCCAGCATCAGAGTCTTTTCCAATGAGTCAACTCTTCGCATGAGGTGGCCAAAGTACTGGAGCTTCAGCTTTAGCATCATTCCTTCCAAAGAAATCCCAGGGTTGATCTCCTTCAGAATGGACTGGTTAGATCTCCTTGCAGTCCAAGGGACTCTCAAGAGTCTTCTCCAACACCATAGCTCAAAAGCATCAATTCTTCGGCGCTCAGCTTTCCTCACAGTCCAACTCTCACATCCATACATGACCACTGGAAAAACCATAGTTTTGACTAGACGGACCTTTGTTGGCAAAGTAATGTCATTGCTTTATAGTATGCTATCTAGGTTGGTCATAACTTTTCTTCCAAGGAGTAAGCGTCTTTTAATTTCATGGCTGCAGTCACCATCTGCAGTGATTTTGGAGCCCCCAAAATAAAGTCTGACACTGTTTCCACATCTATTTGCCATGAAGTGATGCGACCAGATGACATGATCTTCGTTTTCTGAATGTTGAGCTTTAGGCCAACTTTTTGACTCTCCTCTTTCACTTTCATCAAGAGGTTCTTTACTTCCTCTTCACTTTCTGCCATAAGGGTGGTGTCATCTGCATATCTGAGGTTATTGGTATTTCTCCCGGCAATCTTGAGTCCAGCTTGTGATTCTTCCAGCCCAGCGTTTCTCATGATGTACTCTGCATATAAGTTAAATACACAGGGTGACAATATACGGCCTTGACATACTCCTTTTCCTATTTGGAACCAGTCTGTTGTTCCATGTCCAGTTCTAATTGTTGCTTCCTGACCTGCATACAGATTTCTCAAGAGGCAGGTCAGGTGGTCTGGTATTCCCATCTCTTTCAGAATTTTCTACAGTTTATTGTGATCCACACAGTCAAAGGCTTTGGCATAGTCAATAAAGCACAAATAGATGTTTTTCTGGAACACTCTTGCTTTTTCCATGATCCAGCAGATGTTGGCAATTTGATCTCTGGTTCATCTGCCTTTTCTAAAACCAGCTTGAACATCTGGAAATTCACGGTTCACGTATTGCTGAAGCCTGGCTTGGAGAATTTTGAGCATTACTTTACTAGCATGTGAGATGAGTGCAATTGTGTGGTAGTTTGAGCATTCTTTGGCATTGCCTGTCTTTGGGATTGGAATGAAAACTGACATTTTCCAGTCCTGTGGCCACTGCTGAGTTTTCCAAATTTGCTGGCATATTGAGTGCAGCACTTTCAGAGCATCAGCTTTCAGGATTTGAAAGAGCTCAACTGGAATTCCGTCACCTCCACTAGCTTTGTTCATAGTGATGCTTCCTAAGGCCCACTTGACTTCACATTCCAGGATGTCTGGCTCTAGATGAGTGATCACACCATCGTGGTTATCTGGGTCGTGAAGATCTTTTTTATACAGTTCTTCTGTGTATTCTTGCCAGCTCTTCTTAATATCTTCTGCTTCTGTTAGGTCCATACCATTTCTGTCCTTTATTGAGCCCATCTTTGCATGAAATGTTCCCTTGGTATCTCTAATTTTCTTGAAGAGATCTCTAGTCTTTCCCATTCTGTTGTTTTCCTCTATTTCTTTGCATTGATCGCCGAGGAAGGCTTTCTTATCTCTCCTTGCTATTCGTTGGAACTCTGCATTCAGATGCTTATATCTTTCCTTTTCTCCTTTGCTTTTTGCCTCTCTTCTTTTCATAGCTATTTGTAAGGCCTCCTCAGACAGCCATTTTGCTTTTTGCATTTCTTTTTCTTGGGAATGGTCTTGATCCCTGTCTCCTGTACAATGTCACGAACCTCAGTCCATAGTTCATCAGGCACTCTATCCATCAGATCTAGGCCCTTAAATCTATTTCTCACTTCCACTGTATAATCATAAGGGATTTGATTTGGGTCATACCTGAATGGTCTAGCGGTTTCCCCCACTTTCTTCAATTTAAGTCTGAATTTGGTGATAAGGAGTTCATGATCTGAGCCACAGTCAGCTCCTGGTCTTATTTTTGTAGACTGTGTAGAGTTTCTCCATCTTTGGCTGCAAAGAATATAATCAATCTGATTTTGACATTGACCATCTGGTGATGTCCATATATAGAGTCTTCTCTTGTGTTGTTGGAAGAGGGTGTTTGCTATGACCAGTGCGTTCTCTTGGCAAAACTCTATTAGCCTTTGCCCTGTTTCATTCCGTATTCTAAGGCCAAATTTGCCTGTTACTCCAGATGTTTCTTGACTTCCTACTTTTGCATTCCGGTCCCCTATAGTGAATTGCAGCCATGAAATTACAAAAGACGCTTACTCCTTGGAAGAAAAGTTATGGCCAACCTAGATAGCATATTGAAAAGCAGAGACATTACTTTGCCGACTAAGCTCCATCTAGTCAAGGCTATGGTTTTTCCAGTGGTCATGTATGGATGTGAGAGTTGGACTGTGAAGAAGGCTGAGCACCGAAGAATTGATGTCTTTGAACTGTGGTGTTGGAGAAGACTCTTAAAAGTCTCCTGGACTGCAAGGAGATCCAACCAGTCCATTCTGAAGGAGATCAGCCCTGGGATTTCTTTGGAAGAAATGATGCTAAAGCTGCAACTCCAGTACTTGGCCACCTCATGCGAAGAGTTGACTCATTGGAAAAGACTCTGATGCTGGGAGGGATTGGGGGCAGGAGGAGAAGGGGACGACAGAGGATGAGATGGCTGGATGGCATCACCGACTCAATGGATGTGAGTTTGAGTGAACTCCGGGGGTTGGTGATGGACAGGGAGGCCTGGCATGTTGTGATTCATGTGGTCGCAAGGAGTCAGACATGACTGAGTGACTGAGCTGAACTGAACTGAACTGAACTCAGGTGTTTCTTGACTTCCTACTTTTGCATTCCAGTCCCCTATAATGAGAAGGACATCTTTTTGGGTTTTAGTTCTAAAAGGTCTCGTAGGTCTTCATAGAACTGTTCAACTTCAGCTTCTTCAGCGTTACTGGTTGGGGCATAGACTTGGATTACTGTGATATTGAATGGTTTGCCCTGGAAATGAACAGAGATCATTCTGTCATTTTTGAGATTGCATCCAAGTACTGCATTTCAGACTCTTTTGTTGACCATGATGGCTACTCCATTTCTTCTAAGGGATTCCTGCCCACAGTAGTAGATATAATGGTCATCTGAGTTAAATTCACCCATTCCAGTCCATTTTAGTTCGCTGATTCCTAAGGTTTTTACAATTTTCACACAACGGCAGGGACAAATTCTATTCAAGTTTCCATAGATTATGAGCCAGGAGACACTGGAATATATCCAGGAACATAAAACAAGGTGCAAAAATTTCATGGTCTAAAGGTATTGAGATCATACAGAGTCTGTTCTCTTTTCACTGTGGCATGATGTTAGAAATCAAAATCAAAAGATATTTGAAAATAACCCAGATATTTTCAAGTCATAAGCCTACTTTTTGAGACCTAGTCTAAGTAATCCAAGGTTGTTGGCAAGGATTTAGCTGTAGGATCTTTAGTGAAGCACTGTTTATCAAGTCCAGTAACAGAAGGATAGTTGAGTGATGGATGGTGATATTAACAGATACGTGACTATGCACCATTTAACAATTTTGAAGAACTGTGTTTATTGGCACCTAAAATGTTACCTTTTGAACATTACAAACGTATGTACTATATACTTGCATTCAAAAATATATATTAGGAGTTTGTGATTAACATATACATATTGGACTGTGCTTAGTGGCTCAGTTGTGTGTGACTCTTTGCGACCATAGACTGTAGCCTGCCAGGCGCCTCTGTCCATGGGATTCTCCAGGCAAGAATACTGGAGTGGGCTGCCGAGTCCTTCTCCAGGGGATCTTCCCAACCCAGGGATCAAACCCAGGTCTCCCACATTGCAGGTGGATTCTTTACTACATATAAAATAACCAACAACGACCTACTGTATAGTGTGGGGAACTATATTTAATGTTAAAGAGTTGGACATGACTGAGCGACTGAACTGAACTGAATAATTTATAAGGGAAAAGAATCTGAAAAGAATATATTATATACACACACACATATATATATATAACTGAGTCACCTGAAACTAACACATTATAAATCAATTATACCTCAATAAAAATGGAAACATGAACACTGAAAGTTCAAAAAATATTTCAAAAAGATAATTTTGTACTTCAAAAAAATTTAAAAATATACATGACATATTACAAAAAATTTGAGCATGAGTATATCAAAATGTTTCTAGTGTTATTTCTGGATGATGGTGTTACAGATTCTTTTTAATACTAGTTTTCCTTAGCTGCATTTTCTATATTGAACATTGCTTTTGCTATTATGAACATGATTACTCATGTGATAAAAAAAACCCCACAGCAGAACCATTGTATGTTTCTCTTGATTCTACAAAATTATTCACCCAGGTAAGACTTCAAACATTGTAAAACTGCTGTCCTGCAGCTGATACAATGCAGGGCTCACAGCAACACACTCCCCTTGGTTCAGCTGTTGAGGGTGGTCCTGTTCTATGACACCTCTGGAGTTTCTACTGAGATGGTTCCAAGTTTCCAATGTTTCCTCACTTGGAAACATTCTAGGACATCGTTGGACCAATGTGGACACTCACTAGACCCCATGAGTCCAAACTCCATTTGTTCTTCATCCCTGCGGGCAGGTGATGCTCCTCAGCAGTGATCTGAGTTCTAATTTCCTTGGGCTCTTGTTCCTGAATTTATCCTAGGTTGTTTGTTGCTCAGTCGCTACATCGTGTCCAACTCTTTGTGACCCCGTGAACTGCTGCATGCCAGGCTTCCTTGTCCTTCACTATCTCCTGGAGTTTGCTCAAACTCATGTCCTTTGAGTTAGTGATGCCATCCAACCATCTCATCCTTTGTTGCCCCTTCTCCTCTTGACTTCAATCTTTCCCAACATCAAGGTCTTTTCCAATCAGTCAGCTTTTCACATCAGGAGGCCAAAGTATTTTTAGATTTAGCACCAGCCCTTTTAATGAATACCCTAGGGCTTCCCTGGGGGCTCAGACGGTAAAGCGTCTGTCTGCAATGCAGGAGACCTGGGTTCGATCCCTGGTTTGGGAAGATCCCCTGGAAAAGGAAATGGCAGCCGAATCCAGTATTCTTGCCTGGAAAAATCCCATGGATGGCGGAGCCTGGTAGGCTACTGTCCATGGGGTTGCAAAGAGTCAGACACGACTGAGTGACTTCACTTTCAGTTTCTTTCACTTTCACTAAGGTTTTTAACCAAATAAATCTTCGTTTAAAGTAATTAGATCTAGGTCTTTGTATAAGATCTTTGGACCTTTTGGACCTTGGCTCTGTCTCTTTGTTTTGCATCCATATTGAGTGGTGGTCTCACATTCCTTTCAAAGTACTGACATTTTCCTATTTTACCATGCTGAAGCCATAATGGGAACTTTTGTCTCTAGTGTTCTTTCTGTTAAGATAGTTCAGTTCAGTTCAGTTCAGTTGCTCAGTCATGTCTGACTCTTTGTGACCCCATGGACTGCAGCACACCAGGCTTCCCTGTCCATCACCAACTCCCAGAGCTTGCGCATACTCATGTCTATCGAGTCAGTGAGGCCATCCAACCATCTCATCCTCTGTCGCCCCCTTTCCTCCAGCCTTCAATCTTTCCCAGCATCAGGGTCTCTTCCAACGAGTCAGTTCTTCACATCAGGTGGCCAAAGAATTGGAGTTTCAGCTTCAGCATCAATGAATATCCAGTACTTATTTCCTTTAGGGTTGACTGGTTTGATCTCCTGGCAGCCCAAGGGACCCTCAAGAGTCTTCTCCAACACCACAGTTCAAAAGCATCGATTCTTTGGTGCTCAGCTTTCTTTATAGTCCTATAAACTATAGGACTGCAGTTAAGATAGTTTCTTTATAGTTAAGATAGTAGAAAAGTCTTGTCTTTTGTGTTTTCTCTTATTGTAGCAGAGACTAAATAAGACTAAAGTCTATATGGTTTAAAATATGCCTAAAATATATCAATATATGATGTACAATGAATTTATAAGCTAGTTCTAACTATCATCCTTGGAATTATCAGTTGCACAATCAGGAATACACACTTTTGGGGAGGAACCAGTTTGTAGAATAAATATTTTTCTAAGTAATCATCCATGTTTTTGCAAATGAAAGATGTTTTAATTTTTTATATCATTTTAATTTAAATTTAAAAATTTACAGTGTTCTGTTGGTTCTGCCATACAACAGTGCAAATCAACCATAATCACAGAACTAGAACAAAAAATTTCACAATTTGTGTGAAAACACAAAAGACTCCAAATAGCCAAAGCAATCTTGACAAGGAAAAACAGAGCTGGAGGGATCAACCTTCCTGACTTCAGGCTATACAACCAAGCTATAGTCATCAAAACAGTATGGTACTGGCAAAAACAGAAATATAGAAAAATGGGACAAGATAGAAAGCCCAGAAGTAAAATTATGCACCTGTGGACACCTTATTTTTGGCAAAGAAGGCAAGAATATACAATGGAGAAAAGATAGCCCCTTCAATAAGTTGTGCTAGGAAAACTGGATAGCTACATGCAAAACAATGAAACTAGAACACTTTCTAACACCATACACAAAAATAAACTCACAATGGATTAAAGACTTAGATGTAAGTTCAGAAACTATAAAGGTCTTACAGGAAAATATAGACTGTGCACTCTTTGACATACATCACAGCAAGATCCTCTGTGACCTACCTCCTGTTAACTGCTGCTAAGTCACTTCAGTCGTGTCCGACTCTGTGCGACCCCATAGACGGCAGCCCACCAGGCTCCCCTGTCCCTGGGCTTCTCCAGGCAAGAACACTGGAGTGGGTTGCCATTTCCTTCTCCAATGCATGAAAGTGAAAAGTGAAAGTGAAGTCACTCAGTTGTGTCCGACTCCTAGCGACCCCATGGACTGCAGCCCACCAGGCTCCTCCGTCCATGGGGTTTTCCAGGCAAGAGTACTGGAGTGGGTGCCATTGCCTTCTCCGGACCTACCTCCTAGACTAACAGAAATTTAAAAAAGTGATCATCCATTTTGACAAGTTTATTGGTTGAAATGAGTACATAGCATTCTCTAGTTTTCTAATCTTTGAAACCCAGTCCTCCTAAAATCGAGTACCCCTGCTGAGTTTATGATGAAACTCTTTATACAATCCTTTATTCCCCTTCTTGTCCTTCTCCTGTTCCCCTCTGGATTGAGGAGGATCAAAGAGGATGAAAGAAAAATCCCCAGTGAGAAGGCCCTGTAGGTACAAAAGCCCCTCTGTGTACCCTGTTTCTTGTTTGTAAGAAAAGAAGTCTCCTAGGCCTTCCCTGATTTCCAAAGAACAGATTCAATCAGTACTAATTAGGGAAATGAGGGTATGTGGAAACAAAGGAAAAGAAGTCAAGAAAAAAATAGTCCAGCATACAACAGAGGAATATTTTCTTATATTCTGAGAGAACATTAATTTGTACTGTATCTCACAAAGGCAGTTTGGTGGCATGTTTTTATGCCACTAGAAGGACAGTTTTTAGTAAATGGTGATGCTATGCTATGCTAAGTCACTTCAGTCGTGTCCGACTGTGCGACCCCATAGATGGCAGCCCACCAGGCTCCCCCGTCCCTGGGGTTCTCCAGGCAAGAACACTGGAGTGGGTTGCCATTTCCTTCTCCAATGCATAAAAGTTAAAAGTAAAAGTGAAGTCGCTTGGTTGTGTCCTACTCTTAGCGACCCCATGGACTGCAGCCTACCAGGTTCCTCTGTCCATGGGATTTTCCAGACGAGAGTACTGGAGTGGGGTGCCATTGCCTTCTCTGAGTAAATGGTGATACACACACACACATATCTATGTTCCATGAACTATAATTTTGGAGAAGTGTTTTTATTGGCATCTAAAATGTATATGACTTTTAGTACAAAAGTTTACAAGCATGGATCATATATCTGCATTTAAAATATATGCATTGTATATTTTAAAATTTTAAGTGTGTCAGTGTCAAAATGTTCCCAGTGTTATCTCAGGATGATGGAATTGTGGATTATTTTAAGTATTCATTTTCCTTAGCTGCATTCTCTAGGTTAAACCTGTATTCTGTGACTGTGAGCATGCATTGCTTATATATTAAAATCCCAGCAGAACTGATCATGTGTTTTCACCTTGGCTCTACAAAATGAGAGACCATTTATCCAAAGAAGACACACTTGGCTCCAGATCTTCTAAACCTGCTCTTGTACAGCTGGACAGTGTTTTATCATGATCATACCTCATGTCCCCAGAAATTATTTTCCTGGGAAAAGTAGGGCTCCAAGTCCTGTTTTGTGCTGGTCCTGCCTCAGTTTCATGTGGTGGGAAATTGCTTTTTATTCTTCACCTTAGGCTTTTTGAAGTACAAATACATTCTTAAGGTCATGATTAATGTGTTTTAATGGGCTATCCATTTTAAAAATCAATGAAAAGAACTTGCATTAAAAATAGAAGGCAATTAGGTTGATTCGGATGACCTATTTTTAATCAACCTCATTATTTATGAAAACTCTCAGGACATCTTTCTCTGGAACATTCAAGGATCAGCTCCTTCTCTGATCCTCTGTGTGAATAACTTTAAAACGGGAGGCACCAGGATGGTTGACAATTTGCTAAATACTGTAGAAAGGTTGCATTTTAGAGATGTGGAGGAACCTAGAGGCTGTCATCCAGAGTAAAGTAAGTCAGAGAGAGAAAAACAAATATCGTCTATAAAAGCATTTGTGTGCGATCTAGAAAAATGGTATGTTGTTTCGTTGCTTAGTCCCTGAGTCATGTCTGGCAAATGGTATAGACAATCTTATTTGCAAAACAAAAATAGAGACACAGCGATAGAGATCAAATATATAGACCCTAAGAGAGGGAAGGAAGGGTGGGATGTACTGGAATTGGGATTGACGTACATAGACTATTGATACTATGTATAAAACAGATGATTGATGAGAACTTGCTGAATGGCACAGGGAACTCTAGCCAGTGCTCTGTGGTGACTCTTAAATGGGAAGGAAATCCAAAAAGGAGGGGACATATGTATATGTGTAGCCGATTCATTTTGCTGTACACTATGCCAAAGCCTTTGACTGTGTGGATCACAATCAACTGTGGAAAATTCTGAAAGAGATGGGGATACTAGACCACCTGACCTGCCTCTTGAGAAACCTATATGCAGGTCAGGAAGCAACAGTTAGAACTGGACATGGAACAACAGACTGTTTCCAAATAGGAAAAGGAGTACGTCAAGGCTGTATATTGTCACCCTGCTTATTCAACTTATATGCAGAGTACATCATGAGAAACACTGGGCTGGAAGAAGTACAAGCTGGAATCAATATTGCCGGGAGAAATATCAATAACCTCAGATATGCAGATGACACCACTCTTATGGCAGAAAGTGAAGAGGAACTAAAAAACCTCTTGATGAAAGTGAAAGTGGAGAGTGAAAAAGTTGGCTTAAAGCTCAACATTCAGAAAATGAAGATCATGGCATCTGGTCCCATCGCTTCATGGGAAATAGATGGGGAAACAGTAGAAACAGTGTCAGACTTTATTTTGGGGGGCTCCAAAATCACTGCAGATGGTGACTGCAGCCATGAAATTAAAAGACGCTTGCTTACTCCTTGGAAGGAAAGTTATGACCAACCTAGATAGCATATTCAAAAGCAGAGACATTACTTTGCCGCCTAAGGTCTGACTAGTCAAGGCTACGGTTTTTCCAGTGTACATGTATGGATGTGAGAGTTGGACTGTGAAGAAAGCTGAGTGCCGAAGAATTGATGCTTTTGAAGTGTGGTGTTGGAGAAGACTCTTGAGAGTCCCTTGGACTGCAAGGAGATCCAACCAGTCCATTCTGAAGGAGATCAGCCCTGGGATTTCTTTGGAAGGAATGATGCTGAAGCTGAAACTCCAGTACTTTGGCCACCTCATGTGAAGAGTTGACTCATTGGAAAAGACTCTGATGCTGGGAGGGATTGGGGGCAGGAGGAGAAGGGGACGACCAAGGATGAGATGGCTGGATGGCATCACTGACTCGATGGACGTGAGTCTGAGTGAACTCCGGGAGCTGGTGATGGACAGGGAGGCCTGGCGTGCTGCAATTCCTGGGGTCGCAAAGAGTCGGACACGACTGAGTGACTGAACTGAACTGAACAGTGGAAACTAACACAACATTGTAAAGCAACTATGTTCCAGCAAAAATTAATTTTAGAAAAAGCAGGGGTTCCCCACCAAAAAAAAAAAAAAAAAAAAAAAAAACCAACCAAGAACAACAACAACAACAAAACCCCACAAAAACCTACCATAGAAATGTCCCAGGATTGCCTCTCCTTTTGCTTATTGTATCAAGCTGTCAGTCCATCGCAGATGCTTCTTCCCCCCCATGGTTAACTGGAGGATGTTTGAAAGGCACAGGAGATGCTCTGTTCTGTTTTCTGAAAAGTTTTATAGCATCCAGTCCTTACTCGAAATGCCCTTTTTGATAATAGTGTTATCTCTTCTCTCAACCTTCTTTATCTTTTTCTATTCAACCACCGGCACCATTGCTTCTAAAGTTATTTCTTGCAATAACTTATTATCACAATTATTTAACGTCATTGTAAAATGCACAGAATTTAGATTTTTAAAAAGAAGTTATCTCATTTTATATCCTGCAAATTTTCTATATTCATTGATTAGCCCTAGTAATTTCCTGGTGGTGTCTTTAGGGTTTTCTATGTTCAGAATGGGGGACAGATGTACACCCATGGCTGATTCATGTTGATACAAAACCCACAATATTGTAAAGTAATTAACCTCCAATTAAAATAAATAAATTAATTTTTAAAAAGAAGGGTTGAGAAGCATTGCTCTACTTTAAAATATTAAAAAATATGGAAAGAAAAGAAATTCTCCCTTGTTTTCTCATCTTCTGTGTTTTACATCTTTCTTATACCCCGGTTTTTTTTTTTTTTTTCTATCACTGAATGAATTTCCTTAAGTCTATAATTTTGAAAGTATTCGACAAGGAAATATAACAACTTCCATTTCAATACCTATTCCTTTCTATAGTCTCTGAGTAGTATTTTTTATTAAATTTATTATGAAAATGTTATGTGTTTTTATTTGAAGTATTCTTCTGAAATTAGTAATGTAATTTGTTAGTGTCAGAGGAGAAGAGACTACAGAAACCAATGTCTCCTTTATCTGGAATATCCTGTAATCATTTGCAATAAGTGCTATTGAACCTCATTGTTCACAAAGGAGCTGCTTGAATTCGTTGAATGCTGAAGGGTCCTCCGTTTAAGTTAGTATGTTAAACAATATGGGCATCCAGGGATTTCTCTGGAGGTTCAGAGGTTAAGATTCCGTGCTCCCAATGCAGGGCCACCAAGTTCAATCCCTGGTCAGGGCACTAGATCCCACATGCTGCAATTGGGAGTTCCCACCCTACAACGAAGATCAGAGATCATGTGTGCCACAGCTGAGACATGGTGCAGATGAATAAATAATAAACATTAAAAAAAGAATATGGATGTCCAGATACAACTGAGATGATGTCATTATCAAGGCAGTGATGGCAAAAGCTTTCTCCTCCCATGTGGTCCCTGCTTGTGTTTACTGTGCATTTTTTTAAAAGCTATTTTATTTTTTAATTTTTTGGCTACACGGTGTGGCCTGTGGGATCTTAGTTCTGTGACCAGGGTTCAAACCCATGGCTCTTGCAATGGATGCTCAGAGTCCTAACCACTGGATGGCCAGGAATTCCCTATGGTGCATTTTTGACTCACCAGACTAGGACCTTGTAATGGTTAATTCTACGTGTCAGCTTGATAAGGCCACTGGATAGCCAGATACCTGGTTAAGCATTGTTTCTGTGTCTGTGAAGGTGTTTGCAGAAGAGATTATTATCTGAACTGATAGCATTAAAGGACCCAAATATGGGTAGGCCTGGGACCTCCCCCATGGCTCAGTGGCAAAGAATCCACCTGCCAATGCAGGAGATGCATTTTCGATCCCTGGGTTGGGAAGATCCCCTGGAGGAGGGCATGGCAACCCACTCCAGTGTTCTTGCCTGGGAAACCCCATGGACAGGGGAGCCAGGCGGGCTATGATCCATAGGGTTGCAGAGTCAGACACGACTGAAGCGACTTAGCACACATACAGGCATGGGTGGGCCTCGTCCAGTCTTTAGAGGGCCTGAAAAGAACAAAGAACAGAGGGGAAGTTTGCTCTCTGACTGCGTAAGCCAGGAAATGGGTCCTTTTTGTTCAGACTGGGGCATTGGTCCCATGGTTCTCAGGTCTCGAGACTCAGACTGGAGCCTCACCACCAGCTCTCCTGGGTCTCCAGCTTACAGAAGGCAGATCATAGGGCTTCTCGGCTTCCATAATCCTGTGATGCCTAATTTTATATGTATATATCTATTTCCTATATATTGATAATTTATATTTTATTATTTAAAAGGTTGGTATCACACATACTCAAGTATGTTATACCATCTTCATTTCTCAAAAGCAGCATTTCAAAGTGTTACATGCCTTGTGCTCAGGCGTGTCTGATTCTTTGTAACCCCAGGGGCTGTAACCTGACAATGAGATCTTCCAGGCAAGAATACTTTGCCAATTTCCTTCTCCAGGGGATCTTCCCCACCCAGGGATCGAACCCACATCTCCTGTGTCTCCTACATCACAGGCAGATTCCTTAACCACTGAGCCATCAGGGAAGCCTGATGCTGAGCATTGTTAACAAAGCGTTGAGCATTGTTAAACATCATAAATGACAACTCTGTTTCACAATGTGGTATGGGCGAGAGTCTAGGTAGTGTGCCAACTGCAAATACTGTAAGCAAGTTTCAAACGTCTTTTTAAGCATATCAAAAGGAAAGCACATAGACAAGCATTTGTTACACCTTGTGTGTGTGTGTGTGTGTGTGTGTGTGTGTGTGTGTGTGTGCATGCGTGTGCTCCCTGGGGGTCTGTGTGCCATGTGGCAGTGGCTGAAGGCCCGATCCCCCCCCCCCCCCGCCCCCACAACATCTTGCTCTCTCGCAGCACACTCTGCAGGACTGGCCCCTCCACATCAGAGCACGGTGCCTCCCCTGGTCCTCGGGGATGCCCCTGGTAGGATGACTCTGTTAGAAAATGTAAGGGGACAAGGAGATGGATCCTGGGGCAATCCCCTTCCTGCAGCGATAACATTAGAAATAGTAATCACACTATTCATTGAGTAGAGACTGTGCTCAGTGGTTTACATATATCATATCCATTGATCATCCCAACAAAGGAGAGAGGTCACCTGTCTTGAAGCCCCAGTCTTTCAATTTGTAACCTTGGGTAATTGACCTGAGCCTCAGTCATGTCATCTGTGAAATGGGAACAGTATCTAATCACGGAGTTCAGTTCAGTTCAGTTTAGTCGCTCAGTCGTGTCTGACTCTTTGCGACCCCATGAATCGCAGCACGCCAGGCCTCCCTGTCCATCACCAACTCCTGGAGATTACTCAGACTCATGTCCATCGAGTCAGTGATGCCACCCAGCCATCTCAATCCTCTGTCGTCCCCTTCTCCTCCTGCCCCCAATCCCTCCCAGCATCAAAGTCTTTTCCAATGAGTCAACTCTTCGCATGAGGTGGCCAAAGTACTGAAGTTTCAGCTTTAGCATCATTCCCTCCAAAGAAATCCCAGGGCTGATCTCCTTCAGAATGGACTGGTTGGATCTCCTTGCAGTCCAAGGGACTCTCAAGAGTCTTCTCCAACACCACAATTAATGGAGGTTAAATAAAACAAGCTAGGTAACTGCAGACTTCCCAGGTGGCTCAAGGTGTAAAGAATCTGCCTGCAATGCAGGAGACTCAGGGTCGATACCTGGCTTGGGAAGATCCCCTGGAGAAGGGCATGGCAACCCACTCCAGTATTCTTGCCTGGAGAATCCCATGGACAGAGGAGCCTGACTGGCTACAGTCCACAGGGTCAAAAAGAGTTGAACACGACTGAAGTGACTGAGCACGAAGGCCTGTTATAAAGTATCATGGTTACTTATAATGTCGTCTCCTAACCGTGCTGGTGTGGGGCTGGAGAACAGGCAGGAGAGAGAGGCAGGCTGCTTCCAAGTCACATCATGATGCTGGGATCCGCAGTGAGAGGAGTGGGAATCCAAGGCACATAGTTAAAAACCAAAGCTGGTGGAGGTGCGGTTCTCCAGTTAACACCCTAAACCTCACTGTTTTACTGAACCCCAGAAAGAACTACCAACTTAGAGAATTACTCTTGGATCTAGCTTCACAGTTTTAAAAAGCCTGATGGAAACCAAAGAAGTATTAGTGCAGGTAAGAGGGCAGAAGTTTCTAAATGGCTCCAGTACAGAGACTTTAGCTAAACGACTTTCCTTCTCCTTTTTTTGAAGGGCAACACTTTTGTGTTTTCCAGGTGTCTGCTTTGTGCTTTCTTTCTTGGCTTTTACTGGACACGTACTGTATTGCAGATGAAGCCTAATGGGCCATTTTGCCCCAGAGTGGTCTGAAACGATCACACTTCTTTGCCACAATTTTGAAAAGACTTCGAGCAGGGAATGTTGCCTCTCAGGCTGTGGCTTTCCTCCTTACCTGAGTGGAAGGCTTTTTACTAACCTTTCTGATGGCTTTGGGGTTTATGGTGAAGACATCTCTAGAAATGCCACCATGTGGCCTCAGGTTGCGTTCCATCCAGCAGCTTTTCTGTTGGAGAGGTGAGTTTCAGCTCCCGCCCATTGGCTGGAGATTGTTATATCTGTCTTGATGTCCACTTGTTCTCTGATTGAATAAAGTCTCAGGAAGGGGAGAGTGTCCTTTAATGTCATGGAGAGGGTCATTTGATGTGAAACTGACTTCCAGGAAGTCAGGGCAAGCATCCCATTGCTGGGAAGAGCAGGTCACAGGGGACCGACTTCATCATTCACAGAAGCACTTAGACCTGCCGCAGGTCAAGAGAAGGGTCACTCCACCAGAGCACCCGAGAAGCCCTCATCGCTACCTACTTACACTGGCCTTACCTGCAATTCCGTCCATCAGGAAAGGTGGGTGAGAATAGCTGGGGACACAGCTGCAAGGAAAACCATTCCTTCGTCCTGGTTATTGGAGAGGACAGAATAGTGCACAGCGCTGCCGCTGAGATAATGATAGCGACAGTAGCAGTGACACTAAGGACTTCTCTCTCAGCGAAATCTTTTCTATTTGAATGTGAGATTTATTATCAGAGGGCTGCATACAACATCCATGTACAGTTGAAAGAATGTTCACGAGCAAACACCCCTGCAACTCCACAAAGATCAAGAAGAGGGACGTTGCCAGCACCCCACTGTGTGCCCCTGCCCACTTAAGTGACCTCTGTTCTGGCTTTAAGATAATAACATCCTAACTCTCTAGTTTTGCAACACATGAATGCATCAGTTCAGTTCCTCAGTCATGTCCAACTCTTTGCAACCCCATGAACTGCAGCACGCCAGGCCTCCCTGTCCATTATCAATTCCCGGAGTTCACCCAAACCCATGTCCATTGAGTCTGTGATGCCATCCAACCATCTCATTCTGTCGTCCCCTTCTCAACCTACCCTCAATCTTTCCTAGCATCAGGGTCTTTTCAAATGAATCAGCTTTTCGCATCAGGTGGCCAAAGTATTGGAGTTTCAGTTTCAGCATCAGTCCTTCCAATGAACACCCAGGACTGATCTCCTTTAAGATGGACTGGTTGGGTCTCCTTTCAGTCCAAGGGACTCTTAAGAGTCTTCTGCAACACCACAGTTCAAAAGCATCAGTTCTTCAGCGAGTGTATCACTAAATGATAAATTTGTTTTGGCCCATTTTTTGAGTTGCATATAAATGGCAACCCACTCCAGTATTCTTGCCTAGGAAATTCCATGTACAGAGGAGTCTGGGAGGCTACAGTCCACAGGGTCCCAAAGAGTGCTATTTGGTTTCCTTTGTAAAGTGCTGTCATATCAGGTTGGTTTTCCAGGAAGAGGGCTCTGAGATTCAGTTCAGTTCACTTGCTCAGTTATGTCCAGCTCTTAGCGATCCTGTGGACTGCAGCATGCTGGCTTCCCTGTCCCTCACCATCTCGCAGAGTTTGCCCAAGTTCGTGTCTACTGGATTGGTGAGGCCACCCAATCATCTCATCCTCTGTCGCCCTCTTCTACTTCTGCTTTCAACCTTCCCCAGCATCAAGGTCTTTTCCACTGAGTCAGCTATTGTTATGGATTATCTTCATTAATTTCTCAGTGTTAAATAGTCCCAGATTATGCCCTATTTGGTCAAAGAGTTTTGTCCCTTCTGCTCCTGGATTTCACCTCCATTGATTTTGTAAGTAAGCCTGATCCATAGCATTGTTTCTTTTCCTGTGTCGTTCAGATTTTTGGTTGTCTTAGCATTTCTTGCTTGGTAGAGTAAATTGGGACATTTTCCATCACATGTGCTTTGTGTGTATGTGTGCATATTTTGAAACTGTTAATAACATGAGAACTATTTATTTAGCAAATTGGTAAAACCTTCTGATAAACCTTCTGTGATATTTGAAACACTTTTAATAAGTAGCAAATGTCCTCCGCTTAGTTCTTTAAAGTTACACATTTACATTAGCATTTCCCAAACTGTGTTTCATGGGAAACTTATTTTGCAAGATCTTATAAAGAAAAGCTTCCTGGTTGGAACCCCAGGTTAAACTAAGTTAAACCACTTTTTTTGGGGGGGGGGTACAAAATTCTCAGAACATTTGTATGCTAATTGCATCTTCAAGAGGGACTTACTTATCACTTCTCAAAATTGTAAGACCCTTGGGTTCTGCAGAACACAATCTAAGTAATATTTAAAATTTTTTTAAAAAATTTAAATATTTAAATTTTTTTGGTCTCTTCCAAGATATTTTAATTTTTGCTTCTTGCTGTTAGCAAGTCAACTTCTGTCTCACATTCTTAATATACAACTTTCATTTTGTTTTTTGATGGACTGGAAACCATATAACTCTGGACCACCAGGGAAGTCCCAGTCTGTAGCATATTTTAAAGAGATTTCCCACATGAATAACTAAGATAAAAGGGAAATCAGTAAAATGGAAATCAAGCATCATCCAGAAGCCCCCTCCCATAAAGCTGCAGGTAAACCAGCTGGAAATCGCACACAAAATAACAAGAATGGCCCTATCTTCTGAACAATATGTTATGTGTGTGCCTGGCCCTGTGATTTCCATCACTTAGCTTGGCAAGTCTCCATGCTGCCTGCCCATTAGAATCACTTGGGGAGCTTTTAAAATAGTGATGTCTGGATGGCCAGTTGCCACCCAGATACTCACGATCATTGGTCTGGAGTGGCCTGGGCATTAGTGTTTTTAAAAAGCCTCCCTGAGAGCTCCAATATGCAGCCCTGGTTGAGAATCACAGCGTGACTCATTTTATATCTCACGATGACTCTAGAAAATTCAATCATCACTTTCATTGAACAGAGTCTATGAAACTGGGGTCACACAGCTAGTCTGTGATGAATGTGATTGGAACAAGGCAGTCTGGGTTTAAAGCAGACCCTCTTCAACAAAATCTATATGACCTATATATTATACTGACATGCTGGATACCTAAGCTTAATGTGATATAGTCTAGCATTTAACTGAAATATGGGTAACTAAAAAGACATGGTATAATTCTACTTTATAACTGATAAGGAACTATTTAAATATGAGAAGTTATTTCTGGTTGTATTAGTTCCCATTTACAGTCTTATTCTTTTACTGAATCAATTCTATGATCTAATCAATACCAGCCTCTTCATCTTTTGCTATGAATAAGGTCTACAAAGCCACTCTTCCTTCAGTGGGGTTTTTTTTTAAACAGACTATCTAAATCTGAAATGAAATTGCAATTTAGAATGTTTGTAGAAGGCATCTAGTGTGTGAATCGTTCAGAAGAAAAGAATTCAAACCTTGGGGTTTGAAACTGATGAAGCATTTCTGAGCTTGTCAACAAGGAACACATCCTCCTAAGGAGGCTCTAGGGTTGGTCGGTTTGCCAGTTTTTTATGAAGTTCATGAACTACACAGCACATACCAAGCACTCTCTTCCTGACTGCTCTGAGAATACAAGAAAGTCCTGAGATTACCAGGATGCAAAAGGCACCATCTCCACCCTCTTAGAAGTCACCACACAGAGGCGTGCATACTAAGTTGCTTCAGGCGTGTCTGACTCTTTGTGACCCCATGGACTGTAATCCGCCAGGGTCCTCTGTCCATGGGATTCTCCAGGCAAGAAAACTGGAGTGGGTTGCCATGCCCTCCTCCAGGGGATCTTCTCGATCCAGAGATCAAATCCACGTCTTTTAGTATCCTGCATTGGTAGGGGGGTTCTTTACCACTAGTGCCACCTGGGGAGCCCCATGACACAGAAGGAAGCCTGACAAATGAAGTGGCAATTATGGTCTCATGATGTAGGATTGGAGAAGGCACTGGTGACCCACTCCAGTACTCTTGCCTGGAAAGTCCCAAGGACGGAGGAGCCTGGTGGGCTGCAGTCCATGGGGTCGCTAGGAGTCAGACACGACTGAGCGACTTCACTTTTACTTTTCACTTTCCTGCATTGGAGAAGGAAACGGCAACCCACTCCAGTGTTCTTGCCTGGAGAGTCCCAGGGACAGGGGAGCCTGGTGGGCTGCCGTCCATGGGGTCGCACAGAGTCGGACACGACTGAAGCGACTCAGCAGCAGCAGATGTAAGAGTTGGGGAAGCAAAAGACAGGAAGTGGCTGGTGCCACCTGAGAAAGTTCTTGAGACAGGAAGCGCTTGAGTTGGACCTTTGATGCTGAGCATAGGAGTGAAACAGGAAGTGCTTGAGTTGAAAACAGGAAGTGCTTGAATTGGACCTTCGATGCTGAGCATAGGAGTTAGCCAGGCAAGGAAGGTGGAAGAGAAAACGTCTGGGTGCTAGAACAAAACAACAGGCAAAGCATGGAGGAGAGAAAGCATGTGAGGCAATGGGGCGCTGATGGCTGCCAGGAGCGGAGCATGAAACCACAGGCAGTTGTAGTGAGAAGAGAGGCATCCCCAGCTCGCCGTCACGGTGACAACCGCCAGGAGGCTGGGGGAGTTTGTGAGCTGGGTTGGAATTCATTTATGTTGAGGTGATGGCATCACTGACTCGACGGATGTGAGTCTGAGTGAACTCCGGGAGTTGGTGATGGACAGGGAGGCCTGGCGTGCTGTGATTCATGAGGTCGCAAAGAGTTGGACACGACTGAGCGACTGAACTGAACTGAAATGGAATAGTCTGAGTCAATGGAGTGACTCCTTGCAATTGAGCTCATCTTACAGTTAACACAATCTTCCCTAATGTCACCAATGGTACTGCTTCTATCTTGGAGCCGTCTTCACCATTTTTTTTCCTAATTCGTCTTCCCTGATACTCAGAAAGTGTCTGTTCTGTATAGAGGAGGCACTTTTGTTATCATTAGAGACCCAGGAACCAAAAACAGCAGAAAAGCAAAAAGAAAAGAGAATAAAACAGCTGTATGTGAAATATTATCAGCTGGACCTAAGTTTTGAGTTTTCATGCTGCCTAGGGTGTATCGGCTCAGATGTGATAAAGTCTACCTGCAATACAGAAGACCCGGGTTTGATCCCTGAGTTGGGAAGATCCTCTGGAGAAGGGAATGGCTACCCACTCCAGTATTCTTGTCTGGAAAATTCCATGGACAGGGGAACCTGGTGGGCTACAGTCCATAGCATAGCAAAGAGTCGGACACAACTGAATGACTATCCCTTTCACACTTTCAGAGGGTTGACCAGATGTCGTATAGAAACCTGGAATAGTTCCGATCTTGTAATTACGTGCGTGGCCACAACACCAAACAAGCCACCTAATCAGGAACATATCTATGCAAGGACAATTCCTAAGATGCCTATCATGTTGGACCACCAAGGATATTCTTAACAATAGCACTGTCTCTGTAATCAGAGAAGCTAATGGCGATAAAAAAAAAAAAGTTGTAGAATTCTCACCTTAGTTGTAGGGGCAGTGGGTGCTTCATTGCAAGGACTCCCTTAATTTTGATCCTAACAGTGTAATTTTCCTTTCCATGTCAGTCATAGGGAAAAAAAAGAAACCTTGAAGTGAAATCTATAATCTGTCCCTTTAAAGAACACATTAAAGTAGCCAGTCCTAAGTGGTTTTCGGCACACAGCATCACAGGACTTTATAAATAATTGATTTAAATTAATGGCCAATGAAAGAAACATATCCGCACTGATCTATAATTACTGGAAGCAACCTCATATATTTTTCATGAAAGTGTCATTTCATTGCAGTTTTTTTCTCTGAAATCCCATGTATTTAGAATTGAAATTGCTTTCAATAATTGCTTTCAACTGTTTCCAGTGGCGGGGTTTCTCTGTCAGTATGGGCATCAGAGAAGCCTGTGACTTGGGTGTTCATTTCTTACCTTCTGATTCTGTCTGACTCTCTGACCAGGAGTGGTGACACCAAAGAGGGAGATTGGGAGGGTTGGGAACACCTGTGGACACCCTTAAGCGCTGGTTGCTCTGAGGGTGGCTCTTCCAGAGCCTCAGGGGGAAAGCCATTGCTTCAGAAGTTGGTGGGAGCAGAAGCCAGGTCCGCAGTTGGCCTGAGAGTGAGTTTACAGCCCAGACAATTGAGGGTTCCATAGAGTCTGGTGTAGACATAAGATTCCACAATGAAGTGAACCTTTTAGGCAGTGATTGAGATTCCAGCTAGGGTTCTCAATTATCTTTGCCAAAGCAATCATTCAGACAAAACAACAACAATAAAAACCGTTCTGATTTGGTAACTGACTTTTGTTAGTGAGTCATTGGTGAAAGGGAGAAGGTGATGGCACCCCACTCCAGTACTCTTGCCTGGAAAATCCCATGGACAGAAGAGTCTGGTAGGCTGCAGTCCATGGGGTTACTAAGAGTCGGACATGACTGAGCGACTTCACTTTCACTTTTCCTTTCATGCATTGGAGAAGGAAATGGCAACCCACCCCAGTGTTCTTGCCTGGAGAATCCCAGGGACAGGGGAGCCTGGTGGGCTGCCGTCTCTGGGGTTGCACAGAGTTGGACACAACTGAAGCGACTTGGTGAAAGCAGCAGCAGCATTGGTGAAAGAGAAAGTATAAAAGAAAGATGAGGAAAGACAGAGGCAGACAGAGATACAGACAGGGAAAGAAGGAAATATTCTTCAAGGAAAAAGAATCATGCTGAAACTCCAATACTTTGGCCACCTGATGCGAAGAACTGACTCATTGGAAAAGACCCTGATGCTGGGGAAAATTGAAAGTGGGAGGAGAAGGGGACGACAGAGGATGAGATGGTTGGATGGAATCACCAATGCAATGGACATGAGTCTGAGTAAGAGTTGGTGATGAACAGGGAAGCCTGGCGTGCTGCAGTCTAAGAGTTGGACACGACTAAGAGACTGAACTGAGCTGTGAAGATAAGTACTCATGTGCATTTCCATTCCACCCTGCAGCATACATAAGATGGTGCCTGCTGCCGTCTACCTTTGATGACTTTTTGTCACTTGACCCTGGAAAAAGAGTTGTTTGCAGACAGGAGTCTCCTGATAAAGGAGACGTCTTACCTTCAAGGGAAGGTAGAAAAGGAACTCAAATTCAACCGGAGGTGCTGTGTTCTCAGTGTCACGTCACAGCATACGTCATGGCCATCTGAAGGGACTGTGGTCACATGCAGGTGACTCAGTCCGTCCATCAGTCAATGAGCATTTCTCGGGCGCCGGCAGTGCCAGGAGCCACAGGGGGCACAGTTACTGTGCTGCCACCTCTCCAAGGCCCAAGGGGGCTGACGCCTGAGATATCACGTCACCCAGGAACTAATTTTCCATGTGTTTGTGGTTTATGGGAAAATAAACAAGCAGACATTGAATGCATTTATGTCTGGATTATTTATCCCATTCCAGCATTAGGAAAAAGTTAGTCAGGGGTCAGAAAAGTTCAAAAATTCACACACCAGTGCACTGATAGTTCCTAGGACGCCACGTCTATGTGCGTTGAGTCTTGCTTGTAGTCAGAGCTGGAAGTTTTTAGGTAAAGGCTGAAGAGGTACACATTAGATCCTCAACCCACATTCTCCAATTAATCAAAGATGATATACTCCAAAGACAGTACAAAGCCTTCTGCTGTGTTTTGTGGCTCTAGGCTTCTCTGTCCTGAGGGGCCTACGTACAGTGCAGATAATACCAGGCCCTTCCTCGGATCCTTTGATGCTTGCTGGGATAGCTGGCTGCCATGGCTTTAGCTGAGCCTAATTGAGCATCACCAGGAGCGGGTGCTTTGTTACGTGAACCCAGGCAACAGCATGACAACCTCAGGGAACAAAGAGAAACCAGGTGCAAATTGAGCTTTTCCGCATATGAAAACTTGCCTTCTGAGGCAGCCACATCCAGGCAGGGAGGTGTTGCTCTGTTGAGCAGAGCAGTGCAGTGACTTCCAGGGTGAGTGCCGAAGCTAGCGCTCAGGCACAGGCTTGTGACTCTTGTTCACTGGCGTTTCTGACACAGCCTGACCATTGCCAGCAAAACATGGTCCTGTCTGCCTGGACTTCTACCTTTTCCATCTTTCCTGTGTTATTGTGTGTACTGTGTGTGCGGTGCTCAGCTGTGTCTGATTCTTTGAGACCCTACAGCCTGGAGCCTGCCAGGATCCTCTGGCCATGGAGTTTTCCAGGCAGGCGTACTAGAGTGGGTTGCCATTTCCTCCTCCAGGGGATCTTCCCCACCCAGGGATCGAACCTGTGTCTGTTGCCTCTTCTGCATTGGCAGGCAGATTCTTTACTGTTGTGCCACCTGGGAAGCCCACTCTGTTATTGTAATTAATGTAATAAAGGCCAATAAAAGTAATAATAGCAATCAATAAATAGCACCAAGGAAGTGTTCTTAATTGGTCTCTGCTTAGCTGAGTCCTGAGTTGAAATTGCAACCCACTCCAGTATTCTTGTCTGGAGAATTCCATGGATATTCCATGGGGTAGCAAAAAGTCGGACACGACCGAGGGACTAACACTCTCACCTTTTTTCCACTTAGCTGAGTCACCAGATGTTAATGGTGCTGTTAATCTGCTCTGTAGAATCTTCTGGATTTGGTCCAGGTCACATCAAATCCTTGCTGCTACTCTGTCACTTTTTAGAAGGACTTTGAACCTCTCCTTCTACCACTGATGGAGAAGGAATAGCAACCCACTCCAGTATTTTTGTCTGGAGAATTCCGTGGACAGAGGAGCCTGATGGGCTGCAGACAATGAGTTGCAAAGAGCTGGAGATGGTAAGCGACTAACACACAGTTTCCACCAATAAAGGAAGCTGGTAAAACCAGCCTTGGTCCTTATAGCTCGTAACTAGGATCATATCACTTCAGTTCTGTTCAGTCGCTCAGTTGTATCTGACTCTTTGCGACCCCATGGACTGCAGCATGCTAGGCCTCCCTGTCTGCCCATCGCCAACTCCTGGAGTTTACTCAAACTCACGTCCACTGAGTCGGTGATGCCATCCAACCATCTCATCCTCTGTCGTATCACTTAGGTTTGTGTTATTCTCCTCCAATCTACCTAGCAACAGGCTCAGGGAGTTGAAAGAAGAAAATCCTAAGAGCACATCAATTATGTGCTCTTGTAAAGAAGTGCTGGAGCCAGGAAGCAGCCAGAGGACTTCCAAGAAAGGGATTCTGACCCTGACTCCCTAGCTGGACATCTGCTTAGGCAACAGACTGGTTGACCTGCCCTGCATTTCAGGTGGTAGGATTAAGATAAGTCTACTACAGGGCAGTTAGGATTCCCAAGGTTTAACAGGACAAAGATGACAAGTGTCCCATGGGCAATGTGAACACCTCAGATGGAAGTTAACCTGGGCACTCTTCATAATTCACCCAATAGGGTTGGTCATGTGCAAAGAAATCCCATCAAAAAAGTATAAAATAACGAATGAGAACCTATTGTATAGCACAGGGAACTCTACTCGACGATCTGTGGTGACCTAAATGGGAAGGAAATCTAAAAAAGCGCATATATGTATATGTTGGTGTTGTTGTTTAGCTGCTCATTTGTGCCCAACTCCTTGCGACCCCATGGACCCCAGCAAGCCAGGTGCCTTGTCCTTCACCATCTCCCAAAGTTGGCTCAAACTCCTGCCCATTGAGTCGATGGGGCCATCCAACCATCTCATCCTCTGTCGTCCCTTCTCCTCCTGCCGTCAATCTTCCCCAGCATAAGGGTCTTTTCCAATGACTGGGCTCTTTGCATCAGGTGGCCAAAGTATTGGAGTTTCAGCTTCAGCATCAGTCCTTCCAATGAATACTAAGGACTGATTTCCTTTAGGATTGACTGGTTTGATCTCCTTGTAGTCCAAGGAACTCTCAAGAGTCTTCTCTAATACGACAGTTCAAAAGCATCAATTCTTCTGTGCTCAGCCTTCTTTATGGTCCAACTTTCACATCCATATATGACTACTGGGAAAATCATACCTTTGACTAGGCAGACCTTTGTCAGAAAACTAATGTCTCTGCTTTTTAATATGTTGAGACCCTGATGCTGGGAAAGACTGAAGGCAGGAGGAGAAGGGGATGCTTATAATTACCTTGGCCCCATTGGAGAATCCAGGAAAATCTTCTTCCTTAATTCCTCTTGGCCACGTGATCTAACATGTTAGTAGGTTCTGTGGAAAATTCTTAAAGAGATGGGAATACCAGACCACCTTACCTGCCTCCTGAGAAATCTGTATGCAGGTCAGGAAGCAACAGTTAGAACCAGACATGGACTGGTTCCAAATTGGGAAAGAAGCATGTCAAGGCTGTATATTGTCACCCTGCTTATTTAACTTATATGCAGAGTACATCATGTGAAATGCCAGGCTGGATGAAGCACAAGCTGGAATCAAGATTGCCGGGAGAAATATCAATAACCTCAGACATGCAGATGACACCACCCTTATAGAAGAAAGCAAAGAGGAATGAAAGAGTCTTTTGATGAAAGTGAAAGAAGAGAGTGAAAAAGCTGGCTTAAAACTCAATATTCAGAAAACTAAGATCATGGCATCCAGTCCCATCACTTTATGGCAAATAGAAGGAGAAAAAATGGAAATAGTGAGAGACTTTATTTTCTTAGGCTCCAAAATCACTGCAAATAGTGACTGCAGCCATAAAATTAAGACTCTTGCTCCTTGGAAAAAAGCAGTGACCAACCTAGACAGCATATTAAAAAGCACAGACATTACTTTGCCAACAAAGGTCTGTCTAGTCAAAGCTATGGGTTTTTCCAGTAGTCATCTATGGACGGGAGACTGGACCATAAAGAAGGTAGAGTACTGAAGAATTGAGGCTTTTGAACTGTGGTGTTGGAAAAGACTCTTGAGAGTTCCTTGGACTGCAAGGAGATCCAATAGTCAATCATAAAGGAAACCAGTCCTGAGTATTCATTGGAGAGACTGATGCTGAAGCTGAAACTCCAGTACTTTGGCCACCTGATGCGAAGAACCGAGTGTTTAGAAAATACCCTGATGCTGGGAAAGGTTGAAGGCAGGAGGAGAAGGGGACAACAGAAGATGAGATGGTTGGATGGCATCACCGACTTGACGGACAAGAGTTTGAGAAAGCTCCTGGAGTTGGTGATGGACAGGGAAGCCTGGAGTGCTGCAGTCCATGGGGTCGCAGAGTCAGATATGACTGAGCGACTGAACTGAACTGAGGTTCTTGGCTTTGGGCCATGGCCATCTTTGGGGGCTATGATTCAATTTACCATAGCATTTTCAATTGAATGCATCTCAGGAGTCTTTAAATTTTTGCTGCTCTTTAAAGAAACTACATCCTACCACCAGCTCTGATGCTGCTTGCAAGAGGGTTTCTACTGCAGTTGCAAGGAGCACAGTGCAAGTGAATTAGAAACAATTGTGTATAAGCCTCCAAGCATGATCTGGACAGCTTGGTTGATCCCCCTTCTTTCTCATATCCTATATTCTAGAACTTTTATGATAATAAAAACCATCCCTCCTCTTCATCATCACTATCACTCTCCTCTTCTCTTATTGAGACAGAATTGTTTCTTCATTTTCCTTCTTAACTTGACCACTGGGAGGACTCAAGGATGATCTTCCTAAAACACAGCTCTGGAGATGACCCTGTGATAAAGCTCTTCAGTGCCTATGTGCTCCCAAGATACACTCCAAAATCCTCTCCCAGCCTCACACAAGGCCCCCTCCCACCTGCTCAATCTCCTGTCCCTCACTCCAGCTTCCACCCTTAAACTCCAGCCACACCCATCTATTTGCTGACAGGCATTCCATGTTTGGGCTTCACAGGTGGCTCAGACACTAAAGAATCTGCTTGACGTTGGGGAGACCCGGGTTGGATCCCTGGGTTGGGAAGATCCCCTGGTGAAAGGGAACGGCACCTACTCCAGTGTTCTTGCTTGGAGAATCCGATGGACAGAGGAGCCTGGAGGGCTGCAGTTCATAAGGTTGCAAAGAGTCAGACACGACTGAGCAACTAACACACACACACAAATCCCGTGTTTGGTTCTTGGTCCTGTAGGAACATGATGGACGGGTAGTTTTTCTCACCCTCCTATTCTATGATGCGGCATCTGCATCCTCTGCTACACTGCGATGCTTAAAACAGGTACCAGGTCTTACCAGCCTTGGAGACTTGGGTGCCCAGCGTCAGATCAGTTTGTGGTTGGTGCTCAGTTAGTGGCGGGTTGATGTATGAAACAAAGGATGGGTAAAGAAATAAATCAGTGAGTAAAGAGAGAGGGGAGAGAGGGGAATACCAGAAGGTGTGTCTGCACTTGGGCGCCAGGGTAGACTTGCCGTTGGACCACGGAGAGCACAGATTGGATAGCAGCACGTGAGAACCGCAGAACATACAACACGATGTCAAGACCTCCCGTTAAGGTTTGAGGTGCAGCAATGACTGGACAGGAACTCGGGCAGCAGAATAACAACCCCAGGGAACAAAGGGCATTTCCATATGTGGAAAATTGAGTTCTGCGACTTATTTTTTCATTTGGCTTTTACTAATCCCTGACAGCTCAAAATAGTAAAGAATCTGCCTACAGTGGGGGAGACCTGGGTTTAATCCCTGGGTTGGGAAGATCCCCTGGAAAAGGAAATAGCTACCTGCTCCAGTATTCTTGCCTGGAGAATTCCATGGACAGAGGAGCCTGCGGGCTACAGGCTCCACACAAAGTCTGAAATGACTGAGGAACTAATATAGCGCCATGTGCCAAGCACTGTTCCAGGCACTGGGGAAACATGTGTCAAGAGGACAAGGCTGCTGTCTCCCTGGTGAAGCTGAGTAAAGGTTGGAGGGAGAGAGAGGTGGTCAGTAACACGGAGCAGCAGAATTGAACAGCTGGTGGTGATCGATGCAGGGATGGAAAACAGGACAAGGAGCCAGAACACAGAGCGATTGACTTGGGGGGTTGGGGAGGACTTCCTGAATGAGGGGATGGTTGAACAGAGACCTGGAGGAGAAGGCTATTAAGAATACAACAATGATGATAGTGAGCATTCCTGAATGCTTCCTAGGTGCCAAGTACTATCTTTAGTGTGTGGCACAGATTAACTAATAAAACCCTCACAAAATATCTGTGAGGATGGTGTAATTATTATCTGCATGTGCAAATGAGAAAACTGAGCCCAGAGAAGTCAAGGAGCTTGTCCAAGGTCACAGAGCCAGCAGTGAGTGGTGGTCTGACTCACAGTTGATTTGATGATGATAGTAATAACTAAACACAGTGTCTGGGGAGGCCTTACAAATAGCTGTGAAAAGAAGAGAGGTGAAAAGCAAAGGAGAAAAGGAAAGATATAACCATCTGAATGCAGAGTTCCAGAGAATAGCAAGAGGAGATAAGAAAGCCTTCTTCAGCAATCAATGCAAAGAAATAGAGGAAAACAACAGAATGGGAAAGACTAGAGATCTCTTCAAGAAAATTAGAGATACCAAGGGAACATTTCATGCAAAGATGGGCTTGATAAAGGACAGAAATGGTATGGACCTAACAGAAGCAGAAGATATTAAGAAGAGGTGGCAAGAATACACAGAAGAACTGTACAAAAAAGACCTTCATGACCCAGATAATCATGATGATGTGATCACTAATCTAGAGCCAAACATCCTGGAATGTGAAGTCAAGTGGGCCTTAGAAAGCATCACTACGAACAAAGCTAGTGGAGGTGATGGAATTCCAGTTGAGCTGTTTCAAATCCTGAAAGCTGATGCTCTGAAAGTGCTGCACTCAATATGCCAGCAAATTTGGAAAACTCAGCAGTGGCCACAGGACTGGAAAAGACCAGTTTTCATTCCAATCCCAAAGAAAGGCAATGCTAAAGAATCCTCAAACTACCACACAATTCCACTCATCTCACATGCTAGTAAAGTAAGTCTCAAAATTCTCCAAGCCAGGCTTCAGCAATACATGAACCATGACCTCCCTGATGTTCAAGCTGGTTTTAGAAAAGGCAGAGGAACCAGAGATCAAATTGCCAACATCCGCTGAATCATGGAAAAAGCAAGAGAGTTCCAGGAAAACATCTATTTGTGCTTTATTGACTATGCCAAAGCCTTTGACTGTATGGATCACAAGAAACTGTAGAAAATTCTGAAAGAGATGGGAATACCAGACCACCCTGACCTGCCTCTTGAGAAATCTGTATGCAAGTCAGGAAGCAACAGTTAGAACTGGACATGAAACAACAGACTGGTTCCAAATAGGAAAAGGAGTACGTCAAGGCTGTATATTGTCACCCTGCTTATTTAACTTCTACGCAGAGTACATCATGAGCAACGCTGGACTGGAAGAAACACAGGCTGGAATCAAGATTGCCAGGAGAAATATCAATAACCTCAGATATGCAGATGACACCACCCTTATGGCAGAAAGTGAAGAGGAGCTAAAAAGCCTCATGATGAAAGTGAAAGAGGAGAGTGAAAAAGTTGGCTTAAAGCTCAACATTCATAAAACGAAGATCATGGCATCCGGTCCCATCACTTCATAGCAAATAGATGGGGAAACAGTAGAAACAGTGTCAGATTTTATTTTTTTTTGGACTCCAAAATCACTGCAGATGGTGACTGCAGCCATGAAATTAAAAGACGCTTTCTCCTTGGAAGAAAAGTTATGACCAACCTAGATAGTATATTCAAAAGCAGAGACATTACTTTGCTGACTAAGGTCCGTCTAGTCAAGGCTATGGTTTTCCCTGTGGTCATGTATGGATGTGAGAGTTGGACTGTGAAGAAAGCTGAGTGCAGAAGAATTGATGCTTTTGAAGTGTGGTGTTGGAGAAGACTCTTGAGAGTCCCTTGGACTGCAAGGACATCCAACCAGTCCATTCTGAAGGAGATCAGCTCTGGGATTTCTTTGGACGGAATGATGCTAAAGCTGAAACTCCAGTACTTTGGCCACCTCATGCGAAGAGTTGACTCATTGGAAAAGACTCTGATGCTGGGAGGGATTGGGGGCAGGAGGAGAAGGGGACGACCGAGGATGAGATGGCTGGATGGCATTGCGGGCTCGATGGATGTGAGTCTGCGTGAACTCTGGGAGATGGTGATGGACAGGGAGGCCTGGTGTGCTGCGATTCATGGGGTCGCAGAGAGTCAGACACGACTGAGCAACTGAACTGAACTGAAGTGAACCACAGTGCACATTGCGTAGGAGAGGCAGTGCTCTAAGTGCTTCACGTGGCTTAACTCATTAGTTCTCACAGGAGCCCTGGGCAGATACTATGATTATCTTCACTGTTTTCTAGGTGAAGAACAAGCACAAAAGAGGTTAAGAAACCTGCCCAAGATCAGCCAGGGGCAGTGGAGGCAGTGTCCTCCTGGAGCCTAAGTTCTTAACCTCTACCCTCCGTATCCTCAAAGCAGCCACATGCTGGAAGATCTGGGGAAGATGGGAAACACCAGGAGGTGGATGAGGACAGGAGGGGCAGGTTTTATCCTGACTTCAGCGGGAGGCCACCCGAAGAGTGTAAAGAGCAGGCTGATACAGTCTGATGAGGGCTTTGACTAGATGGTTTTGGAGAAGTGGGAGAGTGGATCGTGGGAGCAAAACTGGCAGATCAGCTTCCAGGAGAGAGGTGGCGGAGCCTGAGCTGGAGGAGGGAACGGCAGGTATCAGAGAGGTGGCCGGCTTGGGGTTTGCAGGATTGGAACTGGAGGCAGACACAACAGGGATTACGGGTGGGTTGGGTCACAGGGGAAAGAGAAGAACCAGGAATGACTCCAGGGTGGAGGATGATTCCAGGGGCCTGTGAGCTGCCCTGGAGAGGGTGCAGGTTAAGGGAGGGAGGAGATGGCTGGGACTCAGACACCGTGGATGGGACCTACTAAGTCTGGGATGTGCATATTGGACACATCAGTGAAGACCTCAAGGGCAGTCCTTGGAAATCCCTGAAAACATAACTTGTCTCACAATAGGAAGGCTGGAAAGGACAGCTGAAACAGCCCTGACCTTTCTTTGCTTTTGATTTGGGCCACCTTGCCTCCCCGTGCCTCTGAGCTGAGTAACTCTGAGTGGGTGGGTGTGTGTGGGTATGTGTTTGTGTGTGTGCGTGTATCTATGTGTGTGTGGATATGTGTCTGTGTCTGTGAGTGTGTAGGTACATGTTTGTGTGCATGCATGTATCTATGAGTGTGTGGGCATGTGTTTGTGTGTGTGCATGAGTAGAGTAACTCTGAGTGTATGTGTTGGTACGTATTTGTGTGTGTGCATGTATCCATGTGTGTGTAGGCATGTGTTTGTGCATGTATCTGTGTGTGGGCACGTGTTTGTATGTATTTGTATCTAAGCATGTATGTGTGTGTACATGTATCCATGTGTGTGTAGGCACGTGTTTGTGCATGTATCTCTGTGTGTGGGCACGTGTTTGTATGTATCTGTGTCTAAGCATGTATGTGTGTGCGTGTGTATCTATGTGTGTGTAGGCATGTGTTTGTGCATGTATCTCTGTGTGTGGGCATGTGTTTGTATGTATCTGTGTCTAAGCATGTATGTGTGTGTACGTGTATCCATGTGTGTGTAGGCGTGTGTGTATCCGTGTGTGTAGGCACGTGTTTGTGCATGTATCTCTGTGTGTGGGCACGTGTTTGTATGTATCTGTGTCTAAGCATGTATGTGTGTGCGCGTGTGTATCTATGTGTGTGTAGGCATGTGTTTGTGCATGTATCTCTGTGTGTGGGCACGTGTTTGTATGTATCTGTGTCTAAGCATGTATTTGTGTATGTGCGCATGTATCTATGTGTGTGTAGGCATGTGTTTGTGTGTGCGCATCTGCACATGTGCCTGTATCAGAGAGGTCAGACAGAAAGGCTCCGGAACCATGCAGTCTGGATTGCAAAGCTGGTTCCGGCACTTGTTCATGATGTCACTTTTGGCAGGTCGTCTAAGCCGTCTGTGCCTCGGTTGCGTTCTCTGTAAAGTGGGGTTGCTGGCAGTGGTGGCACCCGCCTCCAGGTTTTCTGGAAGGTTCCATGACTCGGCACACGTCAAGAACCAAGAAGCGTGCCTGACGCGGAACAGGCCCTCCATGAATCTTAGCTGTTGTCACAGGTGTACACATGCACAAAGTTGTAGAGCGAGTTTGTGACGGTAAATTTCAGAATTTAGATTTCTGGTAAAATCAGAAATTCATTATTGAGTGAGTGGTCCAATGCTTTGCTACCTGAGATGTCGTTGTTACAGAATGGATATAAGGAGGAAAGCCTAACAGAAAGACCATCCTCGGCTGTTGGACGGACTGCCTCACCGAAACTGACAGAATCCCAACTCAGACGCCAGTTTCTCCTGCAGGATTCTTCTTACTGGGCTGAATTCATCATGTCCAGTCTTTTCCTTCAATGTGCTTGAATTTGCAGCCCCTAGCGAATTCAGGGATCCTGGGCTTCCCTGTGGCTCAGCTGGAAAAGAATCCGCCTGCAGTGTGGGAGACCTGGGTTCCATCACTGGGATGGGAAGATCCTCTGGAGAAAGGAAAACTCCACTCCAGTATTCTGGCCTGGAGAATTCCATGGACTGTATAGTCCATTGTGTCGCAAAGAGTTGGACACGACTGAGTGATTTTTACTTTCACTTTTCAGCCCGGATCCTGGCAGCCAGCCAATGTTGGTTGGATGGATGGGACTTCCAGGGGTCAGCAAGCTGTAGTGGTTGCTCTCACCTTGGAAAATGTCTTTCCCATCAGGTTACTTTGGGGATAAATATTTAGTTATCATTTGGGGTCGCTCGGCTATTTTTGATTCTGACACTTGAACCCTTTTCCACTTAGGGACCACTCTGTGGGATGGTAATACTTCTAATAATCCTAATTGTCCACTGCTTGCATGCTCTTTTTTCCATTATACCTCATCACCCATAGCCATCACGCTTTTAAATAGGATTCAAGCATCCTTTCTGTCTTTGGATGGGTTTCCCCTCCCCCAAAGGAGAAAGAAGACGAAGCCGCTAATCCAAGTGGGCCTGGAATGCGTTTTTCTTCTCACACCATTACCACATAAAAGTGGTCAGAAATCACTCAGAGCGTCTTTTGTCTTCTTGAGCAAAGTTTCAGTAATTTGGGTAAAAGGGAAGAAATGGGTTCTTATTGCCCGAAGCTCTAAAATGGGATGGAGAAAGGTCATATAGGCCAAATGGACCACTGTGCGTATTTTCAATATCCAAAGAGTTTCATTTCTTCTCATACTCGGGAGCTGGAGCACACTCAGGCTGGAGGCAGGCCAAAAGCATTTCCTCAAAAGACCCTCTTCCATCTCACCACCCCATTTGCTTCGACGAACGGAACTGCAGATTTCAAAGTGCACTTTCCTCCGTGGCTCTTTGAAAGGATCTACTTGAAGTCTCATACCCCACTTTCTGAGTTCCGACCATCAGCGTCACGGACAAGCATGTCTGCCCGCCACGGAGTGTTTGTGTGTTGTTGTCAGCTCACTGCGGTGTGTAAGGAGCGTAATTCTCAGCAGTACTGGGTGTTCCCTGATTCTTCACCCTGTATCATGACCCCTGAGCTGAGAGCTTTACAGGGGGTGCTGGAGGGGAAGACACTGAGTCGGGGAAGTCAGGGGCCTTGTCCAAGGTTGCCCTGGAGCCTGGGCTTGAATCCAGACCTGTCTTCCAGAGGTGGAGTGCTCGGTGCTACAGTATTCTGTCTTATTCTGAGCGTTCTTATAAAAGCCTCAGGAACATTATCACAGTTTACATTCATGTTAGTGAATATCAAATGCTTGCTCTCTGAGTCTGAATTATTCTTGGTCTGCTTCACCTTGGTACCTCTCTCATCTTCATCTCCGTCTCTATCATCTCTGTCTCTCTTCATCTTCATCCACACCTCCATCCTCATCTTCTCCATCTCTTTACCTGTCCCTGTCTCTATTTTTACCTCCGTTTCCATTTCTGTAAAAACTCCTGTTCATTCTTGCCTCTGGTCCCAGGGTTGCTTCTCATATGAAAAGTGACTTGGCTGACATAGCAAAACCATTGAAGAGCTTCATCGAGTCTCTTAGGTCTGCGTAACGGAGGAGGGCTAGCCATGAGTGTGAGAGAGTTTCGAGCCCCTGCTTCTTATCAAGTCACTCAGGAAAACTCTGATCTCTAAAGAGGTGTCAAGCCACACTGTTCCCTTGTCAGGTCACCTACAATGGAAGTGGGATGCAGTGAAATTTAAGTGGCGCAGGGCAAGTCAGGCTGAGGCCGCCCAGTGCTCAGACACTTGAACTCATGGCTAGAACAGGAGCCTCTCACTGGAGACCAGAGGAGAGACTGGTGCCTTAGTGAGCCGGCTACTTCTGATTCTGCCAGGGGAGCAGAATCTGGGGGGCTGGGGATGACTGAGGAGCATAAAATCCAGAGGGGACCCCTTCTCCCCTAGGCAGAGATGGTTCCTGGGTTCACCTGAAGGACCATTTTCAGGTGGGCGGCACTTTATCCTGACCACTTTTCTGGTTCTTATCTTTCTCATGGCTGCTGTTCTTGGAGCCGACTGTGGTCCTGGCAGAATTCTGGTTCATCCTGTTAAAGACGTAGCATCCTTGATCCTGACTTCTATCTGCTGAACCAGGATCTGCCGTTAACAAGATCCTCAGGTGGTTCACGTGCACATGAAAATTTGAGGCAGGGCCAGGCCCAAGTTTAGGCAGATGGTCAGGGAAGGATGGTCTCATGAACTCATGGGAAGTTGCAAGTGCAGCCTTTCCCTGAAGGGTGGGCTCTTCATGTAATGCTCGCATGGGCCCTCCCACCCTGGGGCAGAGGCTGTGCCCTTGCAACCAGCTCCAGTGGAGCAGACTCAGTCAGAGGGTGAGGCTGCCACGCACAGCTGTGCCTAGACTTTGTGGGGAAGGATGTGGGAGAGCTGGCCCAAGTGGCTGGAGAAGAGGCGGCCCCAGTGGATCTGGAAGTTGGGAGTTTAGAGAGGGAGAAACTTGGGGAGATGGAAGGGAGCCAGGGCAGGGCCCTTGCACACCTGCTGGCATCTGGGCTCTGTTGCGTGGCCTCTGTACATCTCCTATAGGAAGCCTCTGTACCAGGGGTGGGGACTGGGGAGGAGGACAGGACAGCCCTGCTTTGAAGATGGGTTCTTCTGGGGACACAACTGGCCAAGACATCTCTCCCATGACCCATGGGGTCTGCAGTAGCTCAGAGTCAGTATATAGTACATATTATATATATACCGCACATAGTACATTCGGGCTATTTACTATACTGTACTGTATATATGGCACCCACTCCAGTACTCTTGCCTGGAGAATCCCATGGACAGAGGACCTTGGTAGGCTACAGTCCATGGGGTCGCAAAGAGTCGGACACGACTGAGCGACTTCATTTCACTTCACTTCACTGTATATATGGGTTTCCCTGAGAGCTCAGTTGGTAAAGAATCTGCCTGAAATGCAGAACACCCCAGTTTGATTCCTGGGTCAGGAAGATCCCCTGGAAAAAGGATAGGCTACCTACTCCAGCATTCTTGGGCTTTCCTTGTGGCTCAGCTGGTAAAGAATCCACCCACAATGCGGGAGACCTGGGTTCGATCCTTGGGTTGGGAAGATCCCCTGGAGAAGGGAAAGGCTACCCACTCCAATATTCTGGTCTAGAGAATTCCATGGACTAGTTCATGGGGTCACAAAGAGTTGGACACAACAGAGCGACTTTCACTCACTCATTCACTCACTCATACTATATATATAGTATTTACGTATATATAGTATAGTGTAGCGTATAATAAGGAGACAGCCGGTATAGCAGAAAGAATCCTAGCTCTGGGTGAAGAGTGGGTATGTTGACCTTTTTCTACCCTTGCAGACAAGGAGCCTTGGGGGTGACGTCGGGGGTCCCCCAGGGAGTGTGACCACTCCTCTGTGTGGTGGCCCAACTCCCTGTCCCCGGACAGCACATTCACCGACACCCACTGGCCGTGCTCGGCCTTGTTCAGCTGACTGCATTTCAACTGCTGGCGCTTGTTTCTTCAGAGCTGCGGTGGTCGAACTCCGTCACACCCGAGAAACATCAGATTCCTGGCTCAGCAGGTCTCAGGGAGAGGGGTGGGGCATGGATGTCATTTCCAAGCTGAGCTCCTGAAAGGCTGATGCAGGAGGTCATGGGTCACAAAGGGGAACATGGGCGGAAACACGCTGGGGCTCGCCTTCCTGCCTCAGTGGGCGCTGGGAGACAGAAAAAGGCTCCTGCCCGTTCTGCAAAGAGGAGCCCCAGACACAGGGCTGCCGAGCTGAGCGGACAAAAGAAGTCAGAGGAGGAAGGATGCTAACATGGTTGGTGCCTCCATCGCAGCCGTCCTCCCAGAATTCCCCCCAAATCCTGGCACAGCCTGAGATGCAAGTGCTAGAATCCCCCATGGCGGAGAAGGAGCTGGGAGTCAGGGGTTAAGCTGTTTTCTCAAGCTCCCACAGTTAGCGAAAGCTCAGAGCCAATTTCATTTAATATTGTGTGTGTGTGTGTGTGTTCACCTGAATAGTCAGGGAACTTTCACCTATTTTATTAGGTTTTCATTTATTGAAATTCCAACCAGAAGCTAAATACAATTGGAAATGGGTAAGCACTAAGTTTTACTCCAAAGGAGGATCATTCAGATTTACTCCAATTAAAGTAGGCAACCCTTAAGCAAAGCTTTCCCTCATTTAAAAGAAAAATAAAACAAAGAAAAAACAAAACAAAAATTATACACTAGTCTTTCCATGTGTTCATTGCACAAAATGAGTTCTGCTTTTAGAACTTTGACACTCAATGGTGTTTTTTCTTTTTTTTTCCCCTCCCTGCACAATTTAAGATCCCAACTTAATAAGTTTTCTACATTAAAAAAAAAACAAACCCAAGTTTTCTTTTAGGATTGTGTAAAAACTAGTATTTCTGTACATTTCACTGGAATTGTTTTTCTTTATAATAAAAATCTCTTCTTTTCAAAACCAAAAAACAAAAACAAAAAGGAAAGTCCTCTGCCTATTATGGTTCCTATGGCAGCTATGAATATATTTCTCAGTTTCATAGCTACTTAGCTACTTGAGACTCCAGGTGTGTTTTAACATGTGTAATTGTATCCACACTTGGCAGAGTACTGTTTTGTAAAAGCAACTTAGGGGAAAAGATCTGGAAATAAAATACATACATTTATGAGCAGCAGGAAACAAACAGTAAGTAATGACCCAGTAAGTAATATATGAAGCAAGACTGCCTACAATGAGATACTTTTTCATTCAACATTTTTAAACATTATTTTTCATTGACGTATTAAATCATTTCATTGAGTGACATGAAATCTGCCATCTTCCCCATTTTTAAGTGTCTAGTTCAGTGGGATTCATCACATGCATCCACACTATATCACTCAACATCACCAGCTAGTGGTAAAGAACCTGTCTGCCAATGCTGGAGACATAAGACACAGGTTCAGCCCTTGGCTTGAGAAGATCCCCTGAAGGATCTTCATGGCAACCCACTCCAGTATTGTCTGGAGGAGTCTGGCAGGCTACAGTCCATAGAGTCACAAAGCGTGGGACACGACTGAAGCGACTTGGCACACACCACCATCAGCTTCGAGTTTATTCAATTTTGACTTGTTTTCTCACAGTATAGAAAACAGGGAAGTGAGAGTGAGAATCTGGTCCACTCACTGAGCTGATGGACTCTGCTCACTGTTGTGGGACGAAGAGGGCTCTGAGGGATTCATCAGACCGATGCCATTTTTCACCTGTTTTGGGGATAAAGGTGATTGAAAATGTCTCTCCTGCTAGCCACTGAATTTGCTCAGAGAAGCCACCTGCTGGTACCGGAAGAGAGCGCAACCTTGTACAGTATTTTAAAATTCTCTAAAAAATCACGGTTGTTTCCGTAGAGGAATTTGGGCATTTCATTAAGTCTTGGATAAAATGACAAAGTTGTAGGCTATATACCTATACCTCTATAGCTATGCATACAAATCTGTGCCTGTGCTTCCATATCTACACCTATATACACAGATATATACACACATATATACCTATACACTTCTGGGCTTCCCTGGTAGCTCAGATGGTAAAGAATCTGCCCACAATGCAAGAGATCTGGGTTCTATCCCTGGGTCAGGAAGATCCCCTAGAGAAGGGAATGGCTACCCACTCTAGTATTCTTGCTTGGAGAACCCCATGGACAGACCACGGGATCACTAAGAGTTGGACACGACTGAGCAACTAACACACACACACACACACACACACACACACACACACACACACACAGCTCTATCTCCATTTCCACCTCATCCCCATCTCCACCTCATCTCCATCTTCACCTCCATCTTCATTTTCATCTCCATCCCTCCCACTGAATGACAGTGTTTACTTATATCAAGGATCCATTCACTTAAGAATTTCAGGACGTACTGAAAACATTTGAAAAGAACTTGTTTAGGCCAAGTGATACTTTATTTGCTGTGGATATAAGTTTGGAATTGTGATGAAAATTGGGATAGAGCCAAGAACTTGATGGTTTAATAATCAGAAAATAAAGGAGAAAAGTCCTTTGTTGCTTCATTAATCTCACTCTCAGACCAAGACAGGGTTACTTGGGCCCCAGTACTTCTATCAGTTTCAATAAAAGCCCATTCTACCTCTCCTCAGAAGGACACGCTTGCTGTACAATGCTGAAGATGGAGGCTGGAGGTGGGGGTGCCCCAAAGTCTCCCCTGGGAATTCTCTGGTCTTTCTATGGGTATCTGTGGTGGTCCTGGCTTTCCCCAGGGAAAGACTGACAAGTCCTCCTACATCTGGCCTGTATGAGTTTGCTGGGGCTGCCCGAACGAAATGCTACAGGCTGGGGGGCTTAAATAACATTTATTTCTTGAACTGTGAAGGCTGGAAGCCCAGGGTTAAGTCTGCAGGTTTGATTTCCTCTGAGGTCTCTCTTAGCATGTTTTTTTTTTTTTTTTTTTCCTGAGTCTTCACATGGCTTTCCCTCTGTGTCTGTGTCTTCATCTCACCTTCTTATAAGGACACCAGTTGATTAGGGTCCATCTTAACAACTTCATTTTAAACTGATTAATTCTGCAGAGATCCTATATCCAAATCAGTCACATTCTGAGGTCCTGGAGATGCTCAGTCATGTCCGACTCTTTGTGACCCCATGGACTATACAGTCCATGAAATTCTCCAGGCCAGCATACTGGAGTGGGTAGCCTTTCCCTTCTCCAGGGGAATCTTCCCAACCCAGGAACTGAACTGGGGTCTCCTGCACTGCAGGTGGATTCTTGACCTGCTGAGCTATCAGGGAAGCCCCAAGGTCCTGGGAGATAGGAGTTTAACATAGATTTGGAGGGAGACACGATTCAGCCCATAACAGGGGTAGGCAGGGTCCAGGCCTGTCTTGCCTTCTTCATGCTCAGAGAGCCCGGCTTGCCCGAGACCTCGGAGGGCCTGCATTTATTTGCCTGGGGACTCTTGTCTCCTCTGGTCTAGACCCCTCCAGCTCCTGCTGCTGTGACTCTTGCTGTCACTGTCGAGGACCACAGGAGATTGCCCTGCAAACCCGGAAAACCCAAGTCTAAGCCCTGCAGCCTGGCACTCAAAGCCGGGTCATTCTTTGATTCCTCAGGACCATGACATGCCTGCAGTGTCAGCCCGGTTGGTTCTCCACAACACAGTCCCCCTCCTTCCAGCATCAAGGCAGCCTCCTTCTCCTTTGGTTCTTTCTCCCTCAGTTCAGTTCAGTTGCTCAGTCATGTCCAAATCTTTGCGACCAGATTGCAGCACGCCAGGCCTCCCTGTCCATCACCAACTCCCTGAGCTTTCTCAAACTCACGTCCATCAAGTCAGTGATGCCATTCAACTGTCTTGTCCTCTGTCATCCCCTTCTCCTCCTGCCTTCAATCTTTCTCCCTAGGTATATTTTAACCCCAGATGTAATTGTACACCCTGTTTTGTAACTCACACCAATTACTTGGCAGCATGTATATATATATATATATATATATATATTTAGAGTTTTTTCATGTGGACCATTTTAAAAGTTTTTATTGAATTTGATACAATATTGCTTTGTTATATGTTTTGGTTTTTTAATCTCAAGGCATGTGGGATCTTAGCTCTCCAACAAGGGATCCAACCAGCACTCCCTGTGTTGGAGGTGAAGTCTTAACTGGACCATCAGGGAAGTGCTGGCAACACATAGTTTGAACCTTTCCCTGCAAACAGAGCTCTACACCCCCACGCGCAGTGGCTCTAGACGGTTCAGCTGAGTTGCGCTTCCTCCTTCCCCCCATCGCTCTCACCTCCCCCCATGCTGCGCTCATCCCCCTCTGCTCTCAGCCTTCCTTCTGCCAGCCTGGGGTCTCTGCTCCTCCACCTTTGACAAGGATTATTCCTCCACAACAGAGCAGTCTGCATTTGGTACTTCAGTCTCTGTAATTTCCTAGCTTTGTGGCCTTTTTCAGTTCATAGCTTGGTTTTCAAACTAAACGTTAGGCTCTGCTTTCCAGTTCCTTTGCATCTCTAAAAACACCCGGAAGGATGCTGTGCAGATTGCAGTCTGAGGACAGACAGGAACAGATCCACGGCCTCGTCTGTATGTGTGTGTGCATGTGTGTGTATGTGTGTGTTCATGTGTGTGTGCATGGGCTATGTGTCGGGAAGGAAATTGTAGGGGTTAAGGGTGTAAGAGTTCTTAGTCCTAGGGCCCACATTTGTGGCGATTTTGAGATTTCTCTGATTCTCTCTCTGCTTCTGGCTAGATCTCTTCTTACTTAGGTCCTCACTCAGATGCGACCCCAGTGTTTCTGGGTTTCCACAGTCCTCACCTCTCCCTATTGCTTCACACTAGGTCACATTATCCATTACCTGTCTGACCCTTGGAGTATCTGTGGCCTTATCTTAAGCTTTTTCTTAAAGATTTTCTTTGTCAACAGGATTTCCTCCCCGAACTGAATAAGCTTTTTCTAGGAGTTACCACTATAATTAACTATGTCATAGCCCTCCTTTCACACCTTGAGCAAACCCCTCTGTCTTTACAAAATTGCCCCATGACTTCCATTATATTTAATCTCTAGCCTCTTGGCATTCGTTTGACCCTTTAATCAAATTTTAAATTATACCATCCTATTTCTACTTACCTGAAATGTATACTTCATATATGACTACATAACAGAATCTCTCAGTTGATAAAGAATCCACCTGCAATGCAGGAGACCCCACAATGCAGGAGATTCCTGGGTCGGGAAGATCCGCTGGAGAAGGGATAGGCTACCCACTCCAGTATCCTTGGGCTTCCCTTGTGGCTCAGCTGGTAAAGAATCTGCCTGTATGCGGAAGACCTGGGTTCGAACCCTTGGTTGGGAATGTCCCCTGGAGAATGGAAAAGTAACCCACTCCAGTATTCTGGCCTAGAGAATTCCACGGACTGTACCCTATGGGGTTGCAAAGAGTTGGCCATGACTGAGCGGCTTTCACTTCACTTTTCAAGGAACATGAACTATAACAAAACTGTTTAAATTATGCTTGTGGTACATCATTTAAATAAAATGGCTGAAAATTGTCCACCATTGATTATTATTTTATTTCTCCCAGTGGAGTTGTCACAAAGACAAAGTGTAGTTTAAAGGGGACATGGAAACAACTATGGATTAATAAAGCCAGCCTTGCTGAGTTTAAAAAAAATATTTATTTATTTATTTGACTGTTGCAGCATGCAAGTGTGGCATATGGGATCTAGTTCTGTGACCAGAGACTGAGCCCAGGCCCCCTGCATTGAGAGCAGGGAGTCTTAACCACGGGGCTGGCTGGGAAGCCCCCGGCCTTGCTGACATCTCTTGTGACTTGCACCTCAGCCCTGCCAGCCATCCCAATAGTGAATATATGTCGGGATGGAGAAAGTTAACAAAACCGATGAAAATACATGTGTTAAATTTCCTCTACTTAAGAAATTTTCTTAATCTTAATCATTAGCTTTTAATCTATTAATTAATCTTGTCATGACTTTCCATAATGAGTATTTCCTGTTTCATTTGTGGTTTTTAAAATGTGCCATAATTGTAGAAATTCAGCTTTAGTGTGTTTAATACTATGATACAATTGGCAAGCCAAGAGTGGGGATTTGGTATTCTGCTTTATGAGCGTTTAAAATACTCTGTTCTGTGAATATCCGTTCTTTACTCAAAGTCAATGACTACACTTCCATTGTATTTGGTGCCTGGAGTTTTGTGTGTGTGTGTGTGTGTGTGTGTGTGTGTGTGTGTGTGTGTTTGGTTCCTCCTCTTAAAAGAACTTCGGAGAAGAGGGTGGGGCTGAGAAGGCTCAAGTTATAAAAAGCCTCTTCCTTTTGCAAGTGTATCAGAGGAGCAGGATCCTTGGAGTAAAGCAGATCCTGTCTGATAAACTTCCACTCCTGTGTGACAAACTTCCACGGGGTAAGTTACCAACTTCTGCTTTTCATCTTTCAGTAAGTGTTGCAATTGTGTAACTTGTAGAGTTGATGTGAGTTTAGTGTCTCTGAGGAGGATACCCTTTGTTTTTTCTATGAAGCTAAGAAATTAAAGGAAGATGAAATTGGAAATTTCTCAAAGATCTGTATGGATAAGCAAAATGCTAGTGAACAGGTGTCTTTAGTCTCATTCGGATTTATTTAGAAATGTAGAAATCTATGCTGGATTTTTGAGTGATTTAAAATAAATCTGCAGTTTTTTCCCCTCTGATTGGCAGTCAGAAATGTCGTCAGATGAGTTTTACTAAAAAGTTGCCAGCTTCTTATGTCTGCAACTGACTACGTTAAGCAATCCTATGTTTCCAAACCTATTGGGAGCTAAACAGCTTGTTCTTTTTTTTTTTTTAATTTTTATGACTTTAATTTTTTAAAAAACTTTTTATTTTGTATCGGAGTATAGCTTATTAACAATGTTGTGATAGTTTCAGGTGAACAGGGGAGGGACTCAGCCATACATATACCTGTATCCATTCTCCCCCAGACTCCCTTCCCATCCATCCTGGCTTATAACATTGAGCAGAATTCTCTGTGATATATGGTAGGTCCTTAAAACAGGTTGTTCTTAAATCTAGACTTGGTGACATATAAATGAACATTCAGAAAGTATGCATTCAGATGGTCAATGGTCTTGATAATAAAAGGAGAAAGGTATATTTGACTTACTTTTACACACTGTGGTTCCTTTAGTTTTTTTTTTTTTTTTTAGCTTCTGAAATATGCTCATTGCTTCTATCATTTAGAAGCAAGCAAGAAACTCTGAGGAGTTGGATGAATAATTAAAGGTTTTATTTCTGTTTAATTTTGAAGCCATTATTGCTAGTGCTGACTTTTTCAGTGTAAAGATTCTTAAGCAGAAAGTAAGAGAATGGTTATTCCTCAGGTCTGTTCTATATGTATGCCTACAAATATGCTTATTATGGCAGGAGTTTTCGCTTGTCAGTATCATAGAGGATAAAGAAATTTGTTCTAAGGTTAGGGCTTTGGATGTACAATTCTTTAAAATTTGGAACAAAGTTGTTATCATCCATTATTAATTTTTTTTGGTTTTGCCTAAGAACTGATGTGATTCTTGGCATCACATCAGACAACAGAGTTCCAGGCACCACAGGGACCCTCTGCCTTTCTCCTTCAAGCATCATCTGCTGCCCTGTCCTGCCTCCTGTCTCTTTCCTATTATCTTTGGCTCAGGACACTTGGGGGCTTCCCTGATGGCTCAGATGGTGAAGAATCTGCCTGCAATGCAGGAGATGTGGGTTCGGTCCCTGGGTGGGGAACGTCCCCTGGAGAAGGGAATGGCTACCCACTCCAGTATTCTGGCCTGGAGAATCCCATGGACAGAGGAGCCTGGTGGGCTACAGTCCACGGGGTCGCGTAACAGTCGGGCACACCTGAGCGACTAACACTGTTATTTCACTTCACATGAGATTGATGACTTTAGGAGCCTCCATTGGCTTCTGGCATTTCCCCAGTTTTTAACTATCTATTCAAATCACACACAAAAAATATGGTCGACAGAGGCAATTAGAAAAGCTGGACAATTCCTGTAACCAAACAAATCTCAGTTCTTCCCTAAGGGTGCGTGAGGCGTGCAGACAAAGGTGTAGACAGACCTTGCAGGTCACTGTAGCTTTTGCAGGCATCGCTGTAGCACTGTTGCCAAAATGAGAGTTAAGAAGATTTCTCTGGATGGTGTCATTTATATTTGAAGCCTCTGCAAGTGTCACACTCATCATTACAATGAATAATTGATGGCAGTGAAGAGTGGAGATGGCTGGGGTTTGGTTTGGGCCCTTTTGGAACATTTTCAACAGAACATGAACAGTTTACTTCCTCTCTCATTCAGGAGTAGTAAGGTGAACTTATTATTTCTTCTTCTTCTTTTTTTTTTTCTGTTCTTTTGGAAATCAGAGAGAGACTTAGAACTTGAAACTGGCATCTTAGCACTGGTTTGAACATGGTGATAGGCAGGCTGAAACACAATTCTAAAAACATGCCAAAAGACACTCCAGTGTTAGAACAATAACATAGCAAGTTGATTTTTGTTTTTGTTTTCGGCTCACAGGGTGAAAGAGTATTCTCTTGTTGATGGGTGACCATTTGAAATTTCTAGACTATTTGAAATCATTGTGATTGTCAGTGATAAAAGTAATGTCAGCCTACTCCCCTCAATCAACAAAACAAAGTTTTTAATTCTTTAAATTTTGATAGTGTGTCGATACAGTAAATATGACCATCTTTTCTTTCACAAGGGCTTAGTAAAGTGGTAAAAGGAGCTTAAATTTTAAGGATTAGACTCCCAGGCCAGGCTGCTTTGATGTGAATGTTGTATACCCTACTTATCAGCTGTCTGACTTTGAGGAAGTTACTTCACCTCTCTGTGCCTTGGTTTCCTCATTCATTTAAGAGGGAAAATAATAATCCGTATAATTCATGGGAGGATTAGAAAAGTTGACACACTCTTCACTTCACAAAGTGAACAGTGTAGCACAGTGCCTGGCACATAACCAGCTTTACATAAGACAAAGCTGTTATTCATTCCTAGCTTCATGAAGATATATGTGTCATATGCTATCAGGACAAATCGTGTTGTTTATAAACTCAACTTGCAACCACAAAAGAACACTCAGCCAAAGTTTTCTTGAGAAAAATTTGATTTTTTTCTAGTCAAAGATTCTTTTATTTTATAAAATTTCTGTACTATATTTCATTTAGTAATATCCCTGGAATATTTTCATTTTAACACGTAACCAATATAAATATTATATATGTCATGTTTTACTTTTTTTTCATTTTAAATCTTCAAAATCCACTGTGTATTACACACTTACAGTGTATCTGTTACACCAGCCACATGTCACATGCTCCCCAGGCACAAGTGGCTCAGGCCTGCTGGACTGAACAACTCAGGTCTGGAGCCTGTGCTTCTTAGCAATGCAGTGTTTAGTAGAGGGTTCCAGACAAAAATGCTAGGATTATTGTTTGTAAAAATGTTATAACTGACCATAGAACTTTAATGGATAGAGACAACTTAACAAAATTAAGGGTTGAAACAGGATGAAGAGAGCAGGGTTATTGGATTTCTTAATTCCAGACTATTTCCAGAGAGGTAAAAATCTCTTTCTTAGGCTTCTCCACATTTTGCTTCAAATAGTCCCTCTCCCCCTTCCCAGGTCTCCTTGTTTGTTTGTTTGTTTGTTTGTTTTGTGACTGAAAAGAGGTGGCAGAAAGTGGACGAATACTAATATTGATAACAGTGTTCACTTTTGTACCCAAGGCTGATGAATCTAGGGTTTCTCTAAATACAGACTGAGGGCTTTCCTGATGGTTCAATGGTAAAGAATCCACCTCCCAATGCAGGAGGTGTGGTTTGGTCCCTGGATTAGGAAGACCCTCTGGAGGAGGAAATGGCAACCCACTGCAATACTCTCGCCTGGGGAATCCCATGGACAGAGGACTCTGGTTGGCTACAGTTCGTAGGGTCACAAAAGATTCAGACATGACTGAGCGACTCAACAACAAAATACAGACTGAATACATGACACGCGGCCTCCTCTGAAGTGTCCAGTCAATGCCATGCTTGTGCTTGAAAAAGATTCCAGTACAAGCTTTGGAAGAAATCTGATTGGTGTTACTGGTTGCCTCCTGCCTGAGCTGAGCGGTTCTGCAGCTGCAGCAGTCTCAGCAGCATCAGGAAACATGTTAGAGTTGCTGAATCTGCGTCCCACCCCAGATCTGTGGGGCCGCTGTTGGGTGGGGCCCACGTGGGTGGGGCCCACAAGTCTGAGTTTGAGTGAGGCCCCCAGTGATTTCGCTGCATGTGTTTCCACGTGGGAAATTGGAGAAAGTGGGAAGTGGTTAGCACAGAGCTGCTGTCCTGATGTGGATGGTAAGCAGTATCTTCACAATCTATGGTTAAGTTGGAAACCATGAAGGCTGGTTCAGAATCCACTGTGAATTTAATTGTCACTGAGATAATCTTCTTGGTGGGTATTAGGACTCCATTAATTTAATAAGAGTCATCTGCAATCTGAGGATAAGGACCATAAGTAAAAATAATTGAGATATTAATGAAAACAAGAAAGATTTTACATCATTCAACAAGTAAGGAGGAAATCAAACCAGTCAATCCTAAAAGAAGTCAACCCTGAATACTCATTGGAAGGACTGATGCTGAAGCTGAAGCTCCAGCACTTTTGCCATCTGATGCAAAGAGCCAACTCACTGGAAAAGACCCCGATGCTGGGAAAGACTGAAGGCTGGAGGAGAGGGGACAACAGAGGATGAGACGGTTGGATGGCATCACCAACTCAATGGACATGAGTTTGAGCAAGCTCAGGGAGATGGTGAAGGACAGGGAAGCCTGCTGTGCTGCAGTCCATGGGGTCACAAAGAGTCACACATGACTGAGCGACTGAACAAGAAGAAGTAAGTCCTAAATCTGGCCAAACCCTCAGACACTTCTATACTGGAGCCATCATTTGTCCCTACTACAGAATTGCCTGCACTGAATGTTACCTTAGTCAGGCATCTTCCACTGGCATTCAGCACTTTATACTAGGCGGCCACAGAGTTTGGTGCTGTAGGTATTACAGGGTTATGTCAAGATGTCTCCTATCGTGTGGCCCAGTGTTCTTTTTATACAGGTTTATTTCTTTTAACTTATTATTTTGAGATAATAACAGACTCAGAGTAGCCCACCAGTCAGAGTCAAATTGCTGCCTCTGAGGCCCTCTTAAATTGTAGTTTGGAAATTGTCACTGCTTTTGCACATGCTAAGATTCAAATTGCTGCCTTTCATACATACTCAAATATGTGTGAAACAGTCACATAGGAGTATCCATTTGAAATTGAAAAAATAGTACAGAGAGATCCCAGGTCACCTTCACCTGGTTCCCCACAAAGGTAACATCACACATACAGAGTATAATATCAAAACCAGGAAACTGACCCTGGTATACTCCACAGCCTTTATTTATTCAGATTTTTCTCATTTGCACGTGCAGTGCGTGCCTGCGTGCTCAGTCATGTCTGACTCTTTGTGGCCCCATGGACTGTAGCCCGCCAGTCTCCTCTGTCCATGGGAAAAGCCAGGCAAGAATACTAGACTGGGTTGCCACTTCCTACTCCAGAGGATCTTCCCATCCCAGGGATCGAACCCTCTCCTGCATTGGCAGGTGGATTCTTTGCCACTGCATCACCTAGGAAGCAGGTGTAGAGTTTTATGCAATTTTGGCATGAGTAGATTTGTGTAACCACCACCACAATCACGTTGTGGAACTGTTCTACTGCTACTGCTAGAAAAATACCCCCCATGCTGCTCCTTCACAGTCTTGCCGTCTGCCCCATCCCACCCAAGCAGCAGGATCTGTTTGTATACTGGACTCTGGATCAGGGAATATGGGTTTGATCTTGCTTTATGGACTCTGTGAAATGTGAAATTGACCGTGTTCCCTTGCTTTCAGTTCAGTTCAGTTCAGTCGCTCAGTCGTGTCTAACTCTTTGCGACCCCATGAATCACAGCACGCCAGGCCTCCCTGTCCATCACCAACTCCCGGAGTCCACCCAAACCCATGTCCACTGAGTCGGTGATGCCATCCAACCATCTCATCCTCTGTCATCCCCTTCTCCTCCTGCCCTCAGTCTTTCCCAGCATCAGGGTCTTTGCAAATGAGTCAGCTCTCTACATGAGGTGGCCAAAGTACTGCAGTTTCAGCTTCAATATCAGTCCTTCCAATGAACACTCAGGACTGATCTCCTTTAGGATGGACTGGTTGGATCTCCTTGCAGTCCAAGGGACTCTCAAGAGTCTTCTCCAACACCACAGTTCAAAACCATCAGTTCTTCGGCGCTCAGCTTTCTTCACAGTCCAACTCTCACATCCATACATGACCACTGGAAAAATCATAGCCTTGACTAGACAGACCTTTGTTGGCAAAGTAATGTCTCTGCTTTTTAATACACTGTCTAGGTTGGTCATAACTTTCCTTCCAAGGAGTAAGCGTCTTTTAATTTCATGGCTGCAGTCACCATCTGCAGTGATTTTGGAGCCCAGAAAAATAAAGTCAGCTACTTTTCCCACTGTTTCCCTACCTGTTTGCCATGAAGCAATGGGACCGGATGGCATGATCTTAGTTTTCTGAATGTTGAGCTTTGAGCCAACACTTTCACTCTCCACTTTTACTTTCATCAAGAGGCTCTTTGGTTCTTCACTTTCTGCCATAAGGGTGGTGTCATCTGCGTATCTGAGGATATTGACATTTCTCCCGGCAATCTTGATTCCAACTAGTGCTTCCTCCAGCCCAGCGTTTCTCATGATGTACTCTGCATGTAAGTTAAATAAGCAGGGTGACAATGTCTCTTGCAATTAGGTTGCAGTTTCTAGCCATGCCCCACAAGCAGGCTTTCCATGCTCTGCAGGAGCCCTTTGCCTTACTAGTTTCTCTTTCATTTTAATCTCTGCTCACCTCTTTCTCTCTGGTTCCTTTGTTTTCAATAATATCTTAGTAAGTCTCTTCAAATATTTGTGCACTGAGATAGAATACAAAAAAAATTAAAGTGCAAAAAAAAAATAAAGTTCCAATATCTTCTCCATTTATTCTTTAAACTCGTCACTCCCTTCAAAATCCTCTTTTTGAACGGCTGCAAGTTGTGTGGGTTCCCTCTGACCTCCTCCTCCAGTTCCTGAGGGGGCTTTCTGCTGCGTTCACATTTGTGTTGGCTGAGGATACAATTCCTACATCACAATCTTTCCCCTTATATGCAATGCTTTCTGTTATCTTGAATGATGCTATAACCAGTAACACACTTCATTAGAGGAAGAGACAGAGGGAAATTTCAGATATGAGGTGGATTTCTGGGCAGATCTAAAACCTTTAAGAGTTGTCCACAATGTCTTTTCCTAGATGTAGGGCTTTCCTCTCCCTGGGCAATTTTCACTTAACAGTCCTTACATTGTGAAGTTCAGCCAGAGTCTTATGCCTGTAAAGTTTCCAAGAACATCTGAGATTTAGTTTGTACATGTATCTGGGTCATTTTTAAAGCTATTGTAACCTTTAATTCAAGAAAATTCATTGTCTTGAACATTTTTAAGAGTCAAAAATCAAGACATCCTTAATAAAGTTTCAAATTTAGACATTAAAATGTATATGAAAGTACAAAGAACACAAACTATTCCTAACATCCATACATACCAAAGAAATTTTCTGTTTTACCTGCTTGTATAGCTTTATCTTTATTTTTATCCTTAAATAATTTCACTGGGTACCTTTAAGCCTATTAATTTCACCTGGCATGAGACTTTTTTTTTTTTTTTTAAATATTGAAGACTCAGTTGGCAACCCACTCCAGTACTCTTGCCTGGAAAACTCCATGGACGGAGGAGCCTGGTGGGCTACAGTCCATGGTGTCGCAAGGAGTCGGACACGACTGAATGACTTCACTTTCAGTTCTTTCCCTACTCCAGGGAAGAAGATTTATCCTATTGACTTTTGCTACGTCTGCTGTGTGGAACTTTTTCTTCTTTCCTTTTGTTAAATAACTGATTATCAATTTATTAAAAAGGTTGATTTAGACATTGGCAATGGCGGCTTCCACCTTGACTCTGGCTCAGTCTTGATGGAAGGGATCTGCTTGACAATCTCAGAAGGACTGTGTGGTCCATGAGTAGCTTGTGGATCCTCATCTGGAATCAATCTCAAGTCTTAGAACCATCACCACAAGGAGTTTTCCTTGTAGTTATTCTCAGAGTCTTGGGAGGGATCCAAACAGGTCCCTTCACTTTGAGATTCTTTTCCTTCATGCTTCTGATCAGGTCAGCACATACCTTCTTCAGAGACTTCACATTGAAGCTGGCGAAGGTGGTCCTACAGGAATCAACATCTGGGCTTCCTGGTGGCTCAGTGGTAAAGAAACCACCCACAATGCAGGAGATGTGAGTTCAGTCCCTGGTTTGGGAAGATCCCCTGGAGAAGGGAATGGCAACCCTTTCCAGTATTCTTGCCAGAGAAATCCCATGGACAGAGGAGCCTGGTGGGCTCATGGAGTCCACGGAGTCACTAAGAGTCGGACACAGCTGAGCATGCACGCTTGATGTGTTTATTTGCATTCCTCTTGACATTATGTTTCATTATTGAAGAAAAGTACATTTTTCATTTTTTTGCCTGAAGTTTTGGTAAAGAATCCACCTGCAATTCAGGAGACCCCAGTTGAATTCCTGGGTTGGGAAGATCCGCTGGAGAAGGGAAAGGCTACCCACTCCAGTATTCTTGGGCTTCCCTTGTGGCTCAGCTGGTAAGGAATCTGCCTGCAATGCGGGAGACCTGGGTTTGATCCCTGGCTTGGGAAGATCCCCTGGAGAAGGGAAAGGCTACTCACTCCAGTATTCTGGCCTGGAGAATCCCATGGACAAAGAGTTGCATTTGATTTGCACTTCTACTTTCACACTTTCACTTTTGAAATTCTGGCCCGTGTTAGGAAGCTAGTGCTTTCCTGATGCATTGGCCAACTCTACAATTTTTTAAGAAGCAGAATAATAGAGTAAACTGCGTGTGTGAATTAATTACATGAAATCCGCCTTATCAGACATCATATCCACATTGCGGAGTGTGTTTGGTGTTGTTTCACTGGTGGACTCTTGCTTGGGGAGGCCCCCCGGTGGGGTTAGTTTACATCTGGCGCTGTCATTTTCCTGACTCCGTTTTCCTACTCCTAAGTGAGAATTTCATTAATTGAGAGAACTACACTCAGATAAAGCAAGAAGATGGTCCTAGTCTTGAAACTCATGCTTGACGACATCATACTCCACTGCCCTCCAAGTGGGTGGAATGTCTCTTTCATGTGGATACCAAATATCTCATTAAAAAAATAATTTATTTACTTTCGTTTTCGGTTGCTCTGGGTCTTCCCTGCTGCATGCAGGCCTTATTGCTGTGGGCCGGAGCTAGCCCTCCTTGCGGCGGGTGGGCTTATTGCAGTGGCTTCCCTTGTTGCTGAGCACACGGGCTTCAGTACTTGCGGCACACAGGCTCAGCAGTTGTGGCTCATGGGCTTAGCTGCTCCTCGGAACCAGGGTGGAACCCATGTCCTCTCCATTAGCAGGCGAATTCTTAACCACTGGATGACCATACCTCATTTCTGAAGTTGCAAACATCTCACTTCTGACCCAGAGAAAGACATGTCCAAGAGAGAACTTTGGCTAGGCTTTAAGACCATAAGAGTTATGTATTAGGCTTAAGCCTTGTGCCGTTGTGTCGTGTTGCAGTTTGGGAGTTACCTGATCATGTATTCCAAGACGGTATGTAAAACTCCGACCCCTAAGTGTTGGGGCTTTGGGGAATCAGCCCATCCCCTTTAACTTCTGGAGCTTGGCAAACCATTTACAAACTCACTTCTCCTCAAGTAAAGTAGTCCTTTCTTCTCCATTCCAAGAGACGGAAGCCGCAGACGTCTCTTGGCGGCCCATGCGATTGGGTGACCAGGAGTGAGTGCGCAGCCAAGCTCCAGAGCAGATGTGTGCAGATGCTTTTGGGCAGCACAAACCCTTCCCCAGAGGGAGCCTGTTAGGACCCTGAAGATACAAATCTGAAGGAGCCGCACTCTTCCCACAGGTGTGGGGAGGGGTCCTTGAGCCCCTCACAACCGGGAAGCCCTAAGCTCCACCTTTGAGACCACTACTGTAAACTTGGCATTTTAAACGACTGCTCTAGTTTCATAGCGTGCAGTTTCTCGTGTGTGCAGTGTCCCCAGCCAGCCTCCAGTCGGGGGCAGACGCGGCATTTCTTCTCTGCAGTACGTGTCAGACAGTCCAGTTGAGACCAAGGCCCTGGGGCCATAGGAGGTCAGTGTCCTGTCCAGGACTAATTTCAAAGATCACGATGCGAGAGGGGAAAGAAAAAGATCCCCCAAATTGTCATCAGCATTTATTATGTTATTCTCGACTCTGTTTTCCTTTTGTCTGATTTATCATTGATCCTCAGTTGATCAGTTTCATGTTGATAGTCTTACTGCTCCCAACTGCCCCACAAAGTCCTACTCTGTGCTCTGTATTGTCATAACTGTTTCTCTCTCTCTGCTAGTTTTCATCCCCCAAGATTTAAACACAATTCCACAAGTTAACAAGTCAGCCTGTGACCCTCCCCTCCCCTATAGCTATCCCCACCCATGTGCTCTTGTGGATGGAGCGGTCTGTCCTATGGTCCTCAGTCTCTCACCCACACTTTCTGAAACGTTATCACTAAGGTCATTGGTTATCTTTGCCTTACCCAGTCTCTAGAGACGTTTCTTGTTTATTAAATGTGTTTTCAGTACATAAGGAATACATTTAATTTTGCCAAATATAACAAGTGAAAGGGTACAATTAAAGTCACTCAGTCCCACCCACACGTATAGCAGTGGTTGCCATCTTGGCGCATTCACTTCCATGTGCCTTGTACACGTTTTATGTAATGACTGTACACCCTCTTCTTCGATCGCTGCCCTTCCTGAAGGCGCATTGTGTGTTGGTTCTTTTGTTGTTGCAGTCAGTCACTCAGTGGTGTCGGACTCTGCGACCCCATGGACTGCAGCACGCCAGGCTTCCCTGTCCTTCACTATCTCCCAGAGTTTGCGCAGACTCATGTCCTTTGAATCGGTGATGCCACCAACCTTCTCATCCTCTGTCATCCCCTTCTCCTCCCTCCTTCACGTTTATAGCAAAGCTGAGAGAGGGAAAGACCCACTAAAGGTTACAGGGTGAGTGGTTGAACCCAAGCTGACTGTCTTTCTAAGGTCTGAGCTCCTGACCACTGGCATTTCTTGCCTCCTGCTTTTCTTCTGCTCACAATAAATCTTATTAATTTTTCTGTGTCATTAACATACACCTCATTCATGGTACCATCTTCTTACTCCCTCTGCATGTAATGTTCTCCTATTGTTGGGACTTTAGGTCATTTCTAATTTTTTCTATGAAATGAAGATCTTCTCAGTATACCCTTCAATGTCTTTCTGATGACTTCTTTTATCTAGAATTCTCCAAAGCTCCAAAGATAACATTTGAACTTTTGCTACATTGTTGCCGTACTGGTTGGCAAGCTGGAAAATGATTTTTACCTCCCCTGGCCCCCCAGCCATATGAGAGAGTTTGCACTAAGCTCTTTTCAACATCAAATTCTGTCATCTGAGACTGTCTCCCCTGGATGCTTCACTGTCACTGGAGGTTCACTGTTTGTATTACTAGGAAGGCATAGCATATGTCTGTGTTTACTAGTGACTTGTGCTTCCTTGTTTGATGGCTTTGGATTCTTTCACCCACTTTTCTACAGGGTTTTGAATTGTTCGACCTAGTGGCATCACTTTATGACTTTTCCTTAGTATTTGATGCATTAACTGGTTTCTCCCTGGTGTGACTTTCACTTTCTCCTCCTCTTGGTTGTCATTTTGCTTTTCCAGTTCACCCCCTTTCAGGGGTGGATGACTCTCTTTCCAAGGATCCTGGGGGCCCCTGTAGAACCTCTCCTCTCCTCTCCAGACCTCCCTAGAAGCCCTTGGTCCTTGACCCTATGTCCCCTCTCCTAATACCCCTTTCAAACCCAAGCCTTAACTCCCAGCTGTGTTTAGGAGATGGATGAACGGTGTACCTGGCATACTTGGCATGTGAGGCAGTGTGAAGGTGGTCCAGACCCATAATTAGTCAACTAGAATATCAGCTGACCTCAGAAAACCCATTAGAAACTAACATGGAGTAAAGGCCCCTGAAATGTCAGAACAGGACTGCTTCCTTCCCTTTTTACACAGCCTTCCCATTTCTTATTTGAACTGTGATTAAAAAGCAAAAATAGACATTTTCTGCTGCAATGAAATAAGCAGTTTTTTCATTGTGAGCAAATGAAATCACTTGCTGACCGTTGGTGCCCTACTTAGAAGCCATTTGCTGCTGTATGGGAATCACAGTAAATCCCTGGCAGGATTGATTTGTGGTTTTACAATAATGTATGTAAAGTACCAATTAATACTCTGAGTCTGTCTGTGAAACGCCTAGAGAGAGAAGTAAAAGAAGCACTTGTTGTTTTAAACAGCCTGGCCTGAGGGTTCTCAGTGGGGTTTAAAGAGGCCTCCAGTCTCTGTGGCCTGGGAGGGTTTTGAGGCTGGGACTGGCGATTTGGGAGGAGGAGCCAAGCTGAGAAGTCAGCAGCCGAGTGGCTGAGCCGTGGGTCTCAGTCTTTCCACTTGCAGGGGGTGTGGAAGGTGAGGTGGAATTAATTTGCAAACTAAAGGAGGATTTTGGGGGTGAGGGGGAGTGTCATACAATCGCTTATGTATTCCATCAGTCTTGGTGTTAATACATTCTGCTTTGGGCTCTGTGCCAGGCTCTGGGAATACAGTTGTTCAGTTGCTCAGTTGTGTCCATCTCTTTGCGACCCCATGGACTGCAGCATGCCAGACTCCTCTGTCCTTCAGTATCTTCTGGAATTTGCCCAAATTCATGTCCACTGAGTCGGTGACACTGTTTAACTATCTCATCCTCTGTCACCCCCTTCTCCTCCTGCCTTCAATCTTTCCCAGCATCAAGATTTTTTCCAATGAGTGGGATCTTTGCATCCAGGGGCCAAAGTATTGGAGTTTCTGCTTCAGTATCAGTCCTTCCAATGAATATTCAGGGTTGATCTCCTTTAGGATTGACTGGTTTGATCTCCTTGCTGAACAGATAGATCTGGTTTTAGTCTTAAGTAGACAGATGGGGGGCCAAACAGATCATGAAACATATCAGGGTACTCATGTCTTGGTGGAGAGTAGACGGTGCTTCCAGAATACGCCACTGGGCACCTGTGCCAGCCTGGGCATCACTGGTACCTCCCTGCAGAGATGGTGCATAAGATCAGGAGGGTGAGCAGGAGATAACCAGCTGGGTGTGGGGGGATTTGGGGAAGAGGGCTGCAGACAGACCGTGGGATTCACATGGCTAAGTTGGGGCCCAGTGAGGAGCCTGGCCCAGAAGGAGAGGGAGGTGAGTGAGGTCAGGCTGAGGTACCTGGGTCTGGGGGGCAGCTGTGGGCCACTGGAAGAGCTAGAGAGGGGCAAAGGGGTGGGACTACCCCTTGGATGTGGTGATGACAGAGGTGAGGGTGGTGGGTAGAGAGGTCACAGGCAGCGGGGGGAGCTTGGTCCCAGGAGCAGACAGAGGGTCAGAGGGGAGGGCAGAGGGGAGTGTAGGAGAAGGATGATGCCTTTGTTCTAGGAACCCATGTTTGCTGTGTCTGCTTGACCACCCAGGGATGTGATGTAGCTGTTGGTGGATACAGGTCTGAGATAATGTTCGGGAGACAAGAGGGACAGGTTGCTCCTGAAGCTGGGATGGGAGACTCGGATCCCCAGAAGAGCAGGGAGCATCTGGGGGCATCTCCACGGCAATTGAGTCTTCTATGATACCTTCGGCTCATGGCCTGCTCCTGGAGCCTGGCAGGAAGTTGTCAGGGACCCCTGGGACCTGTGTGCTGGCTCCAAGTGTCCCGGTGACCCGGAGCTCACTGGTCCTCGGGCCCTACTGCCCCTGCGATCAAAGTCCTCCTCCCCCTTCCTGTGACTGGATCAGGGCAGGAGTCCTCTCTCTGCCTGTCAGCTGATCTTCTTGCTGTAAGCCGCTGGTTACAGCTCTCTCCAAAGCCATCAGCTTGAAAGGAGCCATCCTTTCCCCTCTTATATGGTGGTCAGGAATGATGGATCCCACCCCCCAGACAAGAGGGGACCTGGAGTGGCCCTGCCCACGAGGGAAGGGCCAGGGAAAGCATACGGAGGGGCTGAACTCAGGCTGGGTCCCGGAGGAGAGATGAAGCGAGGAGAGCAGAGGCGCGGGGACAATTACCCCATTAGGGGGGCCGGTGGCGGGGATCAGGTAGGGGTGGGGCTCTGGGGGCAGCAGACGGCGAGACGGCAGGGGCTCGGGGAGGGCACTGCGGTAAAGCCTTCAGTGAAGCCTGTCCTCCTTGGTGACCCCATTTCCCCCGTTCCGCTTTGTCCGCAGGAGAAGAGATGTCCTTCAAGGGCGCACGGTTCAGCGTGAGGAAAAGGAGGAACGGCACGCCCGACAGCACCCGGACGCTGTACTCCAGCACGTCCCGGAGCACCGACGTGTCCTACACGGAGAGCGTGAGTTAACCGCGCCCCCTTCAACACGCAGTTAAGGTTCTTTGGGGACCCGTACTCCTTTAAAAAGTTCATGTCTCATCTCACTCTTGTCTGTGGGTTATCGTTGTCGAACGTAGAGACGTTTTCTTTTCTGTGTTGTTTGTCAAGCATTCCTGTTTTAAAGATTGTAACTGTAACCTTACGTTGTTAATGCATTTGTTTTGCGCCTTTAAAAAACAGATTTTATTGAAGTGTAATTGATTGACAATGTGTTAATTTTTGCTGTACAGCAGAGTGATTCAGTTAACACGTACACACACACACACGCATCTTTTCATATTTTTCATTATGGTTTATTACAGGATATGGCATATAGTTCTCTGTACTATACAGTAGGACCTTGTTTATCCATTCAAGAGTGCACCAGTAACTGACCTATATAACAGTTTAAATACTGCACTTTAAAAAATATTTATTTTTAAATGGAGGATAATTGCTTTACAATATTGTGTTGGTTTCTGCCGTACATCAACATGATTCAACCATAGGTATACATATGTCTCCTGGCTCTGGAACCTCCCTCCCACCTCCCACCCCATCCCACCCCTCTAGGTTGTCACAGAGCACCGGTTTGAGCTCCCTGAGTCATACAGCAAATTCCCACTGGCTATTTTATATATGGTATCTATTTTACACATGATAGTGAAATACCATACTATGAATATCTGTTTTTTACTCCGTAACGCTTGGTGTTCTTGCTTCCAGCCCTGTGGGTTCACCTTAGACGTGAGTTCTGAAGTCCTTTTATTTAATTCCGTGGCTGGTGGCTCATTCTCGTCTGCATTTGTTGTGGCTGTAGCTTCTAGCCCTTCTCTTTGGAACTTGTCTCACTTCTCTCCATTCTGTGTCCCTGCACACTGAGTTGCTTAGGACTCGGGGCGGGGAGGAGTGAGTGGGCAGAAGGCTCCTCTCTGCCTTCAGGCTCTCCCATCTGCCTGATGGGATGGGAGCACGCCCCTCCCATCCAGTCCCACCTGCACCTCCAGTGATGCCTGCAGGGTTTCCGCTCAATCTCAGGTCCTAGCGAACACTCTCACGTGTCAGGAAATAAAGACAACATTCCAGTCTGATACCAAGGTCCCCCTCAGCCACAGTGATGAAAGTCGGGGTGGTGGCTGACTCTGGAAAAGGGAAGGAGGAGGAGGGACTGGGCTGGGGCTTCTGAGGTGCTGGGCATGTCATTATTTTTTTTTAAGCTATTTACTTATTTATTTTGGCCTAGCCCCTGGCCATGCACGATCTTATTTCCCTCCCCCAGGGATCGAACCTGTGCTCCTTGCAGTGGATCCTCAGAGTCTCAACCACAGGGCCACCAGGAAAGTCCCCATGCCAGTATTTTGATCTGTGGGATGAGGTTCTCTGGGTACCCAGGCTCTTGCTATTCTCACCACCCAATGCCTACTTAGATTTTGTAACTGCCGCAGTCACCCTGGCCCTGTGAGAATTACACCATGGGCAGAGGACGCTGGTGGCTTCTCCAGTGCCCCCTCCTCTGGCCTCCAGCAGCGCGAGACCCCTGGGAGGGCAGAAAAGTTCTTTCCAGATCCCACATGGAGGCAAGCGTGGGAGCTGCTGGCGGGTGGAGACTGACTCTTTCTTGTTCTGCTCGTGGGCTCCCCTGGAGTTTCTGGATGGATTTCCCACTCTGCTCACAGATGCCAGCAGTCATGTGGGTAGGATTTCTGAGACCACACAAGTGCATCCCAGTTCTGAGGGTCCTCTTTATCCCTGAGAACACACACTTCTGCAAAGCGCATTTTGCAGAGGGAACTATTAGCAACAAGATAGTTTTTATCCCCACCCCTTCTCCATCACCATCATCGATTTCAAAAGCTTATTTGTATAAGCTTATATATCCTGTGGAGTTTTCTTTTTCTGTGTGAAGTAGACTTAAAACTAGTGAAGAGTTAGAAAAAGTTATGAGGAGGAAAGGACATCACAGGGCTTCAAAACTTATTCATTCAGAGGATATAAGATTTATTTTTGCTTTCTACATTTTTATTATTAATATTGGTAGAAAAGAACCTACAAACCTAGATTCCCAGCCTAAGGAGAAACAATACAACTAACACTCTTGCACCCATCACCAGCACTTTTCAGGAGACTCCCATGTGGCCCCCCCCCCCCGTGTCAAAGCCCTCCACACTCTCCTGAATTTTGCGTTCCTCATTCCTTGCTTTTATTCATAAGCTTATGGTTTGAATACATGTGTGTAAACAATGGATGGTTCCGTTTTGTCTGTTTTGACATTTGTGGAACCCTACCATCAGTACTCCTCTGTGGGTTCGGTTTCTCGCTAACGTCTTATGTACGTGGTTCTCCGAGTGACCGTGTGTAGTGGCTGTTGATTCAATCCTGCTGGGCTGGGCTTTCTCTCATGCTCCTTTGTCTAGCTTAAGGGGGATGAACATTTGAGTTTCTGATTTCTCTATTAGGAGCAGGGCCATTCTGAACCTTCCTGGATGTGTGAGTTGGTCCCTGGAGAAGGTTCTCTGGGTTGAGGCTGGTGGGTGAAGGTGAACACCTCTCCCTAATGGGAACTGGGGTTTAGACACAGGATTTATGGTGAAACATCATTTCAAAGGCCAGGTAAAGGGGGCATGTGGTTCCCATTCTCTGATGTCTCAGAACGTACAGTGGTGGGCGCCAGATGGTTGAGGAGACTGCTGAAGGCATGGCGGACCTTTTCCCAGGACAGGAACTGTCCCCTGCATTTTTGTGGTGGTCTTGTTGTAGGGGATGAGGAGTCAGGCTTGGCTTTGGTGCAAAGACAGGAGGAAAACCACAGGATGTTGTCTGAGAACTGTGGGTGCCCAGTGACCTAACGGAAGTGGGTTTGGGCTGTCAACCCCACCTCCACAGGGCAAGACAGTCCCCTAAAGCTGACAGCCTTCTGCCAGGCATCTGAGCATGCAGGGCATTCCCAGGACACAGGGACTATTTCTAGGGGACAGTGGTGGCCAGTTTCCCAGAGTTGTGCCAATTTGCTTGCCACCCACAGTGGGTCTGAGGCCCCCTGCCTAGCCCTTCCCAGGCCTTTGGTGCCAATGCTTTCTTAAATTTTCCAGCCTGGTGTGAGTGTCGTGGGACGTCATTATGGTTTCCCTTCATGTTTGCCTCATTCCCGAGGAGGCTGAGCACCTTCTCACACATTTATGGGTTGTGTATCCTCTTTTATTTAATGCCTGTTCACGTCTCCTTCCATTCTGTTATGACGTTGTCTGTCTTATTCGTGGTGTCCCATCGTCCTTTATACATTCTATTTACCAAGCCTGTGGTGATCAATACATGTTGCAAATATCTTCTCCCACTCTGAGGAGTATACATAGTTTCAACCTTTGCCAATTGGTTTGCTTCTGTCACCTAAAGGGAAGTTTTCCGTCATGTGTCAGAATTAGGTCCTGGATCTCTGCTCATTTCCAAGGCAAACCATTCAGTATCACAGTAATCCAGGTCTATGCCCCAACCAGTAATGCTGAAGAAGCTGATGTTGAACAGTTCTATGAAGACCTACAAGACCTTTTAGAACTAACACCCCAAAGAGATGTCCTTTTCATTATCAGTTCAGTTCGGTTCAGTTCGGTTGCTCAGTTGTGTCTGACTCTTTGCTACCCCATGAATCGCAGCACGCCAGGCCTCCCTGTCCATCACCAACTCCCAGAGTTCACTCAGACTCACGTCCATCATGTCCGTGATACCATCCAGCCATCTCATCCTCTGTTGTCCCCTTCTCCTCCTGCCTCCAATCCCTCCCAGCATCAGAGTCTTTTCCAATGAGTCAACTCTTCACATGAGGTGGCCAAAGTACTGGAGTTTCAGCTTTACCATCATTCCTTCCAAAGAAATCCCACGGTTGATCTCCTTCAGGATGGACTGGTTGGATCTCCTTGCAGTTCAAGGGACTCTCAAGAGTCTTCTGCAACACCACAGTTCAAAAGCATCAATTCTTCGGTGCTCAGCCTTCTTCACAGTCCAACTCTCACAACCATACATGACCACAGGAAACATCTTGGAATGTGAAGTCAAGTGGGCCTTAGAAAGCATCACTATGAACAAAGCTAGTGGAGGTGATGGAATTCCAGTAGAGCTATTTCAAATCCTGAAAGATGATGCTGTGAAAGTGCTGCACTCAATATGCCAGCAAATTTGGAAAACTCAGCAATGGCCACAGGAATGGAAAACGTCAGCTTTCATTCCAATCCCAAAGAAAGGCAATGCCAAAGAATGCTCAAACTACCGCACAATTGCACTCATCTCGCATGCTAGTAAAGTAATGCTCAAAATTCTCCAAGCCAGGCTTCAGCAATACGTGAACCGTGAACTCCCTGATGTTCAAGCTGGTTTTAGAAAAGGCAGAGGAACCAGAGATCAAATTGTCAACATCTGCTGGATCATGGAAAAAGTAAGAGAGTTCCAGAAAACCATCTATTTCTGCTTTATTGACTATGCCAAAGCCTTTGACTGTGTGGATCACAATAAACTGTGAAAAATTCTGAAAGAGATGGGAATACCAGACCACCTTTTCATTATAGGGGACTAGAATGCAAAAGTAGGAAGTCAAGAAACACCTGGAGTAACAGGCCAATTTGGCCTTGGAATGCGGAATGAAGCAGGGCAAAGGCTAATGGAGTTTTGCCAAGAGAATGCACTGGTCATAGCAAACACCCTCTTCCAACAACACAAGAGAAGACTCTACACATGGACATCACCAGATGGTCAACACTGAAATCAGATTGATTATATTCTTTGCAGCCAAAGATGGAGAAGCTCTATACAGGCAGCAAAAACAAGACCAGGAGCTGACTGTGGCTCAGATCATGAACTCCTTATTGCCAAATTCAGACTTCAATTGAAGAAAGTAGGGAAAATCACTCGACCATTCAGATACAACCTAAATCAAATCCCTTATGATTATACAGTGGAAGTGAGAAATTGATTTAAGGGCCTAGATCTGATAGATAGAGTGCCTGATGAATGATGGACTGAGGTTCGTGACATTGTACAGGAGACAGGGATCAAGACCATCCCCCTGGAAAAGAAATGCAAAAAAGCAAAATGGCTGTCTGGGGAGGCCTTACAAATAGCTGTGAAAAGAAGAGAGGTGAAAAGCAGAGGAGAAAAGGAAAGATATAAGCATCTGAATGCAGAGTTCCAAAGAATAGCAAGAAGAGATAAGAAAGCCTTCCTCAGCGATCAATGCAAAGAAATAAAGGAAAACAACAGAATGGGAAAGACTAGAGATCTCTTCAAGAAAATTAGAGATAGCAAGGGAACATTTCATGCAAAGATGGGCTCGATAAAGGACAGAAATGGTATGGACCTAACAGAAGCAGAAGATATTAAGAAGAGGTGGCAAGAATACACAGAACCGTACAAAAAAGATCTTCATGACCCGGATAATCATGATGATGTGATCACTAATCTAAAGCCAGACTTCTTGGAATGTGAAGTCAAGTGGGCCTTAGAAAGCATCACTACGAACAAAGCTAGTGGAGGTGATGGAATTCCAGTGGAGCTGTTTCAAATCCTGAAAGATGATGCTGTGAAAGTGCTGCACTCAATATGCCAGCAAATTTGGAAAACTCAGCAATGGCCACAGGAATGGAAAACGTCAGCTTTCATTCCAATCCCAAAGAAAGGCAATGCCAAAGAATGCTCAAACTAGCGCACAAGTGCACTCATCTCACATGCTAGTAAAGTAATGCTCAAAATTCTCCAAGCCAGGCTTCAGCAATACGTGAACCGTGAACTCACTGATGTTCAAGCTGGTTTTAGAAAAGGCAGAGGTACCAGAGATCAAATTGCCAACATCTGCTGGATCATGGAAAAAGTAAGAGAGTTCCAGAAAACCATCTATTTATGCTTTATTGACTATGCCAAAGCCTTTAACTATGTGGATCATAATAAACTGTGAAAAATTCTGAAAGAGATGGGAATACCAGATCACCTGACCTGCCTCTTGAGAAACCTATATGCAGGTCAGGAAGCAACAGTTAGAACTGGACATGGAACAACAGACTGGTTCCAAATAGGAAAAGGAGTACTTCAAGGCTGTATATTGTCACCCTGCGTATTTAACTTCTATGCAGAGTACATCATGAGAAACGCTGGGCTGGAAGAAGCACAAGCTGAAATCAAGATTGCCAGGAGAAATATCAATAACCTCAGATATGCAGATGACACCACCCTTATGGCAGAAAGTGAAGAGGAGCTAAAAAGCCTCTTGATGAAAGTGAAAGAGGAGAGCGAAAAAGTTCGCTCAATGCTCAACATTCAGAAAACGAAGATCATGGCATCTGGTCCCATCGCTTCATGGGAAATAGATCGGGAAACAGTGGAAACAGTGTCAGACTTTATTTTTTGGGGCTCCAAAATTACTGTGGATGGTACTGCAGCCATGAAATTAAAAGACGCTTACTCCTTGGAAGGAAAGTGATGACCAACCTAGACAGCATGTTGAAAAGCAGAGACATTACTTTGCCAACAAAGATCTGTCTAGTCAAGGCTATGATTTTTCCAGTAGTCATGTATGGATGTGAGAGTTGGACTGTGAAGAAAGCTGAGCGCTGAAGAATTGCTGCTTTTGAAGTGTGGTGTTGGAGAAGACTCTTGAGAGTCCCTTGGACTGCAAGGAGATCCATCCAGTCTATTCTAAAGGAGATCAGTCCTGGGTGTTCTTTGGAAGGAATGATGCTAAAGTTGAAACTCCAATACTTTGGCCACCTCATGCAAAGAGTTGACTCATTGGAAAAGACTCTGATGCTGGGAGGGATTGAGGGCAGGAGGAGAAGGGGACGACAGAAGATGAGATGGCTGGATGGTATCATGGACGTGACGGACATGAGTCTGAGTGAACTCTGGGAGTTGGTGATGGACAGGGAGGCCTGGTGTGCTGCAATTCATGGGGCCACAAAGAGTCGGACATGACTGAGTGACTGAACTGAACTGCACTATATCTGACCACCTGCCCGTGGAAGGACAAATGCAAGTCTGGAAAGAGTGTTTGCACTTTACGTCTTTGGAAAAGCAAGCATTAGAGGAATGGGAATCTGCAGTAATACATTATTTATGTTAAGCTACCAACAGATCCTTAGTTTCTCCTGGTTGTTTTAGAGTTGAAACAACATACTTTGCATGTGTGACATTTGTTACAAGATAATGCCAAGTAACTGTTAGAAAAATTTACATTTAGGTATAAAAATGTAAACGTATGCCTCTTTTTTACAAGCTCTGTATGCTCTAAATGTGTGGCGGGATACTGGGTGCCACTGATCTGCAGTGAATCCTTAAACCCTTTGAAGTAGGTTCAGTTCATTCATGAAGAGCAGCAGGGGTTAAGAGCAAATTAGTGATGTGTTGTTCCCATGTTCTCTCTCCAAAGGACTTGGTGAATTTCATCGAAGCAAATTTTAAGAAACGGGAGTGTGTCTTCTTTACCAAAGATTCCAAGGCCACGTAAGCACCTCTTTTGCCTCTGATTTTGCTAGTGTGTTCAAAGATAAATTATTAACAACCATGACAACAGGCTAGTTCATTATTCAAGTTATTTGCATCTTGCAGTTCTCAGAAATGGTGTGTGAGCAGGAAGAATTTGGCAAGCAGCTTGTCCCTAGAGAGGTATCATTTCATATTTTAAGCTTTGGCTGGAGTGGGTAAAGTTTCCAAGACAGGCTGTCACTCTCTTGGTGTTCCCATGAGCCTGGGAGCCCGCCCGAGTAGCCGTGGCAATAAACCTTGTTATTTCATAGCCCTTGGCAGGCGACAGCAGGCATGTGGACACGTGGTAACCTGACCGCTCCTCTGTCTGGCTGTTGACTGTGGCTATACAGTAGGACTTTGTTGTTTACCCTTTCTATATACAGTAGTCTGGCTGTTAATTGATTGTTTAGTAGCTGCCATAGTTTATGTTTAAAGACTGACTCTCTGTTGACCAGAGGCAATTACAGCAAGATCAGGGGTGTTACAATCAGCCAACCTTGGTTGGCTGCCTGTTCACTGCATGAACTTGAACTAATTATTGTCTTCTGAACTGAATTTTCTTATCCTAGAAATCCAGCAAAGTGTACATTCTGGGTTGTGGTAAGGATTCAGTGGGATGTTTCATGAAACTTCTACTATAGAAAGTTCTCAGTCAACGTGCTTTCTTTCTTTGTATAAATTAGAAAATGAACAGCAGAAAAAATAAGAGATTTCTATTTTGTCATTGGTATAAACTTAGTCATTATGAAGCATTTTGACAGAGTATAAATTCTGTGAGTCAGCCATCTATCCCCCATATTTCCCCGAAAGATTTTGTGTTAATTTGTTTGACTGGTAGAAAACACCATTTGGATTCATTCATTCATTCAATCAATATTTATTGAGCATCAACTGTATCAAGGGGACTTTACATACTTGATCATGAATTCTACAACTGCCCTGCAAGGTAGCTGTTATCATTTGACTGACAAGTCAAGTGAGGCCTGGAGAGGCTCAGTGTTTTACCCAGGGTCACATTGCTGGGCTTCCTTTGTGACTCAGATGGTTAAGAATCTGCCTGCAATGCAGGAGATGCGGGTTCGATCCCTGGGTCAGGGAGATCCCCTGGAGAAGGAAATGGCAATTCACTCCAGTATTCTTGCTTGGAGAATCCCATGGACAGAGGAGCCTGGCAGGCTATGGGGTGCCATGGGTGGCAAAGAGTCGGACATGACTGAGGGACTAACACTTTCACTTTCATAGTGCTGGTAGGAGAGAAATAAAAGACTGAACCTGGCTTTCTGATTCTTCTTTGTGCATTCTTTTTTTAAATTATTTTTTAATTGGGAGAAAATTGATTTACAATGTGATGGTTTCTGTCATACAGCAATGCAAATCAGCCATAATTATACTTATATCACCTCCTTCTTGAGCCTCCCTCCCCTGCCTCCAGACCACCCCTCTAGATCAGCACTATTTACAATAGTTAGGACATGGAAGCAACCATGTGTGCGTTCTTTTTGGGCCCAGCTCCTGCCCCTTCTAACGACCCTGCCTTGGGCTGACTGTATTCATCAGGACCTTGTAATTTGCAGATATCCAATCTAATTGGCTTAAATGAGTGGTGGTTGTAATGGGACCTCGTGCTGGAAAGCACAGCCAGATCCAGGGCTTAGTATTACCAAGCCCCTGCCTCTTTTATTCATCTGTGAGGCTGTCCTTCTCTGGGTGTGAAGGCTCCTCCTTTGTAATGCAAAATGGACACCACAACTCTGGCTGATACCATTTCAGCTTACCAGTGAAGGGAAAGAGGGCCTGGTTCCTAGCAATTCTACCCAAAGTCCTGGAACCTTGATCTTGGAGTTCATGGCTTTTATTGGCCTGGCATGGGCCATGGACCCATTCTAATCCTTGGAAAGGTGATGGAATATGTAGTTGGCCAGTCTTGGGTCATTGGAAGGACTGATGCTGAAGCTGAAACTCCAACACTCTGGCTACCTGATGCGAAGAACTGACTCATTTGAAAAGACCCTGATACTGGGAAAGATTGAAGGCAGGAGGAGAAGGGGACGACAGAGGAGGAGATGGTTGGATGGCGTCACCAACTCAATGGACATGAGCTTGAGTAAACTCTTGAAGTTGGTGATGGACAGGGAAGCCTGGTATGCTGCAGTCCATGGGGTCGCAAAGAGTCGGACACGCCTGAACGACTGAACTGACTGACTGGGTGTTGTGTCCATATGGACCTGGTGTGGGAAGGATGGGTCCTCAAAGGAAAGACAGGGTGTTTCTACTAGCTGCAGCAGAAGTGGATGGAGGATAGCGAAATCTACAACTGCCCACCTGAGGGTGTCTGACTGCAGCTCAGGTCTGACCCCAAACAAAGGGCCTTGCTGTGAGCAGCCCTCACCCTCCACACCACCAGCTGAGGACAGGAACACCTCGGGGTCTCCCAGTGCCTGTCTCAGAGGAGACCCAAGGTTATGGACCAGAGTCAAGACTCCATAAGCTTTTCAACTTCTTATGTTTATTACTTTCATCTGATGAGTAATCTAAATCACTCATCAGACAAAGGAATCAAGGGAAGTGACTGGTAACGGTGATACTGTAATTTGGCTGCTGCTTGGCACACCAGCTGACGTAAGCTACTGCAGATCTCCCCAGAGTTGTCCTGTATATGCCAAGCGCAGACCACTCATGTTTCTCTTCTTTAACCCCTTTCAGATGTTTGTTTCTTGTGTGGTCACAGGAGAGTGATGCCTGACTAGGCCCCTGTTGCTGAGGGTACCCTCTGAGACACTGCTGCCCAGTTAGGGGTCGCCTCCTGGCACTCCCGAGGCTGTACGTCCCTGAATCCGGGTTTGTTTTCTTCAGTTCTCACTGCCTCAGCTATCCTGGGTTCTAGGTAGAGACAGGAAGAACTTTGCTTTTGCTGTAATGGGCTCTGTGCGATGGTCCTTTCTACTATAATGGGAATATTCTTTACCTGCATCAGCCCATATGAGCATTTGAAATTGGCTAGTGCAACCAAGGAGCTGAGTTTCCAAGTTAAATTAAACAGCCACACATGGCTAGCAGCTACTATATTCAGCTCAGTTCAGTCGCTCAGTCGTGTCCGACTCTTTGCGACCCCATGAATCGCAGCACGCCAGGCCTCCCTGTCCATCCCCATCTCCCGGAGTTCACTCAGACTCACAACCATCGAGTCCGTGATGCCATCCAGCCATCTCATCCTCTGTCGTCCTCTTCTCCTCCTGCCCCCAATCCCTCCCAGCATCAGGGTCTTTTCCAATGAGTCAACTCTTCTCATGAGGTGGCCAAAGTACTGGAGCTTCAGCTTCAGCATCATTCCTTCCAAAGAAATCCCAGGGCTGATCTCCTTTAGAATGGACTGGTTGGATCTCCTTGCAGTCCAAGGCACTCTCAAGAGTCTTCTCCAACACCACAGTTCAAAAGCATCAATTCTTCGGCTCTCAGCCTTCTTCACAGTCCAACTCTCACATCCAGTGTAGTTCTGTGGGATTCTGACTTGTCCCAAGGCATAGAACTAGCATCCTGACTCTCTCCTAATCCTCTCTATCCCCCTCTCTGTCACTTCTATGCCTCCTCCAAGTATCTGTGCTAACGTGCCTTCCTGGCATTCTTCCCACCTCCTCTCCATTTGTAGACTAATTCATGTACACTGGTGCTCAGATATGCAGATGACACCACCCTTATGGCAGAAAGTGAAGAAGAACTAAAAAGCCTCTTGATGAAAGTGAAAGAAGAGAGTGAAAAAGTTGGCTCAAACTCAACATTCAGAAACTAAAATCATGGCATCCGGTCTCATCACTTCATGGCAAATAGATGGGGAAACAGTGGAAACAGTGGCTGACTTTATTTTTCTGGGCTTGAAAATCACTGTGGATGGTGATTGCAGCCATGAAATTAAAAGACACTTGCTCCTTGGAAGGAAAATTATGACCAACCCAGACAGCATATTAAAAAGCAGAGACATTAGTTTGCCAACAAAGGTCCATCTAGTCAAGGCTATGGTTTTTCCAGTGGTCATGTAGGGATGTGAGAGTTGGACTGTGAAGAAAGCTGAGTGCTGAAGAATTGATGCTTTTGAACTGTGGTGTTGGAGAAGACTCTTGAGAGTCCCTTTGACTGCAAGGAGATCCAACCAGTCCATTCTAAAGGAGATCAGTCCTGGGTATTCATTGAAAGGACTGATGCTGAAGCTGAAACTCCAATACTTTGGCCACTTGATGTGAAGAGCTGACTCATTTGAAAAGACCCTGATGCTGGGAACGATTGAGGGCAGGAGGAGAAGGGAACAACAGAGGATGGGATGGTTGGATGGCATCACCGACACAATGGATATGGGTTTGGGTGGACTCCTGGTGATGGTGATGGACAGGGAGGCCTGGCGTGCTGTGGTTCATGGGGTCGCAAAGAGTCGGACACGACTGAGTGACTGAACTGAACTGAACCCAATCATCAAGATGGAGCCAGACAAGCTTCTCATTGGAGGTCACCCAAAACACACCCCTATTCTTGGAAGGGAAAAGGGTTCGAGAGTCACTCTTCAGTGGTAGCAAAGAAAGATGGGACAGGGACTTCCCTCCCCAATCCTGCAATGAACTCGGGTGGGTGTGGAAGGACCCCAAAGGATAGTGGGACAGAAACAGCTAAAGAGAGAGGGGAGGAAGCCAACTTGGACCACAATAGTGGGGAGGATCCTGAAACCACCACGAGCAGGCTCAGCTCAGGAAGTGCCCCAGGGCTAGTCAGAGAAAAGACTAAAGCAGCTGCAGTCAAGTCCAGTTGACTTTTTAAAATTTTTCTCGGCCAAACCGAGTGATGCCTGAGACACCTGTTCCAAAAAAAGAGGCAAGGCTACTGGTGGAGGAATGATTTTGGACTCTAGGTTCTAGCTCAATTTTTATAACTCTAGAAAATATCGAATGTTTTGATATCAATACAGATAATTTCTATACCCTAAAGTAATTAAGATTTGGGTTTCCCTGGTGGCTCAGTGGTAAAGAATCCATCTGCAATGCAGGAGACATGGGTTTGATTCCTGGGTCGGGAAGCTCTTGGGGAGCAGGCAATGGCAACCCACTCCAGTATTGTTGCCTGGGAAATCCCATGGACCGAGGACCCTGGCAGGCTCCAGTCCACAGGGTTGCAAGAGTCGGATGTTAGTGAGCGACTGAACATACCTACACACACACACATACACAGTGTTAGTAGTTAAGACTTTCAGTTACAAGGAACCCGAGTTATTTCAACCTAAATGAAGAAATTTACTCTAAAGAAAAGGAAGAGCCCTGCAGAACCTGAGAGATCAGTGGCCGGGAGTCTAGAATAGTTAGGGCTATGGCCAGAGTGTGTGAAGGCTCAAGAAGTCTTGTCTGTCTTTTATTCCCATGCCTCTCTGCATTCCTGCTTTCTTCTTTCTCAGTGGAGAGGCAAGTGCAGTGTACTGCCTGAATCTTCCATGGCACAGGGATAAAAGTCAAGATAGTTTTTAAACAACCGAGATGATGAAAGTAGTCTGGAAATTAGATGTTATGCTAAAATCTCTTTTTGTGTTGATTTAAGCTAATCAGGTGTGGTCTAAGAGACGTGATGAAACATTTAGGTAGGTTTAATGAAATCTGTTCCTTCCTGTCAATATCCTCCTGCTTAGGGAGAATGTGTGCAAGTGTGGCTACGCCCAGAACCAACACATAGAAGGCACCCAGATCAACCAAAACGAGAAATGGAATTACAAGAAACATACAAAGGAACTTCCCACCGATGCTTTTGGAGATATTCAGTTTGAGACTCACGGGAAGAAAGGGAAGGTAAGCAATGGTTTTCTACTTGAACTAGCTAATCCATATGCTAACATGGTAGGCTACTGAAGTACCTCGAGTTACTTCAAATTGTCTGATAGTATGTATGAAAGCAGAAGAGATGGGTTGTCAACTCAAACATGATTGCAGAAAAGATAAATCTTGTGAAAAATCAAGCGCTGTGATTAGATTACGTGCCTTGGCAACACGTCTCAGGTGATTGTTAAGGCAGTAGTGAGTAGCGAGGGAAGAGCAGAATGAGTTCCATCTGTAACGTGTTGGTAACGCCAAGGTGGCGGGTTCAGTTCCCATATGGGCCACCAAATGTTACGGCTGTGGGCATGGGCTGGAAAAGAATTTCCAGACACAGAGTATTTCAGAAGAGAAGATTCACTGAGAACAAAGGACTGAGGCAGCGAGAGGTGCCTCACGGAGCGCACGGCCGGCCGGTGACGAAGGTCCCCTTGGGGCAGTGGAAGGGGACGTGGGTGCCCCTACAGGGACACCCAAGCCAGCTGGAGAGCTGGAGACTTCATCCTAAAGGCGCTGTTCTAAGCAGAGGGATTTACATTTCAGGGAGCCCTCAGGCAGGAGTGCTAACTACAGACTGTGAGCCAAGACAGGTGGGGAGGCAAGACAGTGGTGGCCCATCCCGAGACAGAGGCCTTGGGAAGAGACAGAGAGGACAGAGGAGAATTTAAAGAAGCTGTTAATAATGGCCAGCCGAAAACGGGCACCTGCCATCTGCCTCTGAAAGGGAAAATATTAGTCGTGTCGTGTCCGACTCTTTGTGACCCCATGGACTATAGCCCGCCAGGCTCCTCTGTTCTTGGAATTCTCCAGGCAAGAATATTGGAGTGGGTTGCCATGCCCTTCTGCAGAGGATCTTCCCAACCCAGGGACTGAACCCAGGTCTCCTGCGCTGCAGGCAGACTCTTTACTCTCTGAGCCACCAGGGAAGCCCCTAAAGGGTGGTATGGTTGCACTGGGGAGGCCGGTAGGTGGCAGGGGGAGCGGAAGAAGAAAGGCTTCCCTGATCGGGAATCAAACCCCAGCCGCGGCAGTGAGTTCAGGGTGGAGATCAAGAGTGAAACTCTCTGTGCTCTGGGGAAAACCCACAGAACAGGGCTTCAGACAGATATTTTCAGCATAGTATATGAGCCCAAATTCTTGCATCTTCTCATATCTACAAAAGCACTAAAATCGTTCATGGAGACACCTGCTTCTCATGACTAGCAGCAAGCATCTACCAAAGTGGGTGCCTGACTGCACATACCCCCTTCACTAAAATCGTATGTAACACTGACCTTGCCCCCCTACCTCTTTGGAGCAGCTCCTCAGAGCTATCTGAGATGCTGTCTCCTTGGCTACAGTCCTCATTTGCCCCCAATAAAATTTAACTCACAACTCTGAAGTTATCCTTTTTGTCTCCATTCGACACAATCCATTAAACAGCTTTGTAAAATGCTGTGTGAGAGCCTGCAGTGTCGGTGTGCAAAGGAAAATGTCACCTTATTCAAGGCCACGTGTACTCTCGAGAATGCCATATGCCACACTAAACCGCAAATGCATTTGTCGGGCATTCTGTAGCAGGGAGGGTCAACGAGGATATCGCATGAGCCTGCGCTGTGCCTGGAGAGAGGACACTGGGTGGCAAGCCAGCCATCCTGGGGTCACGGGCCAATATTTCCAGAATGAGCCAAGCCCCGTGACAACCATTGTCAAAGGCCACCTTGTTTGTCAAGAGCCAGCCTGTCCCTAACCAGCCAGCTCCCATCTCTATGTTAAGTAACATGCGTACCATATAGGACCAAAGACTTAATGCCAACCCTTCCGTTAGGAATTTTCTTTGTCCTGAGGCTATAAAAATTGGCTGCAAGCCCACCAAAGCATCAGCTCTCCCTTGAAAGCACCTCAGGATCGGCCTGCTGTTCCCGTAGCATCTCCCGCTCTATTCTCCCTTTGGCGGCCATCCCTCCCTGGTCTGGCAGAAGGTCAGCCCACTGTCTTCGCGGCACCTCTGCGGAGGTAGATGGCCACGCCCCCGCCATCAGGAGAGCACCTGCGGACCCTGATGCTTCTGTCCTTCCCCACAGTATATCCGACTGTCCTGCGACACGGACGCGGAGACGCTGTACGAGCTGCTGACCCAGCACTGGCACCTGAAAACACCCAACCTGGTCATTTCCGTGACTGGCGGCGCCAAAAACTTCGCCCTGAAGCCGCGCATGCGCAAGATCTTCAGCCGCCTGATCTACATCGCGCAGTCGAAAGGTGCGCCGGGCCCGCGGTGGCCGAGGGGACCGTCCTGGGCGGGGACGTGGCGCCCGCGGGTTTGTCAGTCCAGGCTGCGCCGCGTCTTCAGAGACTGAACGAAACTGTCCTCTGCCATTCATGCGCAAGACTGCAGATACTCTAAAGCTGTATGATTAATCCTGATCTTAATTAGAAACAAGATCCTTAAATGAGGAAAGAGATCCGGAACTCCGGGGGGTAGGGTGGGGTGCGGTGGGGGAGGGAGGGGGGATTTCCTTAATCAGAGCTCAGGAAATTGCATGTGAGTAGTTGCATGTTTCTCTTAACCTAACGTTTTCATTTAGTCGTTTTCACATAAAATACTCAGAGTATTCTGGCCAATCAAAAAAAAGAAAGTTTAATGTTTGCTGTTTCATTTGGGGAGCAATAATATGCTTTGAAAAAAGTGACTGTGCCTGGCAGGTTGTGAGGGCCAGGTGAGTGTCTGATGGGGATCAAAACACAGAACCCTGGCTTTGTTATTTGAAATATTTTGCTTATTTTTTCTTTTTAGATTTTTTTGTTATGATAAATTTTCAACCTACAGAAGAGTTGTAAGAATAATCCAGTGAATATCTGTACAGCCTTCACTTAAATTTACCAATTGTTAAAAATTTCTCATGTTTGTCTTCTCCCTCTCTTTAGATATTCATGTATTATGATTTTAAAAATCGCTTGAGGGATTCCCTGGTAGTCCAGTGGTTATTGTTGTTATTGTTTGGTTGCTAAGTCATAGCCGACTCTTTGCAGTCCCATGGACTGCAGCATGCCGGGCTTCCCTGTCCTCTGTTAGCTCCCGGAGTTTGCCCACGTTCTTGTTAATCGAGTTTTGTTGTTATTCGGTTGCTCGGTTGTGTCTGACTCTTCGGTGATGCTATCTAACCATCTCATACAGTGGTTCAGTTCAGTTCAGTTCAGTCGCTCAGTCGCGTCCAACTCTTTGCAACCCCATGAATCGCAGCACGCCCAGCCTCCCTGTCCATCACCAACTCCCGGAGTTCACTCAGACTCACGTCCATTGAGTCAGTGATGCCATCCAGCCATCTCATCCTCTGTCGTCCCCTTCTCCTCCTGCCCCCAATCCCTCCCAGCATCAGAGTCTTTTCCAATGAGTCAACTCTTCTCATGAGGTGGCCAAAGTACTGGAGCTTCAGCTTCAGCATCATTCCTTCCAAAGAAATCCCAGGGCTGATCACCTTCAGAATGGACTGGTTGGATCTCCTTGCAGTCCAAGGGACTCTCAAGAGTCTTCTCCAACACCACAGTTCAAAAGCATCAATTCTTCGGTGCTCAGCCTTCTTCACAGTGCAACTCTCACATCCATACATGACCACTGGAAAAACCATAGCCTTGAGTAGACGGACCTTAGTCGGCAAAGTAATGTCTCTGCTTTTGAATATGCTATCTATGTTGGTCATAACTTTTCTTCCAAGGAGTAAGAGTGGTTAGGACTCTGAATTTCCACTGTAGAGGGCACAGGTTCAGCCTCTAGTCAGGGCATTAAGATCCCCAAACTCTGGGGTACAATAGCCTCCCCCCCCCACAAAGAAAAATCCTTTGAGAGTAAATTTTAAGTATCGTGAGCTTTAGCCCTTAAGCACACACATTAGCACATGTCTCTGAAGAACAAGCCTGTTTTCTCATGTAACTGGTATAACTTTCAAACCTGAGGAAGTTCACATTGACCAATACAGTTATCTAACAAAAGATTCTTGTTTTAATTTTGCTAATTATCCCAACAATATTCTTCAGAGCAAAAAAACTTACTTTTTTTTTTTTTCTCCACTTGGATTCCAATCCATTTAGCTTTTCATAGCATAGAAAACTGAAAAGCTTTCTCTCCTCTGGAAATGTTCTTTAATCTTTTTGGCCTTTCAAGACATTTTTGAAGACTATACGCAACTTTTTTTTTTTTACAGAATTCCTTTCACTTGAGCTTGACTAATAGTTCCTTGAGATTTGATTCTGTTCATCAAAGTCTAATATCTATTTTATTAGTTTATCTAATGCTAAGATTTTAAGAACTTAATTTTTTTGTTCATCATGGATTTGGGGGGCATCAATTTTTACATTTATTTATTTATTGGCCATGCTGCATAGCATACAGATCTTAGTTCCCCACCTGATCGGGGATTGAACCCTTGCCCCCTGCAGTGGGGACTTGGAGACTTAATCCCTGGACCACCAGGGAAGTCCCTTGAAAACATTTTTATTAAGAATATTAGTTGACAGAACTAAGGTAGCATGTCTTATTCTAAATATGCTTTTTCTTAAAATCAAGAAGAAAGGGTGGTTTCTCCCCATATTTATTCTTAATTTCCTGATCAACCAGATGGGACCACAGTAGATGCTTTGTTATGAAACCCAGCAGCTGACTTCCTCACCACTAAATCTGAACATGCATAATGCATTCCTTCAGCAAATACTTCTTATATGCCTGCCATGTGTCAGAAATTGTTTTAGGTACTGGGAATAAATAGAGTAGAACAAAGCAGACAAAAGTCCCCAGGCCGAGATTCTTCTTAGATGAAGTGAATAGCCAGAGCTGGGGGTTCATTGTCTTCTTGTACTCTGGGTCAGCCATGTGGAGAGCTGCTTCGTCTCCCATTGCCTCATTTGAAACGGGGGTATTGACAACTGAAATCTGTCTGCAGGAAGGAGACTGGGTGCCAGGGGGTCTGGAATTCACATCTTGTGAGAACTGGCCAAAGGAATGGGATCTGAATGTTCTAGGGACCACATCACGTTTACCGTAAAATATTGGAAGGACTTTTATGTGGGAGATGACTAAAGTAGCTCTCTGCCGGGAAGTCAGTAACAAAATTGGAGAATGGAGACAACAATGAACAAAGGGATTTTCTAACAGTTGGGGGAGGGGGCTGCCTCTCGACTCCTCAGAATTCAGGGATAGATTCCTGCCTGGGTGGCACACTGGCCTAGGCACATTTTCAACTTTAGATTCCATTATTGTGTGAAATCATATTTTTAGGTATTTTGTTTACTACAGTTTTGAAAACAAAGCTGTGAAAAACTCTTGGCCTTGCAAAGATCATCAAATAGAAACCTTCAAACACCAGTGTGCAAGCTTGTGCAATTTTAAAATTAAATTGTAGGCACCAGGGTCATGCTAGAAGATCCCATGGACTGTAGCCCACCAGGCTCCTCTGTCCATGGGATTCTCCAGGCAAGAATACTGGAGTCGGTTGCCATTCTCTTCTCTTGGGGATTTTCCTGACCCATGGATCAAACCCAGGTCTCCCACATTGCGGGCAGATTCTTTACCATCTGAGCCACTAGGGAAGCTCAAAGTTAAATGGCAAGCACCAGGTCCTGCTAGGAAGATCACTCCAGATCCATGGGGATGGGAGGTATGGGAGCAGAGTGTTCCACTTTCCATGATAACATTGCTTAACTTGCTCAACAGCTAAGGGCAGGCGCTTATTAGGCATGAAAAGATTTACCTGAGAGGTGATTAAAGGGACAAATTCCTTGGCTCTGCCTCCCAGAGAGTCTGATGATGTGAGTCTAGGGTGGGGTCTAGAATCTCTATCTTTTTAAGCAGCATCTCTTAGACACTCGGACATCCTCTTCTCTTTCCTAAGTCCATGTTGTAGGTTGAACATGGTCCAAAGTGTGGGTGGCGATGCTGGGTCCTGGTGCTCACAGGTGGGGCTTCTTTAGGGATTGAGAACAGGATGAGAAACTTATTCCGAGCCTCTGTTCTCCTCTCTTGTTGGCAGGTGCGTGGATTCTCACTGGAGGCACCCACTATGGGCTGATGAAGTTCATCGGGGAGGTGGTGAGAGATAACACCATCAGCAGGAATTCGGAGGAGAACATTGTGGCCATTGGCATCGCCGCTTGGGGCATGGTCTCCAACAGGGACACCCTCATCAGGAATTGTGATGTGGAGGTACGGGCAGGATAGGAGGAGGTCTGCGGGGTCACAGCAGAGAGTGACCCTGGCACGGGGGTCTGGGATGCCATCAGCTCATAGGAAGTTGGCCTTACAAGGTTCCTTTGGAACCTCAGGAATTAAAAATAAGGATGACATAATCAAAGGGGTTCTGTGAAGGAGTTACCAATAGATGTGTTTTGTTCATGAAAATTTGTCCCCAGCAAATCCTGTTAGAGTCAGTTCTTTAGTTTTTTATTCTCTGGTGCTAAGTCTTATGACGAAGTATATGTTTAATTACTTCTTTTCATAATCCTGTAACTATGTGCTCCGCAAGAGCTAAGACTCCATTTTATTCATTTTCTAATCCCTAGACCCTGGCATAGGTCTTAGCATATGATGGATTCTAGACAAATATGTGTATATCAATATCCACCTCTACCATATCCACATGCACACAAATATGTATGTCTGGACACGCACGCACACACTTTCCTGAATGCTATCCATTTCAGTGAATTTATACAAAAGAGCACAGGGCGATGAAACAAGAACTGGATTGGGAATCTGATTCTTACACGGCCACTGGTCATTTATGTGTCATTAGGGAAGTGATCCAACTATTCTGAACCTTCATTTCCTCATATTTAAAATGATGGCCTGAACTATACGATTTTTAAGACCCTTCTGCCCTTAGGAAATCTGGAAAGAGGCCTCAATATAGTTGAACCCAGAGAGTCAGCCTTTCGTGAACCCATAAAGATGTCATCAGGCACTTTGGCCAACAAGTAAGTCTCAAAGACAAGTTGCCGTGTGCTTTTCAGGGATATTTTTCAGCTCAGTACATTATGGATGACTTCAAGAGAGACCCTCTGTACATCCTGGACAACAACCACACCCACCTGCTGCTTGTGGACAACGGCTGCCATGGGCACCCCACAGTGGAGGCAAAGCTCCGGAATCAGCTGGAGAAGTACATCTCCGAGCGCACGATTCAAGGTCAGTGTTTACGAGATGGGACGTTAGAAAAACAGATGAACAAAAGCAGCAGCAGCATCAACAATCGCTCCCAATTATTGAGTGAACCATGGTAAACCCATCCTATCAGATGCTCTACTGCCAAAGAAGAGCCGTTGTATCTCTTCTTTAATATACTAGAAATGCTTCCGCTCCTATGATAGGTACCCTCCAATGTGTTAGAACATTGATGAATGCTGCCTTGTCCCACTCTGGCTTGGCAATAAAGAGACCTGCTCTCCATTCTGCTTGACAACATTTAAGACCTGGTAAAATTCACGGTAGCAAACTGCACTGATGAAGCAATGGGATTTGCTAGAGTAGAAGTGATAAAAAACCAACCCACTAGCTGAACAGTTAGATGATTTACTTCTTTGAATATTGGCTGCTTCTCTATACCATTGTTGTTTAGTTGCTAAGTCCCATCCAACTCTTTCGTGACCCCATAGACTGTAGAATGCCAGTCTCCTCTTGCCCATGGAATTTTCCAGGCAAGAATACTGGAGTGAGTTGCCATTTCCATCTCTAAGTGATTTTCCTGACCCAGGGATTGAACTCGTGTCTCCTACTCTTTACCACTGAGCCAACCAAAATTGCCTAAAACATTGGTTTCAGGGGGAGAATGCAACCATTGAGCGAAAGCCTTTATTTGCTATGGAAAGTGATAAATAATGTCTTCCTACTGCTGAGATGTTGGTGTTGAGATGTGTCCTGTTGTGGAACCAGATTACCACATGATCTAGTGACAGTCTCCATCACAGAGACTTACTGGATATAATCTCAATCTTTTCTTTTCTCAATAGGAAGTCTGTGGAGAAAGACATTTATATATGCAGCCATCTCTCTGGAGAAAACACATAGTTATACAGATTTTTCATGCACATGAGAAAGCATAGATTATGCAAATGAGTGAAAGTGTAATTATTGTCAGGATAAATTTGAACCTGACTATATATATTCAGGTCAGTTCAGTTCAGTTACTTAGTTGTGTCTGACTCTTTGCAACCGTAGCACGCCAGGCCTCCCTGTCTATCACCAACTCCCAGAGTTTACTCAGATTCAAGTCTATTGAGTCGGTAATGCCATCCAGCCATCTTACCCTCTGTCATCCCCTTCTCCTCCCGCCTTCAATCTTTCCCAGCATCAGGGTCTTTTCTGTTGAGTCGGCTCTTCGCATCAGGTGGCCAAAGTACTGGAGCTACAGCTTCAGCATCAGTCCTTCCAATGAATATTCAGGACTGATTTCCTTTAGGATGGACTGGTTGGATCTCCTTGCAGTCCACAATATTTATTAGCAAAAGTCAAGCATTCACAGACGTTAGCATTTTAAATAAACATCATGCAGTGTGACTCCTGTCACGCTACTGCTGGTTTGGAGCCCAGAGATGATCCATTGTGATCAACTGATGGTCAGGTTCGTTAGGTCTGCAGCCAGCAGCCCCACCCTGGGCTCAAGGGGCAGAAGTTCCCTTGAGGTGGGTGAGTATTTCTGATGAGCCCAAAATATATTTTATGTTTTATATTTTACAGATTCCAACTACGGTGGCAAGATCCCCATTGTGTGTTTTGCCCAAGGAGGTGGGAAAGAGACTTTGAAGGTGAGTCTTGGTTTGGTTTTCTAAAAGATTGGCCAACAAGTTTGCTCAACCGGTTTGTATTTTCATGGCTTTGGGGGCTCACCTAACCTAATCTGGTTGCTTTCTTTTCTACAGCAAGTAGGTAGCATTTTTCCAATCACACAGTGTTGCCCTCACAGACTTATGTTGTCTCCTCAGCTGAGAAGATTTAGGAAGAGACTTTGTAGCAACACGAATAGTCTGTGTACTTACTGTTGGCTTTGGCCATCAACCAGCCAAATAGAAGGGCTTGACCTGAACTCACAAGACTCAGGGATGGTAACCAACAGGTATGTTGGAAAACCATGGCCACCCTGTGACCACACACACTTGGAATTACATGAAATTCCTGGCAGAGTTAGTTAGAATCATAATCTAATGCTTCTCTTTGTTTATTATTTTCTGTAACAATGATCCATTCGTTTATTCCTTCATCAGCAGGCATTTATTATGTACCTTCTAGGAGACCTACTGTTGAAAACATTATTAAATAAAGATTTTTCAGAGAAAGACTTTTCAGAGAAAAATTAGAGATGTTTTTCAGTGTGAAATAGTCAGTATGGAAATGCTTGAAGAGGCAGTCACATTAAAGAGGAAGAGAGATGGAGAAAAAGTAATTGAAGATGGTTGCCTCTATTATCACTCAGATTTTAGATTTGGAATTAAGGTTTCCAGCGAGGTGCTGCCAGTCTAGAGTATTGCATTTCTGTAGCATTTCCCTCAAAGTGTGTTCAGGCAATTCACAACCCACAGATGCTATAGGAGAGAGGAGAGAGGGAGGAGAAAGTGCCCACTGAGCTCTTCATCCTTCAGCTCACTCTCCTATCACCCTCACTCCCGTCCCAGCACGGCCCTGACACCCACCTTTGGCACAGGTAGGGAGGTGAAGATGGATCCCAGCCTGATCTGATGAAGGCTCCACACTCTATGGGCAACGTCTTCTGTAAGGGAGACAGCACTCCTGGCTAAAGGAAGGGGCTGTGCTCACATGAACATCACTTTGTCTTGTTGTCAAGTGGTTAAAATTCTTAAGACCTGATTCCCCTATGCTGGTCTCTGTGGTTTTTATCAAGGAAATAAAACTGTGGTACGTGTTTATCCAGAAAACAAATATATTTTTCTTTTCTTTTCATAAAAGGAGAAAAGACAGTTATTTGAGGAGGGAAATATGTGTGTCAAAAAAGTGTGCCAGCTTCTGGGAAGGTATTTTCATGCCTTAAAACTATGCATATTATTCACCTCTGTCAGATAAGTCGTCGATGACAATGTTGAGGACCATCTTAAGAGTTGTCATTTAAATCTATGATGTCAATATTTGGAGTGATCAGTTTTATATAGAGGGACATTTTGAAGCACTTATTTATGGAAAATTTGCCAGCTGCACATGTCCTTACTATGGAATTTGATACTACCACAGGATGTAAGACAACTGGCTTACATTTCTGATTCTCAAAGCGGGTGCAAGTATTTGGTTTGCTTCTGATTGAAAATGAACCTCCCCTGCCCCCGCAGAAGGATAGAGTGCAGAGATGTGTCCATGTGATTTGTTCACCAGCTTGATTAGAGCCTCGGTCCCGGGCCGGGTTCTGTTGATCCTCTGGTCCACTCTTACTTCCCTTCTTGCAGGCCATCAATACCTCTGTCAAAAGTAAAATCCCCTGCGTGGTGGTGGAAGGCTCGGGGCAGATCGCCGATGTGATCGCGAGCCTGGTGGAGGTGGAGGACGTCCTGACGTCATCCATCGTCAAGGAGAAGCTGGTGCGCTTCCTGCCACGCACCGTGTCCCGGCTGCCTGAGGAGGAGACCGAGAGTTGGATCAGATGGGTGAGTTGCAGGGGGGCAAGTTCACGGGAAGGGAGGGGGCGAGCGCCTCCACTGCCAGCCTCTACTAGCAGCTCTGGCTGTTTATACTCTCTCAGCGACTTGGAAACTGCACTCCAGCCCAAACAGGTTTTTTTCTTGGAAACTGAAGCTCACATACATTAAATGACTTGCCTAGTCTCCATACCTCATAAGGTGTAGCAGTTCAGTTGAGTTCAGTCGCTCAGTCGTGTGCGACTCTTTGCGACCCCATGAATCGCAGCACGCCAGGCCTCCCTGTCCATCACCAGCTCCCGGAGTTCACTCAGACTCACGTCCATCGAGTCGGTGATGCCATCCACCCATCTCATCCTCTGCCGTCCCCTTCTCCTCCTGCCCCCAATCCCTCCCAGCATCAGAGTCTTTTCCAATGAGTCAACTCTTCGCATGAGGTGTCCAAAGTACTGGAGTTTCAGCTTTAGCATCAGTCCTTCCAAAGAACACCCAGAACTGATCTCCTTTAGAATGGACTGGTTGGATCTCCTTGCAGTCCAAAGGACTCTCAAGAGTCTTCTCCAACACCACAGTTCAATAGCATCAATTCTTCAGCGCTCAGTTTTCTTCACAGTCCAACTCTCACATCCATACATGACCACTGGAAAAACCATAGCCTTGACTAGACGAACCTTTGTTGGCAAAGTAATGTCTCTGCTTTTCAATATGCTATCTAGGTTAGCAGATGGGGCTTAAATTCCAGTCCACCTGTTTTCAAAGCTGATACTCCTTCTTTCATACCCTGCCAGTAAGTTGTTGAGCTTCTGTGTCTCCTATCAGCAGTGGGGGGTGAGGGGGTGGGGGGTGGGGGGTGAAATCCCTGTGATGATGTTTTACAAATGCAGATTCTAAATTGAATCTGTATCTAGTGGAGAAGCTGTTACTACAGAAAGATTGCCTTTCTAAGTTAACTGGCCTGTGATTCATTCACAATCTCTCATCTTTCCTATTGGAACATGTGAGAAATGTATACTGATTGAAATATCTCCGGCTTCTTATTGCTAAATCTGTAAAGTATTTTAACATAGTGCTGTGCTTTCTCACTTTTCTCTCTGAATCATGATTGGTGTTGACTTGAAATGACTTTCATCTTGTTGGCTGTTCAGTGTGTGATAGCGTTTACATTGATAGGAGTGGGGACGTTCCCATCAGCTCATTTGAAAATGGCCTTCGATGTTTGGGTATTCTTAGGAGTGTGTGCTGCCGCTTGGGAAGTTTTCCATAAAGGAAATAACAGGATATAGACAGCAAGAGTTATTTTAATCATGGAACCCATTTCATCATTAGAGTGAAAGGTTGAATTTAGTATAAATAATTTTTATAAGTTCTTTAATTAACTTGGTATTTCAGCAGCATTTCATTGTGGAAGAACCTCAAAGTGTCAAATTTGGCAAACTGAAATCTTGGAGTAGTGAAGACAGTCTTGCTCATGGTAGCGTTTGTCATGTTTTTTCCTTTATTGAAGCACAGTTGATTTGCAATGTTGTGTTCATTTCACGTATACAGCAAAGTGATTCATATATATATATATATATATATATATACACACACATATATATATATATATGCTGTGCCCATTTGCTCAGTCATGTCTGACTCTTTTGTGACCTCATGGACTGTAGCCCACCAGGCTCCTCTGTCCATGGGATTTTCCAAGCAAGAATACTGGAGTGGGTTGCCATTCCCTTCTCCAGGTGATCTTCTCAACCCAGGGATCAAACCCTCATCTCCTACATTGGCAGGCAGATTCTTTACCACTGAGCCACAGGGGAAGCATACACACACACACACACACACACACACACACACACACACACACATATATACACACACACAAGTATATGTATGTGCATGCATGCTAAGTCGCTTTAGTCATGTCCTCTTGGCAACCCTGTGGAGCATAGCCTGCCAGGCTCTTCTATCCATAGGATTCTCCAGGCAAGAATACTGGAGTGGGTTTCCATGCCCTCCCCCAGGGGATCTACCTGACCCAGGGATTAAACTTGTGTCTCTAGTGTCTCTTGCACTGGCAGGCAGGTCCTTTACCACTAGGGCCATCTGGGAAGCCCCCTATGTTATATATATATATATATATATATATATATATATATATATATGTAACTTTCTTTTGCAGATTATTTTTCATTATAGATTATTACAAGATACTGAATGTAGTTCCCTGTCCTAAACAGTAAATCTTTGTTTATTTCATATGGAGCAGTGTGTATTGGTCTTTGTCATTATTTAAAGCAAGCATGAACAAATCAAATTCTTGTAAATAATGAGAAAAATCAAGCCCATCGTCTAGGCTACCGGGTACTCTGTATTAAATTAATGAACAATGAGACCCTCTTGGCTTTACTTAATTTCACATGACTGGGCAGTTAGGTGATGATTCAGGGAAGGTACGGCAGGAGCAAAGTGATCAGGACACAAGTCCTTTCCGGATTAAGCTTCACTACTAAGACTCAGAAGACGCAGCTGCATCTTCTTCCTATGCCCGAGTCTCTGTTGGTGCTGAATGATGCCCTGTCCAACAAACGCTTATGTGATGTTCCTACTTGAGGTGCCACGTTTTGCGGATTTTGCTAAAAAGGGCAAAGATAGTGGTTTTCTGTGAAAGCTCTTGCTGGGATTTGCTTGTATCTTGTTCAAGTCCAGTTGAGGTGAATAGAGTGATATCAGCATCATTGATGATGAAGGCTAAGTTGAAAGATGTGGCTTAGGGGTGCAGCCATCACGGACCTCCTTATGCTGAGCCCCAGCATGAGACAGAGGAACCCACCCAGACAGAGGCAGCCCTGGAGGATTGCCGGCCGCTGTCAGGCGACACGTGGTGACAGCTGACACCAGAGCACTAGCCCCCTGCAAGGAGCAGATCCCAACGAAGGAGCGGGAAGGGGCTGGCTGGGCATGGCCAAAGTGGTCCATTGGCTGTGTCAATCCCCAGCCCTGAGCCAATCGAGGTAGCGGTGAAGAATCTGCCTGCCAGTGCAGGAGACAGGAAACATGGATTCGATCCCTGCATTGGGAAGATACTGTGGAGAAGGAAACGGCAGCCCACTCCAGTATTCTTCCCCAGAGAATCCCTTGGACAGAGGAGCCTGGCGGGCTACAGTCCATGGGGTCACAAAGAGTTGGACGTGGCTGAACATGCATACACACAAACACCCTGAATACCCAGGAGCCCGATTTGAATAGAGTGTCCTCCGGGTGAAAATATGTAGGCGAGAGAAGTATGTATAACCCGCAGTGGTTATTTCCGGTTCCCCATATATTCAGACCTAAACTGCTGGAGTCATTCCAAACATATCAAGGGAGCAACCCCAAAGCACAGATAGAAACCTAAGGCTTTGTGTGTTGAGCAGTGTTGTCAAGGTAGTTTCCTGGGATGGATGGAAGGAATCCAGCGGTCAGTTCAAGGATGCTCTCAGAAAAGGAATAGACAACTCTTAACTCACCCGTCAAAGATGGCCCTGGGTCCATTCCAGTGACTTTCCTCTTATTCTATATGTACATTGCTTGTAGAGTCCAGACAAGGTCATGTCCAAAGGACCATGCCCCCGTATGGGTCCCCATACCCTTTATAAAGGACATTAAAAAAAAAATTTTTTTTTTTGATGTGGGCCATTTTTTAAAAAGTCTTTATTGAATTTGTTATAATACTGTTTCTGTTTTCTGTTTTGTTTTTTTTGGCTGTGAAGCATGTGGGATCTTAGCTACCCAACCAGGGATTGAATTGGCTCCCCTTACATTGGAGACTTCCCTGGTGGTTCAGACGGTAAAGCGTCTGTCTACAATGTGGGAGACCTGGGTTCAATCCCTGGGTTGGGAAGATCCTCTGGAGAAGGAAATGGCAATCCACTCCAGGACTATTGCCTGGAAAATCCCATGGACAGAGGAGCCTGGTCGGCTACAATCCATGGGGTTGCAAAGAGTCAGACATGACTGAGTGACTTCACTTTCACCACATTGGAAGGTGAAGTCTTAACTGCTGGACCACCAGGGAAGTCCCTTTATGAAGGGTTTTGATTTTCTGCTTCAAGAAAACTGCTACAGGAAAGTCACGTGAAGCAGGCTAAATGTCAGACACATTTCACTTTCTATGATTATATTGCCCTTTCTGGGGTGCATATCTAATTCATATTCATATGCTAATGATTTATCATAATTATAATCATGTCAATCAGAAGACATACATCAATAATAAAAATTAGCCTGGCATTTTAATTATGCACTTATATGGGATTTGGCAGTTGGTAGAGCTTTCCCAAAAGACAAAGCTCAAGAGTGGAATTATTAATGAATGAATGTATATATTCAGTCAGACATTCGTTGAGCAAGCTCTTGGGGTAATTGTGGGTGGCCTCACTGGCCATGTGGACAAGCAGCCCCTAAGCCTGGCGTCAGTCTCTCAGCCTCCTCAAGAGACCCCATATGCTTGCCCACTGGGCCCAGGCCCTCCTCCCCACCAGGGCTCTCATAGTTCCCCACTCTGCCTACTCCCACCTTCTCAAGAACTTGACCCTTCAGCGTCTCCCAGCCTGCCAGCCAACCCGGTATCATTCATTTCCAACACTTGCATTTATTCAGTAGTAATTTATTGAGCACGTACTGATGCCTGAACCTGCAACAGACATTTCAGAGAGTACAGAACAGAGACTGCTTGTCTTCAGAAAGAAAATGGAAATTAAAAAAATTCTGTTGAGTGATTACAGTACAGTGCAGTGTTTAATTTCCTACTGAAAGTTTGTTGTTGAATTACGATGCCGGGATTCTTGGCCCCCGGAAGAGAAGAATTGAATCCGAGGCCAGAGACGAGGCTTGATCGCTCAGAGCTTTTGTGTAACAAAGTTTTATTAAAGTATAAAGGAGATAGAGAAAGCTTCTGACATAGGCATCAGAAGCGGGCAGAAAGAGTACCCGCTTGTTAGTGTTAGCAATGAAGTTATATACTTTCCAATGAATCCAAAGAATGTCTGGAGGTTGTAAAGACTTCACCAGACCTACTCCCATAATTTACATTTTAAGATAACAGTATTAGCCAGAAGCTTTAATCCAGAGACTGTCCTCAGGCAGAATACATTATTGTTATATAATCCTAATGAATGTAGAGAAGGAAAAACAGAAGTTTGTCCTTTCTTCCTCCTTGAGAATTCCAGACCCCTCTCTCCTTGGTGACCCCTAGACTTCTTATCAACCTGCCTAGGAAATGACTCACTAGCAGAAAAGGGAGTTTTGAAGAAAATTAGTAGTGTGGATACACTGGGCTTGAGCCAAGGGAGCCCAGCCTGGTGTGGAAGGGCCTTTCAGCGGAGGGCTTCTCAGAGGAGGTGACATGGGAGCTGGGATCTGAGTGATGGGTGAGGGTAAAGGGTGAGGGCTGGGCTTGTTTGGGGCACAGCTCCTGAGACTCGAGATAAGCCCAGCTCCCCAAGGGACTGAAAGATGGCGGTGAGGGTGGACGCTTTGGGGTGGAGACTGTGGGACTTAGGAGGGGCCAGGCCAGGGAGCTCCTTGAACACTGTCTGGAACTTTAGGTCTTGTTCAGGTGTGTCAGGAAGTCGCCGAGGAGTTTGAGGCAGGGTGAGGTGTGATCTGAGACTGTTTCAGTTGAGCTCACATGGGCTGCAGTTGGGGGTCAGGATCCTAGGGGGATGGACTATGAGTGGGCGCCCCTGCAGGGTCTCTGGGTTCCATTCATTTGCTCTGTATCCATGCTCATCTTCTCCTTCTTCCTTTTCATTCCAAAGGAAAAGTTGTCTTGGCCCTTCTGTGCTGCCCACCCCCAGCTGGCCCCAAAATCTTGGGACCTGGACCCATCCTCACCTGTCATTTCTGGCCAGACCTCTTTCCTTTGCATGAACAAAGGCTGCCAGCGTGGTGAGAGGACCCTTCCCTTCCTGCCCGTCAGCCCCTCTCCCTCTCTGTCAAACTCACTGTGGTCTGTGCTTTCCTGCAGTTTTCATCTATTTCGTCACCCTCAGATGCCTTTTGAATGAAGTCCTTGGACACCACCTTTCCCAGGAAACTGCAACCTTAAAGTCACCTCCTAAAGTCAAAATTCAAGGGCTCTCCTTTTTTCTTTTTAAAAAATTGAACTCAAGTTATAATACTGTGTTCTATCAGGCGTACAGCCAAGTGATTCAAATATATATATGCATATATAAATTAATGTACTTATTGTTGTTGTTCAGTCACCCAGTCGTGTCTGACTCTTTGTAACCGCATGGACTGCGGCACACCAGGCCTCTCTGTCCCTCACCATCTTCTGGAGTTTGCCCAAGTTCATGTTCATTTCATCGGTGATGCTGTCGAGTCATCTCATCTTCTGACCCCCCTTCTCTTTCTGCCCTCCATCTTTCCTAGCATCGGGTACTTTTCCAGTGAGTCATCTGTTCGCATCAGATGAACTAAATACTGGAGCTTCAGCTCCAGCATCAGTCCTTCCAGGGAATATTCAGGGTTGATCTCCCTTAAGATCAACTGGTTTGATCCCCTTGTTGTCCAAGGGACTCTCAAGGGTCTGCTCCAGCAACATGATTTGAAGGCATCAATTCTTTGATGTTCTGCCTTCTTTGTGGTCCAGCTCTTACAACCGTGCATGACCACTGGGAAGACCATAGCCTTGACTCTGTGGACCTTTGTTGGCAGAGCAGCGTCTCTGCTTGTCTAGGTTTGTCATTGCTTTCCTGCCAAGAAGCCATCGTCTTCTGATTTCATGGTTGCAGTCACTGTCCTCAGTGATTTTGGAGCCCAGGAAGAGGAAATCTGTCACTACTTCCACCTTCTCCCCTTCTATTTGCCATGCGGTGATGGGGCCGGATGCCATGATCTTAGATTTTTTAATATTTAGTCTTAAGCCGGCTCTTTCACTCTCCTCCTTCACCCTCAGCAGGAGGCTCTTTAGTTCCTCTTTGATTGCTGCGGTTGGAGTGCTATATCTGAAGTTGTTGATGTTTTCCCGCCTGTCTTGATTCCGGCTTGTAACTCACCCAGCCCGGCATTTCTCGTGATGTGCTCAACAAACGGGGGTACAGCAGACAGCCCTGCCCTACTCCTTTCTTGATCTTGAAACAGTCAGTTATTCCATACAGGGTTCTAACGGGTGCTTCTTGACCCACATATGGGTTTCTCAGGAGACAGGTAAGATGGTCTGTATTCCCGTCTCTCAGCTTTCCATAGTTGTCATGATTTACATGGTCAAAAGCTTTAGCATAGTTGATGAACAGAGACAGATATTTCTCTGTACGTATATATATGTGTGTCTATATATAAGAATAAGAATACATATACACACATATTTTTACGTAAAGAATATGTATATATCATTTTCAGATTCTTTTCCAGTATAAGACATTAATGGTGGTCCAGTGGCTAAGACTCTGTACTCCCAATGCAGAGGGCCTGAGTTCAATCCCTGGTCAGGGAATTAGATCCCACATGCCACCACTAAGACCAAGAACAGCCAAATAAATAAAAATATATTAAAAAAAAAAGACACTGCATATAGTTCCCTGTGCTATACAGTAAACCCTTATCCTTTGGACAATCCTTGTTCTATATTTAGCAGCATGTATCTGTTAATCCCATACTATTAATTTACCCGTCCCCTCCCCTTGCCCCTTTGGTAATCATGAGTTTGTTTTCTACGTCTGCGAGTCTGTCTCTGTTTTCTAAATAAGCTTATTTGTATTCTTTTTAGATCCCACATGTAAGTGATATGCACTTGTCTTCCTCTGTCTTATTTCACTTAGGTCCACCCATGCTGCTGCAAATGGTATTATTTCATTCTTTTTTTATGACTAATATTCCAGTGTGTGTGTGTGTGTGTGTGTGTGTGTGTGCGCGCGTGCATCTTCACTGCATCTTCTTTGTCTGTTTGTCTGCTGATGGTTGCTTATGACCTGGCTATTCTAAGTAGTGCCACTCTCAACATTGGAGTGCGTGTATCTTTTCAAATCAGGGTTTTCATCTTTTCTGAATATATGCAAGAATGCATATATAGCCACCCTGACCTGAGGCTTCCCTCTCTGCCCAGCCAAGACTCTGTAGTTCCAGGTCTTCAGGGCCAAATGTTGCTGGGAAAACCCGCCACCACCTTGAACTCCGTGGGACCACAGCCAGACTCGCTTCCTCCTCTAGAGGGAGCTCTTCACTTTCAAGCTCCCTCCAAGCTGGTCTGAAACCGTAGAATCAGGAGGGGCTCTGCCTCTCCCCAGGCTCTTTTTTTTTTTTTTAAGTCTTTTATTGAATTTGTTATAATATAGCTTCTGCTTTGTGTTTTTTAGGTTTCCTTTTGTTTTTGGCTGCAAGGTATGTGGGATCTTACCCCCCTGACCAGGGATCGAACCTGCATCCCACTACTGGACTGCCAGGGAAGTCCCTTCCCCAGCTCGTGAATCTTACAAAATGTCTTAAAATTAAACATTACATAAAATCACAAAGGAAAATATAGAGAATCCCTCGTCTCTTTATTTAATCACCACGTTGTCTTGGCTTTTATTCGCATTGAATTTTTCTTTCTATTGTCTAAGCCCTTAGGACCACACTAGGACAATGTCTGTGGTTTTTCTGTTGTCTTTTCCGGATTTATTTACTCGTTCAATGATTGAGTACCTACCATGTGTCACATACACACACTCACACTCACCCCTAGTCATTTTATCTGGGAGCTTTCTAATAGGTTCTTTTTTATATACGTGTCCTTATAGAAGCAGTGCTTTATGCTTATCGTGGTCAAGGACTCACTATTTCAATTTAGAAGTTAGAAGCTATGAGTATGGGCACTGTAGAAGAGGGAAGGAAATCTGAAACATTCCTATAGGTGGTCTTTAAAAAAAATGCAGCAAGACATTCCTCACCAAAAGAGAGAAGTTTATACTCCTCGGGCCTGAAATCAGTTGGCTGACAATTCTGCTCTTTAAATCTTGCCAGCTCAAAGAAATTGTCGAAAGTTCTCACCTATTAACAGTTATTAAAATGGAAGAAGCAGGGGACGAAATTGTGAGCAATGCGATCTCCTATGCATTGTATAAAGGTGAGTAAAAATAGCTCTTCTAGAAATGTGACTTTCTGTGGCTTTTAATGGCTGGCATTTATTTTTTAAACAGCCTTACTGGAAATATAATCTTGCATTTAATTTTGATTATCATAGGTTGAAAGTCAGAATAACTATTATTGACCTCCTTGGATGTATGTATTTAATAGAACAAGAATTTTTATGTCATTAAAATACTGGTTAAATATGATCACAGTGCTTTCCAAAGAATTGTCGCTAGTAGTGGTTTAAAATCTTTTTCTGAGCCTCAGACATCTGGGAGAATGTGATAAAAGCTATGGACCTTTGTCTCAGTGTTCCACATCTGTGTACACATGTGCACACACACTTCACACACAGATGCTTCTGCATCCAGTTTCAGGGGCTCACGCATCTCCTGAAGCTTGTGAATGAGCCTCAGTTTTAAATCCTCATGTGTGAACTTTGCTTCCTGAGAATCCCATCCAGGTGGAATTACCTTAAGTAAATAGATCCTTGACAAAGATCGTTTGGAGTTGAGCCGCCTGGTTAATATCTGTAAGGTATGCAGAGCAGGGCAAGGCACCTCGGAAGTGCATTTTAAGCATTAACTATTTATTAGAAACATTCTTGTCATACTTATCAGAAATTTGGTTGTAAAGATGTTTGTTGAAATGGGGCTACATCTGTAGAGATACATAGATACAGAAAATAATAGCTCTGGAAATGACAAGTAGAACATTGTTATAATATAGCTCTTTATTTCATAGATTTAGATATAGTATAAGTCAGATGTGGCCCTGGAAATGTAATATTTATGGAATCTGAATCTATAGGAAAAGATCAATATACCATAGTTACGCTGTTAGGATATGGAATGGAAAGATATTATCATCTAAATTGATCCTCATCATATACTTTGGGACATAGAGAATATGGATAAGAATCAGTGAAAATAAAGTGTCAATGAAATGACAGCTCTGAGCGTCTGATTCCTTTTTTTTTTAAAGATTTTTTTTTTTTTAATCTGGACCATTTTTTAAAAACCTTTAATGAATATGTCATAATATTGCTTCTGCTTTTTATGTTTTGGTTTTTCGGCTGCAAAGCATGTGGGAATCTTAGCTTCTTGTCCAGGGATTGAACCCATACCCCCTGCACTGGAAGATAAAGTCTGAACCACTGGGCCACCAGTGAAGTCCCTCTAAGTGTTTGATCCTAAAAGAACATGTCTAGAATCTCCTTTGACAAATGGCTCTGATAATTGGCCATATGGAGTGGTTCTGATGCTCTTGTTTCTGGGTGTTTGGTAAGTTGACTTTTTCCTTGTTCTTTTACAGCCTTTAGCACCAATGAACAAGATAAGGATAACTGGAATGGGCAGCTTAAGCTTCTACTGGAGTGGAACCAGCTGGACATAGCCAATGATGAGATTTTCACCAATGACCGCCGATGGGAGGTAAATAAGAAGCCCTCCTTGGTGATTTCAGTGCAGGTCTAGTCCATTTCTAAGAAGGCCTTTGATACTGAATCTTGAATGGACATTCTGTCTGGTGCATCTGTGTTGCTAGGCCTCACTTGCTTCATCTGTTTTTGCTGTTGTTCAGTCGCTGAGTTGTGTCCGACTCTTTTCAACCCCACGGACTGCAGCACGCCAAGCTTCCCTGTCCATCACCATCTCCCGGAGTTTGCCCAAACTCATGTCTACTGAGTCAGTGATGCTATCCAACCATCTCATCCTCTGTCACCCCCTTCTTCTTCTGCCCTCAATCTTTCCTGGCATCAGGGTCTTTTCCAATGAGTTGGCTCTTCACATCAGGTGGCCAAAGTGTTGGAGCTTCATCTTCAGTATCAGTCCTTCCAATGAAAGTTCAGGATTCATTTCCTTTAGGATGGGCTGGTTTGATCTCCTTGCTGTCCAAGGAACTCTCAAGAGTCTTCTCCAGCACTTCTTCATCTGTAGTATGGGATAATAATGACTTCGTAGGTTGGTTGTAAAGAGATAATAAAACTAAATACACTAATGCTAGGTAACATCAAGCCATCAATATTATCTAAAGTTTACAGCTTTTTAGCTATGACGTGAGAGGCAATTCTCCATCTGGGTGTAGAGGTGAAGATTTCCTCTTGGGGGAAATGTATGCTTGACAGCGGTTCTCATTTTGTGCCCTACTCTACCTTCCTAGCCAAATTCTAATGAGAAAACTGTCAGATGTGAGATGCATAAGAGACAAATAGAACAAGTTGATTGAAGACATACAATGAATATCATAGAAAATCGGGCCTCCCCCAGGCAAACCTGCGCCTCCAATATGGAAGTTGTATGTCCAGGAAATCTGTATTTTTTCCCCAGTGAGCTGACTTTTCTCATTTAGAATTAATTTTTTCACATTTATTCAGCTGCACTGAGTCTTAGTTGCAGTATGCAGGATCTTTCGTTTCAGCATGGGAACTCTTAGTTGCAGGATCTAGTTCCCTGACCAGGGATCGAACTCAGGGCCCCTGCATTGGGAACACAGAATCTTAGCCACTGGACTGCTAGGGAAGTCCCTCTCACTTTGAATTTGATGACAGCTCTAAGGCTACACTTTCCAGCAGCATCCTCTTGTATACAACTCAACTGAGATCCACTTCAGGAATTCTGTTTCATAGGAACAATTATAAAATGTCACACTTGGATCCACATAGCAGGGGCTTCTTTGTTTTCAGCTCTTCAGTCATTGGTGGGCAGTGAGAATTTCATTTTATATGTGTATAACAGTATAAGGCATGTATATTTCATAACTTTGTATCCTTCCCAGTCAGACTCAGAAAACACTTTTAGGCCCATTGTCATATAATCAAAGATAAAGAATTCATTTATACGAACGTGATCAATTTTAATAATAGAATACAAATAAAGTCATGGTTTATGGACATTTAAATTATTCATTTCTTTAGCAAACACTGTCTTTGTTTGGTTTTTGCAGTATAATGAGTCCTATCTCATATGGCAAGCCTTGAGTTAGTTGAGGGAAAGTAGAATTGCAAGTAGATTTAGTTAATTGATTCATAAATGAACCCATGTGTGTGAACTGCCCTATTTAAGTGAGGTTAGTTGGTACAAATAAACATAAAGTTGGGCACATATTGAATTGATCATTTAATTTTACTAACTTAGATAAAGATAGTTAAGCATGAAGGGTCTAATGGTTGAGAGAATGGCCTCTGGAGCCAGCCCCTCTGCATGGCTTAACCTCTGCAAGTTACCTAACCTTCCCATACCTCCATTTCCTTGCACAGTGGTGAGTTGGGGTCAGCTCATACTGTTTTTAGCAAAAATCAAAGTTGACTGCCAAAATTTGTAGGGCTTTTTGAGTCAGTTGTTAAATATAGTCATTAAAAATAAAATAACATAAACTTATAACTAAATAAATTTTATTAAAAACAAAAGCAATACTGAATCAGACTCATCCCTTTCTAACTATTTTACTACATTTGCTATGACCTAGCCTCTGGAAGTTATGTCTGTTGTATCTGTGTGCTGGAAACACTGTACCTGGCACTCTCTGTCAAGGCCCAGTTGAGCATTCAGTGATACCACGTGATAGCTGAAGGCTGGCCGTGGTGGGAACATTTGCACCATAGTAATGGGCAAATGCCACAAATCTGGGCTTATTTTCTTGTAGAGAGTTGGTTGTGACATGTTTACCAGCATACCACTGCTCATTTAAAAATGGAGATGGTAATAGCAGTATCTACCTCACTGAACTGATACAATCAGATGTTTCTAAAGAGCTTGAGACATAGGCACCTGTTAAGTCCAGTGTAAGTCTTTGTTTAAAAATAAATACAAATCTTTGCAGTAATGGTAATATTTGTGTAATCTCTTATACAGCACAAAGCAGTTTCACTGTGCTTGTTCACTTGGCCCTCACGCCAGCATCCCAGGGATTATCTCATTTTGATGGTTAATAAGCCAGGGCTCCATGGGTACCATGGTGGGGGTGGCATTCTGATGGCATTTTGGGAGCCTATCCTGAACTTGAATCTCTAAAGGCATCTTGACCTGTGTTACCTCATTTCATCCCCACAAACACTTATTTTACAGATGAGAAAAATGAGGCTCAGAGACACAGTCTCATTCAAGGTTGCACATAAGGCAGTTCAGGTCAGCTCAGCCGCTCAGTCGTGTCTGACTCTGCAACCCCAGGAACCGCAGCATGCCAGGCCTCCCTGTCCATCACCAGCTCCCGGAGTTCACTCAGACTCACGTCCATCGAGTCCATGATGCCATCCAGCCATCCCATCCTCTGCCGTCCCCTTCTCCTCCTGCCCCCAATCCCTCCCAGCATCAGGGTCTTTTCCAATGAGTCAACTCTTCGCATGAGGTGGCCAAAGTACTGGAGTTGCAGCTTTAGCATCATTCCTTCCAAAGAAAGCCCAGGGCTGATCTCCTTCAGAATGGACTGGTTGGATCTCCTTGCAGTCCAAGGGACTCTCAAGAGTCTTCTCCAACACCACAGTTCAAAAGCATCAATTCTCCGGTGCTCAGCCTTCTTCACAGTCCAACTCTCACATCCATACATGACCACAGGAAAAACCATAGCCTTGACTAGACGGACCTTAGTCGGCAAAGTAATGTCTCTGCTTTTGAATGTGCTGTCTAGGTTGGTCATAACTTTTCTTCTAAGGAGTAAACGTGTTTTAATTTCATGGCTGCAGTCACCATCTGCAGTGATTTTGGAGCCCCCAGAAATAAAGTCTGACACTTTTCCCACTGTTTCCCCATCTATTTCCCATGAAGTGATAGGACCTGATGCCATGATCTTCATTTTCTGAATGTTGAGCTTTAAGCCAACTTTTTCACTCTCCACTTTCACTTTCATCAAGAGGCTTTTTAGTTCCTCTTCACTTTCTGCCATAAGGGTGGTGTCATCTGCTTTTCTGAGGTTATTGATATTTCTCCCCGCAATCTTGATTCCAGCTTGTGATTCTTCCAGTCCAGCATTTCTCATAATGTACTCTGCATAGAAGTTAAATAGGCAAGGTGACAATATACAGCCTTGACGTTTCCCTTTTCCTATTTGGAACCAGTCTGTTGTTCCATGTCCAGTTCTAACTGTTGCTTCCTGACCTGCATACGAATTTCTCAAGAGGCAGGTCAGGTGGTCTGGTATTCCCATCTCTCTCAGAATTTTCCACAGTTTCTTGTGATCCACACAGTCAAAGGCTTTGACATAGTCAATAAAGCAGAAATAGATGTTTTTCTGGAACTCTCTTGCTTTTTTGATGATCCAGCGGATGTTGGCAATTTGATCTCTGGTTCCTCTGCCTTTTCTAAAACCAGCTTGAACATCAGAAGGTTCACAGTTCGTGTATTGCTGAAGCCTGGTTTGGAGAATTTTGAGCATTACTTTACTAGCGTGTGAGATGAGTGCAATTGTGTGGTAGTTTGAGCATTCTTTGGCATTGCCTTTCTTTGGGATTGGAATGAAAACTGACCTTTTCCATTCCTGTGGCCACTGCTGAGTTTTCCAAATTTGCTGGCACATAAGGTAAGGTAATGGTAAAACCAAGATGTGGAAACAAAGGTGTGTCTGACTTTGAAGCTGTTCTCTTTCCCTGTGTGCCAGGGTTTCTCAAACAGTGATCCCTGGACTGGGGGTAGCACGGGCTTAACTTGGGAGCTGGTTAGCAGTGCAGATCATCAGGGCAGCCATTGCTTTCTGCCTCTGTCCCACTGGGAGCCACAGCATGAGGATTCAAGGGCCCCTTGGCAGTTCCCTCTGCAGGCAACATGTGATCCTCCTGAGACAAACATCAGACAGAAACAGAAACTGCTAATGCTGCCCTTGGCGAGGGATATGCCTTTGAACCGGGCTCAGACACATCCAGTGAAGAGAGTGGATTGGATGGGCAGTGAGGAGACGTGAGTGGGTTCGGCGCTACAGAGCCCAGGCTCCTGGAACTGCCCCCACTGGCTCCAGCTGATGGTTCTCCATGGTGTCAGATCTTCTGGTGTTTACTCATGAGTACTAGTCGCTCCATCATGTCTGACTCTTTGCGACCCCATGGACTGTATGTAGCCCGCCAGGCTCCTCTGTCCATGGGATTCTCCAGGCAAGAATACTGGAGCGGGTTGCCCTTCCTTGTTCCAGGGGATCTTCCTGACCCAGGGATTGAACCCAGGTCTCCTGCATTGCAGGTGGATTCTTTACTGTCTGAGGCATCTGGATTTTAATGCTGGAATTTGTGGATTTTTATGAACCATCTCATTTTTTATTAATTAATTTTTATTGCAGTATAGTTGCTTTATAGGACTTTATAGTGGTTTTGTAGGAGTTCCCTGTAGCTCAAATGGTAAAGAATCTGCCTGTAATGCAGGAGACCAGGGTTCAGTCCCTGGGTCGGGAAGATCCGCTGGAGAAGGGAATGGCAATCCACTCCAGCATTCTTGCCTGGAGAATCCCATGGGCAGAGGAGCCTGGTGAGCTACAGTCCATGGGGTTGAAGAGAGTGGGACATGACTGAGCGACTGACACACACATAGTTGTGTTACAGTGTTGTGGTGTGCTAGCTTCTGCTGCACGGCAAAATCAATCAGCCGTACGTATGCATATGGCCCCTCCCTTCTGGATTTCCTTCCCATTTAGGACACCACGGTCCACTGAGTTCCCTGTGTTATACAGTATATTCCTAGCAGTTTTCTATTTTATACATAGTCTAGTTGTTAATGTTGGCAACTGAATCAAACTAAAAAATATTGGGTTGGCCAAAATATCCATTCAGGTTTTGAAACACACAAACGAACTTTTGGCCAACCCAGTACTAAGGAGGACATTGGGAAACAGTGGTGTGATCTGTGGACCACTGTTTTGTGCCTGAAGAATGTATTAATTATCTTTATTAAGATTTTCAATAAGCTTCTATGGGATAAGACTTATCAGAGCCCAGACAGTAGAGATAAAGGGAAATAATAACTGGGTATCATTGTCAGGTGTTCCAGTAACTCATGGCTTTTTAACATGGCCAGGCGTTGGCCTCATGGTGTGAAGGGTGGCAGGGTGACCCTGCGGCACAGATGGAAAAGTTGGTTGGTGGCTGGCTCATAATGGTGTCTACTGTAGATCTCAGAGAAATGGTGTGAGCTGGATGGCAAGTTCCCTGTCCCCTAACAGAGCCAGTGCTTCTGTACAAGACATTGGGATCATTCTTGATCAATGTCATCCCTACATGGTGTCATCGTCTCCACTTTACCATAGCACAAGGCCAAGTCCCATCCAAGCCCATGTCTGGCTGATTTCAGATCCCACCATACTGCTTCCTTCTCCTGCCTCAGTACTTGAGCTAAAATCCAACATTGTGTTACAACTGAAAATATACATTTTATTTCCAAAGCAGAACTGAAAGAGAAACTGATGATCCTGTTACTTTGTGGGTGAAAGTGCGATGTAAGCTGAGAAAGAAAATGCCTTGCTTCTTTAGTTGGATTTAGGGTGTGCATTCTCTCTCTGCTCTTTCTCCTCAGTCTGCTGACCTTCAGGAAGTCATGTTTACAGCTCTTATAAAGGACAGACCCAAGTTTGTCCGCCTCTTTCTGGAGAATGGCTTGAACCTGCGGAAGTTCCTCACCAATGACGTCCTCACCGAGCTCTTCTCCAATCACTTCAGCTCCCTGGTGTATCAAAACCTGCAGATCGCCAAAAATTCCTATAATGATGCCCTCCTTACCTTTGTCTGGAAACTGGTTGCTAACTTCCGAAGAGGCTTCCGGAAGGAAGACAGGAATAGCAGAGATGAAATAGACCTAGAGCTCCATGTATGTATTGGGATGGTTGTCTGCCTGAATCCTCTGATCTCTTGAGTCTTCCTTCAGAAAAATCTCTCTACCTCTCTAGATTCCTACTCCCTACCTCATCACCATCGTGTAGTCAATATATTGGGTTTGTTAAATTTTTTGCCCTACTTCATTTATTTAAGATAGCAAATCCTATTGAGATAACAAGTGGTGTATTTTCTTGCTTTATTCTTGTGCTATATTAACAACTAGTTATTGCAGTGCTTATTAATTGCAAAGGTTGGTGTGATACACTTTCTGAAGGCATCTAACAGAGAAGAGGGGCAAACAAATGGCAACCTGTTCATGCCTTAGCCTTTTGGACGTGATCTGCCTAAAATAGTTCTGTGCTATCCATGCAAAGGACTGGAGAACTGCCAAGTTTTCCTTTGTGAATGAGAAGGGAAGCGAATCTTTCCAAAAGGACAATCCTGGTTTCCATTTGATAGGATGTTATGGATGTATATAACTTATATTCTTTCAAGATTTTCTACTTAAAGGACAGGCAGGGCCAGTTTCCTGCACCTGCAACTCTTTGCTGAAGGCTTGCTCTGGTCAGAGCCCACTGAGGGTCAAATTGGTGTGTAAATACCCCAGCAACCTTCCTGCTCAGAGGGGATACTTCTGAGGCCTGTGTCCTTCGCTGGCCCCTAGAGTTAGTTGCCTAGTGGGACTGTTGTTGTTTAGTTACTAAGTCGTGTCCAACTCTTTGCAGCCCCATGGACTATAGCCCACCAGTGTCCTCTGTCCATGGGATTCTCCAGGCAAGAATACTGGAGTGGGTTGCCATTTCCTTCTCCAGGGGCTCTTCCTGACCCAGGGACTGAATCCACACCTCCTGCACTGGCGGGCAGATTCCCACTGAGCCACCAGGGAAGCCCCACCTAGTGGGATTAGCTTCTGGTTATTTACGGTGATAACCTGTCGGTCCTTTCTTTTCTAATCTCATTGCCTCAATCTCCGAGTGGTTTTCCTGGAATCGCTTCTCAAAATGCTTGTCTCAAATCCTTTTACTTCTGGGAAAACTCAAGCTAGGTCATTATCTTTTATAGTTCTAGAATTTTAATATATGTGTATGTTGCAAAAATCTGAATGAGCTAGGTGTTTGAAGAAGTTGGAAGTGTTTAAAAAGCTGTTTGATTCTATTTATAGTGAAACTCTCCACAGTGTCCATAACTGTGCCAGAAACACTTTGTATCTTGGTAAAACTTGTAGGAAAGATTAAGAGGAATCTATACATAGAGTTGTTTTTCTATCTGAAAAAGAGTCCCTTGGAAGATATGGGTGGCTAAATGAAGCTGGGATTCTAGCTGAAACATTAGGAATTGAAACTTTGAATAACACTCCAGAGAAATAAATATAGTTTTACATTGTGATAATTGAACTTTAACTATCGGAAAGTCGGAATTTAGATTGAGCATTTTTCTAGATGAGAAGGAGATTTATATGGTGAATTAAAGGAATTGCTTTCTCTTCCGGCTGCCAGAGTCATTCAGCTTTTAAATTGCTGTCAGCACATTTTTTTCACCCTTTATACTTTTCCATCTACTTGTACATTGCCTTTTATGACAGATCAAAGATTCCGTGTCAGATTATACCACCTGGTGCATTGGGGAGCTGAAACGCTCATCCCTATTCTGTGAAAATGGATTCAGGCACCAAGTGGCAGAGCCCTCCAAACACGGGGTGCTCCCTAGGGCATCCTGACCCCATTTTCATCCTCATCCTAGTGTGTCTGCTAAAGTGATGTTCCAGCGTAAGTGCTGACTCCCTGCTCTAACCCTCCCAGGATGCGTCTCCTATCACTCGGCACCCCCTGCAAGCGCTCTTCATCTGGGCCATTCTTCAGAACAAGAAGGAGCTCTCCAAAGTCATTTGGGAGCAGGTAAACGCCCAAGTCCTTGGCAAATGTGCGCTTTGCTGTGGTTGTTCTGACCCTCTCAGAACTCACATGTGTGTGTGCATGTGTGTCCACGCTCAGTCGTGTCTGACTCTTTGCTGCCCCAGAGAGTGTAGCCCACCAGGCTCCTCTGTCCTTGAAATTTTTGCCATCTCCTTCTCCAGGGGGCCTTCCTGATCCAGGGTTTGAAACTCTGTCTCTTGCATCTCCTGGACTGGCAGATGGATTCTTTACCACTGCATGCCCTGGGGAGCCTAACCTTAAAGCATCACTAATGAAATGAAATATTTGATGTAACAAAAATGGCTGTGGCTTGTGTTTAATGTGAACAGAGGTGTGTTTGGGAGGGGAGGTCTCTGGAAAGTCCTGGGCTTTGTGGGCAATCCAGGAAGCGCTTTCTTCTTAGGTGTGTGTGGATGTGCGACTGTTTTCCAAGTGGATGAGGTTTTTGAGTTTAGTTTAAAAATTAATTTCTGGCTTTATCACATTATAGACAGGAAGGTAGGGCCTGTACAAAATCTGCTCTGGGAAATGATTGATATTTCTTTCTGTGATTCCTTACATAATGATTTTTCTAAGTGATTTATGAGCAGTTGAAAAGCAGTTACCTTCTCTACTTTTAGAGCCTACAATTAGGTACTAAATATTAATTCACACACAGTCTCACTAACTACGTTGTCAGATCTTCGTGCCCTTGGCCACTTTCCCACCTGAGCTCTTACAGCATGGGGGTGGGTCTTCAGACCTCCCACTGCCCCATCTAACTGTCAGCTTGTCCTGCATTGATCTTGATACTGTCTTTTTGTCTAATTCCGTGTTCACGACTGTGAGTATACTCAGGTTCAGGACTCTCGGTGCACACTGCACAACTTGCTGGGAATCCATTTCCTGCTTTTGCCACAATTTTTTTCCTTGACTGACTTTGACGTTGGCTTGACCACAAGGGATTTAGAATTAACGGCAGCATGCTCACTTCTCTGAAAGACCAGGGGCTGCACTCTGGCCGCCCTGGGGGCCAGCAAACTTCTGAAGACTCTGGCTAAGGTGAAGAATGACATCAACGCTGCAGGGGAGTCGGAGGAGCTGGCAAACGAGTACGAGAGCCGAGCAGTGGGTGAGCCTCCCGGAACGGGACCCGGGGCTGGCACAGGCACGCTAGGGGGCATTTGCTGACTTTCCTAAGACTGAAGGGGGGGAAAATGCGGGCTTCCTCACCCCACGGCCTCCCAGAGCCATGTACAGGTCAAGTCTAAGCAACTCAGCACCGTAGGGGAGCCTTGGAGAGTTGCTATTCAGAAACCGTGACAGGTTTGAGGTTTCACCTGACGTGTGAGCTAACAGGTTAGCCTGCCAGTCTCCCATACCCATACCTAGGGAGGACCCCAGAGCCCTAGTTAGGGGACACAGATAGTTTATTACTATGGGAAAGGCAGCGTTCAGAACAGCATCCAGGGTTGTTCCTCGTGTCTCGATTCCCCATGGGGTGATGTGAACAGGAGCTGGTGTTGACAGCCCCACAGCTCCCCAAAATCAGGAGACTCAGGACCTCTATAATATAAGATGACAAGCGAGCTGCCCAGCTCCCCTCCAGGGGGAGGTTTCTCATCACCTGGAACAGAAGAGGGCAGAGGCCTTGCTGAGTTTGATGTTCCCGGAACATCTGTCCTCCGTTTGCTTCACTTGCCCTTGAACAAAGCTTATCAGTGCCCCTGCTCAGAAGGCCCGGACCGTGCGAGGTGTGAGAAATCCAGGGCCAAGTTGCCTCCCAGCAGCACAGAATGTTAGGCCAGTTCAATTTTTTTTTCCCCCCACTTGGGAGTTTTAAGTTTGCAGTGTGGCTCATTGCCAGCTGCAGGCGTGTTTATCTGTTGTCTTATGTAATGAGTTGAGCTTCTCTGTGTTGGAAAAAAAAGGTGTCTGATTTTTTTCTTCTAATATATTTAAAATTTGAAGATATCATGTTGATTTCAGATTGACTTAGCTAGTCAATGACTCCTAACATTTTGACTTTTAAAATAGTTCCTCTGAGGATCAACACACCAATCTCTTTGTCATAAGATCACAAAATATGAACTTTTACATGTCAAAATATGAGCACATCCTCAATGCAATTGGTCAGTGTTTTTTTATTACATCATTTTGGCTTTTTTTTTTTGGCACTGTGCCTTAACTGCAAAGACCCTCACCAGGAGAACACAAGAGGTAAATGAGATAGCCGAGTGTCTGCATCCTCCCCGCAGTGGCTGAGCCCCATCAAAGAGGGAGCTCCCGGTGTTCACTGCAGCTCAACGGGCATTTCTGCCACCTGCCACCAGGAGGTGCTGTAATGGGCATGCAGTGCCCAAAGAAGACCCCTTGCCCTGTAGAGAATTCTCTTGTGTTGGCCTTCTCTCTGTCTTTTATAAACCAGGATAGTCACAGCCAGGATTTTGTGGAAGTCGGGGCTTGGCTGGGGGAGAGGGGGCAGGGTGAGAAAGTTCTATGTATTGGCCAGCCCTGCCTCCCTCTTCCCTCTCTCTGGGGATGCTGTCGCTTAGAGCTGTTCACAGAGTGTTACAGCAGCGACGAGGACTTGGCGGAACAACTCCTGGTCTATTCCTGTGAAGCCTGGGGTGGAAGCAGCTGTTTGGAGCTGGCGGTGGAGGCAACTGACCAGCATTTCATTGCCCAGCCCGGGGTGCAGGTAAGCAGCACGCCGTCACCAAACAACACACCTAGACACGAGCCTTTCCCATCAGCTGGGTCTCTGGATCCAGTGTTGCCTCTAGCTCGGTGCAGGGATGGGCCAGGTTACACGAGCTCCCCGAGCCTTAGTTTCCTTATCTGTAAAATGGGCAGAGTAGGGGGTAAAGAAAGGGTTGCTGTGAAGATTCAATGAGGCAGGATGCGAGTGGAGCCAGCCCTTTATGGTAGCAGTTCCTGTTACAGCCATAGTCAGTAGTAATGGGAGCAGAGAATTTAGTATGAAGTGGGTTCAGCCACTGTAGATGCTTTCTGCCTTGACTTACACTCACAGCAATTTGTGTCTTGTGTCTCAGCTTTGGGAGGGGAGGTATTTCACCCACCACCCCAGCTGGAGGAAAGGGAGGAAGGTAGGGAAGAGGACAGGCTGGCACTTGTCTACACGCTCCTTGTGCATGCAGTCATGCTCTATCTTCACAGCATGCGTGCAGGCCAACGTCATCCTGTTTTACTGATGAAGACTTGCACAATAAGAATTGCAGTTTGTTAAGGTTCATAGGTTTAGTGAATTTGGACTCATACAACCTCTGTTTTAAAGTCCACAGAACTCAACATAGGACAGAACTGAAAATCAAGCAGAAGTTGTAGTGGTTTAATCATAGCCCCTTAGAATCCAGGTAACCAATATAAAAGAATAAGGATCTCAATTCAGAGAGTGAGGGGGCGTTTGAGGGCTGGGAAGAAAGGTCGCACACCATCCGGCAAGTCATTGCACTGATAAGGACCTGTTCCTTTGTCTGTTTCCTCTAGAATTTTCTTTCCAAGCAGTGGTATGGAGAGATTTCCCGAGACACTAAGAACTGGAAGATTATCCTGTGTCTGTTTATTATACCCTTGGTTGGCTGTGGCTTGGTATCATTTAGGTATGAAACCAAGGCACACAATAGTGTGTGTGCTTGCATCTGTGAATGTGTGAGCACATGTGTGGGTACATGCATCTGTGTGTGTACAAGCATCTCTGTGTGTGTATATGCATCTATGTGTGTAGACGTACTTGGCTGTGTACAAGCATGCGTGTGTCTGCACACACACCTGTGGGTGTATAAGCGTCTGTGTGTAAACATATATCTGAATGTGTAGATGTACTTGTGTGTGTACAAGCATCTGTGTGTGTATATGCACCTGTGGGTGTATAAGTGTCTGTGTGTATACAGACATCTGTGTGTATAGATGTACTTATGTGTGTACAAACATCTTTGTGTGTACAAACCTTTCTCTGTGTGTACATACATCTGTGTATAGATGTACTTGTGTGTGTACAAGCATGTGTGTACAAATGTCTGTGTGTGTAGATGTACTTGTGTGTTTGTAAGCATCTATGTATGTACATGCACCTGTGGGTGTATGAGCATCTGTGTGTACATACATATGTGTGTGTACAAGCATCTGTGTCTGTACAAGTGTCTGTGTCTGTGCACACATCTCTGTGTGTGTGCTCTTGTGTAAAGAAAGCATTGTAAGGCCTGGAATTTATGATGTCCACTCTAGTGCCTGCACGCATTAGGTCTGGGATCTCCACGGGTTTTCCCTGGGTTTGAAACAGGTAGAAGTGGGGTCATGTTCTTATAGCCAAGGCAGAATTTGGATCAGTTAACCAAGAAATGCCAAGGCTGAATTCTGGCTGCCTGGCCCGGCCCGGCTGTGGGTCTGTGTTCACCTGTGTTCAGGAGGAGAGGTGAGGCCCGCGCAGCGACGCTGGCTGGGATGGTGACAGGGCTTTCCCCTCCCGGTCCAGGAAGAAGCCCCTGGACAAGCGCAGGAAGCTCCTGTGGCGCTACGTGGCCTTCTTCACCTCCCCGTTCGTGGTCTTCTCCTGGAACGTGGCCTTCTACATCGCCTTCCTCCTGCTCTTCGCCTACGTGCTGCTCATGGATTTCCACTCTGTGCCCCACGCCCCGGAGCTGGTCCTCTACGCGCTGGTCTTCGTCCTGTTCTGTGATGAAGTCAGACAGGTAGGTCGGCCCTCACGTGGGCGCCCCCTCCTTTCCTCAGTGGGCGGTGTCCCCCTAATGCCACGGAGGAACAGAAGTTGCTCCTGAAGCTCCAAAGTCACCGTTTCCCCCAAACAAACGTTCTCCTTGAGTGATCACCCATGAACATGAAGACGCACTTCCAGGAGATCTCTTAGCCCCAGGCCCGTGCTTTGCTCTGGGATTAATCACTAGGGATCAGGAATGTGTTCAAACAGTAGGTTGACCGTGGACTCTGAACCCACTCCTGTGTTTAGGGTTTAGGAGCTGTCTGTGGTCCTGTCGGTGCCATCACCGGGGGAGGCAGCAGCGCGAGCGGCAGGGGGGCTGGAAGTGGAGAGCATCCACTAAGAGCATCTCAGTGTGCAGCGTGTCAGATTGACAACGTTGGGGATTCATATTCATTCTTGTGAATTTCAGGGAGTTCGTTTCAATTATTCATGGTGCTTTTCTGTAGTTTCTTGGGATCTGCATTGTTTGACATCCTCTTCCCACCCTTGAATCCAAACTTGGCCCAGGCTGGGCACGTAGCACTGCTCAGTTAATAGTCGTTGAATAAATAAATGTTGATGGTGAAGGTCAGGGCTGTCCCTAAACCATCATGAAAGGTCATTCAGAAAAGCCTTTAAAAATGGTAATTTACAAAGTGTATGAGAATTGCTCTTGCCGTCACTCTCGTCCCATATGAGCCCCAATGCAAGAACAGATCCATTCAACAAGGACGGCCTAGGTGCCTGTAGTTTATGAGGTGCTGTGCCAAGTGATACAAGATGTTTGGAGGGGCCAAGGATACTGGTCTTGACCTCACAGAGTCACTGCCTCGAATGACAATCCTAAGTTGGTTTCAACTATCATGCCAATTCTAATGGATTCTTCTAGGTGGCTTCTAGGATCCCTGGGTTGAGAAAGACTCTGAGGCTCTGTTTTCAGCAGAACCACATCTTGATGAATTAGCAGCATCAGCCATGGGCACGAGAGATGGCAGAGGTCCTGGCACCAACGCCCTGAATCTGCCGTTGCTTGTCCAGTAGGTGGGAGTTGCAGGTGTGGACTGCAGATGGGGAAGTGTGTTGAGCCCGATCAGATTATCAGGCTTCAAGTCTGATAATCTCCCCCAGCAGGTCTCCCCCGGGACCTGGTCCTGGTAATGTGCAAAAGGCTTCTCTGATTTCGGATCAGCCTCACAGGAGCCCCAGCACTGGCTCAGGAGGTCACAGTTCAGCCCAGGGCCCTTCTGTATGAGTCCATGAGGGCTAGGGCTGCGACGGTGACGCACCACCAGGTGGCTGAAGCAACGCAAGTTCATCATCTCATTGTTCTGAAGGTCAGAAGTCTGAGACCAGGTTGTGGGCAAGGCTGGTTCCTTCTGAGAACGCGAGGGAGAGCCTGTTCGAGGCCCCTCCCTGGTTGCTGGAGACTTGCTGGCTTTGCTGCTCCTCGGCTGGAGATGTGTTGTTCCATCCCTGTCCTCATGCCCACACCACCTTCTCCCCACGTGCGGGTCTCTGTCCCAGCCTCCCTTTGTCATGAGGACACTAATCATTGGGTCGGGGGCCCATCCTGCTCCAGCATGACCTCATTTTGACTAATCTACACCTGCAAGGACTCTACTTCCAAACAAGGTCCTGGGGGGCATCCCTTGGAAGTATCAATTTGGAGGGGACACGGTTCGACCCACAGCTCCTTCCATGCAGTCTATCAGTACGGTCTTTACTTGCTAGTTCTCTCTCTCTCCCTTTTTTATTTTATTTTTTTATTTTTTTTGGACTTAACTGCGTATCAGCAGCCAAGATAGGAAAATACCTGCATGAGAGAATCAGAGAAAGATGGAAGGAGAGTCAACAATTAAAACAGAAATGGGCCATCGTGAGAGTTAACCAAGTTAAACTAGCACCTCTAGAGTTATGTTGTCATGGGAGTTGGCACTGCCCAGGGTCACACATGCTTCCTCCTAGACCAGTGGGGTCGGGGGCTGGGGCCCTGCCTCCCTCCCTTTGCTCCGCTCCTGGGCGTGGTTGATTACCTTTCAAAGCCACATCAAAGAGAAAGCTTTGCTGCTGCAGAGAAAGTGGATGAAAAGGCGAGTTTGAGGAGCTTTGTCTGGCTGCGGGGGGAAAGCCTTGAGTCTCACGCCATCTTGGAGGCTAGCAGACCTCTTGTCCTCTGTGGATGGGGGATGCCCAGCAGGGAAATAAGTCATGAGCCCAAAGAAGTGGAGAGGGAGAGACAAAGAGAAAACCAGCAGGAATTGCAAACAGCGTGGTTGTTGTTCAGGTGCTCAGTTGTGTCTGGTTCTCTGTGACCCCCTGGACTGCAGCATGCTAGGCTTCCCTGTCCTTCACTCTCTCCCAGAGTCTGCTCAAACTCATGTCCATTGGATCGGTGATGCCATCCAACCATCTCATCCTCTGTCGTCCCCTTCTCCTCTTGCCCTCAATCTTTCTCAGCATCAAGGTCTTTTCCAATGAGTCAGCTCCTTGCATCAGGTGCCCAAAGTACTGGAGTTTCAGCTTCGGCACCAGTCCTTCCAATGACTATTCAGGGCTGATTTCCTTTAGGATGGACTGGTTGGATCTTCTTGCAGTCCTAGGGACTCTCAATAGCATGGTAGTAATGGAATTTCTTTGATCTTCTGGTTTCCTGTCCTTAAGTGAGCATCTTTCCTACTGTAAGCAGTCATTTTTTTCCGTTTTATTGAGATGTTGTTGACATAGCCCTGTATCCATTCCAGGTATGTAATATAATGACTTAACTTACATAGAACTGTGAAATGATAGCCACAGGAAGTCCCAGAGAGGAGCAACAGGACTGGATGCCTTGTGAGGCAACCTCGCCCATCTCATCTGCATCAACTCTACTGGGGAGTTCCAGCTCCTCGCCCAAACTCTGCTCCTCACCAGAAGTGGGTGGCAGGGGAATGACTTCGTTCAGACATTTGGTTTTTATTCACGTTTAACCCTTGAGTATTAGCATAGGAGCTGGCACTATTGTGTTTCTGGCAAGCATGTGTATCTTTTTAAAAAATAAATTGACAAGGCAGGGTCTTCCTGACTGAACCCCAGAGCTATGCTGTGACGGAGAATAAGTGGGGAGCCCTGAGGCCAGAGCCAGGCTTTGGGGAGGAAGCTCACAGGAAGGGCTCAGGGGTAGCTTTTTGGCTAGTGGGTGCTGTTGGCAGCTGCTTCTTGGAACAATTGATAAAAAGTTCTTTTCCTGCCCTTGACTGCCCCTTACTCACACTCCCAACATTTCTCCCTTGGTCCCACTCCTGACGCTGCCTCCTGGCTGCATTTCATCACAGAGCCTGTGATGTGACTCCCAAGGTCATCCGTATCCTCCAGGCACCTAAAGGAGCATCAGGTCCAGAGACAGGGCTTCTCCTGGGCTGCTTCAGGGGCAGAGCTGGGCCTGAATGGAGGACGCAGGGAGAGTCATCCTGGCTCAAGTCAACACACTTCATCCACGCCCTCCTTCTTTGAGCAGATATTTATTGGGCACCTACTAGGTGCCAAGCAGTGTTTAGACCCCAGGGATGAACCAAGCAGGCAAACATCTCTGTCCTCACAGACTTTTTACCAGTTAGAGATGACCGTCAGGGTCCTTTCTGAGCGCTTTCAAGGAGAGGAGGTGAGCATGGCAGGTAGTGTAGAATGAGCGAGTTTTGAGTTGATGGGGAGGTTGGCGGAGAGGACCCAAGAGAGTGAAATTCCACGTCCTCTCAGCACAAGCGTGTCCCTTCAGATTCGGATGCATATCAGCTGCTCGTCACTGATTCGGGTCATGCAGGAAGGAGCCTCAGGACAGGCAGGTGTGTTTAGCTTCTGGGCAGGTGGAGTGCGTGGAGCGTTGCTCAGGAGAGACACAGCGGGGACTCTGCGTGTGAGCAGACAGTGGGCTAGTGTGCTACCCAGTTACTCCCCAGGCCTGACGTGACGCCCACAGCGTCCAACTGGGTCCCAGCTGTCCTGCCTTCCAAATGGGTGATATTTGACTGTATGTAGCTCTGTCCCATGGACGGAGGAGCCTGGTGGGCCGCAGTCCATGGGGTCGCTAAGAGTCGGGCATGACTGAGCGACTTCACTTTCACTTTTCACTTTCATGTATTGGAGAAGGAAATGGCAACCCACTCCAGTGTTTTGCCTGGAGAATCCCAGGGACAGAGGAGCCTAGTGGGCTGCCGTCCATGGGGTCGCACAGAGTCGGACACGATTGAAGCGACTTAGCAGCAGCAGCTCTGTCCAAGTTTGTCCTCTTTCTCTGTAAAAAGTTATTCTTTTAAATTTATTTTTAATTGGAGGATAATTGCTTTCCAATGTCGTGTTGGTCTCTGCCGTACAACAAAGTGAATCAGCTATCAGTATAAATACATTCCCTCCCTTTCGAGCCTCCCTCCTACCCGCCCATCCCACCCCTCTAGGTCACATCACAGAGCACTGAGCTGACCTCCCCGTGTTACACGGCAGCTTCCCGCTAGCTGTCTATTTCCCATGTGCTTATGTGTGCCTGTTAACGCTGTCCTCTCAGTTTGTACCCTGTCCTTTCCCAGCTGTGCCCACAAGTCTGTTCTCTATGTCTGAGTCTCCATTCCTGTCCTGCGATTAGATTCATCAGTATCATATCTCTAGATTCCACATATGTGCATTGTATGCGTGCATGTTCAGTCACGTCATGTCTGACTCTGCGACCCCATGGACTGTAGCCTGCCAGGCTCCTCTGTCCATGGGATTCTCCAGGCAAGAATACTGGAGTGGGTTGCCGTTTCCTCCTCCAGAGGATCTTCCTGACCCTGGGATCGAACTCACATCCCCTGCGTCTCCTTCATTGCAGGCAGATTCTCTTACTACTGAACCATCGGGGAAGGCCTATATATATGCATTAATATACAATACTTGTTTTTATCCTTCTGACTTACTTCATTCTGTATAACAGGCTCTAGGTTCATCCTGTAAAAATTCTTCTTGAAGGGGCAGTTTGAATCCAGCAACCCTGCGTATTAAGGCAGTGGTGAAGGACATGCTTAGGGTCAGGAGCGTGGGGCCTAGGCCAGCCCTGCCAGGCAAGAGCCGCTCTGATTGTGTGGTCTGTGAACCAGTCTGCGATGCCAGCCAGCCTTGCTGATTCTTGACATTACAGGACTCTGACACTAGAGGTTGCTGTTTTCCCTCAGGTCTGCAGTCTCAGGCCTTTGGAATCCTCCATGCGGTTGGTTTCCTCAAACCATCAGTTCTGCCAGCCTGGTACTGTCTTAATTAACCCAATTCACACTTGTTAGCGAAAATCAAAACCAGGCGGGATGCCACCTGTTTCAGATCGTGTCTGGGTGTCAAACTCATGCTCCAGGGTCTGCCTGGGTCCCCTGCCCGTGAGGGGATGATGGTGGCAGAGGTTGCTCTGTTAGTTGGAATTTTTAACCAAGGCAATCAATAAGTGCAAACAGAGTTAGTTGCTAAATAACTCTTAGGTCTATTAAGCAGTCTGTGAATGTTTATTTAAAATGAGGCAAGACCCAGCATCCCTTCATGGAGAGCACACTCATTCTTCAGGCCCCCGAATCCCCCAGTCCTGAGAAAGATGGTGAAATATGGTATTGTATGAATGTAGCCTGACCCTGGCATTCCATTCAGAAAAGAGACTGCTGTTCCTTTTTAAAAATGTCTTCTTACTGTAACAGTGTCTCCCAGCCACAGAATTGATCTACTTACTGTCCCTCCCATCACGAGTTCAGAGGCTGAGCCAGGCTGGCGCTGTCCTGTTGCCCTGTGCCTACCTGCCTCACAGGCCAAGTTCTCAGAAGAGGGAAGTAGGTGGCCGGGAGAGCCTGTCCCAGCCGCCCTCACCTTGCCCTGGGTGGGTGGCGACCCACATCACTGGGGTCACCCAATGGACAGTTAGAGATCTGAGCCCACGAGATCCGCCACCCCACAGGGGAACAGGATCAGATAAGGCTGCTTACGTTTGGGGGATTTTTTTTAGTGGTTTTTTTTTTTTTTTAATTAAAGTTTTTATTTTGTATTGGGGCATAGCCAATTAAGGGCTTCTCTGGTATTTCAGTGGTAAAGAACCCAGCAGCCAAATGCAGGAGATGTAGGAGACTCAGGTTCGATCCCTGGTTTGGGAAGATCCCGTGGAGAAGAGAGGGCAACCCACTCCACTGTTGTTGCCTGGAGAATCCCATGGACAGAGGAGCCTGGCGGGCTACAGTCCATGGGGTCGCAAAGAGTCAGATACGACTGAGCACGCATGCACATAGCCGACTAACAATGTCGTGATAGTTTCAGCTGAACAGCGAAGGGACTCAGCCGTACATATACATGTATCCATTCTCACCTAAACTCCCTCCCATCCAGGCTGCCACACAACACTGAGCAGAGTTCCATGAGCTATATGGTAGATCCTTGTTGGTTATCCATTTTAAATATAGCAGTGTGTACCTGTCCATCCCAAACTCCCTAACCACCCCTTCCCCCGGTACACCTGGGGGATTGTAATACTTTCTTGGTACTTGATTTCATAATGTTCTCACCCCCTTGCCCACTAAAGTTGCCATTTGCATTTATCAAAGAGTAAAGAGAAGGGCTTCTTGAGAAACTGATGCTGTTTCTTGAATCTCTTCCAAGTCTAAGACTGGGGCATCCCCGTGGAGTATAAAGAAGCAGGGTGATGCTGGAGAGAGGAAACCGGATTTCAGAACCCCGGGACCCACCACTGGCTGCTTCGCTGTCTTTGGGCGAGTTTCTTTGCTTCTTTTTCTTAGGCCTTGGTTTCAGGTGCAGAACAGGAAAGGAGATACCTGGATAGTGGGTGGCCCATGGTGGTGAGTTCATGTACTAGGTTTGAGAAGTGCCATGTTCCTTTGATGACGCATCTTTATTGTTATTTTCCTCTTCCTTCAGTAAGGCAGGTACATGGTTTCCTTATCTGAGCTCACTGGGACCTTTGGTCTTACCTCCCCTCCGACCCTTATCATGGTTCATTTTTAACATGTTTAACATCTATCTTTCCCATGGGCCAGTGGAGTCCTTGAGAGTCCACATTACACCCGATCTGATGTCTTTGTGTCTCAGGAGTCCAGCACAGGTGTTTGCAATCCTGTGGCCTCTCAGTAAATATGTTCTGACTGGATGAGCAAATGACCAGGTGAGATGACCTCCCTGGAATCACCCAAATCTAGTGGACGGATTGCCAGAGAGGCTGTCCAGATGCAGCCTCTTCTAATGGATAATCTTATCCCTCTTTCAGTGTTTTCCTGACGTGCTTTCTTCTGAGAAATCATGACTGATACATACACATCATGACAAAAAGATCCTTGAGACACATTGTTCCTGTCAGTCATTTCTGTGACCACATCTGTTCTCTCAGGTGCCATGTACAGCACCTGTGTGCAAAAAAGGGTTTTTTAAAGCTTCTAAAAAAATGTTCCCCTTTTCAAGACATTTTATTGTCATGTGTCAGAAAATATTTATAGTAAACACACAAATCTGTGATGACAGCAGTATGGGTAACACCCTTGAAGAGTTGTCCAGTGCACAGCCTACACCACTGTACATGGCGGTTGGGGGAGGGTTCCAACTTGGCCCACACAGGCTCTGCAGTTCCTTTTTAAAGAACAGTAAGGGTCCATGTGTCTTTTTTCCCTTGACTTTGTTAGCAACATATGAACAACAGAACAGCAAGCATGCGACCTTACTTTCCAATCCCCCGGGAATCACAGGGGTCAGTTGCAGGGTGTACTTGGTACATCATGGACTCAGAATGGTTCTGGAGAGAAATGTGTGAGCGTGAATCAACCTGGACGCAGCTGATGTTCCAGCTGCTGTGTCCTTTCTGTCCCTCTGCTCTGCAGTGGTGCGTGAACGGCGTGAATTACTTTACCGACCTGTGGAATGTCATGGATTCACTCGGGCTTTTCTACTTCATAGCGGGAATCGTGTTTCGGTAAGTAGTCCTCACCACGTCTTCACGTGTCAGGTGTTTGCGGATTCTCTCAGGTGGAAAGGAGGAGGAGAGACATTTCAAGCCCAAGATAAGTGAGATAGGATGAAATATGGTCCTGGTATTTTATGAATACAGGGCTTCCCTGGTGGCTCAGTGCTAAAGAATCCACCTGCCAATGCAGGAGACAGGGGTTCGATCCCTGGGTCGGGAAAATCCCCTGGAGGAGGAAATGGCAATCCACTCCAATATTCTTGTCTGGGAAATTCCACGGACAGAGGAGCCTGTGGACTACAGTCCATGGGGTCACAAAGAGTCAAATACGACTTAGTGACTAAACAACAGTGACGACAACAACAACAGCGACAACAACGTTATGAGTGTGGTGGTGGTGGTTTAGTCACTAAGTCATGTCCGACTCTTGCGATCCCGTGGACTGTAGCCTGCAAGGCTCCTCTGTCCATGGGGTTCTCCAGGAAAGAATACCTGAGTGGGTTGCCATTTCCTTCTCCAGGGGATCTTCCACCCACTTAGATCCAGGAATCGAACTCAGGTCTCCTGCATTGCAGGCAGATGATTTACCAACTGAGCTCGGAGGGAAGAGACTATCTCCAGAACACCATTCAGGAAAGCGGTTGCTATTCCTTTTAAAAAATGTTTTCTTACTACAGCAGTCCCTCTGCACCCCAGAATTGGTTTGCTTACAGTTCTTCCCATCACATGGCTGGAGGGTGAGCTGGTCTGGGGCTGCCCAGTTGCCATGTACCCTCCCTGCCCCCCCCCAACCCCCCACCCATTTAGGGATTATTACAAATGCCTGTTGTCTCTGCCTCTTGGAGCCACAGCCTGGTTGATATAAGTTGTGTCTCCTCTCATCCCCCACCTCTTGGTGATCTGTAATTGAAAAGAGGTTCTTCGTGGTTTTTCTCTTTGTGCTTGCAGAATTTGGGGAGAGGAAATTAGAAATTGAGGGCCCTAGAGAATGACGAGTGTGTAAATATCACACAGCATTTTGCTGTGAGGCCATAGAATCTAACATGCATTTAACTTCAACTCAAATGTGGTTCTGGAGCCTGCCCTCCCGGGTGCAAGGTTTCCTCAATCTCAGAGCTCGTGATCAGAAAAGCCAGTTGGAAATTGTGTTTGGAGGGGAAAAGCAACATGACTCCACCTGATAGGGATATTGGGGTGCACCCAAACCGTGAACCCCCTTGCCCAGTCCTGCTCCTTCCAGACCTGCCTCCCCAGTAGCTTCAAGGTGAAGCTTGTGGTTCTGATGGAGCAGAGAAGCTTGACTATTCGTACTTATACCCACTTAGAATGACAAGCTTTACAGTGAGTGCTCATGCTATGATGTGAACTGGGTAACGCTCAGTTTTCTCCTTCAAAACCTCCCTTTCTGCTTGGGTTAAAGGCTCAGCTTTTGGATCATGGTTGGACGTGATTTCTGGATCATTCCAGTTAGAAAGCACATAAGGTTTTCAATGAACACGTTAGCAGATGGTTAGTTAATCAAATGATCTGGTGCAAATGAGGTAAGTTTCATTGGGGGGAACCTGGCAGGCTCAGGTGCCAAGTGGTTGGCATCACTGTGGAAGCCTTGTGAGCCGGGAAGTTAGCGACGATGGGATTGGGTCCTACAGTAGTACAATAAATCCCCTACGTTCGAACGTGTTATGTTGGGGAGTGTGTTCATTAAGTCTGACAAAGTTAGCCTAGGGACGCACGTAACACAATCTGCTATATAGTACTGTACTGTAATAGATTGATAGTACTTTTCATACAAATAATACATTAAAAAGAAACACAAAAAATGAAACATTTTTGATCTTACAATATGGTACCTTGAAAAGTACAGTAGAACCAGCTGTATCGCTGCTGCTTTTACGCTTGCTTCTGGACAGCCTAGGCCTGAAATAAAGTTACAGTCCTACTGTACTCGACACTGTGGTTTGGTCACTAAGTTGTGTCTGACTCTTGTCGGCCGCATGGACTGTAGCCCACCAGGCTCCTCTGTCCACGAGATTTCCCAGGCAAGAATACCGGAGCGGGCTGCCATTTCCTTTACCAGGGAATCTTCCCAACCCAGGGATCGAACCTTCATCTCCTGCATTGGCAGGTGGATTCTTTACTGCTGAGCTGCTTGGGAAGCCCACGCTACACAGAATGTACAGTGAAGCACACAAAGCCCAATTCTAGAGGATGCATGCTCTCGGCAGTGCACACCAGGCAGCTGAGCTCATGTAATTGGATGTGGGAACCCACATTCGCATCTTTGAAAGTTCACATCTTGAAGGTTCATGTGTAGGGGACTGACTGTATTTAGGCTGAAGGGCTGAAGTGTTGGGAGTCTTGAGAGCTCTGCTGTGTGTGATGTCTTCGTGTCTCCTGGAGTCACGAGAGCGGTGCACGTGGCCTTTGGTGTTCAGTGACTGAAGGGCAGGTGCAGACCCTGGTCTATTTCCACTTTCGGTTCCCAGGCTTTTGGCGGTGTCTTCACGTTTGGTTATTTTTAAAACTAAAACTTTGATTATAAATCAACCACACTTCAGTAAAATTAAAAAAAAAATACTAGCAAATAAAATCCAGAATTAAATAAAAGTGAGACAAAAGCACAGCTTTGGAATGTTTTGTCAGCATCTCACAAAGTCTTTCCCTTCTTTCCACAGGCTCCACCCTTCTAACAAAACCTCACTGTACTCGGGACGAGTGATTTTTTGCCTGGATTACATTATATTCACCCTAAGGTTGATTCACATTTTCACGGTCAGCAGAAATTTAGGACCCAAGATTATAATGTTGCAGAGGATGGTAAGACTAAAGAGTGTTTGTGGTTAGTTGTCCTTCTTCTGACTAAACCCAGAGTTCCTTTTGTTGCCAAGAGGAACTTTTTCTCCACAGAGGGATGGTTGCATTTCATAATCAGTAGCATTTGTTTTTTTTTTTTGATCTGTTTTCCTCAGGGGCCCCTTCCAGGTTAAAATTTAATGAAAGATGACTGTTGGGAGCAAACTGCATAACTCGGCACATTACTAGTAAAGATCTCTATTTAGACTGTCCATGTTACCAAGTGCTCTCACTGGAGTCTTAAGCATTCACTAGGGGTGGCACAGTGGTAAAGAATCCACCTGCCAATGCAGGAGATGCAAGAAACTCAGATTCAACCCCTGTGTGGAAAAGATCCCCTGGAATAGAAGATGGCAACCCACTCCAGTATTCTTGCCTGGAGAATCCCGCGGACAGAGGAGGCTGGTGGGCTACAGTCCGTGGGGTCACAAAGTCGGACATGATTGAGCACGCGTGCGTAGGCAGGATAGGGACTTTTACACCCACTTCACAGATGCGGACAATTGGGTTCAGGAGGTTCACATGTTTGTCTGGAGACAGGCAGTGAGTTAGAAGCACAGTGAGGTCTGGAACTTTAATCTTATAACCACGTAATACAGACCTCAGGGAAGCACCACCAGACCCATTTCATGGGGCCAGAGAACAGAAAGATAATTACACACTGACCATGTTGCTTCTCCCAGCTTGTTTCCCACGTGACCCAAACCTCCGTGTTTTTGTCTTTAAATCAGATGGGCGTTTGAATGAGCTCATCTTGAGGTTCCTTTCCAGCGCTGAGCTCCTTTGAGTTTGTGGTTTTAATTCAAAGCATATCTGGAGCATCGAGTCACCATGAAGTCATGCTATGTGTGCAGAACATTAAAAACAATAAAATGGTGCATTGTTGTCTAAAAAGGAAAGCTTTTATTTTCCTTAAAAAAAAAAATAAAGCAACAGCTCAGGGGTTGGCTGGAGAGGAGGGGGGCACTGTGGAGTTGAGGCCCTCTTCTGTTCCCAGGCTGGTCTCATTCAGAAAGTCTCTGCTGCTGAGATGGCCTGGGGACCTGCAAGCAAAGGTGCATCCATCAGTGGATGCCCCGAGACCCAGGGGTGATGATGGCCATGTTTAAAAATTGGTGAGCGGATGACGCTGGCTGCCTTAGGTCCCTGGGGCCCCTCTGCCCTTCTCCGTGGTCAGCGGAGCAGTCGAGCCGCCCTGGTGCAGTCCTGACTCTGCCCTCCTGTCCTCCTCCCTCGACAGCTGATCGACGTGTTCTTCTTCCTGTTCCTCTTTGCCGTGTGGATGGTGGCCTTCGGTGTGGCCAGGCAGGGGATCCTTAGACAGAACGAGCATCGCTGGAGGTGGATCTTCCGCTCAGTCATCTATGAGCCCTACCTGGCCATGTTTGGCCAAGTGCCCAGCGATGTGGACGGTGAGCCTGACATGGTCTGGGTGGGGACAGCTGGGAGGCGGAAGATGCTTCCAGAACCAGCTCCCAGGGAGCCTCCAGGGCTTTCCGGTTTGATCCTGAGAGCTGTCCTAGGAACAGGCTGCTGGAGTCCGGCCGACATCAGGCAGTGGACACTAACCCTCAAAGCCTTTTCCTTCTCCTGAGCAGGATCTTATGTACCCTGGCAAACTTGTACCCAGCATCTCAGCCTGCAATTTTTAAACCTTTTTAAAAAGAGTGTCTCTCAAATTTCTGACAGTGGCATGGCCAATGACAGCCAGAACCCTCACTGGTGTAGAAAAGAGTGTTGTGGGTCTGTCCAGAGTGACAGGGTACCCATTTATTTCAAAAAGTGCAATAGTGAAAAATTTTGCCCTGGAACCTGGAATTTAAGCTTCTGGTATGAGCTCACTGCCAACTATCTGGAGGCAGGTTAATGGTAGCAGAGATGGCATTAATTTGATCACAGCCAGCTGGCATAAGGAAAGCATGGGTCGTGTGTTTTGGATAAACTGTAGAGCATCTTTGTGATGCTGGTGGTAGCTTGGGCTCATCGCGTTCTGTCCTGCCACAAGAAAAGCCCCGCGATGTTCACCCGGCCCGAGGCTTGTGTTTCCCAGCTCCTTGGTGTTTTCTCAATTGTCCCCATGGCCTCACATGGTCTTTCTGGTGTCTGCTACTGCAGTCTCTTCCGAGACCGTAAGAATAGCTCTTTCCCATGTGCCGATGGAAAGGCACCTTGCTGTTATCGTTCCCCAGTCTGCACTCTGCACTTGCCATTTTACATAAGCGGGTGTGTTTCGTCCTCCCGACAGTCCTACAGGTTGGTGGCCTTAGTCCTACGGGAGGCGGGTCACGGTGACCTAAAGAGTCAGCGACCGGTAGTGTTCGAGTCCTGGTTCCATCACTCGTGTGCTGTGTGACTTGGGATGCAGTTGGCATCTCAGCCTCTAAGTTCTGCTGCTGGTAACGTGGGAGCAGCACCAGCTTCTCTGACTGGCGTCTCACCAACCAGCAGGGCCAAACTCGCATGCTCAGAGAAGGCTCTCGAGTCCAGAGTGACTCCTGGAGGGCCAGACACTTACATCCACTGCCTTCTCTAAGATTCCCAGGCAAAACTCCTCATCTTCCCTTCCGGACCCAGACTTTCTCCAAGGCCCCCATTCTAGGCTGTTAACACCTGTCACACAGACGTGTATCAGCCTCCCAATTTACCACACACCCCTCCCCCGCACCATTTCCTCCCTGGTAGCCATGTTCATTTTCTACACCTGTGACTATTTCTGTTTTGTAGATAAGTTCTTTTTTTTTTTTTTAAACCATTTTTTAGATTCCACATATAAGTGCTAGGGCTTCCCTTGTGGCTCAGTTGGTATAAAGAGTCTGCCTGCAATGTGGGAGACCTGGGTTTGATCCCTGGGTTGGGAAGGTCCCCCTGGAGAAGGGAAAGGCTACCCACTCCAATATTTTGGCCTGGAGAGTTCCATGGACTGTATAATCCACGGGGTCGCAAAGAATCAGACACGACTGAGTGACTTTCACTATAAGTGATAGATGATATTTGTCTTTTTCTGACTTATTTCACTTAGTGTGACAATCTCTAGGTCCATCCATGTTGCTACAAATGGCCTTGTTTCAGGGGAATATTAGTCAATGAATGAAGCGTGGTTCTGAGGCTTACGCCTGGTTGGGTAGAGTGCCTTGGAACAGTGCCCAGCACAATGCACCATCCTCACCGCACGTCCCGCTGGGGTGCCTTAGTGCTGCCCTGCCAGGTGTCCTCACCCTGCCTGTTGCTTGCTGCATCCTCAGGCACCACGTACGACTTCTCCCACTGCACCTTCACTGGGAACGAGTCCAAGCCCCTGTGCGTGGAGCTGGACGAGCACAACCTGCCGCGCTTCCCCGAGTGGATCACCATCCCCCTGGTGTGCATCTACATGCTGTCCACAAACATCCTGCTGGTCAACCTGCTGGTCGCCATGTTCGGGTACGTGCTCGGTGACGCGCTGGACGTGCTCGGTGACGCGCTGGACGTGCTCGGTGACGCGCGGCACGTGCTCGGTGACGCGCGGCACGTGCTCGGAGACGCGCTGGATGTGCTCGGAGACGCACTGGCTGGGTGCCCACACCGTGCGGGGCCTCATGCTGGGCCAGGCTGGAGGCACTGGGAGGGAGGCAGCAAAGGGTCCCCCTTGAGGAGCGCATGATAGAGGTCTCTAGGGCACTGGCGGTCTAGAGTAGGGAGGGGCCTTGAAGGGACTACATTACAAATATAGTGTGTCCCTGTAAGCTATAACCTCAGTTTATTTGACCCCAAAGGCAGATGACTGTGACGCCTTCCAGCATGTTCAGACTGTATGTTAGATATCCTCTTAGCAACCTCCCCTGAGCATCGTGATGCTGGCCTGCCAGTGACTGCATCTCAGCTCAGCTCAAGGTCCTCTCTTTCTGTGGACTCGGATGGTTTCCAGGGCTTAAGGGATTCAGCTGTTAGTTAGTCGCTGCTTTAAAATGTTGAGTTTAAGTACAAGTCAAGAGCACAGGGTCAGGAGAGTGATTCTCTTTGGGGCTCGTGTCTAATGAGGTTGGCGTGAGAACTCGAGGAGACTCTGAACATTTTTATTGCCTTTGGCCATTCTCTGTAATACATTTAGAAAATCATGTTTATCTCACCCCTTATTCTTTCTTAAGAGGGTTTCAAAGAACCCCCATGTGTCGGTTACAATGGAGGTACCTTGGTGTTTTATGCTGTTGCTGTGAAGTAGCTGGTTATATTGAGTACATCAATCCTGGCACGCAGAGAGAGACATGTAGTTTAGAAACAAAATACAAATTAAAAAATTATTTGTTAAACCTTGGAGTGAACGAAAACTATAGTTGAACCCCCAAACTGGAAAACTATGACAGACAAGAAATGCGTTTGACTTCATTAAACAAATGTTTTAGGTACCGGGGACCACGGATAGAGTCACGTGATAAATGACAGACTGGGGGCAATCTTTGCTTGAATGTGAGCAAAGGCTTCTCTAATTCTTAAGATAGAATGGGCTCCTGCACACTGGTAAAAGAAAGATGAGCCAGTAGAAAATGGGCAAGGGGAATGCAATTCAGAGAAATTTAAATGGTCCCTAATCATATGGAAAGGGGCTCACCCTTGTTGTGGGAAAGGTCAGATGGAACCAAGAGTGAGGTGCTGGCTTAGGATCCGTCAGGTAAACAGACATCACAAGAAGGGTTGGGGGTGGTTCTGGGAGTCTGAATTGTCTCCAGCTTTTGGGAGAGTGACCTGAAAATAGCTATTAAAGATACACAAACCTTTGGCCCAACTCCTTCACGTCTGGGAATCTTTACTAAAGGTCCATATGTAAGAACATTTATTGGATCATCATTTGATGCCTGTCAATAAGGTGATGACAGGACAAAACATGTTCTAGCCACACCACGGAATATTATGCAGCCCTTAAAAAGAAAAGGCGGGGTCTCTGTTTATTGACTTGGAAGGATATTTTGTTAAATATAAAAAGCAAAGTGCAGACTTATTTTAGGGTATAATCTTATTTTCTGACAATAAAAAAAAGACATTTAAAAAAATCAGGTATATATTTCCCTCATCACAATGATCACATATTACTTCTATAATTTAAAAAAAAAAATCAGTCAGTTGTCACACGGAGCCGTGAGGGGCACCAGGATTGTAATCGAGGGTCATCTTTCTCTGTTGGTCAGTGGCCCGCCCTGGAGTGAGGCTGGGTGGGGGACACGTACCTCTGGGGACATCACGAATCCGTGACACTGAGCAGTGAGTGGTCATCTGGCCTTCAGGTGCACAGAGACATCCGCCTCTAGTCCAGGTGCTTCCAAAATGTCACTGCTTTGCTTAAAATTCTGGAAGTGTTTTAGTATTTCCCCACAGTGTTTGGGGTAAATTTCAACGTCTTCCAAGGCCGTCTGTGACCTGAACTTTGAAAACACCTTCAGGATTCCGTCCGCAGGCATCCCACCTGTTCATCCCTGAACAAGGTGATCTGTCCCGCCTGACACTTTTGCAGATGTCACTGCTGTGTCGGCATCACCTGTTCCATCTTGACGGCTCCCTCCCCCTTCCTCCTTGTCCTCTAAGGAGCCCAGCAGCATCCTTGGCCTTAGTGGTCCACGTGCCCTCCCTACTGTGCATAGCAACCCCATGAGCCCCCTTCACAACCACAGCCTCCTCTCCTTCCAGACTGTAGCCTCTGGGAGGGCAGAGACTGTGTCTGTCTCAGTGCCTGGCCCTTCCTGGGTTTTGTTCCATGGATGAAAAGAACAGAATTCATTCTGCTTTTAGTTCATTATTTGGTCACCAGTGAGGAGCTTAGCTTCCTGTTCTGTTAGTCAGGGTGAAGTGTTAATAGTGAAGTCACTTAGTTGTGTCCAACTCTGCGACCCCATGGACTGTAGCCCACCAGGCTCCTCTGTCCATGGGATTTTCCAGGCAAGAACACTGGAGTGGGTTGCCATGTCCTTCTCCAGGGGATCTTCCCGACCCAGGGATCGAACCCAGGTCTCCTGCATTGCAAGCAAATGCTTTATCGACTGAGCCTCTAGGGAAGCCACTAGGGAACTGTTAATGGTGAATGTCAAACTAGTGATGGGTTTATCACAGAGATAACATCTGTTCTGTGTCGGCCACGGAGGTCACGTGGCCATTGGTCCCACTTGGCCTTAAAGAGGGAATGTGCAACCACTCTGCTCCCTCAACCATCACTGGCTCTAACGGGGTCCTGAAAAGGACTTGGGGATTCAGACACCTGTATTGCTTAGGGGAAGCTGGACCATGTCAGGCTGCTGAAAGTCCCCAAGTCTGAGCTTGCAGAGAGAGATGGCAAGAAGTGTGATTATGTATCCATGTGAGGGCAGAGAAGGGAGGACCAACTCCCAGACTTGAAGCAAGACTGGGGAGGAAATGAGATGACTGGGATTCTATTTGACAGTGATAGCCTCTCCTATCAACCTTTATGTTGAACACTGGGCAGCCCCTGTAAAAACCGACCACTGATATAACATCTACAACGATTCAACGAAAAGGCTGACAGCTTCCAGGACTGTGGACTCTGAGTGACGTGAATTCAGTACATCTCAAGAGGCAAAGTGCAATAGTGCTTAGGGCTAGCCTGAGTCTGTGTGCTGTGACTGTGTGTGTGTGTGTGTGTGTGTGTGTGTGTGTGTGCGTGTTCAGTTGTGTCCACCTCTTTATGACCCCATGGACTATAGCCTATGGCGGATGACTCTGTGACCAGGCTCCTCTGGCCATGGGATTCTCCAGGCAAGAACACCAGAGTGGGTTGCCATTTCTTCCTCTAGGTGTTCTCCAAAGCCGTTCTTCAGGACTGTATCAGTTTGTAATTCATTATGCCCTTGACAATCATAAAAGGATAGAATTTGGAGCTGAGAGGGACAGGAGTCTGGCCTGGTTTTTTTGGGTCAAGGAAGTGGAAGTTGGGCAGCTCAGCATCCATGGTGCTGGCCACACTGCCATCCAGCTTGCCGTGTCCATTCGAGACTTGAACCTGAGTGTTTTCCGCATGAGGCCTGAGCTGTTGGGCCAGGCTTCAGCCCACTGTTGCCTCATTCAGTGCTTAAGTGTAAAAGCTGGAGGAGTTCCCTTCCCAGGGGGGCTTCCTGGATTCCTCTTGGGCTCAAGCAGAGGCCTTTTCTTTGTTAATCCCTGTCTGGGCACTTGAGAACAGCCCCCTTGCTATCTTTAGGCTAACTGATCAGAACACTGTCTTGGGAGATGGTTGTAATGGTTGTTCTCAGCTTTCCTGATAGCTCAGCTGGTAAAGAATCAGCCTGCAATGCAGGAGACCCTATTTTGATTCCTGGATCGGGAAGATCCCCTGGAGAAGGGATACGCTATCCACTCCAATATTCTGGTCTGGAGAATTCCATGGACTGCATAGTCCATGGGGTCGCAAAGAATCAAACACGACTGAGTGACTTTCACTTTTTGAGCTCACAGCTCTGGGCTGTGACCCCCCATCTGGCTTCACATCAAAATATTCCTGTAACAGCTTAACTATACACAATGGCAGCCTTTTGAACTCAAAGTAAATGAACACTTGGGATTTTAAAGTGATATTGGAGTGTTCTCTAGATGGTATTCAGTGGGGAAAGGAAATGGATGTGAACATCTGTGATTATTCCACATTAAAATTATTGATCACAGGCCGTGTGAGGCTTATCAGAGCATGGAGCGAACTTAATTGTCAGTACGTGACTCGGGGGCACGTTAACACACAGCTAAGGTGCTTGCAGCTGCCGCTTCCTGAAGATCAATCCACCAGGGCTTTTCTGCTGAAAGGCACCCATCAGACATGCCCCGTCTAGGGTGATTTCTAAGAATGATTTTTTAGTCTTAGGACTAATGTGTGTTCATTAGAAATATGAAGCAGAATAGGAAAAAAAAAATCATGTGATACAGACTTAATTAGTCCCCGGCATATTGAATCAGGATGAAAAGGGAGCAGATAATGGTAACGATAATAATAGCTAATATTTATTGACACTTTATTGGGCTAGGCACATCCAAGTGCTTGACATGTGTGGCCTTATTTAAATTATTCATCATTTTTGTGTAGGCGTGGCTTTATAACCATTTATGAATGAGGAGCTGGAGGCAGAGAGAGGTTACAATCTCTGCTATTTGAGACCCAGAGAATGCACATGTGGAGACGGGGGTGTGCGGTGGAAGGGGAGGGTGGGACAGATTGCTAGAGTGGTGCTGACATATATGCCCTGCCACGTGTATAACAGCTAGCTGGTGGGAAGCTGCTGTCTAACACAAAGAGCTCAGTTTGCTGTGCTCTGATGACCTAAGGGAGCAGGGAGATGGCGACCGAGTAGGGAGGGAAGCTTGAGGGAGGGGATGTATGCTTACCTATGGCTGAGTCGTGTTGTTCAGCAGAAGCCATCACAACACTGGAAAGCAATTATATTCAAAAAAAAAAAATGAAATCCCTGCTGTTTGAGGGTGATGGGCACGAGGCATAGTGATACAAGACGACGTGATGTGATACAAACAATAGAGACAGCACGAAAAGGCTCTTGACAAAGGATCATGGTGCTGAGTTGGGGGTCATAACTTGTGACAGATCCTGGGGGTGGGCAGCAGTGAGTGGATGAGACCTTTGCCCTTTGAGGTTTGGTTGAAAATTCTGAAAGAGATGGGAATACGAGACCACCTAACCAGCCTCTTGAGAAATCTGTATGCAGGTCAGGAAGCAACAGTTAGAACTGGACATGGAACAACAGACTGGTTCCAAATAGCAAAAGGAGTACGTCAAGGCTGTATATTGTCACCCTGCTTATTTAACTTATATGCAGAGTGCATCATGAGAAACGCTGGGCTGGAAGAAACACAAGCTGGAATCAAGATTGCTGGGAGAAATATCAATAACCTCAGATATGCAGATGACACTACCTTTATGGCAGAAAGTGAAGAGGAGCTAAAAAGCCTCTTGGTGAAAGTGAAAGAGGAGAGTGAAAAAGTTGGCTTAAAGCTCAACATTCAGAAAATGAAGATCATGGCTTCTGGTCCCATCACTTCATGGGAAATAGATGGGGAAACAGTGGGAAAAGTGTCAGACTTTATTTCTGGGGGCTCCAAAATCACTTCAGATGGTGACTGCAGCCATGAAATTAAAAGACACTTACTCCTTGGAAGAAAAGTTATGACCAACCTAGATAGTATATTCAAGAGCAGAGACATTACTTTGCCGACTAAGGTCCGCCTAGTCAAGGCTATAGTTTTTCCTGTGGTCATGTATGGATGTGAGAGTTGGACTGTGAAGAAGGCTGAGCGCTGAAGGATTGATGCTTTTGAAGTGTGGTGTTGGAGAAGACTCTTGAGAGGCCCTTGGACTGCAAGGAGATCCAACCAGTCCATTCTGAAGGAGATCAGCCCTGGGCTTTCTTTGGAAGGAATGATGCTAAAGCTGAAACTCCAGTACTTTGGCCACCTCATGCGAAGAGTTGACTCACTGGAAAAGACTCTATGCTGGGAGGGATTGGGGGCAGGAGGAGAAGGGGACGACCGAGGATGAGATGGCTGGATGGCATCATGGACTCGATGGACATGAGTCTGAGTGAACTCTGGGAGCTGGTGATGGACAGGGAGGCCTGGCGTGCTGCGATTCATGGGGTTGCAAAGAGTCGGACACGACTGAGCGACTGAACTGAACTGAACTGGAGAGGGAGAGGCAGAGGAGATAAAGCGGTCTGGGGAGGAGCAGCAACTACAGAGGGGAGAAGTTGAAGTGGTAGGTTATGGAGTCTTTTCTGCCGTGGCAAAGAATTTGGAGTTTTTGCTGCAGGTGAAGGGAGATTTTCATGGGTCTCTACACAGACAAGCAGCATAATCTTAGTTGTGTTACTTTGACAAAAACAAGCTTGACATTTAGCATCACAAAAACCAGCGCCATGAAATCGCTGACTGTCTCTTACTGTTCCCTGTGATGCATTTTTGGTGCTGCAGAGTCAGAGGGGAGCCTGGATGTGAGGAAACATTTTAACACACCCGCTGGGGCACCGCATGCGTGCAAAACATCAGGGTGATCCAGGGTCCTTGGATATCGCTAGTGTGTCAGGCCAAGGAGGGCAGATGGAAAAATGCCTGAAATCTGTGAAAAGCTTGGCAGAGAGGTCGATCTGCTTGCGGTCTAGCTGGCAAGTTTCTTGTAGTGCAGGTTTTTCTAGATTCTGGCATCATTTTTAGTGTCTCCTTTTTCTTTGTGAATTTTTTGCAGGCTTTCCATTCTGCTCTGTGGATTGGTCTTTCTGTTTTTGTTTTTCCTACCAAACGGCTCTAATTACTGATTTTTAAAAATCATTTTAACATCTGTTGTATGAAGGCCCTTCATTAGTCTTACTCAGACTTTGCCTGGCTTTTCTTGTATGTTTAATCACATGGAGGGCCTAAGGCTCATCTTCTGAAATCCGTTTTTCTTTCCTCTTCCAAAAATTTTGTTAATGAATTTTATTGTGCTGATGTTAACTTTGTAGATTCATTTAGGGGAAGCTGAAATCTAAAAGAAGTGCCAGAAAAAAATGGGTTTTTCTCCACTTAATCAAACACATATAGTTCCTCAGTTTTATGGACTTTTTTTCACATGGATATGGTCAATGTTTTGTACATTTTTTTCTAGCCATTTGTGTTGTGAGTGACATAGTTTTTCTATTATGTTTTTTCAATAACTGTTTTTTGATATGTAGGGAGTTATGAAATATAACTTACTTTGGAATAAGTCTCTTTTGCTATTGTTGTTCAGCTGCTAAGTCATGTCTGGCTCTTTGCGACCCCATGGACTGCAGCATGCCAGGCTTCCCTGTCCTGCACTATCTCCTGGAGTTTGCCAAACTCATGTCCACTGAGTTGGTGATGCCATCCAACCATCTCATCCTCTGTCGCCCTCTTCTTCTCCTGCCCTCAATCTTTCCCAGCATCAAGGTCTTTTCCAATGAGTTTAATAAATAAGAAATAGGAGGAAACTTCCATGATGTGATGAAAAGAAAAGAGAGAGAAAAAAAATAATTCCGTGTCTCCTTACTGAATTCTTTTTTTCCTCTCTCTTTTCTTTTTATCATGTCATGGAAGTTTCCTCCTATTTCATATTTATTAAGCTACTTCTTTCTTCTTCTTCTTTTTTTCCTCTCCTAATCAGAAATGGATGTTGCATGTCACCAGAAGACTTTCTAGCAATAATTGAAATGGTATTTTTTTCTTTTGATCTATGATGCATTACAAAAATGATGAATTACATAAGTGACCTTAATATTTAGTTATCCTTTTGTTCTTTGGTCAGGCACATTACTCATTTAACGTAATGCTGAATTTCAGCCATGTGTGTTACAAGGCTATCTGAATCCTAAACATTTATCTCTCAGTAACATTTTCACTGTCAAGTGATGTCTGAGAGTTTGTCTCTCCTGTCTCTTCACCCTCTCATACTCAGCTGCTCCTAGCGGACCGAGATCCCACCGGCTGGGTAGCTGAGGGCACAAGATATCACTAGAGATGTTTAGTCAAAGGGGACCATGCTTAGATTTCCCTGGAGGTCCAGTTGTTAAGATTCTGTGCTCTCAATGCAGGGGGCATGAGTTCCATCCCTGGCTGGGGAACTAAGATCCCACATGCTGCGTGATGCAGCTAAATGTTCTTTTTAAAAGGTGGAGACCTTGCAGAATTTCTCCCAAGGAAGACACTAGATGGCCAGTGCTTGGCAGGGATAGTGAGGACCATCAGAGTTGGGTGGATGAGAGCTGAACCTGAGAGAGGGGCCCTGAGCTGCTCTGGACATTTGGGTTTGCTGAGGGGGTTGAGATGAATCGGCAGCAGAACTTAGCCCCTCCTCTATGGGAATGGAAAACCATGTCTAAAGAACATCAAAATCTTTCGAGCAAAGTGCTTTGAAGCAGTGCCCAGTTATTAGCCTCCCCTGGGGAGTCCTCATGTCTTTTTGGTGGAGTCTGGGGCTGACTTGGGAGAAGAAAAGCAATCTGGAAGTTCTGGGGTGGGATTTGGCTCTGGTCACATTTGTCCTTTTCTGCTGCTTTCTGGGGGAAGGTGGGCCTGAGTAAAGGTGGGCCTCAGCATGGTCAGCCCCGGAAATGTGTGATTTCTGCAAAGCGGCCTTTGGGTATTCATGTCCAGTAATCAGCCAGCTCATCGACAACCCCTGGGATGTGGATGAGGGCTTTTACTGCTTGCCCAGGAGAGGAACGCCGCTCACTGGATCCGCCTGGACCCTGAAGTGCAGAGGAAGCAGTGGTTCCAGCTGGGGCTCCATGGAGCGCTGGGTTGTCCTGAGGAGCACGTGGGGCAGAGATGGGAGGCAGAATTCTTCAAGGTGAAGCGTGCTACCAGTACCAGTCTCTGTTGTGGGCACTGGTCTACGTGTATTTCAGACCAGGATTTGGCAGCCTTTTCTGTACGTGCCAGCCAGGGTCTGGCTGCGACCAGATAGGCGGAAGGTAGCCATGCCTCATGACTCTGCATCATCCCCTCCTCTCTGCTCATGGCCCCTTACAGAGCAGTTTTGGCCCCCAGGTCACATTGCCAATTCCTTTTCTAGATGACCTGGGAGGCTTAAGATGTTTTCTGTTGCCTCTGAGTGACTGGTGAAGCTAAGATGCCAGTCTCTTCCCACTAGGAAGGACCCTTCTCGGCCATAGTTCCACTCAAAGCTTTTCAGGAAGAGAGAGAGTGTTCACGTTCTCCAGCTCTAGGCATCCTGAGTGTTCCTCCCTTCAATAGGAATGAGTAATTCCTTTTGGATAAAACTTCAGAAGACAACATTTGATGCATGACAATGGATGCAATTTTTTTTTTTTTTAAATTTGGGGCATTGCAGTAGCAATTGGCAGAAACCATTTTTGGGAGCATAGGTAAGAATTGAAGATGCAGCTCCTAGGGCATCACCATTTGAATGATGATACTGATTCTGGCACAAAGAACAGAGTAAAACGTGATTCCTGGCAGGCTGCCCGCCTGGACTTCGTTAACCCGGGTGTGCCTGCCGTCCTCTCTCATTGTAGCGACAAAAGCCAGCGGTGTCCTTTGCAGACGCAGAATCAGCAGGGACTGGCCAGGACAGATAATGATGCTGGGTGTTCGTCTCCGAGCAACCTGACCTACATTTGGAAGAAGCGGCAGCTTCCCTGCTGGATTCAGTTTGCTGCACGCTCACGCATCACAGTGCTGTCTGCTTTTCACTTAGAGAGTCTACCGTGTAGAGATGACACATGGTCAATCAAGAAACCGTTTTACGTGCCTAGTCTGAGAGGTTATGGATAGTAGATACTCAGTAAATGTGAATTCCCTCCACTTTAAAAACCATCCCCTATTGAAGAGGCATTCCCTGCAAAAGCCTGCCCTGCACAGACCCCAGGACCTGGAGGAGTCTGATTCATCAGTCAATGCCAAGATAGGCAGAGCTGAACTTATAGGCAAAGCCACAGCCGTGCTCCATGTAGGTGAGGGCTTTGCTTGTGTGTATGACCATCACTTGCCTGAAGATATGTAAGTCTTAGGTGGTAGTGTGGCAGAGAGCAAGAGTGAGGTCTCACAACAAATGTATCCCATTTGGTCTGCCTGAGAAGTTTGGCCTCTGAAGTTTTTACCCAGAGTTTGGAGAAGTTAATCTATCTGCAATCAGGATTTGCTTGGAGGTGATTTCTAAGCATTCACTGCTACTTCTTTGGCTCTTAAAGGAGTGATTTGGTGTTAGCAGTAAAACTGTCTTGGATGATTGGACTTCAGTGAATGGTAGAATGCTTCACAGTAATCTTTTACTAAGTAGTCCAAGCAGATCAGCGATTTAATGGACGTGAACTTGGGCAAACTCCGGGAGATGGTGAGGGACAGGGAAGTCTGGTGTGCTGCAGTCCATGGGGTCGCAAAGAGTCGGACACGACTTGGTGACTAAACAACAATAACCAAGCAGGTCCTTTTGAAATGAGCATAACTCAGAACATTCATGCGCCACGTCATGCAATGGCATCAGGCAGTGACAGGGCAAACAGGCTCTGGAGTGGGTTGTACGGTCCAAATTTTGGCTTCATCACTTCCCAGTTGGGGGACTCAGACAATTTACCTACCCTGCCTCTGCCTCAGTTTCCTGATCTGTTAGACATAGGTGATGGTAGCACTTATATACTACAGAGTTGTTTGCAGATTAAATCAACTAATATAAGTAGACTGCTGACAACAGGGTCTGGTAGATACACAATCTTGGTTTAATTCGTAACTGATAAATCAGTAGTATAATCAGACATTTTCCCAATAAATAGACATCCTAATTTTCCTTATGGGGATCTCTTTCTCCCTATGAACAGTGATTTACACAGTGGGATGGTATTGTAAGTAAAAATTCAAGCCTTATTATTTTCACTCACATATAAGCATTTTCCCAAAGTATAAAAGTTAGTTATAAACGTAATTTTTAATGACTGCATAATGTAATCATATGGATTAGCCATAATTTGTGATAAATTTTCCTAGTATTGAACATTTTGGTTGTTCCATGCTGCTGGGTGGATGGTGGGGGCACCAGACACCCATGAGTGTATAACCATTTCTATATTCTCTGTTCTCAGTGTCTCCTTATTCTTAGGTTAGATTTCCAGAAATAAAATCAATGGGTCAAAGGGATAAATATTTTTAAGGCCCTTGATAAATATTAACAAACGGCTCTCCCAGATCGTTTATAATTAAACTCCCACAATGACGTAGGCAAGTTATTCCTATGAGAGTCATCCCCTTGGGCCTCTCAATATGAAACACGATACCCGACTAACGGACAAAGAGAACCCTTGAGAGGTCTTGAAATAGGAATCATTTTAATAGGAATCATTGGACCATCTTTTGTGATTAGCAACAACAACAAGACAAAAGCCAGATCTAATTTTGACCCAGCATGAACGAAAGAGTGCCTGAGTTGTTCAGGCTCTGATACCAGCATGAATTTTTCTCTCCTGTGTCAGTGAGAGCTTGATACCGATGTTGCTGTATTTGGTGCTGAAATGGCCAGGCCTGTGGAAGGCTGAGTCTTGACCCTCTCTCCCCTCCCACCAGTTACACCGTGGGCACAGTCCAGGAAAACAACGACCAGGTCTGGAAGTTCCAGAGGTACTTCCTGGTGCAGGAATACTGCAGCCGCCTCAACATCCCCTTCCCCTTCGTGGTCTTCGCCTACTTCTACAAGATGGTCAAGAAGTGCTTCCGGTGCTGCTGCAAAGAGAGGAACACGGAGCCCTCCGCCTGCTGTGAGTGGCTCAACCCTTGTGCTGGGGCCCAGAGGCGGAGGTTCGTTTCTGGGAGGGTGTCTGGCCCACATCTCAACAGGGGGGTTAGTCACAGCTATTTCAGCACTCACAGTGGTGTGTCCTGAGGCTTCTCTGATGGCCCAGTGGTTGAGACTGAGCTCCCAAGGCAGGGGGCAGGGGCTGAGTTTGATCTCTAATCAGAGAACTGAGTGAGATCCCACATGCCGCACAACCGAAACAAAACAAAACAAAACCCAAGTGTTCGTCTGTGAAGGTCAGGCAGAGAGTCCCCCAGTGGCTTAATTCAGGAGGAAGAATAGATTAAGAAAGACATCCAGATCTGCTGGGACAGCCTTGTTCCAGGGGCTCGCTTTTGGATGGACATCATAATGGTGTAAGTAGGATGTTGAACAAACACGACGGGTAGGATAGTGTCAAAATGTGACTTGGTTCTTGCTGTCTGTTGCTTTTGTGACATTTATTCTCTGGGAAACCTTAGGTCTGACTCTGGCAAGGCTCACTGTTGCAGAAACCAGTACTCGAGAAACCAGGCCCCACACTCGGAGAGTTGGAGAACTCAGGTTAATTACACCGGCAGGCCCGGTGGAGAAGTTAACACTCCAATCTCTGAGCCCCGAACAAAGGGATTACAGAGTTTTTATAGACTAACTGTAGTGGGCAACACTAGCTGTTAATAGGCTGGTTTGAACTAAGGGGTTTCATGCATGCAGGAACAGCAGTCAGGATGGGGAGGGGGATGCCTGGCCTGGACGGGCATGATTAAGCAGGTTTGCAGGGGCTGGGTGATTGCAAAGAGCAGGACAAGGGTGAGTGAGATAAACTCCAGTTCCTAGTATTGCAAGTCTCCACTTTCTGAGACTACGTGACCTACGTGATCTAGTCTTTGCAAGGGGCAAGCTGAGTTACAGAGGCAGAAGGAGAAGGAGGTTATGCCAAATTTTAACGTTCCCTCTTCATTCATGCCTTTTCTGGTGGTTCTTAGAGAAAATCTTCCAATGACCTTACTTGGTTAAAGACTCTCAGTTTAGGAATTGGGACCCGCTGTCCAATAGATTAACCTGCCTGTTCGCCGTCTTCCAGAGGGGAGGCTCCGCTTAGCACCCTTCTCAGCTAGTGGACTCGTCAGGAAGGGTGGGCCACTGGCCTTCCTCTCTCCCCGCCTCCTGCCCACTCACTCACCAGCTGCCCTAACTGACCTTCTGTGGGTAGGAGCGCAGCAGAAGGGAGAGGAGAGAGCGGAAACCCTCTGTGGAAACAGTGGTGCTGCCCTGGGCTGGCTCCGTGCCCCCTGCCCTGTGCGTGTTTCCAGCTGACCCGCGATCGCGTGGTGCATGGTGGGTCCGTCAGCTGAACCCTGCCCAACCCCTTCACACCACCCACCGCTCTTGGGGTCTGGCAATGCTTTCTCCGGGGGCTGCTCCTCGACCCGAGCCTCTGGTCTCCAGGGGTGTCTTCTGCACACTGTCCCACACTGCCTTCCGGAAGGCAAGAGTCCACTCGGCCGTGCGGCTTGCTCTGTCTCTCTCGCATGCTTGCCCACCTCCTCAGCCCTGTTAGACTCTAGGCAGGCTGTTCCCCACCAGCCCATCTGCTCGCCTCGTCTATGGGAGCTGGACTCTCTGACCATTGACCCTCGGTCACACCTGGTTCCACCATCTTTTTGGCTACAGAGAACCCACGTCTGGCTCTCTCCCCTGAGACCCTAGGGTTTCCTAATGCCCCTTCCTTGAGCCGCTAAGCTGGGCAATTCTTCCTCACCCACAAATGTGTTTCCACTAGATTCAGCCCAAGGGAGAGAGAGGCCTATTTTCATTCCTCCGGATGTTTGGATGCAAAGAAAGAGTTGGAAAGAGCACCACCGGCTCCTGTAGCTTGCCCTTTAGCCTCAGGCTTAAGCCGGGGGCTCCATCTCGGGGTGGGTGTGGGGCACAGCTGCAGGGCAGGCGTCTGCACATTGACGGGGCCCAGACCCTTTGGGGTCCACATGGATCTTTCCATTTTTTTTTAACAGTCAGAAGAAAAAGAAATAATTTTTAGGTGACAGAAAATCTATTGGTACATGCGTGGGAAGCCACCACTTCCCTGGTGACTCAGACGGTAAAGTTCTGCCAACTGTGCGGGAGACCCAGGTTCAGTCCCTGGATCGGGAAGATTCCCCTGGAGAAGGAAATGGCAACCCACTCTAGTACTTTTGCCTGGAAGATCCCGTGGTCTGAGGGGCCTGGTAGGCTACAGTCCATGGGGTCGCCAAGAGTTGGACACGATTTCACTTTTGCCTTCATATATGTGGGTGCGTGGTCAGTTATGTCCAACTCTTTGTGACCCCATGGACTGTAGCCTGCCAGGCTCCTCTGTCTTCATGGAATTTTCCAGGCAAGAATGCTGGAGTGAGCTGCCTTTTCCTTCTCCATGGGGTCTTCCTGACCCAGGGATCCAACCTGTGTCTCCCACACCTCCTGCATTGGCAGGTGGATTCTTTACCACCGAGCTGTCCGGGAAACCCCTATCGGTATATACTTGTCTTTATACCAACCCAGTCATATAATCTTTTTAATATTTTCTTCATCCAGGAAGGGGCCCATGATGGCAGAAGTGCCAGTGCTGAGGGCCTGGGGTGACTGACTTATCTCAGTTGCCATGGACCAGCCCTACAGTAAAATTAAAAGTCCTGTATCCCAGGGACTCCATCAGTTCAGGGACTCACAGAGGTCATCAGTGGTTCTGTGTGCTGCTTAGGGATGCACAGCTGATGACCCAGATTGGACTCAGCCCTAGAACCTGCGAGATTTCCATTCTCTCTCTCTCTCTCTCTTTTTTTTTTTTTTTTTTGAGGAAAAGCCAAGAAGGGTCTCACTGAGTCTCTAAGAAGATCTCTTGTATCTTATCTAACAACTCCATGAGACCTGGTTGCTTGAAACAGATACTATTTATCTGCTCACTGACTGGGCTTCCCCGGTGGCTCAGACAGTAAAGAATCTGCCTGCAATGTGGGAGACCTATGTTTGATCCCTGGGTTGGGAAGATCCCCTGGAGGAGGGCATGGCAACCCACTCCAGTATTCTTGCCTGGAGAATCCCTGTGGACAGAGGAGCCCGGCGGGCTGTAGTCCATGGGGCTGCAAAGAGTCGGACACGACTGACTGACTAAGAATGCACGACTACCATCATGGGTTCATGTTCCACTTTGGGCCAATCATTCCTGTCTTTCTAGTATATCCCAAATATTTTGATGATTCAGAAAGTAAAAACATGAATTTTACTAACCTAGATGTGATAATTGGCTGTATTTGAGAAAAATTTAATTTGTCAAGAACCATCATTTTTTTGTGTGTGTGTTTGATTCCTGCAAAGAAAAATAGGGGAAAGGTACTCAGGAATATGACCTTCAATATTGTTCATAATTTGCTTCTGTGTTACCCCTGCAGCCGTGATCCCCTAAAGTCTGGCTTTCAGAATGTAAACGTACAACGACCCCCATCTCATGTCACAGTTTAAAGAATCCTCATTGTCGACTCTTTTAACAGCATTATTTCAAGATGTTAAATGTCACTTTGGGGATGTCATTAGCTATCGCATGTATGTAATTGCCTTTCCTAATGAGGAAAGGTGTTTTGACAATTTGGATAAGTTACTGTCTTTCTCCTCATTGTTTTGCTGTGGAAGACAGTGAGTCGTTTCTAACCAAAAGAATGAGAAGTCTTTATATCAGGGATGGGAATTGAAAGCTGAGACCTGGAATTTGTACTCAAAGACTACACCCAAGGATCAGAGGCATGTCATGAAGCGTCTCAGAACTACCTTTGAGTCTGTTTTGAAGCCATGTCATGGATGAATGTCTGTAGAACCTGTGGGAAGGCTCAGGGGACCAAACCAAGCCTGCAGACTTGGAGGCAAATGCAAAGTAAATTTAGGAAATGTGTTGCCGACTAGAGTCTTTGGCAACAAGTTTCATACTTCTTCCTGAATGGTTACAGAGAAAAAACAAATGATGGAGAAAGGTTGTGGGGAGGAAGGTTTGATAAAGTATAAAGGAAAGTGAAAGTGGCTCAGTTGTGTTAGAGTTTTTGTGACCCCCTGGACTAAACAGTCCATAGAATTCTCCAGGCCAGAATACTGGATAGCCTTTCCCTTCTCCAGGGGATCTTCCCAACCCAGGGATCGAACCCAGGTCTCCTGCATTTATTCTTTGCCAGTTGAGCCACAGGGGAAGCCCAAGAATACTGGAGTGTGTAATCTATCCCTTCTCAGGGGATCTTCCCCACCCAGGAATCGAACCAGGGTCTCCTGCATTGCAGGCAGATTCTTTACCAACTGCGCTATAAAAGCCATGTCTGACAGTTAGTGCTGTCTGGAAATAATGTAGTGCCTTGTGAGGTAGGGAATTCCTCATCACCAGTGGGATTCCAGCTGGGGGTGGGGAGGTAGGGGGGTCCATGGGACAAAGGTCTGCTCTCCAGCCCAGAATCAGTAGAATCAGGAGACGTGATGTATGGGTGAGGACAAATCAGTCCTTTGGATTCAGGATGGGCTGAGAAGGCAGGATAAGATGCAGATGTCCTCCCCAAACTTATTTGTGATTAAGCATAATAAGAACGTAAATGTAGAAAACAGGCATGTGGACACCGGGGGCTGAGGAAGGTGAGGGTGGGGGGAATTGGGAGATGACCTGTCTGGTGGTCTCCCATTCCCGTTCCATTTTTGTATCCTTCCTGAGACTAAGAACTGTCTGGAGAGAGCATCGTTGGCTCTCTGTTTCTCCGATTGTGGTGAGCCCTTCAAGGAGACAGATAGAGAATAACACGGCTCATTCTGACATGTTTGCTTTCTCTAGTTGGAGCTCCTGTCCACTTGCTGGCCAGGTTTGGGGATATGTTTTCATTCATTCATTTATTTTTATTGGAGTATAATTGCTTTACAATGCTGTGTTGGTTTCTTGGTGAGCACACACACTACCATGTGTAAAATAGAAAACTCGTGGAGAACCTGCTACACTGTGACGACCTAGAGGGGTGGGAGGGAGGTCCAAGAGGAAGGGGATGTGTGTATGCGTATGGCTGATTCACTTTGTTGTACAGCAGAAACCAGCGCGACATTGTAAAGCAACAAAGCAACGTGTGTTGGTCAGTTGCTCAGTCGTGTTTGACTGTTGGTGACCCCATGTGAGCCCTGTAGCATGCCAGGCTTCCCTGTCCTTCACCATCTCCCAGAGCTTGCTCAAGCTCATGTCCATCAAGTCGGTGATGCCCTCCAACCATGTCATCCTCTGTCATCCCCTTCTCCTCCTGCCTTCTGTTTTTCCCAGCATCAGGGTCTTTTCCAATAAGTTGGCTCTTCGCATCAGGTGGCCAAAGTATTGGAGTTTCAGCTTCAGCATCAGTCCTTCCAATGAATATTCAGGGTTGATTTCCTTTAGGATAGACTAGTTTGATCTCCCTGCAGTCCAAGGGACTTTTCAGAGTCTTCTCCAATTAAAATAGATAAATAAATAAAGTGAAAACAAATCCCCCAACCTGGCCAGCAAGTGGACAGGAACTTCAACTAGGGAAAGCAAAGAAGGCAGAAATCAGCTGTGTTCGTCTGCACCTGTCTCCTTGAAGGGCTCACCACAATCGGAGAAACAGTGAGCCAGTGATGCTCTCTCCAGACAATTCTTAGTCTCAGGAAGGAATAAAGACATAACGGGGGTGGGGGTAGAGGACAGGATCCTCCGGTCACTGTGCAATGATGACAGAAGACAGGGAGCCAAGAGCCTCTTTACTCCCTGGAGATTCTGGGGCATCTGGTCACCACCTGCCCTTTTGTCTTTCTTTCGGGATGGCTAATTCCTGAACCACAGCATTCTGTGGCCGTCGACTCCTCTCACGGTAACTCATTTCCTACGTTTACTTTGCATTTGCCTCCAGTGATAGGAGAATCATGGGGTTTAAGCTTCACATGGCTTTTCTTTAGAGAAAAATGCAAGATTTTTCAAATAACTTTTCAGAAAAGGTAGAATCCAAGCTTCCCTGTTTAGTATGTTTTGGGCGATACTTTCAAGTGATGGTAAAATGTACGCTACCCAGTGATTACAGTTTTATAAAACCCATCACTTTTCATGAATGAAAAGTATTTATTTATAGACCATTTGCAAAATACAGAAAAGCTCACTAAGGGTAAGAGCAGCTGGGCTTCAGACGGTAAAGAATCCACCTGCAATGCGGGAGACCTGGGTTCGATCCCTGGGTTGGGAAGATCCCCTGGAGGAGGACATGACAACCCACTCCAATATTCTTGCCTGGAGGATCCCCATGGACAGAGGGGCCTGGCAGGCTGCAGTCCAAGGGGTCACACACAGATGGACATGACTGAGTAACTAAGCACGGCAGCACAACACATCTAGAGATAAATATTGATAGCACATTGGTATTGATTCTGTTATTCTTAGGTGGGTGTGTGATAATTTGATTGCTCTGTGCATATGTATTCAAAATCTAATTTGCTCATTTAACTAATAAGCTCCCATAGAACATCTCCCATCACCATAAATATATACCTTTATGACAGTTTTTAGCTGTGGACTGTTCCAGCCTGTGGATATACCATACTTCATTAAACCAATCCCTTGTTAAGCATGTGTGATGATTTCTCCTCTTTGGTTACTATGTCACACTATGATAAGCAGTTTTATATATTCATTTTTGAGTGCATCAGGGACTTTCTTTTTCCTTTGAATTGTTTCCAGAGGAGAAATTTCTAGATACAGTGTATGTACATGTTGAAGTCTTTTCATATGTCTGTTTCCATCCCATCCCTCGTTCCCTAAGGCTGTAACAGTTCACAAATTTTTCCCAGTATATGGGAAACCTGTTTATTCACCTCTTTGCCAACACACGGTACAGTCATTATTGTAGACCCTGCTCAGTTTCCAGTTTGGTTGTGAAAATGCTATGTTATTGTCTCAGTCAACATTACCTTGACTCTTAGAGAGGTTAGCCATTTAGTCATTGGCCATTTTTGCTGTCTAGCCACCTAGTTCAGGAGCATCTATTCTTTTCCGGTTGATTATTAAGTTCTCTTATTGGGCTTCCACATACATTTAATTTGAGGAAAGCAAATTGAGAATGACTTTGCTTGGAAAAATCCAGTTAAGAGAAATTCAGTTAGGAATTATGTTTTAAAGTGAATGACCACCATGGAAAAATAAATCTGGATTTGCTGTCTGGGATCTGCTTCAGTTCTGCCCCTTGCATATTGGTTCTGCCTTTGACTCCCAATTAATTCTGTTTATACCTAGGAAAATCTTATAACAGTTCCTAAGCTCTAACATCTTGAAGAACAAATTTAAAACTAAACACTGCTGCTGCTGCTAAGTCGCTTCAGTCATGTCCGACTCTGTGCGACCTCATAGACGGCAGCCCACCAGGCTTCCCCGTCCCTGGGCTTCTCCAGGCAAGAACACTGGAGTGGGTTGCCATTTCCTTCTCCAATGCATGAAAGTGAAAAGTGAAAAGTGAAAGTGAAGTCTCTCAGTCGTGTCCGACTCTTAGCGAACCCATGGACTGCAGCCTACCAGGCTCCTCCGTCCATATCCTGGATTTTCCAGGCAAGAGTACTGGAGTGGGTGCTATTGCCGTCTCCGAAACTAAACACTAGGTAAACTTACTCCGAGTGGACCGCTGCATGAACGTATGCACTTTTCTATCCCCACGAATTCGTGTAGAGGATTGCTGTCCATTGCTAGTCCTGGAAACACAGGTGACATGTTGATCTGTTCTTTCGTTTGTGTGCCGTCTGAAAAGCTAAGTCACTGTAAAAAGTGTTAGTTGCTCAGTTGTGTCTGACTCTTTGCAACCCCATGGACTGTAGCCCACCAGACTCCTCAGTCCATGGAATTCTCCAGGCAAGAATACTGGAGTGGGTTGCCATTTCCTTCTCCAGGGGAACTTCCCAACCCAGGGATCGACCCTGGGTCTGCTGCACTGCAGGCAGACTGTTTACTATCTGAGCCACCAGGGAAGCCCTACTGTAAAAAAAATAAAAAAAATAAAAGAACTAAAAATCTTGCTGGAACATTCCCCAGGCCAATTTTACAGCACACCTGGCTTAGGTGAGAGGAAAAGACTAAACATAAGATTTTCCTTGAGGTCTACACCCAGACTGCATATTTCAAGAGGGTAGGAATGAAGTCCAGGGATGATTCTCCCCTCCTCCAAAGTTTCTACCCCAGCGTTAGGTTGAGAATAGACAATTCATCAGTAATTATCTAACTGAATAATCAGTGTAGCATTCTGATGTCATCAAAATGGAACATAGGAAATGTGAGAACCAAATTGACTAGTGAAATGATCTTGTTAAGTCATAAAACACACAGACGGGCCATGGCTGTATCTCTATTTGGAATGAAAATTACATTCCTGTTTCATGCAAGCTCCAACTCCTCATTGTTACCAAGAAATTCATTACTATCCATTGCTCTGCTGCAGTCACTAGTGAGTAACATTAGTCAGGTCAGCTTGGGCAGGACGAATCCAGTTCCTTTGGTTCCAGAGTACGGCAAAATGCCTAGCAGGTGTTGATTTGGGAGGGAAAGGGGTAAGTGAAACAATTTGAATGTTTTTCTTTGTCTCATTATTCAAGGTTTCAGAAATGAAGACAACATGACTCTGGCATGGGAGGGTGTCATGAAAGAAAATTACCTTGTCAAGATCAACACAAAAGCCAGCGACTCGTCAGAGGAGTATGTCAGCCACTTATTCCTGCTTTGTGAGGCTCCCCTTGTGTATGGAAGCTAGCAGATCACAGGCAGTTTACTTAAACAAACTCTGGGTAAAGACAAATTGCAGCAGAGAGCAGCAGCGTAAGGCTCAGCCAGCCAAAGGTGACAAACACAGAAGGGCGTGTCAGCCTTCCAGGAAGGGCCAAACCTCCCCACCTGCTGTCTGATGGCCCTCCTGATTGCAGGGAAGAAAGAGGTGTTGATATTTGAAACCTGCAAGGCAATGCCATGGACCAGGGGACCAGAGCACGGGTCCCTGTGGCATAGCTGCAAAGGTGAATTCTGGGAATATCCGCACATCATGGGCAGCAGTCATTACTTCACAGGGTCCACACATGTATCTGTGCGAGGAAGAAACAGAGACATTAGAAGATGGCAAAGCCCTTGGGTTGATCTGTCACAGACTGTTGTTTTCCCTGGGAAGTCCTGAGCATCCTCTGTGAGGCACATGGAGTTGCTGTAAGCATCCCATAGAACTGGACACATCACTCCCTCCATAGATGGTCCACGAAGAATGTGGGCTGCAGGGTCTCCAGGAGCATGCCCTTTGAGCTTAAAATGGGGTTAACAGGGTTAATAGTCAAATGTAATTCTAACGGAGAGCTCCAAACACACCTCAGAATTCGTCTAAGGAAGGGTAGATCTAAGAACGACTCCCTTTATTAGGCTTAACACAGCTATCGCACAGCTATTGGGAGCACGGGACGTGCTTTTTCTCTTCGAGCAATGAGGCAGAGGCCTCTATCCTCCTCTGTCTCTGGACTCAGAGATCTTAGTTTTGGAAGGAAGGAATGGACATTACGTGTCATCTTCCACTTCCCACCCACATCAACAAAGGTTACATCAATTTGCTGTCCTTCCAAATGGGACAAGAATGCAATTCTGCTTTGGTTGGGTATTTGGAAGAAAGTAAAAATGATAAAAGCAGCTGATGTTAATTTAGTTGGAGATGAAAATGATCTGTATTTTGTTCTTTAAAATGGAGCTTAATAACCCTTCTCTCTCTCTCTCTGTTCTCTCTCTTTTTAAACATCTTTGAAGAATAAAGCATCGTTTTAGACAGCTGGATACAAAGGTAGGGTCCTGTTTATAGTTTGGGAAATATTTTTTAAACTCTTATTATCTTTGAGCTTTCAGCTAGAGGCCAGTGTCCAAAAATAAATGAAGTTAATTGTTTCGAAAAATGGATATGACCCTGTTCTGTGTTCAGTTGTCTTCGTTCACTGCGTAAAGTCTGACTGCTGGAACAAAATTGCTTCTCAGATGTTCCTAGCCCACGAGGGAATAGTCCTGAGTCCCATTTCTACAATGTCTGAAATTTCTCCTGCTTCTGTCTAACCCAGGACCCCATTTCTCTTTTTCTCTCAAGAGAAGCATTCTTGCCATGACAAGGAACACCAGGCAGGCTCAGAAAAGCAGCTTGGGAGCCTGGGAGCCTGGGAGCCTCTATGCCAGTCTTTGTTGCCACTCTAATTTGTCACCTGCTGAATTTAAATTATGAATGCATGAATACACACATAAAAGTCAAGCCTAGAGAGAGAATGCCCACCTCCATCCTGAGCTGGGCAGCTGGAAATTATGATTTGGTTCAGGAGAAGTGGCAATCGATTCATAAATACTGGCTCCCTGTTAGACTCTGAGGAGGAGGTGGTATCTCTCTTATCGTGGCATTTTGAGGATGGGCCCTAGGTATTGCAGTCACATGTCACATTCACTGCTGCTCCCCCCTTGCCGCCCCCAGGATGTGCCTTTTCACTGACAATACCCCATCAGGGGTGGCAGGGTCTCCAATACCCAAATCCCCACCTGTAGGAGGGTCTCAAGGAACATTGAATAAATGAGCCAAAAGTGCTCTTTTCAGAGCTCTAACTGATGATTTATCCAGTCCACAAGTCCTTGCGTATGTATGTCTGTGTTAGTTAGCAGCAGCATGTAAAACATCTGAGGCCATGAGTCCAGGGGTCTCCCTTCCTGCGCTCTGGTCCTGTGCAGGATGCTGAACTGATGCCTGGATCCTTCCTACCTGTACCCCCTGCCCCCATAGCTTGTCTCTTCCTTCATCTCCTTCCCTCCCCTGGAGCCACCTGCTCCATACATTGGTGTCAGCCACTCAGGATGACGGTACATTCTGTGTAGAATGTTTCTGTCACAATCAGCTTTAGTTCTCTACACTTAAGGGACTTCAAAAAACCATCTTATTTCCCTGTTGCTTTTCTGGATCAGGAGTTTGGGAAGGGACCAGGTGGGCAATTCTGCTTCTTACCGTCTCAGCTGGGTTTACAGGGCTGGATTCAACTGGCAGTAAGGCCAGGACTCGGCACCTTGGTGTTCCTCCTCATTGCTTTTCTCCCCACATGACCTCTGATCCACGTGGCTTGGGCATCTCAGGTTAGTTCCCTTTGTTCTATAGGGGCTGGCTTCCAAGACTGAGGAAGCGCTCCCCAAGGTGGGACCTGGACCTGGCATGATGTTGAGTAAAGAAGCCCCAGGTGAGATCTAGCTGGGGGAGGAGTTAATGCCACACGTCCACCCTCTACCCCTTGAGGTGGGAGTGACACGTAGACACGGAGAAGTGTGACAGCTCTCTTTGGAACCACACCATCACACAAGAGTATATCCTGTTTCAACTGCTCTCCTTCTGATCTCATACTATTGCTGGGTTTTAATTGAGTGACTAAGAAGACCCCTAGTATGCTAAGGCTGTATATTGTCACCCTGCTTATTTAACTTCTATGCAGAGTACATTATGAGAAATGCCAGACTGGATGAAGCACAAGCTAGAATCAAGATTGCCGGGAGAAATATCAATAACCTCAGATATGCAGATGATACCACCCTTATGGCAGAAAATGAAGAGGAACTAAAAAGCCTCTTGATGAAGGTGAAAGAGGAGAGTGAAAAAGCTGGCTTAAAACTCAGCATTCAGAAAACTAAGATCATGGCATCCAGTCTCATCACTTTATGGCAAATAGATGGGGAAACAATGGAAACAGTGACAGCTTTTATTTTCTTGGGCTCCAAAATTACTCCAGATGGTGAAGCAGTCATGAAATTAAAAGATTGCTTGCTCCTCAGAAGAAAAGCTATGACAAACCTAGACAGCATATTAAAAAGCAGAGCACTGCTTTGCCAATAAAGGTCTGTCTAGTCAAAGCTATGGCTTTTCCGGTAGTCATGTATGGATGTGAGAAATGGACTGTAAAGAAAGCCAAGGGCCAAAGAATTGATGCTTTTGAACTGTGGTGTTGGAGAAGACTCTTGAGAGTCCCTTGGACTGCAAGGAGATCCAATCAGTCCAACCTAAGGGAAATCAATCCTGAATATTCACTGGAAGGACTGATGCTGAAGCGGACACTCCAATCCTTTGGTCACCTGATGTGGAGAGCTGACTCATTTGAAAAGACCCTGATGCTGGGAAAGATTGAAGGTGGGAGGAGAAGGGGACAACAGAGGATGAGATGGCTGGATGGCATCACTGGCTCAATGGACATGAGTTTGAGCAAACTCCGAGAGACGGTGAGGGACAGGGAGGCCTGCTGTGCTGTGGTCTGTGGGATCGCAAAGAGTCGGAGACAAGTGAGCAACTGAACAAGGAAGATACCACTGGGCTAAGTGCCATCAAAGCAGACATGGCCCCCAAACTTCATGAATGGACCCTTCGTTGAATGTTTTGGGTGTGGGAGCATTTTCAAGGATTAAGCAGGAATAACACTTTGCAGTATCAGGTGTGTTTTCCAGATTGCCTGAGTCTACATTATCCGGGAACAAGGTCAGCAGCTGTGAAGACCCTAAGTCCAGAGAGGCATGGAATGTTCTAGACTAGAGAGGGACAGTGTGAATGAGGGGGAACCCCGAGTGGGAAGAAGGGGGAAGCTATGTCATCCTGTGAGGGAACTTGTTGGCCTCTTTAGGGATGGGTTTTATTTCCCCACAAACCTCTGGGGACATATCTGGGGACACTCCCTTGAAGAGCCCTCTGAGCGGTCAGAGTGGCCACCTAAGAGGGGCTTAAGCAGTTTGGCTTGGGAATAGAGGTACGAGGGATGTGTCTAGAGGTGTGTGTCTGTGTGTAGAGAAAACAGGCTATTTTGGGTTATTCTATTGCTTTACTTGTGAGTCCACTTGAGGTGGCTTTGGAGGGAGTCGATGGAAAGTGGACTTCGGGTTGAACTCAACTTTCTGTGTGCCTTGCTGGGGGGCACGCAGAGCCTGGGAAGGATGGCAACACGGGGATGGAGCAGAGTGGGACTGGGGTCAGAGGTCAGCTGGACATCCGGGCACTGGACCAGCTGAACTGATTCCCAGGGTTCAGGGTGGCCTCCTAGTCAGTGAGGTTCTGGGAGGGTTGATCCAGTGGTGGGGGCTGTGGGCCTGAGCAGTGGGGGATGTGGGGGCTGCTGAGGGGGTCCCAGATGGTTGCAGTCACAGTTGGGGGCTGTCCACACATACGTGTGAGCCTGGGTTCTGTGGGGCCTTCAGGGGAGGGCCTTGGGTCCAGGCCCCTTGGCGTCGCTCTGGCTGTGGAGCTCAGCCTCTTTGTGGGTTCCTATAAGAAGCCCCCCACATGCTGCATTTTGCAGGTTTTGGTAGAATTTAGGCAGATCCCTGGGAAACCATAAACCACACAACACAGAGCCCTCGGGGCCCACCCGCGGATTTTGCTGCGTCTCTCCCCTCTCTAGTCCCGCCTCCGCCCTCTCTCCTTTTTATCTCCTCCTCTATCCTCTGTGCCTTCTCCTCTGAACAACAAAAAGTTTCTCCTTCGTATCCAAAGAGAATTTTAGGGCTGGCCACTTGTTTCTCGAGCAAGCTCTTGATGTCTTAAACCATACTAAACAGTGTATTGAAGTCCTTTTACCGCAAGAAATATAGAGATTTCCCCAAAGCCCTCCAGTAAAAAAAAAAAAAAAAAAAATCTCCATCTCATTCTTACACCAGAAACCAAAGTCATTCCTTGACCTTAAATCTGTACGTAGGAATCTTACTATGCCTCCTTTATTTTAGGCAGCCCTCCTGGTTTCTTTTTGTCCTTTTCCAAGAAATGGCAACCCACTCCAGTGTTCTTGCCTGGAGAATCCCAGGGACGGGGGAGCCTGGTGGGCTGCCATCTATGGGGTCGCACAGAGTCGGACACGACTGAAGCGACTTAGCAGCAGCAGCAAGAACAGATAAATGATGAGGTTAATACTGGAAAGAAGCCATAGTTAAACTGAGAGTTTTCCTTGAGTGAGTGATTTAGCAAGTTGGAAACCAACTGTACAGAGATTGCTTTATGTCTATAGCTTTTATCAAGTGTAACAATATGGCTTGTAATTTGAAGTGATCTTTATCATCTGCATGTATCTTGTGTAAAAACTTGTGAAATATGCATGTATTGAAAATAATTTTATCATGCCTTTTACCTAAATTTGTTTTGCTATTTATACTGTGTTTTTGGTGAGGGGAGACACTTTATTTGCAAAAACTTGATTAATATTATATTATTTTCATTAGTGTTATACTTTTATCAAAGCAAAGCTTTATTGATATCATTTATTGGTATTAGTTACATATAACATTATGATTTATATGTGTAAATTATATATCTCTATATAGGTTATATATTATTTCTGTGCTGTTAAAAAAAATCTATCATTTCTATGTGGGAATCACTAGTGATTAAGATTTGTGCTTCCCTGATGACTCCGCAGTAAAGAATCTGCCTGTAATGCAGGAGACACAGGTTTGATCCCTGGTTGGGAAGATCCCCCGGAGAAAGGAATGGCAACCCACTCCAGTATTCATGCCTGGAAAATCCCACAGACAGAGAAGCCTGGTGGGCTACAGGCCATGGGGTCGCAAAGGAGTCGGGTGTGACTTAGTGGCTAAACAACAGCAGCAAAAACGAATCCTGATTGGTGCTAATGCTTATTTGTTAGTGATTTGATTTCAGAAAGTCTGTAGTGAACAAGCTCTGAAATACCACCTGTCTGATATTCTGCCATGCTCCAGGCATGGGCCATACTTCTTATTTCATGCATAGTTAATCTATTTCATGGAAAAGCCTTAGAGTCATGATTTAAAATTTAAGTTGGAAAATTTATCTTAAGACCAGTTCTGTTTTTCCCCTTTCCAAGCTTAATGACCTCAAAGGTATTCTGAAAGAGATTGCTAATAAAATCAAATAAAAGCGCATGGACTCTGATGGAGAAAAATTTAATTCTAGCAAGGTAAGTCATTTTAATAGCTTTCTTCTTTGTTTGCTCTGAAAATTTACATATTTTGAGACTAATTCAAAATCATGATATTTTCTCAGTTATTTTATTTTCACATGTGATCAGATTTGCAAAATAACGCTGGTGTAAAAAAATCAAACAATCAAGGGATATAGAAAGGATACAGGTGGAAACCCACCTCCCATAACTCCCCCTCATGCCCTCACTCCAAGACGGTTCCCTGGTCCAAGGTGAGCACTGATAGCATCCTTTTGAAACTTTTTAAAAAAAAACTTTCAAGTTGTACAGCTATTTTGACATTAATTGAATCAAGATCAGACTATTCTAAGAGTTGGCCTTTTTTTTTTAACTTAGTTCTAGATCATGAGTGTCTTTACAGATCTGTGCTTCAAATACGCACCTCATTCTCATGGTGCTTCATTGATGATTATTGCTGTGGGGGATACACAGATGTCTGGGGCTTTTGGTTGGTTTATTTTCTCTCAACAAATGCATGTTGATCACATCTTACTACCAAAAATGTTTTAGTAAAGCTTTTAAGATTTGGGGGGCTTCCCTGATAATTCGGACAGGTGAAGAATCTCCCTGCGATGTTAGGAGACCCCTGGGTCAGGAAGATGCCCTGGAGAAGGGAATGGCTACCCACTCCAGGATTCTTCCCTGGAGAATTCCATGGATAGAGGAGCCAGGCAGGTTACAGTCCATGGGATCACAAAGAGTTGATTGAGCCACTAACGCTTTCATTCACTTTCAAGGTTTTTAGCAATAGCTCATTTGCACAATAAAAATGTAATTCAGTTAACTGGCAAAATTGAGCCCAAGGCTTTGCACCATGATCTGAGCATTTACTTTAATTAAGTTTTCTCATTACTTGTCCAAATGCCGAAACCAAATGTTAACAATGTTGTTAGGGAGTTGTAGAGCTCGGAGGAAACAGCTATAAGCATTCTATTTGATTGGAATTTTTTTGAGAAAGTGAATTGCATGGAATTGAAACACAATTAAGGCTCCCTTCCACCTTCCCTCTTTCCCTTTGTGTTTACTGAGCACCTTCTAAGTGCTGAGGCTCAGACTCTGATTTCTATCTTTGCATAAATCCTCACAGCAGAATTTCTGTTCACAGAGTGGCTGTGTTATAACGGTAACTGTGTTAGGACCCATTTGGTTTATCTGGTCACTCAACACTTTTCCTTGGGTTCTGACAATTACGGATCATGTTCTAAGCCTTCTACCCTGGAAGATCTCATAAGGGCAAGATTGGAGCATTTTTATTTTGTGTGAAGGCAGGCATAGCCTCACAAGTTGCTCAAGAAAACAAACCTTGTATATTTAGGAAGAATGCGTTTCAACTCTTCCATCATGGTGTTTCATGAACACAGTATTATACTTTACAATAAATTATAATTCGAATTTTGAAGCATTTGGTATTTTGTTTATGAGCTGAGCTGTAGAAAAAGCAATTAGGACATGATGAAACAATTCAAAATGATTAAAAAATCCATAGAGGTGTAATGATCAGAAAAGATATACTCATCCACCTCTTAAAGCTCTAATCTCATCTCGCTCTCTCTTTTTTTTTTTTTCCCAAAAATGTTGACTATGAGGAAAATGAGCACACAGACTGGTTTCTTAGCAACCTGCTCTTTGCTTAGACTTAATTTTTTTTTTAAGGTAGGGAGAGTTAATTCATTGGTGAATGAAGATGAATTGGGAGAAGGGCATTACTTCACGTCCATGTGGGCATCTGTGAGCTGGGGATGAGAAGAGCGTGAGAACACAGAAGCCCGAGATAGTCTTAACCACAGATATCTTTAGAAACAGTGTGCTTGGCACGTCCAGTTTGTTGGTATACTTTTTACTTCTGGGTAGAAGATCCATTTTCTTTTTTTGATGTCGTCTGTCTGGCATGTCCTTAAGAAGTTCACAGAAAATGTAATTTTATAGGCAACCACCTACATGCTGCTAAAATATATATTTTTTGATTTTTTAAATTGAAATATTGTTGCTGTATAATATTATATAAGTGTACAGTATAGTGATTTGCAATTTTAAAGGTTAATTCTTTAAAGGTTAACTCTATTTATAGTTATTATAAAATGTTGGCTACATTCCCCATGTTGTATAATATATCCGTGTAGGTTATTTTCTACCAATAGTTTGTACCTCTTACTCCCCTCCCCATATCCTGCCCCTCCCTCTCCCCACTGGTACATGGGGCTGAAATATTATTGTAGTGTCTCTCTGATACTGCTTTCTCTAGAGAGGTGAGGATATCTTTCCTAGGAGTAGGGGCAAGGAAGTGACTGCCAACTCAAGTGGGTGTAAGCTGGGCACCAGTGAAGGCAGAGCAGAAGAGGACATCTGGGGACAAGTCTTTATCAATTTGCCCATCGGGGCTCTCCATCTTGAATCAGCCTTGGATCCAATAACTTGGGATGAGATGTTTGGGTATAAATATTTCTTCCTCCCATGCTGAAATGGAAAGGAAGTAAGAACCAGGGTGAGAGAAAGCTATTTGTTTTCTCATACCCTTACACCTTCCCTGAGGACGGGATGGAGTGAAGGTGGGGTGGGGAGTACTTCCTTTGGGTTCCAGAAATTGTTTGATCCCTCCATAATCATCCATCCATTCTGGTGTTGGCTGCACTTCAACTCCAGCTCATCTCTTCAGTACATTATTGCAGTTCTTAATGTTATTATCAACTCATCCTTGTGCAGAAATCACTCAGCAAATAGGGCACTTGGAAGCTTTCTGGGTCTTATCTTTGAGTGAAGTCTCAACTATAGTCATTTTGTTTACATTGGCAAAGTGGTTAGAACTCACCCCTTTAAGGGAGAAAAAATGGTCATGTGATCGCTTCAGTACGGAAAGGCAGCGTCTCAATGCCTGGCTTAGGCATTCGGCCCTCTGTCAGTATGTCACCAGTGTGTTTCGAAGCCGACAGTGTCCAGAGAACAGAAGAGGGAGACGGCTTTTCACGCAGTCCTCTTCCTTTGTTTTCCCAGGTCACATCAGACGTCTACATGGCGAAGATTCAAGGGATCCTGCTGAACAGTTGCATCTTGACAACAGCTGTGTTCCTGACTAAGCGAGAATTGTTCAGGCCCCTGGGTGCACCGTGACGGCTTTAATCGCTCCAGTGTGCTCAGTCTGAGGATAAAATATGTCCCCGATTTCACTCAAGAAGACGGATGTAAAGGAAGAACATTTCCTGCCCGTGCTTACCCCCAGGCTGCCCTGTTGTTCTCCGCGGCATCTCCGGGGCCAGAACCTCTGTGGATGGTCTGAGCTGCCCGGTGTTCTCCCGTTTCCTCCTCTTGTCCTCCTTGGACCCATGCATGTTAGGGAACATCTCTCCTAGGAATAGCAGCCTGGTCCTGCTTTCTCTCCTGGATCCTCACTTTGTCTTCAACTGATTCTCTTTTGTTTGCTTTCTTTTTTTTTTTTGTATTATGTGACTAATTAGCTGTCATAGTGTTAAACGTTTCTGCAGTCAGGTCAGATTCTAAGAAGTGCTACAGCTAGAGGAATCTGCTTTTTTTCAGGAGAAACTCTTATCATTGCTCTCTATGATTTTAATCATTAAAGCAGATGATAAAGCATCGTCTTCCTGCACGTGCCCCAGGAACCCCACTTGACGGAAGTACCCCCTTCCTAGCAGTGCGAAAAGGCACCTGAAGACGACCTCCCCAGGGGCGCATCTGATTTTGTTTTCACTGAGTGTCCCTCTTGCTTATTGTTTTCCCATTATAAATAATTCATGGGTGTGATCGGAAATTCCTGGGTATTATACAAAACGTAGACTATGAGGAAAGTAGAAAATATAAACAGTCTCACTATCTGAAGATAATCACTGCTAACAAGTCAGGGTGTTTTTCCAGGTCTGTTTTTTTTTTTTTTTTCTCTATGCACGTTTTATGTCTTTTTAAAATTTTATATAAAGTCAGCATACCACATATACATTTTACATAAGCTTTTTCACTTACTATTTTATCCAAGATGTAGTCTTTATATACAGCCTTAAACTTTACATTAGCACTTGCATGCTAATCAGTCTCTAATGATTTCCACTATGTTGGTCACGGAAGGTGGTTTCTTGTTGGCCATGGGGTGAGCATCTATGTGTATGAATCTTTTTCCATAGTTGGGAAAACTTCCCATGGCTAGATTCCCAGGAATATGTACTTCTTGTCAAACTATTTCTAAGGTTATTTTCAGAAATGTTTAGCAAATAGGAATTGTTAGCTTGAAATCAGTTCAGTTCAGCTGCTCAGTTGTGTCCAACTCTTTGCGGCCCCATGGACTGCATCATGCCCGGCCTCCCTGTCCATCACCAATTCCCAGAGTTTACTCAAATTCATGTACATTGAGTCGGTGATGCCATCCAACCATCTCATCCTCCATCATCCCCTTCTCCTCCCGCCTTTAATATAAGTCTTATCAAACTATTTATAAGGCTTTTTCAAAAATGTTTAGCAAATGGGAATTATTAATGCAATACAGAACCTAGGACTCCTAAGATAAAATATTGCATCTAATCCTTAGTTTAGGAAGAAACCAGTATACTTATTTTAGTATTATAGAGGGTGAGGGCATTGGTATAGAATTCAAGGTATTATCTTATTGAATGCTTGTAGTCCCAGCTTTTTCTGGAAGTGGTGTTATCTTTGCGCAAAAGAAGTACATGAAGTTATTTAAACATCCGTGATTAGTTTTTCCACTTTGAATAGAATGTACTCAGTGGCTAAAGAAGAAAATCTTAGAAGGAAGCTATTAAATGATTATCTCATTAGAAAAACTACAAAAGCATGAACCAAAAAAATAGTTTTCTGTTTTGTCTGGGCAGTAGTTAAAATGACTCCTCACAACATTCATGATGTTTGTAGGGTATGAACACAAATGAAAGGTGTCTTTTAACCTAAACCTGTTTAATGACCTGACAAGGAATCTTAATGGTGGGGATGATCAATTCCTGGTATTGGATTCTGAAAGGTGGAATAAAATTTACTTGACAAAAATTGCCGATGAATGGAATTTTGAAGTTTTCTTTGTTAGCGAGAGAATTTCATTTTTCACCATGGCAACTAGAAGAACTGCTTTTTCTGAATCCACCAAGAAGAGGCTTGTGTTATCGCCATAGTGACTCGAAAAAAAAAACATTTAGCTCTGTCCACAAGACCACGTAGAGAATGACAACCATCCTAACCTTTTATCCTCAATTCAAATGGTGAATGTGAATAAAATCAGTAACTTGAAAACCTCCTAGAAGATGAGACTTAGCATAACTCTTGGCCGATCTCCTTAAATGTGCTTGTCTCTATGCTCACGTTTTCACAGACTGTGCTTTTGTTAGTGTAAGAAGTAGGCCGCGTGCACATCAACATCGTGAGTAAAAGCAACTGCCCCGTTGACGCTGATGACGGAGAGCTTGCTCGACGCTCGGAGTTCACTTGGAGGAGCTGCCCAGTGTCTCCAGCGCCGCTTGTCTGGCGGAGGTTTTCGCGTGGTTCCTCTCCGTGATCTCTGTCTAGGACAAGCCCTTGTTTTAGGTGTAGCTCATAAACCAGCGCGTCTTGGCTGTACCTGTAATCAAAGGTGCTGTCATTGTATGTGGTACTGAAGGTGTCCTGGGCGTGTGTGTATGGCTGCTGTTAGCCTCGCGGCTTGGTTCAAATGACTGTGTTGAATTAAATGAGGAGGAAATGTCATGGGTTGCCTTTGTCATTCTTTTGAGAGTGGAAAAAATATACAATCCCTCCCTTCAGATTGATTTCTATGGGGATCTGACTCGCAGAGTTACACGAGCTGACTTTGATAAGCAGATAACTCGGGCATTCGGACCGCATGCAAGCAGAAGGCTGTCCCCATGGTTCTGATTCTTGCCCTCAGGGTCAGGGTTGGGTCCATGGTCGCTTTTTGGTGCCCCCGGTTGGGCACCCATCTGCACCCCCAGGGTCTCCAGCTTCTGTGACTTGGAGACACCCTGCTAGGTCACCACCCTTCAGATATGTGTGGCTGTTTCTGAGCTTCCAGGGTCTCCTGTGGGCTCAGGATCTGTCCTGGGGCCAAGATGGTGCCTTATGTCCACAACCCCACATGCGATGGAGGCTGGGGCCCAGACCCGGTGTCCTTGCTGAAGGCAGAGTCCTCCAAAGCCACCTTGTTTCCAGACACAACTGGGGAACTCTGTCTCCCTCCTGCCGCCCCTCCCCTTTCATGGTCCATGTGGCGGACTGAACTCGGTGGCTGTCATGGACACAGCCTCTGCCCACAGCCTCCACCTCAAAAAGAAAAGGCTTAGGACTTGGGCCCTCTGTTGAGCTGGGGCCGGATTTTGGACACAAACATCCCATTGCCTTCCCTGACCACCCCACCCCAGCCCAGGCACATGTGGACTGGACAGGTCTCCATTCTCCTGAAGGTGGAAAACATGAGGGACAAAACGGCCTTCAGTGGCCTGTCCCATTCATCCATCAGACCTCGGTGGATGTTTCTGAACCATAGTTTAGGATCAAGCTGGTGCTTTGGGACTCCATGGGCTCATTTATAGCCTCAAATTTTTAATCAATGTTTTTCCCCCTGCAGAAGTCTTGTTTGAGTAGGAGAAGTTTCCCTTATTTTTCTCATAATGTGCAATGTGTTGTCAGTAAGTGGCCATTGTGAATACTTCCTAGGGATTAAGAATAAAATAAAAAATAAAAATAAATCAAAATAAGAAAGGAACAGGAGGCCCTGCTCTCCACCATCTTACAATCCATTAGAGGAGATAAAAGTGAAAGTGAAGTCGTTCAGTCGTGTCAGACTCTTTGAGATCCCAAGGAATGTAGCCCACCAGGCTCCTCTGCCCATGGAATTTTCCAGGCAAGAGTACTGGAGTGGATTGCCATTTTCTTCTCCAGGGGATCTTCCTGACCCAGGGATCGAACCCAGTTCTCCTGCATTGCAGGCAGACGCTTTACTGTCTGAGCCACCAGGGAGACAAGATTGATTAAAGATAAACAGGGACTTGATGCTTCCTGGTGCTGCTGCTGCTGCTAAGTCACTTTAGTTGTGTCCGACTCTGTGCGACCCCATAGATGGCAGCCCACCAGGCTCCGCTGTCCCTGGGATTCTCCAGGCAAGAACACTGGCGTGGGTTGCCATTTCCTTCTCCAATGCATGAAAGTGAAAAGTGGCTCAGTGCTAAAGAATCCACCTGCCAAGGCAGGAGACCTGGGTTTGATCCTTGGGTCGGGAAGGTCCCCTGGAGTAGGAAATGACTACCCACTCCGGTATTCTTGCCTGGAGAATCCCATGGACAGAGGAGCCTGGTGGGCTACAGTCCATGGGGTTGCAAAGAGTCGGATAGGACTGATAAGCACGCATGCGTGCATGATGCTGTGGGCAGTAAGCTGAGTGCAAAGGCCATGAGTGTGGACCCAGGAGGGACTGTGTGGGGTGAAGGGTCCAAAGACACCGGATCTTGCGGCAGAAGGAGGAGCCTGGCTTCCCCCGAATCCCTCTGTGTTTGTATCAAAGAAATGCCTTGAGAAGCTCCCTGGGGTAGACAGCGAGACCCAAGTAGCTGAAGCCAGTCACTGACTGCTGTTTACCAGCAGGGCTGAGGTGTTTGCAGTTGCTGGAGAGGGGTGGTGGATTGTGGCAGGTTTATTGAGATGGGGACAGAGAAGAAAGGTGCAGGCCAGGAAGCGTGTGTTAAGGGGTGTGTAGGGCGCTGTTCTTGGGAGCGCCTCTTTATGTTGGTACTAATCATCAGGAAAGAAATACCAACCAGGAAGGAATCGTGGCAGCAGACAGAGAATACATGCAGGGACCATATCGCACCTGGAGCCACCCACGGGCTCGCGTCACACTGGACCGCTGCAACATCCTTCTACGTGTCTCCATCACAGCACCCCCTCTTCCTGATCCTTGGCCCTGCCTGAGAGTCATCTTCCTGACACTCCCCACTGAGCATCCCGTGCCCTGCTCATGAGTCTTCGATGGTTCCCCACTGAATTCCTGCCCAAATCCCAAAAAAGGGAGCTTATGACTTGGGCAGCCTGGCCCCCACCCACCTCTGCAGACACATGATGTGACCTCCTGGCCTAGTTCCCAACCTCCAGGAACATGTGGCTCTCCTGGTCTGAGTCAAATGTTGTGTCTTCCTCCCAGCCTGTTTCTTACCACTGACCACCCAGCATCCTGTATCCCAGGAAAGCCACACTGCTTCTGCGATTTTGCTATGTGCCTCAATGGATCGTTTACTAGGGAACAGAAATTTGGGACACATTTACCTTGCTGTGAATCCTAGCTCCACTGCTTTCTGGCTGTGTGACTTTGGGAAGGTTACTTAAACTTTCTGTGCCTCAATTTCAGTTCAGTGCAGTCACTCAGTCGTGTCCGACTCTTTGCGACCCCATGAACTGCAGCACACCAGGTGTCCCTGTCCATCACCAACTGCTGGAGTCTACCCAAACCCATGTCCATTGAGTTGGTGATGCCATCCAACCATCTTATCCTCTGTCATCCCCTTCTCCTCCTGCCCTCAATCTATCCCAGCATCAGGGTCTTTTCAAATCCATCAGCTCTTAGCATCAGGTGGCTAAAGTATTGGAGTTTCAGCTTCAACATCAGTCCTGCCAATGAACACCCAGGACTGATTTCCTTTAGGATGGATTAGTGGGATCTCCTTGCAGTCCAAGGGAGTCTCAAGAGTCTTCTCCAACACCACAGTTCAAAAGCATCAATTCTTCTGCACTCAGCATTCCTTATAGTCCACCTCTCACATCCATACATGACCACTTGAAAAACCATAGCCTTGACTAGATGGATCTTTGTTGACAAAGTAATGTCCCTGCTTTTTAATTTGCTGTCTAGGTTGGTCATAACTTTTCTTCTAAGGAGTAAACGTCTTTTAATTTCATGGCTGCAGTCACCATCTGCAGTGATCTTGGAGCCTAAAAAACTAAAGTCAGCCACTGTTTCCCCTGTTTCCCCATCTATTTGCCATGAAGTGATGGGACCGGATGCCATGATCTTCATTTTCTGAATGTTGAGCTTTAAGCCGACTTTTTCGCTCTCCTCTTTCACTTTCATCAAGAGGCTTTTTAGCTCCTCTTCACTTTCTGCCATAAGGGTGGTGTCATCTGCATATCTGAGGTTATTGATATTTCTCCCGGCAATCTTGATTCCAGCTTGTGCTTCTTCCAGCCCAGCGTTTCTCATGATGTACTCTGCATATAAGTTAAACAAGCAGGGTGACAATATACAGCCTTACGTACTCCTTTTCCTATTTGGAACCAGTCTGTTGTTCCATGTCCAGTTCTAACTGTTGTGACCTGCATACAGGTTTCTCAAGAGGCAGGTCAGGTGGTCTGGTACTCCCATCTCCTTCAGAATTTTCCAGTTTATTGTGATCCACACAGTTAACGGCTTTGGCATAGTCAATAAAGCAGAAAGAAATGTTTTTTCTGGAACTCTCTTGCTTTTTCAATGACCCAGTGCCTCAATTTACTCATGTGTAAAATGACCTCTTTCCCTTCAGAGAGGTGGAAGGGTTAAATGAGGTAAGTTTAGGCGTGCTTAGGTCCAGGCTGGCGCTTCTTCACTGCTCTGTGAAGGCTTGTTGTTTTCCAGTCGCTAAGTCGCGTCCAACTTTTTGTGACCCCATGAACTGCAGCGTGCCAGGATTCCCTGTCCTTCTCTATCTCCCAGAGTTTGCTAAACTCATGCCCATTGAGTCAGTGATGGTATCCAATCATCTCATCTTCTCCCATCCCCTTCTCCTTGACCTTCAATAATTCCCTGCATCAGAGTCTTTTCCAATGGGTTGGCTCTTTGCATCAGGTGGCCAAAGTATTGGAGCTTCAGCTTCAGCATCAGTCCTTCCAATGAATGTTCAGGGCTGATTTTCTTTAGAAGTGACTTTCCCCCTTCTGTTTACCATGAAGCAATTCAGTGAAGATCAGCACTCTTTCCTGTTACCACTCTTAGTTTGTTCCTTTGTTCAAAATCTCCCCACCTCTCCTATTCTATCGTCAGGGCCCAACTTGGGAATCGCCTCCTCCAGAAAGTCTGCCTTGACCCCGCACTCCCGGAGAAGCTCTGTCCTGAGAGAGTCTCCCAGCTTCTCTACCTCCTGGCCGTGCGGACGATATGAGTTCCTATGGGTCACCGGAGTGCTGGAGGGGACTTCTCGAGGCCACAGGCCCTGGCCACGTCCCCACCCAGCCACCCAGGAGCTGGAGGGTGAGCACCTCACTCGCTGACCCCCTGCTTGGATGGGCATCCTGGCTAGGAACCTGTGGTTAGCAGTATCCACCATGGTGCACTGTGGGTCTCACTCCCTCTCTCACTGTGGCCTTCCAGAGGCAAGGGTTTTGTGTCCCCACTGTGTTTGGCTCACTGCATCTGGACGATGCCCAATCTATTGTAGGAGCTCAATCAGACACCTGTGCTGTTGGACTAAACTAGTCACCATTTTCCATGTGCCCTGTGGTCTCCTTATCAGTCCGTTCCTCCTCCCTTCTTGGCTGGTTAGAATGACTCATCCCTTCTCAGGTGGCTCAGTGGTAAATAATCTGCCTACTAACGCAGGAGATGCAAGAGACGTGGGTTTGATCCCTGGGTCGGGAAGATCCTATAAAGTAGGAAATGGTAAACTGTCCCAGTATTCTTGCCTGGGAGATCCCATGGACGGAGGACCCTGGTGGTCCATGGGGTTGCAAAAGAGCCAGACGGGACTGGGCAACTGAGCACATACACACACTTCCCTAATTAAGTGCCATCCTGCCCTTTCCTTGCACCACAGGCAGAGGTCACCAGTCCTTCCCATGTGAGTTTGGAACCTGACTTGTAAACTTGACTGCAGCCCTCCCAGCCTATCCATGAGATGTCATGGCCATTGTGTAGAAATCTGTCCTCCCACGGGTTTAGGAGCTCTTGTAGGAAAAAGATCTGGTCTTTTTAAGGATTTCATTCATTTGTGCTTGCAGACACACACACTGTGTGCCTCACCATGCCTGGATATTACAGAAACCCTGTCCCCAGGGATCTTCCTGTCTGCAGGGAGTCCTGAGACTTGGGGGCTGATGGAGGCTGTAGTACAAGGATCCAGGGGGCAGGTATGAGGGCCTCTCAACCTAGCTCTGGGGGGAGAGGCAGGAGGGATTCCTCAGAACCAGCAAAGTGATAGAGAGGGTTAATCCAGGACAGGAGGGGAGTGTCTAAAGCAGAGGGGAGACACACAGCAGCAGGGACGTGGTGCAAAGCAGGAACTTGAACCAACTCAAGTATGAATGCTGAGTTGCTTCAGGTGCATCTGACTCTATGTGACCCCATGGACTGCAGCCCACCAGTCTCCTCTGTACATGGGGATTCTTCAGACAAGAATACTGGAGTGGGCTGCCACTTCCTTCACAAGGGGAATCTTCCCGACCCAGGGAAGCCGGAATCAAAGCCGCGTCTCTTCCGTCTACTGCATCGGCAGGCAGTAGAAGCAGGCAGGGAAGCGCTGCCTGGGAAGCCCTTGAACCAGCTCACCTGGGCCCAAATCCTGACCCTGGAGTACACTTGGACCTGACCTGGCAAGAAACCCCGACCCACAGGACGTTAGCCTTGAACCTGTGGGTCCCTTATTAATTTCCTTTAAATTCTGGATTCTGTGTTCTCCGCAAAATGCTTCACCATGTGGCGATCATGTGAAATTCACCCTTACATGTCGGGAAAGTTTAGCTGGGGAAGACAGCAACTAGCAGATACCTCCAGGGAGCCATGCTCATGCAGGCAAAGAGGAGGGGGGCTTCCTGCAGGGCACAGGGGACCGGCATGGGGGGCCACTGTGACACGTCTCCTTCCCACCCTCAAGCCGGAGTGCGTTTTTCACACAGACACAGAAAGGAGCACTTGCTTTTAGTTTGTGTGTTCATTTGCTCAGCTTTTGTGACCCTACGGACTGTAGCCCACCAGGCTCCTCTGTCCATGGGATTCTCTAGGCAAGAATACCGCAGTGGGTTGCCATTTCCTACTCCAGGGGGGTTTATTTTAAAAATAAGCCAAAAAGGATGTAGCTCCCAAATTGAGATTTAATATATTTGTATACACACACACACACACACACACACACACACACATACATAGTTCTGAGGTAGGAGAATAGCATTTGCAGTGATTTTGTGCACATGAATATAAAACCTCACGTGCTCCTCTGCCTTTCTGCTGTTGTGTTAGTGTTAGTCGCTTAAACGTGTCTGACTCTTTGTAACCCCATGGACTGTAGCCTACTAGGCTCCTCTGTCCATGGGGTTTCGCAGGCAAGGATACTGGAATAGGGAGCCATTCCCTCCTCCAGGAGATCTTCTTGACCCAGAAATCGAACTCGGATCCCCAGGCATATTCTTTACCATCTGCTGCTGCTGCTGCTGTTGCTGCTAAGTCGCGTCAGTCGTGTCCGACTCTGTGTGACCCCATAGACGGCAGCCCACTAGGCTCCCCTGTCCCTGGGATTCTCCATCTGAGCTGAGTACAAATGAACAAACTGTGTTCCAGTGCTGCAGTGACCCCAGCTGAAGAGATGTGAAGCAGCAATGGTCTCTGTCCCCGTTTCCTGTCCCCCTGCCTCCTCCCCCTGCACCCCTGCCCAAGCCTTCTCCTGCCTTTCCCTTCCTCATTGTCTCTCTCCTTCCAGCTCAGCGCTGGCAGATGACTCTGATGTCTACTTAATTTTTCTTGGAGATGGGTGAAGAACAAGAGCGAAGCTGCCCTTCCACGCTGACAGAGAGGCTTTTCGCCTCCAATTTCACCTCTCACGTCCCCTGGTTCAACCTCCGGGCACAGACAACCCCCACTCCCCACCCCTTGCAAAGTGAAAATCCCCCGGGCGCCCTCAGCTTTGCCTTGAATCTGCTCGCAGAAGCTGCCAAGCTCTCTTGTTATTCCAGAAATGGATTTTCTTTCAAGCTCCACTGTCAGTTTCTTTCAGGCAGATCAGGCGATTTATGGATGCTTAAGGAGCCGTGTGCTGTCAGTGACCCAGAACGGAAGACACTCAGGAGTCCTGGCTCTGGTGGCAGGAGGGCGGGGGTCATCAGCACACTCACAGGGTTTCCCTAACAGCCCACCTCCTTGGGGAGACCCCAGGCACAACCTGCATTCTCTCTCCCCGCAGGCCCCACGCTGTCTACCCACCAAAGCCCCAGCCTCTGACCCCCGCTGTCCTTGGAGAGTCTGGAAACAAGAGACTTTCATGGCAAATGAGGGTTGTTTCCAGGTCAGGAGAGTCATTTCCTTTCCACTCCGGAGAGCACTCGGCGTTCCGGCTCCAGAAACCTGGGCCGTGTTCCTTCCTCTTGAGCTTCCCTCTGATCCGCCTGAAATGAGGCGACACCATTTCTCCCCTGATTAAGCAAAGAGAGGCTTTCATTTTCAGACTTGTGGTGCATTTGACTTGGAGGGAAGCATTTGGAGGTTTGGCAAGGGGGAGATAAATTCACTTTCGTCAAGCACTCACTGCCTGCTTCTGGATGCAGTGTGCCCAGATTAATTCTCAAAGAACGAGGACACCTGTGGGTGAGCAGCTGCCTTTAAACCTCTCTGGGCTTTGGGCTCCTCATTAGAGGGAGGAGAAGTTGAGCTTCATTGCTCCCCAGGCCCTCCCCTCTCTGAAACACCAGCCCCCTGGGTAGATGAGCAGAGCTTGGCTTTGGCCAGAATGATGATGGATTTTCTCTTCTGGGTCATTTCGATGGCTTTGAGCTTATTTCTGTAAATGTGTCTGATGAGGGGGTGGATATGAACTGAGGAGTGCTGGCAATGATCTTCCCTCTCACCAGCCGCCCAGGCTTCGGAGGCTTCCTCAGGCCACCTCTTGTAGGAAGGCTTACGGTGACAGGACTATGCAGGGATGGACACAGGCAGGCTAGTGGGAGGGAGGAGGGAGCCCGGATGTGAGCGAGTGTTTACAGAGTCTGAGAGAGACTGAGGTCCTGGCCTGTGTGTATGTGTTTGTGTGTTTGAATGTGTGTGAAGCATGTGAATGCATATGTATGCACATGTGTGTGCATGTGAACACATATATATGAGTGTGCTTGTGTGTATGCCTGCATATGTGTGTGCCTGTGCACACACTTGTGTGCCTGTATGTGGGCACCATGTGCACGTGTATGCATGGAATGTGTGCATGCGTGTGTGAACACACATGCACACACGTGTATGCGTGAGTGCGTGCGACAGCACATGCATGTGGGAACATTCATTCACATGTGTGCACATGTGTATGCGAACACGTGTGCACACATATACATGTGTGCACATGTGCATGCATGTGTGGACATGTGCTTGTGCATATGCACATTGTAGGTATGTGTGCCTGTGCATGTGTGTAAACACACACGTGTGTTCATGTGTATGCGTGTGTCTGTGCATGCACACAGAAACCAGCTGGCACCCTCCTTGCTTTCCTCTGTCCCACTTGTTCTCTGCAGTGGCTGCCTCCAGACACACTCTCCTGGAAACCTCTGGCTCCCCTTGACTCCATCTCCTTCTTTGCCCTTGGTCAATAGCCTTCCTTCCTCCTCCCACCCCCATTCCCATGGGCTCACTCGGCCACCCTCTTCCAGATTTGCGGACACCCTGACACCCACCGAGGGGCCTACCTTCCCGCTGCCCTTTGTCTTCTCCAAGTCAGTTCCTTCCTCCTGTGCTTTGGACTCCATCCTGTGCTTGCGCTTCTCAGGAACCTTCTAGGGCTGGTTACTCTTCCTCCTCACTTTCCTTTTACCCCTTCTTTTCTCAAGGGGATTCTCCCCACTGGAAGTGTTTCTGCTTGCTTCCATATTTCCTGTCCTCAGAATCGAGCCCTGCTGCCCTCCACCTTCCGCGGCCCTTCTGTTTCCTCCCTCTCACCGCCTGAAACCTCACAGAGGTGCCGGGACTCTTGGGCTCTGTTCCCCACCCCTCACACGTGACTGAGTCTCCCCCAGCCGTCTTCACACCCCTCCGCTTGCATGGACCACCAGTGGGCTCCAGTCTTCCATCCACAGGCGTTTGCCAGTCTTCCTGTGACCTCGCTCCTCCAGGCTTTCTGGAACCCCAGTCCAGGCTTCTCCCTGACTCGATAAGCACCCTCGCAGTTGCCTTTAAGACTTGTCCTGCTCTGCTCATCTGTCCACACTGGCTTTCCCAGGCTCCATCCTTGGCTCTCTCCTTCTGTACTTGGGTTCCCTCCTTCACACCCCGGCTTCAGTTAGCGTCCAGATGATGTCAGTGCCCAGGTGCATGGCTCCAGCCTGTATTTCCCACCTGAGCTCATACCTGCTCATCCCACTGCCTGGCTAGCCTTTCTCCTTACCTTCACTAATATTTCCTGTGATAGTGCCGGACAGAAATTCTAGCATCATCACTGATGATCTGTTTACTCCCAAGTCATAGCCTGTCCTTTGTACCCCCTAAGTATCTGGAGTCTAACCATGTCCCTTCTTCTCCACTGAAATCCAACTTCTTCTCGCTTTACCATTCTCATCCAAGCCACTGTTTTCTCTGCCTGAACCACGGTCATAGATTCTGATGACCTGATCATCTCCTCTAAATCCTTCTCTGCATCGACACCAAAGTGATCTCTTCAGAATGAAAACCTGCTCATGCGATGCTCTTGTTCAAAACCCTCATATAGTGCCCCATTGCTCTTGGGATAATGACCCAAGTTGGTAGCAGTGCCTGCAAAGCTCAGCCTGCTCTGGGCCCATTAATCTCGGTAGAGCATCATCTGAAACATGCTGCCCTCTCCCTGAACTCTGAACCTCTCAGATCCTCAGATGGCACTATTAAAAAAAATTACTGGAGTACAGCTGCTTTACAATGTTTTGCTATTTTCTGCTCTACCGCAAGTGAATCAGCCATACGTATACACATATCCCTTTTTTGGGTTTCCTTCCCATCAGGTCACCACAGAGCACTGAGTAGAGCCTCTTGTGCTGTGCAGTAGGCTCTTACTACTTACCGAGTTTATACACAGTAGTGTGCAGAGGTCAGTCCCTCATCCCCTCTTTCCATCCTCGGTGTTCACACATTTGTTCTCTATATCTGTGCCTCTATTTCTGCTTTGCAGACAGGTTCACCTGTAGCATTTTTCTAGAGGGAAAGGGAAAGTGAAAGTGAAAGTGAAGTCTCTTAGTCGTGTCCGACTCTTTGTGACCCCATAGACTGTAGCCGACCAGGCTCCTCTGTCCATGGGATTTTCCAGGCAATAGTCCTGGAGTGGATTGCCATTTCCTTCTCCAGGGGATCTTCCCAACCCAGGGCTTGAACCCAGGTCTCCCGAATTGTAGACAGACGCTTTACCATCTGAGCCACCAGGGAAGTCAATTTCTAGACGGAAGTGGGATGCAATTAATGATCAGTCTGCAGCAACTGGCTGAAAGAGACAACAGTCATGGGAAAACCGTACTATTCACCCACTCACAGGGGACATCTGCCCTCTGACTCCGGGGCCTTTGCTCGCTCTGTCTCATCTGTCTGGGAGTCTCTTTCTTGCCACATCACACTTTTGTAGTATCCACTATGATATGTCTCTGTGGTGGCACTGAGCCCTCCTCAAAGGGTCTTCATCACTGTTGCCATTTTGCATGCCTTTATGTGATCCTGAATGTATGATTATCTTCCTGGCTAAAAGTGTAAGCTCCCTGCAGTCAGGAACCATGTCAAGATTTGCTCCCAGATGTATAATCAGCAAGCAGCTCAGTGCCTGGCATATAATTGCTAAGTGATGTCCAGTGTGTGAGCGAATGGATAAATCAGGTAATTTCTGGGAGACAGCAATGGATACATTGGTTTCTCATGAGTCTGCACTTTTGCCTCTGTTTCTATTTGTTCAGGGATTTTCATATGAGGAACAGCCTTGGAGACAGAAGTAATATCTCCCTTTAGAAAAAAGAACAGGCCCACTAACACTCTGTATAATAAAGATAATATCCTCTGGAAAAAAGTGGCAGGCATGCTCACTGCCCCTTAGAAAAGCCTCGGGTTCTCTAAGATCTTCTTCTGTAATGTGGTTGACCTTGTGTGCAGGTATCACCTGGCTCTTTTTCATGTTGCCTTTGGGAATCAGGGCTCAGGTTACTGAAGCAACAGATGTAGATACCCTGGCTACTGCTGTGAGTGATGTAGCCTCACCTCTGACGCAGGAGTATTGGGTCTTCTCTCAGCATCCATCTCAGCTACATGTTGGGAAAAACTTCAGACTTTTCCCAGGGCCTGACATTAACTAGAGTCCCAGGTGGTGCAGTAGTAAAGAATCTGCCTGTCAGTGCAGGAGATGCAGGAGACACAGGTTTGAGCCCAGGGTTGGGAAGATTTCCTGGAGAAAGAAATGGCAACCCACTCCAGTATTCTTGCCTGGGAAATCCTGGGGACAGAGGATCCTGACAGGATACTGTCGATGGGGTCACAAAAGAGTTGGATACAACCGAGCATACCCTATTCTAGGCATAATGAACATGAAAAGCAATTCTATTTTATCCATTTTGCATGTTTCTTGGATTTCAGTATCAAGATGTGAAGAAATGAAATGTGAATGCTTTGAGGACCATCTGTTTATTCCTTCCACACAAATAATATCCTTGAAATACTCTCTGAGCCAACAAAGGTCCATCTAGTCAAAGCTATGGTTTTTCCAGTAATCATGTATGGATGTGAGAGTTGGACTATAAAGAAAGCAGAGAGCCAATGAATTGATGCTTTTGAACTGTGGTGTTGGAGAAGAATCTTGAGAGTCCCTTGGACTACAAGGAGATCCAACCAGTCCATCCTAAAGGAAATCAGTCCTGAATATTCATTAAAAGGACTGATGCTGAAGCTGAAACTCCAATACTTTGGCCACCTGATGCAAAGAACTGACTTGTTGGAAAAGTCCCTGATGCTGGGAAAGATTGAAGGCAGGAAGAGAAGGGGATGACAGAGGATGAGATGGTTGGATGGCATCCCCATCTAAATGGGCATGAGTTTGGGTGAATCTGAGAGTTGGCGATGGACGGGGAGGCCTGGCATGCTACAGTCCATGGGGTTGCAAAGAGTCAAACATGACAGAGCGACTGAACTGAATTGAGACCCTCTGAAGCCAGTAATGGTTTTCATCTCTTTCTTGCATATTCTCTTTTTCTCCTTCTAATCTTGCAATTTTTTCCCACCTAGATCTTTAGTCTCTATTCTCTTCCAAGCGGTTAAACTAATTTCTCCCACACTGCTATCCAGATTTTATAGACGACTCTGAAAGAGGACATGCAATCAGGGTTTAGTAAAGCATCAGAGAAAAAGCTCTGGGCCAGAAGTTAGGAGACAGCTTTGACATGCATTAGGAGTAATTGGTTATGGACAACTGGGCAGGTTGCAGAACTTGTTTCCTCATCTGGACTCCCTCCCTCACTCAACAAGTCACTTATCGAATTATTTGCAATAAATGACTTTGTTGCTGCCTTCATAGGACTTGTCCTCTAATGAGGGAGGCAGACAAGAGAACTCAAGATCTTCCCCCGGTGAACAGTGTGACATCATAGGAAATCCTGGAGAGCCACTGTGGAACCCTGCAGTGGGCAGAGGAAGGTGTTCTGCCAGGGTGAGCCGGGGCCTGAGCCCAGTCTGCTCAGGTGACTGGCCATGCAGAAAGCCAGGACAGGGGTTTTAGCCAAAGGAAGCAGTCCCTACAATTTCTACTGAGTCTTTCCCTTACCATCCTTGCTTGCCAGGCTCTGCCTCTATGATCAAACCTCTAGTGCTAGTCTCCCTCCCAGGGGAGAATCTTTATCACCCCTAGGGCCACGTGTACCTTGTGGACAGCAGTGTGAGGCTACTGTGAAGGGCCCAGCCCCGCTCCGCCATAAGCCTACTGTCTGGACTCAGCCTTCTTGTCTGCCTAAAGGGGATCCTATTAGCATCCCCCATGGGGTGGTCATGCTTCCCTGATGGCTCAGCTGTAAAGAATTTGCCTGCAATACAGGAGATGTAGGTTTGATCCCTGGTCTGGGAAGATGCTCTGGAGGTGGAAATGGCAACCCACTCCAATATTCTTGCCATGAACCGAGGAGGCTGGTGGGATACAGTTCATGGGGTCAAGAAAGAGTCGGACGTGACTGTGAGACTGAGAACGCACACGACAGGTGGTTGTGGGACGTGAGGGCTTGACACAGACCTTGGAGAAAGGCAAGCGTCCAAGTGCCTGCATCCAGATGGGGGTGGGGAAACTTGGAAGTTATTCATGGCCTCTAGTCCCATCACTTCACGGCAAATAGAAGAAGGAATAGTAGCAGCAGTGATAGATTTTCTTTTCTTGGGCTCCAAAATCACTGCAGATGGTGACTGCAGCTATGAAACTAAAAGGTGCTTGCTCCTTGGAAGGAAAGTTATGACCAACCTAGACAGCATATTAAAAAGCACAAATATCACTTTACCAACAGAGGTCTGTGTAGTCAAAGCTAAGGTTTTTCCAGTAGTCATATATGGATGTGAGATTTGGACCATAAAGAGGACTGAGCATTGAAGAACTGATGCTTTTGAACTGTGGTGCTGGAGAAGATTCTGGAGAGTCCCTTGGACTGCAAGGAGATCCAACCAGTCCATCCTAAAGAAAAGCAACCCTGAATATTCATTGGAAGGACTGATGCTGAAGTTGAAGCTCCAGTACTTTGCCACCTGATGCAAAGAGCTGACTCATTTGAAAAGACCCTGATGCTGGGAAAAATAGAGGGGAGGAAGAGAAGGGGAGACGGAGGATGAGATGGCCAGATAGCATCACCGACTCAATGGATATGAATTTAAGCAACCTCTGGGAGATAGTGGAGGACAGAGGAGCTTGGCATGCTGCAGTCCATGGGGTTGCAAAGAGCTGGACAGGACTTAGCCACTGAACAAAAACAACTTTCTTTTTCGCCTTTTTGAGAACACAAGCATTTCCCCAGTTGGCCTAGCATTTCCATCTGCCTGGGGTGGGAAGAGGGAGCCCAGATCAGAAACATATCAGCATCCTGCAGGGAGGCAGAGATAATTCCCAGTTTCTAACATGCATAATAGGATTAGGGAGTAAGCAGTTAGCTTTGGAAGGCAGAATACTGTCTAGAGGTGGAATTTACAAATTCTATTATTCTCCTGTTTTGACTCTTCACCCCACCAGTGTTTAGAAGGAAGACAAGAGTGATTCAGGGCATCTGGTGAGAATAAGCAAGACTGTCAGTATTATTTGCATCTATGTGAGTCAATAGGAAGAGTTTAACAGCCTCAGTCACCTGGTGTTGGCTGACCTGCCAGGAACCAGCAGGGAGACAGAGCCATGCTGGCCCCAAATAGGTCCCATTCCTTCTGTCCTTCAAACAAGCATATGCTTGGAAAATGCTTGTCATGAAAATATCCATATCTCATCAGGTAGAAAAAAATTAATATTTCTGATTCATTTCAGAGAGGTACAAACAATCTCAAGAATTTGGAAAAATTATTTTAAATAAATCTTTGGAGTGCATTCAGTGATTGAGCCTGCAAACAGGTCCTCTGATTTACATTTTTAAAATAAAAGTGTGTTGTTTTAAAATTAGCTTTATTCCAGTCTCAGAGAAATGGCATTATGCTTCCCAGGGGTTGGCACATGGCTAGATATGGTTAATGGAAGGGTAAAAGCTTGCAAATCATTCTTTTTGGGGGCTTACTGAGTTCTTTAGTTTTCTTTGCTCTTAAGCGATGCTTATGTGTTGGTTGTGAAAATGGAAACAGACTCAGGATTTGCTCCAGGGCTGAGCACTTGGAGTTGTGTGGCAAAGATGCCAGTAATGCAAATCATCTCTCTCCTCCCTTTTCTGCAGAGAAAGATGACATGGAAGAGGGCGTGACAACCCACTCTGGTATTCTTGCCTGGAGAATCCCATGGACGGAGGAGCCTGGTGGGCTTCAGTCCATGGGGTCGCCAAGAGTCAGACACGACTGAGAGGCTTCTCTTTGTTTCACTTTCTCTTTGGGACTCTCCATTAAAGGGTTGCCCTCCAGCACACCCCACTGCCAACACACACAGAATTGTCATCCTGGAGATGCCCTTTATCTCAAAACTTTGGAACATTAAACCCCTGGTTCCTGCAACTCAACTTGGCAAAGATTATTATCCCTACCTCTGTAACTATTCTCCTAATTAGTGGATTGTATTTCCTAGGCTTCTTTGCAATAGGTGCGCTCTATAACTTACTTTTGGCCAATGAGATACAAACAATAATGTATGTTAACTTCGGAAAGTGTCCTTAAAGAGAAGAGGCTCACCCTTTTCTGTCTTTTTCTTCATCAGACTGCGTGTAATAGAATGTGATGGCCGGAGTTTCTGCGGGCATTTGGATCATAATGACAAGGATATTTTGAAGAGGTCTAGGCCCCTAATAATCACAGCACCACAAACCAAGCACTAGTCTGTTAATTGCCACATCTTTATTTTTTAGTGTGAGAAATATACTCTCATCTGGCATTCAATCTAGTATTAAACTTTTGGTCACATGAGGTTCAAACTGGTCTTTTTGCTCAGTTAATTCCTTTGTTTTGGTGAAGCACATCCTCTTAGCTGTGGCTTGGTCAGGAAACAGAAGCAATTCATATCCGTGTATGAAGACTTTTAATACAGTAAAGAAACTGCCAAAACGTCACAACTTTTATGAAAATTAATTCCAAATGGATTAACTAATTAAGTATAAATAAGGAAATCTAACACGTGGGTAAACATTGATGTGATTCTAAGCTGGAGGAAGGCCTTCTAAAGATGACAGTGATAGGAATCATGTTGAATGGGTTTAAAATAAAAATAGGAAATGAAAAGTAAAATCATTTGTGATACATGGAACACCAAAAATAAAATAATAAATAAAAATAAATAGGAAGCATTAAAACTCAGAGTTGCTCATTAGAGTTCTTTCCTTTCACCACGATTTCTCAGCCTTGGAGCTATTGACATTTTGGACTTGGATTCTCTGTTATGGGACTCTGTCCTGTGCCTTGTAGGGTGTTCAATAGAATCTTTTGCTTCTATCCACTAGAGGCCCACTACAACCTCTCCCCTAGTTGTTGACAACTAAAATTATCTCCAGATGTTGTGAAATGCTGGGGGTAGGGGGGCAAGCTGACCCCCAACTGAGAACCACTTGAGTGTTCATCAGAATCCCCTGGAGGATTTGTGGAACACTGATGGCTGGTTCTTCTCTCTAGGGTGGCTGACATAATAGGTCTGGGTTGGGGTTTGAGAATTTACATTTTCAGTAAGTTGCCATGTGATGTTGAAACTGCTGGCCCAGGAAACACCCTTTGAGAACTGATTTCTGCCACTTTGCTTGCAAATAAATATGCCATCCCCTATAAAATAAAAGTAACAATAATATTGACGTTTTCAGAACATGGAAAAAGACAGCGGAGTTCAGGAGTTTAGAAACCAGGCTATTAGAAGAAATTGGAAGACAGCTGCAAAATTTGTGGTTTATGGGTTGGATGAAAATATGGTTTATGCTTGGTCTTCCCGGTGGTGCTAGTGGTAAAGAAACCACCTGCCAATGCAGGAGACATAAGAGACCTGGGTTCAATTCCTGGGTCAGGAAGATCCCCTGGAGTAGGGCATGGCAACACACTCCAATATTCTTGCTTACAGAATCCCATGGACAGAGAAGCCTGGTGAGCTATAGTCCATGGGGTCACAAGCAGTTGAACATGATTGAAGCAACTTAGCATGTACACACATGGTTTATGCTCACTCTAAAATTAGTGATTTTTCTCAAATAATATTACTGTAAGGATGACCACAATGAAAAGAAACTGTCTCAAGAGAAATGATAAAGGTAATAGCAATGAATCTTTTTAGTCTTTGATGGATGTCATACATCTTTATTCAACTTTTCCAAATTGCTCATTAAGCTTCAATGATAAGAAGTTTTATACCAATTTCCAGAGGCCACATATAGAACTACCTTATGACCCAGCAATCCCACTGCTCGGCATACACACCGAGGAAACCAGAATTGAAAGAGACACGTGTACCCCAATGTTCATTGCAGCACTGTTTATAATAGCCAGGACATGGAAGCAACCTAGATGTCCATCAGCAGATGAATGGATAAGAAAGCTGTGGTACATATACACAATGGAGTATTACTCAGCCATTAAAAAGAATACATTTGAATCAGTTCTAATGAGGTGGATGAAACTGGAGATGATTATACAGAGTGAAGTAAGCCAGAAAGAAAAACACCAATACAGTATACTAACACATATATATGGAATTTAGAAAGATGGTAATGATGACCCTGTATGTGAGACAGCAAAAGAGACACAGATGTATAGAACAGACTTTTGGGCTCTGTGGGAGAGGGAGAGGGTGGGATGATTTGGGAGAATGGCATTGAAACATGCATAATATCATGTAAGAAATGAATCGCCAGTCTAGGTTTGATGCAGGATACAGGATGCTTGGGGCTGGTGCACTGGGATGACCCAGAGAGATGGTATGGGGAGGGCGGTGGGAGGGGGGTTCAGGACTGAGAACACGTGTACACCCGTGGCGGATTCATGTTGATGTATGGCAAAACCAATGCAGTATTGTAATGTAAAATAAAATAAAATTAAAAAAAAAAGTTACACTGCACAGAACTTTTAATACCTTAACTAAATAATTTTTGTTGGAACAACAGGTAACTGCTGGAATTACTGCTGTGTACATTTCTGCCAATCAGAAAAAGAACAATGAAAGAAATCATTACGGCTTGAGTTTCAGTGGTTGGCTTCTATTTACTCTTCTAGGTTTAGCAGACATGATGGAACTCTGCAGAGACATTTCTAGTAGTGATCGCTCTTTAGCACTAATCAGTGGCTGCCCTGCATGCCCAGGGTCAATGTTTATTGTAACCAAATGAATCTGAGAAATAAAATGATTTATCCTCCGCACCAGCAGGCTACAAACAAAATCAATAGCCCTGTGCTGGCAACGTTATTTTATTGTTGTCTCCTTAATCTCCTCTACTCTTCTGCAATTACTTTTATTATTACTGCTCATTGAATGAGACCCTAGAGTTTGGAGCCAGATGGTGCAGTCAGTTAAATCTGGAAGGCCATAATAGAGTTGAGTTCAAACCAGGTTAAGAGTAACAGAATCACAAACCTTAGTGGTCATCATTTCATAGGGCATTGTTTTGTGTACATTTTATGCACCAGAAATCAGTGCAGGCTTCAAACAGAAAGACTGGGATTGAGGTTCAGAGAGACCAAGGGGGCCCACTCACTTATTCATTTATTTATGCAATAACATCAGTTCTTCAGTGTTCAGCTTTCTTTAGAGTCCAACTCTCACATCCATACATGACTACTGGAAAAGTCTTTTACATAGCAGATTCTAAAAATATATTTACCAAATTAAATTCTTGCCAGCAGTTCCTATTTATTGAGCAATTAATTTGCCGAGCATTCTCTCTAGGGTTTGTTATTTAATTTTTATGTGATGATTGATTTTATGTGTCACCTTGGCCACAGTGCCCAGATATTTGGTCAAGCATTATTACGGATGTTTCTGTGATAATTTTTAGTGAGATTAACTCTTAAATCAGTGGACTCTGAAGAAGTCAGATTGCTCTCTGTATTGTGTGGGGGCCTCATCCAATCAGTTGAAGGCCTGAATAAACAAAGACTGTTCTCCCCATGAACAGAAAGGAATTGCTGCAATAAATGGCTTTTGGAGTTGAGCTGTAACTTTCCTAGGTGTTTAGCCTGCCACCCATCCCTCAGATTTTGAATTTGCAACACTCCCACCATTGCATGAGCCAACTCCTTAAAATCAATCTCCCTCTGTGCCTTCCTGAATAATAACACGCCTTTACATCTAAACATTTATGCCCATTTTATGGATGAAGAAGCTGAGGTTCAGAGGTGCCGAGTTCATGCCTGAGGATGCATAGTTGACAAGCATGGAACCGGGATTCTGGTCCAGGTGTTTCTGAGCCCCAGAACAGTACAGCTTCTAAAGCATGAATTCAAGTACTGAGAATACCATGAATTACAAGTAACACAACATGTATTTACTGTAAAAAGTCTCTTCTTTTTAATGATCCACAAACTACCTTGGAATCTTATACTGCATGAGACTCACCAGCATGCAAATACTTTGTCATCCAGGTGAGATGCGAGAACAACCGTTAGGGGAGAAGTTCGGTGGACGTGAAGGCACGCTGCTGCTTTTTCCTGCATGTGAACTTGCTTGGCATATTTAAATTCTGCAGGTTAAGTTCTCTCCTTTAAAGTCATAATTTCCAGTGAGACTGTGAAATAACCACACATTTTTTATGAACAGTCATCTTTAGGAATATGAGAGGGAGGGAATGAAACAGATAACATTTTAAAATTAACCACTTTGTGGAGACGCAAACATGGAGAACAGACTTATGGACATGGTGGGGGAAGGAGAGGGTGGGGTGATGGGCGGAGCAGCATGGAAACATGTATACTGCCATATTAAAACAGACAACCCATGGGAATTTGCTGTATGACTCAGGGAACACAAAGTGGGGCTCTGTAACAACCTAGAGGTGTGGGAGGGAATGGGAAGTGGGAGGGAGTTTCAAGAGGGAGAGTTTCATAAGTATACCTATGGCTGATTTACAGTGATGTATGGCAGAAACCAACACAATATTGTAAAGCAATTATCCTTCTATTATAAATAAATAAATTTTAAAAATTAACCATTTTGTTGAAAGTAAGATTACATCTCTCCCTCTAAAAATGAAATGAAATAAAGAGAAATAGACAGTCCATCTGGGTGAAATTAAAATAGAGAAAAACAAAAACTGCATGCAGAGTCCCCGCCTCTCGATGGCTTTAGCTGTGGGCTGAAGTCCCATGTTGAGGTCCAAACTTCAAAAGTGGCCTCCAACTGGACCTTGTCCATTGGAAAAGCCAGAAGTAAATATTGATCCCAGGATCAATTAGAGTCTCTGTTGAAGCCGCTGTCTGCTCCAGTTGGAGAGACCAAGCCAGGTCACACTGATAAATAGCTGCTTTCAGGACAACTGGTCAACCCCAAAGGCACAGAGACAATCTCCCTGTCTCTGCACTGAAATTGTTCTTCCCATAATGGAGAAGATGGTGATGAAGATGTTGGTGATATTTGTCCTTGGAATGAACCACTGGACCTGTACAGGTAAGGAGCTTGGGGACCAGGGCTCCTGCCCTTGATGATATAGCTGTTTGGACCCTGGGTCCTGACTCACCATATCCCTGTGTGCTTGTGTGCCCAGGTTTCCCGGTGTATGACTATGACCCGGCTTCCCTGAAGGAGGCTCTCAGTGCCTCTGTGGCAAAAGTGAATTCCCAGTCACTGAGCCCCTATCTGTTTCGAGCGTTCAGAAGCTCAATTAAAAGAGTAAGTGCCTGTTACATCTTCTCTATACTATTTTGTTTTTTTCCCTCTTGTCATTTTTTGAGGTACCCAGTAAAATTTTTCCAGTTTAAAAGGATAACAGCCACTCATCGCTTTCACATTCTTTTTTTGAGAGATAAAGGATTTAATTACAATTGTCATAAAGCTCTCAAAGCTACCTCAGATTCCTGATTCTTCTTTCAGTTTTTCTTCCCTCTGGCCTCATTTCCTGTTTCCAGATGTTACCCTCTGCTTCTAGACTGAAAGTGCCCATGGTTCTTTCTGAGACGTTTATTAAAAACTGCTTGTTTATTAGAAACGAGGCCTTTTCAAGTTCAGCAGTTCTGCTCCTAATACTTATAGGAAATAAATTCTGGCTTTTGAGCCAAAGAAATCCACTCTCCTTTGTCAATTTGGTAATCGTCTGTTTCCTGTTAGCTTGGGGAAATGGGGAAAAGATGAATTTTCATGGGCTTCCAATGACTAAGAGCATGATTGGCAAAGAAAGAAACAGAATTATCCTTCAAAGGGAATGAGAAACTAGACAGCAGTCATCTACCCCCTCGCTGGGCCCCGGGTGATCCCACCGCCTGCACGTTGTCTTCAGCAACGGGGAGCAGAAATAGCCTCCAGCAGAGTTAAGGTTAAGATAAGAGATGGGAACTTCTACAAGGTTCCAGGTCTTAAGAGTGAGAACTCGTTGCAGCCAGGCCCCCCGGGAAATTGGGAACCAAGGAGAAATGACCAGGGGTCCAAGCAATGCCTGCTTCCTCACAGAGGTCAGAGGGCCACTGGGTCCTCTCCACCTTCGTGCTCACGTCTCCCATCCCTGAGGGGTGCCGCCTGTATGCATGATTGCTTAGTCGTGTTCAACTCTTCGTGACTCTTTGGGCTATAGCCCACCAGGTACCTCTGTCCATAGGATTTTTCAGGCAAGAGTACTGGAGTGGTTTGCCATTTCTGCCTCCAGGGGATCTTCCCAATCTAGGGGTCCAACCAGCTTCTCTTGTGCCTCCTGCCTTGCAGGCAGATTCTTTACCTCTGAGCTATTGGGGAAGCCCTGGGTACTGCCTTAGCTCTCATCTTGTTTGCCCCTCTCCTCCTGTGAAGGGCACACAGCTGCTGGCTCCACGGCTCCAGTCTCCAAATAAAACATCAATACATTCATCTTGACCCTGCTTCTTCAGAAGATGGCTCAGTTTCTCATTCCGTATTCCCTGGAAATGTATGAGATTGTCCCAGTTGTCTTTTCTAATTGGGTCATAGGTCATGAAGATGATGCTTCAGCAAGGCACCCTGCCCAGAACTGGGCTGCTGTAGACAGAGTCAGTCACTTGGCCTGGCTGTCGCAGTGCAGAGACCCTGGGAGTTACATGTGGTCAGCTGCCAGGCCAAAGGGAGAGTTCCTTCTGGAGGGGTACCGGACAGAATAGAGAACCTCTCCCTCCCACCCTGGCTGTACTGGCTTCCATCTTTCACATTTAATGAAATCCATGTGTGTGGCAGGGTGGGTATCCATGTCCTTTTGCCAAGCGTGCAAATAGACAGTTTAGATTTACTTGTAATTTAGCTAGTGCTTGCTACAGAAGAAAGTTAGTAGTTAATTAAGTGAATAAGAGCTTGAGGACAGCTCCCGAGAGAACCAGTTACTGACACCATGGAAATCTGGCCAGTGGAGATGAGCTAGCTTGGGGTGTCGTCACCCAGAGCACATTCCAGCACATGGGGCCATCTTGGTATCAGACATCTGAGCCCAGACACACAGGCATCTGCAAATAAGCATACCTGTGTGTGGGATCCTTGATGAGAACACAAGCAGGAGACGTCCCTTCACTTCCAGTAAGCTGCCTTCTCTCTGGAATTCTGCCTAATTTTGTTTCTTTCCAGCCTTTTCTCATTATTCAAGATCACTGGCCAAGTTCCATCACCATGTCTCTGCCATGAAAACTTCCCTTCTTCTCCCAATGGAAGGAAAACTCTCCCTTTTTGATCTGTCCTGGTGATGCTTCTTTCTTTTTAGAAGTGGTTCACATTTTGCTTTTTATTGTACATGTTCAGTTCAGTTGTGTCTTTGCGACCCCATGAACCACAGCACGCCAGCCCTCCCTGTCCATCACCAACTTCCAGAGTTTACTCAAACTCATGTCCATTGAGTCAGTGAGGCCATCCAACCATCTCATCCTCTGTCGTCCCTTCTCCTCCCACCTTCAATCTTTCCCAACATCAGGGTTTTTTCCAATGAGTCAATTCTTCACATAGACAAAGTATTGGAATTTCAGCTTTAGCATCAGTCCTTCCAATGAATATTCAGGATTGCTTTTCTTTAAGATGGACTGGTTGGCTCTCTTTGCAGTCGAAGGGACTCTCAAGAATCTTCTCCAACACCACAGTTCAAAAGCATCAATTCTTTGGTGCTCAGCTTTCTTTATAAAGTCCAACTCTCATATCCATACGACTGCTGGAAAAACCATAGTCATGACTAGATGGACCTTTTTTGGCAAAGTAATGGCTCTGCTTTTTGATATGCTGTCTAGGTTGGTCATAAATTTTCTTCCAAGGAGTAAGTGGTTTTTAATTTCATGGCTGCAGTCACCATCTGCAGTGATTTTGAGCTCCCTCCCCTCAAAAGTCTGCCACTGTTTCCACTGTTTCCCCATCTATTTGCCATGAAGTGATGGGACCGGATGCCATGATCTAAGTTTTCTGAATGTTGAGCTTTAAGCCAACTTTTTCGCTCTCCTCTTTCACTTTCATCAAGAGGTTCTTTAGTTCTTCTTTGCTTTCTGCCATAAGGGTAGTGTCATCTGCATGTCCGGTTCCAAACAGGGAAAGGAGTATGTGTTAGTCATGCCTTCTACAAATGACCTAAAGGTGGCCCCAAATATGCCAGTCCCCCTCCCCCCCATAACAGTAGACCCAGGAGATCCCATCAGAGTCAAGCAAAGAGTGCAGTAAAGAGGTGAAGGAAGAGATCTCTGGCACTGAGGGTACAAAACAACTCACAAAAGAAGGAATACAGATGCACCAGAAGCATTGGAGAAAGTACATCACCTCTCTAACAGCCAACAGAATCAGAACTGAAACACCAAGGTGAAAAGGAAGGGGAAGAGAAAACGGGAAACATCAAACATTGCTAGAGAGAGGGTAATTTGGTAAGATTGTCTTTGGGAAGCAATTTGGAAATAAGTGTTAAGAATGTTTATGAACACGTTTAACATTGAAAATAGCCAATATAATGTTTGATCTTATAGTTTCATTTCTAGGACTACGTCTAAAGGAAATAAGTGGGAAGCAATTTGGAAATATGCATTGAGCATATTTATAAACATGTTAAACATTAAAAATAGCAAATATAACTTTTGATCTCATAGCTTCATTTCTAGGAATATGTCCAAAGGAAATAACTGGTTTTGTCATGTTTGTGTATATGTGGGAGGTTTGGGATAGAGTTCAGTGGACTTAGGGAGAGGGGTCAGGCCTCAATATTTATCCCTGAGTTTGCTTCATAAGTCCAGTGCTTCATGAGGTTTCCCTGGTGGTCCAGTGGTGAAGACTCCACACCCTCAATGCATGGGGCACTAGTTCGATCCCTGGTGGGGGAACTAATCCTACTTGCCACATGGTGTGGCTTAAAAACAAAATATCTCAAAAACCCAGTGATTCTTGATCTAGCTACATGTCAGCATCACCTGAGAGACAAATATTCCTGATGCCCCATAGCTTATATGGGAAAAGAATCTAAATTAAAAAAAAATGAAAGAAATATACTTGACTTCCAAGAGGGAAGGTGACGAATTAAGTCCCAGTTTCTGAGGGTGGAGCTCACATTCTCACACGCTTCCTGGTCATTCTGATGTGTACTCAGGGTTAAGAACCTCTGGGTTTTCCCAGCAGACCTGGATTAAATACTTGCAATTGATTTTGAATAACTTATCCCTTGGACTCCAAGTTTAGAAAAGAATGGGGAAACGTGGGCAAATGGGACTTCAGTCATGAAGGTTTCCTTGCTCCTCGACACTAGGCTCATTCAGACTGTTCCCTCATGGACACAAGCCGAGAAAGACAAGGTGGACAAGGACCCTGTACTGGGAACGAGGAAGACAGCATGGGCCAGACTGGGCTTGTGTTGACTTTAAAAGATGCACAATGTGAGAGTTGTGAGCTAAGTTTTATTTGGGGCAAAAAGAGGACTGCAGCCTTGGAGACAGTACCTCGAAAGCTTTGAGAAACTGCTCCAAATTGATAGCAGGGAGGGACAGTATATATGTGATTTTGGTAAACGGGGAATACATGCAGTCAAGCACATTTATTTTTTAGAAAGTTTCTGCTGGTCTCACGAAGCTTCTTCTAGTCAGGAGAAACAGGATTTTCTCATGAAAATCATGAAGAATTTTAGTGCTTTTCTAGAAACGAGGAGATATAAGAATTGGGCTCGTAAAATCAGCTCCTGAGAATATCCAACTGTCTGAAGACGTGTCCTGCCAGTTTTATCCCGAGTAGAGAGTGCCTCCTTTCTGCTCTCCACCCTGAACTCCTTCAAGAGGTGTTGAAGCTCAGCAGCTGCAGCAGCACTTGATTTAATCTTTGTAGAGGTCGACAATGGGCTTCCCAGGTGGCGCTAGAGGCAAAGAACCTGCCTGCCGATGCAGGAGACTTAAGAGACGCGGGTTCAGTCCTTGGGTTGGGAAGATCCCCTGCTGAAGGGCATGGCAACTCACTCCAATATTCTTGCCTGGAGAATCCCATGGACAGAGGAGCCTGGTGGGCTACAGTCCACAGGTAGATGGCAAGTGCCAAGTTGTAGTTGACACTTCCATGGAGCTCAGAGTCCATTGCAGAGAGAGAGGAAGAGAAAGGGGAGGGAGAGGGAAGAAGGTGATGATGGAGAATGGGATGACATTACATAGAAAAGTGAAAGAAGTCTCAGAGTGTGGAGAGTCCTGTAGAGAAAATAAAACAGGAGGATGGATGGATGGATCTGGGCTGGGGTAGCTGTCAGATGGGCAGATATATCCACAGAGACACCATATTTGAGCTAAGACTCAGGGAGGAGAACCTCCAGCTGTGGAACTACCCCCTGGAGGGGGTAGGGGTGGGGCTTTAAATAAAGTGAGAGGAGACCTTCAAAGATCTCTGAAGTGGAATGTGAGGGAGGAGGCCCAGACAGCGACTGTGGGAAGCAGGCAATGACCAATGATGGCACTGAGCCCCCTGGCACCAGGAGGGTGGGGAGTGGATGAATTCTGGGACATTCGGGGCAAAGCCACAGAAGCTTTGGGATCCTTTCTGTGTCTGTGCCCGTTCCTGTTCACTTTTACCTTTCCTTTTCTTTGCATTTTTTGCTTTTTGTCTTCATACATTATTCTAGGCAGATATACCCGAGATTTACTCTTTGTCCGATCTTAAGGGCTTAGTTTGAAAAACCCAAGTGATCTCTGTGTTAGTTGGGCTTCTCCAGAGAAACAGAACTGAGAGAGAGAGACAGACAGACAGGGAGATTGATTTTAAAGAATTGGCCCACACTGTTGTGGAGGGTTGGTGCAGCCAAAGTCTGCAGGGTGGGCTAGCAGGCTGGAGACCCAGGGAAAAACTGGCATCGCAGGTAAAGTCTGAAGGCCGTCAGCTGGCAGAATTCCTTCCTGCTGAGGAAAAGGTCAGTCTTTGTTCTATTTGGGCCTTCAACTGATTGGACGAGGCCCACCCACAGGAAGAAGGGTAATCCGCTTTTCTCAAAGCCCACCACTTTAATTTCATCCAAAAACACCTTCACAGAAACATCCAGACCAATATTTGACCACAGATCTGGACACTGTGGCCCAGCTAAGTGGGAGCATAACATTAAACATCAGAATCTCAAAAAGGAATTGTTATGGGCCTTTTATGGCTGATATATTTTTATTTCTTTTTGAAGAGTAAAAAAATCAGAATATACTTAGTATAAAGAGTCACAAGACTCAACAAGAAGGAAAAAACTAAAAGTAACATCTACTATTCAGTCCTCTGAGACGCCCACTACAGACATGTGGCAGATGTCTTTTGGATCTTTTTCTCTTCATATGTGGGTATAAAATACATTTCTAAGAAAAACAGGACCACACTGTAACACTGATTATAAAGTACTGCATTTTAATTTCAGCCATAATGCTGGGTTTGGGATTTTCTCCAGTTGATTTCTTACTGTTGAGTATTTGGGTTGTCCTACCTTTTTCAAAAAACACAGAGAAGAAATTGGCTGAAAGTGAATTCAAATGAAAAAGCAGAGCTATTAAGCTTTTCTCCATATTCTGGAGTTGTGCTTAGAGATGCAAAAAAGGTTGCAAAATAATCTCACAGTTCAACAAAATGATCAGTATTCAAACCCCCACATTTGCATCTTTTGAACTATGCCTTTGTCCTGCCACTTTGCTTTCATCAGACTGCTTTAAGGAAAACTGTGGAAGCATAATGGAGGAGGGGACGATGTGGGGAGCAGGGGGCAGGAAGGGGCAGAGAGGGCAGAGGAACTGGACAGTGCGCTCCGGCTGATAGACGAGGTTTTACTTGTTTAATGAGACTCATATTTAGTATCTAATATTTAAAAATTATCAATAAACAAAGTGGGAAATAATGGCAAGACTGAGTTTTTAGTCCTACTTGTTTTCAGAGAACTCTGCTTGTAGCCTTCCTCATTCTGTGTCAGAAACAGACACGAGGACCCCCAGCCCCACCCCAAGCTTGGGGCCTGTTGCCTGTTTCCAAAGCAAAGCATCCTTTTATTCTCCATCTGCAAGTGGTCTGTAGGGGCTACCCAGGTGGCGTTAGTGGTAAAGACTCTGCCTGCCAATGCAAGAGCTGCAGGTTCGGTTCCTGAGTTGGGAAGATCCCCTGGAGGAGGAAATGGCAACCCACTCCAGTATTCTTGCCTGGGAAATTCCATGGACAGAGGAGCCTGGCGGGCCACAGTCCATGGGGTTGCAAAAAGTCGGACATGACTGAGCTCAGGTGCATGTGCTCACACACACACACATACACACACACACACTGTAACAGCGCTGTAGTTCGGGCCTGAACGGAGCTCAGTTAACACATGTATTTTCTCCGGCAGGCATATCACAGCCTTTCTGCACTTGGGAAACTAGACAGCTTGTCAGCACTAGGCTTGGGGGCCAGTTTCAATAGCAAGATCACCCAGGAAAAGCACAAAAATGAGAAAAACATGCCACAAAATGGACAATAAAAATGACTTGTGTACAGTCTGGGAGCCAGGACAAGGAGGAGAGCATCACCTTGTCTGCCCCTGGGCAGGAGCGTGTGCATCGGGCCACTCAAGTTCTTCGCTGCTCAGCGTATGTCCATGAGTGGCTGTGACAGCACCCAGGAATGACTTGGGGTTGAATATACATTTAAGGAAATTTACAAGTATGGAATTGGTAAATAATGAGGATCCACTGTTAAAAGAAGTCATTAGAATAAGCTTGGAGTCAGGACACCCACGTCCAGGTTCTGCTGTTTCAGTGAAGTCCCGTGAACCTTCGTAGAGCACTTCTTCCCCTGGCTTCAGAATGAGGGTGACAATCGGAAGCTTTAGTGGTGGGAGATTCTGGCACCTTTTCTTCTTGTGCAAGGAGAAACATTTCTAGCATGTGACCTTCAGGAACACATCTGTAGCAAGCTGCCGCTTTGTTTTTGTGAAGGTCAACGCCCTGGACGAGGACAGCTTGACCATGGACTTGGAGTTCAGGATTCAAGAGACGACGTGCAGGAGGGAATCTGAGGCAGACCTTGCCACCTGTGACTTCCAGAGGGGCTACCACGTGGTGAGTGTGGGGCAAAGGCCACAAGCCTGGAAACAAACCCGAGAGAGCTCTGCCTTCCTCCGTCACCTGGAGCTGATTCAAAGTCGTACTGAGGTCTTGGCCATGTCTCGTATCCGGCCACCCTCGGAGGCACCATTACCTGTGTCCACGCTGTTCCCTGGGTGGGGGCTTTGTGACTCTGTGGTCAAGGACTTAAGCTCTGGAGTCTGCCATCCTGAGTAATCCTGGCAAGTCATTTAACCCCTGTTGCCTCAGTTTTTTGTTCTTTAAAATGGGCATAATGATGGTGGCAGGCAAAGTGAATACAAAGGGGCCAAAAACAAGGAAAAGCCCCTGAGACATTTCAAATTCTATCTTAAGTGAATTCAAAATGCCAGCTGTGTTCCTGGGGTGAGGTGCATGTCTTATAGTTGAGTGTCAGGCAAAACGCTGTCTCTCCCACCAGCTTGTGGTCCACGGGGGTCAGGACTGTAGGCTGGTCGGTTCTGCTTCTCCAGTGACCAGCATATGGCCCCACGCCTGGTTATTCCCAGGGGTAGGAGCCCACTCGCACAGGCCAGCACCACCACCCCAGACTCACTCTCTGAGGTGTTGTTCCACGGGTGTCATTTTACTGGTGTGATGACGTCTGTGTTGCTACATAGCAATATCAATTCTGAAAAGAAGACCCTTTGTTTTGTTGTTCTGTGGAAATTTTCGCCATGATTGTTTCACAAACACCCCAAACCCGAGTGTCACTAGCATCTGAAGGAAATCTGAGACCAAGGGAGAGCAGAGCAGAGGCCTTAGGGATCTTCCCAATTCTTGTTCTCATGGAAAACCATGCAAGGTGACCAACTCAGTGCTCAGGAAGGGAATGTTTGCTTTCCAGGGGACGTGAAATGTAGCAAATGCTCAAGAGCTGCCTCAGCCATCGTTTGCTTTGGCTTAGGTTTTGAGAAATGAAAATGAAATGACCAAATTCTTCCTTTCTGTTTGTACCATTGTGCCAAGCCCTATGATGTTGCCTGATTTCTCGGGGAGGTCCTAGTTGTTTACCCAAGCTGCTGGGCGTAGAACTCACCATTTCTTCTTTTCCAGCCTGTGGCCATTTGCAGAAGCACCGTGCGGATGTCTTCTGAACGCGTGCAGGACGTGTGGGTTCGCTGCCACTGGTCCTCCAGCTCTGGGTCCAGCAGCAGTGAAGAGGTATGCACAGGGGCTTGGCATCCTTTGAGGTGTGATAGAGTAGCTGGACCATCAGGCGCCTGGGCAAGAGTCTGGACCTGCAAACTCACATTCACTGTCCCTTACATCTTCCAATCCCACCTCTCTAAGATTTTGAATATGAGCTTAAGAAAACAATGAGCACAAGTTCCGGATTTAAGTGTGAAGTTCACTGCCTCTCTCGTTTAGTGGAATGAAGGGGCCATTTCGGATAGATCAGTGTTCGTTTACCAGCTGTGCAACTTAGGTCAGGATATTTAATCTCCATGAATCTGAGGCTTCTCCATCTGTTATCTACCAGTAATAAAGACCATCCAATTGGATGCTGAGGAAAGCAAGAAAGTTCATGGATGCAAAAAATCTGGTCCAGAGTCTAGCACACAACAGGTGCTCAGTAAATGACAGAACACATCTTTCCCCTGCCAATGGCATTGATAGTCATCTGCAATAGTCCTGAGAAATCAATAACATGTAAAATTCTGACTTGGAATTATATTACTTACTGTCTGATTTTCTTACTGAAATATATATCTCATGAGAGCAGGGAATGATTGTTTTATTGTCTAGGCCAATGTTTGATACAGGGTAGAAGTTTAGTTAATAATTAAACACATACAATAAAACTGAGGAAGAAATTATAGCAGTATGATACATAGCATTATACTGCTATACATACATAGTACGTATGATACATACATAGTATGAGGAATAAAGCATAACTGGTACATGTTTGTTTATTCAAAATGGGATAATCTGTCCTTCACTGCTATTTAAAAATGTTTCTACCATTACAAAGCCAAATCTGAACAACATCTTTCTCTGCTTATACTTGTATTCATTTTTTTCAAGGTTTAAATTATGTAGTGAAAATTATGTGAGAAGAGTATAAAATTTCAACTTCAAGAATTATACATAAAAGTAATGTTCCTATATTATGAACATACCCAGGCCCTACATATTTGTTTGTTTATTTATTCATTTATCTATTGCCTCACAGTTTAGCATGTGGGATCTTAATTCCCAGACCAGAAAATGAACTCATGACCCCAGCATTGGGAGCGTGGAGTCTTAGCCACTGGACTGCCAGGGAGGACCTGGGCCTTACATATTTTATATGGAAGTCCATTTTAGAGTTAGGAAGGAATGACACTCATGACTGAGGAACTCCTGTTACAGTCCAGTTCAGTCGCTCAGTCGTGTCCGACTCTTTGCAACCCCACGGACTGCAGCACACCCGGCCTCCCTGTCCATCACCAACTCCTGGAGCTTGCTCAAACTCATGTCCATTGAGTCAGTGATGCCATCCAACCATCTGATCCATTGTCATCCCCTTGTCCTCCTGCCCTCAATCTTTCCCAGCATCAGGATCTTTTCAAATAAGTCAGTTCTTCACATCAGGTGGCCAAAGGATTGGCTGATCAGCTTCAGCATCAGTTCTTCCAATGAATATTCAGGACTGATTTCCTTTTGGATGGACTGGTTGAATCTCCTTGCAGTCCAAGGGACTCTCAAGAGTCTTCTCCAACACCGCAGGGGTGCCTTTACTGTTAAAAGGAAAATTGTGCAAAAATGTTCAGTTGAGCATAGCCTTGTTGATCAATCTTGTTCTCACTGGCAGTGTTTGGGGGTCAATCTCCGGGTGATTTCTGGGTGATTTCTTGTCTCCCTGCTGCTAGTTCAGGTACCCAGGGCCTCCTGTTTGACTCCAGTAAAGAATTCAGGAAGTGAGGTCAGCTTCACAGCTGACACATTGGTGCACGCCTGGCCAAGCTAAGCCAGAAGTGACAAGGACCAAGCATCATGTCACAAGCATTTTGTGTTGACTTTGTGGTTTATGTGGGGGAAGCCAGGAGACAGCCAAGAGTAAGAAAGACACATCTCTGGCCCTTGTAGAGTCTGTAGACCAGTCTGGGGTATCCGTTTTGCAGGGGTTACCCTGACTACCAGACAGGCTTTTGGGAACACAGAGTGGGAGGATGGGTGCACGTGGGGCAGAGCAGGTTTTCCAGGGAAACTAGACGGTGGGTGACCTCAGGATGAAGGGCACAGGGTGTGGAGGGGTGGGAAGGAGAGATTTCAAGCACAGGGGAGAGCACGACGGGGTTCCCTGAGTATGAGAGAAGCTAAGCTGACAGGTTGAAATGGACAGAAATCGAATGTAACTGGGAGCAGAATGTGAGAAGAGAGGCAGAAGGTGGGGCTGGAGAGGACCCGAGCCTGGTCAAGGTGGACCTCACGGGTCTTGCCAGGATCCTTGGCTTGGGGCTACTTGAGAATCACAAGTAGGGAGGTGACAGAATAGATGGAGAAGAGATTGGAGCTAGGTAAGGCTGGAGCGATGGGAGGCTGGCAGGGCAGGTGAGACAGGATGCTAAGGAGAGCTGGGAGTTAGTGGTGAATGTCCCGAGAAAGGGATGCCAATTCTTCTGTGGCCTTTAACACAGTAGAGATTGACATGTGGGCCCCAGTTTAATCCCTCTTCCATCTCTGATTTGAGAAGTTGATTCTTGCACAGCCCGCGAACCTGTTGCAACTTTCTCATCGCAGACTGAAAGCTACTCACTTTTCTTCCAATCCCAACTTTTGTGTGAAGGCTCTGATACAAAGTTAGTCCCTGAAACAAACACAATTTTAAAAATAAACTCCCGGGTTGCTTTCCCTCAAAGATTAGGAAACTGTAAAAAATTATGAGGAAGTAAAAAATTCCTTAAATTAAAGGATTCTGCAACTTGAAAGAAAGAGGAGAAAGCAGATGGAGGTTTAAAGTAATTCCTGGAAACTCTAAAATAGGTTTCTTATATGAAACAGGAAGAAAAATTAGATGACAGCTGTTAACCATTTTCAGTGAAATAAATGGTGGTACTACAAACACGAAAGACAATTGACTGGGATGAATTTAGACAAAGAACAAATAAATCATCGTTGGAAGTAGGGAATAAAAAAAAACTGAAAAAAAAAAAACCCCTCAGAGTAATGAATATAAAGACCACTTGAAAAACATACGTAGATAGTAAGAGAATTTCCAGAGAAAGGAATATAATGTAAAGAACGATGGAAGCCAAAAATAGAGAATAAGACCAAAAATCCCAGTTATTATGAAATATTGTTATGAAATGTCTTATTTATATAATATAAGTAAATAACTTATTTTATGTAATAAATAAGTTTTTATTATGAAATAAGATAGTTCAAATGGAAATTATCTGGCAAGAATACAGTAAGAGAAAGTGTCTCTAATATAAAAAACTTGGGTTTTTCATGACATAGTTATAATAAGTATTAAAGCTTTGTTAAAAGGTTTGAAAAAATAGATTTCTGAAATTGCTAATATTCTCTCTTAACCAAATAAATATTTAAATTATGGGTAGTTTTAATTATTTTTATAGTTTTAGTATTTTAGAAAATATTTAAATAGATTTTATATTGTTATATTTTAATATTTAAAATATATATTTAAATTATGGGTGGTTTTAATTATTTAAAAATATTTCAATATTATTTTTATATTTCAATATATTTTATATATTTTTATAGTTTTTAAATCTGCAAGGGAAGTATGTAGAGGGTAAACAATTTCTACATGGCACGTCAGTCAACCACACAGTTGCAGTGCTAACATCTGTAACTTGGTGAATGGACTTGACTTTGGGCAAATCTTTCTGATTTGGAGTGGGGGATGAAGTTTGACTAGAGTTCAGCCTTGAGACTCAAAACAGTCCAAAAGGAGAAACTGAGAAAGAATGAACAGGAATTCTGGACTCGGGGGAGGAGGGTTACAAGTATTTCATTTATTTACTCTCTTCCATTTCAAATGACAGAACTTCAACTGGAAGTGGGCTAAGCCAAAATGAGAGGATTCCCTGGTTCACATTCCCAGAACAAATGGGACGAGCTGACTCAGTTTAGGGACCATCAACAACACTGGTGCCACTTTCATCTTTTCCTTCTCCCCCTCCTCTTACTGCTCGTGAGTTTTCTCCTTGCAGCAGGAGGCAAGACCACAAGCCACTCCAGATTCATATCCTCCAAACTGAGGAGGAAACTGAACCTTTCTCTCTAACCTCTTGGTATCCCTACCATTAGCCTGGCTTGAGGCATGTGTCTCATTAAAAAGAAATAGTGCTGTTACTGAAATATAGTTCACAGACCATACAATTCACCCGTTTAATGTGTACAATTCACCCAGTGGTTTTGAGTATATTCAAAAGATTGCACAACTGTCGCTGCTATCTAAATCCTGAACGTTTCATCATCTCCAAAAGAAATTTCAATACCCCTTCCTCTTACCCTATTCTTTCCAACACTCAGTAACCACTAATCTATTGATATTTTCTTTGTCTATGAAGTTACTTTTCTGGCCATTTAATATAAATAGAAGCATGCAGTATGTGTTCTTTTGTGACTGGTTTATCTCAGCATGTTTGGAGGTTCATACATGTTGTAGCATGTATCAGTACTTCTGTGGTGGAATAACAATCCATTTTATGGATAAACCACATTTGATTTATCCATTCGTTAGCTGATCAAAATTGAGGTTGTTTCTACTGTTTGGCTGTTTTAAATAATGATTCTGTGAGCATTCATGTACAAGTTTTTGTGCAGGCATGTATTTTTATCCATCTTCGCTATTCACCTATAAGTGAAATTTCTGGAGCATAAACTCACTTTTTGTGTTAATTTTTGAGAAACTGCCAAACAGTTTTCCATAAGAGCTATACCATGTTATATTTCCACCAGCAATATATGAGAGTTCCAGTTTCTATACATCCTATCAACCCTTGTTATTGTCCGTCTTTTTTTTTTTTGAGTCATTCTAGTGGATGTGAAGTGGTATCTCTTTAAGATTTTGATTTGCATTATCCTAATGAGTAATACCCTGGAGAAGGAAATGGCCACCTACTCCAGTACTCTTGCCTGGAAAACTCCATGAATGGAGGAGCCTGGTGGGCTACAGTCCATGGGGTTGCAAATAGTCGAACACGACTGAGTGACTTCACTTCACTAATAAGTAATGATCAGCTATTTGTGTATCTTTTTTGGAGAAATGTCTACTTGAATCCTTTTTCAATTTTAAATTGGGTTATTTGTCTTCTTGTTGTTGAGTAGGAAGAGTTCTTTGTATATTCTGTATATAAGTTCCAAAAAAATTGCCAATGTTTTCTCCCATCTGTAAGGTTTTTTTCTTTCTTGATGGTGCCCTTTGAAGAACAAAAGTTTTAAAGTTTAATGAAGTCAAATTGATCTACTTTTTTCTCTTGTTGTTTGTATGTGTCTTTCATTGAGATTCATGGCCCGCTTTGATTAGGAAGGGATCCAGCTTCATTCTTTTGCTTGAGGATATCCAGTTGTCTCAGCACCATTTATTGAAAACTTGTTCTTTCTCCCACTGAACTTTGCCACCTCCTAGACCAGTCACTCCGACAGAGGTCAGCAGGCTTACTGGCTGTTGAGAATGGAGAGGGTGACAGGTAGGCGGCCCAGACAACTGGAAGAAAAGTTGTGAGCCAAACAGCCACCTTACTTTGTGACTCTGGGCTTTCAAGGGCTTTCTTTGTGGCTCAGCTGGGTAAGAATCCACCTGCAGTACGGGAGACCTGGGATACCCATTCCAGTACCTGGGATACCCATTCCAGTATTCTGGCCTGGAGAATTCCATGGACTAAGCCCATGGGATTGCAAAGAGTCAGACATGACTGAGCAACTTTCACTTCACTGGGCTTTCAGTGGCTTCATGAAGAATTTTCGTGCACACTGTTTCCTATTGAACCCATATGGGGACTACATAGAAAGAAAACTCCCAGATTTGACCTGAATACAGTCTATCAGCAAGTCCATGTAACAGAGTTCCTTCTTTCTGGTCTGCATCTGGGAGTCATTTTGAGTCTAGTGGAAATCTTTTCAGATGACTTAAACTTCATATAAGTTGCTCTTCCCCATGTACTTTTTTAGACACACATGGCTTTCCTGGTGGCTCAAGGGTAAAGAACCTGCCTGCCAATGCAGGAGGTTTGGGGTGGAGTTCAGTGGAGTTACGGAGAGGGGGACAGGCCTCTATTTGTATCCCATAAGTCCAGTGGTTCATCAGACCTCCCTGGTGGCCCAGTGTAGCTAAGACTCAGCACTCCCAAAGCAGGAGACTTGGGTTCAATCCCTGGATGGGAAGATCGCCCTGGATAAAGAAATGGCAACCCAGTCCAGTGTTCTTGCCTGGGGAATCCCAAGGACAGTGGAGCCTGGACGCCTACCATTCATGGGGTCACAAAGGGTCAGATACGATTCAGTGACTAAACACCAATACGTTCAAAACCATACATTAATTAAAGTGATTTAATATAGCTTATTGCCTTATTTCATCAAAAGTTGTGTGAGTCTTCCAGTTAATAGTTGCATATTTTGCAGTGCCTTTCTTTTTTTCTGTTTCATGTGCTGATATATACCAATGCCTGAATTAGATGTTTTTTGGGGATATCTTGGGATCCTCTACATCAAGAAACAGTCACCTGCTTGGTAAGTTGAGACCTTTTTAATATTTAGATGTTTTAAATATTTTTTTTCATGAATTAACTTCAGATTAAAGCTCTCTATCAGGGAATCATTTAAAACTGGAAATAGCTCTATATAAGCTTTGTACAATGACAGAAATTTTGGAAAATAAACATTTGCTTTTGCTCCTTTCTTAACAGTAGGCAAAAATGACACAGCTCTTCATTTAAGCAGCTCTTTTCATTTATGCAGAGTCTTTCCAGACATATTTCCATTTCACGGCTCTAACATCTCTGCCAGTTAGGCAGGACAGTTGCTGGTTTTCACCCTAAGAGGGTCTCCCAACTTGAACATGCTTGTTACTTCCTGGGTGCAAGACCAGTTTTAGGACTCAGGTTTCCCAGATGGCTTAGTGGTAAAGAATCCGCCTGCCAATATGGGAGGCAAGAAATGCAGATTTGATCCTTGGTTGGGGAAGATCCCTTGGAGGAGGAAATGGCAACCCACGCCAGTGTTCTTGCCTGGAAAATCCCATGGGCAGAGGAGCCTGGTGGGCTACACTATGTGGAGTCACAAACAGTTGGACACGACTGAGCACGTACGCACATGCAAGAATGCACACGTGGAAAGCTCTGGACTAGGCCTCATCTGGCTGGCGGGGGCTGCAACCCTCCAGCCATGTCACCAGAGTTGACCATCCCTTTCAGAATCTTGCTTGGGAACAGGAGGGTGGTCCACTTCCCCTTCATAGGCAGTCTCTCGTTTGAAGGCGGGTCAGGTGAGTGTTCTATGGCTTAGGAAGCATTTTTGCACATGTGCTCAGTTGCGCCCAACTCTTTGTGACCCTGTGGGCTGTAACCTGCCCAGTAACTCTGTCCACGGAATTTTCCAGGCAAGAATACTGGGGTGGGCTGCCATTTCTTCCTCCAGAGGAGCTTCCTGACCCAGGGATCTACCCAGAGCCTCCTAAATCTCTGGCATCTCTTGCATTGCAGGCAGATTCTTTACTGCTGAGCCATCAGGGAAGCAGAAACCATTTTTACCTATTAATAAAATAGATAAATAGGAGGATTTTCCCTATTGGAGCTGATGGCAGTGAGTCTTTGTTGATCTTCCACCGCTTCCTTGTGGGAAAGGTGTATTTGTGGCATCAGTAACAAAATCATGGAATATTCCAGAAGTGGGCAGTCATAATTGCCTTATGACTATTACTGTATTACAGGCCTCACTCCTGACAGATCCAGAGGTGAACCGCTTTATGAACGATCACGTAAGTGGTCCCGTTTTCTTTTGCCAGATACCAACACATCCTCTTCTGATCAAGCCAGAATGCACTGAAGCCATGTCATAGGAGATAAACCCCTGAAATACAAAATATTCTAAAGGCAAATGAGAACAGTCCTGCATAAACTTGTTTTGCACATCACTGAAAAGCTGACTTTGAGGCATTGAAACTCACTTGAAATTTATCAGGATTCAAAGTATCAAATCTGGCTGAGAAAATTAGCACTGACCTCCCTCCTGTCCCAGTCTGCAACATTTTCTAAAAATCCCAAGCTCTTATGAGCTCCGCTTTACCCTTCACCTTCAACTGTACTTTTCAGCAAGCAGATAGAGCTGTCAGTTATTTAGTTTCTCCCTTTTATAATAAGTTTTCTCATTTAACCATCATGATGGCTCTATAAATCAGGAGTATTATCTGTTTACACAGAAGAGGTGAGTAACAACTTATGATGTTTGTTGTGACACAAAATGCTCACCCTCTACTGATTGACAGTTTCCTCCTTCAGCTTCACAACCATCTTGACAGGGAGCACTACGTTCCTTCCCATTTTGCAGATGAACAAACTGAGGCTTAGTGAGCTTCTGTAACTTGTTCAAGGCTTCACGGCCAATGTAGAACTTTGATTCCGGTGGGGAGTGGCAGACACAGGACCTAGAGAGAGATCTGTCAGACTCTGAAGCTTCTGTTTTTCCCAGGCCACTTGCCAGAAAAATTGTGAAATTTATTCTCTGATCAGAGTTCTCTATTACAAGAACACAGGTATCAATGTTTCATTGCACTCAATGTCTGACCATCCTTCAGCTTACTCCCCATTTGTCTGAAGTACTAAAGCTTAACAGTACGAGGCTTGCTTACAAGAAGGGCCTAAGTTTAGACCTCCTTCAGTGTGCCATTTTGAAAGAAATACAGTTATTCTAACAATGTGACCACTACTGAGAACAGTTTTGAACACTTGTTTTTGGAATCATCTGCAGATTCTAGGGCCCATTCTTTTCAGCATCAATAGTGGTGGAAACCATGTGCTCTTGGATTTACTTTTGGAAATAAATTCAGTTAATTAGATTAATGACCAACTTCGGTGCCTTAGCCGTCTGTTGTTATTGTTCAGTTGCTGAGTCACGTCCAGCTCTTCGTGACACCATGGACTGCAACACACCAGGCTCCTCTGTCCTCCACTAACTCCTGGAGTTTGGCTCAAATCCATGTCCATCTATTGCGGTGTGTCAAATGACCACACAGCCTAGCAGCTTAAAACAGCAAACGTTTATTGTCTGATAGTTTCTGGGTCAGGAACCCACCAGTAGCTTGGCTGGGTGTTTCTGGCTCAGAGTCTCTAGAAGGTGCAGCGAAAACATTGACCATGGCTGAGACCTCATCTGAAGGCTTGTCTGGGCCTGGGGGACCCACTGCCCAGGTTACTCAGGTGGTGGTTGGCAGGGCTCAGTTCTTTGGGGCTACTGGACAGAAGGCTTTGGTTTCTTAGCATACCGGCCTTTCCCCAGGGCTGTCTGAGTATCCTCAAAGCATGAAAACTGACTTCTGCCAGAGAACATGATGAGAAAGAGATGGAGAGAGAGGAATGAACAAGCCACAGAGCATCCAAGTCTTTTATTTCCTGATTTTGCAAGTGATACAGCATCACTTCTGCGCAGTTTATTAACCACACACACTGACCCTGGGCCAATGTGGGATAATACTCAAGACTGAATTCCACCACGTGTCCCTCTTGGGGGTGGCTACCACACTGGGAAAATGTCATCTGGGACAAATAGAGAAGGCAATGGCACCCCACTCCAGTGCTCTTGCCTGGAAAATCCCATGGATGGAGGAGCCTGGTAGGCTGCAGTCCATGGGGTTGCTAAGAGTCGGGCACGACTGAGCAACTTCACTTTCACTTTTCACTTTCATGCATTGGAGAAGGAAATGGCAACCCACTCCACTGTTCTTGCCTGGAGAATCCCAGAGACGGGGGAGCCTGGTGGGCTGCTGTCTATGAGGTCGCACAGAGTCAGACACGACTGAAGCGACTTAGCAGCAGTAGCAGCAGCATATATATATATATATATGGATATAAATTAATGTGACGGATCCTTTTTATATTCCTTGGAAGATAATCCCAGAGCTGAATTCTAAAAATATTTTGGGCTTTGGGACCATCATTGACTCGGATGTGCAGCCATCTCGGAGATTGCTTTGAACATGACAATTCAATTTAATTCAACAAATGTGTGTGACAGGCCCTGGGCAGATCCCACGGAGAACGGAGGGATCAACGTGACAGTCCCTGCCCTCGAGGGCTTACAGAGACTCGTTCAGCTGTAACACCAGGCGGGCGAGAGTGAGGGAGGCTTGACAAGGAAGATGAGGTCATCGTGTTCCTGGGGAGCCTCTTGGCAGTAGGGACTCAGATGGTGCTGGTCACAGTCCTTCTCATTAACACATAGTCAAGCAGTCTGCGTTGTCTGAGGTCCAGATGTGAATGACAGAGCCCCTATATTCCCTTTCTGTCTTCAGAGATGAGAAGAAACTTTCCTCTTGGAAATAGAAGGTATTCAAACCCGTGGCCCAGAGCAAGAGTAAACCCTGGCTTTGAGTGACAGCCTTGAGGTAAGGGAACATGGCTAAAAACACGTGTAATTAGAAGTAGAAGCTACTGGAAGGAATGCCTTATAGCCGCTGCCCCTGCACCTCCAGATGTCTGCAGTCCACTCATCAGCTCGCATCTCACCTCCCACCTCTCTTCTCTCCTCCCGGATCCTGATCCTCAACTGTCCCTTCACTCTTTGCCCTGTGGCTTTTGCATGTGCTGCGGCCAACGTGTTCATATTTCTCCACTTGCAGAGCAAAAATTAAACAGCGAACAAACAGAACAGCCCCTTTCTTGGCCCAGCCTCTTCACCCTAACAGCTGCCTCCTCGTCTCCCTCCTTCCTTGTCAGATAAGTTTTTCGATGATGTGTGCGTATTTGTACTTAGTCACTCAGTCGTATCAGGCTCTTTGCGACCCCCACCATGGACTGTGGCCCACCAGGCTCCTGTGCCCATGGGATTTCCCGGGCAGGAATACAGCAGTGGGTTGCCGTTTCCTTCTCCATGGGATTTTCCTGACCCAGGGATGGAACCTGTGGGATGTCTCCTCTGTCTTCTGCATTGCAGGTGGATCCTTGACCCGCTGAGCCATTGGGAAAGCCCTAAGCTTCTTGACAAAATTGTAGTCCAAGGCTGCTGCCGTTACCTGCCCACCTCCCATTCACTTTTTGGCTTTTTGCCAACTGAATATTAGCCCTTCGAATCTCTGATGTCTCGTCTGCCTTCCTTTTCTTGATCAGTCGTTTAAATCCTGACGCCTGTTCTGGCGATCTCCTTCACCCAGTTCTTCCCTCCTCTGTTACCTCTTCCACATGCCTGCTTTCCAAACACACATTGCTCCCCTCTCTGCATCCTGAGATCCAGGCTCTAACGTCAGCTGCCCACTGCATGCAGTTGCGGTGAGCATCCTGGAGCCCTTGACACTCGAATGGCCTCCTCTTCAGCCTTACTAGAGGCATCGCCACCCACTGCATCTTCTCCTGTTCAAAAATTTATAGTGTCATTTGCTCTTTAAAATTTTTGTTGAAGTATAGCTAGTTTACAGTGTGTGTTATTATAGTTTCAGATGCATAGCAAAGTAATTCAATTATATACATATGTATCTATTTTTTAAAAGATTCTTTCCCATCATAGGTTATACAATCTTGGCTCTTCTTTACCCTTCATCTTCTCCCAACATCCACAGGGGTCTGATCCTATGGATTTTGCCCACATGTTTTCTCTGGCTTTAGCCCATCACCACTCATATCATGCCATCTTGTCTCAGCTCCTGATTCCACACTATCCACCTTTCACGTGGCCCTCAGGTTTATCTGGAAGTGCAGAGACTCTGACCCTTCTCCATGCAAACCTCACACACTCAATTCACTTATAGGACAAAGTAGAGACAGACCATGAGCCGAGAGGAAGGACAGCCCACTTGCCCTTGTGCTGGAGGCTGAGCCCTGGTTCTGCAAACCCACACTGGGCACCACTGGGCCTCATGTGTGTATATAATAAACTCCCAGCTACCAGGGCCTGGAGCAAAGGCAGTTTTGTCTTTTTAAAGCCTCCCAAGTACTAAAGGAATATGATGAAGGCACCCAAAAGGGATTTTTGGATAAAATTATACTTATAGACTCAGAGAACATTCATTCTCACACACAGACACACATAAGTTAATCATGAAGCTTGTGCTGTCACAGGTTTTAAGTTTGCATAACACTGCATGCTTTCAGGATAAAGTCCAAATTCCCTAGTGCGGCCCGCAAAGGCCCTTGTGGTCCGTCCCTTGCCCACTTCTTCAGCCTCATCGCTGCCAAGTCCGCCAGCCCCGAAGCTCCGGTGACACGGAAATACCTGCGGTTTCTTCTGCTGAAACCTCTATCTGGAACATGAAAAAGTGAAGTGAAAGTGCTAGGTGCTCAGTCATGTCCTACTCTTCTGCAACCCCATGGACTGTAGCCCACCAGGCTCCTCTGTCCACGAGATTCTCCAGGCAAGAATATTAGAGTGGGTTGCCATTCCCTTCTCCAGGGGACCTTCCCAAACCAAGGATCAAACCCAGGTCTCATGCACTGCACCCAGATTCTTTACCATCTGAGCCGCCAGGGAAGACCTACCTGGAACATCCACCTGGCTAATTCCTTCTCCTCACTTACATCTCAGCTCAGCTCAGCATTATTTCCTCTTAAGGGTCTCCCCAGGTCAGAGTATTGTCTGTTTATAGGCTCCACCATTGCTGGGAGAATTACCAATAACCCCAGATACGCAGATGACACCACCCTTATGGCAGAAAGTGAAGAGGAACTAAAGAGCCTCTTGATGAAAGTGAAAGAGGAGAGTGCAAAAGCTGGCTGGAAACTCATTATTTACAAAAGAAAGATCATGGCATCCCGCCCCATCACATCATGGGAAATAGATGGGGAAACAATGGAAACAGTGAGAGACTTTATTTTCTTGGGTTCCAAAATCACTGCAGATGGTGACTGCAGCCATGAAATTATAAGATGCTTGCTCCTTGGAAGAAAAGCCATAGCTTGCTCATAAGCAACCTAGACAGCATATTAAAAAGCAGAGACATCACTTTGCCAACAAAGGTCCATCTAGTCAAGGCTATGGTTTTTCCAGTGGTCATGTATGGATGTGAGAGTTGGACTATAAAGAAAGCTGAGTGCCGAAGAATTGATGCTTTTGAACTGTGGTGTTGAAGAAAACTCTTGAGAGTCCCTTGGACTGCAAGGAGATCCAACCAGTCCATCCTAAAGGAAATCAATCCTGAATGTTCATTGGAAGGACTGATGCTGAAGCTGAAGCTCCAATACTTTGGCCACCTAATGTGAAGAACTGACTCATTTGAAAAGACCCCGATTCTGGGAAAGATTGAAAGTGGAAGGAGAAGGGGACAACAGAGGATGAGATGGTTGGATGGCATCACCGACTTGATGGACTTGAGTTTGAGTAATCTCCAGGAGTTGGTGATGGACAGGGAAGCCTGGGCTTGCTGCAGTCCATGGGTTTGCAAAGAGTTGGACATGACTGAGCAACTGAACTGAACTGAAGTCCCCATGACAGGTCGCTGCAATTACCCATTTCTCCTCTGCTTCATCTGACTTCCCCAGGTCCCCCAGGGAAGGGCTGAGATAACTTCTGTTGCCAGCATCTCCCAGGGCCCCACACAGAGCCAGGCACCCAGCAAGCAACAGAAAGTACTTTTTTTTTTTTAAGTGGATGACAGAATCTTTCATTTTGGATATTGAGCTTCTGTTATCAAAAAAGTCAGCTGAGCTTAGTGTGATTAATTTTTAACAGCCGGAATTTGAAAGAGGTCAACTGACATTTTAACTAAAATCGAAGAGAAATTTGCCAGCAAAGCTGTATAGGATGAAAGATGCAAATGGTAGATTTTCTTTTGAATCTATGAGCACCCTAAAAATAACAACTAACTTCAGGCTGAGATCAAGAGAGTACTCATTACAAAGAAACAGACTCATCAGATTCCTTTTTTATAAACTTAAATCATATCATTTGCTTTACAGAACATTTTCAAGGGGAGAAAATACAATTCTCAATGGATTGACTGTATGTTATTTATTAATAATTATCCTGCATGTATATATGTTTATATTTAATGATTATATTATATATTATACATATTATATAATATATATAATGATTATATTATATATATAATGATTAATAATGATTATACTGGACGTGTGTGTATGTGCATGCTCAGTTACGTCCAGTTCTTTGAACGACCCCATGGACTGCAGTCCACCAGGCTCTTCTGTCCATGGGATTCTCCAGGCAAGAATACCGGAGAGGGTTGACATTTTCTACTCCTGGGGATCTTCCCGACCCAGGGGTTAAACCCAGGTCTCTTACACCTCCTGCACTGACAGGCAGACTGTTTACCACTGTGCCACCTGGGAGCCATATATATAATGATTTGATTTCTGTAAAGAAGTTGATCACTTAAGGAATGTCTCTTTAAAGGCAATACACACCAAAGGGCAAATGCTGCTGTCCTGGCCTGGACGTTGACCTTGCCTGTCCTCCCAGTTATAACCCTGCACGCCCATGACCCTCAGCAGGGCAGGATCCCTGCAGTCCTAAGATAAGGGCTGCCTAGGGGGCCCAGTGAGCAGGCCAGTCCAGCGTGTCTGGAGTCTGGTTCCAGGCTTTCTCTGCCGCTTTAGGAGGGGTGAGGATGACGCAGTTCTTTAACCCCTCAGGCTCAGTTTTTCAAAGATTTATGATTATTATTATTTTTACTTTTGTCCCTGCTAGACCATGAGCTCCTTGAGGATGTGTTACTTTGTTGTCCTTATTATTTTAGTTTAGTAACAAGAAAATGATTAATAATATGCCTGTACTGTTATTAATAACAATATCCTATCTCTAGATCCTAATGCTAAAAATAATGTCTGTAATACAATGAGTTCCCTCAGGTTGAAAGAAAGGAATGAGCCAATGCAGGATCAAATACAGGACTCTTTTCAAATTGTGAATGACATGCTTCTGGTGGGGAAAGGTCTCCAGAGGCAGAGCCTTTGGTTCATCTAGAATCAGAATCCTCAGAGCCTGGCTTAGTTTCTGGAACAAATGAGGAGCTGAGGAAGTATTTTTGTAATTTAATAACCACTGTTCTAGGGTTCTTTCAGACTGCTAGAAGATTTATTTAATATGTGGGAGTGGGTCGTGAAAGAGAGTGTTTCAACAAAGAGGTCTGAGATTCTTTTTCTTATTTGCTACTTTGAAATAGGAATCAGGGAAAGCAGGTCCCAGCTCTCATGCTGAAAGGAATCTGTTTGAGAGGCTCACACTGTCTTGATCTCCACAGCTGGCCTAGTTCTGATTTCTGTACAAGGCAGTGGTCCAAAGACTACAAACCACACTGCCTGCACCCAAACCATGGTCACGTGAGCTATGCGCGTTCCTTAAGGCTGCAATGTGGATTAGCGTGGAATTCCTACCCTATGGCTTCCTTTGTAGCTCAGAGGTAAAAGAATCCTCCTGCAATGGAGGAGTCCTGGGTTCAATCCCTAGGTCAGGAGTATCCCCTGGAGGAGGAAATGGCAACCCACTCTAGTATTCATGCCTGGGAAATCCCGTGGACAGAGGGGCCCGGTGGGCTACAACTTGTGAGAGTATAAAGAGATGGACATGACTAAGTGACTAACCCACTACCACCACCTATCCTATATGGCCAAGAGCAGCGGAGGAGGCAGTTACTGGTGGGATCTTTTGTCAATAACCGGTGAGAAGGAATCAGTCTCCTGACTTTTGTCCAACAAATATTCATCAAATGCCCGCTTTTTGCCTGGCCCTACACCAACGATCAGAACTCTCAAGGGAGCCTGGGTCTGTGTTTGTACCTTTCCACCATGCTGCCTTATTTAAATCCTGCAACTGTCCAAGCGAAGTATCATCATTATTACCTCCATTTTGTAGATGACGAAACTGAGGCCTTGGAGGCCCCTCCTATCAGAGCTGGTGCTGAATTGAGATTTAGTTCCCGATGTCTGTCTGTCTGTCTGTCTCCAAAGTACCTCCTTTTCTTCCTGCAATACTCGACCTCCTGTCAGTATCTCCACACTTAGAAAACAGCATGAGGGAGCAAAACCTCAAGGATCATTTGTTTAAGAAATATTTGTAATGTGCTGGGTGAAGCACATATGGAGGATGACCCAAACACCCGAGCCACCATGGTGAGCCTGCTGAGTGATTTCAATGTTCAGGAGTCAGGATTATTAGTCATAACCTCTTGTCATGATTTCCAAGATAGCCTACCCATCGGGAGAGACAGACTCCCATGCAAGATAGAAGAGCCCAGTCAGTGTCTGGAGGCAGAAAACTAGACTTCCTCACCCTCTGCTACGACACTCATCCCCTGCACGTGCTTACTGACTGCCCCACCAAGCACAGTGTGTTCTCACTACTTGCAGTAGTGATGTGCTACAGAGATGCTGCAAAAGTTGAATCAGTGAACACTGAACCCCCTCTCCTGCGGGAAATACAGGGTTAAGTTCCTATGAGCCTTTGGTCACATTTTGTCCAGTAATCTGTATGCATCCTTCACGTGTGTTTCTGTTGAAAGATGTCTTATTTAATACATATGGTTGATTTATTAATATGGGACTCACAGCCACGGCCCTGTTACTCCTGCCTGAAGGAGGCTTGTCTCATGGATGTATGTTTTCCATCAGGCACAGCACTGGTCTTCTCATGCTCAGGGCACTAGACAGCACTTGAGGACTATATGTGGGGGGCATTTTAAATAGCAAAATCACCAACAAAAATCACAGAAAAACAAAAAACGTGGCACCAAATAGACCCAAGAGGACCCTTGTTTACAGCATGAGAGCCAAAACCGGGCAAATGGCCTCGTATGAGCTCACTTGGGAATGTGTGCAGTTTTTCTTACTCTGAACATTCTAGAATGACTAAAAAGTGGCCCAGAAGGTCAAGAATCTACCTGTCATTCAGGAGACCTGGGTTCGATCCCTGGGTCAGAAAGATCCCCTGGAGAAGGGAATAGTTACCCACTCCAGAATCCTCGCCTGGAGAATCCCATGGACAGGGGAGCCTGGTGGGCTACAGTCCATGGGGTCGCAAAGAGTCAGACACGACTGAGAAACTAACACTTTCACTGTCACTTTACAAGTAAATAGCAGCCAGGAGACAAATCTGTGCGTAACGAGGACATACTGTACAGTGGGCTCCCCGCGCGTTTATCCCTAGTTTCTCTGTAATCTCTCTTGTTCCTTCCCACCTGGTGTCTGCGCCTGCTGTCCCCAGCACCTCTTTCAGGCATTGGCTCTGTATCCACCCTTTGGCTCCATCTGGCTGTTGTCCATCCGTTTCCTGCTGAGCCTCGCAGCTGAATTTCATGCTGACGAGCACTCCCTTCTTCCCTGAAATCCTCTGGCTCCTGAGACGTGGCCTCCTTGGCCCTCCTCTCGGCCACAACCCCCAGTGGATACTCAGTGCATACACGTTTATCGAATGGATGAATGGCAGATGAATGAATGAGTAGTCCCGCCTCAGATGACCCCGGTCCTCCCATGGCCAGGCTTCCGCCAGTCTACTCCTTACCTGACTTGACTGGTTCCCTCCCTCTCTCATCACCGGCACCTCCTTAGTTCAGACTGAGTCCAGGATCTGGTTGAGCCTTTCCTTGGGGACCCTTCCCTCTCTGAGACTTGGCCTTCCTTCCTGGGACTGCATTGCTGTTGCGTGGACTCCATGATCTCATCTTCTCCCAGCAGGTGTCTCTCATGCCCCCTTTTTTTGTTCGGGGGACTGGCTGCTTTGCATAGTTTCTCTAGTCTCTGGTCCCTCTTGGATCCCTTTTCAAACAGCGCCCGGGAATGCTGGGTCCTGTGCCTCCACAGTAAGAGTGTGAAACGTGTGCCACAGGGTCTAACCCTCCCCTTCTTCTCTCTTTTAACAGCAAAATGCATTGGAAGGAATAGAAGTTCCAATGAAGAAAGATACCTCATGGATTGTGTAATTTTCTTTTGATCAATTTCAGTCCCTAATAAATGGCTTACTTTTCCTCTTTTATTGCTTTTTTTTTTCCCCTAAGTAACTGGCATGTATTTGCTTCCCTGGCAGCTCAGATGGTAAAGACCGCCTGCAACGTGAGAGAACCAGGTTTGATCCCTGGGTTGGGAAGATTCCCTGGAGAAGGGAATGGCAAACCACTCTAGTATTCTTGCCTGCCTGGAGAATCCCAAGGACAGAGGAGCCTAGTGAGCTACAGTTCATGGGGTCACAAAGGGTGGGACATGACTGAGCAACTAACACCATCTATCATCATGTGTTTAGAGGAGAAGCTAATGTCATGAGGACAGTTCACTCAGTATGTGTCTCTTCCCATGGGCTTGCTGACCCCCAAAGGAAGGCGACACTTGGAGACCACTTAGGCTGAGCTAGCATGTGTGGCTGTGCTCAAACAGGGGGATGGCTGGAATCATTCCCACGTGCACGCTGATAGCACAAATCAGAGTGTTTCTGGTGCTGGAGACATGACCTGACAGACTCCCACCTCAGGGTCCGAGACTACTGCTAGGCAAGGACTGGACATTTCAGGTGTAGTGTTTGTTTAAAACTACAGCACGCTGGTTGCAAAGAAGCCTGCCTCCAGGAAGGGCACCAATCTGGAGCCTGTTTCTAAGTAAGCAGCTTGTGGGACAAAGACCTCAGTCCCTTGGGTTCTTTCTTGGTGATTCCTGTGTTGGCAGAAAGCTCACTTTGCTCAGCGGGCAAGAGGGCTCTCTAGTTCTTGGCAGTGATGGGGACTTCATGAAAGATGGGGGTTGAGTGTGGGACCCACGTGCTCCGCTCGCTCACCAAGGCTGTTCCTGAGAACAAAGTGACCTCATGGCTTTCCTTTGGCAAGGCCCTGTCCTCAACCATGGGTGGAAGGATGTGGCCACCACTAGCCTCCCTCCCAGCTCTGACCTCTGCGGGAACCTGGTACAAGACCAACCTGTCAGTCAAAATATCATTGTGCCACTTCCACACACATTGTGAAATGGATATTTCAGGAGACCCCCATCTCGAGATCTTAACAAAATCACATCTGTGTGTGTGAGATCAGTTGCTCAGTCGTGTCTGACTCTTTGAAACCCCATGGACTGCAGACCTCCAAGCTCCTCTGTCCAGGGAATTTTCTAGGCAAGAATTCTGGAGTATTCTTGGCAATCTCAGGATACACAGGTTCAACTCCTGGGTCTGGAAGATCCCCTGAAAAAGGAAATGGCAACCCACCCCAGTATTCTTGCCTGGGAAATCCCATGGACAGAGGAGCCTGGTGGGCTACAGTCCATGGCCTCGCAAAGAGTTGGACACTACTGAGCGCAGACACGCAGACACGCACACACACACACACACACACACACACACAGTTTGGTGAATAAAGTAGTTGCTCAGTCGTGTCTGCGTCTTTGCAGCTCCATGAACTATACAGTCCATGGAATTCTCCAGGCCAGAATACTGGAGTGGGTAGCCTTTCCCTTCTCCAGGAGATGTTCCCAACCCAGGGATCAAGCCCAAGCCGCCTGCAATGGGGGCAGATTCTTTACCAGCTGAGCCGCAAGAGAAGCCCGAATAAAGCAGAGGAAAAAGGAAAGAAAAACAAGCCATCTCTCTAGGCTCCCCGAAGCACTAGGTGGCAGAATTTGCTCAGCACAGCTCTGCGGGCTACCAGCTGGGACTGGCTTGGTGTTGTTGCCCGGGCCCCGTAACTAGGTCACAGTTAAATTGGGAAACGTGTGTTGTCCTGTGGACAGAAGCTCAGGGGCTGTTGCTGCTTCTTCAAAGGCAGGGCTGTGCACGGCCGGCAGCTACTGCAGGCGGCCTGCTGTCCCCCTCCCTTCCTATTTTCTCTGCTCTGCTGTGTCATGAGGGCTCTCGTTCTCTCTCCTTCGTCTCCTGCTGGGCCAGGACCTGCTGGGACGTCACCCAGTTCAACACTGGTGGCTCAGATGGTGTGGTTCCTGCCTCCCATTCCAGTCTATGCACACTCTGCTTTAAAACAGCTTTTGTGGTAGCAGAATTCCCATTTTCAAGAAAGTGCATAGCTTTGTTAAAAGAAGCATCATGTTAAAAAATAAAACAAGACTGAAATAACGCCACTTGCAGCAACATAGATGAACCTAGAGATTGTCATACAGACAATAAGTAAGTCAGACAGGAGAAATACTGTATGACATCCCTTATACAGGGAATCTAAAAGAAATGATGCGAACGAACTTACAAAACAGAAACAGACTCACAGACTTAGAGAAGGAACCAAATGAGGCCTGGGCCAGCTGTGCTGGATTGAATCGTGTCCCCCGAAAATACATGTCCACCCACAGCCTCAGAGTGGATTCTACTCTGACACAGGAGAACCTCAGAATGGATTCTACTCTGACACAAGGTCTTTGCAGATGTAAACAGTTAAGATGAAGTCATGCTGGATTTGCTGTTTTTCAGTTGCTAAGTCGTGTCCAACTCTTTGTGAAACAACCAACTGCAATATGCCAGGCTTCTCTGTCCTTCGCTGTCTCTGAGAGTTAGCTCAAACTCATGTTCATTGTGTCTGTTATGCTATCCAACCATCTCATCTTCTGTCTTCCCCTTCTCCTCCTGCCTTCAATCTTTCCCAGCATCAGGGTCTTTCCCAATGAGTTGGATCTTTGCATCAGGTGGCCATAGTATTGGAGCTTCAGCTTCTGCATCAGTCCTTCCTATGAATGTTCAGCGTTAGGGCAGTCTCTTGTAACCAGGAAGGGTTAATTTTGAATTTATGATGAATCAGCTTCTGTATATATATGAAGAAAACTGAGTGCCGAAGAATTGATGCTTTTGAACTGTGGTGTTGGAGAAGACTCTTGAGAGTCCCTTGGACTGCAAGGAGATCCAACCAGTCCATTCTAGAGATCAGTCCTGGGTGTTCATTGTAAGCACTGATGTTGAAGCTGAAGCTCCAATCCTTGGGCCACCTAATGCAAAGAGCTGACTCATTTGAAAAGACCTTAATCCTGGGAAAAATTAAAGGCAGGAGGAGAAGGGGATGACAGAGGATGGGATGGTTGGATGGCATCACCGACTCAATGGAGATGAGTTTGAGTAGACTCCAGGAGTTGGTGATGGACAGGGAGGCCTGGGGTGTTGTGGTCCATGGGGTAACGAAGAGGTGGACACGACTGAGAGACTGAACTGAACTGAGCTTCTGTGACTTTAACTCTTTTTTGTTATTATAAATATACATAATGGCCTGCCTCAGGAAGTTAACCTGAGCCCACCTGTGAAGGACAGTAAGGAAGTGAAACTAACACATCCCTTGCCTGAGGCCTGCCATTCTCTAGGGGACATTTGGAAGAATTGGATAGCCTTTTTACTTTCTTTCCGCACTTCCTCCCATCTCTAATCCATAAAAGAACCTGGCAACCAGGCCCCTACAAGAGGGTTATTTTGAGGCACTAGCCTGCCATCTTCTTGATAGTTGGCTCCAGAATAAAGTCCCTTCCTGACCCCAGCACCTTGTCTTGGATTCATTGACTTATCTTGCGGCGAGCAGACTGAGCTCTTACTCGATAACAGTCCTAGTCCAGTGACTGGTGTCCTTATAAGAAGAGGAGACACGGAGACAGAGGGGAGACATCCGCGTGATGATGCAGCGGAGATTGCAGCGATCTGTCCACAAGGATCTCCCAGGATCGCTGGAGTCCAGGAGGCGGGAGGGAGGATGGACAGCATCCCCTTCAGAGGCTGCAGAGGGAACCGCCCTGCACACGCTTCCAGACTGTGAGCGAGTAAACCTCGGCTGTGTGAAGCCACCAGTGTGCGGAGCTTTGTTGCGGCAGCCCCGGCCTCCCCCCTTAGTCTATATCGAGTCCCAGGAAACAGCCACACATTGTCCCCATCAACACTGCAGGGCAGAATGGCCCCCAGGGCAGCCCTCCCCGACCCTGCCCCCAAAGCCTTGGGCCAGCTCTTCTGCTCTCTTCACCTCCTGGGGGCAATAGGACCCAGTCCAAAGTCTGCTTCCTTCTCTTCATTTCGGGCCTCAGCTTGATTCTCTCCCTGGGCTCTGGGCTGAGAATTAGCATCCTCTCTCCCCTCACCCAAGGGTGGGTGCCCACAGCAAGGCCACCCTTCTCTCCAAAGAGACCTTTCCACCAGTGTCCTCCACAAGGCCTCTCTCTGATGCTTAAAAAACTCCGCCTTGCTAAAAGGCCCAGGTGTTGGGCCACAGCTTCCTTCAATCCCTTTGAAGTTGTGCATCTGGGGGCAGTTTGGGGGTTTTTCATGGTCACTTTGGTCCCCCAGTTCCCTTCTAACATCCTATTACAGGTATATCAGTTCACTTCAGTTCAGTCGCTCAGCCGCGTCCAACTCTCTGCGACCCCATGAATTGCAGCACGCCAGGCCTCCCTGTCCATCACCAACTCCCGGAATTCACTCAAACTCATGTCCATCGAGTCAGTGATGCCATCCAGCCATCTCATCCTCTGTCGTCCCCTTCTCCTCCTGCCCCCAATATCTCCCAGCATCAGAATCTTTTCCAATGAGTCAACTCTTCGCATGAGGTGGCCAAAGTATTGGACTTTCAGCTTTAGCATCAGTCCTTCCAAAGAACACCCAGGACTGATCTCCTTTAGAATGGACTGGTTGGATCTCCTTGCAGTCCAAGGGACTCTGAAGAGTCTTCTCCAACACCACAGTTGAAAAGCATCAATTCTTCAGCGCTCAGCCTTCTTCACAGTCCAACTCTCACATCCATACATGACCACAGGAAAAACCATAGCCTTGACTAGACGGACCTTAGTTGGCAAAGTAATGTCTCTGCTTTTGAATATGCTGTCTAGGTTGGTCATAACTTTCCTTCCAAGAAGTAAGTGTCTTTTAATTTCATGGCTACAATCACCATCTGTAATGATTTTGGAGCCCCTCAAAATAAAGCCTGTCACTGTTTCCACCGTTTTCCCATCCATTTCCCATGAAGTGATGGGACCGGATGCCATGATCTTCGTTTTCTGAATGTTGAGCTTTAGGCCAACTTTTTCGCTCTCCTCTTTCACTTTCATCAAGAGGCTTTTTAGTTCCTCTTCACTTTCTGCCATAAGGGTGGTGTCATCTGCATATCTGAAGTTATTGATATTTCTCCTGGTAATCTTGATTCCAGCTTGTGTTTCTTCCAGCCCAGCATTTCTCATGATGTACTCTGCATAGAAGTTAAATAAGCAGGGTGACAATATACAGCCTTGACGTACTCCTTTTCCTATTTGGAACCAGCCTGTTGTTCCACATCCAGTTCTAACTGTTGCTTCTTGACTTGCACACAGATTTCTCAAGAGGCAGGTCAGGTGGTGTGGTATTCCCATCTCTCTCAGAATTTTCCACAGTTTATTGTGATCCACACAGTCAAAGGCTTTGGCATAGTCAATAAAGCAGAAATAGATGGTTTTCTGGAACTCTCTTGCTTTGTCCATGATCCAGTGGATGTTGGCAATTTGATCTCTGGTTCCTCTGCCTTTTCTAAAACCAGCTTGAACATCTGGAAGTTCACGGTTCGTGTATTGCTGAAGCCTGGCTTGGAGAATTTTGAGCATTACTTTAGTAGCATGTGAGATGAGTGCAATTGTGAAGTAGTTTGAGCATTCTTTGGCATTGCTTGTCTTTGGGATTGGAATGAAAACTGACCTTTTCCAGTCCTGTGGCCACTGCTGAGTTTTCCAAATTTGCTGGATATACATATGTATACAATATATACATATACATATGTATGTATACAAATATTTTTATGTTGCTTTGTTGGGACTGTATAAAGTTTATATTTGTTGTTGTTGTTTAGTTGTTCAGTCGTGTTCAACTCTGCAACCCGATGGACTGTAACCCACTCTCTCCATGGGATTTCCCAGACACGAATACTGGTATGGATTGCCATTTCCTTCTCCAGAGGATCTTCCAGACCCAGGGATCAAACCTGCATCTTCTGTATTAGCAGATGGATTCTTTACCCCTGAGCCACAGGGGAAGCCTATACACTGCTTTTATATAGTATTCCACAGGGGAAGCTTATATACTGCTTTTCTAATTGTAATAGTTTGAATTATGCTCCCATCCACCCTGCAAAAGACATGTCCTCCCAGAACCCATGAATATAATCTTATTTGGAAAAAATATCTTTGCTGGCATTATTCATTTAAGTTTCTCAAAATGAGATCGCCATAAATTGAGGATGGAACCTAAACCCGGTGGACTACAACGAGATCAAACCAGTCAATCCTAAAGGAAATCAACCCTGAATATTCATTGGAAGGACTGATGCTGAAGCTGACACTCCAATACTTTGGCCACCTGATGGGAAGAGCTGACTTATTGGAGAAGACCCTGATGCTGGGAAAGATTGAGGGAAGGAGGGAAAGGGGGCGGCAGAGGATGAGATGGTTAGATAGCATCACTGACTCAATGGACATGAATTTGAACAAGCTCTGGGAGATAGTGGAGGACAGGGAAGCCTGGGGTGCTGTAGTCCATGGGGCTGCAAAGAGTTGAATATGGCTTAGTGACTAAACAACAACTAATCCTGGTGACAAGTGGCCTTATAAGAAGGATGAGGTGAAACAGAGGTGCAGGTGATGTGGAGAGAAGGCTGAGATTGGAACCATATAGTCCCAAGCCAGCAAATGCATTGAACCTCCAGCTGCTGGGAGTGGTTCTCCCTTAGAGCCTTGGGTGGGAGCCGGCCCTGCCAACGGATTGGATGACCCCCTTCTTTCCAGCCTCCACGAGTGTGCGAGGATAAGTGTCTGTGGTTTTAAGCCGCCCAGTTGGGGTAATTTGTTACGACAGCCTGAGAAAACTGACACTAATTATATTATAAACATTCCCCAATTCTATTAGATCTTGTGATGATTGTTTTTAATGACAGCACACTATTCTGTAGTATAAGGAAGCCAATCAATTCTCTGTTGTAAAATATTTAATATTTGAAAATTGAGCTAACTAAACAAAAAGGATTACATGCACGTGAACGTTCGTTTTAAGTGTGTGATCATTTCTGTAGGAGGGTTTCCTAGGGATGGGACTACAGGGGGGTGGGACTTCTGGGGGTTGGACTGTGTACATCTTTCAGTCTGCATAAGCCTATTTTGCAGGAAGCCTGTCACTCAAGGCCTGTAATTTCTGCAAATATTATTTTATGCTAGTTGGTACAAAACTTGCAATAACCCTGTGACTCACTTATATAACAATACTCACAAATGCTATCCTTGTGAGCTTGAAACACAGCCTTCTATAAACAAGGCACCGCCTAGTACTTACCTCTCTGGGTCATCCATCTGATATATTTTAGTCATAATTAGTACACATCCCTCAGTTTTGACACCAGATATATATTAAAATGTGTTTCTTTGTGCCTGGTCTTTTATTGGTCTCAACTCTAAAAACAAACCCTGAAACATAGCAAGTCATCCTTAAGCATCCAGAACAAATGTGCCTTGGGTCAGGTTCCTGCTCTGTCCTGAATGCTTAAAAACGTCAACGTAACAGAGGATGGAAGTAATATTAGCACAAAAAGTCTATGGGCATCTCTGCCGTGAGGAGATCGTAGAAAAAAAAATCACTGAAAACTGTATTTATCTAGACTCAAAGGATCTGGGATTCAACTTGCATTTTGCTAGCATGTAATTATGATTATTTTTTGGTTGCTTCCCTGGTGGTAGAGTGATAAAGAACACACCTGCCAATGCAGGAGACTCAGGTTTGATCCCTGGGTTGGGAAGATCCCCTGGGGAAGAAATTGGCAACTCACTCCAGTATTCTTGCCTGGAGAATCCCATGGACAGAGGAACCTGGTGGGCTACAGTCATGGGGTCGCAAAAGTCAGACATGACTTAGTGACTAAACAGCAGCAATAATTATTTTTACTTTAGGAATGTTTGTATCACTTAACCTTGGTGACACATTCTGCATCATGAGGGTAGTGGGCTAAACAAACTCTAAGATTGCCAAGACTCTACCTCATGTTATTGTTTAAATGACCCATCTGAAACGCATTTGCACGTTTATTTCTAAGGATTGAGGCAGATGTGTCTGAACCACATGAAGTCCCCATACATCATTTGGAGATGGTCTTTGGAGTCAAGACCTTGCCAGAATAACAACCACAAAGATGACAACCAAATTTAACTGATGCAATCATACCAGCAGTCTCATATTTTTTTCAGTTGACTAAAACATTTGATTTTTATTTGAACTGCTATCTTGATACACAGATTATAATTAGAGACAATAAAATAAACCATGGAATCATTACCAGACTAGCTGTGATGTGTCATTTGTGAGTTTATAAGAGACTGTGGCCTGCCATAAGCTTAGAAAACATGTCTATATAATTCTGACTTGGGATCTGAAAATGACTTGAAAACTTAATGTAGAAAGAAACTGATCAGTGCAATCAAATAGGAGATCCGTTAGACATTTGTTATCAGCTTGTTATTAGCTACTGAATAATTAGAACATGAAAGAGATGGGAATACCAGACCACCTGATCTGCCTCTTGAGAAACCTGTATGCAGGTCAGGAAGCAAAAGTTAGAACTGGACATGGAACAACAGACTGGTTCCAAATAGGAAAAGGAGTACGTCAAGGCTGTATATTGTCACCCTGCTTATTTAATTTATATGCAGAGTACATCATGAGAAATGCTGGGCTGGAAGAAACACAAGCTGGAATCAAGATTGCCGGGAGAAATATCAATAACCTCAGATATGCAGATGACACCATCCTTATGGCAGAAAGTGAAGAGGAACTAAAGAACCTCTTGATGAAAGTGAAAGAGGAGAGCGAAAAAGTTGGCTTAAAGCTCAACATTCAGAAAACGAAGATCATGGCATCTAGTCCCATCACTTCATGGCGAATAGATGGGGTAACAATGGAAACAGTGACAGGCTTTATTTTTGGGGGCTCCAAAATCACTGCAGATGGTGATTGCAGTCATGAAATTAAAAGACGCTTACTCCTTTGAAGGAAAGTTATGACCAACTTAGACAGCATATTCAAAAGCAGAGACATCACTTTGCCAACAAAGGTCCGTCTAGCCAAGGCTGTGGTTTTTCCAATGGTCATGTATAGATGTGAGAGTTGGACTATAAAGAAAGCTGAGCACTGAAGAATTGATGCTTTTGAACTGTGGTGTTGGAGAAGACTCTTGAGAGTCCCTTGGACTGCAAGGAGATCCAACCAGTCCATCCTAAGGGAAATCGATCCTGGATGTTCATTGGCAGGACTGATGGTGAAGCTGAAACTCCAATACTTTGGCCACCTAACATGAAGAGTTGACTCATTTGAAGACCCTGATGTCGGGAAAGGCAGGAGGAGAAGGGGATGACAGAGGATGAGATGGTTGGATGGCATCACTGACTCAATGGACATGAGTTTTGGTAAACTCTGGGAGTTGGTGATTAACAGGGAGGCTGGCGTGCTGCGGTTCATGGCGTCGCAAAGAGACAAGACTGAGCGACTGAACTGAACTGATACACATATGTACAACACAATGTATAAGCACTCAAAGGCACACACACCAAAAACTATGATGGATGCAGAGTCACATTCCCGCTTGCTTCTTCTTGGCATCTTTGTGCCACCATCCCCTTTTTGGGAAAAATTAACAGCACTGTATATCGGGAGGAAAGGTCCGACGCAGTAAAACTATCGTCAATAAAGATGACATTTCCACATAACATCCTTTTGAAGTTAATGAACAGCCAGTACACATTGGTCCTCAAGCTGCCAACTGTAATCCTAAGACCCAGGGACAATTTACCTAAATTACTTAAATTTATTTTTCCTTAATATTATGTTACTATTTTGTCATTTAGTCACTAAGTCTTGTCCTACTCTTTGCGACCCCATGAACTGGAGCCCACCAGGCTCCTCTGTCCATGGGATTTCCCAGTCAGGAACACTGGACTGGGTTGCCATTTCCTCTTCCAGGGAATCTTTCCAACCCAGGGATCAGACCCACATCTCCTGCACTGGGAAGCAGTTTCTTTACCACTAGCGATACTTGGGAAGCCCATCCTGTGCATTATAAGGAAGAAAATAAAGAGATAAGAGAAAGCTGTAGTCTCTCCCCTCCCCTCCCTGCCACATGCCTAGACTTTTCTCCAAGAGTGTAGACTCACTCTTCTTTGTCTCACTTTCAGGGAAGCCGCGATTCCTTCCTACATTAACACACCTCTTTTTGTTGTTGTTCTGGACATTAAAGAACAAAGTTACTAAGTCATGAATCAGACAACCTGGTTTTAACACCTGGAAATAATCCTGAGCAGGTCACTTCTATTTTTGTTTTCTTAATTTTATTGTAGGGTTGATTTACAATGTTGTGTTAATTTCTGCTGTACAGCAAAGTATTTCAGTTATAAATGTATATATTTTTTCATAATGTTTTCCACTATGGTTTATCACAGTATAGTGAATAGAGCTTCCTATACTATACAGTAGAACTTTGTTGTTTATCCATAGGATCTATACTAGTTTGAACAGGTCATTTCAATGTCACTCTGAAAAACTTAGTGTCCCCAGGCCTTTGCTCACTCATCTGAAAATGAAGGTAATAACCCTCATCCAGGACATTTTCTGCCTGAGCTGCACCCCAGCTTGTTATGGGGGACCAGTTAGATTAGTTGAGTGCCCGCTATCTAAAAGGCACAGTGCCAGGGGGGAGATACAAATGTAAATTGTAGGGCATTATCTAAATGTCAGGTCTTGGTACCATTATAAAAACACTCATCTGGAAACTACATCAAACATTTTATTTCTTCTTCAGCTACTGTCATCTTCCACATCCATAAACCCTCCAGCTCTTCTATTACCCACATTAGTGGTAAAGACAAAATGCCGTCCTTTCATGCCCTGTCACCTTCCTCACTGAGCAATAACCGTGTCAACCGGAAATTTTAGAAAGGTCACTGGCTGAAAGCCCTGCATCATTGGGTTATTTATTTATTTATTTTTTGAGTGTCACCAAATATTATAAGGGATTGATGTCCCCATAATCTCAAGTTTTGTTTTCTATTTAATAAGTCAGACAACAGATCAGAAAAAACGAAAACCTTTACTTTCTGTGTAAGGTAGTAGTCAAAAGAGATTAAGCTGCTTCTGAGTTGTTTAACTCTGAAAATGGCATCATGCTAGTTAGAAACATCCTTTTCTAGGTTATGGGTTGAATTTTGTCTGCTTCCCCCTCTCCAAAAGAAAGATACATGAGGTCTGAAGCCCTGGTGACTCAGAATGTATTGTGGTTTGGGAAAGAGGGTCACAGCAGATGTGATTATTTAAGATGAGGTGAGGTCATCGAGGAGAAGAGCGGGCTCAAGTCCAGTGTGATCGGGGTTCTTATAAGAAGATTCCCATGTGAAGGCAGACACATGCAGAGAGGAAGCCACGCGACCACGGAAGCCCAGACTGGGTCACGCAGCTTCAAGCGAGAGAACACGGAGCCTGGCAGCAACTGCCAGGAGGCAGGCAGAAGGAAAGAAGGGTTTCCTTGCACATTTCAGAGAGGTCCTGGCCCTACTAGCACGCTGATCTCCGACTTCCAGCCCCCAGAACTGTCAGAGGATACGCTTTTGCTGTTTGCAGCCATCCAGTTTGTGGAACTTTGTTAGGACAATCTTAGAAAATGAATACAGTGTATAAGACATTCGGGGAGAAGCGAGCGTCCAAATGATGCTGTATTGTTATCTATTTCTGGGTAACAAACTACTTAAGCTTGGCAACTTAAAATAATACACCTTTGTCATCTCATAGTTTCTATGAGTCAGGAACCCGAGTGTGGCTTGACTTGTCCCGCACAGGCTGCGCTAGGGTGTCGGCCGGGACTGGGGTCTCACCTGAAGGCTCACCTGAGGCAGGGTCCATCACCAACTGATGGTGGTTCAAGGTCCCGGCTGCAGGTAGAGTGTGGGCAGCAGATGGGTCTCAGGTAAGCTCCGGAGACCAGTGATGCTGGCCTCGGGTACTCATGAAGGAGAGCGAGCTCATCACGATAAAACAAGTGAATTTTTCAGAGACAAACAATGAAAAGTGTATTTTTTTTTCAACTACAGGTATTGACCTTTATTTGGTAAAGGAAAACAGTTTTGACAAGTGAGTTACCAGAGTCTTAAAAATACAATTATATATAAAGAATTCTTATTTTCTTAAAAGAACTACTGTTTTGAACCAAATATGGGCTGGGTATAGTTTATTTACATAATGAAACTGCACTTGAACACAGCTTAAAATGTTCTCATCTCAGTCAGTTTTTCTCTTCTTAGAGTTAAATGCCTCATATCATCATCGTGCTGAATTCCTCAGTATATTCCATATCATTTCCTTGGGAAGCAGGGAATGCCTGTCTTCCCTCAGAAAGACACTGATAACATGGAATTTTTCTTAGTACGTTGTGTGAATATTCTCACAACTCCTACCTTCTGCTCTTTTGAGATGTGCATTTTGCCACAACAGGAAAAAGCACGCCACTAGGACCTTGAAAACCTATTTCTTGATACCAACTGTTACCTCCTTTAAGACTACATGTTTGGTACAATGGAATATTAGTCAGTAATTAAAAAAGAATGAAAAAACGCTATTTGCTGCAATATCAATGGACCTGGAGGTTGTCATACCGAGTGAAGTAAGTCAGACAGAAAAGGAGAGATATCATATGACTTCCTTTATATGTAGAATCTAAGAAGAAATGATACAGATGAACTTACAAAACAGAAAGAGACTCACAGAACTAGAGAACAAATTCATGGTTGCCGGGCGAAAGATGAGGGCAAGAGATAGTTTGGGAGTTTGGGAGGGGCATGTACACACTGCTGTATTTAAAATGGATAACTGACAAGGACCTACTGTAGAGCACAGGGAACTCAGCTCAATGCTGTGCGGCAGCCTGGATGGGAGGGGAGTTTGGGGCAGAATGGATACATGTATATGTGTGGCTGAGTCCCTTTGCTGTTCACCTGAAATTATCACACCATTGTTAACTGGCTATACCCCAATACAAAATAAGAAGTTATATATATTAAAAAAAGACTACCTGTTTGGTTATCTTTTTCTGGAGCACTTGTATTTTTGGAAATGTGATGTTTTTAACTATGCCAAAATAGGTTTGATGAAAGATTAAAGAAATTAAGCTATCTTATGACTTCCTTTTGCAGTATCTTGGGGAAAACAGTGGTGAAATATCTGTCCTCTCAAATCCTGGAACTGAAGGGAAAAGGAAAATAACAGCAGACCTGACATTTAGGGCAAATTTATTGAATGAGTGACCTGTGTGACCTACTCCATTACTTTTCCAGAGGAAGCTTATTCATGCATATATTTAAACAGCCTTTAAAATACCTGTTGGACATCTCCTGTATGTCAGGTGCCGTGCATGGCACTGGGGATACAAAGATAGTGAGAAACCAGTTTTCAATTGAGCTTTAAATGGCATGAATGATTCAGAGCCCTGTACTCTGAGTTCAGAATAGTTTCACTTAGAAACACAAGTATCAACTAGGAATAGAAACTCCTGTCTTGTTACCGATGGATTGGAAAAATTATCTTCCAGGTTGTCCACCAAATTGTAGTAGAGACCCTGGTGAACATTTCTGCCCAGGTCTGCAACAGATAGGAGAATCTCTGCGGTCTATGTGCAGGAGAAGGAAGGGAGAGGGAGGGGGAAGGAGAGAGACAGAGAGAGACAGAGACAGAGAGAGACAGAGAGAAGATGTGTTACTTGAAGACTATGCCTTCCTACCTTCCAGGGGGCCAATGAGGTGGGCAGGGCTCAGCTGGGTGGTTGTTGCAGGTTTGGCTCCTGGTTAATACTGCATCAGAGCTGTGGGTCTCTGTGGGGCACATTGGAGGAGAGAGCCTCCTGCTTGGTTCATCGATGGGGACATTTCTCTTATCTGAATGGCCTGTCTGTATGGCAGGGCAACATCTAATTACATCTGCTCCTCTCCTCTCCTGTGAATGGCCTTCCTCCCCTTCGGAGGCCCAGGCCCAGATCCCATTCCTTAGTGTAACCGAAAGTGGGGTTTGGCTGCTCGCTGCCCAAAAGCCAATAGAGAGGCCAGGGTGGTGGAAAGGAAAGTTTGCTTAATTTTGGATGCTGGTGACTCCAGGGAGGAGGCAGGAGTGGGCTCCTATCCAAAGGCTGACACCCCTCCCTGCAACTGACAATCAGTGGGAAAGAACTTCTATAGACAGAGGGAGGGGGCCATATGCAGAAACAGCACAGTCAGCTCTGACAGTCATCTTGAAATTGATCACTGGTGGTCTGACCAACATCATCTTGATTGCTTTAAGTACAATCAATCTTCAGTTCCAGACTTGGTTTGTTCCCGTTTCTGTGAGGCCAGTTCTCGGAATTGTGGCAGCTTCTATTATGGCTACGGAGAAGGCAGTGGCACCCCACTCCAGTACTCTTGCCTGGAACATCCATGGACGGAGGAGGCTGGTAGGCTGCAGTCCTTGGGGTCGCTAAGAGTCGCTGAGCGACTTCACGTTCACTTTTTACTTTCATGCATTGGAGAAGGAAATGGCAACCCACTCCAGTGTTCTTGCCCGGAGAATCCCAGAGATGGGGGAGCCTGGTGGGCTGCCGTCTCTGGGGTCGCACAGAGTCGGACACGACTGAAGTGACTTAGCAGCAGCTTTATGGCTACAGTCTGGTCATTACGTAGTTAACTTCTTTCATCTGGTGGGGGTTTCAGTACCTACAGGCAAGCTCACAGAATATGGCTCAGAAGGTTATCTGTAGTCCTTGAGAAGGTCCTTGACTATACTTAAAGACTAAGCTGTTATTATCTGGTCTCCTTTGACTGTTTTCCTTTGTTTCTGCATTTTCTCACTTCTCTGATCAAACTTACTCTTTGGTGAAAGTTTCTCCACAGACAAAGGTAGGCTGAGGACATGGGATAGCCGGTGGGGGAAGGACCACGGGCTCTGTTCTGTTTCATTAGCTCAGGATGGCACATTGCCTTGGTCCTTATATTTTTAGAACCTGTATGTATGAAATTAAATTTGCTTTTTCTCCCATTACTCTGTCTCACATCAATTTAATTATTAGACCAGCCAAAGAACCTAAAAGAAAAGAAAGGAAAGCTTTTCCACTTGACAATAGGAAAGAAAAGCAAACTGGGAGCCATGCAGAAAGAAAGCATTGCCCATGAAAGCAGACCAAAGCTTATGGAGACAGGACTGAGAAAGACAGGAGAAATGAGACCAACACGAGCCGAGAGTTGTAAAGAACTGGAGAGAAGTGAGAAATAAGCAAGACAGACAAAGGACATCAAACACACACGTAACTGATGCCTCAAAAGAAGATAACAAAATAATGGACAAGAAGGATATTTAAAGTTGCAATTCAAGCCCAATTTCCAGAATTAAAGAAAGAAGCAGCTCTTCAGGTCAAAAGATCACAGCATTTGTCCTAGAGGAAAACATTTACATTGGACCATCAATGTGGAGGCTCATCTTAGTGAAGTTACTGAACTTTAGAAAGAAAGAACCCTTTGGACACTTAGACCAAGAGATCAAATGACCTCTTGGTGGGGAAAATCAGTCTTGCTCAGAGAACTCACAGCCTCAATCAATCCTTGAAATGACAGAGCAAAGCCTACAAAGTTGTAAAGAAAAACCCCATGACACAAGAATTTATAGCCTCCTGTGCCTTATGTCACAAATGAAAGCAGCAGAAAAGCATCTTTGAACTGCAAGAGCTTAGAGAATAGCGTTCCCATGAGTCGCTTTTAAAGAAACTACTAGATGACATTCAGCTACTTGAAAGGTCAATGGGAAAAAATACAGCAAAAAGACCACCCGTGAGGGCTGAATTCATTACACTCTGGGGTTAAGACCAAAGCACTTGGTTATGGGCATTAAAAACTATAGAATCAATGAAAACCAGGAGACAAAGATGGGAACTGTGTAGCTGGAGAAAATGAAGGCAGAATCTACTCTTTATTATATAACATTTTCTGTTTTTCTTTTAATTTCATCCCAGGTGCATTGACATACACAAAAAATAAATAATGCATTTTTTAAAATAGCATGAAATAAGATGGGCTAACATTTTAGACTTTACTATTCTGTCAACTAGAAGCCAAAGGATGCGACAGAGTTTTGTACCATCTCTGCCACAACCGATAGGGGTGGAGAGAAGCCATCTAATTGCTCACAAAACCAGAAAAGAAGGCAGAGAAGGGAAAGCAAAGGAAGTGTAAAATTTTGTATTGGGCTTAACTATTAGCCTGGTACTTTTCTTGTGGCAAACATTCGAAAGATCCTTTTACAAGTTCAGCATACTATGTTGATGTGTAGTTTTTGTTTTTTTTTAAGAGGAAGTGGTGGCTGAGGAGACTTCTCAGGCCCAAGTGACATCTACTATGGACATGTGGTTTTTACCCCTGTCTCCTGTGTATCCTCATGGCCGGTGAAGGGGAGCAGAGTTTGTCTCCCCAAAATGTGGTTATTTTTTCGGAAACAACAGACATAGCAAAAGCTCTGAAAACCAAGTGGAAGTTGTTGTTGTTCAGTCGCTCTGGTGTGTCCAGCCTTCTGTGACCCCATGGACTGCAGCCTGCCAGTCTTCCTTGCCCATTTTCTGATAGTTCTGCCCTAGTCCTGGTTCTGGGGTATTTCAGGTGGCATCTGAAAATCCCATGGACGGAGGAGCCTGGTAGGCTGCAGTCCATGGGGTTGCTAAGAGTTGGGCAAGACTGAGCAACTTCACTTTCAATTTTCACTTTCATGCATTGGAGAAGGAAATGGCAACCCACTCCAGTGTTCTTGCCTGGAGAATCCCAGGGACAGAGGAGCCTAGTGGGCTGCTGTCTATGGGGTTGCACAGAGTCAGACATGACTGAAGTGACTTAGAAGAAGAAGCTGAGCCTCATGGAGGACCTGCAGTGACTCTGCCCTAGATGCCTTCTCCGCCCTTGGAGTCTGCCCCATCCGGTGCTGCAGCCTTGGCGATGTCTGTGCCCTCAGCTCCCTGCCTGGGGCTTCTGTGTTGGTTTGTTTTGCTCTGACTCCTTCCATCCCCTCAACCAAGAAATCACGGCCTCCTCCTGGAATCCCAGCCTGGAGGTCAAGACCTTTGGAAGAGATGATGTCTTGCCCCTCATTGGGTCAAAATCCCCTACTGGGGCACCTCAACCTTCTTTTACAATTTTTGTGCTATTTTCACATTGTGCTTCTGGTTGATACCGTTTGAAAACTCCCTTGACCACTCAAAGCTCCTCCATGAGCCAAGTTAACCTTATAGCCTTCTGACTTGAATGAATAGGTTTTCTGTCTCTGAAATTCCCCCTCCTCTTCCCTTGCTTTCTGTTGGAACAAGAACTCACCATTTCTTATGCCTCATTAAATGGGTTATTCATAGAGCTGTTGACTGAAAAAATGCCCAACCTAAAAGTGGAGAACTATCTATTATTTGGCACACAAAACTGAGGGCTTAAGCCTAGACATAGCATCTCAGCTCTAAGAGAGTGTTCTGAAGAGGTAAGTGAGGAGCCAGGATACATAGGAGTTTTTGCAACAAAGACCAGGCAGTTGGAACATCAAAAGGTTACTATTAATTAAGGAAAACCAGACATCTCAGGTTAAGGTACTCAGTGCTTTTCTGTGTATGTGAAGATGCAAGAGCCTGATCTCTTTGAAATCATTTCATTGATATGTACCTCAGCTATCTGGGGCCACCATGCTGTGTTTTCTCATCCTGAATTTCTTCAGATGCACCAAGGGAGGGGTGCGCCATGGCAGCAACTGCTAATTGCTAGATGGAGGGAGGCATACTGCCTGCATCCTGAGTTCCCTTAGGGCTCACCATTGGGGTGGCTATAATGGGATGACTTGGCCTACAACATCCTATGTTTACTGATGTGGCAAGCAATATTTTTCATTCACAGGGCGCATCTCAGACTTTGATGTGCACACAAACCACCCCAAGGTTCTTATTAAAATGTAAAACCTGTTTCATTTAGGTCTGAGCTGGCACTTGAGATTCTTTCATGGGGAGGAAAATGCTGACCCTCTTGGGGTTCTTGATTGGGTCTGAAAAAGACGGATGATCAGGAGGGAAGCACACAAATATATTTATTATAAATTTTACGTAACATGGGAAATTTCATGAGGAAGCAAAGACCTGAAGAGGCAGTTAAACTTGAATCTTTATTTTTTTTTCTGGGTTTGGTGAAGAGTGGACAGTCGTATAGAAATCAATATAAATCAAAAAGTGTGAGGCAAGTGTACAAACTGTGGTGTCCCAAGGACGAAAGAACAAGGTGAATGAGAAGGGTCTTGGAATGTAGGAACAGAGAAAACCAGATTCTATCACTCTCCCCTGCCCCATGCTGCGTTGTAACTATTGAGGAGTTTTGGGACCCTCCTGAGTAGTATGGCCTGTCTCCCCTTCTACCCCAGCTCCCCATATAAGGGAGACGTATTTGCCTTACTCTTTTCCTGCCCAGTGCACATAGCTCCTCCAATCAGCAAATGACTCGCAAGACCCCTACCCCACTCCTTATCCCCTGGCTATAGAAACAAACCAAGAACCCACATCCAAGGTCGGTTCTCCCTGACTGTCAGGAAGCTGGCCCACTATACGGGCAGCGACTGTCCCCTCCTCCACTCCAATAAGCCTTATTCTCCTTTCATTCTATCTCGTCTGGAAATTCTTTTCCAAGCCGCACACAGACCATGACACAAACTAGGAGAAACTTGGCTAAGTCTGTTGGTTCAGATTCTTCTCAGTGTTTCTGTGTCTTTGGAGACAAGTATGCTCTTTGCTCCAGGCATAGGGAAATCATCTCTCACATGAGGGTTCTGTGTCCAGGGCAGATGGGTGAGAGGGAAGGTCAAAGTGACCTTGCCATTTCTGCTGCTTTCTCAAGCTCCTCTGGCTAAAAAAAACCTCAATATGCCAAGGTTCCATATTTTAGGGTAGTGTGTCCTTCACCCCGTCAATCTGCACTTTTGACAAGTTTCCAAATGATGATTCCAGGTACTCCTGGGAGGAAAACCACATTTTGAGTGGCAGGAATCTCTACCATTCCACCAGGTGGCACTTGTGATAAAGAATCCACCTGCCAGGGCAGGGGACACAAGAGAGGCAGTTTCAATCCCTGGGTCAGGAAGATGCCCTGGAGAAGGAAATGGCAGTGCACTCCGGTATTCTTGCCTGGAGAATCCCATGGACAGAGGAGCCTGGTGGGCTGCAGTCCACGGGGTCGCACAGAGTTGGACACGAGAGAAGGACTAACCTACTACAACTGTAGCAAAAACCTCATTAAATGACCTCACCTAGAGCAAAACTGGAGAAGGAAATGGCAACCCACTCCAGTGTTCTTGCCTGGAGAATCCCAGGGATGGGGGAGCCTGGTGGGCTGCCGTCTGTGGGGTCGCACAGAGTCAGACACGACTGAAGCGACTTAGCAGCAGCAGCAGAGCAAAACAGACCTCTGCTTCTTAGTATTTAAGACACCGGTTCGTATTGCTCTGGTCTTCTGCCCCTCCTTTGGGTCAGTGGCTGAGTCTGCAATTTAGATTGATGGTGACTTTGAGTCCTGTTTACCCAAACCTAATGGTAAGCTGTTACGCATCTGGTTACAAGTTACTGATGTACCATGCACAATCTAACATGTGGTTTCCCCATTCCTTCAGTGAAGTTGTATCAGGCTTGGTTTCTTCATTAGACAATAGAGGGCATAGGGCATGCGACAGTTTAGGGACCCAGGAAAATGTTTACATTTCTGTTAAAATTGGAAGAAAAAAATATTTAAAAACATTTTAAAAGAACTTTTAGTGTTGGATAAAATGTTTTAGCTTTTAATTCAGCCAGGATTGTGTTAACAGCTGTCTTTATTTTAGTGGCAAGTCCCTCTTTCTCTGAGACTGACCACGTGTCTTACTTGTGTGGAGTCAGTGCTGGGCTGGGTGAGAGGGACCCCTGTGGCCTTGAGACCAGGGCACTGCTTCTCTGGGTCACTGTCTGGAGCCAGACTCTGGAGTGGCTCTGCCCAGCCCTGTTCAGAGATGCTCTCAGGGGAGCCCTTTAGTGATGCACGTGGTGCCTTCATGTGGGAACCTCAGGAGACCTTTGCCTTCTAGCTGCTTGGGCTCTCGTGTGGGACGCCTTGCTATAGTCAGTGGAGTGGCCAGACCCCAGGGCCCCGCTCCTCCTGGGCGCATCCTGCCTCTCGTCCTTCACAGCTACCAGAGAGTTCAGTTACATTAAAGTAAAGGTATTTGAGAGAGAGAAGAAAAAACCCCAGAAACCTCATTATTTCCAAGGACGGCTTAATTGCAATACCTTTTCCTTTCACATCCTTCTGTCCCCTAGCGTGAATTTCCAGCATTAAATAAACACTTCAAATATATCGGGGGCTTCCCTGGTAGCTCAGATGGTAAAGAACCTACCTGAGATGCAGGAGACCTGGGTTTGGTCCTTGGGTTGGGAGGATCCCCTGGAGGAGGGCATGACAATCCACTCTAGTATTCTTGCCTGGAAGAAACCCCAAGGACAGAGGAGCCTTGCGGACTACAGTCCATGGGGTCACAGAGTCAGACACAACTGAGTGACTAACACATTTAAGTGGAGATGTAAAACATGAATTTTAATACTTTAATGGAGTAAAGGCCAATAAAAATCATAATGTGGCCTTGGCCACATTCTAAAGGTCATGAATTAGTAGGTGACATCATGGAAAGCAAAACGATGGTACTTTTTATGAGATTTAAAACTTCGTTCATTGACAGAGTTGGTTTTGGGCTTCCTGGGGGCTCAGTAGTAAAGAAACTGCCTGCTGATGCTGAAGATGTGGTGTGATCCCTGGGTTGGGAAGATCCCCTGGAGAAGGAAATGGCACCTCACTCCAGCATTCTGGCCTGGAGAATCTCATGGACAGAGGAGGCTGGCGGACTACAGTCTGTGGGGTCTCAAAGAGTCTGACAAGACTTGTTGACTAAGCCACAGCAAAGACTTGGTTTGCCGATCCTCCCCCTGCATTGTTGCTCGTAACCCTGACAGGCATCTTATGCAGCCTGGATGGACTTAGGAACAGCCCACGGGCTGTCAACACTGATGGTCAGAACCACAGTCAGCAACTCCGGCCTCACGTCTGCCCCATGGAGCAAGTTAGAAGGCTTGCTGTTCCTAAGAGTGGCCTGGGAGCCCAACGAGTCCTGATGCCCAGACCACACCCATGCCCGGGCAACCAGGACTCGTGGGCATCAGCCGGGTGTTGAAAATTCCCTTCATGATTCCAAGGTGCAGCCAAGTTTGAGACCCAACAATTCAGTTTCCCCCAGGGAGTGACTGTAGGGCCTTGTTTCACAGGGTTCACTCCACAGAGCCCTGATTCTTCACAACTTTGACCCTGCCAAGGCTCGTTGAAAGATCTGCCTTAGAAAAAAGGGATTCTGGAGTCAAATATATTTGGGAAACATAAAAAAGTAAAAGTTGCCTTTATTGTGGGATGCCTGGGAGAATTGGTATCTGGTGAAATAAATTTCTAGGTCCAAGATGCAGCCACTCCAGTCCCGGGTGCCGCATCAGCAAACCAAAATTTCTATAAGTTTAGTGTCTCTATAAGTGCCCCCACTGGACCGGAGAGCAATGTATCTTGTCAGTCAGCCCCCAAAGCCAAGCACATTCTTAGCTCTAATTTTCTTGTACCTTCTTACCTCAAACAAGGTTACTATATGGTCTCCGTCAATCAGATATTATCTAATTTCCTCTTTCTTGTTCTTTATCATTTATCCCATAAAAGCATCCTGCCTTCTGCTCATCTTGCAGTTCTCCAAAAGGAAACTGTCCACATCATGAATAAAGTTTGCTGGTATCACATAACTGTCTTCTTTAATCACTTTTTACCACTTACTAATATGGACTGAAATTTCCTAAGAGAGGGTATGCAGCATTTTGAAGAGAAGCAAAATATTCTACCCCAAAATATTCCTCTTTGGGATGAGGATTATTTTGAGTTGAGTATTTTGAGAAAGAGCAGATACAGCAGAAGATCTGAAAATGGAATGGAAGTTATCCTTTTGAAAGGGAAATTTCCATGTATAAAGGAAATTGCTATTTATAAATTTGTCTTGCTTTCTCTACCAGGAAGAGAAAGATGGTTTTAAATCTTTCACAGGAAACTTCTGTCAGTGGAGAAGGCTCTGAGCTGAATATTCAAAATAACTAGGACCTTCTCTGTAACTAGCCTTCCCCACCCTACATACCATTTTTTTAGCTACAGATGGTATTCAAGCTGGTGGGTTAGGCCACCTTAAGAAATTACTTACTTTTCCCTGGGTGTGTATATGTAACATGTATATCTCATATTCCTAAATGAAATCAACCCTGAATATTCACTGGAAGGACTGATGCTGAAGCTGAAGCTCCAATATTTGGCAACCTGATGTGAACAGCTGACTTATTCCCTGATGCTGAGAAAGATTGAGGGCAGAGGGGGAAGAAGGTGGCAGAGGATGAGATGGTTAGATAGCGTCACTGACTCAATGAACATTGAGCAAACTCCAGGAGATAGTGAGGGACAAGGAGGCCTGGTGTAGTACATGGGGCTGCAGAGAGCCGGACACGACTTTGAGATGAACAACAACAGCAACTATCTCACCAATGAGGCTTCCCGGGTGGCTCAGAGGTAAAGAATCCACCTGCCAGTGCAGAAGACACAGGAGATTCGGGTTTGATCCCTGGTTTGGGAAGATCCCCTGGACGAGGAAACAGCAACCTGCTCCAGTATTCTTGCCTGAAAAATCTCATGAACAGAGGAGCCTGGTGGGCTAGAGTCCATGGGGTTGCAAAGAGTTGGACATAGCTGAGCAACCGATCACACTCACATCTCATATATACATCTATATTTCTGCAGCAGCTTATGCTGTTAAAGTGCTGAACTCAATATGCCAGCAAATTTGGAAAACTCAGCAGTGGCCTAAGGACTGGAAAAGGTCAGTTTTCATTCCAGTCTCAAAGAAAGGCAATGCCAAAGAATGTTCAACCTACCACACAATTACACTCATCTCACACACTAGCAAAGTAATGCCCAAAATTCTCCAAACTAGGCTTCAAGAGTACATGAACTGAGAACTTGAAGATGTTCAAGCTGGATTTAGAAAAAGCAGGGGAACCAGAGATCAAATTGCCAACATCCGTTGGATCATGGAAAAGCAAGAGAATTCCAGAAAAACATCTACTTCTGCTTCATTGACTATACTAAAGTCTTTGACTGTGTGGATCACAACAAACAGGAAAATTCTTAAAGAGATAGGAATACCAGACCACCTTACTTGGCTCCTGAGAAATCTGTATGCAGGTCAAGAAGCAACAGCTAGAACTGGACATGGAACAACAGACTGGTTCCAAATTGGGAAAGGAGTATGTTGAGGCTGTATATTGTCATCCTGCTTATTTAACTTATATGCGGAGTACATCATGAGAAACGCTGGGCTGGAAGAAGCCCAGCTTGATGAAAGTGAAAGAGGAGAGTGAAAAAGCTGACTTAAAACTCCACATTCAGAAACAAAGATCATGGCATCTGATCCCATCACTTCATGGCAAATAGATGGGGGAAACAATGGAAACAGTGAAAGACTTTATTTTCTTGGGCTCCAAAATCACTGCAGATGGTGACTGCAGCCATGAAATTAAAAGACACTTGCACCTTGGAAGAAGTTATGACTAACCCAGATAGCATGTTAAAAAGCAGAGACATTACTTTGCTGACAAAGGTCCATCTAGTCAAAGCTGTGGTTTTTCTTGTAGTCATGTATGGATGGGAGAGTTGGATTCTAAAGAAAGCTGAGTGCCGAAGAATTGATGCTTTTGAAGTGTGGTATTGGAGAAGACTCTTGAGAGTCCCTTGGACTGCAAGAAGATCCAACCAATCCATCCTAAAGGAAATCAGTCTTGAATATTCATTGGAAGGACTGATGCTGGAGCTCTAATACTTTGGTCACCTGATATGAAGAACTGACTCATTTGAAAAGACCCTGACGCTGGGAAAGATTGAAGGCAGGAGGAGAAGGGGATGACAGAGGATGAGATGGTTGGATGGCATCACCAACTCAATGGACATGAGTTTGAGCAAGCTCTGGTAGTTGGTGATGGACAGGGAAGCCAGGTGTGCTGCAGTCCTTGGGGTCACAAAGCGTCAGACATGACTGAGTGAGTGAACTGAACTGATGGAAAACCCCCAACTTTTTGGCCAACCCAATATATATGAGATGTATATGTTAATGGACTTCAGTTTGTTCTTCCCTTGTTGATCTGTCTTTTATTACAGGGGTCTCAACTCAGATGAGCAGAGGGGAAATGATTTTTCCTTCTCTGCAATTTCTCAAGTTAATCTGGGCAGTCTTCACCTTCCCCCACTCATTTGGGAGGCTTTACAGAGGAAGCTTTGGGAAGTGCTAACCTAGAGTTATATTTTACTAAGTAAAATTTAAACCCTCTACGGTTGCCTGTTTGGCTTTTGGGTTTGGGGAAGATGTGTTCTTGGCATCAAACTTGGAATTCAGAATTCACTTTCTGCAAAGCAACACAGCTAAATGTAGTGGAAACAGTATGATTACAGCTGTAATTTGGATGTTTGAGGGTAAAACAAGCTTTTGTGATCTATTCCAGAAACCACACCACCAGGGATAGAGGAGAGGATCATTAGGGGAGAATCCACCCGGGTGCATGCAGATTAGATGCACATGCATGGAGTTCAACCCAGGGTAAACTGAAGAGCTGACTCTGCTGTCATTCTCAAAGTAAAGTTTTTAATCAAATATAACACATGCACCCACTTTTTGGATGACTGAATGTAACATGAATGTGTCTTACTTATTGCCACCTCGGGTGCCTCCAAACTCTGAGACATTCTTTCATGCTGTATTTTTCTTAAGAATAACAACCACCACCACCAAGTAAATGTCTTACAGTTATAACCAACTTTAATTACTTGTTGCTATGAAGTTGTGCTTAAATTCTTCATCTGCTGCTCTTAATTCAGCTAAAGTTTCAGTGGCTGAAGGGATATTCTGACTTTACTGAGAGACAGGCGACCATACGAAAAGTTTTTTGATGGTTTTAATCTTCACTATAGCAGGGCCTACCCAAGGCGTGCCAAGAGATGAAAACAAAACTGGAAACAGAGCTATCTCGTAAGTGCACCAACACAGATCTTTAAGAAGAATGGTTTGGAATGCTTTCTCTGTAAGAGATGGAAATTTTTCTCGTAACAGCTTGAGAGTGAAAGAAAAAGCCATTTGTCAATGGACTCATTTTAAAACTCAAGCTGTTAGCTGGGCAGCAGTCTCCCCATTAGAAATTTTATGTTAACTTTTTTTTTTTTCCTGAAGGAAAAAGGTTAGCTGTTGTCAAAATGGTCCTGATAATCTTAATCTCTGTTTGATGGAGCAAAATAAAAATCAACGCTAGACTGGGCCAGATAAATTGAACGAACTCTTTCTTTTAAAGCACATATTTTATTAAATAAGAGTAAAATCAGACTGCATCAGTTCATGGGGGCTTGTTTCAGACATTTAAGTTCATATGACACAGGGAAGCTGAGCATTTGTCATGATAATTCCTCATATGGCTGTTTTCTCTTACCATTTAGGAATGGAATTTGGGATAAAAGTCGAAGTATTTAGAGGTAAAAATTTAAGGTAAAAATTTAAAAACAATTTGGAACCGGGGCTTTGTAACGTGTCAGCTTGGCTGGGTTGATCTATATTTCCCAGAATCCCGTTTCCTACAGGTTTCTGATTAGGGAGGACCACAGAAGACGTTCCTGGGAGGCTCTGAAGGCGAAAGGGTGCAGCAGTCATCCTGTAGGTCCTGTGTGTCCTCCCTGAGCAGCAGGCTCACCGCTCAATCTGTCCGCATGAGGGATGCTGGGCTGCAAGCCCCTCACCTTCCCTGAGATCTCCTTCAGCTTCTCCGACCCCTTGGCTGGGTGTGTGTTCAGTTAGCTAGGGCTCCCGCTTTTGCAGGATTCCTGCTTCTAACAAGGTTGGCGGCCTCAAGAATGTTGTGAGTCTAGGACTTGCAGACTTCCGCTGCTCTCTGAAGACTCCCATCTGTCTGCCTTCGTGGGGTTGCAGCCTGGATCACCTCCATTTTAAGTCAGCCTACCTTTCTGACTCAGCCTGCAGTATCAAACACAAAGATAGCACCCTTAGAAATACATGGAAACAAATACACACATGCAGATATATAGACTTGCAGTAGTTCTCCGTTTCTGATGAACTCTGATACACATGCCTACTCTCTTATGTAAAAATATGTATGTATACATTTATACTGGAGAAGGCAATGGCACCCCACTCCAATACTCTTGCCTGGAAAATCCCATGGACGAAGGAGCCTGGTAGGCTGCAGTCCATGGGGTCGTGAATAGTTGGGCACAACTGAGTGACTTCACTTTTACTTTTCACTTTAATGCATTGGAGAAGGAAATGGCAACCCACTGCAGTGTTCTTGCCTGGAGAATCCCAGGCACGGGGGAGCCTGGTAGGCTGCCGTCTCTGGGGTCACACAGAGTCGGACACAACTGAAGCGACTTAGCAGCAGCAGCAGCATACATTTATACACATATAAAGATATGCAATATTGGTAAATATGTGTAATATTATACCTCTCTACGTGTGAAGCTTCCCAGGTGGCGCTAGTGTTAAAGAACCTGCCTGCCAATGTGGGAGACCTGGGTTCTATCCCTGGGTCGGGAATATCCCCTGGAGGAGGGCATGACAACCCATTCCACTATCTTGCCGGGAGAATCCCCATGGACAGAGGAGCCTGATGGGCTACAGTCCATGGGGTCGTAGAATCGGACACGACTGAAGCTACTTAGCATGCACTCACGCTCTTTACATATAATGCAAGAACTTACAACAGTATATTTCCATTGTCTCTTGAACTTTATTTTTTCATTTAAAAATACGGATTTATGTGGCTGCGTCCGGTCTGAGCTGTGGCGTGAGGGCTCTCCGTATGTCGTGTGAGGTCGTCTGTTCTGCTGCGATGCTCTTGTTGCGGGGCCTGGGCCTCTCCGGTTGCGGCGCGCAGGCTTCTGGGTAGTTGCGGGGCACGGGCTTCGTTGCCCAATGGGACGTGGGATCCTAGTTCCCCTTCCAGGGGTAGAACTCTTGTCCCCTGCATGAGAAGATGGATTCTTAACCATTGGACCACCAGGGAAGTTCCTCTCTTGCATTTTGTGTTGTCATTGTCATCCATTTTACTTTCAGATATGCTATCTAGCCAACAGCATGGTATTAATTTTAATGAATGGGTAATTATATTTTGAAGATAGAAAATTGCCTTTTATGCTTACTCAAGTAATGATCATATTCAGTGCTCTGTCCTCCTTTTGATAAAACCGAGTGTTCACCTGGTACCTTCTGCACAAACAGCTCCCTTTAATATTTCTTGCAATAGAATTCTGATAGAAATATATTCACTTAGCAGTTGTTTTTCTGAAAATATCTTTATTTATTTATCTTTTTACTGAGTGAAAAATTCTGGATTGAGAGTTTTTTTCTTGCAGTGCTTTATAAAAATACTGCCTCACTGTCATCTGGCTTACATAACTTCAGATGGGAAGTCTGATGTCATTATTGTCTGTTTCTCTCTGATCATAAAATATCTTTCCACTTGGTGGTAGAGCTCAGTTGCTCCCTTGTGTCTGACTCTCTGTGACCCCATGGTCTGTAGCCTGCCAGGCTCTGCTGTCCATGGAATTTTATAGGCAAGAATACCAGAGTGGGTTGCCATTTCCTCCTCCAGAGGATCTTCCTGACCCAGGGATTGAACCTGCGTCTCCTGCATCGGTAGGCAGATTGTTTAACACTTGGGCCCCCTGGGAAGCCCTATCTTTTCTCTTAGGCAGTTTTTAAAATATGTATTTTCCTTTGTCATTAGAAATTATATTATTATGTACCTTGTTACGGTTTTCTTCAAGTTAATTTTGCTTGGCTTTTATCAATTTGAAAGTTTATAATATTCATCAAATTTGGAAAACATTAGAGATAGCCACTTTTTCTTCAAATATCTTTTCTGTCCTCTGCCATTTTCTATTGGGATTCCATGCCTGTGTATTAAACCAGCTAATTTTGTTCCATAGTAAATGATGGCCTGAACATTTTTTTCCTGCCCCTTTTCTTTTTGTTTCAGGTTGAATAGTTTCTGTTGCTTTGTATTCACATTCATTTATCCTTTCTTCTGTAGCACCTATTTATATTAATTCTGTCTAGTGCGTTTTTCGTTCCAGATATTCTATTTTTCACCTCCAGATGTTCTGTTTGGGTCTTTTGATATGTTATAGTTCTTGCCTCATCACGCTCTTGTTTTCTAATACCTTCATAGACATTTTATCACCGTCTTTGCTAGTATTAATATGGCTCTCATTTCTGGCTCACTTTCTGCTGACTACATTTTCTCATGCTCTGTGTTTATTAGCTTCTGATGGACACAGGGCATTATCATTTTTTTGTTCTTGAGTACCAGATTTTTTTTTTTCTGTATTCCGTTATTAGTGCTGCATTTTATTCTATCAGTTGGTTAGATTACTTGGGATTGGTTAGATATTTCTAAGCCTGCTTTTAAGCTTTGTTAAGGGTCATCCAGAAAACTTTAAATCTGGAGCTAATGCCCAGACTAGTAGCCCCAATATTAAAGCAACACTCTGAGAATTTTACCCAAGGCCCCATACGTCACAAGGTCGTTCCATCCTGCATGGGGCGGGGGGCGGGGGGGGGGGGGGGGGACCAAAGCTAGTCCCAACTCTGTGGACTTGGGGAATCCTCCTGCCTCCACTTTGGTAATTCTTGCCCTAGACTCAGTTTCTTCTCACATATTCACAGGTCAATGTGTGTGCGTGCTAAGTCACTTCAGTCATGTTCAACTCTTTGCACCTCTATGGACTGTAGCCCACCAGGCTCCTCTGTCCATGGGATTCTCCAGGCAAGAATACTGGAGTGGGTTTCCATGCCCTCCTCCAGGGGACCTTGCCAACCCAGGGATCAAACCCACGTCTTTTACATCTCCCACATCAGGCAGGTTCTTTACAACTAGTGCCACCTAGGAAGCCCCCACTGGTCAACATTCAGCCCAAGATTTGAAGGCTCTTCCCTGGCAGTCTCCAGAATTCTCTTTCCCTCAGTAGCTCTTTCCCTTCTAGTGTTTTACCAGGAAAATTCTAGCCACTTTTGCCTTTCCAAGCTTTGATGTCTTTTTCCTCAACTCAGGGAGACCATTGGACTCCATTGGGATTCCCCCTTTGATCCTGCTGGTAGCTCAGCTGAAAAAGAATCTGCCTGTAATGCAAGAGACCCTAGTTCGACTCCTGGGTCAGGAAGATCACCTGGAGAAGGGATAAGCTACCCACTCCAGTATTCTTGGGCTTCCCTGGTGGCTCAGCTGGTAAAGAATCCGCCTGCAATGCAGAAGACCCTGGTTCAATCCCTGGGTTCGGAAGATCCCCTGGAGAAGGGAGTGGCTACCCACTCCAGTATTCTGGCCTGGAGAATTCCATGGACTGTATAGTCCATGGGGTCGCAAAGAGTCGGACACGACTGAGCAACTTTCACTTCTCTCCTGCAGCCTAGAAACTGTTTCCAGCCCATAAATTGGGATGATCTAAGGGCTTATTTTATTTGTTTTCTTCCTCTCAGGGAAACTGTGTTTTCAATCACCTACTCTCTAAAGGTACATTATGTCATATATTTTGACCATCCATTAGCTGTTTAAGGCAGGAAGGTCTCTGTTAATCCATCTTGGCTAGAGATGTCCAGTAATTGTTCTGGATAGTATAAAAATATTTCATAAAATGAATTTTTAATTTTTAAAATTTTACTTCAAAGAAATAAAGACATAATTACAACTACAAGAGTAATCTTAGAATTCTAGTTTACATTTCTAACTTTAACTCACAGTAACTGAAGTATAAAGCTCTCATGGGGAAATTAAGTTAATAAACCATCACCTTTTCTCAGTTTTGTACACCAACAGTGAATCCTTCAAGCTCCATGAACTTGGTTATAATTTCCACTCCATAGGAATCTGTCAGATCAGTAAGCTTCTAGCTTCTGTTCCTCCCTGAGCTGTGTAAATTTATTTTTAGGAAGTAGAATTGAAAATGAGCCCTTTGTCCTTACTGTAGTGATGGACTAGGTCAACCCCAAATCTAATAGTGCTGACAACCAGTAACTTTCTTTCGAAGACCATATAACAAACAGCTAGTATTATTAATACTTAGATAGCAACAGAGAAGTAATTAGAGAATTCTATGTATATTGAACTTCTGGCATTGTATTTCACAATGAATTTGTAAGATTTTTGCACATACGTATTTTATGCCTCGTCTATTGGCTGCTTTTGTTTAAATATAATTCTAAATGTTTTTCTTTTTTCAGAAAGTTACCTTAAAATGTAAATTTTAGTTTTACAGTATGTATCCAAACATTGGTACTGATTGTATTGAAATGTGTACTGATTTCGAATGTTTTGAGTTGCCTCCACTATCTGGGTGCAACCCTCTCCATGAACGTTTTCCGTTTTCTCTTACCCTTCTGACTTGGCTGCACTGAGAACTCAAAAGGACCTGTGTCTAAAGCCCTGCAAACGGAAGCTAGACAGGACTTGGTAAAATTTCCTGAGAGGGCTTCCTTGGTGGCTCAGATGGTAAAGAGTCTGCCTGCAATGCAGGAGACCTGGGTTCTATCCCTGGGTAAGGAAGATCTCCTGGAGAAGAAATGGCAACCCACTCCAGTATTCTTGCCTGGAGAATCCCATGGACAGAAGAGCCTGGTGAGCCCCAGTCCATGGGGTGGCAAAGAGTCGGACACTAATTTCATGCTGTTCTCTTAATCCACTAGCCACATTATACTATAATCCTCATTCATCCTTCCCCAATATTTCATCCCTTTTAAAGAAAAGGCTTTATGACTTCAAAATCCTTTAGAAATTAACTTTTGTGTAACTCTTTTATTCTCCCCAAGTTACTTTGAAACTTTTATTATCTCTCTCAAATCATAAACACAGCATTTCTTTTCTTTTCAAAAGCAATAAAAATATATATTATCTATTATTTCTCTTTGAATCGTATTTTCAAAGTTTAAAACAGTGTTTGGTAAAAACTTGACAATCTAAATTTATACCAATGTTTATAAACCACTTCACTCAATGGCCACTTGTATCATTAAAAACTTATTTAATAAGCTCAAATATTTCAACTATTAAAAAGTTTCCTTTTTAATAAGGACTTTCAATCAGTCCTTACTATACTAAACAAACCAACATGTTTGAGAATATTAGGTAGTCCTAGTACGATACATTTTTGCTTTTTTGATATTTTTAATTTGCCAATCTTTTTTGTAAGTGCATACATCATGCCTTATAAAGATTGCCAACTGTGGTAGAGACCGCTATATTCCTGAGCAATATCTATTCTACTGCCTTTCTTTAGAAAATCAGAGAAATAACCCTGATTTTAGTCACTTGGGATAAATATTACATTTCCCAACTCTTTTTGACGGTAGACGCAGCTATGGGACTAAGCCCTGGTCAATGTGTTATAAGCAGAAGCATCGCTGGGGACTTACAAGATGCTCCACGGGGAGATACGCCGCCTTTTTTGCTTCTGCTTGTCCTTCTTCATGATAGCCTGGAACTGAGACTGACGAGCTCTGGTAGTTGTCCATCTCAGACTATGAAGCAAAAATAAAATGGAAGCCAGGGATTAGGGAGGCAGAACAAGAAGAGAGAAGGGGCCTGGGTCCTTGAACATCATGAAGCTGTGACACCAGCCCGGATGGCTGACCCTTGGCCTCCTAAGGAAGAGAGAGAAAACCTCCTCTTTTCTCACCATGGAAACATCCCCTCTGGAAGGGCTCTGGGTAAGAGGGGGCAGAGCTGGACTTGCTCAGCTAGCCTTGAAGAGAGGCACCTTGTTCTGCATAGGGAAGTGCCTCCAGGTAGAAGGAGGAGGGCTGATGTCAGTAATGCCTTCTCCCACATTAGGCATTACTGAGAGGCTGACATCACAGGAGTTGCACAGTGCCCTGGCCTGCACAGGGGTTGGTACCTGTTTGCATGGACAGAGAGACCAGCTGACTTTGGAGTTAGATGGGCCTGGGACTTGACCCTGATCCACCAACTATATGGCCCTTTGGACAAACTGACTCAAAGTCATTATATCTCAGCCTTCTCATCCGCAAAGTCAGGACAATAAAACTTCCCACAAAGAGTTGTTATCAGGACCAAACGGAGGAGTGGAAGTCCAGAGCTTCACTCAGTGCTGGGTGAGCACTGAGAATCTGCCAGCAGATACTCCAGCCACCCAGAGCAGAGCGGCGTGCATCTGGACTGTGGCAGGGAGATGGCTCAATCAGCTCAGGTTATTATACGAGTCACCACACACAAGGGGGCTTATACACCAACGTTTCCTTCTCACGGTTCTGGAGCCTGGAAGTCCAAGTTCAAGGCCCCAGATCTGGGGGCTGGTGAGGAACCGCTTCCTGGTTTGTAGATGGCCATCTTCTCATGGTTTCCTCACATAGCAGAGAGCAGAGAGAGAGACCCAAATTTCCTCGTCTTTATATAAGAGCACTAGTCCCATTCATGAGGGCTCCATTCTCATGACCTATCACCCCTGCAAAGGCATCACCTTCAAATACCATGACATTGGAGATTTAAGCTTCAACATATGATTTAGAGGGCAGGACACAGACATTCCATCCGCAGCACACTGGACTCTTAATCCTGTCCTCTGCTATTTCTCTAGCACCCCGGCCATCCCAGTCTACACCAAGATGAGAGACAGACTCAAAGAAACCGCTGAAGAGAGTAACCTGTGCACAAACCCACAGGGTTTTTGTAGAACCAGCGTACTACTTTGAGGACTAGAAAAGTCAGCTGGGGGAGTGGAAGATGCTGGAAAGGGGTGGAAAGAGGAGGAAGGGACAGAGTCTTCCCAGTGCGGAGGAAGGAGGACCAGTGGGCATCCTGAGGGCAGAGTGGAAGGGATGCAGTGGCCAGGTAGCCTTCTTCAGTACAGACCCCACTGACACATCTTCTGGTCCCACAGGCAGGGCCCTCTGAATCCCACCTCTGAGTAGAGGGTGGAATCCATCCACCTGGCCCCAGGAATGGCCTGTGAAGTGTAAACCTCACCCTCTGACCAGGCGACGATGGAGAAGGACTGGCTGAGAACAGCCCAGAGGCCAAGACAGTGATAGACATCTCCCCCTTGCCCTGTCCAGGTCCTGACTCCGCATTTCCTCTGCCAGCATGTGATAGAGGCAGATGCTGGACGGGGCTCTCACAGACCCTTGGAGAACGTGGTTCACAATGGCTTATCAACATGTATTTGGGAGACCATGTATGTTGACAGATTTTTATTTTTTTAATGACATTAAAAGAAACAAACCACCTTGTCTTAGCACCATCAACTGACCAAACAGAGGACATTTTAATATAAAGGACAATTTCAGAAGGGCACTATTAGACTGAAAAGACATTAAGTGGAAGACATTTGGTTTTCTTCAAAATTAGCAGCTTCAAGACACACTCCTGAGTCAGTGGAGCCAGCCTGTGCCCCATTCTGGAGTGGGAACCCCTCTGATGATCTGTTAGCCACGAGCCACCTTCCCTGTGGGCCCTGGCCCAAGGGTCCCACAGTCCTGCCTGGCCTCTGTGCTTTGGTGCTGGTGTCTGTGTGACCTCAGGAAAGCTTGGGTGGTTTCCCTGGGTCACAGTTTCCTCCTGGGCAGCACAGAGTGTAAATGTCCACTGAATAGAGAATAAATTAGCTTAATAGCTGCAAAGCATTCAGCATAGTGTCCAGAATGAGGAAGGGGCTTAGGAATGGCAGCAGTGGCTATCTTTCATTATTTTAGTTTTAGACCATCAGCAACTGCTAGGAATTACTGTTTACTACTAAGTCAATGAGTGAAAAAAAACTGGCTTAAAACTAAACATTCAGAAAACTAAGATCATGGCATCCAGTCCCATCACTTCATGGCAAATAGATGGGGAAACAACGGAAACAGTGACAGACTTTATTTTTTGGGCTCTAAAATTGCTGCAGATGGTGACTGCAGCCATGAAATTAAAAGATGCTTGCTCCTTGGAAGAAAAGCTATGACCAAATGAGAGAGCTTATTAAAAAGCAGCGACATTACTGTGCTGACAGAAGTCCGTGGGGTCAAAGCTATGGTTTTTCCAGTAGTCATGTATGAATGTGCGAGTTGGACTATAAAGAAAGCCCCTCAACAAAGGACGACCCAAGCAGCAAATTCTGCTCTATTTCTCACTCTTATCCTTCTTCCACTTTTATCCCGACTTTTGGCTTAAATCTTAAAGTGGAAAAGTGCCCATGGGAAGCTTGTTTTGAATATTAAAAAGATGGATATATGAATTATTTTCTGTAACATCCATACGAAATGCTGAAGGCATGGGTACTCTCTAATGAATTGCTCAAACAGTGTTATGAAATAAAAGATCAGATATACCTTCCTCTTAGTTTATGCACGTGAGCACATCCCCATGATTTTAAAGTCAGGAAACAAAAGATCACAATTCAGAGCTCTGATGGAAGACGTTCCTCAGAGACACCCCTCCCTGTGATGTTCAGTAATGTGAATGTTGTAAAGAGATCCTGGAATTATACAAACAATCAGGGAATCCCTGGAGAAAGGGAGAGATGGAAAACCAGGCAGCTTAAAAATGGGAAAAAGAATCAAGCTGTAGCTGAGAAACCTCATCTTTTGTCATGATGGAGAGCTGGCTGTGATTGGTGTAGAAAACACAGCATCCATGCTTCATCATACAGGATTCTTTCTAATACTATTTGGTTCATTGTATCCGACTGCTAAACACACACATACACACACATGCCCCAATAAACAGCAAGAGCCTGGGAAAAGCTGGAACCAGAAAAGAAGAAGGAGAAAAAAAATCTGAAGCACCCCTCTGAGTCCTATTCCAGTCTCATTTCTTTCATTTCCTGATTGGAGTAGGCAGCTTTCTGTAGTCAAATCTGATTAATTTAAAGCCTACAAAGAGGTAATTTGTGCTAGCTGGATTTTATGTTTTTATTTGCAAGCTGGGAGTTTTGTTAAATCCCTCATTTATCCATTGAACAAGTATTTGCCAAGGACCCATATTCCTCTGAGTGAGAAGTGGAAAGGAGCAAAGACCACCTTTTTTGACTGAGTTAGTAGGGGGAAGGAAATTAATAATAAATTTTAAAAGCCTTTTGTCAACTGAAAAAAACATTCACCCCCTAAATGCTGACAGTTGTGTTTTATGTGGGGGACACTCTTAGGACTTCAAGCATGAGAGATGGCATCTCAAATAAGGCTGAGAGATTGCTCTGAAGAGAGGGCAGGAAGCCAGGATACATAGGCGTTTTTGCAGCAAAGGCCAAGTAGTTGAAACATCAAAAGATTACTGTTAATAGAAAAGACACAGGTATCTCAAGATAAGGAATGCAGTGCTTCTTTGTGCATGTCTGGGCTCACTGAAATCTTTCCTCTGATAGTTACCTCACCTATCTGGGGCCCGTGTCCTCTTTTCTCACCCGAATTTCCTCAGGTTCACTGTTGGGAGTAGCTGCAGTGGCTATAATGTGATGGCTTAATGGCTGCACATCCTTCGTTTACTGATACAGCAGGAATATTTTAATTCTCACTTTACATAACAGCATATATTAGATCGTTGTATAAAACAAAGATCACAGGACTCAAAACTAACTCTTCTGTACCTGAAGGCTTATCTTTTTGAAACTACAAGTAATTAGTAAGAAGGGAGGGCACTGGTTTTTCAGCTGCACCCATCAGAAGTAACACTTTGGGGAAATCCCATCAATAGCGATGGGCTTCCCAGGTGGCTCAGTGGTGAAGAATCCAGCTGCCTGCCAATGCAGGAGACTGAGGAGATGTGGGTTTGAGCCCTGGTCCAGGAAGATCCTCTGCAGGAGGAAATGGCAACCCACTCCAGGATTCCAGTATTCTTGCCTGAGAATCCCATGGACAGAGGAGCCTGGTGGGTGATAGTCCACAGGGTCCCAAAGAGCTGGACACGACCGAGCGACCGAGCATGCAGGCACTCATCTATTGCTACACTCTGAACCCCCACCTGCTGGATTAGCAGTCTCTTTGTGATGTTTGCTTGCTCAATCACTCCTCCTTGGAGTCCGTGGTAGGAACAGAAAGTGGGTCTCACATGGTCCTGCTGCTGCTTTTAGAGCCTTGTGCAGGTGTCCACCACCTTGTGCATCCCCGTCTGTGTTTGGGGTCCCTGGCTCAGGAAGGAAGGCTCTTCACACTGCCGCCCACTTGCTGGCTCCCCCACGTCCCTCCTCCAGCCTCCACACCGGGCTATGTGACCAGGTTTTCAGGACATTCCCTTCATCATATTGTCCATTTGTTTTGGTTGTAGACGATAGAAAGATACTATACATAACAAGCTAGTGTCTCCCTCCTACTTGCGTATTTAAAAGAAACATTATAATAAAAGCATGTGATTTAGTTTTCCCTTTGGAAGGGATAGCATTTAGACAAAATTGAGAGACAGAATTTTCTAAAATGATTGTGATATAAACTAGACAGTGTCTTCACAGAGAAAGAAATGTGTTCAGAGAGAACGTGACTTGTACCAAATAATTCAACTGGCCTCCGAATCAAAGTTGTATCCCCTTTACGCTTCTCCAGTTGTTGCCCAGGCATGTTCTGCAAGGCTCCAGAACTAGGATTCCAGGGCATGAATTACTGTGAGTGCGGTGGAAGGGCACCATTAATAATCGAAAGGAAAAGGGTCCTAACACCCAGAACTGTTCTCTGGGTCATTCAGGAATCGAGGAACATGTTGGCTGCAGAGATGGGGTCGAGATTTCCTGACCCCAGAGGTGATGCGGGCAAGAGAAGAAGTGCCCTGTTACCAGAGGGTCTCCTGGCAGGTCTCCCAGGCCCTTTCTGGGGAGAGGCTGTGAGGTCTTGGATGCAAAGGTGAAATTTGGAAATCACACAATGGGGAGAGCCACAGGAGGATGTGGACGGATGCTAATGAAGGTGTGAAGAGTGACAGGGAGATGTCTTTGTCCTCATCAGTGGAAGTCATCTCCAGAGAGCAATGAGCTGATTCCTGAATATCCTGTGTGGTGTAAATAAATAAATAAATGGCCCAGAAATGAAATTCTAATAGACTTGATGGGAAGTAATTTGCGAACAAATCTTTCTGCTGCTCTGGATGCGAACTGCGTCTCTGGGAGAGGTCGTCAGTATCTCCAACACATTTTCTAATTACTGATGCTAATTACTTGCATCATCATTTGCATACCATTATGAGGCAGACACTGCAGAGGGCTGAGGCTGTTGGGTGTTTTTCTCTCTCATTCATTCGGGAATGAGGAGACTGCCATACAGGCTACGCGTTTGCCAATAGACAGGATGGCTGGAGCAGGCTTTGCCTCTCTCCCAGTTCTTTGGGAGCCTGGCGGCTTCTAGCTCTCAGATCTCAACATAAAGGCAGCTTGATTTATGTCTATGTCTGTTTATCTGTCAATCTATCTATCTATTGATCATCTATCTATCAATCTACCCATCTGTTCATCCATCTATTCATCTGTCCCTTTATGAATTCATCTATTATCTACCTGAGTATCTGTCTATCCCCATGGCCAATTTGCAAAGCCTTCTAGGTACTTCCAGTTCTTTGAGCCCCAGGTTAGGTGTCCAGGCTGTGGAATCAGACTGTGACTTAGCCGGATGAGCATAGCTCCAGGTCCAGAGTAGTGGTAAAGAACATGCCTGCCAACGCAAGAGACACAGGAGCCTCGGGTTTGATCCCTGTGTTAGGAAGATCCCCTGGAGGAGGAAATGGCAGCCGACTTCAACATTCTTGCCTGGACAATCCCATGGACAGAGAGGCCTGACGGGTCACAATCCATGGGGTTGCAGAGAGTCAGACACGACTGAGCCCGCACCACTACCAGGTCAGAATAAGCTTCAGTAAAGACAAGTTCCTGTCGCTGCTAGGGCAGGACTAAGGTTGACTCCTGTCCTGCTCCATCAGGCACTCTTTCTCTCCTTTGTACACTGGTGGTGAGTTGAAGTTCTTTGACGAGTTCAGTGGATGTCAGCCTTGACTTCTTCTGCTTGGAGCTACCCCTTCCTCACAGGTTGGGGCCTCCCAGGCCACAGCAGCCTCAGCACATCCCCTCTCTTGCCGTCCCTGCTGCCTGCTGAGAGCTCCAGGTTCTGAGACCGGAGGTGGAGAGAGGAAGTGATGTGGTGAAGGCTTGGTGGGGAGTGATGGGATCTGGACCTATCTGGTCCAGGAGGCAGTTTCTCCTGAGCAGGCTATGCCTCTCTGACTTTTTGGCTTCTCTTTGTTTTTCTGGTTAAAAAAAAAAGTAGCAGGAAATTGTAGAGAATCTTTTCTTTCTTTCTTTTTTGAGTTCAGAAGATGGAGCGTGTCTTTCTAATTCATCTACATGTGTGTGTGCTCTCAGTCACTCAGTCATATCTGACTGTCTGTGGCCCCATGGACTGTAACCCTTCAGGTTCCTCTGTCTATGGGGTTTCCCAGGCAAGGATACTAGACTGGGCTGCCATTCCCTCCCCCAGGGGACCTTCCCTACCCAGGGATCGGCCGTGCATCTCCTGCCTCTATTGCACTGGCATACGAATTCTTTACCACTGAGCCACCAGGGAAAGCCCCATACTACACTTGCCCTTAGCCAAGATACTGAGGAGCGATCCATGTACATAGTCTATCCTATGGCAGAAACTTCTCCTTGAAACTGATCTGTGGCTTTTTGTCTCTATTTTTGACTACCTTTGTGAGTATTTAAAATGAGAATCACTGAGGATGGTGACTGCAGCCATGAAATAACAAGACTTTTGCTTCTTGGCAGGAAAGCTGTGACAAACCTCAACAGTGGGTTGTAAAGCAGAGACATTACTCTGCCAACAAAGGTCCGTATAGTCAAGGCTATGGTCTTCCCAGTGGTCACATATGGTTGTGAGTGTTGGACCTTAAAGAAGGCAGAATGCCAAAGAATTGATATCTTCACACTGTGGCGCTGGAGAAGACTCATCAGAGTCCCTGGGACAGTAAGGAGATCAAACCAGTCAATCTTATGGGAAATCAACCCTGAACACTCATTGGAAAGACTGATACTGTAGCTGAAACTCCAGTATTTTGGTCATCTGATGCGAATAGCTGACTCATTGGAAAAGTCCCTGATGCTGGGAAAGATTGAGGGCAGAAGGAGAAGAGGGTGTCAGAGGGTGAGATGGCTGGATGGCATCACCAATGCAGTTTGGGCAAACTCCGGGAGATGGAGAAGAACGGGGAGGCCTGAGATGCTGCAGTTCATGGGGTCACAAAGAGTCAGACACGACTGGGCAAACGAACAACAAGGACAAAGCCATTTAAAATACAGCCAATTTACCTTTGTTGTTCCAACCCTCAGGTTTAAGAATTAGTTCTTTTAAAAGTTTCACTGAGCTTCCCAGGTGGGGCTGATGATGAAGAATCCACCTGTCAATGCAGGAGACCCGGGTTTGATCCCTGGGTCGGGAAGATCCTTGAAGAAGGAAATGACAACTCACTCCAGTATTCGTGCCTGGAAAATCCCATGGACAGAGGAGCCTGGTAGGCTGTAGCCCACGGGGTTGCAGAGTCAGACACGACTGAGCGACTAAGCACAGAAGGGCCATACAGGCAACAGAACTAAAGAGAGAGGGTGTGCATAACGTGCATCATGGAGAAAGCGCCTGAGATATTTAGCTGTTTGTATTATTTCCAAAAGGAAAGGTGAGAATACAGGTACAGATTTCAAGGAAACGTGTTTATTAGACATTTAGGGCCCACACGTGTGCTTTCCTTCACGTCTAAAACACTTATGCAAGCTCTCCAGGCAGCGGTTTCGGCTTGGTTTTGATATGTGTGGTGATGGGTTCCTGTTGGAACATTGCCTCTTTCAGTGTTGCCCTTGGATCAAAAGTCCTGCAATGAGATGGGCTGCTCTTCCCGGGCAACCTAAAGCCAGAGGTCCAAACCCAGCTTCCCTGGGCACCAGGGGCACATCTTTGAAATCCTTAGCAACTTGCTCTTGTTCGTTTTTGAAACAAATCAGTCTAGGCGTCCTGGGTTTCCTTCTGTTCTGCGGCTCACTCATCACCCGGAGCAGTAAATTACAGCTCAGATCACGGCAGCTTCCTTCATTATAAGGTGTGCGTGTATGTGGAGGACAGCGGGCGGGCTCTCAAGGGAGAAGGAATGTAAATACTTACCTAGTGCGTTTTATTTTATCCCTGTTCCATTATGAATGACCTTGTAATCCATGGCGTAGAATTTGAATTTTACTCTAGGCAGTGAGAGTCATTAAAATGTTTTAAGCAGAGGAACATCGTGATCAGATTTGCATTTTGGAAACCTTCGGCTGGGTGGAGGATGGATCTTGAGGGAAGAAGGGAGGCGGAAGGATTATTGAGCTGGGGCAGTTATCCAGAAGAAAGAAAATGGGACCCTGAGTTAATGCAGCGATCATGGGGTGGGTAAAGAGAGGAGAAAAAGACTCTAGAGATCTGAAGAGCAGACCCAAAGGGATTCAGCAATTGGCTGAACTGAAGGGCAAGACAAGAGTCACGGATGGGCTGTGGGTCCGTGCTTGGCAACTGGATTGATTGGTGGTAAGTCATTCACGAGATGGGGAGGAACAGGTTTGAGAGTGAGAATATGAGTTAAGGTTGGCCATGGTGAGTCGGGGGCTTCCTTGGTAGCTCAGCTAGTAAAGAATCCACCTGCAATGCAGGAGACCCTAGTTTGAGTCCTGGGTTGGAGAAAGGAGTGGCTACCCACTCCAGCATTCTTGCTTGGAGAGGTCCATGGACGGAGGAGCCTGGTGGGCTGCAGTCCATGGAGTCGCAAAGGGTCAGACAGGACTGAGTGATTAAGCACAGCACAGAGAGGTGTAAGGGTCCTCACTGAAGTGAACAGCTCAGCAATGAGTTTTTCTGGTCCCCCTTTGTTATTTCTCAGACCAGCCCAACAGGTAAAGGGTTGTATGTTTCTTTTGTGCTCATTAGAGAGCCTCATCACAAGGCAGGCTAAGGGCACCATTTGTAGACTGCTCAGGAATGTGCCCAAAGCTTGGATTCATTTTCCTCATCTTCTCCAAGGCTCTTTGTAAGCCTCTCCACCATTTTTCAGCCATCAACTACCACATTCTCAGTTACCAATCCTATCTCTTTCCAATTAAGTCCAACGTAAATGACTTTTGATTCATGGGGACTTAAACCATAGGAACAAATGACTGGTTCAAAGTTAGGAAAGGAGTATGACAAGGCAATATACTGTCACCCTGCTTATTTAACTTCTATGCAGAGTACATCATGTGAGATGCCTGGCTGGATGAAGCACAAGCTAGAATCAAGATTGCTGGGAGAAATATCAATAACCTCAGATATGCAGATGACACCACCTCAATGGCAGAAAGTGAAGAGGAGCTAAAGAGCCTCTTGATGAAAGTGAAAGAGGAGAGTGCAAAAGCTGGCTTAAAATTCAACATTCAAAAAACTAAGATCATGGCTTCCTGTCCCATTACTTCATGGCAAATAGATGTGGAAACAGTGACAGACTTTACTTTTGGGGCTCCAAAATTACTGCAGGTGGTGACTACAGCCATGAAATTAAAAGATGCTTGCTCCTTGGAAGGAAAGCTATGACCAACCTAGACAGCTTCTTAAAAAGCAGAGACATTACTGAGAGCCAAAGAATTGATGCATTTGAACTGTGGTGTTGGAGAAGTCTCTTGAGCATCCCTTGGACTGCAAGGAGATCAAACAGTGAATCCTAAAGGAAATCAGTCCTGAATATTCACTGGAAGGACTGATGCTGAAACTGAAGCTCCAATACTTGGGCCACTTGATGCGAAGAGCTGACTCATTGGAGCAGACTCTGATTCTGGGAAAGAAAGACTGAGGGGCAGGAGGAGAAGGGGACAACAGAGGATGAGATGGTTGGATGACATCACCAACTCAATGGACATGAGTTTGAGCAAACTCCAGAAGCTGGTGATGGACAGGGAGGCCTGGCATGCTGCAGTCCACGTGGTCAAATAGTCAAACATGACTGAGCAACTGAACTGAACTGAACTTCCTGACAGAAACCTCAAGGTCTGCTTTGGGGAATAAAAAGATGAATCCCTATCTCAGAGCTGGTGTGAAGGTCAAGTGACACAGCTTGCGTAAGCTGGGGCCAGCATCTAGCTCAGCTTCCTTGCACCTCAGATAGAGGCTCAGACTACCAGCCTCTTTCCTGGGAATTCTTGGGTGGGGGCCTAGGAATCACTGTTTAAACAGTGCCCTCCATGAGTCTTCTCTTTGGGGAGTGGAGAAACACAGGTGGTCACAGGCAGTGGGCTCAGCCTTGGCTGCCTGGGGGAATGAAATAAAGGAAGCCTCTGTTGGTGACGTTTGGTCACTGACCACCTTCGGACACCATCCACTCCTTCCTCCTCTGCCAACATCTGGGCAGGCTGGCAAGAAGGTTGAGCCCTCCACCTCCCCTTGGCACAGTGAAAGTGAAAGTCACTCAGTCATGTCCGACTATTTGCAACCCCATGGACCATAGTCCAGGGAATTCTCCAGGCCAGGATACTGGAGTGGGTAGCTTTTACCTTCTCCAGAGGATCTTCCCAACCCAGCGATTGAACCCAGGTCTCCTGTATTGCAAGCAGATTCTTTACCAGCTGAGCCACAAGGAAAGCCCATGAATACTGAAGTGGGTAGCCTATCCCTTCTCCAGCGAATCTTCCCGACCCAGGAATCAAACTGGGGTCTCCTGCATTGCAGGTGGATTCTTTACCAACTGAGCTATGAGGGAAACCCCCTTGGCACAGTGGGGATGTTCAAATCCTAGCCCATGTGTGGAACCCCAGTCTGCTGACTCCCTCAACCAAAGCCACCGGCAATATCCCCCCAGCCCCTAGGCTGGCTTGCAACCAACCCAGTCTCCCCAAAGTCTTATGATGTGAGCAATACACTCTTCCCTGTCCTCTTGGACCCCAGTCTTATCATCCTAACCAACTTAGAATGGGAGTTGATCTCACCTTCCATAGGGCAACCAAGCACCAAAGACCTTTAAAGCACTGTCTGACTGGGAAGAGTGAAATGTGAGCGTCTGTGGCCACCTGGCTGTGAGTTTCCAGGCCTCCCAGGCAATGGTGATTGGCAGCAGGGATGAGGACCCCGGTCCAAGCCTTCCTCACCTCCTGTCCAGTGAGTGCACTTGGCTCCTAGCCAGACTTGCCTCAACCCCATGAGGGCAGAGGCTGTGTGTATTTTGTTACTTTCTCTTCCTAGACCTTAGTATCATGTAGAGAACAATCATTTAGTCAGTAAATCATGTTCGACTCATTTGCAACCCCATGGACTATGGCCCAGGCTTCCCAGGCGGTGCTAGTGGTAAAGAATCTGCCTGTTAATTCAGAAGACACAGGTCCAATCCCTGAGTCTGGAAGGTCCCCTGGAGGAGGGCGTGGCAACCCACTCCAGTATTCTTGCCTGGAGAATCCCATGGACAAAGGATCCTGGTAGGCTACTGTCCACAGGGTTGCAAAGAGTCGGGCACGGCTTAGTAGGCACGCACGGACTGTGGCCCGCTAGTCTCCTATGTCCATGCGATTCCCCAGGCAAGAATACTGGAATGGGTTACCATTTCCTTCTCCAAGGGATCTTTAGGACCCAGGGGTCGAACTGGCATTACCTGAATTGGCAGGCAGAGTCTTCACCACTGAGGCATCCTGGAAGCTTTATAGGGAACAGTTAGAGTGCTTAATAACCAGGGGAAAGAAATGAAAATAAAATGGAAGCTTGGAAACAGGGATATATATATTAAAAGGGAGGTTGAGCTCAATCTTATGCTTTCTACCTCCTACTCCTATTCATTTTTGGAAACTTTGGGGTCAAGGTGCAAGTTTAAAAATATAAGGAAGGGGACAATTGTGCAATAGTTGCTCAAAAAAACGCACCAGGAGTCCCTTGGAGGCTGGATCTGGAGAAGGGATTCCTACAATGAGTGGCCCCTGGAAGTTCAATTTTCGTGGAATCTTCCAGGCCTACGTTCCAGGGTCCCGAGGCTCCTTTGACCAGAGCTCTTGGGTCCCTCAGTTCCTCTTCTGGACACTAGATGGCGGCCAGGCAACAATTAGGGCCCAACAATAAAGGCTTGGGATCTACACCCTCCGTTTGGCTGGGGCCGCCCCCACGATGACCCCGGAGAGGTGGGCATTGTCATCCTGACCGTGGGCAGGAGGCCACAGAAGGTCAGCGGGGTCGCACGAGGACCTCATGGCTCTAAGTCCGCATCCAACCTGCGAGCAGGGCTGGGAAGCAGGCGAGGGCAGGGGCTCTGAGTGCTGCCGGGAATGGAGGAGCGGGCTGAGCCCGTCTCTGCAGCCATCAGCGTCGGTCTCGCTAGCCTGGGAGACGAAGGGCTTGCGAACCCTGATGAGGCACTGAGCTCCCAGTGGGCCACCCTGCATCCCCCAGACGGTTTTTAAGGATGCTTTAATGATATGGTGTTGTTCAGTCTCGCAGTTGTGTCTGGCTCTTTGTGACCCTGTGGACTGCAGCCTGCCAGGCTCCTCTGTCCGTGGCATTCTCCAGGCAAGGATACTGGAGTGGGTTGCCATTTCCTTCTCCAGCGGATCTTCCTGACCCAGGGACCCATCTTTTGGGTCTCCTGCACTGGCAGGCAGATTCTTTCCCCCTGAGCCACCAGGGAGGCCCTTGCATTAATAGTGATGACACCTGTTAAAGCTCTTACCACTGGCTAAGCGTGGTTTTGAGTTCTTTCCATATGTCGACGTCTTTAATCCTCACAGTAACGCTATGGGGGCAGTGTCATCCTTGTCGTTTTACAGATGAGGAAACGGAGGCTGAGGAATTAGGAAGCTTGTCCAAGGTCACACTGTTAGTAGATGGCAGAGCTGGGATTCAGACCCGGGGCTCCTGGCCTGGAATCATGACCCTATGTCATTTGGTACTGATTTTGACATGACCGATATGGACAGATTTGTTTAGTTCTGATCATTTATGGACCGGAGGGTTCTCTCCATGGCCTTGGAGTTACAGCATCAGAGTGGACCCACCTGGGGAGTGGGGACAGGACCTGTGGCCAGGCCACTGACGTACCTGCTAGTGGGGCGCACACAGCTGCTCCCCAGGCTCGGCCGCCTTGCACGAGTCCCTCAGACCGATTTCTGGAAGCAGAGTGCCGCAGCCGTTTCTGAACAGCCTTAGTTAAGATCAGCAAGATCGTCTTTTGTGAACAATGTGAAGGCAGAGATAAAGTTACCAGGAGGAAGGACTCCTTTTTCGCGAAGACTTCACCTCTGGCATCACTTTTAAGGTCAAAATAACTCTTCAGACCTCCAGGGGACGAAGCAACTGATCCCCTCTCGCAGGAAGTTTCTATGACTTTGAACAAAGCTGTCAAATTGCCATGCTTTTGTTCTCGAGAAATTAGACCTACCTTAACCCCAAATGCCTGAAGGTTACATTTGCAGCGGTGATTCATCTCATTAAGGTGAGTTATTTCTTAGGTAATGATGCCAAGTTTTGGACATGAGTTGGGTCTTGGTGCAGTTATTGAAAGGAAACTAAAATGAATTCCACAGCCCAGTACTATCAGGTCAAGCCACTTAAAGCCCTTTAATTCTGGTGAAACTTTACCTGGTGACAGGCTGAATGTGTCTCCACAGCCCCATCAAGCCAACTCAGGACAAAGTCCCTCCAACCAGACGCACTGCCCACGGACTGGGGCATCCTGGGCTCAGTCTGGTGCCCCTCCTCAAAGGCCCCTGGCTGACAGGGATGGAATTTTCTGCCCTCTCAGTTCTTTCTAAGAATGACAAGCAATCGGAAGGCAGCTTGGGGACACCTTCTTATCCTGGCCTTTGCCTAGAGATTTGAACTAAGGAGAATTTAAACTCATTTTTCCTTTGCTATTGGTGCTATAATTCAATTTTCTCTTTCAAATTGTTTTGTAAGCATCAAATTTAAATTCCTAGCAAGATGATGCGGGACCAGCAATTCAGGATGTTTGAAATGGTCCTCAGATTTTAGCTCAATTGTCACGTTCTTAGGAAAGCCTCCCATGACCAAGCCCTCCCACCCCCTCCATCATGCATCAAGTTCGTCTGTAATCCCCTCCCTGTGCCGTGTTCTTTTCCTTTAATAACATTTTAGCTTGTTAGCATTACCGGCGTTTGTGGTTATTTGATCATGCTTCACCCCCTCCCCACCACAGACAGTACACCAAGCACCACGCTTATTTTTGGAGAGTGGTTAGGAAATGCTGTTGAACCTCCAAACATCAAGTGCTTGAATCACTAAAAGGAGAATAAAAATAAATGAGACATTTCATTAGAGAAGAAGAAAAAATTATCCACACAATTCTGGCCCTGGTCACATGATAGGCTGATTAATTACATAATGGCGTTGATATCCAGTGGGAATTTTGTAGTCATTAAATTAGTAGCAGTTTATAAAGCAATCCATGAGTCCATTAAAAATTACAAAAATATGGGACTTCCCTAGTGGTCCAGTGGTTGAGAATCCATCTTCCAAAGCAGGGGATGTGGGTTCCATCCCTGATTGGAGAACGAAGATTCCACATGCCACAGAGCCACTGAGCCTGGCAACACGCTGCAACTAGAGAGAAGCCAGCACACAGCAACGAAAGACCCACGTGCCGCCACTGAGACACGATGCAGCCAAAAATAAATGCAAAAATGCGTTGACATTTTACAAAATTGTGTGTACGAGATAATGTGTGAAAGCATAGACTCTAGAACATTAGGAGCTCTTCAAGGCACCAAACACAAACAACAGCCTAACCCCCTCCCCCCAAACAGTGTCTACAGGGCGTTTTAAGTGAGGTTGGACCCCAGGGATGGATTCAGATGGGGGGAGAGATCTTGGAGATGGCTGGGAAGAGCTCGTCTCTGGAGGCCTCTCCTTGCGCAGTGTGGTGACAGGGGCGTATTCCCTCCGTGGGAGCTGACTGGACCTGGACTCTGTCCAGCCGCATCTGTCTTTCCTACCAGGCTCCCTCCCCACAACCTCAGGTGGATTTCACAACCTTCCAGGCTCTCTTCCTACTGAAGAAGTCTCATTCTGTTATTAAGATCCAGTCCTGCTCACTAGTTTGAATCTCACATTTTATTTTCAAGTTCTGAGCAGACTCCAGTGGCTTCAAATGGGCATTCAGTCTGGCCTCCTCTCTTCCTGGTCTGGGGTTGGGGCATTAGGGAGGGAAAGGAAAAAAACCTGTTCCCTTCTCTACATGTATGTGTGGACTGACTGTCCCGTCCTGGTTTGCTGGCATCATTGCTCCTTTTTATGGCAAGCCCCTCTCTCTAGAAGCAAGGTGCTGGCCTTGACCACATGGTCTTCTGTCTGCGTGGAGAGTCATGAGTCCCATTTCTGACCCAGGCACCCACGTGCTGGCTCTCACATGTCCAGGTATGAGAGGCCCAGCTAAGACTTGATACGCTCGTCTACCCCGCCACTCCCACCACTCTGACCCCTCTCATGACCTCCTGCTTCTGGATCTCTTGGTGGAGCCATTTTCCATGGCAGGAATCTCTAACCAGTTTTGGCTTCTCTTTCCATGGGGACAACAGAGGGTTTCATCCTAAGCTCATCTCTGATGGCGGCCCTGGAGAGGCGAAGCCCGGAGAGGTGTCTTCATGACAAGTGCCGCACTCTTGAGCAGCTTCAGAGGGCAAGGAAAGATCTCGTCAGCGTCTCACACCCATTTCCTTCTCCAGAGGATCTTTCTGACCCAGGGATTGAATCTGTGTCTCTTACGTCTCCTGCATTGGCAGGTGAGTTCTTTACTGCTACAACCACCTGGGAAACTCCTATCTCTCACCGTCCTGTTTAATTCACAGAACGGTCCAATCTGTGGCTTCCATGTCCCAGATCTAATTCACAGAAAGTCCTTCTATGAACTGAGTTGAAGACTGTCATCTTTTAACTTCTCCCCAGTGACTCTGGGGCAAAATGAATTATTTGATTAAGTGAAGAATACAGAACTCCCTTAAGACTAAGAGCATTTCCTTGGAAGCATTGGACATTATATTTAAAAAAAAAAGAACCAGAAATAAACATAACTAGGGTCCATTTATGTCGATTCAACTGTCTTAAGAAAAGATCCCATACAGTCAGTGTTTATCTACAGAGCAGCAAAAACCAGCCAACACTGCAATTAATTATTTAAGCAATAGCATCTCTGAGTTGCTTAAGTGATATTTATGGTACTTTGCCATGGCAACTACTCTTGTTTTGAATATTATTAAAAGTCTATCATGCTGTGGTAGTGGACTTCTGGTTTAAAACTGTAATGGGCTAGCAGTCCCTGAGTCTTTGCCAACTTGCTGTTCAAATTCCTGTTCAAGATGGAGAAACTAGGATTATAGCAATTTGGCTGTGGGCTGGCTGGTCACGGGGACCCTTGGGCAGAATGATCCTATCTCCAAAGGGGACAGCTGTCCCTGCTCAGGGTCAAATGAGATGCCATTTCTTACACATGCATTAGTTCCCTGTGGCTGCTGTAACAAATCACCACAGACTGAGTGGCTTTAGAGAACCCACACAGTTATTATATTACAGCTCTGGAGGGGCACCATAAAGTAGGTTAGCAGGACTGTGATCCTTCTGGAAGCTCTAGAAGGGACTCTGCTTCTTTGCCGTTCCAGTTTCTAGAGGCCACCGGCATTTCTTGGCTCATGGCCCCCTCCTCCATTTTTCCAGCAGCATAGAATCTTCAAATTCCCCTCGCTCTCTTTTATCCTCCCTTTCTCTTTCTCTCTCAGCTTTGCTTCTGTTTTAACGCATCTCCTCCTCTGACTCCCCTGTCTCCTTCCCATAAGGATGCCTGTGTTTACGTTGACTCTGCCCAATAATCCAGGTTAATGTTTCCATCTCAAAACCTTTGACTTAATCACACCTGCAAAGTTCTCTTTTGCCACTTACACTTGGGAGATCAGATCACAGACATCTTTTTCTTTGGCGGGGGAGGCGGCTTGTTATTATTCAGCCCACTACACATGGGGTCACATTTCCTGTTCTGGAAATGTCATGGCCTCCTGGGAATGGACTCTGAGAAGCTTATCCCCACGGAAACCTTAACAGCCCCCTAGGACCAGTCTAGCCCCTTCTGCCTTTGAGCCCTCTCTCCTCTTGTGCCCCCAACTCACCTGCACCCGCTTGCCTGCCTTGAGTGTGCTAGCCTGTTTTGTGCCTCTCTGTTCTTAAAGATACCTCCTGCAGCTGAAATGTCCACCCCCTTCTACCCTGGGTGGGCCCATACTTCACCACAGAATCTTCTTGCTTTGGGCCACAGACCTGTCCAAGCCCTGCGCAACTGGGGGACAGTGTCAATGTATTAATAATAAAAGAGCTCAAGTGGCTTCTTGATCTAATAAATAAGCTTCCAGTCTTATTGAAGCTGCACATAAAATTTGTATAATTGCATTGTGGTAAATGAAATGTTCTCTGTGATCTCTTTTAAGTCATTTCCACCTCTGGAATCCTATTTTGATTTCAAATGCATCCGTGAGTTTAATCAAGGGGCATGAGAGACTGCCCACTGCTGGGGTGCAGTCACCTAGGGGTGACATTGTTCTGACTGTGAATCGTTACCTGAGGCCTCGTTGCTGATTATTAAATTGGTGTTTATCAAGGTGCTTCTAAATTGCTTCACCCCTCAAAGATTCTCGGGGAAGGCTGGATTATGAAATGGCAAAGCTCATTGATCCCAGCGGCCTGGCTTGGGGTCATAATAAAATGTAAGCTGATGTGCAGAGAGCCCTGGGAGAAACCCAGCATCAGTGGGAAAACCAGCTTCAGTGAAGAGTGGTCCAGGTGCCCTGGATAATGGCAGGGCTGGCTTCTCCATCAGGCACAAGGGGAGCCTTGCTCAAAGCTCGCCATACTTCAGGGGGCCCACAAAAATGGTGCAATTCCTTTTAAACTCAGAAGAAATAAGCTTTTAGAGTCAAAGATATTTTAAGGTTTTTTTTTTTCACATCAGAAAAAGAGTGAGTTTTTTTTAGTGCCTGTATTAGTTTGCCTGGGATGTCATAACAAAATATCATATTCTGGTGGCTGACTTGACTGACATTTATTTTCTCAGAGTTCTGGGGCTGGGAGTCCAAGAACAAGGTGTCAGCAGGGTCGGTGTCCCCTGAGGCCTCTCTCCTAGGCTTGCAGATGGCCACCCTCTTGTTGACGCTTCACAGGGTCTTTCCTCTGTGAGCACGAACACCCCTGAGGTCTGTGTGTCCTAATGTCTTCTTACAAGGACACTGATCAGATAGGATTAGAGTCACCCTTGTGGCTTCATTTCACTTTAATTACCTTACTAAAGGCTCTATCTCCAGGGACTTCCCTTGTAGTCCAGGGGTTGAGAGTCTGCCTGTCAATGTAGGGGTTCGGCCCCGGTCTGGGAAGATTCCACACGCTGTAGGGCAGCTAAGCCCAGGCACCGCAACTACTGAGCCCACACGCTCTGCCTGGAGCCCTGGCTCTACAACAAGAGAAGCCACTGAAATGAGAAGCCAGCACATTGCGACTAGAGAAAGCCCATGTGCAGCAATGAAGACCCAGCACGGCCAAAACATATATATATATATATATATATATATATTTCTATCTCCAAATACAGTCACAGTCTGAGGTCCTGGGGATTAAGGCTTCAGCACGTGAATTTGTAGGAGTGAAGGTGGGCCATACAATTCACCCCATAACCAGGGCCACAAAAATCCTCTTAGGACGGGATGGGGCATAGACGTTGTGGTTTGGCTCCCGTGATAGCAGACTGCTTTGGTTTCTGCAAGGTGGCGGGTGGAGCAGGAAGGTATCTGGGCAGAAGAGACACTCGAGAATGATCAGCGGCCCTACAGCAAAGGTTTCAATGCATTTACCGGCAGCATCCTTAGCTACTTTGTTGGCTCAAGCTCAGAAGAACACAGGATCAGCAAAGCACGTTGCAGTTCATATTTCACCCTCTCCTTAAAGGCTCTCACTGTTTGCTGGACTGTCTATAAAAAGAGAAATTTAATACCCTGGACTCATTACACATTGAAGTCTTTTCTACTAAACTGTGGAGAGCTGAGCCAGGGCCTCTTCTGAGCTCAGGAAAGGAAACCATCAATGTGTTTCACAGGCCCCAGAGCTGATGAGAACACAGCAGGGAGCGGCCTGGTGACTCAGGATGAGGCACCCGGCCCAGAGCGTGTTTCACTCCAGCCGGGGACGACCACATCCTTCCTCCTGTTTCTGCTTCTCGTTATAACAGGCTGTCATGTGTGTTCAGAGTTCTGCAGACGTTCATCACCTGCACAGACATTAAAGGAGATTTTCTAACGTGGAGGAGTGTGTGCCACCCCCAAGGTCGGCAAAAGCCAGCCAGAAGGTCAATGCAAAGGGAAGAGACAGCTGTGCTGCCCAGGGGAAGGTGGGCACCGAGGGGGTTACGTCACCCCCTTTACCAAGGAGCACACGGGCTGGGTTACCTCACTCGGCTGCGGAGGCCCCACTGATTCTCTCACAGGAATGTTGGGAGGAGGGAGGACTCTTGGGAGAGAAGGTTCTAGCAAAATACCCAGTGTGGTGCTTGTGAGCCGTGTGCGATGCTGCCTGTTCGTGTTCTCTCTTTCCTCTGCTGGCTGTGCCCAGTCTGCGCTGACGCATGGGCTCTTCTCTAGTTGCTGTGGGGGCTGCTCCCCGCAGCAGGGGTGGCGGCTTCTCATTGGGGTGGCTTCTCTTGTTGAGGAGCCGTGGGTTCTGGGGTGTGTGGGCTTCAGTAGTTGCAGCTCCCAGGCTCTAGAGCAGAGGTTCAATAGATGTGGCGCACCGGCTTAGCTGGGGACGACATGTGGGATCTTCCCGGACCGGGGACCAAACTCATGCCTCCTGCATCGGCAGGCGGATTCTTTTCCACTGAGCCCCCAGGGAAGCCCTTGATCGTGTTCTAACATGCTTCCTTCCATCTAGGGGCAGGGCTCAGGCCGAGTGGCCGCTGTATACAACGGATGGGATGTGACCAGATGACCCACCAGAAGACTCACTGAGCTGCTTCCAGGAAGAAATCGGGGGTTGACTTGCCTCTGCTGCTGGAGAAGAGGTGAGGGCCTTCTGCCGCCAGTTCAGGGGCCAGACAAACGAGACAAAGCCAAAGGCCTTCGGGGATGTTGGCAAGGCTTGGTGGTTCCTTCTTCCCAGGTGAGCCTCTGTGGGAACAAGCACCTCAACCCAGACCCGGGGCTGAGCCGGCAATGATCTCTAACAAATAAACTGTAACAGAAACCTATTAAGACTAGTAAATAATTAACAGAGTTCATGGACATGCTCAGCGGAGCATTTCCAGGGCATCTAACCATTCCCGGTAAATGTTCGTCCACATCTTTAGATTATAGACTCAGATAATGAGATCAAATGGACTGTCAAAACTCCCAATATTGCTTTCCCAACCAGTTAAGTCAGAATAAAGTCTTAAACTCTTCAGAAGTGCTTTTTTAAAAAATAATTGGTTTTCTTTTGATTTTTGTTTTTTTCCTGGAGGCTAATTGCTTTACAGAATTTTGTTGTTTTCTGTCAAACCTCAACACAAATCAGCCAGAGCGTTTCTGCTCTGATAGGTGGGAAAAATTATTTATGGAGTGGCAGGAGTGAAGGTGGAATTTGCCCTCCATCACCAAGCGTGGAAAATTCTTTGTGATGAATCTGTGTTTAGCATAAGGCTGGCTAAACAGCTCCCTCTGGAAGTTTAAGTACAACTCTGCTGCCAGATTGATGATTAAATGAAGCAATTTTCAGATTAATTCAGTAGGATAGCCTGAGTTTGGGTGCACAGACAGGAAGCTGCACCTGTGAAGGGGTAGCCCCGTGGTTTCCTGGATACTGAAACTCAAGCCCAAGCACCCTGAGTTACAGTGAATGTTGGGTAGCCTGCCATCAGCCTCGGACACCCAGGCCTTCCCACTTTCTCTAGGTGTCAGAGGAACTTCTTCAAGAAGGTCCCAGACATGTAGACTCCACCCTCAAGAGAGCGATTTCACACGGAGGGAGGCATGGCCAGACACAACAATGCTGAGCCTCACTTGCCTTTCTCACTTGCCCTCGATTCTGGGGTTCCCTCCCAGATGTGTGATGCTGGGAGGCCAAGCTGTGGAAGGGAGGAGAGGCTAATTGGACCCAACTCAAGAGATCTGGTCGTTGCTACCTTGACCTTCGGAGCATCTTTGTGCCTTTAGAGTCAGTAGGATTGGTCTGACCCTTTCTCCAAACTTGCAGCACAACCTCCGTCTCAGCCCGTTCTCCCCATAGCTGGGGCTGCCCCTTCCCTCATGCCATGCAGCTTCCCTGGGGTCCTAGGGTGACTTCCTGGGAGATGAAAACCACATCAAATACAGGGAGATGAAGGGAAACCTGCTTCCTGCCTATCCTGAGCCCTAGAATGCTGGACAGGAGCCCAGTGGGCCTTCATCTGTCCATCTGTCCATCTGTCCATTTGCTCACTGCAGGCTGCCACACTGTTTTGCAGGGAGGGGTAGGAAGTGGACATGATCTAGCTGGATGTGGACAGGTGGCCTCTCCTTCCTCTCACCCGGAAGCTGATTTCCAGAGCTTGTGGGTAGCAAATGGCCGGAATAAGTCCAACAGGAGGCTCTGGTCATGAACTTCACCTGGGCCAGGCAAAGAGCCTGCCTCAGTGTTTCAGGCGGAGAAGGCAATGGCAACCCACTCCAGTGTTCTTGCCTGGAGAATCCCAGGGATGGGGGAGCCTGGTGGGCTGCCATCTATGGGGTCGCATAGAGCCAGACACGACTGAAGCGACTTAGCAGCAGCAGCAGCAGCAGCAGCAGTGTTTCAGGAGCCAGAACCACTTATGGGCAGGGGGTCTTCTGATAGCTTATTTATAACAGTCTCCTCTTTTGCTGCCTCAGTGAGACCTGCTAAGCTTGTTCGAGGCTCCAAGAGTTTCTTGCAGTCAGGCGAGTCCTACCAGATTAAGAGTGCAGGCAGAGAGCCCGGGGCATTGGAAGGACTTCCAAGCAGAGCCTCTTTGCAATTAAAATATTAGTTTTAATAGAGGAAGGAACTGTGTGGCATGGGTAAAGACAGATGAACATCGTCCGTGGGCCAACACATGGTTTAGGAACAGATTAATGGTGCTGGCAGCAGCAACTCTATGAGGGGAGAAAATTCAAGCCAAGAATAAGGCCACTCAGCCTGGCGTGGAGCTGGCGGGAAGCTGCTGTGTGGCACAGAGAGCTCAGCTCGGTGCTCTGTGATGACCTAGAGGGTGGGATGGGCGTGGTGGGGGGAGGTTCAAGAGGCAGGGGATATATGTATACATATGGCCGATTCACTTCTTGGTACAGCAGGAAATTAACACAACCCTGTAAAGCAATTATACTAAAATAATTTTTAAAAATGGAAAAAAAAATAATAAAGGCGAACTTCCATCCTCTCATTTAGGGCTGTGATGCGGAATCCCTGAGCGTGGCGAGACTGGCAGATAACCCCGCAGCTGCACTGCCGTGTGTCTGTGTGCGGACTCAGACCCGTGCCCTCCTGCCCCAGATTTGAGGGAGCGGTGACCAGGGTTCCCAGGAGGAGAGGTGGCCCCTGAGATCACAGCAGGGAACACTGATGCAGAGAGATGAGTTCCAGGAATGTGGGTCCGGCTGAGATTCAAATCCAGCCGACAGTGATTCTACCACGAATCGCTCGTCTGGTTTTGTCTCTCTGGATTTCCATATTCCGGACATTTCATATTACTGTTCACACATAGGAGGTCTTCAGTATCTGCCTTTCTCACTGAGCGTAAGTCTCCAAGTTCTTTGTCAGAGCATGATCAGGCCTTGGGCTAGGGGTGTTGATCCCTGGAACAGTAAATGCAGCTACTAGTCGGCTTTCATTACCCCCATCTCTCTCCCGTTGTCAGGGGTTTGGTAGTTTCTTAAGGGCAAAATAGACTTAACTGGTGGCTTAGATGGTAAAGCTGCTGCCTACTATGTGGGAGACCTGGGTTCAAACCCTGGGTCGGGAAGATCTCCTGGAAAAGGAAATGGCAACCCACTCCAGTACTCTTGCCTGGAAAATCCCATGGAGAGAGGAGCCTGGTAGGGTACATGGGGTCACAAAGAGTCAGACACGACTGAGCGACTTCACTTTCTTTCACTTTAAGGGCAAAATGATTTAATAGCTGGAGGTTTGCACATACAAGTCCAATTTTTTCCTTCCTGTGGTTTAGCTTCGATTTTCACATTTCCAGCTGCACAATAATTACTGCAGCTGCTGCTAAGTCACTTCAGTTGTGTCCGACTCTGTGTGACCCCATAGATGGCAGCCCACCAGGCTCCCCCATCCCTGGGATTCTCCAGGCAAGAACGCTGGAGTGGGTTGCCATTTCCTTCTCCGATGCATGAAAGTGAAAAGTGAAAGTGAAGTCGGAGGGTTGTATATAAACAAACCGCAAACAAAAACACTAAGCCTGAGTCTTTTGTACTTGTAGCTCGCCTGATAAAGAATCCACCTGCAAAGCGGGAGACCTGGGTTCCATCCTGCATTGGGAAGATCCCCTGGAGAAGGGATAGGCTACCCACTCCAGTATTCTTGGGCTTCCCTTGTGGCTCAGCTGGTAAAAAATCTGCCTGCATTGTGGGAGACCTGGGTTTGATCCCTGGGTTGAGAAGATCCCCTGGAGAAGGAAAAGGCTACCCACTAGGGCATTCTGGCCTGGAGAATTCCATGGACTGTATAGTCCATGGGTTTGCAAAGAGTAAGACATGACTGAGCGACTTTCACTTTCACTTAAAGTCTGTCAAATGTAACCTGGATGTTAACCAGTTTTCTGACTGGGGCCAAACTCTGCCCAGAGCCAGCTAGGGGTGGAGTGATGCTGCCTTGCATTGTGTATAGTTGTTGTAGACAGAACGTGATTGGTTCTCCTGCATTCGTGGTCAGGAGCCTTCCCTGAGCTCAGGTCTGCAGCCCGTCTTGATCCTCTTTTTGAAGAACATTGACAGGACAAGACTGATTCTTCCAGATTGTGACCCTAGCAGCATCTCTGTAGCTCCAGAACCTGTTCTTTAACTTGCACGATTTAGACATTTCATATTTTCAATTGTCCCAAGATTGATGAGGCCTTGGAAAACTGATTCATACTAACTACACTTAGAGGAGATTGACTTACAGCCAGAAATTTGGTTAATTTACTGTTGGGATTTGTACCAGAATAAGACTTGGCAATGCTGCTGTGATGTCTCCAAGACTCGGGGCTTCAAAGCAACAGAGCTGTTGTTCTTGTTTCTGCAAAGGCCACTGGAGGTCCTTCCTTTGCAAGGTGGCTTGGGGTCGCCTCCACAGACGCTGCCTTGCTTTGACTGTGGGGACAGGGAAACACCCTCCTGAAGTAATACATGCCAAAGTAATACATCCACTCACAGCTCTGCCAAAGCAAGTCATGCAGCCACAACTAGACTGCGAGGAGCAGGAAACAGTTCTCGGACTGTCTGGAAGGAAAGCAACTGCAGATACTGGAGAGGAGCATTGATGCCTTCAGAGGAAACCACCCATCTAACAGCTAGAATCCCTACACCTGCATTCCCTCCAAATATTATAGTAAAGCACCTAAGAAATGGGACTTACAGGGCAGAGGTCAGTGGGCCAAAACTGCATGACAGGATCTTCAGTAAACAATACCATCATCAATTTCAGTGACGTTTCTTCTTTTTTTTTGATATTTTTGTAAGCACGCTGGTTTCCTTGATTATATTTGAGAGATACACTAGTTTTACTAGAAAGACTCTTCTCTTACCCCCAAGTTCTGTAGTGGACCTCAGAGCAGCTCTTCATAAACTAATGGCAATTCCAAATTTTGATGATCTCATGTTCCCAAGTACAAAAGTAATGATTGTATATATCTCAGGATATTCTGTGACTCAGTTTGGGTTCGTCCTCTAATCAGAGGACAAAGTATTTTTGACTTATTTATCTAGCTTAATATTAAATATCTCAACAGATGGTGCCCATGAAAATTTCTTCATTGATAATTTTATAGTTGAAGAAAGAGCATCTCCTCTTCCTTTTTAGTTAGCTTAAATTACCATTGATCTTCCTTCATTGTATTTAATTACTCTGTTTTACGCCTCATCATACGACAATGGATTATTCATCCTCCCTTTGATATTTAAACATTTTTAAAGTTTTTGATGCTGGTCCACTCTCCTTGAGGTCTTTCCTTTGCCACACAGAGCACAATTAAGGGTAAATTAAAATGCATGACTCACCAAAACAACACAGCGAAAGAAAGAAAGTGAAAGTGAAGTTGCTCAGTCGTGTCTGACTCTTTGCGACCCCATGGACTGCAGCCTACCAGGTTTCTCTGTCCCTGGGATTTTCTAGGCAAGAATACTGGAGTGGGTTGCCATTTCCTTCTCCAAGCATTTCCAAATACCCGTCTTTTCTTTTTTTTTTAAATTTGAGGAAAATTGCTTTACAATGTTGTGTTGCTTTCTGCCATACAATAACACGAATCAGTCGTATACATATATGTGTGTGTATATGTATACATATACATATATATATGTATATATATATCCCTTTTCTCCCTCTTGAGTCCTTCCCCTCCCGCATCCCATCCCTCTAGGTCATCACAGAGCACCAGGGTGGACTCCCTGTGTTATATAGAAGCTTCCCATTAGTTATCTATTTTACACATGATAACTGGTCTTTTCTTTGAAAAGATTTACATCAGATGCAAGCTTCCTATCCATGAGCAAACCTTTATAAACTGTGTTCTGGCCACAGTCTTCACTGAGATTTCTAAGGCTGCTTACAGTTCAAACCTCAGTAACTGATCTGAGCCTTCACCTTAAAATATGAGGATCATCAGACTCAATAGAATTCCTTGGCAAATTGTTCATCTTTTTTTTTTCAGAATGAAAATTATCATAAAAGAACATTTTCTTGGGGCTTCCCTGGTGGCTCAGTGGATAGGAATCCACCTGCCAGTGCAGGGGACGTGGGTTCAATCCCTCATCCGGGAAGATTCCACGTGCAATTAATTCTGTGGGCCACAGCTACTGAGTCTGTGCTCTGCAACAAGAGAAGCCACCACAATGAGAGGCTCATGCCCCACAACAAAGAGTAGCCCCTGCTTACCACAACTAAGAAAGCCCACACACCAACGAAGATCCAACACAGCCAAAAATAAACACATAAATAAATATATTTTAGAAAGAACATTTTCTTGCTTCCCTGGGTGCCATTTTCCACTGGCTCACAGTGTGATGGGGCTGGGGAGGGGGGCACATCTTCCCAGGTGAACTCTCTCTCTCCTGCTGGTGTTGGTTTCCTTCAGCAATGGCTAATGATGGTAGCTTTTCAAGGTGCACCTTAAGAACATAGCCTCTTTTCAGACCAGCTCATGTTGTGTGTTTTATAGTCAAACCATTGTTAACTGAAGATCAGTCTTCCTCCAGCCACATCAGCAGCTGCTTAACCTGACCAGCAGCCCAGATCCAGTGATGCCATGCAAGAGCGAAGAGACACCAGCAACTTGTTCCCAGAGCAATTGTAGCTGTTCCCAGTGATGCACGGCAGCTCTTGACCTCAGCACCCTTCACTGTGTCCGTGAGCTTCAGTACTGTTGCCATGTCTGCATTTAAAACAATACAAAACTTTCCAGTGTCTCCATTCCTGTTGCTCTGTCAGTTCAGTTCAGTCGCATAGTTGTGTCTGACTCTGTGACCCCATGGACCACAGCACGCTAGGCCTCCCTGTCCATGACCAACTCTCAGAGTTTGCTCAAACTCATGGCCATCGAGTTGGTGATGCCATCCAACCATCTCATCCTCTGTCATCCCCTTCTCCTCCCGCCTTCAATCTTTCCCAGCATCAGGGGCTTTTCAGCTATAATGAGTCAGTTCTTTGCATCCGGTGGCCAAAGTATTGGAGCTTCAGCTTCAGCATCAGTCCTTCCAATGAACACCCAGGACTGATTTCCTTTAGGATGGACTGGTTGGATCTCCTTGCAGTTCAAGGGACTCTCAAGAGTCTTCTCCAACACCACAGTTCAAAAGCATCAATTCTTCAGTGCTCAGCTTTCTTTATAGTCCAACTCTCACATCCATACATGACTACTGGAAAAACCATAGCCTTGACTAGACGGATCTTTGTTGGCAAAGTAATGTCTCTGCTTTTTAATATGCTGGCTAGGTTGGTCATACGACTGAGCGACTGAACTGACTGAGGTTGGTCACAGCTTTTCTTCCAAGGATTGTTCTGTCAGCTCCTGTCTAAGACCCGATCAGTGGGATCTCTGAAATGTTGCCTTTTGAAGAGCAAGCGCTAGGTCTTTCTCAAGCCTGTGAACCCCACAGCAGAGTCCTGAGCATAGTAAGTGCTCAAAAGAATGTTTGGTGAAAAATTCAGCTTCTAGCATGAGCCATTTGAAACTGTCAATATATAACTGTTTTTTCTTTATCTACAAAAATAGCAATTTGATATGATTTAACTTAATTTATAGATATAGCAATTTTCACCTCATTAAAATTTTAATGTATATTATTCTTAATACCTCTCAAAATTGTTCCTAAGATAAAATATGGTTTTCGGAAAATTTCAGGCTTAGTCTCTTCTTCAGTTCAGTTCAGTTCAGTCGCTCAGTTTTGTCCGACTCTTTGCGACTCCCTGAATTGCAGCACGCCAGGCCTCCCTGTCCATCACCAACTTCCAGAGTTCACTCAAACTCATGTCCATCGAGTCGGTGATGCCATCCAGCCATCTCATCCTCGGTCGTCCCCTTCTCCTCCTGCCCCCAATCCCTCCCAGCATCAGAGTCTTTTCCAATGAGTCAACTCTTCACATGAGGTGGCCAAAGTACTGGAGTTTCAGCTTTAGCATCAGTCCTTCCAAAGAACACCCAGGACTGATCTCCTTTAGAATGGACTGGTTGGATCTCCTTGCAGTCCAAGGGACTCTCAAGAGTCTTCTCCAACACCACAGTTCATGAGCATCAATTCTTCGGCGCTTCTTAGAGACATTTTATTCTTTTTCTGAGGGCTTCCTAGGTGGCTCAGTGGTAAACAATCTGTCTGCCAACACAGGAGATGCAGGAGACTCTGATTCGATCCTTGGATTGGGAAGATCCCCTGAAGGAAGGAATGGCAACCTGCTGCAGTATTCTTGCCTGGAGAATACCATGGACAGAAGAATCTGGTGGGCTACAGTTTGTACGGTCGCTAAGAGTTGGTCACTACTCAGCCAGTGAGTGATTCTTTTCCTGAATAATCTATGTTTTGTATAATTTTAAGGTGTGGAAAGACCCTACCATATGAATTTTTACACTGTGTAATATCTTTTGGTGCAACCCTTGGTATCTTTCTTGTTCTAAATCTAAAATAACTAAAAGAATCACAGAAATTTGGTCCAGTTTCCAATCTGAAATCATGTAGCCCCTCCTGTAACTCCTCACTAACAGCCATAAAAACAGCAAAACACTGAAACTCATTGCAACATGAAACCCTCGTAACTAGCAGACATCTTAATACCATGATCTTGGAGGAACTGACATCAGTTTTAACACAAAACAGAGCTGGGTAAAACTGAACAGGCAAATAAACACAAGCAATTTTAGAGAGTCAATGACGATACTCCCAGGCTTCGCTGGAACAAAATCAGGACAATTTTTTTTTTTTTTAAAATCACTCTATCTCCTAGTTTAGGGATGTAGGACTGTCAAGGAAGTTGTGTGATCAGCTACTTCTCCCTATTGAGGCCTGGATTTTCCTTTCCCAATCAGCTCTCATATCTCCTTTCCCAGAAGGGCAATGAATAGGCAGGGAGGCTGGATGGAAGAAGAGCAGTGCATTTTGGGAACTGTAGGCAGAGAAGAAGAGAAATGGTACATTTTGGGAATTGTAGTCCTGAGAAATGTATTATGATAATAATCATTGACAATATCTATGGAATGTTGCCTATCCATTAGGCATTATATAGATTGTTTGGCTTAAATTATTCAGGAAAGTATTAACAAATTTCCACTTTCCATTTTCCAGCAGTAGCTGCTGTTAATTAATTTTATTGCTTTACTCTTGGAAGTTATCTGGATTCTTTCCTTCCCAGCCATTCCAAACAGTTCTTGTGCATCTTTCTGGATAAACCTAGAAGTCCTTGAAAATTACAGGTCAATATCAAGCCCCAGCAAATTCATGCTGCTCTCTGAAAGAATTCTTTCCATTCTGGGATGATTCTAGAACTGACCACACTAGAATGTGCTCAGGTGAAAATGTACCTGTGGACATTTATAATTGCTCCAAAGGGTATTCACATAAATCATGATCTATATTATAAAATTTTAAACTGCTTTTTTTTGGTATCATCTTGTATATTTAGCTTTTAACCCAATTCTGCAAGGTCAGATCTGCAAAGCTGTCATTACCTGTATAATTAAGGTAAAATAGATTATTAAAATATTCTAATTTTTGTTTAAAAATATTCTTTATAGCTTTTGTAAAAATTATGTATGCTTACTGTGAAGAATTCACACGAGGCAGAAAGAGTTCAAAGAGGATAGTTAAAGAGAAAAATCACCCACATTTCTGCCCCTGAGACATAGACATTGCCTTTGAGGAGAATGCAAGCCCCAACGAAAGTGTCTTAATAACTGAAGACACATTTAGGCAAAAGGATTTCCAGAACATACTTGATGTGAATTATATTTAGAGTTTGCATTTTGATTAGAACTGCCTGTGGGGTGTGATTTAAGGCTAAAGCATAATTCTTCTGGGCTGTCAGGCGTTTGTGAAATCCTCCACCCTGCCTCTCCCCTTCCCCGCTCCTCGCTTTCCCTGGTCCCTTCCCCATCCTACTTTCCCTACCCCCCACCCTCCCGCTGAGATTTCCCTCCATCTTCCAAGATTCTGCTGACTTTGGGCTAGTCACCTCATATCTTTGATCTTCAGACTTCCCAGCCTCAAGGTGAGGGTGTTGGGCCAAGTTGTCCCTAATGTCCCTCCCTCCACCCCCCACCCTCTCCCCCATACCTCACCTTCTTTGAGCTATTTTCCTAATGGAAAGGCTCTTAGGAGGTTCTTGGGTGGTTAGGGTAGAAGGAGAGAGAGGAGGGAGTGTGGGCAGGATGGCAGCTGGGAAACCCTGAGCTTCCTGAGTGTACTATGAAGGAAACTCAGATACTTGGGCTGAGATGATAGGGGAGAGAGAGGAACCACATTTAGGAGATCTCGTTTGTTCCACAATTCAATCCAAGGTTGATGTAAATTTTACTGTGTCTCTTTGATTGGCAGTTCATTAAAAAATGATAATTATACGGGGGATTAAAGCCTGAAATAAAAAAACATACACACGTTAGTGATAGGTCTTCAAATTACACCAAGGCTGCCTGAAGTTCTAGTTCTGATGACTTCCAAATCATTAACCAATCGACAAAGAAGTGAAGGGTCAGACGAGCTTTCAATGTAAGTGTCGGGAAGCAAAAGAACAGCCCCCAAGTGAGTGCTGAGCTTCACTGGATGGAAAATCTAAGTCGGAGCCCACGCATGGCTCAGTTTATGAGAATCTGATGATCCAACACATTTTCCTTCCAGGGTGATGCATGTATCGAGGGCTGTGGTTTGCACAGTCAGGGAGTATGTGGTAAGTAATAGATTGCACCATCAGAAATAACTGAAACGCTCTGCAGTGACTCTCCAGTGGTAACGGTTTTGGATCCAATGACAAGCATGAGGTGAGTCGAGTTTGGGCCGGAGGCGGTCTCTGTTCAGAGAGCTTGACCCACTCTGGATTAGTGTCTCCACCGTTCAGACACGGCTTGAATCCCAGCTTTCCACATGCCCCGTTGTAGCAGGACCAGGTCACAGCTGCATGAAGAATGAGTTCCTTGGGTCTGAAGAATTTCTGCTGATTGGACCTTCAAGACAGTAGGGTCAGACTGGGTTTCAGGGTCAGAACCAATCAAATGGAGAAACGGAGTATGGGAGTATGTTACATCCTAGGGCATGCCAAGGAAGACTATGTGTATGTGTGCGGTGTGTCTTGTATGTGTTGTGTGGATGTTGTGGATGTGTGTGTGCACACACGTAAGTCTGTTTGTGTGAGGTGGGTATAGAAGCAGATTTGGCAAACTGAGTCCAAGTTCAGTAGGACTGGCGGTCCAGAGAGGTGGGCTGTGTGCATGGCCAGGTGGTTCTAGGGGGACTTGGGAAGCACATCAAGGTAAAGAGCGGAGCTCAGAGGATCAGCCACACCTGTCCCGGTGAGGGCCATATGGACAGGCTTCATGGGATGACTGAGAAGCGCACAGTTATTTCAAGATCAACATAGAAGTAACCTGAAGTTGAGGCTGGTCAAGAGGAAGCTAAAGACCAGGGTAAGAGACATAAAGTCAAACTTTCCGTCTCTTTCCTAGTGAGGAGCAGAGTAAAAGACAATTACGTGCAATCAAGATTGCTGGGAGAAATATCAATAACCTCAGATATGCAGATGACACCACCCTTATGGCAGAAAGCAAAGAGGAACTAAAAAGCCTCTTGATGAAAGTGAAAGTGGAGAGTGAAAAAGTTGGCTTAAAGCAGATGGTGATTGCAGCCATGAAATTAAAAGACGCTTACTCCTTGGAAGGAAAGTGATGACCAACCTAGGTAGCATATTGAAAAGCAGAGACATTACTTTGCCAAAAAAGGTCCATCTAATCAAGGTTATGGTTTTTCCAGTGGTCATGTATGGATGTGAGAGTTGGACTGTTAAGAAAGCTGAGCGCTGAAGAATTGATGCTTTTGAACTGTGTTGTTGGAGAAGACTCTTGAGAGTCCCTTGGACTGCAAGGAGATCCAACCAGTCCATTTTAAAGGAGATTAGTCCTGGGTGTTCTTTGGAAGGACTGATGCTAAAGCTGAAACTCCAATACTTTGGCCACCTCATGCGAAGAGTTGACACATTGGAAAAGACCCTGATGCTGGGAGGGATTGCAGGCAGGAGGAGAAGGGGATGACAGGATGAGATGGCTGAATGGCATCACTGACTCGATAGACTTGAGTCTGAGTGAACTCTGGAAGTTGGTGATGGACAGGGAGGCCTGGCGTGCTGCAATTCATGGGGTCGCGAAGAGTCGGACACGACTGAGCAACTGAACTGAACTGAACTGAACTTGTACCAGAGGGGGAGCAAGAACAAACAGCAGGTTCCCTTTTGTGTTTGCTGCTTATATGGAGTGTGTCCAGGGGATGGGCCGGAGGAGTGGTTTAGGAGTTTTGCCCACCCCTTAGGTGGTGCTGTGGGCAGGGAGGATGAGCAATACCCTGCTTTTACTCCCAACCTCCTGCTTTTCGCTCCAGGCTCTTCAAAAGTGAGTTGTGTTTTTTAGTCTCGTATCTTTTGGGTCCAGAATTTGTCCCAACTGGGCATGCACACTGATATTTTTAGTCCCAGACAGTTTCTTTGTATTTTGTTGCTCAAGAAGAGGTGTGTCCAGGTGCAAGCATGGCGGCACCGCAGCAAAGGGTCCCAGGTCCCAGGCCAGTTTCATTTACGTGTGTAAAATGGGCTGATGGCACTCCTCTCCGAGGCTGATACTAAGCTAAAGGGGACACTGAGTAGCGACAGCTTCCAGAATGACGACTGGCAGAAGGAACATACCCAGCACATGGGGTCCCTCCTTCTCCAAGGCAGTGCCAGTTCTGCAGGCATGCTGTTGTGCAGAGTCTGGGTATGAGAGGAAGAGAAAAGCTTAAACCTCCCTTAAGGTTTACCTCATCTCTTTCTTGTTCCTCAATTTTTACTATGTTGCTCTTGTGACTCTCCTTGTGGTCCCCCTGAACCAGAAGCCACAAGTCAGAAGCTCAGGAAAGTCTGGGAATGAGGCGTTGCCAATCCTATTGCCAACTCTGCATGCTGGATGAATACACATAGGCGACTCCGAGAACTACGGAGAGGGCAGACCAGGGCACGAGGCTCTGCATCCCTTTGGGCATGCTCCCGAAGGGAGTTAAACCCACCCTGTTAAACCCACCTCTTCCCACCTCTCTTCTGTCCTGGAGGTGCCCTTTCACTCCAGGACAGGCCCCTCGGAGCAGCAGACACAATTCTCAGCTCCTGCTTTGGGGATGTGCCCGTGGTGATGTGCAGGGCTTCATGGAGCCTTCCTAGCCCTGCGCAGTGGGATTCTGACTCCCAACATCCCTCACCTCTGCCTTTGCAGCAGCTTCCTAGCTCTTCTCCCTGTTTCCACACTTGCCTCCCTCAGTACAACCTCCTCACCCGGCCTGGTAACATCCCTGATGCTCGCATCTGCCTCAAATCCTGCAGGGACGGGCTGATGCTGGCAGGGCAGCCAAGGCCACTCCTGGCAGGTGACGTTAGAGCCCCAGAGGACCACTGCCAGTGCTTCTGTGCTTCCGACGCTGCCTCCAAAACCATCCTAGCATCACCCACCGGGCTCTTCTTGAATTTCTAATCACTCATTTCTGCCTGCAAAGCTTCTTTCGTCCCTCAGAATGCAGCTTACATGTCATTTTGAAAAACAATTCTGTTATAATCTGCAAGGCAAGTTTCTGCCATCATCTTGGCAGCTAGGATAAATATCTGCTAAGAACTTTCTGTGCGGTTTGTTCCGCCAGACCCCACGTATACAAAGGTGAATAAGAAATTCTGCTCACCAAAATCTTGCCAATGGGGGACTGAGATGGAAAGTTAACAGCCAAATAAAATACAATGTGATCAGAGCTAGAAGATGAGAAGTGATTGAATTATTGAAAGTTACCATTTACTCCTGCCAGGCCGTGTTTTGGTTGCTTCACAAAGATAAACTCATGTAACTGGCATTCTGACAATAAATAGAGATTTTAAACATTTCCGATTTTATAGATGGGAACCCTGAAGCACAGAGATATTCAGAGACCTGCCGATGGTCATACAGCCAGAGTGTGAAAAAGCCAGGATTTGAGAACCGCTGTTCTCAGCCATGACGTCATGCTGCTCTCACTGGTTCGCATCAGCTCTCATCAATCTCTTCACATTGATCCAGTCCTAATGTCTGCAGCCACAATCCAAGGGCCAGGAAGGAGCCATCGTGGGCCTCTGCCAGCCAAGATCCAGCCACACAGCCATGTTCCCAAGGTAGTCCCAGCCTCCCACAACCCCAGTGAAGACATGCACACTTGCAAAGTGTTAGCCATTCAGTTGTGTCTGACTCTTTGTGATCCCATGGACATAGCCCACTAGGTTCCTCTGTCCATGGAATTCTCCAGGCAAGAATACCAGAGTGGGTTGCCATTTCCTTCCCCAGGGGATCTTCCCAATCCAGGGATCAAACCTGGGTCTCCCACATTGCAGACATACTCTTTACCAACCTTGGCCCTTTCCCTCTTGGCCACCAGGGAAGCCACTTGGGGGGTCACAAGCAAAGTCACAGAAAGCACAGTAGCCACTCGATCACCCAGGAACTGCCCTGTTGCTAGTTCCCAGGGGCCTTGCCCTGTGGGCTCTGAGAAGTCCACTGAGATAGTTTAGCAGAGATCTACAAATGGATCAACATTATTTTCTATCTGTTGCAAATCTGGAGATGAAAATGTGCACATGTAAGAGACCCTAGAAGTAACTGAGCACCTAAGGGACACCAGGTCCAGTGGGCTCGAGGGTTGGTGGGCTCACGGTGGGGCCAGAGGGTGAGGAATAGTGGGAAACAGCAGAATAAGACAGATCACCATGGACCTTAGCCCAGGCTGAGGGTTTGTCCTGAAAGCAAGAGGCAGCTAATGGAGTATTCAAGGTAAGGTAGCTAAAGTGCCCCTCCCACGGCTGAGCACACTGAAAACAGACTTGCCAGATTTAGCAAATAAAAATACAGAATACCTAGTTGCCACTAGCTTCCCAGGTGGCACTAGTGGTAAAGAATCCACCTGCCAAAGCAGGAGACACAAGAATCGGGCTCAGTCCCTCGGTGGGGAAGATCCCCTGGAGGGGGAAATGGCAACCCACTCCGGAATTCTTGCCAGAAGATCCTGCGGACAGAGGAGCTTGGTGGGATACAGTCCATGGGGTAGCAAAGAGTTGGACATGACTGAGTATGTGAGCACAGTATAGTTACACTTGAATTTTATACAATCAATAATTATTTTTATAAGTATGTCCCATATGATATGTGGGACATACTTACACTAAGCAATTGTTCGCTCTATGTGAGATTGCATAGATGCCTGGCAAACAATTTTTTAGTATAAGTATGTCTTGTGCAATAGTATAGACAATAATTTTTTGTGTAAGTATGTCAGAGGATGAGATGGCTGGACAGCATCACTAAGGCAATGAACATGAGCTTGGGCAAATTCTGGGAGATGGTGAGGGACAGGGAAGCCTAGCATGCTGCAGTCCATGGTGTCAGAAAGAGCTGGACACAACTGGGCAACTGAACAACAACATCTCAAATATCTCACGGAATTTATACTAAAAAATATCCACCTTGGTTGATACAAAAGTCAAATGTAACTGGGTTATCTACTGCTGTGCAGCAAACTATCCTAACATTTAGCGGCTTTAACAGCCACCATTTGATTGATTTGCTCAGGATTCTGCAATCTGTGCAGGGCTCGGTAAGGAGAGTTCACGGAGTGCCATCTGGGGGTCACAAAGGATCCACTCTGAAGCAGACCTCACTCAGGGCTGGCAGGCTGGTCTTGTCATCAGCTAGAAGCACAGCCGGGGCTGTTGGCTGCAGGCCTCTATTCTCCTCCATGTGGCTGCTACACAGGGCTAGGTTGGCATCTCCCAGAAGGGTGGTCACAGGGTAGTCAGACTTCTTACCTCTTGGCTGGCTCCATCCAGACAAAAGAGAAGTTCAGGTTTAGGCCTAGAGCTGGCCTAGCGTCACTTTCTCCATCTTCTGTGCCTTGGAGCCAGGCACTGGGCCAGAGCAAATTCAAGAGTAGGGAACTCCTGTAAGGCTGTGCACACACTAATGGAGGCACCAAAGTCACGTTCTATCATGATGCCCAGCTGGCTTTATTGTAGAGAAGATTCATTCTCTGGGTAGGACATTGAATTGAATGACCACTGATTCTTCTTTAAACTCTAGAATTCTCTGCTTCAATTTATTTTCCACCTCCAGTTTCCTAGTACAATAATGAGCATACCGTGAGCATTCACATGGGACTTAAGAGTTTCCGGCTGAACAGAGCCTCGGTCATCATTTCATGGGAACACAGCTCTCTCTAAGACTCAGGCCTGCTCAAGCCCAGCTATGATTATTCTTCATTGCTGCAGATACCATCTTGTTCCCAAGCAATTCATTTTGTAAATGGTGTTACCAGACAGAAGCACACATTATTCTAGTTTGCAAAATCTGTGCTTCAGTGAAAGCAATAGTGGATAGCTACATACTATAACATATATATATATGTATATGTATATATCAACCTGAGATTTTTAAATGTAAAGTTTCTTTTATCATAAATGTAATAAACACTATAGCAAATGTATATAGAAAAGAAATGTACAAAAAAGAAAACAAAATCAGTTACAGGGACCCATAGATAACTACTCCAGCTTTTTAATATATATTTTAATATAAACTAACATAGTTAGATTATTTTCATTTCACCAAAACATTTTCTATGATACTAAAAAATTTTATAAGATCAAAATAATACATTTTATGTTACAACAATTGTCAATAATAATAAAATCTTTATGAATGTTTTAAATTACTACATATAATTCTGCCATATGAGTATACCAAAATTTGCTTAAATATTATGTAAATCTTGAACTTTAAATTAAAAAAAATTTTAAGATTAAATACCATACTAGTATAAATACTTTTCTGCATAAAGCTTTTTAAAATTTAGAATTATATTCTTAAAATACACTTCAAAGTGATGTTTTAACATTTACTCATTTTATTCTGCAAGCATTTATTGAGCACCTATTATGTTTTAGACACATTGCTAGCTATTGAAAAAAGCAATGTGTTTATTGTGTGATGAATATTTGCCAGGTTCAATGCTAAGGGTGTCTATATTAGTTTGCTAAGGCGTCCATGACAAATTAATACAAAAGTTTGGGAGGGGCAGTGGTGAGGAGATATGTCCAAGATAAGGAGCTGTGGCTGCACTTTGTGGGAGCAGCCGTGAGGAGATACCCTCACGGTATCTCCAAGGTATGTCCAAGGTAAGAGAAACCCAAGTAAGACGGTAGGTGTTGCAAGAGGGCAGACACACTGAAACCATAATCACAGAAAACTAGTCAAACTAATCACACTAGGCCCACAGCCTTGTCTAACTCAATGAAACTAAGCCATGCCCTGTGGGGCCACCTAAGATGGGCGGGCATGATGGAGAGGTCTGACAGAATGTGGTCCACTGGAGAAGGGAATGGCAAACCACTTCAGTATTCTTGCTTTGAGAACCCCATGAACAGTATGAAAAGGCAAAATGATAGGATACTGAAAGAGGAACTCCCCAGGTCATTAGGTGCCCAATATGCTACTGGAGATCAGTATAGAAATAACTCCAGAAAGAATGAAGGGATGGAGCCAAAGCAAAAACAATACCCAGTTGTAGATGGGACTGGTGATAAAAGCAAGGTCCGATGCTGTAAAGAGCAATATTGCATAGGAACCTGGAATGTCAGGTCCATGAATCAAGGCAAATTGGAAGTGGTCAGACAAGAGATGGCAAGAGTGAATGTTGACATTCTAGGAATCAGCGAACTAAATTGGACTGGAATGGGTGAATTTAACTCAGATGACCATTATATCTACTCCTGCAGGCAGGAATCCCTCAGAAGAAATGGAGTAGCCATCATGGTCAACAAAAGAGTCTGAAATGCAGTACTTGGATGCAATCTCAAAAATGACAGAATGATCTCTGTTCATCTCCAAGGCAAACCATTCAATATCACGGTAATCCAAGTCTATGCCCCAACCAGTAATGCTGAAGAAGCTGAAGTTGAACGGTTTTATGAAGACCTACAAGACCTTTTAGAACTAACACCCCAAAAAGATGTCCTTTTCATTATAGGGGACTGGAATGCAAAAGTAGGAAGTCATGAAACACCTGGAGTAACAGGCAAATTTGGCCTTGGAGCACAGAATGAAGCAGGGCAAAGACTAATAGAGTTTTGCCAGGAAAATGCACTGGTCATAGCAAACACCCTCTTCCAACAACACAAGAGAAGACTCTACCCATGGACATCACCAGATGGTCAACACCGAAATCAGATTGATTATATTCTTTGCAGCCAAAGATGGAGAAGCTCTATACAGTCAGCAAAAACAAGACCAGGAGCTGACTGTGGCTCAGATCATGAACTCCTTATTGCCAAATTCAGACTCAAATTGAAGAAAGTGGGGAAAACCACTAGACCATTCAGGTATGACCTAAATCAATCCCTTATGATTATACAGTGGAAGTGAAAAATCGTCTTAAGAGCCTAGATCTGATAGAGTGCCTGATGAACTATGGAATGAGGTTCGTGACATTGTACAGGAGACAGGGATCAAGACAATCCCCATGGAAAAGAAATGCAAAAAAGCAAACTGGCTGTCTGAGGAGGCCTTACAAATAGCTGTGAAAAGAAGAGAAGTGAAAAGCAAAGGAGAAAAGGAAAGATACAAGCATCTGAATGCAGAGTTCCAAAGAATAGCAAGAAGAGATAAAAAAGCCTTACTCGGTGATCAATGCAAAGAAATAGAGGAAAAGAACAGAATGGGAAAGACTAGAGATCTCTTCAAGAAAATTAGAGATACCAAGGGAACATTTCATGCAAAGATGGGCTCGATAAAGGACAGAAATGGTATGGGCCTAACAGAAGCAGAAGATATTAAGAAGAGGTGGCAAGAATACACAGAAGAACTATACGAAAAAGACCTTCACGACCAAGATAATCACGATGGTGTCATCACTCACCTAGAGCCAGACATCCTGGAACGTGAAGTCAAGTGGGCCTTAGAAAGAAAGCATCACTATGAACAAAGCTAGTGGAGGTGATGGAATTCCAGTTGAGCTCTTTCAAATTCTGAAAGATGATGCTGTGAAAGTGCTGCACTCAATATGCCAGCAAATTTGGATAACTCAGCAGTGGCCACAGGACTGGAAGACGTCAGTTTTCATTTCAATCCCAAAGAAAGGCAATACCAAAGAATGCTCAAACTACTTTGCAATTGCACTCATCTCACATGCTAGTAAAGTAATGCTCAAAATTCTCCAAGCCAGGCTTCAGCAATACATGAACCATGAACTTCCAGATGTTCAAGCTGGTTTTAGAAAAGGCAGAGGAACCAGAGATCAAATTGCCAGCATCCACTGGATCATGGAAAAAGCAAGAGTTCCAGAAAAACATCTATTTCTGCTTTATTGACTATGCCAAAACCTTTGACTGTGAGGATCACAAGAAACTGGAAAATTCTGAAAGAGATGGGAATACCAGACCACCTAACCTGCCTCTTGAGAAACCAGGAAGCAACAGTTAGAACTGGACATGGAACAACAGACTGGTTCCAAATAGGAAAAGGAGTATATCAAGGCTGTATATTGTCACCCTGCGTATTTAACTTCTATGCAGAGTACATCATGAGAAAGGCTGGACTGGAAGAAACACAAGCTGGAATCAAGATTGCCGGGAGAAATATCAATAACGTCAGATATGCAGATGACACCACCCTAATGGCAGAAAGTGAAGAGGAGCTAAAAAGCCTCTTGATGAAAGTGAAAGAGGAGAGCGAAAAAGTTGGCTTAAAACTCAACATTCAGAAAATGAAGATCATGGCATCTGGTCCCATCACTTCATTGGAAATAGATGGGGAAACAGTGGAAACAGTGTCAGACTTTATTTTTTGGGGCTCCAAAATCACTGCAGATGGTGATTTCAGCCATGAAATTAAAAGATGCCTACTCCTTGGAGGAAAATTTATGACCAACCTAGATAATATATTCAAAAGCAGAGACGTTACTTTGCTGACTAAGGTCCGTCTAGTCAAGGCTATGGTTCTTCCTGTGGCCATGTATGGATGTGAGAGTTGGACTGTGAAGAAGGCTGAGCGCCAAAGAATTGATGCTTTTGAAGTGTGGTGTTGGAGAAGACTCCTGAGGGTCCCTTGGACTGCAAGGAGATCCAACCAGTCCATTTTGAAGGAGATCAGCCCTGGGATTTCTTTGGAAGGAATGATGCTAAAGCTGAAACTCCAGTACTTTGGCCACCTCATGCGAAGAGTTGACTCATTGGAAAAGACCCTGATGCTGGGAGGGATTGGGGGCAGGAGGAGAAGGGGACGACAGAGGATGAGATGGCTGGATGGCATCACTGACTCAATGGATGTGAGTCTGAGTGAACTCCGGGAGTTGGTGATGGACAGGGAGGCCTGGCGTGCCGTGATTCATGGGGTCGCAAAGAGTCGGACACAACTGGGCGACTGAACTGACCTGAGTGGCTTGACCGACAGAAGTTATTCTCTCACGGTTCTGAAGACTAGAAATCTGAGACCAACGTGCCAGCAGGGCTCCGCTCCCTCCAAGGACCCAGGAAGACCTCCCTTGTCTGTTCCTAGTTTCTATGCGGTCAGCAGTCCTTGGCATTCCTTGGCTTGAACCTACAGTGACCCTGATCACTCCAATCTCGGTCTGCATCGTCTCACGGCTTCCTTCCCTCTGTGTCCAAACTTCCCGCTTCTTGTAAGGATACCAGTCACTGAGTTTTGGCTCACCCTAATGCAGTGTGACCTCCTCTGCACTTGATTGCACCTGCCAAGCCCTTGTTTCCAAACAAGGCTGTGTTCCCAGATTCCGGGTAGACATGAATCTTTGGAGGGCATTTTCCAGTGGTTCATGAACAGTTCTTTGATTCTCACAATTGCCCTTTGGGGTAAGTGTGTCTATCATTCTGAAGACAGTTATCCTTTTGAGGGTCATTCAGAGAGGAAGCTGTGAACTAGATGCTCGAAGCTGTGCATTCCAATTCCGAGACTGTTGCCTGCTAACACCAGCAACGCTGCTGGAGGGGCTATCTGTGCCAGAGGCCAACAGGTTAGGAAAAGGAGCAAAAACAAAGGGCCTTCCCATCCACAGGATGTAAAATCTCCAGCCCTGTGAGTTACCATGACCTCACTCCTTTATTTTCTCCTTCAGAAGAGGAGGAGGAGCCGGGGGATGGGGAGAGAAGAGAAGGGCGCTGAGCAGGGGTCCCTGGGAGCTCCAGGTGGGAAGGCCAGGAGTGGCTCAGCAGGGGTTCAGCAGTCCTTACAGCTGCAGTCAAGATCCAGCTGTGGGGTCACAGCGAGTCCTGGGGCAGGTAGGTCACCGAGTGGCTCTGGGAGGTGCTGATGCTAATGGCGACAGAAGGAGCAGCTTTCAGCCGATGCCACCTCCCTTTCCTGATGAATTTTGCATCCCCCCTGATGAGGACACATGGGCTGGCTTAAAAATAGCATCAATGGAGTCTCTCTTGGCTTCATCATTTCCACTCTCACATCCTGAATGAGTGCCTCTAAATTTGGAACGGACAAAAGCTTGCCAAAAGATTTCCTTTCAGAAAATAATAGGCTTAATGGGCCTTTTGACAAATGGCTGAGGTTTCATTTTCTGCTACCCCTGAGTTCAAACTATTTTCCCCTTTTTAAAAAAGGAGGTGCCATGTGCATCTTTGTTTCCAATAGCTGGATCAGAGTGGAGGGGAAAAGTCTCTGTGGAGTGACTTCCCTGTGAAACCAGACCTCGGTCTTCTGAAATACTAGGAGGACTCTGTCTGGTTTAAAGAGCCTAACTGTGAGATAACGGTCTTCCCAGCGACTGCCGCCAGAAAGGTAGGAGGAAGGCTCGGGAGACTGAGGAGGCAGCTTCATGTCTCAGAGGGGCGGGCCCATCCGTCCTTGGTCTCTGACAACTCCAGATGCTGCTTCTCTGGGATGGAGGCCGGGGGCTTTTCTGATCTTGCTCCTTTATAAGCACGTTTGTGCCATATCTATCTGGTTTTGTTCAACTTCTAGCAAGAGAGAAATGCCCCTTTTAGTAGAATGCAATCAACTTTTCAGTGAAAACACTGGATGGAGCCTATGCATGGAACACGGCTTTTCCCCCTTCCATCCTCAATTTTAAATCAAAAAAAGTCATCCAAAAGAGAAGAAGGTGCATTAGCCCTGGAACCAGGAATTGTGCATTTCAGAAGCATGCCATCAACTTCATAGGGTCTCGGTAAAGATCATGCAGTGGAAATCAGATGGAGGGTGCGGGCCAGGTTGCTGGACATGTGGGTCCCATCCTTCCTGGGAGGGCAACAGCCGGGCTCCAGCTACCCCTATGGCTCGTGCTGCAGAGAAGAGAGGCAAGGCAGGGGCGGGGGGGTGGTGGCGGGGAGGAGTGGCGTGGGCAGGGGTGAGGAGCCACCTTTCCGCAGCAGAGAAACTCTTTGGGGCAGCCCTGAAGCCCCTTGGGGGATGCAACCTCTGACCTATGTGAAAAGCAGGCTAAGTCATGGGTTTGCTTTCTCCCTTGTCTTGGCTTAGACACTTTCAGCAGGATCCTGTACAGAGGGTCCTCATCTCTTCTAGAAACCACCACCAGTGCTTCCAGGCATAGCCAGAACCCCCACCCCTACATAATAAGCAAGCTGAGAAATACAGCTGGAGATTCCAAAGATGATGCTGGTTCCAACAGACCTCAGTCTAGGGACGCAGAGCAAACACCATCCTCATAGTGCTCCCTAACTTCTGGGTGTGAAATACACTATTGAGCCAGAAAGAGAGCTTTAGAGAGTCCCTAATTTGTGTTCTTAGTGGATACCCACTCTGTGAATATTAATAGAACAGTATGAGAACAGGAAATGAGGTTTTCTGATGACAAGTACAGCCCTTGAATTAAAAAAAATCACTGAAAGTAGGAAAGTTTAGATCAGGTGCTCCAAAATTCTCAGAGGAAGAGTCTGCAGAGCTTAATGAGAAAAGCAAAATTAACTAGATAAATAAATAAATGATATATAGAGATAAATAAAGGACACAGAGGACAAATTCAGGAGGTTGAAAATAGCTGTCTTCAGGATGGGCTTCCCAGGTGGCATTAATGGTAAAAAACCCACTTGCCAATGCAGGTAACTTAAGAAACGCTGGTTTGATCCTTGGGTCTGGAAGACCCCTTCGAGGAAGTCATGGAAACCCATTCCAGTGTTCTTGCCTGGAGAATCCCATGGACAGAAGAACCTGGTGGGTTACAGTCCATAGCGTCGCACAGAGTTGGACATGACTGAAACAACTTAGCATGGCAGGGCACTCCAGTTTTCTTGATTATTATGGTTTCCATTCGTAAGAACTGCCCATTAAAAGGATTACTTGCAGTCCTTGCTAAGAATACAGATTTCAGGATCTTTCCTCAAATGTTTTACATTTGGCTTTGAGGAGGTAGAAGGACCTGGAAATTTAATTTATCCAGCACCAGACATTATCTTCAGTTCAGTTCAGTTCAGTTGCTCAGTCGTGTCCGACTCTTTGTGACCCCATGAATTGCAGCACACCAGGCCTCCCTGTCCATCACCAACTCCCAGAGTTCACTCAAACTCACGACCATCGAGTTGGTGATGCCATCCAACCATCTCATCCTCTGTTGTCCCCTTCTCTTGCCCACAATCCTTCCCAGCATCAGAGTCTTTTCCAATGAGTCAACTCTTCGCATGAGGTGGCCAAAGTACTGGAGTTTCAGCTTTAGGATCAGTCCTTCCAAATAACACCCAGGACTGATCTCCTTTAGAATGGACTGGTTGAATCTCCTTGCAGTCCAAGGGACTCTCAAGAGTCTTCTCCAACACCACACTTCAAAAGCATCAATTCCTCAGCACTCAGCTTTCTTCATAGTCCAACTCTCACATCCATACATGACCACTGGAAAAACCATAGCCTTGACTAGATGGACCTTTGTTGGCAAAGTAATGTCTCTGCTTTGGAATATGCTGTCTAGGTTGGTCATAACTTTCCTTCCAAGGAGTAAGCATCTTTTAATTTCATGGCTGCAGTCACCATCTGCAGTGATTATCTTAGGATCATCTAAATCTGGGTATCTGGTGTATTACCATGTCCTTTTCAAAAAACTAATTTTTGATTTACTTAGCACATTTGCTGTCTTTGTAATTCATTTATTTCTGGTTTTATCTTCATCATTTTTCCCCTGAGTTTTGCTTTCCCCTCCCTCATCCTTTTCTAGATTTTTCAGATAAATCCTGATAGTTTTCTTTTTTTCTCAAGTGATAATATCTTTTAAAATATAGACTTTTCATCTGGGGAAATTTTGTCCAAATTACATATCTTTTGATTAACAGAATTTGCATGGGTATTATTTTCTAAATAAGTTGTAACTATGACTGATCCTTTTTATTAAACAGCGTTGTTTAAAATTTTTTCACTTGATTTTTAACTTCTAAAATTTTTTAAAAATTTCATTGTCAGGAAAGGCCTTCAATTCTATAACCAATTAGAAGAAATATAGTCAACTAACATCTAAGCAAAATTATAAAGTTATTAGGATGGGTATATAAATTTGTAGATAAGAGACATTGCTAAATAGAATGAATAGAATTAAATACTAGACTACATCAATTCAGAGCAGGGTTTCTTCACCTTAACACTGTCGACAGTTTAGACTAAGTTAATTCTTTGTGATGGGGGCTGCTCTGTGCGTGTAGGAGGTTTAGCGACATCCCTGGTCTCCACCCACTGGATACCTCTATTAGTGCGTGTTCAGTCACTACAGTCATGTCCGACTCTTTGCAACCCTATGGGCCGTAGCTCACCAGGCTCCTCTATCCATGGGATTCTCCAGACAAGAATGCTGGAGTGGGTTGCCAAGCCCTCCTCCAGGGGATCCTCCGACCCAGGGGTTAGACCTGAGCCTCTTACATCTCCCGCATTGGCAGGCGAGTTCTTTGCCACTAACACCACCTGTGTTAGTATTAACCCCCAAACCCGTCTTCTAGGAGGTAAAAACACCCCAACTGAAAGCCACTGAGTTAGAGAAAATGACTTCTATCTTTTTTCTGGGATGAATTTGGACACCTGCAGGTTTTAAACCCACCATCCTTTTCCCTTTCAAAATCCTTTCTCCAGCACAGGCTCACTCCGCTGGGCTTCAGTAGGGGCAGGGAGCGGGGAGGAAGAAGGAGGTTGCTTTGAAAAGCTCACAGTAATGTGCTTTAATCAATTTATTGATTTCTTTTTCTGTCTGGGAGAGCTCACAATCCCTTTTCCTCTCCATCCTTGGCAGCAGTGTCTTAAGCCATTATTATTAAAATAACAACAAAAGTAGCTGAAACAATTCCCATAAGACAGTTATACAGCAGGTCCACAATGCATGCTAATAGTTTCTCCAAAGTATTTATTTTACATCACTGAATGGTGGGCATTTTTAAAATTAACTTTTAATAGACTATTTCATTCACTTTATTTTTTATACAATTTTGAAAGATTACTTTCCATTTACAGTTGTTACAAAATATTGGCTATATTCCCTCTGTTGTGCAATAAATACATCCTTGAGCCTCCTCGATAGTTTGTATAGCCTAGTCCCTGGTCCCTGTATTGCTCCTTCCCTCGCCTCCAACAGTAATCATTAGCTTGTTCTCTAAATCTGAGTCTGTTTCTTTTTTGTTAGATTCACTAGCTTGTTGTATTTTTCAGATTCCACATATAAGTGATATCACCCAGTATTTCTCTTTGTCTGATTTACTTCACTTAGTGTAATGCCCTCCAAGTCCTTCCGTGTTGCTGCAAATGGCAAAATTTCATTCTTTTTTATGGCTGAGTAGCATTCCATTAAATATATACATACATACATACATACACACATACATACATATACATATGTGTAATGTATGTATGGACCGTAGCCTGCCAAGTTCCTCTTTTCATGGGGTTCTCCAGGCGAGAATACTAGAGTGGGTAACCATGCCCTCCTCCAGGGGATCTTCCCACCAGGAATTGAACCTGCGTCTCTTACGTCTCCTGCCCTGGCATGTGGATTCCTTACCACTAACACCACCTGGGAAGTCACATATATATCACATCTTCCTTATCCATTCACCTCTCACCGCTTGAGAGACAATAAGTTATAGACATTTTAGGCCCCCTCTTGTATTAAATTAATTGAAGCCCCAGTAGATTAAAAGATTGGTCCCAGGATACATAAATATTTAAGAGGAGGTAGACTGGAGATAGGACCTCAGGGTGGTCTGATTTCCACATGAATGCTATGACTTCTTAGCCAAGATGGAAATATGTTTACTGTGTCTTATTTGCCCCTTCCCCAGTTCTCATAAAATTGCACATAAAGGTCATAAAACTACACTGCTTTTTCCTTCTATTTTACAAAGTTTATATTCTGTTGGATGAAAGATAAAGCAAAAAAGAAAGTCAGAAAATGTTCATGTTGTTTGATCCACTAATTCTGCTGGTGGCAATCCATCCTAATGAAATGCAATGAAGTTACCTTGCAATAAAATATTTCTCATATGTATGACAGTAAAACCTTTAGGAAAGTACAAATGTCCAAGATAAGATAATCGGTTACTAATTATGATTCAGCCACACAATGGAGTCTTACAAAATATTTAAATTATCCTTATGAAGCTATTTTACTAGATTTTTTGTTTTAAGATAGATGTTAATTGTTTTTTTAATTTAGGTTTATTTTTATTTATTTAATATGAATTTATTTATTTCAATTGGAGGTTAATTGCTTTACAATATTGTATTGGTTTTGCCATACCTCAACATGAATCTGCCACAAGTGTACACATAAAAATAAAGTAACAGAGCATAAAATAATGCAAATATGAAAGTAAAAATTCTGTTAAGTATTCCAATGTGCAGTATAGTAATCATAAGGGCTATTGATACATTCACTGGCTTCCCTCATTCTGAATGTAGATTGAACTTGCCCACCCACTTCAAATTAGACGTGGTCATGTGACTCATTTTGGCCAATGAAATGTGACCATCCATGAGCCTGCCCTTTTCCAGCAGACTTGTCACCACTGGCATCAACCATCCATGATCTGGCAGCAAATGATGGGCTTTCCTGATGGTTCAGCGTGTAAAGAATCTGCCTGCAATACAGGAGACGCAGGAGATCCAGATTCCACCTTTGGGTTCGGAAGATCCTCCTGAAGGAGAAAATGGCAGCCCACTCCAGTATTCTTGCCTGGAGAATCCCATGGACAGAGGAGCCTGGCGGGCTACAGTCCAAAGGGTTGCAAAGAGTCAGACACAACTGAGCAACTAAGCATGAAACATTTACATTTTTTTGTTGCCTTTCTTTGATTTTTTAATAAAGTTGAATCACTTTATGTTGAAAGTTTATAGTTATCCTTTTGTGAACTAATTCCTCAAGTCACTTAACTAATTTCTATTGTCAGTATACTTTGCATCTTGACCCATTCGCTGCCAGGTAGGTTGTAAAGATTTTATTTCTCTCATGTTTCCTTTCAACTTTCTCATGGTTTCTTCACAAAGTAGTTAGTGTTTACATAGTCAAATTTTATTCTTTATTTAAAAGTTTTGGTCTTACGGCATGCTTAGAAAATGCTTCCTCACTCCAAAATTATGAATAGTCATCTAATGTTGTATTCTAGTGCTTTGCTGTTTTTAATTTTTGATATTTAATTTTTGTATAATCTAGAATTTCCTTTGGATTAAGGAGAGAATTCTAGTGATTGAATTTTATTTTCCTTTTCAACTACATAACGTATTGTTCCAATGTCATTTTTTCCTTTGTGTGTTTTGTTAGGTTCAGTTGTGTGTCTTTGTGGTCCCATGGACTGTAGCCCGCCAGGCTTCTCTGTCCATAGAATTCTCCAGGCAACAGTACTGGAGGGGGTTGCCGTTTCCTCCTCTGGGGGGGTCTTCCCGACCCAGGGATCGAATCAGTGTCTCCTGAGTCTCCTGCCTTAGTAGGCAGACTTTTCACCACTAGCACCACTTGGGAAGTCCCCAGTGTCATTTTTTCTAAGTTGATATGTTGTATTTTCATTTTGATTCATTTCAAGGAATTTTCTTGTCCTTTTTTTCGCCCCTTGGCATGGGGGCTATTAATTCCCTAACCAGGGATCAAACTTCCATCCCCTGCAGTGGAAGCACAGTCTTAACCATTGGACCACTAGGAAAGTTCCCCAATGTCATGTATTAAAGCATCTCTCTTACCCCCATTGACTTAAAATTATGCAGAGTGTTTGATGACATGGGAACATACTTCTCACAGTGCCATGTGTGAAGAGCTGAGTGAAACAAGGCTGTAACTGACAGAATGCCTCCTGTCTCAAACAAATGTATTTATAGAAAAGTTTTGGAAGGAATTATACAATGCTATTTGGGGGAGAGAATTTTTACTTTAATATTTTAGTATATTTTCTAAAATTCCCACAAAGCATTATTTTGTTTCATAATCAGGAAAAAACATATATCATTTTAAACTACTATGCTCTTAAATGAAGGAAGGAAAGGGGCCTATAAATTCAGCTTGTTTTCCTCTTAGAATTCTTTTCCATGCCTTAGCAATATTGTTCAAAGTTCTCTGAATTCTGGCAAACATTGCTAGTTAATTTTCTACTCTAGAGTGCTTCCATATCTCAAATTCATCACCCCATAAACTTTCCAAGCAGTGGGGATAAATGTGAATTTTCTCAAGTGAAGAATTATAGTGCATCTTTAGTAAAAATGCAGAATCTTAGGGATGCAATTGGATTGTGCAAAGAAAGATAAAGTGGAAATTTGCGGTGATGAGACTCAACTCACTCTCCTGCTGTTTAATGTTTCTTTCCTTTTACTTCTTGTTACAATAGATTTTGGAAATAGCTTGGCTTTACTTTTTTGTTTTCTTATTAATGCTTTGAGAAGTCAAGCCACTTGCCTTTATGAGCATCATGATAAATATCACTCTTACAATTCACAGTGAGATTTTATACAGCAGTGAAAACAACTATATCTGGCCCTTAGAAATATGTTCATATGAATATGTGCATATATGTTCATATATTTATGATGGATTTCATAAATGTGCAAAATAAGCAAATCACTGATCAGCAAGATATTTTTATCATAAGTGTAAAACATATAAAAAAGTGCTCTCTATTGTTTAGGGATGATGTAGGAATGATATAAAGAAATGCATGAGGTGAATGATAACTGTCTTTTCAGGCCAGTGGTTAGCACTGATGGGGAGTACGCCAGGGAAGGCCTTATGGGAGGTGGAAGAAATCCTGAGAACCTTGACTCTTTGTGAAAGAACTGAATCTGCACTCAGAAAAGGAGAGGGTTGGTGATGGCGAACCAATGCACCAAGGTCCAGAATGCAGGAGAAGCCTGGTTCCCTCTCCATTCTTTCCCTTTCCAGTCCGGAGCTGGGCTCCATCACCCTGTGACTTCTGATTGGGTTTGGCGTTGGGGCAGCACCGGCAGAAATTGGAATGTGGGAATAGCGGTTGGTGAAGGTTTTATTATTATTGATATTCCCTGGACCCCTCCCTTCCAGGCTGCAGGCCGATACTGGCTGCAGGCCCTTTCTTGCTGAGTGCCTGGAACAACCTCTTGCCTCTTCAGTCTAGCAGGGCGATGACTCTCTGATGTTGCTCATCCGAGGGCATATCACCCTTCCTTGTTGATCTTCTATGTTGTCGTTGTTCAGCCCCTCAGTCATGTCTGACTCTGCGACCCATGGACTGCAGCAAGCCAGGCTCTTCTGTCCTCTACTATCTCCCAGAGTTTGCTCAAACTCATGTCCTTTGAGTCCATGATGCCATCTAAACATCTTATCCTTTGCCGCCCCCTTCTCCTTTTGCCTTCCATCTTTGCCAGCATCAGGGTCTTTTCACATGAGTTGGCCCTTCACCAGAGTATTGGAGCTTCAGTTTCAGCATCAGTTCTTCCAATGAATATTCAGGGTTGATTTCCTTTAGGATTGACTGGTTTGATCTTCTTGCACTCCAGGTGACTCTCAAGAGTCTCCTCCAACACCACAATTCTAAAACATCAGTTCTTCAGCGTTCAACATTATGGTCCAGACATAGACTAGCAATTCAATTCTTACATGATAGTATACATGATAGAATGTGCAGGATACAGCATGCTTGGGGCTGGTGCATGGGGATGACCCACAGAGATGTTATGGGGAGGGAGGTGGGAGGGGGGTTCATGTTTGGGAACACATGTAAGAATTAAAGATTTTAAAATTAAAAAAATAAAAAACTTAATACTAAAAAAAAAAAAAAGAAAAGACAATAGAAAGAAATTGATACAGAAAAAAAAAAAACAAACAACAAAAAAACATTATGGTCCAGCGCTCACATCTGCACATAACTACTGGAAAACCATATATATGATCTTCTACAACTGTTGCATGCACAGATCTTGAAAATGGATCATTTATTAAGCTGTCCTCAATTACCTTTTTTGAATGAGTCATGAGGCCTGCAGCTTTTCTGACTCGTAAAGAATATGTCAGACTAGCTTCCTATGGCTGCTGTAACAAACTATCACAAATTCAGTGGTTTAAAGTCACTTATACTTGTTTTCTTATGGTTCTGGATCACATCACATTCTTATGTTGAAGCCAATATAAAAGGAAGACATAGCTTGACTTCTCATATTTGGTTTTGCTAAATCCTATAAAGGAAGCCATCTTATTCATCTTATTCAACACTTATAATAAGCCATCATATTCAATAAGCCACCTTATTCAACACTACTTACTCAGGTGGTCTTAAAGGCACTCCCGTTCCTTCCTGAGTCTGCCTTTTCTATCTCAATAACATGAAAAAGTGAAGTGAAAGTGTGTCAGTTGCTCAGTCATGTCTGACTCTTCGTGACCCCATGGACTGTAGCTTGCCAACCTCCCCTGTCCATGGAATTCTCCAGGCAAGGATACTGGAGTGGGTAGCCATTCCCTTCTTCAGGGCGTCTTCCCAATTCAGGGATTGAACCCTAATCTCCTTCACTGTAGGCAGATTCTCTATCATCTGAGCTACCAGGGAAGCCCCTTACTACATAGACCCTCTCAATCTTATAGTCTCGTAATTTCAGGCAATGGTTAAATAGAACCAAAGTGAATTATAGCACATTTCAGATCGAGTGACCTCACATGATTGTTTTTAAGAGTTGCAGATGCTGTGTTCAGTCAGTAGAGGTACATTGGCTTTAAGTTAGGATTAGCAGGACTTAGAAAACAGCATTTTTATATCGTAACAATTGCTTTTACAAGCTTAGATTATTAATTAGTTTAAATGTTACTTCTTTCTTCTATTTTCTAGGTGTCTTTGAACTTACATTTTGTTGCCTTATTTTGCTTATTTATGACACAGTGATGGAATGATTTATCAGGGTGTTTTCAGCTTAAAGATGGTAAAGATTCAAAAGTCTATTAGGGTCCTTACAACATAGAAAGTACATGAGAGCATTAGTTCCCAGGCTGTTTTTCCAGTTGACCTCATGCAGTACAGTAATACACCACTAGCAGAATGCTCATTCTTAGTAAAATTCAGTTCAGTAATCACTTACTGAATATATGCATTAAGGAATACTAGGCACTGAAGGGGATACAGAAATGTATGGGCTACATCTTCTTCCCTTATGAAGTTTACAGCCAGATGAGTAAGGCAAACGGAGCAGAAACAACCCTAACAGAGCATAGAAATATAAATGTATCTCTTTGTATACGTTAACAGCAATGGTTTTAGACTGATCTTCGCAGCCTTCCCATCTGATATTCACTATTATACATGACTGCCATTTGGTGCCAGCTGGTTGGAATCAGGGGTGTAGTTTGTGGCCATGGAACAGTGGGCTAGTTCTAACTAGGGTCATGGTCCTGTTAACATAGTATTCTAACCAGCTGAGCTCATCAGACAGAGAAATACAAATTTGCCCCGAAAATGGTACTTGTGATAACCTTGAAAATAAAAGAATTTTACTGAAAGAATCAATAAGGATTACTGGGTTCCTTAAAGGACTGTTTCAAAATCCAACTTGATGTATAATTAATACCTTTTATGAGTAAGTCACTGTGTTTGGCTATGGGGAAGATTGTACTGTGAGTAAGTCAAGGAAAGCACAGTCTTACTCTCAAGAAACTGACAGACTATTTGTGGGGAGTAGCCTTGAGGGCGACTAAGGCAGGATATGACAAGGGCTTTGGCAGACGTGCTGGGCTATGGGGCCTGAAGCAGAGAGAATAGATTTGGTTGAATGGGTTAACAGAGAGGTCAAGGAAGTGGGGCATTTGAAATAGAAGTTGAAGAACGTGAATATACTTGAATATACTCAAGTATATTTGAATGTACTCGAATATACATGTGAATGTACTTCAAATATTGCATACGCCTTAACATCTATTCATTCAGTTTTGCTTACAACTTGCTTGATTTTCTGAAGCTATTTTAAAAATTAACCAAGCGGTACAAATTACATTATCATAAAATGCAAACACAGAGTCAAATACCAAAGTCTCCATGACCACGACTCTTATTTCAATTCCTTTCTCCACAGATTGATTTATGTATTATTCAGAACACCTATTTACTTACATTCATTTGCACTTACACAAATGTATGGAAAAACATTGACTATGTACAAACTTGTTCAGCCTGTGGCTTTTTAAACAATTTAACAATATGTTTTGCCTTTTCTCATGTCAGCTCTTTTTCGTGTCTGAATGGTTATCTCTAGACCCATGCCATCCACCATGACTTCCACTAGCCACTTCAGATCTATTTCAACTTAAATTTAAGGTAATTAGAATAAAATAAAGTTTAATTATTCAGTTATTCAACTGCACCTACCATATTTCAAGTGGTTAATAACTGCATAGATACTGTGCCAGACAGAACAGATACAGGAAATTTCCATCATTGCTAAAGATTCTACTGCATGGCTCAGAGATAAAGAACCTACCTGCTGACGCAGGAGATGTGGGTTCAATCCCTGGGTTGGGAAGATACCTTGGAAAAGGGAATGGCTACCTACTCTAGTCTTCTTGCTTGAAAAATTGAATGGATGAAGGAGCCTGGTGGGCTACAGCCTATGGTGTCACAAAGAGTTGGACACAACTGACCAACTGAGCACACACACACACACACACACACACACACACTACTCACTGCATGGAACTGCACCACGCTACAAATGCACCAATATTCACTTACACATTCAGTCTCTGCTGAAGAACATTTAGTGTCTTTCCCACTTTTCACTATAATAAAAATGCTGCAGGGAACACTTTGAATACCCATCTTCTATACATGGGGGAAGTTTTGTGTGGAAAAATTTCTAGCATAGAGTTGTCAGGGTGGCTTACAAGGATGCTTCAATTTGGATTTTTAGTGCCGAATTTCCTCTTAAAAGTTTTCACTAGTTACATCACTTTAGAACTTCCTTGAATGCTATTTTTCAAGTGTTTACCAGCCACGGGGATTGCAAATCCCTACAATGTTGCCACTCTGATGGACAAAGAGAAAAAATCCTGCTGTCTTTTTAATTTGAATTTTCTGATTTTTCAGTGAGATTGGGCATTGAAAAATAATTTTCAATTGCCTAAAGAAATGCATGAAATTATTTTTTTTATAAAACATTGCAATTTCTTACCTGACTGGCTAACAGTGTTCCAGAAAAATAATTTATCTTTACTGACAAAGATCACAGATATCCTGATCTAGACAAATCATACAGTAAGAAACACGACCAGGCAATAAGCACAAGAAAAAATCCAAGTTTCTACTAGCACCAGTAGAAATGCAAAGTGTAATACAATGTAAAAGAAAGAAGTGAAAAGTAAAGTGTGTATGCATTGAAATATAAAGTTCATACATGCATATATTCAAGTTTTATTGACTATAATCGTTTCAGGCACTAAAAATCAAGCACCTTTGGAGTTTAATATAAAGCATTAAATTTGCTGTTGTTTTCAATCACTAAGTCATGTCCGATTCTTTGTGACCCCATGGACTGTAGCATGCCAGGCCTTTCTGTCCTTCGCCATCTCCTGGAGTTTGCTCAAATGCATGTCCTTTGAGTCGATGATGTCATCCAACCATCTCATCCTCTGTTGCCCCTTCTCCTCCTGCCCTCAATCTTTCCCAGCATCAGGGTCTTTTCCAATGAACTGGCTCTTCTCATCAGGTAGACAAAGTACTGGAGCTTCAGCTTCAGCATCAGTCCTTCCACTGAATATTTGGGGTTGATTTCCTTTAAGATTGACATTAAATAATATTGATGAATTCTCTAAATCAGTAATACAACTAGGATAGTCTTACAACATGTTCTTTTGGTTAGTTGGTTTTTATTGGGTGGGGGCAGGGATGGGAAGAACTTGTTAGTTTCAGCTTATCTGTAATGACATGTCTTGCCAATGATTAGTTTGAGAAACCTGAGCTGAGAGCAGCAGGCAAAGAATCGATTGACAGGCAAGAGGGCAAACAATCCATTGTTGCTAAGAAACGCCATCCTTAGAAGAACAGCAACGCATTCACCCCCATATGAAAGCCGAGCCCAGATTCACTCCAGGGAACCTGCTCCATGCGGAAGATGTCAGGCAGCCACGGTCCTCCTGGCCATGGATGCTGCAGAAGCAGAAAGGAAGATTCTGCAGCAAAGGTGCATAAGAGGAATAAATAAAAACCAACTTTGGAAACCTGTTGAATAAAATCAGTATAATTCATAGACTGTCTAAAGAGGAAGCGACCTGTCATTGTTAAGCCACAACCACTAGAAACAGTGAGATTGTTGAGATACCTATGTGGCCTTGATTAAGACATAATTAAGCCATAATGCTCATTGGCTTTGGCAGCTGGCTGAACAGGTATTTAGTGGTGTTAAGCAGGGAGTGTAGTGGCTATCGTCATCTTCGTTGAGCCTCTAGCAAAAGCTGAAGCACCCCTTCCAAGAAAAGGATGTTGTCCCCCATAGGGAGGCAAGAGCTGTGAGAGGATACAGAGATGGGGCCTCTAGTTGGGGGCAGAAGGATAACATAGCATGTGGTTAAGTTCACTGAGACTGCCAGGAGTTCATGTCTTATACTGTTGCTTAGTCACTAAGTTGTGTACTATTCTTGGTGACCCTGAGGACTGTAGCCCACCAGGCTCCTCTGTCCATGGGATTTTTCAGGCAAGTGGAGTGGGTAGCCATTTCCTTCTCCAGGGGATCTTCCCGACCCAGGGATTGAACCTGCATCTCCTGCATTTACGGAAGGGTTCTTTAACACTGAGCCACCACGGGAGCCCCTTTCTTATACATCAGCTAATTAAAATTCAGACCGAACACTTAGGATTTGCACAGACATGGGAGAAGATGTTAGGACTTAACAGAAAGCAATCAGACATCTGTGAAATGAAAGAGTGGGCCAGAGCATGCTGGGCCCCACAGGAGAGAATTCTAGAGGAGGAGAGGAAGGCAGCTCAAGTGAATGGTGCCCTCAACCCTGGCTCAGAATACTTCCTCCGGGTCAGGACGGCAGAGCCACCAAAGGACACATACGAGGGCCACAGCATCTTGATTGGTGCGTCCCTGTCTCTGCACATGGGTGAAATGTAAATTAACTATGCTTCAATAAGAAAAATAACCTATTTCAAAAATAATTCCAGGAGCATGTCATATCAGCATGGGTTCCATTATTCTTTAAAGGGTCTTTTTCATCTTTGTAAAGATATATAGATTTCCCAGGTGGCTCAGTGGTAAAGAATCCACCTGCCAATTCAGGATAAGCAGGAAGCGAAGGTTCAGGTCGGGAAGATACCCTGGAGGAGGAAATGGCAGCCCACTCCAGTATTTCTTGCTTGGAAAATTCCATGGACAGAGGAGCCTGTTGGGCTCCATAGGGAGCCCATGGGATCAGTCCATGGGGTTATACAGAGTTGGATACAACTTAGCAACTGAGCATGCATGCAAAGATACACAAACGTTTTTAAAACATCTGTAGGATAGTTCTTATCTATAGGTAGGTGGGTTGGGTGGACTCTACCTCCTAGCAATCATCACCATTCCCTGGTGCCCCAGGTGTGCAAAGCCAGTAAATAGCCTCTTCAGTTCGGTTCAGTCACTCAGTCATGTCCAACTCTATGCCACCCTGTGGACTGCAGCATGACAGGCTTCCCAACTCCCGGCGTTTACTCAAACTCATGTCCATTGAGTTAGTGATGCCATCCAACCACCTCACCCTCTGTCGTCCCCTTCTCCTCCCACCTTCAATCTTTCCCAGCATCAGGGTCTTTTCAAATAAGTCAGCTCTTCGCATCTAGTGGCCAAAGTATTGGAGTTTCAGCTTCAGCATCAGTCCTTCCAATGAACAACTAGGACTGATCTCCTTTAGGATGAACTGATTGGATCTCCTTGCAGTCCAAGGGACTCTCAAGAGTTTCCTCCAACACCACAGTTCAAAAGCATCCATTCTTCATCACTCAGCTTTCTTTATAGTCACATCCATACATGACTACTGGAAAAACCATAGCTTTGACTAGACAGACCTTTGTTGGCAAAGTGTTGTCTCTGCTTTGGAATATGCTGTCTAGGTTGGTCATAACTTTTCTTCCAAGGAGCAAGCACCTTTTAATTTCATGGCTGCACTCACCATCTGAAGTGATTTTGGAGCCCCCCAAAATAAAGTCTTTCACCGTTTCCACATCTATTTGCCATGAAGTGATGGGACTTGATGCCATGATCTTAGTTTAATAGCCTCTAGGTGCTGTTTGGAAGAAAGAAAAGAAGGAGGGAGGAAGGAAGGAAATAGGGAAGGGAGGGAGGGAAGAGGAAGAAAGAAGCCAAGAATGAACAGCTTATTAACTTCTAAAATCTGTGTGTGTGTGTGTGTGTGTGTGTGCTCTCACGTGCACACGTGTGCTCACTCATGACTATGTTTGAAAGTCATTCTTATGATTATCAGTAAGACCTCACTGGGGTCCTTTCCCCATCGTTGATCAAATTGATCCTAGGAAACACCTTTATGATAGAGTAGGGTGGAGCTGGGTCAGAGAACTAAAAAAGAAATATATGTTAATTTCCCTTTGCCTTAAATATGGAATGCACTGGCTGCGGTTAATTTCCTTCAGCTTTCAGTTTCGTTTATCAGAAAGGCTTTTTAACTGTTCTTGACATTTAAACAGATATATCCTTAACAATCACCATCAGAATACTAACTTTATGAATGTAGAAAGCTAAGTTCTCTGATGTGAGGTCAGTGTTGCAGAAACACTGTGTGTGTGTGTGTGTGTGTGTGTGTGTGTGTGTGTGTCTATGTGTCTCATGTCTCAGAGCCTAGTATCTTCCATGTACTTTACTCCCCACAGTTTTGAGTCCAAGAACCACCTCCTGCCAGGTCCCCGTCCCCTATCCTCCTACCTCATCCCGAGCAATTTTCCAGGCTTCACCGGCTATTTCTCCTGTGGGCTGCACCTGTCCAGTTTTCTGAGCTTCCGCTGTGTTCCATCTATAATTCTACTCTATCTATGTCCAAAACACAGTGGCTTTCAAGTAAATATTTTATCTCCTGTGTTTCTTCTATATCCCAATTATTGCAGCCAACTGTCTACCTGAACATCCCCAATTCACCTTGTGCACCAAAGAAGATGCAGTCAGCTTAAAACTGGAAGTCACTGCCTTTGCCATACTGTAAAATCTCTTCTGCCTAAGTTGTCTGCCTTAGCTGATGGAACCTCCATAACCAGTGTTCACTAGAGCCCAGGGAGTCATAACAGAACCTCTGCTCTCCCCATCTCCTCCCTACAATCCTATCAGTGTCGCCTCCTGAATCTCTTAAATCCACACTTCTTCTCCTCTCTCAACCCTATTAGCTGAGACCATGCCAGCCCCCTCTCTCTTCAGGAATAACCTAAAGACATTGTTATGCTTGAGGTCTCTCAACCTCATTCCCCTCCCCTGTGAGCTATCCTCCCCATAGCTATTTCCACAAGTGCATTTTAAAAAATTAGGGTGTTTTGTTTTAATCCCTTGCATAAAGCACTACCATCACCTACAAACTGAAGCTCTACCCTCATCTGTCCTCTTGCTTTTGATCATCTTCACAGACTTATCTCTTCCTGCTCCAGACACTCCGTACTCTCTGGTCAATGTGAAACAGGTGTAGCTCCTCAGATAAGAACGTTCTTTTACGTCTCTGTGACTTTGCACGGGCTGGTCCTGCTGCCCCGAGCTTCTTACTCATTGTCAGTTCCACCTCATCCTTGCTAAGCTTTACCACCCATACAGCCTTTTCTCACGTGGCCAGACTTCCTTCCCTGTGCCCCTTATATTAGCATTTATTTCAATCTATTGCAATCATTTTTGTTTGTTTGTTTATATGTCCCCCCCCCCCCCCCCCGCCTTTGCAGTATAAACTCCTCAACCTCCTCTTTAGCACAGTCCCTGGCACGTGGCACATGCCTAATAAATGTTTATTGAATGTCCACATGCACAAATGTCTGTTGATTTAGTGTTATGCACCATGGTTTCATTGGGGAAAGCAACTGAAGCACGTAAGAGTTAGATGTGTTCCTAAAATTTAGAAAAATCCAAAGTCAGTCTTACCTAAAATTAAGCCAACCAAGTGTACCTGCACTAGGCTAAACAATGCTGCCCCCCAATTCATGTCCTTCTCGGAACCTCATGATGTTACCTTGTTTGGAAATAGGGTTATTGCAGATGGAATTAGCTAAGTCACTTCAGTTATGTCTGACTCTTTGTGACCCTACAGACTGTAGCCTGCCAGGCTTCTCTGTCCATGGGATTCTCTAGGCAAGAATACTGGAGTGGGTTGCCCTGCCCTTCTCCAGGGGATCTTCCCAACCCAGGGATGGAACCCAGCTCTCTCACACTGGCAGGTGGGCTCTTTACAACTAGTGCCCCCTGGGAAACCCTCATATTGGTGTAGGGATGGCCATTAACCCAATATGACTGGTGTGTCTAGAAGAGAAGAGACAGACACGAAGGGACACCGCAGTGTAACAACTGAGGCGGAAATGGAGTGATGCAACAAGCCAGCAACGCCAAGGACCGCCAGCAACACCGGAAGTTGGCCGAGACCTGGAACAGACTCTCTCCCAGAGCCCTCAGCAAGAGTCTGGCTCTGCTGAGACCTCGATTTCAGACTGGCAGCCTCCAGAACTGAAAGAGAATAAATGTCCATTGTTTTAAGCCACCCAGCATGTGGCACCTCATTTCACTGCCCTGGACAACTAATACAGTACCTAGCCTAAGAGGAGGGAGGTGGGGAGTGCCAGTGAGTTAAGGGAATTTCTTCCAACAGCAGTTGATCAGTATGAGACGTAAGATGCTAGTTAAAGCTCCCTTCCTCTTTCTGCGAATGCCCTCAGTGTAATGGCAATGACTGAGAAAAAACACCCAGCAGAAAAGCCAAGGGTGATTGAATGACAGCAAATAAAAGTGGTGGAAAGATTGTGGGTAAAGGCCAGAGCTCCTTCCTATCTCCTCTGCTTTGATTGATCTTCACACAATTTGGTCCTTTAAATAATTATGAGATTCTAAGTGATCTATGGGACCACTTTGGCACTAAATTCAAGCATTCTCAGAGAGGGCAGTGGTCAGAGATAAGGCAAATGGTCATGCTCAAAAAGGGGGTGGGGAGCAGGGCTGGGGAGAAAGAGGGCACGAATCTGGGGGCCTTTGAATGTCCTGCTTTTGTGGGGGCATGGTGTTACAGTGAGGAAGCTTCTAGGAGGATGTCCCTCTCAGCTCTCTGATGTTTTCTGTTAATCTGTTTGTCTGTTCTTGAACGAATGTCAGACTGGTTGTTTAAAAGTTATTATTTTGACGTTGTAATATGTATTCAGATGTGCTAGGGCAAGATCCTCCTTTTATATTCTGTTTCCAAAGGTGACGAGGGTGAGCTGAAAATCTTCAAAATGGGAAAATAGCCGGTAGGATTTGTTTCTGAGTCAGAAAACTTCAGAGATGGCTTGTCTATTTTCATATAATTTTATTCTCAAGTCTATATTTTTAGTAATTTTTTTTTTTGGAGAAAATCCACTTGCAATTTTGGTTGGTATTGCTTTGAGTAGATAAATTTGGTGGAAAATGTTATCTTTATAGAGTTAAATTATCCTGTGAAAGAGTATAGAATTTCTCTCCATTTATCTAGATTATTTTCTATGACCTTTGTTAACTTTTGCTTCTTTTAGATATTTAGAGTATTCTTGGTTAAGTTAAACTCTACATATGTATAAATGTTTTGATGCTTTTGTGAATGCTTATTTTATGTTTTAGCTGGCTATTGCTAATGTTGATAAATTACATTGATTTTTAAACTAATCTCTAATATGGCATATCTATAAAACTAGCTTATTAATTCTAATATTTAATCTGTTAAATCTGTTGCTTTTGTTTTCTAGGTACAAGATGACATCATCCTCAAAGAATGACAGCTTTGTGTTTTGTCTACTAATTAATCTTTTATGGCTCTTTCTTCAGTTTGGGCCAGGACTTCCAGTTTCATACAAAGGTTTGCATTAATAATTTACATTTTTGTGTTGTTCACAAACGTAAATAGAACGAAGCCAGAGGTTTCCAGCAAGCCTATTTGCCATAGATAGATTTGAACAATGTTTGTGTTTACCCAGTAGGATATTCCTTTCTCTTCCAGGTTTGTGAGCTGTCAAATCTTACCAAATACTTTTTCAGCATGTTTGGAGATAACTGTGTGATTTCCTCCTGTGTCTATGAATGTGGTGAATTACACCAATTCATTTTTTTAAATTACAATTTTATTTATGCCAACTATCTTCAAAGTTGAAATAAAGAAAAATATAGAGAAAATCAGATTTTTAAGTTACAGTAAAAAGATCCTACATATACCTATTTAATTTCTAGAATTATTTCTTTAAGGACATATGTAAATGTATAGGTCTGTGGGACAGCAGTCCATTAAATTAATTACTACAGTGCTGTACATTATAGTCTCAATTTACCTTCTTAAACTGAGAAGATCAAGAATATTCCATTACATAAGAGTTCTGCCATTTAAAAGCCTTTAACACGAATTCATTGTCTTTATTCAAACAGCCTTTTATCCAGAGTCAGTTCACTTTGATGAATTAGTTTTAATGCACTGCTGGATTTGGGCACCAAGCATTTTAGTTGGAGATTTTGCTCCTATATTTGTAACTGAAATGGGCCTATGGTTTTCTCTTCTGGTGTCATCCTTATCTGATTTTGGAATAAAGAGTACAGATGACTTTTAAAAGCATCTTACTCCTTCTTTTGCTTTCTGGAACAACTTGTGTAACAGTTGTATATACGGAAAAGGGAATTAACTATTTCTATCTCTATTAACTAGCTTCTCTGATAGCTCAATTTGTAAAGAATCTGCCTGCAGTTCAGGAGACCCTGGTTCAATTCCTGGGTCAGGAGGATTTGCTGGAGAAGGGATAGGCTACCCACTCCAGTATTCTTGGGCTTCCCTTGTGACTCAGCTGGTAAAGAATCTGCCTGCAATGTGGGAGACCCTGGTTCAATTCTATTAACTAGCTGTGTCAATAGAAATAAAAATTAACTATTTCTTGAAAGTTAGGTAGAACTCATCAAAGGAACTATCTGGAGCTGGGTTTAGGGGAGAGGTTCAGATGGTAAAGAATCTACCTGCAATGCAGGGGAACTGGGTTCAATCCCTGGGTCAGGAAGATTTCCTGGAGAAGGGAATGGCAATCCACTCCAGTATTCATGCTTGGAGAGTTCTATGGACAGAGCAGCCTGGCAGGCTATAATCCACGGGGTTGCAAAGAGTAGACACGACTGAGGAATTTTCAAGGTCTTTAAGGACAATTTCAGTGTGTTTAATATTATCATTCTATACATGTTTTATTTCTTCTTGCTCCAATTTGACATTTTCTTGCCTCTCCTTACCCCTGGGAACATATCCACCCAGGTTTCCACATATTAAATTGTGTGTATGCTTACACGATGCTTTTTATTGTTTTTAAACCTGTTAGACTGTAGTTATTTTTCATTCTTTATTTTGACTATTCGCATCTTTTCCCTCTTTCTTTCTTTTCTGCTTGATCAGCCTTGCTGGAGGTTGTTTATTTTAATAATCTTTTAGAAAAGTCAGCTTTTCGTTTCGTGAATCTTCTCTGTTGTTGGATTGTTCTCCATTTGATTGACACCTGCCACTACCTGCATTATTTCCTTCTATTATTATTATTATTTCAGTTTGTTCTGTTGGGCTTTTTTTTTTTTCAACTTCTTGAGTTGATAACTTCATCAATTTTCTTTTAACTTGCTTATTTCCCGATGGTGGTGGTGAGTTAGTTGCTCAGTTGTGTCCAACTCTTTGCCACTTCTCAGACTATAGCCCTCCAGGATTCTCTGTCCATGGGATTCTCCAGGCAAGAATACTGACCTGGGTTTCCATTCCCTTTTCCTGGGGATTTTCCTGACCCAGGGATCGAACCACACCTCCTACATTGCAGGGGAATTATTACTGACTGAGCCACCAGCGAAACCTTATTTCCTGATAATGGTATTTAAAGTGATGAATGTCTCTTAAGATACTATTTTAGGTCTGTCTCATATTTTTGAGATGAAGTGTTTTCACCTTCATTTAGTTTAACATGTCTTAATTTATAATTTCCTTAACTCTAGACTTTTATTGTTATTTTTTAATTGTGTTGCACTGTGGTTGGAGAACACATTATGTAAACATTAAGTTGAATTCAGTTCAGCTGCTCAGTCCTGTCCTACATTTGCGAACCCATGGACTGTAGCACGCCAGGCCTCCCTGTCCATCACCAACCCCCGGAGTTTACTCAAAGTCATGTCCACTGAGTCCGCGATGCCACCCAACCATCTCATTGTCTGCTGTCCCCTTCTCCTCCTGCCTTCAATTTTTCCCAGCATCAGGGTCTTTTCCAAAAAGTCAGTTCTTCTCATCAGGTGGCCAAAGTATTGGAGTTTCAGCTTCAGCATCAGTCCTTCCAATGAATATTCAGGACTGATTTCCTTTGGGATGGACTGGTTGGAACTTCTTGTAGTCCAAGGGACTCTCAAGAGTCTTCCCCAACACCACAGTTCAAAAGCATCGAACAGTATGAAAAGGCAAAAAGAAATTAATGTATGTAAACATTAATTTCTTATTACATCTTTTATGATAAATGCATGTATATTTTTGTGTTTTATATTTGGTTGAAAAGAACATGTATTATTTATTTGGTACTGCATTCTGCATACATCTAGTAGTTCAAGTTTACTAATGACTGTGAATGTCTTTGGTATCTATGATTTTTATTTTTAATTTAAAAATTTTACCTACTATGTCTATCATTTTCAGGAACAGATGTGTTAAACTCTCCATTACTGTTGGTTTGCTGATTTTTCTGCCCTTCTGTCATTTGCTGCATCTCAGATTTTGAGGCTGGATTGTTTGATGCATATATGTTTGTGAGAGATATACCTTTTTATTCTATTGTGCCTTTTACTAATATGCAACTTATCAAACATCCTTCTTTGCTCCTTATGACACTATTTTCTTTAAGTTCTTTTTCATCAGATATTGTATTTTGTATCTTTGCCTTCTCCTGGTATTTAATTGGCTTATCTTTTCCCATCCTTTCATTTTCAAGCTCCATGTAGCGTTTTCCTCAAGTGTCTCTTGCAAACAGCACACTGTTACAAATGTCAAAGCCCAGGACCTCGGGTGTGTGGACCTGAGTACTTTGGGAAGTCAAGGCTAAGTTCAGAGTGGAGACTCTTGTATCATAGGCTGTGAGTACCACTCCTCCTGCCCCCACGACTTTGTCTCCTCCTCTGCTTGTGGAGAAGCAGCCCTGGAAAGGGCAGTCCCTTGGGTTGACATCAGCACTGGTGGCTTGGAGGTGGAAATGGAGAAGTGATTGCTTGAGAGAAGCTGGCCAGTCTGTACACCTCTTCCCATCAACCCCCACCTAGCAGGCTTTCGCCTTGTCCTGCTGATACCCTAGTGTTGCAGAAAATGAACCAAAGATGGTCTCTGTGTGTTTTTGTCGTTCAGTCACTAAGTCGTGTCCAACTCTTTGCGACACCATGGACTGCAGCATGCCAGGCTCCTCTGTCCTCTGCTATCTCTTGAAGTTTGCTCAAACTCATGTCCATTGACTCAGTGATGCCATCCAACCATCTCACCCTCTGTGGTCCCCTTCTCCTGCCCTCAGTCTTTCCCAGCATCAGGGTCTTTTCCAATAAGTCAGTTCTTTGCATCAGGTGGCCAAAGTATTGGAGTTTCAGCTTCAGCAACAGACCTTCCAATGAATATTCAGTGTTGATTCCCTTTAGTATTGATTGGTTTGGCCTCTGTGTACCAGCCTCTAGATTGTTTATTTCTTCACTGCACTATGAGACACACATTAGTGCCAAAACTCACTCCCAGACTCAATTTTTAAAAAAATTGTTCCTGTGGTAGAAGTCACATAATATAAAATATACTTTTTAAAACATATTTAATTGTTCAGCTCAGCGGCCCTAAGTACATTCACATTGTGCAGCTCTCACCATCATCCATCTCCTGAATTTTTCACCTTCCTAAACTGAAGCTCTATCTTACATATCCAATTATTTTTTAAAAATAGCCCCAATAAGCAAAACCTTATTAATTTAAAACCTACCTCTTTGTGAATCCTATGAAACCTCACCTGACAGCTCTTACCTCTTGATAAGATAGGGCCTGTATCAATAGTTATTAACATAATGCCCTAAGTCCCCACTGGCTTTCAGAACTCTCTGATGCAGAGCCTCTCTGTTCTCACCCAGACATGTATGCTCCCTCTCTCCCTGAGTTCCCTGCCTCCTCCTACTGAGGAGGGCTCAGACTAGCTCCTGCCTGAGGGACTTTCCCTGCTGTCAAAGCATCACAAGACAAGGCTTGTGTGTGTACCTGCCACATTGTGGCCATATCTTTTCCTGGTATGTGTGTGCACTCAGGGCTTGTCCGGCTCTTTGCAGCTCCCTGGGGTTTCCAGGACTTTGGGGGACACCAGGCTACCGAGGGATCTTGGCAGGTTTATCTTTCTAACTCCCCATCCAAAACATAATGCACAATTATGAGGAGTTGCCTTTAAAATGACCATTTGGGGGCAGCCAACAAAGGACATTCAACTACTCTTTGTGACCTCACCAGGCTCCTCTGTCCATGGGGATCTCCAGGCAAGAATACTGGCGTGGGTTGCCATGTCCTCCTCCAGAGGATCTTCTTGACCCAGGGATCAAACCCTTATCTCTTGCACCTTCTGCATTGATAGGCAAGTTCTTTTCTGCTAGTGCTAGGATCAGCCTCCAAGTCCCTCCAACTCCTACCTATGCTTGTGGACCCTGTAACCAATGGAACAGGCAGCAGCGACTGATTTCTGCATTAAAGGGGCAGGTAGTGACTGTCAGGACGATGTTGGCAGAACTCAAAGAACTAATTTCTAAGTCGTCTTCTTGCTGCCACCTCTGACCATCTCCCACCCTAGAGGGGACCCTGCCCTGGACCACAGACATGAGTTCAAAACAGTCTCCAGTCCCCATGGCTTCTCGGTCTTTCACTGGTGGTGGTGGAAACAACACATGGTTCACTTCTTTGCTTGTTCTCTTGCTTTTGCAAGTTAAATAAATTTCTTTCTTCCCATTATCAAAGTAATGCTTAGATATTTTTTTAAAACTTTGAAACAAGAGTAGACGAATTGTAAAAATGTTTATCACCAAAGATAAGCATAGTTAACGGTTGAGTGCATTTCCTTGAAATCTTTTTTTTAGTTCAGTTTTTGTCTTATAGTTATTAAGACCATGTGGTACATTCAGAATTGTGCATCGTGACATTTAAGTCTATTTTTTCCTGTTTATAAAGAAATTGCATGCTCATCACAGAAACTGCTTCTTGGTAGTTTGTTGACTGTTCTCATCTGAAAAATATCCAAAGATTTAGGCCCATCATTATGAGTTTTGAAGATGCAGAAAATCACTGCTCTAGTTTTTGGCACTGCAAATGGCCATTTTGTTGTTCTGTGAATCTATGCTCTTCGTACAGGGAGAAGAAAAATCTTTTTATTTAGCCATTCTTACATCAAAACTGCATAGAACTTGGGTGTTATTAGCGAGTGCCAGAACATATTTGTTGCCAGAACAACTTGTTCATTGTTCAGGCGCTAAGTCATGTCCAACTCTTGGCCACCCTGTGGACTGCAGCATGCCAGGCTTCCATGTCATTCAGTCCTTCACTATCTCCCAAAATTTGCTTGAACTCATGTCCATTGAATCGGTGATGCTATCCAACCTTCTCATCCTCTGTCTTCCCCTTCTCTTCCTGCCTTCAATCTTTCCCAGCATTACAGTCATTTCCAATGAGTAGAGAGGAGAAGGGCTGAGGGTGGAGTTAATTATGAGTGATCAATGATTTGATCAGCCGGGCCTCCATCAAATAGCTCATATGATGGGGTTGGGAGGGCTTCCAGGTTGGTGAACACATGGAGGTGCTGGGAGGGGGCCTCATCCAAAGAGAGTCTGAAAGCTCTGCCCCACCGCCATGCCTGCCCCTACCCCTTGTTTCTATCTGGCTGCTCCTAAGGCACATCCTTCATAATAAATGGGTATAGGAAGTAAAGCAATTTCCTAGGTTTTGTAAGCCATTTCTCCAACAAATTACTAAACCCAAAAGGGGATGATGGGAGCCCCTGATTTATAGCCATTTGGTCAGAAGTGCAGGTAATATTCTGGGACTTGTGACCAACATCTGCTGTGTGGGCAGACTTGTGGGGCTGACCCCTTAACTTGTAGGGAATAAACCAGGCAGTTTATGTCAAAACTGAATTATAGGGTCCTATACCCCATCGGTATCTGGAGAGCTGCAGAACAGATCAGTGTGTAGAAAAAAACCACCACACATTTGTTGGCAGAAGTGCTGTGAAAGTGAAAGTGCTCAGTCGTGTCCAACTCTTGCGACCCCATGAACTATACTGTCCATGGTATTCTCCAGGCCAGAACACTGGAGTGGGTAGCCATTCCCTGCTCCAGGGGATCTTCCCAACCCAGGCATCAAACCCAGGCATCAAACCCAGGTCTCCCTCATTGCAGGCGGATTCCTTACCAACTGAGCTATCATGGAAGAAGTGCTGTGAGTAAAAGAAAATGGATTTTTTTCTTTACTTGGTATCTTGGATGGCAAAGAGATCAAACCAGTCAATCTTAAGGAAATCAACCCTGAATATTCATTGGAAGGACTTATGCTGAAGCCGAAGCTTCAATACCTTGCCCACCTGATGTGAAGAGCTGACTCTGATGTCTGGAAAGATTGAAGGCAGAAGGAGAAGAGGGCAGCAGAGGATGAGATGGTTAGATAGCATCACTGATTCAATGGACATGAACTTGGGCAAACTCGGGGATGGTGAGGAACAGAGAAGCCTGGCATGCTGCAGTCCACTGGGTCACAAAGAGTCGGACATGACTTGGCGACTGAACAAACAAACATTTGGTATCTGGCCACCCTGGACATCTGATCAAATCCCTCCCACACCCCAGTTTAGATATCTTAATCACCCTGGCTTGCCCCCAGCAAAAATTTTATCAAGTCTACTTGATCAGAATCTCTTACTTCTGATGCTTTCTCTTAGTAATTTTCCATCCACTGATCCCACCCTGCTCCTTGCCTCCTAAATAGTCTGCCTCACTGTTCTTTAACAAATGTCATGAATAATTTTACTTTAACATAACCTGCCATGCCTTTATAATTAGAGCATATTTAAAGAGCTGGTTAGAATTCCTCTGCCCAACTGATTATGAATTTTCTATATATAAAACAGTAGGTCTATTTTTTCTACCTTCTCTGGAAAGGCAAATCATTCCATAATATAGAGGCTGCAATCAATGTGAAACAAATCCTTGTTTAATTAATACATTCTTTAATTTAGATCAACTCTTTATTGTAACTGCCTCATATGACCCGCAGGAAGTTTCCATGTTCCTCGCTTTGCGGTAAAGTGAAAGTATATGCAAATCTAGCTGGAACCATGTTGAAGCTTGTACTTGCAATCCAATGAAAGCCCATTGAAAAAGATCTCTATCTCTTTCTGAGAAACATCTGTCTGAAATTTACATCCTGCTTCAGTGAACCCTTTTGGTCAGTTGACCAACTTAGTATGAGCTTGAAACTAAAACACTCCATCTGTCAAAAGCTTTGAAGAATGACTTTCCCTGCCACTAGCTAAAAAGAAAAATGGTACAAGAGTTTCTTTATATAGTTGTTCTTGATATAAATTAGACTTACATGAGAAAAGGATGCTTAAATCTATATTCCAAATAATACAGCAGAGGATTACAAGGCAGACTGAGCAGGCTGGAACAGAATCCACAGCTATTTTTACTACCGATAAGTGAATTGCTTGAGAGAAAATGTCTTCCTGTTCCCTTTCTCTCTCTTTCTCAATATATCTCCCTCACTCCCTGCCTTCTGCCCCCAGCCTCTCTCCTTCCGACATATTCACAAAACTGCATGTACACACAGAAAAACACATTGTAGCTTCAAGTTCAAGGAATCCATCCCTTGAACTTGAGCATTTCAGTAAAAGTTTTCCAGGCTTATTTTCCTTCAATTTAATGCATTTTTCTAGAGCAAAAAGACTCACAGAAATAAAGACCATAGGATCAAATCTTGCTTCCAGGTGTACTCTTTCCATTTCTAAAAGGACCATTGGAATATATCTGTGTTTAGTCACTCAATAATGTCCAATTCTTTGCGACCCTATGGACTGTAGCCCACCAAGCTCCTCTGGACCTAGAGATTCTCCAAGCAAGAATATTAGAGTAGGTTGCCATGCGCTCTTCCAGGAGATCTTCCCAATCCAGAGATCAAATTCAGGTCTTCTGCATTGTAGGCGGATTTTTTTTTTTTTTTTTTTTTTTTACCATCTGAGCTACCAGGGAAGCTTGGTTTATATATAAACAGGGCAAATCTGTGTGCTTGTTGGAAGTCAAGAGGAAGGGCCTCCTTGGAGATCCAGATTACACAGAACCGGTCTTCATGTTGCCTCAGTGTTCCTTCCTGTTTGGCCGCTCTAACAAGGTACTGTGAGTTGGGTGGCTTATAGCATCAGGTAAGAGTCTTCTCTCACAGATCTGGAGGCTTTGTGGGGCGATCCATTCCAAGTCTGTCTTTCATCTTCTGGTGGCTGCCAGGAATCCTCAACATTCCTTGGCTTGTGGCTACATCATCCCCTTCTCTGCATCCAATCATCACGTGATATCCTCCTTGAGAATCTGTCTCCAAACTTCCTTCCTATAAGGACGTCAGTCACTGGATTAGCACCCACTTAACCCAGTATAACCTTATCAACTTGGGTATATCTGCTAAGATGCTATTTCCAAATAAGGTCATGGGTTCTGGATTAGACATGGTGAGGTGATATATAACCCAGAACATAGCGCACAGAAGGAGAATTTAAGAGGAATGGTCACGGTGTCCTCTCAAACATCCATCCCACCACTGGGAGGAGCCGCCTGGTTTAGCTGATACCATTTCTATATTCATGGATTAAGACAATCTTATAGTCTCTCATCCTACTTGCCACAGTGATTGGTTCAAGAGTCAGCTCCTCAGTCTGTAATTAGATCTAGGGGCAGATTCATGACCCACAATGGTCCCTTGAAAGGGAAACCAGCACTTATATTTGATGGGAGGACAAAGAAATCTTTTTCTCTCCCTGACTATTTTGCTTCTTTTGGTATTTCAGTAATGGTTTTGATGTTAAAAAATACACTTTGACTATAGAAAATAGAGAAAAGTACCAGAGTTATCAGAACTACTCTTAGTTTTGCCAGCGTTATAATCAACATTATGAAATACTCTTTTTCATAACATTCACACCATGTTTCATTTTCTAGCTTTATTGAGATATATTTGACATAAAATATTGCGTAAGTTTAAGATGTACAATGTGATGATTTCATGTGTGTGTATATTGTGACATGATTACCATGATAGGGTTAGTTAACCCTCCATCACCTTATTACCATTTTGTGTGTGTGGTGAGACCATTTAAGAATTATTCTCTTAGCAACTTTCAAGTGTATAATACAGTATTGTTAGCTATACTCACCATTTTAAACATTACAGTCTCAGAACATATTCACCTTGTGTGTTTAGTCACTAAGCCCTGTCCAGCTCTTTTGTGAGCCCATGGACTGTAGCCTGCCAGGCTCCTCTGTCCATGGGATTTCCTGGGCAAGAATACTGGAGTGGGTTGCCATTTCCTACTCCAGGGGTTCTGCCCAAGCCAGGGACCAAACCCGAGTCTTCTGCTTGGCAGGCTGATGCTTTACTACTGAGCCATCTTCATCTTATAACTGGATGTGTGTACCTTTCAACTGGCATTTCTCCTTTCCCCCCTCTCCTCAGCCCTGGTAACCACTTTTCTACTCTTTGTTTCTATGAGTTCAGCATTTTTAGATTCTACATATAAGTGACAACACAGTATTCATCTCTCTCTGACTTATTTCTCTTCTCATAATGCCCTCAGGGTGCACCCATGTTGTCACAAGTAATAGGGTTTCTTTCCTTCCCACAGTGCAAGGATATTCCATTGTGTTTATACACCTTATCTTCTTTACCCATTCATCTGTTCATGAACACTTGAGTTGACTTTTATGAAAATCCTCAGTGGACAAGGGGTGTAGATGGCTTTTTGAGACCCTGATTTCATTTCCTTTGGATGTATATCCAGAAGTGGAATTGCTGGATTGTATGACGGTTGTATTTTTTAAATATGTAATTTTATTTACTTATTGTCAGTGCCGGATTTTCACTGCTGCTCAGGCTTTTCTCCAGCTGTGTAGTGAGAGGCTACTCTCTAGTTGAGGTACTCAGGTCTCATTGCAGTGGCTTCTCATTGCGGACCACAGGTCCTAGGGAACACGGGTTGCAGTAGTTGCAAGTTCTGGCTCCAATAGTTGTGACTTCCAGGCTCTAGAGCACAGGCTCAGTAGCTGTGATGCACGGACTTCATTGCTCTGCGGCATGTGGGATTTTTCCAGACCAGGGATAGAACCCCTGTCCCCTGCATTGGCTGGTGGATTCTTTACCACTGAGCCACCAGGGAAGACTTGGCAGCTGTCCTTTTAATTTTTTGAGGAACCTCCATGTTTGATTTGCTTTGGCCAATGGAAATCAAGTGGACTGGGTGCAGCAGGTGCCCGGCATGTGCATTTCTGCTCGCACCTCTGTGCTTCTGCACCACCCAAGGAAACTTACGACTCAGCTGACCTGCGGCTTCTGGGAGGAGGATGAGACCCACGCTGGGCAGTGCCACCCCAGAGCCTATTCAGCGGAGCCTGGACCAGCTAACTCCCGGCCGACCTGCGGACTCTCTGGTTGTTTGTTATTCAGAATTATGGACACAGTCAACTGATACATAGCAAATGTGGCCTTGAGTGGGGCTAATGTTGAACGTCAGTGTACCTCATGCCACACATGAGAGTTTTGTATTTGTTTCCAGAGAGTTCCAACACTGGGCAGAAGCCCAGACACTGGCTTGGGGCAAAGTGTCAGTGGAAATCTAGGAAGAAGGAACTGGTAAGGTATAGAAAGGCCATCAGGATCCAGCCAAGTGTAACGGAACTGATAAAAACCAATGTAACAAAGAGACTGGGGAGTGGACCTGGGGACCACGTGGGAAGCCTGTTGCATTAACTGGACTAGCACAGAAGGCACTGTGGGGAGACCAGAATCTCGTGGCCTGTATGTCTGAGGGAGAGCCTGACACCCTGGAGGGAAGTTTGTTTACAGGAACAACATGGATGCAGATGACGTTATGCTCTGGGACAGGTATACGCCCAGCACTGCTAAGGATGGATGAGGACTTCCGGAGGATGCAGCCTCCAGGTGAGAGCTTCAGCCCTGAGAAGAGACAGCAGGCAGACCAGAGTGTGAACGATCATGTCTGCAGAGTTATCATAACATGGTCTCCTTAATCTTCCCAATATCCTACTTCCCAACAAATAGGTATGCAGATCGGGAACCCATGTCACATACTGCAGTGGCCCCCAACCTTTTTGGCACCAGGGACTAGTTTTGTGGAAGACAGTTTTTCCACAGACCGGGGTAGGGACAGAGGGGAAATGGTTTCCGGATGATTCAAGCACATTACATTTATTGTGTACTTTTTTTTTTTAATATCAGCTCCACCTCAGATGATCAGGCATTAGATCCTGGAGGTTGGGACCCTGATGTAGACTAAATGATTTACTCAAGGTCAAGCAAACAGAAAAGGCAAAACCAAAATTCACTTTTGAATTTTGCCCTGTGTAGGGGAGAGCCTGACTCACACCATATGTACCTGAATTCTGTTCTCCAGCCTGTTCCAGGTTCTTACTTTAGTCATTAAGAGTATCTAATGGCAACCCACTCCAGTGTTCTTGCCTGGAGAATCCCAGGGATGGGGGAGCCTAGTGGGCTGCCGTCTATGGGGTCGCACAGAGTCGAACACGACTGAAGTGACTTTGCAGCAGCAGCAGTGAGTTCCTTTGGTTGGGATTTCATGCTCACAAAGTAACTCTGTTTATATTTTTCTTTCTCATCTAGATTTTTGGGTAGGATGGCCATAAATGCATTCAGCATTACGAGGTTCATTCCATGTTCCTTTTTACACTTATAGGTTGGCATTTTTCAAACAGACTCCAGGTTTTGCTGAATTTATTTGGGATGGAATGAGTTGCTCTGGGTGCACAGCTAAGATTTTAGACACGGAGTGAACCCCAAACTATGGGAACCCACCCAACTACTGCTCTTCAGTAAGACTTGGTAGGTACCCTTCTGGGGCCACGTTTCTGAGTCTTCTTCTCCTTCAACTGCAGAACATAGTGGCAAGACTGAAGGGAGGGCTTGTTTTTAGAGACTGTGTTCTTAAACTCTGCTTTGTTGCTTTTTCAGGTTAACGGGTCACCATGCCTTTGTGACAAACAGTTACTTTCTGCTGTTGTTAGCTACCAATGCTAAAGGTAAGAGTCAGACTACAGGAGACTAATAGGATTTTTAAAGAAGTAATCCATGCAACTCCATATCTCAAGACTGAAATGCCTAGGTTTGTACATGTGGCAGCCTGGTGGTGTCTGGGAAGCTGTGGTGGCCTTGGGGCCCTCGTGCGCATGCCCTGTGGACCGCCTGCTCCACGCAGCAGGATGACACACTTATTTTGTCTGGAACACACATATCTGAAGCATAAATTTTCTGCTCAAAAGCATGTTTTAATAGGCTTTGTTTTATTTTGTTGGCTACTAATTCAAACACTTGTACGGCTTTAATAGTCAGTGATTAATTCCAGGTTCCTCTTCATGTGGGAATTACTCAAAGCTCCTCTCAAAACCAGGCTGCATTAATCAGCATGACTCACCTTTTCACTATTCCAGAGCTAATAACGGGGATTATCCAGCTGGTACTCCAGGAAATGAGTGAGAGTGAGATAAGCTGGCAAGTTATTTCTGCTGGACTTCTTTTCAGTTTGAAAAGTTTTCTCATATATGTTTTTCCTTCCAGTGCAGGATGATACTATTTCCACTTCTTTTTTACAGAAACCATTAGTTTTTTATAGAAAAAAAAATGCAAATAATAAGTGTACAGCCTGATAGATTTTAGCATTGAGAATCGCTTGATGTATCCATTACCCAGAGCAGGAATCAGAACACCATCAGCACCCTACAAGCCCCTTCTGCCCCTAATTTCTTTTTTATCAGCTTTACTGAGTTACAATCAGCAAAAATTGCACATATTTATGGCATACAATGTGATGTTTTGATATGTGTGCATGCTCAAGTTGCTCAGTTGCATCTAACCCTTTAAGATTCTTTGGACTGTAACCCACCAGTCTCCTCTATCCATGGGATTTTCCAGGCAAGAATACTGGAGTGAGCAGCCATTTCCTCCTCCAGGGGATCTTCCCAACCCAGAGATTGAATCTACATCTCACGCATCTCTTGCTTTGCAAGCAGGCAGGTTCTTTACCGCTGAGCCATCAGAGAAGCCCCTTTGTTTTACGTATACATTGTGAAATAGTGACTGCAATCAAGCTAATTAACATATCCATCACCTCATATAGTTACCTCTCTTCTTTTGTGTGAGAACATTTAAGATCTGTTCTCTTAGCAGATTTCAAATATACAATACTGTATTATTAACATCAGTCACCATGCTGTACTTTAGATCTCCAGACTTACTTATCCTATGTAACTGAAACTTAGGGCCTTTCATCCAGCAACTCCCCTATCCACCCCCCTCCTCCTCTTCCCCAGTCCCTGACAACCACCATTCTAAACTCCACTTCTATGAATTAGACTTTTTCAGATTCTACATGTAAATGAGATCACACTGTTTTTGCCTTTCTGTGCCTGCCTTATTTCACTTAGCCTAATGCCTGGAGAATCCCAGGAACAGAGGAGCCTGGCGGGCTGCCGTCTATGGGGTCACACAGAATCGGACACAACTGAAGCAACTTAGCAGCAGCAGCAGCAGCAGCAGCAGCAGCAGCAATGTCCTCTAGGATTTTCTATGTTGTCACAAATGACAGGAGTTTGTTCTTTTTAAAGGTCAAATAATATTCTGCTGTGTATGTATCAGTATATACCATATCTTCTTCATCCATTCATCCCTGATGGACACACGTTTCCATGCCTTGGCTGTTGTGAATAATGATTCAATAAACATGGGTGTGCAGACATCTTTGAGATACTGATTTTATTCCTTTAGGATATGTACCCAAACCACTACAGTATTCTTGTCTGTGAAATCCCATGGACAGAGAGGAGCCTGGCAGGCTACAGTCCCTGGGGACACAAAAGAGACAGATACAACTTAGAGACCAAGCAGCAACAACAACACATACCTAGAAGTAGATTGCTGAATCCCATGCCCTCTAATTTCTGACTCCATAAATGAGTTTTGTCTATATTTAAAGTTTATATAAGTGAAACAATAGACTATATATGCTTTTGTCTGCTTTTACTCTTTTCTTCATTGTTAGGTTTGGGAGTTTCACCCATATTGTTATAATTAGCAATTGTTTATTCATTTTCATTGATGTATACTATTTCACAAAAGCCACTGTTTGTGTTTCATTAATTCTGTCCCTAATGACTAATTACATGGACTCATCTTTCAAGTAGTTATCAGCCATTTATCCAGTAACTTTTGTCCAATTGTCTATATTTTTTTGTTTTTTAAGAATGCAGTTTGCTTAAAAAATTTAATATTTTAGTAAACAAGCTGTTTAATCTGTCAAAAAAAGTTGCAATAAGTATCTAATAGATACCCATATATCTCCTCATCTTGATTCATCAGTTGTTAGCAATTTGCCACATTTGTTCTATCTATAATATCTATGACCTTTTTGTATATCATTTGAGAGTAAGTCTCTTCGTCTCTAAATACTTCAAGTCTAAACACATCTCTAAATACTTAAGTATGGATGCCTAAGCAAAAGCATTTTCTTTCAAAATCACAATATTGTTAAATGCAAGGAATTTAACATTTTTTATTGCTATTATATGACATATAGCTCAACTGGAATTCCATCACCTCCATTAGCTTTGTTCATAGTGATGCTTCCTAAGGCCCACTTGACTTCACATTCCAGGATGTCTGGCTCTAGGTGAGTGATCACAGCATCGTGATTATCTGGATCATGAAGATCTTTTTTATGCAGTTCTTCTGTGTATTCTTACCACCTCTTCTTAATATCTTCTGCTTCTGTTAGGTCCAGACCATTTCTGTCCTTTATCGAGCTGATCTTTACATGAAATTTTCTCTTGGATTCTCTAGTTTTCTTGAAGAGATCTCTAGTCTTTCCCATTCTATTGTTTTCCTCTATTTCTTTGCCTTGGTCACTGAGGAAGGCTTCCTTATCTCTCCTTGCTATTCTTTGAAACTCTGCATTCAAATGGGTATATCTTTCCTTTTCTCCTTTGCTTTTTGCTTCTCTTCTTTTTACAGCTATTTGTAAGGCCTCCTCAGACAGCCAGTTTGCTTTTTTGCATTTCTTTTTCTTGGGGATGGTCTTGATTCCTGTCTCCTGTACAATGTTATGAACCTCCATCCATAGTTCATCAGGCAGTCTATCTATCAGATCTAGTCCCTTAAATCTATTTCTCACTTCCACTGTATAAGGGATTTGATTTAGGTCATACCTGAATGGTTTAGTGGTTTTCTCCACCTTCTTCAATTTCAGTCTGAATTTGGTAATAAGGAGCTCATGATCAAAGCCACAGTCAGCTCCCGGTCTTGTTTTTGCTGACTGTATAGAGCTTCTCCATCTTTGGCTGCAAGGAATATAATGAATCTGATTTTGGTGTTGACCATCTGGTGATGTCCATGTGTAGAGTCCTCTCTTGTGTTGTTGGAAGAGGGTGTATGCTATGACCAGTTCTCTTGGCAGAACTCTATTAGCCTTTGCCCTGCTTCATTGTGTACTCCAAGGCCAAATTGGCCTGTTACTCCAGGTGTTTCTTGACTTCCTACTTTTGCATTCTAGTCCCCTATAATGAAAAGGACATCTTTTTTTGGGTGTTAGTTCTAAAAGGTCTTGTAGGTCAACTTCAGCTTTTTCAGCGTTATTGGTCAGGGCATAGACTTGGATAACTGTGATATTGAACGGTTTGCCTTGGAAACAAACAGAGATCATTCTGTAGTTTTTGAGATTACATCCAAGTACTGCATTTTGGACTCTTTTGTTGACTATGATGGCTACTCCATTTCTTCTAAGAGATTCCTGCCCGCAGTAGTAGATATAATGGTCATCTGAGTTAAATTCCCCCATTCCAGTCCAGTAAAAGATGATGCTGTGAAAGTGCTGGACTCAGTATGTCAGCAAATTTGGAAAACTCAGCAGTGGCCACAGAACTGAAAAAGGTCAGTTTTCATTCCAATCCCAAAGAAAGGCAATGCCAAAGAATGCTCAGACTGCCACACAATTACACTCATCTCACACGCTAGTAAAGTAATGCTCAAAATTCTCCAAACCAGGCTTCAGCAGTACATGAACTGTGAACTTTCAGATGTTCAAGCTGGTTTTAGAAAAGGCAGAGGAACCAGAGATCAAATTGCCAACATTCACTGGATCATTGAAAAAGCAAGAGTTCCAGAAAAACATCCATTTCTGCTTTATTGACTATGCCAAAGCCTTTGACTGTGTGGATCACAATAAACTGTGGAAAATTCTGAGAGAGATGGGAATACCAGACCACCTGACCTGCCTCTTGAGAAATCTGTATGCAGGTCAGGAAGCAACAGTTAGAACTGGACATGGAACAACAGACTGGTTCCAAATAGGAAAAGGAGTACGTCAAGGCTGTATATTGTCACCCTGCTTATTTAACATATATGCAGTGTACATCATGAGAAATGCTGGACTGGAAGAAACACAAGCTGGAATCAAGATTGCCGGGAGAAATATCAATAACCTCAGATATGCAGATGACACCACCCCTATGGCAAAAAGTGAATAAGAACTAAAAAGCCTCTTGATGAAAGTGAAAGAGGAGAGTGAAAACGTTGGCTTTAAAGGTCAACATTCAGAAAACGAAGATCATGGCATGTGGTCCCATCACTTCATGGCAAATAGATGGGGAAACAGTGTAAACAGTGGCTAATTTTATTTTTCTGGGCTCCAAAATCACTGCAGATGGTTATTGCAGCCATGAAATTACAAGACACTTACTCTTGGAAGGAAAGTTTTGACCAACCTAGACAGCATATTCAAAAGCAGAGACATTACTTTGTCAACAAAGGTCCATCTAGTTAAGGGTATGTTTTTTCCTGTGGTCATGTATGGATGTGAGAGTTGGACTATAAAGAAAGTGAGTGCCGAAGAATTGACGCTTTTGAACTGTGGTGTTGGGGAAGACTCTTGAGAGTCCCTTGGACTACAAGGAGATCCAACCAGTCCATCCCAAAGGAGATTGGTCCCGGGTGTTCATTGGAAGGACTGATGTTGAAGCTGAAACTCCAATACTTTGGCCCCCTGATGTGAAGAACTGACTCATTGGAAAAGACCCTGATGCTGGGAAAGACTGAGGGCAGGAGGAGAAGGGGACAACGGAGGGTGAGATGGTTGGATGGCATCACCGACTAATGGACATGGGTTTGGGTGGACTCTGGGAGTTGGTGAGGGACAGGGAGGCCTGGTGTTCTGCGGTTCATGGTGTCGCAATGAGTCGGACATGACTGAGCAACTGAACTGGTATGACATATAATCCATATTAAAATTTCACCATTTGTCCAAGTAATGCCTCTGTAAAAGCATTTTCCCCTCATCTAGGATCACATATGGCATTTAGTTGTCGTGTATCTTTAGTCTCCTTTAATCTGAATAAATCTTTTATTATCTTTATAATAATAAAGGTATCCTTATTATATAATATATATGCCTTTATTATCTATCATTATGTAATAATATTATCTTTATTATAATAAATAATCTGAATCTTCATTTTGTTTTGCATGGTACTGTTTTGAAGAATACACACTAGTTGTTTTGTAGAATATGTTCTAAATGTAGATATTTCTAGCTGCTTCTTTAGGATTGAGTTCAAGGTGTTTCTTCTTCTCAGACTATTTCAGAATTGAAGCCCTCTCCTAAAATGGAAAAATTAGTAGCCACGGTCACAGTTCTCGTTTTATCCTGATTTCACTGAGTGCCTCAAGTGAATCACCAACTGTGATCATGACCATTGTCTTAAAATGATTGTTCTTAATCTGTGAGGCAAAAATCTGCTCAGTCCTGGTTTCCAAAGAGTTAGATCTGAAAAGGGAACTGAAATGTATCAAATGCATTTCAACATCTTTTGAAAGGGCTTTATATATTTTTTCTTTAAAAAATATTAATATAATGCATTATTTACATTTTATCCCATTCCCAGGATAAATTCTGTGTGTATGTGTGTGTGTTCAGAATTAGAATATAGGTGTGTAGCAGGATTTTTACTTAGAATCTTTATATTCTTGCCAAATATGAAGCTGCTTTATAGTTGCCATACTTGCTTGTCAAATGTTGAAATCAAGCTTAGTTACCATTTCACAGATTTTCTATTTATTATCATTGCAATTTGCTTTAAAGGATGACTAAAAACACAGCCTGTAAGGAACAATTTGTGCAAACTTCTACAATATTCTTTGATTACTAGTCTTGTTATTTAAAAATTTGCCCAAGATATTTCTTTTCATATTTTCAAGTTTATCACTGCACAACTTTGCTAAGTAGACTCATATTTAAGAAAGTGTCATATATTTTTTTATAATAACTTACAAATTTCTATTTTATTTCTTTATATTTTGGATTTTTTAAAAATTAGATTTGATAAAGTTTTGACTATTTTGTTAATTTATAAAAGGAAGCATCTCTTGGTTATATTTATGGATTCCATCTTTTTTCCAATTAATTAATTTTTTCTGCATTTTTTATTCTTCTCTAGGTGTCCTTAGGACTAATTTTGTTTAAAAACAAAAAAGAAAACCTGAAGTGAATTTTTAGAAAATGTGCCTTTCTTTCTGATTATCTCAGTGGCAACGACACGTGCTATTTTGAAATGGTGTGTTCTCATTTTCGTTCTCCTCTAAGTAGCTCACCATTGTATATGTCCTACAGGTTTCTAGGCAAGTGACTTTCACCTTTATGTATTTATTCAAACTTTTTATTTTGTATTGGGGTATAGCCGATCAACAACGTGTGATAGTTTCAGATGAACATTGAGGGGACTCAGCCATAAATATACATGTATCCATTCTCTCCCAAACTCCCCTCCCCTCCAGGCTGCCACATAACTTGAGCAGAGTTCCCTGTGCTCTACAGGAGGTCCTTGCTGGTTATCCATTTTAAAAGGATATCCAGGGTGTACAGGCAACTGTAAGTGCTTTCTCTAATTAGATTTCTGAGTGACTTGGTACTTTCTTTTGAGCCCATATTATTAGTTTGTAGGTTTTTTGTGTCATGGAAAAAAAAAAAGTGCTAGTATACTCCTTTGGGGAATATATGAGCTCTCTCGAAGGAAGCATGTACTCAAGTTTTTAAATTTCATGGATATTAAAAACAGGAAATAAAGCTAATTATTTATTTGTCAAAAAATTATGACATGTCTATAAATGTCTTATTAATTACATTGAGCAAATCTCTTATGTCAATATTTGTGTTTGATCTCTTCTGAGCTGACAATATTGCTTTAAAATCTTACCATTGCTCTTCTGTTCAATGTCCTTTGCAATTACAATAATTTTTGCTTTATTTGGCTTAAGCCAGCGTGTAAAGCTCTACCATCATTATCTTCTCATATCGGATTGGGTTTTATGTCCATTAAAAATGGCCCTATTTGCCCCATTACATAGTATTTACTTATAATTCAATTTCTTGGAAATTCTATTTCCGCTTCTTCTCTTCATGTGCTAACATTTGCACGTTGTGCATTTGTTCATCTTTTTCTTGTTTCCTGTCCTTGTTTCTCCCCTTTGGGTATTTTTGTAAGCAGCTCACCAGGGAGAATCTTGATATTTTAATAAGTGGGTTTAGTCCATTTCTTGTCCCTCTCTGCTGTCATGCTTTGTGCTCTCAGCTTTAATGCCCCTCGCTGCTCTCTTTCTCATCTGCCCTTTGCCTTAGAGAAATACGTTTCGCCTGCTCTTATTTTCTGAAATGGTTTTGAACTTTGACATTCTAAATGTAATCCTATCAGAGCAGTGCTTTCCAGAGCGCCTGGCGGAATACCAGCTCTTGAGATGCTCTGTTGAAAAAAGACATCTGAGGTCAAACATCATGAACAAGGAGGCATTCTGTGTGTCCACCCCTTAAAGAGTCTTAAAGCACAACAGCATAGCCAAGGCTCTGATAAGTCCTGCAGTGGTGCAGAGGGGACCTATTTTTGCTTATTTTTCTCAAGTGACTTTTTAGGAGAGCTTAAAGAGTCAGAACTACTGAGCAACTCAGCACATCACATATTCCACTGTCATAGCCTGAAGTCCTAAAGAAGATACTTCCCCAAATCTTAGTCAAATATGAATTTCTGATCCTATGTTGGTATAGCAAGGAAGATTCCAGTGTAGGTAACTTCTTGCTCAGTAAACCCATCTGTCCTTAAGACTCAAGATTGTGGCTTGGTGCCCCCAGAAGAAGAGGGTGAGAGGAGGTCCCCAGGGATGCTTGAAGGTAGGAGGAGGGCCTGCAGAGTGGGATGGAGGAAAAGGCATGGAGTGGAGGGCCAGGAGGGGAAAAGTCAGATTCCTGCCTCTCCCTCGGGCTGAGCTCTCATGGGGACTGAAAAAGGATGGAGACCCTCAAAAAGCCAGAGTCAAAGTGGAAGCAAGGGGGCTTTCATCCCACTTCCTGTTTGGGGTTTGCACAGACCAGCTGGCCCATTTCCCCACACCAGCAGGGGGCAGTCTGCCACATCCGGGCTGAGACCACTCTGAAGTCCAAAGGGATGCAGAAGAGGGGGGCTGCGAGTCTGGAAGTTCCCACAGGCAGGCGTGGGCAAGCCCCACAGCCGAGGCTGAGACCCTGAAGACCAGCGAGGACCAGTGGGGGACCCCAGGGTGCCTGGCCAGGAGTGGGAGTGGACCCTGGACCTGGGGACAAAGAAGGCTACCTCCCAGGAGCTGAGACCTTAAGTCTAGGGACCAGGCAGCCCCTAGGGACCCCATGGAGAAAGAAGCAGGGAAATCGATTCCCTGGTCACACTTTCCTCCCCCCTCCATCTCCTGCCAGCATCCCCACTTACTGAACACAAGCAGTAGCTGCAGGACAAGGAGACAAAGAAGGGGACACACGGGTCAGCTCTGCAGGATCCAGAGTGGAATGGGGAGCAGGGAGCCCCTGCAAGGCTTGTAGGTCTCCTGGCCTTGCAGTTGCTGGTTGGGTCCAAGGACAACCCAGGGCAGCACAGGAGTCAGTCGTGGGTTCAAGACCCTCTCTCCCCCATGCTGTGAGGTCCACTCTGCTCTCTACCCAGAGGTCAGCTTGCTGGGATAGGGGAGCAACAGTCACTGAGAAAGAGCCCAGGACACCCTGTCTAGGAAACTGGCATGGTGGCCCACCTCCTTCCTGTCCTGTCCCCTTTCCAGTCCCAGAGGATGGATTCAGATCCACCAGAGAACAGCACATACCAGGGTCCAGCCCTGGTGGATCCAGGGTAATTCAAAGTGCGGACGGAGTCAGCGGCCTAGGAATTAATTGCTTAATTAAAGATATAGAGGGAGATTAGAAAGAAATAGTGTAGTAGGAAAATTGGTGGAGAAAAAGACAGCAATATTCAGCAATAACTTGGTTTACGTGGGGTACCAATAAAGGTTCGAGACAAGAAGCTTGCACCACCTACGTAGGCCACCGGCACCCACTTGAATACCGGAGGGTGCCCCGCCTTGGGCTCCCTCTCACGTGGAACTTAAAAGCCAGGGCAAAATTAGCAGGCTTGGCGAGCACCCATGCTCCAGATGGGAATTCAGCCAGAAAAATGGAGAACAAGAAAGAATGACATAGGGGAATCAGTCTTTCCAGAAGCTGATCTGTTTTCTTTATTTTCAGGTTTGTTTATATACTTTTTGTTATACATAGGGATGAATACAGATTCACGTGGGGTCAGCAGACCTGACCTTTTTCAAAATCAGGTGCTTCATATAAAAGTATAAAAAGGTCTTAGGGGTTTTACATCATCTTCAGGCCATGAGGTCTGCTGACATTTTATGATCCTTTCTTTTCTGATAATGGTCAGTCAACCAAAAAACTTATTTTCCAGGGGTGATTTTTCTTAAACCAGGCACCACCCTCCGAAGGTACCAGATAAAGTTGCATTCCTATAGGGTGAGGGTGTAGTGGGTTACAATTAAGAAAGAAATTTACTTAGCCTAAGGTTAACATGATTAATCTTAAAGGTTAATACTTATTTCTTCTATATGCTAGTTATATTCATTATAAGGGCAGGGAATATGGAGACTTAGCAGCAAATATTGGCTCAACAAATGAAAAACCCTTCACCAACATGATTCCTAATCAACCCACTATACTATACTAATAATTTTCTAACTTCTCAAAAGAGTCTGTATTTAGAAAGTTTACAGCATCTCGTGCCTCTCACAGTTGGAAGACTGTAAACAATCACATGTGGCTGGACGAACCTGCTCAGGCAGGCTAGAGAACCTTCAGAGGAGTTGTAAGTTGAAACACTCTTGTCATGCCCAGGAATTTTAATTAACTGAAGCTGTAGGTTAACTCCTTCTCTGAGAGAGGTGATGGGGGAGAACCCCCTGTAAAGTCAGAGGTGTAGGTGAGAGCATAAAACAGTAAAGTAGGCAAACTCTGGTTTTGGGGGTAGATGCTCGGGAACAGGGGGTTTCCTGAGGCTCGATCCTGTCTTTGCGTATGCCGAAGCCTCCTTCCTCAATAACCTTTGCCATGGGTGGAGTTCCTCACGCTGGCTCCCAGCAAGCACCGAAAGATGGCAGGTGAGCAAAGCCATAATTGTTAACCCTGATCCCCAAGGACATGGACATTTCGTATGAATCAGTTTCAAAAAGATGTGCCTGTTTTGGCGGTTGCAAGTCATCCTGACGAAGAGACTTTGTTAACATTAATGCCTTCCAATAATTCCCATCTCCCTCGCGCAAATCAGCACCCACTATTTACAGCCCACATGTTGTCAAACAGTGATGTCTTTGCATTTACTTCCCTTTAATTGAAACTGTGTGATTAGAGCCTTCTGTGAACAGTCTCCACGAGCCTGCGTGGATCCGCAGAACTCTGCAGCTGTGGGAGACAGTGCCTGCCTTCCTTTCTGTTCAGCATGCCAGTGCCAGGGGTCAGGCGTGCTGGACTTGTTGACATTATCTGGACCTTAATGAGTTGGAAAAATACTCATATTCCAGATGCTCTTCCTGCGAACCTCTGTTACCCTGGCTTGCCAGAGACCATGGGTTGGTATGGTCAGGACGGCTGATGTGGAGGTCACTGGCCTGTTTTGTAGAAGGTTCAGAACATGGATGGTCCTGGTTGGATCATCCTTGGATGGCAGGAAGCGCAGATATGGGAGGCCTGGGGAGTCATCACGAGGACCACCTGGTAATACATTTCAGCAAGTCCCCCATCCAGTCTGTGGCTCCGGGTCCCCACACTTGAGGCTTCCTCACAGGTGGGTTTCAGCTTGAACAGGGAGGGGTCACACAGCAGAATCACCTGGGGAGGAGGGACTGAAAAGGCTGATGCCTGGCTTCCACCTCCCCCCATCCGTGGATTGTGTGTGGGCATCTGTGTTTGATCTGCCTAGGTAGGCTAGGACTGAGAATTGCCAAGTGAGGCTAAGCCTCTTTCTCTTCACCTGTCATTCCCCGGGAGGAAAAGGATCAGGGGCTCATTGGTGATGATTGGAGAGTGGTCTGGGCCCTTCTCACTTCCTTTCAGGAACCTGCCTACAGAGAGGTGTCCTTTGGCCCATGGTCCTTCCCTGCACTTAGGACCAGCCCTTAAGGGCAAAGTCCTGGGGTGTCTAGCTTTGCTCATGGTCAGGTGGGCATCTGCTACTTATGTGACGAAGCACCATGAACTCACCTGGCCGAGACTCTCAAGCCATGTCTCCAGGAAGCTTCTGCCAGTGATAAAGCTTCTAGTCTCATCTTTGGCCTGGCAGCTCTTCCTGTATCTAATTGATTCAAATCACAGATGGTGAAGGACAGGGGGTCCTATTGACACTGCTCAAACACCCCCACACACACACCTGAGGTTAAATCTGTCTTATTGGCATATGTTCCTTCCACTATTGGCTTTCCCAGGTGGCACTCGTGGTAGAGAAACTGCCTGCCAATGTAGGAGATGACAGTACGGAGAGTGTGTGTGGAGTACTCTGAGTGTGTTTCAGGAATGTCTCTGTTAAGAACTATGAGTAAATGGAAGCAAATTAAATCCATCTTCATTACAATAAACACTTATTTATGTATTCCTTATGAATTCTTACTTATGAAGAAGCTGAACGGTTCTATGAAGACCTACAAGACCTTCTGGTACTAACACCCCCAAAAGATGACTGGAATGCAAACGTTCAAGAAACACCTGGAGTAACAGGCAAATTTGGCCTTGGAGCACAGAATGAAGCAGGGCAAAGGCTAATAGAGTTCTGCCAGGAGAACTGGTCATAGCAAACACCCTCTTCCAACAACACAAGAGAAGACTCTACACATGGACATCACCAGACGGTCAACACCAAAATCAGACTGATTATATTCTTTGAAGTCAAACATGGAGAAGCTCTATATAGTCAGCAAAAACAAGACCGGGAGCTGACTGTGGCTCAGATAATGAAATCCTTGTTGCCAAATTCAGACTTAAATTGAAGAAAGTAGCGAAAACCACTAGACCATTCAGGTATGACCTAAATCAAATCCCTTATGATTATACATCGGAAGTGACAAATAGATTCAAGGGATTAGATCTGATAGAGTACCTGAAGAACTATGGACAGAGGTTTGTGACATTGTACAGGACGAAGTGATTAAGACCATCCCCAAGAAAAAGAAATACAAAAAGGCAAAATGGTTGTCTGAGGAGGCCTTACAAATAGCTGTGAAAAGAAGAGAAGTGAAAGGTAAAGGAGAAAAAGAAAGATACATCACCCATTTGAATGCAGAGTTCCAAAGAATAGCAAAGAGAGATGAGAAACCTTCCTCAGCGATCAGTGTAAAGAAATAGGAAAAAAAAAAAAAAAAAAAAAAAAGAATGGAAAAGACTAGAGATCTCTTCAAGAAAATTAGAACTATCAAGGGAACATTCATGCAAAGATGGGCTCAATAAAGGACAGAAATGTTATGGACCTAACAGAAGCAGAAGAAATTAGGAAAAGGAGGCAAAAATACACAGAAGAACTGTACAAAAAAGATCTTCATGACCCAGATAATCATGATGGTGTAATCACTCACCTAGAGCCAGACATCCTGGAATGCAAAGTCAAGTGAGCCTTAAGAAAATAGTAATAATAATAATAAAACAACGAAAAAAAGAAGCATCACTATGAACAAAGCTAGCAGAGGTGATGGAATTCCAGCTGAGCTATTTCAAATCCTAAAACATGATGCTGTGAAATTCCTACACTCAATATGTCAGCAAATTTGGAAAACTCAGCAGTGGCCACAGAACTGGAAAAGGTCAGTTTTCATTCTAATCCCAAAGAAAGGCAATGCCAAAGAATGCTCAAACTACCACACAATTGCACTCATCTCACACGCTACCAGACTTTATTTTTGGGGGCTCCAAAATCACTGCAGATGGTGATTGCAGCCATGAAATTAAAAGATGCTTACTCCTTGGAAGAAAAGTTATGATCAACCTAGACAGCGTATTCAAAAACAGAGACATTACTCTGCCAACAAAGGTCTGTCAAATCAAAGCTATGGTTTTTCCTATAGTCATGTATGGATGTGAGAGTTCGACTATAAGAAAGCTGAGTGGCAAAGAATTGACGCTTTTGAATGGTGGTGTTGGAGAAGACTCTTGAGAGTCCCTTGGACTACAAGGAGATCCAACCCGTCCATCCTAAAGGAAATCAGTCCTGAATTCATTGGAAGGACTGATGCTGAAGTGGAACCTCCAATACTTTGGCCACCTGATGAGAAGAACTGACTCATTTGAAAAGACTCTGATGCTGGGAAAAGTCGAAAGTGGGAGAAGAAAGGGACGATAAAAGATGAGATGGCTGGATGGCATCATAACTCAATGGACATGAGTTTGAGTAAGCTCCAAGAGTTGGTGATGGACAGGGAAGTCTGACATACTGCAGTCCATGGGGTCACAAACAGTTGGACACAACTGAGTGACTGAACTGATATATTCCTATGTTTGTATTCTACTTTCTAAATTAACCTACTGGAGATGAGAAACAAATAACATATCTGGGAGAGTAGAAGATGATGACTACAGAAAGCCAAATTAGGATGGTGCCCTTAGACATGATCCTTGGTGTGGACCAGCCCCTTATGTGGTCCACTGGAATTTGCTCTGAGAGCCTGGTCTGGCCACACTTCAGCGCAGACCGAGTTGGAAGGACACCTGTCACTGTGTCGTAATCCTTGAGGCAGCTCTCCCCAACCAGACAGCACCGGGGGCAGAGCCTGACCTGGAACGCTGCACTTATCCTAAGCCAGACACCACTCCTCAGATAGCATGCATCATATTTAGGTGTCTTGATTCATGTAGGAAAAAATGCATTTTAGGAAATGTTATATCAAATTATATTCCTGGAAGAAAACTCTGAAAAATTTCTAGTCTGTGCCTACATGAAATATGATTATATTTTATCCTTAAACTTAGAGATGGAAAAAAAAAATATCACATAGTTATTTAAATCTTTACTTTGTTAATTAATGCTGAAATGTACATATGTTGCTTCTTTTTAAATTAAACACCTTTATTTTCCTCTGAGAATATTTTTGGCTAACTGATTCTTAAGAGTTCTTTATGAGTGCAAAGGTCACGTGAGTTGAAATTATTTTCCTGAGATTGTCATTAATCTTAGGGTTGTTTTTGGTGGCTTTTCATGGAAGCTTTACACTTTTTTATGCTTTCTGTAATAGTATATACATATCACTTTTCTCTGTTTGATCCTGAAATATTTGTTTATACCGTCACATTATCTCTAACTAAACAAGTCTCAACATCCAATATTAACAAACAACTCCATCCAGAAAAACAAATGGCCAACACAGAAAAGTCATCAACATATCCACTGAAACACAGGGGGCCAAGAGAGGGGAATAATGTGAAAAAATAGGACAAAGGTGTCTGTATTGCAAGAATAAAAAAAATTAAAAATGTACCAAGTTTTGCATTTCCCAAAAGGAGACCCTCTCTAAACAGAGAAGAGACAGATTCCAGTCAGACTTCCAGCTCTGGCCACATACTTTGTGATGTCCAGGATATTCACTGGTTGTAAAATGATGGACTAATACATTAAAACTCCTGTCTTGGTTCAACTGAAACTTGAAGACAACAGATGCGACAGCCCACTGAAACCTCCACGCAGAGATTTGAACATAGATTAAGAAACCCAGTTGTACAGTTTTTAAGACCTTCATCCACATTAAATAAAGATGGAATGTGGCGACTGAGACAAAGTGTTTTACAAAGAGCATGAAGGGTATCTGCTCCCTCCTTGAGAGTGGTTTGAGGATTTTCACCAGGATGCCCTGGAGAGTTTGAGATATGAAGTCCCTTGCAGTTTGGGGACACAGAGATCTGGCACTTGACTCCCTCAGATTGATGTAAGAGGCAGAGAAGAGCTGGTCAGCTACTGATGAGTAAGCTGCAGGAGGTGGGCATCCTGGGACTGACCCGCAAGCCCAGAATATGCCATGGCAAAGAATCCACAAGCGTTTGCTCAGATGGGTCCACACAGGTGAGCCCACGGTGGAAGGCGTCAGGTCCAGCAATATCCTTCATCAGAGAGAAACTCAAGGTACTGTGCCGGGAGCCAGCGTGAGGAACTCCGCCCATGGCAAAGGTCATGAGGAAGGAGGCTTCGGCATACGCAAAGGCGGGATCGAGCCTCAGGAAACCCCCTGTTCCCGAGCATCTACCCCCAAAGCCAGAGTTTGCCTACTTTATTGTTTTATGCTCTCACCTATACCTCTGACTTTACGGGGGGCTGTTCCCCTACCACCTTTCTTGGAGAAGGAGTTAACTTGCAGCTTCAGTTAACAAAAATTCCTGGGCGTGACAAGAGTGTTTCAACTTACGAACTCCTCTGAAGGTTCTTTAGCCTGCCTGAGCAGGTTCGTCCAGCCACATGTGATAGTTTACAGCCTCCCAACCGTGAGAGGCACGAGATGCTTTAAAACTTTCTAAATACAGACTCTTTTGAGAAGTTAGAAAATTATCAGTATAGTATAGTGGGTTGATTAGAAATTATATTGGTGAAGGGTTTTTCATTTGTTGAGCCAATATTTGCTGCTAAATCTCTATATTCCCTGCCTTTATAATGAATATAACTAGCATATAGGAAAAATAAGTATTAACCTTTAAGATTAATCATGTTAAACCTTAGGCTAAGTAAATTCCTTTCTTAATTGTAACCCACTACACTCTCACCCTATAGGAATGCAACTTTATCTGGTACCTTTGGAGGGTGGTGCCTGGTTTAAGAAAAAAATCATCCCTGGAAAAAAATAAGTTTTCTGGTTGACTGACAATTATCAGATAGGGCCATAAAATGTCAGCAGACCTCATGGCCTGAAGATGATGTAAAACCCCTAAGACCTTTGTATAATTTTATATGAAGCACCTGATTTTGACAAGGGCCAGGTCTGCTGACCCCACGTGACTCTGTATTCATCCCTATGTATAACAAAAAGTATATAAGCAAACCTGAAAATAAAGAAAACGGATCAGTTTCTGGAAAGACTGATTCCCCCGTGTCTTTCTTTCTTGTTCTCCATTTTTCTGGCTGAATTCCCATCTGGAGCATGGGTACTCACCAAGCCTGCTAATTTTGCCTGGGCTTCTAAGATCTGACCGGGGAGGCCTCAGTGCCCCCTCTCCTTTGGGAGAACGGAAAGACACCTGTGGCCTCCATAGGTGGCGCAAGCTTCTTGTCTCAAAGCTTTATTGGTATCCCATGTAAACCAAGTTATTCAGCCTCTTTTTCTCCACTAATTTTCCTACGACACTCTTCTTTTCTAATCTCTCTTTATACGTCTAATTAAATAAGTTTTTTCCTAGGATGCCGATTCCGTCTCCCCTTTGAATTACCCTGGATCCACTGGGGCTGGACCCTGGCAGTACTGCTGGGTCTTGTGATGGCACTGGGATGGGAGACAGGGGATGTGGAAGCAGGAAGTGGTTAGAGACCTGTCTGTATTATGGAGCAACAGGAAAGTAGTATTCAGGGATGGGAACAGAGTTTCTCCCAAGAACCTAGAAACTGCCCCCATGAGTAACAGAGTCAGTATAAGCCTCAGCCCGTCAACTCAGAACATCATGGCTCAGATGACTGCCTCTTGCCTGTGGCTCTTTAATGTCTGTGCATGTGTGCAGGGAATGATTAGTGGGGGACAGGAAGGAGGGGAATAAAGAAGAAACAGCCATACCCCCAGCCCCAGTGTGGCTTACTGCCTTCATGGGCATGGGAGGAGAGGGAGGGGCTGTATCTGAAAGAAGCCTTAAGCTTCAGCCCACCATGGACTGGACATTCCGGTGACCAGCGAGGGACTGTGTATTCCCTAAGAATGGCTAGGAAAAAAACAAGACACTTCCCAAGTCTTCATTGGAACAGGGGAAATCAGAATTCATTTAAAGGGACATAAAAGACAAAATTGCTGGATCCTTCTGTCCCATGGGTCCCCTGGTTCACTGTGCTGGTTACATCCAGAATTCCATGACAGCACCTAGCAGGAAGTTAATTCAGTTCAGTCCAGTCGCTCAGTCATGTCCGACTCTGCAAGCCCATGGACTGCAGCACGCCAGGCCTCCCTGTCCATCGCCAACTCCTAAAGTTTACTCAGACTCATGTTCAGTGAGTCAGTGATGCCATCCAACCATCTCATCCTCTGTCGTCCCCTTCTCCTCCTGCCTTCAATCTTTCCCAGCATCAGGGTCTTTTCAAATGAGTCAGTTCTTTGCATCTGGGGTAAATTAAAATTCTTCATGTGGGAATTCCCTAGTGGTCCAGTGGTTAGGACTCAGCCCTTTCACTGGTGGGCCCCAGGTTTTCTCCTTGTTTGGGGAATTAAGATTCTACAAGCCTAGCACCATGGCCAAAAGGAAAAAAAAATCTTCAGGAAACCCAGTTTCAGAGGGAAATTTTGGGGATAGATGAACAAGATGGGCCAGGAGCAGACAACTGTTGAAGACTGGAGGCAGCAGCTAGGGTTCACTATACTATTCTGCCTACTTTTTTATGTTTCAAAATTCCCACAATGAAAGGTTAAAAAGTGTAACGAACATGTGCTTTGAAGACAGCACTGAACAATGAAAATGCTGCAGATAACTTCAGGCCCCCACCCACTATGTTCTAGCTGAGGACCAGCCCTCATGCAGTGGGGACTCAAAGTCACCAGTTAGCCTCCAATGTCGGGCCCTTGTCCCCTACACTTATTGCCTGCCTTGCTGAAATGGCCAGAGGGAATCTTGATCTGAGGACAGAACTTTTCTTGTCCCCTCTATTAGATAATCCCCTGGGACTCTCCCCTTTCTCCTTCTAGCGTGGTTGGTATATTAAGGCAACAGAGAAGTTGACCATTTGTGGGGTAGAAAGGACTTGACCATTGGGAAAGTCAGATTTGCCCCAGAAGAGTTAAATTCCCTGCACGATCTCAGAGGAGAGATTTGCAAAACCACACTGCAGAGGCAGACTGGGTTTTGAGCCATTAATGAAGGAATCAGACGTTCATTTCCCTAATAAACAGGTTTCAGGGTCATGCTTCTTTCTCCTCCATGAATGCATAACCCTTTTACAAGTCATTATAATAATATTGCGTGGAGAGGGCTTTGATCACGAATACTGATCACCTTATAATCGGTGGTTTTCACTAATGTGTCATTATAGTGGCTCTAACGGTAGCTGGGGCACCACAGTTTGTGAGTTTTATTTTTACTGTTAAGAAGTAGAATGTATTTCAGATTATCCTTGTAATATTGTCTCAATCATTCCCTTGCATTCTGACACATGTTCCTCAATGTGATTGAAAGATATGGGATTGGTGTTGTCTTAGGGCACTTGGGGGAAGGTTTTGTAGGTATGAACACCATCCATTGTTTGTCTGGCAGTGGGGAGTAAAAAAGTTAAGATCCACTCTTTAGATGCCCAATTAGTGATCGTCATGTTGAATTGAACGTTGAATCTTGCAGTTTCTATTCTGAAAAAAAGTGTAGAATAGACAGATTCCCTTCAATTCCTTTGAACAAAAGTGCAGAATAAGACAGATTCCCTTCAATTCCTTTAAACAAAAACCTCACCAAGAGGGGACAGCTTGTGTGAACAGAGGAATACATTATTCTCTTGGCTAATATGCTTTTTCAGAAAAATCACCATGAAAAATCCTCATCAAATGCTTGTTTTATTAAAAGGTATGGATAATGATAAATCGGCCTTGGAGGAAAGGTTTATGGTTGGAGGTAATTTTATTGATTTGAGCCTGGTTGGTCTCTTGGAAGCACAGCATTATTTTCAGTAAATCGATTGTGTCTGGTTTGTAAAGGCTTTGCACTACGTTTGTCTTAAGTGATATTTAAATAATTGATCACAGTTTGTGTTTGTTAATGACCTTTCACTGAACTGTCATTGACCTGCATTGGGCCACAGAGATCAGTTTTGTGGACAGCTTGTTCATCTTTGTGACTTTTCTTAAATAGCTGCTGTTTTTCTACATTCAAACCCTCTATTAGGTGTTTAAATCAGAAACCAAGAATTATGAGTCTAGCTTATTTTTAGAAATTAAAAAGGGGTCTGGATGAGAAATTCCTATACCTTTATAGGTACAGAAAGCCCACATGCATGCTCAGCATTCTCCCCCACTGGGATCAGATATTGAAATTCTAGGACAGAGGAGGAAAATTAGCACCATGGATCCCAAATGGAACCCACCCCCTTTCCTCTCAAATCTGGGTTTCTGATTTAACTCATTGGAAAAGACCCTGCTGCTGGAAAAGACAGAAGGCAAAAGTGGAAGGGGGTCAACAGAGGATGAGATGGTTAGATAGTACTATTGACTCAATGTGCATGAATTTGAGCAAACTCTGGGAGCAAGTGGAGGATGCTATCTCCCAGAGTTTGCGCTGGCATGCTGCAGTCCATGGGGTGGCAAAGAGTCAGACATGACTTAGCAACTCAACAACAACAACTTCACTAAGGATGTCTGTTATTACACTGCTTCCCCCATCACCAGTAAAGGTGACCTGGGTAGAGGAAGGCATAATAATAGTGTTGATGGACGGGTCTCTGAGAAGCTACTGACCACAGAGGGGTCCAGCCCAGGGACTTCGAACTCCAGAGATCTCCATGACACAGGCAGTGGAGGCTGTGGCTCCAGGGTTCCTTGAGTGTTAGTGGCCTTCTGGTGGGCAGAGATCCAGGTCCCCAGTGCCAACTTCATCCAGAGCTTCTGGGCTTAATCTCTTTGAATTGATTTGCTCGCATCTGCTTCCTCCTTGTAGGAAAATGACCAAAATTTATCACTGGAGTAAATAACTTTTTGCTTTGGGAGAGCCAGCCGTGAAATTAAAAGACGCTTACTCCTTGGAAGGAAAGTTATGACCAACCTAGATAGCATATTCAAAAGCAGAGACATTACATTGCCTACAAAGTTCTGTCTAGTCAAGGCTATGGTTTTTCCAGTGGTCATGTATGGATGTGAGAGTTGGACTGTGAAGAAAGCTGAGCACCGAAGAATTGATGCTTTTGAACTGTGGTGTTGGAGAAGACTCTTGAGAGTCCCTTGGACTACAAGGAGATCCAACCAGTCCATTCTGAAGGAGATCAACCCTGGGATTTCTTTGGAAGGAATGATGCTAAAGCTGAAACTCCAGTACTTTGGCCACCTCATGTGAACAGCTGACTCATTTGAAAAGACTCTGATGCTGGGAGGGACTGGGGGCAGGAGGAGAAGGGACGACAGAGGATGAGATGGCTGGATGGCATCACCGACTCAATGGATGTGAGTCTGAGTGAACTCCGGGAGTTGGTGATGGACAGGGAGGCCTGGCGTGCTGCGATTCATGGGCTCGCAAAGAGTCGGACACGACTGAGCGACTGACCTGAACTGAACTGAAGGCGATCAGGCTACAGGAGATTGAAGTGAGCTATTTTTGTCTTACATGGTGAAATCTAGAAGGCTTGGGTTTTCTGCAGACAGTCGTTGCATGGGAAGGTAGAGTTTGGATCTCAATAGTGGGAGTGGATCAGTCTCCTTGGGCTGCTGTAAAAAAGCACCACAATCCAGGTGACTCGAAACAGCAGATTCTCATTGTCTCATTGCTCTGGAGGCTGAAGTCCAAGATCAAGGAGTCGGCAGGGCCTCACTTCCTCTGGAACCTATGGGGAAAATGCTTTTTTGCCTCTTCCTGGCTTCTGATTAAAGGCAGGCAGTCTTGGGTGTTTTTTGCTTTGTGGATGTATTGCTCTAATTCTGTTTTCCTCCAGTCTTCCTGTGCATCTTTGCATCATCTTCCCTCTGTGCACATCAGCCCAATGTTTCTCTTCTTATAAGGACACAAGTCATTCTGGATTGGAGTCCACCCTAAGGATCTTATTCAACTTGATGACCCATGAAAAGCTCTCATTTTAAATAAGATCGGGGCTTCCTGGAGGCTCAGGCAGTAAAGTGTCTGCCTGTAGTGTGGAAAACTTGGGTTCGATCCCTGGGTCAGGAAGATCCCCTGGAGAAGGAAATGGCAATCCACTCCAGTACTCTTGCCTGGAAAATTCCATGAATGGAGGAGCCTGGTAGGCTACAGCCCATGGGGTCACAAAGAGTCAGAGCAACTTCACTGGTTCACTGGTTAAATAAGATCACACTCTGAGGTCCTGAGTATGAGGACTTCAATGTTCTATCTTCTGAGGGAGGGTTGGGGGGGTGGTGCACAATTTAACCCATAAAAAGTGGGAGATTGAAGAAAATGGTTAAGGGGTGGGAGGTCCAGAGGCTGAATCTCAGGAAAGCAAGCCTGGTGGTGTGGGATGACCAGAAAATGTTCAGTATTGGTAAAGTCCAACACTCAGTTTGAAGGCATTCTTAGTTCTAATCTAGAATCCCTCTGGGTTTTGCACTGTTGCTGCTGCTGCTGCTAAGTCAGTTCAGTCATGTCTGACTCTGTGCGACCCCATAGATGGCCTCCTACCAGGCTTCCCGGTCCCTGGGATTCTCCAGGCAAGAACACTGGAGTGGGCTGCCATTTCCTTCTCCAACGCATGAAAGTGAAAAGTGAAAGCGAAGTCGCTCAGTCGTGTCCGACTCTTAGCGACCCCATGGACTGCAGCTAACCAGGCTCCTCCATCCATGGGATTTTCCAGGCAAGAGTACTAGCCTCTAGTACAATCATGTGCACAACAGCCTCGAGCTTGTGAGAATGAAAGAGGAGCAGATGAATCCATGTTTTGGATGAAGAGAGAATAGCTTTTACTGTATAAATAGTTGCGGATTAGTTGTCTGGATCTTGCGCTTGATTATAACGAGATTGTCACAAGAACAGGGTGCCTTTGCTCATCTCACAGAATATTGCCTGGGAACTAGTAGGAACCCAGTTAACATTTGATGGGCAGGTACATGAACAAAGCTGCAAGAGGAAAGGGAATCTTGGGGGTTTGAACTCTAACAATCACCTTCGAGCACATGACTTTGTGGGTATATATGCATATTCCTTTAAAATAAATGCTTAGCAAAGGAAACGTAGTGTCAAATGGATTTCATATTTAGGACTTGAAACATATATTGTCAAATTCCCACCTGTCAATATGTTATGAATATAAAATTCCATCTAGAACGGCATGAAAGCATTTGGTTTCTTACAATAGCTTAAAACCTAATAAAACATTTCAAAGTTATAATTTTTCAAAAACAAATAACTGGTTTTTTTCCCCTAAAGGTGATGCATATGCATTGAAAACATTCAGAAAATAGAGCATGAATAGAAAAATAGTTTAAAGAAAATTGAGTTTGAGAACTGGGCTGATAATATATATTTGTATGGTAATAGGGCACTGTCTGCTGTGTATTAGCCCTCTAATACTCAAATGCCAGTAGAATGCTGGATTTCCCTTTGTTAGTGGGGCTCAAGCAGTTTGAAGTATAGCAGAAAGGGCCTCCAGAAGATTGGAGAACCAAGGCACAATCCATTTCCACATTTTTAATAACTATCTTCCACACTGGCCTTCTTGCCATCCAGAAGATGGACAATGGCCATCTGACAGAAAGCCTTTCCCTTAGTGGGTACTTGGCAAATACTTACTGAATCGAAATGAGTAATGTGAAGGAAATGTTTGCGAAGAACAAAAAGAAAGGAAGTATAATGGCCAAGTTTCTAACTTTCACTGAAACGGAGATTCAGACAGGCCAGTTAAACCTCAGAGACCCTGACATTCTCAGCGAATAGCCCAGCATCCTCCGTTATAATCCTCGGGTCCTCCTCATTGGTATTCTATCTGGGGAACTAGATCTGAGGTCCAGATTGATATCCTGACATTTAAATCTTACTCCGTGACATTTTCTCGATGCTCTGTGTAGCTATAAGGTTGTCTCAAGGGTGCTGAGTGGCTGGGGTGGGGCGGAGCACCGATCCTGTGGTCCTGGCCCTGACTGAGTGTATCTGCTGCTGGTCTGTGGATTCAGAGGATATTAATATGAGGGACTATTGAAGAAAGTGCGTCTTCAGCTCTGACATGAACTACAGCTCGGCCTGGTGGGAAAGAATGCCGAGTCAGTGTTAGATCTGTGTTCTGACTTCTTCCCTGAGAAGGTTGCATGGCCTTGAACTGACTTGCTTCACTGGTCAGCATGTCATTTTGAGAACCGATGAGAAATACATAGAAAAGCACTTTAATATTTGAGGTCACCGAGGCCACTTAATTATTTCTCATTGATATATTGCTGTTCACTCTCTCAGTAGTGCTTAACTCTTTGTGACCCCATGGGCTGCAGCATGCCAGGCTTCCCCGTCCTTCACTGTCTCCCAGAGCTCGCTCAGACTCAAGTCCATTGAGTCAGTGATGCCATCCAACCCTCTCATCCTCTGTCGCCCCCTTCTTCTCCTGCCCTTAATCTTTCCCAGCATTAGGGTCTTTCCCAATGAGTCAGCTCTTCACCTCAGGTTATTGATGTGCACATAGTTGATTTATAATGTTGTGTTAATTTCTGCTGTACAGCAAAATGACTCAGTTATACACATACATACATTCTTTTTTAAAATACTCTTTTTCCCATTGTGGTTGATTGTAGGATACTGAAGATGGCCACCTGTGCTATACAGTAGGATCTTGATGTGTATCCATTCCACATATAGTAGCTTGCACCTGCTAACTCCAAGCTCCCTCTCCACCCCTCCCCCACCCCCCTCCTCTTGGCAACCACAAATCTGGTCTCTATGTTGTGAATCCAAAGCCCTTTAAATGATCACAGTGGAAACAGTTCACCTGCTCGCACACCACCTGCAGTAAGCTTTGGAGCTGTCCCTCTGTCAGAATTGTTTCTCCTGACTGATTCACTTTGGTGAAATTGGAGGCATCAGAATTACCCCTCTGGCCTCCTATAGAAACTGGTCCTGGATTCTCAGCCCCTGCCTCTGTCCATCTATAACACTGATTCATCCCTGAGGACAGGTGATCTGATGGTTGGTCTCCACCCAGGGCCTTCTCTCGAAGGACCTGCAGTTCATGGAGTGGACGTATCACAGAGGGCTCTCTCTGGTTGCAATTCTCTTCTGTGGAGGCTTGAAGGGCCCCGTGGTGGTCTTCTGATCATCAAAGTCCAGGCTAGGACTGGACACTCCTTGATTCCAGGACCACATCTCCTATAACTCTGCATCTCAAGCGTGTGAGTCGGGGCTGGCCTTAGCATAATAGAAGCTCTTCTCTGGTTTACCTAACAGTCCCAGGGAGGTTGGTGGGGTCTCTTAGGAGCCCAGGCTGAATGAAGCAGGATCTAGCATGCTTACCACACGGCCACAGCTGCCATGTTTTTTCCCATTTCAGCCAACTAAATGGGAGAAAGGGCAGGAGGAGGGCACTTAGGGGCCCTTAAATGGCAAGGCCTGAGAGAGGCACACCCTCATCTTCACACCCCATGGGCTAGAGCCAGGCCTGAGGCCTCGGTTCCAGGAGGGAGGCCAGGGAATGCAGCCCACTGGTGTGCACAGGAGGGAGACACAGTGTGTCCTGGGGAGCAGCTGTTTGCTATGTCTGGGGTCTAGTGGAGAGTAAGTCCCCAACAGATGCTGCTGAATGAATGGCTCCAGTTAAGAATTTAAGAAGTTTCTCTTTTTTGTAAATAATTTTTTAGATATTTATTTAGCTGCAGTGGGTCTTAATTGCAGCACAAAGGATCTTTAGTTGCAGCAGGCAAGATTTAGTTCCTTGATTAGAGATTGAACTTGGGTCTCTGTGTTGGGAATGCAGTCTTGCTGGTCTTAGGCCTGGACTACCAGGAAAGTCTTAAGAACTTGAGAAGTTTCTGCAGTGTCTGCAGGAATATGATATTCAAGATATCCATCCAATGTTGTTGGTTTTCTGCCCACGGATCCTGTGTATCTCACCAGCCACAAAAGCATTTCATTTAACCCTTATTGTGTTTGGGGCACTGAGCTACACGTTAGAGGTCTCTTGCGAATAACACCAGGTTCCTGCCTTCAAGGGCGCTTACAGCCTATGTTACTAAGTGTATCTGGTGTCTTTAAATTAAAGTAGCTACATGGTCAGGGGCTTCCCAGGGGGCACTAGTGGTAAAGAACCCTCCTGCCAATGCAGAAAACAGAAAAAAGACTTGGGTTTGATCCCTGGGTCAGATCCCTTGGAAGAGGGCATGGCAACCCACTCCAGAATTCTTGTCTGAAGAATCCTGCGACAGAGGAACCTGGCAGGCTACAGTCCATGGGGTCACAAAGAGTCAGACACGACTGAAGTGACTTAGCACACACACATTCAGCTGCCTTGTCATGAAAGAGCAGATACTCTTATAACCAGAGTTGCATCTTCCTCAATGAATTGATTCATCTAAAATCCTTTAAACGAAGAACCATATGTTGAAGCCCTCAATGGAATATCAATCAACAGTTTTTTTCTGAGCTCTGCACCCCTGATTGAAAATGCATATGCACAAGTGGCCTTTTTAGAAAGTTACGTATCTTGCAAAATAAGCAATCCAATCTTTCCCACCCCTTCACAATGGTAAAGCAGAGAGGACAGCTTATCCAAGTGAAAAATAGGAGGATTTTAGTCTAATGAGAATGCCGAGCTGGATCAATTACAGACAAGTGAGCAAAGTTAGTTCTTGGGGTTTTCTTATTTCTATTTTGGGAAATAGAATATCCTAATGTTTTCTTGCTGCCTTCTGAGAATCAGAAATGGCTCTTAATGCACTTGAACGTAATTGTGAGCCCATCTTACAGGATGTTTCCACTTAAAAAAAGATCTATTCTCAGGAACAGTGAAGACTTGAAATTTGAGAGTCCTGCAGAGAAGCAATACCCAGAGATGGAAACCCAGATGACAGAGATGGTATAGGATGAGGTCACTCAGAACATCGCCTCTCTGCACAGACACCCCTTCAGGTTGTTGTTGCTGTTCAGTTGCTCAGTCGTGTCTGACTCTTTGTGACCCCATGGACTGCAGCACACCAGGACTTCCTGTCATTCACTATCTCCCAGAGTTTGCTCAGACTCATGTCCATCAAGTCCGTGATGCCATCCAACCATCTCATCCTCTGTCGTCCCTTTCTCCTCCTGCCTTCAGCCTTTTCCAGCATCAGGGTCTTTTCCGATGAGTCAGCTCTTCACATCAGGTGGCCAAAGGATTAGAACTTCAGGTTTAGCACCAGTCCTTCCAGTGAATATTCAGGTTTGATTTCCTTTAAGATTGGCTGGTTTGATCTCCTTTCTGTCCAAGAGGCTCTCAAGAGTTTTCTCTGGTACTACAGTTTAGCAGAAAGCTTAATTTAGCCAAGAACTTGAAGGCTGATGGAAGAGAATTCCACAATCTCAGCTATTCTTGCTAAGCTTTATTAAGAATAAAGCTGATTCACATTTATACCTTCCTTGGCATCCATCTTAGAATATACAACTTCCCATCCAGCTGGTCAGTTGTAGGAACTGGTTTAGAACTTCCCCTTTTAACTTTGGCCTGTACAAGATAATGCAAGACAGGGCAGACACCTAAAATTTCTGTATCTCCTCCTCACCAAAATAGTTTTTTCTCTTTGCTTTTCAATCAGGGAGCCAGTTCAGCTTTGCCCAAGGATTATAAATTGTTACACTTCATTTTCATAACAAATTTACTTCCTTGGCTGGAGGAGAGGGACAGTAAGTAAGGGAAGAGTATTTCGCGTATAAACTGCATAATATTCTAGAATCCGAGAAATGTCTTGGCCAGAACTGAGTGTGAAGCCAAGTATAATAAACTATTTCAGGACCCTGGTGCAAAGGAAGTCCTGAATAAAAGTTGTTGAGTGACTGAATAATTTGAAGATCTTTGGAAATTTAAGTAATTTTTCCTTAGAATGCTGGGTAGAAGCTTGTAAGACATTCAGAACTTCTTATTCTCTTAAAAAAAAAAGATATTTCAGCATTTTGCATGTTTTCTGATGATACCCTAAGTGGTTAAGCATTGATGATAGATGCTATTCATCAAGGTTTATTTACTCATAAGTTGTTGCCATAGAAACAACTAAATTAGATACTGAAGTCTTCTATTGCCAGAAATTCATCATCCCTTGGAAGTTTTAGGAACAACCCATCTAAATAATATCAGTGTTAGTTATATTCAGGCAAATTGCACTACTCACTCCCCACTGTTCCATTTTCTTGACAATTCATGCATTTACATGTAGAATTCTGCATAAAGAAGGGTACCCCTTTTCTTCATTGCTTTCATAAATAACCTATGTACTAAAGCTCTCTCATTTCCCTCTCATGACCATTCAAAGACATCACATGAAGGTCAGCAAATAAATGTGGGTCATTAATTCATACTTTTCTCTATGGTTATGTCATTGTTGAATGTTCCATATCTTTGATGAGCATATAAATTCCACAAAATATAAAATTCATATCTTTCCATTTGAAGCATTCCTAGAACAGAATCATTAGCAACATGTGTGCAAATACCTTGCCTATCAAATTAGGTAAAGTGTTTAGGAGCTGTTGGGCTGCACAGCAGCCTCAGAAAGAGTCCAGAGTCAGCCCCAGAGACATCAACAGTTTAATGGGTGGGGGATCTGAAGCAAGGATACTCATCTGAAGCAAGGTCCTGGAGCAACGCCCCACCCTGTGTGGCAGACAGCAGGCAGGACATGGCAGAGGTCTTCCCTCCCAGAGGGAGAGGGAGGTTACAAGTTATACAGGGAGTAGGTTGGCTCACAGGTTGCCAGGGAAACCAGGAGAGACGTCCTCCCCATTTGATCAACTATCATAGTAAAGATACTTCTGAGCTAAAGATTAGAACGATCTCTAGCTGCGGGCAAGGGCAAGTGTGTAGGCATTTACTAATTAGGCTTTATGATGAAGAGGGGTCAGCCAGGTGAGGGGAGTACAGAAGATACAGGGACTGGCCCAGCGGGGGCTGGACAGAGAGCAAGAGAACAGCCATCTTGAGTGGCCTGGTCATACAGGAGTGTGCATCTTTACAGATCTTCAGAGAATGACTTTGTGAAAAAACAAACTTTGAAGTATGTAAATTTGGAAGAATTTTACTTCTAGGGATTATCCTACATGAGGAACCATGAATCTGCACACAGATTTTAGCTGGTTTCTACAAAATAGTGAAAAATGAAAAAGACATAACATTTAACAGTTGGGAGGGACACCTTAGGTGTCATTTTCAGGGACTCTGAAGAACTCTGTTCTTATATCTCAGCACAGAAAAGAATTCTGCGAGAGGCAGAGTGATAGATAAACAGAGACTTACTAGACTAGGACACTTGAGGTTTACAAGTGGATGGGTGATTTACAAGTGGATGGGTGAGAAATGCCATGCCATGCCCTGAGAACTTAGCGGGCTACAGCTTTATAATCAGAGCAGAGAAGGGGAGAAGACCTTCTTTGTCTTTCTTGAGTAGACATCATTCTTCCATCATCAGCTCCTCCTCCAGGTTGAGCAGTTTTCCTGTCCCTACATGGTCAAGCTAGGTCCACAAATTATTGTTTTTTATGTTTTCATGTGTGCAGAGTACACATCCTAAGGATCTTTAACTACTGAGCGCACAGGGCAGGGTGTGGGTCCCGCGCAACCACTGTTTTGTGGTTCTGGGGCATGTCTTGCGCTTCTGCTGCCTGGCTTTGTTGCTAAGCAGCCTGCTTGGTTTTGTGGTTAAGGAAACCTGTTCTCTTAGTAATCATTAACTTACAGGGGTCTCTCATATTTTTTATACTTACAGTCCCCTATGGGGATTATCTATTTAACCACCTACTTTGTCCATTTACTCTGTCCCTATCAGAGGGTTAAGATAAAATGTAGCAATCCACAGAATGGAACAATTAAAAAATATGCATCAATTTAAAAACAATTCTAAATAAGTCATGGAAAATTTCTTCTAATTTTCATTGCAAAACATAGGTCTCAAACAGTATGATTCTATTTCCGAGAAAAAATTTTCTCTATCTAAGACTAAGATATTCAATAAAATGTTAATAGTACTTGATCTTGTAGGATTCTCAAGGATTTTGATTACTTGCTTTTTTTCCTGAATTTTCTATGATAAAATGGAATTTGCATGTAATTCACACAACTCTTAATTAAACAATTTCATTAAAAATATGCATTCCCAATGGAAGTGCAAAGTTGAATGGAAGATAGTGCTGTGGGTCTGACTGCTAGTGAGAGATACCCTGGGGACAAGAGGGGCAGAGGTGGACTGGACTGGAGTCTCCTGAAGTCTCAGACTTTGAATCTCTACATATGGCTCTGTTGGGTCTATTTGAAGTTTAAATGCTGTTAGTGAAAAATGCTGTCTGATTTTTTGGAGGAGACAGTTTATATCTGTATGTGTGAATGTGCATGCCTCAGAGTTAGTGTTAATATTTTAATAATGTAAAGGATTAATTTATTGAAATGTATTTTCTGCCCTTGGTGTGTGCTGGCTTAGCAGCAGCTAATTCATTTTTTAAGACGCCAAGACTGAATTTTCCCAGGGGAGGATGGGCCTGCATCTTCAAAGGGGTCAACTTCTAACTACAGAGATTTTAAAAGAAAAAGAGCTGTGATGCTTTTAGTGTTTATCTAAAAGCATTTGTTTTGCATTTCAAGAAACTAAGAGATTCACACTGCCTCTTCCCACCCCTTTTTTCCTATTGATGGCTAAGGAACATGAATTCCAGAATATTCCAGAGAGGGCGAGAGGAGTGGAAGTTATTTGCCATAAACCTTTGAAATGCAGAGGAAAAAGCTGTTTGGGGGGACAAAACAAGAGCAGAGACTGCCCATGTGGTCACGCCTCACCAAACCAGGCAAAAACCACAGAGTTGGGTGCCTTTTGCCTGTCCACACTCATTTCGACTCATTGGAAAAGACCCTGGTGCTGGAAAAGATGGAAGGCAAAAGGAGAAGGGACGGCAGAGGAGGAGACAGGTAGCATCACCGACTCAATGGACATGAATTTGAGCAAACCCCAGGAGACAGTGAAGGACAGGGGAGCCCGGTGTGCTGCAGTCCAAGGGGTCCCCAAAAGAGTCGGACATGACTGAGGGACTGAACAATGGCAACAGCATTCCTGCTTCCATGACTGCCCACCCCAGTCCCTGAATCTGCAGTAGTGAAGCCTGAATTAAAGAGACCTGCTGGGCCAGTGCAGATGATGGAGTCCCACAGGGGGCAGGGAAGGAGGGCGCTTGTCTGTGAACAAGATTCCCACCATCCCGGAGAGAGAGGAGCCCTTGGGGAGCTGCCTAACCCACCCCAGCTTACTGAGACATTACTCCAGGCACCTGGGGAAGACTTGCATGTGCTGCTACAGACTTTGCAAACTTGAAATTCTGGTACATGTTGTAAAGTTGCCTGTGGAAGGTGTGAACCAATTAAAATTTCTCACACCAAAACAAAGCTTTATCATAAAAAAAAAAAATTGGCTCATACAATAGGTAAGACAGAGGAGCCTGGTGTGCTGCAACCCATGGGATCACAAACAGTTGGCCACAGCTTAGTGACTAAACAATAACAAAAGCTCCCTTCGTGTTTATGGTTTTATCCAGCTATTTTCCCAAAGTGTCTGTTTATGTCCCTTGTCGGTTTACTCTTGTGGTGATTGTCTCTTGATTACTGATTTGCAAACTTTTTCTTATGTAAGAAGAATATTAACTTTTGTCGTTTTTGTTATAAATAACGTACCATTGATCTTTCAACCATTAACTCTGAGATAGTTTGGTCAGATAGAAATGATTATTATTTAGCTGTTTATGTCTACAAACATATCCAGCAAGGGTTTTCTTTAAGAGTTTTTGGTTTGGTAGTTATACTGAAAAATTTATCTTACTCTAAAATTATAGAATTATTCACTTAAACTTTCCCCTGGTGGTTTCACGGTTTTATCTTTTTGAATACATATGTTCAATTTGTTACTGTCAATGGGCATGAGTTAGTTTAGTATCTAAACTTTTTTTTTTCTTAAATGATTTGTTAATTTTCCTAATACTGGATTTCATTCTCATTTTCTTGTTGATTTCAATTCATATGGATGTTTGGGCCTATTAGAGGTCCTTCTGTCTGTTCCAGTATTAATAGTGTGTATACTAAGTCGCCTTCAGTTCAGTTCAATCGCTCAGTCGTGTCTGACTCTGCGACCCCATGAACCGCAGCACGCCAGGCCTCCCTGTCCATCATCAACTCCCGGAGTTTACCCAAACTCATGTCCATTGAGTTGGTGATGCCATCCAGCCATCTCATCCTCTGTTGTCGCCTTCTCCTCCTGCCCTCAATCTTTCCCAGCATCAGGGTCTTTTCAAATGAGTCAGCTCTTTGCATCAGGTGGCCAAAGTATTGGAGTTTCAGCTTCAACATCAGTCCTTCCAATGAACACCCAGGACGGATCTCCTTTAGGATGGACTGGTTGGATCTCCTTGCTGTCCAAGGGACTCTCAAGAGTCTTCTCCAAAACCACAGTTCAAAAGCACCAATTCTTTGGTGCTCAGCTTTCTTTATAGTCCAAATCTCACAGCCATACATGACTACTGGAAAAACCATAGCCTTGACTAGACGGATCTTTCTTGGCAAAGTGGTATTAACTTTCCTTCCAAGGAGTAAGTCATGCCCAACTCTTTGTGACCCTGTGGCTATAGTCCACCAGGCTCCTCTGTCCATGGGATTTTCCAGGCAAGACTACCGGAGTGGGTTGCCATGCCCTCCTCCAGTGCATCTTCCAGACCCAGGGATCGAACCCACATCTCTTTATGGGTCCTGCATTGGCAGGTAGGTTCTTTACCACTAGCACCACCTGGGAAACCCCATTAATAGTACTGTAGCTCTCCAGTTATTTTAGACATTGTTACAGCATGCCTCAATCACTGCTTTTCTGTTTTGAAATTTGTTTGACTGTTCTTATGTTTTCTTCCAACTTAAATTTAAATTTATATGATCTTTACTTGTTTTCAAAAAGGTCTCTGCTTAGTATATAATAGGTGCTAAACAGAATAATGCCCCCTCAACTCCAAAAAATGTCCATGTAAATCTTCAGAACCCGTGAACACAGTAACTTACATGGCAAAATGGTTTTTGTAGATGTCATCAAGTTAAAAATCTAGATATAGAGAGATTATGGATTGTTTTGGGGTAGGCAATGTAATCACAGGGTCTTTTTAGGTGGAAAAGAGGCAGAAAAGGAGAGTCAGGAACTGTAATGACAAAAGGTGATCAGGGAGATATAACTTTGCTGGTTTTGAGGGGGGATTGGAGTGCAGATGAGTTCAACAAACTTGAAAATGCAAGGAAAAGGAATCTTCTCTAGACACTCCAGAAGGAATGCAGCCCTGCTGACACCTTGATTTTAGGACTTGTGATTTACAGGACTGAAAAAGAGGAAATCTGTATTGTTTTGGCCACTGAGTTTGCAGTAACTTGTTAAAGCAGCAATAGGAAGCTAAAACAATATACCTTCTTGCTGTTCAGTCCCTAAGTCGAGTCCGACTCATTGCGACCCCATGGACTGCAGCACACCAGGCCTCCCTGTCCTTCACTATCTCCTGGAGTTCACTCAAACTCATGTCCATTGAGTCGGTGATGCCATCCAACCATCTCATCCTCTGTCATCCCCTTTTCCTTCTGCCCTCAATCTTTCCCAGGATCAGAGTCTTTTCCAATGAGTCAGCTCTTCACTTCAGGTGGCCGAAGTATTGGAGCTTCAGCTTTAGCATCAGTCCTTCCAATGAAGGACTGCAATTTAAGAGATATTAGGCTATTCTCTTACTTTTATACCATCTAAAATTCACTTCATATTTGTGTTATTTTGTATGAATTTGTTTCTTATATTTAATTAATGTGATTACTAGAAAACTAATTTCATTCTTTCTTCTTCTGTATCTGAGAATTTATATGTTACTCTCAAAAATAAGCAATAGCTTAAGTTATAGAATACTTGGGTTGCAATACTTTGCTTATACTTTGCTTTCAAAATTGTAGCTATTGATGTGTTGGTTTTTAGCACTTTGTAGCACGGAAGATAAGTTTGATGCTAATCTGACTATGTGATCACTTTTCAAATGTTTTTCTGGATGCACAAAATAAATGCTCTTTACTCTTGAAATACATCATCACTGGGTGTGGATCTCCTTTCATGAGGATTTGCAACTATCTTTAGCTAAGAGATTTCTTGTATTATTTCGATGAGAATTGCTTCTATGCTCTCAACATTTTCTGCTTCTAAGAATTTCTTTTATGTTTAGAGTTGATTTCTTATCTCTGTTGTCTAAATTTTATTTTATAATGAACTGCTCTAATATAGTATTTTATTACAGTTTAGCTCTGATTAACCATGTCTTCTTATACTTTTCAGGGAAAAATGAAGCAAGATACCATAGAAATAAGAAGCACACAGAGATCACAGTTCATGAATTCATGGTACAGATGCTGCAATTTAAGAGATATTAAGCCATTCTCTAACTTTTATACCATCTAAAATTCACTTCATATTTGTGTTATTTTGTGTGAACTTGTTTCTTATATTTAATTAATGTGATTACTAGAAAACTAATTTCATAATTTGCATTTAATAGCTAAGTGGAAACAAAGATAAGTACGATAAAGCTGATTGAGCTATTTTTGCTTTCTGCTTTGGGAACTTCCACCTAAAGGCATTTATAATAAATCATATGTTCAAGTGAAAAGTGAAAGTGTTAGTCATTTTCAGTTACGTTCGACTCTTTGTGACCCCATCGACTGTATCCCACCAGATTTTTCTGTCCATGAGGTACCTCAGGCAAGAATACTGGAGTTGGTTGCCGTTCCCTCCTCCAGGGGATCTTCCTGACCCAAGGATGGAACACAGGTATCCTGCACTGAGCCACAAAGGAAGCCATGTTTAAATACACAGCCAAATGAAGGGAGATCATTAGAAATGAAGACCAATAAAGGTATCAGGACTTCCACAGAAATGACTCACAAAAGGCTTCTTTGTATTACAAAGGCCTTCATTACAAACGCAGTTTTTATAATGACTCGTGACTTCCCAGGTGGCGCTGGTGGTAAAGAAACTGCCTGCCAAAGCAGGAGACCTAAGAGGCCCGGGTTCGATCCCTGGGTCGGGAGGATCCCCTGCAGAAGGAAATGGCAGCCCACTCCAGTATTCTTGCCTGGAGAATCCCACGGACAGAGGAGCCTGGCGGGCTACAGTCCACCGGGTCGCAAAGAGGTGGACACGACTGAAGCGACGTAGCACACAGCACACCAGCAAGAACAACCAGCCTGTGGCTAAGCTTGTTCTGAACCAGACTTAAACACTTATATGATCAGCAGTGTGACTTCCTCAATTCAAATGGTTGCAATTTCTCATCTGGTTTATTATGAGAGACCACTACATTAAAAATTGGCAAATGATTTCAATAGACATTTCACCAAAGAAGACAGACTATGACCATTAAGCTCATGAAAAGATGCTCAACGTCATTAGTGTTCAAGAAAATGAAAATTGAAACCACAAGGAACCACTTTAGACTCAAAAATAAAAAATACTGATAGCACTCAATGCTGACCAGTCTGTGAAGGAACTGGAATTCTGACATGCCACTGGTGAGAGTGTAAATCAATACAACCACTTTGTAGAACTGTGCGGTTTCTTACAAAGTTGAACATAAACTTGCCCTGTTTCATCGAATCCTCTCCTAGGTATTTACCCAAGAGAAATGAAAACATATGTCTCCAAGAATCCTTGCACAGGGATCTTCGTAGCAACTTTATTTATTACAGCCCAAACCTGGAAAAAATCCAAATGTTCATTAGCAACAGAAATGACAAACAGATTGTTGTTTATTCATACAATGGAATATGTCTCAGCAATGGAAAGAAATAAGCCACTGATGAATTGTGAAGACATATGGTAAGCAGAAGAAGCCAGACAGTTACTTACTGTATAGTTCCATTTAGATGAAGTTCAAGTATAGACGAAATTAATTTATGATGAGAGTAATCAGGATGGTTTCCTCTGGAGCAGGGATTGACTAGAAAGGAATACAAAAGAATTTACTAGGGTTTTGGAATTCTTTTCTATCCATTTGTAGGTCAAAACTTATAGACCCCCAAACTAAGATCTGTGCATTTCCTTGCAGTTCAGTAAAAATAAAGACATTTATACAGAACACACTGTTTAATTTATTGTTTATATTTTTTGGCAATTTTACTCTGTACTTAGCAAAACTTTTCACGGTGCAGACTCAGATTTATCTGAAATATGAATCTTTCTCTCATATATTATTACTTCTTTCCGATGGATTCGGATCTCTTCCACAGAAAATCCAATTTCCCATATAACTTTCACAGTCTCCAGTGTTTGATTTTTTTTTTTTTTTGTCCTTCTCATTTGCATTCCATGAGAACTTCTCAGCTGGTTCTTTACATCACAGATGCTGATTCTTTTTACTGCTTCCATGTACAGATCTTAATTCTGAAATTTTATCTAGAGTCTCTAACAAAATTCTCTCAGTGTAGGCAGCTCCCATTCTATTTCTCTTGCTGAGACAGAAGCTAAAAGTACAGGCTTTGAAATCTGACTGATCTTGTTTGTCAATATGGGCTTCAGACTGTATGTATAACTTTGGGCAAGTTAATTCAATTTAATAAGCCTCTTTTTTTTTCTCATTTGCAAAATGAGGACCTTAGTTGTAACAGCTTCATAGTGTCATTGTAACAATTTGGTAGATGATTCTTGTACAACACTACAACTCAAGGCACAGAACACTGAATAGCTACTAGCCTTCACCATTATCTGAAGCATCACTTACTAGGGTTTTGGAATTCTTTTCTATCCATTTGTAGGTCAAAACTTATAGACCCCCAAACACTAAAGATCTGTATGTTTCCTTGCAGTTCAGTAAAAATAAAGACATTTATACAGAACACACTGTTTAATTTTAGCTTTCTACTGGCAACCGCGTTTTGGTCGCAAGCTATTAACTACTCACTTTATATGTGTTTAACACATTGGTTGACACATGATAGCTGTCCAGTGAACATCTGTTGAAAAAAATAGATAAATTTATTCCTTCACTTTACCATATATTTTGATATTATACTGTAGAGTTACCAAGTTTGGTTGTCAGTGAAACTCAATAAATTAATGCAAAATCTATTCCTGAAACAAGTTTCACAATAATGAATCAATTTCTTTACCCAGGAAAATATAGTGATAATGTTAACTTGACAGTGCTTGAATAATTAACCCATCAGGAATGGAAAACAAATTCCATGTTAAAAAAATTTTTTAGACACATATACATTTGAACAGTACCACATTAGAATTAATTGTCATGAGATTGGGTGGTGGGAAGCTTTGTGTCAATAAGTTATTAAAATTTTATTTATTTTTTTAAGATTTTTAAAACTTATTTTCCAGCTCATTTCATTTTTAAAAAATTAAATCTCAAATAAATGGTTGGAGAGATAATAAAGAAAGGCCCCTCATATCATAAAGTTTAAGTAAATCTCAATCTCAAAAGGACAGGTACATCTCAGGTTTTAATTTTCAAATTCCAATTCAAATATCCAGTTGTGAGCTTTCATCTCTGTGGGCAGGAGAAATCAGGATCTCTCCCCGTAGACTGATCCATCAGCTGAAGCCCAAGGCATTGACTGGCCAGCACCTTCACAAGCTCTCATCTTCACACCGTCATTGCCAATAACCCCAGCACTTGGTCTTCTTGGCGGTGTCTACTGAAGGCCAAGCTTTGGCGGGGCCCACTGGGGACTTTCCAGTTCCTGCTGACTACCATATGTACCGACACCAGCCAGCCAAAGCTAACACTGGCACTCAGGACTGTCCACACCTGCACCACACCAGGGTCTTTCTCTCCTGGAGCGGAGGAGACCATCCTCAGGGACACCTTTACCAGCACCACCTTCAACTCCAACATCTTGCCAACTCCATTGCTGTGTCCACGTGGTCAGGATCATACCTTCTGTCTGCCTTTAGTAGAGTCCTGAGCAGCAGAGACCATTCCTGTAACTTGAAATCATCTCTCTATCCTTGGCACATCCCCAGTGATTCAGCCATCTGATGATAAGAATTTCCTTTCCCCACCAGCCCAGTACAGTGCCAGAAGATACGGATTGCTGTGGAATAGATACGGATTACCGGGGGTGATTTTGTCGTGGCTTCCCTATGCCCTAAGCAGCTCTGATCACTGGGTATACCAGTTATCTATTGCTGCATATGGAATGTTCCCCAAATTTATTAACTCAGTTTCTGAGGGTCAGAAAGGCAGGAAGAGCTTGGCTGGGTGGTTCTGGCTCAGAATCTTTCATGAGGTTGAATTCAAGCTGTCAACAGGGAATTGAGTTTCTGAAAGTTTAACTAGGGCTGGAGGCTTCCCTTTTAAGCATCCCTCCACTTCTCCTGCCATGTGGCTATGCAGGAGGATTCAACTTCTTCCCGTGTGGACCTCTTCTTGGGGTTCTTATGACATGGCTTCCCCCAAAGGAAGAGATGGAAGAGATAGGTGAGCACACCCAAGATGGGAGCCACAGAGTCTTCTCTATCTCATCTCTGAAATTACATCCCTTGACTTTTGCCATATTCTGTTCTTTAGGTATGAGTTGTTGATTCCAACCCATACTCACAGGAAGGAGAATTAAGCTCCATTTTGTGAAGGGAGGAATATCTTGAATTTTTGGACACATTTTAAAAGTCACCATCTTGGGTTAACACATGTATCTCCTCAGGTGTATGAAAATACTGTCACGTGAACTCATAACGTGTGCCGGCTAAGTTGCTTCGGTCGTGTCCAACTCTTTGCGGCCCTATGGACTGTAGTCTGCCAAGTTCCTCTGTCCATGGACTTCTTCAAGCAAGAATACTGGAAAGGGTTGCCATGCCCTCCTCTAGGAGATCTTCCCGACCCAGGGATCGAACTCACCTCTTCTGCAGCTTCTGCATCACAGGTGGATTCTTTACCGCTGAGCCACTGAGGAAGCCCCACAATGTGTGAGCTTATGTCATATTCTAGATTGTGAGATTTCTGCATGCAAAAACCCACTCCTCAGAGCTGGCCCTTCCCAGAGGGGATTCACTGCTTTTCCAGCCCATGATCCATTTGGGGTCCTCTTTAACATTATACTGATGGGTCCCTGATAGTAGAATTAAATAATTATTTCAGTGCAAAAGGGAGACACCATGAAAAAGACCAAGAACCAGGCAAAAATAATGTATTGCTCCAGCGACATACTGGATTAGTTCTTGGTCTACAGAGTGATTCATCGCCCCGTCATGGCCTCACTGATCTGGAAAGAAAGTCAGTCTCTAAACTGTCTAGAAAGTGAGCTGTTTTAGATGCAGGTCAAGCCCAGAAGAGACAGGCTGTCCTGACAAGTCTGAGGACCAGTTGAAGGAATTGTACAGCAGGTCTCAGAGTTTTGATGGGGACTAGAGCAGCTGGAGTGTTTTTGAAAAATGAAGACGGTTTAAAGTATTCTTCGAATGTCTTCTTCCTGTTGAAATGGTTCTGTCCTAGTCATCATAAAGTGGTATATGGAGTCTTGCTCCTCTCATCAGGAGCATCAGTCCATGATTTTATTAGATACATCCTGGGAGACATCCTAACCTGCCTTGCAGTTGCTAGGATAAAGTAAGTAGGGTTAATAAAACAGACGGTTCATATGAACTACGTCTGGGCTTCCCTGGTGGCTCAGTGGTAAAGAATCCACCTGCAATACGGAAGTCGCTGGAGATGCAGGTTCTATCTTTGGGTCGGGAAGATCCCCTGGAGGCGGGCATGGCAACCCACTCCAGTATTCTTGCCTGGAGAATTCCATGGACAGAGGAGCCTGGTGGGCTACAGTCCATGAGATCATAGACACAACTGAAGTGACTTAGCAGGCACAGACGCACATGAAGTATGTCCAGGGGTTGCTGTGGAGAAATGTTGCTAAAGCGTGTTCCACAGAACACTGGTCCCATGCATTACTCCATGAGTGGAAAAATGTTTGATACAATAAGCATATGAAATATTGCATAACGCATCTTCACTTAGAAATGTTTGATCACATTACCATATTAAGGCATATGGTTACTCTAACAGCAAAAAAATCTTCTCCTCTTCTTCATTACTGTTATTACTATCATTACATTTTGTTTTAACCCAATATTTCTCAAATTTTTTTTTTCAATGGAACCACCGTATCTGTAGAATGCATGGAATTGTACATTTTAAAAATATATATGTTTAAATTCATTTCAAACTGATTACATTGTTGTCAGAAAACATGCTCTGTCAGATGTGGAATGTTTGTGTTTTGAGATTTTCTTTTTGGTCTACAACGTGCTCAATTTTTGTAGCTATTCCATCTGCACATGAGAAGAATGTCTATTTCCTCATTGTTGAATTCTGGGAAAAATGTAAATTCCCCCAATGCGGAATGCTTTTGAGCTGCGTTTGTTAACCAGGGTTGAACAGATCTTGTACACCTGTACTAATGTTTCTGCCTTTCTGACATATCAGTAATTGAGAAAGATATGTTGAAATCTTCCACCCTGGAGTAGAGTGTGTCCATTTCTTCTGGTAGTTCTACCTATTATTGCCTTATATATTTTGTAACTCTTTAGGGTAATACAAGTTTAGAATTGTTACACCAATATACAGTCACCATTCTTATTCCTAACAATAGGTTATGTTGTCTGATGTTTTAACAGCTTCTCCAGATAGCTCTAGTATTCGCCTGTATCTTTAATTCATTTGTTTCTAATTTACAGAATCCTCATGCTTTAGGTAAGTCTCATTTAAATAGGCAATTGTAGATTTTGTTTACTTACTGAAACACTCTGTATTTTCAGTGGAAAGTTTATTTTTATCTACTGCGATTATTATGTATGAAGGTTTCTTTTTCCTCTCTCCTCTTCCTTTTCTCCTTCTTCTCCCCTCGCTCACCTTCTTCTTTCATTTTTTTCCCTCTTCCAGTTTGAAAGTGCTACTCTTTATTATGTTTTTAGCAGTAATATTTTAAATTCAGGCTTATGAACTTCACATCTGGAGAATTTATTCTGTGATTTGTTGTTTGGTACTTTCACTCATGGTGGCTTATTTCTTTGCCTTTATGTAACTGATTTTGAATTTATTTTCATCAGCACATAATCTGAGGCAATCCCAGGGATTTCTGTTGGAGATATTTTTGTCCAAAGAGGACCCACTTTGGCAGAGAGCTAAGGGCATCACCACTTGGGACCTTGTACCTTCTCACTCACCACTCCTTCCTGAGTCCCAGGCTTGCTCTGTCTCCCTCCCCAATCTTGCAGAATGAATTTCACTGAAAAGAAGCTGAGAACATGATGGGGAGGTGGGGGGCGGTCGGTTGTTTCATTGACCAAATCTCCCCCAGGGTGTTCAGTGGTTATGTTAGGTTTTCCAAGACTTTGATGGATTTGGTGCTCAGATGACTTTGCATCTTGGCTAAGGCAAGATGAGTGAATTACTGTTTTCCTAAGAAAGTCACACTTTCAAGAAGAGCCTGAAAGAATGGGGGAGAAAAAGCTATATGTATGGTGAAACCTTCTTTATGTGTGATGATGTATTAACAGGATGACTCACAAACTACGTTTTTTCCAGGAATGTTCCTCAAAGAAGCCAATATTCAGTGGAAAGTCTCAACAGTTTCAATGTTGATTTAAAATAAAGATGTTAAACTAAACATTATCTAACCACTCAAGAGGATCTCAAAAATTTATTATAACTCACTTTAATCTGGGAGACAATGTTATGCTCAATGCATATTTAAATTCAATCACAACAGATTTAACAATATGACAAAAGATGAAATAACCTAACGTAATTTCTGTTTATGCTGAGTAGCTTGATCAGTTCAGTTCAGTTCCTCAGTCGTGTCTGACTCTTTGCGATCCCATGAATTGCAGCACGCCAGGCCTCCTTGTCCATCACCAACTCCCAGAGTTCACTCAAACTCACCTCCATCAAGTGGGTGATGCCATCCAGCCATCTCATCTTCTGTCGTCCCCTTCTTCTCCTGCCCGCAATCCCTCCCAGCATCAGAGTCTTTTCCAATGAGTCAACTCTTCGCATGAGGTGGCCAAAGTACTGGAGTTTCAGCTATAGCATCATTTCTTCCAAAGAACACTCAGGACTGATCTCCTTTAGAATGCACGGTTTGGATCTCCTTGCAGTCCAAGGGACTCTCAAGAGTCTTCTCCAACACCACAGTTCAAAAGCATCAATTCTTTGCTGCTCAGCTTTCTTCACAGTCCGACTCTCACATCCATACATGACTACTGAAAAAACCATAGCCTTGACTAGATGGACTTTGTTGGCAAAGTAATGTTTCTGCTTTTGAATATGCTATCTAGGTTGGTCATAACTTTTCTTCCAAGGAGTAAGCGTCTTTTAATTTCATGGCTGCAGTCACCATCTGCAGTGATTTTGGAGCCCAGAAAAATGAAGTCTGACACTGTTTCCACTGTTTCCCTATCTGTTTCCCATGAAGTGATGAGACCAGATGCCATGATCTTCGTTTTCTGAATGTTGAGCTTTAAGCCAACTTTTTAACTCTCCTCTTTCACTCTCATCAAGAGGCTTTTTAGTTCCTCCTCAGTTTCTGACATAAGGGTGGTGTCATCTGCATATCTGAGGTTATTGATATTTCTCCTGGCAATCTTGATTCCAGCTTGTGCTTCTTCCAGTGCAGCGTTTCTCATGATGTACTCTGCACATAAGTTAAATAAGCAGGGTGACAATATACAGCCTTGATGTACTGCTTTTCCTATTTGGAACCAGTCTGTTGCTCCATGTCCAGTTCTAACTGTTGCTTCCTGACCTGCATACAGGTTTCTCAAGAGGCAGGTCAGGTGGTCTGGTATTCCCATCTCTTTCAGAATTTTCCACAGTTTATTGTGATCCACACAGTCAAAGGCTTTGGCATAGTCAATAAAGCAGAAATAGATGTTTTTCTGGAATTCTCTTGCTTTTTCCATGATCCAGCAGATGTTGGCAATTTGATCTCTGGTTCCTCTGCTTTTTCTAAAACCAGCTTGAACATCTGGAAGTTCACGGTTCACGTACTGCTGAAGCCTCGCTTGGAGAATTTTGAGCATTACTTTACTAGCATGTGAGATGAGTGCAATTGTGCAGAGGTCTGAGCATTCTTTGGCATTGCCTTTCTTTGGAATTGGAATGAAAACTGACCTTTTCCAGTCCTGTGGCCACTGCCAAGTTTTCAAAATTTGCTGGCATATTGAGTGCAGCACTTTCACAGCATCATCTTTCAGGATTTGAAAGAGCTCAACTGGAATTCCATCACCTCCACTAGCTTTGTTTGTAGTGATGCTTCCTAAGGCCCACTTGACTTCACAGTCCAAGATATCTGGCTCTAGGTGAGTGATCACACCATCGTGATTATGTGGGTTGTGAAGATCTTTTTTGTACAGTTCTGTGTATTCTTGCCACCTCTTCTTAATATCTTCTGCTTCTGTTAGGCGAATACCATTTCTGTCCATTATTGAGCCCATCTTTGCATGAAATGTTCCCTTGGTACCTCTAATTTTCTGGAAGAAATCTCTAGTCTTTCCCATTCAGTTGTTTTCCTCTATTTCTTTGCATTGATCACTGAAGGTTTTCTTCTCTCTTCATGCTATTCTTTGGAACTCTGCATTCATATGCTTATATCTTTCCTTTTCTCCTTTGCTTTTCACCTCTCTTCTTTTCACAGCTATTTGTAAGGCCTCCCCAGACAGCCATTTTGCTTTTTTGCATTTCTTTTCCCTGGGGATGGTCTTGATCCCTGTCTCCTAATGCCACGATCCTCTGTCCATATTTCATCAGGCACTCTATCAGATCTAGTGTCTTAAATCTATTTCTCACTTCCACTGTATAATCGTAAGGGATTTGATTTAGGTCATACCTGAATGGTCTAGCGGTTTTCCCTACTTTCTTCAATTTAAGTCTGAAATTGGCAATAAGGAGTTCATGATCTGAGCCACAATCAGCTCCTGGTCTTGTTTTTGTTGACTGTATAGAAATTCTCCATCTTTGGCTGCAAAGAATATAATCAATCTGATTTCGGTGTTGACCATCTGGTGATGTCCATGTGTAGAGTCTTCTCTTGTGTTGTTGGAAGAGGGTGTTTGCTATGACCAGTGCATTCTCTTCTCTATTAGTCTTTGCCCTGCTTCATTCTGTATTCCAAGGCTAAATTTGCCTGTTACTCCAGGTGTTTCTTGACTTCCTACTTTTGCATTCCAGTCTCCTATAATGAAAAGGACATCTTTTTTGGGTGTTAGTTCTAAAAGGTCTTGTAGGTCTTCATAAAACCATTCAACTTCAGCTTCTTCAGTGTTACTGGTTGGGGCATAGACTTGGATAACTGTGATATTGAATGGTTTGCCTTGGAGATGAACAGAGATCATTCTGTCATTTTTGAGACTGCATCCAAGTACTGCATTTTGGACTCTTTTGTTGACCATGATGGCTACTCCATTTCTTCTAAGGGATTCCTGCCCACAGTAGTAGATATAATGGTTATCTGGGTTAAATTCACCCATTCCGGTACATTTTAGTTCGCTGATTCCTAGAATGTCAATATTTACTCTTGCCATCTCCTGTTTGACCACTTCCAATTTGCCTTGATTCATGGACCTAACATTCCAGGTTCCTATGCAGTATTGCTTTTTACAGCATCAGATCTTGCTTCTATTACCAGTCACATTCACAACTGGGTATTGTTTTGCTATGGCTCCATCCCTTCATTCTTTCTGGAGTTATTTCCCCATTGATCTCCAGTAGCATATTGGGCACCTACCAACCTGGGGAGTTCCTCTTTCAGTATCCTATAATTTTGCATTTTCATACTGTTCATGGGGTTCTCAAGGCAAGAATACTGAAGTGATTTGCCATTCCCTTCTCCAGTGGACCACATTCTGTCAGATCTCTCCACCATGACATGCCTGACTTGGGTGGCCCCACACGGCATGGCTTAGTTTCACTGAGTTAGACAAGCTGTGGTCCACGTGATCAAATTGGCTAGTTTTCTGTGATTATGGTTTCAGTGTGTCTGCCCTCTGATGCTCTCTCACAACACCTACTGTCTTACTTGGGTTTCTCTTACCTTGGACGTGGGACATCTCTTCAGGGCTGCTCCAGTAAAGTGCAGCCACAGCTCCTTACCTTGGACGAGGGGTATCTCCTCACCACCGCCCCTCCTGACTTTGATAATGGATAAGAAGGACCATTTTTTCCCCCTATTTGAATAATGAACACAGGAGAGATGAGCAATTGAAAAGCAACCTTAACTTTGTCATTTTTGTTAAATTCAAGTGTGTGTTTCTTAATGAATCAAGTTCAGACACGATAGTGGCAAAATCAAATAAACCCACATCACGGATTGAAACCTGTAATCTGATCTCAGCTCTGCCACAGACTTCTCATGTCACTTAGGAAAGTGGCCTCTGTTTCTGGATCCCAGCCTAAGAATGGCAAGATTTTTATGATAAATATGCATTGATTATTACACATATGGAGTGATCAAGATTGATCCAAAACCTTTAATTTTATACCTGATGAAATCCAGACTTTAAAAAGTACAGAGAGTGATTTGTTCAGTTTCTCAGCTAGTGTTAACCAAATCATGCAGTGGTTGAAGATATTTTGTTGAAAGAAAGAAAGGGAGAATGAACAGAGAGAGGGAAGCCCAGCAGCCATCTTGTGATCATGAGACCGAAAGGCAGAGGCTGATGATGACAAAGCATGAAAATAAAAATAGCTTGGATTCTCTGAAGCAGCCTTAATATTCTTGGATGTGTTAGCCTCCATCTTTTCATTACCTCAAACAAATTCACCTAAACCTCTACTAAACAGATTTCATTTATCATATCTAAACAGAATTTCTAACGGATATCTAAAGTCTGCCTTGTGTAGACATGTGTTTGTTATACTGTTTTAAAGATCACTATATGTGGTCAATTAGTATTTTATTTATAGTGTGGAATAACGGTTAGGAGAAAATTGGCATTCCCATGGTGGTACAGTGAATGATCTCAAAATCCTTTTCTCATTTTAACTCTGCTTGAGAATTTTTCCAAGAAAAAAATCTTATCACAGTTAAAACTTATGTATAAATATGTTTATTACAAAACTGCCTAAGTCACTAAATTTTTGGAAACAGTTTAATATGTAAAGATAAGATTGTATGGCGCCTCAGTAGAGTGGAATGGGCTATAGTCATTAAGAATTATGCTTTTCAAAAGAGATTCTTAATGGCAAAGAAAGATGCATGTGTTACATTATTAAGTCAAACATACACAATACAAACTGTAGTTTTAATATGATGACAACTGTTACTAAGCAAATTTGGGTCCGCTTACCCATACCCTGTAGAACCAATCTACTGACACGGGGTTGTGGTGAAGGGAAGTGCAGGGCTTACTGCAGGTCCCAAGCAAGGAGTCCAGAGCTTCAAAGGCCCAAACTCCCCGAAGGCTTTCAGGGACAGATTTTCAAAGACAGGGAGGGAGTTGTATTATGCATCAGTTCGGCTCTGTCACTTAGTCGTGTCCAACTCTTTGCGACCTCATGGGCTGCAGCACACCAGGCTTTCCTGTCCATCACCAACTCCCCAGAGTTTGCTCAAACTCATGTCCGTTGGGTGAGTGATGCCATCCAACCATCATACCCTCTTTCGTTCCCTTATGTATTATGCATAATCAGCTCATAGACATTCTTCTGATTGGTTGCTGGTGAGGTAATTAGGAGTCAACTTTGTCAGCCTTCTAGCTCCAACAAGCCTGGGGGTCTAAGTCCTGGTAGTCAGCATACAGTTAACTTCTTTCATATGGAAGGGGTTTCCCGTATCTGCAAAACAGCTCAGAGGATAATGTTCAGAATATTACCAAGAGCCCTAGAGGAGGAACCAAAGTCCTTGACTTTGTTTAATGGCTCAGCTACTATGATCTTGTCTTGCTTAACTTTTTCTTTCTTTCTGCATTTTCTCACTTCTCTGATTAAATTTACTCTTTGGAACTTGAAGAGGGCTTAGGAGGCTGAAATTTTTCTACAGACAAGAGGCAGGCAGGGAACATGATGGGGCGGGGGGGTGGGGGGGGGTGGTCTGTTCTCGCAAGGCCTCATAGGATTCTGCTCAATTACACAACCACGTTAAAATTCACTAGACAAATCCTGAAAAATATAAAATTCATTGTTATCAGTTGGTGTATATGTGCTTGCTTTATATTTCATCTTTATGTTTTCCTATATTTTGCAAATTGTCTACAATGAGCGCAATTAGAAGGAAAAAGATCATTTTGTCTTTAAGATCGTTTCAATTTCTTCTTCATTTTTTTTTCCTCCGGAAATGCATCTTTAACAAAAACTTTCTAAATTGGTCTTAAACAGGGTAAAATGGGCTGTTTTACAACACATTCAGGACTTCAGAAGGGCACAAACTCTAAGAAGGGCACTAGTTAAGTCCTACAAAACACTCACTATCCAGCCTTGCCTAAATAAGCAAATGTCTTACTAGAGATCACAGCCAGTTTAAGCGCCTGAGCCCAGGTCCCTGTGTAGCCCCCTGAGATGTCAGCATCCCATCTAGTCCCGTCTGCATCCATCTCCCTTGCCTTTTGGTCTTCAGCAGAGCAGCTCTTTAGCATCCATTGCCCTGGGCCTCTATCATGGATCTTGCTCCATCAAGTTCCACCTCCTGACTGTGTAAATAATGATGCTCTCCTTCCTGGTGCCAACTTCTTGGTCAACTGCTTCAAGTAACCCCAGCCTCTCTTACTCTCTCCCTGGGGCATATACTAGCTGTTTCATGCATTTTTCACCAGCACAGAGGGCTTGGGGATGCTCATGGCTCTTGCTGGGATCATATCTAGAAGGCAATTTCACATAAATGCACAGAGAAGCAGCAGGGACTGGATGGTCCCTGTGGTAGTGATGGTGGGGGAAGGGTTTACTGCAGAGCAGAGTCAACCTCAGGGCACTGACATATGGACTTGGACTTGAACTTGACATATGAACTGGGTGTGATGAGAGCTCACCTGCTGTACATTATGTCTGCCTGGTTTATACATGGAAACTGTCTCAGATTTTTCTTCCTCCCTTTGACCTGAAGACAAGAGATGCCACCGCATTTAAAAATACGAAGCCAGGCAATGGTACTTTTACCCCTTAATCGTTTTTGAACTGACAGCTCATCCCTCACTTATTTAAAAGGTTCGGCCCTGACAAGTAAAAGACATTCAATAGTGAGAAACATGTCTAATAACAGGAAATGGAGAGTGACTCATATACCAGGGCCCCTAGGCTGGTTGGCCATAGAAGTCTTAGAAGTATGTTTCAACTTTGTTATTCATTCAAACTGTCACTATTCATCCCTTTTATACCAATTCCAACTCATATGTTTCAGGTTGATTGTTCTGATGCAGAAGGTTGACCAGAACCAATAAGAGGCCTGACTTTGGATTCAAAAGCCTGCTAAGGCTGGCCTTAAACACCATAGTTTTGAGGCTTATTCACAAGTGAAACATACTTGGGGGAGTGACTTATGGAGAAGCACATTTCAGTGGAGATTAGGATTACAGGCTAACTTTAGTTAACTGATTTCAACACATACCAAGTCAATAGACTTTGTAGATGTATCATTCTCAATATTTACGAAAAATAGAAGGGTGATGCAAGCATATTCACTTACCGCAGAGTCTGCCTTTGGCCATGGTTCCTCATCCTGGAAAAGCTGTGGTGAAAAGGTTTCCACAAGGGGTTGGAAGTGGGAAATGTGAGGACTCTGAGAGGTCATGGGATCTCAGAGAGAGTCACCAATCCAAACGGTTCATCAGAGTGCATACAGCCTCCAGTGGGAGCTGTGATTCTTTCCTGTGAATCCTCTCTACCTCTTGGCCCCAAGTCTTCCCAAGAGCCCATCTTCTGATCTAAGACTGGGTAGCACATGCCTGTAACCAAGGAAATAAAGCAGAATTAATTAAACCGCCACTAGAGGAAGTCTTTGTCAAGTGTGAGTCCATAGTTAACAAAACACTACACTCAGTATGGTCCAGCTTGGCTTAGAAAACACTGCACATCAAAATCCTGAGTGATTAGCTCTGGATGGTGATTTCTATGATTTTATATTTATTTATTTGTTTATTTTGATGTAGACCATTTCTAGGGCTTCCCGGTTTGCGCTAGTGGTAAAGAATCTGCCTGTAATGCGGGCGGTTTGATCCCTTGGTTGGGGAGATCCTCTGGATAAGGAAATGGCAACTCACTCCAGTATTCTTGACTTGAGAATCCCATGGAAAGAGGAGCCTTGTGGTCTCAAAGAGTCCATGGGGTCTCAAAGAGTCAGACACAGTTTAGCAACTTAGCAGGCACACACACAGATAGTTCTTAAAGTCTTTATTGAATTCGTCACACTATTGCTTCTGTTTTGGTTTTTTGACTGCAAGGCACGTGGGGCCTTAGCTTCCCGACCAGGGATCCCAGCATTGGCAGGTGAATTCCTAACCACTGGACTGTCTGGAAAGTCCCTCTATGATTTTGAAAATTAATGTGTTTGTTAACTATGTACAATACAAGTAAAGCAGCAAGTTCTTTGAAAAGGAGAAAATCTTATGGAAACTCATATTACCATATGTAAAATAGATAGCCAAAAGGAATTTGCTGTGTGGCTCAGGCAACTCAAACAGGGGCTCTGTATCAACCTAGAGGTGGTGGGATGGGGAGGGAGATGGGAGGGAGGTTCAAAAGGGAGGGGATATATGTATACCTATGGCTGATGTATGTTGAGGTTTGACAGAGAGCAACAAAATTCTGTAAAGCAATTATCCTTCAGTTAGAAAATAAATGAATATTTTTTTAAAAGGAGAAAACCAGGGCTTCCCTGGTGACTCAGTGGTAAAGAATCTCCCTTCCAGTGCAGGGGACATGAGTTCGATCCCTGGTCCAGAAGATCCCACAAGCTGCGGAGAAACTAAGCCTGCACCACAGCTGTTGCACCTGTGCCCCAGAGCCCACGCTCTGCAGCAAGGGAAGCCCCTGCAATGAGAAGCCCGTGCACTGTGGCTAGAAAAGAGCCCCTGATCCTTGCAACTAGAGAGAAGCCCGTGCAGCAACGAAGACCCAGCACAGCCACAGATGAGTAAATACATGAAGTCGTAGAAAAGGGGACAACCAAAAGGGAAGAGAATGCTTCCAGACCGCCACTATCGACTTCCGCGCCAGAGCACACGCACGTCCCAAGCAGCTGGCTGGATGCCCTAAACGATCAAAAGCTCTCCCAGTTCCAGAATTGCATTTGTTCAGAAGGACAAAGGTGGCTCTCATCCCATCTGCAATGATCTGCCTCGGCTTGGCTTCAGTTCTGTCTCAGGGCAATAGTGGGGAAAGCAGAGGTCTACAGCAGAGAGGAGGAGGAAAGAGGGAAACACCAGAAGTCTTGGGGGGGGGGGCATCCAGCGACCATCTGACACCCCTAAGTGATCACAGAGATGTGAGAGCTGCTATGTCACAGGTGAAGGGGTGATGCCAGCTTGGTGGCCATGAGCCTGCCATCTCTCACGCCGACAGGCAGCTCTGCACTGCCACGGCCAGTGTGTGCGCCAGGGGTGGCCCATCAGACCGTGCAGAGAAATGGGCACCATGGGGAAGCTTTCTGTGAAATCCTGGCTCCATCAAAGAGCCAAGGATGAAGCTCTGAGTCCAGGGTCACCCCCAGCTTTCCAGGCCCTGAGCTGACTGGCAATGTCCACTTTTTCTTCATCCCCGCTGCCTGCCCCCTCCGCCTTCCTTGGACTGACCTGCAGCTCTTTCTTGAAGGACTTTGTCAGCAATCTCTGGCAGAGTCTAGCTGAGTGCCTACCAGTCTGTAAGTCGAGGCTGGTCAAGCAAAGAACTTGGTCTGACAAATTGGGTAAGGATCCTCAAGCCAAGATAACTCAGCACCATATCAGAAAGAGAGACTAGTGGGTCCTGGCAGACCCAGGAGGCCTGCCTTCCTCTGAAGTAATATTTCTTCAAAAGGAAGAAAAAGAACAAGCATAGAAAAAACATGATTTGTGCTGTCAATCAGATTCAAGAAACATAACACTTAATAAATTAGAAGAAATCTCTCTTAAAAGTGCTAAAACACAAAACAAGGAAAGATGGTGTGAAATGGGCAGCCTGATTCCGAACCGGAGCTTGAGCATCGCCGTGGAAAGTGAACTGGACTGGCTCCCTTGCGAGGTGCGGCACTGTGGCAATAACAGTCCACTTACTTCACTGTAATCTGTGATACACAGATGTCTGCTTGCTTTTGAAAGGAGAGCATAGTGTGCAGTGATGAGCAAGGTAACTTCTGTTTGGTACTTCTGAACTTCAGAGAAGCCTCTCCCAGCCCTCATCTCTCAATCAGTGGTTCCCCCCAGGAAAATGTCAATATGTGGCTACCTTATTTCCTTTGATTCCTTCCTGTGCCCGTCACCCACCTAGCACACCCCCTGTGCAGGAAGAGGTTGGATGAAGAAATCGCTGTGGGGTGAGTGGATCCCGTGTTGCTTCGGCTCATCCCCTACTCACTGGCATCACTCGGGTGGACTTCCACCCTCCTTTCAACATCACCTTGCCCTTGACACTCATTATTCTCTTTTGAACACACATCTGTATTCCAGGGGGGTGTCCCAGGTGGCACTAGTGGTAAAGAACCCACCTGCTAATGCAGGAGACCTAAGAGAGCCTGGGTCAGGAAGACCCCCTGGAGGAGGGCCTGGCAACCCACTCCAGTATTCTTTTCTGTAGAATCCCATGGACAGAGGAACCTGGAGGGCTACAGTCCACGGGATCGCAAAGAGTTGGACACGATGGAAGCGACTTAGCACTCACTCATGCAATGTTCTGGGAGGAGAGAGGGCGGGGAGGGAGCAGCAGAATTCCTAAGTCACACGTTCAGAGAGTTGAAATGAACTTGCAACAGGATCTGTATTCCCAAGGGATGGCCAGGTGTGGACAGACAGACCAGCCTGGTCATAGCACTGGGTTAGGGAAGACAAGCAGCCCTCCCCTAGCGCCTCCAACCTCCCCTCCTCTCCCAGCCCTGGGGAACCACATCCTGCCGAGAAAAAAAAAAAAAAATCCCATTGTTTTAGTCTAGCCTCATTCTTGGCAGATGAACATGTGAAAATAGACGTGTCAGTCACTTTCACGATTTCCAGGGTGGCTGCCAAGTTAGCAGCAGGACCGCGTGTGGGAACGACGCGGTAAGCAAGCACCTGCTAGCCCCATTAACGTCCCGTGTGGGGGCTGCAGCTCTGCCAACTCATCCGAAGACTTTATCTGTTTGTATTATAATGCGTGAAATTCATGTTTTCATTGTGAAAGGGAAAAAAGAACACAGATAAGCCCCCTCGATTTTATGGTTTCTGTATTCTTCTGAATGTGCATGTCTAATGGCAGGAATATATGATGGACTCGGTGACACATTTCAGCCTCACAGTTCAAGCCTGTGCTCATCAATCTTCACCAAAGCAGACACCTCGGCCAATCTGATTGTCATCCTCCTCTCTGCCCATCAGGTTTTGAATCAGTAAAAAGCTTGAGTGGGGATTTGCTACTATCATCTCCATTTTACAGATGAAAACTCTGAGGCCCCAAGAGGATTTTGCTGGGGTTTTGAAGCCTGTAAGTAGGGGGGTCAGAGTTAGAGCGCAGGCAGTTTGTACCAGGGGCCTGTACTGTTAACTCTGCCTTGCTGAGATGGTTCACATGCCATCCCAGGCATTCAAGGATAAATTGATTAGCAGAAATGAAGAAACAAACAAAAGAAACAGGATGCCCATTTAAATTTGAATTTCACATGGACAACTAATTTTTTTGGTTATAACCATGTCCTGCGAAATCTTGTGGACATATTTTTGCTTTAACATTCTTGTTGTTTATCTGAAGTTCAGATTTAACTGGGCATCCTATATTTTGTCCAGCAGCCCTAAGAGAGAGGGTTGGTAGTGGATTGTCAGTTTCAGGGCCCAGAAGTCTGGTGGTTCAGCTTGCCAGAGTGGGAGATGGGGCTCAGTCAGGAGGTTCATCTCATCCTGACCCTGGTTTGGACCCCTAGAGAGACACTGGTGGGAGGGAAAGTGCTCATGGCCACTACATAGGTGGGCTTGTACGCACACGTGTGCACACACACACACACACACACACACACACATCCTGGGTCCTCTGCCTGGGATGCCAATGCATCAGTAGCAAGCTCCATGACTGGTAGGGTTTCAGCCCTCTACTGTGGACAAAGGAATCAAAATCAAGTTAGGGGACTTTGGAGAACCCAGGCTGCTTATATAGCCCATCCTCCAAGATTATATATTATGCTTTAATTTAATTTAATTTTTTTTAAATTTTCTTTTTTTGGCTGCACTGCATGGTATGTGTGATCTTAGTATCCCAACCAGGGATCAAAGCCATGTCCCCTGCTGGGGAAGCACAGTCTTAACCACTGGGCCACCAGGAAACTCCCCTAGAGCCCATGCCCTAAATTGGGACCTAGCATACTTCCTTCACAGGCATATTTATCTCTTAACATAAAGCATTTCTCAGAAGTCAGTGGTTTGTTCTCTCTTGTCCTGTCAACATTGTATTTGCAGAAATGCCCCACAGATTTTGGGAGGTGGCTAATTTTTAACTCCATTCTGCAATCAGGGCATGTAGTGTCTGCATGTTGGAGAAGACTCAGGAGTCCGTTGTACTGCAAGGAGATCCAACCAGTCCATTCTGAAGGAGATTAGCCCTGGGATTTCTTTGGAAAGAATGATGCTAAAGCTGAAACTCCAGTACTTTGTCCACCTCATGCGAAGAGTTGACTCATTGGAAAACGCTCTGATGCTGGGAGGGATTAGGGGCAGGAGGAGAAGGGGACGACAGAGGATGAGATGGCTGGATGACATCACTGACTTGATGGACGTGAGTCTGAGTGAACTCCGGGAGTTGGTGACGGACAGGGAGGTCTAGCGTGCTATGATTCATGGGGTCGCGAAGAGTCAGATACGACTGAGTGACTGAACTGAACTGAACTGATGGACACACAGACAGAGGGATACAGAAGGATGCTTGTTTCAAAAACGACTCAAGGCAACTTATGTAGTGGTGGTTAAGTGAGAATCAGGGCCTGCCATCTTGCTCAGAAACGTCATGTCGTGTGTCATCAACTAGACTGTAAGATTCTTAAACACAAGGACAGATGTCAGTCATCTAATGCCCAGTTTAGAGCCTTGTGTATGCATTTATTTATTTTTCCATTAGTTGATTTGTGAAATCTGGTTAAGCAAATACTGTTGGGTCAAAATAATTTATACTGCCCTAGGCAATGGTATTCCTCAGCCAATTAGCTAGATGATTAATAACTATAACACGTAATTGAATCCGAAGTCCCTTTTCACCATTCCCCAAACAGATGAGGTTTCATTGTTTATTGTTATCGATGGAAAAAAATTGAGTTACCTTGGCTAAATAAAAGAGGCTACAGATGGCATTGCCCCGTAACTACACAAAGGAGCCTGTTATATATGTTCACTGCAAGCCAATTGTTCTCTTTCATATTTGGTGGAGAAACATTTATTGAAAACATTAAAGCGAACATCCACAAAGTAGCAATTTATACTTAACAGTAAAATTTGGTTTGGAGCACAGTCAGGATCCTGGGTCTGCTTGGGGCTTGGTAGAAATGTATTTGAGGCTAACATATGTACTTCTAGAACTTTCAAAGATACACTGAGTGAAAGAAAGATTAGGACATGACTATCAAGCAGCTGCAAAGTCAAAATGATTAGATTTGCCAGAGCGTACAATATAAAAAATATATATATATAGCAAATGTAAACCAGGATTGTCTTCATGGTTAAATGTTAACAATTTTTCTGAGAGAGCTTTGGACTTAACCGGTTTAGCAGTTAATTATCGATACTCAGAAGAAAGACTTGTTTGAACAAAGAATCCAGAGTCACTCATTCAAAACAGAAGCATTGATAGAAATTGCATTAGCAGTGCTGGAGCTGCTCAAGTAGGGTGGCCTGGTGACCCCGGCCAAAGTCAAAGGGGAAAACTGGGTCCACAGAATTTGGTGCCAAACACCATCAGGAGTGGCCCTTACAGTGCAAATCAGAGAAACCTCTCTATGCCAGACTATTTGGACGGACACTTGAGAAGCCATGATGTTTCTTGCTGAGGTGAGGAGACTCTGAAAGCAAAGCAAACATCCCTGTTAGAAGCAACGCCAGCCCACCAGCCATAGACCACGTGGGGATTGGAGGAGAGGAACGTTGGCCCAGGTGCTGAGGTTTGTTCCTAGTCTGGTCGTACCGTATGTGGATATTGCTGACCTTCAATTATACTGGGCAAAGAACTCTGGGTTCAGTAGGGGTGCGTGTGTGTGTATAAAATATCATATACATACACACATACATATTTAGGCTAGATAGGCACAGATATTCATCTGTGATAAAATTCATTTGGAAAAAGTCATCTTTATCTGAGTTGAGCCAAGAGACACAGAGCTTGCCCACTTGAAGTTCAGAAGACCAAACGGGATGGGGTGCGGGGCACACTTACTCTCACCTGGGGCAGGTTGGGGTCTGGGCAGAGGAATCCCATGACTCCTGAGATGGCTGCATATCAGTGATGGAGAGGACAGTCTGTATTCCCATCGAGGTGAAGATCCGGTTCTCTGCGACCTGGTTTCCTGGATAACTGCTTTTCCGTAGAGTCCTAGTCACGTCCTGTGAGACTGGGGGCCTCTCTATGATACTGGGGGGCTGTGTGGCTTGGATTGGCTGCCCTCATGGGTTTCTTTGTCATTGACTCAATGTCCCAGCAATCTTGAGGTGATACCCCTGCATTCTGCCCTGCTGAAACTTGAATGAAATGTCACTTCTCTCTGGTCACACGTGTGTTAGTTGGTCAGCCGTGTCCAACTCTTTGTGACCCCAGGGACTGTAGCCCACCAGGCTCCTCTGTCCATGGGATTCTCCAGGCAAGAATGCTGACGTGGTTTGCCATTTCCTTCTCCACTTGGGTCACATAAAGGTGATTAATTTGACCTGTAGACACATACCTGGGGATGGATACAGCCTCTGCAGTCAGCAGGACCTGGGTTCAAATCCCTGCTCATCCACTTATAGGCTGGAGAGCCCAGAATCTTAGTTTCATTGGTGGTAAAGATGCAAATAATAGCAATGCCAACACCATAGAGTTTTACATGGATTCAATGGGATGCTCCTATATGAAATGTGCAACACTGTGTCTGGCACAAAAAACGTTGCCACTGTTATCCTGCGGTGAGTCTATGGGTGACTCACTGGGGGAAGAAAACAGAGAAGGTCCATTACCTCTGGGCTCAGAACATTCTGACATCAATTTTGAAAAATCAGTCAATAAACCAAATATCTGTTGAGCTCAGCATGCACCAAGCATGATTCAAGGAGTTGGGCCAGATAGTCAGCACCCCGCTTTCTAAAAGCTTGTATGCTAATACAGAAGAGAAAAGGAAAGAAAAAAAGAGAAAAAGAAGGAAGGGAAAGGAAGAGAAATTTAATCTATGTAGAGGTACCAATTCTAGGGCACTGTAACAAGAATATTTTCTGCAAATATGCTCTATTAACCAAGGAACTTATGGTTTCTCTGGTGGCTCAGACAGTAAAGAATCTGCCTGAAATGCAGAGACCCGGGCTCCATTCCTGGGTAGGGAAGATCCCTTGGAGAAGGAAATGGCAACCCACTTCAGTATTCTTGCCTGGAGAATCCATGGACAGAGGAACCTGGCAGGCTACAGTCCATGCGGTCACAAAGAGGCAGATAGAACTTAGCGACTGAACACAGCACACTCAACCAAGCAACTTAGGTTCCAATTTGTCAGACATCATCAGCTTGTGAGGGTCTGTGAGATTTCTCACCATTGCAGCTGGACACACGGAGGCAGTGTCTTTAGACCCTGACTAGGTAAGGGGGGCACCAGGAAGGGTTTGCTGTGTTTGAAAAACAATCTAACACCCACAAGAGTTTTTCAACTGCAGGAAGTTCTGACTGCCTTCAGCTAGGAGGGTTGATGTAAGGATGTCTCTCAATGGGGAAGAGAGAGCTTGAGCAAGGAGAGAGCAGCTCTGAGGTCTCTCTCTTCCCAAGGCTTGCTGGGGCACGTCGTGAGGAGTGTGTGTGGGAGGCGCCTCCTGACAAGAAGGGTACCTGGCCCTGGCCAAGCACACTCACTCCTGGGATCTCAGTGACTCACCTGCAGGTCTGTGAGTCATAGGATGTGAAACAGAGGGGAGATGGAGGGCAGGGGTCTGGAGAGACAGAGGGCGGGAGCAAAGAGAGAGAGGGTTACATTTTGTCTTTCCATTTTCATCAGGCAACTTTCCAGTGACCAGGATGGGGTACCAAGTGGCTTTCCCTAGAGCTCTGAAGGCACTGAGATAGAAATTCACATGACAAGGCACATTTCAGCCTGTCGTTTGCAACTTGTGGTAAGTGGTCTTGGTCATTGATTCATGGCAAAAAGTGTCTACACATCAGGGAAGTTGTAGTTTCCAGCAAAAGGAAAGGAGCTGTTTGGCAAAAACTTCACGCTCTTCAGAGAGATGTAATTCACCCAGAACCATCCTTACTAGCAGCCAGTGCAATGTGTTGAAACAAGTCCTGGGCTCGGAGTCCGAACATGCAGAGGTTGGACCTACCTCAAAGCTTTATCTGGAACAGGAGCAAGTCGCACATCCCTTCCCTTCTGGAAATACCCCGAGGACCAGCTGACAGAGGTTCTCTGAAATCCACAGGGCACAATAGGAGGGTGAAGGGACCATTGTGTCCGAGATGTTGTAACCTCCGCTGTTGGCACTTTGGTAGGAGCACCTGAGTAGCTCCATAACAGGGACCACAACACCGTGGCTATTTGGGGCTGACTCAGTGTTAGGGCTTTATTTATGTCCCAAATGACAGGTTCAGATAAAAAGGTAAAGCTGGGCCTTTTGATCAGAATAAAATGAATATATTTGACTGCTAATTACATCTTCTGCATTATGTAAGGTGCTGGGCTGTGTCCTCTGGGGGAGCAGAAACAGGTCTGGTGGTCAAGGAACTCAGGACTTTGTAAGGACTGTAATTTACACCTACTAATGTCTCTAACAAAGAAATGTGACCCGGTTCACTCAGGGCATCACAATCAGGGGATAAAAACTATCACAAGAGGGGTACCTCTAAGTTGTGAGATCTCTGCCCTTGCAACTTTCTCCCACTTGGCTCCGGTAGCCTCCTGGGTTCAGGAAATATGGCCCCTGGTCTCCTTGTGGAGATCCACCACCATTCTCCTCTCCCAATGGGGTCCCAGGGATGTCTCCACTGCAGCTCTCCTCCCAGTGCCCCTGAGACACCTCCATAGAGCCCTGCCTGCCTTGGGTAGTCAGATCATCATTTCCTATGGGAAACACTTCCTCCTCTGCTACAACCAGCTCACTGCCATGTGACTACCCATTTATATTCCTGATCCATTCCACTGGCCTCTTGATTAGTCTGTGGGAGGGCTCAGGGGTTCTCCCCAAGGCCAATCCATCCTTGCAGGTACTGAGGTGTGCTCCGGGCAACCAGGCTGGGATGATAGTAGGCAATGCCAACAGTGGCCAGGTCTGTGGCTGTGTAAGTGTGAACCCACTGCACATGAAGGGAACAAGCTCAGAGCAGAGAAGGAAGAGGCAGGGAGCAAAGCCACACCTGAGGGTGTCATCTCCACCCTGGGATCTGGGTTCCCAGAGGCCAACTCTGCCCTGGCCTTCCATGATGTCAGTCAGTTCAGTTCAGTCACTCAATCGTGTCCAACTCTTTGTGACCCCATGGACTGCAGCATGCCAGGCCTTCTTGTCCATCACCAACTCCCAGAGCTTGCTCAAACTCCATTGAGTTGGTGATGCCATCCTATCATCTCATCCTCTGTCATCTCCTTCTCCTCCTGCCTTCAGTCTTTCCAGGATGTGTGAGCCAATATATCCTCCTTCCTGACTTAGGTGGATTCAAGGTCACATTCTTCCGTTTGCCAACGTGGTCCCTGCCGCTGTCAGATGGCCTGCACATCCTCCCTGGAGCTGCCAACACTGATGCCCAGGCCTCTGAGATCTTATCCAGTCCCTGGGGCTGGTCTTCCCCTACAAGGTCAACCCCAGTGCTGATATTTCTATGGATTCTGGTGCCCAGATGGCTGGTGTCTTCAAGTTCATTGTCACTGACCTCCTGCTGGCCTTGGTTTTGTTCCCTCTGGGTAAGTTCTTATCAAGAGGTGCATGGTCTCCTGGGTAAATTGATCCCTGAAAATTTCATCCCAGGCATCCTACAGACATGTCCAGGCTTGGCTGAGTTCCAAATGAAGTGATTTAGGCTCAAGAAGGGGATCCTGGTGTTGAAAGAGGACACAAAGGAAGGGTGATGGCAGTTAGAGGAGAATGAAGGTAATTTCTGTGTACGGGAATCCAGATCGTGCTTCATGGAGAAAGTGGCTTTTGGAATAAATCTGAAGGAAAGAGAAGATCCTACATGTAAAGCATGAAGAAAGGAAGTGAGGGCAATATTCTAGCCCCCTAGAGAAAGGGCGTGATGGATGATCCAGAAGTGTTACCTACAGCTCTGGAGCAGAAGCCCTGGAAAGCCACTGGGAGGGTTTGGGTGTGCTGCATGGGCACTGGAGAGCCAACAGAGGCTTTAGAGGAGGATGAGACTATCAGAGCTCTGTTTCAAGCAGGCGTGTGGGGTTTCTGGTTGCAACTTCACCTGAGTCTACTTCCAGCTGGACTCCTTTCCTCCATTGCTAGTCTGTGCATCCCAAGCCAACCAGCTCAGCCCAAGCCAAGTCCGGAGAGCAGCCCAGCAAAGACGATTTACACATGGGAACTCAACATTGCTCCACTTCCTCCTGTAGCACCGGCTGGATCCAGAACACGAGTCAACTTTGGTTGGGTGATGGGGATGGGCAGATGCAGAGGAATGGGGCCCAGAGCTGGCATGTTTCTTTTTTTTTTAGTTGGAGGACAATTGCTTTGCAATATTGTGTTGGTCTCTGCCATACATCAATGTGCATCAGTTATAATTATATATATATATGTATATGTATATATGTATGTATGTATATCCCTTCCCTCTTAAGCCACCCTCCTCCACCATTCCATCTCTCTAATTCATCACAGAGCACCAGACTGGGATCCCTGTGTCATACAGCAGCTTTCTGCTAGTTATCTATTTCACCCACTGTGTTTAGTCGCTCAGTCGTGTCCAGCTCTCATAGGGTATATATGGGCTTCCTTGATGGCTCAGCAGTAAAGAATCCGCTTGCAATGCAAGAGATGCATGTTCATTTATTGGGGCAGGAAGAGCCCCTGGAGAAGGAAATGACAACCCATTCCAGTATTCTTGCTTGGGAAATCCCACGGACAGAGGAGCCTGGAGGGCTACAGTCCCTGGGGTCACAGCGCTGGACCTGACTTAGCAACCAAGCCAGCCAACCAGTGTGCGCATGTCACGCTATTTTCTCAGCTCGCCCCAGCCTCTTCTTCCCCGCTTTGTCCACAAGCCCATCCTCTACCTCTGAGCCTCGCTGGCGCAGCCGAGGCAACATGCTCAGAGTGACCGCCCATTGAAAGGAGCCATCAGCGACAGTGCTCAAAATTCCCGCCCTCAGGGCCTGACTCTACTGGCGGCTCTTCCCACTTCTGTCCTGTCCTTCAGTGTTCCCCTCACTGGCTCTTCCCAATCAGCATTTACATGTGCTTAGTTCTTTCTAGTCTCAAGGAGACTCCCCTCCTGACTGAACACTCCTCTCCATCTGCTTCCGCCATGCTCCTTCCCTTTCTGTCTTAAAAGGGTCATCTATACCCATTGACTCTACTTCCTCACCATCCTGTTATTTAGAAAATGGTCATAAGAATACTACCTATCAAAATAATGTAATTCAGCCAAAGTCATCCCTAGAGATAAATTCATCATCTTCCACATGTTGATTAATTTAAAAATGCATTAAACGCTACACATGCAACTTAAGAAGTGAGAGCCTGGTAAAAGCAGAACAGAGAGGTTAATATAGAAAATAAAAAAGTAGAATTGGGGAATATCTCTAAATGGTGCTTCTTTAAAAAAAATCAACAGAGTAGGAAAACCATTATTCATTATAACAAAGAATAAATGAAAGAAGAATGTCTGGTGGTTATTAAGCTTTTTTGTCATTCTTTTTTTTAAATTAAATAATTTATTCTTTTGGAGGCTAATTACTTTACAATATTGTATTGTATTGTATTGGTTTTGCCATACATTGACATGAACACATACATGTGTTCCCCATTCTGAACCTCCCCTCCCACCTCCCTCCCATCCCTCTGGGTCATCCCAGTGCACCAGCCCCAAGTATCCTGTCTCATGCATTGAACCTGGACTGGAGGTCCATTTCACATATGATAATATACATGTTTCTATGCCATTCTCCCAAACCATCCCACCCTTGCCCTTTCCCACAGAATCCAAAAGACTGTTCTATACATCTGTGTCTCTTTTGCTGTCTCTCATACAGGGTTGTTGTTACCATCTTTCTAAATTCCATATATATACTTTAGTATACTGTATTGGTGTTTTTCTTTCTGACTTACTTCATTCCATATAATAGGCTCCAGTTTCATCCACCTCATTAGAACTGATTCAAATTTATTCTTTTTAATGGCTGAGTAATACTCCATTATGTATATGTACCACAGCTTTCTTATCCATTCATCTGCTGATGGACATCTAGGTTGCTTCTATGTCCTGGCTATTCTAAACGGTGCTGTGATGAACATTGGGGTACACGTGTCTCTTTCAATTCTGGTTTCCTCAGTGTGTATGCCCAACAGTGGGATTGCTGGGTCATATGGCAGTTCTATTTCCAGAATAAATGAAAGGAAAATATCTGGTGGTTATGAATCTTTCTTGTCATTCTTAATTATTTTATAAAATATTACTTAAGTCTTGCATGATACTACTTCATCAGGAATGCAATGTTTATTTTAAAAATTTATTCATTCATTCTTTCTATCCGAGAACAAACAGAGAACGGGGCTTGCACAAAGTTGGAGCTTGGAAATCAAGATTTCAAGCAAAGGAGCACCTCCAACTACTATAGAGGGTGTCTGTGTGTTTAGTTGCTCAGTCGCGTCTGACTCTCGACCCTGTGGACTGTAGCCTCCCAGGCTCCTCTGTCCATGGGATTCTCCAGGCAAGACTCTGGAGTGGGTTGCCACGCCCTCCTCCAGAGGATCTTCCCAATCCAGGGATTGAACCCAGGTCTCCCACATTGCAAGTGGGTCCTTTACTGTCTGAGCCACCAGGGAAGTCCAAGAGTACTGGAGTGGGTAGCCTATTCCTTCTCCAGGGGATCTTCCTGACCCAGGAATTGAACCAGGGTCTCCTCCATTGCAGGTGAATTCTTTACCAGCTGAGCTATCGAAGAAGCCAACTATGGGGTGCCATTGCCTTCTCCGACTACAGAGGGTAGTAAGTCTTAAATAAAGACATTTTGCTTGAATGAGATGAGTACAGGTAGACAGTCTGTCTGTGCAGGGTGACCCCCTCTAAGATATCAAGACATAGGTATCTACCAACCCCCTAGAGCAAGCAGAGGTACTCAAATTGCAGCTCTCTCTAAGAGCCTAGAATGGGGCTAGAGTCCCAGCGAAAGTCATTTCATCAAGAAGAAGACTAGTGAATGTAATCTTTAAATAAAATCTGCAAAATTATTTTCTAAAGAACACAAATTTAAACCTCAGTTAAAAATGTATAAGAATAACCATTTGTACAAGGTTTTACCACTACTGGCTATTATCAGGTTTTAATTTTTTTTAATATAAGGTAGAAAAATAATTCCTTCCCGATTTTTAAATTTTCGTTTTCCTCATTAGCAGAGTTGAGCATCTTTTTCTACTGCATTACCTCTCTGTACAATTTCTGTTAATTATTTGCTTGTATTCTTTTGGTTGAGCTGTTTATCTTTGTCTAATAGGAAATCTTTACCTATTGAAAACATTTGCTCTTCAGTTCAGTCACCCAGTCGTGTCCGACTCTTTGTGATCTCATGAACCACAGCACACCAGGCCTCCCTGTCCATCACCAACTCCCAGAGTCCACCCAAACCCATGGACATCCAACCATCTCATCCTCTGTCGTCCCTTTCTCCTCCTCCCTTCAATCTTTCCCAGCCTCACGGTCTTTTCCAATGAGTCAGCTCTTTGCATCAGGTGACCAAAGTATTGGAGTTTCAACTTCAACGTCAGTCCTTCCAATGAACACCCAGGACTGATCTCCTTTAGGATAGACTAGTTGGACCTCCTTGCAGTCCAAGGGATTCTCAAGAGTCCTCCAACATCACAGTTCAAAAGCATCAATTCTTTGGCACTCAGCTTTCTTTATAGCCCAATTCTCACACCCATACATGACTACTGGAAAAACCATAGCCTTGACTAGATGAACCATTGTTGACAAAGTAATGTCTCTGCTTTTGAATATGCTGTCTAGGCTGGTCATAACTTTCCTTCCAAGGAGCAAGCATCTTTTAATTTCATGGCTGCAATCACCATCTGCAGTGATTTTGGAGCTCAGAAAAATAAAGTCAGTCTCTGTTTCCACTGTTTCCCCGTCTATTTCCCATGAAGTGATGGGACTGGATGCCATGATCTTCGTTTTCTGAGTGTTGAGCTTTAAGCCAAATTTTTCATTCTCCTCTTTCACTTTCATTGAGAGTCTCTTTAGTTCTTTTTCACTTTCTGCCATAAGGGTGGTGTCATCTGCATATCTGAAGTTATTGATATTTCTCCCAGTAACCTTGATTCCAGCTTGTGCTTCTTCTAGCCCAGCGTTTCTCATGATGTACTCTGCATATAAGTTAAATAAGCAGAGTGACAATATAGAGCCTTGTTGTACTCCTTTTCCTATTTGGAACCAGTCTGTTGTTCCATGTCCAGTTCTAACTGTTGCTTCCTGACCTGCATATAGGTTTCTCAAGAGGCAGGTTAGGTGGTCTGGTATTCCCATCTCTTTCATAATTTTCCACAGTTTCTTGTGATCCACACAGTTAAAGGCTTTGGCATAGTTGATAAAGCAGAAATATTGCATTTGCTCTTAAATGTACTGAAATGATCAGTTTGTCATTTGCCTTTCACTTTGTATGTTTGTATGTGTGATATGCACAGAATTAATTTTCATGAAATGAAGTATGTTCTTGTTACTATGTGTGGTTTATAAGCTTTCTCCTTGTAAAGGCTGGCTTTCCACCCTGTTCCTATCTTTACACCTCACTCCTCCTTGGTTAGGAAAAGAAAATTTTTATATTTTCTGGTAATATTTAAATAGTTTTTATGTCATTTGGATCTCTAATCCACATGGAAATTACTTTGTATGTTGTCTGAGGAGGATATCAAGTATATTTTTGGAAATAGTTAATTACAATGATATTTATTTGAGTTTATACTTCCATTAGTATTTTAAAAATCTACATTTTCTTGATATTAAGTTCCTATATATTAGATTTTTTATGTATTCTCTTCCATTTAATGTCTATTCTTAGGGTATCAACCACACTATTTTGAATAGGCTAATGGAAGACCATATGCTCTGACTCCATAATGACACTGCAGAGCATCCATACTATGGAAATAATAGTGCAAATAATGTTCCAGGATGTTCAGTTTGTATTGCTAGAAAATAATTGGTGAAAATAGGGGGAAAGCTGGAAAAACACTTTCATTGTAGCAAAATAGAATGATGGAATAAATCACTGTAGAGTTGAATAGAGGAACTCTTGGAAGCCATTGGAGAAGGCAATGGCACCCCACTCCAGTACTCTTGCCTGGAAAATCCCATGGATGGAGGAGCCTGGAAGGCTGCAGTCCTTGGGGTCTCAAAGAGTCAGACATGACTGAGCGACTTCACTTTCCCTGTTCACTTTCATGCATCGGAGAAGGAAATGGCAACCTACTCCAGTTTTCTTGCCTGGAGATTCCCAGGGACGGTGGAGCCTGGTGGGCTGCCATCTATGGGGTCGCACAGAGTCGGACACGACTGAAGTGACTTAGCAGCAGCAGCAGCAGGAAGCCATTAAAAATGAAGCAGATATATATACTAATCTAGAAATATGTCCATGAGAGTGTTGTTTAAAAAATTATATTTGTATACATAAGAGTTCACACACACACACACACACACACACACACACACACACTGTTTTATATGAATTAGTCTGCCAATCAATGTAAGTAGCTCTAAATCAACTAGGAGGAATTCAGGAAGGCTATCCTTGTAAAGAATAGCTATGTACTAGATGACAGACTGGAGGAGCTGAGTGGTTTTTCTTATATTTCTTACTTTCTATAACTAAATATGAAAGCAAGAAGGGGTAAAATTGGTGGTCTTCAAAACAAAAGAATAAACCAGAAGTAGATGAAGATGGAATCGGGCTGGGTGAACAGAGCCAAAAGGGTAAATGCTGCTAAACCCTATGACAGTCATGGGGGCCACCATCCCTCTTCCTACCCCATCGGAGGTGTAGCACTCATAACACTCCCCACCCTGGGCTCTCAGGAATCAAGCGTGGTTTCCCAAGTTGGCCTGGAATATGAGCCACTATAGACCCTCAGTCACAGCCGAGTCCAGAAGGGCCTCAGCCTGTCATCAGCAAAATAGAGGGACCCCCATGGGCAGTGGCACGTGGAACGGGCACCACGTGAAACAGAACCTGTTCCCTCCTTAAGCTGCACACGCACATCCCCGCCCCCCAAGATCCCGAAGCTTCCTTCCAGCTCCTGCTTTCAAGTCTCCAAGCATCCTGAACTCTAAGCATAAGCAGATTTGGGTTGTTTATGAATGTCCGCAATTCTGGGCCTGAAACCACACATATTTTCTTGGAGGAATTAAAAAACATGAAAATTTTAAAAGAATCCTTTTTTCTTATATGCTTTCATGTCACATATTATCGCATGAAAAACCTAGAGTTTTCAACAACAGAAGTTTCTTTCTTGGAATTTTTTTTTTCCCTCTCAAAGACTATCTTTAAATATCTCATAGCAGCACAAAAACAGAAAAATAAACCCACACACTCAGCAATTATGGCTCTCCATCTTCTGGAAGAAAATGAAAATAAAACAATAGATGAAGCTGTGTCTTCCCCAGTAGAGCCCAGATGAGAGAGGTGTCGAGTGTTATCGTCATAGCAGTGAACATTTTGCTTCTCAAAGAATCAGACTTGCTGGCTGTCTTATGAGCAGGGAGCACTGCTAGGTCAGGGATTCTGTCTGTTCAGGGCAACACTGTTACCCCAGCTTCCCTGGAGGCTCTGACTATAAAGACTCTGCCTGCAATGCAGGAGATTCTGGTTCAGTCCCTGGGTCGGGATGATCCCCTGGAGAAGGGCATGGCTATGCACTCCAGTATTCTTACCCGGAAAATCCCACGGACAATTCCACGGACAGAGGAGTCTGATGGGCTACAGTCCATGGGATCGCAGAGTTGGACACGACTGAGAGGCTAACACTGTACCGCAGCATGATATGTGATCATGACATATTTCAGTCTCCTCAGTGTATTTATGTATCTTTGATTCTTTCGCAATAAGAATGTATTCATGTATTGCATGGAGAAGGCAATGGCAACCCACTCCAGTGTTCTTGCCTGGAGAATCCCAGGGATGGCAGAGCCTGGTGGGCTGTCATCTATGGGGTTGCACAGAGTCGGACACGACTGAAGCGACTTAGCATGTTGCATGCGTGCATGCTCAGTTATGTCCAACTTTTTGCAACCCTATGGACTGTAGCCCGTCAGGCTCCTGTCTCCATGGGGACTCTCCAGGCAAGAATACTGGAGTGGGTTCCATGCCCTCCTCCAAGGGATCTCCCCGACCCAGGGATTGAACCTGAGTCTCCCGCATCTCCTGCACTGCAGGCGGATTCTTTATGCACTGAGACCCCTGGGAAGCCCATTCATGTATTACTCGTGTATAATTTAAAAAGTAGTTTCTTCCCCCTAAATCAAAATCTATTTTCAACACACCCAGGCCAACTGGGCTGTTCGACATTGTTGGGTAAAACACATTGTCACCCCAAGGTCAAATATACATCGGCCCAGTAAACTGTGGTCGATTATGTAAGTGCTTAAAGAGAGGGTAATTACACTAGCAGAGAAGATTGAAATATGCCTCTAGATAGGTTACAAATACAGCTACTGAAATTTAATACAGAGCCCTTCCAGGCCCCAGCAGCCTCTGCTCTGTGTGATCAAAGATCCCTACATGGTTGGTGCCATGTGCCTGAGAAATGAAGGAATGGTGAGTGAACAGGGACACTGGAGGTAAACCCCAGAAAAGGGCAACTATCAAAGAAATTGTATGGTTAATTAGCCCAAGGAGAATCAGACTTTGTTTTCCCGTGGCGCTTTGCCTGAATCTCATGTTCAAAAGTTCAGTGCTTACAAAACTACTGTTAACTTTGTGAAGCCATCTACAGCACCAGGCATAGACTATATCTATTATTCCCCTCACCTTTTGATGGTTAAGTTTCATTTCCATAGCATGATGACAGCAATTCAGAGTAGTGCGGAGGTCTCCTAGTCACTCAGTCATGACAGAAATTTACCAGTTTTATTTTTCTGAATTTTCACATTAAGTTGCATGCTTAGTCGCTTCAGTCATGTCCAACTCTCTGCGACCATACAAACCATGGCCTGCCAGGCTCCTCTGTCTATGGGATTCTCCAGGCAAGAATACTGGAGTGGGTTGCCCCTTCCTTCTCCATCCACATTAAGCTATTATTAATCACATAAATATATTTTATGAAGTAGCCTAGCCATGGATTTTATCTGAATATAAAATGATCTGGGCACTTCCTTGGTGGTGCAGTGAATAAGAGTCTGCCTGCCAGTGCAGAGGACATGGGCTCAATCCCTGGTCCAGGAAGATTCCACTTGTCTCAGAGCAGCTAAGCCCATGTGCCACAGCTACTAAAGCCCACGCGTGACAGCTTTCACTGAAGCCCAAGGGTCTAGAGTTTGTTCTCCAAAACAAGAGGAGCCACCACAAGGAGAAGCCCGTGAACTGCAAGGAAGAGTAGCCCCTTTTTGCCGCAACTAGAGAAAGCTCTCTTGCACCAGTGAAGATCCAGTGCGACCAAAAATAATAATAAATAAATAAAATAACTTTGGGTCCTGCTTTGTGTTTATTTCCTAAAATTGTTTGATATTAATTTTTCCATACTTATATACATATTTTTAAACTGCTGTTATTGTTGTTTTGGGTCCAGAGTTTATTTTATATTTAATCATCTATTTCTCTTGCATAGATTTCTTGTAGAAATCTAGTTAATGAATTTTTCAAAATATAATACAGATCATGCTTTTTTGATAAGAGAACCGAAACATTTTTTTGGCATAGTATTTTGCTAGATCTTATATATCTTCTTGTTTCACCCTCTCATTTCTTTCTCTCTTTTGTTATAAACACTGGGTTTTATTTCCTTTAACTTCTTCAGAAATTGGAGGTTTAAAATATGAGTTCAGCTTTTACTAGTTTTAATGCTACAATTTCTTGAAAAGTCTTGAACCTATGTTTAATTATTTCCATGCTAAAAAAAAATCAAGTGTGTTTTATTTTTTATTGGAGATGAAGATTACCAATTGATTTATTATTCCAACATCATCCAATCTTCTGCAATTTTATCTGAGATTGTAAACCATATTCCATCATTATTTTTTATTATTAGTTTTCATATTAGTCTCATTTATTATTTGTTATGATTTCAAACTCATGTGCAAATTTAAATTATTGTGATTATTTGTAGGTTTAACTAATTTTAATCCTTATCACCTACTCAATTTCTTTCAACAAAACTTAATCATTCTTAAATATGGTTCTGTATATGAAATCTCAAGAATATTTATAAATTATTATGTTATAAGGAGTTATGATCTTGTATTACAAGGGAAGTTATGCATTAAAAATGCTTTTCAGCTTCTTGCTTGCAAATATCAATTATAAATTCTTTAAATAAAAAATTGCTTGGGGCTACATTTTATTGCTTTTTTTCAAAGCAAATTAATTTTCATAGGTTGAACTTCTAAAGAAGTTTGTGATCAATCTCGTTTTCAATTCTTTGAAGGTAACACATTACACATTTGGAGTTATTTTTTATCTTCTGGAAAACTTATCTTTATAGAGTATGACTGTTTTAAAAATATAATTCAGGAGATTCACTGGTGGCCCAGTGGTTAGGACTCCATGCTTTAGCTGCAGAGGGCATGGGTTCAATCCCCGGGGGTGGGGGACTAAGATCCCAAGAGCTGCACGGCTCAGCCAAACAGGGGAAATGCAATTCAGATCAGGGTCAATATGGCCAGATTTTAATTATGTTTGCTAAAAGTTTGGCCACATTGTTTTTTTTTACGTTGAAGTCTCCATTTCCCTGCAGAAGGAAATGGTAAGCCACTCCAGTATACTTGCCTGGAAAATCTCATGGACAGAGGAGGAGCCTGGCAGGCTACAGTCCATGGGGTCACAAAGAGTTGGACATAACTGAGTGACTGAGCACTTATTAGATCTGAAAGTTGTTTTTTTCAAAGTTCTTTCCTATGTTCAGACATTGTTTCTGCATTATTTTCGCTTTTGGGAGAATATTGTTAGATAGTTGGATTTTTTTTTCCATTAAATTCTCTCACATTTGTTATCTATCATCTTTTAACTTCCCTATCCCTCATTCTATGTTCTGAGGCTATGTCTCAAGATTTTGCTTCATGTGAATAGATATGATTTTTTATAGGGAAAGCTGCTCATTGTCTTTGAAGTAAGTTTTTGTTAAGCTACCAAGCTTTGATTCACGTGCAGGTCCAATACCTATCTTTTTATCATCATTGTACAGGATTAATGTAAAAGTCAAATTTTCTTTAAATTTCTTTTAAATAAACATATGTATGCTAAGAGGATGTCCTTTCCTTTGAGAGCTTTGCAGGTGCTACACAGTCACTGTGACTCAGCTTTATCCCAGGCCCCTGATTAAATCACTCCCCACGTTCATACCTGCAGGTGAACTACAGAATGGCGGCACCAGGCCCTCCTGGTCTATGATCACGGCCCCAGTCCTAAATGATGTGGTGATTGCAGGTTCTCAGTTCCATGTTTCACAATTAATACTTAAAGTGCAGGTTTCACAGACTGTGTTTCCTCCAGCTATTTGTGCTTCTATTTTTGCCTGTGCGCACGAAGAGGACGCTGAAATGCGGATGGGGAAATACTTGTATGACTTCTACCTGCGCTCACAGCTCCCATGAAGGGGGCTGGCACACTGTTCAGTTCTTCCTGCTCTTTCCTCCTTTACTTAGAAAGCATTTTTCTGTTGTCCAGGCACTAGAAACATCTTGCTGTCCCCAACTGCTATATCGAGGGTTAAAACCCTTTGCCCTTCAGCACTGATTCCAGAGAAATGAAAATGTAACTGAATATGCGTGAAGATGAGATGGTTGGATGGCATCACCAATTCAATGGTCATGAGTTTGAGCAAACTCTGGGAGACAGTGAAGGACAGGGAAGCCTGGCATGCTGGAGTCTATGGGGTCGCAGAGTCAGACACGACTTAGTGACGGAACAACAGCAACTGCACATGAGTGTCCACAGCAGCTTTATTCAAAATAGCAAGAGACTGCACAACCCAAATGCCCTTTGAAGAGCAGATGATCAAACACCCCAAGACACCCACACAGTGGAACACTGCTCAGCCATGGAAAGGAAAGAACAACTGATACATTGGACTTCTCAGGTGGCTCAGATGGTTAAGAGTCCACTTGCTGAAACGAGAGTTCAATCCCTGGGTCAGGAAGATCCCCTGGAGAAGAGAATGTCAAATTCACTGCAGTATTCTTGCCTGGAGAATTTCATGCACAGAGTAGTCTGGCAGGCTGCAGTCCATGGGGTCGCAAGAGACGGACACACACGACTGAGTAACGGAACAACAATTGATATGTTGACAACCTGGATAAGTCTCCAGAGAATGTAGCTGAGTATCTTTTTATGACATAAAATGCTCATTTTGCTTACTTGGTTCCTGGTGGAAGGTTGCTGACCACAGGCCTCCTTGAGACCACTGACCAGCGAGCCAGGGACAGTACAAGCCCAGGAGGCGACCTGGGCTCGTGTTCACAACGTGCAGGTTCCTTCTTGCTGCTGCCTTGGCCTCGGGACTAGGGTAGGGTGAGCGAGGTGCCAGATTTAGGGAGGCAGTCAGTCCCTGGCCCAAGAGCAAGCACCTTCTTAAAAGTGGTGCCCCAGGGGCCTCACGCCCCCTCCCCGGTCCCAGTCCCGTTTGTTAGCACGTGTTCCCGTGCCCAGAGACACAGTGAAGCCAAACAAGCTGAATTGTCTGAGTCTGGAGCAGAGAAAGGTTTACTGCAGGACCCTGCAAGAGACAGGAGGCTCCTGCCCCTCAAACCTCAAACTCCCCTAAGGGTTTCAGCAAAGCCTTTTAAAAGACAGCTGGGGAGGAGCAGGGGTCATGGGGTAGGTGACTAGCTGGTGCACGGTTCTTTGACTGACCGATGGTGAGGCAACAGGGCAGGGTCACAGGGGTGAATATTATGAGTCCTTAGGCGCCAGGAAGCCTGGGGCTACGTGCTCAGGGTCATCAAGGAGTTAACACTTGCCATTGGGGTGGGTGTGTCACTCAGTTGTGTCTGACTCTTTGTGACCCCCTGGACTGTAGCCTGCCAGGCACCTTTGTCCATGGGATTTCCCAGGTAAGGATACTGGAGTGGGTTGCCATGTCTTTCTCCAGGGGTTCTTCCCAACCAGGGATCAAACCCAGGTCTCCTGCATTGCAGGGGCATTCTTTACCACTGAGCCACCAGGGAAGCTCCCCCACCCCAGCAACAGACAGACACCCCAAAGGCGGCTGTGACCATCTGCCTCTGCTGGGCTCTGCTAGACCCAGTCCCCTCCACAGTTCTGGGGAGCCTTATCTCCCCCGTGAGTCTGGCTGGGTGTGTGATTCACAGACTTCACTCAAAGTGATGCGTGACTTGGAGGTCAAGTCTGGACAGAGAATGCAAGTTCTCCCTTGCTCGCTGGACCACCCCTCAGAGCCCAGGTGGTGGAGGTCTAGACTGTCCTTGGCTCTAGGGTCACAAGTTACCTGGTCAGGAGCAGGTGTCTTCCCAATTGCCCTGCAGGAGACAGAGCGACTGAGGAGCCTCTCACGGGTGTTTCCTCTTTCTATGTGGAGGCACCCACATCTCACGGCACCTTGGTCAGGTCAGGTGATGCTCAAAATATTTGTAGAATGAATAAATGAATTTTCACTTCATTCATGTTAATTTATGAAAAGACTTACTCTTTGATAATTTTTCTTTTTCAGAAATGACCAGCTATTCTACATATATTTTTCCTACAACTAAAGCCTAGAATTACTTGATCACATTTCAAAAATTCTGTTGGGCTACAGATTGGATCATATCTAACATAAATGAGTATGAGAATAATAAACAGCTTTTATAATGATGGGTTTGGTCTGGATCTCTTCCCAGGTGGCTCAGTGATAAAGAATCCACCTGCCAATGCAGAAGCTGCCGGTTTGATCCCTGGGTCAGGAAGATCCCCTGGAGGCGGGCATGGCAACCCACTCTAGTACTCTTGCTTGGGAAATCCCAGAGACAGAGGAGACAGGTGGGCTACAGTCCATGGGGTCATAAAAGAGTTGGGCATGATTTGGTGACTAAACAACAACAAAACAAGGGGTTTTGTCTGTATCTCTTTGTATCGTATTTTTCTTTTTAATACTCATCAGCAGAATTTATATGTGGTTGTTTTCACATGTCTTGCACATTTCTCTGATTTATCTTATTCCTAATTATTCTGCTTCTTTTGCTACTGTGCCTAGAATTATCTTCTTAATATTTTCTGCTGAGATTCTGAGCTCAGTGTAAGCTATTGACTTTTGTGCCTATAAGTGTTGCTTGAAATAAGCACATCCAGGAGCTGTAATTACAACACACCTTTATTCTTGTCTCTCCTTGCCCTTTAATATCCATTTAGTGGGGGAAGTTTTCCCTTTGCCTGTGAATAAAAACCTGCATGTTACGTGCTCACTCTTCTGTGAAGACAGCCCTGTGGCTGCCTTTAGTCACAAAACATAGTATTAATCCAGAATTTAAAGCAACCAGTCACCTGGAATAGCCAAATCAACTTGACTTAGAGGTAATATCCCCTCATGTAAGAAGGATGAACTCTGGGTGGGTTTTCTGTTCTGCCATGGGCTGGCTTTGTTCTCTGCCTTGTGGGCATTTAAGGTTGGCCCTCTCCTGACTATTTTTCCTGAGTTCCCTTGACCAGGGCAACTCTACTGTCAACTTAAAAAATAGTCACAGTCTAAAAATTGAGAGCTATGTTTTATTTGGTGGGAATCTTTTGGACTTCAAGCCCAAGAGATCACATCTCAGTAGCCCTGAGAGAGCTGCTCTGAGGAAGTGAGTGGAGGAGCCAGGTTATATATAAGTTTTACAAAAAAAGAACAGGGAGTCTTAACATCAAAAGATTATTGTTTAAAGAAATCCAGATATTCCAAGTTGAAGAATTTAGTGCTTTTCTATGTATGAGAAGATGCAAGAGTCTGGGCTCACTGAAATCATTCCTTTCATATGCATCTCAGCTATCCTGGGTCAGAATCCTGCATTTTTTCACAACCTGAGCTCCCTTGGGGCTCACCGTAGACAGTGGCTGCAATCTTCTGGGTGCTAGACGGGCAGGTATTTTTCTCCTTCCTCTTGGGGCTCACCAGCTCACATTGGAGGGCTGAAGACACTGATGACTCTGACATTCTTGTTCTCTGATGTAGCAGCAAATACTCTATTTCTCTCTCCTCTCTTACTGGTAGTCACTTGTATCTGTTGTTCAGTTGCTAAGTCGTGTCCAATTCCTTGCAACCCCATGGACTGCAGCACACCAGGTGTCCCTGTTCCTCACCATCTCTTGGAGTTCACCCCAAGTTCACGTTCATTGAGTTGGTTCATGTCCACTTGTATCTAGGAAGCCGGTATCTTCCCAGTTTCCTGCTATTGGGGTCCTTGCACCCCTCTGTGTACCCTGTCAGGCAGGACTCACGCTGACTCTCACTCATAGCCAAGTGAGGCCATTTCTCATGCATAGACATACCTACGCATTCTTGGCTTCTCCACAGCCTAGAAATGAAGTTGACTGCACTGCAGCAGCTGCTCTTAGAGCAGAGAGGCAGCCTGTGTCTTACCATTCAGTCCACAGTCCCATGGGTCCCCCAGCTGCAGTGGTCTCATAAATAGAGCCCGTGGGTAGTCTGGATGAAACCCCCCTCTCTGCTTGAGGTGAGGGCTCAGGCCCTCCTCCACCTCCTCTCTCTTGGTGAGGGAGGGAGAAGCAAAGCACACAGTAGGGTTTTCTCCAAAACCTTCACACATAGCCTGACCCCTCCACACTCTCACCACTCCTTCATTTGGATATTGGTCCCAGAAATCATGGAGTTCTTTCTCAAGGATCGACTATTATGGATTATTATGTTTTTTTTTTTTTTTTTTTGTGGCACTGAGCTTGCCTGGTGGCTCAGTCCATAAAGAATCCAAGCAAATGGCAACCCACTCCAATATTCTTGCCTGGGAAATCCCAAGGACAGAGGAGCCTGGTGGGCTACAATCCATGAGGTTGCAAAGAGTCAGACATAACTTAGCAACTAAACCACCACCACCATATACTGCTTCTTGGTGACTCTGTCATAATTTTGATTTTCACATCCTTTGCTTGTTCTAGTTTTGCATTTTGCATAATTTTTATAACCAGTAGTGGAGTTGGAAGTGAGGCAGGCAGCATATCTAATGACCGAGGTACAAGAAACACCAATTTGGCCTCAGAACTCAGAAGGATCCAGAGAATAACATCTGAGTGGGCATCAGAAAGACATTAGATAAGCCCGAAAATGCTGTATGCCACTGTCATAAGCTCGGGGACATACAGTCACACCTCCAGATTTTGAAATCATGCGGCAAAGGGGACAGCTCTCTGGAAAAGACACCATAAACAAGATTAATAACCACACATGGACGAGAAGAAAATGTTCACAAGACATATGGCAGATAAGTTAATAGCTCACATAGAAAGAATGCTTTCTTTAATGAACAGAAATGAAAATAAACTCAACTCTGAAAATGGGGCAAATTATATACATGAAGTTTCAGGCCGGGTGCAATCAGAAACTATTCTAGATATTTCAAGCCTAGGGAATGTAAGATGGCTGCAAAGGTTTTGGAAGGGCTGGGAGAACAAATAAGAAGGGGGAAGGAAGTGATGAGAAAAGGAAGGCGGGGTGAAGACCAGAGGTCAGAGGCTGAAGCCTGCCTGCTGCTCCTACTCCAGGGCTGTTTGAAACTCTGATGGGTGGATCCTGGACCCACCAGAGATGCTGCCTGGACCAGACGGAGACGTCCAAGGCCGCTGCCTGGATCAGTGGAATGTGGAATCACCCACTTTTCCACCAGCTCAGCAGCAAAAGCATCTGTCAACTCTGGGTCTTTACAGTCAGCTGCAGAGACCTTCCCTCCCGCATCCTCCTGATCTGCTTCCAGCATCTCCCAGTGGCTGAATCCAACAGAAAACTGGTCAACGAGGAGCTGGAAAGCAGATTTTCCAAAATCCCAGAGCAGACGGGAGAAGAGCAAACGTCAGGCTGCACAGTGCAGGTGAACAACCAGCACGAGGAAAAGTGGGCGTGAAAAGTGGGTATGTGAAGATGTTCCCCTCCCCACTGGCTGTGAAAGTGAAAAGAAAATGTTAGTCATTCAGTCGTGTTCAATTCTTTGTGATCCCATGGACTGTAGCCCACCAGGCTCCTCTGTCCATGGGATTCTCCAGGCAAGAATACTGGAGTGGGTTGCCAGTCCCTTCTCCAGGGGATCTTCCTGACCCAGGGATGGAACCCGGGTCTTTCGAACTGCAGGTAGATTCTCTACCACCTGAGCCAATGGTACAAATAAAAACAACCCAACAGTCAAATTCTCAACCATAGACCTGCAAAATCTGAAAATATTGATAGCAGCCAATGCTGATGAGGTCTTTCCTGGTGGCTCAGATGGTAAAGAATCTGCCCCTGCAGGAGACCCGGGTTCAATCCCTGGGTTGGGAAGATCCCCTGGAGAAGGGAAAGGCTACCCATGCCAGGGTTCTGATAAGGATGTGAGGAGATGCAAAGCCATTTTTACATACTCACTTAGTGGAATTGTGTCTGTTTTTGTGAAATAAATGAGAGTTTAGTTGTTTGCCTTTTTCTCTGGATCTCAGGTGAACAGCTTTGGACTAATATTAATCTTTTATTCAGACGATGAGATGTTTTCATCATTGGTTTAAGAATAGTCTATTTGTAATTAGTTATTTTACTATCTTAATTTATTACTATCATTTTTGTTATACAGACTGGCTAGGAACACAGTGTTAAATAGAAATGATGACAGAGCATCCTTGGTTCATATTTTTCAACTAAAAAAATGCTTTTAACATTCCTCCATCAAGGAAGATGTTTGTCCTACTTTTCTTATAGATACAGTTTACCATTCAAGGAAATTCCGTTCCCAAATTTTGAACTTTTTCAAAATTGTGATTGGGCATTTTCTTTTATCACATTTTTTTTTTTTTCTGAATTTACTGAGCTTATTATATTGTTTTTCTCTTTTGACCGATTAATGCAGTAAATTTCATATCATCAAACAATCCTTGCACAACTGGCACAAATGCAAAATGTGTCACACCATCTTTATATATACTTGGGGCTCTGTTTTCTAATATTTTATATCTATATGCATGAATTACATAGGACCAAATAGTTCCTTTCTGTGATGCCGTGGCATTGTATTATATCAAGGTTATGAGTTCATATAATGAGTTTGAAAGTAATCCCCCTTTTCTCTTGTCTGACAGAATTCGTTTAAAATTAAAAAGATTTGTTCCTTAAAAGCCTGGTAGAAATAGCTTATGGCCACATGAGACTAATGTGTTAAAGTTTTAAATATGCAAGGCTTTTGACACAGCAATTCCAATGTTAGTCATCTAGTCTTTCGATGTGAAAAGCACGTTATACGAAGTTTTGTGTGTAAGGATACATATTTCAGCATTTATTTCAAGAGAAAACAAATGGAAACAGCCTATGAGTGGTGAAGGGGTTAAATACAGAGTATTCAATCACATACTGTAAGACAGCTACTGTAAAAGATTCACTCAGTTCTCTGCTTACATCTGATATGATACCCAAGTATACTGTCAAGGAAAACAAGTGACTTCGCTACAAAGAAAAGAGGAAAAGAAAGACAAGGTGGTTATCTGACCTGCATAATGTTCCTCTGTGTTTATCTGAGCAAAGAATATTAACATATGTACCATTTTTGCCCAGGTTGGATAGAGTAGCGTACCTAAGACTGGCCTCTGGAGCCAAATATTAATGTGGAAGCCCAGCTCTGGCTGTGGGACCTTGTGCAACTTACTAAGCTCTCTGAACCTCAGTTTCTTTGCCTGTGAAACAGGAGTAAGGGTAGCATCTAACTCGGATGGTAGGGTAGCATTTACTCATTCTGCTGAGTAAATGAATGATGCTATATTCCTGGTAGAAAAGAAGCATTCCATGAGTGATAGTACTCATTATTATTGAATTATTAATTATTTAAGTAATATTATTCCAGTTATTTATTATTCAAGAATGTATTATCATTTAAGCATTATTATTTTCAAAGATTGGTAGAGGAGATAGTGGGCAATTAACTATTTTTAGATACCTTACCGCAGTTTTTGAATAATTTCAATGAATATAATTTATGCATATAAATGAAAAAAAAATGGAAAGAAAGGGGCCACCAACTGTACGAAGTCTGAGACAAGTATGAAAGGATGAGCTTTCCGGGAGCAGCTGTGTTTCCAGGCAGACAGATAAATCTGCGGTAGCTTTGATGTTTCTCAAAACACAGTATTAAAATGAGTCACAGCCTCTCCCTGGTCTTTTATCGTTCCTACACTGGAGTCTGTATCATCCCTACCAAAAATTATCCGTGAAGACAGGCCCACTTCCTGGCACAGGAATTAGGAGCCCTAATGAAAACGAGCATTTTCATTTCCCAAAAGCTCGACTGGGGAATTTAAGCCCTGAGCCACCGTGCCTAACTCCAGGTCGACCTGGCCTTTATGGACACAGCAACTGGAGTCAGATCCTCCTGGTCCTACCACCCCCACGTTTCACCTGGCAAACCTCAGTTTGGAGAATCACTTCTTCCCCACAGGGGCTGCTGTGAAGATTTCAGATGAATATATGCACAGGTCTGAGCAGAATGCCTGCACAGGGGACTGCCCCAAATGTGGTAGAGATGGGGGTGGCCGATTCCTCAGATGCAAATGATAGATCCGGCTAAATAATAACGTAAAACTTTCATAGCTCGAAAACACTTTACTTCAGAGGAAAAGACAAAGTAGAAAAAATGACTCAACAAGGCACTGGTACAGGTCAGCCCAGATGGAAATATGCTGACAAATAGATACTAATGGGAGAAAACACCATTGGCAGATAAAAGCGAAAGAGAAAGGGCTCATTGCCACTCTCCAAACATCCCAACTGGGGGACTTTCCCCCAAACTGACTGATCTCCCGGCAGCCTCTTCCTTCACTTTCTCCTAAGAGGAGGGTGCGTATGTGCTCAGGCCACTCAGTCGGGTCCACCTCCAGGACTCTTCTGTCCGTGGGATTCCCCAGGCAAGAATACCGGAGCGGCTTGCCATTTCCTCCTCCAGGGGATCTTCCCAACCCAGGGATTGAACCCCAGTCTCCTGGGGCTCCTGCATTGGCAGGTGGATTCTTTACCACTGAGTCACTTGTGGAGCCCCTCCTAAGAGAAGAGGCCTTTTCAGAAAAGTAAGTAGGGATGCTCATTCATCGATTCCACTTCCCTTCCAAGAGCCAGATGCCGGCAAGGGTGGCCCTCCTCTGCTCCCCCAAGCTGAGACTCATGAGAAAGTACCCACATCAGGGAGGGTCTGTCCTTGCCAACTGTCCGCCCTGCACCACTCCAGATGCAGTGGAAGGATACAAAGAAAAGATTCAGAGAAAGGATGATGCTGAATTCTTACTTTAGTTCATAGGCATTTTGGCGCTCACATGAAGCTGCGTCCTCCGTCTTCATCTTTATTAGGAACAGAGTGATGTTTCAGCCCCTCCGTCCCTCTTTGGTCTGACTTCTGAAATTCTTGGACCAAAGGCAGGGGAAAGAACTGTCATCCCCTTCAGGGATTTCAGCCATCCCCATGGTGAAGATGCTAACTTGACTGATGATCAGACAAGTGCACATTGAAACAGAAGTGAAAGGCCACGGCCACGTGACCGCTTGATCCAGAGTGAGCGGGAGAAGTGGGAGAGGTCACACCTGCAGAAGTGAGGGTTCAGCTGGGCAGGACTGTCAGGAGCCTTCAAGCTGTTGGGACCCTGTGATTGGTGCTTTCACTTTGGGGATTCTACCGCAAGGACAGAAATTCACTGACAAGCTATTATCTATAGCATTGTCCCCAAAAGTAAACTTCAAAGCAATCAGGATATCCAGCAAGGGAGATTTGTTGTTCAGTTGCCAAGTTGAGACTCCACAGACTGCAGCACACCAGGCTTCCCTGTCCCTCACCATCTTCCGGAATTTGCCCAAGTTCATATTCATTGCATTGGTGACACTCTCCAGCCATCACATCCTCTGTCGCCCTCTTCTCCTTCTGCCTTCAATCCTTCCCAGCATCAGGGTTGATTTTTTTCCAGTGAGTCGGTTGTTCACAACAGGCGGCCAAAGTATTGGAGCTTCAACTTCAATATCAGTCTATCCAAAGAATATTCAGGGTTGATTTCCTTTAGGATTGACTGATTTGATCTCCTTGCAATCCAAGGGACTGTCAAGAGTCTTCTCCAGCACCACAGTACAATATACATCATGGACCAGTCACAGAATGGAATGTGGTAAAGCCATAAAATGTTTTGTAACACACCTGCAGTGTAATGCTAAGCAACAAAATAAATTACAAGATGATTTGTAAAGTGTCAATATAATTATATACTTAAGATTTGGAAGAAAATAATGCAAGCTATCAGGCTTCCCTGGTGGCTCAGAAGGTAAAGAATCTGCCTGCAATGCAAGAGACCCGGGTTTAATCCCTGGGTTGTGAAGATCCCCCGGAGAAGGGAATGGCAATCCACATCAGTATACTTGCTTGCAGAATCCCATGGACAGAGGAGCCTGGAGGGCTACACTCCATGGGGTCACAAAGAGTCAGACACAACTGAGCAACTAAGCACACACACAATATAAACTATAATGGGATTTATATCGTGGGGGCTGGATTACAGGTGATGTTTATTTTTGCTTCTGTGTTTTTCTACATTCTCTGCATTCTCCATAAACATACTCTTTTAATAAAAAAGGAAAATCATGAGCTGGTCTAAAATTAGTCTGGTATGGAATGTAGGATAATAAAGGGCTGAAGAAACACAGAAGATAGAACAGCTGGCCAGGGTTGGTGGCCAGGGAGAAAGACATGTGAACACAAAAAGAGGCAAGTGTTCCAAAAAGGAACTGGTTCAGAAAAAAACACACAGAGATGTCCACGGAGCAGCTGTGTGGGAGGATTTGAGCGCTGGCACCTTTGGGGACAGAACGGTGCCCAGAGGTTCAGACACTAGCGCCCTGTCGCTGTGATCAGGGTCCGTGGGTTAGAATGTCTCTTTGACTTTCACCCCACTTCTCTCCCACATGGCCTGAGTCAGGTGCCCACCCTGACCTGCTCCTTTCATCCTTCTGGGAGCTGAAGAATTGATGCTTTTGAACTGTGGTGTTGGAGAAGACTCTTGAGAGTCTCTTGGACTGCAAGGAGGTCCAACCAGTCCATCCTAAAGGAAATCAGTCCTGAAAATTCATTGGAAGGACTGATGCTAAAGCTGAAACTCCAATACTTTGACTACCTGATGCAAAGAGCTGACTCATTGGAAAAGACCCTGATGCTGGGAAAGATTGAAGGCGAGAGGAGAAGGGGACGACAGAGGATGAGATGGCTGGACGGCATCACCGACTCGATGGACATGAGTTTGAGTAAGCTCTGGGAGTTGGTGATGGACAGAGAGGCCTGGCGTGCTGCAGTCCATGGAAAGAGTTGGACACCACTGAGCGACTGGACTGAACTGAACTGAGCCCCAGAACGGAAGTTTCCAGTCTGGCCAGAAGGGAGCGCTGTGGTGCAGGCCGGGCACCTGGAACCAGACTCTTCTGTTCAAGTTCTTCGTCTGTCGCTGCCTGTAACTTGCGAAATACACTTGGAGTATGGGGGGACCATGAGCCCCGCGTCTCAGGGATTAAGTAAAACAGATATCCACAAATGTCTGTAACCTGAAAAAGGTCTGCGAATCTGAGGGTCACTAATCCTTTGGAGCTTACTTTCTACATTTAAACGCCTCGCAGCGGCTCTGACTTGCCCCAGGCTTGCACCACCGGCAGAGGTGTTGCCATCCGCCTGCGAGTGTGCACCGCGACCTCTGCCCGTGTGCTCCTTCTGGGCGCCGGGCCTGTTAGTGCAAAGGGCTGCTGGACGTCGCTCCTGACGTGGTTTGACCCCCGGGGTGGGACCCTGGATCCCCAGCCCAGTGTGCATGGGCTCAGTGGTTATCATCTTGGACCCATCACAGCTCCCACCAAGACTAGATGCCCAAGGAGCCCTCTCTCTCCGGGAAGGGCCTTGCTGTCGGCTGGCTGCACTCCACCTGCTTTCATTCTCACTGCCGACCCAACCAAGTGACGGGGCCTCGTGTCGCTCCCGATCTTCACCCTGACTCTGGCTCACAGCCTCTCTGTACGGTTGTGCGGTCTGTGCACTGCACCCGCCTAGGCGGTGCTGCTTATACTACAGTCTGTAAGGAACAAGCCTAGGCCTGAACAGTTATGAACAGCAGGCCTGCCCCGTTGTAGGGATTAGCTGTGATTCAGGCCTGCTGGCCCTGGCTGGTTCACAAAGGTTCCTGCCTGTTCTAGCTGCAAGAGGGGCAGGCCTCAGAATCTCTGAACCTCAGTTTCCTCAGTTGTAAAGGGAGGAGCTGGATTGGCTGATGTCCAGGCTCATTTAGCTAGACATGCCAAACTGTACTACTTAGCTGTTCTTGGTAGCTCAGCTGGTAAAAAATCTGCCTGCGATGCAGGTAACCCCGGTTCAATTCCTGGGTCAGGAAGATCCCCTGGAGAAGGGATAGGCTACCCCTCCAGTATTCTTGGGCTTCCCTGGTGGCTCAGCTGGTGAAGAATCTGTCTGCAACACAGGAGACCTGGGTTGGGGAGATCCCCTGGAGGAGGCCATGGCAACCCACTCCAGTATTCTTGCCTGGAGAATCCCTCTGGACAGAGGAGCCTGGCGGGCTACAGTCTGTGGGGTTGCAAAGAGACACAACTGAGCAACTAAGCACAGCACAGCACCCCAGTAGGTGTGGATTCTGGGGAGTGCCCTTGATGCTACCAGACGTGTCTGTGCTCAGGCTTGGGGTCCAACATCCTGGTTCTGCCCTCGTCCAGAGGCAATCTTTTCTCTCTCTCTCTCTCTTTTTTTTTTTTTTTTTTCATTTTTTGACTGCACCCCAAGGCACATGGGATCTTAGTTCCCTGACCAGGGATCGAACCCACCCTCCATCCCTCTGCCGTGCATTGGAAGCTTGGAGTCTTAACTGTTGGACCACCAGCGAAGTCCCCAAATGCAGTCTCCATCCTGCTGTTGCTCTCTGTCCCGCTCCAGCACTGCCCTTCCCACTCACAGGAAGAGGGAGGCTTTGAGGATGACCGAGGAGGTTCTAGAATGCCCAACCAGACTGAATCAGAAAACCCATGAAGAGGATTAGTGGGTGTTACCGCTAGAAATCTGTGTTAGGACCACAGAGTGGCTGTTTGCTCTTGTCAAGGTGCTTTCTGGGCTCATAGGTCAGAAGGTGAAGCTCTTTGGGGCAGGTGGCCTATTGGTGCCCTGCAGTCACACATGGGACCTGCCTCGCCAACCCCACCAAGATGCTGACTATCTAAGGTCAACTGTGAAGCCAGGCACACTGCCATCTAGCAGATACTAAGCCCCAGACAGTTTAGGAGGAAGTGGAGTCAGAGCGTGGACACTCTTCAAAGTCATGGGACTCTGGTTGGGACCCCAAACCCAGCCGCTCCCAGTTAGGAGCCCCTGGGCTCCTAGGTGCCCATAGTTGCTTTGTGGGGCCCTTTAGGTGGGGCCACCCTTCAGTGCCTTGCACATAGAGCTGGAGGGTGGCCCACAGAGCTGGGTGGGCAAGCATAGTCAGGTCAGGGAAGTCCATGTGCACCATATTTCATATTTACCCAGAGCTGCTCTGGACGGCAGGGACATTAAGCAAGAGAGTAATATTTTAGAGAGAGTTCTGGCTGACCACAGAGTTGGACAAGGGCCAAATGGGCACTCAGGGAGCACAGTCTGGGAGGCTGTGCAGTGGTTCCAAAGATGGATGGGTGACTAATAGAGACAAAAGACAGGTCATGGGGCAACAAGAAACGATCCAGCCAGCCAGCATGTGCAGAGCGCCTCCCTTGGATCAAATGCCTGGGGATGGAAAAAGGCTGGGGCTACAAGAGCCTTGAGACCAGAGACATCCTGAGAGTCAGGAAGAGGAGAGTGAGGGGAGGGCAAGCCTGGGTGAGGCTTCTCTCTGTCCCCCAGCCCTGCCACCTCCCACCCCTCAGCCCACCACACACACACAGTCAGCCAGGGCTGCGCCTCTGCAGGTGTTGACTGCCATCAGGGGACCACGTTGATTGAACCAGAGCCCTCTTCACAGGGTCTGGACGGAACCATCTCGAGATAAGCAACGCGGTGCCATGCCAGAGCATAGAGCACTCAGAAATCATTCATTTTTGCTCCTTTGAAATGGTGGCAAGCCTTCTACAGAACAAACCACATCCGGAGTGGAAGTGATAAAGCTCAGAAGAGCGGCAAGGATAACCATGGTGACACTCTCACAGTTTGGGGGCTGTAAATAAGAGGTGTGTTTACTCTGGAATTGCCGCCGAAAACAGAAAAGCTGCAAATACCGCAGCCAAACAACACTCTTCTCTTCTGGGCTCACAGACAGAGAAAGTACAGATAACTCACATTTTCCAAAGGCTGTACGCAAATCTAACCTTTTCTTTTGGCATTACTGTGGAAACTTTCCTCAGAGAGGAAGATGAGCCTTTCAAGGATGAGTTTTTTTCTTTTTTTTTTTTAATTTTAAAATAAAATATTCTCTTGCAGTTGTAAGAAAGAGTATAGAACAGACTTTTGGACTCTGTGGGAGAGGGAGAGAGTGGAATGATTTGGGAGAATGGCACTGAAACATGTATAGTATCATATATGAAATGAATCACCAGCCCAGGTTCAGTGCAGGATACAGGATGCTTGGGGCTGCTGCACTGGGATGACCCAGAGGGATGGTACCGGGAGGGAGGAGGGAGGCGGGTTCAGGATGGGGAACACGTGTACACACACCCGTGGAGGATTCATGTTGATGTATGGCAAAACCAATACAATATTGTAAAGGAATTAGCCTCCAATTAAAATAAATAAATTTAAATTAAAAAAAGAAAATGAAAAAAAAAAAAGAAAGAACAGAGAGATCCCCCTAAACTCTTCACCCACTTTCTCCCCATGGATACATTTTGCATAACTGTAGCAGAATATCACAACTAGGAAATTGGCACTGACACCAATGATTCTGTTCTGGGGAACTCTCAGAGTGACATCTTGTACTTTTCAAAATATAAAAATGCGAAATTTCTGTATAAAAAAAAACTAAAATTAAATTATAAGACAAAGAGGCAAGGAGAAAATGTTTTTCTGTTAATCCTAGCAAAGGGCTTATGTCCACAGAATGGGTCTGATCCCTTTCAGAAGAAAAACAGTTAAGTGGCCCTTGAAAAAATTTTGATGGTCTGTAGAATTATAACTAAAATTACTATAATACAGTAATATCTCAGAAAGCCTATAAGGCAACATTGGATGAATTTGCTTCTTGACATGATTGTTTGGAGGAATTACTCTTTGATTTTAACCTTTCCTGAAGTTCTCTACTATTATTTCTTACATCCGGGAATTCACCAGTTCTCTCTAGTATTATATTCTAAATATCTTGTGTCTTTTTACTGATTCACTTATACATTCAACAAACATTTACTGATTGTCTGCTACTGGCTAATCATTTTTCTAAGGAGAGGAAACCAGGAGTAATCACAGAAGTCCTTTGAGGAGCTGTCATTCCAAACAGTGCCCCCCCTCCCCACCCCAGCAACATTTCGACTTAACTATGACTGTTCTTGTTTAGGATGCCATCGTCTTCCAGAAGGAAGGTTCTAGAAGCTTCTGAATCCATCACCCTCTGTACAGTATCTCCCCTGACCCCTGTTTATTCTCTGCACTGCTGATCTTTCCCACAGACACACCTGATTATGTGACTTTCATGTACGAAATCCATCCAGTGGCCCCATCACTCCTGTCTCCCTCTATACAGCACAAGTTCAAGATGTTCTTAACGGTGCAGTCTCTCTCTTCCCGATAGTATCCATCATTCATCCTTTATCATCCTGCCCACACTTCCGGCTTCAGTGGGGTCCAACTCTGTGCGACCCTATGGACTGTACTCTGCCAGGCTCCTCTGTCTTGGGATTCTCCAGGCAAGAATATTGGAGTTACTGGAGTTACTGGAGTTACTGGAGTGGGTTGCCATGCCCTCCTCCAGGGGATCTCCCTGACCCATGGGTCGAACCCGAGTCTCCTGTGTTTCCTGCACTGAAGGAGGATTCTTTACTGCTGAGTCGCTGGGGAAGCCCAATTTATATGTACATATATATATACATACATATATATACACATATATACATACACGCACAATTCAAACCTTTGTGTTTTTTCCACTTAAAGTATATTAGAATGTTTTCAGCTTTTGACACAAACTGCTAAACTGATTTTCTAAAAGACTGTAAACATTTATTGTCCCATCAGTAGACATGAAAATGCACAGCTTATCTAACACACCTACACAAACGCTAGTGAAAGCAAAAATTGGTCCTTTTCTTCAACTTTGCTTTTCTTCATTCTTAGCAAGATTGACTATATTGTCATTTGTTCATAAAGTTCTTCCATTTCATCTTTCTTGAATTTTTTAAGCTTTTTCTTTGCCTGTTTCATTAATAGAATATTTCAGTTTTTCTCACTGATGCTTTGGAACTACCTATTGACATTTAAATTCTTTCTCAATCTTCTTTATCAAAAAAATTTTTTTCAGCCTATAATTTGACTTTCATGTTTTTTCACATAAAATTTTTATATGAGTGCTAATATACTATTTCCCTCTTACTGCCTTCCATTGGTTTTAAACTTAGAAGTCCTGTCTCCATACAGAATCCAAGGAGTTTTTTCCTCTCTCTTTTTTCTTTTTTTTAATGACTGTGTTCTGATCAATCTACAGTTGATTCTTGTGTGCGGTAAAGTTCGAAGCAGGTATTTTCCTCAAATATCTTGTCAATTACTGGGTCATCCTTGATTGAGGAACCTTTCGTTCCCTGCTAATGAGTGATGCCTCATTTAACTTATGTTAGATGCAGGCCTGGTTCTGGCTGGTCTCTGGTCATTGACCTGCAGCTGCTTCTTGTGCCCGCGATGCTCAGAAGCACTTGGTGAAGACTGACACACCGTACAAACCTGGGGAAGCCAGTACTCCCTCACTTCTTTGTGGGGACCATTTTCTTCAGTGTTTCTACTTACTTACTCTGTCAGTTTCATTTGGGAAGGCTATTCACTTTCAAATAAAGCATTTTCCGTTCTGACACAGAGCTGCTATGTGTCAGATATATATGTCAAAAATAACTATGTTTTTAGACATAGTTTTAATTCTGTTTTAAAAACAAAGTTATTTTTCAGCTTAATTTTTTTCTTTTAGTTATTTGCCCCCTCATATTTATTAGGAAGGATATCTTTAGCTCTTCTATTTGTGGGTGCTATTATAAACAGGATTTAAAACATTGTATTTTTAACTGATTCCGCTCCCTCAAGCATGCTAAGTCACGTCTGAGTCTTGCAACTCCATGGACTGTAGCCCACCAAGCTCATCTGTCCATGGGATTTCCCAGGCAGGAACACTGGAGTGGGTTGCCATTTCCTCCTCCATTTAACTGGTTGCTGCTGCTGCTGCTGCTGCTGCTAAGTCGCTTCAGTCGTGTCCGACTCTGTGCGACCCCATAGACGGCAGTCCACCAGGCTCCCCCTGGGATTCTCCAGGCAAGAACACTGAGTGGGTTGCCATTTCCTTCTCCAATGCATGAAAGTGAAAAGTGAAAGGGAAGTCGCTCATTTACATGTCTCTAAATAAAGAAGTGACTCACCTTGGTGGACTTACAGCAAGTTTGGTCATTTTATCGACTCCATCGCTTGTTTCTTCTGCTATCAGGTGGCTCTCTTGAGCTTCTAGGTGCACTGCCAGGAGGAACTCAGACAGTAGAGCTGGTGTTCTCCCCAGCGCTGGGCACACAGCACTCCGTCTACATGAAGTTCAAATGCGAGCAGGGCCAGTGCGGTGACGGAGCTCAGAATGGAGACTGACTCGGGGAGAAGGAAGGGGCTGGCGGGGAGGAGGTGTCGGGGGTCTCTGCACTTCTGGTGTCATTCTAGGCGGTTGTCACATGGGAGTGCTCAGTGTATAAAAGTTCATTGAATTGTCCACTTATGGTCTGTGGACTTTCATATTTGGATGTCTATACTGGGGTAAATGGTGATCCTCCAAAAGATTTATCTGAGTCCTAACCCCAGGTAGCTATGAATGTGACCTTTATTTGAAAAATGGGTCTTTGCTGATTTACTTAAGTTAAAGACCTTGAGGTGAGATCTTTCTGGATTAGTTGTTTAGTTGCTAAGCCATATCTGACTCTTTATGACCCATGGACTGCAGCGCACCAGGCTTCCCTATCCTCCACTATCTCCCAGAGGAGATAGTGATCCGCTCAAATTCATATCCATTGAGTCAGTGATGCCATCCAACCATCTTACCCTCTGTCGTCTCCTTCTTCTTCTGCCCTCAATCTTTCCCAGCTTCAAAGTCTTTTCCAGTGAGTCAGCTCTTTGCATCAGGTGGCCAAAGGATTGGAGCTTTAGCTTTAGCACGAGTTCTTCCAATGAATATTCAGGGTTGATTTCTTTTAGGGTTGACTGATTTGATCTCCTTGCTGTCCAAGGGACTCTCAAGAGTCTTCTCCAGCACCATAGTTTGAAAGCATCAATTCTTCAGCGTTCAGCTTTCTTCATAGTCCAGCTCTCACATCCGTACATGACTACTGGAAAAACCATAGCCTTGACTAGATGCACCTTTGTCGGCAAAGTAATGTCTCTGCTTTTGAATATGCTGTCTAGGTTGGTCATAGCTTTTCTTCCAAGGAGCAAGGGTCTCTTAATTTCATGGCTGTAGTCACCATCTGCAGTGATTTTGGAGCCCAAGAAAAGAAAATTTGTCACCATTTCCACTTTTTCCCCACCTATTTGCATGAAGTGATGGGACCAGATGCCATGATCTTAGTTTTTTGAATGTTGAGTTATTAAGTGTGGGCTCTAAATCCAGTAACAAGTGTCCCTATAAAAACATGGAAAATGCAAACACAGAAGAGAGGGTAATGTGATGATACAGAAGTTGGAGTGATGTGTCCACAGGCCCGGGGACCCCAGGAATGACAACAGCAGAGCTGGAAAGAGGAGAGCTGCGGCAGGGAGCAGTATGGGCCCCAAAATGCGTTTCTTTGGCGTGGGGATTATTTTAGGCTGATTATTTTTAGGAACTGAATGACTCAGGAAGTCTTCATTTTTACCTTTCCCTTGGCTGTCTAAAGAACTTAGACAAAGGGTCTTTTTTGCAGAAGAGAGCTATCACCAACGATGCTTGCAAAGAATATGGGCCAGGTGAGGTGGGGACACTGGCAGGGCCTGGAGATCAGAGTCCATCTGTATCCATTGTCCCTGCAGGCCCAGCAAACACTTGTTTACCAGACATTTGCTTTTCTATCTCTATGAGAATCACCTTCTTCCACTTTGAAAGCCCATCCACTTCCCCAACTTGCTCTCTTGTCCTTAGCTGAAGATAGTGTTTAAGGGAAGGACTTCAGCCATTTTAGTGAGTTACTTGGTTTTCCAGGGTCTCTCCCATGGGGATATTATTAAACTTTTGTTTGCTTTCTCTTGTTAATCTGTCTCATGTCAATTCAATTCTTAAACTAGTCAGAAGAACCTAGCAGAGGAAAATGTCTTCCTCCACAGCAGAAAGGTCTTCCCCCAGAGCAGTGGTCCCCACGCTTTTTGACATCTGGGTCTGTCTGGCTTTGTGGAAGACAACTCTGCCATGGTCTGGGCAGGAGTGGGTGAGGGGTTGGGGATGATCCAAGTGCATCAGATTTATTGTGCTCTTTATCTCTAATGTATTAAATCAGCTCCACCTCAGATCATCAGGCATTGGGTCCTCGAGGTTGGGGGACCCTGCCCCAGAGCTCTCGGAGGGAGCACGGCTCTGCCAAAGTCTTTGCTTCAGGCCTCCAGAAATGAGAGAGAACACACATCTGCTTGGAGCAAATAACAGCATTCCTAGGAAACTAACACCATGCCATATTTCAATACACATTTTACTTAAACAAACACATACAGACAAAAAGTCAGCTGAAACTCATGTTGGCAGGAGTGTGTGATCTTCTCATGGTGACTGAGAGCTCTTTTGGAAAGCTATGAAGTTAACTGATCTAAATCATTAAACACATACTTTTGTTTTACCCCATTCACAGAGCTATTACCTAAGGAGTAATTACAGGTGTCCATGACAATGTTCACTCCAACACAGATTATTCCCAGGCCTTTAAGGATACCCGTCTGACACCATCTTTCACTTGTCAACAAAACAAAATTATAAAAGTCATTGCTGGTGAAGATATGGTGCATGCGTACTCAGCTGTGTCTGACTATTTGTGACCTTGTGGACTGCAGCACACCAGGCTTCTTTGTCCCTAGGATTCTCCAGGCAAGAATACTGGAGTGGGTTGCCATTTCTTACTCCAAGGGATCTTCCTGACCTAGGGATTGAACCTCAGTTCAATTGGCAGGTGGATTCTTTGCCAATGAGCCACCTGGGAAGCCCAAAGATATAGTAGTTAGAGCAATTTCTCTCCCCTGTAGGAGAGCAAGTATCAGAGCAGCTGTGGCAGGCTGCTTCAGTGAGATATTAATGTGTGTTCTTCCCTTCTGAATTTTCCCTTTCTCCTTCAAAGAAAGTAGCCAGGCTATATGAGTGTCATGCTGCTGCTGCTGCTAAGTCGCTTCAGTAGTGTCCGACTCTGTGCGACCCCGTAGACGGCAGCCCACCAGGCTCCGCTGTCCCTGGGATTCTCCAGGCAGGAACACTGGAGCGAGTTGCCATTTCCTTCTCCAATGCACGAAAGTGAAAAATGAAAGCGAGGTCGCTCACTTGTGTCCAACTCTTCGTGACCCCATGGACTGCAGCCTACCAGGCTCCTCCATCCATGGGATTTTCCAGGCAGGAGTACTGGAGTGGGCTATGAGTGTCCTACTGCTATGTAATAAATACCACCAACTTAGTGACTTGAGACAAAATCTATTTATAGCTTATGGTTCTGGATTTCTGGTTCAGAAATCCAGGCAGGCCTCAACTCATTTCTGTGCTCAAGGTTTCACAAGATTTAAATCACAGCAGTCAGCAGCCTACTTTCATTGCTGGTGGCTCTAGGGGCAAATCTACTTGCAAGCTCATTCTGATTGGTGGTGGAGCTCAGTTTCTTGGGACTGAAGTCCCTGTTTCTTGAGGACCATCAGCTACAGGTCATTCTCCACCCATGGAGACCCTCACTTGCCTTGTCTTGTGGACCCTCCATCGTCAAAGCCAGCATTTGGCCCCTTTCCAATCCAGCCCATTTCACACTGTCTCCAGGAAGGCCCCAGCCCCTTGTGAGGACTTGTCTTATTGGGTCAGACCCAATTGCTGAAAATGAATACACTAATTTAATAAAAGAAATATGCGGAATGATAAGTAAAGCACCCAGTTTGGGCATGATTTTTGCACTGTGTTTTTGTGGCAGAGGAGAGCAGATACAGCAGTCTCCCTGTAAGTGAGGAGAAGACAACCTGGCCCCCAAACTCTTGACCTAAATGAAAAGCTCACAGAGATGGTGGCAGGAGGACTTTTAGTAACGTGAGGATATGGAATTGTCTGGTTGTCGTTTCTTCATCCTGCTGCCTGTCTCCTGAAAGGTAATCCCATCTGTGTCTGTCAGTTTCTCCCCCTTCTCCATACACACACGTGCACACACTCTTGCACAGACAGGACACTGAGGACCGACAACAGTCCAAAGGTTTCAGCTCCTTCTGCAAATCCCGAGGTCATGAGCAACAAGCCAGAGGCCTAGCATGCGTCAGCACACTCTGGTCACAGAGGTTAAACTCTTAGATCAGAAAGACGCAGGGACTTTGGGGAAAGGGGAAGCCTGGGGACTGAGGCCTCGAATGGGGAGCCCAGACGGGAAGTTATTTAGGAAAGGAGCTCAGAGCTAAACCTGCACCTGCTCTCACTTCCTCATGAGGAAAAGAACCACACTGACCACGCGGCACTGGAGTCCAGGCTGTGGTTCCAGCAAATGTCACAGCAAGAAAATGAAGACATGTTTCGCTTCGGAATCTAGCATTTTCCTCCTGGAGCGCCTTGCTCTGATGTTTACTTCTGACGTGAGCCTTTTGAATGGTGAATTTCTTTATGGTTCTGTTTGTGCTTCTGCCCACACCCTGCATGCCATGCACCCACCCCCAGGACACGTCCGCCTCTACAGGGGCACACAGAGATATACACCTTATTACACACACACACAAAGTCGGATACACACACAGACACATAGACACTCTCATATACATGCCTACTCACAAGCACGCATATTCATATAAAGCTAAGCATGCTCAGTGGCTCTGTCATGTCTGACAATTTGCGACCCTATGGACTGTAGTCCACAAAGCTCCTCTGTCCATGGGATTCTCCAAGCAATAATACTGGAGTGGGTTGCCATTTCCTCATTCAGGGGATCTCCCCGACCCAGGGATCGAATCTGTGTCTCCAAGATTTCTGCATTGGCAGGTGGATTCCTTACCACTGAGCCACCTGGGAAGCCCTCAAAGGTAAGCACATACTCTCAAACACAGACGCACACACATGAACACACGCAGTGTTCAAATGTACACACAAGCACAGGACTTTGGGGCAGAAATTTTGCCTAGAATCTGGAAAGCTTCTTTGGAGTGTTTGCTCCTTCAACAAACATCTACTGGGCACCTATGTACAGTTAATCATCGTGTTGGACATCAGAGGGTAAGCTGCTGGAATACAGAGGCCTGGCTCATGGACCCAGAACAGAGGGCAGATAAGGAGTCACAAGCTTGCAGCTCTCAAGGTTGCAGCAGAAGACTGCTGCCGCGGAGGAGAGCACAGGGATGGAGGTCTACCCCAGCCTGTGACGGTGGCCTTCCTGGAAGAGGAGGCTGCGTCTTTAAGCGGAGAGGAAACAGTGCAACCTGCAGCCGCAGTATTTCATTCACCTGGGCTGCCTGGTCTGTGTGACTCACCTTGACATTGCTACCTCCTGGCATCTTCAGAATCACGGGGTGCACCTCCCACTCGCAAGGCCACACAGGCAGATTGACAGAGCCGCTAGCATGAACCATCACGGAACCAGACATGTTTTGTTTTGGGATTCTGCACACTCAGAGCCAGAAATAATGAAACTGAGGATACCTGCTTAAAGGAACCAGAATGAGAATTTAAGCCTAGGAAGGCAAGGACTAGAGAGAACTGAGAAAGAGTGGGCATGCTGTGACATATAAAAGGAATCATCCCTTTGCTCAGTGGGACAATTCAGCCAGTCTTTCCAACCTGCTGCTGTCAAATGTAAAATCAAGCAACCACAACAAGCTTATTGCATAAATCCATTCTCCACCCTCTCCTCTCCTGACTCTGACTGCAGTGCTCATAGACATGGGAGGATTTCTTGATGTATTAAGGTCTCCTTTGCTTCATTGGCCCCATGGACCACCAGGGCAGTCAACCATGGGCTAGTGGTGACTTGGAAACTTCTGGATCAGTGATTCTCAAACTTGAACACGCATCACAATCACCTGGAGGGCTTGTGAAGCCACAGGGCTGGACCCCATTTGCAGAGTTTCTGATTCAGTAGGTGTGGGGTGGAGCTCAAGTAATGGAGTGATGCTGATGCTCTGGGGACCTCACTTTGAGAACTGTTATAGCAACTCCTGAGGGTACAGGTGATCCACCTTCACAATCTCCCTGGCACCCCACATAGTTAGAACAGGTGTTTAGATGTAAAGGAAGTCAAGACCAACAGAATCCCTAAATGCATCCAGTGATATGTGATTCACTCCTCTCTATGATGTCACATCCACAGCCAGTAGTTTTGGGGAGTCTTTCATTAACCATTAGAGGAGTCAGGGGATAGGGAAAAGAATTCTAAATCAGACTCCAGAGACTGGTTTTAATCTGGGCTCTGCTGTTTGCTTGTTGGTTGGGGTGATTTGTTACACAGCAATAGCTGACTAATACAAGTGGCTGCTATGTCAGACTTGGGAACTCTAAGGTGAATTTAGAAAAATATCTATCTGCCAGGAATTTGCAATCTAGTAGAAGAGGCAGTTACAGTAGGATGTGCTGAGTAACACGGAAGGAAGCAAAGTGGTATTGTAAGAACTCTAAGGCACAGGGACCTCAATCAACTTTGGAGGTTTTGGGGAGGAAACTTTCTTAGAAATAACTTGTGAGCCAAGCAGTGGGAGGAAAGGAAGATGGACAGCCCTGAGCGTGCCCTACACTGAACACAAGCAGATGTTCACAGGCAGAATAGCAAAGGGCTGAGATCAAATCCAAAGATGGACTCACATATGAATGAGTTGACTTGCAGGGCTCCAGGACCACAGAATGCTGCCTTGACTCCAATCCATCACCTTATAGATGGGGGACTTCCCTTGTGGTCCAGTGGTTAAGACTTCACCTTCCAATGCAGGGGGTGCAGGTTTAATCTCTGGTCAGGGAGATACAATCCCACATATCTCATGGCCAAAAAACCGGGACATAAACAACAGTAGCAGTATTGTAACAAATTCAATAGACTTTAAAAACAGTTCAGTTCAGTTCAGTTCAGTTCATTCGCTCAGTCGTGTCTGACTCTTTGCCACCCCATGAATCGCAGCACGCCAGGCCTCCCTGTCCATCACCAACTCCTGGAGTTCACTCAGACTCACGTCCATTGAGTCTGTGATGCCATCCAGCCATCTCATCCTCAGTCGTTCCCTTCTCCTCCTGCCCCCAATCCCTCCCAGCATCAGAGTCTTTTCCAATGAGTCAATTCTTCGCATGAGGTGGCCGAAGTACTGGAGTTTCAGCTTTAGCATCATTCCTTCCAAAGAAATCCCAGGGCTGATCTCCTTCAGAATGGACTGGTTGGATCTCCTTGCAGTCCAAGGGACTCTCAGGAGTCTTCTCCAACACCACAGTTCAAAAGCATCAATTCTTCGGCGCTCAGCCTTCTTCACAGTCCAACTGTCACATCCGTACATGACCATAGGAAAAACCATAGCCTTGACTAGATGGACCTTAGTCGGCAAAGTAATGTCTCTGATTTTGAATATGCTATCTAGGTTGGTCATAACTTTTCTTCTAAGGAGTAAGTGTCTTTTAATTTCATGGCTGCAATCACCATCTGCAGTGATTTTGGAGCCCCAAAAAAGCAAAGTCTGACACTGTTTCCACTGTTTCCCCATCTATTTCCTATGAAGTGATGGGACCAGATGCCATGATCTTCGTTTTCTGAATGTTGAGCTTTAAGCCAACTTGTTCACTCTCCTCTTTCACTTTCATCAAGAGGCTTTTTAATTCCTCTTCCCTTTCTGCCATAAGGGTGGTGTCATCTGCATATCTGAGGTTATTGATATTTCTCCCAGCAATCTTGATTCCAGTTTGTGTTTCTTCCAGCCCAGTGTTTCTCATGATGTACTCTGCATAGAAGTTAAATAAGCAGGGTGACAATATACAGCCTTGACGTACTCCTTTTCCTATTTGGAACCAGTCTGTTGTTCCATGTCCAGTTCTAACTGTTGCTTCCTGACCTGCATACAGATTTCTCAAAGCAAAACAAAACAAACAAAACAGCAACTTATGAGCAGATGTCATGATTCCTCTACAAGTGTGGATGAATTGGTCCACATCCACCCACCACTCTCCTGCTCATGCCAAGATCCCAAACTTAATCCCTGAGCAGGTATCTCCTTGCCCAGTTACCAGGACTGACATCACTAAGACCCACTGTACTTTGTAACAGTAAAACAATTTTTCTCTAGAGAAATGATTACGTTCTGATCCATTTTTCCAATAGTCCTTTACAAGTCCTCTGTACATGTTAAATTGTACATAAGTCAATCTTTGTTTGCCAACAATTATATCTGACATGGGCTTCCCAGGTAGACTTGTGGTAAAGAATCTGCTTGACTATACAGGAGGCACAAGAGATGCAGGTTTGATCCCTGGATTGGGAAGATTTTCTGGGGGAGAAAAATGGCAACCCACTCCAGTATTCTTGCCAGGAGAATCCCATGGACAGAGGAGCCTGGTGGGCTGCAGTCCATGGTGTTGCAAAGAGTCAGACACGACTGAGTGAGCAACTGAGCCCTCACTGAGCATATCTGACACAGGACTAGTGACAGAAGCACTAATCTGGAAAATGAAGCAAAGGAGAAGAGCCTGCCATTTCCAAGCAACTGACATCTCTCTGCAATTTTATTTGAGCCCCCAAATAGAGGATTTTTGGCATAAGCATCAAAATCAAGCCACTGCTGTGCTCAGCCTGCCATCTTGGGAAGCAGCCAACTATGTTATGTGCAAGCTTATTGTCCCAACAGCTTCCTGGGTTGAGTTACAGCTTCTTAGCCAGAAGGGCAGGAGGAACTTGTGCAGATAAACCAGGACTGTGGGTGGAACCCTGAGTTTGGCACCCCGTCGGGAATCATGGATGTGCTGGCCTGTCCTCACCCCCTGGTCCATCTGCAAGTTCAGCTCCCAATCTGAAGAGCTCATAGACAGATCTCCCCAGAAAACTGATGCTGTTTTACAAAATCCTTTTCTAGAAGGAGACACAGCAAACTGCTTAATTTTACCCAGTATTGCTTTGAACCCTGTAACTTTTACAGACATTTCTCAGGGAGTTACTACCGGTCACAATAATTTGACTCAGGGGACAGCTTAAAAAAAAAAAAAAATGGAAAAACCACAGCCCAGACAAACAAGGCAGCTTCCCCTAGTGCCATGTGGAATCGTCTGCGTCAGAGGCTGCTCAAGGTCACTTAGGATCCTAAGCAGAAATGGGAACCTCTCCACAAAGCCTGACATAGTCAAAACCCCTGAGGAAGCACAAGAGCTTCAAGGCTCTCACTAGGGATCCAGTGTCACAGAAGTCCTGGAGTTGGCAGCATCACAGAGAAGGAGGCTGTATTGTCTGCTAAAAGATAAAGCAGTAGGTGACATGGCTTTTATAAAAGTGTGCCGCCTTTCCCTTCACTGGTTCACAAGTTTCATAGTAATTAACCAGAATAAAGTCATAAGATGCCCTTCCTGGGGAGTCTCCAAATGCCAGCGTCATGTGACAGCTTCTAGATATTCTAGCCTCCATTTTGCAGAGGAAAGGGTGGAACGTGATAGGATTCTGATATATATATTTAAGGCAAAGCAGACATCATTGAAAGACTAGAGATCTCTTCAAGAAAATTAGAGACACCAAGGGAACATTTCATGCAAAGATGGGTACAGTAAAGGACAAAAAAGGTATGGCCCTAACAGAAGCAGAAGATATTAAGAAGGGGTGGCAACAATACACATAAGAACTATACAAAACAGATCTTCACGACCCAGATAACCATGATGGCGTGGTCACTCATCTAGAGCCAGACAACCTGGAGTGCAAAGTCAAGTGGGCCTCAGGAAGCATCACTACGAACAAAGCTAGTGGAGGTGCTAGAATTCCAGTTGAACTATTTTAAATCCTAAAAGATGATGCTTTGAAAGTGCTGCACTCAATATGCCAGCAAATAAGGAAAACTCAATAGTGGCCACAGGACTGGAAAATGTCAGTTTTCATTTCAATCACAAAGAAGGGCAATGACAAAGAATGTTTAAACTACTGCACAATTGCACTCATCTCACATGCTAGCAAAGTAAAGCTCAAATTCTCCAAGGGAGGTTTCAACAGTCTGTGAAAAGACAACTTCCAGGTGTTCAAGCTGTATTTAGCAGAGGAACCAGAGATCAAATTGTCAATATCTTTTGGATCATAGGAAAAGCAAGAGAATTCAAGAAAAATATCTACTTCTGCTTCATTTGACCATGCCAAAGCCTTTGACTGTGTGGATCACAACAAACTGGAAATTTCTTAAAGAGATGAGAATACCAGACCACCTGATCTGCCTCTTGAGAAAGCTGTATGCAGATCAGGAAGCAACAGTTGAAACTGGACATGGAACAACAGACTGGTTGCAAATAGGCAAAAGAGTACATCAAGGATGTATATTGTAACCTTGCTCATTTAACTTCTATGCAGAGTACATCATGAGAAATACTGAACTGGATGAAGCACAAGGTGGAATCAAGATTACTGGGAGAAATGTCAATAACCTCAGATATGCAGATGACACCACCCTTATGGCAGAAGGTGAAGATGAACTAAAGAGCCTCTTGAAGAAAGTGGAAGAGGAGAGTGAAAGAGTAGGCTTAAAGCTCAACATTCAGAAAACGAAGATCATGGCATCCAGTCCCATCACTTCATGGCAAATAGATGGGGAAACAGTGGAAACAGTGAAAACAGTGATGGCTTTATTTTTGGGGTCTCCAAAATCACTGCAGATGGTGATTGCAGCCATGAAATTAAAAGACACTTTCTCCTTGGAAGGAAAGTTATGACCAACCTAGATAGCATATTAAAAAGCAGAGACATTACTTTGCCAACAAAGGTTCATCTAGTCAAAACTATGGTTTTTCCTGTGGTCATGTATGGATGTGAGAGTTGGACTATAAAGAAAGCTGAGCACCAAAGAATTGATGCTTTTGAACTGTGATGTTGGAGAAGACTCTTTAGAGTCCCTTGGACTGCAAGGAGATCCAACCAGTCCATCCTAAAGGAAATCAGTCCTGAATATTCATTGGAAGGACTGATGTTGAAGCTGAAACTCCAATACTTTGGCCACCTGATGCAAAGAGCTGATTCATTTGAAAAGATCCTGATGCTGCAAAACATTGAGGGCAGGAGGAGAAGGGGACAACAGAGGATGAGATGGTTGGATGGCATCAACGACTCAATGGACATGAGTTTGAGTAAACTCTGGGAGTTGGTGATGGACAGGGAGGCCTGGTTTGTGGCAGTCCATGGGGTTGCAAAGAATTGGACATGACTGAGTGACTGAACTGACTGAAATGGAATGAGAATAAGACAGTCCTTGCCACAGCCCTACATACCCTAGACAGGAACACAGGTCCCCTGAAAGACACAGTGCTGGGAGCAGGAGTTTAGGGATTGTGGAGCAATCCCAGGGCGAGGGCTGCTGTTGACTGTGGAGAGACAGATTGAGGGGATGTGAGGAGGATATTGTGGTGGGAAATGCCTGTGAAAGAAAGCCAGGCAGCCGTGGAAGCAAGATGATACTGCTGAGTCACATGTAGAGGGTGGAGCCAACACCATAGCCTCTCTCTCCCCACAAGCCAACATTGGCAGCTGAACAGTAGAGAGGCTAGCCCATCAAAAGCCTGACGCTCTGAACTACAGAGTAAGACTCCACCCAGGGCACCCCTTTAAGTGCCTGGTGCCCCGATCTACAGAGTAGGACCCCAGCCAGGGGGGCCCCTCTATGTGCCTGATGTGCTGAACAACAGAGAAGGACCCTAGGCAAGGGAGCCCTGTAAGTGCCTGAACGGGCGGGACTATGGAGAAAGACTGGCCAAAGAGACCTTCTGATTGCCAGCTACAAAAGGCTCGAAAAAAGACTGATAGGGTCATAGGTCCTGCAGCAGAGGCAGTCCTTATCCCTGCACAGTTGGCGCCTCCAGGGTTCCCGCAAGCCAAGCATCCGCACCATCTTCACACTCAACTCTCACTGGGGCAGGGATGCCACAGGCAAAAGAAGGTCGATTTTATTGCCACTATGAAATCTAGTTAAGCTACTGAGTATTTGTTTTTTCTCAGTCACATTTTTTATTGTTATAAACCTCTGCCACTACATTGGGCTTTTGTAGTTCTATGGAGTTTTCTTTTCTCTCTTTTTTTTAAATTTTAGTTTTTAATTTTTTAAACCTGTTATTATTTTTTATACATTTATTCCTTTGTTTGCCTTTCTTCCTGTCCTTTCCCCCTGGCATTTAATCTTTAATGTATATAAATCTTCTTTATCTCTATTTAACTTTGCATATCTAGTCTTTCTTTTCTTTCTTTCCTTTCCTAGGAACATATTTGTTAGTTTTATTTTCATTGCTTTCTTCCCCAATTTGCACCTTGCTCTAGCTTTGTTTTTCAGTTTGTGGTTTATTTAGTTTTGTCCTTAACTGGCAGATATAAGTTTTGGTTTCCTTTGTTTGCTGGATCAATCTACTGTACATTATTTTTGTTGGACTGTTTTGATTTTGCTTATGGGTATATGTGTGTGTGTATGTGTGTGTGTGTGTGTGTGTGTGTGTGTGTGTGTGTGTGTGTATTCAGTCAAACTTTTTATTTTTGTCATAAACCTCTGCCTCTATGTTGGGTCTCTGCAGTTCTGTGGAGTTTTCCTTTTTTTTTCTTTCTGTTTTTCTCTCTTCTTCCTTTTTTCATTTTTAGTTCTTTTCTCCTTTTAGTAATTTTAATTTCTAAATTTTTAAACCTATAATATTTTCTCTACATTTATTCCTTTGTTTGCCTTTCCAACTGTACTTTTCTCCTTGCAGATAAACTTTAATGTAGATATCTTCATCTACCTCTATTTAACTTTGCATGTCTATTCTTTCTTTCTTTTCTTTCTTTCCTTTCCTTTCAAAATATTTGTTAGTTTTGTTTTGATTGCTTTATCCCCCGCTTAGCACCTTGCTTTAGTTGTGTTTTCCAGTTGGTGCTTTAGTTAGCATTGTTCTTAACTGGTAAATATAATTTTTTATTTCCTTTGTACACCAGGTCAATCTACTGTACTTTATTTTTGTGGGACTGTTGACTTTGCTTATAGGTGTATATGTATATGTGTATATTCCATTATATTAATTATTCTTTGCCTGATTTTTTAACTGCCCTTTGCCTGAGGTTCATCTTTGGTTTCTCATTTTGTGGTATTTGTTTTGATCTCACTTAGTTCAATTTAGTTCAGTCGCTCAGTCTTGTCCGATTCTTTGCGACCCCATGAATCAAAGTACGCCAGGCCTCCCTGTCCATCACCAACTCCTGGAGTTCACTCAGACTCACGTCCATTGAGTCAGTGATACCATCCAGCCATCTCATCCTCTGTCGTCCCCTTCTCCTCCTGCCCCCAATCCCTCCCAGCATCAAAGTCTTTTCCAATGAGTCAACTCTTCGCATGAGGTGGCCAAAGTACTGGAGTTTCAGCTTTAGCATCATTCCTTCCAAAGAAATCCCAGGGCTGATCTCCTTCAGAATGGACTGGTTGGATCTCCTTGCAGTCCAAGGGACTCTCAAGAGTCTTCTCCAACACCATAGTCCAAAAGCATCAATTCTTCAGCTCTCAGCCTTCTTCACAGTCCGACTCTCACATCCATACATGACCACAGGAAAAACCATAGCCTTGACTGATGGACCTTAGTCGGCAAAGTAATGTCTCTGCTTTTCAATATGCTATCTAGGTTGGTCATAACATTTCTTCCAAGGAGAAAGCGTCTTTTAATTTCATGGCTGCAGTCACCATCTGCAGTGATTTTGGAGCCCAAAAAAATAGAGTCTGACACTGTTTCCCCTGTTTCCCCATCTATTTCCCATGAAGTGATGGGATCGGATGCCATGATCTTCGTTTTCTGAATGTTGAGCTTTAAGCCAACTTTTTCACTCTCCACTTTCACTTTCATCAAGAGGCTTTTTAGTTCCTCTTCACTTTCTGCCATAAGGGTGGTATCATCTGCATATCTGAGGTTATTGATATTTCTCCCGGCAATCTTGGTTCCAGCTTGTGTTTCTTCCAGTCCAGCATATCTCATGATGTACTCTGCATAGAAGTTAAATAAGCAGGGTGACAATATACAGCCTTGACGTACTCCTTTTCCTATTTGGAACCAGTCTGTTGTTCCATGTCCAGTTCTAACTGTTGTTTCCTGACCTACATACAGATTTCTCAAGAGGAAGGTCAGGTGGTCTGGTATTCCCATCTCTTTCAGAATTTTCCACAGTTTCTTGTGATCCACACAGTCAAAGGCTTTGGCATACTCAATAAAGCAGAAATAGATGTTTTTCTGGAACTCTCTTGCTTTTTGGATGATCCAGCGGATGTTGGCAATTTGATCTCTGGTTCCTCTGCCTTTTCTAAAACCAGCTTGAACATCTGGAAGTTCATGGTTCATGTATTGCTGAAGCCTGGCTTGGAGAATTTTGAGCATTACTTTACTAGCATGTGAGATGAGTGCAATTCTGTGGTAGTTTGAGCATTCTTTGGCATTGCCTTTCTTTGGGATTGGAATGAAAACTGACCTTTTCCAGTCCTGTGGCCACTGCTGAGTTTTCCAAATTTGCTGGCATATTGAGTGCAACACTTTCACAGCATCATCTTTCAGGATTTGAAAGAGCTCAACTGGAATTCCATCACCTCCACTAGCTTTGTTCATAGTGATGCTTTCTAAGGCTCACTTGACTTCACATTCCAGAATGTTTGGCTCTAGATGAGTGATCACACCATTGTGATTATCTGGGTCATGAAGATCTTTTTTGTACAGTTCTTCTGTGTATTCTTGCCACCTCTTCTTAATATCTTCTACTTCTGTTAGATGCATACCATTTCTGTCTTTTATCGAGCCCATCTTTGCATGAAATGTTCCCTTGGTATCTCTAATTTTCTCGAAGAGATCTCTAGTCTTTCCCATTCTTTTCTTTTCCTCTATTTCTTTGCATTGATCGCTGAAGAAGGCTTTCTTATCTCTTCTTGCTATTCTTTGGAACTCTGCATTCAGATGCTTATCTTTCCTTTTCTCCTTTGCTTTTCACGTCTCTTCTTTTCACAGCTATTTGTAAGGCCTCCCCCGACAGCCATTTTGCTTTTTTGCATTTCTTTTCCATGGGTCTGGTCTTGATCCCTGTCTCCTGTACAATGTCATGAACCTCATTCCATAGTTCATCAGGCACTCTATCTATCAGATCTAGGCCCTTAAATCTATTTCTCACTTCCACTGTATAATCATGAGGGATTTGATTTAGGTCATACCTGAATGGTCTAGCAGTTTTCCCTAATTTCTTCAATTTAAGTCTGAATTTGGCAATAAGGAGTTCATGATCTGAGCCACAGTCAGCTCCCGGTCTTGTTTTTGTTGACTGTATAGAGCTTCTCAATCTGATTTAGGTGTTGACCATCTGGTGATGTCCATGTGTAAAGTCTTCTCTTGTGTTGTTGGAAGAGGGTGTTTGCTATGACCAGTGCATTTTCTTGGGAAAACTCTATTAGTCTTTGCCTTGCTTCATTCCATATTCCAAGGCCAAATTTGCCTGTTACTCCAGGTGTTTCTTGACTTCCTACTTTTGCATTCCAGTCCCCTATAATGAAAAGGACATCTTTTGTGGGTGTTAGTTCTAAAAGGTCTTGTAGGTCTTCACAGAACCGTTCAACTTCAATTTCTTCAGCGTTGCTGGTTGGGGCATAGACTTGGATAACTGTGATATTGAGTGGTTTGCCTTGGAAACGAACAGAGATCATTCTGTTGTTTTTGAGATTGCATCCAAGTACTGCATTTCAGACTCTTTTGTTGACCATGATGGCTACTCCATTTCTTCTGAGGGATTCCTGCCCACAGTAGTAGATATAATGGTCATTTGAGGTAAATTCACCCAATTCCAGTCCATTTTAGTTCACTGATTCCTAGAATGTCCACGTTCACTCTTGCCATCTCTTGTTTGATCACTTCCAATTTGCCTTGATTCATGGACCTGACATTCCAGGTTCCTATGCAATATTGCTCTTTACAGCATCGGACCTTGCTTCTATCACCAGTCACATCCACAGCTGGGTATTGTTTTTGCTTTGGCTCCACCCCTTCATTCTTTCTGGAGTTATTTCTCCACTGTTTTCCAGTAGCGTTTTGGGCACCTACTGACCTGGGGAGTTAATCTTTCAGTATCCTATCATTTTGCCTTTTCATACTGTTCATGGGGTTCTCAAGGCAATAGCAAATGATGCCATAGCAAATCAACTGTGGAATCTTCATTCCTGACCAGAGATAAAGCCCTGAGCCTTTGGAGTGGGAGCACTGACTCTAAAACCCTAGACTACCAGAGAACTAACCCTAAGGACAATCAGATAGTGAGAATTCACACAAAGGAAACCAATTGAATACAAGACTGGGCATCACCCAATGACCAGTAGCACCCTGTGCAGGATGCCTCATCTGAACAACAAACAAAATGGACAATCATCAGCAAACAGGATCACCACCTCACTCAGACTTGCCCATCAGAGGAAGGAGAAACAAACAAGCAACAAACAAACAAACAAAAAACTCAGCACATATCTTACACAAACCACTGGGCCAACCTTAGGAGGGCAGAAACCAAAAGGGAGAAAGAATTCAACCTTGAAGCCTAGGGAAAGGCGATCTCAAACACAATAAGTTAAAAAATAATAATGAAAAAGAAGAGAAATGCTAGACAAATGAAGGGACAAACTAGAAACACAGATGTCCAAATAAATGAAGAGGAAATAGGCACAGTACCTGAAAAAGAATTCAGAATAATAATAGGAGAGATGATCAAAAACCTTGAAAACAAAAGGGAGAAAATGCAAGAATCAATTAACCAAGACCTAGAAGAATTAAAGCACAAACATACAGAGACAAACAACACATTTCCTGAAATTAAAAATACTCTGTAAGGAATAAATAGCAGAATATCGGTGATAGGAGGATGAATTAGTGAGCTAGAAGACAGATGGTGGAAATAATTTCTGCAGAGCAGAATAAAGTAAAAAGAATGAAAAGAACTGAGGATAGTCTCAGAGACCTCTGGGACAATATCAAACACACCATCATTTGAATTATAGGGGTCCCAGAAGAAGAAGAGAAAAAGAAAGGGTATGAGAAAATTTTTGAAGAGATTATAACTTAAAATTTCCCCACCATGGAAAAGGAAATAGTCAGTCAAGCCCAAGAGCACAAAGAATCCCATACGGGATAAACCCAAGGAGAAACATGCCAAGACACATGCTAATCAAACTAACAAAGACTAAACACAAAGAAAGAATATTAAAAGCAGCAAGGGAGAAGCAACAAGTAACATACAAGGGAAAGCCCATATGCTTAACAGCTGATCTTTCAGCAGAAACTCTGCAGGCCAGAAGGGAATGGCAGGATATATTTAAAGTACTGAAAAGAAAAACTCTACAACCAAGATTACTGTATCCAGCAAGGATGTCATTCAAAATTGATGGACAAATCAAAAGTTTTTCAGACAACAAAAGTTAAGAGAATTCATTACCACTAAGCCAGCTTTACCACAAATTTAAAGGGACTTATATAGTCAAGAAATGCAAGAGAAGAAAAAAGATCTACATAATCAATCCCAAACAATTAAGAAAATGGCAATAGGAACATATATATTAATAATTACTTTAAATGTAAATGGATTAAATGCTGCAATCAAAAGACACAGACTGGCTGAATGGATACAAAAATAAGACCCAGATATAAGCTGTCTACAAGAAACCCACTTCAGACCTAAAGACACATATAGACTGAAAGTGAGAGGATAGAAAAATTTATTCCATGCAAATGGGAAGCAAAAGAAAGCTGGAGTAGCAATCCTCATAGCAGACAAAATAGACCTTAAAATAAAGAAGATGACAAGAGATAAGGAAGGACACTACATAATGATCAAGGGATCAATCCAAGAGGAAGACATAACAATTCTAAATATCTATTCACCCAACACAGGAGCACCTTGATACATAAGACAAACATTAACAGACATTAAAAGGAGAAATAACACAATATTGACAGCAACACAATAATAATAGGAGACTTTACACCCCACTCACAGCAATGGACACATCGTCAAAACAGAAAATTAATAAGGAAGCACAAGTCTTAAATGATACATGAGATGAGATGAATCTCATTGATATCTTCAGGACATTCCATCCAAATGCAGAAGAATACACCTTCTTCTCAAGTGCACATGGAGCATTCTCCAGGATAGACCACAATACTGGGTCACAAATCAAACCTCAGTAAATTTAAGAAAATTGAAATCATATCAAGCATCTTCTCTGACCACAACGCTATGAGACTAGATATCAGTTACAAGGAAAAAAACTGTAAGAAACACAAACACATGGAGATTAAACAGCACATTTCTAAATAACCAACAGGTTACTGAAGAAATAAAAAAGGAAATCAAAAAAATTCTTGAAACAAATGACAATGAAAACACAACAACTCAAAACCTATGGGATGCAGAAAAGCAGTTCTAAGAGGGAGGTTTACAGCAAAACAATCCTGCCTCGAGAAACAAGAAAAACAGTGAACAGACAACCTAACTTTACACCTAAAACAACTGGAGAAAGAGGAATTAAAAAAAAAACACCCAAAATTAGTAGAAGGAAAGAAATCATAAAGATCAGAGCAAAAATAAGTGAAAAAGAAATGAAACAATAGTAAAGATTAATAAAGCTAAAAGTTGGTTCTTTGAGAGGATAAACAGAACTGACAAACCTTTAGCCAGATTCATCAAGTAAAAAAGAGAGAAGAATCAAATTAACAAAATTAGAAATGAAGAAGGAGGGGTTACAACAGATAATGCAGAAATACAAAGGATTATAAGAGACTATTATAGACAACTATATGGCAATAAAATGGATAACCTGGAAGAGAAATGGATAGATTCTTAGAAAAGTTCAATCTTCCAAGACTGAACCAGGAAGAAATAGAAATTATGAAGAACCCAATTACAAGCACTGAAATTGAAGCTGTGATCAAAAAGCTCCCAAAAAACAAAAGCCCAGGACCAGATGGCTCTTCACAGAAGAATTCTATCAAACATTTAAAGAAGAGCTAATTCCTATCCCTCTAAAACTCTTTCAAAAAGTTGCAGAGGAAGTAACACTTCCAAACTCATTCTACAAGGCCACCATCACCCTGATACCAAAAGCAGACAAAGAAAACCCAAAAGAGAAAACTACAGTCCAATATCACTGATGCAAACGTCCTCAACAAAATTTTAGCAAATAGAATTCAGCAGCACATCAAAAAGCTCATACACCACAATCAAACTGGATTTATTCCAGGGATGCAAGGATTCTTCAATATACACAAATCAATCAATGTGATACACCATATTAACAAATTAAAAGATAAAAACTATATGATAATCTCAATAGATGCAGGAAAAGCCTTTGACAAAATTCAGCACCCATTTATAATTAAAACTCTTCAAAAATGGGCATAGAAGGAACCTACCTCTGCATAGTAAAGGCTATATATGATAAGCCTACAGCAAATATTATTCTCAGTGGTGAAAAACTGAAAGCATTCCCCCTAAGATCAGGAACAAGGCAAGGATGTCCACTTTCACCACTATTATTCAACATAGTTCTGGAAGTCCTAGCTACAGTAATCAGAGAAGAAAAAGAAATAAAAGAAGTAAAGCTCTCACTGTTTGCAGATGCCATGATACTGTGCATAGAAAACCCTAAATATAGTATCAGAAAGTTACTAGAGCTAATCAGTGAATTTAGCAAAGTTTCAGGATACAAAATCAATACACAGAAATCACTTACATTTCTATATACTAACAATTAAAAATCAAAAAAAGAAATTAAGGAATAAATCCATTCACCATTGCAACAAAAATAATTAAATGTCTAGGAATAAGCTTACCTAAGGAGACAAAAGAACTGTACACAGAAAATTATAAGACACTGATGAAAGAAATCAAAGATGACATAAACATATGGAGAGATATTCCATGTTTCTGGGTAGGAAGAATCAATATTGTAAAAATGACTGTATTACTGAACACGGTCTACAGATTCAATGTGATCTCTATCAAATTACCAATGACAATTTTTCACAGAACTAGAACAAAAAATTTCACAATTGATATGGAAACACAAAAACCCCAAATACCCAAAGCAGTCTTGAGAAAGAAGAATGAAACTGGAGGAATTAACCTTCCTAATTTCAGATTATACTACAAAGCTGCAGTCATCAAGATAGTATGGTACTGGTGCAAAAACAGAAATACAGACCAATGGAACAAGATAGAAAGCCTAGAAATAAACCCATGCACCTATGGGTTCCTTATTTTTGACAAAGGAGGCCAGAATATACAATGGGGCAAAGATAGCCTCTTCAATAAATGATGCTGGGAAAACTGGACAGCTACATGTAAAAGAATAAAATTAGAACACTTCCTAACATGAAAATAATACACAAAGATAAACTCAGAATGGATTAAAGACCTAAATGTAAGACCAGAAACTATAAAACTCTTAGAGGAAAACGTAGGCTGAACACTCGATGACATAAACCAAAGCAAGATCTTCTATGACCTACCTCCTAGAGTAATGGAAATAAAAACCAAAGTAAGCAAGTGGGACCTGATTAAATTTAAAAGCTTTTGCACAGCAAAGGAGACTCTAAGCAAGGTGAAAAGACAACCCTCAGAATGGGAGAAAGTAATAGCAAATGAAATAACTGACAAAGGATTAATTTCCAAAATATACAAGCAGCTCATACAACTCAATACCAGAAAAACAACCCAATCAAAAAGCAAGAAAAAGACATAAATAGACATTTCTCCAAAGAAAACATACAGATGGCTAACACATGAAAAGATGCTCAACATCGCCCATTATTAGAGAAATGCAAATCAAAACTATAATGAGATATCACCTCACACCAGTCAGAATGGCCATCATCATAAAGTTTATAAACAATAAATGCTGGAGAGGGTGTGGGGAAAAGGGAATGCTCTTGCACTGTTGGTGGGAATGTAAATTGATACAGCCACTATGGAAGATGGTATGGAGATTCCTTTAAAAACTAAGAATAAAACCACTATATGACCCAGAATCCCACTCCTAGGCATATGCCCTGAGGAAACCAAAATTGAAAAAGACACATGTATCCCATTGTTCACTGCAGCACTATTTACAAAGGCTGGAACATGGAATCAACCTACATGTCCATCGACAGATGAATGGATAAAGAAGTTATGGTACATATACACAATGGAATACTTCTCAGCCATAAAAAGGAACACACCTGAGTCATTTCTAATGAGGTAGATGAACCTAGAACTTATAATACAGAGTGAAGTAAGTCAGAAAGAGAAAGATAAATATCATATTCTAATGCATATATACGGAATCTAGAAAGATGGTACTGAAGAATTTATTTACAGGGCAGCAATGAAGAAACAGACAATGGAGAAAAATTTAGTTTCATTTTTTAAATGATGCTGCTCAACACCCACCAAAAAGATTCTCTATCCTCTACTAGATCATGGCCCACAGTTTTGACAATCACTCTTTCAGACAACAGTGGACCAGAATAGTTTTCCTGCCTGAAACCAAGAAAGCAATACCCTGCTTCCCACCCCAGCCATGTCATTGTTCCTCTGATGCTTGGACAGGGGAAGCAGGACCAGCATCATATTGCCTCCTGTAGGAGAAGCTCATCTCAGTACGTTACTGAGCTTGCCTAAAGCCAGACAGGAGGAACGCTCAGGTCATCTCCTGGACTCTTCTCCTGCTGAGCCACTGGGACCAGCCCTTGGGCTCAGGCATCACCCCCAACCCTCTGCAGTGGCTTTCCACTCAGGGGGGCCACACAAAATGCTTTTTGGGATTAGTGTTCTGGGTGCCAAGCAAGACACTTCTTGCCTTGCTCTCTTCGTGGGGTGGCCAGACAATTTTCTTTTCTTTTAGAGGAGATCATTTCTATGGAACCACAGACAGAGAGCAACAAAACAGCCAACAGAGAGAAAGGTTTCAAATTATGACCAAGGTTTCAACTGTTAGAGTTCATACTGTCTTGGGCTCAGAGCTTCCCTGGTGGCTCAGCTGGTAAAGAACCAACCTGCCAATGCAGGAGATGCAAGAAACATGGGTTTAATCTCTGGATCAGGAAGATCCCATGGAGAAGGAAATGGCAATCCACTCCACTATTCTTGCCTGGGAAATATCATGGATAGAGGAACCTGGCAGGCTACAGTCCTAGTGGGCTCAAGGCCATCATGAAGTGAAAATTTCAAGCTGCCACCCTCCCACAGTCCATCCTGTTCATAGAGGTCCAGCAAGACCGCACGCTAAACCTTGTTCATAAGCCACCCATAATCTTGAGAATCTTCAATTTAGGCTGCTTTTGTAAGTCAGACTTCATGTATTTTATAATCATTGATTTTGTCTTCATTGTTGAAATCCAGCCTTTTTATGGGCTTTCCTATTAGTTGTGATAGTTTAAAATTTGTGGCTGATGAGTGTTCTAAGTAAGCGATTATATCTCAAAGGTAATTTTGTCCTCTGCGATCTTTTTAATAAAAGCTATGCCTCGTATTATAGCTAGATTTTCTTGAGCACCGTTAGGTAGTAGAACATGGTAGAATTCCATTTTAGATTTTATTGGAGATGCTTCTGGTTCTTCAGTCTTAAAGCATGGGATTGTCTATTTGGTATAAGATATAGTCTTCTGGCACTTAGTTACTTGAGAGGTTTTCCCCCCAGTAAGAATGATTGTTGAACTTTATTAAATGTCCCTCCAGCACCGATTGATAGTTTCCTGCTTTTATCTTTTAATCTGAAATTTGTGTTAACAGATTTTCTACCATTATGTTGCCTCTGACTCTCTGGAATAAGGTTTCCCTGACAAACTGAAATATTGTATGTATCTATGAATTTATTTGCAGGTACTTTAGGATATTTGAAACTCTATTAGTAACACGCAAAAGCCTTCTTCAGAGATCAGTGCAAAGAGATAGAGGAAAAGAACAGAATGGGAAAGACTAGAGATCTCTTCAAGAAAAGTAGAGATACCAAGGGAACATTTCATGCAAAGATGGGCTCGATAAAGGACAGAAATGGTATGCATCTAACAGAAGCAGAAGATATGAAGAAGAGGTGGCAAGAATACACAGAAGAACTGTACAAAAAAGATCTTCATGACCAAGAAAATCACGATGGTGTGTGTGATCACTCATCTAGAGCCAAACATCCTGGAATGTGAAGTCAAGTGGACCTTAGAAAGCATCACTACGAAAAAAGCTGGTGGAGGTGATGGAATTCCAGTTGAGCTGTTTCAAATCCTGAAAGATGATGCTGTGAAAGTGCTGCACTCAATATGCCAGCAAATTTGGAAAATTCAGCAGTGGCCACAGGACTGGAAAAGGTCAGTTTTCATTCCAATCCCAAAGAAAGGCAATGTCAAAAAATGTTCAAATTACCGTACAATTGCACTCATCTCACATGCTAGTAAAGTAATGCTCAAAATTCTCCAAGCCAGGCTTCAGCAATACATGAACCGTGAACTTTCAGATGTTCAAGCTGGTTTTAGAAAAGGCAGAGGAACCAGAGATCAAATTGCCAACATCCGCTGGATCATCGAAACAGCGGAGTTCCAGAGAGTTCCAGAAAACCATCTATTTCTGCTTTATTGAGTATGCCAAAGCCTTTGACTGTGTGGATCACAAGAAACTGTGGAAAATTCTGAAAGAGATGGGAATACCAGATCATCTGATCTGCCTCTTGAGAAACCTGTATGCAGATCAGGAAACAACAGTTAGACCTGGACATGGAACAACAGACTGGTTCCAAATAGGAAAAGGAGTACGTCAAAGCTGTATATTGTCACCCTGCTTATTTAACTTATATGCAGAGTACATCATGAGAAATACTGGACTGGAAGAAACGCAAGCTGGAATCAAGATTGCTGGAAGAAACATCAATAACCTCAGATATGCAGATGACACCACCCTTATGGCAGAAAGTGAATAAGAACTAAAAAGCCTCTTGATGAAAGTGAAAGAGGAGAGTGAAAAAGTTGGCTTAAAGCTCAACATTCAGAAAACGAAGATCATGGCATCCGGTCCCATCACTTCATGGGAAATAGATGAAGAAACAGTGGAAAGAGTGTCAGACTTTATTTTTTGGGGCTCCAAAATCACTGCAGATGGTGACTGCAGCCATGAAATTAAAAGATACTTACTCCTTGGAAGAAATGTTATGACCAACCTAGATAGCATATTCAAAAGCAGAGACATTACTTTGCCAACTAAGGTTCATCTAGTCAAGGCTATGGTTTTTCCTGTGGTCATGTATGGATGTGAGAGTTGGACTGTGAAGAAGGCTGAGCGCCGAAGAATTGATGCTTTTGAACTGTGGTGTTGGAGAAGACTCCTGAGAGTCCCTTGGACTGCAAGGAGATCCAACCAGTCCCTTCTGAAGGAGATCAACCCTGGGATTTCTTTGGAAGGAATGATGCTAAAGCTGAAACTCCAGTACTTTGGCCACCTCATGCGAAGAGTTGACTCATTGTAAAAGACTCTGATGCTGGGAGGGATTGGGGGCAAGAGGAGAAGGGGATGACCGAGGATGAGATGGCTGGATGGCATTACGGACTCGATGGATGTGAGTCTGAGTGAACTCCAGGAGTTGGTGATGGACAGGGAGGCCTGGCGTGCTGCGATTCATGGGGTCGCAAAGAGTCGGACACGACTGAGTGACTGAACTGAACTGAACCTTTGACAAAAGTATTAATATTAGAAAATAGCTTATTTACATAAAAAGATATGGTCATTTTCTTTGTCTGGAAAAATTTATGAAAGGAGACTCATTTCCTTGAAAATTTAAATGAATTCCCCAGTGAATCTGGGGGCGAGGCAATACTTAAAAAAATATTTTTCTACTGTTTGATTTTGTTTAAAATTGTTTTATTTTTAAAAACCTATTCATGTTTTTCTTTGGATTAACATTTTTCATTTAACACATGGGCAAGAACGAGATGCCTCTTTTTTGACACTTTAAAGTTTATTGGCATGTGATTGTGCCCAGTCTTCTCATGTAGTGTAATATCCACAAATTTTTTTTTTCATTTCTGGTTTTCATGTATAACTTTTATTGATGAAGTTACTAGAACTTTCTCCAGCCCATCCTTAGAGAACTAGCTTTGAGTTTTGTGTATTCATTCTCTTTTATTCTCTTTATCTTTTTTGTCTTTAAAAAAAATACATGGATGGAAACATTCTTGTTGGAAAATATTGAAAGACTCAGGAGTATTCTGAACAGGAAGGGGCCATCCCTCTCCACTGTTCCCACCCCTCCACCCATCCTGATCCTCCTCTTCTTCCAGGGCGGGAGGTGGGGGTGCCTCCCTCCCGCCCTCTTCTGAGATAGCAACCCAGTCTAGTATTCTTGCCTGAGAAATCCCATGGACAGAGGAGCCTGGCAGGCTACAGTCCATGGGGTCACAAAAGGGTCAGACATGACTTAGCAACCAAACAATAACAACAACCTTACGGATGGTATCTGGATTCCCCCAAGGTTTTTACTGGCACACACAAGACTCCAGTGACTATCCTAGAGACATACATCCTGCTGAATGGGCAAATATTTCTGAAGGTTGGTGACTCAGAAATAAATATGTTGGAATTAACACAATACTGTAAATCAACTATATTTCAAAAATAAATATTTTAAAAAAGAAAACTATTTGCTGTGTCAGTATATTGTTAATTTTGATAAAGATTAAAAAACTGCTATTTAGGGGACTTTTCAAAAAATTTCCAAATAGTCAGATGTTTTCTAATGTTATTAATTTTTGACTTAAGGCCCTGAGGTAGAGAACTCTGCCTTCCTGTGTCAGTTTGTTTCTTTGTAAAAGGAATGTCTCAGGTTCTTGGCTGAATGAGTAATAAGCTATTTGTTCTCTGAGATATCCCCCCACCCTCAAACCCTTCAGGTGGAAGGAGATTGCTATGGACTGTAGCCCTCCAGGTTCCTCTATCCATGGGATTTCCCAAACAAGAACACTGGAATGGGTTTCCATGCCCTCCTCCAGGGAGTCTTCCCAAACCAGGAACCCAACCCGTGTCTCCTGTGGCTCCTGCATTGCAGGTGGATTCTTTATCTCTGAGCCACCAGGGGAGGAGCTTACTTTCTGCAACTGTTTCTATCTTTCTGATGCTTCCATCAGCATCTATGGATTGCCTTTGACCTGTCCACTGTGGGGGCAGGGAGGGTCTTTCCTCTCCCCCATCAGCGGAGAAAGGATGATGGAGAACTCTCTTCCATTTGCATCTGTCTGGAGACAAGCAGTCGACTGCATTTTCCTTTGTTTTGGTACTGTTTTTCTCTATTTGGTTGCTTGGGATCAATGTCTTCTCCCTCAGAAATAGTAAATAGCCTTATGCTTCTCTTTCAAACCTTTACCACACAGCATTTTCTGGTAATTTTGGAAACAGTTTCACAGATTTTCACAGGGTTGTGTTTTCTTTTGATGGAATTTAAAATTCTCAGCTATAAATGCTACAAAATTACATTTTACTACCTGTCTCCTGGTATCTCCACGTCTTCTGCGATCTGTTACTGTGATTTGTTGGTGGCACTAGTTGTAAAGAACCAGCCTGCCAACGCAGGAGTCATAAGAGGCCTGGGTTCGATCCCTGGGTCGGGAAGATGCCCTGGAGGAGGGCACGGCGGCCCACTCTGGTATTCTTGCCTGGAGAACCCCGGACAGAAGAGCCTGGCGGGCTACAGTCCATAGGGTCGCACAGAGTCAGACACGACTGTAGTGACTTAGCACTTCTAGAAGCGCTCATAGAAGCTTTAATGGCAAGTATCAAGATTTCTGGGGTCTGATTGCTTGAATTTAAACCCTGATCCAACACTCACTACTAAGTTCTTGATTTGATTCAACACTGGTGAATGTTGGCTGCGTGCTTAACATGTGACATGCATCATTGTAGGTATTGAGACTAGGGTAATAAGCAGAAGGTGCAAGGTACCTGCTTTACTGAGCTCACTCTGGGGGCCCAGGATGAACTGGAAGAGGGAGTCACTGGGGAACAATAAAGTGCTCGTGGCAGTGAGAATGGCCATCACCAACAAGTCTGCAAACAACACATGCTGGAGAGAGCACGGAGAGAAGGAGCCCTCCTACACTGTTGGTGGGGATGTAAGCTGGCGCAGCCCCTGTGGAGAATCATACTGAAAACAGAGTTTCTAAATGACCCAGCAATCCCTCTCCTGGCATATATCTGAAATGACAACAACTCTAATTTGAAAAGATACATGCATGCCATGTTCACAACGGTACAATTTAGTCAAGACGTAGAAACAAGCTAAGTGTCTATTAACAGATGAACGGGTAGAGAAGCTGTGGTATATATACAATGGACTATTGCTCAGCCATAAAAAAGAATGAAATAACGCCATTTGCAGCAACATGGGTGGACCTAGAGAGTATCATACTAAGTGAGTAAGTCAGAGAAAAGCACACAGCCCATTATATCACTTATATGTAGAATCTAAAAAAATGATACAAATGAACTTATTTACAAAACAGAAATAGACTCGCAGACTTAGAAAACAAACTTATAGCTACCAAAGGGGAAAAGGAAGGGAGGGAAAAATTTGGAGTTTGAGGTTAATAGATACATACTACTATATATAAGATAGATATAACAATAAGGGTCTACTGTACAACACAGGAAACTATATTCAATGTCTTATAACAACCTATAATGGAAATGAATCTGAAAAAAAAATACATGTGTGTAATTGAACTGATTGATTGATTATATTCTTGGCAGCCAAAGGTGGAGAAGCTCTATACAGTCAGCAAAAACAAGACCAGGAGCTGACTGTGGCTCAGATCATGAACTCCTTATTGCCAAATTCAGACTTAAATTGAAGAAAGCAGGGAAAACCACTAGACCATTCAGGTGTGACCTAAACCGAATCCCTTATGATTATACAGTGGAAGTGAGAAATAGATTCAAGGGATTAGATCTGGTCGACAGAGTGCCTGAAGAACTATGGACATAGGTTCGTGACATTGTACAGGAGGCAGTGATTGTGACCATCCCCAAGAAAAAGAAATGAAAAAGGCAAAATGATTATCCGAGGAGGCCTTACAAATAGCTGAGAAAAGAAAAGATGTGAAAAGTAAAGGAGAAAAAGAAAGATATACCCATTTGAATGCAGAGTTCCAAAGAATAGCAAAGAGAGACAATAAGATGGATTGAGGATGAGATGGTTGGATGGCATCACTGACTCAATGGACATGAGTGTGAGCAAGCTCCAGGAGTTGGTGATGGACAGGGAGGCCTGGCGTGCTGCAGTCCATGGGGTTGCAAAGAGTCAAACATGACTGAGTTACTGAACTGAACTGAACTGAATTGAATTATTTCAAGGCGCACCTAAGACTAACATAATATTTTAAATCAACTACACTCAAATTAAAAAAAAAAAGTTCTAGTAGGTCAGATGGTGAGAAATTGTATAGAGAGATGGAAAGGAGAACATGGGGAATAAGAGGTATGGGAGCTGCATTTTTAGGCAGGGTGGTCAGAAATGTACTTGAGCAAAGATCTGAAGAAAGTGATGCTATCAAGTCATATAAATAGCGTAGGCAAAGTATTCCAAGCCAGTTCAGTTCAGTCACTCAATCGTGTCCGACTCTTTGTGACCCCATGGACCACAGCATGCCAGGCCTCCCTGTCCATCACCAACTCCCGGAGTTTACTCAAACTCACGTCCATCGAGTCGGTGATGCCATCCAGCCATCTCATCCTCGGTCGTCCCCTTCTCCTCCTGCCCCCAATCCCTCCCAGCATCAGAGTCTTTTCCAATGAGTCAACTCTTCATGTGAGGTGGCCAAAGTATTGGAGTTTCAGCTTTAGCATCAAGGTAACCCCAAATGCAAAGCCACTCCTATCCCAAACTCAATGGAAAGCACAGAAGGAAAACTGTAAGATTAACATGATCAAGTTTGTGTTTATTTAAAAGATCAAATAGTTTGTTAGGTTGAGATAAGTAAGGAAGGTCTGAAAAGCCCACTAGGAGACAATCATAGTAATTTTGCTGAGACATGAACATGGGTGGTGCCTGGAGTCAGAAAAATGTGGAGCAGGTTTGAGAATGTCCCAGAGGCAGACCAAGTGTTTGATCCCATGGAAGGCAGAGCCTTGAAGAAGTGGAAACTGAAAAAGGTGACCCCCCTGTCCTCATTTTCCTGGTTTGAGAAGCTGAGCGATGGGGGTGCTGTTGTAGAAAGACACTTGGAGAACAATTCAGAATACCAGTGATGGCCAGTGAGCTTCTGAGTCTCAGGCCTGGGAGGCCGGTTAATTCTAATCTCACCTCAATATAACAAGGGACATGTGATTGGGCATCTTGGCAAGTGTTCTGCCTCTCACAGAATTCAGTACTAGGGCACGGCCAATTCTGCAGATGCGGGTTATTAGCAGTCCCAGATACACGGAGTTGGAATAACAGAGGCAAAACGCAAACACGTCAGGGACAGGGGATGGGTGAGCTTCCTAGTCTCTCTCTTTCCAAATAGATGCCAAATTTACTTTGGCTTAAGGCTTAACTTGGAGAAGGCAATGGCACCCTACTCCAGTACTCTTGCCTGGAAAATCCCATGGACGGAGGAGCCTGGCAGGCTGCAGTCCATGGGGTTGCTAAGAGTCAGACACGACTGAGCGACTTCACTTTCACTTTTCAGTTTCATGCATTGGAGAAGGAAATGGCAACCCACTCCAGTGTTCTTGCCTGGAGAATCTCAGGGATGAGGGAGCCTGGTGGTTTGCCATCTATGCGGTTGCACAGAGTTGGCACGACTGAAGCGACTTAGCAGCAGCAGCAGCAAGGCTTAACTGTGGAGCTGGTAGTGACAAAATGAACTGCAAAAAACAAGGGAGGAAGCAGAGTGCGTTGTTACTCACAACTCTAAGGGCCTCCAGGACAATGCTCCTGACAAACAGAAAACAGGTGAGCTGAGCCCCCGGACCTGCTTGGATGCACAGGTTCAGAGATGGAGCAGGGATGAGGGAGAGACGCCTCCGTCTCCACTGGATGGAGAAGGGAAGAAGGACCAGAAGGGAAGGACCAAAAAGACGGCCATGTGTGGGTCACCAGTGGGTCCTCCCAGGGCCGTTGCATCCCTGGGAATATCTCCGACACTCCCAGGCTTAGAGAGAGAGAGGGTTCTTGAAGGAAGGGTCTGAGTTTCAAGACGGGTGACACGTAGTAGGTAGATCAGGCCTGGAGGTAGAGAGGGCTGGAACAATGCAAAAACGGGGACTTCCCTGGTGGTCCACTGCCTAAAACTCCATGTTCCCAGTTCCGGGGGCCCAGGTTAGATTATTCCTGGTCAGAGAACTAGATCCCACATGCCACAACTAAGATCCGGTACAGCCAAAAAAATAAAAACAAATTTTTTTTTAAAAAAAAGATTGCAAAAATGCTTTGGTTTGAATGCCAGGTTTGTGGGATTCTTTTTTTTCACCCAAAACTCTGCAAAAATTTCACATGCCATGGTCTTAGCAGTAGCCAAGAAGGTTTATGTTTGAGACAATATTTTCACTTTTCCTAGAGGTGACCACTCCTCACTGTTTCTTGCTTTCTTCCTTTTTTGTTTTTCTTTTGGTTTTGCCTTTTTATTTTCTGCTTCTGCGCTTTAGTACTAATACCTCTAATCCATGTCTGGTAGTAAAACACTTCCTTCTGGAACCACATACCTGCCTCTGCCCAGAACCACATTGAGAGCTGTGATTTTAGGAGCAATGTAACCTCCACACTCCTTCTGCCTGCCTGTGTGCTAATTCTCTTTAGTCGTGTCCGACTGCGGTCCCATGGACTGTAGCCCCCCCAGGCTCCTCTGTCTATGGGATTCTCCAGGCAAGAACAATGGAATGGGTTGCCATGCCCTCCTCCAGGGGATCTTCCCAACCCAGGAATCGAACTCACGTGTCTTATGCCTCCTGCGTTGGCAGGCGGGTTCTTGACCACTAGCAGAAGCCCCCACCCCTCCCTCTACAGATGAAGAAGCCCAGGAAGCTGAGCCCGAGAGATTTCTTCTTCTTCTCTCTCTTTTTTTTAAACCATGATGTAAGCCTTGAAAATATCCTCTGCTGTTTCATCAGTTGATTCTTCTATAGTTTTTCACAGAAATATTGGATCTAAGAACATCTGCTACTTACTGTTGGGAACATATTTCTTTCCTTCGTGCTTGGCTCTGCACTTCCCAGAGCTGTCAGATAAGTGTCTTCTTGCAGATTCTGTGACAGGGCTCGGTTTTCCCGCACAAACATCAGGGACACTGCGGCTGGAAGCGCTTCAATCTGAACGCACAATGTGCCAGCTGTGTGCCTCGCTCAGGCTTCTTAACGATGCTGGTTCAGTTATGCTGATACTGCAAGTAATACAGTTCGTCGCCGCTTTGGAAATCAAAACGATGTCGTCTAAGGCTTTTTCTCATTGCTCAAGCTTTGGCAGATTCAAAATATTAAGGTGCAAGAATTCTGAGCCCCTCCCCCACAGGGCCCCACTCCAGTACTCTTGCCTGGAAAATCCCATGGACAGAGGAGCCTGCTGGGCTGCAGTCCATGGGGTCGCTAAGAGTCAGACATGACTGAGCAACTTCACTTTCACTTTTCACTTTCATACACTGGAGAAGGAAATGGCAGCCCACTCCAGTGTTCTTGCCTGGAGAATCCCAGGGGCGGGGGAGCCTGGTGGGCTGCTGTCCATGGGGTCGCACAGGGTCGGACATGACAAGCAACTCAGCAGCAGCAGCAGCCCCGACAGGGTACCGCTGTTCCAAGTCCAGTGGTCTCCCTACATCCGACCTCATCTCTGGGAGCTTCAGTCGGCAGGTCCAACCCAGCTGAACTGTTGGCTTGATTAATTCTGTTGTCAAGTTTCCTTTCGTTAAAACAGGGTTATGGAGCTATGTCTGAGAGGTTGCATTTGAAGAACTCGGTGTGCGACAAAATTGTTTTCAGTGTTTCTCTCTGTAATGTCTGTATTGCTACTGTTTAAAACCTCTGTGACTGGTGTTTAAAAATGGCTTCATCTGAGCCTTGTATTTATGTTTGCCTCCTGGTGGTTAGTATCACTGTTTCAATAAACAATATCTCTCTCTCCTCTTCTTTATCTCTTTCTTAAAAATGTTTAATTCAAGATTGATTTCAGTTCAGTTCAGTTCAGTTCAGTCGACCCCATGAATCGCAGCATGCAAGGCCTCCCTGTCCATCACCAACTCCCGGAGTTCACCCAGACTCTCGTCCATCAAGTCAGTGATGCCATCCAGCCATCTCATCCTCTGTCATCCCCTTCTCCTCCTGCCCCTAATCCCTCCCAGTATCAGAGTCTTTTCCAATGAGTCAACTCTTCGCATGAGGTGGCCAAAGTACTGGAGTTTCAGCTTTAGCATCATTCCTTCCAAAGATATCCCAGGGTTGATCTCCTTCAGAAGGGACTGGTTGGATCTCCTTGCAGTCCAAGGGACTCTCAAGAGTCTTCTCCAACATACTGAATACTTCAAGGTGATGAAGGGATTTGAGAAAATAGCAGATTCAGGAAGAACTCTGGGGCCATCCCCAAGAGCCGATCATGGACCCTCATGAGAGAGGTGCCCTTCCTCTACCTGGAGGAGAAGAGCATCATTACTGCCAAGACTGAGGGACACTGAGAAGATTCCACACACACAGCCCTTGCTGTTTCTCCCACTTACCTACCCTTAGCTCGTACCCTTTGTCCTAGCATGTTTCCCTGCTGCCCATTCTTCACTAAACCCAGCAGAGAAACACTTCAGTTAAATCCTTCTTTTGGGCCTTAATTTCCTTATGAAGGTTGCCAAGTCGTGTAAAACTTACATTAAATAAATTGGTATGCTTTGCTTCTACTAATCTGTCTTTGTCAATTTGATCTTCACATTCAATCAGGGACTCTAAGAAGGGCCAGGAATGCTTCTTCCTCCCCTATACTTGTGTGGTGCGATATTTAGGCTAAGAAGGAAACTGCTCTGTGATGTTTTCTGTAGCATTTGAAACGAGTCACATCATCAAAGAGAATGTTTTTACATCCTTACATGTCTCGTTCCAGACTATAGAAAGTCATGATATGTAAGAATATTTCCATCATAACAACTGAATGCAGAGTGTAGACCTTATAGGGGACCCTGATTTGAACAAACTGGCTGTAAAAAGAGATTTTTGTGAAAACTAGAGACATTTAACTATGGCATGACTATTGTTGTTGTTCACTTGTGTCTGACTCTTTGCCATCCAATGGATGGCTGCACATCAGATTTCCTTGTCCTTCACTGTCTCCCTGAGTTTGCTCAAACTCGTGTCCATTGAGTCAACGATGCTAACTAACCATCTCATTCTCTGTTACCCGTTTCTTCTCCTGCTCTCAGTCTTTCCCAGCATCAGTGTCTTTTCCAGTAAGATGATATTAAAAAATATTGTTAATTTTTAAAGATGTGCTAATGGCATGGTGGTTATGCTAAAAATATATGTATGTAAGTATGTTAAAAATATGATTTAGAAATTCACTTTAAACTGTTTTTAAATGTGTGGAGAAGACTCTTGAGAGTCCCCTAGACAGCAAGAAGACCAAGCTAATCACTCCTAAAGAAAATCAATCCTGAATATTCATTGGAAAGACATGCCGAAGCTCCAATCCTTTGGTCACCTGATGTGAAGAGTTGACTCATTGGAAAAGACCCTGATGCTGGGAAAGATTGAAGACAGGACGAGAAGGGGGCGACAGAGGATGAGATGGCTGGATGGCATCACCCACTCAGTGGACATGAGTTTGAGCAAAGTGTGGGAGATGGTGAAGAGCAGGGGAGCTTGGCGGGCTGCAGTCCATGGGGTTGCAAAGAGTCAGACACGACTGAGCAGTTGAACAACAAAAACCGACACGGAATATGACACAATATTAGGAAAATGCTGATGATTTGAACTTTAAGCTGGCAAATGGGCCCAGGGAGTTATTCAACTTTGGGTAAGTCTGAGACTTTCATAGTAAAAAGAAAAACTCAAACTGGCTATAGTTATGGAAATGAACATCAGAATAATCTTGGGGCGTTAAGTATTAAATCAGAATAATTCAAGATTTTGTTGACACTGAAACATAGACCTATTAGATTCTTTTTCTTTGTTAACATTACTGTTTGTACTCTTGATTCGTGACTTCCTGACACTTGTTTCTAGTGTCTGGACTGGGAAATGCTAGATTTATCTTGACTTCCTTTTCACGGAGAATACATGAAGATAGAGAATGTGACTACTGCTTGGTTCTAAAGGGATTCTTAATGGTATAAGAAATAGTCAGAAAGTAAAACAGGAGAATTGAGGATTTAAAAGGTCAGAGGTTACAAATTCATAGAAACCTGGGGTAGCGTGATAACGGCCAGGGGCAGGGGTGGGTGGGAATTGAGTGAAGGTGGCCCGAGAGTACCGATCTCCAGTTAGAAGATAGCTAAGCTCCGGGGATCTAAAGCATGCACGTGACTGTAGTTAACGGTACTGTATCGTACACTTGAAAGTTGCCAGGAGAGTAGACCTTAAAGCTTCCATCACACGCAAATACAAAAGTGGTTACTACGGGAGGTGACAACACGCTAATCTTATCGTGGTCATCTTTTCACACTATGTCAAATCATCATGTTGCACAACTTAGGCTAACACAATATAATATGTCAGTTACATATTAATAAAGCTGGGGGAAAAAATCAGAGATTATGCCAAATGAACAGAAAAATCCGGTATTTCCAGACAACAGTGAGAAAGTTACTTAGAGAAAGAACACTGTATTTGTTTGAGTTTCCTGGTAACCAAGGCCAAGAGAAAAAACACAGATGACCCTCAATAGTTGAAAAGGGAATGAGACACATTTATCTGTGTTTATGATGAAACTGTACTTGTGATGAAATATACCTCTAAAGATTATATTTGTCTATTGAGTAACATAGAAGTCAGCATTTTCAGTTGCTGTTTGAAAACATATTGTTAATTACAAGTCAGTAACATTGGTTCTGTGGAAGGTTAAGAAAACATGCTCTAGGTATGTTGGTGTCTGGAGCGCTAACGAATTTGAAAAATTTAAAAGCATCAACAAGCCATGTGCTAGGCTCTCAGACCAGAGCTTTGATGAAAATGGGCAGTGGCTAGAGGAGACAGGCTGACTTCCCACCTTGGGCAGACTCTCTCATGCCCACGCTGACCACAGATCCCCACATGTATTCTGGAAATCAACAGTTTTTTTTTTTTTCCAAAGTAATTTATATCTTTTAAATTGAAGTATAGCTGATTTGGGCTTCCCAGGTGGCTCAGAGGTAAAGAATTTGCCTGCCAGTGCAGGAGCTGCTGGAGATGTGGGTTCAATCCCTGGGTCAGGAAGATCCCCTGGAGATGGAAATGGTAACCCACTCCAGTATTCTTGCCCGGAGAATCCCACGGACAGAGGAGCCTGGCAGCTGCCGTCTGTGGGGTCACAAGCACTCAGAAATGACTGAGCACGGACAGGCATTGGACATAGTTGATTTACAGTGTTAGTTTCTGGTGCACAGAAAAGAGTTTCAGTGTATATATGTAAATACATATTCTCCTTCAGATTATTTCCCCGTATAGCTTATTGCAATGTATTGACTCTACTTCCCTGTGCTATACAGTAGATCCTTGTTGCTTATCTATTTTGTATGCAGTAGTATGTATCTGATAATCCCAGACTCCTGGTTTATCCCTTTCCCCTTTGGTAGCCATAAGTTTGTTTTCCATGTCTGTGGGTATATTTCTGTTTTGCATATCAAGTCATTCGTATCTTTCTTTTTTTTAGGTTTCACGTATAGACGATATCATATGATATTAGTCTTTCCCCACCTGGCTTATTTTACTTAATGTGACAATCTCTAGGCCCGTCCGTGTTGCTGTAAATGACGCTTTCGTTCTGTTTTAGGGCCAGGTAATATCCCGTTGTGTATATGTGTCACGTATTCTACATCTGTTCTTTCATGGGTGGGCATTTAAGTGACTTTTGTGCCTTGGCCATGGTAAATAGTACTGCAACAAACATTGGCGAAAACCAGCAGTTCCGTTAGACATTACCAGGTGCCCTACCAAAAAAGTTTCAGAGCCTAAGCTTGTGATGTGCTAGTCTCGATAAAGTGAAATCAGTTTGCTGCAGAATAGCATTAGCCTTGAAGACACTGAGGTGTATCTTGAATGTCCAAGGGACATAGACTGTACTGATTCCCCAGTAAGGTTGACCATGGAAACTCTCTCCCTCCCCTGCTTTAATTCTTTTCCAAATGCAGCGTGCTTTATTATCTCTTCCCCTCAACATGTACTTTGGGAAACACTGAACTGCGGTATCTGCTGAGATGAGCACCGTTAGCTTTTGGAGCAAACATTTACAGCATCATGACTCGCTCTGTCACTCAGAGCCAAACCTGCAGACTCCTGGTTGATACAGGAGTTCAGAGCAGCATCCTGATGGCCTGATTCACCCTCTCCCATCCTCCCACCGAAAGACGCATGAAGCCACGTGAAAAATCGCAACTGCACCACAAGCTAAGAATATCCATGAAGCTTGGCCCCAGTCGAGGAGGGATTCCTGCCAATGGTGGTGCAGATGAGGACAGATTGAGGAATGCTCATTAGCTGATGCACAATGAGGCTTCTGAAGCAGAGCTCTGAGTCAGACCAGAGGGAGCCAGGCCCCTCCCAGACATTGCCTCCCCAGGTGAAGGTGGTCACTTCCTTCTCTCAACCACCAACAGTTCTGCCAGTTTGTAAATTTTAAATTCACCCACCAATGAGGCCACCTGAAACTCCTGGTTCTCTGGAAATACTTCTCCTGTTCCACGTGGGAAGGGCCTCATCAAACACCTACTGACCCCGGAATTGTGGTTGATGGCCTTCCCTTCCCCTGAGGCTCCAAGAAGTTTCTGTCAGCCCCAGGGCAGTCAGGAAGAGGTCATGGGGGTGGATCCTCAGCTTCCACAACCTGGCTCTAAATGCAGGCAAAGAATGTCATTTTAGTAGATATGAAGTCAGCAAAGAGATGTCAGCTTTGGGCAAAAGGTGAAGCATCTCACAACTTAGAGGTAAAGTTAGCAGAATTTAAAATGGGGACACGAGGTGTTAGCTAAAGCTATCATTGTCGTCATCTTGTGATGTATCACTAGATCACCTCAAACTTACACAGATAATGTATCAATTATCTCTCAGTTTTAAGGAAGCCTCTGGGGCAAGAAGGATAGGATATATACCTTCCAAATTATAGTAAGAAAAAAAAAAGATACTCCATAGAGCAAAAGACAGAAAAGGGATATTAAGTGTGCATTTTTATAAAAGCAAAAACCATAAAAATAAGATGGCAAATGTAAGAGCAAATATCCTTTTTGAGACAATTAACAAAATAACGTTTCCTTTTAAGAGACTCTAAGACTGGATCAAAAACAAAATTTAAATGTGTTTTGTTATGAGATTCCCCCAAAACAAAAGGACAGAACAGATTTTTTTTTAAGGTGGACAAAGATATATTAGGCACACATATATACAATGGAGCAGAATTTTCAAATCTTTTATCAGATAAAATGGGATGCAGGAGAAATTATTAAACAGAAAAGGTTATTTCAGGTTGCTAAAGATTTAATTATGATGAAACTAGTGACCTTGAATCCCTATGTGCCAGATAAAACAGCACCGACATATTTAAAGAATATTTAAAAATTTAAGACGAAATTCAATACAAAAAAATTTGTAACTGAAAATTTTAACAAACCAAGGTAAGGTTTCATTTGCAAGTCATGGAATGAATAGAAAAATTTAAGAAGCATAGAAATTTTGGATAATAAAATAATATAACTGATTAAAGGATAATTATTTAAAAGATTTACATGCAAAAAAAATGTAACTTCTTTCAAACATACATGGGATATTTACAAAAGTGACTATTCAATAGCATACAGGAAAACAGTGAATCACAAAAGTGGCTCTTTTGTATGAACTTAGCAATTAAACTGAAATTAGTAACTAAAATTTGAAAACACAGCAAAAGTAATCAGGAAACTTTAAACACATGTTTAATGAACTCTGTCTAGAAAGAAACGATTAATTCCTTGAAAATGCCAAGATCTGTAAATTGTTGTTAGTGATTTCAATGCTCTGAGACCATTCATTGCCATCTCCAAGGTAGGACGCTATGTTCATGAAAATCACATTTTCAGAGACTCTAAAATGGCACTGGGAAATGTGAGATTTACAACTTAGGTGCAAAAACAGACTACAGAACAACATGGAGCAAATACTTCTATTTTTAAGGTAACAATTAAAACAATGACATGAACCAATTGGCAGGGACTGTGAGGTGAAATTATAGGTGATTTAAGTTTGCTTATTTCTATTCTGTATGTTTCTCAAAATTTGGGCAACAAATACATAGTTATACAGTAAACAAATAAGAAAGAATTTTTCAAGAAAAAAGTTTAAAATTACAATTAAGCCCAGGATGTGCTCACTTTGATCTGGATTCTAGGTGCCTGCCCAGGTGGGATCTGCCCAGGCATGACCTGCTCAGGTGTCCATTTGCTCAGCTCTCATCTCCAGGGACCACCTTCTGCTCGTTGGTTACCGATTACTTCATCCGTCACTGACATGGAAGACTCCTCCCTATTTAGCAAGTCAGACAGAATTAATGTTTCTTTCCTTCCAAAACTGTATCTGGACTGAAACCAAATTAATGTATGAGGATTCACGAACAATAGCCTTTTCTTTGGTATACGCCCCAGACGAACTTTTGAACATTTCCAAGGCTCTTCTTTGGAGAACCTACCTCCTGCCTCTGCCCTCCCTCCATCCATGAACATGCAAGGAACCAGGGGCTTCTCTCAATGGGGTGGAGCACAGGTATGCGAATAAGCACGATGCTGGAAAACCAGCTCAGATAATAAGTGAGGGAGAGAGGAGCCTGAATGGAGGAGAAGTCGGAGTTGTAAGACTGTCTGAAACTGAAAGGCCAGCGCAGCTGTAACGAAGAGTGTAAGGCAAGATGGGGCTGCGGACACACATGCGCTTCACGAATAGTGATTTGTGGGCCTTGTGGAAGATTTGGGGCTTTGTCTTAAGAGCAACAGAACCACTGACATATTTTCAGCAGAGGGTGACATGACCGGACCCCTGTTGAGAAAATGTCAACATTGCTGCAGTAGGAATAACAAAATGCAGACAGGCTAGACAGCAAACGTAGTGACCATCGGGGAGACCAGACCGCGTGACAAAGGCAGAGACAAAGGGAAGTGGGCAGGTTAAGCGGAGAAAAACAATGCAGTGCTTCCCAACTAGGGACGATTTCGACCCTCAAAGGATGGCTGACAAATTCCGGAGAGGTTTTTAGTTATCACAACTTGGAGGGAGGTGCTGACTGGCATCTTAGTGGCCAAGGATATTACTCAATATCCTACCTGCTCAGGATGGCCCCTCCACAAAAAGTGATGCAAAAGGTCAATAGTGCTGCCGTGGAGAAACCTGGATGAGCAGCACTGAGGTGGGAGAGGCTGCAGGAGAGTCCCCTTTCCTGAAAAGGACCGCCGGTGGTGCTGGCCCCTGAGCGAGCGGACCAGGATGCAGGGAAGGCAGCGAGGGCCCCTGTGCCCTCCCGGTGGACCCACTGCTGTCAGGAGCCCCCACGGACACGCTGCACCGGCACACCCTCCTCCTCCAGGCTTGGCTCTGAGAAAGCGTTTCTCTGCCTCTTTGGGTCTAGCCCAGCACAGTGTCCTGTCCCATTCATCCTCATGGAGTATATGGCTGAGTGGGTTTACCTGTGCCTGCTGGGATTCGTGAGAAACCAGTGCTGTGTTCACACTGGGGAGGGACAGGACCAGACAGCCAGGGCCCCATCAATAGTCTTACCTTTTTACACTGCTCAGGTCTCCCCAGCCCCTGCTACACTGTTCAGTTTTGATGGACTTTTTAGAACCACAGTCCTCAACCTTTTTGGCACCAGGGACCAGTTTTGTGGGAGACAACTCTTCCAAAGGCTGGGGTGGGGAGGAGTTAGTGGAAGGGTGGAGAGGGGCAGGGGTTTATGGGAGGCTGGGGGGAGGGGGTAGGGGAATGGGAGGGGGAAGGGGAAATGGGGGGAGCTTGGCGATGGGGGGTAGGGGGGTAGGGGTGTGGTTTTGGTTTCACCTGCTGTTCACCTCCTGGTTTGCTGCCTGGTTACTAACAGACCACGGACCCATACTGGTCAGGGGCCCAGGGGTTGGGGACCCCTGTTTTAGAACACACTTTCATTCCTTTTTCAAATCTATACATCAAAAGGTCAAATTGAAAAATAAAGGCTTCATATTCTGGCTCCAAACCTACCACTAAAATTTGGGACAACTCAAATTGGTCTCTGATGTGAGAGCTCAGGCACCTGGCCAGGGTCTCCATGTGAACCGAAGCCACGTGCGTGGAGCTGGTCACCCACAAAATTCATGCTTATGGTGCCAGCCATGCAGGTCTGGTGAATAATGATGGGATTGAAGATGTATGATAGCTGACATTTAACAAAAGCCTTGAGGTCAGTGACATGGAGAAAAGAGATGGAACTCCTAACACTGGGCTTTCTTGCACCCGTTTTATGGTTTGGCGCTAGGTGTATCATAAAGAGCATTCTGGGACAAAAGGGTGTTTGGGACCCTCCGAGGGATAGACTGGACTTGGGGTCCATCCCATCAGGGGAAAGACCTGGGGATTCTAGGAGCTCCTGAGGGGAGGCCAGCTGGGCTGTTCACACAATGAACAGCCCCTTGGAAGGCTCAGGAGGTGGGACAGCCCTTTAATCCACAGACCTGAGGGGAAGGGCTGTTTTGAGCATGATCTGCCCCATAACTCAGGCTCAGCCCCTTCCTAAGGAAGGACGAGGGACGGGCAGGAAGCCATTGTAGCTGGCTTTCTGTAGGGGGCTGGGAAGCAGCATGCTGTGGTCTTGATGAACCCAGCACAAAGGTGGGTCCCCCTGCCCGAACACCCCATTTCCTATCTGCCTCTCACCCAGATCACTCATCACCCATGCTCACTTTCCAGACTCTCTTCTGGGCAGCTTGGAACCCCAAAGCTGCTGTGGACACTCTTCTGATTGATTCTATCAAAGCACTGACACCACCACATGCGAAATGCGCCTGGGTCCTGAGAGGCCCTTGAGGGTGGGGCTGTGCTTAGAGCTCCACACAGGGCAGTGCCTGCACTCAGGAGTGGCTGGATGACCCGGAGGCACAGAGCCCCGCCTGCAGCTCATCTGGTGCCAGAGAGTGATGGAGGACTTAGCCCCCAGGGTCCTCAGGCAGCCCAGGGCACCCAGCACCGGTGCTGGCAGCCTCGATTCAGGCATGGCGGGGAGCCCTGGAGAAGAGTAGCCCTCATGCTTTCAGGTTCTCAGTCCCAGTGATGGCTCATAGCTTAGGACCTGGCAGGGAGGGGAACCCCCACGATTGCTGACCGCAGCAGCCTAGAGAGCCCTGGGGTCCTCTTGAAAGAGCTGGGAAGGAAGACTTCTAGAATGTGGGAATGACATTCCCAGAACAGCAAGTGTCGGCAGCGCCCTAGGAAGACTGCCCATGACCGCTATCCTGACCCTGGTTTTCCCCTGGTCACGTGGAAAGCAGGGATCACACCCAAATCGCCGATTAGTCATGTTTCTAGGAAAGAGGCCCTCCATGAGATAAATTGCCTGTTGATCTTAAGACTGGCATGTTTCCTATATCTCAGCAAGAAGTTAAGTGTCAATCAATAAAAGTAGGTGATGATCAGACATGTTTTTGATTTTAAAGCTTGGACAAGTTCTCCGTTTTTTGTTTGCTTTTTTTTTTTTTTTTTTGCTTTGTCATTTTATCTTACACAGCTGGTTTGTGACAGATTCAGAAGTCAGCACTCAAGAGAAGGTCAGAACAACGGCCTCCGACCTACTGTGGATCAAGACAACAGTGTCAGGGGCTCTGTCCTCCCCAGCAACCTGGTAAGTTCTTCCTTTGTGAAAGATGTGGGAGCCGGTTTGCTGAGCTGCCAGCCTGGTGGGCCAGACCCCGTGGCAGGATTTGCTGTGGGCTTCATCAATTCTCTCTGCACCAGGAATTATACTAGGCCTCCTATGGGATGTGTTTGTAGCTTCAGGGTCTGCTTATCCAAGCCCCACCCATCTGTTCTGGAAGCCAGAAGCTGCATGAGTAGAGACCCCAGTAGTGGAGGTTTGTGGGGACCCCTTCCGGGGTCAGCATCATGGAAGGGAGTGAGGGTGGTGGGGGCGACGCTGGGGCTTTGATTCTCAGGCAAGCCTCGATGGACTCCATGGAGAGGACTGAAGATGAGATGATTTCTGGAACATTCCATAGACAAAATAGAGTCCTGCTTATGCTGGATGGAGAAGAGAACTGCAGAGACACAAGGAGCCATACAGACAGGAACAGACTGTCTCAGGAAAATGAACTGACAAGGGCTCTGGGCAGCGAGGTCTGGAGGAGGTTGAAGTCTGTGCAATCACAGGCCCCCTAAATCTGCCCACCTCCAGCTCTCCAGTTCATTTAATGGTTCCTCTGGGCACCTTTGTACTCGTGGTCAAGACCACTAACAGCCTTTGCCTTCCCCTCCTCCCCCAAATCCAATCCTCTGGTCAGTCTCGTTGGCTCTAACTTCAAAAATGATTTTTAATTTCAAAAGGTCAAGGGCCAATTACTTTAAAATGTACACTCATTTTGTCTCCAGTCACCCCACTGATACAGGCATCATCGTCCCCACTTTGGGAGATGCAGTTTCAAGGACTCTGATGGGTCCAGGGCTGGCCCCGGCTCCTGGAGGAGAGTAGCCAACAGGGCCTGGACGTGGCCTGGGGTCTCTGAAGCCACTTCCACATCCTCTTTGAATTACCTGCTCAAGATGTATGACGTCAGAGTGGGACAACCCTGCATTCACATGATGAAGTGAGGGAGCTCAGTCTTGTCTGACTCTTTGCAACCCCATGGACTGCAGCACGCCAGGCCTCTCTGCCCATCACCAACTCCCAGAGTTTACTCAAACTCATGTCCATTGAGTCAGTGATGCCATCCAACCATCTCATCCTCTGTGGTCCCCTTCTCCTGCCTTCAATCTTTCCCAGCATCAGGGTCTTTTCCAATGAGGCAGTTCTTCCCATCAGATGGCCAAAGGATTGGAGTTTCAGCTTTAGCATCAGTCCTTTCAATGAACATTCAGGACTGATTTCCTTTAGGATGGCTGGTTGGATCTCTTACAGTCCAAGGGACTCTCAGGAGTCTTTTCCAACACCAAAGTTGAAAAACATCAATTCTTCAGTGCTCAGCTTTCTTTATAGTCCAACTCTCACATCCACACATGACCACTGGAAAAACCATAGCCTTGACTATGGTCTTTCGCTCCAGGTTTACTCCAGGGAATCCCCTCCCCATGTGACATTCCTCCAGGACACTCAGCACCTCCTGTTCCCTCTCCTCTCCTTCACCACTGCACCAAGCTGTGCCCTTCATCCACCAAGCATGCAAAACAGGTGACCCCCTGTTGTGTGGGGTGAGTGTCCTGGGCTGGGAGTGGGGGGTTTCGGGTCCCGGATCGATATCTCCACATCAGTGGTCTCCGTGTTCTGCTTGTTCCTGCCCTGGTTATGCTCTAGAAATGTGGAGGTGAGGGAGGAATTTGCCATCAACAGCTTCGGCTGAGTAAACATGCTTCCTGCTTCATTCCAAGCTCATTCACTTATAAATCAGATTAATGAAAAATTGGGGAGCACAAACTGTATGCCAAACACAGTGCGTAAGCAATGTCTTCAAGGAACGCCAGTCTAAATGGTGAACAGGAGGAAAGTGTGATTGGAGAGCAGCATTCCTCATGAAAGCTTATGTGCTGTAAACCCTGGGGTGTTAACAGAGGGGGAGAATCCAAAATGAGCCTCGAATGACGAAGTCTTGCTCCACCCAATCTCAGAACCACCAGCACTGCGTCCGTGCAGTGTCATTATATGGGATGTTTCCTGGAAGCCACTTTTCCATGGCCAAGAGGAGCTCACCCTCACCCTGGCTTTCAGTAGCACGTGACAGTGGCTTGGAAATCTGAGAACTAAGCGGGGCCGGAAGGACCAGTGTTACTGGGCATGTTACTGGGCTGCATCTCAGCATCTTCTGTAAAGACGAGGGAACAAGCAGAGGCAGGAGAATCAAGCTAGGCATGGCCACAGAGCCAGGATATGCCATCTGCATTCTGACAGCAGTGCCTGAAGCTCACTAACTATCCAGAACTGGTCCCCAAATTGCTCTCCTCTGCGGGGAGGCAGCACTTCCAGTAGTGAGAACGCTTGCATCACTGACTCCCTAAGTCAAGACTTCTAAGGGCTCAAACCCAGGCAGTTGGAGAGGAAAGGAGCTTGCATAGGTTTCTCCAGACTGATGGCGGTTTGGCTGCCCTATTTCTTCGAAAGGAAGAAAGGTGGGATGCTTTGAAGGAAACGTGGAGGAAAAAGTCACTGGTAGACAAGGAGGGGCTGGGGAGGGCAGATTCCCAAGAAGAGAAGCTCTTCTCCAGCAATGCCTCTGGAGCTGAGGTCAAAGCACCTGCAGACTTACCAGGGAAACTGGATGGTCTCTGCAGCAGGACACCCAGAGTGACATCGTAAGAGGGTCACCAAAGCCCTGAGCTGCTCCTTAAATGTTCAGGTCAGAACCTCAATCATGCAGGGATTCTGAATTGGTCCTCCTTGGGGGAATTAATAGCACTGGCTGAGCTCTCAGCAGAGTGTGTGTGTGGGTGTGTGTGTGTGTGTGCATGTGTATGAAATAAATACAAACATTGAAAGCCAGTAATAAAACAAACACCCGTGCATCCACCTTCATGATAAAAAATAAGGCATTAGCAGTCCGGCCGGGCTGCCTGGTGCCTCTCACCAAGAACTTCCTTCCTATACTTTCAGGCTAGACACACCCTTGCTTTCTTTATTGTTATACCACCTATGTATATATTTCTGAGCAACGTGTTGTTTGGTTTAGAGAAATGAGGTAATAAGCACAAATTTAGTGCTTATGACATAAAGAAAAGATTGTAACCCTGCTTGGAAATGAAAGCTCCCAGGAGAGCAAATGGAACCATCTGTATTGTAGAGCCTGGCTTCCACTTTCCTGAGAGTTTACAAGAGCCCCTTCTGGGGGAGCCATAAGCAAGATCTTGAGTGGGTTCTGGGAGCCACAAGGACCATCCTAGCTGGGGCATCAGGCAGATGGGAGGGGTGGACTGGGGACCACAGCAGAAACAAGGTCAGGGAGCTGTTCACGCTTTCTAAGCTTCTAAGCTTGCTGGCTCACCTCCAGCTGTCAAGGAGGCCAAGTGTGAACACTTCTGTAGGGTAAAATTAAGGATCTCAGGTGGACCAGGGGCCAGTATGTTGAGGGGAGAATAGAAACCTCATCAACACACAAGGAAGACAAGCCCAGATGGGTCAGGCTGACCCAGGAGTTCCGTCCTTGAGTAAAAGACAGACCATCCATCGGTGACTCCAGGACACAGACCTCACCCGGTGGGCCTCCAGAGTCACAGGGTTCCATTCTGAAAGTACTATCCTCCATCAGCACACACAGGCTGTCCTGGGTTCACCCCCAGCTCCACAGGTACCTACAGCTGATTCTTTCCAGGGCCTTTCAGAGTCAGATTGTTCTCAGCTTCTTTCCTGAAAGTGAAGTCAACTTTTTAAGCTCTTCAGCCGTCACTGCACCCATCTTCTTTCCAGTTTTCCCAAAGTTGTTGCGGTCATGTTGTCATCTTTGCTCCTGCTCACCAGGGGCCCTGTCTCCATCTCCCCCTTCTAATTCCTCCCCAGTCTTTCACTGATCTAGCAAAATGAGACTGGGTGTTGTTTGGAGAGAATAAAACTAGACTCTGATGGTCAGTCTGCCATCCTAGCCTGGAGCCTCTTTGATTATTCTTTTTGACTACGGTTCCTGATTCAGGTTGTCAGCAGCCCTGTTAACCAGAGGTCTTCAGCCAGGGGACCACAAACCCACAGAAATGAGAAGAGTTTCCAGTGGGTATCAGGCAGGAGGAATTGAGTCATCTGGAGAGTTTCAGTGTCCTCAACAGGTGATGAAGTTGGGGTTCCCCTCTCGCACTCCCTGTTTGGTATATTTCAAAAAGGAACTGTCTCCTACTCACCTACAGGATTGTTTGCAAAAAGACATTTTAATGTTGGTTGTTGTTTAGTTGCTAAGTCATATCTGACTCTTTGTGACCCCAGGGAATGTAGCCCACCAGGCTCTTCTGTCCATAGGATTTTCCAGTCAAAAATTATTGGAGTGAGTTGCCATTTCCTTCTTCATTTAATGTCAGTGATGGTCTTGAAAACGTTGAAAGGCTTTAATGACTAGATAAAAATCCTTTCACACACCAGGTGGCAGTTTCTATGTTTGCTTTCCAAGAAGTCAACAGTTGATTATCATTAAAATTATTCTCTTTCTTGATGAAAAAGCAGTGCATGATTTTGGCACAGAACTCAGAAAATTCAAAGAATTGAGTGACACTGACTGATTAAAAAAATTAAAACTAAAAATTTGAAAAACCAACTTCTGCATGCAAGAGAAAAATCCTTAGTGCTGATAGTTGTAAAAATGAAAAACACAGAAGTAGTTTCATTGTGAATTCTAACTCATTCTAGAAAGAGAATACCTCTACTCATGAAACAATTGGAAACGGAGGTAGCATCATTCATCTCGTGAAGAGATAAATTTCTGATAACATTTCCCCTTTAATATTTATCCATCAAAATATGAAATCTACTTGTATTTTGGTCAGTTCTTTGCTACTAATAATTGTAATGGTAATGTGATCCAGGGTAATTTTTAGCATCACAATGCATATGGACATGGGATATTAAAAACATATTTCAGCTCCTGCTCATGGGCACATTTGTTTTTGATTCAGAGACATGTAATCAATGGAATACTTTCAAACAAAATATGTTTCACATCAGATTAAATTCTATAGGAATGGAAATATGAATTCAAAGAGAAAGGGAAGCATGCAAAATTTTCAATGGCTAAAGAAGAATTTTTTCTTGCTGGTTGTGTTTTAATGGATGATCAGTTCAGTTCAGTCGCTCAGTCGTGTCTGACTCTTTGCGACCCCCTGAATCGCAGCATGCCAGGCCTCCCTGTCCATCACCAACTCCCAAAGTTTACCCAAACTCATGTCCATTGAATCGGTGATGCCATCCAACCATCTCATCCTTTGTCGTCCACTTCTCTTGCCCCCAATCCCTCCCAGCATCAGAGTCTTTTCCAATGAGTCAACTCTTCACATGAGGTGGCCAAAGTATTGGAGTTTCAGCTTCAGCATCAGTCCTTCCAATGAACACCAAGGACAGATCTCCTTTAGAATGGACTGGTTGGACCTCCTTGCCATCCAAGGGACTCTCAAGAGTCTTCTCCAACACCACAGTTCAAAAGTATCAACTCTTCGGCACTCAGCCTTCTTCACAGTCCAACTCTCACACCCATACATGACCACTGGAAAAACCATAGCCTTGACTAGATGGACCTTTGTTGGCAAAGTAATGGCTCTGCTTTTTAATATGCTGTCTAGGCTGGTCATAACTTTCCTTCCAAGGAGTAACAGTCTTTTAATTTCATGGTTACAATCACCATCTGCAGTGATTTTGAAGCCCCCCCACCCAAAAAAAAAAGTCTGACACCATTTCCACTGTTTTCCCATCTATTTGCCATGAAGTGATGGGACCAGGTGCCATGATCTTCATTTTCTGAATGTTGAGCTTTAAGCCAACTTGTTCACTCTCCTCTTTCACTTTCATCAAGAGGCTTTTGAGTTCCTCTTCACTTTCTGCCATAAGGGTGGTGTCATCTGCTTATCTGAGGTTATTGATATTTCTCCCGGCAATCTTGATTCCAGCTTGTGCTTCTTGCAGCCCAGTGTTTCTCATGATGTACTCTGCATAGAAGTTAAATAAGCAGGGTGACAATATACAGCCTTGACGTACTCCTTTTCTTATTTGGAACCAGTCTGTTGCTCCATGTCCAGTTCTAACTGTTGCTTCCTGACCTGCATATAGGTTTCTCAAGAGGCAGGTCAGGTGGTCTGGTATTCCCATCTCTTTCAGAATTTTCCAGTTTATTGTGATCCACACAGCCAAAGGCTTTGGCATAGTCAATAAAGCAGAAATAGATGTTTTTCTGGAACTCTCTTGCTTTTTCCATGATCCAGCAGATATTGGCAATTTGATCTCTGGTTCCTCTGCCTTTTCTAAAACCAGCTTGAACATCTGGAAGTTCATGCTGAAGTCTGGCTTGGAGAATTTTGAGTGTTACTTTACTAGCATGTGAGATGAGTGCAATTGTATGGTAGTTTGAGCATTCTTTGGCATTGCCTGTCTTTGGGATGGGAATGAAAACTGACATTTTCCAGGCCTGTGGCCACTGCTGAGTTTTCCAAATTTGATGGCATATTGAGTGCAGCACTTTCACTGTTTTCAGGATTTTAAATAGCTCAACTGGAATTCCATCACCTCCACTAGCTTTGTTCATAGTGATGCTTTCTAAGGCCCACTTGACTTCACATTCCAGGATGTCTGGCTCTAGGTGAGTGATCACACCATTGTGATTATCTGGGTCATGAAGATCTTTTTGTACAGTTCTTCTGTGTATTCTTGCCACCTCTTCTTAATAGCTTCTGCTTCTGTTAGATCCATACCATTTCTTTCTTTTATCGAGCCCATCTTTGCATGAGATGTTCCTTTGGTATCTTTAATTTTCTTGAAGAGATCTCTAGTTTTTCCCATGCTGTTGGTTTCCTCTATTTCCTTGCATTGATTGCTGAGGAAGGCTTTCTTATCTCTCCTTGGTATTCTTTGCAACTCTGCATTCAGATGCTTATATATTTCTTTTTCTCCTTTGCTTTTCACTTCTCTTCTTTTCGCAGCTATTTGTAAGGCCTCCCCAGACAGCCATTTGGCTTTTTTGCATTTCTTTTCCATGGGGATGGTCTTGATTCCTGTCTCTTGTACAATGTCACGAAGCTCCGTCCATAGCTCATCAGGCTCTCTGTCTATCAGATCTAGTCCCTTAAATCTATTTCTCACTTCCACTATACAATCACAAGGGATTTGATTTAGATCATACCTGAATGGTCTAGTGGTTTTCTCCACTCTCTTCAGTTTAAGTCTGAGTTTGGTAATAAGGAGTTCATGATCTGAGCCACAGTTCACTCCTGGTCTTGTTTTTGCTGACTGTATAGAGCTTCTCCATCTTTGGCTGCAAAGAATACAATCAATCTGATTGCAGTGTTGACCGTCTGGTGATGTCCATGTGTAGAGTCTTCTCTTGTGTTGTTGGAAGAGGGTGTTTGGATGATAGTGTATATCAATTCATTCTGATATTTAAAGTCTATTGGATAGTTTAAAGGACTTCCTAGGCGGCTCAGTGGTAAAGAATTCACCTGCCAATTCAGGAGAGGCAGGAGACGCAGTTTCACTTCTTAAATCTGGAAGATCCCCTGGAGAAAGAAATGGCAACCAACTCCAGAACTCTTGCCTGGGAAATCCCATGGACAGAGGAGCCTGGCAGGCTACAGTCCATAGAGTTGCAGAGTTGGATATGATTGAAATGACTTAGCACACATGCATGGATATTAATAATTTAAAGGAATGATGCTACTACTTTATTTTAAAATAAAAATATTTTTGTTGAGGAAGCTGGGTATTTCCCGAAACAAACTTCTAGTGTACTTCTTAGCTTCCCCCAAATCTTTTTCCTGTGGTTTTGTCCTCAAAACCATTCTCTGCTCTGTTCTGAGAATTAGAGACCAACATTTGATACAGTCTGCAGATTATTGTTGTAGGAAGAAGGCGGGTATGCTCAGTCATTTGCTAACCAGCCTGTTACTGATCCAACCTTGGGGTTTGCACAAACCATGTAATTTCTAAGATCCATCTCTAGGATCCTAACAACATAGAGACCATGTGGACCAGACCTCCAGAGACCTGGGCTCAGTCCAAGCTCCTGCTCAATTAGCCCAAGGGCTTCAAGTATGTTCCATAACTTACCTGAAATATTTATCATTTTTGAAGCTTTGTAATGGGCATTATAATTTTACCACAAGAGATTTTCTGAGAATTAAATGAGAAAATGAAATTGAAAACACTTTGAAGCATTTATATCAACAAAATATCAGACATAGTTCCATATTTTTGAGTAATGCTAAAATGAACATCTTTGGTGCAACCTGGGTATACTCTGCTTATCCCAACAAGAGATATTACATATTGGATAAAAAGTATTATTCCAAAAAGTGGGGTTTAGGAGTTGATAGATTTGAATATTTTTAAGACTTTTGATGCATATTGCCAAATCATCCTCTACAGAAGTTATTCAAATTTACCTCCAACTAGCCTTATATGTGAATACTATTTCCTACAACCCTGGTCAAAACTGGGTATTATCTTTCCTTTTCATGTTTGCAAATTTGATCTTGTTTAATATTTTTAAGCCCCTAAAGATGCTGATATTTAAACAATGTTTATAATCTATTTGCATCTCTTCTTTTGTTGCATATATTTGCTTAGTGAGAGAACATACAGGGTCAGGAATATACTTTCCTTTCTCTAATTATCTCTTGGAGTGACCAGTATTTTTCCAAGTCTGTTACTTTGCTCATCATTCCTTATGACATTTCTTGACATATAAAAAATATTTAAAATGTTTTGATAGCCAAAACATTTTAAGCATGAGATGTGAGATGGCTAATATTTATAATATTATAAATACGTCCTTCCTCAGTTTATAGCTTGAATTGTCCTTCCCTTCCTTCTTGCCTCCACACACACTTTTAAAAACTAAAGTTTGGAACAGTTCACACTGCATGAATATTGTCAGTTTTTCTGATTTTAAAGTAATAGTCACAGATTGAATTGGCTGGCCTTAGATTCTTATTTGGAGATATTTTAAACAAGTTTCTCATGGATTTTACTTTAGGATTTTTTTTTTCTTGTTGGCTTCATTTTGATAAACAGTGTTTTCTATTTCATAGAGATTTTTAAATTTATGGAAATATTTAAATTTTCAACTTCCCTATCATGCTATCTCCACATTTTTCTTAATTTTATATGATAGTTTTCTGTCACCTTTTCACTATACTTTTAAGTTGTATGTCTATTTTTATTCTTTCAAAGGTGGTTTTTGTTGGCTTACTAAATTGTAGGCAATCTTGTTTGTGTTGAGGATCCCAAGGTCAATGAAATGTGCAGGATTCCTATCTTCATGATGCAAGCAGTCTAATGTCATCTGTTTTGTTAATTGTTTCTTAAAGAAGGATTTATTTGTCCAAAGCTGCCTTTAGCTTATTTATGTGTATTTGTTTCATTATTTTCTTTTTACTATTTTCTCAAATTAGTTTTTTTTCTGAATTTTGTTATAATTTGCTTTCCTGAATGTTTACTGTCTTTATTTCAATTTTTTCTTAGTTAATTATAATAGAACTTAAGGCTATAAATGTGACCCTGACTATAACATTAGTTCTCATCTATAAGTCTAATTTGTAACATTCTCATTATCAAAAATTATATGTTTAAAATTTTCTGATTCTAGAAGTGTTGATCTTTAAATTTGTAAATCCTTGCATTGCGCTTGTTTCTAGAAAGTTTCTCCTAATGCACACCAAGAAAGCAGATGCTTTTCATTTTTATTTTTAAAATTCTTTAACTTGTTACTTTAGTTTTTAGACTACATTAGGTAAGGATTGAATTTCATTTGTTTATTCTTAAGATGCTAACCATGTTCTCAGCACAATTTATTAAATGATTCTTCTTTTTCCACTAATTTATTATGTCACTGTTTTCACATTAAGTTGTGACTGAGCTGTCTCCTTTATTTAGATGTATTTATATTTTAATTACTTTATGTTTATAATATGTTTTAAGGCCTTTATCATTACTCATGTTTAAAAGAAATTACTAGGTCTTCCACCTGTTTATTTTTTCAGATTATCTTTAGAATCACTTTGTCATTATATTAAAAAGAAAAATGGAAGCTCACTGGCCTCTCATTGAACCTATAGCCAATTTGGGGTAAAAGTGTTATATTTACAACGCTGAAGAGATTTTCCATCCAAGAACCCGGTAGGTTTCTCCAAGCCTCTTCAGTTATTTATTGTTAGATGTCGTTTATAGGTTTCTTTTTTCCTTGAATGGATTCTTACACTTTTATGCTAAGTTTATTCCTGGATATATATAAGGCATGTTTGTACATTTATACATAATCTACAAGGTTGTATACAGTTCCAAGACCTCTGTGGATATCAAGTCTGACAATGCTCAAGTCCCGTACATAAAATGACATAGTATTTACATATAACCTGTGCACATCCTCTTGAATAAGTTAAATGATCTCTGCTGCTGCTGCAGCTAGGTCGCTTCAGTTGTATCCGACTCTGTGCGACCCCGTAGACGGCAGCCTACCAGGCTCCTCTGTCCCTGGGATTCTCCAGGCAAGAATACTGGAGTGCTTTGCCATTTCCTTCTTCAGTGCATGAAAGTGAAAAGTGAAAGTCAAGTCGCTCAGTCGTACCCGACTCTTCGTGACCCCCGTGGACTGTGGCCTACCAAGCTCCTCCATCTATGGGATTTTCCAGGCAAGAGTACTGGAATGGGTTGCCATGTCCTTCTCCAAAATGATCTCTAGACTACTTAAATACCTAATACAATGTAAAAGCTATATAAATAGTTATAAACACAATGTAAATACTATGTAAACAGTTCTCAGTGCATAGCAAACTGAAGTTTTGCTTTTTGAAAGCCTCCAGCAATTCTTTTCAACCCTCAGTTTGTTGAATTCACAGATACAGTGAATTTTTCTTCCTTCTAGATATTGCCATTCATAAGGAGGTTCCCATTTATTTAGGTACATCTCATAAGCTATTGAGTTCTTTTTAAAATATAGAGCTTATTTTTTAGAGCAGTTTCAGGCTCACGGCAATATTGAGCAGAAAGTCAAGAAAAATATCTTAAATTCTCCCTGCTCCAACACATGCACAGCCAGCCCTGTTGTCAATATCCCAGCCCAGTGCTGTATTTGTTACAAATGAACCTACACCGACACAGTATGATCAGCCAAAGTCCATAGTTTACATTAGAGATCATTCTTGGTGTTGTCTATTTTATGGGTTTGGATAAATTTATAGTGATGTGTGAAACTGAGCAACTTCATTTTCACTTTTCACTGTCATGAGTTGGAGAAGGAAACGGAAACCCACTCCAGTGTTCTTGCCTGGAGAATCCCAGGGACGGCAGAGCCTGGTGGGCTGCCGTCTAGGTGGTCACACAGAGTCAGACACGACTGAAGCGACTTAGCAGCAGCAGCATAGTGATGTGTATCCACAGTATCACATAGAATTGTCTCACTGCCTTAAAAACAGTCTGTACTTTTTCTGTTCTTTCGTCCCTCACTCCTCCCCAACAACAACCCTGACAGTCTCTGATCTTTTTATTGCTTCCATAGTTTTTACTTTTCCAGAATATCATATAGTTGTAATCGTATAGCATTCAGACTTTTCCAGTTGGCTTCCTTCTCTTTGTAATATATATTTAAGTTTCCTCCATGTCTCTTCAAGCCTTGATAGCTCATATCTTTTCAGTGCTGAATAATATTCTGTTTCCTGAATATACCATAGTTTATTCATTCTTTACCTACTGAAGAAACTCTTCGTTGCTTCCAAATTTTGACAGTTATAAATAATGCTACTGCAAACGTCCTTGTGAGTTTCCTTGGTGTCTCAGTGGTATTAATAAAGAATCCGCCTGCCAATGCAGGAGATGAGGATTCGATTCCTGAGTCAGGAAGATCCCCTAGAGAAGGAAATGGCAACCCACTCCAGTATTCTTGCCTGGAAAGTCCCATGGACAGAGGAGCCTGGCAGGCTACAGTCCTTGGGGTCATGAGAGTTGGACACAACTTAGCAACTAAACAACTTCCCTACGTAGGCTTTTGTGTGAACACAGCTTTTCAACTCCTTTGGATAAATACCAAAGTGTGGGATTGCTGGATTATATGGTGAGTATATGCTTAGTTTTATTAAAAAAAAAAATTGTTAGACTTTCAAAGTGGCTGTATCATTCTTCATTCCAGCATACATTCAGCACTTAGCGTTGTTGATGTTCTAAATTTGGGCCATTCGAATAGGTATGTAGTCCTATCTCATTGTTTTAATTTGCATTTTCCTGTTGGTATACAATATGGAGTATCTTTCTATGTTTGCTATCTGCAATTCATTTTTTTGGTGGGGTGTTAAAACATTCAGCCCATTTCTAAAATCAGATTGTTTTCTTATTGTTGAATTTTAAGAGTCATTAGTATGTTTTGGATAATAATCGTCAACATATATGTCTATCTAAGTTCTATTTTTTTTAGTTATAATTCTATTTTTTGTTGCTGGCTATTTTTGTTTGTTATTTGGGGATTTCTAGGTAGATAATTATGTAGTCTTCTAACAATAGGCATTTTTCTCTCTCTAAAAAAGCTATATCTCTCACATGTCTTATTGCATTGGCTATAATTTCTAGAATAAAGTTACAGAGGGGTGGTGATAATGAGCACCATTTCCTGTCTTATCTTAAACAGATCTTTCTGGAGCATTTCAGCTTTAAATATGATTCTAGTTGTTTCTTTGAGATTTATATTGTGTTCTTTAAAGAAAGTAGCCTTTCTCCCTTACAGTAAAATTATCATTCCCTATTTAAGACCTCCAAGTTGTTGAAGTCCCAGTATGTGCTGACTTTATACTGTAAAGGAAAGAACCGAGGCACAGAAAAATGAAGCTACTGGCCTATTTCAAGCTAGAGCTAATACTCTCATTTCCTGGCAAAATGAGGTCTACACTTTTCTTTTTTTCTCTAAGTTGAAGCTAACTTTGCTGTAATTTTGCCTTCCTTAAAGCTGTCTTCTCTTAATTTTATCTTTACTCAATTTGCAAAATTTAGCATTGCTCTAATGATCCTTATTTATCACGTTTCATTGACCAAGATTCTGAATTTGCCAAATCATTGCCTATAGAAAGGAAAGAAAAGTGGAAAAGAAGGAAAAGAGAAAGTACAAGGCATTCTTGTCTGTGTCCGTTTTGTCTCCCTTCTCCCACCTCCCTGGACACTGCCCGCCACCCCAGGCTCCTGCTGTTGTGGGTGAAGTAGAGCAGACTGTGCTCTCCTGAGAAGGGGCTGCCTTGCTCTGTGAGGTCCGATTGCTGATGGCATGACTGTGTCTGATTCCTTGAGGCCCGTCAGCATTTGGACGTCACAGAGGGCCACTGCATTTATTTGTCCTTCAGTGAGACTTGCCATTTACTAAACGGGGGTCTTTTCTTCCCTTGCAGCAGTGTGATTTCTTTTTGTAATGTGTACACTAGAGATGCACTTGAGTAGGTTTTCATTTCGAGTCTTGAGGACACACAGTAGCGATTTTCTTTTCTCCCTGATATGCTCTCTGGAGAGGCAATTATTCTGTGAGCAGTATGTATGGATTTTTTACGTTGAGTGTGTCATTTTGCGTGCTAGCTGCCTGCAGGGTTTTGGACAGCCATCTCTCTTCCTGCTGCTCTCACAGCAGCATCTGTGGGCTTTCCCATGTCTCACTTCTCTGTGGGCTGCGGGTTGTAAGAGCTGGAGGAGACACTTGGAGCTGTGTGGTCCAGCATTTCCCAGAACCAGTCCAGGAGATACTAATTTTGAAAGATGATCTTTGCCAAAGGGGTCTAGTGGTCAAACCCACAGATCTGCAATGAACAGAGAGAAGTCTTGCCATAAAAAACAAAATCATATTCCATTTATTTTAACCCAGAGTCTTCTGAATATTTTATCCTATAGCCCTTTCCTTGCCTAATAACAGTATCAGGTCTGCAAAACACTTTGAAAACACTCTGACCCCTCCCCACTTCTCACAGAAGAGTCTCACCCCTTCCCTGGTGAGTAGTGAACTGCACAATATCTCAAAGCCTCAAGTTGACTACTTGAAGTTATTTATAACTGTGAATCCGTTTAGGTGTATGGTGCCATCTCTGTGTAAATATGACCTTATAGACCTCTTAATATCTATAGAGATGTATCTCTTTCCTTAGTGAGATTTCAGCCCACCTCGGCTTTTGCTGTTTTCATAAACCGTGAATCTTTCCAGTTCCTCTTGTATCTTTGAACTGACATTGCCTGTGGACACCTGTGCTGTGTGCAGCTTACTTGACTCCTCAGGCCAGGTGGGGGGCCCTATCAGAGCCCGTTCTATAAGGCTGTTTGCATCTGGGGGTGGGTTAAACACTGCCCAGGGACCCTGCGGCCACTGTCCTGAGCAACTTACTATGTGGACTGATTCCATTTCCTCCTTCCCAATATCCCAGGCCTCAACCCAGCCGGTCAATCTGCCAAAGTGCTTGGAGCTATTTTTCCAGGAAGGATGAAAAGCTTCTGCTCCTCTTTTATCCTCCTTGGTGCAATCTTCCTTGGTAGAGTCCCCAGAGACCTCAGGGGGTGAGGAATCCAGAGCAAAGTAATCATCACACGCAATGAAGTTACCAGCTGTCTGTGAACTTTTGTGTTGTGTTAAGTGAGCCTTCTTAAGGTACCTTGCCCCAGTCTTCCAGGGGCCTAGGTGAAAATGCATACTTCTACAGGTGCACAGAATAAGCAGTTCCCCTTGGGATGGGCCTTGTGAATCAACTGTGTTTTACATTTAAATATATATATATATATTTGACTGTGCCAGGTCTTGGCTGAGGCATGTGAGTTCCTAGTTCCCTGACCAAGAATTGAACCCAGGCCCAGGCCCCCTGCCTTGGGAGTGTGGAGTCTTGACCACTGAACCGCCAGGGAAGCCCTGTGAATCAACGTTTTAAAGAAACCCATCCAGGTGATTGCTGCATCTGAGAAAGTGTGAGATGATTTATTCCCAGAGGTACAAACCATCTTTTTCTTTAGCAAGGTTTTGAATCCAAGTGTCAGTTAATATCTCTTACCATAATAAATACAATACCAATGATTGTTTTGTCTCCTCTCTCTTCACTGTTTCTCAGAAAGCGTCATTGTCTGCTCACCAACTTCATCCTCCCTTGGATCGCTTAGTACTCTGCTAACCTCATCTTCTGTTCCCAAGAAAGACATTCCAGCTTTGAAGCAATTGGGGCCAACAAAACAAAGAAACAATAAAGAGCCCCTTGAAGCTATTTAAAATAAACCATAATAAAGGGACAATTCCTTCACCCTTAATGTCTCCCCTATCCCTGCAGAGAGCCCCAAACAGCAGCCACAAAACAAAGAGACAGCAGGCTCTTCTCTCTGCCTCTGAGAAAGCCTGCCAACCGAAGATCTAGACTTGCCTCTCTCTGGCTGTGTTCACAGGGCGGGCAGATCCCCAGGCTCTCCTGTGCTGATGCAGCTGGACACTGGGCAGTGCACTCCTCAGTTATTCAAGGGGTCGTATAAACAATAGAAGAAGTAAGCATGACATTAAGTTCAATGCTGGCTTCCTAAGGGAAAAAGGAGAAAGGATCATTTCATCCATTCGTAAGCTAGAAAAACAGAAATATCTCCCCCAAACAAACAGACCTTCTTTATGTTTAAACTTATTGGTAAGATGGCTGGGAGAGGATTTGGGCTCCTGGTATCTTTCTAAAGAGCTTCCCTGGGGGCTCAGTGGTAAAGAACCCGCAGTCCAATGCAGGAGACAGCAGTTCGATCCCTGGGTCAGGAAGACCCCCTGGAGAAGGAAATGGCAACCCACTCCAGGGTTCTTGCCTGGAGAATCCCATGAACAAAAGAGCCTGGTGGGCTACAGTCCATGGGATCGCAAGACAGTTGGACACAACTTAGCAACTAAATAATAACAACAACAATCTTTCTAAAAGAGTATGAGCATTATCTCACTTACAAACGTATAGAAATAAGCATTTGTTGAAGACCTACTCTGTGTCCAATATTTTGACCACCTGATGTGAAGAGCTGACTCATTTGAAAAGACCCTGATGTTGGGAAAGATTGAAGGCAGGAGAAGGGGACGACAGAGGGTAAAATGGTTGGATGGCATTACCGACTCAATGGACATGAGTTTGGGTAAACTCTGGGAGTTGGTGATGGACAGGGAGACCTGGCATGCTGCAGTCCTTGGTATCACAAGGAGTCAGAAACGACTGAGGGACTGAACTGAACTGAGCTGTGTCATATACATAGTATTTCTGCAACACTTACACAATAGTTTACATTTAGTAACACTTATTATGGGACAAGCACATCTTACTGTAAAATAGTTTATTTGTTTGTCTTACTTAATTCTTAAAACAAGCAGAGGAGAAACAAGTATAAGAGAATATCCCTTAAAAAAAAAAAGAAAGAAATAGAGTCACAGATGTAGAAAAACTTAGGGTTATGGGGAGAAAGCAGGGATGGGAGGGCAGGGATAAACTGGGAGATGGGGGCTGACATAAACACTACTATATATGAAACAGACAACTAATAAGGATTTACTTCATAGCACAGGGCACTCTACTCAACAATCAGTAAAGACCTCTATGGGAAAAGAATCTAAACAGAGTGGATATGTGCATACATAGAACTACCACATTGTAAATCAACTATACGCCAATAAAAAACTGTTTTAAGAGAAGAATACTCATCTTAAAGTTGAGAAAACTGAAGCTTACAGTGTTTTGAAGCCACAGATTTATAAGCTCTGAATTGGAAATAAAAATCAAGCCTAAATCAAGACTCTATTTTTTAAATCCTGTTTATTATGAATGATTTCTTATAATTTTCCTAAGTAGGGCCTGTTTTCATAACCAAGACATTCTGTGGCCCTCGACAGGGGAAGCAGGCTCCAGGAAACCCTGTCCTGGATGTTCCCAACAGAGCTGGGGCTTCTGTCTATCTGTCAGAACAGCTCCCGCTCAGACAAGGCCCCCGGAGAAGAGCCCAGTAACTCAATTCCAGGGAGACAAGGAGGTGTCCCAGCCCTGGTGGCCTCTATCTGCCTGGGGCTTTGAAAGTGAAGTTGGATTGACTCTTCTATAAATTTCACCTCTGCTTAATTTTTTTCTTCCCACTGGGAGGATCCCCAATAACACCAACTTTCAAATTTAAGGGTCACCACTTGTGGCCAGACAGTGCTAATCCAGAAAGCACCTAAGTCTATTTTCATGAGATCACAGAATGCCTCTGTGGAGATGGTAGCTTTGAGGAATTTGCTGTTACTCCAAACAGGCAGAGGGATGATAAACCTTCCCATCTGGACACGGGCAGCCTGCTCTGCAGTGAGAAAGGCATGGAGTAGTTGACAGAGTTTTGATCAAGGATCCCTGGCCTGTGCTTATGGAAGGAAGTGCAAATAGAAATAGGCAAGTCTTGATGAACAGAGAGTTTCTTCCTCCATCCACTTCCAAAAGCCTTCCCCCACAAACTCCCTCTTCATTCTGAGAACCGTTAAACAAAAATAATTACTTTAACCTTTTTCTTTTAATTCTGAGCTCAGATCAAGTGTAGAAACCTTCATAAAGATCCATAGTAAAATATTGTCATCATTGCTCAGAACTGATTAGTCTTTCATACACACACACACACACACACACTCACTCACTCCATCAGTAAGTCCTCAGTTATGCACTGTCGCCTTTACACACAGGCAGGCACACACACACACACTCCTTATTGTTTTAAATTATCCTTTTGCTTCTCAGAATTATAGAGATCATGGATTAGGGACACCAAGAGACCTTTTGATGCTCAGATTTGGCTGTTTTCATCATCGACAATTGCTTTAATCTTTATGCAAAGAATCATCTTCTCATCCTAGAGCATATTAGCAATCCCATCGCTGTGTCCATTTCTGCCCCCTGGGAACCCTCCTCTTTTGGATCTACCAGGCGCAGAAGGCATCAAGCTGCCCAAGCCCCTGGGTTGCCTTTATCTGTCTGAGGGGGAGGTCTACTTAACTGCTCTTCCCCCCTGCTGACCATTCTAAATCACACTGCCTTTCCAACCTGTGGGGCTGGAAACTTCAAAGGCCTGGGTCACCGCCCTACTTAGCATCTGTGAATGTCCAGCAACCCGGAAACTTGAAAGAGAATGTCATCAGCTCCCTTGAGAAATCACCATTAATTTTGTAGCTGATGGTCCTGCCTGCAAAGCCTGGGGCGGTGTGCGCGTGGGCGTGCGCGTGGGCGTGCGCGTGGGCGTGCGCGTGGGCGTGCGCGTGGGCGTGCGCGTGGGCGTGCGCGTGGGCGTGGGCGTGCGCGTGGGCGTGCGCGTGGGCGTGCGCGTGGGCGTGCGCGTGGGCGTGCGCGTGGGCGTGCGTGTGTGCTGTTCCTCTTCACTTCTGCTTAGGTTCTAGCAAACACTGGAAACAGCGCTGAGGTTGACAATCTGGAAAGGCTGCAGTGAATGTCGCATTTTGTCCTTGGGGTCAATCTATATAGAGTTAAGGAAGGAATCTAGTCCCAAAGGGTGGAAGTGGGGAGCAACTCAGGAAAGACCACCACGGAAAAGAATCAGTGGGAACTCTCTCAGAATCCCAGGTGAAAACTGTATTTCTTTGATTGTCTAGGCAACACAGCAGAAATCTTCAGCAGGTTTAAATACACAGTTTTGGGTGAAAAGTTCAATGGACAAACCCTCAGGTTTTCTGCATGATGGAAAACTTTGTTTTAAGCTCTGTTTCAGTGTGGAAGGGGCTTTTCCTTTCACAAGAATGCAGCCCCATCAGATATCCCATTCCCTAAGGAAGCTGAGATGAGAGCTCCATGCTTGCAGAATAGAAACCTCTGAACTGCACATACTGCATGGAGGAGACCAGCTTCTCTAGCACAGCTGGTGAGGCTCTGCTCTTTGAAGTCTCTGTTGCTGAAAAGCTGATGTCTGGGCAACGGCAGGTCAGGATGGAGCACAGTGAGAAAGACCAGCCATCAGTGATAAGGCCTGGATCTTGAGAAGGTCCAGACCAATGCTGCCTGCCCAGCCCACACTGGGTGCAGGTGAGGAACCCTGGTGTTTATCTTTCAAGTCTCTTGATGCAAATTCTTGTCTCGGTGTGAAGATGATTCATCAAGGGGGAGAAGGGGCTTTGACTGCTTCAGGGCAATCTCAAGGACTTTATCTCAAGAAGTGTGGCTGGAGGGTGGGCGCAGGGAGAAACAGGCATGGGTTCTTCCAGCTCACCTCCCCATCCTGGAGGGGTCAGGGCCCTTTTTGGTGAGGGGAGTGAAACTCACAGGGTATTCACAGAGTTCCCAGAGCTGAACCCAGGGAGCATTTACACCAGAGTTTAGGATATCCATTCAGGCCTTTCTTAACTTCTCAGGTTAACCCTCACTTATAGGTGCAGGTTTTCTTTCAGCTTTATTGAGATAATAATTGACTATGCAGTACTGTATAAAAAGTATAAAGCATAATGATTTTTTTATCTTTATTGAAGTGTAGTTGATTTACAAAGCTGTGTTAGTTTTTGCTGTACAGCAAAGTGAATCAGATTTTTAAGATTCTTTTTAAGATTCTTTTGGTTATTACAGAATACTGAATAGTGTTCCCTGTGCTATGCAGTAGGTTCTTATTAATTAACTATTTTATATATAGTAGTGTTGCTGATAAAGGTCCATATAGTCAAAGCTGTAGTTTTCCAGTAATCATGGACTGCAAGGAGATAAAACCAGTCAGTCCCAAAGGAAATCAGTCCTGAATATTCTTTGGAAAGAACTGATGCTGAAGCTGAAGCTCCAATCCTTTGGCCACCTGATGCAAAGAACTGACTCATTTGAAAAGACCCTGCTGCTGGGAAAGATTGAAGGCAAAAGCAGAAGGGGGCAACAGAGGATGAAATGGTTGGATGGCATCACTGACTCAATGGACATGAGTTTGAGCCAATTCTGGGAGGTAGTGAAGGACAGGGAAGCCGGGTGAGCTGCAGTCCTTGGGGTCTCATAGAGCTGGGCACTACTGAGCAACTGAAGAACAATACAGTAGTATATGCATGTCGATCCCAATCTCCCAACTTATTCTTCCCCCTTTTTTCCCTCCTGGTAACCGTAAGTTTGTTTTCCACATTTGTGACTCTGTTTGTAAATAAGTTCATTTGTACCATTTTTTAACTTACATACCTTATGAAATACTTACCATAATAATTTCAGTGGAAATCCATCATCTGATATAACATTACATAAATAAATTAGAAGGTATTTTTCTTTTGTGATGAGAACTCTCAGCATTCACTCTTTTAACTTTCCTAGGTAACATACAGCAGTGCTATTATCCTCATCGAGTTGTACATTACGTTTGTTCAGTTCAGTTCATTCGCTCAGTCGTGTCCGACTCTTTGCGACCCCATGGATCGCAGCACGCCAGGCCTCCCTGTCCATCACCATCTCCCGGAGTTCACTCAGACTCATGTCCATCGAGTCCGTGATGCCATCCAGCCATCTCATCCTCGGTCGTCCCCTTCTCCTCCTGCCCCCAATCCCTCCCAGCATCAAAGTCCTCTCCAATGAGTCAACTCTTCGCATGAGGTGGCCAAAGTACTGGAGTTTCAGCTTTAGCATCGTTCTCCTTCCAAAGAAATCCCAGGGTTGATCTCCTCCTTCAGAATGTACTGGTTGGATCACCTTGCAGTCCAAGGGACTCTCAAGAGTCTTCTCCAACAACACAGTTCAAAAGCATCAATTCTTTGGCGCTCAGCCTTCTTCACAGTCCAGCTCTCACATCCATACATGACCACAGGAAAAACCATAGCCTTGACTAGATGGACCTTAGTCGGCAAAGTAATGTCTCTGCTTTTGAATATGCTATCTAGGTTGGTCACAACTTTCCTTCCAAGGAGTAAGCATCTTTTAATTTCATGGCTGCAATCACCATCTGCAGTGATTTTGGAGCCCCAAAATAAAGTCTGACACTGTTTCCCCTGTTTCCCCATCTATTTCCCATGAAGTGATGGGACCGGATGCCATGATCTTCGTTTTCTGAATGTTGAGCTTTAAGCCAACTTTTTCACTCTCCTCTTTCACTTTCATCAAGAGGCTTTTTAGTTCCTCTTCACTTTCTGCCATAAGGGTGGTGTCATCTGCATATCTGAGGTGATTGATATTTCTCCCGGCAATCTTGATTCCAGCTTGTGTTTCTTCCAGTCCAGCATTTCTCATGATGTACTCTGCATAGAAGTTAAATAAGCAGGGTGACAATATACAGCCTTGATGTACTCCTTTTCCTATTTGGAACCAGTCTGTTGGTCCATGTCCAGTTCTAACTGTTGCTTCCTGACCTGCATACAGATTTCTCAAGAGGCAGGTCAGGGTCTGGTATTCCCATCTCTTTCAGAATTTTCCACAGCTTATTGTGATCCACACAGTCAAAGGCTCTGGCATAGTCAATAAAGCAGAAATAGATGTTTTTCTGGAACTCTCTTGCTTTTTCCATGATCCAGCGGATGTTACTTTTGTAGTACTTGTTTATTTGATAACTAGAAGTTTGTACTCTTAGACTGCTTTCATCCATTTCCCCCTCCCTGTAACCCCTGCTTCTGGTGACCACAAATCTCATCTCTTTTCCTATGAGCTTATTAGTTTGTTTTGAAGTATAATTGATTTACAACACTGTGTATGCGACATAGGGATTTGATATTTCAAAATGATCACCACGATAAGTCTAGTTGCCATGTGTCACCATATAAAAATATTACCTAATTATTGACTACATTCCCCACACTGTGCCTTTTATACCTGTGACTCATTTCTTTTGTTACTGAGCGTTTGTGCCTCCTAATTTTTTTCCTCTATTTCTCTCCTCTCCCAAACCCCCTCCACTCTGGCAGCCTCCTCTCCCATCTCTGTATCTATGATTCTTCCTGTTTGTTCATTTGCTTCATTTTTCAGGCTTCACATATAAGGGAAATCACACAGTATTTGTCTTTCCCTGACTTATTTCACTTAGCATAATACCCTGTAGGTCCACCCATGTTGTTGCAAATGGCAAGATTCCATTCTTTTTTATGGCTGAGTAATAGTCCACCATGTGTATGTATATACATATACACCACATCGTCTTTAACTATTCATCTGTTGGTGGGCACTTCGGTTGCTTCCATATCCTGGTCATTGTAAATAATGCTGCAATGAACACAGGAGTGCATACATCTTCTCTAAGTCATGATCTTGTTTTCTTCAGATAAATACCCAGGATTGAAACTGCTATGTCATACAGCAGTTTTATTATTAATTTTTGGAGGAATCTCCTTACTGTTTTCCATAATGGCTGCAGAAATTTACATTCGCACCAACAGTGCACCAGGTTCCCTTTTCTCTACACCTATTTGCTGTCTTTTTATAGCCATTCTGACAGGTGCAGGGTGACATCTCACTGTAGTTTTGATTTGCATTTCCCCCATAATTAATGATGCTGAGCATATTTTCACTTACATGTTGGCCTACATGTCTTCTTTGGAAAACAGTCTATTCAGACCCAATTTTTTTAATTGAGAGTTTTAAGTATACGATTTTATTTTCTAAGAAGTTTTTATTTTTTCATTGAGTCCTTTTATAAACAACCCTGTAAAAATATCCCACTTAAACAGTTCCAGTCATGAATTTTTATTATTGTTATTCTAGCCCAGGACTACAATGTTTTATTTAGTATTATAAAATGCAAGACCATACAAATCAGAAAAAGAATGTTTCTGAATTTCATCCTTCTGAGATATAACCACCATTAATCACTGGTAGATAGACCTCATTCCAAACAGTCTTTCTATGCCTATGGTATCTTTTCTGTTTGTGAAAACAATCTAGGCAAAGTACATTAGAACTGACTTTGGGTAAGTAAACAATACACACGTATTAATACACTCACAGTCAAACTAGTCAGTTTTAAGGGAAATCAACCCTGACTACTCATTGGAAGGACTGATGCTGAAGCTGAAGCTCCAGGATTTTTGACCATCTGATTCGAACAGCTGACTCATTGGAAAAGTTCCCGGTGCTGGGAAAGACTGAGGGCATAAGAGAAAAGGGCATCAGAGGATGAGATGGCTGGATGGCAACACCAATGCAGCATACATGAACGTGGGCAAACTGTGGGAGACGGCAAGGGACAGGGAGGCCTGGCGTGCTGCAGGCCATGGGGCCGCAAAGAGTCAGACATGACTAGGCGACCGAACAACAACAACAACACACACACACACTCAGTACTGCAGACGGAGCCACACTACACACTCCAAAATGCAGTTTGTCTTCTTGTTGACAACTTCATAGGCATCTCACTGATGTCTGACTTAACTAATCCCCAGCTGATGGACCTTTAGGTGGCTTCCAATTTTTAAAAACAAAGTACTGCAAAAGCACCAATAAATTTATTATAGAATAAGGATTGCTATGAGCAGTTGTTATTGTTCAGTTGCTCAGTGGCATCTGACTCTGAGATCCAATGGACTGCAACACACCAGGCTTCCTTGTCCTTCACAATCTCCCTGAGTTTTCTCAGACTTATGTCCATTGAGTTGGTGATTCCATCCAACCTTAATCCTCTGTCATCCCCTTCTCCTCCCACCTTCAATCTTTCCCAGCATCAAGGTCTTTTCAAATGAGTCAGCTCTTCCCATCAGGTGGCCAAAGTATTGGAGCTTCAGCTTTAGCGTTAGTCCTTCCAATGAATATTCAGGACTGATTTCCTTTAGGATGGACTGGTTTGATCTCCTTACTGTCCAAGGGACTCTCAAGTGTCTTCTCCAACACCACAGTGTGAAGGCATCAATTCTTTGGCCCTCAACCTTCCTTATGGTTAACTCGCACATCCATACATGACTACTGGGAAAACCATAGCTTTGACTATACAGAACTTTGTTGTCAAAGTAATGTCTCTGCTTCTTAATACACTGTCTAGGCTTGTCATAGCTTTTCTTTTAAGGAGTAAGTGTTTTCAATTTCATGGCTGCAGTCACCATCTGCAGTGATTTTGGAGCCCAAGAAAATCAAGTCTGTCACTGTGTCCTTTTGTGTTTTTTTTGTTTGTTTTTTTTTTTGGTCATCTACTTGCCATGAAGTGATGGGACAGGATGCCATGATCTTGGTTTTTTGAATGTTGAGCTTTTAATTTCTTAACTTAAAAAAAAAAAAAAATGGAGGGTACCCTGACCTTGAAATTCCCAGTCTCAAGGGCTGTGAGACATCAACTTCTGTTTGCTTATAAACTGTCCAGTTGATGGCACTTTTTTTAGAGTGGCTTGAGTGACTAAAGACAAACATCTTTTAGTACAATTTAGAATATTGATGATATTTCCATTTTTTTGGCAATTAAAAATAATGATGCAATGAGATTTCTCCAACCAGTACCTTTGCATATTTATGCCACTATTTCTGTAGGATAAATTCTGAGGAGCAGGGTTGCTAGGTCAAAGAATATGGGTATCTTTCAATTTTGATTTCTTTAAATTTTTTGCTTCCTTGTCGCCTTCCAACATGCCATTTACCCAATGTGCAAATCCAACTCCTTGATAGTTTTCACTTCTTAGCCTTCATGCATGTGTGCAAAGTCCCTTCAGTCATATCCGACTCATCACCCCGACCCTCGCCTTCATCCTCATGTGGAGTTCTCCCTATCTGTGTATCTGCCTCCAAATTTCCTCCTTTGTGAAAACACCCATCAGACTGGGTTTGGATTCCCTCTCATGACCTCATTTTCACTTGATGACCTCTATAAAGACCCTTTCTTCAAATATGGTCACATTCTGAGGGTCTGGGGGCTAGGGCTTCAGTGTATCCATGGGGTGTGTGTGTGTGTGCTAAGTTGCTTCAGTCGTGTCTGACTCTTTGTGACCCCATGGACTGTAGCCCACCAGACTCCTCTGTCCATGGAACTCTCCAGGCAAGAATACTGGAGTGGGTTGCCATATCCTTCTCCAATGCATGAAAGTGAAAACTGAAAGTGAAGTCGCTCAGTCGTGTCTGACTCTTAGCAACATACAACTTTCCAGATGATTCCATATTTTCAAGGTTACTGAAAGGAAATGGCAACCCACTTCAGTATTCTTGCCTGAGAAATCCCACAGACAGAGGAGGCTTGTGGACTCCAATCCACGGAGTCGCAAAAGAGTCCCACTCGAGTTAGCAATGGAACAATAAGGACAGTGTGAAATGTTATCAACTGCGGGAAGCCGGGTGAACCTTTACACAGAATGTCTCGATTATTGTTCGAATTTCCTCTGAGATTACAATTACTTAAAACTGAGTTAAAAAATACATGTCCCTCATGGAAATAGAGAATAATAAATAGAGAACAGAGCATTCTTTTTAGTCCTTATCAATTATTTGGGGAAAATTCACTAAATGATCACAGTGATTGTCTCCTGAGGGGCAGTTATGTGTCTGAATTTTCATTTTTTCCACAATTTCTTTAAATATACAGATTTTCTACTTTGATTGTGAATAATCTTATAATTTATTATTATACTAAAGGTGAAGTGTTAAATTAGCTTTCGTGGCTGAGAGAAATCACCTATGATTAGAGACTAGAAGAGGTTTAGGAAAATTACTGTGTAGGAAAAGGCCTGGCTCCTAATGAATGGGTAGAATTTCTGATTGAGCAGGAAGGCTGGAGAGAACTGTTGAGACTCAGGAAAGGAGGTGGAGGTGTTGATAGACAATAAGGAGCAAGGATTTTCAGCCGAGGAAGACTCTGGTGGGGTGGGGTTTAGGAAGAAGACTCTAGTCCTGGCCTTTAGGAGAAACGGCGCCTGGGGAAGGACCAGCCCACAAGCAGTTTCCCAAGCCCAGGTAGGAGGTAATGAAGGTGTACATTCAAGTACTGGGAGACGCTGGAGAGGGAGACCACGGCAGCTCACACTGGACTGAAGTGTCAGTCTTTCCAGGGTCAGCCTCTCTCCCAAAGCAGCAAAGGAAGCTCTCATTGCCATTCGCAGAAGCAGCTGCAGGTGAAATGAGCAGGGCCCTCTCATCCTTCCCCCACCATGCCCTCCACCTGCCTTTTGTGTGTAGAAAAACTTCAAAGAATAACTTTAATCAGAGAAATGAGAAAATACAGATGCAAAGGAAAACTGTCAAACAGCACAAGATAATCATAGCTTAGTCATTAAGCAAAGTCAAGGACATTCACTTCTTCCTCGACTTCCCTAGCGGCTCAGACGGTAAAGCATCTGCCTACAATGTGGGAGACCCGGCTTGGATCCCTGGATCGGGAAGATCCTCTGGAGAAGGAAATGGCAACACACTTCAGTATTCTTGCCTGGAAAATCCCATGGACAGAGGAGCCTGGTAAGCTACAGTCCGTGGGGTCGCAAGGAGTCGGACACGACTGAGTGACCTCACTTCTTCACTTCAAGGGTTATCGATAATATTCTGAGTCATTTCCCTTGAGCTGTGCTGTCGATACTAAAACCTCCACCAGGTGGAAGACATTAACTACATGGTGACCAGACCAACCATGACGTGCTGCTGCTTGTTGTTTTAGTCGTTAAGCCGTATCTGCCTCTTTTGCGACCCCGTGGACTATAGCTTGCCAGGTTCTTTGGTCCATGGCATTTTCCGGGCAAGAATAATGGAGTGGATTGTCATTTCCTTCTCCAGGGGATCTTACCAACCAGGGGTTGAACCTGGGTCTCCTTCAGTGGCAGGCAGATTCTTTACCACTGAGCCACCAGAGAAGCCTGTGGCCACAGTTCCAAGAGTTGGCCTCAAAAAAATGGGAACAAATTGACCCTGGAACTGAAGAATAAGTGTACTTAAAACAATCAAGATGACCCTGATCAGACCACGGCAAGACCAATTTCGAGGTGATTGTCAGAGCTGACTTTGCTGCTCTGTAGGTAGCCCCCTCCCTCCACTCTATACACCCCTAAAATTCCCCTTGAAAAACTCTTGCCCCTGATTGTCAGGAGGGCTTGGCCTTTGGACACCAGTCCACCCCTTATCCTGGTTGCTGATCTCCAAAATAAAACTAACTTTCCTTTCCATCATCCTTGCCTCTCCATTATTGGCTTTAGAGCAGTGAGCAGTCTGATCCCACTTTCAGTAACATAGGGACATAAGCAGGTTTTTCTAGCTCAGCTATTTGAGAAAAATAAATCTGAGTTTAGAGGCCTGGAAGCATTTTGCAATTTCTCATTCACAAGAGGTCATGCTCAGGCTAGCAAAAAGAGGGTAATTTCAACCACAATGAATGTCTTTCCCCTTGAGAACATTGCATTTCTCCAAAACATAAAAAAAAAAAAAAAAAAAAAAAAAAAGCATGTGTTTGACCAGTTTCATTTTTAGATCAATATTTTTCAAGGCACAAAAGAAATTTCAGTTCACGGGGAAACAATACAGGAGTCGTGGAAACTCTTGCCACTGACCCCTCTTTCAATCACCAGAACAGTGTGTCCAGGAGAAGGCACGGTTCTTATTTCTCCTTCATTTCTTGGTTTTAAATACAGTCCCACCATTCCCCTGTTCATCTTCCAAAGAGCCATAGAAAATAGTCCCATAAAATGCACTGTCAGGGATTAAGTAACTGGCTTATGGGGATTGAATCTTAAAGGTAACTCTTTGGCCAAAATAATAGTAATAATAATAACTCCCCAATCCCTTACAACCAGGTGGCACTAGTCATAAAGAACCCACGTACTAACGCAGGAGACATAAGAGATGTTGATTTAATCTCTGGGTTGGGAAGATCCCCGGAGGAGGGCATGGCAACCCACTCCAGTATTCTAGCCTGAAGGAACCCTTGGACAGAGGAGCCTGGTGGGCAGCAGTCCGTAGGATCACAAAGAGTCAGACACCACTGAAGCAACTTAGCCTACACGCACACAACCACAGAGCTTTGTTTCTCGTGTAAGTTACACTTTGGCAGAAGGTTGGCTCTGGCTCTGTCCTCCCTTGTCCAGAAACACATCCAAGGGGCAGCTGATCTGGGGGCCAAGGTCTCCTTCTCAAGGGAAATAGCCAGAAAGCTTAAACAAAACAAAAGAAAAGCAAGCGACAGCAACAGCAACAACCCTGACAATGGATCTTAAAATACACCACCTGGTCAGCTGGGGACAGGCAGGCTATGTCACTTTTGCTCACATTTCATTGGCCAAAGCAAGTCCCACCCCCAAACTCACCCAGTAGGATAGGAAGTAGACTCCACCCAACAAAGGCACCACAGTCACAGGGCAACTGGGCAACCATATAAGCTCCTAGGGGGGAGGGGAAACAGGGCAGGCTGTGCCACGGCCGGTGGTTGAGGGGCTGGCATTAGACACCACCTGGTGGGCCCTAATGCTTTGACGCTCCCTACTACCCTGCACTTCCTCTCAATATGCTTCACGGGCTCACTGATTGGAGCTCTGCTCCCAGACCTGTGCCTTGGATTCTCAGCCTTTGGTGAGGATTCTGTTTCATGTTGTAAAGGGACCGTTTGTGTGTGTGCATGTTCAGTCGCTCAGTTGTGTCTGACTCTTTGCGACCCCATGGACCATAAGGCTCTTCTGTTCATGGACAGTGACAAATTAGCAAAAGTGACATAGCCTGTCTGTCCCCAGCTGACCAGGTGGCATTTTAAGAATACTGGAGTGGGTAGCCATTCCCTACTCCAGGAGATCTTCCCAACCCAAGGATCAATCCACGTCTCTTGCATTGGCAGGTTGATTCTTTACCACTGCACCATCTGGGAAGCCCAAAGAACCACTTAGGACCACCAAATTTCTGCCCAAATCATGACCTCTGGACTGTGCCCCAGTGGTGTAAAGGATGATTCAAGTCCAGTTCAAGCTCAACTTTCTTTCATGATGCATGGGTTTGAGTTGTTGACCTTCATCCTTCCCGGGGACCTACACCAGTCTAGTCTCTCCTACTGTGGTCCTCACTCTTCCCAGCTTCTTCTAATCCTCCATCGCCCCACTGTGAGGTTCCAACAAGCTATGCTGCCAAATAGCAAAGACAGGAAAGAAAAGAGAGCAGGTCACTGCCACTAAGGGTATCTGCCTCCCCAGAGTCTTATATAAAGGGATGTGTGCTGGAGGAGAAATTGCCCTCCTCATCCCTGGAGGACCTGCGGGTGTGAGAGATCATTTTCAATCCTGCTCCATCTGGGCTGGTGCTTTTTCCAGGTCAAATTAGCAAGAGTCAGTTTTATGAGCTGCAATAGGGAGTTTTGTGCAAACAAATTTTCTAAGTGATGATAACCAGCCTAGTTTACAGAAGAACAGACAGTGCTTTGCAATTGATTAAATCAGTCAAGCTTGCAGAAGGCTTTGTGTGGGTGAGTAGAAGTCTGGGCTGGCTGTCAGGGACCTGGTCATTTAACTCTTTGACCCAACAGCGGAGATGAGCAAAACAAACAAACCAAACTGGGATTACTTAAAACAAGCAAAGCAATTTAGACAAGTCAGAAGCTAAGATCAGGAAGAGGAAAAGCAGCCACCACTATTATTATTTTAACCATTTTCTCCAGTTTTTTTTCATATGCATATAAAATCTCAATGCCAGTCTCCATGAACTTTGGTATCCAGGTTTTAAAAGTTAACATCAATAAATGTTCTTCACGGTTGTTTTTCTTGATGGCTGAATAATTTCCTATTACTGAGTGGGTGCTTTGTATTTTCTGTAGTTTTCTCTTGATTTCAATTTTTCCATTTTTATTGAATCTTAATCAATAATCAATATATTCAATTATCTGCTCTTGCATGCTTGCTCAGTCATGTCTGACTCTTTGTGACCCCATAAACTGTAGCCCACCAGGCCCCTCTGTTCATGGGATTATCCATCAAGAATCCTGGAGTGGGTAGCCATTTCCTTCTCCAGGGGATCTTCCTGACCCAGGGACTGAACCCATGTTTCCTGTGGCTCCTGCATTGGCAGGCAGATTTCTTTACCACTGAGCCACCTTAGCCAACCTGCTTAATGCCGAGCTGTGGGGTGACTTTTATTTGTATACATTGGCAATTAATAAAGGACATTTCTGTAGAAATATTTATACATTTGCATTTGTGTGCTGTTAAAAGATAAACTGAGAGTTTGAGTAAAAACTGATTTGCGTGGGGTAACCCCAAACCAGAAGTGCTTGGAAACACTCCACTCCTAGGAGCTGGAAAGAAGATTCTATAGAGAAAAGGCAGAAGCAAAGTGGGACAATGATTGATTGGCTCTGGCTTACCGCCTAGCTGGCTGTTGTGATTGGCCAGCTGTTGTGATTGGTCATCCTCAGTGTTTAGACTTTGGAACCTTGGGGCATTTACAGGTCCAGATTCTGTTTGCATACACTGCGGCACTGGCATCAGAACCGCATCATTCTGATGGCTTCCTGTTAAATTAACAGCATCACTATGAGCTGGTGACTGTCTGATCTTTTAGGCACAGAAGCTGGACTTCCATGAGTAAGGACAAAAAGGGGTTCCGAATATTTACAAGAAACTTAGGAAAAGTGATGCCCATTTCCTCATATGTTTTGGCAACTGTAGGAAAGGTTCACTTCAAGAGCTTATGATACAGCCTACAATGGGGGAGTTATAAGAATAAAACTTGGATGAAAGTGTCTTCCTAGCCTTCTGAGAATGCTGAGTGCCTAGCCGCTTCAGTAGTGTCCTCTTTGTGACCTTACGGGCTGTGGCCGCCAGGCTCCTCCGTCCATGGGGTTCTCCAGCCAAGAATACTGGAGTGGGTTGCCATGCCCTGCCCCAAGGGATCTTCGCGACCAGGGACCGATCTCTTGAGGCTCCTGCATTGGCAGGCGGATTCTTTGGCCACCAGAACTATCTGGGAAGCCCTCCTATCCTTGTACACAAGCTTAATTGTAGGATAAGCAGATCTTCCCTCAAAGGACTTTTGAAGGAAATTCTCCCTGGGTTATCAGTATGGTCCTGGTCCGAAGAGCATGTTATGTTTTATTTAATGATCATTGTGGATCCTGCAAACTTGTACAGCTTACTTTTTTGACTTCACACATTTGAGGCTCACCTCTGGCAAGTATTTAGGATCCTTCATTACACAATTCTCTGCTAAGCTCACCTTCACTTTCATTTCCAGTATGCTGTTGCTATTTAAGGTGATGTTTAGAGTTCCTAACGATGTGCCAAAAAAAAAAAAAAGTGTACACTATACAAGATAGCATTTTTAAAAAACCAAAAAGAAATGTATCTGAGGTTAAAAGTGTTTGGCAGAGTAGGATTATGTACAATATTTTCCAAGCTAGTTTTTGTAAGGTGTTTTTTTTTTTTTCTTTTCAACATTCAACGTTTTCAATAAAGAACGTGCATGACTCTTATAAAGCGAATAGGAAGACCCATCAGCTTTGGAAATCACGAAAGAAATGCAAGTGAAAATCCCTCTGCACCATTTAATGACATCAGGAAATTGGAAACAGAAGCCTGAGAGCTCCAACAACTTACTAATTTGCCGATTCCTGTCACACACCGGACTTTAACACTTCTGTCCACAAAACATTAGCACTCCTTGATGTTAATGCAGCCACATTAAACATTTATATAGCATCTATATTCCCAGGGATGATTTGTTTTCATTTTTCACTTGAGGAGCTGACGTGGTCCAAGTCCCTCATGTGATGGTTAGGCAAAAGAAAAAAGGCCTGCTTTGGTCGGAGAAGGCAGGTGCCAAGAGTTGACAAAACTTCAGACAGCAAAGCCTACCCATTTAGTTTTTTTCCATTTCCTTTACCATCGCCTCTGACTTTGAAGGGCATTTCCTAGGTACTGGGCTCTCTTCTCATTGTGATGGATGCTAATAGCATCATTAAACTGCAGTTTCCCTAAGCTTACTTAAAAGGATGCTTGGATGTTGTGATGGCAGTGTTTCCAATTAGCGCAACACTTTTCACTCGATATTTTCAGTGCTTCTCAAATGGAATGGTTAATTCATGGAAAATAAATTTAAAAGATTTAAGAAACCACTCCCTCCTAAACAGTTGTGCATTGAAACACCATCCGATTCTAAGCTTCTAAGTCCACCTTTCATGGAAAATAGCTCCAGGAAAGTTAATGGCCCCTCTCATGCCAGGCTTCAGTAATACGTGAACCGTGAACTCCCTGATGTTCAAGCTGGTTTTCGAAAAGGCAGAGGAACCAGAGATCAAATTGCCAACATCCACTGGATCATGGAAAAAGCAAGAGAGTTCCAGAAAAACATCTATTTCTGCTTTATTGACTATGCCAAAGCCTTTGACTATGTGGATCACAAGAAACTGGAAAATTCTGAAAGAGATGGGAATACCAGACCACCTGACCTGCCTCTTGAGAAATCTGTATGCAGGTCAGGAAGCAACAGTTAGAACTGGACATGGAGCAACAGACTGGTTCCAAATAGGAAAAGGAGTATATCAAGGCTGTATATTGTCACCCTGCTTATTTAACTTCTATGCAGAGTACATCATGAGAAACGCTGGACTGGAAGAAACACAAGCTGGAATCAAGATTGCCGGGAGAAATATCAATAACCTCAGATATGCAGATGACATCACCCTTATGGCAGAAAGTGAAGAGGAGCTAAAAAGCCTCTTGATGAAAGTGAAAGAGGAGAGTGAAAAATTTGACTTAAAGCTCAACATTCAGAAAATGAAGATCATGGCACCCGGTCCCATCACTTCATGGGAAATAGATGGGGAAACAGGGGAAACAGTGTCAGACTTTATTTTTTGGGCTCCAAAATCATTGCAGATGGTGACTGCAGCCATGAAATTAAAAGACGCTTACTCCTTGGAAGGAAAGTTATGACCAACCTAGATAGCATATTCAGAAGCAGAGACATTACTTTGCCGACTAAGGTCCATCTAGTCAAGGCTATGGTTTTTCCTGTGGCCATGTATGGATGTGAGAGTTGGAGTGTGAAGAAGGCTGAGCACCAAGGAATTGATACTTTTGAACTGTGGTGTTGGAGAAGACTCCTGAGAGTCCCTTGGACTGCAAGGAGATCCAACCAGTCCATTCTGAAGGAGATCAGCCCTGGGATTTCTTTGGAAGGAATGATGCTAAAGCTGAAACTCCAGTACTTTGGCCACCTCATGCGAAGAGCTGACTTATTGGAAAAGACTCTGATGCTGGGAGGGATTGGGGGCAGGAGGAGAAGGGGACGACCGAGCATGAGATGGCTGGATGGCATCACGGACTCGATGGACATGAGTCTGAGTGAACTCCAGGAGATGGTGATGGACAGGGAGGCCTGGCCTGCTGTGATTCATGGGTCACAAAGAGTCGGACACGACTGAGTGACTGAACTGAACTGAACTCGTGCCTCCCTTTTAGAACTGCCAGATAAAATAGAAGATGCCCAGTTAAATGTGAATTTCAGATAAACGCAATTTATTTAGTATAAGTATATCCCAAATATTGCACACTGATTTCTCCACCAGATGAAGCAATCCTTCACCTCCAGTTAGAACAGTCTCCAGAAAAGAAGCTTAGTCAGTGTCTTATCACTGAAGTGGTTGGTATAGATGAGAAGAGATTTGGCAGTCTGAACAAATAGCCGGTTAGATACTTCTTCTGAAAAGACAGGATGCTGTTCACTCTTTTGAGGCTGTCTGGGACTCACAGAGAGATGGCAATCCTGTACCCCAAGGCTCATCTTTCTCCACCGGCAAGCATGGAAAAGGGGTCTGAAGAAGAAGCCTGGTGGCTGAGCAGCAGGAGGATCGGCGGAAAGAGGGATAGAGAGGAAACGAGCTGAGACCTTAAATCTGATTTAGCTCATGACCCTAAATCTGCCTGCTAGTCACCTAACTAAATCCACAAAATGCTTGGTGTGAAGAGATGTCTTACCTAACTGGAATGGCTGTTTCTCGGTGTTTCTGGGTGATGGAACGGAAGCAGCTCACACAGACTCATAGGCACTTAGGCAGCAGAGATGATGAAGAGGGAACCCCCTGGGAACTGCAGGAGTGGTGGAAATCCGGAAGGTCTTCTGACATCTGGAGGACACGTTAAGAGCAGAAGGAGCTTTGATTTTGGTATTCAGTTGCCTCAGTTCAAATCCTGTATCTACAACCTACCAGCTGTGTGATCTTAGATAAATAACTTAACCTCTCTAATCCTCAGATTCCACATCTCTAAAAAAAGAGTGGTAACAACTGCATCTGGAGGCTGGTCAGTGAAAATAATCAAGAAACAACCTAGAGTAAGAGTTTGTTGTTCAGTTGCTAAGTCGTGTCTGACTCTTTGCAACCCCATGAACTGCAGCACACCAGGCTTCCCTGTCCTTCACCATCTCCCAGAGTTTGCTCAAACTCATGTCCATTGAGTTGGTGATACCATCCAACCATCTCATTCACTGCCACCTTCTCCTCCTGCTCTCAATCTTTCCCAGAGTCAAGGCCTTTTCCAATGAGTCAGCTCTTCGCATTAGGTGGCCAAAGTATTTGAGCTTCAGCTTTAGCATCAATCTTTCCAATGAATATTCAGGGTTGATTTCTTTTAGGATTGACTGGTTTTATACCCTTGCAGGCCAAGGGACTCTCAAGAGTCTTCTCCAGCACCACAGTTTGAAAATATAAAATTTTTCAGTGCTCAACCTTCTTTACGGTCCAGCTTTCACATCCATACCTGGCTACTGGAAAGATCATAGCTTTAACTGCCCACAAAAGTTTTATTTGAGCTAAACTGAGGATCACAGCCTAGAAGACAGCCTCTCAGGTCACTCAGGAACTGCTCCATTGAAGTGTGGTTTTTAGCATAGCTTTTTATCTTGTCAGAACAAAGAACATTAAACCAAGGTCAGGGATGCATTCCTTCAGGATTTTATTGTGTCAGTATGGCTTTGGCACCTAGGAAGGGAGTCTTATGAAAGGAGGACAAGCATTCAGGTCCCAGGGAGGCATTCAGTGTTTATTTTTATTTTTTTAATTTAAATTTATTTATTTTAATTGGAGGCTAATTACTTTACAATATTGTATTGGTTTTGCCGTATATCAACATGAATCTGCCACAGGTGTACACGTGTTCCCAATCCTGAACCCACCTCCCACTTCCCTCCCCATACCATCCCTCTGGGTCATCCCAGTGCACCAGCCCCAAGCATCCTGTATCGATGCAGGATACAGTGTTTATTTTTAACGTGGGCATTCTTTACTTCTGTGGCTTCCCAGGGGGCACTAATGGTGAAGAACCTGCCTGCCAGTGCAGGAGACATGTGAGACACGAGTTTGATCCCTGGGTCAAGAAGATCTCCTGGAGGAGAAAATGGCAACCCTCTCCAGTTATTCTTGCCTGGAAAATTCCATGGACAGAAGACCCTGGTGGGCTACAGTCTATGGGTCCTCAAAGAGTTGGACACGATTTAGCGACCAGGCACACATCCTTTATTTCTGGTCGTGGTGCCCTTTTCTTTAATGAAGCAGATGTGCAGTGTATGTTTGAGAAGCCACAGACAGGCTGCTGTAGTTAGCATAAAATTTAACTCATGGATAAACCAGAATGGCCTCCCATAGTCAATGTGTGAACATGTCTTTTATCAGGCTCTTTGAGAGTTAAATGAGATTCACTCAGTGTAAAGTAGTTATTCCCAAAAGTGTGTTCTCCTTTTCTCTTATTTCCATTATTGCTAGGAGATAAATATGTAGACAAAATGTTTACAGAATTGGAAAACAAATGACACCCTTGTCCTGCAGTGAGCCACCATTGCTGGCTTCTTCATGACGTTTAGGTTACACACAAGAGAGAAGAGAGGGCAAGACAACGTTATAAGGGCAGGTTTAGATACACGGGCAACTGAGGCCTTTTTTTTTTCCTGCACAGCAAAACTGCCTTTACACACACACACACACACACACACACAGACACCCAATTCAATCATCTTACAGACAAGGGTAAAAAAAAGCAGTAATTGAGTTGTTTGGAGTTATTCATAACAAGTCTTTTCTACATTTCTGGCATAATTGAATAATTCAACTACTTAATAAAGATCTAGTATTTTCGACTTCCTCAGGACTACAGCAAGGAGAAGGGCCCCTTCTATCCTTTGGGCTTCCTGGTGGCTCAGACGGTAAAGCGTCGGCCCACAATGCAGCAGACCTGGGTTTGATCCCTGGGTTGGGAAGATCTCTTGGAAAAAGGAATGGCCACCCACTGCAGTATTCTTGCCTGGGAAATCCCACGGACAGAGGACCCTGGTAGGCTACAGCCCATGGCATTACAAAGAGTTGGACATGACCGAATGACTTCACTTCACTTCACTTCTATCCTCTGAGGTTCTGTGGTTAATCAAAGAATTAAATTGATTAAGACAGATGAACAGGAGAAAATAAATGACTTTAAATATGTGTCTAAACACGGGAGTTTACAAAAATATGAGATTCGGGGTGATTCTCAGATGACTGAGGCTTATATAGCATCCCGAGTTGAGGAAAGAGACAGAGAAGGTGGCGCTGAGACTTGGGGTCGTGGGGGGAGGAGCCCCAGTTAGGGGGCAGGTGAGGAGAGGACATGGATGTAAATACTGATAAGGTGCTGATCACAGGCGCACATGGACATGTTCTCTCTGGAAGTAGATCTTCTCTGGGCACGCTTGCTAGTGGGAATTTCCATCTAGTTGTTTATTTCCTCGCCCCACTCTCCCCTCTCCCACCTCTTACGGGAAGGTGAAGACTTTTTCCTGTGCCTGCTTCTTCTCCCACTGCTTTTAACTTGAAATAATCCATAATCCAAAGTGGCATACTTGGGAGCGGCAAGTTCAGAACTCTTCAAACCCTTCAAAGTAAAGCAATTCAAGGGGATAACTGTGACCAAACTTTACCCAGAAATAGCAGCAGGCTTGAAATAAAGACTTCCTCACAAATCCAAAAAAGAGGGAATATGCGTAAACATAGCGCTGATTCACTTTGCTGTACAGAAGAACTAACCCAACATTGTAAAGCACCCGTTGCTGTCATTCAGTGGCTCATTCGTGTCCGACTCTTGCGACCCCGTGGACGGGAGCACACCAGGCTTTCCTGTCCATCACCATCTCCCGGAGCTTGCTCAAACTCATGTCCACTGAGTCAATGATACCATCCAGCCATCTCATCCTCTGTCATCCGCTTCTCCTTCTACCTTCAAACTTTCTCAGCATCAGGATGTTTTCAACCAGACTCCAATAAAAAGAAGAAAGAAAGAAAGAAAAAAGACTTCCTCAGGATGATCTGTTACGTTCACAGCCTCTTCAGACCCCGCAGGGAGACCCAACAACAGCGTTTCAGTCTATACTGTGAGTGTCAGGACAGCAGGAGAGGCTGGAAGAAAATGCCATTCAACCTGCTTTAATCTGAGTGCCAAAAAGCCAGAACATCTCTGACCTCTCACCCTGGCGAGGTGCTGCCTTGAGAACAGGCCTGACAAGGAAGACCAGTGTGCCTGTCCATCTCAGCACCCATGGGTGATGTCCACTGGGAGTCGTCTGCATCGCTGGATGCCGAGAGATGGGAAGAACTCGGTGGGGGCTGGATGTGTGTACACAGCAAACCCTCCCTCTCCAGAGACCAGGGTGTGGCAGTGGGCACAGTGGACAGGGCAGGTTGGACCCCTCTCCCCATCCCCAGAGAACTAGGAACCTGTAGGAATGCATTGTCATCCCCTAAAGGGAAAAAGAGGGCTTCCCTGGGGGTCCAGTGGTTAAGAATCCACCTTGTAATGCAGGGGACATGAGTTCGATTCCTGGTCTGGGAAGATCCCACTGCAGAGCAAATAAGCCAGTGCCCCGTGACTACTGAGCCTGTGCTCTGGAGCCTTAGAGCCGAAACTACTGAGTCCACGTGCCACAGCTACTAAGGCTGGTGCTCCACAAATACCAAGCCAGCACTCTGGAGCCCAGGAGTCACAACCACTGAGCCCACACACCCTAGACCCCATGCTCTGTAACAAGGAAAGCCAATGCAGTGAGAAGCCCCCACACCACAAGAAGAGTAGCTCTGCTTTCTGCAGCTGGAGAAAAGCTGTGTGCAGCAACAAAGACCCAGCACAGCAAAGTAAATAAATAATAACAAGAAATGTTTAAAAAGCAAACAAGGAAAGAGGACTGGATGGTGGATCTCAGGTCTGGCCATGGCTGGGTGATCTGGGTAGCTGATCAGGACATTTGGATTCTAAGAGCAACTCTCCGAGCCTGCTGCAGACAAGAGCGCTCCACGAGCAGATTCCACCCAGAAATTAGGACTGCAGATGACTCTTTGTGTTCTCAACAGTTCCGGCCAGAAACGATTACCCACTTGGCTCATTTAAACAAGTAACAAATGCTAATTGTCCCCACAATTAGCCAAGGACTGTTACAGCGACTTGTGCCTACCAGCTCAGAAATGAGAAGAGTGGTCGGCAGGGACAGAAAAGGAGTGAAAATTCAGCCTCAATGGGTAGTCCATCCCTTCATCCTGCATTTCTTTCCTTTCCGTGTGAAGTGAGGCGTGCAAGGTGTAAAAAGAGGGAGATTGGGCAAGGTGAAAGAAAAGAAAGTGAAGTTGCTCAGTCATGTCTGACTCTTTGTGACCCCATGAACTGTAGCCCACCAGGCTCTTCTGTCCATGGGATTCTACAGGCAAGAATACTGGAGTGGGTTGCCGTTTTCTTCTCCAGGGGATCTTCCCGACCTAGGGACCATGGAACCCGCGTGCTGAACTGTAAATGAACAGAATCCTAGGGGACCTGTGGTCCATTTCCAATCCTTATTATCATGCAGTGCCCTGGAGGGGAGAGAGGAGGGGAGTAAAGGAGGAGGAGGGAGACAAGGAGGGGAGAGGCGCTCCCTACACAATGCAACATTCCCCCCAGTTCTGGAAGTCTCCCAAGGCCCTGCCTGGCTTCTCTGAGGGGTAGATGAGACCCCTGGGAAGACAGCCAGCCTTGCAGAGTAAAGCTCCATCTTTGAAGACTCCAACAGAGGGAAGGAGTGGGGGTGTGGACTGGTTCACACTGTCCTTCTGAAGTTGTTCACATGAGGAACTGGAGCCCTGTCTGAGCATCACTCTTCTTATCTGTGTTCTTCTGTGTTTGTATCTAGCTTTATGCTTTATTTTCCCCAGATTTTCTGAGGACCTTGTGCAGCTTTTGCTCCAAAAGGATAGTGTTTATCCTCCACTAGGGACAGCAGGTGGACTCAAGTCCTCTGTCCTTTGGAGTGATGTTAATAAAAAAAACAAAGCAAGGAATAATAAAGCTTTAAAGGAGTTTAGGATTAATACCTACACACAACTATATATAAAATAGACAATCAACAAGAACCTACTGTATAGCACAGGGAACTCTGCTTGATATTCCGTAATGGCCTATAAAGGAAAAGAACCTGAAAAAGAATGGGTATGTGTGTGTGTATAATGGAACCACTTTGCTGGACGCCTGAAACTAACAAAATGCTGTAAATCAACTATACTCCAATATAAAATAAAAATAAATTTTAAAACTTCATAAAGAATAGGACAGAAAGAAAGGAGACTGAAGGATGTTGCTCCGTGAAGTCTTCGTGCAGGCAAACACCCCCCATTTGCTTTTCTCCATTGCCAATTTCCCACATTCCAACAGATCTGATTGACAAATTTATTCTGCTATCCCAGTGATTGATGAAAGTTGAGATATTCATCTGCCCCAAGGCATTTATATTACAAAAATCGATACTTGAAAAGTTTCCCGATTATTCTCCCTAAAGAAATTCACAGTAGCAGGCATTTTAGACAATCCAGGGCTTGTTAGTGTCTGCACATCAGTAACACATGAACAATATAAATATCGAATTCATGCATATATATTATTGATGAGTTTTATGTTGCATGTTATTTTTATCAGGAAATGTATTGGGTGAAACGCACATTTTCGGTTCATATACATCTTAAAATTTTCTGTGAGCAAATTTTTGCCACTCACATTTGTTTGAAGAATCCAGATTTGTCTGTAACTGTTTAAGGTTTTTCAAATCTCGGTTAACTGAGAAACCCATTAGGGTTATCAAGAGATCCCTCCCCTGCTATCTGTGAATTCTTGAACGACACTTGAACTCTGGAGAAGACGGATGGTCTTAGTGCTAGAGTGCTTGTGTATGGTGAGTGTCCACTCAGAAGAAATGACAGCGGACATACGGGCAAGGAGGAGATGTGAAATGAAAATAGCTCCTGCCATATCAATAAACAAGAAATGCCACAGCCATCAGTGATTTCTGGCCTCCAAATGGGAATGAGGGCTCCCAGCGATCCAGTGGATGCTGCCAACTCCTGCGGTGATTGCTGAGGAGCTGGGGGAATGCAAGGAGCCAGGGGAACAAGAAAACAGGATTGGCCCCAGATAGCTGAGGTGCTTATGGAAGGAATGGATTCAATGGGCTCAGAGGCCTGCACCTTCCCAAATACAGAACGTTAAATTCCTTACCTTGATACCTGATCTTTGATGTTCAGACTGTCTGCTCCCTTTGTCGCAAACTTGTATATAGCCTGACTTCCCTTCCTCTTTGGAGCAGTTTTCTCAGAGCTACTGAGATGCTGTCGCCCGGGCTAAGAGTCCTAAACTTTCACACCAAGTGAAATCACTCTCTACGTTCAGGTTGTGACTATATGGTTTCAGTCGACAGAGGAAAAGTCAGCGGTGTGTCAGAATATGCGTGTCATCTGACGTTTTAGGACGGGAGTGTTATATGTTCGAATGTGTGTGTTTTGCCGATGCTAACACTGTCAAATCCACACACGCAGAAGCCCTGAACTCTGCTGGGCTTTTAATCCTAGCAATGCGCAGCAGCACAGACATTTCACAGGCTCTCTCAACAATGATTAACAGGGCTCACACTGACCCTTTTTGGAGGGTCCCCTGGTGGGATGCTACATGGAACAGCGGCCCTCCCAGGCCATGAGCAAGGGTGAGCAAATGTGGCCAGCTTACTTGGCTTCTCTTCTGGAGCAGGAGAGAAAATTCTGGGATGAGTTGTGATAAGGCAGGATAAGCATGCACTTTTTTGCAGTACCTTTTCCAGGGAGTACATCCACCTCCCCCGCACTCAGGGCACTAGAATTTGACAACATTCCATTCTGATTCCTCCCTGGAGGCCAGCATTCTTAAGTCACAGCTCCTTAGGACTTGTGAAGGTGAGAAGCCATCCTCAATTTCTTGGGAGGAGTTTCGAAGACTAAAAGTCAAACAGCCTCGAACCAACGCATGTTCTGGAGCACCTGCTTTTTTTTTCTGAAGGCGGCACCTCTCCTGGATCAGGGCAGAGCCCATCTGCTGTGATATCCTGGGATTTGTAAAATAACAGGCCTCGTCAAAGGATGCAGTCAGCGACAGAGCTGTTCCTTACTTTAGCTGCAATGTGAAGTAAGTCTTCTTATCTGATGTACTCAGGGGAATAGCTGATGGTGAAACAAAGTTTATTAAGGAATCACAGATACAGAATATTTTACTTTAACTTAGAAGATATAAAAATATAATTTCTTGGCCACTCTTGGTTTGAGAGCCAAGTTCTGTCCTTTGAGTGAGGCCTACTGATTGGGGTTCTCCATCATTTTTCTTGCAAAACCACATCTTTATTGCCTCATGTGAAATTTCCAGATATGATTTCTCATGGAGCATAAACTTTAGAATACTTGGCACTGGGAGGGTCAAATCCTAGATTTGTACAATTGCCATTCCACCCCCAAATTGTTCATCCTTCTCTTGGCCACACTTTTCCAAAAACATTTTAAGAGACTCATTCTTATCCTGTCTTTCCAGAATATTTGTCTTAGTTTTCATCAAAACCATATCTTTTTCTTAGGCATGCATATTTCACAGATTTCATTAGCATTTATTTAAATTATGTAATTATGGAGATGAATGTACCTGAGCTTATCAGAGGACAGCCCACTGGCTTCAGGCTACAGGCCACTTTGAACCTGAGGATCTGCAAATATTGGTTAATCCTGCAAAGGAGCATCTGCTGTAGAAGCCAGCAAGCGAGCTGGGTCACTTCAGTCGTGTCCGACTCTTTGCAACCCTCTGGACTGTAGCCCACCAGGTCCATCTGTACGTGGGATTCTTCAGGCAAGAATACTTGAATAGGTTGCCATTTCCTCCTCCAAGGGATCTTCCTGACCAAAGGATCAAACCCGTCCCTCCTGTATTACAGGTAGATTCTTTACCCACTGAGCCATCAGAAAAGGCCTCACTGTAGAAAATACAGTCCACTATAAGATTCTCCAGCTCCTTACCTCCTGTATATGTAGAATATGTAAACTTCCCCAGGGCTTACCATACGCTGCAGGCGGACAGGTGGGTACCATAATATCAATACTTGTACTGTATTGCTCAAAAGTGGCTGAGCAGGCAAGACAGTGGTCCAGTTTCACTCTTCTGCACATGGCGGTCCAGTTTTCCCAACACCACTTATTGAAGTCACCGTCCTACGCGCACTGTGTATTCTTGGTTCCTTTGTCATCCACACGGAACTGCTCCTTCACAGATGCCGTGGTGGACGGTCTCACGGGCGAGATATGGTCTGAGTGCTGACAGCATCCCCTTGCTTGCCCAGAGGCTGCTGAAGGACTTGGTTGGCCCTGGCAGGTCAGTCTCGGTAGTGTCAGATCCCAGTTATTTCAGGCAATGGTGTGGCTCCCCTCTTCCCAAACCAGTCATCTCCTCATGACAGGTACAAGATGCTTCCCCAGAAGACAGATGGAAACCTGCCTAAGGACAGGGCCCTTCAGCTCAGCTAGCCCATCCGGCACAGCGTCAGGATGGAGACTGCCTCTAATGCAGCCCCCAGCTGTGTGCGCATGCTCAGCCGTATCCAACGCTTTTACACGCCATGGACTGTAGCCCGCCAGGCTCCTCGGTCCACGGAATTTTCCAGGCAAGAATACTGGAGCCAGTTGCCCTTTCCTCCTCCAGGGAATCTTCTTGACCCAGTGATTGAACCCGTGCCTCCACCTCTCCTGCACTGCAGGTGGATTCTTTACCACTGAGCCACCTGGGAAGCCCGCTCCCATCCCAGCTACCCATTAACTAATGATGAAACTGAAACAAACCCAAACTAAAAATAAACTTGTAACAGCCTGAAAACTAACAGCAATGATTACCAGTTGGTAGAGTTTGGAGGGCGGAGGATTGTTCTCACTTACCATTCCAGGTTCAAAAACTGAACTCGTCAGTGGCTTGTATGCCAGAGTACAACACTGCAGTCCTCATGCTCCTGATCTAGGAAAGGCTTAGATGAGAAAAGCCTGAGTTAAACTAACGTCAGAGAAAGTGTCAAAATGTCTGGATGGGAAGGGTCATCACAAAAGTCCTATGATGGGTTTGAATTTTTAAAACAGAATAAAAGGCTAAAAACCAAACAAAAATTCTGAGAAAAATGCTTACTATAGAAAAATGGGGATGAAATATTAAAACTCTTCATATCTATCAAGTCCTTATAAAAAAGGATGTTAATCACAGCATTATTGAGAATAGTAAAGGTGTGGAAAAGTAAAAGGGTTAGTCACTTAGTTGTGTCTGACTCTCTGCAACCCTATGGACGGACTGTAGCCCACCAGGCTCCTCTGTCCATGGGATTCTCCAGGCAAGAATATTGGAGTGGGTTGCCATGCCCTTCTCCAGGGAATCTTTCCGACCCAGGCATAGAACCCGGTCTCCTGCATTGCAGGCAGATTCTTTAGTCTCTGAGCCACCCAGGAAGCCCATAAAGGTGCAGAAATAATCTAAATGTCCAACGCTAAGGAAATGCTGATAGATTTTTCTACATGCATAAAATGGTATGTTGGAGTATAAAGACATATTTATCAAGAATTTTAATGACATTAAAAATGCTCAGAATGGAAAATAGGAAAGGGGAAGTGCATATATATCGCATGCTCTGGTGTGTACATACACGCTTGTGCCTGTGTGTGCATGGTATGTTTGTAGGCATGTGTGTGGGTGTGCATGCAGATAGACATGCACTTGTGAGCCCGTGCGTGTGCACACCTGTGCTTGTGCATCTTTATTTCACCAAAGCAAAATCTCAAGAAAACTTCCCAGAATAAATAGAGCAGTTATCCCTGAGGGATGAGGTTATAGAGTGACTTATATTCTCTTTAATTTTCTACGATAAGCATGTACTGCTGTTAAAATCAGGAAAAAAACAATAAAAAGATGTTAACATTGGAAGATAACAAAAAATCTATAGTTCTCAGAGATACATGGGAAAATAACCCAAAGAGGAGACATTCCAGAGATAATAAAATATTGAAAATGTTCCCCAAATAAAGAGGAGTAATATAATGCAGCGTGGCATGCATGTTTCCTGAACTGCATTAGTGACTGTATTCATTAAAGGATCTCTGAAGCTGGGGTGAGTGCACTAAAGGTCAATCTCATTCCCCCGGTGGGGAGAACAGAACTTTTCAAAACTAATTCAGCAACACAGGGCAAGAGGCTTATTAAACATATTCACAACTTCTCGTACAGAGGAATTCACTTAAAAGAAATGCTCTGAAATTCAAAAACAGATTCCTGCACCAAAATGCAAATCACATCGTTATTTATAGTAGCGGAAAACTAAGAGTGAAGTGAGTGCCCAGTAATTTCCAAAATTAATAAAGTGTTGGTGAAACGACTGAAGAGTATTCAACTGATAAATGCTATTCAGCCTCAAAAACCTGTGCTAAGTTAAAGAAAAAAATGTCTGTAGTGGTATAAGGTGCTCTTGAACGTATTAATTTGAATGATATGCATAGTTAAATACTGGCAAGCTCATTCAGGTTGATGCTCATAGAGGTGATTCTTAATGGTTTGCGATATGCATAGAAAGAAGAAAATGCAAGTGAATATTAAGAGTGGTCCCTGAGTTGTCTCTGTGTTAATATCATGGTGATTTTCATCCTCTTCTCTGTGGATTTTCAGTAAAATATTGTACAGTAAACAGTATAATTTTGTACTTACAAGAAATAATAAAATGACTACCGTTATCCACCTTGCCCCCCACGAACACTCTGTTCCTTAAAAAATTAAGAACTGATTGTAAAATTTTCTTTGTGAGCTTTTTTTCAGATTATGAAGAAAACTAGAGCAATTAGTCTATCTCCTATAAGTCTTGATTTAACAATTGGTGACATTTTGCCATTAAAAAAGCTCTTCTTTTTGCTGAAGTATTTCAAAGTCAGATGTTATGCTATTTTTCACCCAAATATTTACTTGAGCATGCATTTTGAAAAGATGCCAAAATTTTTCTTCACTTCTGCTATCTTACCTAATAAAATAATACCATGTACATATTTAAAATCTCAAAGTTATCTCACCCTCTTGCCATAATTTCTGGCATGGTTAACCATGATACTAATATAGTTGAAGTTCCTTTTCGTTTCTCTTTAATTCTGGAGACACCTGGTAAAAGTGAGATGGAAGACCACAAGAGAGTGGGTTCCTGGCATTATTCATGGGAGCTGACGCCTCAATTCCATCTCAGCAGTAGGCAGTTCACAAAACACTGAATTTGAAGGTCACATCTCTGTGGTGGCTCCATGTGGGAACCCAGACCTCCAGCTGCTCAGTACAGGGATGGTTCAGCATCTGCATATAAATAAATTCAGTGCAAACGTGGTGCTCTCTGGATGGGGGCAAGGAACCAGTGTAGATGATGGCAGCATAGCATAGAACAGGTGGGAGAGGCGAGATTTGGGGTCACGTGTTGACCCACTCTTGAGTGGGGCACAATTCTTTCATGGAATATTATGTCCAGTGTATATTAGGAGCAGAAGTAAATTAGTGATACCCTAGCCTCTCATACAGCTTAGCAATGCCATGGGAGACATGGGCAAGAGGAAGGAAAGTCAGCGTCCTAACCTTGTAGTCGAAAACTTTTTATGTCATCCTGTTGATCTTGGGGGCTGGTGGAAATACTCTCCAATCTCTCTTCTTTCACTTTCTCCAGCCCTTTCCAATAGTCTGGAAAGGTTTAACCTATCCAGTTAGAGAATCATCTGTCAAATAAAAGATATTTGGCTACTACTAGACTGGAACCAGGGCTTCGATCCCTGTCGGGAAGATCCCCTGGAGGAGGGCATGGCAACCCACTCCCGTATTCATGCCTAGAGAATCCCATGGACAGAAGAGCCTGATGGTCTGCGGTCCATAGGGTTGCAAAGAGTCTGACACGACTCAAGCGACTTAGCATGCACGCACACAAGCTGGAACCACTGAGTGTACCCCTCTCTCCCCCATTCACGCTCTCCAGACTCTTGAAAAGTGAAGAACTGGACCCACTGTGTGTAGTGCCCAAAAGGGCCAGCCTACAGGCTGTAACAGATTGTCCAAGGGTTGGGACCATTCGGCCTTCACTGAAATTAGCATCATCCTCTGGCTTATTTTCAGCTGTTGCGGACTTCCCCTAGACTAGCCAAGTCCCTAAATAGACCAGTTAGAGCCGTTGGAGGGCTGATCTCTTGAGTCAGGGTGGGGCATTTCCTCCACTGACAATAAGTTTTGCACGTGTTTCCACATGCATGGAGGAAGGCAAGCCAAGTTCATGGAATGAGGAGGCAGTTCTCTTGGCCCCGGGGGAAAGGAAGCAGCTTTTATGACCCACTGGGGAGAGAGAGGTCACCCTGCCAACTCTCACACCATCAAAGGAGTCTAATCAGGCAGCAGAAGGTTCAGGAAGCGGCTGGATTCGATGCCAGGCACGTGGAGGTGTTTGGGATTCCGAGCTGGCCAGTAGCCAGGGTCCCCAGAGCAGCCTCGTGTGGAGAGATGGGCTAGCTAGAACTGTTCAGCGCCAGGCCTGTGCAAGCTCGCTCTGTGAGCAGAGCGTCAGGTTCCCATTGGCGTTTCAAAGGGGCTGAGACACCATCCTGGCTGAGAGGCCAGTATAAGACACCAGGGAAGAAGGGCATGGGTGGTCCAGCCTCGCCCCAAGCGCAGCAGGGCTTGAGTCATAGCTATCAGACCTATCTGCGCCTAAGAGCCTGGAGGTGGTGGGGCTCTGCTCTGTCCCCTGTGCCAACTGTGATGAAAGCAGGTGTCCAGCAAGGCTAAGCCTGCCATTTCCAGAATATCTTGGTGGCCACAACAGTGCAGGCATGAGACCCTTTCCATTATTAGGGCATCGCAAACAGCCAAGGCTGGTGACCCCCACTAGGTGCTTGTTCTATACCTGCCTCCAGCCTTGATCCTAACAGGTCTGTCCCTTGTAGTAAGATAGTCATTGACCCCTTTAGAACAGTGACATAAATAAACACACAGTTCTGGAGCCAGACCGCCCGGGTGCAAGGTCTAACTCTATTACATACTCACTGTGTATAAACTTTATTATATCAGCTATCTATGGCTGTTTGTAACATAGGAAAAAAAGTGAAAGTTAGTCACACAGTCGTGTCCAACTCTTTTCGATCCCATGGACTGTATATAGCCCACCAGGCTCCTCTGTCCATGGAATTCTCCAGGCAAGAATAATGGTGTAACATGTATCTCCTTATTAAAAAAATAAACACACACACACACACACAAAATACCGAAGAGTTGTTCAGAAGCAACTGGGAATACTATTTAATGCTCACATAGCACTGATTTACCAAAATATTTCTTATCTCTAAAATATTTGCCTTTAATCACGTGAACCCGCGTATCACTGTTACTGAGCATTGTTTTCATGCTTAGAAGGCCAACAAGGAGCAGCGGCACCGCTCTGCCCCAGGGCACCAGCTCACCACTGAGCTGAACCCATTCCTCCACTTGCTAGGTTTGTAGCCTTTTGTTTATAAGCAATAGGAGAGCAAAACCCTCTCTGTCTGCCAGAGTGAGCCAACGGACCAAATTGAGATGGGGTGAATGAAATGACTTACAGTATTTAATTTCTTCATTGCTATTCATTGGCCAACACAAGTTTATTTTTTGCTATATGAGACAGGCTTACTATTTAAACCTTTATCAGGCTGGTCTGTTAGCAAAATCTAGGAGTATGAAGTAACTTAGCTCTTAGGAGTATGGTGACGGTTTAGTCACTTAGTCATGTCTGACTCTTTGCAACCCCACGGACTGTAGCCCACCAGGCTTCTCTGTCCATGGAATTCTCCAGGCAAGAATACTGGTGTGGGTTGCCATTTCCTTCTCCAAGGAGTATAATAAATAAGGAAAATATGTACATACGTAAATACATAAAATGAATATGGATAACTCTGCCCATTAGTACTCACATTTGAAGAATGTTGTTTGAGAGAGCAGTGTTTGCCCAAAATAATAACTCTTCAGTAGTAAGGTTTAAACCACATGTCACTGTAAAGGCAAGACGTTTTTAAGCTGAGACTTCCTGCGTGTGTGTGTGCATGCTAAGTCACTTCAGCTGTGTCCAACTCTTTGTGACCCTATGGACTGTAGCCCACCACGCTCTGTCCATGGAATTCCCCAGGCAAGAATACTGGGGTGGGTTGCCGTGCCCTCCTCCAGGGGCTCGTCCCAACCCAAAGATCAAATCCATATCTTTTGTGGCTCCTGCATTGCAGGCGGATTCTTTACCACTGAGCCACCGGGGAAGCCCAAAAACCTTCCTAGTGGCCCCAAAATAATCTCCACCGGCTGAACACTTTCAAGAGAAAACCCTTCACTGAATCAGTCTCTAAGTTGGGAGCCACAAGCAGTAGGACACAAAGCCCTGGTTGTCTCTGATGAGATGCATTTAGTAAGTGGATGAAGGCACAGGGGGAAGTTGGCCAGAGCTCAGCCATGCCTGTGGGTTCCTGCTTGCTTTATGTTAATAGAGCTCCACCAGATTGAAGGCTCCTGGGGCAGAGACTCCGGCGTCCCTATTCTCAGTCCTCCAGGAGACACAGCACCACGCTCAAGGTAGGCTCCAAGACGCGCCGCAGGAGTTCATTAGCTCAGTGGGTGAAGGTCTAAGCAGGTGGGATCACTGCAGACCTTCTCTGAATCTGGTCCTGTGAGCACACATCTGCTGTTAACATGCTAACAATTCCAAGGGGCTTTTCCAAGCTTCCCCAGGAATCTACATCTTACAGGGTGTCAGAATCTCTCAGTTAATGTAAGGCTTTGGTGCTGTTTCTTACATTACAGGTAGGTCTGGCAAATGGAGTTCATAGGCCAAAGGATCACAACATCCCAGAATTCTAATGGCTTAAAGAAAGAGAGTTTCCTCTGGTGGCTCAGATGGTAAAGAACCTGCCCGCAGTGCAGGAGACCCAGGTTCAACCTCTGAGTCAGAAAGATCCCCTGGAGAAGGGAATGGCAACCCACTCCAGTATTCTTGCCTGGAGAATCCCCTAGACAGAGGAGCCTGGCGGGCTACAGTCCATGGGGTTGCAAAAGAGTCAGACACGACTGAGTGACAAACACAACAACACCAAGAAAAAGAGACATTACACTTAAAACCCAACATTCCCAAGAAATACGAGGCTCACTGCTTCATCACTCATTTCCAGATTTTCCTTATACCTCCTTGGCTGTCCTTTAGGAACCCATGGCAAAGCTGCCTTATCTTGTCCCTAAAGGGTGATTCGCCCAGGGTTTCACCTCCCCCCTTTCCTTTGGCTCTGGGGTTTTGTATGCAACCCTTGTAAGGATATGGGGTGGCTCTGGCCACAGAGAAGCTGCTCAACAGATTCCCTGGGTCAGCATCTGGCTGAGCCCAAGCAAGCCACCCTCCCCCAGACCACGTGGCCAGAAGGCCAGCTCTCTAATCACGGCTTGGCCTCACCATCAAAGGGTCTGGACCAACCCATCTTGCGTCCTTCAAAGTCCAAAACTTGAGTATAATTAGTAGATGATTTCCCTGTGGAAAAGGGTTGGAAATCCTGCTTTGTGTCATCGTGGCCACGAGCAGGCGGGGCGTGGCTTCCTCTGCGAGGACTCCTGTGTGTGGTCCAGATGCCAGGCTGCTGCCAAAGGCATGGACCCCAGAAGCCAGCCCCAGCATGTCGTGTTCAGCACCACTTTCCCCGCAAAGCACCCACACCCGTGGCATCACACAGGGGCCACGGCAAACCTGGGGACAAGGCGATGAACATCCAAAATGCGATGTGGGTGCTCATGGAGCTTGTCACAAAGCCCCTGAGGTATGACTGGGCACAAAGGGCCCCAGAGATGGCTCACTGGCAGAGTGGTTCTGGACACGTGTCCACCAAAAGACAGGGCACAAGTGAGGCGAGGAGATGAATTTGAAAACCGTGGGGCCTGAGGGAGGCAAGGTGGCGGCAGGTAATGCCAGCTCTGGACACAGACCTTATGGGTCCAAAACCCCTATGCACCAAGGGTGGGATTGCAGGGGCATGTGCTGAGAACTTGGCAGGACCTCAGCCTCCTTTTCTGAGCCAGGATAGGGTCACCAGAACAGTTCTTGTCATGATGACAAAACCCATGTCATCATGGTTAACATGGATAACCCGTCAATCAGGGTTTTCCCTGATGGCTAAATGAGGGTTTTAACCATTTAAGGTTAAATGCTTAAATGAGACCATTTAACCTGAGGGTTAAATGAGACCACGTGTCGAAAGCCCCACTTAGCCAGAGCAGGCCCCCAGCACAGGCTCAGGAATGCAAGTGACGTGAATCCCAAGGCCATTTGCCTACAGCCAGGCCACGGATGCCATGTGGTTTCAATCCTCAAGGGCCGTGTTTTCCAAGTGGGCTCAGAATTACTGGTCTGCTGGTTAAATGCAGACTCAGGGTTCCACCTCCGACCGTCTCAGTAGGAATCTCTGCAGTGAGACAGAAGGATACACATTCTCAAAAATCTCCCTAAGAGATTCTGATTAACACCAGCCCAATAGGTGAGAATTGATGCTTTTGAACTGTGGTGTTGGAGAAGACTCTTGAGAGTCCCTTGGACAGCAAGGGGATCCAACCAGTCCATCCTAAAGGAGATCAGACCTGAATATTCATTGGAAGGATGGATGCTGAAGCTGAAACTCCAAAACTTTGGCCACCTGATGTGAAGAACTGACTCATTTGAAAAGACTCTGATGCTGGGAAAGATCGAAGGTGGGAAGTAAAGGGGACCACAGAGGATGTGATGGTTGGATGGCATCACTGACTCGATGGTCATGAGTTTGAATAAGCTCTGGGAGTTGGTGATGGATAGGGAAGCCTGGTGTGCTTCAGTCCATGGGGTCTCAAAGAGTCAGACTCAACTGAGCAACTTAACTGAATGTGTGAGAACCACAGTCTAGGTCCCCAACCCCACATCCAAAGTCAAGATAGAAAAACAAGCATGCCAGCACATGTTCTTACACAGAAGTGGTGCAGAAATGCTGGTCCCAGTGTCTCCAGGGGTGGGAGTGGGGGTCAGGGCAGTAGGGAGGAGGGGCAGGTGGGAGAGGGAGTCAGTGCCCCCTGAAGTAAACAGAGCTGGTCCCTTCTCCCCCTCAACCTCATGGTCAAAACAAAACACCCTCTGAAATGTTGCTTGAAACTTACCTATAGGCAACAGTAGCAAAAATTGAAATAATAAACTCAGGTTGTTTATTGTTTCCTAAGAGTTGGACTTAGAGTCTCAATTTATCCCATTAGATGGGCCCCCTGGCTTTCTCATTCTGGTTTTGCAGAGCCTGAAGTTGTAACTGGTTCAAGGGTACCCTAGACAGCCTTTGATGAATGAAAGGGGGGTGGGGACCAATTGCTAAAAAACAAACAGCATTGCTTTATGGCTCCCAAAACATTTTAGCCACTGCTGAGCAAACAAAGCCTACCTAGTAAAATTCATAGGCAGCCCATCAACAGGACAGGGGGTGTGTTCCAGACATTTTCCTTCTTGTGTTGTGTGTGTATGTGTGTGGTTGTGCCTGACTCTTTGTGACTCCGTGGACTGGAGCCCGCCAGGCTCCTCTGTCCGTGGAATTCTCCAGGCAAGAATACTGGAATGGGTTGCCATTTCCTCCTCCAGAGGATATTCCCAACTCCAGGGATCAAACCCATGTCTCCTAAATCTCCTGCACTGGCAGGCAGGTTCTTTACCACTAGCACCACCTGGGACTTCTGCGGAAACAGGTGACTTCCTCACTTAGGGAGTCTGTCTGTGATGCCCCGGTCAGAAGTTGTTTCTTTCAGCCCCAAAAAGGGAGGTTCCACAGTCCCGCCCATTTCACAGATGCGGGAACTGAGGTGCAGAGCACGTGCAGCTAGTGAGCAATGGGTGGGGACGGGGACTCGGGCTTAGCCTGGGGTCCACTCTCAGCCTCTCTCCTGCCTTCTCTGGACACCTGCTCATTGGCGGGACCACACTGCCCATCACAGGGCATGGTCATAAGTTTGGCAGGTTTCTCTCAGGACCACAGTATCTGTTCCTTGTCCTCAACTTCTCAGTGACGCCAAATGGACATAGATTCAACAAGCATTCCTGAAATGAACTCCTTCGCTCTTCTTTCTGGCCTCATGCATGTCTGCATGCCCTGGGAAGCTAGGTGGTCAGGGAAGAGGAATTCAAGCCTCTCAAGCTCTGATCTGGGTCTGGAAGGGTCACTGGAAGACCACCAGGCTCACCCCAGTCCCTCTGTGTTTACATGGCCTCCGGGGAAAGAGCAAGTGGTAGGTGGGGCTTGTCTAGATGGCGCACAGTGGAGTAAATGATGGCTTTTGCTTCCCTGGCAACTTGCTGGCTAGTGACCTATGTCAGGATCTCTCCTTACACGGCCACTCCCCCATGGGGGCAGTTACTGGAAGTTACTCTGGAGATGCAGAGTAAAGTAAGGTTAGGCATCCGGGCTGAGAAGTCGGCCAGGCTGGGTTCAAATTCCAGGTCTTCTGTCGATGCAGTGTGGCCTGAGGCTGGCTCTAGCCCTCTTCTTCACCCTCATCTATAAAACTGTGGGAGGGTGGTAATAAAAATAAAGCCCTTTGATGTCGTGAGCATGATGTGAGGTTGCAGTCAGTGCCTAGTGTATTAAGAGAGCACTCTTTAATCTTGCCTTTGTTGCTGGGGATAGGGTTAGGAGAAACTGGCTGCAAGAAGCTGTGTGATGTCATTTCTTAGAAGGAGTTCACGAAGAGGATCTTCTCAATGGAAACTACAAATACCTAGAGCAGGATCCGACCCATGTCCTCAGGCTTTCGACGTTCTTGGGGCTTAACATTGGTGTGGGCAATCTGACTGCTGAGTAAGAAATGCCAGACCTTGGATACGATTTCAGCCACTGAAGCTGCAAACCAAGGAGATCATTAGAGGTGGACCCATCTTGGGATTCTCACGAGAGCTTTGGGAACTGGGTGCCCGGAGGTTTCCCGTGCTTCATTATTATGTTTGATGAATGGCCATTAGGAAAGCATGTTAATACGTCGGCATGTTTTTGCATGCAAAACAATTCCAACCAGGAAGCAGATGTTCGGGGGTCATTCTATTGCTCTGAAACACACCTCAGTGATTGATCTTATAATGATGGAACTGAAGTTTATACTAAAATCGAAACACCATATGGAGACTATTCAATACGTCGAGAATGGCCTCCTTATCCTGACATGGTTAATATCTTCCTCTTTTGTGCTTGACATTCACTGCTTCCTTCTGAGATTTGAAATACACAGAGCTCACAAATCGGCTTCCGTCTATAGAAACAAAATCCACTTGAATGCACATGCATTTGTTGAGAAATGAGCCTAGAAATAGATGTTTTTCCCTCGTTACCAACACGGCACAGAATCAAGTATGCCCGTTTGAAAGAGTGACTGTAAGGCAGTCCAATCATTCCAGAGTTCCGCGTGGACATCGGTCGAGGTAAATTCACTCACAGCAGAGGACCTGCCCCACTGACAGCTGCCCCCCGTGTGAGCTCAGCATGTGCAGGCGATAAGACCCAGCCAGGAGGCACAGGGACCAAGGAAGCAGTGGAGGGAGTGTCCTCCCTTCCCAGAGGGTCTGAAAAACGTGCTTCTTTCAGTCTCCTGCGTCAATCACCCAGTGTCAATTCTTGGAAATGAGTGAGAACTGGGCAACCTGGTTTTCCCCTCTGTCTCTCTGTCTCTATCACCTTCCCCATCTCTTTCATCCTACAGCATTTCTCTGATCTTTCAGATCCATAACATTGCCCTCAGATATGCAGATGACACCACCCTTACAGCAGAAAGTGAAGAAGAATTAAAGAGCCTCTTGGTGAAAGTGAAAGAGGAGAGTGAAAAAGTTGGCTTAAAGCTCAACATTCAGAAAACTAAGATCATGGCATCTGGTCCCATCACTTCATGGGAAATAGAGGGGGAAGCAGTGGAAACAGTGTCAGACTTTATTTTGGGGGGCTCCAAAATCACTGCAGATGGTGACTGCAGCTGTCACACGAGTGTATGTTTCTCGGTTCTTTGTCTCATCACAACCAAGATTTGGAGCAATGGACATTAAAGCCCTCGGTGCATCACAGCTCTTGGGTCTTGGACAAACCGTGTTATAGCTCTTAGGCAAATCAGTGTTACAGCTCTATTTTATTTAGAAGATAGCAGGAGAATCCATCCTCGAAGTGTGAGAGCATGCCAACCCAAAGATGTGAAGCGAAGAGAGTGGAGGAGCGCGTGGGGGAGGCGGGGGGAGAGAGAGAGAGAGAGAGAGAGAGCACACACACGTGGGAGAGGAGAGAAAGCACTTTGGCTCCTCCTTTTATACGTTTTTTCCTCCATCTGGGCCTGCCTTGTGCAAATTCGGCTTAGCCAGGAGTGCTCTTTGTTCTACCTGAAGTCTTCACTCTGGTCCTCGGACCTTCCTTGTTTTTTTAGCCACCGCCATTTTGGATTCCTTTTCCCTATTCTACCTACCTAACACAGCCATGAAATTAAAAGACGCTTACCCCTTGGAAGGAAAGTTATGACCAACCTAGGCAGCATATTAAAATGCAGAGACATTACTTTGCCAACAAAGGTCTGTCTAGTCAAGGCTATGGTTTTTCCAGTAGTCATGTATGGATGTGAGAGTTGGACTATAAAGAAAGCTGAGCACCGAAGAATTGATGCTTTTGAACTGTGGTGTTGGGGAAGACACTTGAGAGCGCCTTGAACTGCAAGGAGATCCAACCAGTCCATCCTAAAGAAAATCAGTCCTGAGTGTTCATTGGAAGGACTGATGGTGAAGCTGAAACTCCAATACTTTGGCCACCTGATGCAAAGAACCAATTCATTTGAAAAGAACCTGATTGAAGGTGGGAGGAGAAGGGGACGACAGAGGATGAGATGGTTGGATGAGATCACCAACTCAATGGACATGAGTTTGGGTAAACTCCGGGAGTTGGTTATGGGCAGGGAGGTCTGGAGTGCTGCAGTCCATGGGGTTGCAAAGAATCGGACATGACTGAGCGACTGAACTGAACTGAACTGAACTTTGCCCAACTTCGCCCAGTCTTGGGAGCCTGTGATGGTTAATTTTATGTGTCAATTTGACTGGGCTAAGGGGTGACCAGTAAAACATGATTTCTGGGTGTGTCAGTGAGGCTGTTTCCAGAAGAGATTAGTGTTTGAATCTGTAGACTGAGTAAAGAAGCTCTCCCCCACAATGTGTGTAGGCATCATCTGATCCCCTGAGGGCCTGAATACAATTTAAAAAGTGGAGGAAAGGTGAATTCACTTTCTATTTGAGCTGAGCTATGTGTTTTCTCCTGCCTTGGGACATAGGTGCTCCTGATTCTCAGGCCTTCAGGCACAGACTGAATCATAGCATCTGCTTCCTGGTTCTCTCTTATCTGTCTATCTATTTGTTTGAAAACTCTATACCACTGTCTATCTACAAATTTGAAGAGATCTCTAGTCTTTCTCATTCTGGAGTTTTCCTCTATTGCTTTGCATTGATGGCTGAGGAAGTCTTTCTTATCTCCTTGCTATTCTTTGGAACTCTGCATTAAAATGGGAATGTTTTTCTTTTTCTCTTCTTTTCACAGCTATTTGCAAGGCCTCTTCAGACAGCCATTTTGCTTTTTGCATTTCTTTTCCATGGGGATGGTCTTGATCCCTGTCTCCTGTACAAGGTCATGAACCTCCGTCCATAGTTTATCAGATACTCTATCAGATCTAGTCCTTTAAATCTATTTCTCACTTAAACTGTATAATCATAAGAGATTTGATTGAGGTCATACCTGAATGGTCTAGTGGTTTTCCCCACTTTCTTCAATTTAAGTCTGAATTTGGCAATAAGGAGCTCATGATCTGAGCCACAGTCAGCTCCCGGTCTTGTTTTTGCTGACTGTATCGAGCTTCTCCATCTTTGGCTGCAAAGAATATAATCAATCTGATTTTGATGTCGACGATCTGGTGATGTCCAGGTGTAGAGTCTTCTCTTGTGTTGTTGGAAGAGGGTGTTTGCTATGACCAGTGCGTTCTCTTGGCAAAACTCTATTAGCCTTTGCCCTGCTTCATTCCATATTCCAAGGCCAAATTTGCCTGTTATTCCAGGTGTTTCTTGACTTCCTACTTTTGCATTCCAGTCCCCTATAATGAAAAGGACATCTTTTGTGGGTGTTAGTTCTAAAAGGTCTTGTAGGTCTTCACAGAACCGTTCAACTTCAGCTTCTTCATCGTTACTGGTTGGGGCATAGGCTTGGCTCACTGTGATATTGAACGGTTTGCCTTGGAAACGAACAGAGATCATTCTGTTGTTTTTGAGATTGCATCCAAGTACTGCATTTCAGACTCTTCTGTTGATCATAATGGCTACTCCATTTCTTCTAAGGGATTCCTGCCCACAGTAGTAGATATAATGGTCATTTGAGGTAAATTCACCCAATTCCAGTCCATTTTAGTTCGCTGATTTCTAGAATGTCAATGTTCATTCTTGCCATTTCCTGTTTGATCACTTCCAATTTGCCTTGATTCATGGACCTAACATTCCAGGCTGCTCTGCAATATTGCTCTTTACAGCATCGGACCTTTCTTCTATCACCAGTCACATCCACAACTGGGTATTATTTTTGCTTTGGCTCAATCCCTTCATTCTTTCTGGAGTTATTTCTCCACTGATCTCCTGTAGCATATTGGGCATCTACCGACCCAGGGAGTTCCTTTTTCAGTGTCCTATCATTTTGCCTTTTCATACTGTTCATGGGGTTCTCAAGGCAAGAATACTGAAGTGGTTTGCCATTCCCTTCTCCAGTGGACCACATTCTGTCCGACCTGTCCACCATGACCCATCCGTCTTGGGTGGCCCCACACGGCATGGCTTAGTTTCATTGAGTTAGACTAGGCTGTGGTCCATGTGATCAGATTGGCTAGTTGTCTGTGATTGTGGTTTCAGTCTGTCTGCCCTCTGATGCCCTCTATCAGTGCCCACCGTCTTACTTGGGTTTCTCTTATCTTGGACGTGGGGTATCTCTTCACGGCTGCTCCAGCAAAGTGCAGCCACTGCTCGTTACCTTGGATGAAGTTGCCCCTCCCTACCTTGAATGGGGAGTAACTCCTCTCTGTCCTCCTGCACCCGCACAGCTGCCACTCCTTGGACATGGGATTGCTCCTCTCAGCCACTGCCCCTGACCTCGGAAGTGAGGTAGCTCCTCTCAGCCGCCGCTGCCCTTGGAAGAGGTCGCCCCTCTTGATCTTGAATGTGGGATAGCTCCTCTCGGCCACTCCTGTGCCATCGCAGCCTGGCGCTCTCGGTCGCCGCCCCTGTTCTTGGGCATGGTGTAGCTCCTCTCCGTCGCAGCCACCGCACTTCTGAACACCAGAATGGGGAAGACAAGAGATCTCTTCAAGAAAATTAGAGATACCAAGGGAACATTTCATGCAAAGATGGGCTCGATAAAGGACAGAAATGGTATGGATCTAACAGAAGCAGAAGCTATTAAGAAGAGGTGGCAAGAATACACAGAAAAACTGTACAAAAGAAGATCTTTGTGACCCAGATAATCATAACGGTGTGATCACTCACCTAGAGCCAGACATCCTGGAATGTGAAGTCAAGTGGGCCTTAGAAAGCATCACTACAAACAAAGGTAGAGGAGGTGTTGGAATTCCAGTTGAGCTATTTCAAATCCTGAAAGATGATGCTGTGAAAGTGCTGCACTCGATATGCTAGCAAATTTGGAAAACTCAGCAGTGACCACAGGACTGCAAAAGGTCAGTTTTCATTCCAATCTCAAAGAAAGGCAATGCCAAAGAATGCTCAAACTACCGCACAATTGCACTCATTTCACATGTTAGATTTTCCCTGGTGGCTCAGACGGTAATATGTCTGCCTACATGCTGGAGACCCGGGTTCAATCCCTGGGTGGGGAAGACCCTCTGGAGAAGGAAATCGCAACCCATTCCAGTACTCTTGCCTGGAAAATCCCATGGACAGAGGAGCCTGGTAGGCTACAGTCCATGGGGTCACAGAGTCAGACATGACTGAGTGCCTTCACCTCATCTTCACCTCACACGCTAGTAAAGTAATGCTCAAAGTTCTCCAAGCCAGGCTTCAGCAATACGTGAACCTTGAACTTCCAGCCTGGGGCAGCACTGCCCGCTCGCCACGTGACTTTAGACAATCAGCTTAACCTCTCTGTGTTTCCGTTTCCTCACATGCAAAATGGAAGTGAGAACAGAAGTATGTAATTTACAGGGTGATTGTAGGTTACATGGAATAAGACACAAGCTGCACCAGACAATGAATGTTTGAGAAATACCAGCTGCTGCAGCTCTGGGCTGAAAATTCAAGGGAACAGACCTCTTTCTCTCTCCTCTCTTGCTGGAGCACACAAGTCTCTTTTCCTCTGTTCAGTTCTTTCTCTTTGTGAAGCAACATGGGCATGTTACAGAAAGTATAACTTGGATCCAATTTCTGCAGCCTACTAATGGGTGACTTAATCCTTTCTAAATCCCAGTGTCCACAACTGAACAATGGGAAAAATAGTCCTTCTCTCTCAGTTGTTGTCAGGATAGAATGAAGTAACACTCATGTTATGACTACCTACCAAGGACTTTATTTCTTATATTATAAGACACATCAAGTCTGACAGTATCAGATTAATATTTGGTGGATTTGGTGAAGTGGAGCTATCAATTCACTTGTTTAGGAAAAAGTAAATTTTCCCTTTTTAAGTAAAACTAGATATTATGTGACATTTCCATGAAGCTCTTAAAAATGTTGAGAATCCCACTTATATCTCTGTAAAATTCGAGTTCCATGTTTTCCTCCTCTGCATCTGAAATGGTTTTGTATTTAATTCCCTTTGATATGTTTGTAAGATTGCATAATTACTAGTGATGAAAATGTTTTGTTTACTACATTTTTCCCCCTAAAATGGTTTGTTATTTGAGGTTACATTAGATAAACTTCTAATGGCACCTAACAATTATTATGCCACTGTTTGGATTTAAAAAGAGCCTCCTGATTTCCAGATAGACCAATTAGCAAGTGTACTTTTGGAACACTGCCCTTCTGAACACTTGCCTGTTTGAAGAAGACAAATTATATTTCTTCTCAATCTTTCTAGTCAGCTGGCTGGTTTGGGGTGACCTCTCATGAGAAAATGACCAGCGGTCGTCCTTCTGAATGCTATGGTAGCTTCTAGAAGATGCTACCAGAATGGAGACACTGCCTTCAGCCCTGGAGTTCCTTCAACTGCATGTCTTTGTCCTTCACGGAAACTTCTGTGCAGCTCCAGGGCTCAGCAATGATGGATGTGGGAACGTCTCCCCGTATTCACACTGAACGTTTAAACAGCAACGGAGGGAAGGAAAAATTAAGAACTTGACCGGAAATAGGGGAATCCTTACACAAAAGAAGGAAGTTGGAACACAATGCGAAATGAATGGAGTTCCAAGGAGAGGAAACAGGGGGCTCTGCTGTGTTGATACACAGCCTAGAAAAGAAACAGATCTGTGTTTGCCCCTAACAGTAGAAGTGTGTGCAGCCCCCTGCCAGCTGGGGGGACAATGGGGACTGCCCTGCCCCCAGGGAGACCAGACAGTGAATGACCTGTAAACCCGCTGGCCCAAACAATGTATGTACTCTGTTGTCGTGCAAGGAGGCAGGATGCCCCACAGGCCCAAACTGAGAGCACTGGGGTGCAGCCTCCCCCAAGAACACCTCTGTGACCTGGATCTGTGACTTTCATCACAGCAGCTGTTGGTGTTGGAGCTAGAATGAAAGCAGAGCTAAGAAGTGGTCAAGCCAGGAAAGAATTCTGGGATTCTACAAAGAGGAGAAGGGGACAACAGAGGACGAGATGGTTGGATGGCATCACTGACTCAGTGGACATGAGTGTGAGCAAACTCCTGGAGACGGTGAAGGACAGGGAAGCCTGGCGTGCTGCAGTCCCTGGGGTCAAACAGTCGAACATGATTTAGAGACTGAACAACAACAAGTGCCTACTGAGCACAGAGCTTTTGAGGAAGACATCAGGTATAATAGATGGTGCGTAGAGCCCTGCTCAGTGTCAGCACAGTTGTGATGGAGACCGCTGGTTGCACACCCATCCATTCATTAATTTGCAGAAGGCCTGGAGCAGATGGGAAGGGCAGCTCAAAGGCTTGAGTGCCTCACTGAAACCACAAGCCACTTGCTGTGCGCCAAGCGACAGAGGGGCCTGCCACACTCTTGGTGACACCGCAGAGGGAGAGAGTGAATATTTGGAGAAGGGGGGTGAGGGTTTCACCTGGAAAATGGGCTAGAAGGTTTTGAAGGGAGACAAGTAGGAGAAATAGCAGAGATGAGCACTTATTTTATGACAAACATGGCCCTCGAGAGCAGTGAGAAGGGGTGGTCTTTATGAGTAAGTCATTCCAGAACAGTTGGATTTTTATGTAAAATATATTAAGATGGGACATAGGGAATTCCCTGACAGCCCAGTGGTTAGTACTCAGTGCTCTCACTGCAGAGAGCCAGGTTTGATCCCTGGTGGGAAAGCTAAGATACCACAAGCTTCACAGCACAGACAAAAATAAATAAATAAATAAAAATGGGACACAATCCACCACGTAAACTTAGATTATGTGGATGAAAAGGGAATTTATGGTCATGCTACTCAAAATTTCACTTTCAGGCATATACCGCCCAAAGTACTAGTATAACTTCATGATAGCCCTCAACCAGAAGTAACACATAGGTCCACCAACCACACAGTGAAGGAATAAATTGTGTGAATAAATTCACATGGCAGAAGACTAAAAGCATTGTTTCAGCTGCAGAAGCTCCATGCTAAATCTGGTCATCCAGTAACATTAAGCTCTCCAACCTTATTCAGCATCCAGATTGTCTTAGCCATTCTTGGTCCTTCAGTTATCATAACATGTTGTATAATGACCTTTCAGTTTCTAAGAAAACTAAGAAAGAATACAAAAAAGGATCATGTGTGACTCTGCGTACCTGAAGGCCCCCCAAACAGGCAGAATTAAGCTATTGAGGACAGAGATAAAAGTCTGGAGAAATAACCATAAAGAAAGGTGAGGATTGATATAAGAGTCAGAAGGGCATGAGTTATCTTTAGGGAAGCAGGAGAAGCTGGTATGTGCCAGAGCTCTAGGTGGTGATGTTTTTCTTAACATCAGTGGTGGCGCAACAGTGCTCACTTTGTGACAATTCACTGAGCTGCACGTTTTTTCTTTTCCTCTAAATATGTTTTCATTAATACTAATGCTTTTAATCTGGCCACAGAAAGTTTTAAAGTTCTGTCCCAAAAGAGGAACCATAATAAAGTGATGGTTTGATGAGATAGTTGGATGGCATCATTGACTCAATGGACACGAGTTTGAGCAAACTCTGGGGAGCTGGCGATGGACAGGGAAGCCTGGCATGCTGCAGCCATAGGACTGCAGAGTCAAACACAACTTAGCATCTGAAAATCCACATTAAATACACTGTAAAATGGGAAGATATTTGTAAAACAAATAACCAACAAATGATTACTGTGTAGAATAAAAAGTGAACTGGGGGTACTGAAGCCTGAGCTTTCCCTGGTAAGGTCCTTAACAACAGTCCTGATGGGCACATGGTGACTTGCTGCCATCTCCCACCCCACTCAGCTTCAGTATCCTCTCCCCTGCCTCAATTTCTGTCCCTCAGAAAGAAAAGCCTGGTCTTTGATTTATCCCCACAGGAGACACTTCAGGAAAATGAATCTTCTGAAGGAGGAGGAGGAATTGAAAGTCACTCAGTCGTGTCTGACTCTTTGCGACCCCATGGATTATACAGTCCATGGAATTCTCCAGGCCAGAATATTGGAATGGGTAGCCTTTCCCTTCTCCAGGGGATCTTCCCAACCCAGGGATCGCACCCAGGTCTCCCACATTGCAGGTGGATTCTTTACCAGCTGAGCCACCAGGGACACTCAAGAATACTGGAGTGGGTAGTCTATCCCTTTTCCAGTGGATCTTCTGGGCCCAGGAATCGTAGCTGGGTTTCCTGCATTGCAGGCAGATTTTTCACCAACTGAGCTATCAGGAATCTTCTGAAAGGTCTCTCAATTACTCTTAGGTTTCAAGACGACCAGTTAAAGCATTTTTAGCGGAAGACTGAGGAAGTCAGACAGACTAGCTCCTGCTAAGCCACCAGCTGGCTCCCCAGCTCCGCATCTTGAGTTGGCACTTCTGCCTCTAACAGTCAGTATCCACTGGGATGAAAATCTGAGCGAATGCTTGCTATGGGCCCAGGAATGTGGAGCTCAGGACAGCCTCTGACTAACAGCCATGAGCACCTGCCCTCCCAGGGTACTGGCCAGCTGCTCGGCCAGGATCTGGCCCTTGTTCTCTTTAAAGTTCACAGATATCCATCATGTTTATCATCTGCTTTCAAGGTTCCTCTAGCAGGGGTGTCTCCGTCTGACCTGCAGGTCAGGGCTTCAAGAGGTGAACACATTCTTTGCTGCCTTTCTGCATAATTGGCATTCTTCCCCTGGAGCCCTGCTCTGAAGGAATATCATTGCCTCCAGAGGCAACCCCAGAAGAGGGCCCAGCACAGCTTGATTTTTAAAATATTTGACTCTGCGTCACTTTGTCACCATAGCTGGTGCATAAAGACAAGGATTAAATCCACATAATCTTAAAAGTGTTCTAAACATTCAGTTTTTACTTTCTGATCAAGGCTGAGTATCTAGTTCACAGTTGTTTCAAATCTTATATCTGCATGGTTATATATAGTTCTGACTTAATAAGAGATAAGAATCTAATTTAAACAACATGAGACATTCACAGGTGGCAAATCATGGTTGAAATTATTTTCTCAAAACATCAAAATGCCTTCTAAAAATGACTGAGCATCACCCACAATAAACACATATGATTCAATCGCCCAGTAGAATAAAAACAAAGAGACCATCCTTTCCCCTCTTAAAGAAATGACTTTCCAATTAGCCAGCAAACATTCAGCCAGTGTCCAGTGTGTGCTGAAGCTCTCACTAGAATCATCAGCTTAGCGAGCCCGTTTTCTCACAGTGAAAGTGGAAAGTCACTCAGTCATGTCTGACTCTCCGTGATGCCACGGACTGTAGTCTGCCAGACTCCTCTGTCCATGGAATTCTTCAGGCAAGAATACTGGAGTGGGCAGCTATACCCTTCTCCAGGGATCTTCCCAATCCAGGGATCAAACCCCGGTCTCCTGCCCTGCAGGCAAATTCTTTCCTGTCCGAGCCACTGGTGAATCCCAAGACTTGGTGTTGTGTTTCAGATAGATTTCAAATAGAGCAACTAGAAAATTTGATAGATTTATTCCTAGGTGTTTTACTCTTTCTGATGTGATGGTAAATGGGATTGTTTCCTTAATTTCTCTTTCTGAGATAGTTCACTGTTAGTGTATAGAAATGCATCAGATTTACGTATATTACTTTTGTATCCTGCAAGTTTACCACATTCAGAGATGAGCTCTAGTAGTTTTCTGGGCGCATCTTTAGAGTTTTCAATGGATAGTATCATGTTATCTACACACAGTGATAGTTTTACTTCTTTCTTTCCAATTTGCATTCATTTTTCTTTTCAGATTACTGTGACTAAAACTTCCAGGACTATGTTGAATAAAATAGGCAAGAGTGGGCTTCCTTGTCCTATTCTTAATCTTAGAAGAAATGCTTTCAGCTTTTCATCATATAAAATAAGCTACAAGGATATGTAGTACAACATAGGGGATATAGCCAATATTTTATAATAGCTATAAGTAGAATATAAGCTTTAAACATTGTGAATCACTACATATAGTACACTTATAATTTATATAATATTGTATAGCAACTGTAATTTTTAAAAAAGAAATTAGAAACTGTGAGCCATATTGATGTAAAATTTTTCTAAGAAATAATAGAAAAGTTCCTTTCGTTTATTTACTTTTTAAAAATTTTGGCCATGCTGCCTGGTATGTAGGATCCTAGCTCCCTGACCAGGGATCAACCGTGTGCCCTGTGCACGGCAAGCATGGAATCTTAACCGCTGGATCGCCAGGGAAGTCCCTCCTGTCTTTCTTAAATGAGTGTGCTGGACATAATTGAACCATTCTTCACGTGTTTTAGCAAAACCATTGCCCAGCTATGTGATCTTGGGCCTGTTTTTCTTCGGAGACTTGAACTAACTAATCCCTAAGGCATTTGCAGATCTAAGATGCAGAAATTCTCTGAGGTTCTTCAATATGACTGATGATCAAGACACCCCAGGAGCTTTCAGGAAAAGATAAGTTTCTGGACTTGACAGCAACCTACTGACTTCGGCTTTCTGGGTGGAGGGTCAGCTCTCTGTATCTATAGGATGTTCCCAGGCGCTGATGAAGGCAGAAGTGTGAATACCAGTCATTCTGCCCCAGACCTCCTGACCACTAAATCCTGAACCGATTCAGATTCTGAATGGATGGATGGCTATAAACAGGCTGAGAGGAAATGTGTTAGATGGAGACAATATGCAGTTCTTTCTCCTTGCAGACAGGCTGGCCTCTGTCTGGAGGCAGAGAGATCTGAAGCCCTCTGCTGATTCAAGTTCCTGGTAATGATTCCTGAACAAAGCTGATGGGAAAATTTTCCATCATCACCATGTGTTTGGATAGATTCAATGCCTATTATTTTCACAATAAGAAGGAAAAGCAGAGAAAAAATAATGCCATATGAAAATAATAGCTCTAAAAACTTCTTCTCTCTAAGGAGTAGGGAAGAGGTAGGGAGGAGGGGCACATTCCAGGAAACTCTAGGAAGGAAACCAGTTCATGAAAATCTGTTGAGAAGGGGTCTTAACCTGGAAGGGAGGTGCACCCCAAACCCTAGATCCTGGCCTGAGAAGTCACTGGGTGTGAACACTGCCTAAATTGCCGGCTTCCTGTCATGTTGTTAGATTTAGATCTTATGCCAAGGGCAAGAGTGACTTCCTAGACATATCCTCTGGTGTCATGTGCAAATATGAGTAGTTTGGAGAGAGAAATGTGAGACTGGCCCTCAGGTGGCTCAGTGGTAAAGAATCTGCCTGCCAACACAGGAGACTCAGGAGATGCAGGTTCGATCCCTGGGTTGGGAAGATGCCGTGGAGGAGGGAATGGCAACCTGCTCCAGTATTCTTGCCTGGGAAATCCTGTGGACAGAGAAGCCTGGAAGGCTACAGTCTATGGGGTTGAAAGAGCTGGACACAACTCATGGACTAAATCACTACCACCATCCCTGCCCCCTGAGCCCAGCACTTTCTAGGAAGAAGAATTCTCTGGACCTCCACCCCACTTCCCATTTCTGCCTCTGGCCCTAATACTAGGAAAGATTGAGGGCAGGAGGAGAAGGGGGCGACAGAGGATGAGATGGTTGGATGGCATCACCAACTCGATGGATGTGAATTTGAGCAAGTTCCAAGAGTTGGTGATGAAAGGTGACCCTGGAGTGCTGCAGTCCATGGGGTCGCAAAAAGTCAAACGCAACTGAGCACACAAGGTGATAAGGACCCATAGGGAGAGACTCCAGTTTGTCCACAGGCAGCCAGAGGCACACCCAACTCGGCGAGTTAAGAAGCCTTTGAATAAAGGCAGATGAAGAGCTATGTAACATGAGCCTTTGACAGGGTCTTCTGCCTCAGAGAACTAGTGCCAGCAAATGAGACAGATGGGAAATACCCAGCATCATCTATGGATTAATTAGTCGTGTACTTTGGACCCCAGTCAAATGGATCCCTGCCGAAATGTCATAACAAAATTGTGTTAATGCAATAAAGTGTTTTAAACAGTCCACCAAGCATGCTAACACAGATATGAGTGGCCAGCTTGTCCCATCTTTGTCCACTTATCCCTGGAAAGATTTAATTTAGCCTTAGAATAAAAGAAAAAAGAAACTCAGTCAAAGAATCACAACGCTCAGCATGTTACAAGGAGGACAAATTCAAAGTCTCAATATAATTGGTAACTTTTGCAACTGACTGAAACCTTGTACAAGCAACTAAGCTGTCTTCTGTTGGTGAAACCCTTTCAGGTGTGCAAGAACTCAAGTCACAGATCTCCAGATGGTCTTTGCAGTGAACGATCAAAGAGAAAGCAAAAAAAAAAAAAAAAAAAGCAGCAGCAGCAGAACATTTTTGGCAAAAAGATATAGTTTAAGGCTGATAATGTGCATAGTGACAAAATAAACATCTATAATTATTTTACCTTGATTACAACACAAGAGTCTTCGGCAGAGATCTTCTGTATTATTAAAAAATAAATCTCAAAACAAGAAAAACAAAACAAAAGATAATTTTGCAAAACAGGCTATACTCTCAGATCATAAGAGTGGAGTGGAGGTGTCAGTCTCTTGTATTCCACAAAGAAGAGTCAATTTATTATTTTCTTCATGACCTAGATAAGTGAAAGTGTATGGGTTCAAGAGTTGCTTTGAAAGGTTTTATTTTACTTCTGGTAGAATTGAAACTGTCGTACAGATCTGTCTCCATCACTGAAGAGAGTAATGGCAAAGAAAACCCCGTATCTATCGTAATGGTGGAGAGAGGGCTATTAAAGTTTAGAGAAACAGACCAAACAGCCCTGTATGGAAAGCACCCAATAACACTAAGTCCTGACATTTTATAAATCTGAAGTGTTATAACAACTCTTCTAAATCAGTGCAGACCTATGCATGCTTTATGATAAGATCTCCACCTGATACGCTTTACTGAAACTGCCCACAACCCTCACCCATCTGACCTACCTTAGAGCCCACAGGAAATAAGACACCACTTTCCCTTTGTCTCAGGTACATCCTTTAACGGAGAAAAAGATAAGAGCTGCCTAACATAGCACACATTATGGCCATTTCTGTAAGTGATGAAACAAGATTATTTATGGTTACCAAATCATTCGGTAATTGGTTAATTTCACTATTACTTTTTGGGGATTTCTAGGAGACTGCTCCATTTGAAAAAGCACCTTTTGCTGTAAGACAGCCAATAAATTAGCTGAGTGGAGGAGGAGAAATTCTGCCCAGATAGCATTTAGCCAAATTCTAAAGAACAGGTGCAAGCCAGGTAAAGACACAGGGGACAGCACTCTAGGTGGAGAGAAGAGCTAAAGCCAGGGTTCCAGGGAGGGAAAGAGCTTGGCATAGAGGAGGAAGAGCCTTGGAAAGCCAGAGAGACTACGGCTTTGAGCGTGACTGCAGAGGAAAACAAACTGAGCTCAGAGGGCAGGCAGAAGGCAAGTCAGGTCCAGGTTTTGTGAGCTGCCTGGAAGTTTGGATTTTGTTCATGTTATGTAGATACATAAGAAAGGTTTAAGCAGGGGAATAACTGACTCACTGGAAAAGACCCTGATGCTGGGAAAGATTGAAAGCAGAAAGAGAAGGGGACGACAGAGGATGAGATAGTCGGGTGGCATCACCGCCTCAATGGACATGAGTTTAAGCAAGCTCTGGGAGTTGATGATGGACAGGAAAGCCTGGCATGCTGCAGTCCATGGGGTCACAAAGAGTCAGACACGACTGAGCAACTGAACTGATCTGTCATGGTCCAATTCCGATATTTGTAGAACTCTATAAAATTAGGAGACAATATTTTAATGGGCCATGAAAGGCAAGAATGGAATCAAATAGGACAGGTAAGAAACCACTTCTATAGGCCAGGTGTGCTGAACCAAGCCTCAGACCAGGATGGCAGTAACAAAGATAGAAGGAGGTCAGTTTGGATAAGTTCTGGAGACAAAGACAGCAGAGTTTGCTGATGGACAGGATATGGGGGGCGAGAAAACAGAAGCGACTGAATACAGCAGAAGAGGTTTGCTGGGGTGGGAGTCAGAAGCTGGATTTTGGCCATATTGAGTTTGAGCTTGTTGTTGGGCATGCAAGGGAGACGTCAAGTATGTGGTCAGACATGTGGATCTGGGCTTGTGGGGAGAGGTGGAGGTGGAGGTGAAGCATCTGGAAGCCACTGGCTGGTGGGAGCTTTTCAAAGTCCTGGTACCAGACAAGCGCAAAGAGAGACGTAAGTCCAGAACAGAACTAGACTGGAGAAGAGTTCTGAGAGTGAGTGGAAGAGGTGAGACCAGTGTGGAGACCCAGGAGGAAGAGTCGGTGAGGGAAGAGGGGGACCAGGAGAACTTATGAGAAAGAAGCCTTGACAAGGAAGCTTTTCAAGGAGTGAGGTGGTTCTTCCACTGTCAACTGCGGAGGGGCCAAACTGATGACAAAAGTAAATTTACAATATCACTGCTCATTTGAATGAAGTAAAAATTGTGGTGCTGGAGAAGACTCTTGGGAGTCCCTTGGACTGCAAGGAGATCAAACCAGTCAGTCCTAAAGGAAATCAGTCCTGAATATTCACCAGAAGTACTGATGCTGAATCTGAAGCTCTGATAATTTGGCCATGTGAAGAACTGACTCATTGGAAAAGATCCTGATGCTGGGAAAGGTTGAGGACAGGAGGAGAAGAGGGTGATAGAGGATGAAATGGTTGGATGGCATCAGCATCTGACTCAACAGGCATGACTTTCAGCAAACTCTGGGAGATGGTGGAGGACAGGGAAGCCTGATTGTGCTGCAGTCCATGGGGTTACAAAGAGTTGGAAGTGACTGAGCAACTGAACAATAATAACAAAAATCTGTGACGTCTATACTTTGCAATTTAACCGTAGCATGACGTTGATATCCACCCACTTAGTCTACGAAAGAACATATTTCTATCTGTTTCCTTTATTCGTTTTACCTGCTGAGTGAGGATTTGGAAAAACAGGAAAAGCATCCCAAATTGAAAAAAAAGAAAGCAAAAAACTTCCTTTAAAAGTTCACTTTAAAAAGTTGGATAAGCCAAATTGTTTTGCTACTGCAATTAACACACACACACACGCACGCACGTACACATACCCCTTTAAATAGGTGTTATCATGGCTCATATGTTCATAACATACTTCATATCTTGATAAAATCTACACTTGGAGGATTATCTACGTGCAAATTTGAAGAGTGTGATAGAAAAACCTGAGTAGACCCCATGCAAACTTGTCGCCATGTCCCACAGAGAAACACCACCTCTAGGTTAAAATGGCAAGTGAACAGCTGGGGTGGCTGCTCCTGGATCGGCCACCAGAGCGACACCCGCAGACCATCACACCTCCACTGCCCATTCTGTGTCAGGAGCTAAGCACAACCCCCAGTGGGGGCTAGAACTGAGGTTTCGCTGGGAGCTTTTTCTTAGCGATCTGACCTGCCTCAGACAACTGGTTAGCTCAGCAGGAATTTCTCATGTTTCCACATGAAGCAGAGCATCAGTCACAGTATTCATGTCAAATGTAAAATAATGCTGGCACTGCTGACATCCCCCTGGGCTGACCAAGCCATCGACCCTTGTCTCTGCCTGCCCTGTCTGCTTCCCATTCGCCATCACCTGCCCAGCAACATTGACTTAAAAATGAATCATGCTGGCTGAATATTTGAGTTCATTTACATATATCGGAGGTACCAAAATGACAAAACTGTTTCTTCCTAAGTGAGATAGGAAAATGAGAAGGAGAGAAATGGCATCATTAAGAGTCAGGATAATAGAAAGGAAGACAGTGATGAGTAAGCTTGGGGCATTCTTCTGTGGAAAATGTTAATGTCTTTCGCAAGTGTTAAAAAGAGTATATTTGCAATGGTTAGAGCATTCACACAGTAATTATGCTCCTGGCCACGTGAAAATCACTCTCAGGGGCTTTGCTATGGCTGTGTGTCCACAACGTCAAGAAAGGAGATTTGGGGCCAAACAAGAAACTGGTCCAGTTGGTAGGGACTGTTTAAGAGTACATTGCATTTCTCATTGAAAAACGTCTTTCCAGAATTTCATCAAGCAGAGCTAACAGTGACCGTTGTGAAGAGAGTACAGGGAGAACAGGGCTTCCCTGATGGTTCAGACAGTGAAGAGTCTGCCTGCAAAGGAGGAGACCTGGGTTCAGTCCCTGGGTTGGAAAGATACCCTAGAGGAGGGCATGGCTCCAGTATTCTTGCCTTGAGAATCCCCATGGACAGAGGAACCTGGCGGGCTACAGCCCATGGTGTTGCAAATAGCTGGACATGACTGAGCAACTAAGTATAATACATAGGTAGGACCACTTCACATACAAGAAGGGCTTGTAAGGTAAGGGAGTTAGAGAAGGGGAGGTTCAGGAAAAAAATGAGACCAGCACTTTACAGGAACCGATCACTTTTAATGAGGCAAGAGGGGGCAGGCAGCAGTCAGTTTAGCGAGCTGCTGCACTTACCCGAGAGAAGAGTATGCATCTATAGGCATGTATGTGGAAAGTTATTGTCTTAAGGGGGGCCTGTTCTTCTCCAAGGTTGTTCGGAGTAGTTATCTCTTAAACAGCTGGGGCATGGAATGTTGGAGATCGGCCAGAGGCTGGACCAGCTGGGAGCTGGGCATAATCAACCTTAATGTCCATTTTTTTTCTCCCGGTGTGAGAGTTCTTTGTTTTGCATAGAATGATAGGGAGGACCTGGAGGGGAGTTTTAACTCCAGGCTATTTTGAGCCCTGTAGCTTTCCTTCAGTGATACCATTTATAACAATGAAAACAAAAGAAAACAATAAAATAGGGGGAAAGCTAAATAAATTGTGGCCTAGCTGTGTGTTAGGATACTACACTGACAAGTGATTTTGTAAACTCTTTTCAGTGATGGGAAAACATTATACAATACGTACAGTTTTTAAACAAATGAGTGAGAGACAACTGAATAGAAAGATGGCAGGAAATATACCAATATATCAATATAGAAAGATCATAGACAATGTTTTTCTCTTTATCCTTTTCTGTATTTTCCAAAGTTTCAATAGTGACTCTATATTTTATAAGGTAAATCAGATCATCACCCTAGGCTGGGTTCCTCTTGCAGGTGAAAACTCACTCCGAGCTCCAAAAGGTGAAGCACAGATCCCATCTCATCTGCTTTTTCTCTTCCTCTTTGAACCCTGCCCCTTCCCCACCGGCCACAGGGGACCCTCTGCTGTTTCTCCAATAACCCAAGCTCTGCCTTGCAAAGAGGCCACATGCAAGCTGTTCCCTGTGCCTGGACCAGGCTTCCTGCTCCTTCCCCGACTCCTGCTCCCAGCATGTTTGGCTGGCTACGAGTGAGAATGAAACAGCTTCTCTTCTCAAGGAAACTAGCCCCTCCAGCTGTTTTTCACATATTGGAATGCATAGGAATCTCTCTGAATGGTGGTTTAAAAAGCAGATCCTAGCCATGCCTTGCTTACCCTTAAACTCCTTCCAGAAAAGTTCTGGGCCCCCGAATATAAAAGAGCACCTGCCCTTTGCCTCCGAGGCTCCCTCGCACATCGTAGTCACGTTATTATTCATTTTCTTCATCACTCTAGGCAACACATGGTGATTTGCCTGGTACACAGCAAACGTTCAAGCCACAGCTTTTGGATGAATTACACATATGAAAAGTAAAGTAATAAATGTACTTTTAATTACACTTTTTTAATTTTAACATAGTCTTAGACTTACAGAGAAGTTGCAGAGAAGAACAGAGAATGCTTGTCTACTCCACACCCAGTCTTCTCTAATATCCTATGCTACTATGATTTATTTATCACAGTGAATGAAGCAATGTTGATATATGACTATTAAATCAATCCCATAGTTTATTTATTTTTCCTTAGTTTACCTAATCTAAGATAAAGATCTTACACTGTATCCAGTCATCAAACTGTCTTAGGCTCCTCTTGGGTGTGATGGTGTCTCAGACTTCTTATTCCTCATGCTTTGTTTTTGATGACCTTGACAATTTTGAGTGGTGGTCAGCCTTTTTATAGAATGTCTTTCAGTTGGAGTTTGCCTGATGTTATTCTCATTGTTGCGTGTGTGTGTGCCAAGTCGCTTCAGTCTTGTCTGACGCTTTATGACACACTTTATGAAGCTGTAGCCCACCAGCTTCTCTGTTCATGGGATTCTCCAGGCAAGAATACTGGTGTATGTTGCCATGCCCTCCTCCAGGGGATCTTCCTGACCCAGGGATTGAACCCAGGTCTCCTGCATCTCTTGCATTGGCAAGAAGGTTCTTTACCACTAGCTGCACCTGGGAAGCCCATTCTCATGGTTAGCTAGGATTAAATGCATTTAGAGGAAGGAAAATGTCCTTGCATAGTGTAACAGTCAGAATTCTGCAGAGAAACAGAATCAGCTGAATGTGCCGGTCTAGATACACAGTGAAATTTACTTTAAGGAATCGACTGACTTGATGATGCAGGCCATGAGTCTGTAATCTGCCGTGGAGGCTCGCAGGCTGGAGGCTCAAGGAAACATGGATCTTGCGCCAGGAGTCTGGAGGCAGGCTACCTTCTTTTTGGCGGCACCTTCAACGGACTGGACAAGGCTCACTCACGATATAGAGGATCACCTGCTGGTTTAAATGCTGGGCTTCCCCAGTGGCTCAGACACTAAAGAATCTGCCTGCAGTGTGGGAGACCCAGGTTTGATCCCTGGGTTGGGAAGACTTCCTGGAGAAGGGAATGGCTGCCCACTCCACTATTCTTGCCTGGAGAATCCCATACCTTGACTGTGACAGCAGGACTAGCTTGACCGAACATCTGGCCACCAGATCCTAACCAAGTCAACACAGAAGGTTAACAGCTAGAAATGCTCAATCACATCTGATGGGATCCCCAGACACTTGGCTCCCGAACCAGGAAGCAGGGGTCCTGGGCTGGAAAGAAGCGGAGCGGTAGCAGCAGTTACCCGGCTGTTAACCTCTGAGCTCCACGCCTACGGGTCTCCATCGAAACTGCTCTTTACTAATTCCAAAGCAAACAGGACGTCAGCCTGCCTACGAGGCAGGGGATTCAAAGGAGATCATGTTTATAGGAAATAATTTCCCCCTGGGAAAATATCAGAATCTGAGTTGATGGGAATATAACTTGAGAATACATAGACTGAAGGGGAGACAGGCAAAGGTCCAGTATGAAGCTGAAGAGTACCCTGGGGTCTGTCCTATAAGTGGTCTTCGATTTTGTAGGAAGTGACCCTCCACACTTCTCATTTCCTAGGTGGTCCCTCAAGCTTCCACAGTTTACTGTGATCCACACAGTCAAATAGTGTCAGACTTTATCTTTGGGGGGCTCCAAAATCACTGCAGACGATGATTGCAGCCATGAAATTAAAAGATGCTTACTCCTAGGAAGAAAAGTTTTGACCAACCTAGACAGCATATTCAAAAGCGGAGACATTATTTTGCCGACTAAGGTCCGTCTAGTCAAGGCTATGGTTTTTCCTGTGGTCATGTATGGATGTGAGAGTTGGACTGTGAAGAAGGCTGAGTGCTGAAGAATTGATGCTTTTGAACTGTGGTGTTGGAGAAGACTCTTGAGAGTCCTTTGGACTGCAAGGAGATCCAACCAGTCCATTCTGAAGGAGATTAACCCTGGGATTTCTTTGGAAGGAATGATGCTAAAGCTGAAACTCCAGTACTTTGGCCACCTCATGCGAAGAGTTGACTCATTGGAAAAGACTCTGATGCTGGGAGGGATTGGGGGCAGGAGGAGAAGGGGACGACAGAGGATGAGATGGCTGGATGGCATCATGGACGCGATGGACGTGAGTCTGAGTGAACTCCGGGAGATGGTGATGGACAGGGAGGCCTGGTGTGCTGCGATTCATGGGGTGGCAAAAGAGTCGGACACGTCTGAGTGACTGAACTGAACTGAACTGAACACAGTCAAAGGCTTTGGCATAGTCAGTAAAGCAGAAATAGATGTTTTTCTGGAACTCTCTTGCTTTTTCAATGATCCAGCGGATGTTAGCAATTTGATCTCTGGTTCCTCTGCCTTTTCTAAAACCAACTTGAAAATCTGAAAGTTCACGGTTCACATATTGTTGAAGCCTGGCTTGGAGAATTTTGAGCATTACTTTACTAGAGTGTGAGATGAGTGCAATTGTGCAGTAGTTTGAGCATTCTTTGGCATTACCTTTCCCTCAAGCTTCTCTCCCTCTGGGGATGCTGGGTCATGATCATTGACTAGCTTTGCATTAACTCTGAGCAAGCAAGCTTTCAAATGGCTTTTACAAGCTCAGTTTCACTCTACTTTTTACACAAGCACTTTAGGGATACTCACACACAGGTGATCCTGAATAGGGAATATTAACTATGAAACATATTGTATCTGATTGCAAATAAGAGCAAACCCCAGCTTGAAATGGCAAAGGCAATAAGAACAGTAATCTTCTCTCATTAAATGAAGTCCAGAGACAGAGAGGGCCAGAAGGTTCCAGCAGGGCTAGTCTCCCGGTCCAGGAGCCTATGCTAAGTCCTGGCAAGACAGTTCTGCCCAGCATGGACGCGATGACATGGATGATGACCTATGGGACCACTTGGCTGTTCTTCAGGACAAACTCCAACTTGAGATGTTTGGACCTATTCTGTCACTAGTGCCCGAGAGCAGAGAAACCACATGAAAAGAGCCATGAGCAGGAAGCATGAGGTAGAGCACTCAGACAGCGTTTAATAGGAACTAAGATGCACAGGTTAGAGAAGGAAATGGCAATCCACTCCAGTGTTCTTGCCTGGAGAATCCCAGGGACGGGAGAGCCTGGTGGGCTACCGTCTATGGGGTGGCACAGAGTCGGACATGACTGAAGCAACTCAGCAGCAAAGCTCAGCTGAGCTCCCCCTCTCCACTGAGAAATAGGGGAAGTTAGAAAGGGAATCAGTCCTGAATATTCAGTGGCAGGACTGATGCTGAAGCTGAAACTCCAATACTTCGGCCACCTGATGTGAACAGCTGACTCATTGGAAAAGACCCTGATGCTGGGAAAGATTGGAGGTGGGAGGAGAAGGGGATGACAAAGGATGAGATGGTTGGATGGCATCACCAACTCAATGGACATGGGTTTGGGTAAACTCTGGGAGTTGGTGATGGACAGGGAGGCCTGAAATCCTGCAGTCCATGGGGTCGCAAAGTCAGACATGACTGAATGACTGAACTGAACTGAGAAAGGGGCTAGCTGATGGAGAGGGAGACAAAGTGGTTTGGAGGGTCGTGCAAGGCCTCAACAGGACAAAGAAAGGAGAAAGGGCAGTGGGGCACACTTAGAGCTGTGGGCTGGCTCAAGGGAGAGTGAGCGTAAAACTAGGTTTTTATAACTCAGAGCCAATTTTAAGTCTATATGTCAATCAGTAGTTTTTAGGCCTGATTTTAGCTGGGTGAAGCCTCTACAGAGGTATTTACACTGGTTTCCTCTTTTCTCCCTACCTGTAGATGTGTTTAGATAAACAAGTTGAATACCATTAACTATGACAACCTATACTTTGCTGTCTCTGTTCCCTAGAATTAGAAAGAACCCAGTCAACACATCAGCACAAGGTCTTAATGGTAGTTGGTGGTTGGTGGTTTTATCTCTAAATTGTGTCTGACTCTTTGTGACCCTGTGGACTATAGCCCACAAGGCTCCTCTGTCCATGGGATTTCCCAGGTAAGAATATGGGAGTGGGTTGTCATTTTCATGGGTTGCCATTTTCTCCTCCAGGGGATCTTCCTGACCCAGGGTTTGAACCTGTGTCTCCTGCTTACCTGGTGGATTCTTTATCGCTGTGCTGTGTGGTCTTGATACTAGCATACAAACACATCAGCAGCATACACTAGGATTTGTGGAATGGACGAGTAAGTCACTAATGTATTTTCCTAAGCTTTGGCTCGCTGTGCTTTTGATGTGATTGTTACTCATGATGTATAAGGGCCAAGTATGTTGGGAAGGGAATATTTTTGTCATCTATGCGTGCAACAGCCAGGTATGCTTTTCCTAAGCTTCAGCAGAGTATGGCTTTCGTGTGGCCATCGCCAAAGCTAAAATTACTCATGAATGTTGATCTGACAGCCACAGAGAGCTCACATATGTGAACTGCATACGTCTGAGCTCCTGCTAAATCTTTGTGAATCTGAGTTTAGGAATTCTGCAACATGGGACTCCAAGCAGGTCACTGATTTTGAGTTTACCATAATGTGTAAAAATATTTTTAAGATTTGTCATTGCTTCTGTTTGTTCATTTAAAGAATCTGATGCATATTTGAACGCTTTACTTTTGCAAAATTCAGAAGTTCCAAGAAGTATAAGAATGGCTAAATAGTAGCAAGAATTTCAGAAACGGTGGATAAAAATCCAGCAAAACTTCGAGGAAGAAAGTAAGTAGATTGCAGAGGTAAAAATGAATTTGATGCTGATGATATTCCAGAGATTCCCAAGGAGAGGAAAGAGTTATTGGAATAGCAAGAGCAGTGACTGTGGGACTCATCAAAGAGTAGGGCTGGAAGATTTAATCGATGGAGAGAGATGTTCTCAGTGGTACGTGCTGCCCTGCAGGGCATGAACCTGGGACCAGAAGTCAACTTGTCAAATACTTACAATATTATTGTGGTCAGCAGAATAATGTTCCCCCAGTGATGACCATGTTCTAATCCCTTGGTGAAGGGGAATTAAGGTTGCTAATCAGTTGATGTTAAAATAGGAAGAATATCTTGGATTCTCCAGGTGTGCCCAATACAATAATGTGTGTGTGTTAGTCGCTCATTTGTGTCCTGCTGTTTGTGACCTTGCTAACTGTAGCCCACCAGGCTCCTCCATGGACTTCTCCAGGCAAGAACACTGGAGTGGGTTGCCGCTCCCTTCTCCAGGAGATCTTTCAGACCCAGGGATCAAACCTGGGTCTCCTGCATTGCAGGTGGATTGTTTACCATCTAAGCCACCAGGGAGATCCCCGATATAATGATAAGGGTCCTTAAACATGGAAGAGGGAGACTGAAAGAGTAATGAAACGGTAAAAGGAACTCACCAACCCATTCTTGCTGGCTTTGAAGGAAGAAGGAGAGGCCTAGGGAAGCTGGATGTGAGGAATGGACAGTCGCCCCATGAGTCTCCAGAAACGACAGCAGGCCCTTGACTCCCTGGTTCTGGCCCCTAAAAACCCAAGACAGACTTCTGAACTTCAGATCCTGTGAGATAATAAACTTGTGTTGTTTCTAACTACCCCACTGGTGGCAATTTGCTGTAGCCATGATAGAAAACCAATACGATTATACCAATCATGCTGAAGATGGCTTGCTTTGTCAGATACAGCTAATCCTTAATTTTTAGACTCTAAAGGGGATTCTAATGAATGGTTTCAGAACCTCCTTCCCAAGACCTTGAATCTAGAAGGAAACTCTTTTTGGGAAATGGTTCAACTAAAAACTGAGACAAGAATATGCCTGGGTCTTTCAACTTCCCTGGTGGCTCAGACGGTAAAAGTGTCTGCCTACAATTCAGGAGACCCAAGTTCATTCCCTGGATGGGGACGATCCCCTGGAGAAGGAAATGGCAACCCACTCTTTTACTCTTGCCTGGAAAATCCCATGGATGGAGAAGCCTCGTAGGCTACAGTCCATGGGGCCACAAAGAGTTGGAGATGACTGAGCGACTTCACTTTATTTTCACTTCATGGTCTTTGAAGATCTTTCCTAGGACAGGAGTCTGCTGATTCCCAGCTCATTCTTCACACTCTGGAATCAATATAATTAGAGGGCCATGCCTTGATCCCTTAAAGGAGGCAGGTCTCCCTGTTAAGATATTTCAATTATATGCCGAATTTGCTCAAGTGATGGTCACGACTGTCTTGCCCTGGAGTATTAACTCCTTCATGACAGAGAGTACTTCTGTTACATTTTAATAATTGTCAAATTAATATTTCCAGCATCATTAATTTAACATTCTAAACAGTAGAAAGATCAAATGTGTAAAAGAGAGAGGTTGGGTGGAAGGTATATGAATGGTCTTTTAATTTTTTGAAGGGCCAAAAATTTGGATAGAGCAAGTTCAGTTCTTCTCTACGTGGCTGTGTTTCACATCTGTAGAAATGGACTTTTGTGCTCAACTTGGTGACAACTCTGTGGCTCAGACTGAGGTCACTTATTTTCAAGTCATGTTTCCACTCATGTTAATAGCTGCTCTAGATTAACTAAATACTGGTTTAAAGTTGAATTACAGGTAAGTCTCTATTTATACAAGTGGAGTTTAAGTAAAGAATGAAATCCATGGACAGACGTTTAGCATCGCACCTCTGCTTAAAACATTTTAAACAATCAAAAGGAAGTATTGCTCCTGGGAGAAATATGCATTCCAAATCTGTATAAAATGAGACCCCTCAAGATGAGGAAGTGGAATCCAGTCTTGATGTGGACACGAGCAACGTTAAGCACCAAACACGGTAACTGACAGGAATCCCAGAGTCCAGGTCCTAGACATCCTGGGAGCTGACCTCAATTTCCCTGCTCCGTGCTCTGGTGCCCTGAGACGCCTGGGCCACAGGCCCTGTTATAATGGGAAGACAGGCTTCCCTGTGACAGGGAAGTGGGCTCCTGGGGTGATGGGGCGGCTGGTGGTGGAAAGGACCCTGGGCACAATTGGCCTAAGTCTCACTGGTGAGGTGGGGGAGGGATAGGTGATTCCAGCTTAGATTCTTGAAAGAGCTGGTGGGGGAGGGAGAAGGGGGAACTTCCAGATGGGAGGGAGTTTGGGGAGCTCAAGACCTTGGCTCCAAGCTCAAGCACAGCCCAGGGAGGGTGTGGTGGAGGGTTGTCTAGCTGCCCAGGAAGACTCAAATTTCCCTTTATATCAAGGGTCCATCCCCTCAGGCCCTGACTCCCTGGGGTTGTGTTTCCAGAGCTCTGCTCCTCCTCTGGAACCTTCCCTGGTTTCCTGGGCCTTTAGCCTTTCCACCTCAAGGAGAATGTGGACTAGAGGGCCTGCTTGTTCCCAGGGAAGGAGAAGGCCACCCTGTGCCAGGGTCTATCGGGTCTGTTCACATCAGGCAGGAAAGCTCCCCTCCCAAGAAGTTTATGGCTCAGGCAGTGACATGAAAGTGAGGATGCAAAAGCAATAAACACAGGGCGGGACCAAGACACAGAGAGCGGATGAGCCCAGGGCCGTCTCCGCAGGACAGGGTCATCTCCCCTCTTCACAGCCTCTCATGCCTCACCCGCTTCTGTGGGTACCACCCAACTTCTTGCCTTTTTGGAACCTAGCAACCACCCACCCGCAGAACCCACTTCCTCAGGAAGTGCTGGGAGGGGCTGGTACCCCAAGGGGTGGGGAGTGGGGGCGGGTGGGGGCACAGAGCTTGGGCCAGAGAAAGAGGGAGACACACCCACCCAGCCCCGAGGTTTCTTTTAATCCGTCAGAAACCGGCCTTTTGAGGTGGCCCAAAGGCTGCTGAAAACATGAGAAGGATAACGATTTAGAAGATGAGGTGATACATTATTAATGAATGGCGCAGAGGGCCTCCATGTCTATTTAAAAAATCACAGAAACCAGCACAGTATTGTAAAGCAATTATCTTCAAAAAAAAAAAAAATTAAAAAAAAAAGAAGAAAAAACTAATGAAGGAAAGCTGCTGAAAAACAATCACACAAGTGAAAAAGGAAGTGCTTTGTTTTGCTGTGTGTGGGAGCCCCACCACCCTCAAGGAAGCTGAGTTCTCTCTTCAGTCACGGCTGCTCTGACAGCGTTCAGGGCACAACGTTCCACTGGAAATGGAAGTTTCCCTTCTAATTCCTGAGAGGCGGGGATGCAGAGGCCAAGTTGGGACCCTCCACCCAGAGAGCCACCTGCCGCCTGGGGCCCTGGGGCCAGAGAAGTGACAGCACCTCCCCCTGTGGCCCTTCGCCCTGCTCAGGGCTGCCGCCACCCGTCCCCAGAACTTGGTTTCTACCACCCTAACTCTAGGAAGCAGCGGCCTTGTGGTTGCCCGAGGCCGATTTCAAAAGAGAATACTGAGAAAAAGCTTTCGAGACTAGCGTCATTCCTACCTGGGGGGAACCCAGGTCAGTGAACACCCCTCCTTAAACAGTTGAAATAAATCCAGAAGTGATCATCTCCCTTCATAACAGAGCAGGAATGATTCTTTTCTCATCTTTTTAAATTGACATATAGTTGCTGTACAATATTAGATAAATTACAGGTGTCCAATACAGTGATTCGCAATTTGTAAAGGTCATACTCCTTTCACAGTGATTGTAAGCTATTGGCTGTATCTCCCATGTTGTTCAATATATCCTTGTATCTTATTTGATACATCACACTTTGTACTTCTTACTCCCCCACCCAAACCTTGCCCCTCCCCCTTCCCTCTCTTCTCTGGCTGGTAACCCCTAATTTCTTCTCTGTATCTGTGTGTCTGCTTCTTTTTTGTTCTATTCAACTAGTTGGTTATGGTTTTTAGATTTTGCCTATAAGTGACAACATACAATACTTGTTTTTTTTGGAAGCCTGACTGATTTCACTTAGCATAATGTCCTCCAGGTTCATCCATGTTACAGCAAATGGCAAAATTTTGTTCATTTTTGGGACTGAGTAATGGGAATGATTCTTGACTAGAATGAGCATAGATATTGAACAAACTCCACAAGAACCAAAAGGATTATGAAGTCCCTTCCAATAATCCAAGACTTGATGTTTAAAATGTGGCAGAGCTTGTCCAAAGAATTGATGCTTTTGAGCTGTGGTGTTGGAGAAGACTCTTGACAGTCCCTTGAACTGCAAGGAGAGCTAACCAGTCCATCCTAAAGGAGATCAGTCCTGGGTGTTCATTGGAAGGACTGATGCTGAAGCGGAAGCTCCAAGACTTTGGCCACCTGATGCGAAGAACTGACTCATTTGAAAAAACCCTGATGCTGGGAAAGATTGAAGGCGGGAGGAGAAGGGGACGACAGAGGATGAGATGGTTGGATGGCATCACTGATTCAATGGACATGTGTTTGATTAAACCTTGAGAGTTGGTGATGGACAGGGAGGCCTGGCATGCTGCAGTCCATGGGGTCGCAAAGAGTCGGACATGGCTGAGCGACTGAACTGAACTGAACCTAACGTTCATGGCATTAGTATAAATATTATTATTTCTCAATGGACGGCCAAGCCTCCCTGCCCTGGGCTCTCTCCTAGTTCCTCTCAGTCTTCCCTATTTATCTCACCAGCTTTAGGAGGGAGGCGAGCTGCTCTGCACCCCTCAGTCAAGGGAAGGGATGGGCAGAACCCTGTGTGATCACATCCCCTGCTCCATTTGGTCTGCTGAATGCTCCCTGGGATGTCACAGGAAGAGCCTCTCGCCTGCCCCACCCTCCTCCCAGGGCGTTTTCTTTTTCATATTCTTTTCCCTCAGCGGTTTCTCATAGGATTTTGAATATAGTTCCCTGTGCTATACAGTAGACCTTGTTATTTATCCATTCTGCATATATTATAATTGCCACCTGCTCATCCCAAACTCCCACCCTCCCCTCCTGCATCCATCCTCCTTAACCTCCTTAACCTCCTTAACCCCAGGTCTGTTCTCTTAACTCTGTGAGTCTGTTTGTCTCTTGTATATAAGTCCGTTTTTGTCATACTTTAGATTCCACATTTAAGTGATATCATCTGGCATTTGTCTTTCTTTTTCCAATTTACTTCACTTAGTACGATAATCTCCAGGCCCACCCATGTTGCTGCAAATGGCATCGTTTCACTCTTTTTAATGGCTGAGTAGTACTCCATTGTATGTCTCGGCTATTGTGAATAGTGCTGCTATGAACACGGGTGCATGTATCTTTTTGAATTATAATTTTGTCTGGATATATGCCCAGGAGTGGGATTGCTGGATCATACGGCAACTTTATTTTTAGTTTTCTGAGGAGCCTCTGTGCTGTTCTCCATAGGGAAATTTTTTTTTTTAAATCAGAGCCTGGGTCTTTCTTCTCACACTGAAAAGTCCCAGTGCCCCTCTCCACTGCCTTTAGGGCTCATCTTCATTATTTACCATGGTGACATACTGGCTGCCACCCTGTGCCACTTTCTGCCTCTTTCTCACAGGCAGTTGGAGACACGGTGTTTTTAAACCATAGAACTCAGACAAGAGTTATATAACCTGAAACTTCTCAGGAGAACGTGAGTCTGTGGTCAAGCTGCCACCTTTATGTAAACCCTCATCTGCGGCACTCCCCATCACACCACAGTTATGTGCTCTATCTGTGATTCCCACAAAACTGTGCCTCTTTTAGGCCTGTGTGGTGGCTGGCATAAGATACATGTCCTAAAGAAGGGAATATGTATCATAATTCTTATTAAGGACGGTGCAAATTCAACTGTTGTGATGCATGTTAAAAATTCTACCACCCTTATTGATTATTTCTACCTCAGGTTGATTTTTTTTCAAGTACTCTTCAATTTTGTTTTATTTTGGCTCATCTGCCTGTACCCATCCACAGAGATAAAGGGATGACATCTTTAGCCATCGTTGCAGAACTTCCCTGACTGTGTATTTTACAACAATGCCCTTTGCATCATTTTCTGGTCCCACATGCTCTTCCAAGACCGTGTCAAGAGTTACAGTCTGTTTCACCATCCTTTGAAGCCAGGGGGCTTGTGACAATTTCAACCAAAAGAAGATGATGAAAGTGATGCTATGTGACTTCTGGGCCCAGGTCATAGAAGGTACAGCTGCTACCTATCTCTCTTGGGATGCCCATCCTTGGATCCCAGCCCTCAGACTGTGGAAAAGCTCACACCAGCCCCGGGGAGAGACTCCAGGAGAAGGTACATAGAGAGGAACTGAAGTCCTCAGCCAACAGCCACCAAGACCCCGAGTGAGTGAATGAGTCCTCAGGGCATTCCAGCCTCCAGACTTTCAGTTTTGCAGCTGAGACCCCAAAAGGCATGAAATAGAGCCAAACCATCTCTGTTCTAATCTGTCCTCGTTGCTGACCCATAGAACTCCTGAACACATTAGGTTGTTGCTTTTTATCACTAAGGTCTGGGGTAACCTGTTTTGCAGACATATAACTAGGACACTGGGGTATAGTCAAGATGCAAAGAAATAGTGAATCTGAAAATAAAATGTGCTACCTAGTCACAGTGGTCCTTGTTCTCTTTATACTAATAAATCATGTTTTTAGGGATAAAAAAATAATTGCTTCATTCTGTATCATCTGCCTCCTCTGCTGACACTAATGTGCTGCGTAAAAACTCATTTTTCACATTACCTAATTCTGAAACGAGTGACTACACCAATGAAAGCCGATGACAGCGTTACTTCCTGAGCTGTGACCCAGATCCAAGCACCACTCATTCAGTTCACTGAAAACAAGCTTCCCTTCCTGAATGCCTTTGCTTCTCTTTGATAAATGCTCTATTGATGCAAAGAACCAACTCATCGGAAAAGATCCTGATGCTGGGAAAGACTGAAGGCAGGAGGAGAAGGGGACGACAGAGGAGGAGATGGTTGGATGGCATCATAAACTCAATGGAAGTGAGTTTGAGCAAGCTCCGGGAGATAGTGAAGGACAGAGAAGCCTGGCGTGCTGCAGTCCTTTGGGTTGAAAAGGAATCGGATATGACTTAGTGACTGAACAACAACTGCAAGCATTGAAAAAATATTTAAGTTGACTTTTAAAACAAACATTCAATTAATAGGTCAATCTTTGGTGAATCTATCAATAAAAAGGCTTCCCTAGTAGCTCAGCTGGTAAAGAATCTGCCTGCAATGCAGGAGACCCCGGTTTGATTCCTGGGTAGGGAAGATTCCCTGAAGAAGGGATAAGCTACCCATTCCAGTCTTCTTGGGCTTCCCTGGTGGCTCAGCTGATAAAGAATCCGCCTGCAATGAGGGAGACCTGGGTTCGATCCCTGGGTTGGGAAGATACTCTGGAGAAGGGAAAGGCTACCCATTCCAGTGTCTGGCCTGGAGGATTCCATGGACTGTATAGTCCATGGGGCCACATGTGAAAGATGTATAATATGTGATTAAAACTTTTTTTTAAGGTGGTGGCATTGAAACTTTTAGACTTTTAAATAAATAATTTTTTTTTTCCTTAGGATGTTAACAAAAGTGCTCAAGAAAAAGTAGAGGCTCCCCTGTCCATGGAATTCTCCAGGCAAGAATACTGGACTGGGTGGTTCCCACTCTAGGGGATCTTCCCAGTCCAGAGATTGAACCCAGGTCTCCTGCATTGCAGGCAGATTCTTTACCATCTGAGCCAGGGAAGGGAAGTGATAGGAAACCTCAATAGATCACAGTCATGTAAAAATGCAAAAGGTTAAAAAAGAAATATTGCCCCAAAATTTCCTGGCCTCGAGTTCTTTCAGTGAGTTTCTTAAGCTTTCAATGAGAACTTACAGCTATATATACCCATCCAGGAGATGAAAAAGTACTAAAAGCTAGCTTTCATATATTGGATGAAATTTGCTTAATGTAAGACCCAAGCTTGATAAAGCTAGAATGAGAAAGGAAACTACATAGACTTCTCCATGTATAACTTTAAAAGTTGCTGGAATCTACATTAAATTACAGCTTTTAAAAGATAACATCAAAATTAAATTGAATTCATATTAGAGGAGCAAGGATAATTTAATATTAGGAAATTATATATATGTATTATGTATACATTCAGTTCAGTTCAGTTCAGTCGCTCAGTCGGGTCTGACTCTTTGTGACCCCATGAATCACAGCGCGCCAGGCCTCCCTGTCCATCACCAACTCTCGGAGTTCACGCAAACTCATATGTATACATTACATCTAATATATATAATATGTAATTATATGTATATAGTATGCCTGGAGAATCCCAGGGACAGAGGAGCCTGGTGGGCTGCCGTCTATGGGGTCGCACAGAGTCGGACACGACTGAAGCGACTCAGCAGCAGCAGCATGTGTATATATATATATATATATATGGCATAGTAACTTTAATATAAAAACCAAACGCATATGCATAAATGCTAAAAAAGCATTCTTTTCCCCCTTTCCCATCATCATTATTTAAAATTGCCCTGGAAGTTCTAAACAAAAATCCAATGATTAATAACTATCAGATTTAAAAACACAAAATAATCATTATTGGCCTGTATATAATACTGTGCCCAGGAAACTTCACCAAATCAACTGAAAACCTTTTTGAATTATGAATTAATAGAGACATGACCAATACAACATAAACTTTCAAAATAACAGTAGGTTGTATTACACCGCAAAACAATTAGAAGACAGAATAACAGCTAGAGCAGGAATACCATTCTCAATAGCATATATATATAATTAATAAAATAAAATTAATAAATTAATAAAATCAATAAAATTAATAAGATACATGTTGAAGAAATTTTTTAATATGCATTTTAATGAGACACACAAAATAAAACCAGAATAAGTTAACTAGCCTGTCATGTTTCTGATGGGATACCAAATATAAAGACATAAATTCAAGTTAACCTATGCATCTCACACAATCCAACTATAGTTTTAAAGCAATATTTTTAATCTTGGGTTTCCCTGGTAGGTCAGTGGTAAAGAATCTGCCTGCCAATACAGGAGACAGGGGTTCTATCCCTGATCCAGGAAGATCCCGCATGCCAGAGAGCAGATAAGCCCATAAGTCCATGTGCCACCAAACCACTGAGGCCCAGGAGCCACAGCTACTGAGCCCACGTGCGGCGAGTACTGAGGCCTGAGCACCCTCAAGCCCACGCCTCACAAGAGAGGCCACCACAAGGAGAATCCACTCTCCACAACCAGAGGAAAAGCCAGCACAGCAACCAAGACCCGGCACAGCCAAACACAAACAAATAAAAAATACTTTTAAAATTTAACCTGGATAAAATCAGATTAACTTGTCTTTAAAAACACACACACACACACACACACAAAAGTCGTCTAAATAGCTCTTTTAGAACAATGCAAAAAAATGCTACTCAATTCTAAATGTAATAAAAATGGAAAAAAATCATGTTTCTCACACAAAAGAAGGCAGGTCAACAGAACTAAAGACATAAACCTGAACTAGGCCAAATACACGTAAGAACTTATTATCTGATTTAATAAAAAAGAGAAAAAAAAGGAAATCCACCAGAAATCAATGGGCAAAGACTAGATTATTCTATATATAGAGTGTGAAAATTGAAATTTGGGGAAAAAATTAATCCTCAATTCATACTATAAAAAAAATAAATCCTAGATGTAATTTTGAAAGATGAAAACCACAGAAAACTAAAAATATGTTCTAGCTTAAATTTAAAAGTCCAAATACTTAATTAAACATTTACAACAAAAATTTTCTCTGCACCAGTAAGTGAAAGTAAGGAAATATTGGTAATAAATATGAAAGACAAGAGGTTAATATCACTAATTAATAAAGAATGAGTGTTAGCTGAATAAGAATAATACAATATACTCAATCAGTGGGCAAACAGCCTTGACGGCTACGTTGACGAGGCTTCTTGGATTCAGAAACTGCTGATGTGAAGATGACCTGGCCCACTCTTCTGGAGAGAAACCTAACAGTTGGTATCCAAAGCATTAAACAAAGTCACGCCTTTGGCTCCAGTAATTTCATCTTGGAATTGTATCCTAAGGAAAGCTGAAATAAGAACAGAGACTTATGTGCCCATGTTTCTGATCTCCACGTGATTGATACTGTGGAAACAGCAACCAAACTAAGCAGCCTTCCAAGGGAATATATAAGAGTGAGGCATCCAGTAGAAGGAATATTTTTTTTAAGTCACTGGATATTTTATCTGAAGAATTTTGGTAAAAATCCTCATGATACAATTTTAAGTAAAACAAGACACAGAACTTTGTATCAGTGGGATTATGGGAATGTGCGGAAATGGCCTGGTAGGCCAACAGGTGCTGGGCCTAAAGCGACGGTAGGAATGTGTGCATTTTTTCCTTCTCCTTTAGTTTCTACTTTCAAATTGTTCAAAACTATGTATGTGCATTTCAGTTCAGTTCAGTCGCTCAGTCGTGTCCGACTCTTTGCGACCCCATGAATCACAGCACGCCAGGCCTCCCTGTCCATCACCAACTCCCAGAGTTCACTCAGACTCACGTCCATCGAGTCCGTGATGTCATCCAGCCATCTCATCTTCTGTCATCCCCTTCTCCTCCTGCTCCCAATCCCTACTAGCATCAGGGTCTTTTCCAATAAGTCGGGTCTTTTCCAACAAGTCAGCTCTTTGCATGAAGTGGCCAAAGTACTGGAGTTTCAACTTCAGCATCAGTCCTTCCAAAGAACACCCAGGACTGGTCTCCTTCAGAATGGACTGGTTGGATCTCCTTGCAGTCCAAGGGACTCTCAAGAGTCTTCTCCAACACCACAGTTCAAAAGCATCAATTCTTTGACGCTCAGCCTCCTTCACAGTCCCACTCTCACATCCAAACATGACCACTGGAAAAACCACAGCCTTAACTAGACGGGCCTTAGTCGGCAAAGTAATGTCTCTGCTTTTGAATATGCTATCTAGGTTGGTCATCACTTTCCTTCCAAGGAGTAAGCATCTTTTAATTTCATGGCTGCAGTCACCATCTGCAGTGATTTTGGAGCCCCAAAATCCCCATCTATTTCCCATGAAGTAATGGGACCAGATGCCATGATCATCGTTTTCTGAATGTTGAGCTTTAAGCCAATTTGTTCACTCTCCTCTTTCACTTTCATCAAGAGGCTTTTGAGTTCCTCTTCACTTTCTGCCATAAGGCTGGTGTCATCTGCATATCTGAGGTTATCGATATTTCTCCCGGCAATCTTGATTCCAGCTTGTGCTTCTTCCAGTCCAGCATTTCTCATGATGTATGCATAGAAGTTAAATAAGCAGGGTGACAATGTATAGCCTTGCTGTACTCCTTTTCCTATTTGGAACCAGTCTGTTGTTCCATGTCCAGTTCTAACTGTTGCTTCCTGACCTGCATATAGGTTTCTCAAGAGGCAGGTCAGGTGGCCTGGTATTCCCATCTCTTTCAGAATTTTCCACAGTTTATTGTGGTCCACACAGTCAAAGGCTTTGACATAGTCAGTAAAGCAGAAATAGATGTTTTTCTGGAACTCTCTTGCTTTTTCCATGATCCAGCGGATGTTGGCAATTTGATCTCTGGTTCCTCTGCCTTTTCTAAAACCAGCTTGAATATCTGGAAGTTCACGTTTCACATACTGCTGAAGCCTGGCTTGGAGAATTTTGAGCATTACTTTACTAGCGTGTGAGATGAGGATGATAGAAATATAAGCATGCTTGTCAGAAGCGAGCAAGACTCCATGGGGGGCTGGGGAAAGAGATTATATTGACACATATATGTGGAATCTAGAAAAATGGTACAGATGAACCTGTTTTCAGGGAAAGAATAGAGATGCAGACATAAAGAATGGCGTGTGACACAGCGGGGAAAAGAGAGGTGAACAGACTGGGAGATCAGGATGGACATATAAACACTACCTTGTGTGACATAGATAGCCGGTGGGAAGCCGCTGTACAGCACAGGGAACTCGGCTCGGTGCTCTGCAATCATCTACAGGGAGGGGAGTGTGCGGTGGAAGGGAAGGAACATATGTATACACAGAGCTGATGCACTTCATTGTGCAACAGAAACTAACATAGCATTGTAAAGCAATTATACTCCGATTTTAAAAACTGGGTAAGAAGGGGAAGTAATAATGGGGGCATGTCCTGCAGGACAGGAGAAATGGGACCCGAGGTTCCTGAGGAGGTACTGGCCGCGGCATGGTACCCGTGAAACAGGAAGCAAGTGTCTTCCCCAGTTCAGTTCAGCCCCTCAGTCATGTCCGACTCTTTGTGACCCCATGGACTGCAGCACTCCAGGCCTCCCTGTCCGTCACCAACTCCTGGAGTTTACTCAGACTCATGTCCATTGAGTTGGTGATGCCATCCAACCATCTCATCCTCTGTCGTCCTCTTCTTCCCCCGCCTTCAATCTTCCCCAGCATCAGGGTCTTTTCCAGTGAATCAGTTCTTCCAATCAGGTGGCCAAAGTATTGGAGTTTCAGCTTCAGCATCAGTACTTCCAATGAATATTCAGGACTGATTTCCAGGACTGACTGGCTGGATCTCCTTGCAATCCAAGGGACTCTCAAGAGTCTTCTCCAGCACCACTTCGGTCTTCCCCAGAGACCGAAGGAAAAGAGAAGGGCATGTAGGTGGCATTTCAGGGCAGCAGCAGGAAGTGGATGGAATTCATGTTTCTTTCTCAGATTGCCTCAAGACTGTTGGTAACCTTCAAAAATGGGGTGGGGCTGTGGAAGGGCTAGAAGGCCTGAGACTATAATGTGGAATCAGGTAAACTGGTGATGGCAGAGGATGAGAAGAGACCACGTCCATTGCAGATCCACGTGAAATGGAGACCACAGTTCGTACTGGGCACCATTAGCACAGTCGTGTGATTTCCAAGGAACCCCAAATGGTACAGGAGGTACATAGAGCCATTGAGTGAACTGTGCCTGGGTCCACACCCTCCTGCCCTGTAGCTAAGGCTCCTGAGCTTTGTTGGGGACTCAGGTTCTAGTGTTGCTAAACCTTCTCCATCTTTGCGTCTCTCCCAGGCTCCAAGCCAGCAGATCAAAAGAAGCATTGAATAAAAGAGGACTGATCTGAAATGCGGGCATCATTCTGGGTAAAGGAGATGAATTGCTTTTGAATCTCATGGAAATACCAAAGAAATATCAGAGTCAATAAAACTATCATCCTGGAATTCAAATAGATATGCCAGCTGTATGTCCGGAACTTCACGGTCATTCTGTATACCACTCAGGAACTCGTGGGTATCATGTGATTTCTCCTCCAAATGTTCTTTCTCAAGCTAGTAAGTGAAGGTCAGGTTCAGTTGCAGTTTCCTTAAGCAGCAGGCCTCGGCATTTATGGGAAGAACCCAAATGGCCCAGTGAAAGACAATGAAACAACAGGCCTGTCTCACTAAGGGTTTCCTCTGTTAACTCACAGGGGAGACTGTGGGCTGATTTTCTGGGATGGGCTGAGGAGGGCTGCCCTTCCACATGTTGCTCTCTGCATATCGACAGCCCAGGTGCTTGGTGGGTTCCCCTCCCAGATTTCTGAGCTGCTATAATCTCTGTTCCCTGCAAGCCCATTTCCCTTTCCTGACCCACTCCCCTCTCTCGGCGCCCCACTCTGTTACGTACCCAGATGCAAAAAATCCACTTCCTCTGCCCATCTGTGTTTTTCAAGTCTCTCCAGGCTTCACTCTTTGGTCTTAAAAAATCCTCTGCAGTCACTATAAATGTGCCTGTCTTTGGTGAAATATCATACTAATGGCTCTAGCGTGCATTGTGAAAATGGTATCTAATGCTTCCAGAATATAAAAGCATGAAAGACCAAGGGGAATCATCTCAGTAGGGATCGGGCAGCAGTCCCAAGAGGATATTTTTAAACTCTGTCTTGTGTTTGGGGAGCGGCCAGTCTCCTGGGCTTCCTGCTGAATGCCAGTGCCACTGCTGAAGGACATCTGTGCACTCAGGTTTGGGGTCGGTGGGGCCAGGATGCTGAAGCCAGATGCTTGCCCAAAGAAGGAAGCTGGTGAGCAGAGATGGAGGGGGGCGACGAGGGGATAGAGGTACTTAGCTGGATGCTGAGCCCCTCCGAGATGCTGCCGGGGTTGTGGGAGCAGCAACGGGTAGGCAGGCTGCAGGATCAGCTCCCTGCAGGCAGTGAGGTCTGGAGAGAGTGGGTTTCCTCGGGACAGCCGTGTCACCCCCAGCAATTCCCTCGTCCTCTTCTCTCTGTAGAGAGGAGCCCTGGATGTCGGGTCAGGCCACAGCAGTCACCTTGGGCTGCTGCTTAAGCCCCCTGAATCACATCCAGTGAGTAAGGGAGGTATGGAGTTACCCGCCCGGAAGAAGAGTTAGCTGTCCCACACCAGGATGGGAAGATGGGCACCAGGTGAACTGACCAAAGCCTCTGCTGTCCCTCAGTAGGGAAGCTGCCCACAGGATGTTCCTCCCACTCCCTCCATCCCTTGACTTACTTCATTTTTCTTTATTTAACACTCTCTGAGACTCTAACACACATTTATTTATTTGATTTGTGACCTGTCTCCTCCTATCAGAATCTGAGTTCCACAAGGGCAAGGATTTGCTTTTTGATCATAACTTGAGTGCCCCTCTGGCATGTATTGCTGCTGCTGCTGCTAAGTCGCTTCAGTCGTGTCTGACTCTGTGCGACCCCATAGACGGCAGCTCACCAGGCTCCCCTGTCCCTGGGATTCTCCAGGCAAGAACACTGGAGTGGGGTGCCATTTCCTTCTCCAATGCATGAAAGTGAAAAGTGAAAGTGAAGTTGTTCAGTCGTGTCTGACTCTTAGCGACCCCATGGACTGCAGCCCAACAGGCTCCTCCGCCCGTGGGATTTTCCAGGCAAGAGTACTGGAGTGGGGTGCCGTTGCCTTCTCCTCTGGCATGTATTAGCTGCTCAATAAATATTTGTGGTAGAAAAAGGGGAGGGGTGGAGGGAAGGAGGACTTCTCCTTCCACCCGAGGACAGCTGAAAGACTGCTGCTGTCTCATCTCCTTCGGGCACCATCGCAGCTCTGACCAGCTCCATCTCCAACTGCCGGGCTTGCTCGGGAACTTTGTCCTCTGCTCTCTGCTCATCCAGATGATGCCCTGGTTGAGGTCTCCTTTGAACAGTGGGACTAAGAACATCCCAGCTGAGGGAAAACAACCCCAGAGCTGCAAGAAGCAAAGCATCTTAGGATCCTGGAGCAGAGGCGTGGGGAGAGCCGTCCCTCTATTTTAAATTCTCCGGGCACGTCTGCTCCGACAGGCTCAGGAAAGGACCCCAGCCATGCAGCTCTGTCCTTGCCACAGCTCCAGGCTGTCCTTCTGAGTCAGGCTCTTCTCTCCTGCGCCCTGAGCATCTCCCACCCCGAGGACAGAGCCTGTCTGGTCTGGACCACTTGCTGCACCTCTCAGGACCTTCCCTCCCTCCCTACACGGGGTGGAAGTGGTGGTGTTCTTTGGATGTGTGTTGGCTCTTTGTGGGTTGAAGAAGCTGGGACAGAAGACCCCCATCTCCACGCAGAAAGCCTTACACTCATCTTCCTAACTGACTGGGGGGCAGGGGGCGGAGATTGAGGGATGGTGAGGGAATCGTTTCTCATACTCCATCCCTTCAAATGCAAGTATCCAAACCCAAGCAGCTACCCCTTTGGGGTTCTCTTTAGGACAATGAGAAGTTTCTCCCATTCCTGGCATCCCTCCACCTTTGGAGAATTGAGGCTCTCCCGAAGCCAGATTCCTGCGGCCTGAATGGGGCTTGCTCTGTTACGGTGTGTGCATGTCCACAGCAAGTGGGCACCTGCATTTCTGGGATGCTTGCCATCTGGAATCATGTGACTTCCTCACTGCACGCCTATTTCTGGACTCAGAGGGGAACTGGATCAGAAGCAGGCATCCTCTGCCACGTCCCCCAGCTGTCCGGCAGACACAAGTCAGATGTCCCGCTCCTGCTCAGCTGGTTCCCTTGGCCACTGGGAGCCAGGAAGGCATGGGATTCAGCCCCGCTTCCTGCTCAACAGCATCAAGTGGTCAGACCCATGGGCCAGGCACAGAGAACGTCCTGGAAGGCAGCCTCACCCCTCTCCCCTGCTCTGTGTGTTCTCTGTCTTGGGCTGGCATGTCTCCTGGCAGCTCAGCAGCTGCAGTGAGTCCGGAGCTTCCACTTGTCACCAGACCACTCGGCGTGGAAGTCACCAGGAGCCCTCAGGGGCCACAGGGAGATTATCCTAGTGGCCAAGGCCAGCAAGTCTCATGTCTTGGTGACTCCCACCTGGCTGCAAGCTTCTCCCTGGACAGCAGGTGGGGGACAAGCCTGGAGGAGTCTCCTGGAGATGGAGACCAGAAGCCCTTTCTCAAGTGCACTTGGGAAAGGTTTGTCTCTTACGTCACTTTCATGTATTTTATTCTAATGAGGAGTGGAAAAGTAAAATTTAAAACAAACCCGTGAGGAGCAAGATGCTCTAAATTTAGATCTGACCAGGTGTTACCTCCTAATGCTGATTTAGGAATGGGAGTAAAATGGGCTGGGGGCTGCCCTGCAGACGCCAGTGCCTGCCAAGAGGTGGGGAGGGCAGGGAGGCGGCAGGGAAGGCGGGATGGTATCGAAATAAAGCCCTGGGGAGAAAGCCCACCCCAAGCCGTGATGTGGGAAACGTGAGCTCATTTGTTTCACACATAAAACACACCTGGGGAAGCACAACGTTTCTAACAATAAATATTTAAGAGACAGTACATTTCCGTTCTGTTCAGAATCTTGTTTTCCTATGATAATACAATATTTCCATGGAAGGCATTGATTTGGAGGGATTAGTTTAAAAATATCAAATTCTCTTCTATTTATAATTTGTTTCTAAGAGTAATTGTAAGAAATGGTGCTATGTTTTGAACAATTCAAGATTTAAACACAAAGAAAATTTAATGAAATTAGAGAGGATAGGAAGTTATGCAAGGGTCTGAAGTGTTTCCATGAAACCAACATTTTTTAGTTGAATACCCTTTTGGTAAACAGGTGCTATTACTCTTGAGAGGAAATCAATGGGTAGAAATAAGCAAATGTGCAGACCCTGTATATATATATACACACATATTTATATATATATGTAAAGGAATATATATATATATATTTATATATATAAAGGAACCAATAATATATATAATACATATTTTATATATAATATACATTTATATACATTATATAAATGTGTATTTTTTGTATAATAAAACTGAAAGACACTTGCTCCTTGGAAGAAAAGCTATGACAAACCTTGACAGCATATTAATAAGCAGAAACATCACTTTGCTGACAAAAGTTCATGTAGTCAAAGCTATGGTTTTTTCAGTAGTCATGTACAGATATGGGAGTTGGACCATTAAAGAAGGCTGAGCACTGAAGAATTGATGCTTTTGAACTGTGGTGCTGGAGAAGACTCTTGAGAGTCCCTTGGACTGCAAGGAGACCAAACCAGTTGATCCTAAAGGAAATCAACCCTGAATATTCATTGGAAGGACTGATGCTAAAGTTGAAGCTACAATACTTTGGCCACCTGATGCAAAGAACTGACTCATTTGAAAAGACCCTGATGCTGGGAAAGATTGAGGGCAAAAGGAGAAAGGGCCAACAGAGGATGAGAAGCTTGGATGGCATCACTGACTCAATGGGCACGAGTCTTAGCATTATCTGGAAGGTAGTGAAGGACAGGGAAGTCTGGCGTGCTGCAGTTCATGGGGTTGCAAAGAGTCTGACATGACTTAGCAGCTGAACAACTATATATATATATTTAAATATATTTTATGGTATGTGTATTATGGTATATATATTATTATACATATAGTATATATTATGAAATATTTTGGTATATAATATGTTTGGTATATAATGGATATTTATCATGAATATGTGTAATGGATATATATCATGGTATATATGGTACACCTTAAATATATATATTATATATATATACACAATGGTACATATATTATGGTGTATATATATATACATGGTATATATATTATGGTGCATGCATATGTAAAGCACAGCCCAATATACATCAAGAAGATAATCATTGAATAGAGAAAAGCTGTAAATACTGATATATATAAATACATGATATATAAAAAGATAATCTAAACCTAATTCAAAGCAAAATGATAAACTGGAAAAGTATATTTAGCACACATACCCACCAAAAAGTTAATATGACTGTAAAGAGATGCTGCAAATTGATAAAAAAAAAAAAAAAAAAAAGGACCGTTAAATAGAATCTTGGTCAAGAGCAAAACTGCAAACTGTTGACTCTTCGCTTAATATGGCAACTGCTTCATAAAAGGGTAACCATTCAGAAACGTCGCCTTCATGGAGACACTTCAGCCCTTGTTGGTAGCATGAGGGGCCTGGCCTGCTACACGGAGGAGGCCCTGGTCTGAGTGGGGACTGTGAATGATGGAAGACAGAAGCTATCAGAGACTGGGCAGTAGGATCTGGGCTGAGTTCCCTGCTCTGCCAGGGGTTGCAGCATAAGAGAAATATTTCCACCAGTAAAGTCACACCGGGATCAGGTACCTTTTGGGAGAATGTGGCTGTGCACAAAACAAGTGTATATTCTGGAGCAATAGTATGGTCAGAAGGAAGCAGAGATCTCTGTTCTTACTCCCAGACCTTGGGCAATAAGATTCTCTGTCTCCTCTTCTCCTTATTTTCTGAGCCTGAGCTGTACTGGAGCTCTGTACCCACCTCCGACTTGCTTTCCACCATCGGCATGGTTGGACGGCCAGAAGTATGGCTACAGTCACCAGGGGGCCTCAGTGACCATGTGACACGGTGGGGCCAGCAAGACCACCCCAAGGTGGCGGATGGTACATGTCTTCACTGACACTGGCAGACAGCGATTGCTCAGTTGACAGGTAAATGACAAAGCCATTAAGCCCACAGATGTGTCTCGCTTAATTCCCAGTGGAATCAATCCTGACATTACAACCTAGAGAACCATGATTTTCTCTCACTCACTCTCTCAGGCAGCCATCCTCCAGCTGCACAAGCCAGAGACTCAGAATTCATTCTTGACACCACCCTCAGAGGTAGGATGACCACATAATTCATTGTTCAAACCGGGTCGCTTAGGGGAGTAAAGGGAGGAGCCTCTCAAGGTCATGATGAATGAGCAGACATAACCCAGGACTGTCCCAGTGAATTGAAACCTTCATCCACCCAACTCAGAACCAACCCACCACCTGATTCTGTCAACTCATAAATATCTCTCAAATCTGTCCTCTTCCTCCACTCAAACCACCTTGATTCCAATTACCATCTTCTCTTCTCTGGAATTCCCTGGTGGCTCAGATGGTAAAGAATCCACCTGAAATGTGGGAGACCTAGGTTCGATCCCTGGGTTAGGAAGAGCCCCTGGAGAAAGGAATAGCTACCCACTCCCGTATTCTTGCCTGGAGAAGTCCATGGACAGAGGAGCCTGGCAGATTACAGTCCATGGGGTCACAAAGAGTCGGACATGACTCAGTGACTTTCAGTTCTCTAGGCTGAGGTCCGCTCACATGCATACTGGTTTCCAGCCAGGTGATCATTTCACACAGTCCCTGCTGTGATGGAAAAGGCTGCCTGATTACTGAGTACACATGTAACACTGTGTGATTTAAAATTTCGCTTATCTAGAGCTCCAATTTCATTTCCACAATGGCAACCCACTCCAGTGTTCTTGCCTAGAGAATCCCAGGGGCGGGGGAGCCTGGTGGTCTGCCGGCTGTGGGGTCGCACAGAGTCGGACACGACTGAAGCAACTTAGCAGCAGCAATATGTGCTCTCACATGTCTACTGTGTTTCGGTGTCCACTGAGCTTCCAGTCTGAATTTGATATTTATCACTCCACACCCCCCCTCACCCCCACCCCCAACCAAATTCGCTACTTATTTCCATAGCTCTGGGGGATTCTTTGAATTCAACAACTCCTACTTCATGTCTCATTCTTTGAAAAACAAATTCTAGATTTCACTGAAAATTTATTTTTTTCTTCCAGATAATCTTTTTAAGGGGAAAGCTAGCAAGAAGCAGAGGAGCTGTGAATTACCAACATTTTTCCATTTTTATTTAGGAAATGTTACATAGAAATGGACACTATTACTTATCAAAGGTTAACAATGAAAGACATTGTTACCAGAAATCTGCATAGTATCTAAGAGAAGTAACAACTATGTTATAGCTCAGAAGCATATACTGTGATATTAGCATCATTTTACAGAGCAAGTTAGACACATGCTCCTGTGGTTAAAGGATCCACCAAACACATTCTCAGCATATAGGGTGGGGAGGGATGGAATTCAACAAAAACACGTACCTAAGTAATGCATGATAGTGACTCCTAGGTAAAATATGCTGTTGTCAAAATTTGTTTCAGAATAACTTAAATGCTTTAGAGAGGAAATTTTGAAGCATTATTTCTTAACATATTGTCTTCAACCTAGCTATGGAAGAACACTACACATCCACAGGGGTGTTTCCCCTCCTGAGGGCCAGAAGTTATTCCTATCCTAAGGTTTGTGATGTTGCTGTGGACCACTAGATATAGCTCAGGGTGGAGGGGCAAGAATCCCAAAACAGACAAAGGTGGAGAAAAGCAGAAAAAAAAATGTCTGTAACTCCAGGTCCCTGGCCATCTCTTGATGTTGCTACTTATCTCCTGCCCAGATGTTGTGGCCATTAGTATATACAGGTCCTACCAAATCAAAGCAATGAACATTTTCAGCTTCATCATCAAAAACAAGACCCACCAAAAAACAAATCTCATGGATGACAGCTGCAGCAGGCTGAATGGTGGCCCCTGGAGACATCAGGTCCTAGTTCCTGTTAACTGTGACTGTGACTTTATTTGGGAGATTCAGTTAAGGATTTTGAGATGGTTATGGATTATCCAGGTGGGCCTTAAGCATAATCATTAGACTCCTAACAAGAAGGAGGCAGAGGGAGGTTTTCCTCACATGGACGAGGAGAAGGCCATGCAAGACACAAGCAGTGATGTGGCCATAAGCCAAGCAATGCTGGCTGCATCGGGAGCTGAAGGGGCTGAGACACAGATTCTACCCTGGAGCTCTGGGAAGGGAGCACAGCACCGTCAACCCTCTGATTTCCCCTGGAGAAACTGACTTTGGACTTCTGAGCTCCAGAATGTGAGATAACACATTTCTGTGGTTCTAAGCCACCAAATCTGTGGCAAAATTGTCACAAAAGCCACAGGAAAGAACTCAAACTGACTGTTTCAGACAGCCTTCTAGGGTCTCAAGCAAAGAAAATTCTTGCCTGCTACTAAGAAGGCAGCTCACGGGATGTTTACAAGAGCCCCAAGAATCAGGCGTATTAAGAAGGCAAATCTAAGCATCTGGACAGAGGTCCCGTGATGCATTGTTACAAGCACACAGTGGAATGACAGAGCTCTGGCAGCAGGTTTCCTCCTCATCAGATATGCTCTAGGTACTAGGGACTGTGCACTCTTTACCCACCTTTCAGTCTGCACCAAAACCTAGGGCAACCTAGCTGAGCCCCTCATCTAAGGTAACAGAGTTAGTGGCTAGGACTCTGATTCTTACTGTTACACCTTTTTCCATTGCATTAACCTGGCTTCTTTTAGAAGTTCAAATAAGACCTGTTTAACACTGAACTTTGAGACTCAGAGAACAGTGACCCAAGAGTTCACGGAATTTCCTAAAGCCCAGTTCTCCATATTAAGATGTCCCCAAAGCACAGAAGATAACTCTAAGCTGAGCGATGCCCAGCACCGCGTGAGTCATTCAGTCAGTGTCTTATGACATTTGCCTTTTTGCAGGTCAGGGCTCCAAGAGCACCCTGGAGAAGGTCTGGGCAGCACCTCTGACGTCCAGCTTCATCTCTAATTCAGTCCTTCACCTGCATGCGCTTTCTGTTTTCTCCATCTCCCTCTTCTGTCAACAATCATAAAATACATTGTTCTAGAAAAGCCAACTCTATATGAAACGCTGATTTTGAAGGTTTGTATTCTGATGTATCAGCTTCAAGCTGATAATATCACAAAAATTGAAAGAGGATATATATATATATATATATATATATATATATATATAGCTGTTCACTTTGTTGTACAGCAGAAACACAGCACTGTAAAACAATTGTATTCCAATTAAAAAAAACCACAGCGAGGTCCCCCAGCTCACATTCCTGGTCCCACCCCCGTGCGAGTCATCAGCCTAGGGTGTCTGAATCACCCCACCAATGGTTTATGCCACTTCACCACTGCAAACTAAACAAATTCTTTCCACATTAGCCGGAGGGTTAAAAAAAGACGTTGTGCTCCCGAGGAAAGAGAGACAATTTTGAAATGAGCACTAGAAAGAAAATTAAAAGGAAATAAGACTTCAGCGGACCGTGGGCTGATGGCCCTCACCGACTTCCTTCCTTTCCGGGTGCTGCTGCGGCAGCCTCCGCACTGGGGCTTTCCGCGGAAAGCTGGGGGTCCTGGCAGCCTCCGCACTGGGGCTTTCCGCAGAAAGCTGGGGCTCCTGGCCGGGGCGCAGGAGGGGCAGGACCCGCCGGCCTGCGGCCAAGGACAGAAGTTCCCTGGAACAAAGCCGGGTCCAAGGGGGATCCTGTACTAAAACGCCCCGTGAAGGGGGCGCAGCTGGGGAAGGGCTTCCTCCATCTTCCTTCCGAAGGCGCACGCCCACCCCTCTCCCCTGCCTCCTCAGGTTTCAGCTGCTATTTCATTAGGCTTCCAGGGTGCCTCAAGGTAGCTGAGGAGCCAAGCAGGACGCATGGGGGACCCTCAAAGGCTAACACGAGCCATCCAGATCGAGGTTCGGCTAGGAGAGAGCCCCGGCCCTCCTGCTGGAGGTGGAGGGAAACAGTGGCTCGGGGTCTCTGCTGCCGTGTCCAGGGGCTCCTCTCTGCATCCAGACTTGCGCGCCCACCCGGCAGAAAGCAAGCCCTGTCCTCCTGGGAAGTAGGAGCTGTCAGCCCCGCGTCCTGGGGGGCGGGGGTGGGGGGGCAGTCTCCTGGGTGATGGTTTGATCTCGGTCCTTCTTCCCAGAGGCCTCATGCTGCCTTTGTCTCCTCACCCCGAGGCCTGCCTGGTCCCTCCTGGCCCCAGCTTCCCCTGGCCTCTCCCCCTTCCCCCTCCTCCCTCTCCCCCTTCCCCCTCCTCCCTCTCCCCTCCGCTCTCCTCCCCTTCTCTTCCCTTCCCCCTCCTCCCCTTCCTCTCAGAGAATTCAGAGGTCAGTTGTCTCTTCCCTCTGCGTCACTTGCTCAGTCCCACCCTGCAGACGTACTTCCCCTTCTCTTCTGGATTTGTTTGTGTCAGAGGCAAAGCCTATGAAACGCCCCATGGAGTTTCATGGGAAACCTTTTCCTTGTCAAGGTGACATTGCAGTGGTGAAAACATCAATTAGACGGTGGGGGAAATTCCATCGTGGAGTAGAAGAATTATGACTTACTGAACTAACACGCGCCCCTCCCCAAATACCTATGCACTTGGGACCTCTGAACGTGAGCTTACTGGGAAATAGGGCATCTTTGTGGGTGTCGTTAGTTAAGATGAGGTCACTTGTGAAACGTAAGGTGGTCCCTGAATGTGGTGACTGATATTCTTATAAATGATCAGGGGAAGACACAGGGAAGGCCATATGGCAATGGAGATGGAGGTGGAAGGGATGCATGTATAGCTGCCAGAAGCCAGAAGAGGCCCAGAACAGATCCTCCCTCAGATGATCTGGAAGGAACCAATTCTCCAGACTCCCCAGAACTATAAGAGAATCATTTCTGTTGTTTCAAGAGATCGGTTTTTAGTACTTAGTTATGGAAGCCCTAGGAGAATGAATACATTGGGTGATCATGTTAAGGGAAACACATTGACCAAAACCGCCAGCCCTGGCCAGGCACCATAGCAACCATCTGTATGAGTTATTTTAAGACAGGAGTTCCTAGTAAGGAAGTAAGGAACATGGAACTGATAAGCCACCATCAACCAGAAGAGTTCACGAATGGTAAAAAAAAAAACAAAAAAACAGAGAGACACCATGTGTCCTACCACCTCCCAGAAACCTTCTTGCTGGCATTCATCTTGGCTGAGCAAGGTGAGCTCCACCAAGAAGGACCCTGAGTCAGAATGATTGGCCAGAGAAAACCCAGAAACTAATCCCATCACCATAAAACCCAAGACTGCAAGCCATGTGGCAGAGCAGTCCTCCTGGGTTCCCCTACCCTCCTGCTCTTCACCCGGGCACCCCTTCCCAATAAAGTCTCTTGCTTTGCCAGCTTATGTGTCTCCCTGGACAATTCATTTCTGAGTGAAAGACAAGAGTGCACTCTCAGGCCTTGGAAGGGGGCCCCCTTCCTACAATCAGATGCCTGGACTCTGCCCCAGAGGAAAAAGGACCTCTCAGTTTACCTCATATCACAGCAAAGCCCACAGCCATGGAAAAGGCCCTCCACAATGACTCTCACTCCCAAGCATCAAGAAAGCTATGCTGAAGTCAGCATCCTTGACCCAAAGTGAAGCGAAGTGAAGTGAAGTCACTCAGTCGTGTCTGACTCTTTGCGATCCAATAGACTGCAGCCTGCCAGGCTCCTCTGTCCATGGGATTTTCTAAGTAATAGTACTGGAGTGGATTGCCATTTCCTTCTCCAGGGAATCTTCCCAACCCAGGGCTCAAACCCGGGTCTCCCGCATTGTAGACAGAGGCTTTACCATCTGAGCCACCAGGGAAGTCCTTGACCCAAACTGGATGCCTAAGGAATCCTCCAGTCGGAATAAGACACAGCAGGCATTTCCATGTCAGGGATTACAGGGTAGTGGAGATCTTTTTCCCCTTAACTCAACCACTTAGTGGTTGAACATTCTTCTACAGCAGAAATTTAAGGGATAGCTTGAGGGTTTAAATTTTTCACCTACTGAGTTGAACAGTAACACAAAACCAAATGGGGGAACAGCAATAGATTGTTCCGAAATACCTTCCACTGGCTGCAAGGAAAGCAGGGTGGGGACAAAGTGAGCTTTCCTACAACTAACTAGGCTCTTAGTCAGCTTGGGACTTCCTCTGTTCCTTTCTAACTCATCTCTTTGCAAATCAGACGTGTGTGTGTGTGTGTGTGTGTGTGTGTGTGTGGTTCTTCCCACTGCGTAGACCAGAGGCTGGGAGTCAGTGGGTTGAAATACTTCCTTTCAACAACCTGATAAGCTTCTTTGGAATGACAGCCCCAGCCCCCGGAAGCTTCTCAGCTCAGTCTGTTAATCCTCTATTGAGAGCTGATAATCAGGCTTTGCATTTTTTCTCCTTTAGATGGGTAAAAGGAGCATGAGGTTTTTTTTCTTTTTTTTTGATCGGCAGTGTCTATGCAAGTTATTCTTTGGCCCATTAACGTATCACTGCTTAGCACGCTGGTATTCACTTTTCACAAAATGATTAACAACTGACTTTGTCAAAAAAAAGGGGAAGCATCTCCCCTCAGACAATGAGTGCGTTCTGAAGATAAGCCTGACTCAAAGCTCCACAAATTTCTTTCTTTTCTCTCATGTGTTTGCTTTTCCAGCTTACAGCTTCCAAAGCAAACTCTGCGGCTGCTGCTGAATCGCTTGCGTGTAACTGCATCAGCTAAGGCAAATGACGGCGACTGGTTTTGTTTTAATCATGGCAGCCATGGATGGGAGGAGGATGGGCTTGGGACTGGACCTCTGGTGTCTCTTTTTCTTCCCAAAAGTCTTTTCCAAATTTCCTCGAGGCAAGTAGGGGTAAACATTTTCACTCTCAACTCAAAGAGGAAAATAAACACAGTTGAAGAGGATTAGTGGAGAAGGGCAGGGGAGAGAAGCCTCTGGAACCCATTCTGTGCTTCATCAAAAGGTCACAAAGCCTTCTGTGTTCTTCCCCTCCTGAGGGTCTAAACCTGAATGTCTTTCCATGAGTCATTGCTCTGCCCCGGCCACTAGCAGCATGTGGCCACCAAGCCCCTGAGAAGTGGCTGCTGGGGATAAGGGTATTCTCTATACAGGGGCTTGATGCTAGGTTTCAAAGACACAGTACCGAACAAAAAATTCAAATATGTCATTAATATACTTTTGGAATGGGCCATCTCCTGACACACAATGTATTTGCCTTTGCTTGTTTGTGGACTGTCTCACTTGCAGACCCCTTGAAAGCAGATCTCCCCCAGTACTGCAAGGAATGCAAGTTCCATGAGATTCCACCTGACATAAAAGAGGTCGGGGTCAAGCACTTCTGGGAAAAGCTGCAGCCAAACCCACTTGGGAGCTTGCAAGGAGGTGAGCAAATAAAAGACTCCCACGGTCTTGCAACAAAGAAATACCACCAACTTTGTTAAGATGGCATTTCAGAAATGCATGCCCACATGACCCCTTCCCCATCCCTTTTCAACATCTGCCTAATACCAATTAATATGTCGAGCACCCACTCTTCAGCAAACTCTGCTAAGTGAGTATGTAAGGGCTTGAACAGCTACCCTGGACAGAAGAGCAATTGAGGAAAAAATGGGGCAAAGCTTGGGACTAACAGTCCAAAGGCAAGCACTCTGTTTAATGGGTGATTTATTTAGGAACATGCTGGGGACTCAGGTCTGGGGACCACAAGGGCCTTTTCTTCCTACAAACTTATGCTGTGTCCAGAAAGCTAGCAGCAGGGACTGACTCTCTAACAGGACCCAGTTGCCTTATCTGTGCAGCTGTGTAGTAGTTTGGACAATCTCTCTTTAAAGTAGCTTAAAATCAATGAAACAAGCAACAAAGAATGAAGACGAATTTTGAGTTTTGTGTAACAAGATCATTTTGTTTGCTTAATGTCTTTCTCAGCAACAACCAGTAGATCCTGTAAGTAGCGATAAACATCTCCACGTCTCAGAATGAGTCTTAAGCCCAAATCTCTGTGTGCTTGAATGACAGCGCCTGAAGAATGGGGCTGTTTTGATCTTAAAGCAGAGGGAGGAGGGTGGACAAGAAAGCAGCTAAGAAGAATGGGCCCACTCGAGCCAGGTCAGGAGAGTGATTTATTAGCCATGGGATGGGTGCTCTGCAGGCATTTCAAACATCTCCAGAGATGACCTCATGGCTGTTTTTCTCTTTTCAGTGTCAAGTTCAGAGGGAGGTGGGTCAGGGAGAAATTCAGTTGCAGAGTTGGGTTGTTGTTGTTCAGTCTCTCAGTTGTGTCTCACTCTTTGCGACCCCAGGTACTGCAGCACACCAGGCTTCCCTGTACATCACCAACTCCTGGAGCTTGCTCACACTCATGTTCATCAAGTCAGTGATGCCATCCAGCCATCTCATCCTCTGTCATCCCCTTCTCCTCCTGCCCTCAATCTTTCCCAGCATAAGGTCTTTTCCAATGAGTCGGCTGTTCGCATCAGGTTGCCAAGGTATCAGAGCTTCAGCTTCAGCATCAGTCCTTCCAGTGAATATTCAGGACTGATTTCCTTTAGGATGGACTGGTTAGGCCTCCTTGCTGTTCAAGGGATCCAACACCACAGGGTGGGGAAATGGAAAAGCACTCTGACAAGATTCTTTCCTTACATCCAGATGTTTGCTGTATTTGGGGCGGGGATGGGGAAGAACTGTAAAAAGTCTTGGTTTTGGTTTTATATTTAGTAAGTGTTGTTAAACTTTTTCAAATGTTTGTGTTTGATAATTGTTAAATAGGATGAATGAAGATTATATTGAGGATGTACATTTTTGCTTTTCTAATCTATACATGCTTTTGAAAGCTCTCTAGCTGACTTTTTATTTTCACAACCTCTGAAAAGAATTGAAGATAAAAGATCATAGTGCTATCTGACCATCAGCCAAGCTTCTCTCTAAGAAAGGTGACGATATCTGAGCTGGATGTTCCTTCCTCTCTGATTTATTATGCTAATTGGCTCTGGGGACAACCATACACAAACCTGTCGGTATAGAAGGGTGCTGCACGGATTCTCAGTCTCCTAGCTACATAGACTCTTTGGGGTGGAATAAAACAGGGAATGCCTTCTCCCTGCTCCGAGCTGAACTGCCTCCTAAGCTTTCCAGCTTTCCCGCAATGCTGTGGGCTGGATCCTTTACCTCGATGGCGCTCACATCTACGAGTATGTTCGTAGCATCCAAGACCTAGGCACCGTGCAGCCTTCTGACAGCCTTCCTTCCCTCCCCAAGTCTCCCCAAGCAGCAGTCCTGTAGGTGACCGGGCAGCACAGACTCTGACGCTAACTTTGTTTGACTCCGTGTCATTTCAGCCACTCACATTCAAGGTCAGACCAGGAAACTCATGACGGTTGAAATGTACTAGCTCCAATGCCTTGCTCACTCTGCATAGAGGATACCAACCGTGGGGGGAGGGAGGCTTGAGGGGTCAACACTGCCATCAACAGCAAGATGGCAGAGCCCTGGTGGTCCCCGTACTGAATAACACCTACGCCCTCACTCACAGGGAAGATGGGGTTGCAATCGTTCAGCTGGTCATGATATCTTCTTTAAGTACACTGAGTTCTGGTAACTCCCTGGAGAGCAGGGTCCCTGTCCTGGGCTGGTTTCCTTTACACTTAATTGAGCCCCCTGCATAGGTTTGGGTATCCAGGTGTCTAGTGGGCTGCTGGGACTAGATCAGGAGCCCAGAAGAAGTCTTTGGCTACTCCTTGCTGGGTTCTTTTCCTGCTCCCAGGTAATCAGAGATGGGTGCAGGGCCAAGCGACTGAGCAGTCTCTTTAGTGGCGCCTCTTTCTGCCCTGTTTTTCAGCTACCTGGGGACAAATGTGTCTGTTCCAAAGGGACAGATTGGGAAATTTAATTAGAGGGTTTACAATAAAAACAAAAGCAAAACAAGGATGTACACGTCTTAAGAAACTAGTTCCTCAAATTCACAACAATATTATCTGAATCAGGACAAGGATTAATTTTTCCACCGTGTTGATAAGGATTTTCCTAAGAACTGAAGAAGCCTCTCAGCTGGATGTCAAACACTGAATTAACAGATTGGAGCTTGTTGAGTGATTCTATAGGATCCAGGCATATGGTCCTGAATGTTCCTAAGGGGTATTTTAATTCCCTGTAATAGATCAATTGCTCTCATTTTCCTAGGGGGATTTTTCAACGTATATAACCAGGTCTGCTCCATCACTTGGAAGCAGAATGTTTCCACCCTCTGGCAAAGTTGCCAAGGCTTAGCATTTTTAAAAAGTTATTTATTTCTAAGTCAGCAAATGTGTATTCAGCCACTCCATCATGTCAGACTCGTTGTAACCCCATGGACTGTAGCCCAGGGGGCTTCTCTGTCCATGGGATTTTCCAGGCATGAATACTGGAAAGGGTTGCCATTTCCTTCTCCAGGGGTTATTCCCAACTCAGGGACTGAACCCACATCTTCTGCACTGCAGGCAGATTCTTACCACTGAACCACCAGGAAGTCAGCAAATACATACGTGTGTGTGTGTGTGTGTCTGTTGTGGGCACATATACACAGTTTTTTTGATGTATAATTTATGTATCATGAAGTAGTCAATATTTTACATATACACAAGTATACATTTAATGGTATTTAGAAAATGTATTGAATTGTCCAATCACCACAATTCAGTTTTAAAACAGTTCAACTGCCCACCCCCTGCCCCCCAAATTCCATTTACCTTCTTTCACTTCCATTCTCACCCCCACCCTGAGGAAACCACTAAACTGTTTCCTCTTACTATATATATTTGACTTTTCCAGACATTCCACATAAATGGAATAATGCAATTTATGGTTTTTCATGTCTTCTTTCACTCAGCATAATAATTTGATGTTCATCCACCTGAGCATGATCCTTCTTTTCTATTGCTGAATAGTATTTCATTGTATGGATGTACTACATTTCTTAAAAAAAAAAACCTATTTTGAATAGAAGCTATATGACACTGGGATAAATGTGTTAGGAGTTCAGAGAAATTCAAGATATGATGCTACTCTAAAAGTCCTTAGAATTTAATTGGGAGGGGCAAATTAAGACACATGCAACAAAAAACAAGTCTGTAACTATGTGTGGTGATGGATGTTAACTAGGCTTATTGTAGTGATCATGATAGAGTATTTACAAGAGATTGGGTACATAATACCCAATCATTATGTTGTATACCTAAAACTAGGATACAGTCAAACAACACAGATTTAAGCTGCATGGGTAGACTTAGATACAGATATTTTTTTTCAATAATAAATTCTACAGTATTACCCAATGCAAGGAGATCCACCCAGTCCATTCTGAAGGAGATCAGCCCTGGGGTTTCTTTGGAGGGAATGATGCTGAAGCTGAAACTCCAGTACTTGGGCCACCTCATGTGAAGAGTTGACTCATTGGAAAAGACTCTGATGCTGGGAGGGATTGGGGGCAGGAGGAGAAGGGGACGACAGAGGATCAGATGGCTGGATGGCATCACTGACTCAATGGACGTGAGTCTGAGTGAACTCTGGGAGCTGGTGATGGACAGGGAGGCCTGGCGTGCTGCAATTCATGGGGTCGCAAAGAGTCGGACACGACTGAGCGACTGAACTGAACTGAAGATGAGTTGATTCTGTGTATGTGGAACTGTGGAGTCAGAAGAACCCCATAAATGGAGGGCCAGCTGTAAGTTTTCTGCAGATTTTCAACCATATAGAGGGTCAGTGTCCCTAACACTTGCGTTATTGAAGGGTCCGCTCTAATGTTTTGTATCAGTGATGGCTCAATGAAAAAAAGTGCCTGAAGGAGAAAAGTAACATTAATTTTTAAATTTATTTTTTGAAGTATAGTTTATTTGCAACGTTGTGCTAATTTTTACTGTATAGCAAGCTGAATATACATACATACATTTATATATATATATGTATGTGTGTATATATATGCACACACATTTTTTTCATATTCTTTTCCATTATGGTTTATCCCAGGATATATTGAGTACAGTTGCTTGTGTTATACAGAAGGAACTTGGAACTTGTGTTTTATCCATCCTATGTATAATGGACATAAACTTGGGCAAACTCTGGGAGATGATGAGAGACAGGGAGGCCTGGCGTGCTGCAGTCCGTGGGCTCATGAAGAGCTGGACACGAGTTGGTGACCGAACAACGATAACAACAATGTACGGTAGTTTGTTTCTGCCAATCCCAGACTCCCAGTCCATCCCTCGGCTCCCTTGGCCACTGCAGTTCTCTTCTCTATGTTGTGAATCTGTCTCTGTTTCACAGAGAAGTTCACTGGTGCCATAGTTTAGATTCCCCATATAAATGGTATCATATGGTATTTGTCTTTCTGTTTCACTTAGCCTGATAATCCCTAGATCCATCCATGTTGCCGCAAATGGCATTACTTCCCTCCTTCTGCGTGGCTGAGGAGTATTCCACTGTGTATATGTATCACAGCTTCTTTATCCATTCATCTATTGGTGGACATCTAGGTTGCTTCCATATCCTGGCTATTGTGAATAGTGCTGCTATGAACATCGAGGTGCATCTTCTGAGAAAAGTAACATAAAAAATAGTGTTTAAGAAAGATAAACTGGTAGAGCTATGTAAGATGAATTGCAGTGGAGGAATCCTGAGATCGGAGGCTTTAGCTGGATGATTCTAGAACAGATTCTGGCAAGGGACTAAACAGAGTTGACTTCAGTGGATAGAGAGGGGCTGTCTAGATGGACTCTCCCCCAGCCTCCTCTCCTTCCCACCACCCCCCCACCAGGGAGGGGGACCAGGAGGTAAGGGTTCTCAGTTCCAGAGACACGCCAGACTCTTCCCCGGCTCCAACTTCACATTTGCTGCTGGAACGCCTTCATTTTCTCAGATCTGCTCTTTCAGAAAGGCCTCCTGAGTAGCCTGGCCCATCATCCACCCTGTCATTCATTACCTCATCTCCCTACTGATTTTCTTCCAGCATGCTTATCACAGAGCACGAACCATGATTATCTTGTTTACCATCTTCTTTTCCATGTCAGGGGTCTGCCTTCCTTATTCTTGACTTTATCTCTATCTAACACAGTGTCTGCTGTAACTTAAAAGCTATTCACTGAATGTATACAACTTGCATGTGAGACATTTCACAGGAAAAGCGGCTAGGACAAGGAAGTGAGTTCTCGCTAAGAAGCAGTAGTGGAGAGAAGGGGGTTTCTGCAGGGACACAAAGCCTCTGCTATGGGTGTGTGGTGTCTCTGCCCATGCAGCAGACAGCCACCAGAAACAGCCCTGTAAGAGGCCGTGGGCTAGAACGAGGGGAGGCAGTCAGGGTGGAGACAGTGTTGGCTATAGCCATGAGAGCATGTATATTTCACAGGGACTAAAGCAAACAATAGATGGGGAGACAGTGGAAACAGTGTCAGGCTTTATTTTTGGGGGCTCCAAAATCACTGCAGATGGTGACTGCAGTCATGAAATTAAAAGACGCTTACTCCTTGTAAGAAAAGTTATGACCAACCTAGACAGCACATTCAAAAGCAGAGACATTACTTTGCCAACAAAGGTCCGTCTAGTCAAGGCTATGGTTTTTCCTGTGGTCATGTATGGATGTGAGAGTGGGACTGTGAAGAAGGCTGAATGCCGAAGAATTGATGCTTTTGAACTGTGGTGTTGGAGAAGACTCTTGAGAGTGCCTTGGACTGCAAGGAGATCCAACCAGTCCATTCCGAAGGAGATCAGCCCTGGGATTTCTTTGGAAGGAATGATGCTAAAGCTGAAACTCCAGTACTTTGGCCACCTCATGCGAAGAGTTGACTCATTGGAAAAGACTTTGATGCTGGGAGGAATTGGGGGCAGGAGGAGTAGGGGACGACAGAGGATGAGATGGCTGGATGGCATCACTGACTCGATGGACCTGAGTCTGAGTGAACTGTGGGAGTTGGTGATGGACAGGGAGGCCTGGTGTGCTGCAATTCATGGGGTCGCAAAAAGTTGGACACGACTGAGTGACTGAACTGAACTGAACAGAAAACAAACAAACAACCAAGAAGGTAGCTGCTGCTGCTAAGTCGCTTCGGTTGTATCTGACTCTGTGCAACCCCATAGATGGCAGCCCATCAGGCTCCCCCGTCCCTGGGATTCTCCAGGCAAGAACACTGGAGTGGGCTGCCATTTACTTCTCCAGTGCATGAAAGTGAAAAGTGAAAGTGAAGTCGCTCAGTCATGTCCAACTCTTAGCCCACCAGGCTCCTCCGTCTATGGGATTTTCCAGGCAAGAGTACTGGAGTGAGTTGTCGTTGCCTTCTCCCCCAAGAAGGTAGATGAGTCCCCAAAAGAGCCAGAAAAGAAAAAGACAAGGACCAAGTCCTGGGAGATGTAGTGTGTTCCCCTGGTGCCTTGTGCCTCAGCAACTTCAGCCCATCAGAGCTTCTGCATGACTTCCGGGCTGCATAGACTTTTTCAGAATAGTTTCATTTACTTTTTCGGCTGCGCTGGGTCTTCAGTGCTGCCTGGCTTTTGTCTAGTCACTGTGAGTGGGAGTTACTGTCTAGTTGCAGCGCATGGGCTCCGCATTGCGGTGGCTCCTCTTGCTGCAGAGCACAGGCCCTTGGGCACGTGGACGTCAGTAGCTGAGACACGTGGGTTCAGTGGCTGTGGCTCCCAGGCTTGAGAGCACAGGCTCAACAGTTGTGGTGCACGGGCTTAGTTGCCCCATGGCATGTGGGATCTTCCTGGACCAGGGATAGAACCCGTGTCTCCTGCATTGGCAGGCAAATTCTTTACCACTGAGCCACCAGCGAGGCCCAAACTGCACAGACTTTTGAGCCCCTTTCCCCAGCTTACTCCCACTCCAAATCTTTACACACCGTATCAGAGCCAGAAGGGGCTCATCACGCATTTTGTTAATGTCCCTTGCAGATGAAAAACTCTAAGAGAGAACCGCTTACTCAGCTAGTGGCAGGGGAGGGTCTATGATCTGCTTTTCTGATACAAGATACCTGGTTAGAGGTGGGTCTATCTACAATCTGACTCCCTGTCTTCTCACCACAGTCTCTTCTCCACATCCCCACATTTCTTAAACTTTGAAATAAAGCCACCATATTCTGAATAGGCCAAATATTGGTCTATTGTCTATAGAATTCATTCTTCTCTGGTTTCCCAGCAATCCTTGAGGAGAGAAAACAGTGGAAACAGAATGACATGCAATTATTTCAGTATAGGAACCATGTTTTGAGGAATCTACTAAGCTAACTGAAGAACCTAAGCTGATCCAGAAACTATAATTAGACATCACACGTGAAAAACAGGACCTTTTCTGCATGATTGACACTGAATCCAACTTTGACAGCGTGCTAACATCCAGGAGAGCTAATTATCCTGGTTTTAACAACCCCCGAGACTGGGCTTTCAGTACTGGCTTCTTGGCAGAGTCAACTCGTGTGAAGCGCCCCCAGCTACAGATATCAAAAAATGTTAGATAAAATGCGACAGGGCTTATTTAAAATATGCAACTACATTAGCAAGAAAGAGAGACCCTCAGATGCTAGAAACAAAAAGGGACTAAAAACCAGAGCCATATAGTGTGGTGAGATTCACAGCTGTAGTCACCAGGGCTACGAGGAGGGTGTTCTCTGACCCAGAAATTTACTACTGTGAGCATCCTTGTCAACACCCTACAAAGACAGGAGCTGAGGTCTTGGGTAAACAGTTGGAATTGAGACCACTGCATAAAACTGAGATTCTTGAAATTCAGCCCCATTAGTAAAGAGGATACAAAAAATCTATACCCACCGTCATGCCTCTGTCCAACTGCCTGAAAGAAAAAATGGGACCTCTAAATTTATACTATTTACTTGGGGCAGCAAACCCTAAACTAAACTTGCTACATATATATTGGTCCTGTGTTGGTAATACACCTATAGTAATTCAAGTCCTTAAGATAATAGAATCATCTGAAGAGACAAAGAATTTAATATGTTCAAGCTATATTTAAGGGGAAATAAGGACTTTTAAAGAAGAAATGGGTGGGCTTCCTTGGTAGCTCAGTGGTAAAGAATCCACCCTTCAATGCACAAGCTGCAGGTTTGATCCCTGGGTCAGGAAGATCCCCTGGAAATGGCAGCCCACTCCAGCATTCTCACCTGAGTAATCACATAGACAGAATGGGCCACAGTTCATGGGGCTGCAAAAGGGTCGAGCATGGCTTAGTGACTAAACAGCAACAAAAGTAGAAGTAAAAATGCTAAGAGGAACACAGCATGATGAAAATAGAGCAAGCAGAGGGACTTCCCTGGGACCCAGTGGTTAAAAATCTGCCTTGCAGTGAAGGGGACATGGATTCTAGCCCTGGCCAGGGAACTAAGATCCCACATGGCATGGAGCAACCAAGCCCTTTAGCCACAATCCACGTGCTACAAAGAAAGATCCCTAATGGTGTAACTAGGATTCCGCATGCAACAATTAAGACCCGACACAGTCAAATAAATAAAATTTAATATTAAAAAAAAAAAAAAAAAACAGGACGAGCAGGTGGATAAAGGAAACAAAAACAAGAAGGAGAGTTTAAATTAAAGATAGGGTATAAATTTAAAGAATAAATTTGGTTAAGCATTCTATTCTTAATTTATGGCTACATCTTCCTTTGATCGTTAAGTTTCCTAAAAAAAACTTTCATTTAAAATAATTACTCAAATGTTCAACAAGGCACCTGATTGAATAATGACCCTCAAAATTCAGAGAATCAACCCTGAATATTCATTGGAAGGACTGATGCTGAAGGTGAAGTTACAATACTTTGACCACCTGATGTGAAATGTCAACTGATTAGAAAAGACTCTGGTGCTGGGAAAGATTGAGGGCAGGAGGAGAATGGGGTGACAGAGGATGAGATGGTTGGATGGCATCACCGACTCAATGGGCATGAGTTTGAGCAAGCTTCAGGAGATAGTGAAGGTCAGGGAAGCCTGGTATGCTGCAGTCCATGAGGTCGCAAAGAGTCAGACATGACTTAGTGACTGATCGACAGCAAATTCATGTTTTTACCTGAAACCTTAGAATGTGGCCTTATTAGAAAATAGAGTCTTTACAAATTTAATCAGCTAAAGTGGTTTCATATGAATAGACCCTCATTCAGCGTCTGGGGTCCTCATAGAAAAAGATTAGGATGACATAAAGATGTTAAGTTGTAGAGATACAGTGAGTAAGGGCTTCCCTGCCAGCTCAGTGGTAACGAATTCACCTGCCAATCAATGCAGGCGATTTGGGTTCAATCCCTAGGTCAGGAAAATCCCCTGGAGAATGAAATGGCAACTCATTCCAATATTCTCGCCTGGAAAATCCCATGGACAGAGAGGGCTGGTGGGCTACAGTCCATGGGGTCGCAAAGAGTCAGACACAACAGCGACTGAACAACAACACAGGGAAGAAGGTCATGTGATCACAGAGGCAGAGGTTGGAGTGATGTGAGCAAGCCAGGGATTGCCTACAACTGCCAGAAGGATCCTGAGGCCAAGATGGATCCAGAGGCCAGGAAGGATCCTTCCCCAGAAATTTCAGAGGGAACATAACCCTACAGACTCTTTCATTTCAGAGTTTCCGCTTCCAGAGCTGTAAGAGAATAAGTTTCTGTTGTCTTAAGCACCCAGTTTGTGGGATGTTTTTACGAAAGCCCTGTAAAACTAATATAAACATAGATTCGATAAGAATTCGGAAGTAAGAAATAGAGAAGTTAGAAGGAAGCCAGTATTTGAAAAGCTTACAACTAAGAATTTTCCAGATTGATGACATACAAGAATTCTCAAATTTCACATTGCCAGATTTGGCAAATAACATACGAGATTCCTGGTTACATTTGACTTTTAGATAAGGAGAAATAATTTGTTTTAGTAGAAGCATTGGGTCATTGTTGTTCATTCACTCAGTCATGTTTGAATCTTTGTGACCCCATGGACTGCAGCACACCAGGCCTCCCTGTCCTTCACCATCTCCTGGAACTTGCTCAAACTCATGTCCATTGAGTCAGTGATGCCATCCAACCATCTCATCCTCTGTCACTCCCTTCTCCTCCTGCCCTCAATCTTTCCCAGCGTCAGGGTCTTTTCCAAACAGTTGGCTTAGCTAACATTAATATTCAACTAGCCTTCCTGCATTTTATCTGGTAATTCTACTCCAATTGGAAATTCACAGAACATCCTGAATGGATCAATAAAAATGAACGTAGGCCTAAATGAATCTCAGTGAAACTGCTGAGCACCAATAACAAAGAAAACATTTTAAAACAGCCATAAAATCAGAACAGTGGGATAGCAACAGATTTCTCTGCAGCTAAAACAGAAGTCCAAGATAATGGAATTCGATATTCAAAAGGCTGAGGAAGAACTCTCAGCTTAAATAAAGTTAGATGAAGTATCATTCAGGAGTGAGGCCCAAATAAAGATAGTTTATGGCAAAGAGAAAGTATTTTCTATCCACAGACCTTCACTGAGGGATTATCAATTGATGTACTGAAATGTAATGTTGAGGATTGGATTTCTAAGCAAGTGTTTTTATTTACATATTGAACTGGGTGGCCTTTGGCACACCCCCCTCATGATATCAGCTTTGCGATATTCATACCCATGTATGATCGTCTTTCTTTGAGTGTTGAGGGAACATTTGCTATGTGACAATAAATAACTAATACAAGTATCATCTGGAAATAGCAATAGCAATGACTAACTGTGGAGCAACAGAAATAAGATTCCACTAAGACTCTCTTTAACAAAAATAAGGGATAAATTGGGAATTTGGGATTGACTTGTACAATTGCTATATTTAAAATGAAATGCCTTTCCATGAACAGAAAAAGAAAGATACTAACAAGTGACTAGAGTTCGTGTGTTCTAAATTTCTTGTATCATTTATCAGGGTCAAGATAATGATTTATTTCACAATTTGTTAAGTTAGAATGCATATTTAAACATTAAGCATGTCCCCTGCATTGGCAGGTGGATTCTTAAAGGAACACTACTGGGTATAGGAGGAGCGTGAAATGGTTGGCTTAAAGCTCAACATTCAGAAAACGAAGATCATGGCACCTGGTCCCATCACTTCATGGGAAATAGATGGGAAAACAGTGGAAACAGTGTCAGACTTTATTTTGGGGGGCTCCAAAATCATTGCAGATGGTGATTGCAGCCATGAAATTAAGACGCTTACTCCTTAGAAGGAAAGTGATGACCACCCTAGATAGCATATTGAAAAGCAGAGATATTACTTTGCCAACAAAGGTCCATTTAGTCAAGGCTATGGTTTTTCCAGTAGTCATGTATGGATGTGAGAGTTGGACTGTGAAGAAAGCTGAGCACCAAAGAACTGATGCTTTTGAACTGTGGTGTTGGAGAAAACTCTTGAGAGTCCCTTGGACTGCAAGGAGATCCAACCGGTCCATCCTAAAGGAGACCAGTCCTGGGTGTTCATTGGCAGGACTGATGCTAAAGCTGAAACTCCAATACTTTGACCACCTGATGTGAAGAGTTGACTCATTGGAAAAGACCCTGATGCTGGGAGGGATTGGGGGCAGGAGAAGAAGGGGACGACAGAGGATGAGATGGCTGGATGGCATCACCAACTCAATGCACATGAGTTTGGTTGAACTCCGGGAGTTGGACAGGGAAGCCTGGTGTGCTGCAATTCATGGGGTCACAAAGAGTCGGACATGACTGAGCGACAGAACTGAACTGGGTATAAAACAGATGAGTAATGAGAACCTACTGTATAGCACAGGGAACTCTGCTCAGTGCTCTGCGGTGACCTAAATGAGAAGAAAATCCAAAAAAGAATAAACGTTTGTAAACATATAGCTGAATCCCGGATGCACTAGTGAAAGAATCTGCCTACCAATGCAGGAGATGCGGGTTTGATCCCTGCATCGGGAAGATGCCCTGGAGGAGGAAATGGCAAAACACTCCAGTATTCTTGCCTGGAGAATTCCATGGACAGAGGAGCCTGGAGGACTGCAGTCCATGGGGTCGGAAAGAGTCACACATGGCTGAGCATCTGAGCACCTATTGCTGATTCACTTTGCTGTGCAGCAGAAACTACCACAGCATAATAAAGCAGCTATTGATCAACCATATTTGAGCTGTGGTGTGGGAGAAGACTCTTGAGAGTCCCCTGGACAGCAAGGAGATCAAACGAGTCAGTTCTAAAGGAACTCAGTCCTGAATACTCATTGGAAGGACTGATGCTGAATCTGAAACTGCAGTACCTTGGCCACCTGATGTGAAAAACTGAGTCATAGGAAAATACCCTGATGCTGGGAAAGATTGAAGGCAGGAGGAGAAGGGGACGACAGAGGATGAGATGGTTGGAAAGCACCACTAACTCGATGGACTTGAGTTTGAGTAAGCTCTGAGAGTTGGTGATGGACAGGGAGGCCTGGTGTGCTGCAGTCCCTGGGGTCACAAAGAGTCGGACATGACAAGTGACTGAACGGAACTGAATTTTTATATCAATAAAAATTTTAGAAAGTATATATGAATGTCAAATCAGAGGGAAGAGGGGAGAAAGGAGATAAAACCATCATTTCAAGGGAAGGCAAAAAAGGGGAAGACAGAGAAAAAGGCGTGTTAAATCAAAAGTGCAAATAAACTGTTAGAAATGAATACAAATAAATCAGTAATCATGAGAAATGTGAACAAAGATATCTCAATACTTAAAAACCACAGTCAGTTCAGTTCAGTCGCTCAGTCATGTCTGACTCTTTTGACCCCATGAATCAGAGCACACTAGGCCTCCCTGTCCATCACCAGCTCCCAGAGTTTACCCAGACTCATGTGCATCAAGTCGATGACGCCATCCAGCCATCTCATCCTCTGTTGTCCCCTCCTCCTCCTGCCCCCAATCCCTCCCAGCATCAGGGTCTTTTCCAATAAGTCAACTCTTCACATCGGGTGGCCAAAGTATTGGAGTTTCAGCCTCAGCATCAGTCCTTCCAATGAACACTCAGGACTGATCTCCTTTAGGATGGACTGGGTGGATCTCCTTGCAGTCCAAGGGACTCTCAAGAGTCTTCTCCAACACCACAGTTCAAAAGCATCAATTCTTCGGTGCTCAGCTTTCTTCACAGTCCCACTCTCACATCCATACATGACCACTGGAAAAACCATAGCCTTGACTAGATGGACCTTTGTTGGCAAAGTAATATCTCTGCTTTTCAATATGCTATCTAGGTTGTCCATAAGTTTCCTTCCAAGGAGCAAGTGTCTTTTAATTTCATGGCTGCAATCACCATCTGCAGTGATTTTCAGATTAAAAAGTATAAATTCCAGAGTGCATGTTTTTCTCTCCTTTACATCATGCAGAGGAGCTTCTGAAATGCAAGCTGTTGATGCACTAGATCGTATCGAGGAGAGAGCACTCTGCAAGCCACATATCTGGCACAATTCCATTTGCTTTGGCCCATTCGAAGCTCATAATAACAGAGAGCAAAGAATTTTCTAGCTTTGTCACCTTGGGCAAGCATCTTAGCTACTCTTTAGCAAAGCTGAAGGGAATTCTTTTTTTTTTCTAAATAATTTTAGCTGTGCTGGGTCTTTGTTGCTGTGGGCAGGCTTCTCACTGCAGTGACTTCTCTTGTTACAGAGAATGGGCTTTGGGCACGCTCATTTCAGTACTTGCGGTGCATGGGCTAAGTTACCCTGCAGCATGTGGACTCTTCCCAGACCAGGGGTCGAACCCATGTCCCCTGCATTGGCAGGTGGATTCCTAACCACTGGACCATGAGGGAAGTCCGAGGGGAATTCTTGTCTTGAATGTCTGCACTTGATATTTGTGACCTATGTTGAAAGAACGTGGTAAAGTTCTATACAGAAATCTAAGTTATTCGGTCTGGACTATGATCTAGTTTATCGCTAAGGGCTAAAGATTAATCTTGGATACTTTTCCGGTCTTGGTTTTATCAGCAATTGAAAACCACTCTGGCCAGATCAAGTTTCCTTAAAACCGGTTTTGAGTCAAATGCCTCTTTCATCTCTTAGCATCAAAAAGCAACAGAAATCTGCAGTACAGTACTCTGGTCTGCTACCCTCCAGGTGATTTGTTCTCATCTTTTACTAATCCATCCACAGTGCATGCTGACCCCTGGGTGGGGCGGACAAGGCTGCAGTCATCCCATGCATGGACCACTTTCCCCCAGGACCGGTCCTTCCACTGAGGGGCCTGACGTGGGGGTTGTAGGGTCCTCTCACTCACGAACTCTTGTGCTCCCCCCCCCGCCAAGTCTAAGAGTTTCAGGCCGTGCAAAAGATTCTCAGAGACGCTGGAAACTTGATGATCCTGTTTGTCCACAAGCATGAACCCCAGTACATGCTAAACCCTTTCAGACTTTCTTCTTCCCTTTAATCCGCTCAGTTCCTCTGAGAATTCACCCAAACCAACCTGTTGGGCAGCTCCCCTCCCACACAGCCTGAAGCAGCCTGCACCTCCACCTCTGCACTCTGGTTTTATTATAAATAAATCAAATCTGCCTCTTGAATTGCATCAGTGAGCAGAGTCCCCACTGCCTTTTCTTGCAGCAGGACCCTTTTTGTAGCTGGGAAGGCCTTTCTAGGACCTTCCCTGGTGGCTTAGAGGGTAAAGCATTTGCCTGCAATGCAGGAGACCCAGGTTCTCCTTGGGTTGGGAAGATTCCCTGGAGAAGGAAATGGCAACCCACTCCAGTATTCTTGCCTGGAAAATCCCATGGACAGAGGAGCCTGGTAGGCTCCATGGGGCCTCAAAGAGTCGGACACGACTGAGCGACTTCACTTCACTTCAGGCCTTTCTAGAAGGAACTCAAGGTGAATGAATCTCTAAAAGCTCAGATATTGAATTAGGTTTGTTGTTTTTGTTCAATAACTAGGTCATATCCAACTCTTTGCAACCCCTTGGACTGCAGCACGCCAGGCCTCCCTGTCCTTCGCCATCTCCTGGAGTTCGCGCAGACTCATACCCACTGAGTTGGTGATGCCATTCAACCATCTCATCCTCTGTCGTCCCCTTCTCCTCCTGCCTTCAATCTTTCCTGGCATCAGAATCTTTTCCAATGAGTCGGCTCTTCGCATCAGGTGGTCAAAGTATTGGAACTTCACGTTCAGCATCAATTCTTCCAATGAATATTCAGAGTTGACTTCCTTTAGGATTGGTTTGATCTCCTTGCAGTCTGATTGACTTTCAGGAGTCTTCTCCAGCACCACAGGATAGGGAATCTCAAAATTCAGATGCTATCTCACTCTGATCCATATCTTTTTCATCTGCAAAGTCTCTGATGCTGGGAGGGATTGGGGGCAGGAGGAGAAGGGGACGACCGAGGATGAGATGGCTGGATGGCATCGCAGACTCGATGGACGTGAGTCTGAGTGAACTCCGGGAGATGGTGATGGACAGGGAGGCCTGGTGTGCTGTGATTCATGGGGTCGCAAAGCGTCGGACACGACTGAGCGACTGAACTGACTGACTGACCACCAGATACCTTACCGAAGCGTCTGATGGTCCAGGAACTCTTTAGTGAAGAAGATAAAGGAAAAAGTTTTAGCTATTTCAACTTCAAAAAAGTTCACTCTTAAGAGGTAGGTTTATGTTTCTGCAAAGTTTAAACACATCATTATAAGCATCCCAGTGCCAGCCATAGATGTATGATGAACTAGCCACTTACAAATGTTTCCTCCAACCATTGTGTATATGAAACCATACACACACATTTGAACTTTCCTTTTTATTTTGGTTTTAATCAAATTTGCAACTTGTTTCAAAATCCCAAATTCTTATCAGATTTTTAAGGAAAGTCTATATTTTAGAAAAGATTTGGACTTTATACAAAAAGAAATCAATTTAAACTGGTTAGTTATAGGGCATAATCTTTGATAGTGATTTTATAATAACAGAAATAGCAGAAATGTAACCACCCCTCCTACAAAAGTCATATATGAGTTTATACGTTAGAGCGAATAGTCACAGGTTGAATTCCCCTACTGGGCTCCTTTAGAACTTAAAAAAAAAAAAAAAAAAAAAAAAAGATTTTTCTATTTTAAACTTGAAAATCAATACTGAGGAGTCAAAGCAGAAACACAGTGACCTCAAGGGACAAGCCAGTAAAAAGTCACTATGCCTTCAAAGAGGGATTAATGTTTCTGAGGGACAAGTCCAGAGAGCACCCTGCTTAGATTGCTTCCTCCCTAAGCAATACAGGGAAAATTCACTAGTGAGGCTCATGTGAGTTACCAATTCACTTGACGGCTGTGACTTTGCCTACAAATGAGTTCATTGGCATCATGGTTTCCTCAGTTCTGGGTTCTTGAAGGGACTGAGCTCCTGAGCCTGCAGGGTTGAAGGCTGGATTCTTGACTCTGGTTAATTCACCCTGTAGCCCAGGCTTGGCTACTCCTGCTGCAGCTGTTTAGTTGCTAAGTCACATCTGACTCTTTGAGAACCCCTGGTCTGTAGCCTGCCTGGCTCCTCTGTCCATGAGCTTTCCCAGGCAAGGATGCCTGAGTGGGCTGCCATTTCCTTCTCCAGGGGATCTTCTCGACCTAGGAGTTGAACCTTCATCTCTTGCCCTGGCAGGTAGATTCTTTACCACTGAGTCACTTGGGAAGCGCTCCCAGGCTTGGCTACCAGCCGGCTTCTCCAAGATCCCGTTGTACAGCCTGGAGCAAGAAGGCCTGCTTCAGACAGACCCCAGACTTGCTCCAGTCATCTTCACAAAGAGGCCATTGGACCACAAGCCTATGATCCTATGCCCTCCCCCAAACTGGTGGTTAGAACGTTTGTGGCTTCAGCCCTTCACCTTGACTACCTTGGACTGTGCTATGGACTGAACTGTGTCCCCTGAAATCCATATGCAGAAGTCCTCACCCCCCCACCACGTGATGAGAGCTGAGCTAGGATATCTGGAAGGAGATTCATTGTAGATGAAGTCATGAGGGTGGGCCCCCTGATGGGATTCGTGCCCTTATAAAAAGAGACATCAGAGGGCTTGTGGTCTCTCCCCACCCTGTGAGGATGCAGGGAGAAGTCAGTAGTCCAGGAGCCTCTGTCCAGGATCTCACCAAGCCAGCACCCCAATCTAGGACTTCAGCCTCCAGGACAGTGAGAAATAAATTCTGCTAGTTAAGCCCCCTGTTTTCGAGTCATGGCAGTCTGAGGAGACTAGGACAGACTGTGATATCCTTAGGGCCTTAGTAAAAATCCTCCTGCCAATGCAGGAGACACAAGAGACCTGGGTTCAGTCGCTGGGTCGGGAAGATCCCTTGGAGAAGGAAATGGCAACCCACTCCAGTCTTCTTCCCTGGAAAGTTCCATGGGCAGAGGAGCCTGGCAGCTGTGTGTGTGTGTTAGTTGCTCAGTTGTGTCTGACTCTTTTTGCGACCCCGTGTAATCTGTCAGATTCTTCTGTCCATGGGATTCTCCAGGCAAGAATACTGGAGTGGGTTGCCATTCCCTCTCCAGAGGGTCTTCCCAATTCACACATCGAACCCAGGTTTCCACATTGCAGGCAGACGCATTACGGTTTGGAAATGGAAATCGCAGAATTGGACATGATTGCACACATACACATAGGGATGAGCTTTAGCTGGATGTGTGACCACAGTAAGACCCTCACCTACAGCCCCCACAAAAGAAAGGTCTTTTAACAGTGGCCTTCTCATAGACCACGGAGCCCTCTTCTTCTGCTCGGTTGGCCCCTTCCCAGCTCCCACCCACCGACCCCTTGCAGGCAGCCTTCCGGGGAGTCCACCACTTCTCCCCTCCCTGGTTCCCGCCTCTGGATGGTTGCCATTTCCAACTGGTCCTTCTGGTCCTATCTCTGAGACCACTGCCTGACTCAACCTAACCTTCCTCCCTGAGAACACTGCCCAGCTATCACCCTGGATCCCCAAAGGTCGGGCATGAGAGCTTCATTGACAAATCACCTGTAGCCCATTGACCCAGAGAAGATGAAAGGGAGACTCATTGCCCAAGGCAAAATGAGAAACAGGCTTCAAGAATGGAACAGAGAGAATATTAGAGGGAAGAGACACATGACAGAGGTGGGCAAGCCAGCTAGAAAACAGCTGTGGATGGGTGGTTCCCACCAGCCAGAGATTCCAGGGGCACTGCTGCAGAGAGCTTTCCAGGGTACCCGAATCTTGCAAGGCTGTTCTCTGAATTCTTTCTACACCTCTGTCCATGGTCAGAGCCTGCTCTTTTGACATCATCTTTTTTCTGTCTGTAGTTTCTTCCAGGTCATCAGGGCACCAGGGCTTGTGCCTGGTTCATTCTTCAATTTTGTCTAGAAAACAGTGGTTGGTCATTCCAGTTCTACTGAATTGAATGGCATTCATTTCTTTTTTAACGTTTTATTTTATATTGGAGTAGTTGATTAAACTGTTATGTTAATTTCGGATGTACAACAAAGTGACTCCATCAAACACATGTGCTTAATCGCTCAGTCGTGTCTGACTCTTTGCGACCCTTTGGACTGTAGCCCACCGGGCTCCTTTGTCCATGGGATTTTCCAGGCAAGAATACTGGAGTGTGTTGACACTTCCTTCCCCAGGGGATTTACCCCCAGGGATCAAACCCAAGTCTCCTGTGTCTGCTGCACTGAAGGCAGATTCCTCACCCACTGAGCCATCGGGGAATCATCAGACATATGCATGGGTCTATTCTTTGCAAATTCCTCTCCCGACTAGGTCATCACAGAGCGTTGAGCAGAGTTCCCTGCACTATGCACTAGCTCCTTGTTGGCCGTCCTGGTGGCTTGCAGGATCTGAGTTCCCCAACCTGGAATCCAACCCATGCTCTCGGCACTGGGAGCAAAGACTCCTAATCACAGGGCTGCTGGGGAACTCCCCCATCCTTTGACAATACAGCAGTGTGTACAGGTCTGTCCAAAACTCCATAACTACCCCCCCGACCTTTGAAAGAAATTCATTTCTAAGCCTCACACCCCAGTGGGACTCTTCCACTCTTCCCTTTAGACTCTCTCTCATCCCATTCTCCATATGACACTTGCCTCTAACCACCTCTGACTTCCGTTCCTCCTGGGAGGAGCTCAGAGAGGGAGATTCAATGCATTCTCACTTTTCTCAGCTTCATGAAATTAGTGGCCTAAATATACCACCCAAGGGTTTCCCTGTGAAGACACCCCTGGGCTCATCCTCTGTGCTCTAATTTTCCTTAAGGTCCATCTTGCAGGTAAGTGGTTCTCCACATGGGTTAAATTCCTAACATTTACGACTCAAAAGACATCATCACTTTTCGGGTCCCCAAATGATTAGGCAACCACATGTTCCCATTAGCCACTGTCGTCCAGGAAAGAGTCTTCCTAAGTAGGATTGAAAATCTGTGCTTTCATCAGGAGTCACTTGCTTTTTCTTTCCCCTGCTCATAATTGTTTACTGCACCCTGAATGTCTGCCAGAGGCCAAGTTGGGAGCCATTCCCCAGCACAGAAGGCTCATGGTTTACAAGCGTTTTCACCTTGCAGTTGAGATCTGATGCTATCAGGGCAGCTACGTCTCTGTCTCTGTGGTTTCCATGACAGTGTACAGAGCAGACAGAAGTGATACAGAAAACTCGCCCAACCAGATCCATGCAAATTCAGCCCTCAGGTGACCACACACAGCTCTCCTCCACCTGTATCTGCAAAATGTCCCAGGGCCTGGCTTGGAAACATGTAAATGTTCAAGGTGCATGCTTTCAGGACAGAATTACTCCACCCAGTGCCACATACATCTTCAAGGCTTTCTGTGATGTGATTCATATGATGTTTTTGTTGTTCAGTCACTCCGTTGTGACCAGCTCTTTGCAAACCCGTGGACGGCAGCCCGCCAGGCTCCTCAGACCACGGGACTCTCCAGGCAAGAATACTGGAGTGAGTTTCCAGTTCCTTCTCCAGGGGATCTTCCCGATTCAGGGATCGAGCCTGGGTCTCCCACATTGAAGGCAGATGGTTGATTGTCTTTTCATTACTGTGACATAACAATTGGGCTTCCCTGGTGGCTCAGCAGTAAGGAATCTACCTGCGATGCAGGAGACTCAGGTTCAAGCCCTTGGTTGGAAAGATCCCCTGGAGGAGGGAATGGCAACCCACTCCAGCATTCTTGCCTGAGAAATCCCATGGATGGGCTGCAGTCCATGGGGTCACAAAGAGCTGGTCACAACTGAGCGACTAATACACACACACACAATAATAAAAAGAAACCTGAACCTTATCCATAAAGCACAAGGATGAGGGACTAACTTCTTTAAGTGCTTGTATTAGATTCCAAACTGCCGCTGTAAATCACCTCAACCATAGTGACTGAAACAACACACATCAGTTATCTTACAGCTCTGTAGGTTAAGTCAGACCTCACTGGGCCAGAGACCAGGTGATGGCTTGGCTGAGTTCCTTTCTGGAGGCTCCAAGGGAGAGCATCTGTTTTCTTGTCTTTTTCAGCTCTTAGACACCACCCAGACTCTTCAGCTGACGGCCCCCTCCTCCATTTTCAAAGCCAGCGATGTTAACCTCTCTGGCTCTGCCTGACTCTCCTCTCCTGCCTTCTTCTCCCTTTTAGAAGGTCCCTGTGACTATCTTGGGCCACCAGGGATACACTCTCCATTTTAAAGTCTGTCGGGGAATTCCCCAGTGACCCAGGGGTTAAGAATCTGTCTTGCAGTCTCAAGGGATGGGGGTTCAATCCCTGGTCCAGGAACTAAGATCTTACACGCTGTGTAGCAACTGAGCTCAAGCCCATGTGCCTCGAAGAGAGAGCCTGCGTTCTGCGCGGCAAGATCCTGTGTGCCACAACTAGGACCTGACGTAGCCACTTAAATAAATATTCGAAAGAAAAAGAAAGTCAGGCAATTAGTAACTTTAAGTCCCCACCCCTTCCCCAACATAATACAACAGGATCACAGGACTTGGGGATAGTGGCACAGACATCTTGCAGGGGGGCATTATCCCATCGACCAGAGGTGACCTTCTATCTCAAGGATGTGGTACCATCACTGCCCAGCAGAGCTGAAGCCAGCTGGCGGGCGTGACGAGGAAGATCCTGGATCCTGACGCTAGTCACACACTCACTCACCGTGTGACCTTGGGCGAGCTACTGCTCTCCTTTCTCTGGGCTACTTTGGATTCTCAAGGTTATGAGTGTGAGTAGTTTATTTTAGGTGTGATTCCAGGAAGCCCTGTGAATGGGAGGGGGGTGGACATTGGCCAGGGAGGAAGGGTCAGAGGGGAAGGGCGGTGAGCAGGCTGCCCCCTGTGCTCAGTCTTGGCACGGGCCTGGGAAAGGCCGTGTGGCTCATCCCTTGATTCCCAGAGCTGCCACCTGGTGACAGTGGCTCCTTTCCCCCACCCCCCTGCTAATGCTCAGCCTTCTGTCCTGCCAGCACGCGGCCGAGCCTGCCCTCAGGGCAGGAGGATGCCTGTCATGGCTGAGAGAGACACAGGGAGCTGTCCTGGCTGGGCCGGTGGCTCTCATTCTCTGAGCCTCAGTTTCCTCCCCTGTAACTGGAAGACGGTAATGATGGTACTTACATTTAGTCGGAGCGAGGGTTAAATTGGGCAATGTTCTAAATTAACCAGCATGTGTCTGGCACCCCAGAACCCAACTTGTGCTCATTATTCTACTGACCTCCTGGATGTGTGGCCCAAGACAAAACACTGTGTCCTTTACCACTTGGACTCAGGTTTCCTGTGGAGAAAGCAGTAGCACCCCACTCCAGGACTCTTGCCTGGAAAATCCCATGGATGGAGGAGCCTGGTGGGCTGCAGTCCATGGGGTCACTGGGAGTCAGACACGACTGAGCGACTTCACTTTCACTTTTCACTTCCATGTGTTGGAGAAGGAAATGGCAACCCACTTCAGTGTTCTTGCCTGGAGAATCCCAGGGACGGGGGAGCCCGGTGGGCTGCCGTCTATGCGGTCTGCAGAGTCGGACACGACTGAAGTGACTCAGCAGCAGCAGCAGCAGCAGGTTTCCTCACCTGTGGCCTGAGGGACCTTCAGTTCAGTTCAGTTCAGTTCAGTTCAGTCATGTCCGACTCTTTGCAACCCCATGAATCACAGCATGCCAGGCCTCCCTGTCCATCACCAACTCCTGGAGTTTACTCAAACTCATGTTCATCGAGTTGGTGATGCCATCCAGCCATCTCATCCTCTGTCGTCCCCTTCTCCTCCTGCCCCCAATCCCTCCCAGCATCAGGGTCTTTTCCAATGAGTCAACTCTTTGCATGAGGTTAGAAGAGTTAGGATCAGCCGGGAAGCTAAGGCGATGAGAGGATAAAGCAGTGTTCCCATCATGTGGTTCTCCCTGGTCTGCAAGAGAGACACCAGCCAAACGGCCCCACCAGCAGCAGGAGATTGCGGCTGAACTCAGTGCTGAGAAACAGGGTACCAGCGTCATGAGGGCACTTGAGTCTTGACCATCAGGAAGCCTTCTATGGGTCAAGGTTGCCAGAGAGCTGGAGAGACACACGGAGAAGGAAGAAGAGCTAGGTGGACAGGGGTGACAACATGTGCAAAGGCCCTGGGGAAGGAGGGAGCCAGGAATTCAAGACACTACACCAAGAGCAGGTTGTGTGATGAGCAGAGATTAAAGAGCAGGTGCAGAGTGGGCAAGGCAGGGCGCCTCCAGGCCCTGAGGGTCAAGTTCAGTCTTTATCCCAGGAGAACTGGGAAGTCACCAATACCAGCTTCAAACTGTGGTGGGAAACGCCCATCTAATCATCTACCTATATAGCACACGGAGGGAGGTAACTCTGAGTGTGCTCTGGTTCATTCCGCGTTTCACCTGACATCACCAAGGCAAGAATCCTGATCATTTCTTATCTTCTCTGAAGCCCTGGGAACTGTCTGCTGTCAACCAACCAACTGTGTGAAAGATACAAGGAAGCAAAAAGCTGAGTCCCCTCATTTCTCATCCCCAGGTCACCATTTGATGGGCAGCAACTCACATGGGGACATTCACGTCATCCGGGGTTTGGGGAGACCTCAGGCTCCTGGACCATCCTCAGACATGTACCGTCTCACTCTGCTGCCTCACCTGGGCTATAACCTGCTGTGCCCTTGTCTTTGTCCCAGTTCAATTCAAGTCCACTGCCTTCCACTGTCTACTCCTGGAGGTCCTCCAAGAGCAACTGTGAGGACCTGCTAATCTGTATGTTTAACAAGCATCCAAGGAGATCCTTCGTGGGAAAGTTTAGCAGACACTGACCTGGAGCATGCCTCTATACCCACCTTTCCATGTTTGAGCTACACATCTTTTATAAAACTTCCATGATTCTGAACTTCATCTGAGAGCAATTAAATGGAGTCAGTGCCTCCACTTTGCCAAACTCCGAGGTTATATAGGGGCTACAGAAACAAAGAGAGTGTGCCCACGAGGGACCCTGGGCTTGCAGGGAGGGAGAGTAGGACAGAGGACCTTTGTGAGATGTGGGCAAGGGGTGATGGCGGGTGGGGGAGCACGGCACATGAACAAGGCTCTGGGCATCCTGAAGGGACTGCACCAGAGATCTGTCTGTCTTGGCTCCTCCCTGAAGTTGTTGTTCAGTTGCTCAGTCGTGTCCAACTCTTTGCGACTTCATGGACTGCAGCACACCAGGCTTCCTTGTCCTTCACCACCTCCCGGAGCTTGCTCAAACTCACGTCCATTGAGGCAGTGGTGCCATCCAACCATCTCGTCCTCTGTCACTCCCTTCTCCTCTGCCCTCAACATTTCCCAGCATCAGGATCTTTTTGTTCCTTTAGGGGAAAAAAAAAAAAAAACCACTGGTCATTCACCACCCCGGCTCCCCTCAGAACATGAGCTGGTTCCTGTGCCTAAGGTAGATGTTGGAGAAATTCGTGTTAAGAAGGCATTTGCCTGAGACAGTTAAAAATGAACCATGGGGACAGAATGTGTATATCTGCACATGAATTTTAAATGTTAGTTTTGAAGTAACTCTCTCAGGCTTCCTGAAACATAGATTCTGCAAGTTGTACGCAAAACAGATTAGCTTTAGATTCAAGCCATTGCTGGTAGGCGGTAAAAGAGTGATGAAAGAGAATAGTTAGAACAGGTTTGTCAGGTCATAAATACTTTACTCGCTAGGTTCAGCGGGCTGCGGGCAGACACTTGCCCTAATAAGTATTGATTACATTCTGGGATCAGGGCGCATAATTGATGGTTTGGAGACTGAGGAATCCTCTGCTCCACACGAGGCAGAAGTCATTCGGGTGCCAACATTAGAGGGTACGCTTATTTTATTTTTACAACTCACGGGTAAGCTGGGTTGCCATGGAAGTTAGAACCCAAAGTCCTGTGTTGATCAATTTGCCCCAAGGTGGACAGGCTGACTTAATGAGTCTCTATGACTGCACAGAGGTGGAATTTCAGAGCTGGAAGACTCCTAATGCAGTCTAGCTTTATCCTAAGACATCATTCTCTGACACCAACTTTCATCGTTCGTGAACACTCCCACTCTTCGGATGTTTATGTCTGTACAGGACAACAGAGACTCTGAATTCAGAATGACAGCTTTCAGTCCAGGGGTCTCTGCAGGTCTTTACTTCAGAAACCGTCTCATGGAGTCACTGCTGCGCCCACCTGAGTGGCCCAGCCTTCGAAAAGTGTTCCATTACCCACCCACTCCCACCCCCCTGGAAAGATGTTAACCCAGGAGACTTCGTGACTAGCCATGAAGTCATGGGCCCAGAGGAAAATATTTCATCTTCTGCTTCTCCTTTAGCTTTGGGTTTCGCAAGAGTACAGTTTTGCGGAAGAAACCCAGTACAGCGCCCACATGGCACCACGGTCATCTGAGCTTCCCCAGGCTGCCTGGCTTGTGGTTGGGGTGGGTGGTTCTCTGTGTGGCTGCCTTGACACGCACAGGGGATCAGATGGACTAAACCGGACCTCCCAGGTTGGGCCAGGTACCACATACCTGTGACTCCCAGGTTGCCTGGCACTTCTCTGGAGGACAGTACAGCTTCACCTCAACCTCCACATGTGACCGAGGCAGGCAGAGTTGGAGGTGTCAGTTTTCAAAATAAAGATCACTGCTTATGGCCTTTCCCTGGATGGAACTCAGGACAAGCCACCACACTCTGGAACCCAGTGCAAATGAGCGGGAGAGCGGCCATTTTGAAGACTCGTATAGAAATTTTCTAGTGCTCTCACAGGAAGCGAATAGAGCATTTGTCCCTTTTATGTAAACAACAACATCAACAATAAACACCATAAGATAACACTCCTTTGGCCTCTTAGGAGGAACAGCATGTGCCCAGGAGACCCAAGAAGCTCAGCACACAGCCCAGTGCAGGCTGCCTCCCCCAGCCTTGGCAATGGGTCTGGAGGACAGAGACAAAGGCCATCTCCCCATGGTGCTCTGTGTGTGCAGCTCAGCCTGGTGAACCATCAGAAACCAGGAGAGCCGTGGTCTCCTCCAGATGACCCCCGGGGCAGACACTCAGATGGCTCCAAGGAAGGAAAACCTGAATTAAGACACAATGCAGGTTAAACCCCTGGGTCAGAAAGATCCCCTGGAGGAGGGCACGGCAACCCACTCCAGGATTCTTGCCTGGAGAATCCCATGGACAGAGGAGCCTGGTGGGCAACAGTCCATGGGGTTGCAAAGAGTCGACTGAGGTGACTTAGCACACATGCACTCCTCCTGCTTGGAAGAGTGTAAAAGGGTTTCGGGTCTGTTGAGCTGAGGCAGGTTATCGAAGGTCCGCCCAGATGCCTGGAGACGCTTCACTGCCAGGAAGAGATCCTGATGAGCAGGTTTGGGGCAGGGGTAGTGTGATTGCTGACGGAGGAAACCTCAGCCCAGGGCCAGTTATTTCATCTGGGGGACCTAGAGCAAGTGAACATGTGGAGTCCTGGTTCCAATGCAGTAGGAGCTTCGAGGCAGTAATCCCTGGGAACACCAGGGCGGTGTGGGGCCTGCATTAATCTCCAATGGCTGATGTCACAAATGACCACAAACCAAGGGGTGGAAAATGTCAGACACTGGATGCCCTCAGAGCTCTGGGGGCCAGAAGTCACCTGAAATCAAAGTGTCAGTAGTGCGGTTGGTCTCGTTGGTCCACGCTTCTCTCCTGGCTCCTCGTGTTGGCTGGTCCTCAGCTTGGGACTGCATCACTCCAGGCTCCATCTCCATCCTCACGTGGCCTCCTTCTCTGTCTGTCTCTGCATCTCAGTTTCCCTCCCCTGTGTCTTATAAGGACCTCAGTCCTAAATCAAGGATGGTTTCATCACAAGATCTCTAACTTAGTCACCTCTGCAAAAACTCTGCTTCTATATAAAGTCATGGTCATGGGTCCTGGGGATGAGGACATGGATCTTTGGGGGACACTACTGGATGCACTCTTGGGCCCTTCGAAACATGAGGCCTGTGTGGCTGCAGGGATTGTCCGCCTGTGTGGCAGGTTCTGCCTCAGTACCTGGACCTCAGACCCATAGGGGGGTGGCCAGGGAGAGGTGCCCAGCCCAAGCCTTCAGTAGAACCAATCCCTGCTCACAGTCCCAGCCTGAGCCTCTCCTGGCAGCTGCCGACCGGCTGCCCTGGGGACAGGCTGTAGTTAACTGGATGGATCTCAGTGGGTCTGACTGGCCGGGCGGATGGATGCAGGGTCACTATCAACTTCCTTCCAGAAGCTGCTCATTCTCAGAACATTTTTCACTGGTCTGTTTTTCACTTGTGGGCCCCTCTGTTCATTAAGTAACTAAGCTGCCTTGGCCCCATGAGTCCCGGTCTTGAAAGGCCCCCAAAGGTCTGGAGAGAGGGCCCCTCTCCCATCTAGACCCGCCTTGCTCTCAGCTCCCTCTCCCACGCCCCTCACCCAGACCTGGCCACCTGGACTGAACCTGAACCGCGACTGACCTCATCTACCCTCCTCCCCCTGAGTCCTGGGGTAGCCTGGTCTGGTCTCCCCTGCTTCCAGGCGAAGAAGTGTCAAGCTTGCCCCAGACTCAGCACCACCCTCCTTCCTGAAGATTCTAGGGCTTCCCCTTGTAGCCACCCTGCCCCCAACCACCTGCCAGCTGGTGTATGTGGCTGTATTCCACAGACATCCCTGCAACTTGGCTGTCACCCAGGCTGACCCTCAGTGGTCTCAGCATGCCACCCCATACCGCTAAACATAGCATTGGCCAAAATGGTCATTCATTTGGCCTATAACATCTTATGAAAAACCTGACCGAACTTTTTGGCCAACCCAGTACTGCCATGCCGGTTGCCTGAAAGCCACTGGCCACAGCTCCCTATCCTCCTTGTTGAACCACTGCCCCCAGACCTCCTCAGGACACAACAAGGCCAAGGATCCAGGGAGCATCGTGCCTAGCAGAGGCTCCCAATCCACGCCCCCGCAGCAAAGACGTCCTCTGATTGGTCAGTGCCTGTGGTGGGCGGAATAATTGCCTCAAAATGGCCGCTTCCTAATCCCGAGAACCGTGACTATGCCACCCTCCATGGAGAGGATTCTGCACTAACATGGTGGCCCCATTTAGTCATAAACAGGAAGGGTGGCGTTAGAGAAGGAGGGGTGAGGACCAAAGCAGGCATCAGACTGATTGGAGGAAAGAGCCACGCGCCAAGGCACGTGGGTGTCCTCCAGGAGCCAGAAAGGGGGCAGAGTCCACAGAGAAGTCCAACAGAAGAGGCCAGCTTCTGGAGTCTGCGGAAGGAAGGCAGTTCTGGGCCAATCCCCTGGCCAGTCACCCATCTAGGACATGCGTCCACTCATGAAAGTGAGGCTGTTGGTGCAAGAAGTAGAGGGAGGTGCTTCAGCCCAGCCAGACCAATTGGAGGATATCTGATCTCTAAAGCCATTAGATAATAAGTTTGTGTTGTTTGAAGCCAGTAAGGTGGGACGATTTATTACAGAAGCACAAGACAATGAGTGCAACTCCAAAGCCATACCAGTTGTTCACTGCTTTAAACATCACCCCTGTGCTCATCCATTCGTTTCCAAACAGGCTTTCCCAGGAGCCCGTGTCTGGGAGACAGTAGTGGGCATTGACCAAAGACCAGCATGGTGGGGTGAGAGCCAAGGTGTGGAGTCAGGCACACCTGCGTTCACGTTCCTGTGCAAGCCACGTGACCCCTCCAAGGCTCGGTGCCTCATCTCCCCAGGGTGGTGGTAATACCGACCTGTGCTGTGTATTTCTGCAGTACCTCCCTCTACTTCTTGCACCAACAGCCTCACTTTCATGAGTGGACGCATGTCCTAGATGGGTGACCGGCCAGGGGATTGGCCCAGGACTGAGCCCCAAATGCAAGTAGGACAACAGAGTATCTTTCTCCAAAATCGACTCTTAAAGGGCAATTGGAGAAACTTTGCGATGGAATCCAAAGTTGCCTGCTTTTTCGCTGCATGTAAGAACTCTCGGCTCTGAAAGAGAAGAAAGTCGACAAGCGGCGGGAGCAGAAATAGGGGTGTGTGTTGACGGGAACTCAGTCCTTTCTGGCCCCCGGGCTCTAGGGCATTCCCTAGTTTCCGTGGTTCCTCCTCCGGTTCTCTGGTAGCATCCGTACCTGAACTTGACCTACTTTGTTTCTCATCATAGAGGGAGGCCTGACTAAGATACCAGCTCTGGAGTTGCTGCCAAGATGAAGCGAAATAAAAGCACAAAGTGTTTAGTGAGTTCCTGACATAATAAGGCCATAGTAAGAGGTGGCTGTTGTTACTACCCCAGATTTCCCTGCACCTGAGGGGGCTGGGACGTCAGCAGACTTCAGAGGGTGCTCAGCATCTGTTCTTCTTTCGCCTTCATGATACTGGGCTCTGGAGCCTGCCGGCATCAGCGATGCATTGGTGGCCCATCCTAACCTCAAGCCATCAGCAGAAACTTCCTGCCCACATGACTGCTCTCCCTTCCCACTCTGGCCCCCATCTTCAAGCAAGATGCACACTCTGGTTGATCCCAGCCACTTGGACCATGGAGATGGCCTCAGCCCAGCTGACGGGGTAGCAGCTGATGCTTCTATGACCAGCTAAGGGGCCTTAAGTCACCAGCAGCAGCTCCCCTCTGCCCTGAACCCACCATTGTGAGGACTGAATGAGTTACCAATACAGCAAGAGGCTCACATGGTCAGAAATCCACAGGACATGGGTATTTATTAACTAGGACGGTGAACAGGGAAGTCCCTGCCTGACATTCAGATGTTAGAAGAGCATCAGATTCAGTCGAGAGAATATGGCTGCCTGCTCCTTCTGTTCTTTTGTAAGCATCACAGTGCCTCAGCGGCATCTCGTAGGTTTACATAGAATTCCATTAGCAAAACTGACAATGAGACCTTGAGGTCCACTCCTTTTCAGTTTCCATGGGGAACTGAGAGCCAGCACCACACAGCATACAGAGTGTGGGTCCCACGTGCCTTCTGCACTTGGGGGTTTAGCTGTGTGTGTGCTCAGTCACGCAGTCGTGTCCAACTCTTTGAGACCTCCTGGAACTGTGGCCTGCCAGGCTCCTCTGTCCGTGGAATTTTTCAGGCAAGAATACAAGAGCAGGGTTGCTATTTCCTCCTCCAGGGGATCTTCCTGACCCAGGGATTGAACACGTGTCCCTTTCATCTCCTGCATTGGCAGGTGGGTTCTTTACCACTAGTGCAATCTGTTTGGCCAAAAAGCTTCTCAACAAAAGTCCCAGGTGTTTGGCAGCCCTGAGGGTCAGGGTGGCCGGCCCTCCTCCCCACACTAGGGAAATACATTGTCTGCCTTTCCTTCAAACAATGGCACTCTGCCTCAGGCCCCGTGGGGCTTCCCTGATGGCTAGCGGTAAAGAATCGGCCTGCACAGTAGGAGATGTGGGTTTGATCCCTGGGTTGGGAAGATCCCCTGGAGGAGGAAATGGAAACCCACTCCAGTATTTTTGCCTGGAGAATCCCATGGGCAGAGGAGCCTGGCAGGCTACAGTCCATGCGGTCACAAAAGAGTCAGACTGAGACTGAACAGCAACAATTAGGCTCCTTTAAAACCAGAGACAGACTGTCTCAGCCATGCGCTGGGCTGAGCATCCCTCAAAACAGGTGAGGCCCTGCCAGAGCCTTACAGGAGGGTGACTGCCCTGGCCACAGTGAGTCAGTGTAACTTGAACAGGAGATGCTTACATGAAATGGGCAGGAGTCACCTGAAGTCCCTCCGTGTAGGGAACTCTGAAAGTGAAGTCGCTCAGTTGTGTCTGACTCTTAGCAATCCCATGGACTGTAGCATACCAGGCTCCTCCGTCCATGGAATTCTCCAGGCAAGGGTACTGGAGTGGGTTGCCATTTCCTTCTCCAGAGGATCTTCCCAACCCAGGGATTGAATCCGGGTCTCTCACACTGCAGGCAGACGCTTTCCCGTCTGAGCCACCAGGGAAGCCAGGGAGCTCTGAGGTCAGTCAATAGTTACATAATTCCTCTAGGAATATGCTTCTCTCACTGCGTCCTCTTACAGGGTCCAATGGTGGCCCTCTAAAAGAGATGTCCACCTCTAAAAGAGATGTCTAAAAGAGATGTTCCCAGCTGTGACTGGGAACTTATTTGGAAAAAGGGTCTTTCGGATGTAATCACAGTTCTTGAGATGAGATCATCCTGATTAGGCTAGACCTTAAGTGCCATGGCAAGTGTCCTTATTAGGGAAGCAAAGGCGAGAAGACACACAGAGGAGACAGCCGGGTGAAGACGGAGGGAAAGACTAGAGCAATGCTCCTACTAGTCCAGGAATGCCGAGGGTGGCTGGTAGCCCCCAGGAGCTGGGAGAAGGCATGGAACAGATCCTTCCTCAGACCTTCCAGAAGGAACTAATGTTCACAATACCGTGATCTCAGACTTCTGGCCTCCGGAACTGTGGGAGGCAAGTTTCTATCGCTTTCAACTGCCCAGATTGTGGCCACTGGTTACAGCAGTCTCAGGATCCTAAAACACCTCGCCAAACAGTTACCGTGCACTGACCCCCAGCCCACCCTTTAATCTTTGCCTCATTTTGCAGCTGGGGTATAATTATACACACCTTCCAGGGACATTTAGACTTTAAATAAACTTGACGCTTACCTGATGCTGACCTTGCAGAGGCATTGCTCTTGCTGCCAAAAGATCAGGACGACTGCAGGCATATGCACTCTGTGAAACAGAGTCAGAAAGAGAAGGGGCCTGAAAAGACCCCCGAGAACCAAGCCCCCAAATCTAGAGGGAATCGTGCACGTGCAGGCTCATGGTCCAACTTTCCTGACAACCAGCTGCTCGTCATGCACTGTGGCTTCTCGAGGTGGTGGTCGGTGGGGGATGGTGGTATTGCTGCTGTTTAGTCGCTAAATTGTGTCCGACTCTTTGTGACCCCATGGACTGCAGCCCGCCAGGCTCCTCTGTCCATGGGATTTCTCAGGTAAGAATGCTGCAGTGGGTTGCCATTTTTCCTCCTCCAGGGGATCTTCCTGACCATGGGATGGAACTGTGTCTCCTGCAATGGCAGGTGGATTCTTTACCACCGAGGCACCAGGGAAGCTTGGGGATGGTATACAGGACTCATAATAGCCAGCTTTCAGTCAGTAAATCAGCTCTAGAATCTCGGTGGCCCAACACAGCAGAGGTTTCCATGTAGCTCATGTCACAGCTGGTACCAGCATGACTTTCTTGGAAAAGGTAACTCTACTCTCTCTCCAGCTGTTTGTGTCTTGGAATCAGAGCGGGGTAAGGTCGTGAAGAAGGGCCAGGCTCTCAGAATGACCCCCTTTTCCCTCAAGTCACTTTGGGGAGGATCTGTGGCAGGGCACCCCTCAATCCAAGCTTGGGAGCACACAGAGAGCACAGAGGTTCTGCCCTGTGGGGATGTGAGGAAGCAGGAGGGATCACTCAGTAAGGAGTAGGCACGAGCTGTGAGCTGCACCCTGGGACACTGCATCGCTCCTGCCATGCAGGTATCCACGGACCCATCAACTGTCTTAATATTCTGTGATTCATATGGATCCTCTTGGACATCAGGGAGGTCATGGCTACTGAAAGCTGTCCTGAAATGTGACAGATTGAACCCCACACTGCAGTTAGGCCTCAGGTACACCTGGGGTCACACTGCAACCAGTCAGTGTGGCTGTGCCCCTCCTGGCACCAGGTGCTGGCAGAGTACCAGAGATATTCATTTCATGGGGCAGATGGCTACATTTTCTGAAATGTAACAGGTGCCCTAGGTAAGTGGTGTGTGCATTACCTTTGAGAGGCACTGGTTTGGGGAGGCTTCACCCCATCTTTCTGAGCTGCCATAGTGGGGACCCTCCAGCAATTATGAGTTCTTTGATTTCACAGATATTCTGGAACATCTACCAAGTTCGAGGCCCCATCTCTGGGCTCTGCTGGACTGCCTCGGGGTAGGCACACAGGCTCTGCAGTCAGCCTGCCTGGATTCAATTCTCATTCTGCTTCATGGCTCTGGCCAGACACCCAGCATCTCCAGCCAGTTTCCACACCTGTGAGATGAGGGGGATGACACAAATGGTCCCTATCCTGTAATATTTATTGTGAGATGCAAATAGGACATCTGCCTAACGTGTTTAGTTCAGGACTTAGCCCTCCACTGGTGGCCACTGTTACTGTGATCATCCATCTATCCATCTGTCTGTCTGTCCGTCTGTCTATTGAAGGCAGGCAGCAGTGCCGGCAGGATGAACCTCATAGTCTTCCAGAGATAATTAAAGGAAATGACTCTGTAAAGTGCTTAATTCATTGTCTAGCATAAAACAAACATTCCATGAATGGTAGCAGTTAATATTATGCTAATCACCTTTTGAATGAGTGCTGGTAAAGGGCTTAATGTGTGATGATGTTCTCAGCTCTTACTCCAAACTAGTTTCAAGGTGTGCCACACTCTGGAATGTCCTTGGCTCCCTGGTGGTATTTGTTAAACCAGGAGCTGAGCCAAGCTGGTCATCCTTCCATTCCCCCAGCCAGGGCCAATCCAGGCAGGTTTCAATCTGCTTGCAATCTATTGGCACAAAAGTGATGGAGCAGTTTCTCTCACAGAGCAGCTCTTGTGGGTAGCCCTAGATATTTTGTGCCATCAAAGCCTGGTTATGTTATCTGATGGAGCTTATCAGTTGAGGATTTGTAGCTGCAGGTAGTTGGAATCTCAAGTGAAGGGTGATTTTTTTGCTTATAGAACTATAAGTCCTGTAGTTGGGTAGACCCAGAGTTGGTTATCTCAGCAGTTCAGTGACATCATCTAAGACCCAGATTCCTTGTATATTTCCCTTCTGACATCTTCAGTGTATGGGCTGGCTGTCCTCATGGTGTCAAGATGGCTGCAGCCATTCCAGGCACTGGATCTTTATTCACTGACGTTCAGAAGCAGCAAAGTAGAACTACCTGTGTTTAATTTTAACACATAAGATAAAATTCCCAAAGCCCATTGATTTACTCCTCTCCAAAAAGACTTTTCTACTAGTCTCATTGGTCAGAATCATGTCACATGACCCTTTCTAAGCAAATCATGGACCAGAAGAATTGATAAAGTTCACGGTTCAAAACAATCTCCCCTTAAACTGGGTGTAGGGTCACCTTCTCTGAGCACATAACCATGAGGCGGAAGATGTCTCCCAGGGAAAATTGAGGTCTGCCAGCAAGAAAGAGGACAGAGGCATGGATTTGTGTGGGTAACCCACAGTGTTGGTTGGCTTCAGAAGCCTTTACCTTAAATCAGACTCTTAAACCCTTCACCTCATCATCCTGACTACTCAAACAGATGCAGAAAAAGTAGAATTGACTTAAAGTGAATTTCAGAAAGAAGTGGTCATTTTCAAAACTTCTGCAGGAAATTCCAATTTTATAGGAGCAACCTGATTCCAAGACAGATCACCCATTTGTTTCTAGGTTCCTGGGGGTCCACACCAGGATTCACATTTTCCCAGGATTTCTAGCCAGTTGTGGTGTCTCCCGGGAAGAACTAGAGTGGAGGGGACTAGAGGGCTGAGATACCCAAGAGAAGTCAGTGCCAGGCAAGGGGGATTCTGAGACTGCCCAGGGCCAGCAACTAAGTCCCCAGGCTCTCCCATGTCCAAGTCCCTGACACGTGGGAATAGACCCTAAGGAAGCATGCATTGAAATGTCTGTTGGACACAGAGAATGGGGCCACTTAAGTGGAGTCAGCAGTCTTGGGGGCCACCTTGCTGATCCTTGATTCCAGAAGGTCTATGAAACAGGCAAGAGATTGGGGCAGGAAAGGAGAAACTGGAGGAGGCAGTGGTCATGAGCACAGTGCCCACCTGCCCCTTCTTCCCCCAGGGAATCACAGGAAGAGCTGGAGAAGGATACTGTGGGAAACTGAAGGTCTTCAAATTATGTGCATCAGAGCACAGAGTAATGGGTTCTTATTTCCAGCTTTACTTCAAGGCTCATGTGGCATGAAAAATGTGACCACAGTTGAATTGATGACTTTGGTAAGACTGAAGGATGTCTCACACTGGAGTCAAACACCTCACTTGATAGTTTAGCCCCAATTCACCATCTAGAATGTCAGTCCTCTGAGAACAAGAACCGTATAACAAGTCTCCCTGGTACCTAGAGTGGAGTGTCCTTCACACAATGGACATCACAGTTGTTGGTGGATGTTGTTTTTAACAGCATTTTTTACATGATGAATATGGCATACAGCACATTTCAAATTACATAGCAATGCAACATCTCATCTATGTAATAATGGATCCACACATATACTTGTGAAGTATACTGTGGCAGTTGTCAGTACTTATCATGATGACTTTTAAATTATACACTGAAATTACTTTGGCTTTTATGAGACATGGGCATTGAAGTTAATTGCACAGGGAGTTGGTGTTTCAGGAAATAAAAATAATCAGGAATGGTGAGAATTCTGATGAGTGGAATGATGAGAATTCTGCCAATGAGAGCTGTAAGGAGGTTTACGGTTCCTCAGAGTCACTTAATGGAAACTGCCACTAAAAGTTCGATGTCCGTAATCTCCCAGGGAGAGACGCTTTCCTTCTTGAAGTCTCCTTTGGTTGACTCTGTGTGGTGGAAGTTCTCTTATCAGTGGGAATGAAGAGGGAGTCAGCGATACCGGGCTTGCACAGAGCAGCAGGCACAAAACCAACCCTGGGAGCCAGGCTGGAGAGAAGGGGACCCCATCTAAGCAGAACATGCAAACTTTGCTGGTGTCTCAACTTGCCTTGCAGGTTGGACAGTGCTTTCTATTATCTCATTTTATCTTTAGAATCACCCTGAAGGCTGGGCAGGGCAGATATTCCCAGCCTTGTTGGGTAGTGGAGGCGGGGGTGGGGGCGAGGGGGATGGGGAAATCTAGTTTGAGAGGTTGGCTGACTCAGACCCCAGTGCCGGAACACCAACACCCCCTGCCCAGGGTCCATCCCCTGTGGTATATAAATGCCCCTCCTGGTGTAAAGCAGGGAGTCATTGCCCCCAACACAGTTTCCTGAAAGTAATACCAGAAAGTTCTGCAACGCGGTTTCCAGTTTCTTGAAAGTAATACTGGAAAGAAAGTTCTTTAAGGATGGAGAGCCTGGTACAAGAGGGATTGCGTTTATTCTAGACACCGGGCTGTGAAGTCTAAGATGGGAAGACAAGGCACTGAGCTTGGGGCCAGCCCTGTCACTGTGAGTTCTGGGGATTCTGGGGAGGGGGTGGGATGTGGTGGACCCCCACCCCATGACAGGAGGATACAGGTGGGTGATGCTGCAGGCGATGATACCAGCCTCCACTCTCTTCTCCCTGGATGCAAGGTCCCAGCTTCTTTCTGCTCCATAAGTGGCAGGCTGGGGAGCTTCTGAGGGCTCGGCCTCAGGGTCTCAGGGACCCTGGAACTCCAACTTGGGCTCCACCGTGGACAGCCAGTGATGTCAGAGAAGGGGATCTAATTCTCTTTCACCTCACTATCTTCATCTACAAATGCAGATACTGTTGATTAATTTATTTGATGCATGAATTGATCTCTTAGGGCTCTGTGGAGGAAAACAGATGAAGCAGAGAAAACACTCAGAATGGGGATGGCGCCCAGTACGTATTAAGCATTCGGTAGAGACTGACAGTGCCTTTCACCATGATCTATTGTTGTTTAGCTGCTCTGTTGTGCCTGGCTCTTTGTGACCCCTAGACTATAGCCCACCAGGCTCCTCTGTCCATGGGATTTTCCAAGCAAGAATACTGAGGTGGCTTGCCATTTTCTTCTCCAGGGGATCTTCCCAATCCAGGGATCAAACCTGTGTCTCTTGCATCTCTTTCATTGGCAGGCAGATTCCTCACCACTGAGTCACCTGGGAAGCCCCTTTACCATGATCACACAAGACTAACGGGAACAGAAACAGAGCTGTCCTTAACATAACTATGTGAGGACAATTTTCAGTAACGAATGCAAAAGGGACGCTTGCCTTCCCAAACCCATGCTATAGATGAGTTAAACAATGACTTGTTTTGGTTATTGCATTCATGCTTTGCTGTCAACACAATGAGAAGATCACAGCACAGAAGTTCAGATCATTCAAAGAAACACCACTGCATGTTCTGAAAACTTAGGTGTGGTTAAACCACACAGCTTTCATTCTCATTTTTCACTTCTCATCTTGGGGAAGAAGCAACACGACCGTTTCTCAGATACCCTCAGTTTGCACTTTCCTTTTAGCAGCCAGAGCTGCTCCATTCTGAAGTTCAGAAACCATGCAAAACAAATGTATAAAGGGCTCTAATGTTTTGTGCAAATTCCATTTTAAAAAGATTTCAACTGAGCCAGGAGAACCTGAAGGAGAAGGCTGTTTTCAAGATAAGACAGACATATGAAGACAGAAATGGCTTCTGTCAGGCCAAGGCCAAAGCGTGGCCATCTGATATGCACGAGGCCACAGAGGAGGAAAGAGCAGAGGTTAGCTGGACGGACTGAGAGCTGGGAAATCAAAGGGGATGAAGTTTTGCGGTGTCCTGACTTCTTTGGATCATTTCAGGCCTTTCATCTTCTGCTTTTTGCACACAATTTGTACTTCTTTACTACCATACAAATGTGACAAAATGTGACATCAAAACAGCCTATGCTGTTGGTGCAGAATCATCCCAAGAGCACAGGACCTGGAGACAAAAGTAGAGGCAGAAAAACGATGACTTGAGACACCCACTGTCTACCCCACATGCAAGCGAAGAACTGAAACTCTGGGGGAAAAGTCAAATCAAGGAAAACAAGGCAGTTGCTTTGGGCTAAAATTTGCCTTCTCAGGTGTTAGGGGCCAGTGTGCGTGTGCTTACTTCCCTGGAAAACATAAAATAAACAATGTCATCTAAGCACCAAGAGTCACCTGGCTCCCCAGAGATGTCTCTTAAATCAAGTTTGCACCAAAACAAAAGGCGGGGCGGGGAGGGGGGGTGGTTCAAAGTTTGCTTCTTTTGACTTTTAATATTTTTACTTCTAGAAGCACTTTTCAAGTTTCAGTATTTAGAAATGGCACGTGTAATTTGGTGTAATTTGGCTCCTAAACTTTACCTTCTATTGCAAAGTGAACGATAAACATCAAGCCTTGCTTAGGTACTTTACAAGCATGTCACATACACTATTATCATATTTCATCCTCCCAACAGTCATTATAAGCCCATTTAACAGACGGGGAAAAATTGAGGCCCAAAGGCTAGGAACTTCGACAAATCATGGGACCTTGAGCATGGGTCAGAATTTGAAACTGGATCTTTTAGGTTCCAAAACCAATGAGTTTTGTTGCTTAGTACCTGCCAATGGCCTCTATGAGCTATACTTAGAAACTGTCAGAAAGTCTACTGATGCTGGCCCAACCATTTTTTCTTTAGAAAGTGGACCTTTTCTCGCTGGTATGTACAGAGCGTGGGGGTCTCACTACACTGACGATTTAAGAGGACTCACATCTTGGAGTTTCTCTGATGGGTTCAAGGGTGATGGACTCAGCCTAGATACCAAGAGAGTACCCAAGACATTGAGCGGAGTGGTGACTAGTATGCTGTTATAATAGCACATAGATATTTCCAGTTTCACATAATCAGAGCGTATCTTTGAAGCAATTAAGAGTCACAACCTTTTTTAATAACGGAGAGGCTTGGGGCAGGCTAGGTGTTGAGGTCATTTTCTGAAAAGAATGTGTGAGGACCACTGACAGGTACACAGGCTCCTGCATCTGAGCCTCTAAATCCTCCACCCAGCGCAGAGCTAGACATATAAACCAAAAGAGCAGAGACGACTCATCCAGCCCTGGACCCCATTAGACAGCAGAGACCATCTTGTGATCCATCCCTCCACTCAGGCCTAGAAATAAACAGAGGCAACTTGAAAAACCATCCACAGACGATTTCCCCACACGTTTGATTGTATAAATAATTTATTTCTGTTCACAGCATCATATACGCATATAAAAGGAAACGGGAACCCAAAGAGCGGGATGATCAGGACAAAGAATTACAGCAGTAGGGATGGAAACGAACCAGGAGACACAGTCCCAACACCATGACAGAGAATCTGCGAAGAGAACTGTTGTGAAACAAAGCTGGCCTCCCTGTGTCTATCAGAAAACATTTGAAAAGCTCCTGTGGGGAGGCCAAGGTCCTCTACGTGGACCCCATTCGTTCTCCAAAGAGCAGGAGGCATAATAAATCACTGACAGCTACACTGGAGCGATCTCCCAGGTGACCACTCCAAGGTAATTTAGCCTGTGCTTCCTCCCCCATTGGTCAGAGACGAAATGGGCTATTATTAGGGCAAACACTACAGATATCAACTGAGACTCTTAACTATTGGTTGATACACCACAGAGCTTTACTGCACAATTACTAACAGTTGACCGCACCCTTAAGTACTGATAATGCAAAAAAAAAAAAAAAATCATTTTGCATCATTGGTAAAGCATGACAGGATCTGAACAGTGATCTTGGACCAAAATATTGTCAGCACGAGAAGGTTACAGTATTTGGCATCTGCAATGTCACAAAATAAATATATTATTCTCTCAATAGTGTGGAACTACCAAAATGTCAAAGTGCTTAAGAAATTGTTGCATGTGAAGAAAATAAAGAAAGATGGATTTTTTTTTCTTTTAATAATTCTATACAGGATCTTCAGATGATGGGACCAGCCCATTTAGAAATCAGTGACTACGCTGTCGATATGTAAACTGAAACCTTGCAGGCTTTTCAACGCTGCTCAGCTATATTTCCTCTACTGAGTTTCTACAAAAAGACCAGGTTGGAGGGGTACCAAATACACTGACAAAAGAGAAAAGGAAGATGGACTGCTAGGTTTCTTCTTTTAAAATACTTCATAGGGGAACTGGATCAAGCAGGAAGCCAGGACTGCTACCTCTGGTTCTTAAATTCACTTTGAGTGCAGGGATTTATTTATAGGCATGGATTTATAATTTGACTAACTCACATGCTCACGCATGACCATGCCCAATTTCTAAAGGCCTCTTTCACACAAGAAATTTATCATTATTCGTGGATGGGGGGAACATAATCCTACCTGTAAACATGGATTTAAAGAAGAAATCAAAATCATACAGTAAGTATAAGTTTCCCTTTTGATACTGTGTTTGGGGGTGAATGACAGCTTCTGCAAACCAAGACTCAGCCCTGATTATAAAGGATTTTTTAAATTACATTATTAAAAATAGGTATTTCTTCTTCTTTCACTTTATTTCCAAAGCCTCTTTCAAGTAAACTGTGAGGAGCCTGAGGACAGGTGACGATTACGTCACATGCTTTCTTTCATCCCAAGCGCTCACTGTGTCTGCATTTGCTCTGCAACCAGTTTCCACAAGCAGGAATCAGGAAGGACCTCCTTGTGCTTTTCCCTCGCCTTGAAATCCATGCAATGAGGTCGGCTTTTGCAACAAGGTGGGCTTTTGTCTGTTGGTGCGTAACATCAAATACTCTAATGAGACATTTGCAATGAAAATACTTAAACCAGATAGGCCACAATGAACCAAATTAGAAATTTGAACATGTCGCCACTTGCAGCGTAAAGGGATCTAAAAAGGCAAAGTCTTTTTTTCCCCTAAATTGAGTATTTCTATGGGGAGTATTCATTCGTAGCATATTTTTTTTAAGGAAAAAAAACATGTCTGAAAACCATAACCCATCATCAAGCGGTTAGGATTACAAGACACATCCCTTGCCAAAACCCGCTTGTCATTCAGCACACATCTGCAGCTGGTGTGCTCACACAAACCAATCAGCAGGCTAAAAAAAAAAAAATTTAAGATTCCACACATATGGGTCTAGAAATGTATGCCGATTACACAGCACTGTATCTACACACACCCCATCCAGCACTGACATCAGGAGCCTTACCCTTTAAACACCTTTAACTATTCTGCAAAGAGTAAATGCATCATTTGCCACCACCTCCAACAGTTTCTTGTTTGTAATTTTTTTATTGGTCTCTTTGTGTGATAATGACCTACACATGGACAGGGTCCAAACCATCTGGAAGATGTCTGATTCCAGGCTGAAAAGCAGTTCTCAACAAAACTGGTCTTCTGAAGCTACCACAAAGCACCAGGAAAGGGGCGTTCTTCGCGGCCATCCCCCAGCCCAGGCCAGCGCAGCGCCCCGCGCCTTCCAGCTGCGGTACTGTTCCACGCAGTCCTCTGATGGCCCAAACCACCACCTCGTTTGGGCCCAGAGCAGGGCAAATGGATTTTCACAGGGTCCTGCCCTGTGACATAAAATTATCCAGCTTTCATAGCCCAAGGAGAGGCTGTTCCCCCAGCACCTCCCACTGCCACCTTGCCCCCAGTTGGGAACTCCCGGGGTTCTGGGAGCCGCATACCTCAGGTAGCTCACAGGTGCGATCCCCAGTGAGGGCGGGGGAGCCTGAACTTCTGGCCCTGCTGGAGTAGGAGGAAATTGCTTTTGTCTCGGATATCTGAGCCTTCCAACCTGGGCCAGCAGGGCGGACGGTGGGACCTGCACGTCCACTCCCCAGCCGGGTCCCCCACCCCCTGAGTAGCTCCGGCTTTCAGACAAAAGGACCCCTGAGCTGCGGGTGGGGGGGCAGGTCGAGCGCAGGCTGGCCAGCTTGCCTACATACCCAGGTTAAGTCACCAGTCCTGCATGTGGGTGCAGAGACTCCGCTTTAAAAATTCGAAGCGTCGCTTTGGTTCGCTGTCTTTGTTCGCGGGCGCGCGGGCCACACAGCCTTTCATTCATTCATTCCGGACTCGCTCGCTCCCCGCGCCTAGCTCCGTAACGTCGCCGCCCGGAGCATTACCGCTTCTTCTTCTGCTTGAGGGACTTCCTGCGTTTCAGGATCATCTCGTACAGCTTGTCCATGCCCTCGGTGAGACCCTCGCCGATGATGGCGCACGCCGGCTGGACGTGGTAGGTGGTGGCCGGGATGAGCTCGTGCAGCGCCAGCTGCTTCTCGATCTCCGCCACGGGCAGCGACTTGGGCAGGTCCTGCTTGTTGGCGATGACCAGCAGCGGCGTGCCCTGGTTCTCGGCGAACTTGGTCACTTTGTGCAGCTCTGTCTTGGCCTCCTCCAGCCGGTCCACGTCCACCGAGTCCACCACGTAGATGATGCCGTCCGTGCAGCGGCTGTAGGACTTCCACAGCGGCCGAAGCTTCTCCTGGCCGCCCACGTCCCAGAAGTGGCAGCTGATGCCCTTGGCCGTGCCGTTGCTCAGCTTGATCTTCTCCGTGTTGAAGCCGATGGTGGGCACGGTGTTCACGAACTCGTTGAACTTGAGCCGGTAGAGCACCGTGGTCTTGCCGGCCGAGTCCAAGCCCAGCATGACGATGTGCAGCGACTGGAAGGCCGAGATGTTGGAGGAGATGTTGCCCATGGCTCCTCGCTGCGGCGCCGGCCACTGCGGCTGCGGCGGGAGGTCGCCGCCCCCCGCCCTCCCGAGCAGTTACGGGCCCGACGCGGGCGGGCGCACCTGGGCCCCGCCTGCCGCCCTCAGCCGCCGGCACCGGCCTGGGCTTGGAGTACCCGGGGCGCACGGCTCGGCGCGCTCAGACACCGCGGCCCCCGCGCCCGCGCCGGCCGGGCATCGCGTCTCTCTCGATGGGCTTTGTCTCCCGCGAAGTCTCCTCCGCTGCGGCGCCGCGGGCTGCTCGCGCCCGTCGCCCTCCCCCGCCGGCCCCGGCTCTCTCTCTGCTGCTTCCTCGGGCCGCGCCCCCGCGCTCCAGCCGCTGCCCTGGCTCTCCGCGGCTGCGGGTTCCGGGCTCCGAGCGCCGAGGGCTCGCCTCTGCCTGGGCGGCGCCGCCGCGGGGCCAATCCCACTCCCAGGGCGAGTCTCGGAGGCGCAGGCGGGACGTGGGCTTCCCCGGGCTTCGCTGCCTGCGCGGTCGCCTGGCTGTCCCCGCAGTCCCCGCGCCGCCACCGCCGCCGCCGGCAGCCTGCTGCGGCAGGAGGGCGCCCGGCCCCGCCCCTAGGAGGCCCCGCCCCTCATCCCGCCCCTATGGCCCCGCCCCTTCGTGGTGCCCTCGTACCGACGGCCCCGCCCCTCGCCCGCCCCGCCCCCCGCGCCCCGCCCCAGGTCGGGCGTGGACCTCCCAGCCCGGCGGGCCGCTTTCGCGCCTTTCAGTGCTTTCGAAATCGCCCTGGTCGTCTCCTCCCGCGCCGCACCCAGATAATGGGTTCCCGAGCTGCCGGCTCTTCCCGCCTCGGCCCTCTGACGCATCCTGTAAAAATAGCTCCCGGAACTCCACGCCCAGCCAGCCCCAGGCCGGACCGACTGCCCGGCGGGACTGCAGCGTGGGAGGCGCAGCCGGCCTCCAGGAGCGAGGGCCGGGGATCCAGAGTCCAGGGCAAGGCGGGCCGGGGCAGCCCTGCCCGAGAGACTGGGGACCATCCAAGGTGGAAGTGGGGTGAGAGTGCCCCCTCTGGGGAGAGAGGGCTGTGGATCAGGACCCCGACCCCCAGACTCCCCCACCCAGTAGAGGGGAAAGGAGGGCGTGGGCCGCAGGGAGCCAGCCCGGGCACGTGGCCTTTGCGGTGCCCAGGACACTGACCCTCCCTGGTACCCTGGCTCACTTCCCTGCCAGAACTCCGGGGGGGGGGGGGGGGCAGTCTGCACGGGATCCACGCTGCCCTGGGGCCCAGACCTGCGCCCACATCGCCCCGGAGGCCTGGCTTCACGACGACTCACCCGCCCCAGACAGCTCCTTTGCTACCTTGTTTTTCTTCCCAGCGCCTGCGCGGACATCCCAGGTCAAGTGTGAGCATCTCAGGAGAGCACCCGCTACCACCCATGGTACTTAGAGAACTGAGAACCACCTGCCCACAGGTGAACCAATCCTCCAGCGACTGGTGCTCCAGGAGCATTTAGGCCTGAAACAAAAATGTGTCAGCAGCTCGGAGTAGGTTACACCGTAGGTCACAGGCACCAGTGCCCAGCCCCTGGCTGGCTTCTCCCATCACTCCGATTCAGTGCTCTCATTCTAGTTGGTAAGCACATAACCAAGGCTTATCCTCTGAAGCTACAGAGGAAACTGAGTGGAGGAGGAGAAGCAGAGGCAGTATGGACAAGGGCTTCTTCCCAATGCCCGCTTATGAGGCAGGAAGAGGGAAATGGGGTCTGGCGGATGGAAATGAGTCTGATAACCATTGATGGGTGAAAGCCAAATTATTGTAGAAAAGCTTTCCTTTACCACCTTCCTTTCACAAGCTGTGATAAAATCGGTGATTTTGTTTGTACTGAACCATATGAGAAGACTTCGTGTTGATGGCAGGACCAACCGTCCCTCCTGGGGACTCCTCTGGTGGCAGCAACCACTCAGACCGGGTCCAGGGCTGGAGAAGTCCTAGTGAATCATTCTGTCCAACGTGCCAGCCGAGGAAGCCAAGGCTCAGGCACTTGACTTGGCCAGGGTGGAACCTACCTGCAGACGGCCTTCTTGGATTCATGCCAGGAGCTGAGGGCTTGCTGCTCTCTCCTACTCCCCACCTTTCCCACACACTAAGTTAACAGGGAGTGAAGTTGTAAGGAACCTGAAGTCAGTTGTGAAAGACAGAAATTCCACTCAAATTGCCAATATCCGTTGGATCATAGAAAAAGCAAGAGAATTCCAGAAAAACATCTACTTCTGCTTCATTGACTACAAAGCCTTTGACTCTGTGGATCACAACAAACTGGAAAATTCTTAAAGGCATGCGAATACCAGACCACCTGACCTGTTTCCTGAGAAACCTGTATGCAGGACAAGAAGCAACAGTTAGAATGAGACATGGAACAACATACTGGTTCAAAATTGGGAAAGGAGTACGTGAAGGTTGTATATTGTCACCCTGCTTATTTAAGTCTTATGCAGAGTACATCATGTGGAATGCCAGACTGGATGAAGCACAAGCTGGAATCAAGATTGCCAGGAGAAATATAAATAATCTCAGATATGCAGATGACACCACCCTTATGGCAGAAAGCGAACAGGAACTAATGAGTCTCTTGATGAAAGTGAAAGAGGAGAGTGAAGAATCTGGCTTAAAACTCAACATTCAAAAAACAAAGATCATGGCATCCAGTCCCACCACTTCATGGCAAGTAGATGGGGAAACAATGGAAACAGTGGTGGATTTTATTTTCTTGGGCTCCAAAATCACTGCAGCCATGAAATTAAAAGACGTTTGCTCCTTGAAAGAAAATCTATGGCAAATCTAGATGGTGCATTAAAAAACAGAGATATTACTTTGCCTACAAAGGTCCATCTAGTCAAAGCTATGGTTTTTCCAACCGTCATATATGGATGTGAGAGAGGGACCATAAAGAAGGCTGAGCACTGAAGAATTTTATGCTTTCAAACTGTTGTGCTGGAGAGGACTCTTGAGATTCCCTTGGACTGCAAGGAGATCAAACCAGTCAATCTTAAAGGAAATCAACCCTGAATATTCATTGGAAGGACTGATGCTGAAACTGAAGCTCCAGTCTTTGGCCACTTGATGCAAAGAGCTGACTCACTGGAAAAGACCCTGATGCTGGAAAAGATTGAGGGCAGGAGAAAAAGGGTACAACAGAGGATGAGATTGTTGGATAGCATCACTGATTCAATGGACATGAGTTTGAGCAAACTCTGGCAGATGGTGAAGGACAGGGAAGCCTGGTGTGATGCAGTCCATGGGACTGCAAAGAGTCGAACACGACTGAGTGACTGAATAATGGATTCACTGATACAATAGAAAAGTTCATGATTACAATGCTGTTCAGGCATGTCTGGAAGCCATGGATCTCAGAAGTCCTTAGATCAGCCTCTCTGTCTCTTGTTTTCCTCTGCATTGATCCATTTTTCCTGCTGGCAAGTCTGGGCTCACATCCTTGGTGTAGATCCTAGAAAGAAAAAGGTGGATCTCTTTCCCAGTATCTGGGACTAAAGCCTGGAGGACATATCCCTCTGGCCTGTCTGGCCCAGCAATGTATCAGGTACTACTGTCCAGAGGATGGAGCATGCCGATGGATGGGGCCCAGAGGCTAAACCTGGGGAGGGGTGGTTCCCAAAGAAGAATCACCCTTCTATCTGCTCCCCAAAGGGCTAATAAGAGTGAGTAAGCAAAAATAACAGATGTCAGTGTGATTTATAATGATTTCATTTCAGTTATTGGGAACCCTGGGAAGACAGGATTTTGTTTTCCAAGTGATTTTCCTGGCTCTCTTCAAAGCCTAATTCCTAGATAGCCACCTTCTCAAGAGACTGACTTCTCTCTCCTTCCTCTTTGCTACAGACAGGGCCTAGGTTGGGTGCCAGCCCGAGACCGGACTTAGATTAGTAGCCTGGGACCTGGGCCTCTTGGATAAAGACAGATCAGACTAGAACCTTCTCTATCTGGCTCTCACAAATGATCTTCCTGTAGACTCCTTTTTCTTATTTGCATCTCTCCCTGTCATGTCTAGCATTTATTTTAAGGATAGTAGGAGGGCAGTATTTGAATAAAACATCCGGTGTGTTTTCTTGGTTTTGTGCTAATTACAGCTAGTGTGATTTTGACTGCAGCCCCCATACTTTGCACCTCCCATTGTGGGGTTTAGTAATAAAGGGCTGTCTGTTGTCCAGTAGAAAAAGTAGATTAATAGACATTAATAGAGCCTTCCAGAACAGGCCATTAAACAGCAACGCACCATAATTGAATAGCAACCGTACTACAGTCTAATTTCACTCACCAGGTGATAAGTTGAATTTACAGTGGATACTTTAACTTCTAACACATAAAAATGCCATTTAGCTGAGTCAACTTTCCTTCCAATACAAATTTCAATGGAAAAACCTTGGAATTATGAGACGGAAAGTAACCTTTACCACGATGTCAGAAATGCAAGGCCCACTTTGAATATAGTGACACGGCTATGGTCTGGGCTGTGTGGACAGATTGAGTGGGTGCTAGACATGTCCCACCACGTTCCAGCCACATGGTGATACCTAGGTCACCATTTCTTGAGCTCCCCATTTCTAAAATCTACCTAACACGTGGTGGTTGTGAATGTGAAATGAAGTAATACATGTCAAGTGTTTGGCACGGTACTTGGCACACCATGTGGGTTTCCCCTGTGACTCAAAGGTAAAGAATCCACCTGCAATGCAGGAGACATGCATTCAGTTCCTGGGTCAGGAAGATCTCCTAGAGAAGAAAATGGCAGTAGCCGTTGTGTTAGTTGCTTAGTAGCAGTGTTATGCCGATGGATCGGGCCCAGAGGCTAAACCTGTAGTAGTGTTAAGTATTAAGTAGTAGTGTTAGTCTGACTGTTTGTGATCCCTAGGACTGTAGCCCGCCAGGCTTCTCTGTCCATGGAATTCTCCAGGCAAGAATCCTGAAATGAGAAGCCATTCCCTTCTCCAAGGGGATCTTCCCAACCCAGGGATTGAACCTGGGTCTCCCACATCACAGGCAGATTCTTTCCTGTCTGAGTCACCAGGAAAGCCCAAAGGAAATGGCAAACACTCCAGTATTTTTGCCTGGGAACATCCCATGGACAGAGGAGCCTGGTAGGCTATAGGCCGAGGGGTTGCAAAAGAGTCGGACATGACTTAGCGACTAAGCATGCACACGCCGGCACACAGTGAGTAAGTAAGCTTTAAAAAGGCTACCTGTGATACCGGCAAAAGAAGAGGAAAGAAAGAAAACCAGTTTTATAACGGGCATAGCTGTTGGAATCTCAGTGGTTGCCAAAATACTGGCTGCAGTGTGTCACGCTCTCCATTTTAATTAATCACAGAATGATGTGCACTTGTGATCTTGCCTGAGATGAGTTTCACATCCAGCAGCAGCAACATTTCCTTTTCATTTTCATCTGCATCACAATGCTTCTACATCCAGAAAAGGACTCAGTTCCAGTAAACAGAATGCAATCACTTTGCAGTGATTCTGAAATTAAAAACTATTCTCTCTTTTTTCTTCTTGAAGGGCTTAGAAATCAAGTGTGCCACCAATTAAAACAATTTTTGAGTCTATCCAGTGAAAAGAGCGATATATTTCATCATTATTATTTTTGGCTTAGGAAAGTTCATGACATAAGATTCAAAGGTAAGCATCCCATCCACAGTTGAGTGTGGCTACTGTAGCTCAGATGGTAGAAGAATCCACCCGCAATGCAGGAGACCTGGGTTGGATCCCTGGGTTAGGAAGATCCCCTGGAGAAGGGAATGGCAACCCACTCCAGCATTCTTGCCTGGAGAATTCCTTGGACAGAGGAGCCTGACGGTCTACAGTCCATGGTACTGCAAAGAGTCGGATATAACTGTGTGACTCACACTTCCACACTTTCACAGGGATAAATATCAGAACAGGATGTGTGTGTCCACAAGCATAGAATGTGTGTGATTATTTGCCTTTTCTGATTAGATCCTTGGGTTCAGGTTCATGGCCTCCTGTTCTTAACTATCATAATACAGGAGTGCCCTCTACTGAGCTTCTTGTATAAGAGATGGATGCCTCCAGAGGCTGATTTGCCTCTTGCCTCGTGCCTAGCAAATGTTCCATCCATATGTATTGAATAAATGAATGGATACTTGAACCTGATTCTCTGGGGCTGTGTGACTAGATCTCTTAAAGCCCCGTGTGTTAAACTGAGAAAGTGCTTCTCTTTGAGGCTCAGAGCTTAGAGGTGTTGATTCTCAGATGCAGATTTGGGTCTTGTCTCTAGAGCAGAGTAGGAGGGGTTATTATTGACCAAGACTGGGGACCAGGAGCCTGGCAGAGTCTGCAGGGATGTCACCAGGAAAGCTGTTCAAAGAATCACAAATTAATGGAAGAGAGAGATCAGCATGCAGGAAATCCAGCTGAGATAAGAGATTGGAAGAAATCAATTTTTGCATTTAATTCAGAGGGCAGGCAGCCATAAAGGGAGAGGGGACCAGAAGTTGAAAATAAAGGAGGCCAGTTGGGCAGAGAAAGAACAAGCCTTGAAGCAGCCAAAGCCAGGTGGTCCAGGATGGAGGTTCTTTGGTGGGAGTGTTTCCTTAGTGGAGGTCCCTGCTAAGGGATCACACCCTCAGAGTCCTGGAGTGGGTCGGACCCAGAGAGGCTCATCTTTGGAGGAGTGCCTGCATCAGGGGACACATGGAAGGGACTAAGACACATTGGTTCTCAGGGGGTTTTGCGGGAAGGGCAGTAGATTTTGGTGGAGTTAAATATGAGTCTGTGATGCTTGCAGACTTTTGTTTCATGCAAGAGGTCAGATGCCTGGAAATAAAAAGGATCTAGACTTCCCTCGTGGCTCAGACGGTAAAGTGTCTGTCTACAATGTGTGAGACCTGGGTTCGATCCCTGGGTCAGGAAGAATCCCTGGAGAAGGAAATGGCAAGCCACTCCAGTACTCTTGCCTAGAAAATCCCACGGACGGAGGAGCCTGGTGTCCATGGGGTCGCAAAGAGTCAGACATGACTGAGCGACTTCACTTCACTCACTCTTCATTTAGGGCTTCTCAGGTGGTTCAGTGGTAAAAGAATCTTCCTGCCAATGCGGGAGATACAGGAGTCTTGGGTCGGGGAGATCCTCTGGAGGAGGAAATGCCAACCCGCTCCAACACTCTTGCCTGGAGAATCCCATGAGAAGCCTGGAGGGCTACAGTCCAGTGGGTCACAAAGAGTGGGACACGACTGAGCACGTGCTCTTCATTTATCCCCACCCTCCTACTTTCCCCTTCGGTAACCGTAAGTCTGTTTTCTATGTCTGTGAGCCTGTTTCTGTTTCATAAGCAAATTCATTGTATTATTTTTTAGATTCTACATATAAGTGATATCATATTTTTCTTTGTCTGGCTTCCTTCAGACAAAGGAAGTACATATATATGTACATATATTTTAAACTGAATCACTTTGCTGTACACCTGAAACTAATGCAACATTGTAAATTAATTATATTTCAGTTAAAAAGGAAAGGATCTCTCCATTCAAGTTCATGGTTTTCATGCTGCTGCTGCTGCTAAGTCGCTTGAGTCATGCCTGACTCTGTGTGACCCCATAGACGGCAGCCCACCAGGCTCCCCCATCCCTAGGATTCTCCAGGCAAGAACACTGGAGTGGGTTGCCATTTCTTTCTCCAATGCATGAAAGCGAAAAGTGAAAGTGAAGTCGTTCAGTCATGTCCGACTCTTAGCGACCCCATGGGCTGCAGCCCACCAGGCTCCTCGGTCCATGGGATTTTCCAGGCAAGAGTACTGGAGTGGGGTGCCATTGCCTCTCTGATGGTTTTCATGAGAAACAAACAAACCAAAATTCCAGGTTAGGTTGCCTCATTTCTGATTTCTGTGAAGCAAGACGGCTGAAATAATTCAGGTTCTCACTTTCCCAACAGTCACAACTATGAACATTTAGTGGTTGTTTCTGTTTGGGGCAAAAAAAAAAAAAAAATAGCTAAAAGTTTTGTTTGTCTTTTCTCCCATTCCTGTCTTCATTATCAATAGTCAGTCTCTATTATATGACTGAAATAGGTATGAAAATTTAGAAGTCATTATCTTTCCTGTCAATATTATTTTCAGATAAGATTCTTCTATAAGATCATTTTCAATCTTTCCTTAAATTTCATCTCTCAAGTGAACTTTAATCAAGGACATCAAGACCAGACACATTGCAACTAGATCTTAGGGGTGCTAAAATGACAGAAAATCCTCACGTTAGTGCCACTCTTTTCAGCTGAAGGGGAGGAAAAAGCTTGGTATGCAAAAGTTATTTCTGAGTTCTTTAATAATTCAATCACCATAATTAAATTTTGACTCTCATAGCCACAGTGATGAAAGAGGAGGGGGGACAAAACCAGGTAACAATGACTCCCAGTGATTAGAGTTCTACCCCATGAACCGAATAGTGTTTGATGGAAACTTGGATTCCTTCGCATTGCCTCCGTCTTTCTCCCCAGGTGAATGGAGATGCCTATTATTTTCATTTAATTAAAACCTAGTTGGCTGGACCCAAGAGAGAAGGGAACAATCGTGCTTTTGTGCCTTCATCAAGCCCTGGCGGCTCTTAGCCGCGGTGGAGGAGGGCGGGGTGGTGCCCGCTCTGGCTTTCTCTATGGTGCGGTCACTAGGAGGTCTCTTCCCTTCCAGCATGACAGCTGGCTCCATGTGGCTCCGTCCTCTCTGTGAAAATAGCTCAAGCATTGTAACAGAGTTCTTTGGCTCCTGCTGCGTCTGTTAGAGACATAACCACTCAAGATGATTATTTCTCCTTATGAACTACACTGGGCTTATGTAACCTGAAGCTCTGCTCCATCAATCATAGAAAATCCCTTTCACTTTCTTGCTCCTGCCCTCTGCTATGTCCTAAATCCACTCTCCTAAGGGCACTGGTGATCACAGGAAACACCCAAGGCCTTTGTGTTTCCTGCTTACCTGGCCTTTCACCAGATCCTGCTGATCGCACCATCCTTCTTAAAGCATTTCTCTAAGAAAACCACTCTTTTCATACTGTTCATGGGGTTCTCGAGGCAAGAATACTGAAGTGGTTTGCCATTCAGAAACCTGTATACAGGTCAGGACGCAACAGTTAGAACTGGACATGGAACAACAGACTGGTTCCAAATAGGAAAAGGAGTCCGTCAAGGCTGTATATTGTATATTGCTTATTTAACTTATATGCAGAATACATCGTGAGAAACACTGGGCTGGAGGAAGCACAAGCTGGAATCAAGGTTGCCGGGAGAAATATCAATAACCTCAGATATGCAGATGACACCACCCTTATGGCAGAAAGTGAAGAACTAAAGAGCCTTTTGATGAAAGTGAAAGAGGAGAGTGAAAAAGTTGGCTTAAAGCTCAACATTCAGAAAATGAAGATCATGGCATCCGGTCCCATCACTTCATGGCAAACAGATGGGGAAAGAGTGGAAACAGTGGCTGACTTTATTTTTTTGGGCTCCAAAATCACTGCAGATGGTGACTGAGCCATGAAATTAAAAGACGCTTACTCTTTGGAAGGAAAGTTATGAGCAACCTAGATAGCATATTCAAAAGCAGAGACATTACTTTGCCAACAAAGATCCATCTAGTCAAGGCTATGGTTTTTCCAGTGGTCATGTATGGATGTGAGAGCCGGACTATAAAGAAAGCTGAGCGCAGAAGAGTTGATGCTTTTGAACTGTGGTGTTGGAGAAGACCCTTGTGAGCCCCTTGGACTGCAAGGAGATCCAACCAGTCCATCCTATAGGAGATCAGTCCTGGGCGTTCATTGGAGAGACTGATGTTGAAGCTGAAACTCCAATACTTTGGCCACCTGATGTGGAGAGCTGACTCATTTGAAAAGATCCTGATGCTGGGAAAGAATCAGGGCAGGAGGAGAAGGGGACGACAGAAGGTGAGATGGTTGGATGGCATCTCTGACACAAGGGGCATGGGTTTGGGTGGACTCCAGGAGTTGGTGATGGACAGGGAGGCCTGGCATACTGTTCACGGGGTCTCAGAGTCAGACACGACTGAGTGACTGAACTGAACTGAGGAAAACCAGCTGGCCTGGCTAACTGACAGTACTTCCTACACACACTGCCCTGATAAGGCAGGACTGATTTGTGCTGATAACTGTCTGGGATAGAGGTACAACACCAATGAGGACCTCCAAACAGGAAGCTACAAAGCCATGCTTCCTCCTCTCTCCAGTCACAGCCTAGACTTGTCCTTCTTATCTACAGAGGGCTGGTGGCCCCAGCGATTCATTTTGGACCCTCTCATCCTCCTGTCTCTGGGGACTTAATCACAGCTACTTCTCATGATTTCTCAGTCTCTATCACTGCAAAGAGTTGGACACGACTGAGCAACCGAACTGAACTGAACTGAACTAATCACTGCCAAAAGCCAGAAGCTACCAACATAGACTACTGAACTCAAATCTCTGTCTATATATGTCTCATCCAGGCTTATTGAGCAAGCACAGCCAACAAGCAGTAGATAATAGACATACTTGTCTTCCCCTTCCATTTGTTCACTCCCTACATGGAGTCAACCAGAATCCAGATAATTCTATTTTGAAGTAGCTCTTGGAATTAGAACTATGAGACCTCTTAAATCACATTTATTAATTTTTTACTTGCATTCAAGACAATTGTGGACAAGATCCTGATGCTGGGAAAGACGGAGGGCAGGAGGAGAAGGGGACAACAGAGGATGAAATGGTTGGCTGGCATTACTGACTCCATGAACAGGAGTTTGGGCAAACTCTGGGAGATGGTGAAGGACAGGGAAGTCTGGGGGGCTGCAGTCCGTGGGATCTCAACTTAGGGACTGAATAACAGCAACTGGTAGTGCAATGCATAAAAAATCTGCCTGCCAATGCAGGCGACACAAGTTTGATCCTTGACCCAGGAAGATTCCACCTGCCACAGAGCAACTTAGCCCATGTGCCACACAACTGCGGAAACCCGTGTGTTCTGGGGTCCTCGAGCAGCAGCTACTAAACCTGGGGGTCACAGCTACTGACCCTGTGCCTGGAGCCTGCGCTCTGCAACAAGAGAAGCCACCAGAACGAGAGGCCCGAGTACCCAGGGAAGAGCAGCCCCCACTCCCTATAACTAGGAACCCCGAGCAGCACATCAAAGGCCTAACACAACCAAAGAGAAGAGAAGTAAATTTCAAAGGGCGATCACCTCTATTTATGTCTATGATGAAGGTGGCCTTTCCTTCTGTTTCTGCAGGAGCATACTTCATCCAGGCACATGCCTCCCTCTACCCTGCCTGCATCACTGGGAAAGGGGGTAGGTAATCTGATTGGCTGGAGACTAACTTCACTGGGTTACATCTCACTAGTGACCAGTGGCGGGAAGTGCCTCCAGGAGCAGGTGTGCTGTCTCCACCTGTCAGGGGGTAGATAAGCTCTGTGGGACTGGCCTTCTTGTATTCAGAAGCAGAGAAGGGCAAGCCTCACTTTATCCCTTGCCTAAGCTGCTTTCTCCAACCTAGCTTTCACCACAGAGTTCTCGCAAAAGATGAGAATGGGTCAGCAGTGTTTGCCCAGCTTCAGAAAGCAATGCTACCTGGTACATACAGGGAGGTGCTAAGCAAAGGGATTCAGGGCTCAAAACCTAATTCTCAACCCCTAACATGGCCCAGGAGGACATTCCAGGAAACTGTCATCCGAAAGAATGTGAGGAGACATGGCCTCTACACAACACAGAGAAAGCTCCAAGGAGAGAGAAGACCCAGATAAAGTTTCCAAGATGAGATGAAAGGGCTATCGGAGCAACAATTAAAGACAAAGGGAAATTTAGTCCCACCTTTTTCTTCTTTTTGATACTTTCATTCTGGTCAAAGACATCCCAATATTTATGAGGGTCCAGTCTTTATTTGTTCAAAGAAGAGCCAGGGTGTCTCTCCTGAGAAACTCATGTTCAAGAGAACTAAGATGGAAATGACCAAATGGTCATATTTTAGTGTCAGGTAAAACATAGCATTTAATATTTTGGAAAGTACTAAGGTGTGAAAAAGAAGTGCCTCACCCGCCTAGACCCCCATCTCCCGCAGCTTCTCTGCTTTGAGGGGACTGCAGTTATCAGTGACCTGAATCCCCTTGCAGATATTGAATTATCCTTTTTCAGAGCTACATCTTAGAGAAAACGCAATTATGCTTCTCAAAACTCCTAAGCAAAGGAGGCAAAAGAGAGAGAGAGTGGGGCTATAATTTATGTATTCTGATAGTGGGTCGCCTGGAAGAGCTAAAATATGGCCACGGAATATCAGGGTAAAATTCTCCAGAGAGAAACTAGGAGTTTATTGCAGAAAGGAACACGCTCTCAGATCTTTCCTACAGCCCAGACCTGAAGCCCAGCGGGGCTTTGGATCCCAAGAGCAGCTGGCTGCCCTTCGAGGGCACCCACATCTTGGACCTCAGCCTTTCCACGCTGCCACTGGACACTTGACATCCAGGACACTGGGCTTCACTCCAGCCATCTCTCTTGCTGTCATGACAACAGGCCAGCCATTCAGAAGACCCTCTCCCTGTCCCCTGCACCTGGACCACAGCTGCTGGCCACGTCTTGTTAGACCCAGGGGCGGCTCTGGTTTGCCTGCTCTCTGATGGACTAGTGAGGTCTAGGAGGAGGGGAGAGGCTCGCTGGAAACGGTAAGACCAGAAAACAAGCCAGCAGTTTTCCCGTCTGTTATGGCTTATGGTGGAAAGATAAAGCAAAACAAATGCAAAGAGAATAAATTTAATTTATGTGATGGAAGAAATTTACTATCTCTTATTGCATTCTAGCTTATTTATCTAGTATCTCTTAACTTGATTTTCAGCCTGCTGTTCACAGACCATGTCTTTGTGATGATTTTATCTAGTGCTAAGTGGGCAAAAGAACTGAATAAAAACAGCCCTACATTTTTTTCTTTGCCAAAGAGGTCGTAAATTCAGATATGAAAATTAGACTTCAGGGCAGAGTGACGATTCAAGAAAGCAGGATTAATATCATACGTAGCCATAGAGATTGAAAGTTGACTGTAGACAGAAGTCTTCCGTGAAAAATTGTTTATACTAGTCAGAAACTGAAATGTCCATCCATAGAAAAATTATTAGATAATCTAAGCTACTTCCATGTGATCAAAAACTTCAGAGCTATAACAGGAGATGAATCTGTGTATTGATGAGGTTAAGATCACCCAGATATTGATAAGTAAAAGAAACCTAGTTGACAAATGCCTCCAGCTCCATGAAAAGTTGTGTTTGTTTGTATATACAGGCCTCTCAGGGGGCACAGTGGTAAGGAATCCACCTTCCATTGCAAGAGACTCAAAGAATATAAGATCAGTCCCTGGGTAGGGAAGATTCCCTGGAGAAGTGTGTTAGTAACTCAGTCGTGTCCAACTCTTTGCGACCCCATGGATGTAGCCCACTAAGCTCCTCTGTCCATGGAATTTTCCTGGCAAGAATACTGAAGTGAGTTACCTTTTCCTTCTCCAGAGGATCTTCCAGATCCAGGGATTGATCCTGGGTCTCCTGCACTGTAGGCAGAAGGAAATGGCTATCCTCTCCAGTACCCCTGTCTGGGAAATCCCATGGACTTCAAAAGAGTCAGACATGACTGAGAAACTGAACAACAACAAAAATATACATGTGTATGCATGTGTATGTTAGATAAAAATTCAGATGTATGATATGTGTGGAGATTTTCCAAAAACACACACAAGAACACGAGAAACTATCACAGTGGTTATCTCCAACCATGGAGGATGTGAGACAGAAGAGACTCACATTTCACTGCATTCTTTCTGTGCTGTTTGAATCCTCTTTCCACGTGCATGAAAACACTATTTTCATCATAACAAAGTCCCCAAACCCCACTTAGTTAATGGATGCATGCACAAGAAGAAAAACTGCCTGCATACACGTGCAGATTTAAAAAGCACTAAGTTCTCTGCTGGATTCTGGAAAGAATTACAATAAATATAACAAATGTCCAGAGAGTGAGTTACCACACCAGCAAATGTCAAATATCCATAAATAAGTGATTCATGTTCATCTGCATGAGATCCATAAAAGTTGCCTTCAAGCATGACCAAGACACCGCTCTTCGAAAGTGCTTGCAGAGGCAAATTTATGGAGAGTATCATTCTCATCTAGTGTGCTATTCTGCTACCTCAAGGTCAGGCTACCAAGGTTAAATGTAGCATTAACATTTAGAAGTGCTCTCCCGTAGAGCAGGAGTACAAGAGACAGTTAGCTCTTCTGAAACCTCTAACCTTTTGGGAAGGAGTCACATGGCCCGCATCCCAAGTTCTTTCCAGGTTTTTAAATGATTCTGTGCAGCTCTGACTCCGAATATGAAACAATGGACAGAAACACGTTCAAGATGCTGGAGACATTTTGTGCTATTACTTAAAGATTTAAAAAAATCTTCCCTTCTGCTGTGTGTGGATGTAAATTATCTTTCATATGACATTTCATCTACATTTCATTAACACTTCATCACATGAAAGTGACGGAGAAGTAGCTTACCAGCAGTTTCCGCAGGTAGCAGAGATGCTCCATGAGGCTTTTTCAGACGTTCTGAGATCATCTGGGCCAAACGAAGTCCAGCTGTGTGAGACGAAAAGCGGACACAGAGGAAAGGTGGGGCTTACAGTTTGCACGAGACTCGAGATTATGCAGGCAGTTTCCTGGGTAGAAAAGGACACCCTCTTCTATACAGAGGGCTTTGTGTGTATCACTCCTGATTGCCCTAGATGGCTCAGCGGTGAAGAACCCTCCTGCTGTGCAGGAGACGCAGGTTCAATCCCTGGGTCGGGAAGATCCCCCCAGAGAAGGCAATGGCTACCCACTCCAGTAGTCTTGTCTGGGAAATCCCATGGACGGAGGAGCCTGACCGGCTACAGTCCAGGCGGCAGCAAAGAGTGGGACACGACGACTCAACAACAACCACCTGATCAGCCATGGCACAGGCATTAAGCTGCTAAACGTGTACACCAGCAATGGACACTCAGTGCCCCTCGTGGAACTGACATTTTCCTGAAGACCACAAGGTCACAGGTGTGATGGGGGAGGTTGTAGGCACCCCCAGAGACCACAGGTCCAGCCCCGCAGATGCCTGGAGTCATCCCAGCGCATTCGCTCTGCACTGTCATCAAGATGCCCATCTTCCTTATGCGTTCATCCGGTACTGCATTCCCGCCGTGCACAGAGGACTCCCTTAGGCAGATTTACAGTCCCTCTCAAAACACAGCCTTGTTCAAGTTGCATCTGCCTCACAGCAACTCTCCACCCTTCTTCCTCTCTTTTTCTCTCTGCTTCTTTGTCTCTGTTCCCATCTTTTTCTGTTTCTCTGTCTCCTTCTAGCTCCCTATCCCTTTGGTTCCTTCTGTTTGGCTTCTCTGGTGGATCAGGTGGTAAAGAATCTGCCTGCAATGTGGGAGACCTGGGCTGAATCTTTGGGTTGGGAAGATCCCTTAGAGGAGGGCATGGCTGCCCACTCCAGTCTTCTTGCCTGGAGAATCCCATGGACAGAGGAGCCTGGCGGGCTGCAGTCCATAGGGTGGCAAAGAGTCAGACACGACTGAGCAACTAAACACAGCCTCCTTCTGTCTTTCTTTCCCATCCCCTCCCATCTCTGTGTCTATGTCTCCGTCTGTCTGTCTCTCTCTTTGATGGCAAACTCTTTGTTTCTCTGTATCTCTTTCTTTCTGGTCTGTCTCTGTCTCTATCTCTGGCAGACTCTGTCTCTGTCTCTCTGCGTCTCTGTCTCTCTGTCTCTGCGTCTCTGTGTCTCTCTGCGTCTCTGTCTCTATCTCTGGCAGACTCTGTCTCTGTCTCTCTGTCTCTCTGCGTCTCTGTCTCTCTCTGCGTCTCTGTCTCTATCTCAGGCAGACGCTTTGTTTCTCTGTGTCTTTATTTCTGCTCTGTTCTTCTGTCTCTCTGTGTCTCTCTGCATGGCCCTTTAGCTCTCGCCCTTGCAGTTTTACCCCTTCCCCTCCTAGAGGAGTCTCTGCTTCTCCCCACCATCCTACCCTAGTTGGCCAAAATCTGTTATGCATTCCCCTTCCCTGTGTCTCTGAACCTGCCCTGGGAAAGGGCACCTCCTCACTGCTGCACAAACAGCACCTCTCTCGGTCCTTATCTCACTTGCTCCTGCAGCGTCTGGTGCTCTTGATCGCTTTCTTTCCCCCTCAGACTCGCTGCCTCTGTTTTGATGGTTCTTCCTGACAACCCTGCCTCCCAGCTCCTTGGCGCACCCCCGTCCCAGGTCCCCTCGCAGTGTCCTTTTCTTCCACCTACCGTGGATGGTGAGTGTTTTCTGGGCCCTCTGCTTGGCCCTCTCCCCACCCCACACCACATCAGCTTCAAGAGCTAGTCTCACTGCTCCAGAGAATTCTTTCCTCCCTGTACTGAGGGCCCAGATATCATCAGAGCCCAGATGTCTGCCTCTGCCTCTGCCTTGCTCTGCACTGAGCTCAGACCCTGCTCGTGGTAGCCACTGGGGCGGCCCTGGGGTAACCCTGGAAGATCCCAGCAGACCTCAGTGTTGACCCGTCCATGTTCCTCTGCTTTCTCTGCCGTTGGCTCATCTCATAGCCAGAACCCAGCATGCTGGATGCTGGCAAAGCTCTCGCACATGCTTGGATGAACCATCTCAAGACAGGCCCTACCGCATCAAGAGGGAGTGACCGTGTCTCTGAATTTTGCTTTGGGCTGAGCTTGGTGTGTGAGTAACTATGTCCTGGTGATGGGGAAGCAGCACAAGCGAGCAGGGAGGGTGGATCTTGGACTATGATTACAGTGATGAGTCTTCCATAGGAAACCCTCCTGAGAGCCTTTCCTGCCCCCAAATAGTGCCAGGCCCTGAGGAAGGAAAGACCTCCAAGCGGACAACCTATGTGATGTTTTTGAGTGATGCTTTATCAAATAAAAACCTTGTTCCTGAAAAACCCCAGTATTCTATTTGCTGCAACTGTGTTCCAGGCATTTTTCTGGGAAGGCACAGAAGTAGGGCATACTTACTGTGACTCATGCTTTTCTGGAACGGATGTTTGGTTTAGTTTTTAATAGCACGGCTTGGGAGTCAGTGAGATCTGGGCTTCAGTTCTGTGCAGGGAGACGATGCGGGCCAAGCTCTCTCTAGCTGTTCTTTCTTCATCTGCGAGATGAAGAGAGTAAGGACACCTGTCCCGTAAGGACCCCACAGGACCATCAGAGGAGCCTGGGCAGTGAAGGACCCAGGGCTTGGAGAACAGTAAACCCAAAGCAGTGTCAGCCGTCATGTCTTCTATTATAGCATGTTATATTATTCATCTTATTGCTATACATACTCACTTCGTGGTGTGCCTGAGAGTCACTGAAATACCACCTAACGCATGTGGTGTAGGTTTTACAGTCTATAATTATTTCAGTAAATGGTTGTCTATAGACTTAATACGAAAATGTGTCTCTTCAGTGTAGATAAGAGTATGAGGCTTGGGACTTCACTGGTAGTCCAGTGGTTAAGATTCCAGGCTTCTACTGCAGATGGTGAGGGGTTCGATCCCTGGTTGGGGAACTAAGATCCCTCATGCTGCAAGGCGTGGCCTGAATGAAAAAAGAAAGAAGAGAAAAGTCTTTATTCTCCACTTTCAATTAGAAAGCAAGCATCGCATACATGCTGTCTCTTGCATTCTGCACACACGTGAAATAGCCACATCAATGACTTTATACATTCAAGCTCTGTCCTTGTCAGACCCCTGGTTCTGTCTACCACTGAAACTGGCAAAAGTCATCTACATCTGAAGTCCTGGCTGTGATTAAATGATTCTAAGATGATGACTTTGTGACAGCAATTTAACCTCAGCATTTTACAATGCTAAATGATGTTTTGTCTTTTCTCCTGCTTTTAACTTGTATGCCAGTGTATGAAGCGGGGTGTGTGTGTGGTATGTGAGGAGTGTGGGGTGTGTTTCTGGTGTGTGTGCGTGATGTCTGTGGTTTGCATGTGTTTTGTGTGTGGTGTCTGATATGTGTGCTTCTAGCATGTGTGTGTGGTGTGTGTGTGTATGTATCATGCATGTGGGGCGTGTGTGTGGTACATAGAGGGCATGCTGTTGAACGCGGCATGGCTATTGGCTATACCCCCAGATCAGGGCAGCCTTCTCTAAGGCCCCAGTTGGCGGGAGTAGGGACTGTTTCCATCTCCCCCAGCAAGCCCCTGCCTTGTGGGAGGCTCAGGTGTGGGCTGTCCAGACCCTCCCTGGGGTTCTCACTGGTCCAAATCTTGGTGGGGGACCAACGGGGCTGTGACCATTGGGCAGACGAAACTCCCCATGCCGACCTGGCTCTTGTGCTTGGAAAGTCTGCATTTGAGAAGGCCCTTGGCTGGTCTGGGAACTTGAATTTCAGGGGGAGGTTTCCTGCATTCCCTAGACTGATCGGATCACCTGCACTGTTCGTGTGACCAGGACGGTTTGTGCTGAGCCCCTGCTCTCCTCCAGGGAGTCTGGAATGTGGGTCCCTGCCAGGCAGAGGATGCAGAGAGACCAGCCCCCAGTAAAAGCCCTGGGGCTAGGTTCTGGGAGTTCTAGCGTGTCATCGACTAGGGGGTGGTCTTGGAGACCCCTGAAACAATCTTCCTCCTTGGGGATGAACAGGGATGAAATGAAAGTCTTGGCGGTTTTGGGGGGGCTCAGGGTCCCTTGAACACCACCCCCCTCAAACACACACTAGTAAAAGGTCTCTTCAAGCAAAAAAGCTCTGAGTTAGACCATTTCAGAGTCTGAGCAGATAAGAGAAGATAAAAAGATCCCCCTCCATATTAATTTATCCTGCTCACTAGCTTCAGTTACAGCTCTGGTAGAAAAATTGTGTCACTTTGTACATGAAAAGCCTTATTCTGTAGGCAGGAAAATGGAGAGGGCAGAGAAAGATTCTGAATGATGACGGACAGGCTGCCAAGGGGCCATTAAAACCCCAAGAAGCTCATCTTTCCAATATTTTAATATACAGCAGTGTTTTATCATTTATCTTTTAATTTTCAAAAAACTAAAAGTTCTTATAATGATAACTTATTAACTGTTATAATTAAAGCCCTGAAATGTGAAAAGTTGAAGCATTCACTTTTGCAGGAAAAAACAATTCAGCCTTAATGTTAGAACTCATACTATTTTGCAATTGTACAAAACCTCCACCTGTTCCTCAAGAACTAAAATCCCACCGCAAAACCAATCCGAACATTCAGGGAGAGACGGGGCAGATTTATTTATTTATTTATTTTTAATGGATTAAACCTTTGCAGGTCAGCAAACCAGATCAGTGATTGAATCCCAGGGAGTCAGAATGCTATGATTAGCAAGCAGGGGAAAAGCATGGCTGATGCGTCCCCAGGTGCATGCCTGCAGGTCACAGGTTATTGATGACTGGAAACTGCATCGATTTGTAGCATGGGTCTATAATTATAAATTGTATAACTTACACACATGCACACGTGTCAACCCCAGGGCCGAGTGGTCAAGAGCACAGACTCTGAGACATACACTGGAGTTGGAATCCTGTATTCTTTTTCTACCTTTTGGCTCTGTGATCATGGAGAGCTTTTCCAACCACTCTCAACCTCATCTTTCTCATCTGTAAAGTGGGCACAATTGGTCCTGCATCCTGTTGCTGAAGACTTGATGCACAATGTATCCAGAAGGTGCTGCAGCCACAGGACAGGGCAGGGCGCTGAGTGGCCTACGGGGGCCTGTGAGCTTCCCAGGTAGACTCTGCTGCACGTCTGTAGGGAGGGGCTTGCTCCGCCCTGGGTGGGACTGACTTCCTTTACTTCTCTCTGCTCAGTTTCCTCCTCTGTAACCGTGATGTCTCCTGCACGTGGCCGCTTTGAGAATCACACGATTTATTAATAATCCCTATCCAGCACCGAGAAGAGGGCATGGCCCAGGCCCGGAACTCACTCGGGTTCCTACTATCATTACTACCATCCCAAAATATCCCCGAGCCACACTCCTCTAACATCTTGCTTTACACAGTGCTTTGCACCCAATCTGTTTCCTTTATACCCAACAGATTGAAAAATAAAAATAAATTAAGAGAGTGTAATAGTCTAGAGAAGAAGGAGAGTTCTGACTGGCGTGCAGAAGAGAAGTGATGCTCTGGAGAAGTGAGGGGACCCAGGTGGGCAGGGAGCATGCAGCGGCTTGGAAACGAGAAGTCAGGAAACGCAAAAGGCTGAGAGAGGAAGTGTCTGCCCAGGGGTGAGAAGCATCATTCTGAAAAGTCTGACAGATTATTGTTTTAAGATTCCACATATAAGCAATATCATATGATATTTGTCTTTGTCTGGCTTACTTCACTTTAAAAAAAAAAGATACAAATGAACTTATTTACAAAACAGAAATAAACCCACAGAGGTAGATGACAATCTTATGGTGACCAAAGGGGAAGAGGTGGGAAAGGGACAAATTAGGAGCTTGGGATTGTCACACACTCACTAATACACACAAAATAGATAGCTAACAAGCACCTACTGTATAGCATGAGCTTCCCTGGTGGCTTAGTGGTAAAGAATCTGCCTTCCAATGCAGGAGATGTGGGTTTGATCCCTGGGTCAGGGAGATCCCCTGGAGAAGGAAATGGCACCTCACTCCAGTATTTGTGCCTGGAGAATCCCATGTACAGAGGAGCCTGGCAGGCTACAGTCCAGGGGGCCACAGAGAGTCAGACATGACTTAGCGACTAAATAACAACTGTATGGCATAGGGAACTGTATTCAATATTTTGCAATAACCTTTAAGGAAGAATAATCTGAAAACCAACATATATAGGAATCACTGTGCTGTATACCCAAAGCTAACACAACACTGCAAATCAACTATGCTTCAGTAAAAAAAGTAAATAAAATAAAAACTGTAAAGACTGAAGGAGAGAACAATCTTCTGCTATCGTAAATACATAGCTGATATTCTTAAAGCATCTCAGGTTTCTTGTTAGAGTAGTCTCACTTACCAAGCTGTAAATGCCATGAAAATAAAGACCCTACATCATTTCACCTAAAATCCCTCCCCCAGGTACTTCACAAAAGAATCACATTGAATGAGCAACTGACAATTGTTTACTGGTATCAAAAGAAATTACAAATGAGCAATATTAGCCGCTTTCCTTTATATTAGCGAGCAGGATCCAAGGCGAAGGACCCTTAAGAATTCATCAAGGAATTTCCTGTATCACGAGAAACATGTTTAATGAACGAATCAGCAGCAGCCATCCTGCATTTCGCATCTACTATTCCCTGTTAAGGAAAAGAGGTCACCTTTATAGAAATTCATCATGTAAGTGAAGAATGTAGCTTATCGGTGACAAAATGTTAATAGATTCCACAACTGAGTTGCTCGGGCAGTTACAGTGTGAGGGAACAGACGGTGATGACTGTCCATCATGCTATGAGTGGAATAAGCTGGATTCTGTGCCAGGAAGAACCAAAGCTTCGTTGAGCACTGGCATCGTTTCCGGCTAGATCGTCTTAAAACAAATCATGTGGAAGTGGAGGATAACGGAAGTCAGCCGCCAAGTGGTTGCAAAGTGAATTCAAATAAGCAGTGACACGTGCATCCGTGTTGCTATCCATCGCAAAGTGTTCACTGAGCGCTTCCTATGTGTCTGGCTCAATTCTCAGTGGAGAGAAAAGGAGCAGAGGTACTGGGCTTTGTTCAGGCCAGCATTTGGATGCCAGCAAATATAGAAGTACATAGGTAAATAGCAGAAATATAAAGGGTATAAGGTCAGATTTCTTAAAACAGAGGTGTGCTGAGCAGTATATAAAGTCTAAATAAACGTGAAACACTTTCACGGAGAAATTTTGCTTGAAACTTTGAGGGGAAATCATGAGTTTTAATACAGATAAGTTATCCTGAGTCATGCAAAAGTTTCAACAATTTTTATGGTGAAATGCAATACTTGAAAGAAATTCTCCGCTTGTACTGGCACCTTGAGATCTCACACCCCTGGGGTGTGTGTTTATTCTCCTTTGCTATCCTTTGTAGTTTCACAGGAAGAAATCTGAAGAGTCCTGCCTGTGCATTTCCTCTGTGCGTAAATATTTTGTCTAAAATTTTCACTTGAAGTAAAATATAAATACTACTGTTTGCAGTAGAATGAGTGTGGTTTAGAAAATGATAGTATTTGATACTAACCAAGATGTAACTGAGGTTTTCATGGCTCTGCAATATTAATGGAATTTAATTATTAATATCTTTTTTTAAAGCTATTGTAGCTCAAATATAAAAGCTTGCTCCAAGAAAAGCTGTCCAAATGATGTTACCTTTCAGGAGCCAAAACCTCATACATGAGAGCTGACATTAAAATACACTAATGTCATTGATTTGGAGAATAACGAAAATAAGAGTGTGGATGGTCCAAGTTCTCCATGTATAGTAATCAAGCTAAAGGTGTATTGACTGTAAAATATGGTTATTGGCCCGGAGGGCTCAGTTCAGTGTAAAGTAACCCGAATAGTTTTGGAAAGAAGCAGACTAGTTCAGGGATCTGCGGGTGGATGGGATCCTAACAACACTTCTCAAAGTTCACTGCAGGTGACCAGCAAAGATGCTCAGTAAACATCCAGATTCTTGGTGTCCATCCCAAAGACCCTGATCCAGGTCTGAGGACCTGCGTGTTTTTACCAGCACCTCAGGGGAGTCTGATCCAGGTCATTATCTGACTTAATGTTGAGAGAATTGGACCCACGGTGGCCCAGAGACAGACTTCATCCATGAAGCCCTGAGATGGAATGGAAATTCAAGTCTGTGTGTTCTTACTCCAGGAGAGTGGACCTAACACTTTCCTCAGATTCTCAAACGGGTGCTGACTCGGTAGCATTTCCACGATGTAGGAAGGAGACCCCCGGGGTGGACCCTGAAGTTGGCAAGACCCAGGAAAGGGGGAGGAAAGAAGGAAAGCACTAAGAGGGTCATTAGCTTGACCATCTTAGCTCATGGATATAAAGAAATAAGTTTGGACCTTAAATGAAAATATCAGAGAGGAAAAAAAAAGAAAGGAAGAGGCTGCTATAGATGTCTTTGGGCACAAGCAGTTTACACCTTCAGGACCTTCGATCTATCTATCTCTTTGTCAACAGATGCACCGTTGTTATGACAGCAGGGGAGGAAGTGTGAGGCGGCTACAGAACGGTTGCAGGCAAGTCAAATGTGTTCTCAGACTTGCAGATTATTTTTAACCTCCCTGAAAGACTGACCAAGAGGTGTAGAATGCTGTAGTGATTTAATTAAGGGAAGAGAGATTCATGCTTCTGACTTTGAGGTTATTTCTTCCTCCTGTGGGGGCTCTCGAGGGCTATACAAACAGATGTCAAAGAAAGGTTAAAGGATAGAAGATGACAAAGTTTAATCAGAGAAAGAAAAGCTTTGAGAAACAAAAAGAGGAGGAAGGGGAGGGGTGAGTGCTTACATTCCTGAAAAATGGATTTCTCGAACAAAGAAATTGTTTTATCTAGGTGATCAGACCCTGTGAATTGAGTTTTCTCTCCTTGAGGCTGTGAGTCTCTGAAGGGTTAGCCGCTGATTATAGAAAAGAATCTCTGGCTGAGGATTAAAAAGACATGCTCCCCCCAGTCAGTGTTGAGGGGAGCCCAGGCTCCGGGGTCTCATCCTCCACACCCATGACCCTTGTCTTAAGCCTTTCACCCAGGACTCTTCATTTGCTTTCCCTCTGGGCTTGACATGCAAGAGCAAGGCTGCAAGCTTGAGGGGTGCATTTCTGTTCCCCTGGTTCCTCACCCACAGAGAGGGACCCTGTATTCACCCTCACCCCATCCTCAGCTCCTGAATGAGGCCTGGACCCTTACTGTGCTGACATGTCGGTCTGAAAGGAGGGCTTTGACTTCCCCTCTATGTAACTGTCCTCAGCATCCCCCAACCTAGAGGGGGCTCTACTTGAACTTGGCAGAGAGAATGTGCATGGGTTCCTGGGGGTGGACACGTGAAGACAGGGTTCTGACCTTCTTGTTCTCTAGAGCCAGGCTGGCAAAAGTGGTCTCAAGAGGAAAATAAGGTCAGCCGATAAGCCCCCCAGACTCAATATCTGAGGAAGTGGCCTCAGCCAGGTGAAGGGAGGTAGTGAAGGGTCTATTTGCAGAAGCTTGAGCAGGATGAGGGGAGGGGACCCACGGGCTCTTTGTCTGATGCCCCACCAGGGATCAAACCCTCATCCTGCAATCGAAGCGTGAAATTTTAACTGCTGGACCACCAAGGACGTCCCTGGGGCTTCTGTCTGACGCAGTGTTAATTAGAGCCATTTCTGGTGCCCTGATAATACGGCAGACCTCTTTTATCTACGGTCACTTTTGATGTCTTACTTTTACCTTGGTTTCAGCCACTTTGGAGATGGTAAACATGTGTTTCCTTGAGATGGTTCCCTAGTGGCTCAGAGGTGAAGCGTCTGCCTGCAACGCGGGAGACGTGGGTCTGATCCCTGGGTCGGGAAGATCCCCTGGAGAAGGAAATGGCAACCCACTCCAGTATTCTTACCTGTAGAATCCCATGGACGGAGGAGGCTGGTGGGCTACAGTCCATGGGGTCGCCAAGAGGCGGACACAACTGAACGACTTCACTTTCTTAGTGACTTCACTTTCTTTCTTTCTTTTGCTCTTTCCTTGAGGTGCCCAGGAAACCGAGGGTAAGCCCCACATAGGTCTCATGACCAGATATTCCAATATGTCCTCCAGATTTGGTGAAGATTTTCTGTTTTCACAAGATACAATGACAAAAGAAAACTATTAACTTTCCTTCTAAATTCCCTATGATAAAATCGCCACCATAAATTATATTTGATTTGGATATGCTATTATGTTAATGCATCACTTAATTCTTTTTGCAAAAATTTTATTTAGGACTTCCACTTCTATACTTGTGAATGTGATGTGTGTAGAGTTTCCCTTTTTCTATAGTCTTAAAGCATTTGGTATTGGGGTTAAGCTAGCTGTGTAAAATTTATTGACCTACATGAAGAAAGCAATAAGACTTTACTGAGAGATATAAAAAATGTTTCAAAAAATAGATGGAGATATCCTATACTGAATGGGAAGAGCAAATTTTAATGTCTTAATTATTTCTAAATTAACTTTTAGCATTAATGAAGTTCTTATCATCCCACTGCAATTATCCTTTAGAATTTGATAAAATGACTGCAAAGCTCATCAGAAAAAGAAAGAAACTGGAACAGAGTCCTTTTGCTGTTAGAGTTCTCAGTGTATTTTCTAAATATGCAGTATATGGATTTAATAATTTTAGTGGGTGATCTTTTATGTTGAACCAATGTTACTGATATCACCTCATATGAGGAAATTGTTATTGTGGTCAGGGGATGTGACCTATGAGATTTCTGCTTCTGGGAATTTTAATGATATTCTCTTTGTAGCAAGCAAATGGCCTTTAAAAAAATTTTTTTTTTAATTTTATTGGAGTATAGTTGATTTACAATGTTTTGTTAGTTTCAAGTGTACAATAAAGTGATTCAGTTATACATATATATGCACCTATTCTTTTTCAAGTTCTTTTCCCTTTTAGGGAATTACAGAATATTGAGCAGAGTTCCCTGTGCTATAAGTAGGTACTTGTTAGTTATTATCTTATATATTTGTTGTTCTTCAGTTGCTAAGTCGCATCCAACTCTTTGTGACCCCATGGACTGCAGCACACCAGGCTTCCCTGTCCTTCACTATCTCCTGTAGTTTGCTCAAACCCATGTCCATTGAGTCGGTGAGGCCATCCAGTCATCTCACCCTCCCTCGTCCCCTTCTCCTCCTGCCTTCAATCTTCCCCAGCATCAGGGTCTTTTCCAGTGAGTCAGCTCCTTGCATCAGGTGGCCAAAGTATTGGAGCTTCAGCTTCAGCATTAGACCTTCCAATGAATATTCAGGGTTGATTTCCTTTAGGAGGGACTGGCTGGATCTCCTTGCAGTCCAAGGGACTCTCAAGAGTCTTCTCCAACACCACAGTTCAAAAGCATCAATTCTTGGGTACTCAATCTTCTTTATGGTCCAATTCTCACATCCACACATAACTACTGGGAAAAAACCATAGTTTTGATGATACAGACTTTGCAAAGTGATATCTCTGCTTTTTAAAACGCTGTCGAGGTTGGTCATAGGTTTCCTTCCAAGGAGCAAAATCTTCTAATGTCATGGCTGCAGTCACTCTTTGAAGTGATTTTGGAGCCCAAGAAAATAAAATCTGTCACCACTGCTTCCACTTCCCCATCACTTCATGGCAAATAGAAGGGGGAAAATTAGAAGCAGTGACAAAAAAAAAGCAGGTGCCTTGGACAGTTACCCTGGAGTCTGGCATGTGCTGGGCTGGGGGAAACCTAGGATATGTGGGGTCAGGGAGGCCTCCGGCGCAAGTGAGGTGAGGCTGAGGAAGAGGAGGTGAGACCAGGCTGGGGTCAAGAGGAAGAGTGTCGCTGGCAGCGGGAACAGCAAGTGCAAAGGCCTCAGGCATGAGGTAAGTAGGAGTTTGGTGCCCTGAGTGGTGGGAAGCCAGGGTTCTTGGATGCAAACAACAAAAAACTGACTCTGGCTTGTGAAATCAGAAAAAGAGCTTACTGGAAAGTTACTAGACAGGCTGGAGAATCAAAGATGACTGCACACCCAGGCCGGGCATAGTTCAGGGGCCTGGAGGCTCAGACCAGGACTAAATCCTCACTGCAGGAATAGCCTGGGGAGGGAGATGTCACTGTGGATGGCTGACTGATGCTCTCACCAGGAACATTACCACCGGACGCTGGAGCCCACTGACTGGACCGGATCCTGTGCCGCCTCCTGGGTTGTAAGCCGCCTGCTCCACCATCAGACTCCAGGGCCTGTGCTCTCTTGGCCGAGCCTGAGCCCCTGGCCTGGGTCTGACTGTCTAAGGGAAGGGGCACCTTTGCCAACTTGCTCCCTGTGTCGGGGGAAGCCGGGGCTGGGGGATTGAGTTTGACTAAGTCCAGACCATGTGCCTGACCCCAACTTCCAGGGAGGGTGGGGAGGAGCATCCAGAGTTGGGGGATCCTGCAGTGAGAGGTAGGTACCAGCTCCCACCCGACTTAGCGCAGCGGCATTTCCCAAAGAAAGGGAAAGAGTTCAGCACTGGGATGGCAGAAGACTGACCCGTGTCTGCTGCAGGGAGAGGGCAGAGGGCAGCAGGCAGGGCTACGGGTGGAGAGGGCGGGGTCTCAGAGCAGACTGGCACCTCGGCTTGACAAGCTGAGCCTCAGACTCAGAATCACCACAGGGGACGGGCATGTTCTGGACGCAGAGGCTGTCTGGCCTGCCGTTCTCTCCTCATGTGGTGGGACGTGACACATGGTCCCCAGGCCATGCCTCTGAGCACGTCAGGACCCCTTCCAGCAGACCGTGGCAGTGGTTCCTCAGGGACTGCCTATTTGAGAGCTGACCCCGTGTGGCCTCTCCCTGTCCTGGAAGGGAGCCTGGGACCAGAGCTGACAGCTGCAGCGCCCGAGGGCTGTGCGTCTGTGCATGAAGCAGGGTTTATGGGAAGGGCTGTCACTTCCGTGACTCATAGCACACTGAACTTGAATTTATGAAATCTGTTCCTTTGGCGCGTTTCTGCACAGAGAGAGGTCATAAAGGCAGCTCTCAGAGATTAATCCAAGGACAGCCAGGATGCTGTAGTTCAAAGGATATTCCTGAAGGTCAGCTCCCCAGGGCCAGCCTCTCCCTCCTGGAGCCTTGCATGCTGGCAGTGACTAGGGGCCACACGGGGGTGCAGGCAGGGAGCAGGGCCCCGGCCTCGCTCCACAAACACAGACTTCATTTTCACCTTAAGACTTCCTTCCAAGGCCATGGAGGCCTGCAGAGCGGGAAGAAGGGGGTGACACCATGCCCTGTGCCCATCACACTGCGGGTTTCACATTTTAAAATAAATTCCGTGTTTACTAGGTGAATAACTTGATTGTATTTTTTGTGTTAAAAGCATTCATTTGTTCCATGTAAATTTTAAAAATGTACCACAGGAGTTGCCTGGTGGTGCAGTAGATAAGAAGCCGCCTGCCAGTGCAGAAGACACAGGTTCGATCCTTGGTCCAGGAAGATCCCACGTGCTGCAGAGCAGCTGAGCCCGCGTGTCATCACTGCTAACCTGCACTCTAGAGCCTGTGCTGCACAACAGGAGAAGTCACTGCAAGGAGAAGCCGGGGCACTGCTTCCAAGAGTAGCTTCAAAGAGCAACGAAGAGCAGCTCCCGCTTGCTGCAAATAGAGAAAGCTCGCATGCAGCAACGAAACCAGCGCAGCCAAAAATAAGTAGACACACACACACCACAAGCGTGGGAGCCCTCTTTCAGCATCTGCCATCATCCTTCAACAGCCCTGGGGCTCATACTTGCCCCTGTCTGGACTCTGGGGACCCCGGCCTGGGTGAGGAGGGGCTTGGGGAGTACTCAGCCTTCCCCACAGTGGGCAGATCACCCCGTCACTCATGCTCAGGGACACGGCCCTTCAGAGCATGCCGGGAATTCTAGGCGTGAGGTTGGCAGGATTCAGGGGTCCCTGCTACGGTTTTAAGTTTTGAATAGATCTGAAGGGCTCCTTGAAGAGAGGGGCAAAGGGCATTTCATCAATTGAACAGAGTTTCCCAGAATCCCTTCCCCAGGAGTTGGCAGACTGGGAGAGCTGGGAAGGGGGGAGCAAAGACATTTTAAAAACCGTAGCCACGTCAGGAGTGGACTTCAGAATTCAGGTCCCCTGCCTCTCCGACACACCCATCACGCCCTTTGCCTGAGCACTCCTGTGCCGTCCCAGACAAGCAGGCCCGGCAGGACCCTTATGTCTCCCAGCTGGGCACCAGGCCAATGGGACACCTTTCCAGCCCCACTAGTCCGGGCTCAAACTCCTAAGGCTGCAATAAGGGCAACTTGTTGTTTGGGTCTAGGACACACAGGGGTGAGGAGTCTGCTGCGAAGTAAACAGCCCAGGACCCACTCCTGCCCCCAGCTCTAATGTGTTAGCCTGTGGTGGCAGGGCCATTAAAGAGAATAAAGACACCTGTGTTATCACAGCGCCTGTAAATCTGCAGGCACCGAGCTGAATGTTAAAACACTGATGCTGTTGTTTTCTGGAAGGCTGGGGGATGCTGAGCCAGTTTTCTTCTGATGAAAGTTAAAAAAAGAGAGACAGGGATGGAGGGAGGAAGGAAAGAAGGGAGGGAGGGAAGAAAGAGAGAAAAAAAGGAAGAAAATGGCCAAAGCAGAAGACAAAGGCGAGTGAAAAAATAATCCATCCACAGCTGTAGAAACACGTCCATAAAGCAGTAAAGCGCAACCTACCAGAGTATAGCATCGGATCCGCCCCCGGTGGCCACATGTGTCCGAGCTTTAAAGAAGGAGGTGTGTGCATCTCTATGGCCCTCTACCTAACCTCTGTGCTGTTTTCATGGAGACCACTCACCCTGACTCCCAGCCTGGCCGTTGCCATGGCAACCAAGCAGGTACTCTGGAGGGCGAAGAAGATGGCCACTGATTCCATGGATGCTTCAATGAGATATTTACAGCAGGGCCAGGCACGAGCTTGCCCGGGGCGGGAGGGAGGAGGCTGAGCACATCAGTGGCACAGGCCGCTTCCCTGAGCGGAGCAAGGCTAGTGGACAGCATCCCGGTGAGTGCGTGCTCTCTGAGTGGTTTTTCAAAGGAACTTTCCAGAAAGGAAAAATTCTCACAGTACCCTTCGTCTAAGGAGACCTACAGCCTGTGCTCCTGTTTTCTCAATGTGTCAGGGTGTCATGTTTTTCTTTCATATGCAGCGAGGGAACAACGGTTTTTTAAAGGCAATTTTTATAAACACAAAGTGGTGTCCTGATGCATGCCAGTCGTGGAAGGGAATTGGAAGATGATAAATGCACGGAGTGTGAGGAGCAGAGAGCTTCACTGCTGCCTGTGCCCTGAGCTGCAGTCTCTCTAGTCCACGCAGGACGACGAATCGTAGGTGGGCAGGTAGCGGAGGGGTCATCTCTCCTCTCTGCACACTTTCCGGACCCTGCTCTGTGGTCAGAGCTCTGCAAAGCCCGTTTCTGCTTTGCTAGCTGCTTCCTGGGTGACGCTGTGCACGGGGCGCTAAAGGGAGTCTGCAACACAGCCGGGGGGATGAGAGCGAGCGTCACTCCATCTGCCTTCTGTGGCCGACAGCCGCGCCTCCACCTGATTCTTTACCCCTGGAAAGAATTCTTTACTCCTGATCACCCTGTACCTGGCAGCAGCTGTGGGCTTCAGTTTTCAGCTTCCTCTGGCACAGCCACATCTCGAGATGCCAGCATCAGTCAGTCAACACCCGCTTCAAAGGGAACTGTGTCCCAGCTCCAGGAGGCCCCCTCTCCCACCCCAAGACCCCCCCACCCCCACCCCCTCACCGCTCCCCGCAAGCACCGGAGGTGTAACTGCAACCTGCAGAGACCCGGGTTCCAGTGCAGAGTGGGGCTGCTCCTCCACACTCCTGGGATCACCCCATCTTCTTCTCTTTGTTTCTCCAGCCTGAGGGATGGTGGCTGCCTTCTTCCTGAAGCAGAGGAAGAACACTTTCCTCTACTCACTTAGTGTCTTCTGGCTGGTCTAAGAATTAAGTTGACATGAGACAGATTAACAGGAGAAAATCAAATTAATTTCTTATTTTCAGAAATCCCATGTATGTGGAAGGGCCAGAGACCCCCATGTACCTGAAAGGGTCAGACAGAAAGGCAAAGTGAGGGCTGAATGTCCTCCTGAGCTAAGGAGTGGGATGGACGCCTGAGGCTTTCAAGGACGGGAGGACCACTCACAGGACAATCCGAAGAGCAGATGCCGGGTAATTGGATGTTTGCCCTGTTATATAGATGGGGCCACTTAGATAAAATTTACCCCTGGTAATAAATCTTTTTCTGGGAAAAATTCCCAGTTTAAATTCTCCTAGTCACTTAATATTTCTCTTGAACCCACAAGGTCTCCCTTGCCTTTAGTTTGAAATAATCCTCATGCAAAATGGTACATTTGGGGAAGTTCATTTTGAGCCCTTACATCTTTTGCAACTCTCTGGTGGCTCAGACGGTAAAGAATCTGCCTGCAATGCAGGAGACCCAGGTTCCATCCTTGGGTCGGGAAGATCTCCTGCAGAAGGAAATAGCAACCTACTCCAGTACTCTTGCCTGGGAAATTCCATGGACAGGGGAGACTGGTGGGCTACAGTTCACGGGGTCACGGGGAGTTGGACATGACTAAGTGACTAATACTTCCACGCTTTTTATCTTTTACCTTGGTGTCTCCTTTTGCCTTCTTAGTCCTCCAAAGCCTCTTTCACTAATTCCCTCTATTCAGTTCTCTCTGTTCAATGACTAGGGCAGGTTCTATTTTCCTAATGATACATACAATTCCATGACGCATTCTAGCCCCCTGACCTAACCACCCTGACATAAAAAGGTCATTTATTGTTCATTTTTCTATGATAATGAAGTATACCCTCCACCACTGATGGGCATTTGGGATGCCTTGGGTTTTCACCACTACAAGCAATTCTGCTATAAGCAGCCTTGAACAAGATGGTCATTTCCATGTATTGATACAAGCATTTCTGCAGGAAGGTTTCTAGAAATTCCTTGTCTTTTCTCTGATTCTCTTCCCATTACCCTGCAGAGTCTATCACCTACCTGCTTCATCAGTATATAATCTCAAATCACCAGTTATTTTTTATATCCTTCATCTTCTAGTTGCTTCAAATGTCTCTATAGCCTATTACTGTTTAAAAATATTGTTCTGTATGCAAAATCTTTACCATCAACAAGGGATAATGAACTTGATTCCTGACAACCTTTCACTGTATTAACATGTCCTTGCCTCTGCTCCTGTTTGTATGCTCAGCCATGTCTGACTCTTTGTGACTCCTTAGTCTACTGCCTGCCAGGCTCCTCTGACCATGAAATTTTCTAGGCAAGAATACTTGAGTGGGTTGCCATTTCCCACTCCAGGGGATCTTCCTGACCCAGGGACTGAACCCATGTGTCCTGCATCTCCTGCACTGGCAGGGGGAATCTTTATAACTTTGCCACCTGGGAAGCCCACTATTTACTGTTAGGTAACATGAAAGTTAAAAGATTTATCAAACCCAAGCGAATTCATGATATTAACTATGAATGACACACCAGACTGAAATTATGAAATATTCAAGTAGTTTTCTGTTTTCTACTAAGAATAAACTCATATTTTAGATTCCTTAGTCAATGTAGTTGAAATCTGCCTCAGGGAAAAAAAGCGCTATGACATTTTTCTTAACCCACGGAAAGAATTCTGATGCACTTCTACTGATTCCATAAATTAAATAAATATACACAAGCAAATCCTTTATCATCTTTACCTAGAGATTTTAAAGCACAGATAGGTTAAGCATGAACAAAAATAAAAGAGCATTCTCAGTCTCTCTAAATATTTCTGTAATTGGTCCATTTGTGTCTGTTTCCTTACCACCCTCTGGTTTGTGTCACCATTGCTTCTACCTGGGATGTCTGCGGTGACTTGACTGATCCCCCTGTCCCTGCATTGCTCCTCTAGGACCCTTGACCCAGTCCTCACAGCACCCAAGATTCCTGCCCAGAGGGTCTAACACAGCCTGCACCAGCCCTTCCTGGAAGGACTGAACCGGTTTCTTAGTGGGATTTTCACAGATCCTGTCAATCTTCTCTGCCCCAGGGCATGGCCCCTGGTGTTTGGGGGCAAGTCCACACCCAGAGTTCAGTAGCAGCCCCTGTCTGCTTCCCTCTCAAGGGATTCATCACCAGAGTGGAGAGGGACCCAGTCTCCTGTTGTTCCTGGGCCAGGTGGGGGCAGACTAACTTTGGCAGGCTGGCGATTCCCCTCTGAGGTCATTCTGTGTCAATTTTCCACTTTGACCACCACAGTGACCAGCACCCAGTCTGGCTCAGAGGGGCTACCACAGCCCAACACAGCAGATGCTTCCCTGGGGCCTGCGTGGGCCCTCTCCCCGTGAGCAAGTCTCACGCTGATGCTTGTGCCACCTTTGGGCTTTGCTCTTCAAAAGTTCAAAATTTCCCTTATTTATATGAACCAGAGAAGTTGGTATTTGACAGGACATCTCTGTCTCACTGGGCTTCACAAGTTGCACTGGTGGTAAAGAGCCTTCCAGCCAGTGCAGAACCCAGAAGAGACATAGGTTTGATTCCTGGGTGGGGAAGATCCCCTGGAGGAGGGCATGGCAGCCCACGCTAGCGTTCTGGCCTGGAGACTCCCGTGGGCGGAAGAGTGTGGCAGGCTACAGTCCAGAGGGTCACAAAGATTTGGACATGACTAAGCGACTTAGCATGCATGCATTTTTCTGCCACTTTGCTGAATGGCATCCACCAGTCTTATGTAATGACTATCATTAATAACTTTACCTAAATTTATATCATGCTTTACAATTCAGATGTAGAATTTAATTTTACCCACATAACAACTCTGTGAGGTGTGCAAACAGGGCTTTTTCTTTTTTTTTGGTTTTGTCTTATTTCTGTTTTGTTTTGTTTTGTAGAAGCATGAGTAGAGATTCAAAGCAGGTGACCATAAATTGCTTGACACCATGCTGCCAGGGAGAAGAACCAGGTAACACCTTCAGTTCACACAACTTCAAGTGCCACAGGGCTGTAGCCATGTGGAGCTGCCTTGTCACAGACCAGTGATGGTGAGTAGGAAACCCCAGTTAGTATCTCATCTGTATAGGACTTGCCCTCTGGCAACCTCACCTTTCTGGAATTCATCTAAAACCAGGAAGCAGAAGACTCATCAAAGCAGCCTGTGGACATGTGCACACCCTTCTGGGGTCACTAGAGATCAACCTAGTTGGTTTCACTGTTGACCAAGGGCTTGGGGTTAACCTTAAGTTCTGGGAGGAGGGTGAAGGTGGAAGTTCAACTGGAGAGCAGCTGGAGGCAGAGACCAAGAGGCTAACCAAGTCCTGAAGCTCAACAGAACCAAGTCTTAAGGACTCATTTTGAGGGCCAAGGGCAGGAAGTTGGGGGGGGGGGGTGTTGCTTGTTTCAGGGTGCTGCTGAGCAGACACAGCCAAAAGCGTGCACCTAGGTGAAGGACTAGAGACATGTCTGTGGGTGCCCAAGGGGCTTCTGGTTTTTATGGGCCCAGAGTGCATGGTGTGTGGTAGATAAAGCCGGCTGATGGGGCCTGAAGAGCATGAGCAGAAAGACAGAAAGGTTAGTGAGGGGTCCAGCCTCGGCTTGGGGACTGGGATGCAGAGAACTGGGTAAGAACAAGCGTAGAAATTCAGTTCAGGAATTGGAAGAAAGTAGTGGGGTTCAAGGGAAACTATCCTATGTCCAGGAGACTCTGGGTTTCTAGTTTCAACCTGAGACTCTACAATGAAGACCATTTAGCTCTGGGCACTGAGCCAACCAGGGCTTCCCTGATAGTTCAGTAGGTAAAGAATCCACCTGCAATGCAGGAGACCCTGGTTCAATTCCTGAGTCAGGAAGATCCACTGGAGAAGGAGTAGGCTACCCACTCCAGTATTCTTGCTCTTCCCTTGTGACTCAGCTGGTAAAAAATCCACCTGCAATGTGGGAGACCTGGGTTCAATCCCTGGGTTGAGAAGATTCCCTGGAGAAGGGAATGGGTACCCACTCTAGTATTCTAGCCTGGAGAATTCCATGGACTGTATAGTCCACGGGGTTGCAAAGAGTCAGACATGACTGAGCTACTTTCACTTTCACTGAGCCAACTGATGGGCAATGGTCTCCGGCCAGGCCTGCACATGGGCCAGGGAGCTGAACTGGTAGGTCACACTCGGCAGGCACACAACAGAGAGAGATTCTGGAAAGTTCTGTCTGCACCCTCACCCACCCACCCAGTCATCCCTCTCCTCAGCCTCTCTGGCCTTCTCTCTCTGCAGCCCTCTTCTCTATCTGAGCAATTCTTAAACAAAAAAAAACAAAAACAACACCTAACTTTTGCTTCTCAATCAAACTTCTTCATCAGACCAAGCCCTTCCATGTTTCCCTTGACTCTGCAAACATGTACAGATAAGTGTGGATAATAAAGTAAAGTTGTGGCCCCCACTGGGCCTGGGATCATTCAATGGAGGGAGATTCCATGATGGCCTACAGGATTGCAGCCAGGATACAGAAGCCTGGGACCTTGCTCTAAATGTGGGCATTCTGAAGATGCCTATGAAAACTACCCTCTCTGGAAATATCCATACCAGTCCTCTGATTTCAACTGCCTCCTCTTCAGTCTGGGACTTGACCTCTGTTTATAGTTGGGGAGTGTGGGCCTCACACAGGTGCAGCATTCTGAGCCCTGGTTGGCCAGATGTCTTGGCACTAGGGCCTTCCTGTATCCACAATCAGTAGCAGAAATACTCTTTTGCTGCAATATTCAAATTATATGGGTTCTACTTAATGGTTGGGGTAAGGTACAGGCTCAACATTCTAAGCCAGCCCTCCCTGACAGTAATCCAGAACAGAGAAGAAAATAGAGAATGACAGGGCCTGAAACTTCTGTGGCATGGTATGGCGGTCGGCTGGGACACTGCTTAATCCAGAAAGGGCTTTGATTTGAGACCGCTGCCCAGAAGGCGTCTCTCGCACTGGTTGGAAGGAAGCCAACTGCAACAACATGTCTTATCAATTTTGTTTTACATCCAAGAAGCCTCCATGACCTTCAGATTAGAGTAACTGAAATGTCCATTGATCACATTTATCCTCCAGTATCACGCCTCCTAGCATGTGACCACAGGCTTAATATTTCCAGGGCCATGAGTTAAGTCCATAGATAACTGACAAGAAATGCAAATTAGGCACCAATTCACAGTAGTTAGAAAATTTCCATTTAAATTGCTAATCAAGCTGAATCCGCTTGCAAATGTAGAAATCAACATGTACATAAATTATTTGGAAAACTGCAAAGCTCTGTAAGAGATGCGGCGTCTACTAGTCTGTGTAAATAGAACAGAGAAACAGCAATGTCTTGATAGATACAGATAACCCCCATCCCCCCAGATCATCCAGGCATGTTATTTTTCAGTGTTTTAGAAAGCCTCTGGGCCAGTGTTTTGAAAATGCCTTCTTCAGAACAAAAATCTTCCACGAGATGGTTATTAATAACCATGAGACAGTTATTAATGTGTACCGTACATGCACACATATATACACAGAGTGACATAAACAAAAGAAACAGCCTCTTTACCCGCTCTGTTGTTGCTGTTCATTTACTCAGTTGTGTCCAAGTCTTTGTGACATCATGAACTGAAGTACACCAGGCTTCCCTGTACTTCATCATCTCCCAGAGTTGGCTCAAACTCGTGTCCATTGAGTCGATGATGCCATCCAACCATCTCATCCTCTGTCATCCCCTTCTCCTCCTGCCCTCAGTCTTTCCCAGCATCAGGGTCTTTTTCAACGAATAGACTCTTCACTTCATGTGGCCAAAGTACTGGAGCTTCAGCTTCAGCATCAGTTCAGTTCAGTTGCTCAGTCATGTCCAGCTCTTTGCGACCCCGTGAAACGCAGCATGCCAGGCCTACCTGTCCATCACCAACTCCCGGAGTCCACCCAAACCCATGTCCATCGAGTCGGTGATGCCATCCAACCATCTCATCCTCCGTTATCCCCTTTCTCCTCCTGCCTTCAATCTTTCCCAGCATCAGGGTCTTTTCAAATGAGTCAGCTCTTCACATCAGATGGCCAAAGTATTGGAGTTTCAGCTTCAACATCAGTCCTTTCAATGAATATTCAGGGTTGATTTCCTTTAGGATTGACTGGTTTGATCTCCTTACTGTCCAAGGGATTCTCAAGAGTCTTCTCCAGCACCACAGTTTGAAAGCATCAATTCATTGTCATTCAGCCTTCTTTATGATCCAATTCTCACATCCGTTCATGACTACTGGAAAAACCATAGCAACTATATGGACCTTTGTTGGCAAAATGATGTCTCTGCTTTTTAATATGCCATCTAGGTTTGTCATAGCTTTGCTTATAAGGAGCAAGCATGTTTTAATTTCAGTACCCCCTCTAGTAAAATCTAAATACATAATGGTACTGTCCAGATTCTGAGTAGTTGGTGGGAACAGAAACCTGTTCACTTTGCTGATTTAATTCACCATTTCCAAGAGGCAAGATCAAAGAAAGCTCACTTTTTGGGGAGCACCTATTCAACCCTTGGGCAGGCACATTCAGAAGTGCTGCCAACTGTGAGTTTTGCCACCACCAGTTTAATTGCTTACACTTTCACGGGAGACGACTCCCACACCAGTAAGTAGGGAAACAAACCCCAGCTGCTCCTCTTTAAGCCAACACTCATTCCAAGCAAGCAACTGCTCTGTAAGTTTCCCATCTGTTCTGTCTGTTTATGTCTAAATGAATCCCCCTCCCCCATCAGATTGAGAAAAGGATGATCCATGTTACACCTCTTTAATAATGGCAATGAATTGAAAAGAAAGGCCATCTCTCCTCTGCTCCACAACCCCCAGTGGCTCCCCATTGCCTCACAGGTGACCTCACCATTCTAGACCTCAAGACTCCTTTACCCTGGGCCCACTGGGCCTGTCCTGCCTCTTCTCCTGGCCCATGTCAGCTGCTGTCTCCGCTTCAGTCTAACTGTCCTTCTCACCATTCACTCAGTAACATGTCCTCCTCCTCCACTTACCTAGAGTGGACTTTCTCCCAAAAGGCCAGCAGGAAATATAGGTTGTGTGGACTGTATGGCCTTTGAGGCAACTACTCAGCTCTGCGATTCTAGCTGAGTGCTGCCAGTGACAATAGGTAAACTGATGACAGTGGTGGAGTTCTAATAATACTTTATTTATAAAAACAGGCGGTGGGCGGGATTTGGTCCATGAGCTATAGTTTGCTGTGCTGTGCTAAGTCACTTCAGTCGTATCTGACTCTTTGTAACCCCATGGACTGTAGCCCACCAGGCTCCTCTGTCCATAGGATTCTCCAGGCAAGAATACTGGAGTGGGTTGCCATGCCCTCCTCCAGGGGATCTTCTTGACCCGGCGATTGAACCCAAGTCTCTATGTCTCTTGCACTGGCAGACCAGTCCTTTGCCATTAGCACCACCTGGGAAGTCCACAACCCTGACCTATATGATTGCCCATTTTAAAGGGATATTTCTGGTCCTATTCTGTGAATCTTTCATCAGTCATTTCAGGAAATATCCTTCATTTTACTTGCTCACTGATCATCAGTAAAAGAGTGAGTGATAGCTGCTTAGTTGTGTTAGACTCTCTGTGACCCCATGAACTGTAGCCTGCCAGGCTCCTCTGGCCATGGAGTTCTCCAGGCAAGAACACTGGAGTGGGTTGCCATTTGCTTCTCCAAAAGTCAGAGATTTAACATGAAATACCAACTCGCGTCCTGGATTTTACTTACACATTTCACTGAATTCAGCAGTTCAATGATGATTATTATTCCTGCTTCACGGATGAGCAACCCAAACTCAGGGCATCACACCTACAGTAAACAGCTAGTGGGAAACACACTCAGGTTTGATTCAGTTCTTCATGATTCTGTCAAGCCCATCTTCAATGCCATACACTAAGCTGGGCTTCTCTCAAGTGCATCCGTAAATCCCATCTTGTCTGACACCCACAGCACCCCATGGATGTAGCAACTGCTTTTGTCCTTGTTTGTGGACGTGTAAACTGAGGATCTGACTTATCAGAGATGTACTTGCGTCATACAGCGGGTTGCTGACCAGGCTGAAGCCCACACTCACTCGGTCTCCAAAGTCTGTTTCACTGCGTTGTGCTGATCTCAGTCAGCAAATGAGGTCCCTCCTTGTGAAACTCAGAGGTCAGCAGAGCCTGGTGAAGCTTGTCAGGATGTTCTGGGTAAGTCAATCTGCAGCCTGACGATGGATGTAAGGGGAGGCTAGGACCACCAGGAAGAGGTTCACGCACGCTTTGACCCCTAACCTTGGAAGACCACAAAGAGAATTTTTGGAAAAAATTAAATCTGGACTTTTGTTCTTCAGGAAAGTATTGGAAGATGCTAATTAATTCATAAACATCCTTTTCTCCTGTTTCCAAATTGATTGAGAACCGACTCAGGAGCCAGAATGCTGTGCTGATGGTACTGGTAAAACTGCAGCCATGAATGCTTTTATCATTTTTTCAATTTAGAACTTGAGAACTCATTACTGAAACCAGTTCCCCCAAGCACAGACAGGAAAGCTGGAATGAAGAGAAGAGAGATCTGAATGAGTCTAACACTAACAGAGAGTAGGTCCTGTTTGTCTGTTTACTGCATAGAAACTAAAGCCCATGCTGGGCATATACCCAGAGAAAACAGTAATTCAAAAAGACACATGCAGCCCAGTGTTCATCACAGCACTGTTTACCACAGCCAGGACATGGAGTAACATAAACGCCCATCAGCAGAGGAATGGGTGAAGGAGATGAGGTACATGCACACAATGGAATATCACTCAGCCATGGACAGGAACGCAATGCATCATCTGTAGAGATGTGGATGAGCCCAGAGACTGCCACACAAAGTGAAGAAAGTTAGAAAGAGAAAAGCAAATGTCATATGTTTACACATATATGTGCAATCTAGAAAAATGGTGCAGATGATCCTATTCGCAAAACAGAAGGAGGCACCCAGACGTAAAGAACAAACAGGGACACCAAGGGATGTGAGAGGGGGTGGGATGACTTGGGAGATTGACATTGACAAATATATACTATTAATACCATGTAAAAGATAGATAATGAGAATCTACTGTATAGCTCAGAGAACTCAGAGCTCCATGGTGACATAAACAGGAAGGAAATCCAAAAAAGAGGGGGCACATGCATACATATTCCTGATTCACCTTTCAGTACAGTAGAAACTAACACAACATTGTAAAGCAGCTAAACTCCAATAGAAATTAACTTAAAAGAAACCAAAGCCCATGGTGATGCCCTTGCTTACATGGACTACTCTGTCCCACGGCTAACATTCCCAGGGATGTCCAGGTGCCCAAGTCTCATCAGTTAGAAGAGTCATTGGGCCTTCTTTGAGGAAGATATAAAGTGTGTGTGTGTGTATGAGAGACAGAGAGAGAGAGAGAGAGAGAGAGAGAGAGAGAGAGAGAGAGAGAGAGAGAATGACAGAGAGAGGTTGTGTGTGTGCTCTCTCTGAACTAGTAGCGGGGGTTTGATCATAGTATTAGAAAGCTAGGGGAATAAAATTTCCCTTGCACTGCCTATCTATCACTAGGCTATGCTAGGTAACAGTCCCTCACACTGTAGGACTTACAGCTGCGCAGACTGGTTTCTCTTTTAGTTACATATTGGTTGACTGCATGCTGTGGCTCTAGCACACACCTTCCTTAGCCTGAGATGCCTCAGGAAGCAGCCCCATGTTAGCTTCTCAGCAGAAGGGGAAAAAAAGAGAGAGATTTGATGAGAAGCATGTATATGTCATGTTCTATAAGCCACTGATAAAATCAAGCCATGTGGCCAAGACCAACATCACTGGGTTAGGGATGTATATAGTCTTCTTACAGGAAGGTAAATCCTTGGGAACAATGGCACACTCTGCTATTATTCCTTCATAGCAACAAATCCAGACCAGAGCAGAGTAGTAGAACACCCTTGCCCTAAAGAATGGTAAACGGTGTTTCCCAACTTCACTTTCTCAAGTGACCAATTCCAGACATGTCAAGAACAAATGAAATATGGTATGTGTATGATAATTTTAAGGTGACTTCTAAAATGCCCTTAAATCTGTCTACTTTAGTTTATTTTAATGTCCCCCACGTCACAGAACCTTTCCCTGGATGCCTTCCTTCAAGCTGGCCTCTCCAGTACACTCTCAACACAGCAGTCTGTATGAACTTTCTAGATCATAATCCAGTCTTGTCATTCTCTGTGTAAAACACTTTTATACCTACAACCTAGAGGAAAAAATAAAACTAATATTTTTTCTCACTTCCTATGTCCTAGACATGTTTCTGAAATAAAGTCTGTATTATTTTATTTAATCCTCACAGAAACCACTAAATGCTGCCTTTTTACTAGTGCTTAATAGAAAAGGACCAGAGATCCTTTTGACACCAAAAAGAGTGAGTCTGTTGGTAGCCAAGCTCCAAAATGGCCCCCAACCATCCCACCATGCATTCCCCTCCCACACTCTGTCAGGGTTGGTCTCTGTGAACAAGAGAATATGGCAGAAGTGATGGTATGTGACTTCCAAGGCTGGGTCATAGAAGATACTACAGCTTCTGCTTTGGCGTGTCTCTAAGATCACTCTCTCTGGAGATGGGCAACCACCATGTTACCAAGAGACTCAAGCAGCTCTAAGAAGAGGCCTGTGTGATGAGGAACTTAGGTCTCCTGCCCACAAGCAACCGAGGCCTGCCAAGTGGTGTGAGTGAACCACTTGGAATCAGGTCCTCAAGACTTGAGATGACCGCAGCCCTCACCAACCCCTGGCTACCCTCAGAAGAGATGATTCCAGCTCCAGAACCATAGCTAAGCTGTCCCCAAAGTCTTGAGCCACAGAAATTATGAGATGATAAATGTATATTGCTTTAAACTACAAAGTTTGGGGGTTATTTGTTACACAGCAGTAGATAACAAATAGAGTACAATCTTCACACTCAACTGGGCAGCAGGCATGGTATCCCACTGCTACAGAACATAGCAGGTAACGGAACTACCAGTGGGGAAAATTCAAGCCAGGAGCAGGAGACCACATGGTGAGATATTACAATCTGAGAGAGGATAGTCAAGGAAGACTCACAGAGAAGGTGCTAGAAGACTCTTGACAGTCCCTTGGACTACAAGCAGGTCAAACCAGTCGATCCTAAAGGAAATCAACCCTGAATATTCATTGGAAGGACTGATGCTGAAGCTGAAGCTCCAATACTTTGGCCACCTGATGTGAAGAGCCAACTCAAGGAAAAGACCTTGATGCTGGGAAAGATTGTGGGGAGGAGGGGAGGGGATGACAGAGGATGAGATGGTTGGATGGCATCACCAACTCAATGGACATGAGTCTGAGCAAACTCTGGAAGACAGTGAAGGACAGGGAAGGCTGGCGCGCTGCGGTCCGTGGGGCCGCAAAGAGTCAGGCATGACTTGGTGAGTGAACAACAGTGATGAAAGATATGGAGGCGGTGAGGGAGCTAGCCCTCTGGTTATGCGGAGAAGAGCCTTCCAGGAAGGGGACGGCAAGTGCAAAGTCCCTGAGGTGAGTGTGTGGCTGCTGTGTTCAAGGACACTAAGGACAGTCACACGGCCGGAAGGAGTGAGTGCAGGGGTACGTAGTGGGAGATGAAATCCGAGAAGGACCTGATCAAGCAGCAGCCTTAATGGTGATGCTCAGGGCCTTGGCTTTCAGACTGAGTGAGATGGAAAGCCATCAGAGGGCTTTGTCGAGAGGAGTGACTCCTTGTAGCTCATCTTTAGTGCCTTTCTGCATCCCTAACAGTTGCTGAACAAAATTGAATAATTGCAACTAATACTTGTTAACTGATGGCCATGTGCCAGGCATTATATAGCATATTTTACCTGACTTAAAGGTGTCCATGGGACATCTCTGAACATCCCCATTCTATGCGTGGGGGAAGCTGAGTCCTGGAGAGGTAGAATGGTCCTTGAGTGATCACACAGCCTGTGAGTGCTGGAGCTGGGTCTGAGCCCAGGCCATGTGGATTTCCTGATGAAGGGGTTCCTATTGTTAATATGAATCAAAGTCTAACATGGGGCTGATGATCAACTAAGCTGAAGGACTCCTTCTTCTAATAACACTTAGTCCTGTGAGACCAGCCCCTTCCTGGAGCTCCCCGCCCACTCCCACCATTGAACCTTTGTGCGTCATCCCCAGGCGGTCTCCTGAGCCAGGAGAGGGGATACCACTTGGGGCCCAGATGGGCTGGAATTTAGCACTAGTTTCCATGGTGCCTCTCAGGCCAACAGTGAAGTTTCTATAAGCTTCTATGACCTCAGTTTCCACGAATCACATAGCACAGGATAAACACTAAACTAATATCAATAGCTATGATTTTCTTTTCTTTGTCACTTGGGGTGGAAATCTAAAACCTGTGTGTATGTGTCCTGCCTTTTAGATGAAGTATTCCAGTATTCCACAGATGAAATAGATCCTATGTGTTCTACAGGGTCTGAGTAAAAGGAACCAGGTTTTGGGTTTTGTCCTAATAATCTCTCACTGTTGGTTTTGCCCTGACCCAATGACTGTTCTAAACAGGGGTAAACATCAAAGCAGGTCTTTATGAAGACAGATTCTTTCTGTCAAAACCATTAACATTTAATATACTCACCCCTCAGTGGCCAGAGAGAGATGTAATAATGGAGATATAAAAAATGAATTTGTCACAAAGCAGACCAGTGGCATTCATCTTGCTACAGAATCTCACTGTCTAATGGGATTCTCCCTGGTTGTGCTGAGGAGGCTCCTTTTTAGAAGGGACTTCCTTGTCACATGTGAGCATCAATGACTAATGCAGTCTCACAGGGCCTGATCTTGCTCCTTATTCATACCCCCATGTGGGTGCTGCGGTCCACCAGGCACCCACACCATCATTTTCAAATCCATCAGAAGTTCCCCAGGTTATCACGTGGCGCTTTCAAGCAATGGTGTTCATGCAGCACAGACATTGCACTTGAAACATTCAAGAATTCCCAGCCATGAAACACAAGATGGCAGAAAACAGATGTCAGGGACTATTTAAAGACTTGTCATATAAAGTTTTGCAGATTTTTTTTCTTAGAAAGAATGAAAGATGTCCCTTCGTTGTTTCCTAGTGGAGAAAAATTTCTCAGAGAAGGCTGACTCAGGTAGAGCCTTTGAGGGTTAACCTTTTAAAATAAAATAAGAACTGTTGTGTCCTTGTGGCATATACATGTAGCAGCTGGGCACCCAACCCTGCCCCCGCCCCACAGCTGCATCCAGGTGAACGGATGCTCGCCAGTTGAGGCTCCTCTAGTCTCCCTGACTTTGTGCACTTTTCACAGTGGCTGGCGATGTCCAACAGAGAAAAACAATGATACAGAAAGGAAGGTCAGCCCCAAAGCTGAGGGTGGAAGTGGTGGGTGGGCTGGGGGTAGTCAGAGCAGAAACCAGACCAAATGCTATGCACGTGAGACCAGACATCCTCTGAAAAAGCAATGCGAGGAGAAAAAGGCAGATGGGCAAGATGAACAAGATGCCAACAAGGTCAGCTGATGGGGCTGGAGAAGTAGGGCAGACAGACTGGTGCCCATACCTAGTGCGGGGGGCCGCTGTGTGGGCCACCTGGAGCTCCTGCTAAAGAAGCCCTTCAATGCCCCTCACAGATCCAGTACTGCCCTGGGTCAGCGCCACCTTGACCTCATCCACCTATTCCCGATGGGTCACCACACTTTTGTACTTCCAAGGCCGTTCCCTGGCTTCCCTGGTGGCTCAGATGCTAAAGAATCCGTCTGCAATGTGGGAGACCTGGGTTCGATCCCTGGGTTGGGAAGATCCCCTGGAGAAGGGCGTGGCAACCCACTCCAGTATTCTTGCCTGGAGAATCCCTATGGACAGGGGAGCCTGGAAGGCTCCAGTCCATGGGGTCACAAAGAGTCAGACATAACTGAGCGACTAAGCACGGCCCAGCACACAAGCTGTTCCATTCCTCTTTACCTTGATGTATCTGAGCATCTTCAGGCACACACAATTAGCTTAGTCAACAGGTATTTACCAAGCACTGACCATGTGCCACAGCGTATTCTAGATACTGGCAATCCAAAGGTGATGGAGTGCAGTGTGGAGTCTCAGGCCTGTGAAGGTGACCACACAAACAAGGAGCCCCACAGGTAACGATACCCTTGACCCTCCAGTAAGTGCTAGCTACCCGAGGACCAGGGAGAGCCAAGGAGAGGATCCAGGGGGATGGACTTGCAAAGGGGGAGGAGCTGAGAGTGGATGAGTCAGTTCTCGGCAGAGAAGCCAGCTGGCAGGAGGGAGCAGATCAAGGGTGACCTGAAAGGCGTGCGGGGAACAGAAGGAAGGTGTAGGGTGAGGTTGTCTAGGAGGGTCTGGTGCACCAGGAGGAGGAGTGTGGAACCTGTGTGAAAGGTAAGGGAAAGCATGGTCCTCCACCTCCTGATACTCCCCTTGCTGAAGAGGATAACCCATTTTTCATGGCTTGCTTGGGGCACATCCTAGCAGGTGGGTTCCTAAAGCAGCAGATGATGCCCTGTCATTGCCATGGGCACAGGGCCTCACACGTGGAGCTCTGTCAGGTTCAAACGTTTATGAAATGAGTAACCCAGTAATCAAAAGATGAGTGGGTGGGGGAATGACCGTGCCACACCCCTGACCTTTGGAAACACTCTGGGTCCCTGGACATAGCTTTTTGGTCTGAAATGTTTCATTGGCAGCCAGAATGATTTTTTTTAAACCTCTCTATTCCACAAGGATTTCTTAATATGGGGATGGAATCTCCCCTGCAAGTCCTGCAGCATCAGACACCAGAGGACTTTTATCCAGCTGGGTGCCCTGCCCCCTGGTGGGGAAAAGGGGAAGGTGTGGTGAGAGCGGGAGGGCACCCCGCCCCCTGGTGGGGAAGAGGGGAAGGTGCGGTGCCCTGCCCCCTGGTGGGGAAGAGGGGAAGGTGTGGTGAGAGCCGGAGGCCACCCTGCCCCCTGGTGGAGGAAGCGGGGAAGACGTGGTGTGAGAGGAGCCCTGCCTGCAGGTTTCATGGACCATAGTCACCAGGGCCCTTGGTTAACCCCTGGCTCTGTCCTTGTTTTGCAGAGCCACTGATTACGGCCTGCTTTCCCAGTTGATTAGTGTGTGCAGGCAGATTGTAAACTTATTTTAACAGACGTTAAGCAAAAATCTATTTGACAATATAAATGACCCAGTGTTGCATATGGTGTTTTAAAACTAAATTGATTTTGGATGAAGTCGACTGTGCTCGCTGTTTCTACTGCACATCATTACACACACACACCCAGTTACACATCCTCAGAATGCCACGTGGTAAGACCAGAATCGGAAGTTGCATCGTTAAAGCTCCTCTGAATAGGTGTGGATTTATTTGCATGGGAGATTGTCATTGTTACAGTATAGGCTAGAAACAGGGTAATAGAAGGAGCTATTCTTAGGCTCCCTGATAAACAGAGTGTTTGAATGTTTGTCTGGGCAAGTGAAAGAAAACATTGTGATGGGTAATGATTAAATGTGTTTTCAAGTCACAATATTTAAGTAAGTTTTGGTTCTTTTTTATCTATGCTTTCTAACTTCTCTACAGTGTATTTCTGCATTTCTCATCCAATGTTCTTTAGTGAAGCACAAATCTACTGAGTCTCTAAGTATGGCAAATTAAAAAGAAACTTTTTTTAACCAGAAGAGGGGGTAAAGCCTCAGATTTTCATTTTGTTTTCAAAGGATTTTTTTTTTCTCATTCCCATCCCTCTCTGCTAACATAGTCAGAACATTTGGAATCCCAAGGGTGAAAACACAGTGGCTGACATGTTAAATTAAGATGTCCCAGGTGGTGAAACCCACCTGCAGAATCCTTAACAACTTTTCGTTTCTGTTATTCACTGTCACCCATAGGCTGTAGAAATAATTATCCTTGTTGATCAGTTATATCAGACCTGTCATCATGGGCTGTCTGCATGTGGGGGATGGGGTGAGGATTGACATTATGGCTGCTTTTACATAGGATGTTTGAAATACAATTCTTTACCACTCTAAAATGTCTGTATCCTTGACTTTCAAGGTTCTTCTGAGTCATCCAGCTTCCTACATGTATTTCCTAATATCAAACACTGTACTTTAAAAGCGCTTCCCTCAAACCTCTCTGAGATTCCTCCTCCAATCATTTAAGAATTACGCCTCGCCCCAGTATGTGTCGGCTTCCCAGGGCCATTAGTGGTAAAGAACTTGCTTGCTGATGCAGGAGATGCGGGTTCGATCCCTGGGTTGGGAAGATCCCCTGGAGAAGGGCACAGCAACCCACTCCAGTATCCTTGCCTGGAGAATTCCATGGACAGAGGAGCCTGGCAGGCTATAGTCAATGAGGTTGCAAAGAGTTGGACACGACTGAGCACATAAGCAGCAGTGTGTTAGGTCTGCAGATTAGGAAAAAAGTGGTCAGCACCATAACTGCTTGTGTTTTGGCAAATTTCTTTGGTACTAACTGATGAAACATAGCAGGGAATAGCGTATTAGGAAGCCCCATCTGTCTCACTGTGCACAGATGTGCACACAGCCTCATCCTCTGGCTTCCTTGCTGGTGGACCAGGGTGCCCAGCTCAGAGTGTGGATGCCTTCTCTGTGTCTGCAAAGCCACATCTAGTACATTAGGGCCAGCTCTCTCCTTCCCTCTGCAAATGCTGATGGAGGGGTCCTGTGTACCAGACACTCAGGGGGCAACTGGTGGGTGGGGAAACTGGGACACAGGTGAGGAAGATGGAGAGCTGCCCTTGAGAGCTTACAGCCTGTGGGGAGAGACCAGGAAACACTGCTGACAGATTCTTGACCTTAAAGGGTCCACAAAGAGGGAGCAGCTGGGATGCCCCTCATTCATCTTGAGGGATCTGGGCTTCCCTGGAGGATGTGCTCTCTGAATCAGGCTCTGGGGAAGGTGGGTGTCACCCGGGGAGGGGCTGGGAGCAGGATCCTGGGGCTATCCGGAGCAGGGCAGAGGGGCTGGAAGGGAAGGCTGGAGCACAGGACGGGTGGGGCATTGGGATGGGGGTTGGAGGTGGGATCCACAGGGTGAGAGAAGTGCCGTGTGAGGAGGGTGAAAAGATCTGAAGGAGGGTTGAAGACACAGTACATCTGGTCTGGAGAAGAATCCTGGGAGTTGGCAAGCTGCCTTCAGATCCAGAAATGCAGGTGAGAGGGGAGGGCGATTCTGTGCCTTTTCATGTAAAGCAAATAGAATTACCAACTGCAGCTGAAAAGGAGGAGCATTTTGGGACATATATAAGCAAAAACAGCCGTCACTGAGTAGGGCTTGATGTACATTGCCTCATCTAATTCTCTCAGCAATGCTGTGTGTGTGTGTGGGGGAACCTATTGTTATTCCCCTTTTACAGAAGGAGTAACTGAGGCCACAGTGGTTAAATAAGCTACCATGAGCTGCTAAATGAGGGAGCTGGGATTCGAACCCAGGAAGACAGGTTCCCAAGCCTGTGCCAATGAGTCAACCAACCATGGGGTAGGTCGGCATCTTTTAAGGCAGAGAGACTTTGATCACTGGGAATTTTCTAGACAAGAGGGATAGAGGGAGCTTTTTGTGAATGCCTTCCCAGCACTTACACCTCCTCCTTTCCCAGAAAACTCCAGTTTGCTTTTGAGCATCTAAGTGGTTCCAGGAAAGATGACTGGCCCTTGCTGTTGGGAGGAGCCTGGTTGATGTTTGCACAGCACGGTCACCAAGGTCACTGGGCTTGTTTGACCATGGCTGGCTCACAGCTCATCACTTTTGGGTGTTTCATGATTGCTTCTGACTTGTGTGTGTGTGTGTGTGTGTGTGTGTGTGTGTGTGTGTGTAGGGGGGTGATATTGACTGGGAGGAAGAATGAAAGGAATCAAGGAATTAAGTTGTTAACTTTGGAAGGAAATCTGCAGGTCAGGCGGATCTTGATGAGAGAGAGGTTATCCTGTTGAGGCGGGAGAGAAAAAAACAGAAAATAACAGGGAAACCTGAATTCTGAAGGTCACAAGAGGAGGTTGCTCAGGGCCCAGGGCTGCTGGCTCACACCTACCCCTCCTGGCCCGGCCACAGCCCCCACCGTGTGACAAGAGCGATAGCACAGAGGAAAACATGTGCAAGTGAAGGGCTATTTATGAGGGGCTAGAAGTCAAGCTTCTAATATATTTTTTAGCATATTGAAAAGCAGAGACATTACTTGGCCAACAAAGGTCCATCTAGTCAAAGCTATGGTTTTTCCAGTAGTGATGCATGGATGTGAGAGTTGGACTATAAAGAAAGCTGAGCACCAAAGAACTGATGCTTTTGAACTGTGGTGTTGGAGAAGACTCTTGAGAGTCCCTTGGACTGCAAGGAGATCCAACCAGTCCATCCTAAGGGAGATCAGTCCTGAATATTCATTGGAAGGACTGATGCTGAGGCTGAAACTCCAATACTTTGGCCACCTGATGCGAAGAACTGACTCATTTGAAAAGACTCTGATGCTGGGAAAGATTGAAAGTGGGAGGAGAAGGGGTCAACAGAGGATGAGATGGTTGGATGGCATCACTGACTCGATGTACATGAGTTCGAGTAAACTTCCGGGTATTGGTGATGGACAGGGAATCCTGGCGTGCTGCAGTCCATGGCGTCGCAAAGAGTCGGACACGACTGAGCGAATGAGCTGAACTGAACAGATAGACCAAGTTATCTGTGTCCCGGGGAAGCTGAGAAAGGCCCTTGCCGCGGCAAGAAGGATGCTCTGGAGGAGAAAATGGCTCAGCAGAGAAGGGCTTCGTGGTGTCTCAAGACCATTTGCCTGAGCTTCTCTGGTTGCCTCTGGCAGGTTCTGGGTTGGTCACAAAAGAAATGAACAGTTTCACATTCATGTGTCACTTATTTGAATCATTGGCCCATGTCCTGGGGGGACAGTGGGCTGGAGAGATGGGGGCGAGTGCTCCTGGGGCCCAGGGAGGGTTGGCCAGGCTCTCAGCAATGCAGGCAGTTCACTGCTCAGCCGGCACCTCTGTCCAACCCAGGTGGAGGTAGGGCCATGGATGAACAGGTCCCTCAGTGCTAAGACTGATGGTTCCATTTTGTTTTGTTTCTTGGCAAACCAAAGCACACTAACTGGTACTTGGTTGAGGTCTGCTTGCCATCCATCAGGGATGCTATCAGGGGAATCAGCCTTTTGGAAGGTGGATCTTGGGACCTTTGTTTCAACTGTAAGATTCTGTTATTTCCTTGGTATGATTCAGTGGAATGTAGTTTTCTTTTTTTTCCAAAATGCAGATGTGAGGCACCTTTAAAGGTGTGATCTTAATGATTTTATCCCCACAAACATGTCTGTGACCAAAAGATATAAAGCATTTTAACCTCAGCTTCTGCACCTCTGTATCACTGGTTGGATTGCTATCCTGGGTGTGAGAGGCTTAAACTAAAAATACACTTACACACCTCAGAAAACAGAATTATTATTACTTTTTTAGAATTAGTTTATTAAACACAGAAATTATTGCTCATTTAGAAAAAGAATGGTTAAAGGAATTTGTATAATTTTTAGATTGGATAAAGATGAAAACATTGGGGATTCTGGAATAGTATTTCTTTGCAATTAATACATATTCTTATTCTTCCTACCATAGAATTTTTGAGCACCCAAAGGCTTAATTGTTGCTATCTATAAAAAGAAGTACCCTCACTTTTCAGTCCTTTTTATTTTTACTATCACGCATTTTTATTTGTGCTCTGTGACCCTGTTGAAAAGATTACACCAGGCCAAATAACTTGTAATAGAAAACAGGATTCTTAACCTGACTTGTACCACAGCTTCACATGGCAAATTCAGGCTAACACCTTGAAACTGTAAATGGTGGTACAAAGAAACTGCTCATTTTCTTGGGTTTAAAATGCAGTAAGTGAACCAGGGAAATTCTAATTGAGTCCTCGATCTTTATATGTTTGAACAAGGGATATCCATTGTGGTTATTTTTTAACAGGATTATGAAGATTAGCTCAATCATTTGAGAGTGCAAGATATCCAAGTTCAAAGCCAAGTATAATATCCTTGCAAAGATAAGTATAACTGGAGTGGAAGAGGGCAGCAAAAAATTAATTGAGCTTAAGGTCAAATACACAGGCAGGCATATATAATCCAGAAATCCTTTCTTGGAAGACTCTGTTCTAACAGTTCCCTTGATCTTGACATTCTCCAACGTGCTTTTCATTCTTCAGGGTCTTCCAGAGTGCCAGGTGTGCCCAGCATCCTTGGGTAGGGCAGGAGAGGACGTGTCAGGGAGGAGCCCACGGGTTAACAGTAAAACAGCCTAGAGCAGGGCTCTGCTCCGAGTGAAGAGCAGAGTGGTGCGCAGTTTCACCTCTAGAGGGAGCACGAAGTACGCAACACGACGGTAAGTAGGGCTGGAAAGGAGGGGCCAGGATAGAGAGATGGAGAGAGACCTGGAGAGACAAACACACCCACAGAGAGAGAGAGAGACAGACAGACAGACAGACACACACAGAATCCACAAGACCCTGGGGACCGAGGACCCCCATAGGCTGGAAGGAAGATCTGTCTGTTAACGAAATTTTACTGAGAAGCACAAGGAGTGATGCATGCGTCCTCGCGTCCTGTCTGACTGCAACCCAGGGACTGCAGCCCGCCAGGCTCCTCCGTCCATGGGGTTCTCCAGGCAAGAATCCTGGAGTGGGTAGCCATTTCCTCCTCCAGGGGATCTTCCCGACCCAGGGATCAAGTATATATCCAAGTATATGTTAAAGACGGGAGCCCAAAGAGAAAGTGTGACAACACACAGCAAGAACAAGAGAAAGAGAATTGTTTGAGTTCCCGAATTTTTTAAGAAATGAGGCTTAGGTTTGAGGGGAGGGGGTAATAGCAAGTCCCTGCTTTTAAGAGGCACATTTAAGGCAAAGGAAGGGTGAAAGATTACAAATGAGGGTCTGGGCAAAGGTATGTCAGGCAAGAATACAGGACACCGACAAGATGGAGGGAAATCTGTTGGACACGAGTGTCCTTTCTCCTCACCTGTCGTCCACGCTCAGGGTTTCACCCCATCTCAGGCCAGCACATCTGCACCAGCACAGACCCGACATCTAACGGCTTCTCAATAACGCCAGGAGGCTGCCTCCGGGGACCTCAGACCAGCCTGCACAAGACTGCACCCTCATCTCGTCCCCAGCCTTCTCTTCTGATCTTTCCCACTCATTCATTCAACACACACCGCTCTCCTTCCTCACCCGTCCAGATTAGCATCCCTGCTTTAGGGAAGCCTTCTCCCCTGAACCCTCAACAGTTTAAACCAGACCCCCAGCACCTCCCAGATGTCTCCTTTACTGGAGTTACTGCAGTACCTGACTCTGTGTGTGTGACTGTTGTGAAAATGTTGTGAAGCATTTTCCCAACAGGGCAGAGCATGTGTGCCTTTTGCTCACCACTGAATTGCCAGCGCTCAGTGAGGGCCAGGGGGCAGAGCTGACATTCGGTGTTTGTGGGATTAAATAAACGACATGAATGGCCGAAACCATGACAACCATCCAAACACCCTGCAAAGAGAAAGGGAAGTAAATCGTACAGCCGGGAAATGGACACCATTTAAACATCTCTCATGAGTTGTTTTTGTTTTTACCTGCATCAGTTTAGTTCAGTTCAGTTCAGTCGCTCAATCGCGACCCCATGAACTGCAGCATGCCAGGCCTCCCTGTCCAGCACCAGCTCCCGGTGTTTACCCAAACCCATGTCCGTTGAGTCGGTGATGCCATCCAGCCATCTCCTCTGTCGGCCCCTTCTCCTCCTGCCTTCAATCTTTCCCAACATCAGCGTCTTTTCATGGAAATATGCTAATAAAGCAAGTAAAAATAAAATACATTTCAAACATGTGTCTAAAGATATTTATTTGCCTAAGAACTCAAAATTGACTAAGGAAATAGCAGAGGATGAATAGTGTTACATTTTGAAACAAATGATTGGGAGTATACCTAACTGATGACATGAATATATTTTTGTATAAAATAAACTATAACTAAGTAACTGAGATCCTGATATTATCTTCTAACTCCCCCTTTGTCTAAGCAATCGGAAAGTCAATTTATTTGATGCTAAAGATCTTTGCCAACCAATCCTATTCTTTCCTGCCCTATTTGCTTTACGTCTCAGCTATAGAGAAGAAGCGCATGGGAAAATGCTCAGAGCAGCCCTGTTCGGTGGTGACCTTCAGCTGCCTCCATCGCCATAGTAACAGGAGGGCAGGTGGTCTCCAGCCCCCAGGTCCCCAGCTTGGCCAGATGTCAAGTAGGCCACGGCTTTGCTGCATGGCCCCAACCCCGCCTGGCCCCCTGGCACCCTAAGTTCCCACATGGGAGGAGGTTGTGAGCTGTCACCTTTATTAATAGAGTTGCCATGAAACTGTTTGGACTGAAAAAAAGAACAACCAAGTGCCTCAGCTGCAAATTCCTTGCATCAGCTGCTGCTGAGGTGGCCTCAGTCAGTGGCAGAGGTGACTGGAAACGTCTTGAACCATCAGAGGCCTGAGTCAAAACGGATATAGGTCCAGAGGTCACTGTGAGGGGGCAGCGAGGGGCAGGACATAAGAAATGTGGGCGGACGAGAGCCCACGAGGTCAGCCTACAGAGCAACAGGACCCAGATCCCTCTGAACAGACCCCAGGAGCCTTCTCAGATCTCCGGCTCCTGCCTCCCTTTGCTAAGTCTTTGTCCGTCTGAACACAGATCGCCCAGCTGGCTTTGCAAGAGCAGGTGGGAATTCTCTTGAAGGTGACCCCCACCATGGAGTGGATCAGCTCTGGACGAAGCCTTCGGGAGTCTTCTGGGTCAGGCTGAAGATCCTGCTAAAGGTCCCCGAATTCAGCCTGGATGGGAGGGGAGTTTGGGAGAATGGACACGTGTATATGTGTGGCTGAGTCGCTGTAGTGTCCGCCTGAATCTGCACAACATTGCTAAGAGGCTATGCGTGCATGCGTGCGAAGTCACTTCAGTCATGTTTGACTCTTTACAACCCCAGGGACTGTAGCCCACCACGCTCCACTGTCCATGGGATTCTCCAGGCAAGAATACTGGAATAGTTTGCCATTTTTTCCTCTGGGGGATCTTCCCGACCCAGAGATCGAACCCATGTCTCTTTCATCTCCTGCATTGACAGGTGGATTCTTTACCACTAGCACCATCTGGGAAGCCCATTAATAGGCTATACTCCAATACAAAATAAAAAGTAAAAAAAAAAAGTCCCTGAGCGCCACAGTTCTGTCCACACCAAGGGGAAACTTGTTTTGCTGGAATGAATTCTATTCTCAGGACTCCTGACAATGCTCAGAGAGAAGTGAAAGCTGTCCTGCTTTGTGGGAGCAGCTGCTGGAGTGGCAGGCATGAGCCCAGCACTCAGGTTCTGGTTTTCAGAGGTTGTGAGGGTGGCTTTCAGCATCAGAGGGTCTTGATCTGAAGCCTAAGTTCACCAGCTCTGCCACCTCAGGCCGATCACCATTCTCTCCCAAGTTTGAAGATTCCCCCTTTCAAGTTAGAATATGAGTTCCTACTTCTTGAAAGAAAAAGTGAAAGTGAAGTCGCTCAGTCGTGTCCGACTCCTTGCCATGGACTGGCCTTCCAGGTTCCTCTGTCCCTGGGATTCTCCAGGCAAGAATACTGGAGTGGGTAGCCTTTCCCTTCTCCAGGGGATCTTCCCAACCCAGGGATCAAACCTGGGTCTCCCACATTGTGGGCAGACACTTTACTGTCTGAGCCACCAGGGAAGCTCTTAATTCTTAGGGTTGTTTTGAGGATTAGATAGACAGTGGAAAGAAACCGTGAGGGCGGCGTGGGCCCCTGGGGTATTATAACTCAGGTGTATTTGCGAAGATGGGATCCAGCTGATGCAGGGCTCTTGAAGGGCACAGGCAAATGTCGATAGCCAGGCCTCTGGGATCTGAAGGCCAGGCCTTCGACTCTTCTCTGAGCCTGTTCTTCAAAGAAAGATGCCTTAGACTGGACAGGACCTCTGGGGCACGGCATGAGAGCAGCCATGTCGAGCCTGGGACTCAAGCTCTCTGTTCTCACTGCAGTTAGCTCACCAGCTCTCTGATTACAGATGGCGTTGGCTGGTGTTTTGGCCATGAGCGCTGGGGCTACCTTGTCATCATCAGCTTCACTTCTTGCCACTCCACAGGGTGGAGGTCCCATTACAGAACGTATAAGAAATCACCCCAAATGAGATAGACGTGTTCTAACTCCTCCCCTAGCCTAAGTTGCTGAGAAGTTTCATGTGTGAACCTTGGACCCAGGCCTCCTGATCCCACTTCTGACCGATGCCGGTTCCTCAGACATCCTTCTCTGGGTGTGTCAATCGGCTGGGAGTGGAGGCCATGGGTTTCCAGGAGGACGGCGGCTGCAAAGCTCCTAGGGACTTTGTCCAAGGCCCTCTTGAGTCCTCTTGCTGCACAGTGATGGTGGCCTCCAGCACAGCTGTAATCCAGCCCAGAAGCAGAGGAACAGGGACCCGGGGGTTCCAGAGTCCAGTGGGCATGTGACCTCCTGGCCTCCTTCCCTTCAGCAGAGAAAAGCAGAGCATGGAGGAGGTGGCTTCCCTGGTGGCTCAACCGGTAAAGAGTCTGCCTGTAATGCGGGAGACCCAGGTTCTATCCTTGGGTTGGGAAGATCCCCTTGAGAAGGAAATGTCAACCCACTCCAGTACTCTTACCCGGAAAATTCCATGGACAGAGGAGCCTGGTAGGCTACAGTCCAGGGGCTTGCAAAGAGTTGGACACAACTGAGCGGCTTCACTAGTGACCCTTGGGTAGCTCATAGACCAGCAGAGGGCAAACACCTTGCAAAACCACAGCTCAGAGCTGAGGCCATTTCCCCAAATTACTAGAAGGAAAAGACATTTTGTACTTAGGGATGGCCAGCAGAGAGCTGACTCTTCAAGAGCAAAAGAGACGCCGCATGGAGCACAGTGTTGAGAGAAGACTCCCCACAACGCAGTGTTCCATGCCCAGCCGGAAGGTCTTCTAAGAGTGACGGCTACTTATAAATATTTCTAGACATGCTAATACTACAGTTGTGATGATCTAGTCAGGATGGCAGAGTGAGCAGATAGCAAACAATAGGAACATGATGGATGAGAGAGCAGAATTTGAAAGGAAGTTTAAAAATGCTTGATATGGATCTGCATGGTCAATTCAACATTATTCACATTTATGTGAATAATTCTGTATGCCAGAAAGTGAAGAGGAACTAAAAAGCCTCTTGATGAAAGTGAAAGAGGAGAGTGAAAAATTTGGCTTACAGCTCAACATTCAGAAAATGAAGATCATGGCATCCGGTCCCATCACTTCATGGGAAATAGATGGGAAAACAGTGGAAACAGTGTCAGACTTTATTTTGGGAGGCTCCAAAATCACTGCAGATGGTGACTACAGCCATGAAATTAAAAGATGCTTAGTCCTTGGAAGGAAAGTTATGACCAACCTAGACAGCATATTGAAAAGCAGAGATATTACTTTGCCGACTAAGGTCCATCTAGTCAAGGCTATGGTTTTTCCAGTGGTCATGTATGGATGTGAGAGTTGGACTGTGAAGAAAGCTGAGCACCGAAGAATTAATGCTTTTGAACTGTGGTGTTGGAGAAGACTCCTGAGAGTCCCTTGGACTGCAAGGAGGTCCGACCAGTCCATCTTAAAGGAGATCAGTCCTGGGTATTCATTGGTAGGTCTGATGTTGAAGCTGAAACTCCAATACTTTGGCAACCTATGTGAAGAGCTGACTCATTTGAAAAGACCTTGATGCTGGGAGGGATTAGGGGCAGGAGGAGAAAGGGACGACAGAGGATGAGATGGCTAGATGGCATCACCGACTCAATGAACATGGGTTTGGGTGGACTCCGGGAGCTGGTGATGGACAAGGAGGCCTGGTGTGCTGCAGTCTATGGGGTTGCAAAGAGTCAGACACAACTGAGCGACTGAACTGAACTGACTGAATGCATGTTATGGTTCACCACAAAAATGTTTATTAAAAAGTTGGGTACATTGTCTTGTTCAGAGAGTTTGATTGAATTTAGATTGTTAAGCACATTCTTTCTTTCCTTTCTCCCCTTCTTTTGGCTGGGCCACGGGGCATGCACAATCTTAGTTCCCTGACAGAGGATCAGACCTGTGCCCCTGCAGTGGAAGCATGAAATCTCACCCAGTAGATCACTAGGAAAGTCCTTTAATTTATATTTTTGACTTGAGGGAAATTCATGACATTGGATCACGTCCTAAGATACGAACCTTTCCATGGCAAAACAAAGCTGCTGCTTTCCAAGCTGTCTTTCCTTCTTGAAATGCTTTGAACTGGAATGTGTGTGTGTGTGTTGTTGTTGTTTTTTTTTTCCCCCTTTTGGCAATGCCAAGATCTAGTCTGTAATCATTTTCTTTTTGCACATGACGATAAACATTCAATTAAAGTCTCTACCTCAACAGACCAGAATCATTGGCTAACTCATGAAGCTGACATAATTACCTATCCTGGAAGGCTGAGCTTGATGAACAGCAAATTAACAGTTGTTAAATGATCCACAGGAGGGCTCTGCTGATGCTCCAAACACAAAAGGAGGCGCTTGGTTAGAAGTATGAGGAAATAATGCGAGGAAAAATGGCCTGGATCATCACAGCTTAAACAGCATTTCAATAAATTATAAGATTCAGTCGAGTGCTACATCTGATACAAATTAAACTTCAGCCTTGTGGTGCTGCAGAAATTTATAGCAACTCACGTAAGACACATTGGTACAAAAGAACAAGTGGTTTTCTGTGAACTAGTAACCAGAGAGTAATTCATAAGAATTTCAATACAAAACCCAGGACCAACAACTTGGTTTTCTGAACACTTCATTTACAGTCTTGCTTTTACTTAAACAGTTTAATAACTCAAGAAAAGACATCTGAGAAGATAAGCATTGGTCAAGGGCTATTATTTTCTCTTTTTGTCTCTTGCCTACCTACTTATTTGGTAACAGGGCCATTAATAGCAGAAACTGCTACTGAGTTGATTCAAGCACAGCCTCCTTTATCTTGGGTTCTGAAGCTTTAGAAAAATAAACACCAGAAAGGGGAGCAATAAACTACTGCCTGTCATATCAGTAAACATGCGATGTTGCAGCCATCAAGCCATCACCTCACAGCCACCCAGATGGTGAGCCACAGGGGAGCTCAGGGAAGAAACCAAGAGACCTACCATCTAGAAGTCGGCAGACTGCAGCCGCCTCCAGCCGCACAGCCTGAAGAAATTCAGGGTGAGAAAACCCAGGATGCTGGCCCTGGGTAGCTGAGCTGCAAATCAAAGGAATGATTTCAGTGAGCCGATGGCACCCCACTCCAGTGCTCTTGCTTGGACAATCCCATGGATGGAGGAGCCTGGAAAGCTGCAGTCCATGGGGTCTCTGAGGGTCAGACACGACTGAGCAACTTCACTTTCAGTTTTCACTTTCATGCACTGGAGAAGGAAATGGCCACCCTCTTCAATGTTCTTGCCTGGAGAGTGCCAGGGACGGGGGAGCCTGGTGGGGCTGCCATCTATGGGGTCGCACAGAGTCGGACATGACTGAAGCGACGTAGCAACAGCAGCAGCAGCAGCAGCAGCAGCAGCGGCAGCAGGCTCTTGCATCTTTTCATGCACAGAAAAAGCACCAGATTCTTTAACCTGAGATGTCTAGCTTTTTTCTATTAACAGTAATCTTTTGTTCTGACTGCCTGGTGTTGGGGCAAAAGGCTCCTACATATCCCGGCTCTCCCTGCACCCCTTCTTCTTTGGAAGTTTTCTTAGCACAGTCTGAGATGTGTTCTTCCAGTCTTGAAGCCCCAAGAAAGTTTGCTGAATAAAACATAACTCTTACCTTTTAAATCATGCATTTTAAAAATTTATGTATCTATTTTAATTGAGGATAATTGGATGGTTTTTTGCCAAACATCAGTACAAATTGGCCATAGGTATACATGTGTCCCCCCCATTCTGAACCCGCTCCCACCTCCCTCCCCACTGCATCCCTGCAGATTGTCACAGAGCACTGGCTTTGGGTGCCCTGCTTCACACAGCAGACTCACACTGGCTCTCTATGTTGCATTTGGTAGTGTATATGTTTCAGCGCCATTCTCTCAAATCATCCCACCCTCTCGTTCTCCCACTGAGTCTAAAAGTCTGTTCTTTACAGCTGTCTCTCCTTTGCTGCCCTGCCAGCAGGATCACTGCTGCCATCTTTCTGGATTTCATATATATATATATATGTTAATATACCCTATTTGTCTTTCTCTTTCTGACTGACTTCACTCTGTGTAATAGGCATGCGTCTTTTTAGTCGACAGAGGTACAGTTTCATCCCTCAGACTCTTTATTTAGGGACGCTGGGGTGCAGAGCACCATCTGGATTCAATGCAAATGATGGTTTCCATCCCCGACCCCAAACTGAACTTCCCTACTCAGTCAAGGGCTGAGGAGTTGGGGTCTGAGCCTTCTTCCTCATCTGTCCAATGAAGAACTGTGGGCTTTGCTTGTACACAGGCAGCTTCTAGTCCACGGTAAGTCCTTCCAGGAGACTGGCGAGAAGGCAGCAAGCTACCTCTTCAGTGCTTCCTGGACTGAGCACAAGTGTTGTTAAAAGTTCCAATTTTTATACGTCAGAAGAAATGAGTGTCCGTTCTCACCTTCTGTGGATTGGCTGGACATCTTTATCTACACTATCTTGATGCTATCTGCATGGCAAGTCATGTTGACTTTGAAAATTGGGGTAAAGTTGCTTTATAATGTTGCGCTGGTTTCTGCTGTACAACCAAGTGACTCAGCCATATGTATACACTTATCCCCTCCCTCTTGGATCTCCTTCCCTCGCCCCCCATCCCATCCCTCTAGGCCATCGCAGAGCACTGAGCTGAGGTCCCTGTGCTGTGCAGCTATCTGTCTTACATGTCAGCTCAGTTCAGTCGCTCAGTCATGTCTGACTCTTTGAGACCCTAAGGACTGCAACATGCCAGGCTTCCCTGTCCATCACCAACTCCTGGAGCTTGCTCAGACTCATGTTCATCAAGGTGGTGATGCCATCCAACCATCTCATCCTCTGTTATCACCTTCTCCTCTTGCCTTCAATCTTTCCTAGCATCTAGGTCTTTTCTAAAGAGTCAGCTCTTCGCATCACGTGGCCAAAGTATTGGACCTTCAGCTTCAGCATCAGTCTTTCCAATGAATATTCAGGACTGATTTCCTGTAGGATGGACTGGTTGGATCTCCTTGCAGTCCAAGGGACTCTCAAGAGTCTTCTCCAACACCACAGTTCAAAAGCATCAATTCTTTGGCACTCAGCTTTCTCTATAGTCCAACTCTCACATCCACACATGACCACTGGAAAAACCATAGCTTTGACTAGATAGACCTTTGTCGGTAAAGTGGTGTCTCTGCTTTTTAATATGCTGTCTAGGTTGGTCACAGCTTTTCTTCCAAGGAGCAAGAGTCCTTGAATTTCATGGCTGCAGTCACCATCTGCTGTGATTTTGGAGCCCAAGAGAGTAAAGTCTTTCACTGTTTCCATTATTTCCCCGTCTATTTGCCATGAAGTGATGGGACCAGAGGCCATGATCTTAGTTTTTTGAATGTTGAGTTTTAAGCCAGCTTTTTCACTCTCCTCTTTCACTTTCATCAAAAAGCTCTTTAGTTTCTCTTCACTATCTACGATAAGGGTGGTGTCATCTGCATATCTGAAGTTATTGATATTTCTCCCAGCCATCTTGATTCCAGCTTGTGCTTCATACAGCCCAGCATTTCTCATGATGTACTCTTCACAGACATTAAATAAGCAAGGTGACAATATACAGCCTTGACTTACCCTTTCCTAATTTGGAACCAGTCCATTGTTCCATGTCCAGTTCTAACTGTTGCTTCTTGACCTGCATACAGATTTCTCAGGAGGCAGGTAAGGTGGTCTGGTATTCCCATCAGAATTTCCACCATTTGTTGTGATCCACACGAAGACTTTAGTGCAGGATGAAAGGAGTACATCAAGGCTGTATATTGTCACCCTGCTTATTTAACTTATACGCCAAGTATATCATGAGAAACACTGGGCTGGATGAAGCACAAGCTGGAATCAAGATTGCCAGGAGAAATATCAATAAACTCAGATATGCAGATGACACCACCCTTATGGCAGAAAGCAAAGAACTAATGAGCCTCTTGATGAATGTGAAAGAGGAGGGTGAAAAAGTTGGCTGAAAGCTCAACATTCAGAAAACTAAGATCATGGCATCTGGTCCCATCATTTCATGGGAAATAGATGGAGAAACAGTGGAAACAGTGTCAGACTTTATTTTCTTGGGCTCCACAATCACTGCAGATGGTGACTGAAGCCATGAAATTACAAGATGCTTGCTTTTTGGAAGGAAAGTTATGACCAACCTAGACAGCATATTGAAAAGCAGAGACATTACTTTGCCGACTAAGGTCCATCTAGTCAAGGCTATGGTTTTTCCAGTGGTCATGTGTGGATGTGAGAGTTGGACTATAAAGAAAGCTGAGCATCAAAGAACTGATGCTTTTGAACTGTGGTGTGGGAGAAGACTCTTGAGAGTCTCTTGGACTATGAGGAGATCCAACCAGTCCATCCTAAAGGAAATCATTCCTTAATATTCATTGGAAGGACTGATGTTGAAGCTGAAGCTCTAATACTTTGGCCACTTGATGCGAAGAACTGACTCATTGGAAAAGACCCTGATGCTGGGAAAGATTGAAGGTGGGAGGAGAAGGGGTCGACAGGAGATGAGATGGTTAGATGGTATCACTGACTCAATGGACATGAATTTGAGTGAACTCTGGGAATTGGTGATGGACAGGGAGGCCTGGCGTGCTGCAGTCCACAGGATCGCAAAGAGTCAGACACGGCTGAGTGACTGAACTGAACTGAAGCAGAAGCAGATATTTTTTGAAATTCTCTTGCTTTTTCTATTATCCACCGCATGTTGGCAATTTGATCTCTGGTTTATCTGCATTCCCTAATTCCAATTCTAACATTTGGAAGTTCTTGGTTCAGGTATTGTTGAAATCTAGCTTGAAGAATTTTGAGCATTACTATGCTAGCATGTGAGATGAGTGCAATTGTGCAGTAGTTTGAATTCTTTGGCATTGCCTTTCTTTGGGATTGAAATGAAAACTGACCTTTTCCAGTCCTGTGGCCACTGCTGAGTTTTCCAAATTTGCTGGCGTATTCAGTGCAGCCCTTTCACAGCATTGGCTTCCAGGGTTTGAAAGAGCTCAACTGGTATTCCATCACCTTCCCTAGCTTTGTTTGTAGTGACGCTTCCTCAGGCCCACTTGACTTCGCATTCCAGGATGTCTGGCTCTAGGGGAGTGATCACAGCATCGTGGTTATCTGGGTCATGAAGATCTTTTTTGTATAGTTCTGTGCATCCTTGCCGCCTCTTCTTTACATATTGTAGTGTGCGTATGTCAATCCTAATCTCCCAGCTCATCCCAGCCCCGGCTGTGTCCACACACCTGTTCTCTACACCTGCATCTCTGTTCCTGCCCTGCAAACAGGTTCGTCTGTACCACTTTTCTAGATTTCACATACATGTGGTAACTTTTGACCAGATGATTTTTCCTGCTCCTAACTTCTTTGCCCGCTGCCCTGTAGCTGAACACTGCCAGCAGCAATATGAATGTTCTCGCTTTCCACGAAGATGTAGCATGGCAAACTAGCATACTGCTTGTCCTATGTTTTTCTCTTTGTTTCCTCCCACATCTATTCTTTTATCAATAGTGAAAGAAGTCAAGACAGCAGAGCAGAGAAGTCAGAGGAAGCTGTCAGCTTATCTTCTTATTCTATTCAACCAGGGAACTGAACGATAACAGTGTTGGAGGGGACCGCAGCGCCAGGGAAAGGCAACCTAAATAATTCTGACGGTTGGTGCAAATCAGAACATGCAAGGCTGAGATGAGTTGGATAGTTTGGGGCTCAAGCATGACTGAAACCAGACTTGTCTGATTTGGCAATATTCCTACCTACCCTGCATTATGAGTAAACAAGACCTCAGACGATGTCATTGTGCAGACTTAAAAAAATCTTACTCTACTTTCTTTTCAAATAAAAAGTTTCTTAAGTAAAAATTTTTATTTAGGAACAATTATAGGTTCAGAGAAAGTTTCAAAAAAGAGTACAGAGACAGTGTCCATTCACCCCGTTTTCCTCATTACATAAGTACAGACAATTTCAAATCCAGGAAATTGGCATGGGGGCAATCCACTGATGGTATTCAGATTTCACCAGTTCTACACACATCTGTGTGTGCGTGTGTAGGTGTGTGTGCCGAGTTTGCAGTTTTATCACGTGTATATTCTTGTAATTACGACCACAGTGAAGATGCAGAACGCTTCCACCACCACAGAGATTTTCCTTATGCTGCCACGTCTCTTGATGGTTTAATGCTCAATTAGTTTAATAATATGATTGGTCTCTTCTAAATTAATACACTGCATACAGAATGCGCTGTTCTTCTACAGATCCCAGATAAAATCATTTGCCACCAGACCAATGTGCCATTTCTCGTCTGGAAGCAATTGACTCTAATTCCAGATATCAATTGTGAGAAAGTCTTGGGATTTTGTTTTTACGAGTGAAACACATGTAAGGTAAGCTGCCTTGTGTATTCTTTCAGCTGGAGCAATGGAGGTTGGTTAACCGTCATTAGAAGTCAGGGGGTCAGTGGCCTCCTGTGGCTGGACTGCCCTCTGACACGGCAGAGACGCTGAAACTCGACCTGCGCCTCTAACCTCACTTCTTCGCTGGGCCCCAGCCCTCCCCAGACTGCTCCCTGCCAGTCTCTCTCAGTGAGCGGCTGCAATATCCACGCTCCTGGACAGCTGGGCATCCACCCCGATTCCTTCCTTTGGGTCTGTCCTCATCCAATAACTAATCCAGCCTATAAGGGCTTCCTCCCAAACCCCTTTGAATTCTGCATTGTCACTTTATCCCATTGACATGATCATTGTTCAGGATACAAGTGTCCTTTACGTGGATTCATGGGCATCCTTCTAAATGGCAGCCTTGCCTCTACAGCTGCCTCCTGCAGCAATTCAACCAAAATGATACTGCCATAGGGCTCCTCTCAGAGAGAAAAATCAACAGGACAACATACAGGTATGTCCTGTTGCTCATGGTCAAGGATGCTTACAATTCTCACTTTTAGAAAGGGAATCCATGACTTCATGGCTGAGATTTCTTGAGCGTCCTTATTTCTTGCTCTCCCCATGCCTGGTGACTCAGCCCTCACACCATTCCATTAGCTTCTGGAATCCTTCCCGTACTTCCTCTTCCTTGCTTCTCTTACTCTGAATCTATTGCCGCCCAGGAGCTGTGACGATGGCCCTTCTCCACTTAAGTGGTTCACGCTTCTATTTGCTGCTCCATTCGTCAGGACTCCATCAACTCTTCATCACAGACACCAACCCAAACCAGCTTAGGCACAAAAACACAATCAACTGGTTCGTGAAATTAAAAAGTCTGGTCATATCTCCCAAATAAATCCTTATGTTTCTGTTTCTTGCTCCATCTCCCCAGGGAAGGACTGATGTCTGCTGGAGACCCTAGACTCACATCCTGTCAGTTTACTGGCCTGATGCTGACCAACAGAAAGCATTTCTCTTTATATGTCTAGGATAAGGGTCTCAGGGAAGAATCTCACTGGACAAGCACAGGCAGGGTGTCTGTACCTCAGCCAATCACTGCAGCCAGAGCAGTGGGGTACGTCACTGGTCAGGCCTGCGTCTTGTCCCACCCCTGTGACTGGACATGATATCCCGGCCGTTCAACAGCAGGAAATGGTTTTCCCGCAGGAAGAGCTCTTCTTCACCAGAAGAAGGAGGAAAGGATGCTGGCAAGCAAAGCCAGTGCAGATCTATGGGCCTTAATGATGAGCCAAATACTACTGAAACCCAGCGTCCTCTGATGAGCAATTCTCAGGCTGAGGAGGCAGGAGAGTTATGGGAGCAGGAGAGTTATGGGAGCAGGCAGAAAGCTCGTCCTCCCAGAGAAAAGCCTATACAGTTCATGATGAGGTTCATAATTTCCCGGAGATAAAGTCGTGGGCAATTGCCAAGTGGTTAAAATAAATATTCTGCTCAGCTGCCTCCCACACACACCTCCACTTTGATTTGTTGAAGGCAAGCTTTTATGCCGTTTCCCACACAAACCCAGAGGAGTCAGTCTAATAGACTGAGTTCATATAGTTCTTCCCTTAAAGCGGAAGGGCCAGGAAGGCAGAAGACTCTGAGAAGGGCAGCAAGAGGAAAAGCAAGGGTTATAAAGAGGGAAACCCTTATCGACCGGGGCATCAGAGAAGGCGCCTGCAAGCAAGTGAGCCCAGGGAGAGTCTAGGGATGGGACCTGCTGCCCCAGGCTGCCCTGCCAGCCTCAACATCTGAAAGACATTCGGAAATGTCAGAGAGGGTTTGGAGGAAGATACCATGAGGTTGAAGGCATCATGACGGTGCCATGTGGGAAACCGCTGAGGGAATAACAGTCCTAAATGTTCATTTGAAGAACTGCCTTGGGGAGAAGCACCTGACTCGTGTGCATCCTCAGGAAGTACTACAACGAACCCGTTCCTGGGAAAACCCACAGGGACTCAAGGGTCATCCCCAGAGAAGGAAGCACTTTCTAACCCAAGGCCATCCCGGAAAGGAATGAGATAGTTGGGGAGGAAATGAGTTTACCATTACTGAAAACATTCAAGGACAAGTTGAATGGCTCCTTGTCAGAGATGTGATAATAATCAATGCTCAGAAACCTACCGCTGTAACCACATCCGTGATCTTTAGTATGCTGTCTGTTTAGTGTTTTCATAGAAATATATTGGAGAGGAATTGCCTTAAAACTAAAAGATATACAAAGGTTTCTGGGCTTTGTGTTTTCCTAGAATTCCTTCCACAGTAGCAGTTTATGCAAAGTCACCACCAGCATACTTTTCTGGGTTAGCAGCTATGCTTATGACCGCTAACTCTGCAGAAAGGTGGCATGTCAAGTACTGTGTCATAAGTAAGGATCCCAAACAACTGTTTTGTAGTTGCCTTGTCATGACACACCAGTGAACTATGCCCCACTCATTGGCAACTTTACTCACTTTTCCTCTTCTCTGTTTGTGTAACTGTTGGCTGGGAAGCTGCGTGTACAGATAGGTATAGTGGACAATTTATTAACCCACAAAAAAAGCAACTTGGTCTCTCTCCTCTACGACTTTGGACGTCATTTCACCTCTGCCTTTCCTCCCTCAGAGCGAAGATTAAAGGAGGTGAGTTTGAAAGAGCATTGAATTTCTATACATTATGCTTTCAAGTTTATATTGTGCTTAATTTTGCACTCTGTTGGTCTCAGCTACACACACACAAAGCTATCTCAAAAATAAACCTGAGCTTTAGTCTGCATGCACAAAATAGAATACTGATTTGAGAAAGGGAATAGGAATGAATAGAAACGGGAAGGGGACGTTCCAAAACACCCTAAATAAGTCAAAGAAATCCTAATATGTGTTAAAGTAATCTACATAAAGGCAAGCATGGAGAAAAAAATAAGAACCAGAGGAAACAAACAGAAAACGAGCAAAAAAATGGTAGACTCGAACACTAACATATCAATAATTATCTTAAATGCAAATGAATTAGATACGCCAATCAAAAGGCAAAAGCATGATTCTATTGTGTCTGAAAGAAACTTGAAATACAATTATATGGTTGGGTTGAAATTAAAAGGATGGAAAAGATATACCATAGAAACATTAATCAAAAGAAAGGAGTGGTTTCTTTATACATGATAGAAAATGGACTTAAGAACACAGAAAATTACTAAAGACAAAGAGGGTTATTACATGATGACAAAAAGATCAATTCACTAGGAAGATATAATGGTCCTAAATGTGTACCCATCAAACAATGGAACCTAAAAACAGATGAAGCAAAAACATATAGTGCTAAAAGGAGAAACAGGTCTACAGTTATGCTTGGGACTTCGATATTCCTTTCAGCCACTGCATGCATGCCTGCCTAACTTGCTTCAGTTGTGTCCGACTCTTTGTGACCCCATGGCCTATAGCCCACCAGGCTCTGTCCATGGAATTCTCCAGGCAAGAATACTAGACTGGGTTGCCATTTCCTTCTCCACTCAGTCACTGGCAGAACTACAAGACAGAAAAACAGCAAAAATATAGAAAATCTGACCAATACAATCAACCAACAGGAGCTAACTGACTTAGACAAAATACTCCACTAATAAATACAGAATACACTTCTTCTTTTCAAGCGCCTGGGAAACATTCACCAAGATAGACCATATCCTGGGTCGTAAAACAATCCTCAGCAAATTTTAAAAGAACTGAAATCACCCAGTTCATGGTCTCTGATTGTAAGGGATTCAAACTAGAAATCAATAATAGAAGGGCTACTGAGAAATCTACCACCATGCAGAAAATTAAACAACATACTTCTTTAATGAAAACAGAAACACAACATGTCAAAATCAGTGAGATGCAGCTAAGGCAGTGCTAAGAGGAGAATTTATATCACTAAGTGCTTATAATAGAAATGAGGGATCTAACCAGTAGTCCGAGTTCCTGCTGCTGTGTGTGCTAAGTCGCTCAGCTGTGTCCGACTCTTTGTGATCCCATAGACTGTAGCCCACCAGGCTCCTCTGTCCATGGGATTCTCCAGGCAGCAATACCGGAGTGGGTTGCCATGCCTTCCTCCAGGGGATCTTCCCAACCCAGGGATTGAACCCAGGTCTCTCGCACTGAAGGTGCATTCTTTACCAGTCCCTACCTCAAGAAATTAGCAAAGGATGAGCAAAATAAATGCAAAGCAAGGAGAAGGATGGCAGCAACAAAGATAAGAGTGCATGTCAATAGTCAAAAAATAGCAAAACAAAAGAAAAAAATCAATAGAACACTTTGTCTTTGAAAAATTAATAAATAGGGCTTTAGCAAGACTGACAAAAGTAAAAAGAGAAATGAAAGGCATATAGATCAAAACACAGTAATAAACTTGTTTCTATTTGCAGATAACCTGATTGTCCTACAATAGCTAAAACAATCTTGACAAAGAGGACTAAAATCTAAGGAATTATACTATCCAGTATTAAGCCACAGCAAGCGAGATTGTTGTATTGACAGATGGATAAATATATATATCAATGGAACAGAATAGTCTGAGAACCCAGAAATGGACCCACACAGATATTGTCAACTGATTCTGATAAAGTTGCAAGAGCAATTCAACTGTAAATGACCTGTGCATGTTAGTCACTTGGTCCTGTATGACTGACTCTTTGCAACTCCATGGACAGTAGTCCACCAGGCTCCTCTGTCCATGGAATTCTCCAGACAAGAGCACTGGAGTGGGTTGCCATTTCCTTCTCCAGGGGATCTTCCCAACCCAGGTCTCCTGCATAGAAGGCAGATTCTTTACCATCTGAGATATAGCCTTTTTAACAAGTAGCACTGAGGCAACTGGACATCTATATGCCAAAAAATTAACCTGTACCTAAATCTTCTATCCTATACAAAAATCAACTTATAGTGGATTTGGATTTAAATGAAAAAGATAAAACTATGACAATTTCAGAGAAAAAATTCATAGCAGAACATTCTAACAATTAGGACAAAGCAGAGATGTCTTAGACTTGACACAAAAACCAGAATCCATAAGGAGAAAAAAAATGGGTGAATTGGACATCATCAAAATTAAAACCTTTTCCTTCCTCCAAAGTTCATATGAAGAAGAAAAAAGGACGAACTACTGACAAGGAGAATATATTTGCAGACTTAATGCCCAACATAAAACTAGTTCCTAGACTATACAAAAAAGTTGCAGAACACAACAGTAAAAAATTAAACATTCCAATTTAAAAACGGGGGGAAAAGATACTGAAGAGGAGATACAGATGGCAAATAAGCAGAGGAAAAGATGTTCAGCATCGTTAGCCATCTGGAATATGAATTAAAACCACAATGAGATACTACTTTACACCAATCAGAATTACTAAAAAAATAAAATAGTGAGAAACATAATGCTGCTGAAGATGCAGAGAAATGGAATCACTCACACACCGGTGCTGTGTGTTAGTCGTTCAGTCATGTCCCAATCTCTGCGGCCCTGTGGACTGTAGCCTCAGGTTTCTCTGCCCATGGGATTCTCCAAACAAGAATCCTGGAGGGGGCAGCCATTCCCTTCTCCAGGGAATCTTCCTGACCCAGGGGTTGAACTCAGGTCTCCCACATTGTGGGCAGGTGTTTGACCATCTGAGCCACCGGGGAAGCCGTACATTGGTGGTAGGAATGCAAAAATGGTACAGCCACTTTAAGAAATGATTTGAGAGTTGACCATAAATCTAAACATACGGTTGCATTTAACCCAGTAACTCTAGTCTTAGGCGTTTATCCTGGAGAAATGTTTTAAAATATAACCTTTTTTACATGAAAATCTTTACATGAATGTTCATAGCAACTTTATTTGTAATGGCCCCAAACAGGAAGCATCAAAGAATGTTTTAAACAGGTAAAAGGTTAAACAAACTGTGGTCTATACATACACTGCATCTAATCAGCAATAACAGGTACGCTACAGATGAACAGAAAAGCTTGGATGAATCTCCAGGGAGTCGTGATGAGCGGAAAAAGCCAATAGCAAAAGATTATATACTATATGATTCCATTTACATATAATTTTTAAATGACAAAATTTTAAAAAGGGAGAACAGATTAATTGTTGCCTAGGGTAATGGACAGGGTGAGGTGTGGAGGTGGGTGGGGACCACCTCAGGGAGTGGGTTTGGTTATAAAAGGACTCCAGGAAGGATCCTTGTGGTGATGGGATATCAGTGTCTTAACTGTGGTGATGCATGACAGTGAAAGTGAAGTCGCTTAGTCATGTCCATCTCTTTGTGGCCCCGTGGACTGTAGCCCACCAAGCTCCTCCATCCATGGGATTCTCCAGGCAAGAATACTGGAGTGGGTTGCCACTTCCTTCTCCAGGGGATCTTCCCGACCCAGGGACTGAACCCAGGTCTCCTGCACTGCAGGCAGACGCTTTAGCCTCTGAGCCACCAGGGAAGCCCGGTGGTGATGGGTCCACGCATCTAGACACGTGATAAAGTTGTGTAGAGTTCAGCATACACACATCTACGAGCACTAGGGAAACTGGGCTTCCCCAGGGGCCCAGTAGTGAACAATCCACACAGCAGAAGCAGGAGAGGTCAGTCCCTGGGCTGGGAAGATGCCCTGGAGGAGGAAATGGCAACCCACTCCAGGATTCTTGCCTGGAGAATTCCACAGACAGAGGAGCCTGGCGGGCTGCAGTTCATGGGGTCACAAAGAGTCAGACACGACTGATGGTGCACATAAGATACGATTCTAGTAAAACTGGAGAATCTGAGTGAATCCAGTGGATCATTCCAGTGTCTGCCCTCTGCTTGTGATATTGCACTGCAGTTTTGTAAAATGTTACCATTAAAGGAAACGATAAAGTCTTCATAGTATCTCTGTGGGTTATGTTTTAAATGGCATAATCTACAACACTCTCGATAAAATTTCAGTTAAACAGACAGGACACCCCATTGTGAAAGGCAGGCCCATTATGTCAAAGCACCAGCAGAAACTGGCCAGTTAGAGCATGCAGACTTCTGATGGGTTATACTGAACCAATTTCATTGCATGGGTTGGTATCACCAGTTCCCTCCTGCAGCTGGTTCTCTTGCTGTATCCTCCGTCACTCTGGCTGGGTGTAGGGACCCTCCAGCACCAAACACACCACAAGAGGAAAACATCTTGGGAAACTCAGGTGGAAAAGCCTACTGTTCAAAAGACAACTGAGGACTGGGCTGTAAACTCTAGCTTTTATTACAATTGGAAACAACTATAAAAGTCACACCCTGCTTCCTCTCCTCTACAACAGGCACCCAGAGGCACCAACTAAAACATGCATGGAAGAAACAAAGAAAGCCTGAGACTGAATGAAACATGGTTTCCTCATAGTTTTCCTCAGACAAAAGGGAGGCCCCACTTCTACTAACAAAACTCTTCTCTTTCCTGCAGGCGACTCCATGGACCAACAGCATCAGCAAGGCCTGGGAGCGTGTGAGAAATGGAGATCTCAGGCTTCACCTAGACCTCCTGAATCGGGATCTTCATCTGGACAGAATCCCACCTTCAGTTCTGAGAAGCACTGTCTTAGCAGCAATTTCCTGACGTTCTCTAATTTAACAGCTTTCATCTAGTTCCAGGTGAAGTTGCATGAGTTTATTACAGCTAAAATAATTTAGAAATGGTTCTTAAAATCCATTAAGGGTAATACATTACCAAAACCTTTTTATAAAAGATCCATTTTCATTTTCCCCTAGTGGTTCTTTATGACATGGCTGGAATTGTAGGATGACTAGCAGCCTGGCAGATACGCAGGTGACAGCACCCTTATGGCAGAATGTGAAGAACTAAAGGGCCTCTTGATGAAGATGAAAGGAAAGAGTGGAAAAGTTGGCTTAAAGCTCAACATTCAGAAAACTAAGATCATGTCATCTGGTCCCATCACTTCATGGCAAATAGATGGGGAAACGGTGGAAACAGTGTCAGACTTTAAAATTTGGGGGGGGCGCTCCAAAATCGCTGCAGACGGTGACTGCAGCCATGAAATTAAAAGACGCTTACTCCTTGGAAGGAAAGTTGTGACCAACCTAGACAGCATATTAAAAAGCAAAGACATTACTTTGCCAACAAAAGTCCATCTAGTCAAAGCTATGGTTTTTTCAGTAGTCACTTTCGGATGTGAGAGTTGGACTATAAAGAAAGCTGAGCACTGAAGGATTAATGCTTTTGAACTGTGGTGTTGGAGAAGACTCTTGAGAGTCCCTTGGACTGCAAGGAGATCCAACCAGTACATCCTAAAGGAAATCAGTCCTGAATGTTTATTGGAAGGACTGATGTTGAAGCTGAAGGTCCAATACTTCGGCCACCTGATGCGAAGAGCTGACTCATTTGAAAAGACCTTGATGCTGGGAAAGATTGAGGGCGGGAGGAGAAGGGGACGACAGAGGATGAGATGGTTGGATGGCATCACTGACTCGATGGACATGAGTTTGAGCACGCTCCGGGATTTGGTGATGGACAGGGAGGCCTGGCATGCTGCAGTCCATGGGGTCACAAAGAGTGGGACACGACTGAGCGACTAAACTGAACTGAATTTTGCAGCCGAGCGGCCTCACCTGGCTCCAGCCTGGAGGCATTTTATTAGCTGGGCAGGTGTCTCTTTCCATTTGCTCTTTGAAGAGTCCTCAATTCATTGGAAGAGGACTGTCTTTTCCCAAAAGAGGCTGGGCTTTGAGACAAGGATACATAGATACTGCCAAGCCTAATAAGCCAGTTCTTCCTAATTTCTAGACATTTCTAACATTCTATAATTTCCAGCTTCTGATATAATTAACACATGACCTTGTTTTTTTTTCTTCTATGTTTCACTATCCATCTCCTCATCAGAATGACTCAGCCTGATCCTTTTTATTAAACCTCTAGAGAGAGAGAGAGGTGTCAGGTTTTTTTGTTTTTTTGTTTTTGTTTAAATTCCAGGCAATGTTGTTAGATGTATTCCTATTTCTTAATCTGACCTCTATCACACTATTTTAAAATCAAATTCTTGTGATATTTCCCATGATTCAGTTGGTGTTTGGAGATTTGATAGTGAAGAAAAATAAAGAGTTGATGCTTTTCGTCCCCACCGCCCCACAACAATAAGCTTAGATTTCAAAAAGAAACTGCCTTGCTCTGGTGTGAGCAATCCACTTTACAAAAGAATTACATAATCTCTAATCATATTCCCTGCAGTTTTGAAAGGAGCTGGGAAAAAAGTTATCAGTCAATAAGCGATGGATATTGACCCAAGGCTGAAAATCCTGCATCAGTTCAGTCGGTCAGTTGTGTCTGACTCTGCGACCCCATGAATCGCAGCACGCCAGGCCTCCCTGTCTGTCACCAACTTCCGGAGTACACTCAGACTCACGTCCATCAAGTCAGTGATGTCATCCAGCCATCTCATCCTCTGTTGTCCCCTTCTCCTTCTGTCCCCAAATCCCTCACAGCATCCGAGTCTTTTCCAATGAGTCAACTCTTCACATGAGGTGGCCAAAGTACTGGAGTTTCAGCTTTAGCATCATTCCTTCCAAAGAAATCCCAGGGCTGATCTCCTTCAGAATCGACTGGCTGGATCTCCTTGCAGTCCAAGGGACTCTGAAGAGTCTTCTCCAACACCACAGTTCAAAAGCATCAATTCTTTGGCACTCAGCCTTCTTCAACTCTCACATCCATACATGACTACTGGAAAAACCATAGCCTTGACTAGATGGACCTTAGTCGGCAAAGTAATGTCACTGCTTTTCAATATGCTATCTAGGTTGGTCATAACTTTCTTTTAATTTCATGGCTGCAGTCACCATCTGCAGTGATTTTGGAGCCCAAAAAATAAAGTCTGACACTGTTTCCACTGTTTCCCCATCTATTTCCCATGAAGAGATGGGACCAGATGCCATGATCTTCGTTTTCTGAATGTTGAGCTTTAGGCCAACTTTTTCACTCTCTACTTTCACTTTCATCAAGAGGCTTTTGAGTTCCTCCTCACTTTCTGCCATAAGGGTGATGTCATCTGCATATATGAGGTTACTGATATTTCTCCCGGCAATCTTGATTCCAGCTTCTGTTTCTTCCAGTCCAGCATTTCTCATGATGTACTCTGCATAGAAGTTAAATAAGCAGGGTGACAATATACAGCCTTGATGTATGCCTTTTCCTGTTTGGAACCAGTCTGTTGTTTCATGTCCAGTTCTAACTGCTGCTTCCTGACCTGCATACAGATTTCTCAAGAGGCAGGTCAGGTGGTCTGGTATTCCCATCTCTTTCAGAATTTTCCACAGTTTATTGTGATCCACATAGTCAATGGCTTTGGCATAGTCAATAAAGCAGAAATAGATGTTTCTCTGGAACTCTCTTGCTTTTTCCATGATCCAGCGGATGTTGGCAATTTGATCTCTGGTTCCTCTGCCTTTTCTAAAACCAGCTTGAACATCAGGAAGTTCACGGTTCATGTATTGCTGAAGCCTGGCTTGGAGAATTTTGAGCATTACTTTACTAGCATGTGAGATGAGTGCAATTCTGTGGTAGTTTGAGCATTCTTTGGCATTGCCTTTCTTTAGAATTGGAATGAACACTGACCTTTTCCAGTCCTGTAGCCACTGCTGAGTTTTCAAATTTGCTGGCATATTGAGTGCAGCACTTTCACAGCATCATCTTTCAGGATTTGAAACAGCTCCACTGGAATTCCATCACCTCCACTAGCTTTCTTCGTAGCGATGCTTTCTAAGGCCCACTTGACTTCACATTCCAAGATGTCTGGCTCTAGATTATTGATCACACCATCATGATTATCTGGGTCGTGAGGATCTTTTTTTGTACAGTTCTTCTGTGTATTCTTGCCACCTCTTCTTAATATCTTCTGCTTCTGTTAGGTCCATACCATTTCTGTCCTTTATCAAGCCCATCTTTGCATGAAATGTTCCCTTGGTATCTCTAATTTTCTTGAAGAGATCTCTAGTCTTTCCCATTCTGTTGTTTTCCTCTATTTCTTTGCATTGATCACTGAAGAAGGCTTTCTTATCTCTTCTTGCTATTCTTTGGAACTCTGCATTCAGATGCTTATCTTTCCTTTTCTCCTTTGCTTTTCACTTCTCTTCTTTTCACAGCTATTTGTAAGGCCTCCCCAGACAATCATTTTGCTTTTTTGCATTTCTTTTCCATGGGGACGGTCTTGATCCCTGTCTCCTGTACAATGTCATGAGCCTCATTCCGTAGTTCATCAGGCACTCTATGTATCAGATCTAGGCCCTTAAATCTATTTCTCACTTCCACTGTATAATCATAAGGGATTTGATTTAGGTCATACCTGAATGGTCTAACGGTTTTCCCTACTTTCTTCAATTCGAGTCTGAATTTGGTAATAAGGAGTTCGTGATCTGAGCCACTGTTGACTGTATAGAGCTTCTCCATCTTTGGCTGCAAAGAATATAATCAATCTGATTTCGGTGTTGACCATCTGGTGATGTCCATGTGTAGAGTCTTCTCTTGTGTCGTTGGAAGATGGTGTTTGCTATGACCAGTGCATTTTCTTGCAAAACTCTATTAGTCTTTGCCCTGCTTCATTCTGCATTCCAAGGCCAAATTTGCCTGTTACTCCAGGTGTTTCCTGACTTCCTACTTTTGCATTCCAGTCCCCTATAATGAAAAGGACATCTTTTTGGGGTGTTAGTTCTAAAAGGTCTTGTAGGTTTTCATAAAACTGTTCAACTTCAGCTTCTTCAGCGTTACTGGTTGGGGCATAGACTTGGATAACTGTGATATTGAATGGTTTGCCTTGGAGATGAACAGAGATCATTCTGCCATTTTTGAGATTGCATCCAAGTACTGCATTTCAGACTCTTTTGTTGACCATTGTGGCTATTCCATTTCTTCTGAGGGATTCCTGCCCGCAGTAGTAGATATAATGGTCATTGGAGTTAAATTCACCCATTCCAGTCCATTTTAGTTCGCTGATTCCTAGAATGTCGACGTTCAGCCTTGCCATCTCTTGTTTGACCACTTCCAATTTGCCTTGATTCATGAACTTGACATTCCAGATTCCTATGCAATATTGCTCTTTACAGCATCGGACCTTGCTTCTACCACCAGTCACATCCACAGCTGGGTATTGTTTTTGCTTTGGCTCCATCCCTTCATTCTTTCTGGAGTTATTTCTCCACTGATCTTCAGTAATGTGTTGGGCACCTACTGACCTGGAGAGTTCCTCTTTCAGTATCCTATCATTTTGCCTTTTCATACTGTTCATGGGGTTCTCAAGGCAAGAATACTGAAGTGGTTTGCCATTCCCTTCTCCAGTGGACCACATGCTGTCAGACCTCTCCACCATGACCCGCCTGTCTTGGGTTGCCCCACGGGCATGGCTTGGTTTCATTGAGTTCGACAAGGCTGTGGTCCTAGTGTGATTAGATTGACTAGTTTTCTGTGAGTATGGTTTCAGTGTTTCTGCCCTCTGATGCCCTCTTGCAACACCTACCATCTTACTTGGGTTTCTCTTACCTTGGGCTTTCGGTATCTCTTCACGGCTGTTCCAGCAAAGCACAGCCACTGCTCCTTACCTTGGACGAGGGGTATCTCCTCACCGCCGCCCTTCCTGACCTTCAACGTGGGATAGCTCCTCTAGGCCCTCCTACACCCACGCAGCCACAGCTCCTCGGGTTGCTCCTCTCGGCCGCAGCCCCTGACCTTGGACACAAGGTGTCTCCTCCCGGCCGCCACTGACCTCGGACGTGGGGTAACTCCTCTCGGCCGCCCTTAGTGCCAGGTCACAGCCACCTGTGCTTAGTGTGCCGGGTCACAGCCACCCAGATATTATTTTCAATTTGCCCTTTAGGTGGGCACAGAGCACAAAGCAGAGACAGCTCAAGGCAACAGCGGTAGGAGGCCCCCGATTCCAAAGCTGCTGAAGTCCAGCAATCAGAGTGAGGGATCAAGACCAACTTCTGCCTGAAGCAGTATTTTTATTTCAGCAAAAGGAAAGAAATCTAAGAAGTCTGCCGTTGTGAATCCGCACCACCCCAAGCCCCTTGATCTCCCTTCCAGGAGCACGTAACGTATTTAGAGCTACTGTTTCACAGATTTCAGGCACAGGTGGGATGCAAGTCCTCCAGCCACACCGTGTGCTCATGCCTGAGGGGCTTTTGGAAGCTAGCTCAGCAGATATTTGTCACTGCTGTGCAATAACTGACCTCCTACCAAGTACAGACATTACTTAGATGTACCTGGCATGAACCACTTTACCTGCTTCAGGTAGGAATACAACCACTTCTGTTATTTTTCCAAACTGATGCAAGGCTGTATATGCCCTGCCTGTATGTGCTTGTTAGTTGCTCAGTCACATCTAACTCTTTGTGACCCCATGGACTAGAGCCAGCCACTCTTCTCTGTCCATGGAATTCTCCAGGCCAGAATACTGGATTGGTAGCCTTTCCCTTCTCCAGGGGATCTTCCCAAACCAGGGATGGAACCCAGGTCTCCTGCACTGCAGGCAGATTCTTTACCATCTGAGCCACCAGGGAAACCCATACATGCCCTAATTACCACCTGACCTGCCTCTTGAGAAATGTGTATGCAGGTCAGGAAGCAACAGTTAGAACTGGACATGGAACAACAGACTGGTTCCAAATAGGAAAAGGAGTACGTCAAGGCTGTATATTGTCACGCTGCTTATTTAACTTATATGCAGAGTACATCATGAGAAACGCTGGGCTGGAGGAAGCACAAGCTGGAATCAAGATTGCCGGGAGAAATATCAATAACCTCAGATATGCAGATGACACCACCCTTATGGCAGAAAGTGAAGAACGAAGGAGCCTCTTGATGAAAGTGAAAGAGGAGAGTGAAAAAGTTGGCGTAAAGCTCAACATTCAGAAAAATAAGATCATGGCACCCGGTCCCATCACTTCATGGGAAATAGATGGGGAAACAGTGGAAACAGTGTCAGACTTTATTTTTTGGGCTCCAAAATCACTGCAGATGGTGATTGCAGCCATGAAATTAAAAGACACTTACTCCTTGAAAGGAAAGTTGTAACCAACCTAGACAACATATTAAAGAGCAGAGACATTACTTTGTCAACAAAGGTCCGTCTAGTCAAGGCTATGGTTTTTCCAGTGGTCATGGATGGATGGGAAAGTTGGACTATAATGGAAATGGGTTTGGGTGGACTCCGGGAGTTGGTGATGGACAGGGAGGCCTGGCATGCTGCAGTTCATGGGGTCGCAAAGAGTCGGACACGACTGAGCGACCGAAATGAGATGAACTGATATGAACTGAAGCATTTTACTGCTGAATCCATAAGACTAAACCTAGTCTCACACAAATTATCTAAATTTTCTCTACCCTGAGAATGTCATCCAGTTCCCAAAGTCCTACTTCCATTGTTGTGAAAGTCGCTCAGTGGCGTCCAGCTCTTTGCAACCCCACGGAGTGTATGTAACCCATCAGGCTCCTCTGTCCATGGAGTTCTCCCGGCAAGAATACTGGAGTGGGTAGCCGTTCCTTCTACAGGGGATCTTCCCAACACAGGGATGGAAACCAGGTTTCCCGCATGGCAGGCAGGTTTTTTACTATCTGAACCACCAGGAAAGCGAGCCCATTTTTGCACCGCAACAAAAGAACGAAACTTCCCATCAGACCAGTGGTGCCGTGTCTATTCCTGCCACAAGGGGTCGCTGTTGAACACTGGTGCTGCATTGTCCGCTGGAGGCTTCATTTACTGCCGTACCCAGATCCTGGAAGCTCAGATGGTAAAGAATCTGCCTCCACTGTGGGAGACCCTCGGTCAGGACGATCCACTGGAGAAGGAAATGGCAACCCACTCCAGTATTCTTGCCTGGAAAATCCCGCGGATGAAGGAGCGTGGCTGGCTAACAGTGCATGGGGTTGCAAAGAGTCAGACACAACTGAGCGACTTTTCTTTCTTTCTTTCCAGATCCCCACCAGGACCACCTGGTACCCCAAGTCCACACTCCAAGTTCATGGCTTCTGGTTCACAGTCAAATTCTCTAGCAACGCTTCTCAACCACACCCTTTACACCGTGTCAGAATGAGCTCTGCTCTGCAAATACTCAGAGGTGGGCCAACCTCAAGCCCTCGAGAAGCACAAAGAGAAGCTTGGTTATAAAAATGCAGATTTCTGGGGTCTTCCTCAGAGTTTTGTGATTCAGTGTCGGGATAAAAGACTAAAGGGACGTTTCTTACTGTCACATGAAGCCTGTGGGTGCAGGCTCTGTACAGATCACCCTTTGAGACCCTTTGAGAAGCTCTTCCTGCCGGGGGCCTGTTGGGAGCATGGTTTATCAGTCCAAATGTCCTCTCTCAGCCTGAATGAGTGACTCAGACCCAGGCCTGGTCACCTTCTGGATGCCACCCACAGAGGTGCCACAGGAGAAGGGAGCCCTGAAGGGTCTCGTGCCAGAAATCGGAGGCCCAGCCGGGAGGTGGCACTTCCTTTCTGCTCACATTACAGCGGCCAGAATGGGGCCAACGACCCCTAGGGCTGAGACTGTAGACTGTTTGTTACAGCAGCATAATCGAGCCTGTCCTGACGGATGATGCACTCAGAGGGTCAGAATTCAGTCCTGCAGAGTAGAGAGTGGGGCAGGGTTAAGATCAGGCGCAGCAATCAGTCTGGGTGACAGGCGCCTGAGTCACAGGAGGCCAGATGTCCAAAGAATGCATGCAGGCCAGCACTCTCTCCAGCTGACCGGCTCTGCCCTCAAACGCCATCCAGGCTGGCCGTAGCTCCATACACCTGCTACCCGACCCCCGTGGGCCCTGCTTACTGAGTCCTTTGAGGATCTGTGCTCTGGAGACTCACTGAGCAGGCAGCCCCGAAGTCAAGTTCAATGCGGCTGCCAACAGTCAGTGGTCCAGGGTTGAAATGCTGGTGCCTCCTTGTTGCATCTGCCTGCCCTGGCCTCCTAACCTGAGGCACAATCACTCTACTCTGGGCAGAACGAGAGGTCCTGGGGGAGAGTGGCTAGTCCTCAGCCCTTTGCTCCCTTCTCCCTCCTGAGTTGTCTGTCTTCTCTCCTACTTCATTCTGTCCTACCACCTCCAGGAAACTGGGGCTTTTATGTTCTCTTTCTTTTCAAGGCTCTGCCAAGTATCAGACCTTACACTCCAGCCCTCATCTTACTCTGGGGCAAAAATCAGGCCCATCAGTCTCTCACAGTCACTGCAGCCACGCTCGGCAAAGCACCTGGAACTCAGAGGAGCCTCCTGAAGGAGCCGCGACTTTTAGGAGCCCAGGGCTCAGGCCGGCCTGAGCATCCTGTGTGTGCTGCCCCCTATAGGCCACTGTGGGCATACCAAGCACATGTTAGAAACGCCCTCTTTCACTTTTTAAAAATTAATTCAGTTCAGTTCAGTCGCTCAATTGTGTCTGACTCTTTGTGACCCTCTGGACCGCAGCACACCAGGCCTCCTTGTCCATCACCAACTCCTGGAGTTTATCCAAACTCATGTCCATTGGGTCGGTGATGCCATCCAACCATCTCATCCTCTGTCATCCCCTTCTCCTGCCTCCAATCCCTCCCAGCATCAGGGTCTTTTCAAATGAGTCAGCTCTTCGCATCAGGTGGCCAAAGTATTGGAGTTTCAGTTTCAGCATCAGTCCTTCCAGAACTGATCTCCTTTAGGATGGACTTGTTGGATCACCTTGCAGCCCAAGGGACTGACTCTCAAGAGTCTTCCCAAATACCACAGTTCAAAAGCGTCAATTCTTCAGCACTCAGCTTTCCTCACAGTCCAACTCTCACATCCATACATGACTACTGGAAAAACTGTAGCCTTGACTAGATGGACCTTTGTTGGCAAAGTAATGTCTCTGATTTTTAATATGCTAGGTTGGTCAAAACTTTCCTTCCAAGGAGTAAGCATCTTTTAATTTCATGGCTGTGGTCACCATCTGAAATAATTAATTACTGTTTTTGGTTTATTTTTATTTATTTTTTAACCAAAAGATAATTGCTTTACAGGATTTTGTTGGTTTCTGCCAAATATCAACATGACTTAGCCACAGGTATACTTATGTCCCCTCCCTCTTGAACCTCCTTCCTACCTCCCACCCCATCCCACCACTGTAGGTTGTTACAGAGCCCCAGTCTGAGTTCCCTGAGTCATACAGCAAATTTCCCATTGGCTATCTATTTTACATATGGTGACGTATATGTTAGAAATGCCCTCTTCTATCATGCCTCCATCTTCCACAGAATTCATCCCCGAGTAAGAGCTGTGTTTCCTCCTTAATTCACTAAAGCCATGCTCAGATCTGGCTCATCAGACGCTAGTCAAAAGGGAAGGTTTTCTTTCCTGGTTTGAAGAAAATATCAGGAAACCCATGGCTGGCTTACTGCTAATACCAGGCTCAGACGCATTTCTCTTCAGCCCTGGAAGAAGCTTTGACTCTCTTTCTATTTAAACCAGCATCGGGGACAAGAAATGCTGAGAAATCCCAAGTCCCAGTGTTGCAGGAGCTCTCTGAAGTAAGTAATAAATTCCTCTTCCTTAAAAAAATTAAAAATGTAATTTATTCCTTTGTGTTATTCAGTAGCTTTTAAAATTCTACTTAAACATCCGTTTTCATTACAAATACCCTCCTTAGAACTCAAAGAAATTACAGCTCATTATCTGGCCTAATTTGCATGCTTCCCAATTATATACCTAGCAACGTAGAACACAAGAATACAGACGTTTAGCTACAAACAATGATTTAAGTCTGGAATAAACAGCTTCCTTTATTTTTATCACCAATGTAATTCTCTATTTTGCTGCCAGACACAAACAGAAGAGCAGATCCAGTTTGGACAAGGGGATAATAGATAGGTCTTTGGGGGGCTGTTTTATCCCTCAAAGCTTCACACCGGTTAAAAGGCATTTAGACAAAGACAAAACTCAGGCCATAAAAAATCCTTCTGTGTTCATCGGAAGTTCAGGTTGCTCTGTTGCAGAAAGTTTTTTTTCCTTCTTGGCAGGCTCTCCATTTCCAGCCCTGTAGCCCTGCAAATTCTGGAATTTGAGGGCCAGGGGATGTTTTGCAGGTTTGAGCCAGGCATTAGCTGGAAGAGTAAAGGAGTCAGTGGGGTAATTACCACTGAGCAGCAAAGCAAAGGGGAAAAAAATGCCTGCATTGTATTCCCACCCACTGGCTGGTGTGTTGAACTTGGGAAGCTGGCTCTGACCCTCCCCCAACTCTTCTCCCCCACAGGAAGCCTTCATTCACATCCCACATTCACAGCCTGGCCCCTGCCTGCAGGTCTGCAGAGCCAACTCCTTTCTGCTTCTCCCCAGTCCGTCTCGCCGGTCTCCAGCTCCAGAACATTCCAAGCATCCGTGTTCCCCAGGCTGGCTGCCCAGGCAGGAGGCGCTTGAGAGGAAGCGATCCATCCCCCGAGTTGCTCACACCGACAGCAGTGTCTGGTTCCCCGTCTCAGCTGGGTCCTTAGGGCTGCTTGGCAAATTGTCATTCTCATTCTTCTTCATTCTTTTTGTTCCTCAGCACTGTAACTCCAGAGAGTCACCATGTGAGGGGCTCAACAGGTGTATTCGTTTCCTAGGATAGTTGGACCAAGTCACCGCACACTAGGTGGCTTAAAACAACAGCAATGCATCCTGTCACGGCTCTGGAGTCTGAAAGTCCAAAATCAAGGTGTCAGCAGGGTGGATGCTTTCCGGAGACGCTGAGGGTTGTGCTTCTCTCCTAGCCTCTGGGGGCTGCTGGCACCCCTCACAGCTCCCTGGCTGGCCGATGCATCCCTCCCATCTCGGCCTCTGTGTTTAGAGGGCTTTCTTCTTTATCACCTCAGTGGCTGAGCCCAAATGTCCCTCTTTTCATAAGGACGCATCCCCTGGGTTTGGGCCATCCTGATCTAGTTAGAGCTTCCCAGGCGGCATGAGCGGTAAAGAATCCACCTGCCAATGCAGGAGACAGAGGAGACGCAGGTTCGATCCCTGGGTTGAGAAGATCCCCTGGAGAAGGAAATGGCAACCCACTCCAGTATTCTTGCCTGGAAAATCCACTGGACAGAGAGGCCTGGCAGTGTACATGGAGTTGCAAAAGAGTTCATACAGTATATTAACGCATATATATGGAATTTAGAAAGATGGTAATGATGACCCTATATGCGAGACACCAAAAGGCACACAGATGTAAAGAATAGACTTTTGGACTCTGTGGGAGAAGGTGAGGGTGGGATGATTTGAGAGAATAGCATTGAAACATGTCTATTACCATATGTGAAACAGATCGCCAGTCCAGGTTCGATGCATGAGACAGGGTGCTCAGGGCCAGTGCACTGGGATGACCCTGAGGGATGGAATGGGGAAGGAGGTGGGAGGGAGGTGGGAGGGAGAGTCTGGATGGGGAGCACATGTCCACCCATGGCTGATTCATGTCAATGTATGGCAAAACCACTACAATATTATAATTAGCCTCCAATTAAAATAAAATAATTAATTTTTAAAAAGAGCTGGACAAAACTTAGCAATTAAACAGCAACAATCCAGTAAGACCTCCTCTTGACTTGATTAGATGTGCAAAGACCCTATTTCCAAACAAACTGATATTCACAAGGACCAGGATTCAGACATATTTTTTTGGTAGGGTTAGGGGTAGGAACACAGCTCTACCCACTATAATAGAGATCTGCTATTTAGAAGCATTTAAAACAGATGATTGGAGAAGGAAATGGCAATCCACTCCAGTACTATTGCCTGGAAAATCCCATGGACAGAGGACCTTGGTAGGCTACAGTCCATGGGGTCGCAAAGACTCGGACACGACTGAGCGACTTCACTTTCACTTTCAAAGCGGATGGTAGCTTTCTTTTCAAGAAGTCATCATCTAACCCTTACACGGATCAGATCATTCGCATTTTCTTTCCTAGAGGGAAGACCATGAACTATGAAATTTTCAACCTCCTCTTCCTCACCCACATCACCACATCCTCTACTGCCATGCCATAGTACCCAGCCCTACCCTCACCTGTGTATCCAGGGCTGGCTGTCCACCACTGCCTCTCCTTTATCCCTAATTTACTGACTCCACTGCAAAATGATCTGGCATCTCTTTGATTAAACAGCTACCTGAAGCACCCCTTGCTTCAAGGACACATCATTCGTCTAGGAAGTGTTAACGTGTGCCCTCCTTGGTTCGCTGGCTTTCTGCTCCCACATGAAGACCATCTTCACCAGTTCCCCCAAGCAAGCAGAAGCTCACCGCACCTCTAGCTGATGACACTTCACAAATAAGTTGCTGTGAAGGCCCATTTTCCCAGTACCTGATGAATGTACTGGAAGAATGGCTTCTTCTTGGGGAAGCTTTACTTCTGACTAGCTTTGGGGATTGCTTTTAGCATGCTGCAGTCCTTGGCTATTTCTCCAAGAACCACTCACCAAAACACCCTTGGAGAGGGTAAAGTCTTATAGGTCCCTGGTCTATCCTGTTTTTCACAAGCATGTAGGCTACAGTTAATGGTTTTTTGCTGTTGTTCAGTGGCTAAGTAGTGTCAGACTCTTTGTGACCCCATGGACCGTAGCCCTCCAGGCTTCCCTGTCCTTCACTATCTTCTGGAGCTTGCTCAACTCATGTTCCTTGAGTCAGTGAGGCTATCCAACCATCTCTTCCTCTGTTGTCCCCTTCTCCTCCTGCCCTCAATCTTTCCCAGCATCAGGGTCTTTTCCAATGAGTTGGCTCTTTGCATCAAGTTGCCAAAGTATTGGAGTTTCAGCTTCAGTCCTTCCAATGAATAGTCAGGGTTGATTTCCTTTAGGATGGACTGGTTTGATCTCCTTGCAGTCCAAGGGACACTCAAGAGTCTTGGAGAGTTTGAAAGCATCAATTCTTTCAAAAGCACCACAGTTCAAAAGCATCAATTCTTTGGCACTCAGCCTTCTTTATGGTCCAACGCTCATATTCATACATGTCTACTGGGAAAACTATAGCTTTGACTATGGGGACTCTTATAAAATTTGTCAAGCAGTTTCCTTTGGGTTCTAAAGGCTGTGGAAGCTCTCCTGAAGATGGGAAGGACTAGGTTTGCAGAGATGGTCGATGGAGAGCTTTGGGTGGACTGTGGGCTAGGGACATCCTTAAAGTAGTGCAGAGACTAGGGATAAAAAGGGGACTGCCAATCAGCAACTGTCATTGTCATTTCTCCTGAAAGGAAAATAAGGTGAGTTTCTGCAAACTGTAGCTCAATGAGCTTGTCATTGATTGTGGAAATAACTCTATAATGTACTATGGAAAGAGTAGTTCGCGATCCCAAGGAAGGAAAGAAGGAAAGCCATGCTAAACCACACTCTTCTCTTCTGTGATGGGGTTGGTAGGGTCTAAAAGGAAGAGGTAAAGTGCCCCTAGACTCACGTCATCCTGCTGTGTCCCTAGATGTCATTCCAAGCGTCCCGGTCTCCATTCAGCACCTTCCATTAAGAACTCCTGGGCTAGAGCTCAAAACCAGACAGAACACACTATAGATATCGTCTCATTACCTCCCAAGGTAATTCATTCCATCTTTCAGCTGCTCAGAAGACAAGAAGATGTCTTTTTCCTATTAAGCCAAAATTAGGCACCCTGAGGCATCTACTTACGGCTATTAAGTATTTATACGTCTATCACGTCAAAGCCATCAGTACCCACATCCCAATGCCGCACTGCTGTCCACTTACTCTGGCATCAGAGGGGCTGGCAACCACCTCTCTCCATCAGCCCCCCTGGAGCACCCCTCTCGGCTAAACACCAAGCCCGCTAAGACGTGGCAGGAGCGAAGCTGTGACGCCATGTCTGGAGGGTATTGTCGGTGTTCTTGCTCAGTACAGGATCTGACATTCTCTGCATTGATTCTTCTCATTTTCTATTCTGTTTTGGGCTCTAGCACAGCAGCTTTGAGTTAAGAAGCGGTGCCGGAAATGCTCTTAAAGCACAGATGTCTGCCCCTGTCTGCGGACTATAGAGACTATGTACTAGTGGGGAAGATTCCGCCTGCCAGTGCAGGAGACACAAGAGTCTCGGGTTCAATCCCTGGGTCAGGAAGGTTCCCTGGAGTAAGAAATGGCAATGCGCTCTAGTATTCTTGCCTGGAAAATTCCGCGGGCAGAGGAGCCTGGCGGACTACAGTCCATGGGGTCTTAAGAGCGTCTGACATGCCTCAGCGGCTGAGCAGCCACACACAGGAAAGAGAGATTATTTTCTCTGTTTGAAGGACCGAGAGACACAGAACACAAGCGGCAGCCTGAGCAGATGGCCGCGACAGACAGAGTGTCCTGAACGAAAGGACCTGTTGGGTCTGAGAAACACAGTTGTAATACACTTATTGCCATCTTACCATCATCTTTAAGCAGGCATGTTCCCCAAAAGCATGGGCTATGAAAATTAAAAGGCAGTCAACAGACTAGAGAACAATATTTGCAATAACTGTAAGAGACAAAGCTAGTATTTTAATACACTCTGAGTCCATAAATGTCAACAAGAAAAACAGTGGAAACCCCAGAGGTAAACATGCTAATGATGCCCATAAATGACTGACGAAAAGGGAACTAGAGATGATGGAAAATATGGAAACAGGGCCACAGTGTGTCTGGTACTCACGGGCACAGAAGTTTAAACAACCCCGGGTTGGTGTTCAGAGTTGTTCAACGTTCTCCAATGCAGATGGCCTCGACAGACAGAGTGTCCTGAACGAAAGGACCTGTTGGGTCTGAGAAACCCGTTACACGCTGCTTCTGAAAATGGACCAGCAGTTGTTTTTGCTACGGCAAATCCATCATAAAGAAGCAAAATCGCATTCCAAAAATGTATGCTCCAAATATTAATTTTAATAACATTTCATAGCTTTTTTAATCGTGGAAAAATGGAAATCATCTACATGACCAACTGTAACCAAAAGTGGGGTCTGACTGCTTGCTGCTCAAAAGCCAGTAAAGAGCCCAGGTTGGTGGAAGGCAAAGGTTGCCTTATTTTGGATGTGGAGGAAGACTCCTGTCCAGAGACCAACTCCCCACCGCGACAATCAGGCAACAAGAGCTTTTATAGACGGGGGAGGAGGCCACCTGCAGAAAGAGCACAGTCAGCTCCAACAGTCATCTCGAAATAGGTCACGCGGTGGCAGATCACCGTCATCTTGACTGTTTTAAGTACAGTTAATCTCCACTCCTGGATCGGTTTGTTTCCGTTTCTTGAGACCACTTCTTGGAACTGTGGCAGCTTCTGTCCTGGGTAAATTCTGACCATCATGTAGGTGGCGTCTTCTCCCGGTAGGGGTTTCAGCATCTATAAGACAGTTCACAGGACATGGCTCAGAGTATCACCAATAGCCCTTGAGAAGAAACTAAAGGTCTGTGACTTTGCTTAACGACTTAACTATTATTATTTGGTCACCTTTGGCTGTTTTCCTCTGTTTCTGCATGTTCTCATGTCTTTGATTAAACTCATTATTTGGCTAAAGTTTTTCCATAGACAAAAGGCAGGCGGAGGACATGGACGGTGGCCACAGGGTCCTGCTCCATTTCACAGCCTGAGGGGAGCGGCTGTGCAAGTCACGGTTACTGCGTGCAGAAAGCTACTCATTTCCACCTGCCCTGGGAGCACGCAGGGTTTCCTGTTCACGTCTCTCACATTCCCAGCCTCACAACACTGTGATTCCCTGTCTCATTACCATCTGTGAACTCCTCATGGCAAGGACACTTTCTGTTTATCTTTCTATCCTCACTACCAGCCCAGTGATGACCAGATATTCAGTAAATCTAACCCACCATTTCTTCAAAAATAAAGTAGCCCATGGGTTGATTATATCCGGAAAGATCACAGGTGTATGTCTGTGTGGGGGGAATTACAAAACTTTTGGGATTTGTACATGTACAGATTTTGAAAGTTTGGGAATATGAGACCAACAATATACCTTAAAAATATCAAATTAGGAAGCACAGAGATTTTTTTTAAAAAAAACCTTATACTGTCCTAAGAGACTCATAGACTGATTCCTTCTATACAATATTCTCTGAAGATGGGCTATAATAGAAGTAATGATTTTGGGTACACAAGTATATGAAAATGTCCAAATCAATAAGCAAGTTCAATTAATCAATAAAGCTAATCAACCACTAGATGTAATTTGCATTTTTGTATGAAATCCATACAATTTCAAATATCAAGCCTTTCTTAAACAAAATACTAAATGGCTAGCTGTCTGTCATTGTAGTAAAAAGAAGGAGCTTTATTTGTTAAATGACTAAGAACAAAAATACATATGGAATATCCTGTAACTGTTAAAATAATGTCTCAGTTCAGTTCAGTTGCTCAGTCGTGTCTGACTCTTTGTGACCCCATGAATCGCAGCACGCCGGGCCTCCCTGTTCATCACCATCTCCCGGAGGTCACTCAGACTCACGTCCATCGAGTCCGTGATGCCATCCAGCCATCTCATCCTGGGTCGTCCCCTTCACCTCCTGCCCCCAATCCCTCCCAGCATCAGAGTTTTTTCCAGTGAGTCAGCTCTTCTCATGAAGTGGCCAAAGTACTGGAGTTTCAGCTTTAGCATCATTCCTTCCAAAGAAATCCCAGGGCTGATCTCCTTCAGAATGGACTGGTTGGATCTCCTTGCAGTCCAAGGGACTCTCAAGAGTCCTCCAACACCACAGTTCAAAAGCATCAATTCTTTGGCACTCAGCCTTCCTCACAGTCCAACTCTCACATCCATACATGACCACAGGAAAAACCATAGCCTGTCTAAGTATGTCATATAATAAAAAATACTTATGTGAGAATAGGTAGAAAAAATCAGGGTACTTGCGGTCATAATCATGAAAGAGCTCATATTTATTAAGTATCTTCTCTGTTAATTTCAATATATAAGATGCATATATTATCTCTTTTAATCCTTACAATAATCCTTTGAGTTTCCATCTATTTTTAAAAACATTTTTTTTAGTTTAATTAATGTAGTTTAACATAGTTTTTTAGTTAAACATAGATAGCATCCCTATTCTGCTGATTTAGAAGTCAGATCTTGGGGGTTAAGGAACACAGTCAACATGGCCCTCCCAGGAGGTTGCCTGGGCACATACCCAGGTCATCTGAGCCGGGCGGCAGCCTCTTAACCACCGGGCTCTCTATCTCTAGACCTGCCCAGGAGAAATACTGTACAAAACTCATCGAACTTTTCACCTCATTGTCTCTGCTTGGTAGGACTGTAGGGGAATTCACGTTTCTCTTTAAGAAATCTTCTATGTTGTCCCGGTATGACATTTACCATGGGAAAAATACTTTTTAAAAAAAGAGTGGCAATTAGTGGATATGTATTCACTGTGAAGGGGCTTCCCTGGTGGTGCTAGTGGTAAAGAACCTGCCTGCCAATGCAGAGAACCTAAGAAACTCGAGTTCGAAACCTGGGTTCGGAAGAGCCCCTAGAGGAGGGCATGGCAACCCACTCAGTGTTCTTGCCTGGAGAATCCCATGGACAGACTGTAGAGGGGCAGGCTTCCCCTCTACTGGCAGACTGAAGTCGGACATGACTGAATCGACTTAGCATGCATGCACGCATTCTCTGTGAAATGAGAGTCTGGCTTAGAATCCACCCAAAGCCTCCCCTTTGCCTTTGTTAGCTTGTCAGAGCTGGGTTGCCGGGTGGGCAGACCTCCCCTCTACTTGGGGCACCAACACAGTTAAACAGAAGATTCTAGCTTGAACAACTTATGCAAAAGCCGGAAAGTCTCAGAAGGATTGATTTGATTGTCGAAACGTACGTGAGCTTTGCTGTGCCGTCTGGTGTTACCTTTATTGTCCCGAGGTCAGGCTTGCAGGGACTTCCTGTGCGCGAGGTCTCTAAATGACTTTACCTGGCCAGCTCAGAGATGAGCATTCCGCCAAGGTGAGTCCACAGAATGGGCTCTGAAGAGAGTTGCCAGTCCCAATATAATTTCAAGTTAAAAAACCCAGACGTAGATTGTACAGCAGTCACAGAAGGGGACTGAGTTAAGGGAGGCCTCTGGTCAAGTGTGGCCACCCCATGCGAAGAGCTGACTCATCTGAAAAGACCCTGATGCTGGGAAAGATTGAGGACGGGAGGAGAAGGGGACGACAGAGGATGAGATGGCTGGATGGCCTCACCGATTCAATGGACATGAGTCTGAGCAAACTCCAGGAGTTGGTGATGGACAGGGAGGCCTGGTGTGCTGCAGTCCATGGGCTGGCAAAGAGTCGGACACCGAACTGAACTGGTCACGTGTTCAGGAGGTCACAGCACAGTGCCATTGGACTTTCCTCTGATGCTGTTAACTGAGGGTGCCGGAACTTGCCTTTCAAAATGCATCATGCCAGGGAGTCAAATTCAAAGTCATGTCAGCAGGACACAGCTGCACAGGCTCTGGGGTGGCTGGGTAGCTATTGAAAGTGACATAAGTAGTCTTGTTGGTATTTCATTGTAATTTACCATTAATTTCAAGCTGATGCCAATGAAATAGGACACTGTGACAGGCTAATGGTTTCCTGCCCCCTGCTGAGGGCAGCTGGAATGTTTATTTTCCTAGCTGGAGACATTGATCTCGTGACCAGGTGTCAATCACAAACACTACCCAGTGAATTATGACTAATTTAAAAATATTTTGTGAAAATACAGTTGGGTTTGAAGAGAATGTGATACATGCTCACGGAGTGAACGCTGAGAATTCTCAGTAGGACAGTAAGAATAAACAGTGTTCCTGGCAAGCAGAGAGGAAAATGAGCAATTTTCTAGAGCCTACCACAAGCTTTAATGACTTATTTGGGATTCGGTAAGATGGAGACACACTTTCACTTATTTTGTTAACTTTGAGCATGGAGATACGAAAAAGAACCAGGATGAAAGATGGGCTGTAAGAAGACCCAGTTCTCAAATATCTAGGTCTTTCTTAATGAGATCCTTAACCAATAATGGATGAGAGAGAAGAAGAGTTCGAAATGACTCACTTCTTTCGTTGCCCATTTCAAAACATTATATGAATTAAGTGTTCACTCTCTCACTAAAATATTTAGAACCTCTTCCAGCCCAGCTTCTGCACTATCTTTCTAGAACTGCCTAACCACTCTGTCTACCCTAGCTCCCTCCCACGCTCTATGCGGCCGCACCGCATCGCAGGACATGCTTCTCTGCTGAACATCTAGGATGCCAGGGGGTGCCCCTGACACACCATTCACAGCCACAGAACTCAAGCAAAGCGGCTTTTCGTTTGGCCACATCACAGGATTTCCTGGCTTGTGATCCTCGGATCTTTTTCTAGCATGTGATTCTAGCAAACTGACCCACTATACCTCAGAGGTTAAAGCATCTGCCTGCAATGCGGGAGACCCGGGTTTGATCCCTGGGTCAGGAAGATCCCCTGGAGAAGGAAATGGTAACCCACTCCACTATTCTTGCCTGGAGAATCCCATGGACGGAGAAGCCTGGTAGGCTACAGTCCACGGGGTTGCAAAGAGTTGGACACAACTGAGCGACTTCACTTACTTACTTAGTTATACCTCAATTTAAGTGGCAAGTATTTTGAAGCCCAGAGCCAATTTCTTCTCCTTGCATCTTCTGTTCTACTGGTATCGCTTCAGGAAATTAAAGGAGCTATTGCAAAAACAGTATCTCCTTTGCTTTCAAAAGGTGTGGCCAGAATGTTTGCATGACCCATGGACTGTGACTGTTGAAGGTCATTTTAGCAATAGAGCTATTCTGACATCTCTTGAGCATCAGAAGTTGATCTTAATATTACATGTTATTACATCAAGCTATTACATCATTCATAATAGCCAAGACATGGACACACCCTAAGGGCCTGTCAGCTGGTGAATGGATGAAGGATTGGCAGATGTCTGTATCTGTATCTCTCTACATAACACAAGGCGATGTTATTAATAATTCAGCCATGAGAAGGCAGACAATCCTGCCATTTGCAACAATGTGGATGGATCTTGAGGGCATTACACTAAGTGAGATACATCCGACAGAGAAAGAGAAATGCTGTATGATATCACTTACTTTTTTTGTTGTCCAGTTGCTAAGTCATGTCCGACCATTTGTGACTCCACGGACGGCAGTGCGCCAGGCCTCCCTGTCCCTCACCACTTCCTGGAGTTTGCCCAAGCTCATGTCCATTGAATCGGTGGTGCCTTCCAGCCATCTCATCCTCTGTCACCTTCTTCTCCTTCTGCCTTCAGTTTTTCCCAGCCTCAGGGTCTTTTCCAATGAGCTGGCTGTTCACATCAGATGGCCGAAGTATTGGAACTTCAGCTTTAGCATCAGTCCTTCCAATGACTATCCCAGTGAATATTGATTTCCTTTAGGATTGATTGGTTTGATCTTCTTGCAGTACAAGGGACTCTCAAGAGTCTTCTCCAGCACCACAGTTGGAAAGCATCAATTCTTCAGCACTCAGCCTTCTTTATAGTCCAACTCTCACGTATCGCTCACTGTTGCTGCTGCTGCTGCTAAGCTGCTTCAGCCGTGTCTGACTCTGTGCGACCCCTTAGACAGCAGCCCCCCAAGCTCCCCGATCCCTGGGATTCTCCAGGCAAGAACGTTGGAGTGGGTTGCCATTTCTTTCTCCAATGCATGAAAGTGAAAAGTGAAAGTGGAGTCGCTCAGCCGTGTCCGACCCTCAGCAACCCCATGGACTGCAGCTTTCCAGGCTCCTCCGTCCATGGGATTTTCCAGGCAAGAGTCCTGGAGTGGGGTGCCATTGCCTTCTCCGATCGCTTACTAGTGGAATCTAGAAAACAGATTATTGTACTTGTGAAAACAGGGTAAGATGGTGGTTTCCAGGGGCTGGGGAGTGGAGAATTGGGGAGATGTTATTTACAGGTACAAACTGGAAACAAGTGAATGAATAAGTCCTAGAGATTGAATGCACAGCATGGTGACTCTAGTCAACAATGCTGTAGGTTGAACCTCAAAGTTGCTAAGAGATTGGATCTTGTTTCCACTGCAAATAAGAAATGATAATTATGTGATGTGATAGAGGTGTGTACACTATGGGGGCAATCACAGTGCAGTGTATAAAAGTATCAAATCAGTACGCTGAACACCTGAAACTTTTACAGTGTTATGTCAGTTACATTAAAAATATAGTAGAAAAGCAACTGATTAAAGAAGAAAAGAGCCAGGCTTCCTCAAAATTACAACTTATCCTGAGGGTTTGCTACTGTTGTCTTTAACCTTTCAAAGCCCCCAAATGAGCAATGAAAAGATTCTAATTGAAATGAAGTTACAGATGCACCTTTTTCTTTTCATATTTTCCACCTTCCGCTCCATCCTAACCTCCCTTAGAGCAGATCCAGAGCCTTGAGCTAAAAAAGAAGAATGTGACAGCGTAAAAAAAAATAATCAGTTCACAAAGCTGATATGAATCAAGTTTCTCTTTAAAACTCAAAGCCCTAAGGACACCAGAAAGGGTTCAGAGCATGGATCAAATGCTTGAGAAAGACGAGTAGGGCTTCCTCAGAGGCAGGAAAGATCCTTCTGGACTGGGGGCAACGAAGATGGGAAGAAGCCAAGAGACTGTAAACGTGGGGCTCTCAAGAAGGGCTGCCTGAAGTCCAGCCACGGGGGTATCTGTATCCTAGGGTGGCTTCGAAACAGAAGCCCACTTCTTTCCCCTGTGTCGATGCCAAGAGCCACAAGAGGAGCCAGCTGGGTAGACAGATCAATCATGGGAGCAGCGTCAGCACCCTCCAGCCAGACCACCAGGAGCACGCATGAGGCTGAACACAGCCAGCTCTGCTGATGCCTTGCCATGAGTGGAGCCCCATGGGGCCCCTCCGAAACAGGTGCTGGAAAGGATTCATTCTAGAATCTGGGTGTGTGTCGGGTGATATGGGGGATGTTCAAGGATGTGGGGCCTCGATCTGGATGGGGATGCTCCAGGAAACAGCTGCAGTTCTCTGGGTGGGTGTCTCTGTGTAGACCTGGGGGAATGAAGGGAGACCGAAGCTGTAACTGGCCAAGCAGCAGAGGTCAGGCACGTCAGCCACCAGAGGGGAGGTCTGGTCATTGTGTGGCTTAGGCAGTGGCCAGGGTTTGTCTGGCTTCAGAAGTGATTATGGAGCAGGCTTGTCTGATCATCACAGAATGACCCTCAAGTGGCACCGATGCAATCAAATGATATTCAACAGACACAAGGGGCCAGCCACGGGTAACGGGCCACTGACAGCTTCAGGCCAGCTCCCTTCACCAGTGGGGACCTGCGCACATCAGTCCCCTGGGTATTCACAGGCATACCTGCCCACTTTGACAGCCAAAGTCTAGAGAGCCGGGTCCCCCATCCTCAGCTCCACTGAGACCACCAGGATCCAGGTGACTTACCTGGTCTAGGGACACATCAAGCCCCCTTCCCAGGAGCGAGTACCATCCTGAGGACAGAGACCACATCCAAGTGTATGTGGCTGGGAAGTCTGTTTGTGGGTGTGCTTGCACATACAAACAACCTGCGTGAGACAGACAGACAGAGATGGACAGACGAGACGGAGGACCACGCGAGCGTCAGACGGAAGAGCCAAGTGATCAGGAGCGGGTCAGTGCCCGTGAGAGAGGCAGCTGGCTGCCCTGCATGCCTGACTCTGCAAATGATGGGGAGCGAGGGCAAGGCGGACTTGCCAGCTTGACCTCAGGACATAGTCCTGTCCACGGGGAGTCGTGGTGGCTGGAACCAGGACTCAGGAGAGTGAAGGGAGAGAAAGAACACGGAAGGAGACCGGTGCTGAGGGCTGCGGGGCTCTTGTCAAAGGTGGACACTGGGGGGCTACGAGAAAGGAGGTGGGAAAAATAAAGGACATTTTCCCACCTGTCCTTGGTCTCCAAGTGTGCTCAAACTGACTTCAGGAGGGCAGAGCTCCTGCTAATAATGGGCTTGGCTGGCAACATTTCTCAGCTCACTTAAGCTTGCTGCAAACACACACAGACACCCTATTATTAATACATACACACAACTCAACGACGCACACCCCGCACTCACAAAATACACCCCCGCACTGCACACACCACACCCTCAAACACACGTGCCATGCACACAAACATTTGTTCCTCAGTGTTCCTCTGGGTTGTTCTGAATTTTCTAGCCCAAACCCAATCTCTATTTCTTCAGGAGCCCCATAGAGCTAGGGAGCCAGAGAGAGAGAGAAAAAAAGGCTTGTTTCTCTCTGTTTCATTTGTCTTTATTGTAAAAGTTCATGGAATGATGTCCTACTGAATAGAAAATAATTAGGGCTGGATGTGGGAAGCGCAGAGGAATGTTCCCAGCCCTGTATGACTCTGGGAAATCATTTATAATTGAGAGTTTAGACCAGCCAACTTGCTAAGCATCTTTGCAGCCCCCTGTTTCTGAGGTTGTGTGCTCCTCATTCTTAGCTCAAGAGTTAGGGTTCTACTGACGTAGGTCAAGCCTGCCTCCTGGTAACAACTGCACAGAACATTCTGCTTGCTTGACCCCACACGATAAGACCTGGCCAGACCCTTTTGTTTTGCTTATAGACACGACCTCTCTCCCTCCAGTAGGACAAGCGTCCCTCGTTTTCCCCTATGCTTGAAATAGTGGCGACATGCACAGCAACCCCTTCGTCTACACAAGCAGCTACTAAAGAGTCAATAAAGGGGTCAGCTGGTGCATGTGCGCCCAGGATTGCTCCCCTGGATGGGTCCTGAGGCTGTGTCCGCTTTCCGAGGCTGGCACCCCACTTCTTGCACTGTGAGAACGGAACATCTCTAAAAACTGGGTTTATGGCTCAGGAAGCCTTGTCCTGGGTCTCCAGTGCTTTTCAAAATATTCTGACTCCTCCTCTCAGTGGAGTGGCAGAAACCTACTTTCAAGCTCCCCCAAATCCTTCCCTTAGGAACTGTCCCGAGAGCGGGCTTCACGGCGCTTCCAGAGCTCAGGCAGCATGTAACGCCATATGAGAGACACTGGATTCAGCTACCAGAATATGCGTGAGCTGAGGAGCTTCTGACGGTCAGAGCAGAGCCACCAGGCTCCGCTGTCCGCGGGAGTCTCCAGGCAAGAATGCGGCACTGGGTTGCCATTCCCTCCTCCAGGGGATCTTCCCGACCCAGGGATCGAACCAGCGTCTCTTATGTCTCCTGCATTGGCAGGCAAGTTCTTTACCACTAGAACCACCTGGGAGGCCCTCAAGCCCAGCAGTTGTGCCTTTTTCTACATTGATGCATTTGACCTTTACCTAGACCTGTTCACGCAGACAAAGTTCCAGGCCAGCCCCCCTGTTCCACATGCCTGAGAATTTCCGGCAGCATTCTATTCGCTGTGTGGACAAGTACTAACTGTCAGCCTGCCATGTGGACAGGTACTAACTGTCAGCCCGTGCCTAAGTTTGGGGTCCCCTGAGGGCAGACTCAGTCACAAAGACTTGAGTACAAGATGACTCAGGAGGCTGGGGAGGGCAGTGGGGAAGGTCACAGAGACGCGAAGAAACCAAGAAAAGGTGCCCAGAGGCAGTGCTACCTCTGCAGGCAGCTGGGGACCGATCCCACATGGGCATGCGGACCATCCTTCCAGGGAGCCCCTCCCCCCAACCCATGGGGGTTTGTCCTGGAGGCTTTGGATGCCCAGAATTTCTGGGGTCCCTGGGTTTGAACTCAGCAAGGCCGACACTGCCAAGCAACAAAGTGGGCAGGACACAGCTAAGAAGCTATCAGCAGGCAGAGACCTGTCTGCTATAGCTCAGTGACACACAGGTGTGTGAGGGTGTGTGTCTCGGGTGGGAGCTGGGTGGGCCACCAACAGTGTCTACCCCAGCTCGTTGGCATCAGTTCACATAAGCGTCTTGGTTATAGTGTTCATGCAGAACTTGTAGGGCAATCATATTCAGAGTGATAGAGAAAATATCTCTTGGGTGGTTCAGGAAAATAGGATTTTCTAAATTAAAAACGAAGGAAAACAGGGCTGCTTTTATGCGCCACCTCTCTCCTAACTTGGACTTACTGACTAGCTGCCTTTCAGGATGCTTTGGGTGTGGACTTTTACCCCTTCTCTGGTCCCCTGCCCCAGCAAACCAGGGATCAGAAAGATGAGCATGCCCTGGAACGCTCTGAAAGCATCTTTTTCTTTTGTCTTTTTTCTGAGCACAATATCCTTCTGTCTGGCTCCCAGAAAGAGGGGCATGAGTAGGGTTGGAATTAACATGAAAACAGCAGAAATCCAAACAGGAAAAGGTAATTTCATCTTATGAAATTCAAAATAGGCTTTCATGGGACTAGGGCACTCCACAGCCCTGAGTGATGGCGAGAAAAGATTAGCCTCCCTTTCTGCAGCCTGGCTGGGCCCTCTGGGCACCGGCTGGCCTGGGAGGGGAGCCCACCCCTTGCTGCCTACGGGGCCTGGGAGGGCATAGGCAGGGGCAGTTTCAATTTCCCCTTCCCAGACCTGCCTGCTAGGGGAGGGCTTGTCTACTGAAGCTAGGCGGTCTTAAAGAAGCTTCCTGGGCAGAGGCGTCCTGGCTCTGATCGCTTCTGGGGACTCGGGGCCCCAGACGTGGCTCAACACATGTCAGAAGCCTGGGGCCATGGTCAGAGGAAGTGTGCTAGGTTTGAAGTGTGCTGGATTTAAACGTCTGAGCCTCTCTGTTACCGAGGCCAGCAGGTCTCCTGCAGGCCCCACCACAGTGGCCTGAACAAGACTCCTCCAGATCATGGAGGACAAGGCAGAGACTCAGGGAGGAAAACAGCTCTTTAAGAGCCAAGGGGATGCCACGTGGGAAAATACAGAGCCCTGACCAGCTGGCAGAAGGCCTTCAGCTCCAGAGATAAGCAGAGCATGCAGGGAGGGGATAGAGATATCTTTATCCTAAGGGAAAAGACCTCAGGTGGGAGCGGAGAACCTGCCCTCTACCACCAGGGGGCGCCCGCGGCCTTAGAGAGGAGCCAGTGGGGGCAGGGCTCCAGAAATAAAAAGGACTTTCAGTTTGTTTCAGTTCAGTCACTCAGTCATGTCCGACTCTCTGCGACCCCATCGACTGCAGCACGCCAGGCCTCCCTTTCCACCACCAACTCCCAGAGTTTATTCAGACTCACGCCCATTGAGTCAGTGATGCCATCCAACCACCTCATCCTCTGTCGTCCCCTTCTCCTCCTGCCTTCAGTCTTTCCCAGCATCAGGGTCTTTTCAAATGAGTCAGCTTTTCCCATCAGGTGGCCAAAGTATTGGAATTTGAGCTTGAGCATCAGTCCTTCCAATGAATATTCAGGACTGATTTCCGTTAGGACTGACTGGTTGGATCTCCTTGCAGTCCAAGGGACTCTCAAGTCTTCTCCAATGCCACAGTTGAAAAGCATCAATACTTTGGGGCTTAGTATTTATCCCCAAAGACTGAGCTCCTCCCAAAGGATTTTTAGATCTTGAATTAAACTGTTTAAAGGTAGATTAGACAGATAGTAAAGAATCTGCCTGCAATACAGGAAACCCAGGTTTGATCCCTGGGTTGGGAAGATCCCCTGGAGAAGAGAAGGGCAACCCACTCCAGTATTCTTGCCTGGAGAATCCCATGGACAGAAGAGTCTGGCAGGCTACAGTCCATGGGGTCACAAAGAGTTGGACTAACACACACACACACACACACACACAAACTCACAGGTGTTTAGTGCCGGTGAGTATAATTTTCCCCAGTTAAATGCTTTGAATTGAATGCTGTCAGAAAGTGGTTGGATATTATCAGTACAAATTGTGTCTAGACTGAGCAAGGCTAAAGCCAAACATGGCAAAGAGAAGGCAGTCTTTCCTATTAGCCAGGATGCGGGGGCAAGAGGGGGTGCCATTCTTGTGGTTTGGATGTGCTTCCTCTCACCTATCCAGATGTGACCATGGAGAGGTCTTGGTCTTGCTCCATCAAGGCCACAGACGGGCATTGTCTGATGGTGATGTCCTCACATGGAGAAGCCCAAGGTCAGCTCTGTGTGCCTGGTCAGCTCCCAATGTCAGGGGCTGCTCTCCAGCGAGACTGTGTAATAAAAAGACAGCAATGACATTAGCTGGCTAGGGACAGGCCTATCAGTGTAGTACATTAGGAAGTGCACAAGCCAACTTTACTTCATAAGAAAAGGCCATCTCTTAAGAAGAAGAAACTATGAATCAAGTAGAAATGAAATCTTTTTTTAACCAAATGGCTTCCCATGATTTGTAAAACACAAAACACAACTTAGATCCAGACTTAGCAAAATCCTGCACAATGTATTTCAATTAGGTTAGAGAAGTTTATTGGAGAAGGAAATGGCAGCCTACTCCAGTGTTCTCGCCTGGAGTATTCCATGGACAGAGGAGCCTGGCGGGCTTCAGTTTATGAGGTCACAGAGAGGTGGATATGACTGAGTGACTAACACACACAGAGAGAAGTTTATGTTTAAAAGTACAGTTTAGAAATACACATTAAAAATACTTCTCTAACCCATGATTATCACAGGATTTTCCAGGTTTAAATACTAGAGTTTATCTCAAAGACAGTGATCAATACAGTTGAATCCATCCAATTCAATTCGTATGTGTCAAAACACACCACAAATAGAACTGAAAGACATCTAATTTTAAAAAGTGTTTCAAACAAATATGAAAACTGGAAACACTATTATCTATCTCATATATATTATTAAAAAGGCACTAAAACTTCAGTAAAATGGACAAATGTGTGGTCAAATATATACAAATTATGATGAATGATTAGTAAAGATTTGGATAAATATCTAGCTGTGTTAATAACCAAAGTAATCTAAACAATGAGAATATACAATTATAAACAATCACATTACATTAAGAGGCATTACTTTGCTGACAAAGGTCCATCTAGTCAAACCTATGGTTTTCTCAGTAGTCATGTATGGATGTGAGAATTGGACTATAAAGAAAGCTGAATGTGAAAGAATTGATGCTTTTGAACTGTGGTGTTGGAGAAGACTCTTGAGAGTCCCTTGGACTACAAGGAGATCAAACTAGTCAATCCTAAAGGAAATCAACTCTGAATATTCATGGGAAGGACTGATGCTGAAGCTCCAATACTTTGGCTACCTGATGTTAAGATCTGACTTACTAGAAAAGATTCTGGGAAAGATTAAAGGTAGAAGGAGAAGGGGATGACAGAGGATGAGATAATTGGATGGCCTCACTGACTTAATGGATATGAGTTTGAGCAAACTCTGGGAGATGGTGAAGGACAGGGAAGCCTGGTGTGCTGCAGTTCATGGGGTCACAAAGAGTTGGACATGACTGAGCAACTGAACAACAATAATTCTATGTACTAAACCATGAGTGATTTTTTAAAAATGGAAAATGCCAAATAACCATGAGAATTTGTCAAAATTAACACCCTGTTATACTGCTGGTTGAGTTATAAATTGTTCCTACATTCCTTGAAACTAGTTAGATTTCTAGAAATCTAACCTGAGAAATTATTTCAAAACACAAGGATTTCTATACAATCCAGTTATGGCCATAATATTTAAAATGGGAGAAAAACTGGAAATAGCTCAAAGAGTTAGGATGAAACAGATTATGACTTTCTATGAAATGTAATGTTACGGATCATATTTTGCAGAGATTTCACAACTCTTTGGGAAATATTTTCTCTTTAACATTTATCTGCAAAAAAAGATACAGCGTTGCTTAGTTGTGGTTGACCTTTAAGTTATGAAGGGCTTTTACAGGATAGTTATTACTTTTATCATGAAAGTAACGAATAATTTTTCATTTCTTATCTAACACAGTAACAAATGGCTGACTTAAAGAACACGAAGGTTCTGTTGTTGAGGACCTTTTCCTCAGTGTTGAGTTAAATGACTGAGTCCTGTTCACCTTAAATAACTAGATTCTGTCTCCAGATCAAACCACATATTCAGAACAGTTTAAAAATAATTAAGAATGATTCACTGTGTAAAGCAGCTTTTTTTTTTTTTTTTTTTTTGCTCTGACATATGTAGAAATCCTTCTCTTTTTGAGGAAAAATAATTTGGTCTTTATTATTCCAACACAGAGTGGGTGTCTGTCATGAATGAAAATGTCAATGTATTTTAATAACAGAATCTATCTTTTGGTATCACAAAGGAATTAATTATTCATGGCACCCACTGCAATGAGATGCTGTTCTCCTCCTGTGCGGCGTGCGGGCCTGGCATTACATTATTAATGTTCCCTATTTACTGAGGCACACTGCGAAAGCAACTCCATAGACGTGCTGAGTGTCTCATCCAGGGGCCCAGCAATTCTGTTCTAAAGTACATGCTCAAAAGAGCTTGACTGATATACTCAGATCGGTACACACTTAAAGCAGAATTATTCACAACAGCTGAAAAGAGGAAATGACCCAACTGACTATCAACAGATGAATAAATACAGTCATAACTTCCACTTTTCCCCCATGCCTTCCTGGTGGCTCAGCTGGTAAAGAATCTGTCTGCAGTGCAGATCTGGGTTCCATCCCTGGGTTGGGAAGATCCCCTGGAGAAGGGAAAGGCTACCCACTCCAGTTTTCTGGGCTGGAGAATTCCGTGGACTATACAGTCCATGGGGTCACAGAGTTGGACACGACTGAGCAACTTTCACTTTCATTTGCCTTGAAGTGATGGGACCAGATGCCCATGTCAATATTTCTAGGAATGAGTAATTACATAGGCTAGTGAGTGGGAGGAGTATTCCAGCTATTTTGGGGAAATGATGGGGATTTCCAGGAACTGGACTTTCTGACTTTTAGGGCCATGCCACCAGTGGGTTGTCGTTTAACCTGATGCTGTGTTCACTTCAGTTCCTCAGTCGTGTCTGACTCTTTGCAACCCCATGGACTGCAGCATACCAGGCCTCCCTGTCCATCACCAACTCCCGGAATTTACTCAAACTCATGTTTATTGAGTCAGTGATGCCATCCAACCATCTCATCCTCTGTCATCCCCTTCTCGTCCCACCTTCAATCGTTCCCAGCATGAGGGTCTCTTCTTGATGAGTCAGTTCTTCGCATCAGGTGGCCAAAGGACTGGAGTTTCAGCTTCAGCATCAGTCCTTCCACTGAATATTCAGGACTGATTTCCTTTAGGATGGACTGGTTGGATCCCCTTGCTGTGTTATCATGATCATATTCTGAGGCTCAGCATCTTGCCATCATGGACCTGCTTGGTTCTAATCAGTTTATGTTATGTCCTCAGTCTATGTCATTCCTTTAAAAGTTGTGCTCATACAATGAAATATTGTTCAGTCATAACAATGTATGATGTACTGATACATGTTACAATGTGGATGAATCTCAACATATTATGCTAATGAAAGAAAGCAGTGACAAAGAGCACATATTACATGTTTCCACTTATGAGACATTTCCAGAATAGGTGAATCCACAGAGGCAGAAAACAGACTGGTGATAGCTAGGGGCTGGGGGAGAGGGTTTAGGGAGCATAACTGTTGATGGGTATCTTGGTCTTTGGGGGCTGCTGTAAAAAGAAAGTCATCAGATGGTGGCTTCGGGACAACAGAAATTTATTTCTCCTGGTTCTGGAGGCCGGAAGTCTAAGAACAAGGTGCTGGAAGATTTGGTGTCTGGTGAAAGCCTGCTTTCCCATAGAAGACTGTCTTCTATGTGTCCTCACAGGGCACAAAGATCAAGGGATCTCTCTGGGGCCTCTTTTATAAGGACAGCAATCCCCTCTCAAAGGCCGCACCTCCTCGTATCATCAGGAGTATCAAGTTTCAACATATGAATTTGGTGAAGTGAAAGTCACTCAGTCATGTCCAACTCTATACAGTCCATAGAATTCTTCAGGCCAGAATACTGGAGTGGGTAACCTTTCTCTTCACCAGGGGATGTTTCCAACCCAGGGATTGAACCCGGGTGTCCTGCATTGCAGGCAGATTCTTTACCAGCTGAGCCACAAGGGAAGCCCAAGAATTCTGGCGTGAGTAGCCTATCCCTTCTCCAGCGGATATTCCTGACCTAGGAGGAGGTATTTATCCTTAGGGGCTTCCCAGATGGCTCAGTGGTAAAAGAATTCACCTGCCAAGGCAGGAGACGCATATTCCATCCCTGGGTTGGGAAGATGCCCTGGAGAAGGGAATGGCAACCCACTCCAGTATACTTGCCTGGAGAATCCCATGGACAGAGGAACCTGGTGGGCTACAGTCCATGGGGTCGCAAAGAGTCAGACTCGACTTACCAACTGAGCATACACACTTCCCCTTTGTCCATGGAAATGGGTATAGGATTTTCTTTTTGTTTGTTTTTGGTCAAGCTATGCAGCGTGTGGAATTTTAGTTCCCTGACCAAGAATTGAACCTGGTCTTCAGCAGTGAAAGCATGGAGTCCTGACCACTGAGTTGCCATGGAATTCCGGGGATTTTCTTTCAAGAAGATGAAGATGTTTTGGATTTAGGAAGAAGTGGCAGTTGTACAACATTACAAAGGTACAATATACCAAATGCCACTGGGTTGCACAATTTAAGCAGGTAATTTTATGTAATATAAATTTCACTGCAGTAGCAAGCAATTCATGTAGAGCTGAGGTCAGGAGCTGGCACCTAGCACTGCCAGACAGATGCTAAACGAAGCTCCGTGGGAGCACAGACTGGGAGCCAGCAGAGGAGACTGGCTGGAGAGAAGGAGGTGGATCAGGCAGAGAGGGCAGAGGCCAGTGGGCAGACCAGTCATGTGTGGCCAGTGACTTGCCAATCGGTTCTCCCAGCATCCTCTGCATCCCCACGAATGCCCTGTTCTCTCAACTCGAATGGATCTCTGCTTCTTACAACCCAATAGTTTCAGGCTAAGACAGCCTCTTGACAGCAAAATCCTGGGGAGCTGCGTACTGGCCAATAGGCCAGGCCGGGCCTGCAGGTCAGGGGTCACGACCGCGTTGTTGTCCCTCTGCACCAGAGTCTAACAAAGCAGGCGCTGGGCTGCTGCTCGCTGAATGGAATCACTGAGTGAGCACCGAAATGATGATGATCAGGAGCTTTACAAAAGACACCCCCGCAAGGGGACGGCCCCTGCCAGAACCTGAGGTCAGAGGCCCAGCGATTACAGACCCGGAAGCAGCCTGAGACCCGTCAGAATCCAGCCAGGGCAGCCACGGCCGGCAGGACCACAGGGCCTGCTGTCTGCTTGAGCGGAAATCCGATCTGGCAGAAGAGCCGGCCGACAGGAAGGAGCATCTCCCGCGGCTTTTGCTTAGAAGTGACGGCATCTTCCGGTGATTCCCTTTGAGACAGAACCCGAGCTCCCCATGGGCGATCCCTCCAGGAGTGGACCGCAGCTGCCTGTCCCGCTCTGTCCACAGTCACTGTGGGAGAAGAATCTACGAACGGTGTGGTTAATCATAGCAACCCCTGTCTCCACAGTGGCGACCACTGGAGCACCTCCCAAAGCTCCTCTGGCGTCCTCCAGCATCGTCCCTGATCCTTAGCGCTGTGCACGCACAGAACCCGAAACTATAAGCACTGCCTTCTTACAAGTCTCTGATTCCAAACATCTCTCTCTCTCTGGCCCTCCTTCCCTTCCTCTCTCCCTCCATCTCCTGATAACCCTTCTTCCTCTTCACAGTCTCCCTGGGCTCTTTCCTCCACTGAGTGTGTGCCCTGCTCAGTTGCTTTAGTCCAGTCGGACTCTGTGATTCCACAGATCATAACCCATTAGCATTTTTTGTCCATGGGATTTTTCTGGCAAGAATACTGGAGTGGGTTGCCATGCCCTCCTCCAGGGGATCTTCCTGGCCCTTTCACTGAACCGTGTCTCTTACGTCCCCTGCGTTGCAGGTGGATTCTTTACCGCTGAGCCACTGGGGAGGCCCATCTTCACATTTAATTAACATCTTGAGCTGGCGACGGTTTAGCCTCACTCTGGTCCAGAACTCTAACCCAAGCTCCAAATCCACAGAGCTAACCACGTGTCAGGTCACCTGGTACCAGCTGGTACCCAAGACAGCTGCCCAGGCCACACTTCCCTCCTCCTCAAATCTGTTCCTCACCTTGTTCCCTCAACTCCTCAGTGCGAAATCTGGGAGCAGCCCTTGTTCCCTCCCCCTTTGCCACCTTCCCCTGCAATCAAGTCCACAGCATGGCTTAATTAGGCTCTTGAGTACTTCTTTTTTCCCCCTTGGCCAGAGCTCTTTTTATTCTTGACAGGGAAAATAAATTGAATAAGAAAACATCTTTTGCACATTGCCCTGTTATGCAACTAATTTAGAGTTAGTTAGATACCAGAGGGGAAAAAATTCAGATAGGAGAGAAACCTCTAAAAACAAAAGTAGTGCCAAAGTGTTTCATCTTAAGTGGTAAGCAGGGGAGGATACAGGTTTTGTGGGACCTGAAGCTATGTATTTTGGGAGATCTGTCAAATGTTAAGATTCCTTCTTACATGCTTTATGTAGCGGTCTGAGCGGACCCACAGTCCAGACTGGAGCAAAAGAACAGAGGCAGAGTGCCCTCCAGGAAACAAGAGTTCATTTGGAAAATTCCTTCTCTGGCTTTCAGTTTTCCTGTTTGGGATTCTGTGTATAACAGAGTTCAGGGATGACCGTAGGCAGCTGTGGGTCTCTTTCCTTGCCATAAGATGCTGGAGGAGTTGGAAGGATGCAGGTAAGTGAGAAGATAGATGGCTGTCCTGGAAGCATAGGCCCCTGGATGTTTCTGGAATGTTACTCCACCCACTCCAGGCCAGAATACTGGAGTGGGTTGCCAATTCCTCCTCCAGGGGATCTTCCCAACCCAGGGATCGAACTTACATCTGTTTTGTCTCCTGCATTGGCAGGTGGGTTCATCACCACTAGCGCCACCTGGGAAGCCCTTCATTCAAGTCAAGTCTAGCATCCATCCACTCCACCCCCTGCGCTACACTGGCTGAAGGGCCTTCTCACTGCTCTCCTCCTGACCCGGTGCAGTCAGAACGATACCTAAAAAGCTCAGATTTAACTCCAGCCGTGAAATAAAAAGACGCTTACTCCTTGGAAGAAAGTTATGACCAACCTAGACAGCATATTTAAAAGCAGAGACATTACTTTGCCAACAAAGGTCCGTGTAGTCAAGGCTTTGGTTTTCCCAGGAGTCATGTATAGATGTGAGAGTTTGACTATAAAGAAAGCTGAGCACTGGAAAATTGATGCTTTTAAACTGTGGTGTGGGAGAAGACTCTTGAGAGTCCCTTGGACTGCAAGGAGATCCAACCAGTCCATCCTAAAGGAAATCAGTCATGAATGTTCATTGTAAGGACTGATGCTGAAGCTGAAACTCCAATAATTTGGCCACCTGATGCGAAGAACCAACTCATTTGAAAAGGCCCTGATGCTGGGAAAAATTGAAGGTGGGAGGAGAAGGGGATGATAGAGGATGAGATGGTTGGATGGCATCACTGACTCAATGGACATGAGTTTGAGTAAACTCCAGGAGTTGGTGATGGATAGCGAGGCCTGGCATGCTGCAGTCCATGGGGTTGCAAAGAGTCAGACACGACTGAGTGACTGAACCAAACCCCTGCTTGAAGTGATCCAGGATTTTGATGGCAGTGTGCAGAAACAAGTCCAGGCTCCCTGATCCAGCATCTTCATAGCCCTCCTTATTCTGTCCCCATTCCTCTCTCCTGGAGTTCCTCTGAGCAGGTGTCTCAGCCCCCTCACATCCTAGGAACAGTGGAGGACAGTTTGGCCCCTTCAGATCATCCATCTTGATGCCCCTGGGCCTTTGCACCTGCCACTCCCCAAATCCACAGCCTCATCCCTTCCCTGTCTACTTGATAAACACCTGCCCCCTTTCCAAGAGGGTTCAAGGATCAGGATTCCATGCACGTGTTCACGAGCATTTGCCACGTGCTGTGTGGGGCATGGTGGACCCAGGCCAGGGCTGGCCTTCTGGAGCTGCCACTTCTGTGTAAGGAGGACACAGACCAAGGATGTGCAATTCAAGAAGTGCTGCCAAGGGACGTGTCGGGGGAGCCCTGCCCAAGATGGCTGATGATCCAGTTGACCAGCACTGTCCTCATTTTAGGAGCAAAAGTCTTATGTCCCAGGATATGGCTGGTCAAGAAGGAGGACCCAGAAGAATAGTCAGTAAGCAGAAGAGATGGCAGGAGGATGCGGAGAGGTTTCTAGGTAGCTGACCCTGCCCTAGTAAAGGGGGAAGGGTTGCCTGAATAGGCAATTTTGAAGAGCAGAAGAAAGCCTTGTCTGACTAGGATGAGCCAACCTTTTTGGAATAACCCCTCTACCCTCATTTGCCACATCTAACCCCCAGAAATGACCCTTCTCTCCTCTGAGGTCCTACAATGCATATGCGTTTTAAATAGGCTTTTTGTTGTTTATACATCCAGGAAAGTCTAAAAAAATTATTGAAACCTGTATTTAAGTGACTGCATAGCAGGACATGAACATTAACTGCAAACAGTAAAGAAATGAAAGTTAGAAATACATCACGTAGACATTTTTAAACTTATGACTTCACTTGCTAAGTTTACCAATTTTCCTAAAAGTGACTTCAGGCCAGAGCCCATTGCCTAAGCCCACGTCTCTGGGGTTAGTAGCATGAATGTAGTAAACATTTGCAGGATGGGTGACACTTGAATTGTGCTTGTTTGTTCCCAGAGCACCTTTCAAGCACCCACTGAATTAGAACCGAATCAAAGCAAAGTCATTTTTAATATGACAAGCAGAGAAGTGTTAATCCCAGGGATGTCAGTTTCCAAGGCTCCCTGAGACGCCAGGAGAGCAGAAGGCAGGAGACACCCAAGGCCAGGAGCATTTAGAGACAAAGCATGCTTGGGAGAGAAAAGAAAGTCATCATGAGCTCAGGCTTTGCTGAAGAGTCTAGACCAAACTGAAATGACGCGGGGCTTTGTTCTCTCTCTTTGTCCTCAGACTCTAAGGCCCAGGAAGACAAAGAGCATTTTGGTCTTGTTCACCTCTGTGTTCTGAACTTCCAAGAGCAGTTGCACTTGGCAGCTTTGCTCAGCCTTCACCCACAGCAGTCACTTAAATAAAAGCTCCTTGCTCGAGGTGTGGTCCAGGAGCTGGGACCCCACCCCAGACCTATGGCTCAGAACATGCATCTCAACTAGTTTTCTGTCCCATGAGTATTGCCTTTCGAGAAGACCCGTTTTAAAGAACAGCCTAGGTTGGCTATAAAATCAATTAGCACTGAGGCTTCCTTGGCCACCTGGAAAATGTATCTTTCATCTTTGAATGCCCTGCTCAGGTGTTCTTTGTATGAGAAACTTCCCAGACATCTCCCCTGTTGCCATCACGCCACCTGCCAGTCTGTCCTATGCTCACCCTTCTGTTGAGACATTTACCACACAGAGACACAATTTGGTTTCCCTGCCTGTCTTTCCCACCAGATGGGTTAGCCAGACTGAAGTCCTTGAGACAAGAGAAGGAATCTTAGTTTTCTGTGCATCCCAGGTTCAGTTCACACACTGAACTGATGAGTGATTTGCCTCGTGTGTGCTGGCCTGTGGGCTCTCTCTTTGAGTCCCTCATTCTAGAATCCCAAACTTCACCAAGAGAAGTTTTCCCTCCTTCCTTCCTTCCTTCTTTCCTTCCAGTGGAAATTCAGAAACTCAAGAAATATTCCTTTTGGTGGCCCAGCCTACCAAAATTACTTTTGTACTGTCATAATTAGGTAGAACATATATTCAAAGTGAATAAGCAAATTCCCAAGATGATTCCTCAAAAGACAGCAGTAAAGAACGCCATGGCATTCTCAGCGGTGTCAGGATTTCGTAGCCTCTCCCAGGTAGCAAGGAGAGGGGCCACTTCATCCATCCAGTAGGAACATTTTCTCATCCATGTGAACTTCTGAGGAAGTGATGACAAAGTCTAGGGCTTCAAATAGAACAGGATGTGTGTGATATCAGGCTTGGTGTTTATGCTGCAGTCCTTACACAGACTGGCATCATGTACTGGGGCTATGAGCTCTTTGAAGGCACCAGCTCTGCCTTGGACATCTGAGTGTGGCTTGTCACTTGACGTAGCATCCAGCTCAGAAGAGACTCACAGAGATGCTCGTCTCCATTGAAGACAGGTGGACACGGGGTTCCAAGTCAAGTCCAACTCTGTGTGCCCTGAGCAAAGCACACAACCTACGCTAGACCGTTGTCTCTGTTACAAAGCGATGCCGTTAAAACAGCTACATCATCTCCGAGGTCACATGCCACAGATAGATAGCACTGGAAGAAGAATTATGGCCATCTTCCTTGATTTGCTCACTTCTGCCTGAAGTGCCGGTGAAACTGCTGATAATTCATGTGAATTTGTAAGATGTTACCATTTTGATAACTGAGGTATTGAATGATCACTGAATAACTCTTGTTCTCACTAGGGTTTTTGGTTTTTTTTTCATGGTTGTTCATCAAATTTAAAAGGAAACCCTCTTGGAAAAGTAAAATAGAAAAGATCTCCTTAAATACATCATTCAGCAACGCAGGAGGATATCCTTTAAATCTCTCAAGAATGTCCCCTAAAGGGCTTTTTCTAAGTAATCCAGTGAATCTGAACACTGCTTTATAGACCCAAAGGTGCTCAAACTGGGTTGTGCTTCAAAGTTGGCCAGGCAGTTTTGTTTTCTTAATACAACCCCATGTGAGGTGTTAACTAATGCACACAGAGTCTTTTTCGATGTTATCCTTAAAAACATGTCCCCTTTTCTGCTTGACTCAGCCTTGAGCCAGTGCACATTGTGGGCAATGTAACAGTGTCCTGGATTTCAGCCCCAATGGCTTTCTTCACCAGGTGACTTGGTGCAGTGTGCAAACTTCACGACTGTGCATGGCAACCCCGTTCTCAACTTCCCCACAAATTCTGATTAAGGGATTTGGATGAAGCTGTGATTATATAGCTTTAGCAAGTTCCCCAGGTGAGTAAATACACTAGCATATTTGAGAAACACTACTTTATTATACATATACTCAGCAATCATATTTATATACAATGCATCTTTGCACTTAGTTATCAATGCTTTAGTATAGCTCTCCAGTAAATCAACCCTGAATATTCAATGGAAGGATTGATGCTCAAGCTGAAGCTCCAGTACTTTGGCCACCTGATGTGAAGAGCTGACTCACTGGAAAAGACCCTGATGCTGGAAAGATTGAAGGTGGGAGGAGAAGGGAATTGCCGAGGATGAGATGATTGGATGGTATCACTGACTCAAAGGACATGAGTTTGAACAAACTCCGGGAGTGAAAGAGAAGTCTGGCGTGCTGCAGTTCATGGGATTGCAAACAGTTGGACATGACTTAGTGCCTGAACAACAACAAAGTGCTTCCTACATGTCAAAGAAAATGAGTGTGGCTTTTGGTTGAAGCTATGATTTGGAAATTTTGTTATATACTGTATAAAATACCTCTTGAGTCATTGCTGTAGCTAAGAAGCACCAACATGGATCTCATTGGGACCGGACTCTGCTATGAACTAACCTGGCTCAGTGAAGGAACCTGGTGTCAGCATGCCCTCCAAGCCCTGGGCACATGCCCCCTGCCAAGAAGAGCCCCTCTCAGCTCCCGTCAGCACGACTCCTGCGATGCCCTGCTCTGCACCTGTCTCTCTGGGCCAGTGGTCCCCTGGTGATAGTTCTGATGAAGCCTCCTGGGCAGAAGTCATCCCTAAACAGAAGAAGGCCATATGTGGTTCTCTGTCTTGATGTTGCACTTGGACTTCCTTGAAAGACTGTGGCCTGCTCTGGTAGCAGGGATGCCAGCAGCCAAGCCCTGGCCCCTCAGCCCTGCCTGTTGTGAGGAGTGGCAGCTGCTGTCTGGACGATGAGCTTGCAGGAGCATGGAGGGAGTCAGTAGCAGCGTGGACCCCAGGGGCCTCTGTCGGTAGCCAGTGAGGGAGTAATTAAAATGGCAGGGCTGAGGCTTGAGTGAGTTTCGCTGCCCATATGTTGCCAGAAACTCTGTGCTTTTAAGAGAAGACAAACACTGTGTATCTTCTCCTGCTAAGGAATGGGGTGACACGGCATGCCCCTGCTGCCTCCCCAAGAGGAGATAAAAGGAGTCATCACATTAAATCGGCGGTACTCACCCCCACCTGAATACGGCAGTAAACTCATTATCTGTATTACATTTCGTCTAGAAAGAAGTCTGGAAGTTGTCATGATAAATGTTTCCAATCTTTTTTCTATCCTAAGCATCTCATACCACTTTCCTACAAAAGATGCTTCGAACACTCTTTGGAAGGGAATTCTTACTTCACTTGGTAAATAGCTTGTCTGATGTTGGTTGATATCTCATTCATTCCCTTCAAAACATGAGGCAGCATTCACTGAAATATACAACGTTAAAAGATGCTACACACGCATGGACCACATACACAGCTGGGCAATAACTAGCCTCCTAAGACCCCCTGCTCAGCTGCGAGCCTGGGCAGCGGCTGGCTGATGGCAGGCGTGTCTTGCTGAGTTAGGGATGTGCCCACAGAAGGTGAATTGGGAGAGAGGCATAATCTACAGAACTGGGGTTGTCACACTCCCACCATGGAGCACACATCCTTGGCCTTATCAGACTTTCATACCCAGAATTAAATCTGAAGCGCATTTAAAAAAAATAGGAACCTTCTTCACTAAGTTAAACATAGAATTACCACTCTCTCCACTTAGAAGTGTACATCCAAGAGAAGTGAAAACACATGTTCACACAACAACTTGTACATGAACGTTCACGGCAGCACTATTCACAATCGCCAAATGGCAGAAACAACCCAAGTGCCCACCCACTGATGAACGCACAGACAAAATGTGGCCCAGCCACATAGTGGAATATTATTCGGTCATGAAACAAACGAGGTCCTGACAACAAGCTGCAATGCAGATGAGCCTTGGAAACACGATGCTTGGTGAGAGAAGGAAGCCAGCTACAAAAACACATATGATGTGACTCCACTTATGTGACAAGCCCAGAATAAGCAAATACATAGAAGCAGAAAGCAGATTGTGGTTGACAGGAAGCTTGGGAGATGAGGGATGAGAGTGACCGCCTTGATGGGGTCGGGTTTATTTGAGGGTGATAAAATGATCTGGAGCCAGGAAGTGATGATGATTGGGAAACATTATAAATATATTAAATGCCACTCAGTTGTATGCTTTAAATGGCTGACATGGTGAATTCTATGTGGTGATTTTTACAACCAAACAGAAGGAAAAAGATAAAGCATAGATGCGCAGGCCCAAGGATAGTTGCACCTCCGCAGTAGGGACTCAACTGTGGGGCTCAGCAGACGTGAAAAATGTGCTTAATGGATGCAGGACTGAAGGACATTCTGCTGTTGACTTTTGGATGAGCCTTTTTTCCTTCCTTTTTCCTTTCTTCCTTCTTTCCTTCTGTTTGTCCATTCATTCATCCACCCATCTACTCATCCTTCCATCTAGCCACCCACTCATCCATCTCAGTTCTCCTCTCTAAAGGACTGACAACGATGATAATCAGCTTGGTTACAATGTGACCCCACACCTTCCTGCAAATCCTTGGTCATAAACTCTCAATTTCATAATTACTTGTTTGATCATCCATCTTGCCCACTAGAGACCAAGTCTATCTTAGTGCTTGCCTAAATCTAGCACCTAGCAGAGTGTCCGGCACAAATTGGCACTCACCAATGATGCACTGCAAGGAGATCAAGTCAGTAAATGCTAAAGGAAATCAACCCTGAACGTTCACTGGAAGGACTGATGTTGAAGCTCCAATACTTTGACCACCTAATATGAAGCGCCGACTCACTGGAAAAGACCCTGATCCTGGGGAAGATTGAGGGCAGGAGGAGAAGGGGGAGACAGAGAATGAGACTGTTGGATTGTATCACTAACTCAATGGACATGAGTTTGAGCAAACTCCAGGAGATAGTGAAAGACAGGGAAACCTGGCGTGCTGCTGTCCATGGAGTAGCAAAGACTCGGACATGACCGAGGGACTGGACAACAGCAATGATGAGCCAATGCGGGATGACCACGTGAAGTCTGGTCATCCCTCTGTGAGCTCCAGATGCCGCCCCCGCCACCCTGTTCAGTGATCGCCACACACACAGCCAACCTCTGTGTGGTCCACCTCCTTCTATTCTCCCTACACCCAATCCTCACCTGCTTTCACAGCTTTCCTCCGGGCAGGTATAATTAAATTGCAGTGACTAAGTCACTCCTTGAGATTCAGATCAAGATCACCTTGACTGGGATTTTGGGTGCTAGCAATAACATCTAACACACAGTTAACAAAAGTTTCTTTAGTTTCCCTATATTGAGTACAAAAAAAAAAAAAAAAAAAAAAGAAGAAGAAGAAGGAAAGGAAGGAAGGAAGAAAGTTATAAAGAAACAAAGATACAAAAACACCATCCTGCTCCGTTACTTAGGAACAAGAAGTGTTTCCATGTAATGTTGTCCAAATGACACACCGTCAGCACATCACTGGGGAGATTGTTAGGATGCCAGTTTTCAGGTCTCACTCTGGACCTACTGAGTCAGAAAAGCTGAGGAGGGACCCAGTGTCTCATGTCCCCAAAGCCCTCTAGATGTATTCTGATGGCATGCTCAAGCTGGAGAACTGCTGCTTTCAAGCAGTGATTCCTAATTCTGGACCTTTATTGGAACCACATGAGGAATTCTAAAAAGTGAGTCCCCTGGAGACTGGTGTGACCCAGGACCAAGACCTTCTGCTTCAAGATGATGAACCTTGGCCTATGGCTTGCATCTTGGTAGAGAAATTGCCAATATAGTGTTGGATCACGGAGTCAAAAATGAGAATTATTGACTCGGAAGAGGACCTAAAAATGGTCTCATTATCAAATGAGAAGACCAAGGGCCAGATAGGTTAATTAACTGTCTAGGGCCCCGTTGCTTGCGTGTGAGCCCAGGATTCTGGCATTCCCCAGGCCAATACTTCCTTGTTGTGAGTTGATCCGTTTCACCCAAGATGCTTTGAACCTCAGCCTCTGCCCTTTGCTTGAGGACAGAGATGCTTTCTGAATGGCGTTCACTCAGCCCCCGTGTTGGGGTGGACCCTGTCCCACAGGCATCCACCTGCTGCCTGAGCTGATGGCTCTGCATCGCCATGTCCCACACTCAGCACTCCTGGCTTCTCCTCATCCCACCTGCACGTCCTTCTCAGGTCAGCCTCCTCCGGGAGCTCTCAGTGGACACCTCCTGCATCCAGCTCATGCCCTTTGCCCTTCCAGAACACCTCCCAGCTCACCCTTTCTGCTGCTGTGCTCCCCACTGGGACCAACTTTCTGTGCGTGTCCCTTCCTCCGAGTGAAAGCGAACACATGGGTGTCAGGGAGGGACCCAGAAATGGGGCATCTGTAACCTGACCATGACCTTTAGAGATGACCTGAGGCATCCATGACTGTTCCTGTAGCCCCGCCCAGCACGGCCCCTTTGAGCAGCTGCCTCATCTGGACGGCACTTTCATAAGTTATATAATGGCGCTTCCCCATGCCTGCCTTTTATGAACCCACTTACTTTACCAAATGTCCCTCTCACCCCCAGAGCTGCCCCATCCTCTCTCTGAGACAGCAGTATCTCCGTCTACCCCTTGGGTGGCCAGCACCTCCATCTCTTCCTGCAGCATCTTCTGACTATCACTTCCTCTCCTCTAGGACAGCACAAGAAAGGTCCCTAAATTCTGTGTGCTGTAGGAGACCCTCACTCAGATTTCCCCTTTGCCTGCTCCAGTACCACTAACCTTGAAATGAAGTGAAGTGAAGTCAAATTCGTTCAGTCGCGTCCGACTCTTTGTGACCCCATGGACTATACAGTCCTTGAATTCTCCAGGCCAGAATACTGGAGTGGGTAGCGTTTCCTTTCTCCAGGGGATCTTCCCAACCCACGGATCGAACTCAGGTCTCCCGCATTGCAGGTAGATTCTTTACCAGCTGAGCCACAAGGAAAGCCCAAGAATACTACAGTGGGTAGCCTATCCCTTCTCCAGCAGATCTTCCCAGCCCAGGAATAGAACCCGGGTCTCCTCCATTGCAGGTGGATTCTTTACCAGCTGAACTATCAGGGGAGCCCATCACTGACCTTAAACAACTTTTTTTTTTTTAACTTCTGTCAGAACAAAGATGCTAAGTTGTGACCATTAACTGTTGTTCTCAAGCAATTCTCATCCAAAACTGTGAGTATCTTTCTCACAAAGGTACATGTTACATGGTTGCTACATAAGGTACACAGAATAGCTACTGTGTCCTGGCAGAAAATCGTGTGCCTCCCAATGGTGTTAGCTTGCTGTTTAATTCTGCTACTGAAGAAGAAAGAAGTGTCTGTCTTTAAGTCTTTAAGTCCTAAAACTAAACACAGAGTTATGATTAGAGATCATTATTGTCATTCACTTTCAGTCCCAAGACAGGTTCTAAAAGGTGTTGGAACAGTTCACATCACCCCCATATCTTAGATTCTAATTGTTGTCATCGTTGTTCAGTTGCTAAGTCATGTCTGACTCTTTGTGACTCCATGGACTGCAGAATGTCAGGCTTCTACCATTCTCCAATACCATGAACCAAGGCTCCTTGGAAATGCGATTCCAAGCCTGCAGCAGGAAATACCAAGATGAACGTGAACATTTTGCAGAGCCAGAGGGTAAGGAAGCACCAAAATAATAAATACATTTATGTCAAAGAAGCACAAGAACCAAGTGAAAGAGCTCCTTATAGCCCAAGTTGGAGCAATTCAAATAAGAAAATAAAGTGAAAGCCACCCAGTTGTATCCAACTCTTTGTGACCCCATGGACTTCTCCATGGAATTCTCTAGGCCAGATCCTGGAGTGTGTAGCCTTTCCCTTCTCCCAGGGATCTCCCCAACCCAGAGATTGAACCCAGGTCTAAGTAGCTTCGAATTATAATACAAAGTAGATGATAAATACCCATGAATCCATGCTGATATAAATGATTGAATTAATAAGTAGATGGAGAAGACACAAATCTCCTGTCCATAAGAATTCTGCAAAATTATGTACATACCCCATCCTGTAGCAGGGAAGTATGTCTTGGGGGTGGGCTTCCATGGTGACATCCTTCAGGGGAATGGTCTGAGAGGCAGCAGCTGCAGCCAGCTCTGGGTCCTTGCACACCTGGCTGCTGCGGAAACTGCCCTATTCAGCGTCTACTGGGGGCAGCGGAGGCAGTTTTCCCATCTGCTCAGCTCTTAGGATGATTTTGTCCATGATTCCTGGAAACCTGGCCTCCTTGTGGCCTCCTCCTCCTTCCTAATGTATTTTTAATTTTACTCAAATATAGTTGATTTAGTTTTCAACTTCATTTTTTAATTGGTGGGAAATTGCTTTACAGTTTTGTATTGGTGTCTGCTGTTCAACAACATGAAGTAGTCACAGTTAAATATATCATATATGTATCTTCCCTCCTGAGCTTCCCTCCCCTCCCTACATGCTACCCCTCTAGGTCATCACAGAGTGCCAGGCTGAGCTTCCTGTATTATCTAGCAACTTCCCACTAGTTTACACATGACTGTATATATCTTTCAGTTCTTGAAGTATAGTTGATTTACAATGTGTTCATTTGTGTTCATTTCCACTGTACAGCAAAGTGAGTCAGCTATAATATATGTGTGTGTGTATATATATATACATATACTCTTTTTTTCATATACTTTTCCATTACAGTTTATCATAGGATATTGGATATAGTTCCCTGAGCTATGCAGTAGGAACTTACTGTTTATCCATTCTATATATATCCTAATATCTTTTACATAAATTCTTTTATTTAGTAAGTTAAAGGCATTTTCTGTCACATTTCACTAAGAGCATTGATACATTCAGCAAGGAAAGTTTGAGCACAGGAGATACAATGGCATACTTGAAGGAAAGAAGAGCCCAGAAATTAATATAAATACAGCAGGAAGTATAGCCTATTATTGACTATAGAAGTAATTTGTGTGTCTGTGTTTTAAAAGAGGATAAAATAAGAAGTGTTAAGGATAATAATGAAACTGTAGGGTTTTTAAAGGGCATAAGTATGACAAAATTCTTGCCATAATTTGAGATAGGATAGAGTGAATTACTGTATAGTTTTCTAGGGAAAAAAAACTTATGGTTAAGTGAAAACTTTATTGGCAATCACTAGGTTAATAAAAATATAACATATGACTCATCAATAGAGGGGGAAAAGAAGAGAAAGGTGACTATAGAAAACTTCATTAATTCAATAAAAAGAAGAAGACAAAAATGAAAAGAGGAAAGAAGGTAAGTAGAAAATCAACAGAAGATGGGAGAAGTTAGTCTAAACATATCATAATCTCAATAAACATAAATGGATTAGACTTGTCAGTTAAAAGGTAGGGATTGGCAGGTAAAAGCAGTTTAAACTGTAGCTAATGCTACTTAAAAGAAACACAAGGAAACATAAAACTGCACAGAAATGTTTAAATAAAAAGACAGGAGAAGATGTGCCCTACACAGGTTGCAATAAAATGACAGCAGTATTACTATTAGATGAAAGAGAATGTAAAGCAAAAAGCAGGACTTCCTTAGTGGCTCAGAGGTGAAGAATCTGCCTGCCGATGCAGGAGACATAGTTTCGATCCCTGTCTGGGTGTATCCCACAGGTTGCGGAGCAACTAAGTCCATGCATCACAACTGTTGAGCCTGTGCTCTGGAGCCCACGCGCTGCAACTACTGATTTCCACGTGTCCTAGAGCCTGTGCTCCACAGGAAGAGAAGTCAGCGTAGTGAGAAGGCTGCTGACTGCAACTGGAGAGGAGCCCCCACTTGCCACAACTAGAGACGAGCCCGTGCAGCACGAAGACCCAGCTCAGCCAATAAATAGAAAATCAGCAAATATGTTTTATTCACAAAAAGTAAACTAGAAAAATGTTAGTGGGGAGAAAGAAGGACACTGTATATTACTAAATATATCATTCCATATTGCTAATAGGAACACCTCAATCAGAAGAATCACGTATTTGTGTGCCTTAACCACGCCGCCTCAAAATATATTGAACTTTAAACCTTGAGAGAGATTTCAACACTTCTGTATTAGAAATTGGCCTTCAGCATGCAAGATAAAAATTACAACCAATAAAATTAAAATGAACAGAATTTATATAAAATCTCCCATGACACCTAACATACAATAGATATTATTTTCAAGAACATAGCGAAGATTTTATAGACTTGATTATGCATTAAATTGCAAAGAAATTTATAATAAATTTCAGAGAATCAATAAAATGCAAATCATGTTCACTAAGCATAAAGCATAAAACTGGAAATTAACAATAAAAGAACTTTGTAGATAACACTTTTTCCTCCCCAGAAATGGGGACACTTGAGCATACATTTATTAATAACTCATGGATTGTGGATAAATTCACAGTGAAAATTATAGAGTATCTAAAACAGAATAGCATGAAAATACTATATATTGCAAAACTTGAAGGATATAGCTAAATTGGTACTTGGGGTTTAAATTATAGCCTTGATGCATTTATTAAAAATAGAGTTCTTAAACAAATGAGTTTTGTTTCAAGTTAACAGGAAAGACACTCAAGCCTAAAAAAATAAAAAGAAAATAAAAACATAAAAGCAGATATTAATAAGATGAAAAATAAACAATAAAAAGAATCAACAGAATCAAAAGCCAGTTGATTAAAAAGTCAGTAAAATAACACTGATTATTTAAAAGGAAAAAAGAGATACAAAAACAAGCTAGGAATAAAAATGGGGCTAGAATGATGGTATAGTGGAGTGGATTTATTTAGAAACCATGAGACTGCTGCATGCAACTTTATACCAACAGATTTGAAGACAGTAAAAATACAAAGATTTCCAGAAGAAGACAAACATAGAACTCAGAACACCTTTCACAGGGTCACATTGCAAAGCAAAATCCAGAAAGATAAGAAAACACAGAAAGGAAGACACATGGTTCCTGGTCTCTCATCACCTCACAGAGCACCACACTGGGGGCCGCTGATGCCACTGGACACCTGGCGCTTTCCTCTCCAGCGAGGGCACTGGTTCTCCTAGTGATATCTCATGTAGAGCAAAAGCAAGAACCATCAGGTGTGTGGTATAAACAGAGAAGGCTTGGGTGCCAAGCTCTTAGGGGAGGCAAAACAGCTGGACAGGAGTTTTGGGGGATGCACCTGGTACTTAAGGGGAAATTTGTCTAGCAGCCACCACCCACCCCCCACCATGCCCCCTCCCTGACCACCACCATAGAATGGAATGCCACCCCCTGGGAGGTGACCTTGAAGCAATACCCCTCCCAGAGAAAGGAAGAGCATCTCTCTGTCGTTCTGACTCCTGGGTCTTTGAGGCCGTCTTGCTTGCTTCTCTGTTGCCAACACCAAATCACAACGGAATAAAAATTCTTTTTTTCTTTTTAATATTTATTTATTTGGCTGTGCCAGGTCCCAGTTTTGGCACTCAGGATCTTCATTGCAGTATGTGGGATTCTTTTTTTAGTTGTGACATGTGGAATCTAGGTCTCCTACCAGGGATTGAACCCTGGCCCCCTGCATTGGGAACATGGAGTCTCAGCCACTGGAGCACTCAGGAAGTCCTAAGAATTTTTGTTAAAATAAAACACATTAAAAAAAAAAAGTACTGGTTGGAAATCAAAAGATTTCTGTTTTAAAAGACAGCAGAATCCAATGTTTCAATGGTACACTTTGCCACACTTTCAATGGAATATTACTCAGCTATTAAAAGGATGCATTTGAATCAGTTCTAATGAGGTGGATGAAACTGGAACCTGTTATACGGAGTGAAGTAAGTCAAAGAAAAACACCAATACAGTATATTAACACATGTATACGGAATTTAGAAAGATGGTAACAATGACCCTATATGCGAAACATCAAAAGAGACACAGATGTAAATAGCAGACTTGGACTCTGTGGGAGAAGGCGCTGGGTGGGATGATTTGAGATAATAGCACTGAAACATGTATATCCAGTTCAGTTCAGTTCAGTTCAGTCACTCAGTCGTGTCTGACTATTTGCCACCCCATGAATCACAACACGCCAGGCCTCCCTGTCCATCACCAACTCCCGGAGTTCACTCAAACTCATATCCATTGAGTCAGTGATGCCATCCAGCCATCTCACCCTCTGTCGTCCCCTTCTCCTCCTGCCCCCAGTCCCTCCCAGCATCAGGGTCTTTTCCAATGAGTCAATTCTTCGCATGAGGTGGCCAAAGTAGTGGAGTTTCAGCCTCAGCATCAGTCCTTCCAATGAACACCCAAGACTGATCTCCTTTAGGATGGACTGGTTGGATCTCCTTTCAGTCCAAGGGACCCTTAAGAGTCTTCTCCAATACTACAGTTCAAAAGCATCAATTCTTCGACACTCAGTTTTCTTCACAGTCCAACTCTCTCATCCATACATGACTACTGGAAAAACCATAGCCTTGACTAGACTGACCTTTGTTGGCAAAGTAATATCTCTGCTTTTAAATATGTATATGTATATTACCATATGTGAAATAAATCGCCTGTCCTGGTTTGATGCATGAGACCAGGTGATCAGGGCTAGTGCACTGGGATGACCCTGAGGGATGGGATAGGGAGGGAGGTGGGAGGGAGGGTCAGGACGGGGAACACATGTTCACCCATGGCTGATTCATGCCAATGTATGGCAAAAACCACTATAATATTGTAAAGTAATTAGCCTCCAATTAAAATAAATAAATTAATTTTAAAATACCTATTTTAAACAACAGTTTAAGAGACTGAAAAAACAAGGAAATCCTCCAAATCCACTTGAAAAATTAACAGGAATCCTTTTCACCAGCTGGACCAGGGAGCAGAAAAAAAAGAAAAGATGGACCACTCTGATTTATGAAGGCATGATCATTTTAAACAAAAATTTGGCAAATCAAACCCTACACTGTATAAAAAAAATAATGCAGATTTAGTCCAGAAATATATATTTCAAAAGAGGAAAAAGTATTATTGAAGTACATTGATGTTAAAAGAATGATAGCAAAGCAAAAGAAAATCCAAAAAGTACCTAGGACAGTCACAAAATAACACACACTTGTGATTTAAAAACTCTCATGGAACTGGGAACAAGAAAAAACTTTAAAAGCCTATAGCTCCACTGACTCTAATGCATTTGGATTAAGATTAATCCTAACTAACCATTAGGATGGTCTGTAGAAGCATCAACACTAAAGCTCAGAACAAAGGAAGAAAAAATGTACTCTGGCGCCTAGCTAAAGAGATAAGAAAAGAAAAAGAAATAAGAAGTATAGGGTTTGGAAAGGAAGACAAAGCACTATCTTCATTTGCATAGAATAGTTGATTAAAAAGAAATTCTGAAGAGAAGGTCCAGATAAGCCATGGAGGTTAATGGGAGAGTTTGGCAGAATGGCAAGACAATTAGTGTTTAAAAGGCAGCAACAACCCTATTCCCAGTACTGCTGCTTCTGGCCACAGGGAGGAAGTGGTCAGAGCGGCTCTCCTGCAGTAGACAACTAGAGGCTTGGAGAGAATACAGAGCGTAGCTGTGAGGCTGGACAGCACAGAACGTAGCGACGGAGCCCTGAGGAGAGGGCAGCCGGCGAGGCGGCCCTGTCATCACCTGGGCTCCCTCCCGGGACCAAGGGCCACGGAGGGCAGACTCCAGCAGAGCCTGCTGCTGGCGGAGTCAAGAAGCCACTGCAAAATAACGAGAGCTTGTGAGTCGGGGTACCTGAGAGGGAGGAGCTACCCAGTAATGAGGTACAGAAATCTGTGTAGGCATCCCTCTGAGTCTTTGACCGAAAATCAGACTTTTTTTTTTAGAGATTACTTTTTTAATGTGGACCGGTTTTAAAGTCCTTAGTGAATCTGTTACAATATTGCTTCTGTTTTATGTGTTGCTTTTCAGGCCAACAGGCATGTGGGATTTTCAGCTGCCTGACCAGGGATCGAACCAGCACCCTTGCACTGGAAGGCGAGGTTTTAAGCACTGGACTGCCAGGATGTCCTAGACTCTTTTCAATGAAACATAGTTGAAGGTTTAGTTTTGAGTATGTGTGTTCAATCGCTCAGTTGTGTCTGACTCCTTGCAACCCCATGGACTGTAGCCCATCAGGCTCTTCTGTTGATGGGATTTTCCAGGCAAGAATACTGGAGTGGTTTGCCATTTCTTCCTCCAAGGGATCCTCCTGACCCAGGGATCAGACTTACATCTCTTGTGACTCCTGCACTGGCAGGTGGATTCTCAACCGCTGGGCCACTGGGAAAGCCCATTTTAGGGTACAGACACAGACATAAATGTTTACACTTAAGTATTAATAAAAAAATCAGACATCAGTGACCTAGTGCCCCAGCCTAAGGATGAGACCCTGATACAGGGACTCTCACATGCAACATTTACACTTTTTGTTCTGAGTTTATATTATTCGATGGCCACACAGAAAAGAGCTGAAACAATCTCATATTGAGGGCCTTCTTGGGGTCCCCCTCTCATGTGGTTTCTTACAAGTCAGCAAAGCCAGGAATCACTGGAAGATTTTCCGAAATTAATCCACTCCCTGATTTTGCATCCAGAAATTTTGTATTTTTCCTAATGTGAGAGATGCCAGCAAAGGTATCCCCTCATTCTTTATGCTCACAAGTTTCTCTGCAGTGAGTGTTCACAGTTTATGGAATGTGGGGAAATGGGAGGCTTGCCAATCGTGTGACATTCAGTGGGGCATTCTCTCCAGGATAAATCCTCATGGCTGTTGGGCATCCAAGGCTCTCTCATGGTAAGTGTGCTCAGAGTCTCTACACCTTCTGCTCAGTACTGCAAATGCCTGTGTTATAGGGTTTTCCACGTTCCTTACATGATTATTCCTCTGTAGCGATTCCTCATGTCTGTTCTGAGGAGGAGCATTCCTGAAGGCACGTGTGTAGGTGGAAACTTCATGAGGCTGGATGAGAATAATCTCTGGAAAAGAACAGTTTCCAAGTACTGATTAAAAAAAAAGTCTCAACACTTACACAAGGCCACGTGTGTCAGTCGCTCAGTCATGTCCAACTCTTTGTGACTCCATGAACTGTAGCCCACTATTCTCCTGTGTCCATGGGATTCTCCAGGCAAGAATACTGGAGTGGGTTGCCATGCCCTCTTCCAGGGGATTGTCCTGACCAGGGATTGAAATCAGGTCTCCCACATTGCAGGCAGATTCTTTACCATCTGAGCCACCAGGGAAGCCCAAGAATACTGGAGCGGGTAGCCTATCCCTTCTCCAGGGGATCTTCCTGACCCAGGAATCAAACCAGGGTCTCCTACATTGCAGGCAGATTCTTTACCAACTGAGTTACCAGGGAAGCCCCAAGTGGGTGCTTTGCCAAAATCAAAGGGACTTTACTGGGAGTAGAGTGGAGTGGGAGCTGGTCCCACTCCAAAGCCAGGAGCCTGGGGCCAAGGACTATTCAAGTTTCCTTTAGCCAGAGTTGAGAGACTTTGTTGAATTCATGGGGAATCCAAGAGAGACTTTGGAGAAGCCAGGCCTATCTTATACAGGATATAAGACAGAAAACCTACCAGACGACAGTGTTCCCAGGAAGTCCCTGAGGGGACATGAGCCATCAGTGCAGTAAGAGGCGTGCTGCCTGGCGGTGGGGTGAGGCCCAGGAACATCGAGGCACAGAGGCAATTCTCCTCCATTTACGTGTGTCGGTGACGAGAGGCGCCTTTAGACCTGGGCTCACTGACAGCAGTGGGAACCACAGAGACCGAGACAATAGACGAACTGGCAGCATCCAATCGCCAGAACTCGGGTGCATTATTCGGGTGCATTATTATCACGACTGGCGAGGTTGGGGAGCGAGCCAGAAGGGTCAGACTGGCAGAAAACTCTGGAGATATATTTATTTCAACATGGCTTCCCAAGGGGAAAGTAAGCAGGCAGACAGCAAGGGTGACACCAATCTCTGCCAACAGAAGAGCCAAAAATGATCCTTAGGAGTCTGGAGGAAATCCCCAGTATGAGGTCAGATTCTTCACCGAGGACCCAGTTATGGGGACCAGAACCCAGTGACTTAGGGAGAAGTTGGAATTTTCACAACATTCTCATGAGTTGAGGACTTTAGTTATCCCTATTTTACTGATGAGGAAACTGAGGCTGGTTGAAATCAATTTGTTTAATGTTTTAAAATTTTAAAACATTTCTGTCCTTAACTGACCAGTTCTGCACTTATGTGAGTATTAGACACTTGTGCTCATAGGATGAGTTGGTGATGCCATTTCCTAGCTTGTAATACTTGGACAAATTAATTTCAACCGGCCTCAGTTTCCTCATCAGTAAAATAGTTTTTAAGAGGTTATAGTGTTTCATACTGGAGAAGGAAATGGCAACCCACTCCAGTGTTCTTGCCTGGAGAATCCCAAGGATGGTGGAGCCTGGTGGGCTTTCGTCTATGGGGTCGCACAGAGTTGGACACGACTGAAGTGACTTAGCAGCAGCAGTGTTTCATACTCTTACCAGCAAGAAGGAAACCGTATCTCTGTTTTTATCCTCTCTAAACCTGGCTTATATCAGTGAGTGAAAATAGACGATCAGATTTAATTTCAGCTTTTCAAACTTGTTTATCGATGGGTTGGCTTTCTTCTATGTATTGCTGACCATATTCATTAACTATTTTTATATTTTTTTTTGTTTCTCACTTTGCTGTCGTCATTCAGTTGCTCAGTCACGTCCAACTCTTTGTGACCCCATAGACTGCAGCACACCAGGCTTCCCTGTCCCTCACTATCTTCCAGAGTTTGCTCAAACTCATGCCCATTGAGTCGATGGTGCCATCCAACCATCTCATTCTCTGTCGCCCCTGTCTCCCTCTGCCCTCAATCTTTTCCAGCATCAGGGGCTTTCCCAGTGAGTCAGCTCTTTCCATCAGGTGGCCAAAGTATTGGAGCTTCAGCTTCAGCATCAGTCCTTCCAATGGATATTCAGGGCTGATTTCCTTCAGGTTTGACTGGTTTGGTCTCCTTGCAGTCCAAGGGGCTCTCAAGTGTCTTCTCACTTTTATAAAAGACTTTTGTAGATTAGTGCGATGAATCCTATGTCCCTCCTACCTCATAAATTGTTTTCTTAGCCTTTAGTTTGCTTGTTTACTTCCCTATGATTATTTTTGCTCTATATAAAAATGTTCATCTCCCCTTCAGGCCACCTTAATGTGATTTCCACCTTTGCCTTTCCATTCAAACTGCTGCTCTCAGGGTTCCCAACAGTCTCTGCCTCGCTAAATTTAATATGGAATTTTCTGTCCTCTTATTCAGTCCAGTTATAAATCTTTTATTCAACCTCACAGAGCCTCAGTTTCATTTTTCTACATGAATATGAGAGAGAGAAAAAAAAAAAAACAAACTCTCCCAGCTCTGCAAGTTGGTTGCAAAAAATGAAAAAGCATTGGTGCACAGCACCTAGCCCGGTGCCTGCTCTTATTATTGGTCAGAAGCCTACCCAGCTGTTGGCTGTGTGCTCTGGCCCCAGGATCCTGGGAAAAACTGCTGCTATCCATAGGAAGTAGGAGGAGGAAAAAGACTTGGAGAAGAAGAGGAAGAAAAGGAAGGGGTGGAGGGAAAGGGGAGCGGAGCAGGAGGAGGAGGGGGTACGAGTGGGGGGCATCAGCACTGATGCTGGCCAGGTGCGTCCCTGGAGCTGTACTAATCGCTTCTCAGAGCCACACAACCTGGGGCTTCCAGATATGAATATATCAGCAACAACAATGAAAATCGCAAACACTTGGGGGGAATCGACCACTCTCAACCCCTCGCTGAGTGCTTCACGAGGAAGGATGGCATCCAAAGGGGGCCTTGGCCTGCCTGGCACCCGGTCAGTGCTATGAGTGAACCATGGTCTCGATTCCCACTTTTGCTATTTTACAGGCGACATCTTCTGAAACCAGTCGTCTGCTTCCAGGCAGATGGGTGGGGGACCCCGACCCATCTGTGCATTCTGTGCCCCATCAAGGGGCCTGGGGAAGCCTTCTTTCCTCCAGGGTGAGTCAGCAGGGACCAAATGGAACCTCATGGAAAGTTCTGTGCACAGAAGGCCTTTCTGCTGTGCCTACACTGAAAACAGGCTCAGGGGTAGAACCCTGGCCAGGAAGCAGGTTGCATTTTGGCCTCACTGAGTTGGCCTAACATTTCATTCAGAAGAGTTCACCTTGAAATAGGGATTGTCAGCTTCTGTTGATGCTTGTCAGCAAGAGTCTCTCTCAGTGTTCTTCCACCAGCATCTCCGCTCACTTCAGATGCCAGTGTGGTCCTAAAGGCGACTGGGTCCTGGGCCCAGCTCCCTACCCTCAGGAGAAAAGTGCTCCCACAAAACAGATATATGTACTCTGTTAAACAGAGAGAATTTTTAGAAAACACCCGCTCAGTATTCCCTATCTGACTCAGAAGACGCAGCTCCAGTTTAATTCTCCATAGAAAGGTAATAAGGGAACAGCCCCAGAAACAAGCTTGTAGGTAGAAAGAATGGAGGCAAATATTAAATTCACACTGAGAGGGGAAAAAAAAATCAAGCTCTTTATTGAAGGAAATCAAATCAGCAAAGCTGGAGACAAACTTGAGCAACCTCCTACGAGCACAGAGGAAATGAATAAAGAGATTAAAAAGATGAGAAAAATAAGATAATAAAGGCAGAGGTCTGATCAAAGTGATCCTGTCTGCAAATAAAAGCTACTCCCAACAAAGAATGCCCTAGAAATGAGAGTGATACAATAATAAAAGGTATTAGGGAAAGCTTTCCTCACCTGAAAATGGAGTTGCCAGCCAACACTGGGAGGGAGTTTCTGGCAACATTAATGCAAAAAGATAGATATCAAGACAAAGCCTGCAATTTTGTTTTAATAATTTCAAAAACAAGAGAATTCCTTTGAATTTACCTTCAAATAAATAAATGTTGAGGGGGTTTGGCCTAAAACTTCTCCCCTGCTGTATTAAATTAAATCTCTATTGCCAAGAGGCTATAGAGATACACTGGCTGAAGCAAAAAAGAACATGGGTCAGAGACGACAGACCATGGGGAGATATAGCTCACAGATCATTTGTCAGCTTCCTCAGAGTTCTGTGTGCCTTTAGGGGTGGGGGATTCATCAACATGGCACCAAATTTGACAACTTACACAGGAAACATCTCCTAATGTCTTGGATCCAAGATGCAGCTTTAAGAGCAAGACTCTGATGCCTGGAGAGGCCAAGCCCACAAGGTCCCCATCAGATGGTCTGACCGTTTCTTTTGGCTGATGTTAGGATCTCAGAGCATCTGCCCACAGCACAGTCTTTGGGACTGGAATCATACTTTGCAAAATGTGTGTCAGCACGGCCAGAGATCTAGTTCCCACTGACATTGTAGGGGTGAGTGTGCTGATGTGCCCCAGTGAAGCAGACACTTGATGGGGAGGTTTCATTTGGACACACCACACTTGGGTATCAGGCTGGATACAGAGCTTGTTGTTCAGTCGCTCAGTCGTGTCTGACTCTTCGTGATCCCATGGACTGCAGCACACCAGGCTTACCTGTCCTTCACTATCTCCGGAAGCTTGCTCAAACTCACGTCCATTGAGTCGGTGTTGCCATCCAACCATCTCATCCTCTGTCATCCCCTTCTCCTGCCTTCAATCTTTCCCAGCATCAGGGTCTTTACCATTGGGTCAGTTTTTCAGGTCTTCACATCAAGTGGCCGAAGTATTGGAGTTTCAGCTTCAGCATCAGTCCTTCCAATGACTATTCAGGACTGATTTCCTTTAGGATTGACTGGTTTGACCTACTTGCTGTCCAAGAGCCTCTCAAGAGTTTTCTCCAGCATCAGAGCTACATCTGCACCAGTTCCAGGCCCCCATGGATCCCAATGAGCTCTGTCTGCAAGAGCCTCTTTTCACAGTCTAAAACGCTGATTCTGAACCCCAGTTCTGTCCTGGAACCCCAGTGTTTGTGAACCTTTGCTCCTAGAGAAGATAGAAGTCTGCAGAAGTCTATAGAATTGCCCATCACCTGGATCTCCTCACCATCTTCCTGACCCCCCAGACTCCAGGAATGGTCATTCACTTGGAAAGTGGCTGGAGGGGCCCTCAGAGCTTTGAACTTGTCCATGAGGCAAAAAATCCCAGCTATCAGTCCCTGAAGTTGGGGCCAATACTGATACCTTCACCAATGGAGAACACAGCTGGAGCCTTTATTGTTCAGCCTTGCTTTCAAAATTCCCTTTACTCAGAGCTTTCTTTTTATTTACACATGGCTTCTTCTCAACTGCCATTCTGTGCTGACATTTTTCTAATTTGAGATGTTTAACTCCAAAGGTTATTGTAGCAGTAGAAAAAGCAATTCAGCATTTGAAACATTGAATAATTAAGCAATGGCCCATTGGCTTACCCACTGCCATACATTAGGCGTCCTCTTCTCATTTACCATCTTGGTTCTTAATGAGTTTATTCTCCAACTGGTATTTATTGACGCCTAGAGAACAACAATTCAGAAGCATCCAGAGGCCCATCCCAATATGAGCCAATCCGAGCTGAGTTATTCATAATTTAGATACCGCTTGGATGTTGTGTTTCCTGCCATCTTTACTAAATGAATACAAAAAGAATTGGAATTGAGAAAAGAACCGGGTTCTGGCTTCTGATAACTGGGAGTGGAACAATGCTTCTAACAAAATCATTTCTATTCTGACAGTTAACATTCAATTCTTACACACTGTGTGTCATTTAATAAGTAAACTGCTGCTCTTTTTAATGAAGCCAAAAAGATGATGTATGCCATCTGAAGCACAATTATACCCCCAGAAACAAGGAAAGAAATGCTAATTACAAAACTGTTCACATGGCAACTGCTTGATAAATTAAACTGAGGAAAACAGCCCTATGTCTCTTACCCATTCTTCTTTGAGTCTGGCAAAGGCAAGAGATATGAAAAGACAAATCGACATCTCATTTTGGGTGTCAGGTGGCCTTTTGTATAAGATGGGTCTCTTGAGAGCCCTAACTATGCTGATGGCTGAGACCAACACAGTGGACATGGACAATGAGAGGGGACCCCTCATGGAAAATATCCCGAATCTCTCCTGGTTAGCTTCTTCCTCTAGCTGCCAACTACCACCACCTCCAGTTTGTCCCTAGCGATTGCAAAGTCAGGAGCTCTCCATTCCTGGGGAAATTTGACAGGGAGCCATAGGAATGAACCGTCAGTCAACTCTGTGATTGGGATGTGGGTGTTGGAGGGCAGCAAGGTTGTCACTTCTGGTCCTGACACTGCTCTGACTGGTATGGAAGAGCCAGTCTTCCGTGTAACCAAGTAACCAAGAGCCCTCCCAAGAGCCCTCCACTCTCTTTACTGTAAACTCTGAGAGGGTCTCTGCCCACCATCTGCCCATCTATGGAGAGTTCATCATTAAAAAAAAAAAAAAATAAGTATCGTTTATTTTGCTAGGCCAGGTCTTAGTTGCAGCATGTGGGATCTTTGGTTGAGGCATGTGAACTCTTAGTTGGGGGTATGGGATCTAGTTCCCTGACCAGGGATTGAACCTGGGTCCCCTGCATTGGGAGCGTGGAGTCTTAGCCACTGGACCACCAGGGAAGTCCCTGGACAGTTCATCTTTTCTTGAGTATGACCTACCTCTTTGTTGGCAGCCTACATCCAATTTGTCCTTCTCAGACTGTGGGTTATAGGTGAGGCTGACTCTGTCTCAGATTTTAGGACTGAGCATGGGTCCTGGAGGAAGCCAGTCAACACTTTGCACCCCCTGGTTCAGTGATGGACACACGACCCAGAAGAGGCTTATCGGAACCAACGTGATTCAGTTCCTCAGCTTTTGTTTGAATGACTGGTTGGAGGGCTTTTTCCTCACTGAGTATATACATCCTGAAGTTTGAACAACCATTTTTTAACAATGTGATATTCCCTTTTCAAATTGCTAAAATGGATAATATTTGATTCTCTCTTGCCCTCTTCAGTCTAACAGATGTATTGACTATTTAAGTAACAAACGTTTGGTTTTACTGAATTTCCTGATTGTATTTCTGTCCCCAATTTTATTGATTTCTGCTGTTAATGTTATTATTTTTTTCCTTCTGTTTGCATTGGGTTTAATTTGCTTTCCTTTTTCTAGTTCCTTAAAGTATAACCTTAACTCTCTGATTTGAGACATTGCTTCTTTTCTAACATGAGCATTGAACACTATAAATTTCCCTTTAAGTGCTGTTTTGGCTGCATCCTACAAATTTTAATATGGTTTTTATTTTCACTCATTTCAAAATCTAATCTGATTCTTGTTGTGTCATCCTCTTTGACTTATGGGATTACTTAGAAGAGTGCTGTTTGATTTCTAAACTTTCGGAGATTTTCCAGATATCATATTTCTGTTGTTGGTTTCTAGGTTGATTCTGCGAAGCTCTGCAGTGGAGATGGAGAGAAGGTCTGGGTAGATCATCATGTCTTTATCTCAGAGGCTGCAGCTCCCCTCCACCAGGCTGCACCAGGAGTGTGAGTTTCTCATTGCCTCTTGACCCACCTCCATCTTTCTCTGAGGACTTCTAGAGGCTAGCTAGTGGAGTGAATTCCTGTTGTCAGTTTTCATTCCAGTCCCAAAGGACAATGCCTTTGAATGTTCAAACTACCACACAATTGCACTCACTTTACATATGAGCAAGGTAATGCTCAAAATTCTTCAAGCTAGGCTTCAACAGTACATGAACTGAGAACTTTCAGATGTACAAGTTGGATTTGGAAACGGCAGAGGGCCAGAGATCAAATTGCCAATGTCTGCTGAATCACAGAAAAAAGCAAGAGAATTCCAGAAAAACATCTGCTTCTGGCTATGCTAAAGGCTTTGACTGTGTGGATCACAACAAACTGTGGAAAATTTTTCAGGAGACGGGAATACCTGACCATCTTACCTGCCTCTTGAGAAATCTGTATGCAGGTCAAGAAACAACAGTTAGATCCAGACATAGAACAATGGACTGGTTCCAGATTAGGAAAGAAGTGTGTCAAGGTTATATATTGTCACCCTGCTTATTTAACTTATAAAATGTAGAGTACATCATGTGAAATGCTGGGCTGGATGAAGCTCAAATTGAAAGCAAGATTGTAGAGAGAAATATCAATAACCTCAGATATGCAGATGATACCACCCTAATGGCAGAAAGCGAGGAAGAACGAAACAGCTTCTTGATGAAGACAAAAGAGGAGAGTGAAAAAGCTGGCTTAAAACTCAACATTCAAAAGATGAAGATCATGCCACCTGGCCCCATCACTTCATGGCACATAGATGAGAGGAAAAAATGGAAACAGTGACAGACTTTATTTTCTTGGGCTCCAAAAATCACTGCAGACAGTGACTGCAGCCATGAAATTAAAAGACACTTGCTCCTTGGAAGAATAGCTATGGTGAACATAGGCAGCATATTGAAAAACAGAGACGTCACTTTGGTGACAAAGGTCCATATAGTCAAGGCTGTGGTTTTTCCTGTAGTCATGTACTGTGTGAGAATTGGACCATAATGAAAGCTGAGTGCCAAAGAATTGATGCTTTTGAACTGTGGTTCTGGAGAGGACTCTTGAGAGTCCCTTGGGCAGCAAGGAGATCAAACCATTCCATCCTAAAGGAAATCAACTTTGAATATTCATTGGAAAGACTGATGCTGACGCTGAAGTTCCACTCCTTTGGCCACCTGATGCAAAGAACCAACTCATTGGAAAAGACTCTGAAGCTGGAAAGATTGAGGGCAAAAGGAGAAGGGGCCGATAACGGATGGGGTGGTTAGATAGCACCAGTGAATCAATGGACATGAATTTGAGCAAACTCCAGGAGATAGTGGAGGACGGAGGAGGCTGGCGAGCCTCGGTCTATGAGGTTGCAAAGAGTCAGACATGACTTAGTGAGTGAACAACAGCAAAGCAACTTAATTAAGTTTTGAGGTTTTGGTATTTTGTTGTTGTTGTGGAGGAAGAGCCGTACGATCACATGCAGAATCTTTCTCCACTTTTGCAAAGTCCCAGTGAAAGACACTATTTGATTGACGGAGTGTCTTATATTCCTGAACATGTATGAGGATCAGTTTAATGTATTCTGTGTGTGTTTAATGTATTAATGTATTCTAATATATTCTATGTTTTAGTGTCAGGAAAATGTTTCTTTTCAAAACCATGTTGGCTTTGTCTGATCACATAATGAGAAATGTAAAAGTTGTCTTGGTTTCCTTTTTTCCTTGGCTGTCAAGAGGCTACAATTTAGCTTTCACTTGGATTAACTAGTTGACTGTAAGTTTCTAGAATATTTTTTTCTCTTTCCAAAAGAGTTCTTAGTTTTTAATTTAAATGTTATTTGCCTGAAAAGGAAAGTTGTGAAATAAACATGCATTTAGTATGATATCAACCATTTGCATTTTATACATCTATATATGTAAATCATGAAAAATTTAGGACTAACTTCTCTATAAGGTTTCTCGAAAAACTTGTAATTGATTATAGTAAAGCAGACTAAATGTACAATAGCACAAAGTGTAAATTATTTATGAAAAATGTTAGGGAAGACTAGTAAAGGGTTATTCCCACTATCCTTGCAACATCTGTATTGTTCAAAGTATGCACAGCCCAGGCATTTGTAATGAATGCTGTAACAGAGGAATGCTCACGGCTCTGTGACGAGGAGAGGCGACAGGCTGCTTGTGTCATGTTTGTGCTTGATTTATAGCATCAGCAAGCCTACAGGATAAATTCAAAGTCCCTTATATGCAAGACCCTTTTAACCTGACCCCTGCCGACTCTCCCGCTGATTTCCTAGACGCTGTGCAAACAGAACCACTCAGTTTTAATAAAGATCCTGTGGCTTCAAAAACAAACAAACAAAACTTTTATTGCCATGTGAGCATGATTCACCTTTGTTATAATAAAAGAATGTATAAGGGAAAGCATAAGAGAATACACATACACAGATAAATGTATAGTTAGCTCCAAGTGCTCAAAACCTGATAGTGAGATTAAGCTGCAGCCACTGAATACTGTTGCCCTTTGCACCTGGAGAGATTTATCCTTTCTGAGGGATGCCCTTCCATTACTGAGACTCACCACGTGATTCCTGTCTGCCAAGTATCCAGGCAGAGGCTGGCTGTGGGTACAATGGCAGGAGGCTGTCATGAATGAGCTTAAAGATACTTTTCAATCGAAGATTCTAGATCCCATTTTCACTCTACTGACAACTTCAGACGTGTCCTCTGGATCCTGAACATAGAAAATCAATGTCAAAACAAATTAAATACACGAGGCTTCTAATAAAGAGGTCCCTGGTGGCTCAGATAGTAGAATCTGCCTGCAGTGTGGGAGTCCTAGGTTCAACTCCTGGGTCAGGAAGATCCCCTGGAGAAGGAAGTAGCAACCCACTCCTTGCCTGGAAAATCCAATGGACAGAGGAGCCTGGCAGGCTACAGCCTATGAGGTTGCAAAGAGTCGAACACGACTGAGTGACTTCACTTTCTTTCACTTTCTAACAAACAGTATCTCTGAATAAGATGAACCTAGATTTAAATTCTGTTACATAAATTCCACTAAAGAAATCTTCTAAGGAAGAATTTACGGTATGGATTGTTAAAAATGAGCAATATTTTCAAAGGCAGGCAAAAGAGCTATACATTCTCTTTTTAGCTAAAATCACAGATACCTTAACTCTGCCTATATTTACAAGCATTCGTCATACGTCTTCCTTCGGAGGGCTTCTCTGAGCTCCCGCCAACTCTGGAGGCCTCTTTGATGATTTCCTTTCTGAAAAATTCCTCAGTTCAGTTTTGTAGGCACGCTTCAATAGTTGACAAACACACACACAAAAACCATTACAAAATGTCACTCTGTAATGTATTGTCATTATTCAAAGGAACAGTTCAACCTTGCATTATGAAAGGAGGTATTTTGGGGTTTGCATTATTATTTGTATTCATGTGTAATTCAGGGCTGCCTGACTGCAGGTTTCCTAGAGTTATAGAGGCTGGGAGACTGGGATGTAGGATTTGAGAGAGCATCTAAAGATTTTAAAGTGAATTGCATAATGGTGGGGGAGGGGAAGCAGCAAAATAAAGCTTTCATGACTGGCAAAGTGAAGATTTTTCTTTATGAAGTTAAAAAGACATTTGCGGGAGTGTGGGTCATGAGAAACCCGAGTGCACCTGAGATTCTTCATGTGGGTGATGAAGCCAAGGTCACGCCAGAGACAGCACGCTCTGACCTACAGCAGTTGTTTTCATATTATCCAAAAATTTGAGACCAGCTATACCCTGCTTAATAAGTTTCTGTGCTGCATCTGGCCTAAGGCAATAGATGTACTTTATAGTTTTTTTTTTTACAAAAACAACAGCTCATGAATAAACAATGGGTCTAATGCAAAACCCTTCAGGCTAGAGATCCAGATGAGAGCCAGCCACTCACCGTCCTCCCTTCAGCATCTTTAGAAAAAGCCGATCTTGTTCAACACTCAGCATGTCTTAGCCAGGAACTTGAAATGCTGCCTTTCCTCACCCTTAGAAGCAAGTTGACTGTAAAATCCCACAAAGAAAAGGAAAACAATTAGTAAAATAATAAGTGAGACAAAATAATAATAAATGCAGCTCTCACTCCCACTGCTTTATTTCTTGTTACAGGCGTGATCGCAGTCGGCTCCAGGTGTCTCCATGGCAGCAGAAGTCCCCCAAAGGCTAAACTGACTTCTAGTTCTGGGATTCTACAGAGGCTCCTGGACTCCTGTCTTCCTTAGCTGAGGGGAGGAATGCCTTTCGGGCAGGATCAGAGATGAGACCTGCTGGGGTTTCTGCTGTGTCTTCCCACAGTGATCAGAACACACTGTTAAAATGGAGCCGGACCCTGGGGGGCTTTCCTGGGGACAGAAGCCCTGTGTCCCCTGCCTTTCATTTGTAGAAGTGCTTTAGCCTTCGAGGGCTTCCCTGAGTTCCAAAGAACAAATTCAATCAGAGAAGTAAGAAAATGGAAAAACAAAGGAGAACAGACAAGCAAAACCAAACAGCAATAGTTCAGTTCAGTCAGTTCAGTTGCTCAGTCGTGTCCGACTCTGCAACCCCATGAACTGCAGCACACCAGGCCTCCCGGTCCATCACCAACTCCCGGAGTTCACCCAAACCCATGTCCATTGAGTCGGTGGTGCCATCCAGCCATGTCACCCCCTTCTCCTCCTGCCCTCAATCTTTCCCAACATCAGGGTCTTTTCAAATGAGTCAGCTCTTCATATCAGGTGGCGAAAGGATTGGAGTTTCAGCTTCAGCATCAGCCCTTTCAATGAATATTCAGGACTGATCTCCTTTAGGATGGACTGGTTGGATCTCTCTGCAGTCCAAGGGACTCTCAAGAGTCTTCTCCAACACCATAGTTCAAAAGTATCAATACTTTGGCACTCAGCTTTCTTGATAGTCCAACTCTGACATCCATAAAACAATGTCAAGAACTTTTAGTGCCTCCTCTAGGCTATAGATAATATTCTGAGTCATGTTCTTGAGCTGTTTTGCAGATGCTGAAACTCCCACCAGGTGGAAGAAATTAACTGTAAACTGGACACCCGTACATAGACCATAGGCTAGTTAGAACCGGAAGGGTGATGATTGAGATTTCCCAAAACACCACCCTGCTATCTTAAGACCAACCAATCAGAGGAGTGTCCACGAGCTGATCACATACCTACAACCCTCACCCTTAATGTTGCTTTAAAAACCCTTCCCTGAAAGCCACTGGGATGTCTTGGTCTTTTGAGCATGAATCATTAATTTTCCTTGGTTGGCCCAGCAACAAACACTGTAGTATCCTTCACCACAACCCAGTGTAGATTGGCTTTGCTACTCACTAGGTGAGAGGACCTGAGTTTGGTTCGGTAGCACTATAAATCTCCCTAAAGGCCCCTCAACTTTTTAAACTTAGAGATAATGATGCCCAGTAGAGTTGTATAATTGATAATTTTATACCTAGAAAGAAAATTGTTCATTTCACTATTTGAGATCAAGTTTCCACTACAACTATCTTTGATGTTGATGTTTAACAGCTAAGTCACATCCAACTCTGTGTGACCTCATGGACTGTAGCATGCCAGGCTTCCCTGTCCTTCACCATCTCCTGGAGTTTGCTCAAACTTATATCCATTGAGTCGGTGATGCCATCCAACCATCTCATCCTCTTTTGCCCCCTTCTCCTCCTGCTTTCAATCTCTTTCAGCATCAGGGGCTTTTCCAGTGAGTCAGCTCTTTTCATCAGGTAGCCAATGTATTGGACCTTCAGCATCAGTCCTTCCAAAGACTATTCAAGGTTGATTTCATTTAGGGTTGGCTGGTTCGATCTCCTTGCTGTCCAAAGGATTCTCAAGAGTCTTCTCCAGCACCACAGTTACAAAGCACCAGTTCTTCAGTGTTCCTCCTTCTTTATGGTCCAACTCTCACATCCATACGTGACTACTGGAAAAAGCACTGCTGCTGCTGCTGCTGCTGCTAAGTTGCTTCAGTCGTGTCCAACTCTGTGCAGCTCCATAGACAGCAGCCCACTAGGCTCCTCCATCCCTGGGATTCTCCAGGCAAGAATACTGGAGTGGGTTGCCATTTCCTTCTCCAATGCAGGAAAGTGAAAAGCACAGCTTTGACTATATGGACCTTTGTCGGCAAGGTGATGTCTCTACTTTTTAATATGCTGTCTAGGTTTGTCATAGCTTTTCATCCAAGGAGCAAGTGTCTTTTAATTTCATGGCTGTAGTCACCATCTGCAGTGATTTTGGAGCCCAAGAAAATAAAATCTGTCACTCTGGAAACAGATTTTCCATTTTTTCCCCATCTATTTGCCATTAAGTGTTGAGACTGGATGCCAGGATCTTAGTTTTTTGAATGGTAGGTTTTAAGCCAGTTTTTTTTCACTCTCTTCTTTCATTTTCACCAAAAGCCTCTTTAGTTCTTCTTCACTTTCTACTTTCTTAAGAAGAAGTAACAGGTCACTGTAAATTTCCCTTCATGCTAAAGTATATTTATTGACTCTTAGACTCCCCAGAGTAGAACCCCCAAAACTTCATGTTTTCAAATGAGGGACTCTAAGTACATTGAGGCTGAAGAACTTCACAAAAAGATCTGTATCAGTGATGTCACCAACTGACCGCCTTTCAGATTGGGAAATGCTCCAGGATTTGGTGATCTCCATAAGTATCAGTTCAGTTCAGTTCAGTCACTCAGTCGTGTCCAACCCTTTGCGACCCCATGAATCGCAGCATGCCAGGCTTCCCTGTCCATCACCAACTCCCGGAGTTTCACTCAGACTCACATCCATCGAGTCAGTGATGCCATCCAGCCATCTCATCCTCTGTCGTCCTCTTCTCCTCCTGCCCCTAATCCCTCCCAGCATCAGAGTCTTTTCCAATGAGTCAACTCTTTGCAAGAGGTGGCCAAAGTACTGGAGTTTCAGCTTTAGCATCATTCCCTCCAAAGAAGTCCCATGGACTGGTTGGATCTACTTGCAGTCCAAGGGACTCTCAAGAGTCTTCTCCAACACCACACTTCAAAAGCATCAATTCTTCAGCACTCAGCTTTCTTCACAGTCCAACTCTCACATCCATACATGACTACTGGAAAAACCATAGCGTCGACTAGTCAGACCTTTGTTGGCAAAGTAATGTCTCTGCTTTTGAATATGCTATCTAGGTTGGTCATAACTTTTCTTCCAAGGAGTAAGCGTCTTTTAATTTCATGGCTGCAGTCACCATCTGCAGTGATTTTGGAGCCCCCCAAAATAAAGTCTGACACTGTTTCCACTGTTTCCCTATCTATTTCCCATGAAGTGATGGGACCAGATGCCATGATCTTCGTTTTCTGAATGTTGAGCTTTAGGCCAACTTTTTCGCTCTCCTCTTTCACTTTCATCAAGAGGCTTTTCAGTTCCTCTTCACTTTCTGCCATGAGGGTGGTGTCATCTGCATATCTGAGGTTATTGATATTTCTCCCAGCAATCTTGATTCCAGCTTGTGTTTCTTCCAGCCCAGCGTTTCTCATGATGTACTTTGCATATGTTTCCATTATTATTAACTCAATGATGCAAATTTACAACTAAGTAAATTATATTAAGAGAAAGGGTAGCAAAATTTCAAAATGTATCCCTCCCTAAATATTTTATTATAGGTTGATCATCTCTGCTTTGATGTTATTTATGTCTTTTGTATCTTTAAGATGGAAATATACTATACAACAGTATACTGCTGTACCTCTCTTCTCAGCTCTGCATCCAGTGATATCAAGTTGATTGATTGAAATTGATATTAGTGGGAGTATTTACACCAGAGTAATCAGCAAATGGGCTTCCCATGTGGCTCAGTAGTAAAGAATCCACCTGTCAACACAGGAGACTCAAGAAACATGGGTTCAGTCCCTGGGTAAGAAAGAGACCTTGGAGAAGTAAATGGCAACCCACTCTAGTATTCTTGCCTGGGAAATCCCATGGACAGAGGAACCTGGAAGGCTACAGTCTATGGGGCCACAAAGAGTCGGACACAACTGAGCAACTGAGCACACACACAATCAGTAAATGCTACAAATCAGGGCACTTTTCCCTCACTGGAGATCCAGTTGTTGGACATTTACTAGCACACCACTGATCTCCAACAAGAGCATAGTGTGATAATTTTAGGAAGAAGTACATGTTCTGAGACCAGATTCTCAAGTAGAACTTCCTACTGGAACAACAGGTCCAGTGCAGGGCTCTTTGACCCCAGGAGTTGATGAATGAGTGCGCAAGCTGAGAGCTTTGAGTCCCACCTCATCACGATTTAATGCCCCAGACTGACAGTCTGGAGAAAGAAGAATGGCCAGGAGCTAAATCAGCAGGAAATCAATGCCTGAGAGGTGGAGCTGTCTGTTTTTATGCTATACTCAAAGCCCAAGTTGGCCAATGTTCATTAGTTTCTGAAACTTTTTTTAAACAAAGGTTTTTGCAGCTGTGCAATATTTAAAATAGATGCAAGTAAAGCCACTCAGTGACAAAGTGAGAGGGGGCCAAGCTCACTGGCTCTGCATTTTCCTTCTAGCCTCCAGAGGGACCGAAAGGGGGGGGGCTCCTCATCATTGGGGTACACAGCTTGGAAACCTCAGCCAGAAAGAATGGAAGCTGTGAACAGTTGATTGCTGATGTTGAACAGCACACCTCAGCCTTGTTTCTACCCCGAGAGGCACTTTGCTTTCCCCAGAAGTCGTTTACAGAGGTGGCTGGTTTCGCCTGATAACCTGAGGTCCTCTGCCAAGAAGATCTGTTTTAGATGGAAAGAAGGCTTTTGCTTAATGACTTCTAGGCCCAAGTGAGAAGCCTGGTTCCCACACTGGCAGCAGGGAAGATGCTTACCGAGGTCCACTCTTGCCCCAGGCATAGCATCCTCCAGGGCCAGTGGGTGAACATGTGTAGGAAGCCAGGAGAGAGCGTGGGGATGGCTAGAAGTCTCAGAAATGTCTTGTTCAAATGTGCACGCAGCACCTTGTAAGTAAAACCCCAGCTTAGCTGACCATCTCAGGGAGATGGGAAAGATCAGAGATGAGCCTCGGAAAAGATCCAGGACTATCAGATGAGCCAGGGAGGTGGTGTCTGTGAATGGAGTGAGGTTACCCACAGATCAGTGCCCAGAGGAGAAAGAACCACATACATGTGCTGAATACTTCCCAACACTGCCCATATCCTTCATCTTGACAGTCATCACAAAAGTCACACTTGGTTAATTTGTGGCCTTCATTGCTTCCTTTCAATGGTGTTAGAGTCTCTAATTCTGAACCACTAAGGAGTAAGAAGAGCCATAGTCTATGCTTTCTTCATCTTACCAGGGTTTCCTGCATTACAGGCACACTCTTTACCAGCTGAGCTACCTGGGAATCCCTCATATTACCCACATGTACATAATTCAAGTCTTGTGTCTTTCCCCCTCAGTTCTAAAGCACATGGTAGCATCTAGAATTGACCGTGGTTGCCAAATTTGCAGATATGTTTCTTTTCTTAGAACCTCCTTAGCCTTCTTGCATCAAGTTTGCATGTGTTTCTCAATAAACAGCTTATACACTGCTGCTCCTTGAAACTCTGATGAAGCCTCTTTATCAACAGGTCACCATTCATAGGGGTTTCACACCTTTTCCTACCAACAAACAGCTTACCCTCAATTCCCAGGCTCCTGGCCACTGCCACTGCTGCTGGTGCCAACTCTAATGGGACAAAGACAGGAATCAGTGAGGATGAGAAAGGACGGGCGATTGTGAAGACTCAGTCATGTTCCATCAAGCTTCCTCAACATACATTCACATATAACTACTCAGGTTTTAAGCATCGGTCTCTTGTGAGTTGGGATAATACGTGTCCCTTCATCCTGTCTGCTTACTGCAGGTAAAGTCCATTCCTTTTAGGGTAACTGAATTGGAGGCTTCCTTGTAGAAGTAGACTCTGCATTTATTTCATTCTGTCTTTATTAGGTACAGCATTCTTGTCCCAAAATTTAGACTCTCAGCAGTGTGGAAAACTCCACTTCAGCCTAGAGTCCCAGACTGGACTCCACTCCAGTCCAAGCAAAGAAGCCTGAATTGAGCCACTGATTCAGGTACTGACCTGGTCCCTAAAAAGATGGACTTTGATATCCAGTCAGCTAAGGCCCCTCCTGAGACGGGCTTCCATGTAGATGGAGAGGTGTTAGAAACTGAACCCTTCACCCCGAGCTCCTTTCACAGACAAACACATCCAATTCCAGTTTAAACAAAAACTGAACTACAGAAAAACATTTTACCCCTGAGGATAGGTACACACAAGCAAGGTGAAGCAAAATGAAGAAAACCTGTCTGCCTTGTCTTAAACACTCGGGGCTATTTACCTCTCTCCTCATTAATGCCATCTCTGTATAAATATTTACCCAGGAGGCCACTGCTGGTGACTCATAAACCTTCTTCCATGAAGGGAGGGGGGCTGTCTTTTCCTCTTTCTTCTATCGTGGCTGCCTCTTGATGGGAAAAGCAATGCCCATGAGGTTACCTGTCTCCTACAGGTGAGCCTAGACCTGAGAGTCCTGCCCACTTTCCTCTCAAAAATACAAACCAATTCCAGAGACACTGACAAAACAAGTGGTGCATCAGCCAGTCTGGATGACATTTTCATTGTTTCAATCCAAATTTGCAGTATCTAGTTAAGGAGGGCTTTTCTCATTTGTCTAAGTAGTCCAGTAGACTTCTGTTCTCCCTGAAGCTCTGTCCCCTGACTGCTGCAGAAGGTCTTAGATAATCCAAGAAAATGTGTTGTTAAATATTACTTAAATTCTCCCAAGTTAAGAAATCAATTTAATACATTTTAACCTATTCTGAATCATAACTGTTGTTGATAGTATAAAAATGCCAGGTTTGGTAATATGGTCATTTACAGAGAAAGAGAGAATGCAGGGGTGGGAGTCTGTATGAAATTACTGACTCTACAGAAAAAGCATTGCCAGGTAAAGATTCCCAAAGAGTAAAGAATCTGCCTGCAATGTGGAAGGCCTGAGTTCAATTCCTGGGTCGGGAAAATCCCCTGGAGAAGGAAATGGCAACCCACTCCAGTATTCTTGCCTGGAAAATTCCATGGACAAAGGAGCCTGGTGGACTATAGTTCAGGGGGTTGCAGAGTCAGACATGACTGAGCACACAAACACAGAAAAAGCAGTAAAAAAATTAAGAATTGGTGATAGGATGGACAGCTTAACACTTGTCACTACAGTTTTACATAAACCCTCTATTTGCTAGATTCTAACAGTACATAATCCATATTCCTCCTTATTTTTCTCTCCTCAGGACTTCCCTGCTGGCTCAGATGGTAAAGCGTCTGTCTCCAATGTGGGAGACCTGGGTTCGGTCCCTGGGTCGGGAAGATCCCCTGGAGAAGGAAATGGCAATCCACTCCAGTACTATTGCCTGGAAAATCCCATGGACAGAGGAGCCAGGTAGGCTACAGTCCATGGGGTTGCAAAGAGTCAGACACGACTGAGCAACTTCACTTTCTCTGCTCTAGCTCCACTGTTTCTGCAACAGCTCATTACCTTTAGGTTCTCATGTGTTTAACTCAACTTAATTTAGAGGGAAAATAACACTAGCTGTCATTTATTGAGTGTGCAGGCAATGTCACCTCTATGGCTTCATTAATTCCTCTAACCAGCACTGCAAAGAAGGATGAGAGGCCCAAGGTCACGGTGGTGGGGTGACCCACTCACAGCTCTTGAGTAAAAGATCCCAGAATCCATCGTGTCACTGCCAGAGGACACCTGTGGACACCAAACAGGCTTGGCTAGAGTATTTTTGACTTGGTCTTCTAAGGAGAGACACAGGGAGTCTAACCTTCTGCTGGATGTCTTATCTTCCATGAAGCAAACCTAGGAGGTTCTACCAAGTTGAGAAGAAAGGAAGATGCAGCATTGAGTTAATACACAGTTCAGCTTGAGCTCACTCACTTCCACTTACATCCGCTGAATCATGGAAAAAGCAAGAGAGTTCCAGAAAGACATCTATTTCTCCTTTTTTGACTATGCCAAAGCCTTTGACTGTGTGGATCACAATGCACTATGGAAAATTCTGAAAGAGATGGGAATACCAGACCACCTGACCTGCCTTTTGAGAAACCTGTATGCAGGTCAGGAAACAACAGTTAGAACTGGACATGGAACAACAGACTGATTCCAAATAGGGAGAGGAGTATGTTAAGGCTGTATATTGTCACCCTGCTTATTTAACTTATATGCAGAGTACATCATGAGAAACACTGGGCTGGATGAAGCAAGAGCTGGAATCAAGATTGCCAGGAGAAATATCAATAACCTCAGATATGCAGATGACACCACCCTTATGGCAGAAAGTGAAGAGGAACTAAAGAGCCTCTTGATGAAAGTGAAAGAGGAGAGTGAAAAAGTTGGCTTAAAGCTCAACATTGAGAAAATGAAGATCATGGCATCCGGTCCCATCACTTCATGGCAGATAGATGGAGAAATAGTGGAAACAGTGGCTGACTTAATGTTTTCGGGCTCCAAAATCACTGCAGATTGTGATTGCAGCCATGAAATTAAAAGACACTTACTCCTTGGAAGGCAAGTTATGACCAACCTAGATAGCATATTAAAAAGCAGAGACATTATTTTGCCAACAAAGGTCCGTCTAGTCAAGGCTATGGTTTTTCCAGTGGTCATGTATGGATGTGAGAGTTGGACTGTGAAGAAGGCTGAGCACCGAAGAACTGATGCTTTTGAAGTGTGGTGTTGGAGAAGACTCTTGAGAGTCCCTTGGACTGTAAGGAGATCCAACCAGTCCATCCTAAAGGAGATCAACCCTGGGTGCTCATTGGAATAACTGACGCTGAAGCTGAAACTCCAATACTCTGGCCACCTGATTCAAAGAACTGACTCATTTGAAAAGCCCCTGATGCTGGGAAAGATTGAAGGTGAGAGGAGAAAGGGAAGACAGAGAATGAGATGGCTGGATGGCATCACCGACTCGATGGACATGGGTTTGGGTGAACTCCGGGAGTTGGTGATGGACAGGGAGGCCTGGTGTGCTGCAGTCCATGGGGTCTCAAGGAGTCAGACACGACTGAGAAACTGAACTGAACTGAACTGAACTTCCAAAGAAATAAAGATTCTAGTCTAGGAACTATTGAGAACTGAAAATAAAACTTGCTTTTCCCCCTAGACACTGAATGATCGTCAGTGGATTGATCACAGAAGCAATGTCAACAAAGCAGCGTGTTTCAGTAGTGGCATATGTGGAGGAGTATCGGGTTTTTTTTTCATCTGTAAGGTGGGAATGATCATAAACCTGTGTCTCTAGCGTATGGCCAAACTGATGTGTTCAGAACTCCTTGGCAACTCTGGAAGGAGCAGCATGTTACTGGTTGTTTCATGTGGACATTCTTGGGTTTCATTGTATTCACTGAACACCAGAGCTGGGCATCGTGGATATAGTGAGCTTGCTTGAGAGGCCTTCCCAAAGAGAACTTCAGTGAATTAGAAACAGATATCATCAACTTAGACTTAAGCAATTGTCTATAGACAGCCTACCTACAGTACAGCTTATGTTTAAATGTATTTTTAAAATTAATTAATTCATGTAACAAACAGGTCTTCTGAACCTGTTGTGTGTCGGGCACTATATTACGCACTGGGAATGTAGTAGCAAATGAAATCTACATGGGTTTCTGCTTTGTAGCTCTGACAGGCCCCGACATCTCATCTCAGGGCTACAAAGGTTGGAATAGACTGCATTGAATTACAGTGACTTTTCTTCCACTGGCAGGTCTCCCTTGGAGGAAAGTCACAGAGGAATTTCAGCGTCAACTCAAGTTGGACTGGATGGACCTGAAGGTCACCCCTTAGCAGGACTGTGTGATTTTACCATGATTCTGGGTCTTCTTGCCCAGTGTAATCATTGACTCTCACCATTCCTGGTGCCTCTCCAAGACATGGTTATCATTTGCTGTTACAAAGCTGTGGACTCAGTTTGAGAAAGGTGCCCACACGTGTTGCTCAACTAAAGTGTTTTCCTAGTGATTTTTCAAATTCATGGATACTATTACCCAGGTTACTTCCACTTAACGAGCACCTAGAGTTGAAATTTCTGAAAATGCTCCAACAATCAACAAGTGGAGATTTGGGGAAGCTTCTTCACCACCGTGTGAGATTGTTTTTCAGTTGCAAAAGAGCTTTCAGTGTTATCTCTTTACTTCTGCGCTGGTCCATGTAGGTCACCCATGGAGCGTGGTTTGGGAAGAAAAGGATAATCTGAGTAAGAAGTCACGGTCCATCTGGGGAAAAGTCCCATTAATGTCTCATAGATGTTGAGCAACCTTTTCCATGTTGACAAAGTAGCACCCGCTTATTCTTTTTTGTACACATTAGCTTTACCATGAGCACAGACTGTCATTTCTGACATTGTACCCGACAGCTGTGTAAAGGTGTACCACTGCCATTTAAGTACTAGCTGCCACTTCTTGATTTTCTAATAATGTGACCTTTAACCTTTATGTAATATTATTCACATAAAGATGATTCCTATCCGTTTTCTATCACTGTGAATTCTAGCCTATAGAAATTGAAACCGGTCCTTTTGTCCCATTAATTTTTCCTGGGATTTTCCTGTCATGTAACTTTTGTCTTCTTTTTCTTTGTTTGTAGTTAATGATTATACCATTGTCCTTACTTGTGTATATGTGTGTGGTTCTTTGAATGATTACTTTTTACATGAGGCATTTTAGATACGCAACTGTTGTTTTCAGTGGGCCTCTGGTGTGAAATGAATTATGCCCTCCCTCCACTTTCAGATTCGTATGTTAAAGCTCTAATCCCCAGTGAGACTGTGATTGGAAATAGGGTCTTTTAGCAAGGTGATCAAACCAGTCCATCCTAAAGGAAATCAACTGAATATTCATTGGAAGGACTGATGCTGAAGCTGAAACTCCAATATTTTGGCCAGCTGATGGGAAGAACTGACTCCTTGGAAAAGACCCTGATGCTGGGAAAGATTGAAGGCAGGAGGAGAAGGGGGTAACAGAGGATGAGATGGTTGGATGGCATCACCGACTCTATGGACATAAGTTTGAGTAAACTCTGGGAGATAGTGAAGGATGGGGAAGCCTGGCGTGTTGCAGTCAGTGGGGTCAAAAAGAGCTGGATATGACTTGGCGACTGAACAACAAGGGAGGCAAATAAAGTTAAATGAGGTCCTGCGGGAGGGACCCTAATGCGGTAGGACTGGTCTTTATAGGAAAAGGAAGAGACACCTGAAATCTCTCTCTTCCTCTCTCGTCCCATCCTTCTTCCCTTCCCACTCACAGAGAAAGGGCCACAAGAGGACACAGCATGGAGGCGGCTGTCTGCAGGTCAGGAAGAGAGGTTTCAACAGAAAGGGAATCTGCTGGCTCCTTCATCTGGGACTTCCAGCCTCCAGAATGGTGGCAAACACATTTCCGTTGTTAAGCCACACAGCCTGTGATATTTTATTGTGACAGTCCAAGCTGGCCAATACAGTCTTGAAAAATATACATGAATGGATTTTGGTTTTCAATTAGTCTGAGAATTTTTAGGGTTGTCAAACATGTACGTTGAATTTATTTTGCCACGATGTTATTTTTAACTGTTGCTGTTGCTCCTCAGTTGCTCAGTCGTGTCTGAGTCTTTGCAGCCCCATGGACTGCAGTGCATCAGGCTTCCCCATCCTTCACTATCTCCCAGAGTTTGCTCAAACTCATGTCCAGTGAGTTGGTAATGCCATCCAACCATCTCATCCTCTGCTGCCCCCTTCTCCTCTTGCCTTCAATCTTTCCCAGCATCAGCGTCTTTCTCAGGTGGCCAGAGTACTGGAGCTTCACCATCAGACCTTCCAATGAATATTTGGGGTTAAATTCCTTTAGGATTGACTGGTTTGATCTCCTTTTAATCATTTCCTTTAAAATATTTCCCTTGTCTCTTGCCTTTCCTGTGTGACTTAAGTCTCGTTTCTTTCGTCTTTGCAGCTCTATGGAGCATATTTTAGATGTCAGCTAAGACAATGGAGATATAGTCTTTAAGCCATTGTAACAGAGGTGACAGTTGAACCTATGGGAATACTTGATTGCTTGAGAAAAAAAAAAAAAGTGCAGCAAAAGAATAGAAAGAAAAGACAGAGGACAATCTTTGGGGGATGTGTCCATTGAACAGAAGAATGAAGCTTTAACAGAGATGCTGAGAGCCCAGATGACCTGGAATCATGGGTATGAAGGAGAGAGAGAGGTTTCAGAAGACAAGTCCAGTTACTGGCCCCAAGGCTTCAGGCGGACCAAGCAAGATTTAATTGAGAAAAGTTCCTTGCAATCTTGAGAAGTCATCTTTAGTTAAGAGGTAGAAGCAAAGGCCAAAGCTCCATGAGTGCTGAAAATGTGATTATATTAATAAGTAACCTCAACTATTCTTACAAGACCTTGAGCAGGAAACAAGAGGAGAGAAAAAAGTTTTCAGCTTCAGAAAATAGCTGGCGTAAGGCCACGGGAGAGACCAGGACATGTGCATTCATACTGGAGATAAGACAGACAATGCCAAGTGAAGAAGGTATCCTTCATGGAGCAGAGACCGAAAAGAAAATTGTTAATAGCTTCGGGTCCCACCGAAGAATGAGCACCATGCTCCCGTCATTCCTGACTCGAGGGTAAGCATTAAGCATGGAATTCATAATAAGCCAGACCCCATTAAGCTTCCCCTGCTGATGTCAAGGGCTCAGAGCAGGGACTGCCAGAGCAATCTTGGAGAAAATCAATTATCATCGCAGGAGGGGATGCGGGTCATCTTCAGGTCAATGCCGCCATATATAAATCCATTAATCCATGAGAGTCCTGCAGAGTCTAAGGATGAACAATGCAGCGCTTGGGGGCGAGATCCTTCATGTTTCTACCTCACCCATGCCTCACTTGGAGAGTTTCTTGTTTGTTTGTTTGTTTGTTTTAAAAATAATTTTTTTTAAAGCACAAAAACCCCACGTACTAAGATTGTACACACCAAGTGTTGGTCCAATCTTATATCAATTTATTTACAATTAAATAGCACCATGGTTTTCTCACCTAGGTTCATCGAACATGCCCAGAAAATTGTTAGTCAAAGTACCTAGTGCTTGTGCTCAGTTGTGACCAACTCTTTGTGAGCCATTGACTGTGGCCCACAAAGCTCCTCTGTCCATGGGATTTTCCAGGCATGAATACTGGAGTGGGTTGCCATTTCCTACTCCAGGGGATCTTCCTGACCCAGGGATTGAACCTGCGTCTCTTGCACCTCCTGCACTAGCAGGCAGATTCTTTACCACTAGCGCCACCTGGGAAGCACACTCAAAGTATATGCTCCTTTAAAATAAACTCTTAAGAGAGCTCAAATCCTTAACAAATCAAAAAACCTTTGACCAACCGTAGATTATTATGATATCATCAAAACTGCTTAAGAAAATAGATCTGACACTTTTTCCCCTCCAGTTGACAAACTTGAGAGATGTTGCTATTCAATGTGGCCCAGAAATTGACAAAGAAATGCTTTGTTGACAGGGCATTATACTGAAATACCCTCACATACCTCACCTCCCTACTAAAAAAAAAAAAAAAAAAAAAAATCCTTTGGAATGAATGCTGCTGTCTCGTTGTGAGATTTTTAATTCAATTTTTAAAGTCTTCAATTTTGAAGACTAAGCTTAGAAGTTAAGGGACCTGCAGAGATGTAGATGGCAGGAACAGCACTCGAGTCCTGATTTCTTGGAGCTGAGTTCAGTGTTCTTTTCACAACGCGACACTCCTTTTCAGCAGCCATCGCCTCAATGGCCAAACTACACCAAGGGGACAGAACAAGAGTGTCCACACGACCGAGCATCAGAGTGGCACACTGTAGGGGCTCTGCTGCTCGTCCTTCATTTCAGGTGATTCCTCCAAACTCACCACCTTGATTCCTAGAGAGAGGGTTCTTATCTGAATCCCGTCTCCTTTCCTACAACTAGAGAAGAGTGTAGGACCACCTACAAAAATCCCAACATCCTATTATTCCTTTTCGGGAGGCCCCTCCAGGGCTCTTCCACCGCCACAGGAGCCTTTCAAGCAGCAGCCATCCAAAGTTCAAGGGAGAAAGAAGGGGGGCGGGGAGAATGGGGCCTCGGAATGGTCTCAGACATTATGACCCCCTGCTCAAACAAAGCCGTATGGGATGTCCAAAAGGAGCCAGTAGCTTTTAAAATACTCACAGGAACTGTATCACTCTAAGATTTTTTTTTAATGTAAGATAAGATAACATCAAATTCAAATGTCTTTAAATTCAAGTAGAAAACATATATTCATAATTCAGAATCCCACAAGGCTCAAAGATCTGTATAGCTTGATTTAAAATGTATTTTAAAACTAAGGAGAAGTAGTACACCCAAGCAAGCAGCCATCTCAAGTGAGAGCTGCCGGCATTTGATGTTCAAGTGAGAAAAAGTAATGGCAGTGCCTTATCTTGACTCCTGCTCCAAAGGCTACATGAGCTGTGAGACCAACTTCTTTAGAAGTTTGAAGCTCATGAGCCAGTGGCTCTGAAAAGGTGATCTTTGGGCTCAATGAGTGGGTATAGGTGCAGCAGATTTCTTATGCAAATACAGTCTCTGGTTCTCAGTTATCTCCATTAACTGGGATGTTTGCTGGATGAGATGTTTTTCATGTTATACATTGGCCAACACCATAAATCTTTAGAATTAAGCAATTTCAGTTGTATGGGGGCTTCCCAGGTGGCACACAGGTCAAGAATTTGTCTGCAGTGCAGGAGACACTGGAGACAGGGGTTCAATCCATGGGTCAGGAAGATCTCCTGGAGGAGGAAATGGCAACCCACTCGTATATTCTTGCCTGGGGAATCCCATGGACAGAGGAGCCTGGCGGGCTGCAGTCCATGGGATCGCAGAGTCAGACATGACTGCGCGACTTTACAACAACAATGAAACAACTCAGTTCTACAGGATTTTAACTATCTTCTTTAGAAAGAAGAAATTTTTTAGTAGAAATTTTTTAACTCTAGAAAGATTTAGAATTAAACATTAAAAGGCTTAAGAGAGACAAAATTAAATCTGTGCGTGATGGGTGATGTAATACACTTGTTACACATTAAAACAAGGTGGTCTGTCAGTGTGATCACCTTTCTCTCTCTTACATTCTGTGACGGATGAATTAGTGTAGCCCCTTTGATTCCAAACCTTAACAAATGCATCTACACATTTAGAGCATTTAAGAGGACTTAAGGTTTTATATATGTAAGTTTAACTCATAGGATTTGAACAAATTATTTTAAGGCAGATTTTTCTTATTAAATGACATTCCATGACAATGAAATGACATCTTGAAAATACTGAAAGCAAACAACTGCTAATGTAGACTTGTGCTACACTTAGTCGTTCAGGCGTCTCTGACTCTCTGCGGCGCCGCAGACTGGAGCCCACCAGACTCCTCTGTCCATGGGATTTCCCAGGCCAGAATACTAGAGTGGGTTGCTATTTCCTTCTCCAGGGGATCTTCCTGACTCAGGGATAGAACCCATGTCTCCTGCATTGGCAGGTGGATTCTTTACCACTCAGCCACCTGGGAAGCCCCAACATAGAATTATATATCAATAAATACATTCTTCAAAGGTGAAAGAAAAGCATCTTCAGATAAATACTGAGGGAATTTATTGCCAACTGATAGAAACTGAAAGAAATATTAAAAGGAGTTCTTTAGGTGGAAGTCAAATTATTCCAGGCAGTAGGCAATGGCAACCCACTCCAGTACTCTTGCCTGGAAAATCCCATGGACGGAGGAGCCTGGTGGGCTGCAGTCCATGGGGTCGCAAAAAGTCAGACACGACTGAGCGACTTCACTTTCACTTTTCACTTTCATGCATTGGAGATGGAAATGGCAACCTACTCCAGTGTTCTTGCCTGGAGAATCCCAGGGACGGGGGAGCCTGATGGGCTGCCGTCTATGGAGTTGTACAGAGTCAGACACGACTGAAGCGACTTAGCAGCAGCAGCAGCAGCATCATAGTAAAATAAGAAGGAATGATGAACACAGGATAGGATGAATATGTGGGTAAATTTTAAAATATTACTAACTAACAAATAACAATGCATCATTAGATTTAAAATATAAAATCAAAACACATGATAATAGCATAAGAGGCAGAGATTTTGTTTGTCTGCACCTTTCCAAATGACTGGCTCTTCAGTCCCCTATCTGGTATAGGTGAGGCAAAAGGGAACCCGGGAAACTGGTTCTGGTCTGCCTTCTCTCCACCTTTCAGAATCTCCTTACGGGTGTTTCATACATATTATGCAAGGTTTTTAGTTGTCTGTGGCAAGAGAATAGCATACCTTCTCCAGCTTCTCAGCAGCAGAATTTTGCAAGAACTAAGTGTTTAAGGGTTCTGACCACCGTACCAATGTGGGGTGGGGTGGGGTGGGGTTTCCATACCACTAATAAGCAATATTCCCTCACCAGCTGGCTGTCTTCAACTCCATTCTGCCACCATCTGCCTGGAGAAAGTGTCAGTTCTCCCAGGTCAGGGGCTCTGTTCTATAAGACTTCCAATCACATATCTGATGGTAATAAATTGGAGGTTTTAACAACCACCCCCGCTCTACCTACCACCCTGGGTTGGATTAATTTGCCAGAGTCACCTATAGAATTGGGAAAATATTTACTTACTAGACCAGTTTATTATAAAGAGAAGAGACGCACAGGAAGAGATGCAGAAGGGCTCCAGGGCTCCCCCCCCCCCCCAGTGTGTCCCTCTCCTCAGATCTCCATGTGTTCGCCAGCCTGGAAGCTCTCCAAACCCTGTTCCTTTTGGGTTTTTATAGAGGCTTTATTAATAGCTTCCCTGGTGGCTCAGATGGTAAAGAATCCACATGCAATGCAGGAGACCCAGGTTCAATCTTTGGGTCAGGAAGATCCCCTGGAGAAGAGAATGGCAAGCCAGACTAGTATTCTTGCCTGGAGGCTTGCCATGGACAGAGGGGCGGGCTGCAGTCCATGGGTTGGAAAGAGTCGGGCACAACTGAGCAACTAAGGCACACATTACATAGGTATGACTGATTAGATCACTGGCCATTGGTAACTGAATTCTATCTCCAGTGCCCCTTCTCTCTCCAGAGCTCAGGTTCACCTGGTTACCACTCTCCAACCTTAGGTGTTTTCCAAAAGTCACCTCAATAACATAACTGAGACACCTGTATAGCTCTCATCACTTAGAAAATTACAAGGGTTTAAGGAGCTCCGTGCCAGGAACAGGGACAAGGACCAAAATACATTTTTTATTATAAATTCCAATGTCAGTTTTAAAAGTTCTTTTTAACTCTAAAAACACCCGTGAAACCTCTGATTCATGGGCACATTTGGCCCTAGCAAAGAAGAGGAAGGAAATGATTATGTTGTCCTTCTCGGGGTCATTCTTGACCTTGACTGTTCAGTGTTCGGCCCCCTCGTTTCTCAGCAGCCTCTAGAGCAACACGAAAAATGCCAACCAGAATGAATTGCTTGGATGTCTGGAAATTAGCATTTCCAATTCCACTCCAATGTCTCCTAATGAGTCTCAAGCTGTCTTTATGGCAGGTTTAAGCCCGATTTGTCACTGCACTATCTATCAAGTCAGGGAAGTTAGCTGTGATACTTTTGCTCTAAAACAGAGAAAGGATGTGGTCCTAGAATGGACAACAGCAGCCTTTAGTTAAGGACCACGTTGCCACTAAGCAGCCATGGGACCTGGGCCCTCCATTCTAAATGCATACCTCCATACCCTGCTACAGTCCTTGGATTTCATTGCATAGGATAAAGGAGCCCCAGGCATATATGTGATATAACAACCATAAAGGGGATAAAGGGTTTGTAGCCAGTCTTGAGCTAAGTTACATCTGTCTCCTAGTTTCCATAGCATCACAGTCAGCTCTTGGTCTTGTTTTTGCTGACTGTATAGAGCTTCTCCATCTTTGGCTGCAAAGAATATAATCAATCTGATTTTGGTGTTGATCATCTGGTGATGTCCATGGGTAGAGTCTTCTCTTGTGTTGTTGGAAGAGGGTGTTTGGTATGACCAGTGCGTTTTCTTGGCAAAACTCTGTTAGTCTTTGCCCTGCTTCATTCCGCATTCCAAGGCCAAATTCGCCTGTTACTCCAGGTGTTTCATGACTTCCTACTTTTGCATTCCAGTCCCCTATAATGAAAAGGACATCTTTTTTGGGTGTTAGTTCTAAAAGGTCTTGTAGGTTTTCATAAAACCGTTCAACTTCTGTTTCTTCAGCATTACTGGTTGGGGCATTGACTTGGATTACCGTGATATTGAATGGTTTGCCTTGGAGACAAACAGAGATCATTCTGTCATTTCTGAGATTGCATCCAAGTACTGCATTTTGGACTCTTTTGTTGACCATGATGGCTACTCCATTTCTTCTGAGGGATTCCTGCCCACAGTAGTAGATATAATGGTCATCGGAGTTAAATTCACCCATTCCACTCCATTTTAGTTCACTGATTCCTAGAATGTCAACGTTCAGCCTTGCCATCTCTTGTTTGACCACTTCCAATTTGCCTTGATTCATGGACCTGACATTCCAGGTTCCTATGCAATATTGCTCTTTACAGCATCGGATCTTGCTTCTACCACCAGTCACATCCACAACTGGGTATTGTTTTTGCTTTGGCTCCATCCCTTCATTCTTTCTGGAGTTATTTCTCCACTGATCTCCAGTAGCATATTGGGCACCTAATGACCTGAGGAGTTCCTCTTTCAGTATCCTATCATTTTGCCTTTTCATACTGTTCATGGGGTTCTCAAGACAAGAATACTGAAGTGGCTTGCCATTCCCTTCTCCAGTGGACCACATTCTGTCAGACCTCTCCACCATGACCCGCCCATCTTGGGTTGCCCCACGGCCATGGCTTGATTTCATTGAGTGAGACAAGGCTGTGGTCCTAGTGTGATTAGACTGATTAGTTTTCTGTGAGTATGGTTTCAGTGTGTCTGCCCTCTGACGCCCTCTTGCAACACCTACCATCTTACTTGGGTTTCTCTTACCTTGGGCATGGGGTATCTCTCCACGGCTGTTCCAGCAAAGCACAGCCACTGCTCCTTACCTTGGATGAGGGGTATCTCCTTACCGCGCTGTTCCTGACCTTCAACGTGGGATAGCTCCTCTAGGCCCTCCTGCAGTCACCGCTCCTCGGGATGCTCCTCCCAGCCGCCGGCCCTGGCCTTGGGCGTGGGTGGCTCCTCCCAGCTGCCGCCCCTGGCCTCAGGCTCAGGGTGGCTCCTCAGGGTCACCGCGCCTGGCCTCGGGCGCGAGGTGGCTTCTCCCGGCTGCCCCTGACCTCAGACGTGAGCTGTCTCCTCCCGGCTGCTACTGGCCTTAGACGCGGGGTGGCTCCTCTTGGCCGCCACTGACCTCGGACGCGGGGTAGTTCCTCTCGGCCACCGCCCCTGACCTCGGATGCGAGGTGTGTCCTCCCGGCCACTGCCCCTGACCTCGGACACAGGGTAGCTTCTCTCAGCCGCACTTAGTGCGCCAGCTCGCCGCAGCCGCCTGCGCTTAGTGTGCTGGCTCGCCCCAGCCGCCTGCGCACACAAATAAGACCAGGAGCTGACTGTGGCTCAGATCATGAACTCCTTATTGCCAAATTCAGACTTAAATTGAAGATAGTAGGGAAAACCACTAGACCATTCAGGTATGACCTAAATCAAATCCCTTATGATTATACAGTGGAAGTGAGAAATTGATTTAAGGGCCTAGATCTGATAGATAGAGTGCCTGATGAACTATGGATGGAGGTTCGTGACATTGTACAGGAGACAGGGATCAAGACCATCTCCATGGAAAAGAAATGCAAAAAAGCAAAATGGCTGTCTGGAGAGACCTTACAAATAGCTGTGAAAAGAAGAGAGGCGAAAAGCAAAGGAGAAAAGGAAAGATATAAGTACCTGAATGCAGAGTTCCAAAGAATAGCAAGAAGAGATAAGAAAGCCTTCTTCAGTGATCAATGTAAAGAAATAGAGGAAAACAACAGAATGGGAAAGACTAGAGTTCTCTTCAAGAAAATTAGAGATACCAAGGGAACATTTCATGCAAAGATGGGCTCGATAAAGGACAGAAATGGTATGGACCTAACAGAAGCAGAAGATATTAAGAAGAGGTGGCAAGAATACACAGAAAAACTGTACAACAAAGATCTTCACGACCCAGATAATCATGATGATGTGATCAATAATCTAGAGCCAGACATCTTGGAATGTGAAGTCAAGTGGGCCTTAGAAAGCATCACTACAAACAAAGCTAGTGGAGGTAATGGAATCCCAGTTGAGCTGTTTCAAATCCTGAAAGATGATGCTGTGAAAGTGCTGCACTCAATATGCCAGCAAATTTGGAAAACTCAGCAGTGGCCACAGGACTGGAAAAGTCAGTTTTCATTCCAATCCCAAAGAAAGGCAATGCCAAAGAATGCTCAAACTACCTCACAATTGCACTCATCTCACATGCTAGTAAAGTAATGCTCAAAATTCTCCAAGCCAGGCTTCAGCAACACGTAACCTGTGAACTCCCTGATGTTCAAGCTGGATTTAGAAAAGGCAGAGGAACCAGAGATCAAATTGCCAACATCCGCTGGATCATCCAAAAAGCAAGAGAGTTCCAGAAAAACATCTATTTCTGCTTTACTGACTACGCCAAAGCCTTTGACTGTGTGGATCACAATACACTGTGGAAAATTCTCAAAGAGATGAGAATATCAGACCACCTGACCTGCCTCTTGAGAAATCTGTATGCAGGTCAGGAAGCAGCAGTTAGAACTGGACATGGAACAACAGACTGGTCCCAAATAGGAAAAGGAGTACATCAAGGCTGTATATTGTCACCCTGCTTATTTAACTTCTATGCAGAGTACATCATGAGAAATGCTAGACTGGAAGAAACACAAGCTGGAATCAAGATTGCCGGGAGAAATATCAGTAACCTCAGATATGCAGATGATATCACCCTTATGGCAGAAAGTGAAGAGGAGCTAAAAAGCCTCTCGATGAAAGTGAAAGAGGAGAGCAAAAAAGTTGGCTTAAAGCTCAACATTCAGAAAACGAAGATCATGGCATCTGGTCCCATCACTTCATGGGAGATAGATGGGGAAACAGTGGAAACAGTGTCAGACTTTATTTTTTTTTTTTTTTTGGCTCCAAAATCACTGCAGGTGGTGACTGCAGCCATGAAATTAAAAGACGCTTACTCCTTGGAAGAAAAGTTATGACCAATTAGATTGTATATTGAAAAGCAGAGACATTACTTTGCCGACTAAAGTCCGTCTAGTCAAGGCTATGGTTTTTCTTGTGGTCATGTATGGATGTGAGAGTTGGACTGTGAAGAAGGCTGAGCGCTGAAGAATTGATGCTTTTGAACTGTGGTGTTGGAGAAGGCTCTTGAGAGTCCCTTGGACTGCAAGGAGATCCAACCAGTCCATTCTGAAGGAGATCAGCCCTGGAATTTCTTTGGAAGGAATGATGCTAAAGCTGAGTCTCCAGTACTTTGGCCACCTCATGCGAAGAGTTGACTCATTGGAAAAGACTCTGATGCTGGGAGGGATTGGGAGCAGGAAGAGAAGGGGACGACAGAGGATGAGATGGCTGGATGGCATCACTGACTCGATCGACATGAGTCTAAATGAACCCCTGGAGATGGTGATTGTCAGGGAGGCCTGGCATGCTGTATTCATGGGGTCGCAAAGAGTTGGACACGACTGAGCGACTGAACTTAACTGAACTTCCATAGCATCAATCAGTTTCTGGTGGGTTCGGTGGACAGAGTTTATATTTACAAGGACAAGGGTGATACAAGACCTGTGCTCAAGAGAAACTGACTGGAAGGTCACACCCTTTTGCATTAACTTTTGGCAAGGTCTCTTTTTTGAGAGGGTGATCCAACACCCCTAACCACTGTCTTGGTAAAAGAAGCCCTGTAATGGGGAACCTATGCCATTATGGATCATCAGAAGAGTCTCTTATTTTTCATCACAGAAGCCACATGACCCAGGCCTGACCAATCAGAGTAGCCCATTTTTCTGGCTACAGTGACTGGTCAATAAAAGACATGTGACCATGGTCGGGCCAATCACAGTCATTTCTAAGCCCTGATATGCAAATCTAAGACAGAGATTGAGAGCCCAAGGTTGCCAATGCCCACCCTTCCTGCCTTGGGGAAAGAGCCCCCCTGAGAGTGTACCTACACAAAGAAGAGGGGCTGAAGTTTAGGTTATGCTTGAGGCAGTTCCTACAGGGAATTTCCTTACATTCCTTCTAATTCCAAGATCTATTTTTTGTAGAGAACTTCGGGAGGAGCAGTTTGTTAGTTAGCTCACTAGAAACAGCCCAGAGAAGTCTTCTTCTCCCAGCTCTTTCTGCGTGCAAATGAATCCGTTTCAAAGTTACCCTGTACAACCATCAAGAACAGAGCTATCCTGGGGAGAAATATTGTATGATATGTTGTATGTGTGGAATCTAAAAACAAATGATTTGAATGAACTTACTTGCAAAAACAGGAAGAGACTCAGTCTTAGATAAAGAGTTTATGGTTGCTGGGGGAAGAAGCGGGGAAGGGATAGTTAGGGAGTTGGGATGGACTTGTACACGCTGCTCCATTTAAAACAGATAACCAACAAGGACCTACTGTATAGCACAGGGAACTCTGCTCGATGTTATGTGGCAGCCTGGATGGGAGGGGAGTTTGGGGGAGAATGTATGTGTATGCGTATACATGTATGTGTACATGTATATGTATGGCTGAGTCCCTTCCCTGTTCACCTGAAACTACTACAATGTTGTTAACCAGTTATACCTGGGTTCAGTTCAGTTCAGTTCAGTTCAGTCGCTCAGTCATGTCCGACTCTTTGCGACCCCATGAATCACAGCACGCCAGGCCTCCCTGTCCATCACCAATTCCTGGAGTTCACTCAGCCTTGCATCCATCGAGTGAGTGATGCCATCCAGCCATCTCATCCTCTGTCGTCCCCTTCTCCTCCTGCCCCCAATCCCTCCCAGCATCAGAGTCTTTTCCAATGAGTCAACTCTTCGCATGAGGTGGCCAAAGTACTGGAGTTTCAGCTTCAGCATCATTCCTTCCAAAGAAATTCCAGGGCTGATCTCCTTCAGAATGGACTGGTTGGATCTCCTTGCAGTCCAAGGGACTCTCAAGAGCCTTCTCCCACACCACAGTTCAAAAGCATCAATTCTTCAGCACTCAGCCTTCTTCACAGGTACAAAATATACCTGGGTACAAAATTTAAAAAAAATTAAAAAGAGAACAGACCTGTCCTCTGAGCAAAGACTTAAATATGCAGCCAAAACACTGACTCTCTGAAAGCAGTTCATCTATTTCTGAAAGACCATAGAACCCATGGCTCTTTTTTGATATCATCTTGCTCCAGGCCCAGACTTTCAAGCCAGGAAGCACCACCTCAATTTGAAGGGATAAAGAGCTTACAGAATCCGTGTGTACCTTGGAGGGAACCCCATCTCCAATCACATCCAAATTCTAGCAGATGACCACCAGGCTCTGTCCACTTGATAAGGCAATTTCTTTTAAGAAAAGTGCAATAAAGACCATTTTTTAAAGAGTGATTTTCATGAGAGAGGGAAAGATACTATAAATTCATAACCTGGAGGCAAACTTGTTACTCTTAACTCTCTGTTCATACCAGAAGTATCAGCAAAAGTGTTTGCGAAATCAATCTGAACCAATCCTTGCACTTGGAGAGAGAAGCCTGGCTGTATTGTGCATGAGACCTTCAAGTCTATCTTCTGTAAACCAAGTCGATTGTACCAGATAGGAATGGCAAAGGGGCGTCAATTCTTACATCAACTCTGGACTGTTGGTGGGTCTGCTTGGTGGATGAAGAGTTGGGCGGTGCACGTGGCCTCATTAGGACATGGCCTTGCTCAGTGATGACGTCATGGAGGTGAACTGAGATGTATAAACAGCGACGTACCTGAAGTCTAGATTACCTTTGTGAAATGGAATGTCTCTGGCTATATTAGTAAATAAGGATGTAACGGCAAGGAGATCAAACCATCAATCTTAAAGGAAATCACCCCTGAATATTCACTGGAAGGACTGATACTGAAGCTGAAACTTCAACACTTTGGCCACCTGATGTGAAGAGCTGACTCACTGGAAAAGACCCTGATGCTGGAAGGATTGAGGGTAGGACTAGAAGGGGACGACAGAGCGTGAGATGGTTGGATGGTATCACCGACTCAGCTGTCATGAACTTGGGCAAACTCTGGGAGATGGTGAAGGGACAGGGAAGCCTGGCATGCTGCAGTCCATGGAGTCTTGTGAAGAGTTGGGAAAGACTTGGTGACTGAAAAACAACGAACAGTCATCAGCGATTTCAAGCCTCCAAGAATGAAGGCTCCCAAAAGGGAGCACAATGCCTGCAATCAGCAGATGCTGCGTCCCCCACGGTGACTGCTGAAGAGCTGGGAGGATGTGAGAAATCAGAAAAAATCAGGTCCCAGATAGCTGAGGGGCATAGGAAAGGAATGAATTCAGGGGGCCCAGAGCTTGCATCTTCCCACACAGAGAAGAACGCTAAATTTCTTACTTTATATCTGGGTTTCTTTACTTAATAATCTTTGATGTTTAGACTTCCTGCCCTCTTTGGTGCAAACTTGTATAAAACCTGACTTCCTCTCCAGCTTCCTTGAAGGAGTTCTCTCAGAACTACTGAGATGCTGTCTCCCCGGCTTAGAGTCCTAACACTCCCATCAAAGAAAATAATACTCTGTTCACAGGTTGTGATTAATATTTTTTAGTCAACACCTTATACGTATCCTCAAGCCTAATTGGCTCTTATGATTCCAAGTCTCTAGATTGAAAAGTATGACATTACTTCATGCACATCCAATGTTGATGCTGCATAAGTCCCACGTTCCCTCCAAGAGCACAAAATCCCCTGTTGCAGTAACATGCAGGCCACTGAATGCTCCTTCCTAAGAACCTACCTTCATTGGAACCTAAAGGCATCCTTTGTTTGCAAATGACTCAAGAATCACCATTCTCCTTTAACCCAGGCAGCCTTGCTCTCTTGGTCTTGGATCTGGAGAAGTCATGGAAGCTTTGGGGAGGTTTGGGGTTCTACTTTTTCAGCACTCTCTTGTTACACATTTCAACTGGTGGACGTCAGAAACCAGAGGGATCCAAGCAGAGCTTTTGCACACTGAGCAGAGCCTAATAAAGGCTGTATGCACACCCTCTTATAAACTATGTTGGAAGCGCCCTTGGTCCTGAGCCCGGGGTGGAGAGTCCTACCCCTTCCCCTTGGTCAGCAGCAGGGCCCTCCTGGCCCTCCTAGGCTGCAGGTGAAGCCCCTGGACACAAGGGAGCAGACCGGGATCACCCTGGGCAGGACTCCATTGTCTGCTCACTAGTAAGGGGGTAATGCAAAAAGACTCCCCTGCAGGCCTCACAGGAAGGGAACTGGGAGAAAGAGGCTGGTCTTCCTTTCTGACACACCAGTGAACCAATCGGGCTAGGACGTCCACCTCTAAGGGGTAGGGCAAAGCTAACAATCTCACTTCGGATCTTCTCAGAATGGGAGCTGTGGGGGAAGTTCTGGTTTAGAAGCAGGCGAAAGAGATGGGCGAGAAAGCACAGCCTACGTGAATCTACAGGGGCTTAGGGTGGTGAGTCCAGGACGCCCCATGCTCTGCAGGTCGGGAGGCACTCGGCTCATGAGAGGGGAGGCGGGGAAGGCTGCAGCAAGGCCAGGTTCAGTCCCTGCCCTGCTGAATCCCAGCACAAAGTGGAGTCCTGTCCTCTCCCCTCCCCCCACCATGCGGCCTCCTTACAGGAGCCCCCTGGAATGTGGAAGATGGAGTCCAACCTTTCTTCTCAGTGGGAAGATGAAGTAAGCCAGGGGCCAGGGGGTCTGAGATTCTAGATGGTGCAGGCAAGATTCTAGGTGGTTCTTTGCTAGTGACACCCCTGTTACGCTCCATTACAAAGGCCATTAAAATCCTATTCACAGATACTCAGGAAAAGTCTTCCAAACTCAGAAAAAAAAGGCAAAAAAAAAAAAAAAAAAATGATCTTATTACCGTCCAGTATTAGGCTGAACGGTTTTCTAATGAGCTTGTCTGAAGGTCAGTGATGCTCAGCGAACATCCTGGTTGGATTACAGCTTGTTATGGCCAGGTTACATGAGGAAAGCCAATGAGATATAATGACTGACCCATTAGACAAGATGACCTTGAAGGGTACAATTTAAATCCCCTATCGGAAGAGTAAACAGTTTTGTGCCTGAAACACCAAGCACTTTTATATCATCCCTCTCTGTATGGACTAGAAGTCTCCTGTCCATATGAGCTCTTTGTTATCCATTTTTCCCCATCTACTGAGTTCCAAACAGCCCTCCCCTGTGATTGCTATCTATTTGTATTAGGGATTATGATTTTAACTACTTAAGAATTCTCTTTAATCAAGGACTTACAATAATTTCCGAAACTGCTTAAAATATAATATTAGCTTGCAAATCTCTCCATAGAACTAAATGCAATCTCCTTTGTTGAGGCATATTGATCTATCTACGTATCCAGTTCTCTATACAGCCATCATCTGCCCATTCATCAGTTCAGTTCAGTTCAGTTCATTTTAGTAGCTCAGTGGTGTCCAGTTCTTTGCTGCTCCGTGGACTGCAGCACGTCAGGCTCCCCTGTCCATCATCATCTCCCAGAGCTTGCTCAAACTCATGTCCGTGGATGCAAGGGAGCAGATGAGTGATGATGAGTTGGTGATGCCATCCAACCATCTCATCCTCTGTTGTCCCCTTCTCTTCCCACCTTCAATCCTTCCCAGCATCAGGGTCTTTTCCAAGGAATCAGTTCTTCACATCAGGTGGCCAAAGTATTGGAGTTTCAGCATCAGCATCAGTCCTTCAGCTTCAGCATCAATATAAGTTTTCATTAATATCTATAAGTCCAGAGATAAAAGTGTAGGAAAAATGGGGCAAGTTTGACAGAAAAGAAACAAGGGTTATCTTGGGATTAGTAGTGTCAGCTGTTGACAAAGGCTTGGAAGTCCTTACTGCTGTCCTTCCAACAAGAAAACATTGGACAAGTGAAAAAGGAATGACTGACCTTGGACCCATCTGAGCACTGAGGTTGCAGGGCAGACAGCCACCCTAGGTCAGGAGAAACCAGAGGATCCCTAAGGCAGAAGTGAAGCTCAGCTTCTCTAGAGCAGACCCTTCTGGAACCATAAACTGATAGAATACTGCAGTGGGAAATTTGGTGAATTCCTGGAGGCTGACTATGTGCTACCAGGAGAGAGAGAAACTTCCAGAAGCTGTAGACTTAGGGGGCTCTCACACACTTCTGGGTTTCAGCTGCAGGAACCCCACAGGTTCTCATTGTGAATATCTGAGAAACATCTCCTTTTGGCTCTAGCAAGGAGAAGAGAAGAGTCATCTTTGTGAAATGTGCCCAGACATTTCTTAACCAAGGTGTTCTCCCCAAGGAAAGACGTTGCCAGAACTCCTGGAACAGTATTGCAACTGGGGGAAATGAAATTCCTCCCACTCAAGTTTCTGTTAGCTTTCTCATCTCTCATCCAAGGGGGAAAGAAGGCATGGGCAACAGAAGTCAGGGCTTCATGGGAACAGACTGAGAATGTTTTAGCTAGGGAAGGGAGTTGGGACAGGGGAAAACCAGTGATGCAGGTAAGGGTTCACTAAGACACAGGCCTACAGGGAGATTGAGATTTAATCCTAAAATTATAGAATGCTCCTCTTCCCCAGGATAGTAACAGTGGATGACAGAGGAAAGAGTTGAAGACACAAACTCTCTGGGGAGGAATGCTTAGGGAAGCCCAAGGTCAAGAGGGGAGACAGAAGGAAAGAAACGAAAGCAGAAAATAGGAAACAGTTACAAACACGGCAGATGCTTAGCCAACTCAATAAATTATCAGTTTAAATGGGAATGGTCTAACTATATCAATTAAGAGGCAGAGCCTTAGAATGGATTTTAAGAAACTAAGCTCCAGCTATATGCTGTCTACAAGAAACCCACTTTAAATACAAAAAAAGCTCAAGTTGAAATAACAAATGTGGAAAGATAGTGGATGGTGTATGCATGCTCAGTCATGTCTGACTGTTTGTGACCGCACGGACTATAGCTCACCAGGTTCCTCTGTCTATAGGATTCTCCAGGCAAGAATACTGGAGTGGGTTGCCATCTCCTCCAGAGGATCCTTCCAACCCAGGGACCGAACCTGTGTCACCTGCATTGGCAGGCAGAATCTTTACCACTGAGCCACCTGGGATGCCTTAAATATAAAAACTCAGTCTAAAAGTAAGGAGTGTAGAATGATACCCTATGCTAACACTGATCAGAAGAAAGCTGGAATGGCTCTGTTCATTTCAGATAAATCCCTGACTTCAGGGCCAGGAAACTATCAGGGATAGAGCATGGGATTTCACACTGAAAAGGGGTGGATTCTCCAAGAAGGCCTATGCCTAAGCATGAACTATGCATCTGACCGCAGAGTGTCAAAGTATATGAGGACCTTCTTTGCTTGACGTGCTTTGAGTCATTTTATTTTGTTTGCAGATACTCTCTGGCAAACGTGCATTAGTTTAAAAAAAAAAAAGCAAAGCTCACTTCTTCTCCACGTTGCTTGCCAACCCTCCTGTGAGAGAAACTGCAGGATGATTGGAATAGCTATGGCCATAGCAGCCCAGGAGGTCAGACATCCATTCAAAGATACTTCGAGAGCCAATCTCTGCACTTGCTAGTTCACCTTGTCTGGAAGAAGAAAGAGCAGGAGCTTGTTCTGAACAGATGGCCTCGCAGGGGGTGCTCCCTGCTGCACAAACCTCAGAATATCACCACTTAAAAACCAATTCTCCCTGGCAGGCTTCCTGTCAATTCAAGACCAAGGGATCACTGTTAAGTCTGGAGGAAGCATTTGAGCACCCCGGGTACGCAAGCTGAATCACAGAGTGAGGTGTGGAGGCCTGGACGTGGTGTCTTCTGCACACACAGTTGACCTTCAGAAAGACTTAACATGATGAACACAAGGACAGCAGCCAGTCTGTCAGTGCAGGAGGGGTTGCCTGCCTAGTGGTCGGGCTGTCCAGCTCTTTGCTTCCTGCTCCTGGGAGTCAGATGGTGCTAATTAAACAGCAAAACTGATTCCTGAGAAGTCTGAGACTTTGTGCTATGATGCCAAGTCCCAGGTCTAGTGAAAAGCAGCAACGCTTGTCCACAGAAAAAGCTATTTAGTGTCCTGTCTTACTAAATGAAAAACTAGATTTTTAAATCTGGAGACATATACCTCACACACTAAAATTTTGGTTAGTAGGAAAACTTGAGAAACAAACATATGAAGTTAAGATAGGTTTCCGGCCAACTGAGAGTTAACCAAAAGATGTGATGTCTTTGTTTATGTAGATTTAAAAAAGAAAATTCCTGCCTTCCCCTCCTCCCCCCAACTTAGCTTGCCCCTGATCTTTTTTTTTTAGTTGTTGTGGAATTAAGTATTTGCAGTGAATCCTGGTTGCTGTTGTCACACTAAATACACCTTTTTCAACGTACATCTCTATCAATGAGGATGAGAGTTAAATGGATATATATTAATCCCAGGATTTATCATAAAGTTTAAAAATCCCCTTATATCAATGCATATTTAGTTATAATCCTACTCTATCCTAAAAGTAGGTTGCAAATATTTCCAAATCGGTAATGGCATCACTCTTCTCTGACGGATACAGCCTTTTCATCAAAACACGTCCAGCAGTCTTAACTGAGAACATACATTCACCCTCTGTGCACGTGTAAGCCGCTGGGGCAGGTTTGCGCCCAGACTCAGGTAAGTGCGGAGGGTTTAGTGAACAGCAGGATGGAAGACCTGCCCCCTCCTCTGCTCACCCAGGCGTGCATCCGTCACCAAGCTCCTCTTTTTGTTCAGACCTGTCTGCTGTGAAATCATCATCTCTTCTGGTTTCTGAGTGTGGATCGCCTCTCCTAAGTCAGATTGTGAACGAGACAGTCTATTTTCCTGCTCTCAAAGGCACTCTAAGCCCTATAAAACCAGCAGGGATCTTGTAAGCCAAGCCAGATTTATCTCCCTGCTTAAGCTCAGGATTCGAGGAGACCTTGGCCAAAAAAGGAAGCTCCTTCTTCACCAGGTTGTCGCTGTTTGGTCACTAAGCTGTGTCCAACTCTTTGTGACCCCATGAACTCTAGCCCGCTAGGCTCCTCTGCCCATGGGATTTCCCAGGCAAGAATACTGGAGTCGGTTGACATTTCCTTCTCCAGGGATTGACTGTGAGTCTCCTGCATTGGCAGGTGGATTCTTTATCACCGAGCCACCGGAGAAGCCAATTCACACCGTTTCATTTTGGTCACTTGGATAGCAAACCTTAGATCGGGTCCAGAGTGCTGCATTTTAATTGCTAAGAGAAGTCAAAGTCTTCAGAAATCTTGCAAATGAGCCACAATGTTGAAACATCAGCATTTTCCAGTCTATCTACACAAGTATTTATAATTGTCAAATGTTTCACTACAGAGCGTGTTAGCGATTAAGATGGTAGGGAAAATGGTCATAAATGTAAAGGGGGAGAAAATTGAAGTACTATGTGCTCTGTGGACAGAAGATGGGAAAACAAATGGGTCTGATTCTCATTTTGACAGTTCGAGGGGAAATGTTTTGAAGTAATGAAGGGAACTAAAATTAGATAGGATGAGAAATTGGCTCAAGAATTGAGAAGCATCCGTCTGTGTCCTATATAATATGAAATTCCAGACATGGGTTAGCGTCCTAACATTGCTGTCACGTCATCTCAACAGAGTCTTCAAACCTTTATTACACAAAGATGAAAGATTTTACAAGCAAACTATCCCAGTGAAAATAGCATTGGGCTATCCACTCCAGTATTCTTAGGCTTCCCTGGCGACTCAGCTGGTAAAGAATCCTCCTGCAATGTGAGAGACCTGGATTCGATCCCTGGGTTGGGAAGATCCCCTGGAGAAGGGAAAGGCTACCCACTCCAGTATTCTGGCCTGGAGAATGCGGACCTCGCAAAGAGTTGGACATGAATGAGCAACTTTCACTTTCCACTTTCACTGTAACAAAAATAAAAACAGCTCCTGTTTTGGCTTGGCCAGTAACTACACTAAACATCTTCAGTTGACTGATGAAGTAACAGTTATGCTGATTCTCTCAACAGCTCTGTTCCTACAAACAAGAATGTGAAACTAAAAGCTTAAGCTCCTTACTCAGTCGCATAGCTAGTCACTGGCAAAACTGGGCTCTGAAACCAAGGTCTCTGAAAATAGATGCTTTCCCATTTGACTCTGCCTTTCCCAACATTCTCAGCCAAGTTCAGACACATAGCACCTCTGGGACCCCATTCTGCTCTCAGTTAGGACACCCCTGCTGTGAGGTGGACACCCCTCTGAAGTGGGGTTGAGGGCCGGACACAATGTCGCATCTCAGGGACCCCTAGGCAGCAGCAATTCACGGTCTCAGCTAGTGTGACATTAAACGCGCTTGCTACTTTGCTTCTGCTGCTGCTTCTGCTAAGCCGCTTCAGTCATGTTCAACTGTTTGCAACCCCATGGACTATAAACCACCAGGCTCCTCTGTCTATGGGCTTCTCCAGGCAAGAGTACTGGAATGGGTTGCCATTCCCTCCTCCAGGGGATCTTCTTGACCCAGGGATCGAACCCACGTCTCTTATGTCTCCTGCATTGGCAGGCAGGGTTTATTCACCACGAGCACACCTGTGACATTAGTGAAGTCACTTCATTTCCTAGGTGTCCTGTTTCTTTACCTGTGGAGTGAGGAATTTTTAACTGTTAAGTGATTTGGAACTAAGAATGTTCAACAAAGTCACCTAAAAATCTTTAAAAACCATAGTTACTGGGATCCTCTTCCAAACCAACTGAATCACATTTGGGTTGAGGCCTTGAAACGTGGAATTAAGAAACTCTCTCTCAGGCAACTTGAATTCAAACCTGTATTTTAAGAAGCACCTAAAACGCTGACTCCAAATTTCTTTCTGGCTCTCACATTCTAGTTTTATCTTTAGAAGATCTTTAAATATCTCTCCATTATCCAGCATTCCCACTTGCATGCTGGCAGCAAAATGCCTGTTGGCATCGCATCAGCAGGTATCTTCTGAAATGCAGAACAATTAGCCATCTTTACATGGGGTGGACGTGTTGAGACTTCCCACTGAGCAAAACTCAAAGCTAACAAGAGCCTTCCACATCAAGCAAGGAGGTGAAGGCACCAATGACCTAGGCTCATCGTCAAGGTCATCCATGACTCCTTCCCCCGGCACGCTCTCAGGCACTTAGACCAGCACTGCAAACCCAGTGAGTCCCTGGTACCGAGGTATGAGATCGATGGGCTCCAGCCTGAGCAGCTGGAGCTTGTCAGGACTGAGCTGGGCTCCGTCTTCTGCTGACATGTCAAGGTAAATGCATTGGCAGGAGCTGGGCTCTGCTTGAGTCATAAAAAGATAAGACAATCACATTTTTCATTCCTAAGGTCTAGGAGATATCCCCAGCTACATAGGCACAGAAAGCCTCCTCAGGGGTCAAAAAGGGAGGGGGCACTAGCTTATAATACATCCTCTCAACCGCCCAGAGACCCTTGTGTTAGAATCCATCTCAGAGAAAAGATGAAAGTGCACAGCTGGAGGGGCCCTGAGTCAGGTCAGAAAAGGGCATGAAATAAGATGATTAGCCAGAGAAACAACATGGCCCCAGTGTAAGTGATCCAAACTGACCCTTGAGCTCTCCTCACTAGTGAGGACGTCCACGTTCCCCTCCTTTGACTGTGCTTTGCTTCTGTCCTGAATACACTGTGTTGAGACTTCCCTGGTGATCCAGGGATGCATGCCCAGTGCAGGGGCCCCAATCATCCCTGGTTGGGGAACTGGGTTCCACAAGCCACAGCTAAGATCAAAGATCCTGTGTGCCACAACTAAGGTCCAGTGCAGCCAGGTAAATATAAACAAAAGCCAACAAAACTGCTTCTTTGTGTGCTCTCCCATACACACTGTGCCTCTAATAAACACGTAAGTGCCTGCTCACTATCTCGGTCTCTTTGCAAAGTTCTTTTTCTTCAGAGAAGGCAAGAGCCAGGGCTCTGTTTCTAGCCCTAGCCACTGGGGATCTATCCATTAGGATTCCTGGTTTTCACTTAGGTGGCCCACATTTGATTCTTGGGCAGGGAACTGAGTTTGCTTCAAGTCACTTTTGACACCCCCAGGTCAGCCCAAGGTCTCTACATCAAAGAAATGCCAATTCCAAGGACATTTCTGGGGAATAGGTTTCTTCTGGTAAAAAGATGGACCATTTGGCCCAAGATGATAGGGAATCTATATTAGGAATTTATAGAAATCACTGGGCAGGAAGTGAACTTTTTCAGACCATGCAATCTGGGGTAGGAACCAAGCTGTACTGGTTCTTCCAAGGGCAGAGAAGTTGCCCATGTCATCTGGATTAAGTGTGAAATAGAGCATTTTAGAAAACGTTTTCAAAAGAAGATAACTTCAAACCAAATTTACTATTCCTGAGTGCTTTGCGAATAACCATGGACTTTGTAATAAAGAGGGAAATAAAATGCAATGAACACAGAATCTCACCTACACACAAAAATTGATGGAAAATATACTTCAAAATAAAGGAAAATCTTATGATAATTATAATTCAAATTAGTAGCAGATTGACTTTATTTTTTGTGTTATATTTTTCCTCTCTGCTTCTACAAGTTGAGTCTGTGAAAGTATGGACGGCCTTCCTTTGATATCTGTACCAAATTGGCTCATGAGATAGCACAAAGGTTAACAAGTAGCTCTGCAGTGAAGAAAATATACTTACGTTATTGTCGAATCCATGAATCATCTTCCATCTGCCTTCATCTCCCATGAACCCAAACAGCTCAGGAAATCTTCCTGGGGTGTCACTGATTGTGGATCTCCAGTAAGTTGGGTCTGTCCCCAAAAGAGGACCAGCCAGTCACACCCTGTGGGCTTCTCTGGAAGCTGGAAAAGAATCTGCCTGCAATGCAGGAGACCCTGGTTCAATTCCTGTGTGGATCTTCCTGGAAGATCTCCTGGAGAAGGGATAGGCTATCCACTCCAGTATTCTTGGGCTTCCCTGGTGGCTCAACTGGCAAAGAAGTCATCTGCAATGCGGGAGACCTGGGTTCAGTCCCTGGGTTGGGAAGATCCCCTGAGGAAGGGAAAGGCTACCCACTCCAGTATTCTGGCCTGGAGAATTCCAGGGACTGTATCGTGCATGGGGTCACAGAGAGTCAGACACAACTGAGAGACTTTCGCTTTCAAGTCACACCCAGAAAAAGCAATCACAAGGCAGACCAGGAGGCAGGATGCGACCCAAGGCGGGCTGCGGAAGGTGGGCTCGACTGCAGAAAGCAGCAGGGCCTTCAGCATCCCCGGGGCATGGATGCTTTTAAAAGATGGATGTGTGTGTGTGTTTAGTTTGGTGCTGTTGGGCATCTGGTGGGGTCCCACTCTGGTCTGGCACCTATGGTCAACGTACTTTTTCCCAGTAATGACACGAGGGGATGGTCATACATTGTCTCTTTGAAAGGTTTCCAATACCTACATGGGACTTTCAGTGTCATATTATCCTTAGAGTTTGTGCTATGAAGCTATCTTGCAAAGTAAAAGCATTTATGCTTTGCTATGGTTTGAAGATGTGTCTTAACCCCTTTATAAGATAATAAAATCCTCAAAGGCAGTTATTTTTGTCTTATTTATCTTTTTATTAATCATCATCCCTATACAAACTATGTCCTAAAATCTACTGGCTCACTAAATGCACCTGATTCCCTCAAGTTGTATTCAGGACTCAAACTCAGTTGCTAAGAGTGTCATTCAACTAACAGGAGAGCTTTAAACTCAAATTCCAACTGGTTATGCCCTTGAAGGATTCTGGGTAAAATATCTCATTGCTCCTGAAATAGGGGTCTATAGAGGATCCAGCAGGTAGACACAGAAACAAGGGACCATCAGTTTTTTGCTGATGATTTACATGAAAACACTCTCCTTATTGTTAAACAGATAGGAATACATAGACAAGACAAAATCCCATAGATTGATTACATTAAACACTATTCCTCATTTGGAATAGACTGTTGTACACTGTTTACCACCTTGACAATTAAGACAATTCACTGGAGTGTCTTAAAACAAAACAAAAAGAGCAGAAACAAGATCTTGTCTTACATGATGGCTAGACCTGGGTTTCAACAGCTAAGCACTCAGACTCCAGGGCAAATGGATCTGGATTTGAACCCCCAATCAGCCACTTTCTAGCTGTGTGACCTCATCAAGGTGAACAGGTAAACCTCAGTTTCTTCCTCTGTTTGTGGGGTGATAAATGTTAGTTTGGAGGGACTAAATGAAATCATTCATCCGCGTGAAAAATTCACACAGTGTGTTTTAAGTGATAGTGTTCAGTAGTGTCTGACTCTTTGTAGCCCCATGGACTGTAGCCTGCTAGGCTCCTTTGTCCTTGGAATTTTCCAGACAAGAATACTGGAATGGGTTGCTGCTTTCTAGTCCAGGGGATCTTCTTGACCCAGGGATTGAACATGAGTCTCTTGTGTCTCCTGCATTAGCAGGCAAATTCTTTACCCTAGTGCTACCTGGGAAGCCCCATGAGTATGAGTGGCAACCCTTCAATAGATGCTGGTTATCATTCTGTTATTATAAGGAGGCAAGATTAGTACTTAGAAAGTTGGAAATGAAAAAATGCATCAAAATAATGTGAATAGGCTTTCCTGATGGCTCAGATGGTAAAGAATATGCCTGTAATGCAAGAGACCCTGGTTTGATCCCTGGGTCAGGAAGATCCCTCGGAAATGGCAACCCACTCCAGTATCCTTGCCTGGAAAATAAAATGGACGGAGGAACCTGGCAAGCTACAGTCCATGGGCTTGCAAAGAGTAGGACACAACTGAGTGACTTCATTTTTAATGCAAAGACCCTAAAGAATCATGCTGCTGTTACCAGACGGTCACGTGGGAGCCCTGTAGATCCTCAGGGTCAAGTTACAGGAAGCAGGCAGAAGTCTGGGGGGCAGCCAACCAGCCCTGGGAAAGCCACTGGTCTCCAGAATCAAAAAGACTGACCACATGATCCCCAGTCGTAAGAGTCTGTGTCCCCAGGTGGACATCACAGTAAGAGTTCAGACACTGAAGAGCAAGAGTGAGGCCCAGTGATGGTGGCAGGACCAAAGAGACATCATGCCACAGGAGAGGCTGCGTCATTAAAATGAGGCACGGGACCCACAGCCAACCGGATGCCCAGAGGGAAATCACCCAGAGAAAATTAAACACACGGATCATGTCCAAGCCTTCCTTGTGCACAGTGACCCACTCACAGGAGGCCTTTAATAAATGTCAGTATTGACGTCATGGTCTCGCCTGTGGATGTATGGAGTGGGCCCCTGCCTGGCTGGGCCCATCTCTAGCCCAAGAGTCTCGTGCTTTGGAATCAAAGGGAGTCTATCTCTTTGAAATCTTGTGTTTGGTTTTTGCAGAAACTAGTTCTCTCCCACTTTATCACAAGCTGCCAGGTGAGTGTGCCCAAAGAAGGGAGGAGAAGCAACAAGGCTGCCTGGGTAAGGAGCTGTTCCCCACGCCCCTTAATCACCATCCTTTTCAGCTTCCATCCTGGGGCAGGAGAGTCTCACGTAACTGTGGGGAAGTGGGGGTATTGAGAGGAGCTGTGGGGGTGGCCAGGAGAGGCAGGAACAGGGGCCAGGGGGAATCTCATCCAACTTGGTAACTTTTCAATTAAGAGCTTTCCAGATCAAGGAATTGCTCAAGTTGCCTTCAGCTATGATGATACAACCGCTTTTTGAATGTTAAACAAGTTTATTTTGAACAGATATGACAGAATGCAGGTGTGTTTTAACCTGTACTTGTTTCTTTCTTAATGCTACACATTCTTATGGGCATCAGAGAATTTTAAACTCTGTCCCGTCAAGCTCTATAGATCTGCTTTTGGGAAAGGAGCCCCCAGCAGGCACCCCAGCAAAGGTACTGACTCAGCTCCAGTTTCTCTGTGCAATGAACGCTTTCACATGGCGAGATTCCTTATAAACTTTGCTTTACGTGGAGGTCAACCACCAGATGAGTCATTTCAAATGAGTCACATTTGAAAGGACCCTGATGCTGGGAAAGATTGAAAGCAGGAGAAGAAGGGGATGACAGAGGATGATATAGTTGGATGGCATCACTGACTCAATGGACATGAGTTTGAGTAAGCTCCAGGAGTTGGTGATGGACAGGGAGGCCTGGTGTGCTGCAGTTCATGGGGTTGCAAAGAGTTGGACATGACTGAGTGACTGAACTGAACTGAACAACCACCAAAACCCTAAACGCACTGGCAGACATAACAGAGTCTAATGATCAACACAGCCACACTATCTCTGTTGTAATGCAGTCACTCACACCAGCCTGGCACCAGGTCACAGGCCTTTCCTCTCCCAGAGTCATCTGGGGACTCAAGAAACCTCAGGTTCTGGGACACATGTGAAGGCTCAGTAGAGGCAGGCACTCCTGGTGGTTCTCTTGAAGGTTACAGGTTTCCTTCTTCCGATAACCCACCCACTCACGTCGTAAAGACTCTACCGCCCAGTGTGGGAAGGCTGCTTATCGGGTCTCCACCCTGGGGCTCTCCACAAGAACAAAGAAGCCCTGTGAAAGCTGGTGATGCCTTTTTTTTTTTTTTAACCAAACCTCAAGGCTTAAGATGGAGGAAGACAGCTGTCCACCCCCACCCTCCCCGAGCCCAGCTATGATCATGTAACATGCATGACCCACGCTGCAAAAGGGTCTGAAATAGAAAGACTTTGATGATGAGTGAGATCCCCTTAAGTGGGGCTTTGATTCCCAAGCAGCTTGTGACAACTGAGTGTGGGGACAAGGTCCAGAGAGTCTCCGTGGATGAGGGATGTGCCCTGGACAGAGTGAACAAGAGGGGTCCCAGCCCCTGGGGTCATCCTTTCCACGTTACAGTAAGACTGACAATATATGGCCCCAGGGCCAAACGTGGCTGAATTTTTATAAATAAAGTTTTATTGGAACATGGCCACACACCTCTGCTCTCACATTGTAATGGCAGACTTGAGTAGCTATGACTGAGACTTTATGGCCAGCAAAGCCTTGTGTATTTGCTATCTGGCCCTTAACAGAAAACATTTGCTGGCCCCTGGCTAAAGGTTAAGACATCCTGAGAGAGAGTTCAGTGGTGGTTTCCCATGCCTGAGACAAGCACACAAGGAGATACAACCTTCATATGAGGGATAATGGGGGACTTACTGTTCAGTTTTATATGACAACAACAGATCTGCATAATTTTTAAAGACTATATTTTTAAGGGAGTTTTAAGTTCATAGAAAAATTGAGGAGAAGGTACAGAGCTTTCCTACATCCCCTGCCCCCACAAATGCAAGGTCTCTTCTGTTAGCATCATCACTCACTGGAAAGATACTCTTTTTTATTTTACCAAAGATCAACCTACATCGACACATCATAATCACCCAAAGCCCACAGTTTACTGTACAATTCATTCTTGGTGTTGTACATTCTAATTGTTGTTGTTCAGTTGCTAAGTTGCATCTGACCCCATGGACTGCAGCATGCCATCCTCCTCTGTCTTCCACTATCTCCCGGAGTTTGCTCAAGTTCATGTCCAGTGGGTCAGTGATGCTATCTAACCATCTCATCCTCTGCTGCCCCCTTCTCCTTTTGCCTTCAATCTTTACCATCGAGTTTTTTTCCAATGAGTCTACTCTTCAAATCAGGTGACCAAGTATTAGTGCTTCAGCTTCAACATCAGTCCTTCCAATGAATATTCACGGTTGATCTCCTTAGGATTGATTAGTTTGATTTCCCTGTAGTCCAAGGGATTCTCAAGTGTTTTCTCCAGCAACACAATTCTAAAGTGTCAGTTGTTTGGCACTCAGCCTTCTTTACGGCCCAACTTTCACATACATACATGACTACTGGAAACACTCATATACACTCTAAAGGTTTGGACAAGCATATAATGACATAATGACATTAATATATATAATGGTGTTAATAAATATATAATGACATGTATCCATCATTATAATGTACAGAGCATTTTCACTATCCTAAAAATTCTCCATATTTCTCCTATTCATCTCTCCTGGCAACCGCTAGTCTTGTCTTTTCTTTGTTTCCACAGTGTTGCCTTTTCCAGATTGTCATATAGTTGGAATGATACAGTATGGAAACTTTACAGATTGGATTTCTTTTATTTAGTAATATGCATTTGTTTCCTCTGTGTCTTTTCATAGCTCACAAGCTCATTTCTTTTTTAGGGCTGAGTAATATTCCACTGTATGGTTGTACCACTGTTTATGTTTACTTATCCATTCATCCACTAAAGGACATCTTGCTTGCTTCTGAGTTTTGCCAACTATGAATAAAGCTGCTATCAATATCCACTTGTAGGTTTTTGTTGGATACAAGTTTTCAACATCATTAAATATCCAGGAGTGCAACTGCTGGATTGTATGATAAGAATATATTTAGTTTAACAAAGCTAGTGGAGGTGACAGAATTCCAGTTGAGCTATTTCAAAGCCCAAAAGATGATCCTATGAAAGTGCTGCACTCAATATGCCAGCAAATTTGGAAAACTCAGCAGTGACCACAGGACTGGAAAAGGTCAGTTTTCATTCCAATCCCAAAGAAAGGCAATGCCAAAGAATGCTCAAACTACCACACAATTACACTCATCTCACACACTACTAAAGTAATGCTCAAAACTCTCCAAACCAGGCTTCAGCAATACGTGAACCATGAACTTCCTGATGTTCAAGCTGGACTTAGAAAAGGCAGAGAAACCAGAGATCAAATTGCCAACATCTGCTGGATCATCCAAAAAGCCAGAGAGTTCCAGAAAAACATCTATATCTGCTTTATTGACTATGCCAAAGCCTTTGACTGTGTGGATCACAATAAACTGTGGAAAATTCTCAAAGAGATGGGAATACCAGACCACCTGACCTGCCTCTTGAGAAACCTATATGCAGGTCAGGAAGCAACAGTTAGAACAGGACATGGAACAACAGACTGGTTCCAAATAGGAAAAGGAGTACATTAAGGCTGTATATTGTCACCCTGCTTATTTAACTTCTGTGCAGAGTACATCATGAGAAATCCTGGTCTGGAAGAAGCACAAGCTCGAATCAAGATTGCCAGGAGAAATATCAATAACCTCAGATCTGCAGACGACACCACCCTTATGGCAGAAAGTGAAGAGGAACTAAAAAGCTTCTTGATGAAAGTGAAAGAGAAGAGTGAAAACGTTGGCTTAAAACTCAACATTCAGAAAACAAAGATCATGGCATCTGGTTCCATCACTTCATGGGAAATAGATGGGTAAACAGTGGAAACAGTGTCAGACTTTATTTTTGGGGGCTTCAAAATCACTGCAGATGGTGATTGCAGCCATGAAATTAAAAGACACTTACTCCTTGGAAGGAAAGTTCTGACCAACCTAGATAGCAAAATGAAAAGCAGAGATATTACTTTGCTAACAAAGGTCCATCTAGTCAAGGCTTTGGTTTTTCCAGTAGTCACATATGGATGTGAGAGTTGGATGGTGAAGAAACCTGAGTGACGAAGAATCTATGCTTTTGAACTGTGGTACTGGGAAAGACTCTTGAGAGTCCCTAGAATGTGGTCCACTGGAGAAGGGAATGGCAAACCACTTCAGTATTCTTGCCTTGAGAACCCCATGAACAGTATGAAAAGGCAAAATGACGGGATACTGAAAGAGCAACTCCCCAGGTCAGTAGGTGCCCAATATGCTACTGGAGATCAGTGGAGAAATAACTCCAGAAAGAATGAAGGGATGGAGCCAAAGCAAAAGCAATACCCAGTTGTGGATGGGACTGGTGATAGAAGCAATGTCTGATGCTGTAAAGGGCAATATTGCATAGGAACCTGGCATGTCAGGTCCATGAATTAAGGCAAATTGGAAGTGGTCAAACAAAGAGATGGCAAGAGTGAACGTCGACATTCTAGGAATCAGCGAACTAAAATGGACTGGAATGGGTGAATTTAACTCCGATGACCACTATATCTACTACTGCGGGCAGGAACCCCTCAGAAGAAATGGAGTAGCCATCATGGTCAACAAAAGAGTCCAAAATGCAGTACTTGTATGCAATCTCAAAAATGACAGAATGATCTCTGTTCGTTTCCAAAGCAAGCCATGCAATATCACAGTAATCCAAGTCTATGCCCCAACCAGTAATGCTGAAGAAGCTGAAGTTGAATGGTTCTATGAAGACCTACAAGACCTTCTAGAACTAACACCCAAAAAAGATGTCCTTTTCATTATAGGGCACTGGAATGCAAAAGTAGGACGTCAAGAAACACCTGGAGTAACAGGCAAATTTGGCCTTGGAATACAAAATGAAGCAGGGCAAAGACTAATAGAGTTTTGCCAAGAAAATGCACTGGTCATAGCAAACACCCTCTTAGAGAAGACTCAACACAAGGACATCACCAGATGGTCAACACTGAAATCAGATTGATTCTATTCTTTGCAGCCAAAGATGGAGAAGCTCTATACAGTCAGCAAAAACAAGACCAGGAGCTGACTGTGGCTCAGATCATGAACTCCTTATTGCCAAATTCAGACTCAAATTGAAGAAAGTAGGGAAAACCGCTAGACCATTCAGGTATGACCTAAATCAAATCCCTTATGATTATACAGTGGAAGTGAGAAATAGATTTAAGGGACTAGATCTGATAGATAGAGTGCCTGATGAACTATGGAATGAGGTTAGTGACATTGTACAGGAGACAGGGATCAAGACCATCCCCATGGAAAAGAAATGCAAAAAAGCAAAATGGCTGTCTGGGGAAGCCTTACAAATAGCTGTGAAAAGAAGAGAAGCGAAAAGCAAAGGAGAAAAGGAAAGATATAAGCATCTGAATGCAGAGTTCCAAAGAATAGCAAGAAGAGATAAAAAAAAGCCTTCCTCAGTGATCAATGCAAAGAAATAAAGGAAAACAACAGAATGGGAAAGACTAGAGAACTCTCCAAGAAAATTAGAGACACCAAGGGAACATTTCATGCAAAGATGGGCTCAATAAAGGACAGAAATGGTATGGACCTAACAGAAGCAGAAGCTATTAAGAAGAGGTGGCAAGAATACACAGAAGAACTGTACAAAAAAGATCTCCATGACCAAGATAATCATGATGGGGTGATCACTCACCTAGAGCCAGACATCTTGGAATGTGAAGTCAAGTGGGCTTTAGAAATCATCACTACAAACAAAGCTAGTGGAGGTGATGGAATTCCAGTTGAGCTGTTTCAAATCCTGAAAGATGATGCTCTGAAAGTGCTGCACTCAATATGCCAGCAAATTTGGAAAACTCAGCAGTGGCCACAGGACTGGAAAAGGTCAGTTTTCACTCCAATCCCAAAGAAAGGCAATGCCAAAGAGTGCTCAAACTAGTACGCAATTGCACTCATCTCACACACTACTAAAGTAATGCTCAAAACTCTCCAAACCAGGCTTCAGCAACACGTGAACCGTGAACTTCCAGATGTTCAAGCTGGATTTAGAAAAGGCAGAGGAACCAGAGATCAAATTGCCAACATCCGCTGGATCATCGGAAAAGCAAGAGAGTTCCAGAAAAACATCTATGTCTGCTTTATTGACTATGCCAAAGCCTTTGACTGTGTGGATCACAATAAACTGTGGAAAATTCTGAAAGAGATGAGAATACCAGACCACCTGACCTGCCTCTTGAGAAACCTATATGCAGGTCAGGAAGCAACAGTTAGAACAGGACATGGAACAACAGACTGGTTCCAAATAGGAAAAGGAGTACATTAAGGCTGTATATTGTCACCCTGCTTATTTAACTTCTATGCAGAGTACATCATGAGAAATCCTGGTCTGGAAGAAGCACAAGCTCGAATCAAGATTGCCAGGAGAAATATCAATAACCTCAGATCTGCAGACGACACCACCCTTATGGCAGAAAGTGAAGAGGAACTAAAAAGCCTCTTAATGAAAGTGAAAGAGAAGAGTGAAAACATTGGCTTAAAGCTCAACATTCAGAAAATGAAGATCATGGCATCTGGTTCCATCACTTCATGGGAAATAGATGGGTAAACAGTGGAAACAGTGTCAGACTTTATTTTGGGGGGCTTCAAAATCACTGCAGATGGTGATTGCAGCCATGAAATTAAAAGACACCTACTCCTTGGAAGGAAAGTTATGACCAACCTAGATAGCATATTGAAAGGCAGAGACATTACTTTGCTAACAAAGGTCCACCTAGTCAAGGCTATGGTTTTTCCAGTAGTCATGTATGGATGTGAGAGTTGGATGGTGAAGAAAGATGAGTGCCGAAGAATTGATGCTTTTGAACTGTGGTGTTGGAGAAGACTCTTGAAATTCCCTTGGACTGCAGGGAGATCCAACCCGTCCATCCTAAAGATCAGTCCTGGGTATTCAGTGGAAGAACTGATGTTGAAGCTGAAAGTCCGATACTTTGGCCACCTCATGGGAAGAGTTGACTCATTGGAAAAGACCCTAATGCTGGGAAGGATTGGGGGCAGGAGGAGAAGGGGATGACAGAGGATGAGATGGCTAGATGGCATCACCAACTCAATGGACGTGGGTTTGGGTGGACTCTGGGTGTTGGTGATGGACAGAGAGGCCTGGTGTGCTGCGATTCATGGGGTCGCAAAGAGTTGGACATGACTGAGCAACTGAACTGAACTGTTTTTAAAGAAAACTTTAGACAGTCTTTCAAAGTAGCTGTACCATTCTGCATTTCCACCAGCAGTGCATAAGAGTTCCTTTTGCTCCACAGTCTTGCTAACACTTGGTGTTGTCATGTTCCAGATTTTGGCCATCCTAATATTACAGGTATATTGTGATTCTGTGTCATTTTCCTTGGCAGAATTATACTATCTAACTTGTGCTGTCATGAGCTGGGGGTCCCACTCTGGGACTCACCCTGGAGGACCTCTGTGGACCCCCAGACTGAGCGCAATGAGCAGAGAGCCCTTGTCATCACTTCGTGCATAGATGTCCATCAGGCAGCCTTGTCTGAAGGCATGTCCTGGCCAACTTGGAAGCTGTTGGAAACTATCAAAAGGCTTCACTGGTCCTTTAAGGATATGAGGTACATCATTAAGGACTGGAGTGGGAGGGGGGCAGGCACTTTCCATGAAGGTGTGGGCAGGTGTCCCCCAAAACATGCTGCACATCCCAGAGTGCAGGAAAGGCAGCATCCCTGATTAGCCCCAAGACTAGAATGAAGGCCTCTGGCCTCTCAAAGTGTCCTTTGGCCTCTCAAAAAGAAAACAACGATGGAGGGACTGTTGGCCCTAGTCTTTCTTCTTCCCCATCACTCCCGATCCCCCTTTTCCAGTTCACACAGGGAGACGTAGGTAAAGCGTATGAAATCATCTCCCAGACCATAGCCCTAAGGTCAAGAAGTTAAAGGTCAAGCAGAGGATATGGACTTTCTCTTTGGATATTTTTCTTTTACCAGCTCGGCTGAATTCTCAGACCGCCTCTCCTTGGCTTTTCTAAGCTCTCTTTGTCTTTTTCCGATATGACTGAGCTTAGAAGTTCACATGTTCCAGCAGTCATGTATAGATGTAAGAGTTGAACCATGAAGAAAGCTGAGCACCAAAGAGTTGATGCTTTTGAACTGTGCTGCTGGAGAAGACTCTTGAGAGTCCTTTGGATAGCAAGGAGATCAAGCCAGACTAAAGGAAATCAACCCTGAATATTCATTGGAAGGACTAATGCTAAAGCTTCAATATTTTGGCCACCTGATGTGAAGAGCTGACTCATTGGAAAAGACCCCAATGCTGGAAAAAATTAAGAGCAGGAGGGGAAAGGGATGGCAGAGGATGAGATGGTTGGATGGCATCACCAACTCAATGGACATAAGTCTGTGCAAATTCTGGGAGACAGTGAAGGACAGGAAAGCCTGGCGTGCTGCAGTCCACATGGAGTCACAAAGAGTCAGACATGACTTAGTGATTAAACAACAACAACAATTCACATGTGAGCATCCCTGACCTCTGGGTGGCCTGGGATGGACAACCAAGGCCAACGACGTCTTAGCTTCAGAATGAAATGGTTTCTTTGGCCTAATCTTTCAGGCTAAGGTTGGTTCACCAACTGGTTTAAACTTTCTCAGCGCAACGACTCTGCTGGAGCTTAGCGTGTGGGATCAGAGCTATAGCTAATGATACACTGATCTGCTGAGATTGTCCTCTGTGTATATGCCCTCAGAGACTTTATGGGCAGGCGACAGGTAGAATTAGGGTAGTTCTGGGTCCACTGGCCCATAATCTCATACTCTCACCTCCATCGCCATAAATATCAACCCTACCTCAGACAAGAATGCTCCATCCACAGCCCAGAACAAACCTCAACTCACTGTCCACTCGTTTCTAAGCACAGGATGAGGATGGGGCCCAAGGGAGCTCCTGCTCTAAAGCTGTGAGGGTTCTTTCTTTTAGCAACTCAAAGATTTTGTCATAAAAAGAGATGTCGAAGTTTTTGTCACAAAAAGAGATGCAGAAATGAGAATTGCATTTAAGTGATGCCAAAATACATTTCAAGCTCATTTTCTGAGACTGTAAAATCCTTTCTGGGAAGCTTTGTAGGAGCTTTCTGTGTCATCAAGCTGATCTAATCCAAATTACTAGAATTGTTTTCTGTTCACTCATCACCTTTCTTAGCAATGCTCAGGAGGACAAAACAAACAAAAATCACTGGGAAGCAAATCGAACATGTCATAATGCACAAGGCAGCATCCATCCACACCAGACAACAAGGATGATGCCCAGAGCATGTCCCCAGTGGTCCACTGGGAGAGCAGACAACCTCAGAAGGCCCCCCACCCCCAGAATACAGCATGACCCATGCTGAGGTCTCAATACAATCTCCCTGGGAGAGCTTGATGTGCCTATGAACCACTAAGAGCTCCTGGAAGTGAGGTACCCCACATCCAAACAAGCCAAAAGGAGGGAGCAGCCCCAACACCTCTAAGCACTGGCCATTTGTGATGTCATCATTGGCCCAGGCTGCAGGTGAATGCTTTCATTATTTATCTTTCCTGCAAAATAAAAGATTCCAGAACTTGAAGCTTCTTTCAGTAATCCAAGCAGATAAAAAAACTAGTGAGTTCCATGAGAAATAGCTCAGGGCAATGAAACTAAGATTGACTTCCTTCAATTCCCCCTGGCAGGATCATCACCAAGCCCCTATCAGTCCTCAAAACAGGGATAAGTGAGACCTATTACTTTCCTGATAAGAGTTTTGATTTTGTCCTCCTGGGTGAAAACCAGGTAAATAAATAGAAAGGCTGCCTTCCAATTCCCCAATAACATAAGGCTAAACAAGAGCATGGTTCAATCACCTTTAGATATATTGGCAAAAAGGATGGAGTTGTCAAAATGAAGAAGGACAGCATGTGTATAAAAATTATTCTGCTTTTTGTCATTGTTCTATTTACAATGGTCAGCACCTTTCGAACCTGAATTTGCTCATCACTGGGGCTGAAGTCTGGAGAAAAGCTGGAGGGGAGGGGAGGCCAACTGCTTCAGTAAGAGCTCATTGTTGCCTGTAGCTATTTCCTGTGTTTTCTTCCTGGGCCAAATACCAACACACCTGTGTCCCCAAGAAAAGGCAGAGACTGTGTAACCAGCAGAATAATCAGGTTTTCCTCCTGCTGTTCTTAATGGATGGCTTATTCTTGCAAGCAGAAACATGACATTCCAGTTTGCTTTCTAAACAAATGCTACCCATGTCGATCCTCAGTGTGAGTGCATGTAGAAATACATGGGGTGGGGGGGGGGGGGCTTACTATGTATATAAATACGCATTTCTAGGCCTCCCCACCTGAGATTCTGGTCCAGTTGGTCTTCCTGGTGCCCAGGAATCTGAATGCTGAGTAAGCACTTCTGGTGACGTGAAGTACTGGAGCGCAGGTGGTAAAGCGTCTGCCTGCAATGCAGGAGACCCGGATTTGATCTCTGGGTCAGGAAGATCCCCTAGAGAAGGAAATGGCAGCCCATTCCAGTATTCTTGCCTGGAGAATTCCATGGACAGAGGAGCTTGGCAGGCTACATGTAGTCCATGGGGTCGCGAAGAGTTGAACACGCCTGAGCAACTAACATTCTATCAAAGCTCACTGCTGTTCTTTAATCGTTAAGTCATGTCTGACTCTTTTGCAACCCCATGGACTATATAGCCTGCCAGGCTCTATGCATGGTATTTCTCAGGCAAGAATACTACAGTGGGTTGCCATTTCCTTCGCCAGGGGATCTTCCTGACCCAGATGGGCCTCCTGCATTGGCAGGTGGATTCTTTTCCACTGAGCCACCTGGGAAGCCCTACTTCCTTACTTCAGCACCCTAGACTAGGAAAAAAAAAAAAAAAAGAACTTGGAGATCATCTAACTCAGCTTCTTTGTTCTGCAGAGAAATAACATTGAATTGGAGAGAGAAAACCTGGCTCGATCAGGCAAGGCTGTGGCACTGTTCACGCTCAGTGTCTCTACAGAGAATCTCTTGCCTCTGGACTGAATTTAGAATTAGGACAATGTTTCTGTAAAGCCTTAGAAACAAATATCCTTACAGAGAAAAAAAAGAGGTTATTAGGAGTCATCTATATAGAAAGAAGCCTTTGTCCAGGAAAGATGGCTTTGAAAAAGCAAATATTAGTGAAAGAGGCTCTATCAGAGGAAGGCCCGGGGCGAATCCGGCCGGGTGCTCGAGGACCAGGCTTTGTCCGGCCATCTGCAGTCTGTGTCTGAAGGCCCCTTGAAGAAGCAGGAGCTCGACGGCTAATGGATTTTGGACTCCAAATAAAAGGGAAACAAGACTAAAGGGCCGAGGAGTCTGAAAGCAATTCTTAAAGAGAAAGAGCCCTATTGTGCATTCCTCCCAAATGGAGCTTAATTAGACCACACACACTAATGTCCCTGGGGGTCAAGGGAATGGGGAGGGGGCACCTACAATCCAATTCCTGTCTTTATTTCTAGATTGAGGAGGAAGGCTGAGGAATTTCAGGCTGCCTCATTGGCACTTCGGGCTTCCCAGGTGGCACAGTGGTAAAGAATCTACCTGCCAGTGCAGGAGATGCCAGAGAGATGTGTTCAATCCCTGGGTTGGGAAGATCCCCTGGAGGAGGAAATGGCAATGCACTCCAGTATTCTTCCTGGGAAATCTCGTCGACAGGGGAGTCTGGAAGGCTACCGTCCATGGAGTTACAAAGAGTCAGACACCACTGAGCGACTAAACAGCAGCATTGGCACACACGGGCCCACAGATGCTCGGACAGTAGTGATGGTGCCCTTGGATTACCTCCAATGACAAGTAAACCCAAACTGAACGGCTCTAGCCCCTGTGCCCGCTGCTCACCCTTCACCCCAAGTTCTATTGAATCTCAGGCTCTAGACCCAGGACAGATTTTTCTTTTTTACCTTCCCTTTTTTGGAGGCACTGTGCACTCACAGGATATTGGTTCTCTGACCAGGGACTGAACCCAGGCCCTCAGCAGTGAAAACACAGAATCCTAACCTCTAGACCACCAAAAAGTTCCTAGCATAGACCTTTCTGAGCCTTTCATCCATGGAGCTGTCAGGCTGCAATGTGCAGAGTGTGGGCTCAGTGTGAACTGACAGAGACCTAGCTGAAAAGGGGAATATAATTATTTCCATAATGTGGGGCCATTATACTTCCTTTCCACTGAAATTATACCCTGACCCAGGGGCCCTGGAAGAATTCTTAACAAAGTGAAACAGGACAGGGTAGGGCCTCTCATAGCTTGAATGGTCGGTGGGCTGACTGAGATCCTGAGTTCACCACTTCAACTGTTTAAGTGTCTGCATGTCTCACTCATCCATGGGTTTCTAACCGCAGGGCCTATTGCGCAGAATTTACAAAGTTGAGGCCCAGTGATCTGACTGCAGGTAGGTAGCATCAGAGTTGGACATGACCCAGGTGTCCAACCTGCATCCTTCTCCATCACCATGTACCCTCAATGACGCATCTTTTATCAGTGTTAATTTCAGAATTGTTAGCTCTTTCCTGACTAAACAATGGCATCTCATCTTCCCCGTGTTTGTATGGAATCTTCTGGAAGATTTTGACATACCTCTATAGCAGGCGCATCTTTGTGTGACCCCCAGTGGGTTATGACCTGTGTAATCTCCTCCTCCTGAGTGTGGATGGAACCTGTGACTTGCATCTGGGATGTCCTTTCCTGCAGTAGGTTGTGTTATATGAGATAATTACTTCTGTGGTTATGTTACAATATACGAGACTCCTTCATGGGCAACTAGAGAGAAAGATTCTCCTGCTTGTCTAAAGAAGTAAGCCCCCAGGCTGTGAGACCACCAAGTGGCGAGGAGCTGCTGTAGCCTCCCAGTTCTGGCACTGAGAGCAGCCCAGTTAAGGGCCAGCTAGAAAACAGGACATCAGTCCTGCAGCCACAAGGACTGCATTCTGCAAACAACCACATGAGCCTAGAGAGCACCCCCAGCTCCTAAGACGGATGCAGCCTTTGAGTCCTGCATAGAGGACCCAGTTAAACCCCACCCGGATGCCTGACCTACAGGAACTAGGAGGAAATAAGCATCCAGTTGATTCTCTTTATGCATGATAGCTGCGTTCGATAATATCTTGGTGAGAAATGAACTTGTGCCTTTGTTCCTGAAGAAACACACGGCTAGATTCCTGCCAGGCTCTGGTTATAACATTCTCATCAACCAGTCAACACATAACTTTGTTTTCATGTGTGTTTCTGTTTAATATATATGGGGCTCCCCAGCTGGTACAGTAGTAAGGAATCTGCCTGTCAAAGCAGGAGGTCCAAGAGACATGGGTTTGATCCCTGGGTCAGGAAGATCCCCTTGAGAAGGAAATGGCAATCCATTCCAGTATTCTCGCCTGGGAAATTCCATGCAGAGGAGCCTGATGGGCTACGGTCCTGGAGTCACAAAGAGTCAGACATGACTGAGCACGTGTGCACATAAGTTGACATTGAATCCACAGTCAACAGCACGATAACTCGGACCTGAATGAAGTTTATTTGACACATATATTTTTTGCCATAAGGCACATCACAGCCGTCTTGTGCTCAGGACAGTAGACAGCACTTCTGCCCACTGCTTGGAGACCACTTTAAACAGTAAAGTGACCAACAAAAAGCCCCAAAATGCAAAACACATGGCACTAAGTAAGCCACAGAAAGGACTCTTACAGGGACATCCCTCGTCTCCTTTCACCTCCGCTGGGAATGGGTACATCCAGTGTCTGGGATTTTTCCTCTCTGCAGATGTTTGCAAATGACCATGAAAGCACTGTGATGATTGATTTTTCAAGGTTGCAAACAAATCTCATTTGATCTGTATCAAAAACTTTAGCAGACACTGAATCTGCAAATAGCAAGGATAGACTGTAGGTCTAAACTACTAAGTTGTGGTAATTTGTTATGCGCAACATCTACCGAGTTCAGTGTCTAGCCTCACTTACTCCTGCCACTTCTCAACTTTCTTTACCATTCACTGTATGCTGAATGTGACTCTTGTTCTATCTGTAAGAGGACATGACATAAATCCTGTTCTTCTGACATAACCTTTCAGTGGCATGTTTTATGGACCATTCCCAGAACTTCTCAGCATCAGGAAAGTATGAGGTGTCAGACGGCTTCGCTGTGCTTCATTAATATACAGTCTCTTTAACAGATACATCCCATTGGCTCAGCCTGGCTTAAATACTAGGCCAAACCCTTTTGTTTTTTGTTCTCCCTTTTTTAAACTTTTTAATTTTGCATTGGAGCCGAGCCAGTGAACAATGTTGTGACAGTTTCAGGTGAACAGCAAAGGGACTCAGGCATACATGTACATGTATCCATTCTCCCCCAAACCCCATCCCATTCAGGCCCCACATAACACTGAGCAAAGTTCCATGAGTTTACAGCAGGTCCTTGTTGGTTACCCATTTTAAATACAGCAGTGTGTACATGTCCACCCCAAACTGCCTAACTACCCATTTCCCCTAGCAACCATAAGTTCCTTCTGTAAGTCTTAAAACCAAATGGCTCTAGCCTTCTTCTTATGCTCTAAGAGCATTTTTTCCTTTTTCCAGGAATCTCACTCTCTCCCTCAGGGGTCACAGAACCCAAGAGCCCACTCAGCATCCATGGACAAGTCACACACACCCTAGTGAAGTTCACTAGGATGGAGGGACAATCAGGAACGCTGTCCTGTTCTCTGGGCAGCCCAGCCCTCAGTTGTTGCCGTGGCCGTCGGCCTGCTGTGTGGTTCCTAAAGCCCCAGCTCCCTGGCCACAAGTCTGTTCCCCTTGGTTCCTTATCATGTATTTTCTGCAAGCTGAATTTATGCTTCAGTAAGACAGAAACAGGCCTTCCCCTCTCCCAAGACTGTTCCCTCAGCACAGATATACCTGCCACAGGAACTGCAATACCAGGCAGGCCACGTGCCCTGCCTTATTCTGCAGAACTGCCCCTCAGGGACCCTGATGCCACACCCTACGGGTTAGCCTCAGCTTCTTTTTGTTGTTCCTATTTAATCACTAAGTCATGTCTGACTCTTTTGGAACCCTAAGAACTGTAGCCCACCAGGCTCCTCTGTCCACAGGGTTTCCCAGGCAGTAATACTGGTGTGGGTTACCATTTCCTTCTCCAGGCCATCTGCCTACCCAGAGATTGAGCCTGCATCTCCTGCATTGGCAGGCAGATTCTTTACCACAGAGCCATCTGGGAAACCCCAGTCTCAGCTTCCGTAGCAGTAACTCGGTTGGTTGGTTGACTCACATGCACAGAGCCATCGCTTCAGCCCAGGCTCACAGGGAGGCTGCTCCAAAGTGCTTTCTAATGTCAGTTCAGCTTTGTCTAGATCTCCAGATACGCGTCCCCCCTCTCCTCACCTGCCCCTTCTCAGTCAATCCTCCAATCCAGCCTGCCCCTAAAAGGAAAAAAAAAAAAAGTTGCACAAATTAAGAAAAAGGTTCTTGGAGCAGGACAAACATTTCAGCACAGCGCTGCAGGAGCAGCAAGGGAACAAGATTACCCTTATAAAAGAGGAAGAGCCATTGGATTGTCCACCCAGTTAGTAGTGTTTCCTCATCCCAAGACCCAAGAGTGCTTTAGCTGTTTTCCTCTGTGGCTAGGTTAATAATTATTATCTGCTTCAGTGCAGCAAAATGAAGGAGACTTAATGACCCGTTTCTCGGTAAGCACTCACTGCATTTCAGCACAAGCTTACAGAGTCGCCTCAAAAAATAAATTACACAGACCTGCTGTATGCTTGCAGAATGTAGGGAAGATCCAATAAAGCCATAATTTTTCCTTCTTTTAAGCCTCTGCACAAAACATATAGTTTTCCACTTCAGTTGATTTCCCCTGGGTTTCATATTGGTGGTGATTGATTTTTTTTCTTTTATCATTATCAATTGATGCTACATTCTCAGATCACTGAACATTAACGATGTTCCAAGCCCATTTACAGAAAGCTGTAAAAAGTTAAATTTGGAGAATGAAGGACAATGCATAAACAGTGTTCTGAAGCTTGTTAGCAGTTTTGCCTAGAAAAATGAAGATAATTGTAATAAATTATAACATAATTCTGCTGAAAATTTCATTGATATGACTGAGATTTCTTCTTTCAAAATTGATAACTGAAATGAATCTTAAAGCAATAAAAGTAACCAGAGAATAAAAGCAGAAGAAAATCTTTGATATAAAAAATGTATAACCACGGGCTTCTTCAGGCAGAAAATAAAAAAGAATAGGACAAATCTATGCACCATTGACTATTGTCAACCTGATCATTAACTTATTTGCATGACTTTAAGGTACATCACTTGCTTGTAATAGTCTACCTGGCTTCCTGCTCCATAATTCTTCCTCTCTCCATGGATGAAGTAATTTGACATTATTCTCATTTGACTCTTTTACCCTAGACTTCTCCTTAATGGCTACATTCCAAACTATATTAAGAACTGTCACACAACGGCATTCTAAAAGTTATCTGAACCGCTGATGAAAATCAGAAGGTAAAGCAGCACTCTCCAAAATTTGTCCTTAGTATTTTATCTATACTTCACCCTTTTCTAAAAAGTGTTTGAGACATCTCACTATTATCCATACCATGAAATACATTTCTAAGTAAGAGCAGTAAACAGTGAGATTAATGAGTTAAAGGATAAAAAGTACGACACAGTCTGTGCACCTGCATTAGTCAGCAAGTGGTGCAGAAGTGCTGGGTGAAACACAGGGACAGAATATCAGTGGCAGACACCTACAAACACCCTTCTTGCTCAGCCTGTGAATCAACCAGGGTAGCTCTTACTTCGGGCTCCGGTTGCTCTGCTCCACGAGTTTCCCATCCTCCTTCTGGGACCCAGGCTCAGTTGTGGCACATTATTCTCCTGCAATGACTGAAGCACAGGAAGGCAAATGGCCTCTTAAGGCGACGTCTTTTAAGGCATAAGCTCTGAACTGGCAATTAAGTTCAGTTCAGTGACTCAGTTGTGTCTGACTCTGTGACCCCATGGACTACAGCATGCCAGGCTTCCAACTGCAGCATCACCAACTCCCAGAGTTTCACTCAAACTTACGTCCATTGAGGCGGTGATGCCATCCAACCATCTCATGCTCTGTCATCCCCTTCTCCTGCCTTCAACCTTTCCCAGCATCAGGGTCTTTTCCAATGAGTCAGTCCTTCGCCTCAGGTGGCCAAAATATTCGAGTTTCAGCTTCAGCATCAGCCCTTCCAATGAATATTCAGGACTGATTTCCTCTAGGATGGACTCCTTGGATTTCCTTGCAGTCCAAGGGACTCTCAAGAGTCTTCTCCAATGCCTCAGTTTAAAAGCATCAGTTCTTCGGCGCTCAGCTTTCTTTAGAGTTCAACTCTCACATCCGTACATGACTACTGGAAAAACCATGGCCTTAACTATTATCACTTCCAATTTCCAAATCTTACAGTCCTGTATGAGTTCTTCTTATGAGCAAACTCTGAACCGAAACTGCACAAGGAAAGGAATTGTTGGAACTGTCGTTTCCAGATTTAGACACGTATGGCAGTGGTGGGGGTGGAGTGGTAGTGATGCTGCTGCTTGTGGTGGTGATAAGCTGACAGGAGATAATCTGGCATTGTAAGCAACATGTTCAGTGCCTGAGCACTTTTCTAGAAACAGGTTAAAATTTTACCTTTGCAATGTTCAGAAATCCATGCAATGGGGAAAGGATCAACTCCATGATCAAAGAGACCATAAGATAAGTGTTAGGGTGAAGTCGTTTATAATTCATTGTAGAGCAAGCCCTTCCATCTGATGTATTATATCTTTCATCAGTTTCGAGTCACTCCTACACTTTATCTAATAATCCCACTGCTCTCTCTTTCCATGACCCTTATGTCTTATCATGTCTCTGTTATTTTCCATCTCTTTAATCTTTCAGAGAAATATCTCTGGCTTTACCTTTATTTATTTTTTAATCCCTAAAAGGTGTTCTTGTTCTGCAATGTTTTTCTTTCTCATACCGTCTTGTTCTTGGTTTATGAACTCAAAAATTTAAATCTCTTTGTTAGTTGGAGTATTGTTCTTAGCTTTTATTTTGTAACCTGAATCACCCTCTTTCTTCTGGAAACTTTTTTTTAAAATTCCTTTTCCCTGGCCTTTCTCAGTTGAGGGTCTAGAGCTCCTTACCTGCCCTGTGAACCTTGGTTCTCTGTTTAGGTTTGAGAAAAAGGGCGAAGTCTCTGGTGTTAGTTCTCCCTGTTGCTGGTCTATATGGTAATTGTATCAATTATTTTAGAAATCAGACTGCCTGATTTTTGTCTGGGTATCTAAAGGTCACCAGTTCTATGGGAGGGGGTAGGGGTGCTAACCAAACCTCTCAGAACATCGATAACCTTACTGCATTCCCCTTAACGTACTCCAGAGAATGTCTTTTCCTCAGTACATTTACATCTGACAAAAAGCGTCTGACTCTCCATTAAGTAATCCATAATTTCTCTGATGGTTTGCCTTTGCCAACTTCATATAGTCAAATTCCTTCTCTAGTAATAGGGCTAAATAAACTAAAAATTAACACAGCCTTGTACTTTTAATATTTGCAAAGGCTACTCCCCCTTATCATACTTCCATTTCCAAATACATAAAATTTATTCTGATCCTTTTATTCTTCCAAATTAACATGGAATTATTTTGGTGAGTTTCTCCAAAAATATAATAGAGACTTTCTTTGAAATTGTTTTAATCATGTAAACTTTTGAGAAATTCTGTCATCCAAATAGCCTTATCATTCATGACATATTATGTAACATAGTGCTATTGTACATTTCTTGGTAAGTGTGATAACAATATTTATATTAATAACTATCAGGTTTTCTTAATGGGTATAGAGAATATAAAGACTTGATTTGTACTTGTTACTTTCCTATTTAACCACTGAGCTCTATCAACAATCTACATATTATTTTGATTCATAATCTGAGAGTGTTTGTATATAATCATATTGGCTGGAAATAATTATGCTTTCATCTTCTTCATATCAAGTGTATATCCTTTATTTCTACCCTATCCAGAGCCTCCAAAATAACATTGTAATATTAATATAAAGGTGATAATAGAAATTCTTATTTCTCATTTTGTTTTGCTGTGATTTCTCCAGTTATTCCTTGATTATGCTTCACAGAGATGTTTATCATCTCTGCAAATAGATTACTTTTTGTTTTACTTATTAATCTTACCCTCTTTCTAATTAATTAATTTCCACTTTTATCCAATTCATGTTCTAATTCCCTGCCATGAATGACTACTTACATACTTATTTTCTTTTTTATTTGGTAATGAAGAGTTTAGTTTTAAAAATCAACCTTTTCTGATATGTCTGACAGCCTTAGTTGTGTCCTTGTTTTTATCATTTTCTAAAGAATCTGAAATGATATTTCATGGCATACTCAGTACTTGGGAGTGCTTTTATTTTATTTGTAATATCTAAGTAATTATACTTTCTAAGTATTATAGAAAAAAGTATAATTACTTAGATATTACAAAACTGATACTTTCAAACTGTGATGCTGGAGAAGACTCTTGAGAGTCCCTTGGACAGCAAGGAGATCAAACCAATCAATCCTAAAGGAAATCAAAGCTGAATATTCACTGGAAGGACTGGTGCTGAAGCTGAAGCTCCAATACTTTGGCCACCTGATGCGAAGAGCCAACTCGCTGGAAAAGACCCTGATGCTGAGAAACCTTGAGGGCAGGAGGAGAAGGGGTGACCAAGGATGAAATTGTTGAATGGCATCACTGACTCAATGGTCATGAATTGGAACAAACTCAGGGACATAGTGAAGGATAAGGAAACCTGACATGCTGCAGTTCATGGGGTTGCAGAGTCAAACATGACTGTGACTTAACAACAAGTATTATAAATTTTGAATTTTAGAAGATGATCAGCAAATAATTTTTGCTTTGGGGTGTTTGCTTTGGAAATGTTCCATGGAAAACTTGAAATAGCCCCAGTGCTGTGAACTTGATCTCTGTGTTTAACTCCTGCTACCCCAGTGGGGCTAGTGTAAAGAATCCACCGGCCAATGCAGGAGATATAGGAGATGAAAGGCTTGATCCCTGGGTCTGGAGGATCCCCTGGAGTGGGAAGTGGCACTCCACTCCAGTATTCTTGCCTGGAGAATCCCATGGGCAGGGGAGCCTGGTGGGCCACAGTCCATGGGGTCTCAAAGAGTCAGACACGACTGAGTGGCTGAGCATCCATTATCATTGTGACAGGCTGAGTGAAGCCTCCTGAAGACAGATAGGTCTTGTATATGACAAAAGAGATTTTGCAGGTGTTATTAAGAATCTTGAGATGGGGAGACTATCCTGAAGTATCTAGGTATGCCTTAAATGCAATCACAGTTTCATTACAAGAGGAGGCAGGAAGGGAACAAAAACAGAAGAGGGAGGCGATGTGATAACTGAAGCACGATGCTGTGCTGCTGGTTTTGAGGCTGGAGGAAGGGGCCACAGCCAGGGGAAGCAGCTTCAGAACTGAAAGAGGTAAGGAAGCAGATGGTCCTCCTGGAGAAGGTGGTTCTCCTGACACCTTGCTGGCAGCAGTAAATTGATTCCAGACTCTGGCCGCCAGAACTATGAGAGAGTAAATGTGTGCCCTTTTAAAACACCAATTTCTTACAACAGCCACAGGCAATTAATACAAATAACTAATTTCCTTTCCATTGATCTATCACAGAGTGATGGTTATCAATCATTCTCCCTAATGACTCTATTTTGATGATTTCCTCTTGACTTCTGAAGTATTAATTTACAAATGTCAATAGTGTTTATCAGTGCATGACAGCTAATGACTATTTTCAGAATCATTACTTTTCATAATCTAACATGACTCATATTGCAGTTCTAAGGCTTCTTGAATATGGGTGCTAATTCGCTTCAGTTGTGTCCAACTCTTTGTGACCCCATGGACTATAGCCTGCGAGGCTCTTCTGTCCATGGGATTCTCCAGGCAAGAAAACTGGAGTGGGTTGCCATGCCCTCCTTCAGGGGATCTTCCTGACCCAGGGATCAAAATTTCATCTCTTGTATCTCCTGCATTGGCAGACAAGTTCTTTACCACTAACCCCAGCTGGGAAGCCCAAGGCTTCTTGATTGACGTCTATATTTTTTTAAAAAAAAATTTAATTGAAGTGTAGTTGACTTACAGTATCATAGTAGTTTCAAGTACACAACACACTGATTCAATATTTTTATATGTTACTAGTGATCGCTACTATGTCTGGTTACCACTGGTCACTATGCAGCTATTATATTATTGGCTATATTCTCTATGCTATACATTATATCCCTGTGACTTATTTTTTAACTTAATCTCCCTTACCTATTTCATTCCCCACCCCCCACAGCCCTCCTCTCTGGCAACCACTTGCTTGTTCTCTGTGTCTATGAATCTGTTTCTGTTTTGTTATGTTTGCTATGTGTTTTGGTTTTTTAGATTCCAAATATAAGTGAGGTCATACAGTATTTGTCTTTCTTGGTCTGACTCATTTAACTTAGCATAATGCCCTCTAGATCCATTTGTGTTGTCAAAAATGGCAAGATATCTTGCCAGGGTCCAGCCCCAGTGGATCCAGGGAATTCGAAGGGGAGACAGCGTCAGCGAGGAGAGACTTATTTAATTAGAGATATAAAGAGAGATTAGGAAAGAATAGTGTAGTGGAGAAAAATGGAGGAGAAAAGAGGCTGAAATTCCTTGGTTTACATAGAAAGCCAATAAAGTCCCGAGACAAGGAACTTGCACCGTCTACGGAGGCCGCAGGCGCCCGCTTGAATAGTGGAGGGTGTCCCACCTTGGGCTCCCTCTCGCGTGGGTCTTAGAAGCCCAGGCAAATAGGTAGATACGGCGAGCCTCTATGCTCCAGATGGGAATTCAGCCTGAAAAGGGAGAATAAGAAAAGAATGACATGGGGGAACCAAGCATCGGTGTAAGACCCACAACTTTATTTTCAAAGGCAGCTTATATACCCCAAGTTGTACATAAAGAAATAATGGAATATGTAGAGTTATGCAGGGGCAGCAGTCCTGACCCTTATTGAGACCAGGCTTTCCTTTTGCATACCTTCCCGTATAAAAAAGGTCTCAGGTGATTTACATTATCTTCTGGCCAAGAGGCCTGTTAACATTTTTATGGCTCTTTTCCTAGATAAATGTCTATCAAACAGAAAACTCCTTTTCCCTTGAAGTGTTTTTTCTTTAATCTGCATCACCCTCAAAGTACTAAATAAAGTTACATTCCTGTATTACAAAGGTGCAGTGGGTCATAACAAAGAAAGTACTTAACTCAAAGATCTAATGTTGCTAATGCCTGGTTTTTCTACATACCAACTATATCAACAAATAAAAGATATGAAAACTTGGCAGCAAGTATTGGCTCAACAATGAAACCCTTAATCAGTCCTATTCTAATGATTTTGACTCCTCGGAAGCCCCTACATTCCTAGGATGTTTTAAGCTTCCTGTGCCTCTCGCAGTCGGGAGGCTGTAAACAATCACATGTGTAGCTGTAAGAGTCCGGATAAACCTGTCAGGCAGGCTAGAAAGCCATCAGAGGAGTTTTTGGATTGAAACACTCTTATTATGCCCAGGAGACTTATTATCTAAAAGCTCCAAATTAACTTTTTCTGGAAAAAGGTGGTGGGGGGACAGTTCAGTTCAGTCACTCAGTCGTATCCGACTCTTTGCAACCCCATGAATCGCAGCACGCCAGGTCTCCCTGTCCATCACCATCTCCTGGAGTTCACTCAGACTCACATCCATCGATGCCATCCAACCATCTCATCCTCAGTTGTCCCCTTCTCCTCCTGCCCCCAATCCCTCCCAGCATCAGAGTCTTTTCCAATGAGTCAACTCTTCACATGAAGTGGCCAAAGTACTGGAGCTTCAGCTTTAGCAGGTGGGGGGACAGCCCCCTGTTAATGTCAGAGGAGGAGGTGGAAAACATAACACAGTAAAACAGGCAGACTCTGGTTTTGGGGGTAGATGCTCGAGAAAATCCAGGGGGACCCCTGAGGCCTGATCCCACCTTTGCGTTTGTGAGGCCCCCTTCCTCATGACCTTTGCCACAGGCAGGACTCCCCATGCTGGCTCCCAGCAATCTCTTTCTTTTTTCTAGAACTGACTAGTATTCTCTTCTGCACGTGTGGTATATTTATTTATGTGTATACCACATCTTCTGTATCCATTCATCTACCGATGAGACAGGTTGCTGCTGTATCTTGGCTACTGTAAGCAATGCTGCAATGGACATAGGTGTGCATATGACTCTTCAGATTAGCGTTTTTATTCTCTTGATGTTGAAATTGTCATCCTTCCTTTCTGCTATACGAGCTAGCCTCACCCTGCCTTTGCCTTGTCCGTTGTGTATGTGGCTTCCCTGGTGGCTCAGATGGTAAAGAATCTGCCTGCAGTGCAGGAGACCCAGTCCGATCCCTGGGTTGGAAAGATCTCGTAGAGACGGGAATGGCTGCCCACTCCAGTGTTCTTGCCTGGAGAATTCCAAGGACAGAGGAGCCTGATGGGCTACAGTCCATGGGGTTGCAAACAGTGGAACATGACTGAATGACTTTCACTTTCCATATGGGTGTATATTGGCTGCTCCAGGGGGCATGTGGAGTATTAGTTTCATGAAAAGGGCTCAAATCCATGCCCCCAGCAGTGGAAGCTTTGTCTTAACCACTGGACCACCAGGGAAATCCCTGTCCTTTATTTTAAATGGCAAAAGCATTCTCCTTCATTTCTGTCTCACATCATGTGATAGATTTTTGCTTCCTGTCACAAGACTGTTTTTCTTTGATATAGTAGAGTTAAATTTTTCAGCATTTATTACCGTAATGAAAGTGTCTGACTCTGTGTCTCCTACCTTGCTTTGTTATGACTTCTGCTTTATCACAGCTCTTTTTTCATTTTGTTATGTATACTCTGGTGTTGTTTTTTTTTTATTATACCAGGAGACACTTCTAATTTTTTTCCAAATATTTATTTAAATGTATAATCCCCTAATTATCTAGTCAAGAGTGAAGCAATTACCTTCATCTCTCCCTCTTACATAAGGCAAAATTTATTACCCTTGATCTTTTCCTATGCTCTCAATTATTTCCTAGCCTTTGTTAAATTAATTGTGCATTATCAGCCTAGACTGATATTATATTACCATTTCTAATTTTAGTCATTCAAATTAAAAGCTGTTTGGATTTTTTTCTCTTTTGTGGACATCTTGAATATCTTGTTTTTCATTCAGCAAATATCTGCTGAGGCCCTCCTAAGTGCCAGGCACTGAGTGGTCAGGACCCACACAGCATCCGCTGGTCTTCAGGGGCTTTGGTGCTGGGCGGCCACTGTGTTCGTGTCCTGCAGCTCTCACCCTGGCCTGTACTCCAGTCCCTGGAACCACCATGCTCTCTGGCCCCACACGCTTGAGCTTGCCCTTCACTGGGATCTCTGTTCATTCTTCCAGCTCTCCTTCAGCCTAAACCCTCCTCATCCACAGGTTCAAGTCAGACTTCAGCTTTCTCCAAGAAGAGCTGTCCGGTGACCCTGGGCCAGGCCTCCCACTTGGGTCTCACATGTCCCTTACTGAGACACCATGCCGCCATGCCACTGTGCTACCACACCCCCATGCTGCCGTGTCGTCAGGCCACCACCTCACGTATTCTGCTGCTAGCTGTTTGCCTGTTTATCTCCTCTGTCTCTCTGGCTATGGGCGCTGCTGCTGCTGCTGCTGCTAAGTCACTTCAGTCGTGTCCAACTCTGTGTGACTCCATAGACAGCAGCCCACCAGGCTCCGCTGTCCCTGGGATTCTCCAGGCAAGAACACTGGAGTGGGTTGCCATTTCCTTCTCCAATGCATGAAAGAGAAAAGTGAAAGTGAAGTCGCTCAGTCGTGTCCGACTCTTAGCCACCCCATGGACTGCAGCCTACCAGGCTCCTCTGTCCAAGGGATTTTCCAGGCAAGAATACTGGAGGAGGGTGCCATTGCCTTCTCCAGATATGGGTGCTATAGGGGCATAAACCATTCAGGTTTTATTCAAAGTTTTACTTATTATTGCAATACCTGAAATCTTGTAGCCATTCATTACATGTTTATTAACAGAGAAAATGAAGTGTGAGTTTAGAAAATTTGTCAAGCAACCTAAATATCCATCAACAGATGAATGGATAAAGATATGGTACATGTAAGCAACAGAATGTTACCTTGTCATAAAAAGAAAGAAATAATGCCATCTGCAGCAACATAGACGGAGTTGAAGATGATCATATCAAGTGAAATAATTCAGATAAAGACAAATGCCATATGATATCACTTTTAGGTGGAATCTTGAAGAAAAAAATATATATATAAATGAACTTATTCCCAAAACATAAAGAGACTCACAGATACAGAAAACAAACATGATTACCAAAGGGGGACGTGGGAGGAGGGATAAATTAGGAGGCTGGTAATAACATATACACACTACTATGTATAAAACAAATAGCCAACAAGAACTTACTACAAAGCACAGGAAACTATACTCAATCTTATGTAATAACTTATAAGGAAAAAAAATCTGGAAAAGAATATATATATATGTATATTCATATATATATTCACATTCATATATATATATAATTGAATCACAGTGCTGTACATTTGAAACAAATGATATTGTAAGCCAACTATACTTCAATAAAAATTTAAAATAGTAAAAATTAAAAAATAATCATTGAAACTGACCATTTTTATGTTGCCTGTAATATACCTTTAACTAATTATTTCAGGAAGAGAGTGTGAGCAGTAGTTTTGATCCCAGTAATGGACAGCAAGGAAATCAAACCAGTCCATCCTAAAGGAGATCAGTCCTGAATATTTATTGGAAGGACTGATGCTGAAGCTGAAACTCCAATACTTTGACCACCTGATGAGAAGAACTGACTCATTGGAAAAGATCCCGATGCTGGGAAAGACCAAAGGCAGGAGAATGGGATGACAGAGGATGAGACGGTTGGATGGCATCCCTGACTCAATGGACATGAGTTTGAGTAAACTCTGGGAGTTGGTGATGGACAGGTAGGCCTGGTGTGCTGCAGTCCATGGGGTCACAAAGAGTCAGACATGACTGAGTGACTGAACTGAACTGACTGATAACTAAAGATGACTTTGAATGCAGAGTCAAGAACCTGACTGGCTACAAAATTCTTTGCTCTTAGATGTTTATCACATGGTGGTAGTTTACTCACTAAATTGTGTCTGAATCTTGCAACTCTATGGACTGTAGCTTGCCAGGCCCCTATGTCCATGGGATTCTCCAGTCAAGACTGGAGTGGGTTGCCATTTCCTTCTCCAGGGGATCTTCCAGACCTAGGGACTGAACCTGTGTCTCCTGCATTGCAGGCAGATTCCTTACTAACTGAGCCACCAGGGAAGTTGTGTTTATCACTTCAGTTCAGTTCAGTTGAGTCAGTCAGTCATGTCTGACTCCTTGCGACCCCATGGACTGCAGCATGCCAGGCCTCCCTGTCCATCACCAACTCACAGAGTTTACTCAAACTCATGTCCATTGAGTCGGTGATGCCATCCAACCATCTCATTCTCTGTTGTCCCCTTCTCCTCCTGCCTTCAATCCTTTCCAGCATCAGGGTCTTTCCAGATGTGTCAGCTCTTCACATTAGGTGGCCAAAGTATTGGAGTTTCAGCTTCAACATCAGTCCTTCCAATGAACGCTCAGGACTGATCTCCTTTAGGATGGAGTGGTTGGATCTCCTTGCAGTCCAGGGGACTCTCAAGAGTCTTCTCCAACACCAGAGTTCAAAAGCTCCAATTACTCAGCACTCAGCTTTCTTTATAGTCCAACTCTCACATTCATACATTCTGTAGTGTGGACTCAAGCAAAGAGCACCCAGAGGTCAAAATCATCCTGTCTTCTCCAGGACCCAGCAGGCTGTTCTCATAAAAAAGGTGGACCAGGTATAGTCCTTCATGTTCTTTCTCATTCAAACCCAATTCTGTAAAACAGACAAATAGTCATGCCAAACTCCAGATCCAATGGGGATGCTCATTTTCAGAGTTTAAATTGCTTTTATTTTCAAGATATCTTAATGAAAAGTGGAAAAGAACTTCTCAGGCCTGGTCAGGTAGCTCTACCTGAATGACAAAATCTGTGTCCTTATTTATTTATTTTTAAATGGAGGATAATTGCTTTACAATGTTGTGTTAGCATCTGCTGTACAACAATGTGGATCAGCCATAAGTATATATGTATCCCCTCCCTTTTAGCCTCCCTCCTATTCCGCCTCAGTTCCAGCCCTCGAGGTCGTCACGGCGCCCTGAGCTGAGCTCCCTGTGCTTGCAGCGCGTTCCCCTTAGCTATCGATTTTACACGTGATTGTGCGTCTGTGTCAATGCTACTGTCTCAATTTCTCCCACTCTCTCCTTCGCCCGCTGTGTCCACGAGTCCCTTCTCCACATCTGCGTCTTTGTTCCTGTTCTGCAAATATTAGGTTCATCAGCACCACCTGGGCTTCCCTGGTGGCTCAGGTAGGAAAGAATCTGCCTGCAGTGCAAGAGATCCAGGTTCGATCCTTGGGTCAGGAAGATCCCCTGAAGGAGGAAATGGCAATGCACTCCAGTATCCTTGCCTGGTGAATTCCATGGACAGAGGAGCCTAGCAGGCCACCGTCCATGGGGTTGCAAAGAGTCAGACATGACTGAGGGACTAACACTTTCAGTACCATTTTTCTATATTCCATATATATCAGTTAATAGATCATATTTGTTTTTTTCTTTCTGACGTACTTTACTCTGTAGACAGAATCTGTGTGCATTCACATCACTGCAAATGACCCAGTTTTGTTCCTTTTTATGGCCGAGTAATATTCCATTGTATATATGTACCGCACCTTTATCCATCCAGCCATTGATGGTCTGTGTCCTTGCTCATAGGGAAGGAAGAGGAAGCTGGAGAGGGTCCGTCAAATTGCTTGGCTGTGGCAGCACCAGAGTGGGATTGACTCCTCCTGACTTAGCCCAGCACTGACATGAGGAACCTCACATGTGTCTTTCTGCTACCTTGCACCCTCTCCACCACGGTCTCCCTGCCTGTTTACATAGATGTTTCTCTTGAGCCATCTTTTTTATCTCATGGCTTCAGTGCTCCAGAGTTAGGAGAGATTTCAGACCACATGTGGTTAGTGTTTGTTCTCTGGGACTAAACTCACACACCTAGGACCCTGGCGGCCCTCGAGTGCAGGAGCAGGCACGCTGTGTCACTGGGCTCCCTCTGGGCAGAACATGGGGGCAGGGAGGCCCCTAGGTCACAGGGACCAAGTGAAGAAGGACATCATGGGGCCAGTTAAGACCCCTTTAGGCTCAATGCTCTTTCCAGATGATCAGAGGTTCCTGGGGGCAAGGGTTGTGCCCGGGATCCATGAAAGCCTCTGGTGGGTTGAAGGGAAAGTGATGCATTCACAGCACTGTCCACAGGGAAAGGGGTGTGACCTGTCCCCTGGCTGCAGTGGAAGGAGTAACCACCCTGTGGGTGCTGGATGCTCCAGTGTGTCCACAGTTCACAAAGCACAGGGCTCCCGTGGGTTTTTGTCAGGAAGATGTGAAGACACGACCACGACTCCCACTTAGGAGTATCTGGGTCGATAAGAAAGGTTAGCCTGTATCCATGCATGCATGCATTGGAGAAGGAAATGGCAACCCACTCCACTGTTCTTGCCTGGAGAATCCCAGGGACAGAGGAGCCTGGCGGGCTGCCTTCTATGGGGTCATGCAGAGTCAGACACGATGAAAGTAACTTAGCAGCAGCAGCAGCAACCTGTATCCCCCACATCTTGGCATCCAGGTGGCAGGAGGGCATCACCTTTCCACGCCCATCTGCAGCTACAAAGACAGTGCACAGCCTTGAGGCCACGCCAGGCAGCTTGGCCATTTGCCACGGCACAGACTCAGGCAGGTGCTCAGCCCATCTCAGTTCCTGCTTCTGGGCAGTCCAGATGATACATCATGGGATTACCGGAGGGTTAAGTCAGACAGCCACATAAGGCATCTGACACAGGAAGTGCTCCTGAACAGGGAGCGGCTCCCAGTCCCTCTCTGGGCCACCCAGGCCGAGCCCCCGCCGACCCCAGAACACAACAAAGGCCCAAATGACTTGCAGGAGATCAAAGAGGTCAGCCGCAGCTAAGCTTCCATCTCTAAACCTTTTAAACAGGAAACCTGGGCCGAGAGGACGTTTGAATTGGCTCACCGTGAGAAACAATATTTGCTCGAGGTTAGCTCCTGCGTTATGAATTTTTAACCTCACATAAATCAAACTGTAGAAATGGACAAAGGCTGAATTTCCTGTGCCAGGACCAAAATAGAAGCTGCCTCTGTCTCTTAAACAATTCTGATTATGTTTCCATAACCAAATCCTGCTGAGATGAATAGCTGGAATATTTATATTTAGGTCTTAAAGTTTAAGGTAAAATAAAGGGGAATGGTCGGGCTCCTCAGCACTGAAGTCATGCAATCACTTCCACTTGCAGAAACAATGCCATGACCAGGCTGTGCAAAGGGCACTCTGCACTGGGGGCCAGGGTTTTACTTCTCCACGGTCGTTGATTTTCCCCAAAGCTGTTGACACCATGTCCCCACCACTGAATGATTGATAGAAAGCCCTCCCTGCAGGGAATCAGTCCTTAGTAAGGTTTAAAGTGGATCCCTTTGTGAAAGCTCTAAACTGAGAAATATAGGCAGCTTGAAAGATCCATGAGACAGAACCTTTTAACTGCAGAGGACAAGATTCTAGCAAAATAATGCTTTCATTAAGCCGACAAATGTATTTTTAGCAACTCTCATGAGTTACAAATTTAGGAGAATATAAAAACAACAAATATAAAAACAATCAAGAGATTTTTCTTCTTTCAACCTGGTGGAAAAGCAAGATATGAAAGCCCCTGATTTCCCAGAAGGCAGAAAGAGGCCTGAGTTTAAGAGCATTACCAGCAAATGTTACCGACTCCTAGAAGCAGGAAAGACGTCACCATAAGAGGTGGAGTTGGAGCTGACCTTTAGAGGACAATAAAGATTTTCAAAGGAAAAATGTAGCTGCAGAGGCCAAAAACATTGTGGCTAGGCTGACTCGAAACTGGCCAGAGGGTGTGAGGTGAAAGTCCGTGATAAGGGGCTGGAAAAATAGATTGGAGGCCAGGACGGAAGCAGCTTGGGTTCCAGGCTCAAGTTAGAGCCTCATAGGAAACTGGAGGCTTTTAAAGGTATTTAACAAGAGGGTTGATACGATGTCAGCCATGTGACAGTTCATCCATTCCCTCCTTAACAAATAATTCCTGAGATCCTCAATGAGGGATAAAATGGTGGAAACAAAACTCACAGCACCCTGGCCCCCTGGACCTGACAGACTCCTGGGTGACAAGCATAACAAGCAAGCCCATAAGTTCATGTATAACTAGAAGCAGAAGCAATCCCTGGGTGAGAAGTTCAGGATAGAGTCCAAGGATTGCTGGGGGCCTGATTTATCCTCGGGGGGTGGGGTGCAGAGCTGAGCCTGGGGCGGGGGTAGCTGAGCAGAGCATTGGACTCATTCCTGACCTTCCCCCTCCCCTAATGGTCTCTAATCTTCCTCCAGGACCTCTGAGAAGCCAAAGCTGCCCCGAAACCAGAAGGCAGATGACCCTGGGCAGGAGGTCCCTGTGACCCCAGGCACCGTGGAATCTTTGAGCCAAGGCCAGTGTTGCACCATAAGGAACCTTGAGCTTGCAGGGGCCTGAGCTGAGGAGGTGAGAAGCCCTGGGGAGATGGAGGAGGTGGGGGCTGCGGGTGGGGGGTCACGAGGCTGGTGGGGGTTGGGGAGGGGACTTGGACTCTGCCCTCCTGATCCTCACACTTAGAACAAAGCTCACTTAGAACAAAGCTCAAGGGCCAAAGTGGGGGCTGAGATTCGCTGTCCCAGAGGCTGGCCCACCTCCTTGAGGACTCCCTGCCAGCGACGGGGACACGCTGGTGAGAACAGCTGCAAAGGGGGGCAGGCCAGCACTTGGAACTCACCTACCCTCTGGCCCAAGAAACTGAAGCCAGAGCGCGAGGTTCACACACACACACACACACACACACACACACACACACACACACAAGGGGCAGGGGCAGCCTGGAATCAGGTTCAGAAGGTAACAAAATCCAGGTTGCTAAGGCAGGAAGTGAGAGGCTCTGGGTAATTCCCCAGTGGAAGGATTCCTCCAGACCACCTGCTCTGATCCCCCAGACATCCCTGTCCTCTTACCTGCCCCCGCCAGGTGCGACTCCCATGTGCAAATACCCACACACACCCACATGGACCAGAGAATACTCACACGCTCTTGCTCCTGCATCCTGTTACACACTTGCGCACACACCCGTACACTCACACACTCAACAGACACTCCCATCCTCCATCCATCCACAGTTGACTGTTCCTGCACAGCCCTGCCTGTGGACGCGCCCCTCCTTGAGGCCTCTGCACTGACCCCCTGACCTGCCCAAGACGTCCCGGGAGGCCCACGTCCCTCTCCCGGGAGCCCTTGTCGCAGTGTCAGTTTCGACTTTGTTCCCCAGGTCGTGGGATGAATTTCCCACCTGCCCTTGAGCAGAAGGTAGGCTGCGGAAGGGCCGCCCTGACGCTGCCTCAGTCCGCCCAGTGTGTTTCAGGCCCGGCGCCCAGCACGGTGAGGGCACGTGGTGCTTGATCAAGGGGGATGGGTCGATGGATGGATGGATGAAGCCAGGCAGGCTGGGACGGGGAAAAGGCCAGAGGGGAAGAGAGGCGGACACACGAACAACCCGGGGAGGTGGGCGGAGGCCGCAGGCTGTGTGCGAAATGGTGACACGTGTGCTATCTACAGATCTGGAGATCGCCAATCCTCTAGGTGCATGGACGGATGAGTGCTGGAGCAGCCACCTCCTTGAGGCTGCCTGTGGGTGGGCACCTGCCCGCAGGGAGGGCAAGTAGGCCCACCTGGGAGGGAGGGAGAAAGTGAAAGTGAAGTCGCTCAGTCGTGTCCGACTCTTTGCGGTCCCCTAGTCCATGGGACTTTCCAGGCGTGAATACTGGAGTGGGTTGCCATTTCCTTCTCCAGGGGATCGTCCCGACCCAGGGATGGAATCCGGGTCTCCCGCCCTGCAGGCGGACGCTTTACCGTCTGAACTACCAGGGAAGTGCAACTACCAGGGAAGTGCCCCAGTACCTGGGAAGTACCAGGGAGGGAGGGAGAGCTGGGAGAAGAGCTGGAGGAGGAAGAAGCTCCTTTCTGCTCTCCTTCCAGGCTCTGCACAGCTGCCAGGCAAGTCCCCTGCACTCACTAGTGAAGGCCTGACTGACCCTCTCTTGGCAGTGGGAGGAGAGACAGAGGCACTGAGTCTCACTGGGGGCTGCTGATCAAAAGCCTGGCTTGCAACAGCTAGGGTGGACCTTCAAACTAGACAGACAATGATGCTGCTTCCCCGCATCTAGTGGCAATCTGTACAGGTGTTTCCTGGCAAATCTGGTGAGCTGTCTCTAAAATAAATTTGATTTAAAAGAAAAGTAGGCAACAGAACAATGTAAATTATGTTTTTCCCTTTCTCGTTATTGTGCCAATGCTTCTTCGTTTTCACCCTAGATTCTCTAGCTTCTTTTGATCTTACAAGTGATTGAGGACGATAGACCGCCATCATCTAGGTGAAAGATGGCATCTTCTATTCCAGTGATCCTCAATCTTCCCAGTGCGTTGGAAGCACCCTGGGGGAACTGTATAAACCTGCGGGTGCCCAACTTTGTTCCTGGAGATTTAGCATCAGTTCATTAGCACTGGGGCAGCTGTGATTTTCGAAAGCTCCCAGGTGCTTCTAATGTGCATCCAGGGTGGAGAGCAGCCGCTAACTGGTGTCTAAGCTGATGTCACTTCACCCAAAGCCTCAGTGGCTGTCCAGGTGCCCAAACATTTCTACCGAGAGCAAGCGTCTAGAAAAGACACAGTCAAACCCTCAGTGCAGTCAGGAGGGCACACCAGGTGTTTTGAGCCCATCAGTGGTTTAAGTCCAGTCATTTTAGAATGATTTATTTTTACAAAGCAAACATAACAACTTTTAAGGTGAATGACATGTTAGCAGAGGGGGGTACCAAGGGGATTTAGTTTGATAATAGAGAGCAGAGAGGTAAGGACAGAAACTCTGATTAGGAGTATGTCCATGTTCATGTTAATTATTCACAACTGTTTCTCTAGAATTTCCATTAATTCAAGTTGTTTTCTTACTCAAATCCAGTGAGATCCCAAAGCAGTGAGTTTTTTTTGAAATATGGACTGATGCTGAGAACACCACGGCCTCTTTTCCCTTGTCAAGGATTAGGTCTTCACTACTTTGATGTAAGCTGTAGACACAGGCTTCATAAATATAATCATGTGATTTTTATTCATATTCAAGAAAGACTGAGCTTCCTTTTGAGAGAACATGCCACTGAAGAATCAAGTTTCTGCAGAGGGAAAAAAGGGGGGGAGGTGATTTTCTTCATCTTGAATTGCTTTGGCCACGATTAGATTTCAGCGTGAAAAACTGGGGCAGCTTGTTCAGTGTGAGATGGGAGGGAGAGGGGCAGAGCTGCTGGGAACTGAGTCATCACAGGATCATCAAACCGCCCCAGCCCTGCTCCCAGGTGTGACAAGGGGCGGGTGGAGCAGGTGATACCCAGATACTGACCACCCACCGGAAGCTCCCCCCGAGGTCTCAGCACCCAGACACCTGTGAACAGATGGAGCTGTGCACCTGGATATGTGCCCTGTGCCCACATCTCAGTTGTGCTGTCGTCCTCCATGGCAACGCAGGTGACACTGCTCCCAGTAAACTAGAATTATTTCCACCATGGCTCACCTTGCCTCTTACTCTCCCTTTTAGGAACTTAATATCCAAAAGTGCCCATTGATGCAAGAGGCGATTAAACGTATTTATTTGAACAGCTTTCGTTGCCTCTCTACCAGAGTGCATACCTCTCGGGGTAGTGCTGGGATTGTCTAATCCACATGTGTATCCTCCAAGCCTAACGTGGCACTTGACATGTGAGAGTTTTCATCAATCACATGAATCCATTTGCATTCAAATATCCATGTTTTCGGGCTCCCCTAGAGGCTCAGTGATAAAGAATCCACCTGCAATGCAGGAGACTCGAGTTCAATCCCTGGGTCAGGAAGATCCCCTGGAGAAGGGAATGGCTCCCTACTCCAGCATTCTTGACTGGGAAATCCCAAGAACAGAGGAGCCTGAGGGCTACAGTCCACGGAGTTACAAAAGCATTGGAAAGGACTTAGCAACTTCACAACAACAAATCTATGTTTGCACAGAAATCTATGTATTTCTTTAAGGGGAGTGTGACTGGACACACCAGCACACAGCCCATTTGCATTCTGTCTCCATGGTCTGTATTTATAAGAAACTGCTTAGGACTCACTTAAAACCCCCATTTTTTGTTGTCTCTGATTTAAACAGAAATCTCAAAAAGAAAAAAATTATTCAAGTGAGAACTAGTTGTTTTTTACTCTCCGGTTTTTTCTTTTTTTTCTTTCTCCTAACGAAACCTCTCAAAAAATTCAGTCTTCTAGTGGAATTAATGATTTTGTTTACTGTGCTCATCACAAATGGGTCTTCTTTTCCTCCCCCACCACCCTGTCATAGATCTGTTTCTAACGAGTTTGACACAGCATCCAATTTTGTACGGTCAGAAGTGCTTTTTCCTACAGTTAAGAAGACAAAGCATCCATAGCTATTCTTGTGGATCATTAAACATCATATTTCCTCCAACGGCATAGCAGTAGCCTACACTTGACATGAGGGCGTGTGGAGGGCAGGATGTCGGTGTCATAATCCTTAGGAATATGTCACCTTACAGAGCAGAAGAGAGTTTGCAGATGGGGTGAAGTTAAGGGTCTTACGATGGGGGATTATGCCGGATTATACAGGTGGTCCAGTGTCATCACAAGGGTCCTTATCAGAGGGAGGCGGGAGAGTCCGAGAAAGCGACGTGAGGACAGAAGCAGAGGTGACGGAGACAAAGAGAGGGAGGTTTGAGGATGCTTCACTACTGGCCCTGACCGTGGATGGATGAAGGGTGCATGAGCCCAGGAGTGCAGGGGCCTTCGAAGCTGAAAAAAGCAAGGAAATGAATTCTCCCCTAGAGCCTCAAGAAAGAGCCCAGCCCACTGATTTCAATTTCTCACCTGCGGAACGGAGTGAGAGTCAATTGCCACCCAGAAGGACACCACCTCCCTCGACAAGTGTGTTAGTCACTTGGTCCTGTCTGACTCTTCACGACCCTATCAACTACAGCCCGCCAGCCTCCTCCGTCCATGGGATTCTCCAGGCAAGAATACTGGAGTGAGTTGCCATTCCCTTCTCCAGGGGAATCTTCCTGACCCAGGGATGGAACCCAGGTTTCTTGCATTGCAGGCAGATTCTTTATCATCTGAGCCACCCAAGGGGATACCACCTCCCTGGCCAAAAAATGAAGTGAAGTCACTCAGTCATGTCCAACTCTTCATGACGCCATGGACTATAGCCTACAGGTTTCTCCATCCATGGGATTTTCCAGGCAAAAGTACCAGAATGGGTTGCCATTTCCTTCTCCAGGGGATCTTCCCGATCCAGGGATTGAACCCAGGAAGCCCCTCCCTGGCCAAGGAGCCCCTAAAATACCCCCAAACGCTCCAGGGACCAAATGGAGCTGTGTTCTTCTCAGGCTGCACTGAGCCATGGACCTCTTCCATACCCCATAAGGAAAGATAAAAACGTCCTTTCCCCAGTTCTTTTGCACTTTATCACATGCCTTTAGGAAAATAACCCATACGTTTTCACCTGCACTGCCCCCTCCCCAAGTTCCCTCCCCGTGAGCCTTGCCAATTACTCAGGCAGATAGAATGGGGCAGGGATGGGGTGGCTGCAGGTCCTCACCAGCCTCGTGGTCAATGTCAGTGGAAGCTCAGAATCAAGCTGGACACTTATGTGTGTGTATATGTGTTACATAACTGTACTCTTCTGACAAGCACAATTTTGCGTAATTTGCTTCTTTCTGCCATTTTATTATGAATATTCCTCCATTTAAAATTTTTGGAACATTTTTTAATTTTTGCACAGACTCCAGTGTGTTGATAAATGGTGATTCGTCTCTTCTCACCGGGCATCTGGGTCCTTTGCATGTTTTTTCATTTTACATGGTCCTGCCAGGAATGACTTTCCATGTCAGTGATGGTTATTAGCCTTGGGGTGAAATTAATGGGTCAGAGGGCAGTGAAATTTTAAGCCGCACTCTCATTATGGAAACAAATGGCTCAGCCCAGTAGGGAATTGACAAGCAAAGCAAGAGTGGCTGTTCTTCGGGGGGTTAGGTTGGTCCCCTTGGAATCATAACAGGTGGATGGCTGGCTTATGCCTAACTGTGTATATGCTCATATATATGGTATTTGAAATATATATGAAATGTGATATGATATATAAATATATATCTTAGAAATACTTTTGCTAGAAATAACCCCGCAGCTTTAGCTGTCAGCTCCTCCATCATCCCCTAGAGATTTGTCTCATGCGTGTTGGGAATAGATTCTGCAAAATTACAGATAGAGGAGGCAGCCTCCAGGGATGCTGAACAGCAACTGACCCAGAGAGAGGTCCTTCAGGGCATCTGGCGAAAGCTCTGTATGGCCACAGCACAGACCTGACCACCGGTCCTTTATGTACTGAACCTTGGGATTCAGCCCAGGATACACTCAGTTGCTAGAAATGTCACAGCCCTCATCAGCTTTTAGGCAAGAAAATGTACATTTCTTCCAGAAATTCAGGGAAAGCTTTTGTCCCTATAAAACAGAGTCCAAAACAATGGAACAACTGGATGATTTTCAAGGCGCCATACTCAGCCCACTCCACTGATTCCTCTCACACCTGCCTTTTTATTGAGACGTGTACAATTATGTATATTTTCTTGGCTTGGACACAGACTTATACGTATCAGGAGACTCAGTAAGGAATTCTTGTACCGTATTCCAGAATATCAAATAGTACCCAGACACTGCTTTGGCTCGCATGCATGTGAGAACTGCTGATATGTGAAAGCAGCCTGTGAAAGGATTTGTTTGCTCCCTTCAGTAAATATTCCCTGGATGCTGAGTCTGTATGAGGCCCTGAACCAGAACCTGGGAGACTTAGTCGAGGAAGACCAGTGTGGTCTCTGCCTCACCTCCAACCCTGGACACTTTATCAACGGCGTGAACTGGTCCTTAGCATGAAGACCATTGTTATTAGCCTTCATAATAATGTCCCACAGAAGTAGCCTTGGGGACACTCTTGTTTTCTGACATTCGACTCCCTCCCATTCCTCACATCCCTTCACAGAGGGTCCTGCTCACCCTGGTGCTCTGTCCTGCCCCGTGTTTTGCTTCCATCGGAAATGCCGCCTGCGTGTTTCCCTCCCCACTCCGCCCCCAGCAGACATCACTCAGCCAGCGCCTCCCGGCTGTGCTCGGAAGTGAGCCTCACCGGGACTGCAGGCAGAAAAGGTCGCTTTGCAGCTGCCTCTGCGCTGGCGCTCCCAGCATCAGTAAGGGAGGCTGCGACTCTGCGCGTCTCCACCCCTCTCCTTTCTCCAGGTGTGAGCTGACCGAGGACTGGGGCGCTATCCTTTCTGCCTCCCGGTTGAACGGCTGAGTGAGTGAGTGAATGAGAACCATGTGATGCATACACATCTTACCCATGGTGCGCGTCTCCTTCCGTTGCTACTGATGGAAAGTGGGCTTTGAGTTGTTTTTCCAGTAGGAGACGCTTGCCTGACCCCTGCTCTGATGTCAGAACAGGAGCCTCAGTGAGTAAGACGCCTGGACACAGAGGTATAACAAATGTGTCTATGAGAAGGACCAGAGGCCTGGAGCGGGGTTAGAGCTGTCGTCCTGGGCTGGCTGGCCCTGTCTGCTGGCAAACAGGCCCCAGGAAAACTGTGCCACAAAGCACGAGGCAACAAATCAACTACGTCACCATTCTGCACAACTAGACGCCGAGTGTAACCCGCACGTTATCCGGGCCTCCATCCCGGGGAGACTTGGTGGAACTTAACAGTAAAGAATCCGCCTGCAATGCAGGAGACTTGGCTTTGATCCCTGGGTTGGGAAGATCCCCTGGAGGAGGGCATGGCAACTCACTCCTGGAGTGAGTGGAATTCTTGCCTGGAGAATTCCACGGACAGAGGAGCCTGGCAGGCTACAGTCCAAGAGGCTGCAAAGAGTCAGACACAACTGATGACTCACACATACACACACACACACACACGTACACACCAGCGGGCGCACATGCACACTCATGTACACACATGCACACCATCCCAGTGCCTTAGCCCACGGCTGCCTGGAACCCTCCCCCGGTGTCTGGGCTTCTCTCGCCTCTGTGCCCCTGGCCTCACAGGCAGGCACTGACGCACACAGCATCTTGCCTAGTCAGCGCTTTCCAGCACAAACTCCATTCGCAGGAAGCGTGTGAATTTTGTCTGTCGTGTACTGAAGATGCTGTTTGTCAGAGCAACAGTCCCACACACCCCACACAGAGACCATCTCCTGAGTTTCCACATGGCTTCCTTCTGGTACAGCCAAGACTCACCCCACCTGATTCGAGGCCCATAGTCATTCTGTCCTCGATCCCTTTAAGGCATTAGCTTCTATCTGCAGTCAATGCATTAAGAAAACTTCTCTAAACATAGAGCTCGCTGTTCCTCATTCTCTCATCATGGACTTTTAGAAATTTTGAGTTTCTTCATCTCATTTCAACCAATATGCAGTGGAGCCTAACTGTTCACCTCTCCCCATCCACAGGACTCCCCTTTAGAAACCGGTAGAAATAAAAATAGTCTGACTGTTGAGTTCAGTTCAGTCACTCAGTCATGTCCAACTCTTTGTGACCCCATGGACTACAGCACTCCAGGCCTCCCTGTCCATCACCAACTCCTGGAGTGTACTCAAATTCATGTCTATTGAATCAGTGATGCCATCTAGCCATCTCATCCTCTGTCATCCCCTTCTCCTGCCTTCAATCTTTCCTAGCATCAGGGTCTTTTCAAATGAGTCAGTTCTTTGCATCAGGTGGCAAAAGTATTTGAGTTTCAGCTTGAAAATCAGTCCTTCCAGTGAATATTCCTTCCTTTAGGGTGGACTGGTTGGGTCCCCTTGCAGTCCAAGGGACTCTCTCAAGAGTATTCTCCAATACCACAGCTCAAAACTGTTGAAAAGCAATGACCATTTTCACTTTTGTACAAGGTCAGAGCTTTCTGAGCAGAGTGGTGGCTACTCCAGTGAAATGTGTTTGAATAGCCATGAGCGTTAGAAGGCGAAGACCGGGACCACTGGAGAGACTGACAGCTTTCTCACCCTGGAGACCGATGTTGACCTTCCAAAGGGCAAGGGACCTGGAGACATTTGTTCTCTCCCTGAGAGCAGAGTGTTTGTTTATATCCCAGAGCACAAGCTCTTTTTCCTTCAGGGTTGTGGGGAGAAAGAGCAACTGTGACTGCAGCTCTTATATCAGCTTCAAGATTCAGAGTCCTGAAGTCCCTCCCCTATGGTACAAACTCCCAGGCATGCACAGCTTTCTGGATCTCAACACAGTTCCCTGATGAGTGTGGGAAGCCAGCACTAAGATGGCTGGGTCAGTAATGAAGAGTGGATCTAGGATCCGTAACCTTGTGTTTCCTAGCAGGACAAATAAGTCTGGGTATAAAAACATGCACAATGGTACAAGGACTTTCACCTATTTTGCAATTTTTAAAAATATTTTACTTATTTATTTTTTAATTATAGTTTTGGCTGTGCCGTATCTTTGTCACTGCATGCGAGCTTTCTCTAGTTGTGGTGAATGGAGGGCTATTCTTCATTGTGGTGCATGGGCTTCTCATTGCGGCAGCCTCTTCCATTGTGGAGCGTGGGCTGCAGAGTCCACGGACTTCAGTTGTTATAGTGCATGGGCTCAGTAGTTGAGATTCCTGGGCTCCAGAGCACAGGCTTAACAGCCATGGTGCATGGGTTTAGTTGCTTCTCAGCATGTGGGAGCTTCTTGCACCAGGCATCAAACCCATGTCCCCTGCATTGGCGGGCAGATTCTTAACCACTGGACCACAAGGGAAGTCCCTTTTATTGCAGTTTGACAGAGAATGAATCTCTTAATTTGAACTGCATTTTTTTTTCCTTTCAATTCAGCAGGGTTTAATACTGGAACTTTGTGGATCTCACCAAAAGGTCAATGACAGGATAGCAGGCAACAAGGAGGGCTTAAGTTCCTTTTTCAAATGCTCTTCTAATGTGTTGTTGACTAAAACACTGGGAGGTCACCATGATCCAAACAGGCCATCAGAAATAAGTAGAGTTTCACTACACAACTATGCAATAAATGACAAAGATATCCTAACTGTTGTTAGGACAACAGAGATTACAGGAAGCCACCAAGAGTAGTATGACTCTCAATTTCAAACGTGAAATGTAAAGGAATGTGCATCTTTGAATCAAGTAAAGATGATACCTGAAATAATCTTGACCTTAAAGAAATGGAAGGGGGAGAAGAAACAGTTATTCTTGTTCACTCACTCAGTCCTGTCCGACTCTTTTCTACCCATGGACTGCAGCACACCAGGCCTCCCTGTCCATCACCAACTCCCAGAGCTTGCTCAAACTCATGTCCATTGAGTCAGTGATACCATGCAGCCATCTCATGCTCTGTCATCCCCTTCTCCTCCTGCCTTCAGTCTTTCCCAGCATCAGGGTTTTTCCCAATGAGTTAGCTTCTTGCATCAGGTGGCCAAAGTATTGGAGTTCAGCTTCAGCATCAGTCCTTTCAATGGATATTCAGGGTTGATTTCCTCTAGGGTTGACTGGTTCAAAATCAAAACTAGCTGCTGAACAACTATCAACAGGAGAATGTTGGATCCCATAAAAAAAAAAAAGATACCCCATGTCCAAGGGCAAAGGAGAAGCCCCTGCAAGATGGACACTACTGGGCATAAGACGTGGAAGAGCCTAATGGCCTAGTGGCCCTGCTCCACTTTATGAACCTGAGGGCATCATTTTCTCTTTCTCCTGATAGACAATATCAGTGTCTTTATCCCAGAAAGATGGTGTTTTGGAAGGATGTGTGCTCATCTTCCCTTGCGAGAACACCAAAATCTCAACTAGCTGTGGAACAGCCGTCAACAGGAGAATGTTGGATCCTACCAAAAAAAGAAGAAACAGTAGTAGCAATTAACTGAAATTATTCTACCAATGATTTGAAGAAAAACTTATCTAATAATCACCATTAATTATCACAATGGAGATTGTTAAGATAACTTGGGCCAATTTCTGAATTCTCCTTTCTCTCAAAATTCTCAATAATAATTAATGCCCCCAAAGACTTCGACATATGAAATGTATATGGCCTGGCAAACAGAACAGTACATGAGCAAGTATAGATGGCTCAGTGGTAAAGAGTCTGCCTGCCAATGCAGGAGACACAGTCCCTGGGTCAGGAAGATCCCTGGAGAAGGAAATGGCAACCCGCTCCAGTATTCTTGCCTGGGAAACCCAATGGACAGAGGAGCCTGGCGAGCTGCAGTCCATGGGGCCACAAAGAGTTGGACACAACTGAGCAACTAACACAGTGGTATAGATACAAGTAGGAATTGATATGAGATATACTCCAGATAGAAGTAGGTTAAGGGTATCCCCCAGCTGCTGTGATTCCACACTGTGAGAGTGAAGCCCGCCTGCACAATAAGTCTAGGACGCTAATAGAAAAAATGTGCACGTATTGAGGTCTGAGGAAGGTATTCCGGCTTGTACCTGAGTTAGCTTGAATTTTATGCTAGCTATCAATAATGCAGTCTGTTTGTGACCTCTCAAAAATACATTGTACATCTGCTTTAACATTAAAGAAAGTAGTGCATTGACCAGAAGTGAACTATGTCCATGTTAAAAATAAAGATTAAATGCCTCCTTTCCTGGGACATCAATACTGGTCCTGCTTTAATGATAAGACTCCCTTCCCGGCTGCCAAGGCCATACTGACCAGCTCCTGGCTGATTTGTTTTTAAACCTTGAACGAACATATCCCTGACTTGTTTGATGTTCTTTGTTCTAACGAAATATAAAACTATAGCTAAAATCATGCTTTTCCTGAGCAATTTCTCAGAGTTGTTTGAGAGGCTGTCTCCTGAGGCGATAGTCCTCAGTTCAGTTCAGTCGCTCAGTCGTGTCCAACTCTCTGCGACCCCATGAATCTCAGCACGCCAGGCCTCCCTGTCCATCACCAATTCCTAGAGTTCACTCACGTCCATCGAGTCAGTGCTGCCATCCAGCCATCTCATCCTCTGTTGTCCCCTTCTCCTCCTGCCCCTAATCCCTCCCAACATCAGAGTCTTTTCCAATGAGTCAACTATTCACATCAGGTGGCCAAAGTACTGGAGTTTCAGCTTTAACATCATTCCTTCCAAAGAACACCCAGGGCTGATCTCCTTCAGAATGGGCTGGTTGGATCTCCTTGCAGTCTAAGGGACTCTCAAGAGTCTTCTCCAACACCACACTTCAAAAGCATCAATTCTTCAGTGCTCAGCTTTCTTCACAGTCCAACTCTCACATCCATACATGATTACTGAAAAAACCGTAGCCTTGACTAGACAGACCTTTGTTGGCAAAGTAATGCCTCTGCTTTTGAATATGCTATCTAGGTTGGTTATAACTTTTCTTCCAAAGAGTAAGCGTCTTTTAATTTCATGGCTGCAGTCACCATCTGCAGTGATTTTGGAGACCAAAAATATAAAGTCTGACACTGTTTCCACTGTTTCCCATCTATTTCCCAAGAAGTGATGGGACCAGATGCCATGATCTTCGTTTTCTGAATGTTGAGCTTTAAGCCAACTTTTTCACTCTTCTCTTTCACTTTCATCAAGAGGATTTTTAGTTCCTCTTCACTCTCTGCCATAAGGGTGGTGTCATCTCCATATCTGAGGTTATTGATATTTCTCCCGGCAATCCTGATTCCAGCCTGTGCTTCTTCAAGACCAGCATTTCTCATGATGTACTCTGCATAAAAGTTAAATAAGCAGGGTGACAATATACAGCCTTGACGTACTCCTTTTCCTATTTGGAACCAGTCTGTTGTTTCATGTCCAGTTCTAAATGTTGCTTCTTGACCTGCATATAGGTTTCTCAAGAGGCAGGTCAGGTGGTCTGATATTCCCATCTCTTTCAGAATTTTCCACAGTTTATTGTGATCCACACAGTCAAAGGCTTTGGCATAGTCAATAAAGGAGAAATAGACGTTTTTCTGGAACTCTCTTGCTTTTCCAATGATCCAGCGGATGTTGGCAATTTGATCTCTGGTTCCTCTGCCTTTTCTAAAACCAGCTTGAACATCTGGAAGTTCACAGTTCACGTATTGCTGAAGCCTGGCTTGGAGAGTTTTGAGCATTACTTTACTAGCATGTGAGATGAGTGTAATTGTGTGGTAGTCTGAGTATTCTTTGGCATTGCCTTTCTTTGGAATTGGAATGAAAACTGACCTTTTCCAGTCCTGTGGCCTCTGCTGAGTTTTCCAAATTTGCTGGCATACTGAGTGCAGCACTTTCGACAGTCCTCAGTGTGGTTCAAATAAAACTCTTTTCTATTCCTAGTATAGATTGCTTATTGATTATTTCTGCTGGCATTGCCCTCAGGTTTCCAAAGGCAGAGTGGCAGGGACCAATCACTAGAGCAAGATGGCAAGACGGCAGGTGATCTGAGGTCAGTAAGGGCCCTGCGGTCCTCACCTGGAGCCAACTCAGTGGTTCCCATAGGCACCCCTAGACAGAGACAGAAATGGGGCTGCTCCACGGAATGGAGCCTGCACCCATAGCGGGAAAGGAAACCTCAGGGCAGGGGTTGGGGGATGCAGCACTGCAGTTCCTGGCCAAGAGCCTGCCTCCCCAAGAGGCGAAAATTATGCATCTCGTTGCTCATGGTCCATCTCCAGAACCCTCGCAGTAACTGGCATCTAGAAGCTACTCAGGGGCTGTTTCTAAAGATTTTTTTTTTAATGTGGACCACTTTTCAAGCCTTTATTGAATTTGTTACAATACTGCTTGTTTTATGTCTTGGTTTTTTAGCCACAAGGCCTGTGGGATCTTAACTCCCAAACCAGGAATCGAACCCACACTCCTTTTCATTGGAAGGTAAAGTCTTAGCCACTGGACCACCAGGGAAGTCCCTCAGGGGCTGTTGATTTCATTAATGTCACTTAAATTTATTGAGAGCCCAGAAAGGGCCAAGCACTGGTCAGATGGTTGGGAAATCAGAAATGAACTAAGGGTACAAAGCCCTGATCCGGAGAACTGTATAGTCACAAAGACCACAAACAGATGAGTAGGTCCTGAGTCAGGGTGATGAATACTTGGAAGCTCAGAGAAGCAGGTGAGTGAGGGAGCTGTTAGGGTAAAGATGAGGGAGGTGGCTGCTTAAATAAAGTGGCAGGAATCACACACACACACAAGTGCTGTGGGTCTAACCTCCCTCCGTGTTCATCAAAACCCACCCTCTCCTCCACCTGATTCAACCTGAGGCAGCAGATGTGAAAACGCACACACAGGATCTCTAACAGCTGGCCCTCGGAGCTCTGCAGTGAGCAAACACTCGCTGATAAGAATTCGAAGCAAAGACATCACCAGCTGTGCAAGAGACAGAGGAATTACAGCGAAGGGCACAACTCTGATGAATCAGAATAAATGTCCTCTAAACTGTGGACTTGCTCAAAGGAGCAGAAGAGAATTATCTCCAAAGTGCTTTTTAATACACAATTTTTACTCTTAAAGCGATGGAAGAGACAAGGCAGCTCTGGAATGAGAACTTCAACCTGAGGTCAGTGAAAATTGCTTGCGGTAGAAAAGCTGTTACCAAATTTTAAAACACAATAAAAGAGTTTAATAAGGTGTCCAGTTTATAAAATAAATCTATAAAAATCAATAGCTTTTGTTTTACACCAATAATAACCTGGCAGAAAATGTAATGGGAGGAAAATTCCATACACAATCATAACAGTAAATATGAAATACCCAGGCGATTCTCTTGAGGTGTGTTGAAGTCCTAGACAGAACGTTTTAAAATTTATTTGTGGAGGAGAAGACATATCAGATTCCTTAAAGGGAGCAGCTGATGTGTACTGGATTTTCGGTGCTGTGCACTTGTGTTCATTTGTTCTGGCGTCTGTGTTCCCCACAATGCTGTAAACACAATGATGTCAGAGACTCCGTGTCACTCCCTGCTGTGTTCTAGTACATGGACATGGATCATAGCAGGTGCTCAATAAATACTAGCTAGGTTAATGAGTAGACACAGAGATGACCACAAATCCACATTGTTTTAAAGGAACCTCTAGAGAATCCAATATTGAGCCCTGGAGTCCAAAAGAAAGACTTCAAACGACAGTGGTTCTTAGACAATTAGGAATTTATTTTTCCAAACATGGTATTATTCCTGGAACCTTGACCAAGGGTGTAAGTATTAACCTCTTAGGTAGCATTTTTGGCCTTGGGTAAAAGTGGCAAAGGGTGCGTCCCCACAAAAATGACCATTCTTATGATCCCATGAAGTGACAAAGCCCAGAAGCCACCCTCTGATTCCTTAGCAGTGCTGGGGGCCAATGAGGCTCTTTAGAATGTTCTAGAGACTTCATTGGAGAACAGGAAATGCCTTCAGGAATTCCAAGGTTGATTATGCTAATAGAAACAGAAAGAAACCTTTATTTGAAACCTAAAGGTGGATGGTGACTGCAGCCATGAAATTAAATGACTTGCTCCTTAGAAGAGAAGCAGTGACCAACCTAGACAGCATATTAAAAACCAGAGACATTACTTTGCCTACAAAGGTCTGTATTGTCAAAGCTATGATTTTTCCAGGAGTCATGTACAGATGTGGGATGAAATGATAGTTGCACAGTCGTGCCTGACTCTTTGTGATCCCGTGGACTGTAGCCTGCCTGGCTCCTCTGTCCATGGAATTCTCCAGGCAAGAATACTGGAGTGGGTTGCCATTTCCTTTTCCAGGGGATCTTCCCCATTCGGGAATTGAATCTGGGTCTCCTGCATTGCAGGCAGATTCTTTACCAAGTAAGCCACTAGGAACACACATTAGGGATACCATACAGATGTGAGATCTGAACAATAAAAAAGGCTGAGCACCAAAGAATTGATGCCTTCAAAGATGTGATGCTGGAGAAGACTCTTGACAGTTCTTTTAACAGCAAGGAGATCAAACCAGTCAGTCCTAAAGGAAATCAACCCTGAATGTCACTGGAAGGACTGATGCTAAAGGTAAAACTCCAATACTTTGGCCACTTGATGCGAAGAGCTGACTCATTGGAAAAGACCCAGAAAAGCTGGGGAAGATTGAAGGCAAAAGGAAAAGGGGGAGACAGAGGATGAGATGGTTGGAAGGCATCATGGACTCAATGGACATGAGTTTGAGCAAACCCCAAGAGATAGTGAAGGACAGGGTAACCTGGTGTGTTGCAGTCCTGGGGGTCGCAAACAGTGAGACACAACTGAGAGACTGAGCAACAACCTGACAACCGCAATCTGCTTACAGGGTGGGGATCAAGGTCATAACCCACATAGCAGTGGGGCTAAGTCTCTCTACCACCTTTTTCTGGAAGATACTGGCGAGGGAGGCGATAGGAGGACCACTTGGAGCATATGCCCCAGTGCTCAGCAGAGGACCCTCATCAGTCTTCAGAGAAAAGCTCAGAACCTCGCCTGGGGGTGAAAAACAGAGAGCATGACCATTCTGCCCATTAAAAGGGAGAAACAGTTTGGAGCTTGCTGTGATTAGTTGGGGAGAGCAGCTGAGCTGAGGAGAAAGGAGAGAATGAGCAGGTGGGAAGACATGTGAGCCCAGGTTGGTAAGAATAGTCAGGAACTAGGAACTTCCCTAGAGGCTCAGACGGTAAAGAATCTGCCCGTAAGGCAAGAGACAAGGGTTTGGCCCCTGGGTCAGAAAGATCACCCGGAGAAGGGAATACCCACTCCAATATTCTTTGCCTGGAGAATCCCACGGACTGAGGAGCCCGGCGGGCCCCAGTCCATGGAGACAGGCCTGAACTACTAACTTAGGAACCAGAATTCTTAGGGCTCACTTAAGCCAGGCATAGAGACAGATGGTTCTGGAAGTGAAGGAGAGGAGCTGAGCCCCACACCTGGATCTACACAAAGGATAGGAAGTGGATGTGGGAGGGAAGAGAGTACAGGGAGGATTCAGTTCTGCCAAAGGTCAAGCATGATGTGCAGAAACGAAAGGGAGCCTTCGAACAAAGAATTGAGAGAGCAACGGGATTACTTGGTGAAACTTACAAGGAGGTTCCAAGAAAGCTCGTCTGATCCAAAGCCACCAACAACAGGTCTGTCTGCCATGCAGAAAGTGATGGACAGTTCTCCTCCTCTGCAGAACAGACAGACTGCCGAGCTCAAGCCTGGCAGAAGCTTTGCAAGAGCCTGATTCATTTCCAACCTGGAACTTGTCCATGAATTACTGAGAGACTGGCGGGAGTGAAAATACCGCAGATGGGGACTGATGAGAAGAAGTGGGGATGTCTGGACTAAAAAGAGAAGGTCTGGGGGGATGAGATAATCATCTCTAAAACCAGGACGGGGATGTGCTTATCAGTTGTTATGATTCGGGAGGGCGAAATTGGAGTCAGAAGACAGATGGGGCAGGAAGAAATGATTTGGCCCAATATGAGTGGGACGTCTCAGCTATTTGCGAAGCCTGGATATGAGAGTGACTCTCTGTGCACATAGCAGAGAAAACAGAGGAGGTAAGAGCCTGCCCTGCCATGCTTTGTGGGCAATCAGGGTACAGTGTCCAAACTGAAGTGGGGAGAGGCACTGGCATGTGCTAACTGGCATGAGACTCCCTTACTCCAACTCCCCAAGCATTCCAGTGTGGACACCCTCCCCAGAGCCCTTCATGGGAAAAGAAGCTCCTCACAGAGCAGGAGACAGCTCCCTGCAGCAGTGGTCACCAGATATTTGGGGATTATTTCTAGAGTAAGAACGGATGCTGTTGAGTGAACATGGGGACAGGCAAAGACCCCTACCAAGGTCTCACAAAGACCCTTCTCAAGTGGCTCCTGCTGAGGGCTGAGGCTTGCAGATGTCTCCCTTCCTGAGTCATGGGCTTAATGGCAGAGAACTGGGAAGACAGGGGTTGCTCCCCTGCACAGAGTAACTGCTTATGGTCTTAGGTGTTCACAAGGAGGCCTGAGTGATCCACATGGGGGTCTCCTCACACTGGACTGACTGGGCTCTGGGAAGATCTTTCCTCAGCCAATTACCTCAAGGCCATTCTGAAGTGGCTTCAGAATCTTGACCTCAGACCATGTCAGGCAGTTACAAAGAGAGCACTGGTACCTTCCGCCAGGTGGGGAGGCTGGGCAAAGCCTAGTCCCATCACCCCTAGTAACCATTCAGGGACTACCATGAGACCAGAAGCAAGACACCTGGAGACTTGAATTTCAGGGGGCAGTTTTCATAATCATGGTCAATATAGCACCCTCAACCTAGGCCTGAAGAAGAAGTTAGACTCTGGAGCAGAGATCCCAAGCATCGCTGAAGACTCCCTCTTAAAAAGCCATTTGCTTTAATCTTTTTGTGTTGCTAACACCGTTGGTCTTACTTCATGCATCCCCCGACCCACCTACCCTCTGCCTGGAAAACCAGGTTATATAACATTTGAGCTTCATAAAGGTCTCTAAACTGAATGCTCCAGGGTAAAGCCAGGCTCTCAAACGATCCAAGACAAAGAAGAACTGAAGAGCTAAATAGAATGTGGAAGTTCCAAAGAGCAGATTGAGTAACAATATTTAGAACACTGCCATATACAATTTTCTGGATCCTTAGATACAATTGCACAGGGAAAATGGGGTTTATGTAGCTAAGCCTCGCTTAGATGGGTATAAAAAAAAGTATTGACTTAAAATTTATTGCCTTGCGGTGAGGAAAACGCTACAGTGAGAGTGTCTCATCAATGCAAAGCTGACCCGAAGCTCCTTCACAGGATCAGGTTCAAAAGAGTCCAAAAGAAGGATGTGAACCATGTCATTTGCTCTTATTGCTCCAACCATTATACTTAAAGTGACATGCTTATTTCTTTGTTAGTAAAAATTAGAAACTAACGTTCTCTCGAGCACAAAACAGCAGAGTCGAGAGAGGGCTTGATTAAGCAAGTAAACACTTCACAGAAGCACTCTACCATTTGGCTAAAAAGACAGGCACTGCTTGGGAGGCCGCTGGGACTGTCATAGCAAAAAACACCATGTCACCAAGATGGAGTGTGTCAGAGGAGGGTAGACTGGGTTCCATAGTCAGATCTGTCATCTCAAAGCAGGCTAGCTTCCTCTCTTAACACAGACAGTAACTGAATATGAATGGCTCTGATGCTGTGTTCTCAATCTATGGTTCAAATCATGTTTGTTTTCTCCAAGCCCCACTACTCTGGGAAGAAGGCAGGAGTTTTTTGAGAAGAGCCTTGTGCTTGCCAAAAAAAAAAAAAATCTATAGAAAACAAAATTTCGCAAGGGACACAAACCAACTCTAAATAAGTTAAGTGGAAGAAGAAAATGAACAGCTCCCAACCCATGGGACAGAGTGAGGCTGGCGATTGGTCTTGCTGCTTTTGAGTTCTCTCCCCCTCCCTTTTCTCTCTGTCCCTCTCTCACACACACACTGTTTCTCTCTGCAAGTTGTCCTTATTCCCTTATTCCCGGGTCCAAGAAGTCTATTATTATACAGCTCAGAGCCTCTGTCCCCCGTAAGCCTAACAGCCTTACGCTTCCTAATCAGACAAGGCAATGACTTCTCCCCACTTACAGCATTTTACATCACAGGGAAAGACTCTAGGTGGACAACTGAGGTCACAAACCCATCGATGGACTCATCACTGAGGCCAGGAGCTTGGATGCTCTGATTGCAGCCCCTAATAGAACCACACGGCTGGAGTGGGAGGAAGGGAAGACTCTAGAGGTGGGGGTGATCTGCCTCGGAGACAGAACATCATCTACAGGGCACTGGCAAATTATTCTTCAGCCTTTCTGTGCAGACACGAAGGGCAAAGGAAAGGTGACAATTCACTGGCCATCTGGGTGGTCCAAGATGGTGGCCACTAAGCCACATGTGGCTATTAACCCTTGAAATGTGCATGAGGTGTGCTGTGACTATAAAATACACACTGATTTCCAAGACACAGTAGGAAATGAGTGAAAAAATCTCATTAATAATGGTTTCTATTGATTGCATATTGCAATGATAATCTTTCAGCTGCTGCTGCTGCTGCCGTTGCTAAGTCGCTTCAGTCGTGTCCGACTCTGTGTGACCCCATAGACAGCAGCCCACCAGGCTCCCCCGTCCCTGGGATTCTCCAGGCAAGAACACTGGAGTGGGTTGCCATTTCCTTCTCCAATGCGTGAAAGTGAAGTTGCTCAGTTGTGTCTGACTCTTAGCGACCCCATGGACTATAGCCCACTCGGCTCCTCCATCCATGGGATTTTCCAGGCAAGAGTACTGGAGTGGGGTGCCATTGCCTTCTCTGAATCTTTCAGCTATACTAGGTTAAATAAAATATATTGTTGAAATTAATTTTACCTGGCTTCAAGTGTTACTTTTTTAATGCGGAAGTTAAAAAATTCTGAATTACATGTTCAGCTCGTATTCTATTCCCACTAGACGTGGCTCCTCTAAGATTGAGGATCTTGCCTTGACCACCTGAGACCAGAATGTCTAGTAAGTGCTAGGTGTACAGAGGGAGAGGGTAGGATGGACTTGACTTTCTTTCTACACAAGTTTGTCAGTAAGATGTTTGGTTCAGTGATATGATTTTTTTTTTTAGCTCTAGCCAGAGTCCCTGCTTGGTATCCCCAAGCCATGCCCTTAAAAGAATCATATTAGGGCTTCTCTGGTGGTTTAGTGGTTAAGAATCTGCCTTGCAATGTAAAGGACGCAAGTTTGATCCCTGGTCCCAGAGGCTCCCACGTGCCACAGAGCAGCTAAGCCCGTGCACCAGAACTGCTGAACACGTGCGTCTAGAGCCGGGTGCTCCCCAACAAGAGAAGCCACAACGAGAAGCCCGCGCATTGCAACAAAGAGTAGGCCCCACTGGCAGCAACGAAGGCCCACCACATCTAAAATATACATAAATAGATGAGGGAACTGTATCAAAGATCAGCATCTGTTTCCAGGGTGGGGGAGGCAGCAAGTGACGACTGACACACATAGCTGTGACTCTTCAGGTTTCCCAAATCCATAAGTAAGTCCATCAGCCAGCGAGCCTTCCCTTCCATCTCATAACTCAGGTTGAGCAGGCTGAAGGGTGATTTGGGGTAAAATGTGCTCTTTTCCAATGTCATGGTGTCACAGAGATTTCAGATTGTGGATGCAGCTACTGCAAACGTGATGTATGGGCCGTCTCATGAAACCAAACAGATTTTCTGTTGGATTCCAGCGTGTTTCCTATGTGTGACCCATTTATTTTTTTTTTCTTTTCCTAGGAAGCCCATGGAGGATGCCGAGGGGAACGAAAGTCTGGGTTGGAAGACTCATTGTCTGGCACTGAGAAAGCTTCAGCTTTACAACTCTAGATGATGCGACCTCGCCTCCTGCCGTATACAGAACGCATACAAGACTTTGCATGCATTACCAAGCTCCCCTCTCAGCATCCCAGGAGAGGAGGAAGGCAGTGCTCTGCCTTCTGCTTGACAGGAGGAGGATGTAGAGATGTCTATTTTAGTCAAAGCCTGCCCCTAAAAGCTTGCGACCTAAAAGAAGCCCTCCAACCTTCTGCCTTCTGGCTTTTGTCTCTGTTACATAATAAGACATTCAAGGACACTTCAGAAAATGCTCCCAAATGCAAACTGCATCATGCCCTCCAAAGGGCTGCCCACACCTTGAAAATAAAAGACAAGGCTTGCCGCGGCCTCTGAGACCCCATGGGCCCTCACCACAATCTGGCCCTGCAGCTCATCTCCTGCTGCTCTGCACACTCTGGCCACATGAACCTCGCTGTTTCCCAAAGAGATGGGGCTGGTCCTCCCTCAGGGCCTTGGCCTGGGTGGTGCCCTCTGATCTCTCCTCCTCACCTCTCACAGTAGACTTCCTGGATCAACTCTTCTAAACCAATACAAGCCCATCCCACCTCCAGCTGGGCTCTAATGCATTAACTAGCCCTATTTTCTCTGGGACGCAGATTTCTAGCCGAGTCATCTTTCATCTGCTTAGCAGTTGATTATCTACCTTAACCTGATAAAACACAAGCCCCTTGAGGGCAGTGACCCTGTTGGAGATTGTTTTCCCCTGAGTTCCCAGAGTCCCCAGCCTTGCACAATAGGGAAATGAACGAGATTTAATACACGTGTGCACACACAGCTGGAGGAGAGCATAGGAATATATCTGTATCTACACCTATACCTGTATCTAACCGACTTGATATCTCTATCTCACCAGCTTGATGGACATGAGTTTGAGCAAGCTCCAGGAGCTGGATGGACAGGGGAGCTTGGAGTGCTGCAGTCCATGGGGTTGCAAAGAATCAGACACAACTGAGCAACTGAACTGAACTTAACGGAACTGATACTTCTATCTATATATCTATACCTATACATTGGAGAAGGCGATGGCGCCCCACTCCAGTACTCTTGCCTGGAAAATCCCATGGACGGAGGAGCCTGGTGGGCTGCAGCCCATGGGGTCGCAAAGAGTCGGACACGACTGAGCGACTTCCCTTTCACTTTTCACTTTCATGCACTGGAGAAGGAAATGGCAACCCACTCCAGTGTTCTTGCCTGGAGAACCCCAGGGACGGGGGAGCCTGGTGGGCTGCCGTCTATGGGGTCACACAGAGTTGGACACGACTGAAGCGACTTAGCAGCAGCAGCAGCAGCATACCTATATATACTGTGTGCTCAGTCATGTCTGACTCTTTGAGACCTCATGGACTGTAGCCCACCAGGCTCCTCTGTCCATGGCATTTTCCAGGCAAGAAATACCGGAGTGGGTTTCCACTCCTCCTCCAGGGGATCTTCCTGACCCAGGCATCAAACCGGCATCGCTTGCATCTCCTGCGTCAGCAGGCAGATTCTTTACCACTTGTGCCACTATACCTATACCTATGTCTATATGCCTGTGTGTATACATACATGCGTCCCATATAGATATATGGCACCTGAGAGAATGTGATGTATGTGTTACGAATTGAATTGTTTGCTCCCCTCCCCCGCCGGCATTCATATGTTGAAGTCCTAACCCCTGTGGCTCAGAATGTGACCTTATTTGGAAAGAGGGTCATTGCAGATGAAATTAGGTAAGAGAAAGTTATACCAGAAGTAGGGTGGACCCTTAATTTGATAGGACTAATGTCCTTACAAAAAAAGGTAATTTTGAGACAGACAGCACACAGGAAGAATGCCACGTGAAACAAAGGCAGAAATTAGGATGATGCTTCTACATGCCAAGGGTTTCCAGCAAACCTCCAGAAACTAGACAAGAGGACTAGACAAGAGGCTTCTCTGGCAGCCTCAGAAGTAACCAACCCTGCTGACACCAACTTCTAGCCTCCAGAATTGTGAGACAATAAATTAGTTCTTTAAGCCATCCAGTTTGTGGTACTTTGTTATGGCAACCGTAGCAAACTAACACAGTGGTTCAGTGAGACCCAGGTAACAGGTCTGAATGCTTTACTATCATTCATAGGCACATAACAATCCGCTTTTTCTCACCACGGTTGGCAGCTAGAAGTAAAAAATCACCATCATTTCAAAGGAACAGAGTGGGCAGTAGGTTAAAAAGCTGTGATCAGACTCAGTTGCTGAAAATTTTATCCAACCGACTGTTCTGTCACAACAAGCCATCATGGTCCTCTCTTTTGCCGGTCCTAGATGGTATCCAGCCTCTGTTTATCAGATTGAATCCCAACTCAGTATGTGAGGGTATCTTAAAAATGCTCATAATAGGTGCTCAATAAACACTAGCTTCCTTCTTCCCTCTCCCTACCCAACGTTGTCAGTCTTCAGGAAAACATGCATTTTGAAACAAGATAGCCCTAAACCCCATCAAAATGACAAAAATTTAAACGGGCAGGACAGTTGTTGGCCAGAATGCAAAGCAACTGGGACTCTTGTTGATCAATGATGGAATGTAACTTAGCACATGGTGGGAGCATAGTCTTTGGAAATCTCTTTGGAAGTATCTACTATTATTGAACATACACCAACTCCATGCCACAGCCACTCTTCCATCGAGTATGCAGCAACTGATTTTGTATATATATATATATATATATATATATATACACACACAAAAAGATATGTTCAAATACATTCATAATAATATTATTCATAATAACACCACATCAGAAACAATCCAAGTATCCATCAATGCTAGAATGGATAAATGAACTGAGGTGTGCTCACAGAATGAAATTCTACATGATCACCAATACAGATGAAGGACAGCTGTGTGGGACTATATCGATGAAGCTTACAAATAAAATAGAAAAGGAAATGAATCAGACACAACTGTTTATGTAAATTCTAAAAGAGGCCAATCAAATCTATGGCGACAGAATGAGAACAGTGGCTCTTTTTGGAAGGTAAATGCCTGAAAGGAGATGCTGAGGGGTCATGGGTGCTGGCGCTGTACTTAGCTGTCTACTGGCTGCACTGGTGGGATCAGCTTGTAAAAGTTTATCAGGCTGCAACCATGATGTGTGCACCTCACTCTGTCTATATTATTTTCTAAATTAAAGTAGCACAGTGAAGGCGCTCAGTCGTGTCCAACTCTGAGATCCCATGGACTGTAGCCTACCAGGCTCCTCTGTCCGTGGGATTTTCCAGGCAAGAATACTGGAGTGGCTTGCCGTTTTCTTCTCCAGGAGATCTTCCTGACCCAGGGATTGAACCCCGGTCTCCCACACTGTAGGCAGATGCTTTACCGTCTGAGCCACCAGAGAAGTCAAAGTAATACCTACTTTAATGAACAAAAGTGAAGGGTCAAACGCAGACATTCAGCCAAGACCAAAACCACCCAGCTGGCCCATAGACTCGTGAGCAATAATAAAGTATCATTTTAAGATACCAAGGGGAATAATTTGATGCCTGAAATAGTTAACTGATTAAACAACACCCAGGGAAAGGCTTCTGGAGCAGGCAATGGCACCCCACTCCAGCACTTTTGCCTGGAAAATCCCATGGATGGAGGAGCCTGGTAGGCTGCAGTCCGTTGGGTAGCTAAGAGTCGGGCATGACTGAGCAACTTCACTTTCACTTTTCACTTTCATGCATTGGAGAAGGAAATGGCAACCCACTCCAGTATTCTTGCCTGGAGAATCCCAGGGAGAGAGGAGCCTAGTGGGCTGCCGTCTATGAGGTCGCACAGAGTCAGACACGACTGAGGTGACTTAGCAGCAGCAGCAGCAGCAGGGAAAGGCTTCACATAAACTACGATAAAATTCCCCCTATAATTTACTGCGCGACCTGCACACCATGAGGGTCCCTGCAAAGCAGGCAGGCGTGTTAGCCGTCCGACCCCATTTCCAGCCTCTTCTCCCTTGTTTGCCTCTTCTGTTGACACCGCAAATGCTCTAGCTGATGTCTCAATGTCCTTTGCAGCTACATGTGGCCATGTGACATGATTCAGCCAGTTAGATATAAGCTGGAATCTGCTACTAACCCGTCTCTTCCTCTCTCTTCCTGCTGTGTGTGTGATGCCTAGAGCAGTCACATCATTTCTGAGGTAGAACAAGTCCATTAGGGCATCAAAGGACAGAGTTTGCCAGATTGAGGAAAAAGAAGATGATAATAATTATTAGTTATCTAAAAGAAATATAAGATGCCCAGGTGAATTTGAAATTCAGGTGAAGAAAGAATCATTGGAGGGTCCTTGAAAAACTAAACAAAGAACTATCATATGACCCAGTAATCCCACTACTGAGAATATATCCTGAGAAACCATAACTCAAAAGCACACATGTACCCCAAATGCTCACTGCAGAAGTCTTTACAATAGCCAAGAATATGGGAGCAACCTACACACCCACCAACAGAGAAATGGATAAAGATGTGGCATACATATATATACACATTCACTGGAATACTACTTAGCCATAAAAAGGAACAAAATTGAGTCATTTGAAGTGATGTGGATGAACCCAGAGCCTGTCATACAGAATGAAGTACAGGAGAAAGAGAAAAACCAACATTGTGTATTAAAGCGTATATACGAAATCTAGAAAAATGGTACTGATGAACCTATCTACAGGGAAGGAATGAGATGCAGACACAGAGAATGGACACGGCAGAGCAAGGAGAGGGTGGGATGAATTGAGAAAGTACCATTGACACATAGACATGTGTGCTAAATCACTTCAGTCGTTTCCGATTCTTCATGACCCCATAGACTATAGCCTGCCAGGCTCCTCTGTCCATGGGATTATCCAGGCAAGAATACTGGAGTGGGTTGCCGTGCCCTCCTCCAGGGGATCTTCCTGACGCAGGGATTGAACCCGCGTCTCTCATGCTTCCTGCATTGGCAGGTGGGTTCTTTACCACTAGTGCGACCTTGGAAGTCCCACCCATATAAATAACCATATGTAAAAGAGATAGGTATTGGGGAACTGCTGTATGACACAAAAAATTCAACCCAGTGCTTTGTGATGGAGGCATGGGGAGTGGGAAGGAGGAAAAAAATCATTGTTTTAATATAAGCATCTCCCAAACATATCTCCATTCCAGACTCTATTACTGAGCCACACACCAGCCCAGGGGCATCTGTACACAGACTTCCTGTGTATGACTGAAACCCCAATTTGCTTACACTTCTGAGGTCAAGAGGGTTTCCTCTCACTCCTAGCCACATGCCATGCTAGTTGATATTTTAAAACCGACAGACAAATGACTATGTAGATCCATCAGGCTTGATTGGTACCCCTTTCCTTTTTTTTAATTAATTTCCATTGGAGTATAGTTGCTTTACAATATTGTGTTAGTGTTACTGCAAAGCAAAGTGAATCACTTATACATACGTGCGTCCCCTCTCTTCTGGACTTCCTTCCCGTCCAGCTCACCACAGAGCATGCAGCAGAGTTCTCTGTGCCATACAGGAGGTTCCCCTCGAGCATTTTACAGTATCATTAGTGTATCTGTGTCCATCCCCACCTCCCAACTCCTCCCTCTCTTCACCTTCCTCCTGGCATCCATATATTTGCTCTCTACATCTGTGTCTCTGTTTCAGCTTTGCAAATAGACTCATCTGTACCATTTTTCTAGATTCCACGTATATGTGTTCATTTCTTTCTGATCAAAAAATGGACAGAAGACCTAAGTAGACCTTTCTCCCTTTCAATACTACATAAATATTGTTCCAGCACCTTCTTCCTGCCAGTGGTACGAGTGGCAAATCTGACAATGTTAATGCATGTATATGGAATCTAGAAAGATGATACTGATGATCCTATTTGCAGGGCAGCAAAGGAGACGCAGACATAGAGAACAGGCTCTGGGCCACAGTAGGGGAGAAGAGTGTGGGGTGATCTGAGGGAGTAGCATTGAAACATACACATTACCAAATGCGAAATAGACAGCCAGTGGGAATTCTCTGTGTGACACAGAGAACCCAAAGTCCCTGCTTTGTGACAACCTAGAGGGATGGGATGGGGAGGGAGGTGGGAAGGAGGCTCAAGGGGAAGCGGACGTATGTACACCTATGGCTGATTCATGTTGATGTATGGCAGAAACCATCACAAAAATGTAAAGCGATTATCCAAATTAAAATTTGAAAAAGAAAAATCTTACAGCATCCCATTTTCTTCTATTCTTGTAAATAGCAAGTCTTTCTTCCCTGGAGATTCAGTGGTAAAGAATCCGCCTGCAATGCAGGAGCCTCAGGAGACCCGGGTTCAATCCCTGAGTCAGGAAGAGCCCCTGGAGGAGGGCTTGGCAACCCACTCCAGTATTCCTGCCTGGAGAATCCCATGGACAGAGGAGCCTGGTGGGCTACAGTGCAGTGTCTCCCAGAGTCCTAAACGACTGAAGTGACTTAGCACGCACAGCACGCAGGTCTTTCTCTTTGGAAGCTTCTAAAATTTTCTCTAGCCCCTGAAGGGCAGTGATATTTCCATCCCAGGCCTATGGGTATCTCATTTCATGAGCCTTCACCGGAACTCAGTCGACTGCTTTCATTTGCACTTGAGCCTGCTCTAGCTGGGGGAACTCGGCGTGTTTATAGTTGGTGACTCCCCTGTGCTGCTACTCTGTCGTTTGTGTGTTAGCTTTCATGGCTCTGGCAGGCAAGCTTCTTATTTTGTTTCCCCTTATGACTGTTATCTGTTACTTTCCCCTTTATGATTTTTAGCTCTGTATATGTTGTCCTTGGTTTTGAGCTCTATCTTCCACTTCATCTTTCAGATCACTAATTTGTGTCTAAGTGGAGGATGTTATCCCTTTAAAGATACGTACTTTTTTAAAAAAAATTCAAAAATAATTCTTGGGTTCCAGTATGTGCTGTAATTGAATCTCTTAAGTGCCTTTCTGGTTTCTAGTCGAGATGCCTTCTGCGGGAGGGCCATTTCTGAGCAAGCTGACTGTTCCCTCTTCCTCCCCCAGGGATTGCTAATATGCCTTGCTTTTTCCCCTTGCCTACTTGCAGCTCCCTTTATCCTTGGAGCCATGCCCAGCTGCTGGGGGGCCGCAGTGGCAGTTACCCACGGATGGCAGGGGCACAGCAGACCCTGCTCCTAGGGCCCATGAGAGAGCGGGAGATGCTTGGGTCCCTGCCTGCAGCTGGGGGGTAGCACCTCGTTCTTCCTCTGCAAGGCTGATGCTCTCTTGTTCTCAGAGGTAGGCCACTGGGCTCACCTGATCAGCTTGTCTGAGGCTCCCTGGGACTAGGGAGACGGGCGGATCTTCCACAGTGGGGGCTCCTGGCTAGCTCCATCCTTCCAGGGGGAGCAGGGGTGTCCTTGAGCTGGTACTGTTGAGCCCAAGGCTCACTCCAGGGCTCTCAGGCACCAGGCTCTCAGTGGCCCGAGAGGACCAGACTCCAGGCTCCCACAGGCTTTAAGGCTCCCTTACATCTTGCGGCCCTTGCCTCTGCTAAGTTCAGCGAAGGTAGTTAATGGTTTAATAGACTGTGAGAAAAAGATACCAGGGGTAGGTTTCTTCACCACCATCTTCCCAGAAATATCTCACAGTTTTTATTCCAAAGTTTGTATAAAACTGTATTACATTTTTAATCAGAAAAAAAAATTTTAATACCAAAAGGAGCTTTGGTTAAAGCATAATAAAATGAGAAACAAGTATATTTGACTTCATTGAATTAGGATTTTTAAAATTCTTACTTCCAAGGTTATGTCTAGCAAAAGACTTGAAACCACTATGTGTAGCAGTCAGGGACCAGTTGGACAAACTATGGCATAGCCATGTACCTGGAATACTGTGCCCACAAATCTGTGAAAAAGGATAAAGGTTGATGTGTACTGACGGAGAGAACACCAAGTTTTAAGGGTAAGAGAAAAAGCATGGTGCAAAATAGTGTATAATGTATTTCTATGAAGAGTCAGTAGTAAATATTTCAGGCCTACAAGGCCATACACACTTTCTGTTACAACCCCTCAACTCTGCTATGTTAGCAAGGAAGCAGTCATGGGCAATATGTAAACTAATGGCCGTGACTGTGTTCTAATACAACCTTATTTGCAAACACAGGTAGCAGGCTGGATTTGGCCCGTGGGGTATTATTTGCCAGTTTCTGGTGTAACCGAGATTCCCTAGGGATTCTCAGGTGGCTCAGTGGTAAAGAATCCACCTGCCAATGCAGAACCCTGGGTTGGGAAGATCCCCTGGAGGAGGAAATGGCAAGCCACCCTAGTACTCCTGCCTGGAGAATCCCATGGACAGAGGAGCCTGGCGGGCCATAGTCCATGGGGTTGAAGAAGGTTGGGCATGACTGAGCAACAGCACACAAGCAGGACGTTCCCTATAGTGAACTCTCGGTGAGACACACATTTACACAACCTGCTTTTCTTGACTGCATGGAGTCTGACTTGCTTCTTGGCCAATGAAATATGGCAAAGGTGAAGGGATTTTGCAAATATACTTAAGATTCCAAATCAGCCGTTTCTGAATTAATCAAATGGGGAGAGTATCCTAGGAGGTCCTAACCTAATTAAGTTCAGTTCAGTTCAGTCGCTCAGTCGTGTCCGACTCTTTGAGACCCCATGAATCGCAGCACGCCAGGTCTCCCTGTCCATCACCCACTCCTGGAGTTCACCCAAACCCATGTCCATCGAGTCAGTGATGTCATCCAACCATCTCATCCTCCATCGTTCCACTTCTCCTCCTGCCCTCAATCTTTCCCAGCATCAGGGGCTTTTCCAATGAGTCGGCTCTTCGCATCAGGTGGCCAAAGTACTGGAGTTTCAGCTTCAACATCAGTCCTTCCAATGAACACCCAGCACTGATCTCCTTTGGGAAGGACTGGTTGGATCTCCTTGCAGTCCAGGGGACTCTCAAGAGTCTTCTCCAACACCAGAGTTCAAAAGCTCCAATTACTCAGCACTCAGCTTTCTTTATAGTCCAACTCTCACATCCATACATGACCACTGGAAAAACCATAGCCTTGACTAGACGGACCTTTGTTGGCAAAGTAATGTCTCTGCTTGTTAATATGCTGTCTAAGTTGGTCATCACTTTCTTTCTAAGAAGTAAGCGTCTTTTAATTTCATGGCTGCAATCACCATCTGCAGTGATTTTGGAGCCCAGAAAAATTAAGTCAGCCACTGTTTCCCCATCTATTTCCCATGAAGTGATGGGACCGGATACGATGATCTCAGTTTTCTGAATGTTGAGCTTTAAGCCAACTTTAAAATCCCTCAAAAGAGGCCCTTCTTTAGGTTAGACATTCTTTCTTCATTGGCTTTGAGAGGGGAAACCACCATGATGTCATGCCTACAAAGAGATGAAGTCAGCCACTAGCTTGAGGGAGGTTGGAAGCAGACCTGTACCCAGTCGAGTCTCTGATGACAAGGTGTGCATACTCAGTCCCTCAGTCGTGTCTGACTCGTTGTGACCACATGGATGGCTGCCCACTAGGCCCCTCTGTCCTTGGGATTCTTCAGACAAGAATACTGGATTGAGTTGCCATTTGCTACTCCAGGGGGATCTTCCCGACCCAAGGATCGAACCCATGTCTCTTGAGACTCCTGCTTTGGCAGGTAGATTCTTTACCACGGCACCACCTGCGAAGCCCCTCTGATGGCAATGCAGCCCAGATAACAGGTCAACTGTCACTTTGCCAGCCCCTGTGCCAAGAACCCGGCCAAGCCCAGCCAGACTCCTGACCCACAGAAGCTATGAGGCAATGAATCATGCATTGTCTTCATCAGATTTGTGCTAATTTCTTGTAAGGCCCAGAAAACTATCATACCTATTATATAGAATCTGCACTTACTTATGTAAGAAAGGAAGAAATAATATATATGCATGTATGTTTGAATTTTTATAAAGAAACATCAGAAGGATAAACAGGAAATTTATAAAAATAATTGCCCACAGAATGAAGAAGAAATGCGTGTGTCCAGGGCAGGAAGCAGGACTTTTCAGGCGATACCTTTCTGTATGGTTCGGATATTAAAATCACCTAAATATATGATCTATTCAAAAAGTTAAATTTTTTAAAATCTCCTGCTTTCCAGTTAAGCTATAAAATGTTGTTTCTTTCAGATTTGTACCCTTGATATTTTACAGTTACTGTTTATGTTCATGGTACCTTTCCGCTTGGTTCTTTTCAGTATCAGAACCACTCATGTGACCTGGGTCTTTACATCCACATGTCTCCTTTTGATCTCAAATTGCCATTTTCAAAAGAATATTTGACTTTCCCCATCATTGTTCTCCCAGGACTCAGCGCTGGCATGGGGACACCCTGATAAATGCTTGCTGATGTTCACCTTGGTGTTTCCATACCTACCAAACCCAGGTGAACAAATCGTGGTAACAAAGCCCCTCCCTGTCCAGACTTCCCTCTCTGCTTGAAATAAAGCATGTCCACAGGACAAGCTGCCTTGCCGCCTCTTTACCGCCCACCTGCCATCAAGAGATGTTGATGAAACATGACTCCTAAAGCATTTTAAACATCTTTTGGGGAATATGTTATGTAGAGAAGACATAGTAATGGCAACAGCAAAACACGGGCATCTGCTCATCCTTGGCTCAATTTCTGAAAACAGCTTTCTGTTTTTCTAGCATGTTTGCTCTAGCCATCTCGCTGTAGTCATGGCACCCAGGGATAGAGGTCAGACTGTGGTCCAGCCTTCCTTCCAGACTCAACCTTCCCCTGATGAACACTCGTTTTAGGTGGTGAGATACTCTGCTCGCTGGCTGACATCTGGGCCAGCAGACCTTTGCTTTGTTCTGAAGCCAGAGACCCCAGTCCACGCATGTTTCCCCACAGCCCACAGTCTGTATTTCTTCCTTTTATTCTCCTCTGAGGACTGGACTCCAGCCTCTCTCCTTAGCCCATGATGGTTGTCTGGAGCCAAAAGGAGGTGGTAGGAGTTGATGGGAGAGAAAAAGAAAGACAGAGGGCAGGTTGAGCCACACTTCCCAGAACCCAGGAAGGCATCCTTGAGTGCAGATGGGGGTGAGGGTCCGGCTGCCCTCAAGGCTCCGCTGGGCTCAGCCAAGGAGCTCTCCCAGCCTGAATGAATAGTGACGCAGTCTCAGATGGCGGGGGTGCAGAGGTTGGGAGTGGAAAACGCCTGCTGCACATGCGCCCCTGTGTGCGTGGGTTTTCCTGCAATTAGTTGCCCCGCAATGCTAATTGGAGGCCAGCCAATATGTTCTATCAACAGCAGATGCCTTCCAGCCCCTTGGGCACCCCAGGGATAACTGTCCCCACCTGGAATGATTACCGAGCTCCCACCCTGTGCTCCTCAGCCTGGAGGCAATGCCTGTGCAGACCCTGGTACCTTGCGCTCTTTTGCAGGCCTGAGTATCACCTAAGCTTTCTGAACCAACAGACAGAGCACGTGAACCAGTCCCTGGTTAGAGGCTGGGGGTGGGGCAGGGGGACATTATAAGATTTCCCCAGGTGGCAATAAATAATGCCCCACTCAATCAGAAGTACCAATAAGGAGGAGAAAAGGCTCACAATATGCTGTTAAGGTTTTTTAAAAAGCAGGTTACAAAACAGCATATGCTAGAATCCCACTTTCTAAATATATCCATTTGCAAAGTATCCTCCATTTCCCTTAAACTCCAGACTCATTGCGTCTCCATGTACACATCTACCAGCATTTCAGGTGTGATGCTTCCTAGACGGAGGTGGGACTTGCCCTTCCAGCTGCTTCTCCCCCGTGTCAAGAAAAGGTAGGGCACCCTTCTTCCTAATGTTCAAAGCCATCATGACCCTTCTTTCTCTCCCATCAGGCACCCTATTTGAGAGGCAGTTTATATAAACTTGAAGTAAAGTTCTGAAAAGTAGATTGCAACAAAGATAAATATAGGAGACAATGAATAAGAAAATCAGAGGCTCCATCTATGAGGTCCAACAGCCTAAGAGGTCTAACAGGTGCTCCATGGGAGGGACAGGCAGAAAATGAAGGAGAATTAATGTCACTTTTTAAAAAACTGACTTTAAATATTCCAAGGACTGGTACATCTGAGTTTCTAGATAGACAGGTTTTTCACAAGTACTCAGCAGGAATGAATGAAAATATACTCACACTAAAGTTCAACCCTGGGAAATTTAGAGGCTAGGAATGAAGAAAGGATTCTAACACTTTTCAGAAAGAAAATACAGGTTGCCAACAGGAAGTCAGGGACTGAAATAGCATTTAATTTCAAAAGAGCAGTTTTAGAATGGAAGAGAAAGTAGAGTGATGCCTTCAAACTTTTAAGGAGAAATGATTTCTAACCTAGAATCCTATACCAAGTCAAGTTGGGGGAGAGAATAAAACTTTTTCAGACATGCAAGTCCCCCTAACAGTCTTTATTGCCAAGGGCACTTTGTTAGGAAAATACTGCAGGATGTGCTCCACCAAAACAAAGGAGTAAACCACAAAAAAAAAGAGAGAGAGAGAGAGAGAGAGAGAAGGGTTCTAGAAAGGAAGGGCCCAAAAGAGAAGAGAGGAGAAGGTATTCCTAGTTTAAGAGAAAAGCAAAACAAAATAAAAAACAGAACAGCAATTGTGCAGCAGGACTGAAAAATAACCAGTGCGGATTAACAGTAAGAGGACTGAAGTGGAGAGAACCCTCCAAGAAGAACATGATCCTTGGTGATTATTAATGTTTCTCTATATGGAATTCCAACAGTTTGAGAGTAAACTCCTGACAGATACACAGAAATCAGAAGAGACAAGGTAGTTATGAACTCCAGGAAAAATAAATAGCTGTACAAGAAAGGAAATGATATCATAGGATGCAATGTGCTTCAGCTGTGAATAACATAAGTATTGTCTACATATATCAAGATAAGAATGAAGAATGCTGATCTGAAAAATTGTAGCATTACATGTTGGGAGTGTATAGGGTGGGGAGGCACAGAGAAACTGGTGTAAGAAAGCCATGGGTCCTCTTCTTTCATGGAGGGAAGTCATCATAATGTCAACATTTTAAAATCAAGCAAGGGCAGTATATTCTTGTTATTTAGAAGGGTGGAAGAACCAGAAAAATGAAGACAGCAGCAACTGACAAAATTGATTCCCTCTTGGGTGTGGACATGGGGGTGAGAAAGAAAGGAACAGAGGACCATTGTTTCACTCTTAGCCTGGTGATACCATGGGACCCTTCAAACCACGTACATGTATTACTGGGATAAAATTTTAAAATTATAATATAAAGTCACAATGGAAATCACCATGCATATGCCCAAAATGGAAAAAGAAAATCTCAATTTCGAAGAAAAAAAACAAGTACAGTGCTAAAGGCAACAAGAGCAAGGAAATGAGCACAATAGAGTTTTCTACCCTAATCCAACTTATTTTCTCCTTGGTGAATAGGTTTTGTTAATTTGTTTTGCTCCTTTTATGGAAATCTTGAGACATCATAATACAAGTTGGAAGTCTTTACATAAATCAAATATATATACTACTCGCTGCTCTTAGTGCCTGGCCTAAGTGCCTGGTATCCAGTGACTTCTCAGGGAAGGGTTGGTTACTTTTGTATTAAAGTGACCTGATCTTGCTTGAGGCTGAGTTTCCTCAGATTTTTTTTTTTTTTCCCAAGGGTTTCTTTAAGAAACTTCTCCATGAAAAACATTTTTAAATTTTCTGTAAAACTGCACAAAGACATTAGTCATTAACTTGCTTAATGTTCCTTTCAGAAGGTTTCACAAGATAAATTCTTCTCTGAATTTAAAACCCTCAAAACAGTCAGTCCTCTGATGAAACCATACCGAGCAATGAGAATTATATAACCACACTTTTGCCATGCTCCTAGGGCGCAAGTCTTGTGTCTTCCCCAGATAGTTAATAACTCAGGGCACCTTCAAGCCAATAGACACTCTTTGTTAATGCTCACTCAGGGAATGGAGACTGGTTTTCTTCCTTTTCTAAGGTAGTGATTTTAAGTAGATATTTATTCCCAAGCACACAAATTCTATCTTCCACTTTTTTACAGACCTGATATTGGAAAAGTTTTTACTTCTTTTCCTGAATGGACATTCATACATCAAAATGCCCAGGAACTTATATAACAACTAAAATCCTGCCTGGGGAGTTCATCTTTCATTGTCCTATCTTTTTGCATTTTCATACTGTTCATGGGGTTCTCAAGGCAAGAATATTGCAGTGATTTGCCATTCCCTTCCCTAGTGGACCACATTCTGTCAGACTTTTGAGAGTCCCTTGGACTGCAAGGAAATCCAACCAGTCCATCCCAAAGGAGATCAGTCCTGGATGTTCATTGGAAAGACTGAGGTTGAAGCTGAAACTCCAATACTTTGGCCACCTGATGCAAAGAGCTGACTCATTTGAAAAGCCCCTGATGCTGGGAAAGATTGAGGGCAGGAGGAGAAGGGGATGACAGAGGATGAGATGGTTGGATGACATCACTGACTCAATGGACATGAGTTTGGGTAAACTCCAGAAGTTGGTGATGGACAGGGTGGCCTGGCACGCTGTGGTTCATGGGGTTGCAAAGAGTTGGACACGACTGAGTGACTGAACTGAAAATCCTGCCATTGTGCAGACTTGGCAATATATTGTTTTTTATTTATGTGTTTGATTAGCTGGGTGGGATATGTGTTTATAGGTCTTAATGATGGATTCAGACCCATCACAAGGAACGTGGCCCCTCAGAAGCCCTGTGACATCCCCTTAGGCATGGCCTTGCCATCTGAGACAGACCTGTGAGGTTGGTTTGGCAAGATACTCTTTGTACCTTTGTTTCTGGAAACTCCTGTTCTCAGACTGACTCATCTTAATGATATCATTGCACTTGCCTTGAAGTTTCTTATCTTCCACTGTGGCTTCTTATTGAAAGGATCTGCATGAGTTATTGGAAGACATGTGTCTCTGGACTTCTCAACTTCAGCCTATAGCTCTCAGCCTCCTGCACCATGAACTCAATACCCTGCTTTCTCAAACAACACCTTTCATCTTGAGCAACCATAAGCTTCTTTGCTTGGCCTGTGCTCAACTCTGCAGACCCACTGGGCTTGCCGTCGGACTCATCACTGTCAGTGTGAGGAGGGTTGTGAACTGCCAAACAGGCTGTCCTCGGTCATTGCCCTCACTTTTATAAACCTGAGTGTGCGCACAGGGCTGGTTGTCTGACAAGTGGTGAAAATCTACAGAGCATTGTGGCGTATCAGTTCAGGACAGCTGTGATCCCACCAGAGAGTTCCCTTCCAAGGGGCAGAGCCTCAAGTTGAAAAATAATCCTGAACATTTCCAGACATACCCCAGGTAATACGTCAGTCTACAGAGCTTCACCTAAGTGACAGCATGATCTTGCCATTAACAAGTCCTTCCTGGGTTTCTTATTCTTGGATATAGGAACAGAGCACCTTGCTTGCCATTTCAAAGGGTCTGGTGGACAAAAGAGCATTTAATTCTTAAGTTGAAGATGACTATGTAGAGTCAGTCTCTTCATGAGGGGCTCGATCTCATCCATGACTGAGGTGCCTGCGATGAGAGTGTGGTGGTCACTGACAGTCCTGTTGTCTTGGCGATGAGATGATTTATTACTGAGTTGTTGAAATCTTCTTCAGCCAAATGGATTTCTCCAGATGAAGATTTGATAGAAAAGACTCCATCATCGAAGGGAGGACAGAGACATCAAAACTCCAAGATCTAAGATCAAGATAACTCTTTTTATACCAGTCTTCTTGTCTAAGCCATAAGCAGAGGCATGGTATCTGGATCACTGATAACTCTGAGCAGTGTAAGGTTATGCTGGTTCCATAAAAGCTCCATTATAGTAGGCTAGAATGCTAATGACAAGAGGGTAACAACCGTCCTGGAGGTAGCTCCTACAGTGTCCTTCCTCTTCTCCATAGAGGCCCTCCAGAAGGAAGCTGTCATACTCTCCTTTGCACTCCACCTGGGAACACTGACTTCCTGTGTCAATAACTAGCATACCACCACCACCATCACCACCATCACCATCACCACAACCAACACCACCACCACCACAACCACCACAACCATAACCATCACCACCATCACCACCACCACCACCATCACCACCACCACCACCATCACCACCACCACCACTACCATCACCACCACCAACACCATCACCACCACCACCAACACCATCACCACCACCACCACAACCATAACCACCACCACCACCACCACCACTACCATCACCACCACCAACACCATCACCACCACCACCACCACCATCACCACCACCACCATCACCATCACCACCACAACCATAACCACCACCACCACCACCACCATAACCACCACCACCACCACAACCATCACCACCACCACGACCATCACCACCACCAACACCATCACCACCACCACCAACACCATCACCACCACCACCACTACCATCACCACCACCAACACCATCACCACCACCACCAACACCATCACCACCACCACCACAACCATAACCACCACCGCCACCACCACCACCACCACCACTACCATCACCACCAACACCATCACCACCACCACCACTACCATCACCACCACCAACACCATCACCACCACCACCAACACCATCACCACCACCACCAACACCATCACCACCACCACCACTACCATCACCACCACCAACACCATCACCACCACCACCAACACCATCACCACCACCACCACAACCATAACCACCACCGCCACCACCACCACTACCATCACCACCACCAACACCATCACCACCACCACCACCACCATCACCACCACCACCATCACCATCACCACCACAACCATAACCACCACCACCACCACCACCACCACCACCACCATAACCACCACCACCACCACAACCATCACCACCACCACGACCATCACCACCACCACGACCATCACCACCACCACCACCAGCACCACCACCACCATCACCACCACCACCACCACCACCATCACCACCACCATCACTACCACCACAACAACCATAACCACCATCACCACCACTATCACACCATCACCACCACCACCACCACAACCATAACCACCACCACCATCACCACCACCACCATCACCACCACCACCATCACCACCACCACCACCATCACTACCATCACCACCTTCACCACTATCACTACCACCATCACCACCATCACCACTATCACCACCACCATCACCACCATCACCATCACCACCACCACCATCACCACCGCCACCATCACCACCCCCACACCACTACCACCATCACCATCACCACTGCCACCATCACCACCCCCACACCACTACCACCATCACCATCACCACCACCACCATCACCACCCCCACACCACCACCACCACAACCATAACCACCACCACCACCATCATCACCATCACCACCACCATCACTTCTATCACCACCATCACCACTATCACCACCACCATCACTACCATCATCACCACCACCACCACAACCATCACCACTACCATCACCACCACCACAACCATAACCACCATCACTACCACCACAACCATCACCACCATCACTATCACCACCACAACCACTATCACCACAACCACCGCCACCATCACCACCATCACCACCACCACCACCACCTCCTCCACTGAAGAATCCCAAAATATCCAAACAGATCTTTGTGATGAAATGGTTCTGGTGGGTTTCACTGACATTTTATTCATTATGCATCACCAATCATTCAATCAACTGTTCTGTGTTGGTGTAGGCCAGAAGGCTTGGGGAGCTTCTCAGGTGGCTCAGTGGTAAAGAATCTACCTGCCAATGCAGGAGACCTGGGTTTACTCTCTGGGTCAGGAAAATCCCCTGGAGAGGGAAATGACAACCCACTCCAGCACCCTTGCCTAGAAAATTTTATGGACAGAGGAGCCTGGCAGGCTATAGTCCATGGCATTGCAAAGAGTTCAACATGACTGACCAACTGAGCGCACACACAGAAGGCTTGGGGTGGCCCAGTTTCTCTGACCATTGCTCTGATCTCCATGTTCCCCTGCTGAAGGACACTCACAGAGGGAATTATGGTGTCATGACTGACAACAACCTCAGATCCATCCAACACCATTACCAATCCTCAACCAGCAGAGCACCAGGTTTCAGGGAGGATGTGTTTGGCTGATTCAGAAGTTGTGTGAAAAAACTAGGTGCTCTGCTAGATGAAACAAACAAAAGCTGAATTCACACTGGTTGTGGCATAGCATCTCAACTATTTGAGATTATTTTGTGTCTGACAGTTTTCCCATCATTCATAATTGGATTGCATTAGTAATACTTACTGAAACTAAAAATGATTCTCTACAGTAACAAGTGAAAGAAAAGCCACTCAGTTGTGTCCGACTCTGTGAGACCCCGTGGGCTATACAGTTCATGGAATTCTCCAGGCCAGAATACTGGAGTGGGTAGCCGTCCCCTCCTGCAGGGGATCTTCTCAACCCAGGGATTGAACTCAAGTCTCCTGCATTGCAGGAAGATTTTTACCAGCTAAGCCACAAGGGAAGCCCTACAGTAACAAAGTTTGTTCAAAGTAGGCTCAGAAGTCCTTTTATTCTTTCTGTATTTTATGTTGGCAGATTGTTTCCCAATTTTTAATAGTTCTTGTTCTCTTCTCTGTTTATTTTATTATGTTCCTAAACAGACCACATCTTTTAATAGAAATATTATGCTCTCAATGTAAAAATAACACAAATTATCATTCCTACTAAACAGGACTACACCACTTGTTATTTGATTCCAGGCTTTCTGAAGACTACTCTAGCTCACTTCAAGCAAATTTCTGATTATTGGGCTCAAGTTAGAGCAAGACCTCTTACTGCCTGAAGATTTCAGCTAACATAGGGAAAGGCCAAGGAGAAAAATTTCACCATGTTCTCTTTGGTTTACCCCAGGTAGGTGACATTTGCTTCTTGCAAAAGCAACTTTCGATACCTACATTGAGTTACATCTGCAAACCTGAGCTAACTGCATCATATTTCCAATTTATTCCAGGGCTATTTAATATTTTTATACAAATAGGTCCTTGCTTTTTAATCTGTCTCTGTTTAGGAGAACAGTGCAGATGAAATCCTTAGCCACTGCTAACTGATTGTTAGGATTAGTATCTTGTTTCTTTGCCATTCTGCTTTGCTCTTTACCTCTCACTCCTAGTGTTGAGTTTCCTCACTCTTTCTTGTTCTGTCCTGTTATTTATTCCTTGCGTATTGTATATCCTGAGAGAAATGATGTGTGAGTGTCAACAACAAGGTTGGTGAAGATGGAAGCTCATGGAGTATATGTCGTGGCAGAAAATGCAAAATCTAAAGAATGGTCAGTGGGGTTTTCTAGTGGACTTATTAGTCAGGAAGCTGTCCCTGTAACTGAGTTCTAAGAGGTTTCCCAAGGACTCTCCTCTTATCAGAGAGTCTCTTAAGCTATAGGTGGGAGTTTAACACCTGATTTCACCTATAATGGAGGCTGGTGAATTAGCTCAATCACACAATCTGATCATAAGAAGGAAACAAAGTATATAAGCATATTCATGGATTGGCCAACGGATGGTACAGCTGAAGCTTGTCCTGAAACAAAGAGAGACAGAAAAATGGAGGTCTAGAATGTGATAGAATTAACTTCAGGACAAAGAGTTTTAATTTTATATTGTGAATATTGACAACAAGGTCCTCAGAGGCATGGAAGAGGAGGAAGGAGGAGGAGGAGGAGGATGAGAAAGAGGAGAGGGAGAGATAGGAGAAGGAAGAGAAGAATTAAAAGAAAGAGGAAGATGAAGAAGATGGCTGAGATATGGAAGCACTGTAAAAGATGAAAATGCACCCAGTTTAATAGTAGGAATTTCAACTGTGTAGAGATGCTGCATGGTGCTAGTGGTAAGGAATCTGCCTGCCAATGCAGGAGACATAAGAGGTACAGGTTTGATCCCTGGGTTGGGAAGATCCCCTGGAGGAGGAAAGGGCAACCCACTCCAGTATTCTTGCCGGGAAAATTCCATGGACAGAGGAGCCTGGCAGACCCTACAGAAGACCCTACAGTCCATAGGGTTGCAAAGGGCTGGACACGACTGAGCAAGTGAGCAGGCATGCACTGTAAAACGGATGTTCGATTATTTGAGCAGAATAAGGGGCACACTGAGGTCTTAGAGGTTACACCAAGGGGCGGGAAGAGGTAAGAGAACCGAGTCTGTGCGGACTGGAGTAGGAGCTGTTGAGTAACGTAAGAGTGTGTGGACAAGAATGGTCAGGAGAGGGCTTCGCCGGTGGCCTAGTGGGTAAGAATCCGCCTGCCCATGCAGGAGACCTGGGTTTGATCCCTGATCCAGAGAGACCCCACATAGCAACCAACCCTGTGTGCCACATTCACTGAGCCTGTGCTTCAGAACCTGGGAGCCACAGCTACTGAAACCTGCATGCCCTAGGGCCTGTGCTCCACAGCAAGAGAAACCACGGCAATGAGAAGCCTGCGTACCATGACTAGAGGGTAACCCCGACTTGCTGCAACTAGAGAAAAGCCTGTGCAGCAGCAAACACCCAGCAAAGCCAAAAATAAAGAAAGAAATAATAATAAAAAGAATGGTCCGGAAAGGAAGACCACCATGCCCCTTCCTAGTTCTACAATCAAGGGTGACCAGAACAGGCTTTCACCAAAAAGGCGCTTGATAAATGGCTCACTGAGGAAACCAGAGATTTAGGAGGGTAGGTGGGAAGCTCATTTGGGAAACAGACGATGGACAGGAAGGAGTGGAGGCTTCGGGAGGTAGAAGGCTGACCAAACAGGAACCACATATAAATTAAGAATGCGGCCCTCTCTTGGAGTTAGATTGCCAGGGTTCTACGCCTGGTTTAAATGCTTAGCCATAAGCAATTTACTTGTCCTCCTTTGAGCCTCAGTTTCCTTATCAATAAATTAATAGCAATAATGGTGGTAGTAGATCATGATCAAGGTCATAGTATATGATAGGACCTATTTTGTAGAATTATTGGTGAAGATTCCATGAGACAAGATATGTAAAACAGTATAGTTTGGGCACAAAAAGGCATGGCTGCTACCTCCTGGAAAAAGAGGAGCAGGGGAAAATCTTGGAGTTTTGTGTGATGTACGTCCATTACAGAAAGAAACTGGCAGATCAGTCTACATTGCACCACCTGGATGGTCTGAAAACTCTTAAGCTGAGAAGTAAGATTAAAGTGACTTAAAGTTGGTACCCCTCTTCAGCATCTACAGAAGCATGTGCAAGTCTGTTCCAGTTCATTCACCATCTGCCAGGTCTCAAGGGACTCCTAAAAATATAGTTTCAAGGAAGGAGCTCACTTTCAAATATCACAAAACACAAAAGGAAACAAAGCAACATGACCCAGAGAAGGCAGAATTCTCAACCAGCTGAGTTAGACCTGCAAAGACTTCAGCCACTGAATCATCTGACATAGTGGATAAAATCAGTAGTTTATGAATTTGAATGGAAAAGAGATGAATAAATTCACAAATTTGACTTACGCTTATATGACTAGGAAATGAGCATAACATTTTTCTTTCCTTCAGACAAAGAGCTGATACTCCTCATGGCACTTTTCTCTAGTCTTCTAAATCTTGTGCATAACAAGAAGTTTTCCTACCATGACTTTGCAGAGTTTAATTAAACTATAGGTATAGAAGTGCAAACAAATCAATAGTTTAATAAATTTAAGGAAATGAAAGAAAATTAAATATATGAATTAGGTACAAGAGGCTAAAATATGAACAAGGAGATTTAGAAAGCAAAGTTCAGTTCAGTTCATTTCATTCACTCAGTCATGTCCAACTCTTTGTGACCCCATGAATCGCAGCATGTCAGGCCTCCCTGTCCATTGCCAACTCCAGGAGGTCACTCAGATTCATGTTCATCAAGTCAGTGATGCCATCCAGCCATCTCATCCTCTGTCGTTCCCTTCTCCTCCCAGCATCAGAGTCTTTTCCAATGAGTCAACTCTTTGCATCAGGTGGCCAAAGTACTGGAGTTTCATCGTTAGCATCATTCCTTCCAAAGAAATCCCAGGGCTGATCTCCTTCAGAATGGACTGGTTGGATCTCCTTGCAGTCTAAGGGACTCTCAAGAGTCTTCTCCAACACCACAGTTTAAAAGCATCAATTCTTTGGCGCTCAGCCTTCTTCACAGTCCAACTCTCACATCCATACATGACTACTGGAAAAACCATAGCCTTGACTAGATGGACCATAGTCAGCAAAGTAATGTCTCTGCTTTTGAATACGCTATCTAGGTTGGTCACAACTTTTCTTCCAAGGAGTAAGCGTCTTTTAATTTCATGGCTGCACTCACCATCTGCAGTGATTTTGGAGCCCAAAAAAATAAAGTCTGACACTGTTTCCACTGTTTCCCCATCTATTTCCCATGAAGTGATGGGACCGGATGTCGTGATCTTTGTTTTCTGAATGTTGAGCTTTAAGCCAACTTTTTCACTCTCCTCTTTCACTTTCATCAAGAGGCTTTTGAGTTCCTCTGCACTTTCTGCCATAAGGGTGGTGTCATCTGCATATCTGAGGTTATTGATATTTCTCCCGGCAATCTTGATTCCAGCTTGTGTTTCCTCCAGTCCAGCGTTTCTCATGATGTACTCTGCATAGAAGTTAAATAAGCAGGGTGACAATATACAGCCTTGACGTACTCCTTTTCCTAAATGGAACCAGTCTGTTGAAAGCAAAGTTAAACTTGTGTAAATAAAATGACAATAATTCAAATGGAAACTTCAGTTAGGTGCAGCTGAAGAGAGAATTAGTGAGCTAAAAGATAGACTGGAAGAAATCTCCAGAGTTGCAACACTAAGAAATGGGAAAGAGAAGTTAAGAAACAAAGAAGATGCAGTGAAAAAATTAAACATGCAGGTAATCCCAGTTCTGTAAAGAAAAAAGGAGAGGTTTACCATATTTGAAAAGATAATAACTAAGTGAGTTCCAAACCAGGATGCATAAGAAATCCACACTTAACAAATCACAGTGTACTTTTCAGTTCACCAAAGACAAAGAAATAAAAGCCAGGTGCCTTCAAAAGAATGACAAATTGGGGTGACCATTGATTTCCCAATAGAAATAATAACAATAAATAGCTAGAAGGCAGTAGAATGATATCCTCAATAAACTGAGAAAAGTAACAGTAAATAAAATGTTATATCCTGTGAAAAGAAAAAGACAGCTTTCAAGAGGGAGGACACTAAAGGTCACTTTCAGGTAATGAAAAACTGGGAAAGTTTTCTATCAACAAAACTTTACTAGGGGAAAAAATCACAAATGTACTCCAACCGGAGAGAAGGTAATTGCATACTGATGGTGTGAAATGAAAAAATTTATAAGCGAAGTTACTGACAAATATGTGGATGAATCTAAACAAAACTGATAAAAGAGTAGTAATTTCCTAGGGGATTAAAAATTTTCCAGAGATAGAACTCAAATGCATAGTTTTTTGTTTGTGAGGGGAATAACTAGAGTTGTACTGTTCTAAAGCCGTTAAGGGCTTCCCAGGTAGCACTAGTGATAAAGAACTCACCTGCCAATGCAGGTACACACAACAGATGGCAATTTAATCCCTGGGTCAGGAAGATCCCCTAGAGGAGGGCACAGCAACCCACTCCAGTATTCTGGCTTGGAGAATCCCATGGGCAGAGGAGCCTGGCAGGCTGCAGTCTATAGGGCTGCACAGAGCTGGACATGACTGAAGCAACTTAGCATGCATGCATACACAACGCCCTTACAGTGATCAAGATTTGAAATAGTAGATATTCACACTAAAATTAATTTCTAGAATAAACACAAATGGAAGAGAAATAAAGTGTAAAATGAACAAACTACCAAAGGGGCAGAAAAGAAATAAGAAAAACTATTCAGTGAAAATTCAAAGCAAGAAAGGAAGGGGAAAACAGAAATATCTGAACAAAAATAAGTACAAATGAAGATGTTAGAAGTAAATCCAATTTTATCAATTCCTAAAATCTGAGAAGAGGGTTAGATACATCAGATTTAAGGAAAATTATATTTTTAGATCATATTCTTTTAAGCCAGCTACCTCTTTTTCTAAGTTGTTGTTTAGTCACAAAGTCACGTCTGAATCTTTTGTGAACCCATGGACTGTAGCCCACCAGGCTCCTCTATACATGGGATTTCACAGGCAAGAATACCAGAGTAGGTTGCCAATTCCTTCCTCCCAACCCAGGGATCTTCCCAACCCAGGGATCGAACCTACAGCTCCTGCATTAGCAGGCGATTCTTTACCACTGAGCCACCAGGGAAGAGACACACTAAATTATATGGCTACCAAAAGACTGAAAGTAAAATGTTAAAAACAAAAGATATTCCAAGAAAATATTAAACAAAAAATAAACTAGAATGTGTAATTGATAACAGACAGATTGAGGGCAGGAGGAGAAAGGGGCAACAGAGGATGAGATGGTTGGATGGCATCATCAACTCAATGATTTGAGCAAACTCCAGGAGATAGCAAGGGACAGGGAAGCCTGGCATGCTACAGTCCATGGGTTCACAAAGAGTTGGACACAACTGAGCGAATAAGCACAGCCCACCCAGTAATTAACTGAAAGACAATTGAAAAGTGTTAATTCCAGGACCATGGCAGGGGAAATTTAAGTCTGAAATATCTTATTGTGCCAAAAAACATGGAAGTGCTTAAGGAGTGATGGGATCATGTCAGGAAAAAAAAAAAGCTGCTTTGAGGGGATATCCATTGGCCAAATGGGGGACAATGTGAGCAAAAGTTTTAAAAAAAAAAGTAATAAATTCAGACTCTTTGAGTAAAAGAGAAATCTATTACATTATTTAGTGATTAATCACTTCATTAGTAAAAGAGAAAGAGAAGCTCTCTCTTACAGTAGAATGCCAACTAATAAATCAAAAGAAATAATAGAATTAGAAAACCGCTAGTAACCGAGATAATAATAATTGATTCAAGTAAAAAGCGTCAACAGATGCTAAATCTGGAGAAATACAATCTGATGAGGAATTAGATATTTACATAGTCTCAAAATATCTTCCACAGAATATTTATTGGTTACTTATTAATCAACACATTCATCATACATATTTATTAACTAGGGGCTTCCCCAGTGGCTCAGCGGTGAAGAATCAGCCTGCCAATGCAGGAGACGCTGGTTCAATCCCTGGGTCAGGAAGATTCCTGGGAGCAGGAAACGGTGACCCACTCCAGTGTTCTTGCCTGGGAAATCCCATGGACAGAGGAATGTGGCAGGCTACAGTCCATTGGGTCAAAAAAGAGCTGGACATGACAACAACAATTTATTAACTATTCAGCAGAGAAACCTGACAGACATCAGTTTAATCAGCAGTAAGGAATGTTAACATCCCCGGTAATGGTACAAACTGCCAACATGTGCCTCCTGATTGCAGGCACTGGGAAGGACACAGCATCACTTCTGTGAGATTTCTGCCCAAAACGCATCTCCTGAATCAAATCACGAGGTAACATAAAGCAAACATAAATTGAGAGAACTGTACAAATAAGAGAAGGCAATGGCACCCCACTCCAGTACTCTTGCCTGGAAAATCCCATGGACAGAGGAGCCTGGTGGGCTGCAGTCCATGGGGTCACTGAGTCGGACACGACTGAGCGCCTTCACTTTCACTTTTCACTTTCATGCATTGGAGAAGGAAATGGCAACCCACTCCAGTGTTCTTGCCTGGAGAATCCCAGGGACGGGGGAGCCTGGTGGGCTGCTGTCTGTGGGGTTGCGCAGAGTCAGACATGACTGAAGCGACTTAGCAGCAACAGCAGCAATACAAATAAGAAGCTGGACTTTAAGAATGCCAAGATCAGGAAAAGATGGACTGGAATGGAGAAAATGAAGAGGCACAATGATCCAATGCAGTGTGTGACCCTGGATTGGTTTCTGACCCATGAGAGACCTTGTTGGGGCCATTAGTCGGGATCTGGAGGGTGTGGTGGAGTAAATGTACCAACGTCAATTTTCTGACTTGGATCACTGAATCGTTCATGCGGGAGAGTGTCCTTGCACAGAGGAAGCATCCTAAGGTATGAAGGGGTGCTCACCCATCGTGTCTGCAGCCACTGCCAAATAAGAGGGACACACTCTCCTGGCCATTCTAGAACTCCATCACCTTGAAGTTCTCTTCTACCTCCATCTCATTCTTACAATGAGCACCCTCCTCTAGGTCAACGAATATGCTCACTGGGGAGTTAAGAATTCAATTTTACTTTCCAAACAACCCAAGACTGATTTTGGCACATGCTAATATGGAAATAAGTGAGAAGAGAAAGTGAAGAACTCAGGAGTGATGGAAGCAATATTTCACAATGAAAGCACCCTGACCTCTCACTTTGCAAAGTGCCTCTACTCTTCCTTCCTCAGCCATAGGTCTGAAACTAAATGAGTCTTCTTGCTTTAAAAGAAAGTAGCCTTGTGAAGTATGAACTCCAAAACCTTGGATATGCTCCATCAGAAGAGAATTTCTACCACTTCCTAGGCAGCACGGCGTGGTGGAGAAGGAGCCCAAAGCTCCCAGGCTGATCACCTGATTCTCAGCTGAGAAACTTGTGATCAGGGTCTATCTCTGACTGAGGTCAGTCCCCATCTAGAAAATAGGGTAAATTATACACAGTTGGCCTCAGAAGGTTAGCTGTGGGCTCAAATACAGCAATACAGATAGAGTGGCGATAACTATTAAGCACTCCGTAAATTATACTTGTTTTTATTCTTATTTAGTTACTTGGATACTTTTTTATTGAAGCATTGTTGACTTACAATATTGGATTAGTTTCAGGTATACAGCAAAGTGATTCAGTCATTCATATATATATATATATATATATATATATATATAGGGCTTCCCTGGTGGCTCAGATGGTAAAGAATGTGCCTGCAATGCAGAAAACCCAGGTTCAATCCCCGGGTTCAGAGTGAGAGACCAACACTCTCATATACACATATATCTGTCTATAATATGCATACATATATAATATATGTATATATAACATACATATATATTTTTTCTATTGGCACATATATTATTTTTCCCAAATCATTTGAGGAGGAAAAGATATCTGTGGTACTAATGTTTTCATCCAAAGTGTTGTGCTGTTTTACAAATGATCGTTAAGACAAACATTTTTTAAAATGTCTGAATAAGATAAATATCAATGTACCTTCATGATGCTGCTCATACAGCTGACCACGTGTCATCTTGGGTTTTCTTCTCTTTATCTTATGAATTATAATTTATGCCTTCATTTGACATCAAATAAGTACGCAGCAGGGCTTCCCAGGTGGCTCAGTGGTAAAGAGTCTGCCTGCCAATGCGGGAGATGCGGGCTCGACCCCTGAAATGGGAAGATCCCCTGGAGGAGGAAATGGCACCCTGCTCCAGTATTCTCGCCTGAAAAATTCCGTGGACAGAGGAGCCTGGCGGGCCACCGTCCACGGCGTCACAGAAGAGTCGGACACGACTTAGAGACTAAACAACCACAATAACAACAAAGTACCTGGAAACACTGCTGCTCCCGTCTCGGACAGGCCCACCACAGAGTGTCAGTCACCTTACACACTTGCCTTTATATACTTAATCTGTCTCTGGAAATTGTACAGAAATCTGGTAAAAGATGCTGGGCTGAAAGGGAGACATCCTCTTCACACGACACCTTTCTCGTCTTTGAAAGCTTATATCATAAAAATCTCATACCTTCTTTAAAAGTCAGTAAACTTAGTTTCCAAAGACAATATTTTCATTTAAAAAACCCTAATCCTGACAACTTTGAGAAATTTTTGCCACCCCCTAATTTGAGGCATGAGTATAGACATCTAATTCATCTTTATCCAAACTTGAGTAAATGTATAATTTTTATAACTTTACATGACTAAATTGGCACGCTATGAAAGTAAAAAAGTGAAGCAAAAGCACCAAACTATAATGTGCTTCTCAAAAAGAAGATGATGTATTCTTCTAAGACTTAACGAGCATGTCGAAAAATGTGCAACGAAAGATAGGCAAATGTTAAGTGTTTCACAGAAGTCTCAGGTGGCCCCTTTAGATATTGGCTCAGGACAGCATATTAAAAAGCGGAGACATTACTTTGCTGACAAAGGTCCATATAGTCAAAGCTATGGTTTTTCCAGTAGTCTTGTGTTGATGTGAGAGTTGGGCCATAAAGAAGGCTGAGCATCAAAGAATTGATGCTTTCGAGCCGTGGTGTTGGAGAAGACTCTTGAGAGTCACTTGGGCTATAAGGAGATCAAAGCAGTCAATCCTAAAGGAAATCAGTCCTAAATAGTCATTGGAAGGGCTGATGCTAAAGCTGAAGCTCCAATACTTTGGCTGCCTGATGAGAAGAGCTAATTCATTGGAAAAGACCCTGGTGTCGTGAAAGATTGAAGACGGGGAGAAGGCGGCAACAGAGGATATGGTTAGATAACATCACCAGCTCAGTGGATATGAATTTGAGCAAACTCCAGGAGACAGTGGAGGCCAAAGCAGCCAGGGGTGCTACAGTCCGTGGGGTCACAAAGAGTCAGACACAAGTTAGCTACTGAAAAACAACAGCAGGATTTATCATGAGCTTGAGGTAAAAACCCAAGTAAATCCACTAATATCAGCCTTTACCATTGGAAGGGTTTACGACTGGGGAGGGATTACAGTACAATCATACTGTCTGCAGCTATAATTAAGATCTTCTCTAATTAGCTAACCATCTTGCTGGGGCTTGTAACAATTAGAGGTGCAGGATAGCACAGGAATTTATCATGGGTATGTACACATGTGTGTATGTGAAGTTCAGAATCAGCAAACTAACCAAGCAAAAGGCTTCCAAAGACCACCAGCTCCATCCTTCTGATTACAAAAGGGAAATCCAGAAAACAAGAAAGAAGGGAGATGCTGAATGGAAAGGCAAAGCTGCCCAAAGAAAAGAAGCTTCTGTTGCTTTGAGGGGATGACTCAGGGAGCCAGTCACACCCAGAAATGCCCGATTGAGAGGCAAATCTCCTATGCACGTCAGAACCGGAGGGGAAAACATGACTGCTGCTTCTGAGTGATGGGCCAAGAAGACCACAGCCCATGGGAGAAAAGACCACAGCCTCGCCAGGGAGGCAAGACCCAGGGTCACCAGATGTCTTTACTTGCTCTTGTTGCTCTGAAAACTGGGCAAGATTTTCATTTACTATACCCATCGTTCCACAAACATTTCTTGAGCACGTACGAGGCGCTCTGCTGTGTGTTCTAGAGTAAAATAAAATCAACCTCTGCTTTCCTAGAGCTTCATTCAAAAATGTGTGTGTGTGTGTGTGTGTGTGTGTGTGTGTGTGTGTGTAGACCCTAATTTTGCTCACCCCTTTCTGGATCCCTGCTCCCACTGGCCTTAAGATGCCTTTACTTCTGTTTGGTGCTTGACAACCCTGCCCCCATCTCAGTGACGCCCATCCCAATCCACTCATCTTCATCTCTTGCCCACAACCTGTGCCCCTGCTTCTTCCTTGGCCCCCTAGAATACTCTCATCACAGCATCCAGACAGACCCTTTCAAAACCTAAATCTGCTCATCACCCTGCATGACTCCCCATCTTCCTTAGAGAAAAGCCAAGCCCTTAAGTCTTTTCAGCACCCCCTCAAGCCCTTGCCACCCTGACTCCCTTCTCCCTGGCCCCTTCTCCTTCTGCTCCCGCACACTCGCTTCACTGCATCCACACTGGCCTCCCTGCTGTCTCTTGGACAAGCCAGGCAGGTGCTGGCCACAGGACTTTTGCACTGGTTGTTTTCTCTGCCTGGAATGCACTTCCCCCAAGATATCCACATGGCTCAGGCCCTCACTTTCTTCATGTCTCTTCTCAAATGTCACTGCTCAATCAGGCCAACCTGCCCACCCAGAACAAAACTGTAGCCCCCCCGCCCCACACCTGCTTTCCTAATCCTTTTGGTGGCTCAGATGATAAAGTGTCTGCCTGCAATGCAGGAGACCCAGGTTTGATCCCTGGGTTAGGAAGACCCCCTGGAGAAGGAAATGGCAACCCACTCCAGTACTCCTGCCTGAAGAATCCCATGGGCAGAGGAGCCTGGTAGTCCATGGGGTTGCAAAGAGTCGGACATGACTGAGTGACTTCACTTTACTTAGCCCTAATCTACTTATCCTCTCTTCTGCAAACTCCAGTACTTTGGCCACCTGACGCAAAGAGCTGACTCATTGGGAAAGACTCTGATGTTGTGAAAGATTGAAGACAGGAGAAGAGGGGGTGACAGAGGATGAGATGGTTAGATAGCATCACCGACTCAGTGAACATGAATTTGCACAAACTCTAGGAGATAGTGAAAGACAGCGGAGCCCACCATGCTGCAGTTCCTGGAGTCGCAAAGAGTCAGACATGACTTAGCAGCTGAACAGCAACAAATAGCCCTTACCATCTTCAAATATTCTAATACTTTATGTATTGAATGGGTTGTCTTTCTGCTCTTGCTAAAATATAGGCTCTTTGAGACCAAGGAAAGATTATTTTCCCACCACTGATGGACTCAAGAACACTTGATCAGGGCCTGGGGCCAAGAGGAAAGTTGATAAATATTTGGTTATGGATAGGAGTGGCAGCAGGCCAGGAAATGTTAGTTTTCATGAACTTCCACACCCTTAAAGCTTATATGAAGGCAGAGAGCCTCATGATTAAATGTCTGTCCAGCTGGCCTTTTCTGAGAGTGGTAATATACATGTCCCATATATCAGATATTTGTGAGAGGGCTGGGGGAGAGGACGGTACCAGCCAGAGCAAATTGCCAGAAACATAAGTGCTGTGCGGAACTCGCTGTTCTGCATCTTAGGGCAGTAATGAGAACAAGCGTTTGCAGTTTATAGAGAACCTGCACATCCATTTTCTCACCGGAGCCTCTCTGGGTTCCGGTAAATTATGCATTAGTGTGGCTGGACGCACTTCACTTGTGATAGAACTGCTGTTCCGAGAGGCCCAAGGTCACCCAAAGAGCAAAGACTCTTGCAGAATGGAGATAAGGTGTCAGAGCTTGTCTTGCCAGAACTGTTTGTCCCATGCTGCAGCCCTGCCTTGATATACGGGCCCTAAAGTTCATTTGGATTTTTCCATAACATCGCACCAAAACCCTCAGGAGCTTTTGGCCAGTACCTCACACTTGTGTTCAGTCGCTCAGTCGTGTCTCTTTGCAACCCCGTGGACGGTAGCCCGCCAGGCTCCTCTGTCCATGGGATTTCCTAGACAAGAATAACGGAGCGGGTTGCCATTTCCTTCCCCAGGGATCTTCCTGACCCCAGGGACTGAACATTGGCAGGTGGGTTATTCACCACTTCATCCATGCATGAGTGTTAATAGGATTAACCGTTCAGGGAGCTTTCATTCTTCACACTCACCTTTTTACCTTCCACTGTAGAATAAAACACAGGACGCAGGAACTCCCACAAAACCAATGTGTGAGGCAGTGAATTATTTTATGATGATACTTGCAATCACTGGCAGGTCAAGACAGGGAACTTTGTAGCCACTGCATCTCCCACTCAGGTCTCCCCTGGATCACACAGCATCCTCCCATGTCCCAGTTCAGTTCAGTTCCGTCGCTCAGTCGTGTCCAACTCTCTGAGACCCCATGGACCACAGCACTCCAGGCCTCCCTGTCCATCACCAACTCCCGGAGTCCACCCAAACCCATGTCCATTGAATCGGTGATGCCATTCAGCCATCCCATCCTCTGTTGTCCCCTTCTCCTCCTGCCCACAATCCCTCCCAGCATCAGGCTCTTTTCCAATGAGTCAACTCTTCGCATCAGGTGGTCAAAGTGTTGGAGTTTCAGCTTTAGCATCAGTCCTCCCAATGAACACCCAGGACTGATCTCCTTTAGGATGGACTGGTTGGATCTCCTTGCAGTCCAAGGGACTCTCAAGAGTCTTCTCCAACACCACAGTTCAAAAGCAGCAATTCTTTGGCACTCAGCTTTCTTCACTGTCCAATTCTCACATCCATACATGACCGCTGGAAAAACCATAGCCTTGACTAGATGGACCTTTGTTGGCAAAGTAATGTCTCTGCTTTTTAATACGCTATCTAGGTTGGTCATAACTTTTCTTCCAAGGAGTAAGTGTCTTTTAATTTCATGGCTGCAGTCACCATCTACAGTGATTTTGGAGCCCAGAAAAATAAAGTCAGCCACGGTTTCCACTGTTTCCCCATCTGTCTGCCATGAAGCGATGGGACCAGATGCCATGATCTTAGTTTTCTGAATGTTGAGCTTTAAGCCAACTTTGTTACTCTCCTCTTTCACTTTCATCAAGAGGCTTTTTAGTTCCTTTTCACTTTCTGCCATAAGGGTGGTATCATCTGCATATCTGAGGTTATTGATATTTCTCCCAGCAATCTTGATTCCAGCTTGTGCTTCCTCTAGCCCAGTGATTCTCATGATGTACTCTGCATATATGTTAAATAAGCAGGATGACAATATACAGCCTTGACGTACTCCTTTTCCTATTTGGAACCAGTCTGTTGTTCCATGTCCAGTTCTAACGGTTGCTTCCTGACAGTGCTCCTGCCAAAAAGATGGCTACCCTGGCTTCAGTCATAAACACTTTTCTTTGCATTTCTTTATAATTTTACCATCCAGATGTGTATGGTTCAGTCACTACAGTTATGCTGTTGTTCAGCCTCTCAGTTGTGTCCAATTCTTTGCGACCCCATGGATTGCAGTGCACCAGGCCTCCCTGTCCTTCACCATCTCCCAGAGTTTGCTCAAACTCATGTCCATTTGGTCCATGATGCCATCCAACCATCTCATCCTCTGTTGTCCCCTTCTCCTCCTGTCCTCAATCTTTCCCAGCATCAGGATCTTTTCCAGTGAGTCAGTTCTTCACATCAGGTGGCCAAAGTATTGGAGCTTCAGCTTCAGCATCAGTCCTTCTAATAAATATTCAGGACTGATTTCCTTTAGGATGGACTGGTTTGATATCCTTACAGTCCAAGGGACTCCCAAGAGTTTTCTCCAGCACCACAGTTCAAAGGCATCAGTTCTTTGGCCTTTTCTGGCTCAGCCTTTTTTATTGTCCAGCTCTCACATCCATACATAACTACTGGAAAAACCATAGCTTTGACTATACGGACCTTTGTAGGCAAAGTGATGGCTCTGCTTTTTAATATGCTGTCTAGGTTTGTCATAGCTTTTCTTCCAAGGAGTATCTTTTAATTTCATGGCTGCAGTCACCATCCACAGTGATTTTTGGAGTCCAAGAAAATAAAGTTTACCACTGTTTCCATTGTTTTCCCATATAGTCTCCATGAAATGATGGGACTGGATGTTTGTTTTTTGAATGTTGAGTTTTAAGCCAGCTTTTCCACTACAGTTTTAACCCTACCTATTTTTTGAAGCTTGGTAAGTCTTTCCATTAACAGCTTTCCCTGCCAGTTTTTCTCTTGCTTACAATGTATCTGAAGAATAATTCAGGCTTTTAGGCCTATAGTTTCTCAGTCTGTGTGTGTGTGTGTGTGTGTGTGTGTGTGTGTGTGTGTGTGTGCCCATGCACACGCACACCCATGCCTCTTGAGTCCATACTGATATTTTATTTTATTGCTGTTTATCATGAATTTTTTTGCATCAATTTTTATTTATTTTTTGGCCACATCCTATGGAATGCAGAATCTTAATTCCCCAACCAGGAATCAAACCTATGTCCCCTGCAGAGACGGCATGGAGCCCTAACCCCTGGACCACCAGAGAAGTTGCCATACTAATATTTTAAATTCAAAATCAGGACTAAAGGGTTTAACTTAATCTCTTTTATATTACACCCTTATACCCTGTTTCCTATATCAAGAATCCATAGTCTCGGGACTTCCCTAGTGCCTCAGGAGGTAAGAACACACCTGCCATTGCACGAGACGTGGGTTTGATACTGGATCCCGGAAGATCCCACATACTGAGGAGCAACTACGCCCATGTACCACAAGCACTGAGCTCGAGCACCTAGAGCCTTGCTCCACAGTGAGAGGAGCCGCCGCGATGAGAAGCCCACGCACCACAACTAGAGAAAGCCAGGCAGAGCAAAGAGGACCCAGTGCAGCCAGAAGGAAAATAAATAAACAAAAATTTTAACATTAAGAATCCACAGTCTCAAAAGCACAGGGGATCATAGAATATCCCATAATTACCCCCAGGCTCTATCCTTATATACACTTCTCAGAACTCTACCACGAGCACCACCAGCAATAAAGGTGAGACAACAAAATATACCTCCCCTCCTCCCACCACTTTTCAGGGTGGTGCTGGGTCTCAGTTATCAGACCCCACAGACCTGCACACTATGGTGGTTTGGTCGCTAAGTCATGTCTGACTCTTGCCACCCCGTGAACCCTAGCCCAGCAGGCTCCTCTGTCCATGGGATTTCCCAGGCAAGAATACTGCAGTGGGTTGCCATTTCCATCTCCAAGGGATCTTCCTGGAGGTTCAACTCCTGGGTCTCTTGCATTGCAGGCGGATTCTTTACCCACTGAGCCACAGGGAAGCCCGTATCCTCTCCCTTTTAACCTTCACTCAACCTTAGTCCCAGAAGCATGGAGATAAACCATGCTCACCACTAGTCTTATGACAACGACTCTGGTCCTTTGAAAGTCATTCCTTAGTGGCCTTTTTAGAAAGGCCTCATGAGCACCATCATCCTTTTTCATAAGACTCACCTCTGACCTTTATACTTGACAGCCTATTTGCTTACCTTGAGTATATTAAACACATCACTCCTTTTTCTTTGAGTGCAACACAATTAAGTAGAAAATTCTAATAAACATGGAATTTCTTTCCCTCTGTATGACTCCTCCCTTTGCTTCCTTTACCTGGAGAGTTTCTTCTTTCCTTTCTTTAAAACCCAATCATTTTGTAACAGGTCTTGGTGTTGATTGTCATATATTGATAGTCTCAGCCCATAGAGAGTTTTTCTAACACATTTCTTCAAGTACATATTTTTTTAATTTCAAGAAATCTTTCTTGAAGTGGAATTGTTGATACTATTATTAAGTGCTGGCCATCGTCTCTGTAGACCTCTAGCTTAGATCCTCTTTTCCTGCCTTCAGTATTGGCCACTTTCTCTCCAATATTTTTCTATCTCCCTCTTCACTTCATTGTGATTAAAAATATTTTCCATTTCCCATTTCTCTGAAGGCACTGCTGGTTGTATTTATTTGCTTTTGATTTCTTTCCAGTTTCGCCTTCAAAATAAAATGATTTTCCTTCTTATTTCTATTTTTTTTAAGGTATGTCACCTCATTCTGGGGCTTCCCAGATGGCACTCATGCTAAAGAACCAGCCTGCCAATGCAGGAGATGTGGGTTCAATACCTGGGTCAGGAAGATTCCCTGGAGGAGGGCATGGCAACCCACACTAGTATCCTCGCCTGGAGAATCCCATGGACAGAGAAGCCTGGTGGGCTACAGCCCATGGGGTCGCAGAGCTGGACACAACTGGAGTGACTTCACATATCTTCTTTCTGAGTTTTTCTCACTTATATCTTGTGTCATTTTCTTAATAGCTCTGAGTTCATTTAGAAAAGGTGTGTTACAATTTCAACCTGTTTATGTTGAGCATATTTTTTTCATATACAAGGATGTTATTCTGCTTCTCCAATTCTTCTTTTTCTTACAGTAATTTTGTATGGAATTTGACCTTGTGCTTTTCTACGCCTCAACTTTATGTGAATTTTGGCTATCTTGAATTTTAAGGATTTTTATCATATAGTGTATGTGTGTGTGTGTGTGTGTGTGTGTGTGTGTGTGTGTGTGTGTAGAGAGAGAATGCTTTTTGAGATTTGTCCGCTTTTGTCCCCCTCTCCTATTTCTACCCTAATGATCTTGCCCCTCCACCCTGTGTCTTTATCCTGCTCAGCTTTGACTGCACTGTCAGCTTCTCCTCAGCGGGGCTCCTGTTCTGAAAGGCGGCTCTGGCTGCTGCATTTCCAGCACTCACAGAAACTAGGCTGATCGTCGCATCAGACCCCCCTCAAGGCTCAGGCATTTATCCACTGTTACAGCAGGGGGTGTGTGCTTAGTTGCTCAGTCCTGTCTGACTCTTTGCCACCCCATGGGCTGTAGCCCACCAGGCTCCTCTGTCCATGGGAGTCTCCAGGCAAGAACACTGGAGCGGGTTGCCACTTTCCTCCTCCAGGGGACCTTCCTGACCCAGAGATCGAACCTAAATCTTCTATGTCTCCTGCACTGCAGGTGGATTATTTACCACGGGGCCACTGGGGAGGGGAAAGATTCTAGTTTAATCTGCTCTACTCAAACCGCCCTGCCATTCTTTCCAGTGAGCATCATTGGCTATTCAGTAGGTTCTTCTTTGCTAAGGTCCATTAGACACCCTGTTCCTTCACTCTGCTTCACTCTCATAGACACTGATAATACTTGTAGCTGTTGGTAGTACGTCCCCATCAGTATGGGAGATCATTGGAACACCCTGTCACCTAGCTTTGCTGTAAATGTTGTCTATCCACTTCAGTTCTGCTTTCCAGATGTCTGTTTATATGTGGCATTCAGAGAGATCTAAAAATTTTGCTGCCGTTTTCTGAGGGTTATTCATTTGCTTTATCAAAGATGAATGCCTGATCAAATTAGAAATTGGTAGAATATGTACGCTATGTTGTGCTATGTTATGTTAAACTATATTATATTATGTTCTATTATATATATGCATACATATATTTTATTTTATTTTCAGGAGTACTTCTAATTTTCTATAAGCCAACAAAATACTCCTTAATCCCTCACCACCTGGTAGCCCAGGGCAGAGCTTCTCAGCTCTCATGTGCATGGAATCTGCCTGGAAAGCTTGTTGCATGTGAATTCTGGTCCAGCGCGTCTGCAGGGACGACCAGGGCTTCTGCATCTCTTCCTGCTCCCAGGTGACGTCAGGGCTGGTTGTGCACAGACCACAACTAAGTAACGAAGGTCTGGGTGTGAGCAATTGTCAGCAAACTTCTGGAAGATTGGAAATATACACAGTATATGATTTTAATGAAGGATCACTCTCAGTAATTTCCCAAAATAAGTACTACCCTTGTAAGAGTGGCTTATTTTTTTTTAATTATAAATGAAACTGAAATTCAATGCCGACTACTCTGAGAGCCTTGAGCCTACACAATGGCACAAACATTCCTTCCTTTAACCCTCCCTCTTCTGATTTTTATAAATGGTAAAATGTGATAAGATTAACTTGCACTTCCTCTAGAACTGGAATGCAAACCTGAATTTTTGACTTCCTTTTCCTGTCTCCTTCTTGGGGATCATGCTTCACCTTACTTGGAAATGCATAATTTCCTATCTTGGTCTTTGTCATCTTTACCCAATATTTTCTTTATTTTCATCCAAAACATGGCCGAACCTTTTAACAAATTCTCTCCACAGGTACATTTGTTTGGAGGTACTGCTTTGTAACTTCAGCTTCATCCTGTCTAAAACAGCACAGCTCTGTTACCACGGCTGCTATTTAGAAAGTGAGGAAACCAGCATATGATGTGAGAACACCGCTTCTGGTTAAATGACTAGTCTCCAGGTATCACAGTGTTGCTTCTCATTACTGGAAGCTGAAGCAAATGTTATTTTAAAACACAGCATGTGTACCAATGTGATGCATTCCAATGCCATCTAGATCACATTGAATAAATTATGTTAATTGGCTCAGCAAAGAATGAAGGGCTGCATGGGGAACAGCAGTGTTTCATAATCAGAGAGAAAAGGAACCATGCCAGTTTTATCAAATGCCACATTAATGATTAAACAAATTAACGGAGAGTCATAGAGTTCCAAAAATAGCCTGCAGCAGATGGCGACTCTGCTCAGAGCTCACTACTTTTGAGTCGCAGTTTCTCTGACAGAAGTGAGGTTAAGCCTTGTTCACTGTAGCATACCGCTCCCTGCTGTGCACACCATCACCGCCTCCTTGGTGACTATATTTGCCCCTCTCCAGCCCCACCTCCGGGGTCTGACAGTGTGGGTCTGCCGGGCTTTGGGGACTGCCTTTTGACAAGATCTCCAGTGATTCTCAGACAGTAAAGAATCTGTCTGCAATGCAGGAGACCCAGGACCAATCTCCCTGGGTCTGGATGATCCCCTGAAGGAGGAAATGGCAATCCACTCCAGTATTCTCTCCAGGATTCTCCAGAATCGCATGGACAGAGGAGCCTGGTGGGCTACAGTCCATGGGGTCGCAAAGAGTAGGACACGACCGAGCAACTAACAACACCAGTGATTCTGATGCTCCATCAGAGTAGGAAACTGCTGTTAGAAGGATCCCTGTGGAGGATTTATCCTGGGACACCAAGCTCTGGGAAGCAAGCCTGGCTGGTCACCAGAGGGTGTGACCAAAAAGCCACTGTGCCTGCGTCTCCCACCACCGCCCCCCTCAGCTTTGCTCAGCACAGGCACATTCTTTTGCCTGTGACTGTAAACTCTGGTTGGTCCATAGGCTCTCTTTCCCTTTCATATAACTGATGGTCCCAGTCCTGCAAGCATTATAGCTCTGCAGCTCAGGTATGGGAATGATGGGTTCTAGGAATTCAAATCTTAGGATAACCTATGTGTTAGTTTGTCAGGGCTGCCATAACAGTGAGCCCCGCACTGGGTACCTTAAACCAGGGTTTAGGATTCATAGTTCCAGAGGCAGGAAGCACTGAAATCAAGGTGTCTGCACAGTTGATTTCTTCTAAGGGGCAGGAGGGAAGGGTCTGTGAGGGCATCTCTCTTTGGTTTATAAATGGACCTCTCTGTCCCCCACCCTCCACCCCCCACTGTCTCCCCTCTTGCTTGTCTCTGTGTCTTTATAAGAATATCATGCAAGTGTGCTCAGTCATCCCCATCCCTTTGTGACCCCGATGCACTGTAACCCACCAGCCTCCTCTGTCCACTGGATTATCCCAAACAAGAATACTGCAGTGGGTTGCCATCTCCTCCGCCATGGGATCTTCCTGACTCAGGGATCGAACCTACATCTCATGCATCTCCTGCACTGGCAGGTGGATTCTTTACCACTGAACCACCTGGGAAGCCCTGCATGAAGACACCAGTCATATTGAATTAAAGGCCCCCTCCTCAAAGACTTCAGCTTAGCTTGACCATCTGCAATGATCATATTTCAAAATAAGATCACTTTCACAGAAACTGGGGGTTAAAGCTTTAATATTTGGGAGAAGGGAACCCAAATCATCCCATAACAACCCTTTAGGCCATTGTGATTGAAAAGATCAGTGTGATCTTTAGAGTAGTTACAAACTTTAGAAAACACAGCGGAGAGGCCTTTTAAGTCTTCTTGAATTGTATGCATTCACAATTCATTGCATAATTGCATAACCTTGCTGCTGGCTCCTGCTCTGAAGGCCCCTGTTGATAGGTTGATGACTACCCCTCTTTGTTCATTAAGTGATGAGGTTGGGAATACCTCTTACCCAGAATAAAGAAATGTTCTTTCCCCCAGACTTGATAACTTCTAAGCACTCTAGGGCACGTTGTTACTAGGAAAGCTAATCAAGGTGGAACATGAGAACTGGCAGAAAGTTAGTGTTGGCTGGTGAATCAGGCAAATTCCTGACCTTTTCAGTGTCCATCTGAACAAGCTCTTGGCCTGCGGCTTGGATCCTGGTGAGTGAAACTGCGGGGATCGGTCAACTTCCCCTGCACCGCCTCCTATGCCCTGTGGCCCCCTGCCCGCTGCTCAGTACCCCAGGGACCATGACAGACCCCTCCCTGCTCTCCCTCCTGCATGCTGGTTTTCACAGCCCATCTCTAGTGGTGCCGGGCTCTCTGTCTGCGTGAAGTCTGAGGGGAGTTCACAGGTCCCCCCACCCCTTCTCTCCCAGCCGAGGTCTAGCAGAGGAGGAGGAGCCAGCGCAGCCCCGTGGTCCCAGCTTGAGCGCAGCTGCAGAGGGTCAGAGCATGAGTATTTCCCAGAGACTTTAAAGCATGTGGGGATCTCAAAAGTAAAGCCATTCTGGGTGTTTCCATCAACTGCATGCAGTCTATTTTACAGCTGACACTTGAGAGCTTTCGCATCTGACCTCCCCGGCCTGCTGTGCCTGTGCGGCAACCGGACCGGTAAGAGCACCGCATTCACAAACCCACGTCGCAATGGACTCCTCCTCCTCCCGCCCCTCAGCCAATCCGCGCCATCTAGTCCGCGTGACCACGCCCACATCTTCTTGAGCCCTTCCGGCCACCTTCACCCTGCCCTTCCTCTACTCTTGATCCCATGCCCCGCTGGGTACATCACACGGAGTCCTGTCACCTTCTTTCTTCCTCCAGCAGATCAGAATCTTGGAGGGGGAGGCTCCTGCAATTACGGGTTGTCAGATCTTGGGCAAGATTCCAACCCTCTCTGCCCCAGTGGTCTAGCCTGTAAGAGGAGGAGGAGGATGATATTAGTACCTATATGGCAGGTCTACCATCAGGAGGAGGAAATGGGATCTTACGTAAACCACTTCACATAGTAAGTGCTCAGTTAAATCTGTCTATTCTTAGATGCCTTTCCAATATGACCCTAAGGCATCAGCTCCATGTTTCTTATCACACATAGAACAGCTATTTTCATATACTTTTATCCCCATATTAGAGTATAAGGCCAAGAAGGTAGTGGCTTTTGCTCATTCACGTTGTGTGCCCAGTACTTAGCACTGTGCCCAGAATACAGTCTTCAGTAAATAGTTGATGATGAATGCGTGAAAGACTAGAGCCGTGGTGGTGTTGGAGAAGACTCTTGAGAGCCCCTTGGGCTGCAAAGAGGTCACACCAGTCAATCTTAACATCAGTCCTGAATATTCATTAGAAGGACTGATGCTGAAGTTGAAGCTCCAAGACTTTGGCCACCTGATGTGAAGAGTTGACTCACTGGAAAAGACCCTGATGCTGGGAAAGATTGAAGGCAGGAGGAGAAGGGGACGACAGAGGACAAGACGGTTGGATGGCATCGCCAACTCAACGGACATGAGTTTGAGCAAGCTCCGGGAGATGGTGAAGGACCGAGAAGCCTGGCTGCAGTCCCTGGGGTCACAAAGAGTCAGACACGACTGAACAGCAACAGAGTGAATGACTCTCCCTTATATCTCAGCATTCAAACCATCAAAACTCTTTGTCCTGTTCAGTTGTAAAAGCTCAAATTTATTTTTGATTAGAATTAATTGTCTATAAATGCTAAGAGACCAAAAATGAGATTTTTGAAAATTCATATGTAGACAAGTCAATGTTGACCCTGTAGAAATATTTCCACTCTTAATTACAGTGGTTGCTATCTTTCCTGGTATAATAACAGCATTGTCCTTAAGCAAAGCAGTTTTTGAAATTCTTTTTATAAAGGCATATGATATTTTAAAAATTGTTTTCTGTATTTTGTACAGAATTGTAATCTTTTCATCCCAGTCATGTCTTTTAATAATAAAGCTTCAGGCATATGTGCAAAATACAAGAACCACAGTTTTCATATGAAAGCAAGACCTATCTGAATTGTCTTCAAACTAATTCAAACAAGGAAAGACATTTTTAAGATGAAAACAGCACAAAATGTTTCTTTTTGCTGAAAAGTGAAACCTTTATTATCTAGCATAGCCAATTTTACATATCAACTTCTCTGTGCCAGGGAACCCAGTGTTTGATCAAACACAAGTCGAAATGTTGCTGCAAAGGCTTTTTTTTTTTTTAGATGTGATTAACATTTAAATCAATGAACTTTGGACAAAGCAGATGACCCCCCATGATGTGGGTGAGCCTCATCCAATCAGCTGAAGTCCTTAGAGAGAAGACTGAGGTCAGCTGAAGAGGAAGGAATTCTGCCTCCAGATGGCCTTCAGACTTCAACTGCACTGTTTTCCCTTTAAACTGGCCCGTAAGCACATGAGCCAATTCCTTAAAATAGATTAAAAACCTCTCTCTCTCTTTCTCTCTTTATACACACACACCTCCACACATCCAACTATTGATTCTGTTTCTCTGTAAAATCCTAATATAATATCCTTTGTAAAATTTTAAATTAGTTTTTTTTTCTTTGCAGTTGCATAAACAATTCAAATTTAATTTGGGGGGGAGGGACTTCCTTGGTGGTCCAGTGGCTAATTCTCCACACCTCCTTTGTACAGGGCCTGGGTTCTATCCTCAGCCAAGGAACTAGACCCCACATGGTGCAGCCCAAAGAGCACACGCACTGCAACTAACACTGGTGCAGCCAAATAAATAAAAATAAATAAATATATATTTTCATTTGACTTGGGGATTTTCCTACCCAGTGTGTAGACATGGAAGAGAAGCACATCAACATGGCAGGGCCATGACCTGGTGTGGGATACCTACCCACTAGGCTATCTAATCCACATTCATTACGAGCCTACCCCCCGCAAGCACAGCACTGACTTCTAGGTTGCCTACTAGCAAATCCCATCAAAATCATCAAAATGACCGTTAGCCATGAATCAGCATCTTTTTTTTTTTTTTTTTTTTAACCAGGATTGCTGAGCACTTCGGAGTAAAATAATAGCAGGCCCTGCAAACCTCTATGTGCACCACAAAGTCGGGGGAGACCCTCTGCTCTTTCTGCCCCTACTGTAGCCTCAGTGAGCAGAGAGTGCTGTCAACTCATCCAGCCCTCTGGGAAACTCTCCCCCGCAATCACGTTGCTTCGTGATCTGCATACAGATTTCTCAGGAGGCAAGCATGGTGGTCTGGTGTTCCCATTTCTTCGAGAATTTTCCAGTTTGTTGTGATCCACACAGTCAAAGGCTTTGGCATAGTCAATAAAGCAGAAGTAGATGTTTTTCTGGAACTCTCTTGCTTTTTCAATGATCCAGCGGATGTTGGCAATTTGATCTCTGGTTCCTCTGCCTTTTCTAAATCCAGCTTGAACACCTGGAAGTTCTCAGTTCACGTACTGTTGAAGCCTCGCTTGGAGAATTTTGAGCATTACTTTGCTAGCATGTGGTATGAGTGCAATTGTGCAGTAGTTTGAACATTCTTTGGCATTGCCTTTCTTTGGGATTAGAATGAAAACTGACCTTTTCCAGTCCTGTAGCCACTGCTGTTTTCCAAATTTGCTGGCATATTGAGTGCAGCACTTTCACAGCATCATCTTTTAGGATTTGAAATAGCTCAACTGGAATTTCATCACCTCCACTAGCTTTGTTCATAGAGATGCTTCCTAAGGTCTACTTGACTTTACATTCCAGGCTGTCTGGTTCTCAGTGAGCGATCACACCATTGTGGTTATCTGGGTCATTAAGATCTTTTTTCCTATAGTTCTTCCGTGTATTCTTGCCACCTTTTCTTAATATCTTCTGCTTCTGTTAGGGGTGTTTATATATAAAATATATGGTGGAATATTAGTCATAAAAAAGAAAGACATAGTGCCATGTGCAGCAACATGGATGGTTAACCATGGTTAACCATGATAACCTAGAGATTATCACACTAAGTACAGTAAGTCAGACAGAGAAGGACAAATATCACATGATATGACTTATATATGGAACCTAGAAAATTATAGAAAGAAATTATTTACAAAACAAATAGACTCACAGACATAGAAGACAAATGTGTGGTTACCAGAGGGATTATGGGATTGCGGGGAGGCATATGGGGTTAATATATACACACTTCACACCAGCTTCACTGGTGGCTTAGATAGTAAAGAATCTGCCTGCAATGCAGGAGACCCAGGTTCAATCCCTGGATAGGGACAATCCCCTGGAGAAGCAAATAGCTATTCAGAGTAGTTTTCTTGCCTGGAGAATCCTGATGGACAGAGGAGCCTGGCAGGCTTCAGTCCATGGGGTCTCAAAGAGTCCGACATGACTGAGCAACTAACACTTTCACATTTTCACTATAGATAAAACAGATAAACCACAAGGGCCTACCGTAGCACAAGGAACCGTCTCAATGTCTCGTAATACCCTATAATGAAAAGAATCTGAAAAAGAATAGATATGTAGCTGAATCACTTTGCTGTGTACCAGAAGCTAGCATGACACTGTACATTAGCTATGCTTCAATTATTTTAATGGTCAAGGGAAAAAAAAAAAAAAAGCCCTCAACCTCAGCAGAGTCTGTTTCCCAGGGTTGATGTATGGATGCCTGGAGCAGTGATTACTGTCTCCTGGTGTTGCGAGGCTGGAAGGCTGGGAAGGGGAGGTCTCACCATGGACCACAGTCCTCCCCCAAGGACAAGGTGCTTCTGATCAGAAGCCGAGGAAGCCAGGCAAGGACACACCGAGGTCACAGAAATCAGAGCCTGTGAGCTGCCCTGGCAGCTCTCACAGAGCCCCGCTACTATTCCTGTGACCCTAAACCTATTAGAACCTCAGATTGAAGAGAACCCCTGACTCGCCCCCTAGACCTTCACTCTCATTGAGGAGACTTGCCCGGCAGAGCTGGCCCTGCTGGGGGACATCTGCCCAGGATGGTCCCCACTCCAGCCACTCTCCACCTGCTCCATCACCTGCCCCACGGCACACATGCTTTAGACAAATACATTTGCCATAATTTAATATTAATTAAAAATAATGATGCTCGTCTCTCATAGGATGCACCCAATCAATCAGGTGGCCATGCCTTTTATATTTTTCCAGCCTGGAGAAGTCGGAACAAGGTCCTCTCTTTCTCCCACTTGAAAGTCTCCCAAGACTCCCGTGCTTATAGCTGTCCTGCATCAGGGCAGGCATTTCCCCAAGAACTTTTGCTGCTGTAAGGATTTGGGGGCTCACAGGGGGCTGTCAGTGTAACTGTTTGAATGCTCTTTCTTATGTCTTGCTTTTCCTCCTCCTTCCCCCGACTGACCTCTGCACCTTGGCAGGAAAATGCACCTCCCTGCCCAGGTACCGACTGAGCTCTGCGGGGAGAGAGGCAGGCGCTGGGATGCTCTTCCTGCCACTGTAAGTGGTACCCATGACCCTTCCCACAGCCTCCCCAAGGCCCCGACCAGCTGCAGCTGCTGGGAGCACAGTTGGCCTTTGTGAGATCCCACACATGAGTGAATCAAAGAACAGGGATTTGAGCCAGTGTGTCAGCTGGATGTGCCCGTGGGCCCCCGTGGAGGACTGCCAAGTCTCCGGTCTCCACCCCGCTGTGCGTGTGTGCAACCCCGGAGACACCCTGGCCAGAGGGGGATGACAAAATGGCATCAGCTCGGAGATCCCTGCTGTCATCCAGCCCCATGGTACCATCATGCCCCACCCCGAGTCTGCATCCACTTGTCTCTGGTCAAACCCATGACGGTTCTGCTACCCACCCTGTGGGCACATGCCCCATTCTCAAATAAGGAAAAGCTAAGCCAGTTCACCCAGCTGGTGCTTGATGGAACTGGGATCAAGGTGAGACCTGCCCACCCCTGCACTCTACCCATCCTGATACTCCAACTTTGCAAATGGGTCCCCTGCTGGGTGTCATCCTTTGGGTCTGAAGAGTCTACTCTGAGATGGGTGTCATTATTCCTGTGGGTTGCAGATGGCCCTCCAGTGGGGATGGTTCTCATAGGGTGGGTGGGCGGGGGGACTTTGCTCCCCAGGGGATATCTGGCAATGTCTGGAGACATTCTGGGTTGCCACAACCTGGGAATGGTGAAGGACTCTGGTACTGGCTCCTAGCGGATACAGTCAGGGGTGCTGGTAAGCATCCTACCGTGCACAAAACGGCCCCTAAGATAAGACTTATTCAGCCCCAAATGGCCATCATGCGAGGCTGAGAAAACCACCCTCCAAGATCCAGACAGAACTAAGCCCCTGCTGGTTTCCCAAATTAGCCAAAAACATGGTTAAGGGCGAGTAAAGACCATTCTCGCTAATTATTCATGTACATGACCAATATTTACTGAGGGCCAGCTATGGGCCAGGAAGATCCCCCGGAGGAGAAAATGGCAACCCACCCCAGTATTCTTGCCTGGAGAATCCCATGGACAGAGGAGCCTGGCAGGCTACAGTCCATGGGGTGGCAAAGAGTGACCTAGCAACTAAACAGCAACAACAAAAGCTATGGGCCAAGCACTTCTCTGACTGTAGGAGATTAACCAGTGAGCTGGAGATGTGCTCACCCGGAGCTGATGCTCTAAAGGGGGATGAGGTGAGATACAGAAACGGACGAATCAACAACAGGAAAACGGCGGACAGGGGTAAGGACTATTGGAGAGCTGCTGGTGAGTGCAGCCGTGAAACTAAAAGACGCTTGCTCCCTGGGAGGAAAGCTATGACAACCTAGACAGCATACTAAAAAGCAGACATTACTTTGCCGACAAGGGTCCGTCTAGTCAAGGCTATGGTTTTTCCAGTGGTCATGTATGGTTGTGAGAACTGGACTATAAAGAAAGCTGAGTGCCAAAGAATTGATGTTTTTGAACTGCGGTGTTGGAGAAGACTCTTGATTTCTTGGACTGTAAGGAGATCCAACAAGTCCATCCTAAAGGAAACCAGTCCTGAATATTCATTGGAAGGACAGATACTGAAGCTGAAACTTCAACACTTTGGTCACCTGATGTGAAGAACTGACTCATTGGGAAAGACCCTGACGCTGGGAAAGATTGAAGGCAGGAGGAGAAGGGGACAACAGACAATGAGATGGTTGGATGGCATCACTGACTCAGTGGACATGAGTTTGAGTAAGCTGCGGGAGTTGGTGATGGACAGGGAAGCCTGGTTTGCTGCAGTCCATGAGGTTGCAAAGAGTTAGACGTGACTGAGTGATTGAGCTGACTGACTGAACGAGGTGGTATTAAGAAGGAATGAGCGGCTGGTTTTGACCTGGTAGTCAAAGTGGCCCCCTGCAGGAGTGACACGTAAGCTGAGGACTGAACCACAAGGTGTCAGCCACTGACATATCTCAGGAAGAGAGTTTTCTAGGCGGAGAGGAAAGTGACTGCACAGATTCAAGGCAGGGAGCAGCTTCATGTATATGAGAAACTGACAGAAGCCCAAGTAGGAAAGGGAAATGGGAAAGGGGGGGATGAAACTTGGGGGCTACTATAGCTTTCCAGGGACAGGGGCTTAGAATGTCACCTGGAGTGAGAGGACATACTGGAGGGCTTGATAGGATACTGATGGGCTCTGTTCTCTTTCCAAAGATGGTCCACTGATTACGGATGGGCTGGAAGGGAGCAGAGGCTTCCATTTAGATGGTCACTGGGTGATCCTGGGGGAATGATGGGGGTGCGGTGGTGAGAGTGGGATAAAGGGAAGTCCAGAGATGGGGAAGCGGGTTTCAGAACTCAGCATTTCTTCTGAAGGGATGAAGGCAAGACTGGATAAATCTTGTATGTGGCTTGGGCAATGGAGACCTGTGTGAGAAGCAAGTTGGGGGGGCGGAGGGGGACTTAAAAGTGGGCAGATGTTTTTGGCCAATTCAGCTTCAGAGGTACACGTGACTCCTCATGGAGCTGTCAGCAGGCAGCTGGGTCTCGTCAGTGGACTGGAGTTCTCAGACGATGGAGCTGGAGAGACGGACGGCCTTAGGAGCTTCTCACGAGTTACTGAAATGGATCCTCCCCCAGCCCCTCGCTTCAGTTCTTGCAACTAAACAGGGCACTGCTGGGGTGAGACTGCCATGAGCAGATGATGTCAGCTCCCAGAACGCCATGCCTGCCACCGTGATCTCTAAACGTAGCAGATGACTTCTTTCCTTCCCTCCTTTTGAATACGTGCAAACTGCCCTCTGGAGGAGCCCAGTGCTGGGCTCGGATGTCCCATAATGAACAGGAGAGCAGGGTATTAAGGAGGGACGGAGGCAGAGTCCTGGGGAGGAAGGACATGAGCAGCTGTCATCCAATGCTGGGACCTTTGCACATTCACTAACGCCTCCAGGGACTTCTTCCCAGAGGAGATGGACAGTCCTCCAGGACCTTTGGCCGGACAGGGAGCCCAGTGACTTGCACTTCCTGGAAATTTACAAATGTGCTGGGAATTACAGAAAGGTGCCTGGCCTGTCTTGACCTTATTTGTCATGGCGCCAGACAGTGATGGTGCCTGGATCCCTGTGGCCTCTGCCCGTTTGATGGTCCCGAGTATTCCTCCTCCTCTCTAGCTCTCCTGGCCTCTTACACATAGCTTCCTGGACAAGAAAGGCAAGGGGGGGGGGCGGTGCTCTCTCGCCACCAGGGACTTACATCTTAGAGTTAATGACCTTCTAAAAAAGATACGATTCTGCCTTGTCACTCTAATGCAAGAGCTCCTGAAGGCTTCAGAAATTGGGTAGGTCTTCCTGCTTCAAAAGCAAGCAACCAAGGGGCGGAAGTGGAAATGGGGGGAGAAAGAGACTGAACATCTCCTGGTTGCTCACTGCACACCAGGCGCTGTGCTCAGTGAAGATGTATTCCTTCACCAAAGTAGCAAAATAACCCTTTCAGGTGGGTGTGATTTGGGTTGGTGGGAATAGAGATTCAGAGAAATTGAGTAGCTTACTCAAGTAATGTAAAAATAATAGGGAAGAAAAACCTCTCAGCTCTGGGATTTTTGAAGATGCTTGGGGTCACCCTGCTGCTGCCCTGATGGTCCCAGGAAGCTGTCACATTAACCGCAGGCCCAGGCTATGTTTTGAGAGCTGGGACTGAAGAACTACTTGTCCCCAGGAAAATTTCTGATCACCAGTCTCTGTCACCCTTCGGCACAATGCGATAGTCGCTAGACAATCACGGACTTTCAGCACAGCGGCTGCCATCTCTCAGCTGGATTGATAGTAGTGGGAGAATGCGTGTTGGGGCCGCCGTGTTCTTACTGCATCACGTTAATCTTTAACTCCGCTCAGACCCCCCTGCCACATCCCTCATCTTGACATGACGAGTAATATATAGACTGCGGCACATAAAAAGGCTTAGGTTCCCTAATTAGCTGTCTGTTTGCCTTGGGGTTGGCGAGGTTCCTTTTTCAGCCAAGTAGAAGGTGATCACAGCACAGATTGTTTGAAATGCCAACTTTCTGCAGTTCAAAGCAAATGAAGGGGAAACACTATCCCTGACGTGGTAAAGAAAATTGTCAACAACATTTGACTCAAATGAAGACCCATGGATGAATACTCATCCAGGTTGAGTCAAAAAGCACGTAAGTCGCTCTCGACTCTGAACCAGTGGGGTTTTCTCTGATGCATTTACAAGGTCTTCTCAGTGAACCTCGTTCTTAGATACATTTTAAATTTATTTAACAAGTGCCAGATATTGTTTTAAGTTATTCACAAATATTAACTTGAGTCCCCATAAGACTGAAAGGTATACTTCTGCTTTTCCCACTCTATAGGAAATGCAGGCAAAGATGTCCAAGTTCACTAACAGGTAGGTGGCGTTCCCAGCATCCAAACTCAGATGCCAATCTGCTATGTCTAAAAGGAAAAGAAAGGGAAAAACAGACCCCCAAACTCCCTGTTTCTTAAACAAATTGTAGAGAACCATTATCCAACATTCATAACGACTTCCCCCAACACCACTCCAACATTCCTTACACACATAACCCTTCCCTCAAGACTAAGAATCACCAAGTTCTCCTTTCTGGCTGGGAAAAAAAATATTCTGTACTGTATTAATAAGCCTGTCTCCTTTTTAGATTCAAGTATCACTCACGGAACATAGATCAAAATGGCCCCGTTGGGTCTTTGGTGAACAGTATCTGTTAAGATGTTGGAGGGACAAGATTATCTCTGACAGGTGTAAGGGTGGACTATAATAAATTACTGCAAAAGAAAGCAGACTCCTTACTTATTCTAAGACCTTTGACCAGTATCAAGAGTAGATTAAATGCATTCCTTTAAGGAAAAGATATGATAGCAAAAAATTCTACTGTTGAGCCTGATGAATTGATCTTTATTACAATGACAGTGGAGAAGATCCTCTGTGTTAAGACTGTTTCTTTTTATTATTATCCATTTATCATACCACCTTTCATATCTAAGAACTAAGTTGTCACAGCTAGGACAGAGTACAGCTATGGTTTTTCCTGTGGTCATGTATGGATGTGAGAGTTGGACTGTGAAGAAAGCTGAGTGCCGAAGAATTGATGCTTTTGAAACTGTGGTGTTGGAGAAGACTCTTGAGAGTCCCTTGGACTGCAAGGAGATCCAACCAGTCCATCCTAAAGGAGATCAGTCCTGGGTGTTCTTTTGAAGGACTGCTGTTGAAGTTGAAACTCCAATACTTTGGCCCCCTGGTGCAAATAGCTGACTCATATGAAAAGACCCTGATGCTGGGAAAGATTGAGGGCAGGAGGAGAAGGGGACGACAGAGGATGAGATGGTTGGATGGCATCACCGACTCCATGGACATGGGTTTGGGTACTCCGGGAGTTGGTGATGGACAGGGAGGCCTGGCATGCTGAGGTTCATGTGGTCGCAGAGTTGGACACGGCTGAGCGACTAAACTGAACTGAACTTTCATATCTAAAGCCCTGGGTTATGTATTTTATCCCCATTGGCTACATTCATTTCCTCTCTTTCTGTGAGCATTCTCCCTCCCTCCCTACGTAGCTTGGATCCCAACGGCACCATTTTATTAAAACTCCTGGTGTCTATATCCCAGTCCTTCTTTATACTCCCAGCAAATGCCTTACTCTGTCCTAGCTGTGACAACTTAGTTCTTTTCTGTCAGTTCCTAAATGTCCTAAACTGCAGATTCAGGACACAACCAGTTCACAGTCTCCAGCCTGCATGGACTTGAGTGTTCTTTCCAACTCTTTCACTTGCTCTTGATTGTCGACTGTGTGGGCAGAATAATACCCACAGAGATGTCCCTATCTTAATTCCCCAAACCTGTAATATGCTACCTTGGATGGCAAAATAAACTTTCCAGATGTGATGAAATTAAGGGCCTAGAGATAGGGGAGATTATCCTGTATTATTCTGTGAGCCTTCAAGGAAATCAGCCCAGAATCTTCATTGCAAGACTGATGTTGAGGCTGAAGCTTCAATACTTTGGCCACCTGATGCAAAGAGCTGACTCACTGGAAAAGACCCTGATGCTGGGAAAGATTGAGGGCAGGAGGAGGAGGGGGTGACAGAGGATGAGACGGCTGGATGGCATCACCAACCTAATGGACATGAGTTTGAGCAAACTCCAGAAGATGGTGAAGGACAGGAAACCCTGATGTGCTGAAGTCCATGGGCTCACAAAGACTGAACAACTGAACAATAGCACCAGTCCTGTGAGCCAACGTATTTGCAGGGGTCCTTATATTAATAAAAGGAAGACAGACGTGTCAGAGTCAGAGCTGGAAAAATGATGGTGAAGACAAGTCAGATACAGAGAGAGATTAGAAGCTGATACTGCAGGTTTTGAAACTGGAGAATGGGGCACTGACCCAGGTGATGTGGGTCACTTCCATGTTCTGGAAAAGTCTAGAAAAAATTCTTCCCTAGAGCCTCCAGAAGAAACACAGCCCTGCTGACACCTTGATTTTAGCCCAGTAGGGCCCATTTGGACTTCACATCTCTCGGACCATAAAAAAATTAATTTTACTATAATTTGCTAGAGCAGCAATAGGAAATAGCTCAATTATAGTGCCCATTTCTCCAGAAAATACAGCAAAACGTCACCTCTCCGCCAGTTCCAGATCCTCACTTCTCAGCAGACCACTGCGCCTACTATTTTATAAGGAAAAATAGTGAGTCAGATATTTCTTCATCAGTTAGTCACAGGTCCCTTCCCCCACCCTCAGCTCCACACAGACACACAAACACACTCTTCCTTAACCCTGTCTTTGGTGAAGAACCATAAGTTGGTTTCATGGATCTTCCTCTAGTTTGTCGATTTTCAACTTTATCAGTCCTGCTCTTATCTTTACTAATGCTTTCCTTTTGCTTGCTTTGGGATTAATTCACTTTTTTTTTTTTCTAATTTCTTACATTTCTTTAAGTGGAAAAATAGACGATTAGTTTGAGATCTTTCTTCTTGTCTAATATAAGCACTTGGTGTTATTCACGCCCCCCTAAGCACGGCTTTAGCTGCATCCCACAAAACTTGATATGCTGTTTTCATTCCCATTAAGTTCAAAATATTTTCTAATATCCCTTGTGACTTCCTTTTTGACTCATGCTTGCTTTCATGCTTCTGGTTTAATTTGAAAATATTTAAGATTTTCCCCAGAAACTTTGTTATTACTTTCTAGTTTAATTCCATTGTGATCCAAAAAACCCTTCATTTTCATGCATATTTTTCTCTGTCAATGTGTTCATGCCCTACCCATTCTTAAAAATACACCCATCCTTTGATCCTATTTTGCCATACCTATTATTCTCTAAATCCCTTTCTTATTCGCTATCTCCCCGACTTCCTTTCAATTCCCTTCTGGAGCATGTAGTGGTGTTTGGTTTCTTCCTTCTTTCCTGAGCCTGGGCCTGTAGACTCCGATTGGTTCCATTAGTTTCTCTAACCTTCTAAGAATCATTCTTTTTGTTTAAACGATCCAGAGCTCATTTCATTTGCTTCTAACCAATAATCCTGACAAGGATCAATTAAAAGTACCAGAAATGTATCCTAGCCGCAGCGTGTCAAAAATTCTCGCCTAGTTTCAGCATCTCATCACTATGGCAACCACACCTTGTGCTATAAAGAAGCAGGTATAGAGGTACAGTGCGCAGAGCCAAGGGAGGAGAGCATTTCGAGGAGGAGGAGGCGATGAACTGGGGCACGTTCTTTTGAGAGATCAGGTAAAGCGAAGGCTAAAAATGACCATTTGGTTTGGCAATGTGGAGGTCTGCAGTGGAATGGCCACATAATTCCTCATATAAACTGAGGTTGTTTTGAAAGTGAAAGGAGTCACAATTAATGAAGCCAGAATCATAGGCTATAAGCCAACTCTGTAACAGGCAAACTGAGACATACAGTGGCCAGGTGAAGACATCTGAGGGGATCTGTGACTAGGAGGCTGCATCCTTGGTGGGATTTTTATCCCAGGTGCTTGTTCTGGGGGCTGTGAGACCACTCAAAGGTAGAACCGAGCTGGGATGCTTCTGAACCAAGCAGGCTCTGGGCCAGTCATCAGATGGCTCTTCACCCATGCTCAGCTCTGTGCACAAGCCCAGGGGAGACGCTCATGGCACTTGCAGAGGCTGTGATGTGCCACCTGTGGGAGTCCTGGCCAATCCCCCAAGCTCCCACTCTTCTCTGATAATCCAACCAAGCATCCATCAGGCGGGAGGACGGTGCTGGGCTCCCCACAGGCTCACCTCCCTCTAGGAGACTGAACCACTCCATTCATGATAAAACGGCTCAGAACGTGGATCTGGGTTTGAATTTCACCAACTCTATACACTTTGATTTTCATTCCGCACACCACTCACCTCCCATCTCTACTGCTGCTCTGACACTAATATCTGTTCTCAACTCTCTTGTTGGTTTTCTCTGCAAGATTTGATTTGCAACCCCATTAAAGCTGCAACCCAGTGATTTCTGATCAGTTCGCCGGCTCCAGGCCACAGTCAGCACTCAGCAGGAGAAGGTTCCCACAAGTGCCCCCTTGTGCCAACTACAAACTGGCACTTGCCATCTGCCTCTACGAGGATTAATTTACAAGCTGTTGGGACTGCTGACCTTCAACACGCACTGACAGGAATTCAGGGTAGAGACCGGGAATGAGACAGAACAGGTCTTCAGATCGGTATCTCCAGGAGAAGATTTTATGAGCCCAATTCTTGCATTTCCTTGTATGTAGACAAGCACTAAAGTCTTCCATGGTGATATCTGCTCCTTGTGACTTCTGCAAAAATAGGTGCTTGTATTCCCCCTTCACTAAAATTATGTCTATACTGACCTTTCCCCCTACTGCTTCAGAGAAGTTTCTCAAGACTAACTGAGATGCTATCTCCCGGGCTACAGTCCTCAGTTTGGCCCAAAGAAAACTTAGCTCACAGCTCTCACATTGCACCTTCTTTTCCAGCTGACTCTTTGTTCACAGCTGACTCCCTGGGCCACTTTGTCTTAGCCCCCTATTGACACTGGCATTCTTACCTGCCCCGCTCTTCCTGGTTCCTGTCCTTTTCTGTCATCTCCTAACCAGGCTCTAACTTACCCTGAACCCCCTCTTTGGTGCCACGCCTAGGGTCTGATGGACTCCCCACTTCAGGTTGCCTCCACACCCTGGATCACACTGTCCCCAGCTGCTTTGGGGTCTGCAGGCTAGACCCCTCCCCAAGCAGGGCCTGTGCCCCAGCCCAGGACCAGTTGCAGGCAAGTAGTCAGTCCATCCCTGGTCTCCCGCAGCGGAGATGACCCAGATCCCTCGACTGGTTCTCAGGCTCACATCTTAGAAGCATTTTACATCTTGTAATACGTGTCCTGTTCCTAAGGTTCTGTTCCCTGTTCTCAGAGCCAGCAGAGCCAGGCCAGGGAGAGGCCCGCAGTTCCCAAATCCCAGCTTCTGCATTTTTAAGCCACTGATTCAAGCTGTCAGCCCTGTCACATTCTCTCCTGCTCATGGGCATTTTTGTCAGACCTAATTATTTCGTTATATCTCTCTTCCATGGGCAAATCAGCTTTCCAATCAATCCTGTGGCTTATAAAGTGCCTCATTAGCTGCCACAGCTCAGTTGTGGGGGTCCCACTGTTGCTCGGGGTGTGAGTGTATGCGTGTGAGTGACACACACAGGGCTGCAGGATTCAGTGGGGCCACCCTTGCTCTGGGGGCCTTGCCCCCCAGGGGGGTTCCCAGGGAGACAGGGCAGTTCCTGGGTGTGGCAGGGGGAAGTGGCAGCCCTGCCCTTGATAGTCTGCCCATTCACAGAGGTTACTATTTCAGTGAAGCCCCAGCAATGGCCAGCTGCTGGATTCTTTGGGTGAAATACTCCAAAATGCAGCATCAAAGCGAAAGTGAAAACAGGTAGATCATGTGTTTAAAACTGTGGTCCTGGGGTGGGGGAGCTGAGCTGAAGCAGTATCCATCACCACACAGCCCAGGGAGGTCCTGGGGAGGCCCCCTCTGCCCCACAGGATGGTGAGGGCCGGCAATCCTCTTTGTCTTCCCCCGCGGGAGCCCCAGGCCCAGTGATGAACAGGCCTACAGGTGTGAGGGTGTGCGTGCAGCTGTGAGGTGTGCACCTGTGTGTACATCTGTGGGGGAGCATGTAGGTGTCAGGTGTGTGTGCAGGTGTGGGGGTGTGCACGTGTGTGTACATGTGTGGAGGAGTGTGGAGGTGTTGGATGTGTGTGCAGGTGTGAGGGTATGTGCAGGTGTGAGGGTGGATCAGGGAGGAAAGTGTTGGAGGTGGGACCTAGGAGGCAAGAAGGAGGAAGCGGGAGGAAGGAGGAAGTGGGAAGAAGGAGGAAGAGGGAAGAAGGAAAGAAGGAAGCCAGCTCATTTTACAAACATTTACAGAACGACCTCTGGCATATTTCACAAAACCAGCAACCCCTAGGACCATATCGGTGTGGCGGGATGCATGGCTCACTGCGCCTCTGGGCTCCCAGACCCGCCGCATTATTCCCCATATCTGACCAGGTCTGGGTCTCGGTTAACTCCAGGTACAGCTGACCTGCAGTGCTGGCCTTCAGGTGACTGAGAACAGGCCTGTCGAGGGGTGAAGAAGATTAAGAGCCAGGACATAAAGTTGGACTCGAATAAGGAGGAGCAACCCACCAGGGACCGAAAGTGCTAGTTACACATGCGAGCGACCCGCAGAGGGAGGAACCCCATTTGTTTCCTTGGAGACGCTCGCCTCCAGATCCTGTTTATCCATGCGATGGCCAGTAACAAAGCCGAGCGTAAACTATAGAAAGGGTCATCAGGGATGCTGGAATCCCACACGAGTTGGGACACAGAGGATCCTCCACTCGCAACAAGGTCAGACCATCCTGGGAGAATTTCTTTTTCCCTCCACGGCTGGGAGGCTGGGCCCCGCATGGGGCAGGGACTCACTCAGGAGGTGCCTGGTCACATCTCCCCTTCCTGCTGAGGGCTCACCCCCTTTCCCAGGACAGCCCTGAGAAAGCAGTTTGTTCGTGACTTTCAGATGCTCTTGCTTAACAGGAGCAAGAGTGCCCCTCTTCTGATTGTCTGACTTGCCTGCTGCAGCCATCCAGTTGACAACATCACCTACACTCCAGGGCCTCACCCGCCGGACGGCAAAATTCAACCAGACTGACAGTAAACCGATGCTCACAGAGGCCTCTGGCTTCCGCTGAGAGCCCCAGGTCCCAGTCCCTCCTCCAAACTTCCCCCTCCCCACTGCGGGGAGCCCCCAAGGGTCTCTCTGCGCTGTGATGCTGCTCGCCATCCCAGGGGTCCTCTGCAGACCCTGTGCCTCTGAGATACTGCATAACACCCACCCCAGCCAGCACCCCACCCCAGGGAACCAAGGCCGCCCGAGAATTCATTCTGATGGGCATCACGGTACTTCAAAGAGTGGGAGGGGGTCCTGGAGGCCCCCCCAAAGCACTACTCTGCCCCAACAGCTCAGGCCCCTAGGGAGCATTGCCTTCAGCATCATCCCTTAGGGTTCAAATGTGGCCCATGGGGCTGAGCTGGAGATGAGACCAGATCCTACCTTCCCCTCCTGCCCTCCCCTGAGCCCCTCCCCTTTCCTTTCCCCATAGAGAGCAACCCGGAAAAAAAACAGCAACCTGCAGTTTTGGCCACACCAGGGTCTCTGCTGCCCCATGGCTGGACCCTGGTTAAGCTGTGTCCACTTGCCCTGTCCAGGAAGCAAAAGGAGCCATTGGTAGTGTGTGGGGGCAGGGAGAGCAGAGGACCAAGTCAGGGGACCCCTGCCCATCTCCCTGAACATTAACCGCCGGGCAGCCCTGTGACCTTGGACTCAGAGAGGTGGGCCAAATGTTGCTTGTCATACCTGCCCTGTACTGGGGCAGGTAATACTTGGGCAAACTCTGCAGAAACCCTAATGTGCTCTACACTTGCCAGCTATTGCCTTGATTGATAATAACACTGATAACCACATTAATAGTAACAGATCAGAATTCTCTGGGGAAAATCTCATTAGCAGAATTTACTTCCTCTCTGGTATATCAAGAAAACAAGTGAGCTCTAAAGACACCTCCAGGCATCGGAAGGGGACAAACTCCCCCTCCCCTCTCCCCAGAACAGGAACTACAGTGGGGACGGCTGTTGGGGGAGGCAGGTGGCGAGTCCCCTCTGAGATGCTGGTACAGCTGGGTGGTGCTTAAGTGGTCAGGGGAGGGGGACAAGTTAGCAGAATCCATCATGGTGTGAGTTTGCCAGGGCTACTCGAACAAGATGAGACTGAGCACACAGAAAACAAAATGCCCTGCGGTAGCAGCTGAGACAGCAGAGTTGAGTCTCTTGCAGTTCTGGAGGCTTGCAGTCCAAGATAAAGGGGTCCACAGGGCTGGTTCCTTCTGAGGCCCCTGTCTTTCGCTGGCGGACGGCTGTCTTCTTGCTGTGTCCTCGGATGGCCTGCTTCTTTGTGTGTCTGTGTCCTGATCTCTTCTTACAAGGACACCAGTCTCACAGATGTCTACTAAAAGATGCACAACGTGAGAGTTGCAAGTTGTTCTATTTGGAGCAAAACGAGGACTGCAGCCTGGGAGACAGCCCCTCAGATAGCTCTGAGAGCCTGCTCCAAAGAGGCAGTGCCGGAAGGTCAATATATAAGATTTTGGTGAAGGGGGAGTTTGATGCAATTAAGCCCTTATTTTACAAAAGGCTTTCTGCTAGTCAGGAGGAGCTGATGTCATCACGAAGGGGTTTAGTGCTTTTTTAGATAGGAGGAGATGCAAAGATGGGGATCATGAACTCAGTTCCTGAAAAATATTTAATATCTAAAGACCTGTTCCACCAGTTTCCCTGCAGCACAGAGTGCCTCACTCTCCACCCTGAACTCCCTCCGAGGGTGTTGAAGGTCAGCAGCTGCGGCAGCGCAGGGCTCAGTCTCCACAGAGGCAGATGGCAAATGCCCTTGGTGGTGGTGTTGCTCAGTCGCTGGCAAATGCTGTTGGTAAGTGCCAATTTGTAGTTGACCCTGGGTTAGGGCTCTCCCACATGACTTCATTTAACCTTAATTACTTCTTTAAAGACCTCCCATCCCTAAATCCAGTTACATTCTGAGGTCTTGGGGGTTAGGACTTCAATCTATGAATTTGAAGCAGGACACCTCATAACAATCATTATTATTTGATCTTTCCACAACCCAGTAAAAAGGTGGTTAAAGATAAAGAAGTGAAAGAAAGAAAGTGGAGTCGCTCAGTCGTGTCCGACTCTTTGCGACCCCGTGGACTGTAGCCTACCAGGTTCCTCCATCCGTGGGATTCTCCAGGCAAGAATAGTGGAGTGGGGTGCCATTGCTTTCTCCAAAAGATAAAGAAACAGAGTGAAAAACATCCCATGACTGCCTGGGGCTTTAGGACTTTCTGCCCTCTGGGGGGTGTGGTCAATGGACACTGCAGCTCTGCCAAGGTCAGAGCCTCCCAGGGTGGTCCACCCAGTGAATTGAGAGGATGGCCCTTTCCACCAACGAGGGCCTCCCCTAAGGGGCGGGTCTGCTCCAGGCCCCCATGGCTGGGCAGGGACTTCATAAGGTCTGCACGGTCCGTGGACTGAGAGCTCCCTTGCCCGGCACCCTGACCTCTTCACTGTTGTTCATCCCCAGGAACCGTTTGAGCTCCTCACTCTGCCTTGACCCCCACAGAGGGGAGCAGAACTGGGGCTGTGTGACCGCCCTGATCACAGGAAGACACGCCGTCCAGAACAGCCTCCCGTTTGTACTCACTCATCCTTAGAGGCGTGGGCTGCTGGGGGGAGCAGAGTGACAGCTGTCTCATACACCCCTTAAAAATACTGGAGAGGCTTCCCTGCTGTCTCAGTGGTAAAGGATCTGCCTGCCAATGGGGGAGACAGGGGTTCAATTCCTGGTACAGGAACTAAGATCCCACTTGTCATGGAGCCACCAAGCCTGTGTGCCCCAACTACCGAAGCCTGTGCACCCCAGAGCCCGAGCTTTGCAACAAGAGAAGGTACCACAATGAGAAGCCCACGTGCCACCCCTGCTCATCGCAACTAGGGAAAAGCGCAGGCAGCAACGGAGATCCTGCAGAGTCAAAAATAAATAAAAAGTTTAAAAACTACTAAATCTCCATTAAAAAAAAAAAAGAATCCTGGAAATTGGTGACAATTGATGCCCTCATCTGCTCTGGGTTTGCACAGACGTTTTCTGGAGTGGTTCATCAGAAATGGTCGTGGAGACTGGGGCGGGAGACCCCAAGGGTGCAGCGGGTGGGTGGAGGGAAGCTTGTATTCCTCAGGCCTGGACTCACTGTGAAGTCTCAAGCTTAGGGCTCCTCAGCACAGCCCTTTCCAAGGCCCAGGAAGCGGAGATGCAAATCCCACTGTGCTCCTGAGAATCTGTGCTTTTGAGACTTCTGTCGAAGTCCAACCACGGCTATGTTTTTTCTTAAAGAGAGGCCCTGAAATTGTATAAACTGCAGGCCTCAGGAAACTTAGATCCGCCCTTGCTTTTCACAAATACCCTTCTGGAGATGTTAAAATGTTACCACGGGCACTATGACAGCTGAACTGTGTTTCAGTTGCTATGTTACAAACCCAGAATGAACAGGGAAGGATGGCGAAAGGGAGGGAAATTAACACACGGTTCAGCTGCTAGCGAAAGAGCAGGGCTGGAGGGAGACAAGAGGAGACCTACTGGAGACTGAGATGGGAGCTTTCACAAAACAAAAACTGAAACAAAAGGACCCCTAGAAATCCTTGGGAGTGGTAGGTCTGCCAGAAGAAGAACATGGATAACAGCATGCAAGGTTACGTGAGAGCAGCCGGGAAACCCACGCTCAGAACATCTTTGCTGACCTCCTTTCACACCCCAAGGGGAACTTCAGCCCGAAGATAGAGAATAACAGAATGCTGAACTGGGAAAAACGCAGAACTGCCGAGACGGCAAGTTGTGCTCTGAGCGTGTGTGAGCTCACTCGTGTGCAACTCTTTGCAACCCCATGGACTGCAGCCTGCCAGCCTCCTTGGTTCTTGGGATTTTTCCAGGCAAGAATACTGGAGCGGACTGCCATTTCCTTCTCCAGGGGATCTTCCTGACCCAGGGGTTGAACCTGCATTTCCTGTTTGGCCGGTGGACTCTTTACCACTGAGCCACCTGGGAAGTCCCTAAATTGTGCTCAGGCCACCTGCAAAACCTTCCTGGGGCCGAGAGCTGCTCAGAGACCTTGCCCCCTCCTCGCCGACCGGGGTCCCACACCCGCCAGCCCTGCAGATGTCTGGGGCCATTGAAGGGAATACAATTGCCCCTGCTAAGTTTTCCTTTCATGAAGCCCTTCAAAAGTGGTTTTCTCACAAAAACAGCGGTGGCGATTTCCCATAAAAATGCTGTCTTGTAATTCTCATGCAAGTCGGGGTGGGGGTGGTACGGGGTGTGGAGGCAGACCCCATGGATGCCCAGCTTCCTCAGGCAGTGAAAACAATCATCAGACTGTTCTAGCCCCAGCTGCACCCTGACTAACTAAACAAATGACTCTGGGCTTCTCACTCAACCCCTCCCATCTCAGTTTCCCCATCCTTAAAAAGGAATCGTGGGTTTTTTTTTTAAGAAGCTCAAAAGCAGTCATGCTTCTGAGAGAGCTAGGAAAACCCGAGTGCTATCCAAACATGAAGACTTTATCCTTCACAGTTTTGTGTTTTGGTGTGCAGATTTTGGTAGTAACATAACCCAAAATTATACTGGAGCCAGGAGCAAGTTTTCTAGATAAATTCTCTCTAAGGAGACCATGAGTCTATCAAGGCTGTGTCTGGCCTGATATTCCCCCATTTCTACACATGTGCCCATTTGTCTTCCTCATCTTTCAAGTCCTTTGGTTTGGCCATGTTGACAATCACCCTGCTCTTATCTTTGCCCTGCATAATTCAGACCTGCCTGCTAGATTCATCGCTCAGTTCAGCAAGTTGCAGACTTCCCAGCAGCCTCTGAGCTAGACCTGAGATGTGTAGGGAAAACATCCAGGCAGACACTGGTTGCAAAGCAGTGAAGCCTCTTCTGCTATGGGGCTAGGTACCCCGAGCTCTGGGAACACCAAGCAGGCTGTGCGTGGGAGAAGGACCAAGTTTCAAGAGTATTTTCTTACTTATCTTTCCTGAAGCCTACAAATTTGCACAGATCTTTGAGGTGACCCGATCCAAATGAGTTTGTTGAAAATGGGTTAGAAAACAGAGACATTTGAAAACAATCACTTACAAGAAAAAATTTATCCCAGGTTTAACATATAATTAAATCATTGGTGATCCAAGGACACTTTAGAGGGGAATCTAAGGCATGAGGGGTTTCCCCAGTGGCTCAGTTGGTAAAGAATCTACCTGTCAGTGCAGGAGGTGCAGGAGATGAGGGATCAGTGCCTAGGTAGGGAAGATCCCCTGGAGGAGGGCAGGGCAACCCACTCCAGTATTCCTGCTGGGAAAATCCCACGGACAAAGGAGCCCGGCAGGCTACAGTCCATGGGTCAAAAAGAGTCAGACACGACTGAACAGTTGAACACATACGCATATAAAGCCATGAGTTCTGAGTGAAAGCAAAGGCAGACGGCGCGAGTCAACTAGACTTCAAAAGATGGTCAGCAATGATCTCACCAGCTGAGACCAAGGTCTTTCGTGAGGACTTAACACACCCAAATTTTCATTTTGTGGAATTAAAAGAGCTTTGTAAGTCAGCTGTGAGTTAAATCACTTGCAACAACTTTTAAAAGTCAGGCATTGCGTTTGATGTGAAGTTATTTTGTGAAGAACACATCATCACAGAACAATAGGTCCTTATAACAAATGGGCTGGATCATCAGTGTTAACTTCACTGCTTAATGGGTTCGGAAGCCACTCAATTCTAAAAGCATGCCCACCCACTGTTATGAAAAATAAATGAGAGGCCATCCTTAGAGCAACACGTATAAAGCCCAACCAGGGAAAGACTCATGTAGGTTTCACCTTCGCAGGACATTCCGCCCTGCTCTGCTCTCTCTGGGGACTTGAATCTAGACCCTACTTGTCACTGAGGGCCACCTAGTTAGGACCCTCCTTATCCCAAGTTGTGCAGCCGCAAAGTCAGGTCTGACTCTGTGACCCCATGGGCTTCCAGGCTTCCCTATCCTTCGCTATCTCCCAGAGTTTGCTCAAACTCATGTCCATTGAGTAACCTTTATCTCAAGACCTGGGTTCAAATCCCAGCTCTGTTACTCCCCACCCTTGCAACCTAATTCTCTGATTTCTCCAAACTTCTATTTTCTCAACTAAACTGGAGGTAATGTGGCCTGGTCTCAGGGTTGCATTGGGAATTCATCCTGACGCTGTGTGCTTAGCTCAGAGGTATTTCCAAAGTGCTCAGTAAAAGATAAATATTATTATGAGATAGATATTATTATTAATTAATGTTCCCTGAAGGAGTCCCCTTCACACAAAGTGTTGCCAAGATTGCAGGAAGGATTAATACGGCAAGAAGGATTTACATTAAACATCTCATCTAACTAGGATAATGGCCGAAACAAATGACAAATTCTTAACTAAGGAAATCCCCCTGCCCAGCTCTTGTCAAGCAGATTCTCTTCCAAGCTCCACCTTTAAATCATGCCGTCCTTCTGTGTACCCTTGCACACAGAATGTAATACAAATCGCAGCCTCTTTCCTTTCTGCTCTTGTTGCCTCTCTCTCTCTCTTTAAGGTGCTTGTTGTTCACAGTTTAAGAACAGCCTCCTGGTCTTCACCACAGGCCTTTCTAGAACTCTGGGTTCTTGAGCCCCTGAAGGCTGCTGCACAGACTCACACACGGGAGGTTCACTCCTGTCCCGTGAACGCTCGGAGGAAGACCAGCTGTCCCTGCTCTCCCTCCCCTTCCAGAATCCCGTGTTAGAGAGTGGGGGCAGAAGTAATCTGATGGACCACTCGTTGGATGTTTGTGTCTTTGTGCTTTTGTTTGTTTAACTGGGAAGAGAATTTCCAGATTAGGTGGTTGCTGCAGTCCTGTCTTCACCAGGCGCTCCTCACCTGGCAACAGCAGCCTGAGGTTTTGCATCAAAGAACAGATCTGGCATTTATTTAAGAGTTTTTCTTATGCTGCTGACAATCATGCGTATTATATATATATATGTATATGAAAGTGAAAGTGAAGTCACTCAGTTGTGTCCAACTTTTTGCGAACCCGTGGACTGTAGCCCACCAGGCTCCTCTGTCCACGGGATTCTCCAGGCAAGAATACTGGAGTGGGTTGCCATTTCCTTCTCCAGGGGATCTTCCCAACCCAGGGATCAAACTCAGGTCTCCTGCATTGCAGGCAGACGCTTTAACCTCTGAGCCACCCGGGAAGCCCCTATATATATATATAGTAAGTCTACGTGTATGTGTGTCTATATGTGTGTGTGTGCAAATAGCAAGCCAATGTATAAACAGAAAACACCAAATCACAAATACTGATGGATAGATCCCAAAGTCCATCTAATTACTTCGAAAGCTGTATACACACACACACACACACACACACACACACACACACAGAGGCTTACTATTTGTACAGTTTCAGGTTATGTGGCTGTAGAGTTCAATCTATGCCCCCACATGTGTGTTTCTAAGACATGGATTTCTGTGCCCCTCTGTGTTTTCCAAAGCTCTCCTGCTTTTCAAACATGAAACGAAGCTCTGGACACAGTCACTGTTCGGAAGCAGTACCTATTGCCGCAGACACAGGTTCATTTTCCTGGTATCAATACAAAGCGTACCCAGTGTAACCTCAGGTCGTAACTGTTCTCTCTCAGACAAAAAAGTGATAGTAACCAATGCAGAAAGCTTGTGTTTATAAGAAGCAATTTCAGTGATGATTCCAAGAGTCATCCCCCACAGAAGAGACCCAGCTGATCAGCTCGAAGCAAAAGCCAGGTAGAGTTTTTGAATGTGTCTCCACAGTCAGAATGCTGGCCACCCTGGGTCTCTGTTGACACTTGACTGAGCAGCCGCTGTTCCAGTGGTGCCTCCAGCTCTTGGGTTTGGCATCCAATCTCCAGGCTGCAGCCTCCATTAGTCTCCAAGGTGATCCTGGGTGGCCAGAATCTTCCTATTAACAGCCCTGGCTGTAATTTACTGCGCTGGTTTGTAGGCCGCAATTTCCAGCCCTGCTATAAATCCTATCTCTATTCTCAGGCTCAGAGAAGCCTTTCTACATCTTGCCACCATTGCACAAATGTCTGTGGAGCCTGCTTTTAATAAACAGAGTGACTGGCAGAAGGCCAGAGAAGAAAAACGGTGAGCAATATAAAATTTATCTCAAAGAACTCTTCTTCCTTTATCTGAATGCTCCCCCAACTCCTTCTACCCCAATCAGAATTGCTATTTTGCCTTTACACCCCTGGGTCCTTAAAGAAAATAATAAGCCAATTTATCCATACCAACACAGGGCAAGATCTGGTTGCAAAGTGGGTCAGATGGGGAATGGAAGATGCCTTTCATTCTTCCCCCTTTTTGATACACAAGGCTGTCCATCCCTGAAGCTTCATCTTTGAAAATATTTGGGCTTTCAATGTCTGCTTCAGTCTTCCCTGGAGCTTCAATTACAAAGGCCCTATCTGTGCCCCAGAAATGGAGAGTCTCCTTGCAGGACCCCCTCAGAAACAAGGACTGTCTACATGGGGACTAAGAGCCCCAAACACCATAGGATTGTGGACCCCTAGGGAGGGCCATGCTGGGTGGGATGCTCCCTGGGGGCCATTGTGAAATTTTCAGAAATTTCTGAGCCTAAATCCTGTATTTTCATTCTGTACTGGGACATATAAATTTCACTAACCAGTTTCACAAACATGTACCAGTTCTCCCAGGATTTATCAAATATCTCCTCATAGGTGGTACATATGAGGCTGGTTCACCGATGTCTCCACTTTTAGTCAGCGGAGATATAAAAATGCCCCCCTGTTCAAGTGCCCAGGGACAGGAGACCTGTGTGGCCTGAAAACCAAAGAGTTCATCCAATTCGGAGAGATAAGGTGACTGGTATTTAGACCGCCCACAGTAGGAGCCAGGCACCACAATGGACATACCCTCTAATCTTCTCAACACCCTTGGAAGGTTGATAGTTCAGTTTGGTGGATGGAGAGACTTGAGAACAGGGAGGGACTCTCACCACGGAACAGTGCCTTGAACACATCAGAGGTTCATTAAATCTTCACTGAATATTATTTTAAGATGTTCTTAATTTGTTGCATTGAAGACAGATCTTGAGGTAAGAAAATAGGCAGCCTACACCTGGACATGAAATGCTTGAACATGAACTGTTCATTCAGCCAACAGCTACTGGGCCCCTTCCATATACCAGTAGCCTGCTTGGTGCAAGGGTACCTAACTGGTCCCAAGCACAGCTCCAGGCAGCACCTGCTGGTATTACATGGGATGTTCCATGGTCCACCTGGATGACGGGTCCATTTTCAGTTGGGACCGCACAAGAAAAAGACTCCCGTCTTCCTAAAAGGATGGAACAGATTGAACAAAGCCTTCCATCAGCACAATCCAGGAGCAGGCGTTGACTGTGGCAGGTAACACAGACTCATGAACAGAGATCACTAAGCGAAAAGGAGACGGTACTTTGGTGAAAACAAGTCAAGCAGGCAGCCAGTGCTTCTGGAGAGCAGACTGGAGGGAGCCTGCACGGCAATCTATCTATTTCTGCTTCAAGTGAGCTATTGCGTTAGAGCCAGGGCTAAGAATTATTCCCTAGTAGCTATAAGGAGGCTTTTAAAAAAGTGCTATGTTTTTAGCACAATCGCTATAGAATAAGAACAATGGGAAACAGAAAATCAGCAGAAATTGGGAGAAAAGGAGATGGCTCAGCAGTGAGATAATCCCTTTGACACGTGGGACGAGGGCTCTTGTGGCTCTGTGAAGAGGTGGGCAGGTGAACAGTCTTCTTGGCTGCTGGACATGGTGAAGCCTAGTGATGGCACTGTCACCACAGTGAGGTTCTCAGCACAGCATCAACAGAACCTTTTGTCATTTCATGTTAGCCTCTGTTAAAGACACTTACCAGGCATGACAGGTCTTCCCTGGCAGCTCAGTGGTAAGGAACCTGCCTGCCAGGGCAGGAGACATAAGAGACGTGGGTTTGATCCCTTAGTCAGGAAGATTCCCCTGGAGGAGGAAATGGCAACCCACTCCAATATTCTTGCCTGGAAAATTCCATGGACAGAGGAGCCTGGTGGGCTATAGGCCATGGGGTCTCAAAGAGTCAGTCACAATTTAGCGACTAAACAACAGTGTCACCAAGCATGACACACACTCCATCAGTAATGGAAGATCTTCAAGACTCGGGTACCCGGAATCCAACAAACTCCCTTTAGGAATCCTGTTTTCACAAGACATCACAATGGAGATGTCTTTCATTATCAACTGACCCCTTCATGGCAAGTGACGCAGAATCAAAGCATCCAAAAGACCAGAAAGAGAAATTTAATAAAGTTGGTAAAAACAAACACTTTGCAAGTTACAGAATTCATTCTTTGCTTTCGAACTATAGTGCCGGAGAAGACTCTTGAGAATCCCTTGGACAGCAAGGAGATCGAACCAGTGAATCCCAAAGGAAATCAACCCTGAATATTCATTGGAAGGACTGATGCTGAAGCTGAAGCTCCAATACTATGGCCACTTGATGTGAAGAGCTGACTCATTGGAAAAGACTCTGATGCTGGGAAAGATTGAGAACAGGAGGAGAAGGGGATGACAGAGGATGAGATGGTTGGATGGCATCACCAACTCAATGAACATGAGTTTGAGCAAACTCCAGGAGACAGTGAAGGACAGAGAAGCCTGGCGTGCTGCAGTCCATGGGGTCACAAAGAGTCAGACATGACTTAAACACCTGAACAACAACAAATAATTTTTCTGTCTTTACATCAGAACCCCATGTCCCTGAGAGATCCTAATCAATTTCTCTCTCCAATATAAGTGAAAAGTAAAAAGCCTCCTTTTAAAAAATAATGTTCCATTTACTCATCAGTAACATTGAACATTTTTTCATAAGTGTAGTTTCTATGAAGATTTCTTCTTTTGTGAATTCCCTCTTTCCAGATATCACCAATTTTTCTTTGGATTATTTTTCTTATTGACTTGCTGTCAGAAATGATTAAAATATTTTTTCCAGTTTTAATGGATCTGATAAAATTTTGACATCTTTTACCATTCAGAAGTTTGGGGATATTATGGTTTTATTTCGATTCACTTTGGTTTTTAAGTTTTACCCAGTCTTGCATCAATCATTTTAGCCTTGTTCATGTGCTAAGAATGGTTCTTCTCAACCCAGAATTATAAAGAGGTTTTGTTTTGCCTCCTTCCAGGGTAAGAGGCTATTTTATTTGTTTGTTTCTGTTGGGGAGGAGGAGGCTGTTTGTTGTTCATTACTTGTTTGTTCATTCAGAAGCCTGACTCATTGCTCTCAGAGCAAGAAACAAACTGGGACAAATCTGTTGTTAGGAGGCTCAGACTTCATGTGAGGGAAGGTCGTGGTGGCCTTCTAGTGGAGGACGGGGTGTTTGAGTTTCTGGGGCAAGTCTGAAGTCTAGGGACAGCAAGAGGAGTTTAGAACAGGACCCTCTTCAGTCACTGGCCTCCTCTCTCAGATACGCTCAATGCCATTCCCCAAGCTCCAGTGCCAAGACAAGCCAGTTCTGAAATTGTTTTGACATTTGTAAATAGCGGAGGCTCCAATACAGCAAACTCCAAATGACTTTTCTAACCCTTTCATTGTTGTTTCCTGGAATTCTATTTTACCAAACATTGCTCGAGTAAGAGAGATTGATAAAACATCTTGGGAAGCAAAGATTTTCAATTTAATGGAATATGAACTTTCATAAGCATCTGCCAAACCCTTAATAATTCTCTCCATGGCCCATTGAGAAAATGTATCCATCCATTCAAAGACAAACCCAAGCCTATCTATTCTGAACCCAGACCCTGTATCACAAACTGTGGTCAGCTTATTGCGCCCATAGTGCCTGAATCCACGTCCTTTGCAATGTGGTTTAGCAGGGTGTGCCATCAAAACGCAGCGTCTATTCCCCTGCTCTTGAACCTGGGCTGGCCTGGTGACGAGCTTTGCTCAGCCAAGTGTGTGAGAGCGAACACCGTTCACAGGAGCCTGTGGGATTCCCTCTCACTTCTTCTCTCCCTTTTTCAGCCCTACCATGGCGAGATGCTAACAAGCCCAAGTTTGTCTGCTGGAGGGATGTGAGTGGCCTCATGCAGCAAAGCCGATCGCCCAAGGGTGCCTGCAGAGGCCCCAGCAGAGTTCAGTACAACTGCTGAGCTTAGCTTAGCTCAGCGGAGCTCTGAGTGCCCCAATTCACCTGTGGTGGTTTAGTTGCTAAGCTGTGCCTGACTCTTTCAACCCCATGGACTGTTGCCCACCAGACTCCTCTGACCGTGGGATTGTCCAGGCAAAAGTACTGGAATTGGTAGGCATTCCCTTCTCCAGTGGATCTTCCCGACCCAGGGATCGAACCCAGGTCTCCTGCATTGCAGGCAGATGATTTACGAATTGAGCTATAAGGGAAGCCCAATTCACCTATGAAAGTAAAAGTGAAGTCACTCAGTCATGTCCGACTCTTGGCACCCCCCTGGACTGTAGCCTACCAGGTTCCTCTGTCCATGGAATTTTCCAGGCAAGAGTACTGGAGTGGGTTGCCATTTCCTTCCAGGGGATCTTCCCAACCCAGGGACCGAACCTGGGTCTCCCGTTTTGCGGGCAGAAACTTTACCATCTGAGCCCGTAGACTTGGGCAAAAATTAAAGTTGGTTGTTGCCACTGAGGTTTTCTGGTTGTTTATTACCTCGCATCATTGTATCAATAGATAATTAATATTCATAGTTGATATTAATTATTCCAAAATGTGTATCAGTGGTGTACAGTCAAGAATGAAAAATGCAAATAACCTGTGCCATCTAGAAAGGTTCAGTGTAGTGGGGAGCACAGACTGGCAAGGCAGCACCCAGGACAGAGTGTGTGTGCCTCGTGGCCTCTATGCCAGCTGTGACACTGTGAGGCTATGAGAGTGTCCTCTGCTGACACAGAAAGGGGACACCCTCAGGGGTCAGGGGATTGGAGAAGACTTCCCAGGGCGGGGGATGAGTCTTGAAGGAAGGTCTTTGACTTTGCACATGCAACAGTCCAGGGCTCAACAGGCACAAACAGTGCCAGGTTTTGGTAGAACTGTGGTCTAGATCAGAGTGGAGACGGGTCTCACTTGCAGTCTCCTGGAGGCCCTGAAAAATCTCAGGTCTCTGAGCTCCACCCCAGAGTCTCTGATTCAGGAAGCTGGGATGGAGCCCAGGAATCTGCTTTTCTAACCAGTGTCTGGTGGTGCTGGTGCTGCTGGGCTCAGAGCCATGGGTGTAGTGATTGAGGGATCTAAGTCCAGACTTCACCAGATGAACCCGAGCTCCAATTCTGTCGTCTCTTGCAGACTGTGAGACGCTGAGAAAGTGACTCAATTTCTCTGTCTCAATGTCCTCCCCCAAAAAGCAAGCATCATGACACTGATCACTGTAGAGAATGGATGTGAACATTACTTGAGTTAATGCTTTGAAAGCACTTAGCGTAGAGCTGAGTAGCCAGGAACATTCAGGAAGCATGAGCCATCACTGTTATGCGTATTATGTGAATGGTTACTACGGCGATTTCTGAGCACTGCTGGGGCTCAGAGGAATGACCAGACAGGCGGGGAGAGGTGACTGGATGGCCAAGAGAGGCCTGGGCTTGAATTTTGTTCCATAGGCTACATGGAGGCATAGAGGGTGTGTGGGAGGTGTAACACAATCAGATTCATGTTTCAGAAAGATAATTTGATTGCTGCAGTGAACACCGGGATGTATGTATCCTCTCAGACCACGATTTTCTCTGGGTATCTGCTCAGGGGTGGAATTGCAGTATCATATGGTAGCTCTAGCTTTAGCTTTTTAAGGAACCTCTGTGCTGTTCTCCATAGTGGCTGCACCAACTTACATTCCCACCGTCACTGTAGGAGGGTTCCCTTCCCTCCACACCCTCTCCAGCACTTATGGTTGACCACCCAAAAAGTGTAAGTGTCAGTCGGTCAGTCGTGTCTGATTCTTCGAGACACCATGGAGCCTGCCAGGCTCCTCTGGCCATGGGATTCTCCCGGCAAGAACAGTGGAGTGGGTTTTCATTTCTTTCTCCAGGGTATCTTACCAACCCAGGGATCGAACCCAGGTCTCCTGCATTGCAGGCAGATTCCTTACCATCTGAGGCACCAGGGAAGCCCATTGACCACCTGAAACTATCACAACATTGTTAATCAGCTCTATGATAATATGAAACAAGTTTTTAAAGCAAGTGGGACCTGATTAAACTTAAAAGCTTCTGCACAACAAAGGAAACTATAAGCAAGGTGAAAAGACAGTCCTCAGAATGGGAGAAAATAATAGCAAATGAAACAACTGACAAAGGATTAATGTCCAAAATATACAAGTAGCTCATAGAGCTCAATACCAGAAAAACAAACAACCCAATCAAAAAGTGGGAAAAAGACCTAAACAGACATTTCTCCAAAGAAAACATACAGATGGCTAACTAACACATGAAAAGATGCTCAACATTGCTCATTATTAGAGAAATGCAAATCAAAACTACTACGAAATGTCACCTTACACCAGTCAGAATGGCCATCATCAAAAAGTTTACAAACAATAAATGCTGGAGAGGGTGTGGAGAAAAGGGAACGCTCTTGCACTGTTGGTGGGAATGTAAATTGATACAGCCACTATGGAAGATGGTATGGAGATTCCTTTAAAAACTAGGAATAAAACCACCATACGACCCAGTAATCCCACTCCTAGGCATATACACTGAGGAAACCAAAATTGAAAGAGACACATGTATCCCATTGTTCATTGCAGCACTATCTACAATAGCTAGAACGTGGAAACAACCTAGATGTCCATCCACATGGACATGGTGAATGGATAAAGAAGTTGTGGTACACATACACAATGGAATATTATTCAGCCATAAAAAGGAATGCATTTGAGTCAGTTCTAATGTGGAGGATGAACCTAGAACCTATTATACAGAGTGAAGTGAGTCAGAAAGAGAAAGATAAATACTGTATTCTAACTCATATATATATGGAATCTAGAAAAATGGCCCTGAAGAATTTATTTACTGGGCCACAATGAAGAAACATAGAGAATAGATTTACGGACATGAGGAGAGGGGAGGAGAGGGTGAGATGTATGAAGGGGGGTTAGTTTTTAAAGAAAGATCATTTGGGCAGCAGAGTAGAGGCTGAGGTGGTGGAGAAAGGTAGGCGGTGGAAAGACATCGGATGGTCTCTGTGCCCACCTTGATGAGTGATGGCCACTCCCTGTGGCCAGTCTGTCCAGCTCAGGAAACGGACATCCAGGTAGCACAAGCCTCCAGGCCAAATGCTCCTCCTCTCCCTCCTGTCCCTCCTCCCCCACCCCTCCTCCGTCCTCCTCCTACTTCCACCTCCTTGTCTCTGTCTCTCTGCTCCCATCAAACCCTTCAGCAAATCCTATTTGCCCAACATCGACAACATCACCCGACTCTTCTGTGTCTGGCCCCTCCTCCATCCTCATCCTCAGTCAAGGTCCCACCATCTCCTGCCCAAATGACCCCGGTTTCCTTCTCTGTTTCCACTATGTTGTTGTTCAGTTGCTCAGTCATGTCTGACCCTTTGAGACCCCACAGACTGCAGCATGCCAGGCCTCCACCATCTCCCAGAGCTTGCTGAAACTCATGTCCATTGAGTCGGTGATGCGATCCAACCATCTCGTCCTCTGTCATCCCCTCCTCCTGCCCTCAATCTTTCCCAGCATCAGGGTCTTTTCTAATGAAAAGAAAAGAGAAGCCCCTAGTCAGCCACAACAACAGGACCGTTCACCTGACCTGAGGGCAGGAGCGCTACCTGGTCTGTCTGAAGCTTGGTGGGTCTAGGGAGCGGGTACCGCTTACCGGGATCCAGAAGGGAGGCTTCATCAGTCGGGTACAGCCTGGAGGAGAGTCGTATTTCATGACTACGGTTTGTGTTAAGGGGGGAAATCTACATCTCATTGCACAATTTATTTGCATTTCTCTCCACCTCTCATGACTTCTGAGAAGTCCCATTTGGACAGTTTTGAGACTCAGAGGCAACACTGATGCTCCCTCCTCTACCCAGGTCCTGGGGTCAGGAATGATGAATGGAAGGTCAGGAGAGAAGCTGCTGTTTACTTGACTAAATGCTGTCCGTTCCCAGGCAACAGGGAGGAAAGGCTGATAAAGCACTCCCCCATCTGCCATGGGCCAAACCTTTAGCAGAAAGGTATCTCACCATCCTTATTAATAAGACTCAGGATCAGAAAATGGCCCAACATCCATAGGACAAGCTCCACTCAAAGCTTCAAAGCTGACTAAGCTTGTTTAGAACCCATCATTGAATTAAAAAGGAAGATCAAGAACATTAGATGTTGAAAAATGCTTTAGCTACGAGGGATAAGCATTGAAGGTTTCAAAACTTGAATTATTAATAGATCTTTTCTTTCGTTCTTTTTAATTTTTTGTTGAAATATAGTTGATTTATAATGTGTTTATTTCAGGTGTGCAGCAAATTGATTCAGTTTACATATAGACACATTCTTTTTTATACATTCAGTTCATATATAGATAGATAGATAGATAGATAGATACATTCTGTTTTGTGCTCTTTTCCATTATGGTTCATCACAGGATACTGAATGTAGTTCTCAGTGCTGTATGTAGGACTTGGCTGGTTCTCTCTCCTGCACGTAACTGCTTACACCTGCTGACCCCGACTCCCCACTCCATCCGTCTCCCAACTCCCTGCCCCTGGGAAGCCGCAAGTCTGTCCTCTGTGTCTGTGCATCTCTCGGTGTTCCAGACAGACTCCTTTGTGTCACGTTTTAGATTCCACAGGTAAGTGATGTCATACGGTGTTGGTGTCTCTCTGACTTCGCTCAGTGTGATGATCTCTAGTTGCGTCCGGGTTGCTGCAAATCACACTATTTCATTCTTTTCATGGCTGAGTAGTATTTCAGTATCTGTTTGTACCACATCTTCTTTATACCGTCGTCTGTCGATGGACACTTAGGTTGGTTCCCTGTCTTGTCGATTGTGAACAGTGCTGCTATGAACATGAAGGTGCATGCTTCGTTTTGAATTATAGATTTGTCCATATATGTGCCCAGGAGTGGGATTGCTGGATCATATGGTAGCTCTATCAGGTCATTTCTGATGTGTGCTCCATAATGTACAAATGTCAGCCTCCAAGCAAAAGCCTGTCAGACTTAGGAAGAAATAGGCATTTAAAGGTTTGCAACACCAGCTTGAGGAAATCCCATGTAATTGGTGCTGAATTTCTTCTCTCCATTCATGGCAACTGTGGGCAATGGGGAATGAAATTAGGAAACCACCTCTGCACCACGAAGCTTTTCTTAATGCCTGAAAAACATAATTTACAGCGTGATATCTTAGAAACATTCAAGGCAGTGAAATAGCCACTTACGCAAATGATTGATATGGGTCTCAGATTCCTAACTTTACTCCATGGTAAAGATCTGCCAAGCAGGAGTTGCGAGTTTGATCCCTGGGTCAGGAAGATCCTCTGGAGGAGGCAATGGGAACCCACTCCAGTATTCTTGCCTGGAAAATCCCATGGGCAGGGTAGCCTGGTGGGCTATAGCCCACAAGGTCGCAAAGAGTCAGACACAACTTAATGACTAAATAACAACAACAACAAAAAGATCTGACTAGTCTAATAAGAGGATGCTGGCTGACGCATCATTTCTAGAGCAAGAGGAGGGTGACAAGTAATGAGTGTGTATGAAATACAGTCTGTGATCAGCACACCAGAAAGCAAGGCCACTGGAGGGGGTGTTTGGGCAGGGCCTCCCCTGCCTTTTGGACTCGGGGTCTGAAGTTGGCAATGAGTAGAAAGAACACAGATGAAGTGTTGGGGACATGGTTAAGACATCACCTGTTCCTGGTCTTCTTGGAGGGTGGAGTCCATGGAGATGGGACCTGGCGTGGCCTCAGGCAGAGCAGACACTCTCAGGTGGGCTCAGGGTATTGGCCCTTTCTCTGTGGCTCTCACTCCAGAGCATCAGTCCCTCCATCCCAGGTCCTTCCAGCTTCTGGATGTGCAGGATTTTCTGAAATGCATGGAGTAGACTCAAACTTTTCAGCTTCAACAAATCAAGCACTGATGTTTCTGAACTTGAAATGCAGGTTTCAGTCTCATTCCAACTTGATTTTGTGCATTTTCTGTGGCTGTTGCAACAAATTGCCACCAATGTGGTGGCTTAAGACAACACAAATGTGTCTTATAGCTGTGCAGGTTAGGAGTCCTCTTGGGGGTCTCTTTTGGCTCAAATGAAGGTGTCCGCAGAGCTGAGCTCCTCTCTAGAGGCTCTGGGAGACACTATTATCCATTCCCCTGCCTTTTTCAGCTTCTAGGGAGCCCCTGTACTCTTCGGCCCATGGCTCCTTCATCTTCAGAGTCAGCCAGCAATGGGCTGAGTCCTCACGGACCATCACTCTCACCTGCTTCCAAGGTCGTATCTTCTCCGACTCCTCCGACTTTTAAAGAACCTTGTGTTTACATTGAAAGTGAAAGTGAAACTGAAGTCGCTCAGCCGTGTCCGACTCTTTGTGACCCCCTGGACTGTAGCCTACCAGGCTCCTCCCTCCATGGGATTCTTCAGGCAAGAGTACTGGAGTGGGTTGCCATTTCCTTCTCCAGGGGATCTTCCCGACCCAGGAATCGAACCCAGGTCTCCCACATTCCAGGCAGACACTTTAACCTCTGAGCCACCAGGGAAGCCCTGTGTTTACATTGGAGCCCATTGAGATAATTCAGGAAAATCTCCCTATTATAAGGGCAGCTGTTTAGCAACCTTAGTCCCACCTGCAGCCTCTGTTTACCTTTGCCATGTAATGTACCTGTTCACAGGTCAGGGATTAGGGCATGGACAACTTTGGGCGTTATCGTTCTGAGGTAGGAGATAGAAGGATCCCTGGGCTAGACACCTGGTGCTTGTTAAGTGAAATAAAATTCAAGCTTTGTTCTCACCCAGACAGTCCAAGAACGAAGCTAGTGGCAAAAGCTGAGCTCTGCTAAAGAGATAAAGCATCCATTCCTGAGATCAAGGAAGACTTTCCTGTCTGCACACATGCAGGAAGGCTTTTGGGGGATGGAAAGGGGAGGTCACCCCAGCCTGTAATGAGTCTGGACAGGCTCCCATAGGCCTCTATGGGATCCATCTTGGAAAAAAGTTGCACATGCGTCTTGAGGAGGGGCCTAAGACCAGTCAGGTGTGGAGAAAGAAACAAGCTAATTGGTCATGTGTAAACAAAGATCCAGAAGGACCATGCTCTAAAAAGTGATGTAAGTCACCTCTTTACTACGGTCCTTACCTAGGATGCCCACACTCCTCTCCTGTGTATCTCTGCCTTGCCTCTGAAATAAACAAACTGTTTCTCTGGGTGCTCGCCCATGTATGGTGCTGTACCTCTAACAATAAACTTTGTATCTCTTTTGCAGTTTTTGCCTCCTTGAAACATTCTTAGTTCTAGAGGAGGGTTATAATCAGGAAACTTCGCTTCTAGCCTCCAGCCTCTGGTGGGCTGGCAGTTAGGCTCTATTCCTGGACAGGGAAATAAGATCTTGATTTAAGACTACTGTGCCTCCGAGAACAGTTCTCCCTACTACATTAACTAAATAAACCATTAAGGTACCCCATACTCAGAGGACATTTACACACATGTACACACTCCACACACACATGCCCTAGCAATATTTCAGGCTTAAATTCCAAAACAAGGTGGGTAGCTGGCTCACTTGCCGATCGTCCGGCTCACTTGCCTACCACGCCCCAGCCAGCGCTTACCCTCCTTCTTATAACTTTGTGCCAAGTACTCAGGTAACAAAGCAGGGCCAGAAGAGACCCCCCACCCCCCCTCCCCACCATATCCTCCATCTGTCTGTTGTCTGTAGAAGACCTTTAGCCAAAGAATAGATTTAATCAGAAACATAGAAAAATATAGAAACAAATGGTCAAACAAGATAAAATAATAATAGTTTAGCCATTAAACAGTCAAAGATTTTTAGTTCCTCCTCAAGGTCTGCAGATAATATTCTGAGTTATTTTCTTTCAGCTGTTTTGCAGATACCGAAACCCCCACCATACGGACCAAATTAACTACATGATGATCAGACTGTAGCTATGACATCAGTTCAGTTCAGTCGCTCTGTCGTGTCCGACTCTTTGCGACCCCATGAATCGCAGCACGCCAGGCCTCCCTGTCCATCACCAACTCCCGGAGTTCACTCAGATTCACGTCCATCGAGTCCGTGATGCCATCCAGCCATCTCATCCTCAGTCGTTCCCTTCTCCTGCCCCCAATCCCTCCCAGCATCAGAGTCTTTTCCAATGAGTCAACTCTTCGCATGAGGTGGCCAAAGTACTGGAGCTTCAGCTTTAGCATCATTCCTTCCAAAGAAATCCCAGGGCTGATCTCCTTCCGAATGGACTGGTTGGATCTCCTTGCAGTCCAAGGGACTCTCAAGAGTCTTCTCCAACACCGTAGTTCAAAAGCATCAATTCTTCGGCGCTCAGCCTTCTTCACAGTCCAACTCTCACATCCATACATGACCTCAGGAAAAACCATAGCCTTGACTAGATGGACCTCAGTCGGTAAAGTAATGTCTGTGCTTTTGAATATGCTATCTAGGTTGGTCATAACTTTCCTTCCAAGGAGTAAGCGTCTTTTAATTTCATGGCTGCACTCACCATCTGCAGTGATTTTGGAGCCTCCCAAAATAAAGTCTGACACTGTTTCTGCCATTTCCCCATCTATTTCCCATGAAGTGATGGGACCCGATGCCATGACATAAGATGCCATAATTCTGAGAACTGGCTTGAAGGAAATGGAAACAAGCCAGCCCTGGAATTGAAGACTAGCTGCACTTGAAACCATCAAGATGACACCGATCTGGCCCCAGCATGGCCACTCTCAGGATGATCGCCAGAGCTGACTGCCTGGCTCAGCATACAGGCCCCTCCCTCCCCTACCTATGCACCCCTGAAACTCCCCCTTGAAAAGCTCTCCCCCTGGATTCGCAATGGGGAGTTGTCTCTGCCTCTGCTGGTCCATCAACACCCACATGGCCCTCCCTGGACTCCTCCCTGCCACGGCTAGACCAGTGTCGCCCAGGTAGATGCGTCTGGTGTGGACAACCCTCTGTGTTCATTCCGCCTTCAGCTCCAGGGATGAGGCATTCTCTTTGCTGCCAGGGCCCCTCTGGGTGACCTCTTGGACAAGACCAACACGACTCACACCAGTCCCTCTTCTGGGTGGCCCATGCTACGTCACCAGGAAAAGTTTGTGTTGGTCAGTTCCAGCCTGGCCTCCTTGCTGATGATGGCCATAGGCTCCCTGGCCTTTGCCAGGCCCCAAAGCCCAAGCATCTGGTTCTCCCGACTGCAGAGAACCACTGCAGACCATCAAATGGTCTCATGGGCACTCCCTTACTAGGCGTGAACTGCACCCCCACTTAAGGGACAGGAAGGGCAGGTGGGATGAAGGTGAAAGATACAAAATGCAGCAGCTCTCACTTAAGAAATCCCCTCGCACATCTCTTTCCCCCTCAGATTCCCTGGTGCATCCTTAAAAACATGTTTTTAAAAGACTGCCTTTTATAAATTCCATCTGGCCCCATAGGCTGTTTGGTAAACGATATCTATCATACTGGAACGTTTATCAAATGCCAGTTTTAAGCCACAAGCTTTACTAAACATGCTGCACATATGTCAGAAGTCAGGGAAATATGTTATATGTTATATGTTATATGTTATATGTCAGGAGACAGGGGCTGCAGCAGGCACTTTGGATTGCCTGCCCAGATCAACTCCCCATGCCCATTCTTGCCGGCAGAGTTCCCCTTTTATTCACCCTGCTCCCTGTAGGCTTCTAAGAGCCAGGGGTCGGGCATTTCCCCAGACGGAAGGTGAGCTGTGCCCGGAATTCCATAGCCCTGTCTGTCCTTGTCGTTGAAGCTAGCATGGCACCCGGGCCCGGTCCTTGAGATGGAGGGGGAATCCACAAGGAGCTCCAGGGAAAATCTTCTAGGCTCTTCAAAGGAGTCAACCAGGGTAAACAAAATGTGGTCTGCCTAAGCAGTGGGATCTTGTTCGGTCATGAGAAGGAATGATATCTTCTGTAACAGGGGTGAACTTAAAAACAGTATGCCGAGTGAAAAAAGCCAGAGGCGAAAGCCACCTCCTATACAATTCCACCTATATGGAATAGACATGTAAAGCAGATCTGTAGAGACAGAAAGCACAGTAGCGTTTCTCATGGCCTGGAAATGTTAAGGGCACTGTTTGGAGTGATGAAAACTTTCTGGAATGAGATAGAGAGGATGGTTGCACAATATCATGAATGTACTCAAGGCTAATGAATCATAAAGTTTAAAGTGGTTTAAATGGTGAATTCTGCTTTTTTTTTTTTTAATGTTGGAGTATTACTCCACTTGGCTTATCAGTAAAGAATCTGCCTGCAGTGCAGGAGACACAAGAGACACCGATTTGATCCCTGGCTGAGAAGATTGCCCTGGAGAAGGAAATGGCAACGCATTCTGGTATTCTTTCCTGGAGAATCCCATGGACAGAGGAGCCTGGCGGGCTATAGTCCATGAAGTCCCAAAGAGGCGGACATGACTGAGTGAATGTGCACACACTTCGTTGATTTACAATTGTTGTATTAGTTTCAGGTGTACAGAAAACTGTTTCAGTGCTACAAATACCTATGTTGTGTGCATTTTACTGTGACTGGAGGTGGGACAGAACCAAGAGGAAGCAGGTGTTTTCCTGCGGTCCGTGCGGCAGTGAAGGACAGCAGTGTGACCCTGGGCACACACTGGACTCCAGCCTGGTGACGGAGGGCGGTTGAGCGCAGGAGTGAGGCGCTGAGCCCTCACACTCAGTTCTGGAACACGCCACCTCTGGGTTTCGTATTACGGAAGGTGCTTTTTAATGTGCCATGTAAAAGCAGTACTCCTTGGAATAATTATCATCTCCCTTTAGACTGCTACACAATTTCCTTCTCAGCTAACTGATGATCTTAGAAAATACAATTTGCTGATAAACATTCCCTTCAATTCCCAGAGGACACAATACTTCTTTCCAGTCCCCTTGAGAAAGTCTCTACCCAAGCAGCAGAACTAAAGAACAAATTTGATTTCACCTCCATCCCAGATATGATTAAACTAATTTCGTTATGGAGGGAGCGTAGGAGGGGCTCAGGAACCCAGGAGCTGAATGAGGCTGGTGAGGTTTAATTTCTTGTTTATGTCCTGCAGCCTCTGGACATTTCTGAGGTCCTTCAAGGGTATGAATACATCCTGCAGAAGTCATGGTGTAAATGGCCCCTTATGGCCCCAAAGAGTTCAATGTGGCTGATTCATTGCCCAAGTTAGGGCATAAACTCTCAAAAAAATCACTCTCAATGCCCAGAGGCTGCAAACTGAGAACTAAAGCTATTCATTCTGCCTACATCTTCCCAACCATCTCTCCTGTTCTCCCCCTATTCAGTGACCTCCACAATAAAATTAGTTTGATGCCATTTAGATTTGGAAATCAAAATTAAGTTTGCAACTTAAGGTGAGAATCTCCAACAAGGGAAAGAAAAAAAAAAAAATCTGGTCCAGTGCGAATTCACAGGAAATGGTTCCAGGAGTGTGTTGGTCTGGAAGATCAGCAGTGAACAGAAAGGAAAAAAAGCTGGTCTGAGAGGAGATGATAAGAGCCCAGTGGAGTCCTGCCGTGACTGATAAACCTGCCCTTGAAGGATTTTTGGAGCAGCTCATTTTGCCCAGAAGGGCCCAGGGAAACACGTAAAGTTACCAGGAAGCGAGATTCCTCATGATTTTGCTTTCCTCTTTCTATGTTTTTCTAATCTGCTGGTGTGTTCCACAATCAACATGGATTATTTTTCAAAATAAGAAAAACTTACTTTTAAGCATACTTTAGATTCACACTGTCTCTTAGATAAGGGGAAAATAACTTTCAATGGGTGTTGGGATAAGAAAGGAAAATTTTTTCATATCTTCTTGTGTTTTAAACCCTTTTTTTTTTTTAAGCTTTTTCTAGCACATTTTAAGATGCGCAGGTCGTTGTGGGCGTATTTTTCTGGAATGTGTGATTTCTCAGGGCAGTGAATGGATCCCCCAGGCAGTTCTGCCCACAGTTTGCTGCTTGAAGCCTCCGTAGAAACGGGTGTAAAACATTTGCTTTATCTAGACGGACAGTTTTCAGCCCACTGAACAAAATCAGGGAAACACATGTTTCAGAGTTTGATGCTTAGCTAAAACTATATACTGGGTGGAGAAGGGGGATGTTGCCCTTTTTTGCATTCAAAATGTAAGTGAAAGTCGCTCCGTTGTGTCCAACTCTTTGCAATCCCATGGATTATACAGTCCATGAAATTCTCCAGGCCAGAATACTGGAGTGGGTAGCCTTTCCCTTCTCCAGGGGATCTTCCCAATCCAGGGATCGAACCCAGGTCTCCTGCATTGCAGGTGGCTTCTTTGCCAGCTGAGCTGCAAGGGAAGCTCTTTTTGCATTCAAACCTGCAATTCGAGCTATTTACTGTGATAAACAGTGTCTCAGCAGTTCTGGTTGAGAGAATCGTTCACGGATCCATTACAGCCTCTTCTCTAATCACAAAGCAGAAGAGGAGGACCATGGGGTGACTGGCTACGTGAAGATGTTCACATTTAGAATAGCTTTGCCAGAGAATTCCTTCTTCAATTTACTGTAAACAAAAATGCCAGCCACACCCTGCCATAAAAAATCCCTCAAGCTTTGCCTCCACTCTGCACAGCAGGAAAGATAAAGTCCCCTTCTGTCTGCCAAGTATTTTAAGTTCCCTTGAAAACTTGGAAATGAGCAGATTTTCATAGCTGTCCAAAGCCACCCATATGAATAAACACTTTGTGTGTAAAAATAACTAACCAAAATAATAACGATAACAATAATAAGGCTTAAATACAAGATCTGCCTAAGAGTAACCTCTCCAGAGGACCTCCTCCCAGAATGGCTTGTGGGGGAACTGGCAAGGTCCCAACCACCCACCTAGTCACCCACCTAGAGAACCTTAATTAACAGAGTGTGTATGTATGTAAAATTTCACAGCTGTTGATTTCAGATCTGAGAGTCTTGCCACTCCCCACCACCATTAACACTCACCTCGGGCACCTTGGGCCGTATCTTCATGGACTTGGTTTCAGAAGCAAGAATGGAAAGTCCTGATCCTGTCCCAGGCAACTCTGAGTGAGCTGCTCTCTCTGGGGGCTTCCTCCTCAATCAGCCACACAGTCTGGAGGAAACTGAGAGGTTTGCACCCTTTCAAATAGATTGAACTGTGTCCCCAAAATCCATCCCAAGCCCTAACTCCCAGTACCTGTGGATGTGACCCTAGTTGGAAATAGGGCCTTTGTAGAGGCAAGGGCTTCAAGTGTGTGCGTGTGCGCTTGCTCATGTCCGACTCTGTGCAACCCCATGAACTCTAGCCTGACAGATTCCTCTGAATTTTCCAGGCAAGAATCCCAGAGTGTGTTGCCATTTCCTACTCCAGGGGATCTTCCCAACCCAGGGATTGAACCCAGGTCTCCTGTGCCTCCTGCACTGACAGGCAGATTTTTTACTACTGCGCCACCTGTGAAGGACTTCAAAATGAGCCTAAATTGGATTTAAGGTGGGTTCTATGGGTGACAGAGGATGATTGGATGACGTCACTGATGCAACGGACATGAACTTGGGCAAACTCCAGGAGATGGTGAGAGACAGGGAGGCCTGGCATGTTGCAGTCCGTGGGCTCACAAAGAGTTGGAAACGACTTGGCGACTGAACAAGAACTAAACCCTACGACTATTGTCCTTATGAGAAAAAGGAGCAGAGATTGAAGATGCAGAGACAGAGGGGAGCTCCAGGAGAGGGGATGTGGAGACGGAGACGGAGAGCCAAAGAGTGGGTCTACAAGCCAGGGACGGGTGGCTGCCGCCAGAAGCTGGGGGAAAAGTGTAAAGTGGATTCTTCCTCAGCCTCCAGAAGAAGCCAGTCCTGCCAGCACCTTGGTGTGAAGTTTCCAGGCACCAGACTGTGAGAGAATATATGCCTGTTTCTTTAAGCCGCAGAGATTGCGGCAAGTTGTTTTGCAATAAATTCAAAGAGCATATTTCAAAGAAGTGAACACATTCTCCCGACCTAGAACCTGATGGTTCAGCCACAGTCTCCAAACCCTGGGTTATCATGCCTCCTTTTAGCCGCCAGCTCCACCCAGAGCTCAGCCCCTTCCTTCCATCCCACCTGCTCAGGCCTTTTCTGCTGGGTTTCTCCTACCCGTGTCCTAAGCCTTGGCTGCTTCAGAATCACAAGGAGAGTTTTTAAATAATTCAGACACCAGGGCCCCACCAAAGATCTAAGATCAATTAAATAAGACTGTATTGGAGTGGGTGTGAGGGTGAAGCCTGAACACCTGAATTTTTTAACAGCCTCCAGTGATGGTAAATTTCAGCCAAAGTGCAGGAGCCCCTACCAGCCCTGGGACCTCCAGCTGGCATCTCCACTACCTCCTCCACCTACTGCCCACTGAGGCCTCTTCCACAACCACTCTGATGTGGCTCCCAGCACCCATGGGCCTCAAACTTGAGCCTGCATGACAATTTCCTGAGTAGTCTATCTAAGTGCAAATCCTCAAGCTTCTACCCACAAAGACAATTCCATATATCCAGTTATAGGTCCAAAAATATGAGTTTTTAGCAATCTTGAACTTTGTTGAACATTAGGCCCTCCTTAGGAGCTTTACCAAGAAAAAAAAAAAGAAATGTCCCGTTGAATCAAAAATTCTAGGGGAAACACACAGGCATCAGAATTTTTAAAAATTTCCAGCTGATTCCAACATTCAGCCAAGCTAGAGAGCCACTATCTCAGGAAGGGCCTACTGAGTACCAGCTACAAGTGATGGATGAAATAGATGGTTCATGCCCTCCTGGAGGATACCATCTGGTGGAGAGATGAGGCAGATATTATTAATTATTTAAATCCACATATAAATAAGCAATTTTAAACTGCAGTGAGTTCTGTGATGGCAAAGAATGTAGCTGTATAAGACAGACTGATGTGGTATCCAGGATTGCCTCTCTGAGCATGAGTTGGAGACGGCAAGTAGAGTGTGGCTACCAGCCTGTCCCAATTAGAGGAAGCAGCATAGGCAAAGGCCCTGGGGTGGGGACATGTCAGGAACCTACAGAAAGCCTGAGTAGCTGAAAGGCAGTCAGCAAAGTAAAGGAATGGGAGTGACTTTTACTCAGAAGGGAGGAAAATAGAACAGGAACAGGTTTGAAGCGTGAGGAGTGAAGGCCGATCAAGCTAGCCATGTGGGATGTGCTACGTTTGAGCTGTGAGTTACCCACACTGGAGCTGGAAAATCACAGCAGTGAATTCAAAGAAGTGAATGCACTCTCCTGACCTAGAGAGGGTAGGGTTGCAGGGAGCTTGTCTCAGGCTGCCGTAACAGAGTACGGCACACAGGGGCCTTAAGCAGCAGGTGCTTATTCCTCGCAGTTCTGGAGGGTGTTACGAGCACACCTGGAGAAGGTGGCCCTCTACAAGCCAGGAAGGAGATTTCTCCACAAACCGAGTCAGCCAGCACCTTGATCCTGGACTTCCAGCTTCCACGAAGTTGCTGTGTGCTGTTCACTCGGCCTGACTTTTTCCCTAGTGCTCCTTTTCATCTGATCAGCTGCAATTTATGCTTCAGAGCTCAGCACAGGAGCCCCTCAGCCTGAAAATGCTTCTGGGCTCCATGCTGATGCTTCTCCTCTGTGCCGATGGAGGTCTGGGCGCACAGCTATTCTTGGGTTGAACACTTTCCCTGGGGATCTGGCTCTCTCACCAGAGGGGAAGTAGTCACAGGCTGGACCTGTGTCTCATTCATCTTGGATCCACACCAGCCTAGCACTTGACATGCAGGAAGTAGCCAATCAGTAATTGAATCAGTTATCTGGGACACCCAGGTATGTGCGTGCTGTGTCACTTCAGTCGTGTCTGACTCTTTGTGATCCTATGGCCTGTAACCCGCCAGGCTCCTCTGTCCTTGGGATTCTCCAGGCAAGAGTACTGGAGTGGGTTGCCATTTCCTTCTCCAGAGGCTCTTCCCGACCCAGGGATCAAACCCAGATCTCCTGCAGCTGCTGCATTGCACTTGGATTCTTTAGCACTGAGCCACCAGGGAAGCCCACTCAGGTATAAACCTTTGTTTTCAGAAAGTGCCGTTTCCAGAATAGATTCATGTCTACACACAATGGAATCACTTTTCTGTACACCTACAACTAACTCAACATTGTTCATCAACTATAGTATAAAATAAACAGCGAAAAAAATTTTTTTTAATAAAAAAGAAAAAAAACTTTCCAATTCAGCAAATGTCCTAGTATTATCCTTTGGGCATTTGAATACAGGCGCTTTACAGTTTAGCTTTTCGCATGCCCGTGTCCAGGAGGAAGATGGTCCAGAATTGACCAAAGGCCCTGGAGAAAAATCTACATCACACTTGACTGACTTTGGAAATGTGTTATCAGATGCTTAAGTTACTGCGCATTGACTTTGGGACTGAGATGTCCAGTAAAACATGTTTTAAATCTGACTGTGATCATGTGTATGTGTGCCTGTTGTATGTGTGTGTTCAGTCGTGTCTGACTCTTTGTGACTCCATGGACTGTAGCCCGCCAGGCTCCTCTGTCCATGGGATTCTCCAGGCAAGAAGACTGGAGTGCGTTGCCATTTCCTCCTCCAGGGATCTTCCAGACCCAGGGATCAATCCCGCATCTCTGGCATCTCCTGAATTGGCAGGCGGATTCTTTACCACTGAGCCACCACACCATGATAATACACCTTTGCCATAAGCTTAAATAACTTAACAAATATAAAGATGCTTCCAGATATGTAAGCACTGATATAAACATAGCGAATCGTCACTAAGGTTTTGTCCTCAGTGTTATTGTAGGGCGCTTCCTGTTGCATCCCCCAGCAAACAGAGTATGCGGGAGGTAGAGAACTGATATGGCTCTTCCAGGTGGCACTAGTGATAAAAGACCCACCTGCCAATGCAGGAGACATAAGAGACGTGGGTTCGATCCCTAGGTCAGGAAGATCCCCTGGAGGAGTACGAGACAACCCTCTGCAGTATTCTTCCCTGGAGGATCCCATAGACAGAGGAACCTGGTGGGCTGCAGTACATGGCGTCACAAAGAGTCAGACACGACTGAAGCGACTTAGCACGCACGCACTCCCTTCATTAGCATGGGACTCACGCAAGTAATGTCAGTGTTCTCAGTCTCCATCTCCATCAAAATGGGGTCTTTGTTATCTGCCTTATAGAGTTGGGGTGAAAATACAGTGTTAGTGTCTGAATAAAGCCTAGAGCTCCAGAAGAGGATAGTGCTGGTGATGGTGCCAGAAGGGGATAGCAGCGGGGCGGTGTTGGCTTGGGATGGTGGTGGTGTTAATGAAATGAAGATGCTGGCGATGCTGCTGCTAAAGGTGATGTGATGGTGAGGGTGGTGCTTGTGGCGGTGGCATCGGGATGCTGGGTCTGGAAGCCTTCAGATGGCCTAGACAGGGCTCAGTACCCTGCTTGGAAAGAAGGTGACCAGTAAATGTTGTTTGACTGAATAAATGAAACAAGTGGCTTGGGAGTCCTTTTATTCCTCTACACTTTGTCAGTCACCATGTTAAATTCAGCAGGTTGAAGAGACAAACATCATATGATATTACTTATATGTGAAATCTTTAAAAAAAAATGATACAAATGAACTTGTGTACAAAACAGAAATAGATTCACAGACAGAGAAAACAAACATGATTACCAAAGGGGGAATAAGGGGAGGGATAACTTAGGAATTTGTGATTAACATATACACACCACTATATATAAAATAGGTAAACAATAGGACAGGGAACTAAACTCATTATCTTACATATTAAGTATATTATCTTCTGTTATAATAACCTATAACAGAAGTGAGTCTGAAAAGGATATATATGTATGTATATACATTAACATATATATGCACACGTATATAGCTGAATCACTTTGCTTACAATGGAAACTAACACAATGTAAATTAACTATACCTCAATTTTAAAATGCTTTCAAGAGGAAGAAAAAAAATTAAAATTCAATAGGCGCAAATGATGTGTAATATTATGAGAGTCCAAACTACAGTATAATCTATGTGAAGAAGCCCAGATAGGTTTTCCAGAACCTGATTTTCCTACTAAATAGTGAAAACTTCGACTAAAATCTGGTTTCAAATGTTTTAGATTTTTAACGTTTTGCCTTCTCTCTCCTCTTTTGCCCAGGCATGAGCTCACCTTGTTGTATGAGCCCGATTTCACAGTTCAGAGGGTTTTCTGACACTAACCGAGTTGAGCTGCTCTGTTACTCTCCGCCTGGTTGCACTTGAATTTTATAAGACAGAAAGGATCTTGAAGAAACCATTCTTTCCCCTTGAGCTCCACTTGGAGCAGGAACTAGAATAAAGGTCCAAGCTCAGTTCTAAAATTAGAATTAGACATGTTTAATTAAATCAGGATTTTGGCAAAGAATTGATTTCAATTCAAAGTTAAACTCTGAGAGTAAACAAGAAGTCACTAAAAGCATGTGACTCCTCCTTGGCCAGATCGTGGGGTCACTGACCATGTCTGTGAATCAGACATAGAACCATTGCTCTTCCAGCTGGTTTTTCTCAACCAAACGCCCACACCACAACTTAATGGTCAACCGCTAGACTCCCTCCCCTCACCTCCCTTCCAGCAGCCCTGTTCAGTGATGTCCAGACTCATTCCTCAGATATTTGTGTGAGAGCAAATCTACATCAAATCCAGATGAGAAAAATATGCCTGAAAGAGAAGGAAATGATTTAGTGGAACACTTGGAGACTTTAATGCAAATGTGTTGACATTAGTCTCTGCATACAAATTATAATATTCCCAAGATAGCTTCATGAGAATTGTACTAAAGCATCCACACACCCAGGGCATGGAACTGTAAGACAGCATCGTAACATGTGATCCACTGCCAAGTACAGAACAAATTAGATGTGTTTGTGTGGCATTTATCCATATGGTTTTACTAATATTGAGATCCCATTGCATACGTACAAATATTGTGTGCTGTCAACTGACTTCCTCGAAAATGCTTGTTATTTTTTGCTGTTGTTCAGTTAGTCGTGTCCAGTTCTTTGTAACCCCATGAACTGCAGCATGCCAGCCTTCCCTGTCCTTCACTACCTCCCAGAGTTGCTCAAACTCATGTCCAATGGCATTATTTAAATCAAGACCATCAGGCTGGGCTGCAGAAAGAACCCAACCTTCTAAATGAGGGGAAAATACTATACATAGACAGAAATCTCCAGGAAGAACCCAAGAAATCATAACCAAAATCACTTAATTGAAAGTTCATCTGCGAGAAATGAATCTCATTTTGATTTTTGGTTACATCAGTCCTCTCTTCCTTTACTCCTTCACTAATTATTTCTTGAGCACTGACTGTGTGCCAGGCACCATACTATAAATACTATAATTCATCTTTCAGCATTTGTTACATTCTAAAAGAACTTCGTGCAAAGATTAAACTAAGACTTCCTTGCTGACACAGTGGGTAAGAATCCAGTTGCCACTGTGGGGGAAGCAGATTCGATCCCTGGCCCGGAAAGACTTCTCATGCAGCAGAGCAACTATGCTCACGTGCCACAACTACAGAGCATGCGCTTCACAATAAGAGGAGCCACCGCCACAAAACGCCCGGGCACCACAACAAACAGTAGCCCCTACTTGCCGCAGCTAGAGAAAGCTCTTGCAAAGCAAGGAAGACCCAGCTTAGCTTAGCCAAAAAATAAATAAATAAAATAGATTTTAAAAAAATTAAGCTATTTGTTAAAAAAAGAAAAAATTATAATATGTGATTAAGACCAAATTTCTCTCTCAAAATCTCATTAAGCAAAGCTGCACTATGACGTCACATGTGGAGACATCTTTGACATTCTTTGCTTTCCTGGTTTGTGATATTAAGTATAGAGGTGTGGACACACTTATGTCCTTTTGTCTAAAAATGACATCATTTGCTTTGCTGAGAGACAATTTTAGGAGCGACACCAACCCCGATGCGCTTGGAATTTTGTGCCTCATTTCACCTGTTGGAATGCAATCCCCTCCAAACTATTTCCCCCCTCCCAAACATTTCTCTTCAGACATTCTGGGCTTAGTTATATCTAAGAAATAGAGCTGAGAGAACTCACAGTCAAGAGTCTAAAATCCAAATTTGTCTTCTAAATTCTGCTGCTCACTCCGCTGAGAACCTGCAACAAGGGCAATTCCTTACAGAGGAGATTTCCCAGCCTAGAATGATATCCTGGGGTCTATCGCTGGGACATCAGGTAAGACAAGAACCAGGAATGATTTTTCACCACTAAACTGGAGTGTGTCTGCAGTTGATGTGTTCAAGCTGAGGCACACAGTTCATTATCAGTCTCTCTGGAGGCTGGAGCAAGGCTCGGGGTAAACCATCACATTTCACAAGTCACAGAAGTCTTAATTCATTCCAGATCAGCCATGTCAGTCCAGGGAAGAGTTCCTTTGGAAACAACATCTTGAAAGGGAAGGGAAGTGATGCATTCATGAAGATGCCCACCCCAGCTGTCATCCAAGAAGTCATAGCTTGTGAACATCTAATTGAAACCAAGTCCCTCTAAAACTGAGCACCCTCGCTGAGTTTATGAGGAACCGTTCTGTCTAAAACGTTATTCCTTTTCCTGTCCAGTTCCTGTTCCCCTCAAGATTGAGGAATATCGAAGAAAAGAGGGAATTCAACCCAAGCAGGACCCTGTAGGGCCCTCCTAGGTCGAAAGTCCCCTCCCCCGTGTCTTGTTTGTAGAAAGCATGGCTTGTCTCCTGGGCCTTCCCCCAAGTTCCAAAGAGCAGGCTCACTTAGTCAGTGATGAGGACAATAGACTCCTAGGAATCCTAGGGATGTTAACAATCTATCTAACACATATCTTTGGGTTGTTTTGCAGAAACTGAGACACTGCCCCCCGGCCCCGCCCCAATCCCCACCTAAGTGGAGGATGGTGACTCCATGCTGACCACAAGTACTTAGATCTCAGCCTGGTTGGAACCAGAAAACTGAGATTCCTGTAACATCATCCTGTTACCTCACCATCAACCAATCAGAAGAAAGCCCTTGAGCTTTTTAAACATCTGTTTCACACAGCTGTTCCCTAACCCCGTCTCCAAAAACTGCTGCTTGAAAGTCATCTGGGAGTTCAGGTCTTTTGAGCAAGAGCTGCCCGTTCTCCTTGTTTCAGTTTAATGCATTTCAGTCGCCCAGTCATGTCCGACTCTTTGCGACCCCGTGAATTGCAGCATGCCAGGCCTCCCTGTCCATCACCAACTCCCAGAGTTCACCCAAACTCATGTCCATCGAGTCGGTGATGCCATCCAGCCATCCCATCCTCTGTTGTCCCCTTCTCCTCCTGCCCCCAATCCCTCCCAGCATCAGGGTCTTTTCAAATGAGTCAACTCTTCGCATCAGGTGGCCAAAGTACTGGAGTTTCAGCTTTAGCATCATTCATTCCAAAGAACACCCAGGACTGATCTCCTTTAGAATGGACTGGTTGGATCTCCTTGCAGTCCAAGGGACTCTCAAGAGTCTTCTCCAACACCACAGTTCAAAAGCAGCAATTCTTCAGCACTCAGCCTTCTTCACAGTCCAACTCTCATATCCATACATGACTACTGGAAAAACCATAGCGCTTTGACTAGATGGACCTTTGTTGGCAAAGTAATGCCTCTGCTTTTGAATATGCTATCTAGGTTGGTCATAACTTTTCTTCCAAAGAGTAAGCGTCTTTTAATTTCATAGCTGCAATCACCATCTGCAGTGATTTTGGAGCCCAAAAAAATAAAGTCTGACACTGTTTCCACTGTTTCCCCATCTATTTCCCATGAAGTGATGGGACCAGATGCCATGGTCTTCGTTTTCTGAATGTTGAGCTTTAAGCCAACTTTTTTGCTCTCCTCTTTCACTTTCATCAAGAGGCTTTTTAGTTCCTCTTCACTTTCTGCCATAAGGGTGGTGTCATCTGCATATCTGAGGTTATTGGTATTTCTCCCGGCAATCTTGATTGCAGCTTGTGCTTCTTCCAGCCCAGCGTTTCTCATGATGGACTCTGCATAGAAGTTAAATAAGCAGGGTGACAATATACAGCCTTGACGTACTCCTTTTCATATTTGGAACCAGTCTGTTGTTCCATGTCCAGTTCTAACTGTTGCTTCCTGACCTGCATATAGGTTTCTCAAGAGGCACATCAGGTGGTCTGGTATTCTCATCTCTTTCAGAATTTTCCACAGTTTATTGTGATCCACACAGTCAAAGGCTTTGGCATGTCAACAAAGCAGAAATAGATGTTTGGCATACTGCAAATCAACCCTTACTTTGCTGCAAACGTCTGCTGTCAAATTTTGGCTTTCTGCACAGAGGGCACACGAGCTGTGGTTGGGTAACACAACCATTGGTTGAATTCTTTAACTCCAGCACAGTGCTGCCAAGATTTGGTGAATTTTAAGGCCACTTAGCTTCTCACAGTCACAGCAGCCCTCAGGTTCCTGCTTCTGTACACACGGTCCTTACTAACATCACATCCGCTCTAAAAGGAGCCTCAGCATCTTCCTCACTGGCACATGCATCTGCACACGTGTACAGACATATGCACACGGCTTCCACCATGCATCAGGGAGCACATACAATGGCAATTAGAGAAGACTGACATGGGTGGGAAGGGGCCAAAGTGGGGAGGGTCTGCGCCACAGTCACAGAGCCAGCTTTGAGTTGACAAGTGGTCGTCACCGCTTTGAAAATACCTATGGCCAACCTATGGCCAATCCACACTACTGAGAACGTCTGCTCAGTCCTGTTGTGTTTTTGTCTGTTCCCATCTGACTTCCTCAACCATACCCCTAGTGTTGCACCTCCTCCCAGTCTGAAAATATTTCCCCCATTACTCCAGGACTCAGTCCCCTCCTACAGTCGAATTCTGACTCCCATCTTCCTCTGTGCACCCATGCCAGCACGGTGCCCAGCAAAATGCAAGATTCTTCCATACACAGGATCCACCTGAAAGCAACAGTGTCTATTCCTCTTTAACACGTGTCCTTTGGAGCATGGCTTACAGTTGTGAAATATCGAAAACAACTCAAAAGATCATATTGCAAACATTTAAAAATAAATCACACTTTGTTGTCATTTTTCAGTCGCTAAGTCCTGTCCAACTCTTTGTGACTCCGTAGACTGCAGCATGCCAGGCTCCTCTCTCCTTCACTATCTCCTAGAGTTTGCTCAAATTCATGTCCATTGAGTCGATGATGCCGTCCAACCATCTCATCCTCTGTCGTCCCCTTCTCCTCCTGCCTTCAGTCTTTCCCAGCATCAGGGTCTTCTCCAATGAGTCAGCTCTTTGCATCTGATCGCCAAAGTATTGAAGCTTCAGCATTACGCTAGTGGTTGCCTAGCGCTGGGAGTGAGGAAGAGAATTGGAAGTGATGGGTAAGGAGCATGAGGTTTCTCTTTGGGGTGATGGAAATGCTCTAAAATTTTTGTGATGGTTGCACAACTCTGTGACTATACCAAACACCACCGAGTTGTACACTTTAAACAGATGAATCATATGCTTTATGAATTGTATTTCAATAAGGCTGTGACCAAAAGCAATTAGGTTCTATTCTCATGATGAAATATCACATAACAAATGAAATGTGAGATTGTGAAGATCCTATTGACCCCCAGGCCCACAAAAGCTTGTGTTTCGATTTGCGTTGGCTCCTGCTTCTCCAGTGTGTCTTCTTGCTTCTACACCTACCTGTTCATCGTTTAGACTCAGCTTCTGCTACAACTTATTTTATTATTGGACCTCACTCTAGGCTTGGCAATGACTTTTGGACTGAAATGCACGGCCTTGGAATTCATGAATATTTGGATTTGATTTCCTTTCTGGGCCATTCAAGAGCCTTGAGCAAGCCAAGGGAAACAGCGACTTTGCCTAAGGGATACACTGCATTCCTGTCATCACTATGCTGTGTCCCTGCCCTGCCCAGGGCCAGCCTAGGGCAAAGTCACACAGGTGCTCAGGGCACAACATTTAAGGGGGCAGCCACTCTCAGGAGTGCAAGTGCAGAGTCGGCCCCAGAGTCAGTTTCTCTTTAAGAGAGAGGGCGAGACGCGACCAAGTTGGAAAATTTTAAAGAGATACTCACTCTGAGATGTAGACCTGCACTTGCTTGAACCTGAGAGTAAGTGCCTCCTTATGCTGGGCCCAGAGTGTCTCTGATCCCAGGAACCCAGAAGGTAACAAATCAGATATTGGACAAGCAGCGTGAATGTATGCGATCAGTTAATGATTTCTATTCTTTTGTTAACACCTTCATAATAATACTTTTTCAGCTAACAAATTAGGCACACTTAGCAGTTTTCGCTTTGTTAAAATTTTAAATCCCAAATTTAATTCTATTTCATTGAGCAAACTTTATAGTCAGCAGCACCAACATCTAATTTTTACTTTTTGATAAAAATGCAAGAGATAAGATAGGTCCTTGGATAGTTCCTTAAAAGTATGTTTCTCTTGCTAGGGCCATTGAAGAAACATATCTCCCATCTCCTGACCACACCTAAGGAACTGCGGGTTGTTCCAGTGGTCAGCCCCAGTTCCACAGAAACTGCCCACATAAAATTTATACCAGAAGAGCAGAGCAAGCAGGCTGTCTCCACAAATCACTTCCTTTTGTGAAAAACTCTCTCTTCCATCCTACTTGGCTTTGGATGGGACTTCCCCGGCAGTCCAGTGGTTAAGAATCCACCTTTCCAATGCAGGGGAATCTGGGCTCCATCCCTGGTTGGAGCACAAAGAGTCCACATGCCTGGCAGCCAAAATTCCAAAGTATTTTTTAAAAAGACAAAATCAGAGACAATACTGTACTTGGTTTTAGTGTCATTTGGAATCTCACCCTTTCCTGGCTTTAAGGATTATCATGTGACCTGGCCTGGCCAATCCCTATTGATTATATGCCTCTATCCAGGGGGCCCATCCCGGAGCACAGAATCAACCAGAATCCTGCATGAAATCTGACATGCGCACCCAGTAGAGGTGGTGTTGACTCTCTTCCTGCAAGATTCTCAAGCTTAAAGCTTATCTTTATGAGACCCTGTGAGCCAGCAGCTGCCAGTGGTCTTCCTTGCCACCGTGTTCTGCTGGAGAATAAAATCACTGCTGAGATGAGCAAGGTCAAAAGACTGGGGTAGAGACTGTGTCCCGCCGTAGTGTGCCAGCTGTGTCTGAAATGTGGTATCCCTGGACTCTCACATAATGAGACACTTAGTCGGGGGTGGGAGTTTTGTCTTGCTTTGCTTGAGGCAATCTGAGTTGTATTTTTGTCAGTTTAGGTTGCAACTAAAGACAGCCTAGAGCGATAAGCAAATTGAGGTCAAGATCTTATTCACTCAGTATTTCTTTCATTAATTAATTATTTTTTATGCCGTGCTGGATCTTCATTGCTGCTCGGGCTTTTCTCCAGCTGTGTTACACAGCCTTCTCATTGTAGTGGCTTCTCTTGTTTCGAAGCACAGACTCTAGGTGCTTGGGCTTCAGTCGTCGCGGCTCCCAGGCTCCAGAGCACAGGCTCAGTAGTTGTGGTGCATGGGCTGCACGGCTCTGAGGCACGAGGGATCTTCTTGGATCAGGGATCAAATCCATTTTTCCTGCATTGACAGGTTCTTTGCCAGTGAACCACCAGGGAAGCCCCCATTCCGTATTTCTAATGCTCTGTCTTTCTTGACGCCTTCATTTTCTTTTCTTCTACTTCCTGTATTTTCACCATCAGCAGCATTCTCTTTCTTTCTCAACTCAGTAAGTCCCAGGCCAGGCTATATCTGTGATCACCTAGGCCTTTCCTGAGGGATCATTAGAATATCTGGCTTCACACATGGGGTTCTGAATTCACAGTATTGTGATGTATGCACTAACCTGTTCATTTCCTCCAATGAGTAAAAGCTCTATTGCTCAATTCCTCCAGAGAGAAAGTCATCAGCCATGACGATGCGTGGCTAAGGTTCTTGAGGATGTAACAATGTGATGACTGCTAGAATGTAGGTCTTTTCTACCCAGTATATAGTTAATTGGCAATGACATTTATTAGCTGAAAGCATGCTTGGCAGAGCTATCTAATTCAGCATACGTGTAAATAGAAGCAAAATATGTACCCCAAGAGTCTTGTTGTAATTTTTATCTTTTCTTCCAAGATTTTTCAGTAGATTAACATACATTTGCTTGCTTCAATAGGAACAATGTGAAGATACACAGATGCATTTTTGGAGGAATGGAAAAAAATGCTAAATGTTTGCAGTGAATGTTTCAGAAGCCAGATCAGTAAACCCTCCCATTTAATAATCTCAAACAAATGTGGATATCCTTGTATATCAATGAAAAATCTTTCCTCTTTACATACAGCATGGATTTTCTTAAAGACTATAAGATTTAATTAAACACAACATTTAAGGCCACAACAGTCATGAAGCTAAAAAAAAAAAAAAAAAACTGTATCATCTAATTATTCCTGAGGATAATGTGCTCAGTCATGTCTGATTGTGTGACCCCATGGACTCCACCAGACTCCTCTGTCCATGGAATTTTTTAAGCAACAATACTGGAATAGGTTGCCATTTCCTCCTCCAAGGGATCTTCCCCACTGAGGGATTGAACCCACATCTCCTGTGCCTCCTGCTTTGCAGGCAGATTCCTTATCTGCTGAGCCATCAGGGAAACATAATTAAAGATCTTAAATTTCCAAGAGAAGGGAGTGGACATTCTGTTCCATACCATTCTGCAGGAAGCACACATGGATCTCTGGAGAAGGGACCAAGTGAGTGAAGACTTAGAAAAGAATCTTTTCATGGGGCCAGTTGATTAAGACTATTTGGCTAGATAAATGCTGCAAGCAGAGGAGTCAGTCAAAGGAACTGAGATTCTGAGTCAAAAGTAGGAAGAGAACTGACTGAATGGCCTGGAATACCAAGCTAAGGATTGTGGAACCAGTGGAGACTTTGGGGCCAGGTCTGATGTATGAACAGTAGTGCTTTAGCAAGATAAATCTGGCTGCAGAGAGCAGTAGATAACAGATGAACTGAAATGATGGGGTGCCGGGAGCCAGCATGGGGAATCCCACCCATGGCAAAGGTCATGAGGAAGGGGGCTTGACAAAAGGCAAAGGTGGGATCAGGCCTCAGGGGTCCCCCTGGACTTTCTCAAGCGTCTACCCCCAAAACCAAAATATGTCTGCCTTACTATATTATGCCTTTCACCAATTCCTCTGACATTAACAGGGGGCTATCCCCCACCACCTTTTTCTGGAAAAAGTTAGTTCAGAGCTTTTAGATAATAAGTCTCCTGGGCATAATAAGAGTGCTTCAATCCAGAAACCCCTCTGATGGCTTTCTAGCCTGCCTGACAGGTTTGTCCAGCCGGACTCTTACAGCTACACATGTGATTGTTTACAGCCTCCCGACCATGAGAGGCACAGGAAGTTTAAAACATCCTAGGAATGTAGGGGCTTCTGAGGAGTCCAAATCAGTAGAACTGGACTGATTACGGGTTTCATTGTTGAGCCAATACTTGCTGCCAAGTTTTCATATCTTTTATTTGTTGATATAGTTGGTATGTAGAAAAACCAGGTAGTAGCCCTGGTATTAGCAACATTAGATCTTTGAGTTCAGTACCTTCTTTGTTATAACCCACTGCATCTTTGTTCTTCAGGGATGTAACTTTATTTAGTGGTTTGAGGGTGATACAGATTAAAGAAAAACACTTCAGGGGAAATGAGATTAACCTTCATTAAGGAAGAGAGCCATAAAGTGTTAACAGGCCTCTTGGCCAGAAGATAATGGAAATCACCTGAGACCTTTTGTATACAGAAAGATATGCAGAAAGGAAGCCTGGTATCGATAAGGGTCAGGACTGCTGCCCCTGCATGACTCTGCATCTTCCATTATGTAAAACTTAGGGTATATAAGCATCTTTTGAAAATAAAGTTATGGGGGTTTTTGCACAAGCTTGGCCTCCCCCGTGTTGACTCTCTCTCTCTCTTTCTCCCTCTTCCTCCCTTTTCCTTTTCAGGCTGATCCCTTGGAACACAGAGGCTCTCCGTGTCTACTTATTTGCCCGGGCCTCTAAGACCCACGTGAGAGGGAACCCAAGGCAGGGCACCCTCCGCTATTCAAGCGGGTGCCTGTGGCCTACGTGCAAGTCTCTTGTCTTGAGACTTTATTAGCTTTCCGTGTAAACCAAGGAATATCAGCCCCTTTTCTCCTCTATTTTCTCAGTACATTATTCTTTCCTAATCTCTCTTTATATCTCTAATTAAATAATTCGTTCCTAATCGCCGACTCCATCCCCACTTCGAATTGCCCTGGATCCACCGGGGCTGGACCCCGGCAATGCGGGATGCATCAAGACTGGATGGGTCTGCATGGCCAGCTGAGTCAGGTACCACCAGGATTGTGAGCCAGGGACCCCCTGAGCCCCATGGCATGAATGGCTGGCTTGTGTGAGAGACAGGTGAGACTGTGCTTGAGCCCCTGGAGATGGAAGTGTGAACCAGAGAGGAAGGCAGCAAGATCTTTCTTCTCCAGCCCAACCTTAAAAACAGGACACAGGACTGCAAGCAGATCATAGAAGAACTTCTTCTGGGAGGGACTTTGCAAGGATCTGAGGAACCGGGTGAAATATGATTAGGAAAGAGACCTCACCTTCTTCTTGGACCTGGTCACCAGCCACTGTCTAGAGGAGAGGAGACGTTGTGTGAGTGTTGCAAGGAAGGGGGACGGACACCTTCCAGGGCCTGAAACTGGACTCTTGCCTAACACTCAGAAATGAATTGTCCAAGGAGACACATGTGCTAACAAAGCAAGAGATTTTATTGGGAAAGGGTACCCAGGTGGAGAGCAGTAGGGTGAGAGAACCCAGGAGAACTGCTCTGCCATGTGGCTCACAGTCTCGGGTTTTTTGGTGATGGCATTAGTTTCCGGGTTGTCTTTGGCCAATCATTCTGACTCAGAGTCCTTCCTGGTGGTGCATGCCTTGTTCAGCCAAGATGGATGCCAGAGACAAGGATTCTGGGAGGTGGTCAGACATGTGCCTCTTTTTGACCTTTCCTGGATTTTTCCAGTTGGTGGTGGCTTATTAGTTCCGTGTTCCTTACCAGGACCTCCTGTCATAAAACAACTCATGCGAATGGTTACTGTGGTGCCTGGCCAGGGTGGGGGGCTTCAGTCAGTGTGCTTCCCCTAACATGGGGGCTGATGATTATACAGTCAAAACGAATACAGAATTACAGTAAGGTAGAATACAAAAGTGAATGCCTATTTTGAATGAAATGAGAAGTTGCAGTAAATAAATAACCAGCAAAATCACAAAATCCAGAGTAACAATATTTTATTAACTGCCTGATGTGTTTCTGTAATGATTTTCTTTTCTCAAGGTTTTTTTTTTTTTTTTTTTCAGTTGTACACTCTTCTTGCCTTTTCAATCTGTCAACAACTTTATAATTGGCTTCCCTGGTGACGCAGATGATAAAGAATTTGCCTGTAATGCAGGAGACCCAGGCTGGATTCCTGTGTTAGAAAGATCCCCTGGAGAAGGAGATGGCTACCCCCTCCAGTATTCTTGCCTGGTGAATTTCATGGACTGAGGAGCCTGGCGGCTGCAAAGGGTCTCAAAGAATTCTCATTGTTTTTTCAATCTGTTAACAACCTTTTAAGAGCATTTTCTACAGAAAGAAAAAAAAAGAGTTACTTTCTATTGGCACCTCGTTGCACAAAATTAGTTTTAAAAATATATATCAATAGTTTAGGAAAGTTTCAGCTTCTCAAATCTTAATTGATAATGTCATATAAATTTTCAGAAGTGTTATCAAATTAGGGGATAGTTCTATAAAACATTTAATATGAGCTGTCAGAAATATTTTGGAGTATTTCAGCATATCTAATCTATTAAATTATGATAAATATTTTTTGAATTGACATTAGTAAGCTTGTCACAAACTATATATATATATTCCACTAAATACAAATTAAATGTATCCCCAACTCACCTTCTCTTTAGAGGATCTCTAAGGTACCCACAGACTCCAGCATCACCTGACGTTAGGGAAGTATGACACAGAGACACAGAGGAAGTTGAAGTAGAGACAGACAGCAATCTTAACTAACTGTTCTCAAAGCATCTTAGTTTAGCAGATTTTCAAATACATATGACCATGTAAATACAAAGCTAGGACATCTCTGGTATCTTCAAAAGGTCTCTGTGCAAACGAAACTGTTTCATTAGCTTCACAGGGAAGCCATCTCTGGCCACAACTTTATTTGCTGGGGAGAAGGATGGCCAGCGATGAGATGATGAGATCAAGGAGCAGCAGAGCCGCCCAGAGCAGACTCACAAAGAGGAATATGTGACTCACCCACCAGAAATCCTGGGAGGGGCCTGTGGGTGGGTTGCAGTCTCAGCTATGCAGATGGAGATAACAAGACAATGGCAGGTTTTATCACCATGAACGTGAAACTTGTAGAAACTCAAGATACAATCACGACAAACCCAGTGAGGCCTTAGAGCTGAAATCATCATTGTCATGGGCTTCCCAGATGATGCTAGGGGCAAAGAACCCACCTGCCAATGCGGGAGACATGGGTTGGGAAGAGCCCCTGCAGAAGGAAATGGAAGCCCACTCCAGTATTTTTGCCTGGAGAATCCCATAGACAGAAGCAAGCTACAGTCCACAGGGTCGCAAAGAATTGGACACAGCTGAAACGACTGAGCATGCATGTACACATCACTGTCACAAAGAAATGTTAGAAAGAAATAGATTCACGTAACCGTGCCAACAAGAATATTTACAAGAGCTTTGGCTGAGTAGAGAGCAAGAGGAGGGCTGTTTCATTCTGACATTGTGGAGAGGGTCATGGGTGAAAGCATCCTGGCTGCTGAACCCAGTCATTGGGGAAAAGTAGCTCTTGGGAAGAGTGGCCTCCCACAAACTCCCTGATGGATTCAGAGTGCAGCCTGGGTCTGCCCTGTTCTCAGAGATCTGCCAGCCATTCCTGGCCATTCCATGGCCACTGTGCTCAGATGATGCTAAAAGCGCTGCTTGTGTCCCACAGCGAGTGACATAGAGCAATCTGAAGCCAGACTGACTGAGTTCCTGGCTCCTTCACTTACTATGGGGACTTTCAGAAAGTTAATTGGCATCTCTGAACCTCAGTTTCCACAGCTATAAAATAAGGATAAAGGAGTATCAGGGCTGTCATGAGAATTAACTGAAGCAATAAACATGGAGTCATTCAGTAACTGTTGCAACCATCTCTGAAGCTCTTGCTCTTCACATAAGTAGCAACTCTGGGGTGTTTCCTGCAGGTCTGGCAGTGTTCTAGGCAGCACAGGTCTGGGACTTCATCAGTGCAGAGCTCAGGCTTCTGCTGGGTGAGTGGGTGAGTGTGTGTGTGTGTGTGCGTGCACACACGTGCACGTGCACTGGAGGGCAGGCTCTTCCCCTCCCTTTGGATGTGAGTGGGAAAGCAGAGAATAGACTGTTGAGACAACCATCTTATATCTGAGGGCAGCCATCTTATTTTTCTGATGTAAAGAACTGAGAATTGGGTTTTATATGGTTTACATAACGGGTTGCTAATTATTCAGTGAAGGTAGATGTACATGCAATTCATGGCCTTTTAGGGAAGGGTTACCTGTACTTTTCTTGCGTGTCTGTGAAGACATCTCTATTTCACTCACGTCAATTAGGATCCATGCAATTCACGGCCTTGTAGGGAAGGGTTACCTATACTTTTCTTGCGTGTCTGCGGACATCTCTATTTCACTCACATCAAGTAGGATCCATGATTTCTATCTATTGCAATTATGAAGATCCATCAGGGTTTTAACAAAATGCCAGTTTAGTCCTTAAAAATAACTGGAACAACTATATAAAATTTTAAATGATCTTGTCTTTGTCATTGTTGTTCAGTCATTCAGTTGTGTCCAATTTCTTTGCAGCCCCATGGACTGTAGCATGCCAGCTTCCCTGCCCTTCACCATCTCCCAGAGTTTGCTCAAACTCATGTCCATTGAATTGGTGATGCCATCCAACCGTCTCAACTTCTGTTGTCCCCTTCTGCTCCTGTCTTCAATCTTTCCCAGAATCAGGCTCTTTTCCAATTAGTTGGCTCTTCACATGACGTGGCCAAAGTATTGGAGTCTCAGCATCAGTCCTTCCAATGAATATTAAGGGTTGATTTCCTTTAGAATTGACTGGTTTGATTTCCTTGCTGTCCAAGGGACTCTCAAGACTCTTCTCCAGCATCACAGTTTGAAAGTATCAGTTCTTCAGCACTCAACCTTCTTTGTAGTCCAATTCTCACAGCCATAACAACTGGAGAGACCATAGCTTTAACTCTATCACTTTGTTGGCAAAGCAATGTCTCTGCTTTTTAATATGCTGTCTAGGTTTGTCATAGCTTTTCTTCCAAGGAGCAAGCGTCTTTTAATTTCAGTCAATGTCTGCAGTCAATGTCCACAGAGATTTTTGGACCCCAAGAAAATAAAGTCTGTCACTGTTTTTATTTTTTCCCCATCTATTTTCCATGAAATATCAATAACCTCGATACACAGATGACTCCATCCTTCTGGCAGAAAGTGAAGTAGAACTAGCGCCTCTTAATGAAAGTGAAAGAGAAGACTAAAGAAGCTGGCTTAAAACTCAACATTCAGAAAACTAAGATCATGGCATATGGTCCCATCACTTCATGGCAAATAAATGGGGAAGCAATGGAAACAGTGAGAGACTTTATTTTGGGAGACTCCAAACTCACTGCAGATGGTGACTGCAGCCATGAAATTAAAAGACGTCTGCTCCTTGGAAGGAAAGTTATGACCAACCTAGACAGCATATTAAAAAGCAGAGACATTACTTTGCCAACAAAGTTCTGTCTAGTCAAAGCTATGGTTTTTCAAGTAGTCATGTATGGTTGTAAGAGGTGGACTATAAAGAGAACTGAGCACTGAAGAATTGATGCTTTTGAACTGAGTTATTGGAGAAGACTCTTGAGAGTCCCTTGAACTGCAAGGAGTTCCAACCAGTCAATCCTAAAAGAAGTCAGTCTTAATTATTCATTGGAAGGACTGATGCTGAAGCTGAAACTCCGATCGTTTGGCCATCTGATGTGAAGAACTGACTCATTTGAAAAGACCCTGATGCTGGGAAAGATTGAAGGTGGAGGAGAAGGGGACGACAGAGGATGAGATGGTTGGATGCCATCACCGACTCGATGGACGTGAGTTTGAGCAAACTCCAGGAGTTGGTGATGGATAGGGAGGGCTGGTGTGCAACAGTCCATGGGGTCGCAGAGTCGGATGTGACTGAGCTACTAAACTGAACTGATTTTCCATGAACTGATGGGACCAGATGCCATGATCTTCCTTTTTGTTGTGTTGAGTTCTAAGCCAGCTTTTTTACTCCCCTCTTTCACCTCCATCAAGAGGCTGCTTAATTCCTTTTCACTTTCTGCCATTAGGGTGGTGTCATCTACCTATCTGGGGTTATTGATCCTGCCTTACTATAATACAATACTGTATTATATTCAATACTTCAACGATTCCCCAAACACTTACTTAATAGTGACCTGCAGGAATGTTTTACATCAATGAACACTCGTAAGTTGTCATTGCATATTTATGTTTGGGGCTACTTAGAATTTTCCATTATTTCTCACTTTGCATTCATTTGCTCCATTTAATTTGGGGACCGAAGGACAATACCTGTTGAATACTCTCAGTGGCCTGTACACTGTCCTAGTTTCCCCAGCTGAAGACAGTGCCAGGTACATGACCACTTCACAGACGGGGGCCTAAGAGGCGGCAAAGAGCTGTAACCAGAGGGGCCAGACCTCCACCCCCAACCACCCCACTGTCCTGTCATCATCTTTGCCAGCAGCACTAAGTGCCCCCAGTATCAGCAAGTGGGGTACTGTGTATCCAATATTACACTGACTGTCACACTGTTAGACAAACCTTTTATCAAGAGAGATTTCTCTTTCAATTGCAATATAGAATAAAGAATGCATAGTGTATAATTGCCCAAGTTTATAGCAAAGGAACTTATATTTAAGTCAAGTCCAATAATTAAATGTAAACCCTTAAGACATATCTCCTTAAATGCTACTCTTTGTGCTATTCTGTAATTAACACACACAGATATATACAGACACATATCCTCACTCTGAATATTGATGGAAGAAAGAAGGAATTAAGAATTCTGCCAGTAAACATTGTGTTTCTGAAGAGCTCAAAAAACAAAAAACAAAAAACCCCATTAAAACAATGTTTTCTAGCATTTGGCTTCATGTTTGTTTCTGAGAATCCATTAAGATTGCAAATGCGAGTGGATTCTGATTTGAGAGGCAGTTACTTGGTGAAGTGTGTTTTCATTCATTTTGGAGTGATACTCATCAAAATCACCTCCAGAAAATGGCTTCCCAGAGACTGCCAAAGGAAAGAGCATTGTACAGCCTTTCTGAAGCATATTTTATGTTCACCAATCCTAACCTGGATGGTTGTTTTAGAAACATACACAGCACAGGTGGCCATTGAATCTCCCGTTTTACTCAGCAGTCTCTGGTGAGAAAAGCTCAGGAGAGCGTTAGGACCCGGGGGACTCAGGACCACAGGTAAGGGGGCAGATGTCTACGGGGAAGAACAGCAAAGCCCTGCTTCTCCTAAACTGATCAGCTCAAGACACCTGCTACTTGATGACTGGCTGAAAGTTCTCCTGAAACAAATGCCAGCCCTTCACACCAGAACCACGTATGCAACTCTGTGCTTATTTTTATAGCAAAACCAAAAGGCTGCCACTGTTTGTTTGGCAGAATCCAGGCCAACACAGCATTTGGCTTTGAGAAAAGTTAGGTAGTTTCTTCCTCAGCAGAGGGCTGTAAGGGTGGATAATGCTGCAGTGAATTGTCCCCTGGGCAGGGGCCAGTCCCCCCAAGTCCTGGCTAGCTCCTCAGGAGAGCAGGACCCCCAGGAGAAACAGCACCAAAGAGCAAATATCCCCCATGCTGGGACCACCAGGCCCATAGGCAGAGTCTTTGGAAGCCTTGAACAGACATGAGAGGTTTTCTTTTTAATTTATTAATTACTTTGCCTGCACCAGGCCTTGGTCTCAGCACACAGGACCTTTTCAGTTGTGGCGTCCAGGCTCTAGTTCCCTGCCCAGGTTCAAACGCGGGCGCCCTGCATGGGAAGCACGGAGGCTTAGGCCCTGGACAGCCAAGGAAGTCCCACATGAGAGTTAGTCACCACTTCAATAATCTGCCTAAAAATAAACAAGTATGCTTTGCAGGAGAACATGTCCCGCATGGAACTCTGGCTGTACTTGTGGAGCGCGGCTGAGACGTGAGATAGTCCCTCCTTCTCCCGTCCTCAGGACTGGGTAGGGAAGAAGAGAGAAAAATCCATAGGATTAGACAGTCAAATATGATCATGGGAACTGAAACCCTATCCTCTTCAGATCACTCACAAAGCCAACCATCGTATGCAGAGGTCTGAGAAGGTCTGCAGTGAAGAGCTAACCACTTCCAAACTTCCGTGACAAACAAGCCCACGCTCGTGTCCTAAGGCTCTCGGGGTCACAAGGTCACCTCAGATGGAAGACCTGGTATGGCCAGTCCGGGGTCCTTTCCTTTCCCTCCAGTTGACCTCCGCGGACAGAGGCTTTGACACTGAAGGCTTTTCTGGCCATTCAAGGCATTAATAAACTTGAACCAAATACTCAAAAAGTCTACACCGGAAACTATAGTCAATATCTTGTAATGAACTATAATGGGAAAAAAAAAAACTTTTTTAGAATATACATAAATATATAATAATGGAATAGCTTTGTTGTACACCTGAAGCAAACACAACATTGTAAATTACCTATATTGTTGTTATTGTTGAAGTCGCTCAGTCATGTCCGACTCTTTGAGACCCCAAGGACTCTAGCCCGCCAGGCTCCTCTGTCCATGGAATTCTCTAGGCAAGAATACCGGAGTGGGTTACCATTTTCTCCTCCAGGGGATCTTCCCAACCCAGGGATCAAACCCATTTCTCCTTCATTGCGGGCAGATTCTTTACCACTGAGCCACAAGGAGAGCCAAATTACCTATACATTAATCAAAAAGGAAAAGACTATACAATTCTGTGTGGACTCCCTTGACAAAGTGAATACACCTTTGGGAACACAGGTTTTCACCTCCTAAATTACATGTTTGCTCTCAAACAAACTGGCCCAGCTGTTGCCTGCTGGCCACAAGGAGTATCATTTGCTTTTTCCTCGAAATGACAGAGTTTTGTCCTGGAAAGGGGCCCTTTTTGTCAACAGGGACTATTTGCCTTCAGACTTTCTTCACTCCTCTTGGGAAGCTGGGTCTCCCGGAGCCTCGGCATCGGCCTGGGTTCTGCGGAGGTGTCAAGGGCGAGGCCACCACACAGTTCAAGCTGTGGGCGAAGCAAGCGGAAGGAGAGAAAAGATGCTCACCTACTCTCCTGGGTCATCAGCGGCGTCAGGTTCTGTGTTCCTGATTAGAGGTGGGGGTGGGGGTGCTGTGGCCTTGAGCCTCACTTTGAAAATGACGGCTGCCCTGTGAAAAGCAGCAGGCTGGGGTCTGAGAAGGCGGACCCCACTGGGGGCCCTGCCCGGAGCCACAGAGCCTCGGGGCCTCTCCGCTCTTCCTCATCACCAGGAGGTCCTGGCTGGGCTGTGAGGGCGGATGACTCAGGCTCCAGGAATTCTTCGCTTTCCTTGCAAGTCCAGCCAAGGAGAGGAAACTCCCTTGCATCTGGCATCCTTCTGGGGGACACGGGGACTGACGGGGCGCGCTCTCCCAGACTGGGAGGGGAAGGGATGCCATTATTCTTTCACAAAGCTGCAGATGTGTCTGTTTCCTGAGGTGGCTGTGTATTCTTTGGAAACTGAAAATACCTACCTAGTGAGAGCAAACTTTCATTTAACCCAGAATGCACCTAATGCAGACTTGACTTTTGAGTAAGAATGGGTCTGAGGATTGAGTTCTAAAGGCTTGGCATTCCTTGTTAATTTCCTTTTTATTGATGTATAGTGGATTTACAAGCTTGTTGATTTCTTAAACAAAATTTCCAATGGTTGATCTTAGGAACTTTCCAAAAGCATCTGTGATGGTTGCACATATCTAAAAATTCTCTTTTATATCCAATAAATTAAAAACAACATAGATAGTTCTTAGAAAGCTGGCTCTGGTATCCTCTCGCTCACCATCAAACTAAGAGGTCCATTCAAGGATGATGAGAGGGCTCAGCAAGCAGTGACACAGATTAAAGAAATCCTCACGCAAACCCCAAATCCATTGGGTTGGCCAAAAATTTCATTTGGGTTTTTCCACAAGATGTTACAAAACATCCCGAACAAACTTTTTGGCCAACCCAGGAGTTCTGGAACCCAAGCTGGGAGGAGCTGCTGCAGGCCAGGGTTTCAGGACCACATGCCTGTCCGCTCTGTGCATCCTTGGCCACATTCCAGCCTGCACTGCTGATGGAGATAAAGGCCAACCAACAAGGTCTGCAAGTCCTTCCGAAGATGGAGCCATCGGCCTGTCCCCCTCCTCTGCTTCTGAGGACGCTCTAGGAATCCTAAGCCCCTAAGCCCACAGAGTGGAGCCCAGCATGGAAAAGAGGAGAGAACCTATGCAGGCCTCCTTCAGGCGCACCCATAAAGCTTCAACAGTGGACAAGGTTTTTCCAGTGGTCATGTATGGATGTGTGAGTTGGACCATAAAGAAAGCTGAGCACCAAAGAATTGATGTTTTTGAAGTGTGGTGTTGGAGAAGACCCTTAAGAGTCCCTTGGACTGCAAGGAGATCCAATCAGTCTATCCTAAAGGAAATCAGTCCTGAATATTCATTGGAAGGACTGATGCTGAAGCTGAAACTCCAATAGTTGGGCCACCTGATGTGAAGAACTGACTCATTTGAAAAGACCCTGATGCTGGGAAAGGCAGAGGAGAAGGGGACGACAGAGGATGAGATAGTTGGATGGCATCACCGACTCAATGGACATGAGTTTGAGTAAGCTGCAGGAGCTGGTGATGGACAGGGAGGCCTGGCGTGTGGCAGTCCATGGGGTCACAAAGAGTTGGACAAGACTGAGCAACTGAACTGAAACAAGGGCCAAACATTCTGGAGCTGACAAGGCAGGATGCTGAACACTTCCTAAGTCTTTATACAGCTGTGATGCTGCTTGGGTGGCTGGTATCACTTTTTATGGCTCTGAAAACAGTGGTTTTCATGGAGGGGAAGTGAGTTGCCCAGGTTCATACTACTGGGACCAATATATGTTCCTTCCAGCCCACAACCACATATTTGAACTAGAATGTGAGCAGTTTGGAGCTTAATTCAAATACCACTGGAGGACTAAACTGTTGACCTCTATGCGAAGAAACTTGAAATGATTAGTTAGTGTTAGTCACTCAGTCATGTCTGACTCTTTGCAACCCTATGGGCTGAAGCCTTACAGCCTCCTCTGTCCATAGGATTTTCAAAGCAAGAATGTTGGGGTGGGTTGCCATTTCCTTCTCCAGGGGATCTTCCCAACCCAGGGACTGAACCTGGATCTCCCACATTGCAGGCAGATTCTTTACCATCTGAGCCACCAGAGAAGTCTTATAACGATTGTCAACATTTAAAAACCTTACATTCTTTGGCAATTTCACTTACAGAAATTTATAGAACACACTCCCATGTGTTGAAACAATATGTGTCCAGGCACATTCATTGTAGCATTATTTTTATTTAAAAATGGAGGGATTTCCTTAGCAGCACAGAGGTTAAGACTTCACTTTCCAGTGCAGGAGGGCGCAAGTTCAATGTCTAGTTGGAGAGGGAGCTAGGAATCCATATGCATCAGGGCCAAGAAACCAAAAAATAAAACAGAGGCTATATTGTAACAAATTCAGTGAAGACTTTAAAAACAGTCCACATTATAAAAAAGAAAGAAAAATTGGAAAAAATAAATCAATCTCCTTGAAGAAACAATATCTAAATAAGAGCAGGCACATAAAAATAGAATCTATGCAGCCTTTTATAGAAGAGAGAAGCTGATTGCTGGGCACTGATGTGAAATGAGCTCTAAGAGGCAGCCTTAAGTATCAGAGTAGAAAACTCCGGAAAGCATGTGGGGTTGTAGGTACACAAAAAGGGGTGAGGATATCCATGCTTGGGATGCATTTGTTTATGCTTGAACCACCTCTAGGAAGTGATGCAAGGAACAGGAGACAGTGATTGCCAGTGGGCTCATGAACCAAGGGTGAGGTTGAATGGGGCCAGGGGAAGTTGCTGTTGAGTCGCTCAGTTGTGTCTGACTCTGTGCAACCCCGTGGACTGTAGCCCGCCAGGCTCCTCTGTCCATGGGATTCTCCAGGCAAGAACCCTGGAGTGGGGTTGCCATTTCCTTCTCCAGGGGATCTTGCTGATCCAGGGATCAAACCTGCATCTCCTGCATTGTAGGTGGATTCTTCCACTGCTGAGCCACCGGGGAAGCTCACCCCTTTTATACCTTCTGAGTTTTACACATATTGCCTATTTGAATGTTAAAAATACTTAAAGAAAAAAGGAAAGTCCTGGTTCATGAGCTTCGGCTGGCCCTCCAGGCCCATCCTGTGGTTTCACTGAACTGAGAGTAGCTTTACCACCAGGGCTCTGACAAGAGCAAACGAGTCTAAGAAGAGGTGCCTGGAATCCTGCTCCTGGATAGGACGATCAGGCTTCATGCATGAGCATTAAGGTGGCTCATGGAATCCCAAGTCACAACAGGCCTCAGTGTCCTGGAACCCAGAGCCCTTCCACAGTACCCCAACATGTACCTTTGGCTGGCCCGCCTCCATCTAGGAAGTCGAGATACCCATAGCTCGTGTTTGCCATGAGCACTCGTGAGAAAGGCACAGGAAAAAGCCTTGCACTGGGCCTGGGCACGTAGTACATGTTCATTAAATATGGTCTTATTGAGTGTGAGCACTCCATATGGAACATTTCATACCAGAGGGGAGGGGGCGCCCTCTCCAGTGTTCTGCCCACTTCACCTGCCGTAAGCACTTCCCACTGATGCTGAGCTATCATTTTCTTAACTGTGCACTTATTTTGCTTTGAAACTTTGAGACACATAAATGTCAATACAGATGAGCCTCTTTTGCACACAGTATGTTATTTTTCATGCAACTTTGTTTCAAGAGCTCAACTATTCAACCAAAGAAGTAAACTTTGAGGGGAGGGGGTGCTGTTGCAAACAATAATACATCCAACCAGTCCATCCTAAAGGAGATCAGTCCTGGGTGTTCATTGGAAGAACTGATGCTGAAGCTGAAACTCCAGTACTTTGGCCACCTCATGCGAAGAGCTGACTCATTGGAAAAGACTCTGATGCTGGGAGGGATTGGGGGCAGGAGGAGAAGGGGACGACAGAGGATGAGATGGCTGGATGGCATCACCGACTCAATGGATGTGAGTCTGAGTGAACTCCGGGAGTTGGTGATGAACAGGGAGGCCTGATGTGCTGTGATTCATGGGGTTGCAAAGAGTCGGACACGACTGAGTGACTGACCTGAAATGAACTGATGCCATTGACTCTGTATTCTGAAAAGGAAAACTACAAAAGAAGCAGGTCTGAGGGAAAGGGAAGGAAACATGAATATAAATAAATAAGGAACCCAAGTTTAAAAATAAAAAAAGGCACTAAAAATTAGACTGGGTGGAAGAACCAGACTCTACTTATGTCATCAATCCCTGAACTCCCTCTGGGACAGAGTCCTGTAACACTTGGGGCCAAGTGTTTTGACTAAAAACAGAAATAGCAAAAAGCCTGGTATTATAAAAAGGGTTAAGAGGCATAACATCAAAATGCAGGAAGTTTTCATTACCTCTGTCCCCACAGAGGAATGTCTCACCTGTTGGAAAAAAGAGCTAGGAGAGCATCTTACAGGCAGGAGAGCAGGCAGCCCCCATCGCCGGCAGAAGCTACAGGGCGACAAGAAGAAACGGAGCTTTGCTGAGAAGAGAGGGCGTCACAGTGACTGATGGCATTGGACAAGGTGATATCACCGCCCTGAGCCTGATTCTTCTGCCCACTCAGATCATGGTGACCTCTCTTCAGCTCGCCCAAAATCTGGGAACCCCAATTCCTTCTCCTTGCCCCACTCAGCTTCTGGGCTCTGCCCTGACCTTTACAGCTCTTCACTAAGAATGTTTTGGAAAGGAAGTGCTTTGCAGTGTGACCTGTCCGCCCTCCCAGGCCAGGCTGTAGAGGTAAAAACAGAACAAATTCCAAAGACAGATATTTTCATAAATAACAGAAAAATATTTTCTGGACTTTTTTTTATTGAAGTATAGTTGATTTACAGTATTATGTTAGTTTCACATATACAGCAAAATGTTGTTATGTATACTCTTTTTCAGATTCTTTTCCCTTATACATTATTGGAAAATGTTGAGCATAGTTCTCTGTGCTATACAGTAGGACCCTGTTGGCCATCTGTTTTATATATAGTAATGTGTATCTGCTAATCTCAACTTACCACTCCCCTCCACATTTCCTCTTTGGTAACAATAATTTGTTTGTTAAGTCTGTGCATTATTTCCTGTTTTGTATACATGTTCATTTGGTTTGGTTTGTTTTTAGGTTCCACATATAATATAGGTGATATCATATGGTATTTGACTCTTTCCAAACTTATGGACCATTACCCACCAGGCTCCTCTGTCCATGGGATTCTCTAGGCAAGAATACTGGAGTAAGTTGCCATGCCCTCCAGGGGATCTTCCCAACCCAGAGATCAAAACCCCATCTCTTACATCTCCTGCATCAGCAGGTGGGTTCTTTACCACTAGCGCCACCTGGGAAGCCCCCATCGCATAAGTGATATCATATAATATTTGTCTTTCTCTGGCTGGCTTCTCTTGGTATGACAGTCTCTAGGTCCAGCCATGTTGCTGCAAATGTGCCAATGGCATTCTTCCTTTCTCTTTTTTTATGACTGAGCAGTACTCTGTCAGTGGACATTTAGGTTGCCTCCATGTCTCGGCTATTGAGCATGGTGAGGCAAGCATCTTTTCAAATTAGAGTTTCTCCAGGTATATGCCCAGGAGTGGGAAAGTGGGAATGCAGGAACATGTGGTATTTTTAGTTTTGTAAGAAATGTCCAGACTGTTCTCCACAGTGGCTGCACCGTTGTACATTCCCACCAACAGTGTAGGAGGGGTCCCTCTTCTGTACATTCTCTCCAGCATTTGCTGTTTGTCGACTTTTGGATGAAGGCCATTCTGACCAGAGTGATGGACCAGAGATTTTAATTTGTGCTCCCTGGGAGCCTCCCAACTACTCGCCATTTGGATCTTCCGATTGCATCTCACTGTTTTAATCAAACACTACTCCTCCTGATGCTGGTGAGTTGCCTCTCGCTTTTAAATACAACCTGACACTTCTCTTTTCCATTGAGATCCAGGCATTAAAACTGACACTGCTGGCATTTCAACTATGCCCTCATTTTAAAATGCATAATATCCTCTTTGGACCCAGTGGTCAACATCATTTAGCTCCTGACATTCTGATGAAAAATATCTGCAACCCAGAAACTTATCCTGCCAGGTGGTAACATTCAGTAAACACGAGTTTCCTCTCTCTCTTCCCCAGCAAGCATTTCAGGCCAAAATGTCTTTTCTTATTTTCTGTCTTGCAGGAGACAGGAGCCCTGAGTTCTAAAGCTTACCGCAAGGAACCAGAGATTATAGTTTTTTCTTTTCATTGTGTCTCTGTGCACTCTGGTTTAAACCCCTTAAAGCTCAGTTTCTAGATAAAACAGAATTTTTTTTAGAATTTTAAAGAATGTCCATAGTATTTACTTCAGTGTCTAATCCTACTGTGAAAACTCCAGAGCATTGCTTTCATTTCCATATTTTTCTCAGAAATGTTAACCTGTTCCTTTACCAGAAGGTTCACAGTTTAATTTGATATAACATACAAAGACCCCAGAGTACATTTATATTTCTTGTCTCTGCTGGTGACAGAAAAACTAAAAATAACTGTGTTAGGAACAAACTGTGAGCCATGTAGCTGATTCTGTGACATGGACCCCAAACTGGCATCCCAGCCTTGTTCTTGTAAAGAAACAAAAAGAGGAAAGAAAGCAAATCCAGGCTCTTTTGCCTGAGCACATCTTGGGTGTTAATTTAGAAATTCTGCCTGCCAGTCGCACCAGATGCCAGAAAACCATAAATCTGAGGGGTGTCTGTTGGCTATGCGCCTCCCTGAGAACTCAGATGATGAAGCACCTGATTTAAGCTCTCTTTGGGATAAATATGTCAAGGCTCAAATTCTGTCAAGGAATCATAGATCAACCCCAATCTGCAAAATGAATACTGGTGAGGTTTTAAATGTTCGTCAATTGTCACATCTGCTGAATCTGAGGGGCTTCCCTGATAGTTCAGTTAGCTGGTAAAGAATCCACCTGCAATGCAGGAGTCCCCTGTTTGATGAATCTGAATCCCAGAGGTGACATTAGTAAAGTAGGATGTCATCCTGGGAGAGTTATACGGAGAACCAGGAAGACTTTCTAGGTTCCTAAAAACATTTTTCTTTTACTATTTTATTTTTTAGGGAAAGAAAACATGGCTGAGTCAATAAACTTAATTTGGGGGATTTGCCTTTGGCTAACAATTATGCTCTGATAATGTAAAGGAAGAGGGGGAAGGAGGAAAGAAGAAAGGAGAGGAAAGAAAGAAAAGGAAGAGAAATAAAAGATTTCCCTGGGCTTCCCTGATAGCTCAGTTGGTAAACAATCTGCCTGCAATTTAGGGGACCCTGGTTCGATTGCTGGGTCAGAAAGATCCGCTGGAGAAGGGATAGGATACCCACTCCAGTGTTCTTGGGCTTCCGTTGTGGCTCAGCTGATAAAGAATCCACCTGCAATATGGGAGATGTGGGTTTGATCCCTGGGTTGGAAAGATCCCCTGGAGAAGGGAAAGGCTACCCATTCCAGTATTCTGGCCTGGAGAATTCCATGGACTGTATGTATAATCCGTGGGGTTGAAAAGAGCGACAGAGTGACTTTCACTTTCACTTGGGCTTCCCATGTGGCGTTCAGTTTAGTTCAGTCACTCAGTCACGTCTGACTCTTTGAGACCGCATGGACTGCAGCACGCCAGGCCTCCCTGTCCATCACCAACTCCTGCAGCTTGCTCAAACTCATGTCCATTGAGTCAGTGATGCCATCCAAACATCTCATCCTCTGTCGTCCCCTTCTCCTCCCACCTTCAATCTTTCCCAGCATCAGGGTCTTTTCAAATGAGTCAGCTCTTCGCATCAGGTGGCCGAACTATTGGGGTCTCAGCTTCAACAGTCCTTCCAATGAATATTCAGGACTGATTTTCTTTAGGACTAACTGGTTGGATCTCCTTGCAGTCCAAGGGACTCTCAAGAGTCTTCTCCAACACCACAGTTCAAAAGCATCAATTCTTCAGCATTCAGCTTTCTTTATAGTCCAACTCTCACATACATACATGACCACTGGAAAAACCATAGCTTTGACTAGATGGATGTTTTTCGGCAAAGTAATGTCTCTGCTTTTTAATATGCTGTCTAGGTTGGTCATAACTTTTCTTCCAAGGAGCAAGCATCCTTTAATTTCATGGCAGCAGTCACCATTTGCAGTGGTGCTAGTGGTAAAGAATCCACCTGCCAATTCAGGAGACATAAGACACGCAAGTTCAATCCCTGAGTTGGGAAGATCCCCTGGAGAAGGGAATGGCAACCCACTCCAGTATTCTTGCCTGGAGAGTCCCATGGACAGAGGCGCCTGGCAGGCTATAGTCCATAGTGTTGTAAAGAGTTGGACACAACTAAAGTGACTTAGCATGTGTGCCTGTACAAAGATAATTCCTCTCTAATGAATAGAATTCCACATTAGCTGCTATCTTCCAAAAGCATATATTTTTTAATAATGAGAAAGCAAGTTACTTTGAGGTCTGATGAGGATCTGATTGGTTTAATTTTTTGTAATCTTGGAGAATTCAGGACTTACCAGTTACATGAGCTTTATCAGTTAGCCATCATTACGTAGCAAACCACTCTGAAACTTGGTGATTTAAGAGCATGTCATGTATTGCTCCTCCCGAGTCTGTCAGCTCTGCTTGCTCAAGCGTCTGTTGTCAGCTCTGGGCCACTTGGTGTCCGATGGCCTTGGCTGGGGCCCGTCAGCTCTCCTCCCTGTGGTGTCTCACCCCCTGACTGATTAGGCTGGCCTTATCTCCTAGCATCAGGGGTTTCCAGTGTAGAAGTGCCCACTGCCTCCGAAGACCTATCACTAAACTAGCTCATCCTTACTCTAGTGGCCAGAGCAATTGACGAGGCAGTTCAGGTCCTGGGGACGCGGGAAGCAGGCTCTTCCTTTCCTGACAGCTAGAGTTCCGAGGCCCCGTAGCAAAGGGCGTGGTGGAGAGCTGCGTTCATCTCCATCAGCCCTGAGGGCCTTGGCACCTGTTGCCTGATATTCCATCATTTTAATGGCTGCTCGGTGTTCCTGCTGAAACAGGGTAGCTGGGAGGAGACAGTCTGGGAAAAGCACTCACTGCTTGGCGTTGAGATGGAAAGGAGCCCACGTGAGGGAACCTGCAGGCGGAGTTCTCTGCTGCAAGGACGCCTTCATCACAGAGCAGGCTGGGGAGAAAGAAACTAGCAAGCAGCCAGATGGATTTACAGGGAAGACATGAAAAGCGCATTTGCCAAAATCCAGTTGTAAGCTGAAGCTCCACTACTTTGACCACCTGATGTGAAGAACTGACTCACTGAGAAAGACCCTGATGCTGGGAAAGATTGAAGGCAAAAGGAGAAGGGTGTGGAAGAGGATAAGATGGTTAGACTGCATCACTGACTCAATGGGTATGAATTTGAGTAAACTCCAGGAGACAGTGGAGGACAGAAGAGCCTGGCCTGCTACAGGTCTTGGGTCACAAAGAGATGGGCACAACTTGGCAACTGAACAACAAGTTGTAAGGTATCCAACTCCCACTCAGAAGGAATTCTTCTGCACTCAGGGATCAAAACTTTTGAATGGGTCCCATAACACCCAGGATTCAGGCCAGGGACCTCAGGCTGCAGTACAAAGACCGTGACCGCGTGGCTGCAGTCTCACTCTCCATTCCTACACTGGAAAGTCCCAATCTTGTAAATAACAGACCCCTTCCACAATGGGCTACAATCTCCTGAGGACTTTTAGAATTTTGAAAAATCATGTAACTAATTTTTCATGGTATTCAGGGAAGAAATAGTTTGAGGAATAAGTAATGACTCTTTATTTTAGATGAATATATTCTTGAAGACTTATTATGGGTCCAGAGCTCCCTACCCACAACTGTAAATTCAAAAAAGCTCTGAAAAACAGAAGGTCTTTTCTATATTTGGCTTAAATTTATTTGTCCACAAATCTGACCTTAACTGACATGAGGCTATTCAGAGTATAGCCTGAATTGGGCTATATTTATCCTGCATGGTATGAATATTCAGAGGTTTCACTGTAGAAATATTAATGTACTTAAACGTAGGCTGCAGCCCCAGACTTCACCAGGGGGTTTTATATAACGTATGACACATACAGTGTGCTACTTTGTTAAAAGCTCAAAAATCCTGAAATCAGAAACACATCTGCTTTAAGATTTTTAGCTAAGAATTTGGACCACTATACATTCATTGCAATACAACTCAAAAATATTTAAAATATATTCTTTAAAATCTATGTGATCATCCTATATAAAGTAATGAGCTTCCCAGATGGCTCAGTGGTAAAGAATCCACCTGTCAGTGCAAGAGATGTGGGCTCAATCCCTGGGTCAGGTAGAGCCCCTGGAGGAGGAAATGGCAACCCTCTCCAGTATTCTTGCCTGGGAAATCCCATGGAACAGAGAAGTCTGGCAGGCTACAGTCCATAGGGTTGCAAAGAGTCTGACACCACTAAGTGAGAACTCAAGCATATACACAGGCACACACTGAAGAAGGCTCTTGAGAGTCCCTGGGACTGCAAAGAGATCCAACCAGTCCATCCTAAAGGAAATCAACCCTGAACATTCATTGGAAGGACTGATGCTGAAGCTGAAACTCCAATACTTTGGCCACCTGATGCAGAGAACTGACTCATTTGAAAAGTCCCTGATGCTGGGAAAGATTGAAGGCAAAAAAAGAAGGGGTTGGCAGAGGATGAGATGGTTAAATAGCATCACCGACTCAATGGACATGAATTTGAACAAACTCCAGGAGACAGTGAGACAGGGAAGCCTAGTGTGCAAAGCCAGACATGACTTAGCAATTGAACAACAGCAACAATGTAATGGCAACACCCATCACCCCTCCTTATGGTAGTTAAAAAATATATATATATATGTCCGCAAATTCTGTGCTATTCCGCCTTTCAACTCGTGGAGTTTAATTCTCCTCCCCCAAAATTTGGAATAAGAGACTCCCTTCTCATGACAGAATACAGTGGAAGCAATGATGCCTCACTTCTCAGGTTAGATTGTGAAAAGATTGTCTTCCATCTTGGATGCACACCCTCTCACCCTCTTCCTCTTGGACCATTTGCTCTGGAGGAAGACAGCTGCTCTGCTATGAGCTGCCCTGGGGAGAAGATCAAAGCTGAGCAACTGTGGGTTTGGGAGTGACCTTCAGCCAACATCTGGCCCTCAGCCCAACAGCTCATCCAGATCTGAGTCTTGACAGCAACTGTGGGAGACAGCCTGGCACCAGGTCCTTCAGCCCTAGCTGAACCGTAAGATGAGGTCACAGCCCAGGGCTTGACTAAAGCGCTATGACAGCCCCTGAGCCAGGACCGCTCCGCTAAGCTGTTCCTGCGTTCCGAATCCACAGGATCTGAGATAACAGGCGCTTGTTGTTTCGGGCTGTGAAGTTGTGGGTAGTTTGTGACACAGCAATAGAGAGCTCCCCTGGTGTCTCAGACGGTAAAGAATCTGCCTGCAATACAGGAGACCCAGGTTTGATCCTTAGGTCAGGAATATCCCCTGACAGGGATCTTCAGTATTCTCCAGCGTTCTTGCCTGGGAAATCCCATGGAGAGAGGAGCTTGGCAGGCTACAGTCCCTGGGTCTGTAAAGAGTCAGACACGACTGAGCACAGTAGAGAGCTAATACCTCTCTCAGTGTTCTCCCCCGCAGCGTGCTATTTCATTCCTCATCACACTTTTATCACGAGCCAATGTTTTAGTTCGTTTTTAATTAGTTTGTTGTTTATCTTCTCTTCCTCGGGAGGGAGGAGCCAATGGGTGTGTTATAGTTGTGTTCACATCACTTAATGCACAGCCTGGCTCACGGATGCTGAATAAACATTGAAAGATGGAAAGAGAGGGAGAAAATTATTCTGGAGACAGAACCAGGGAGGCAGTGAGGGTTTGGGCTCAGGGTTAATAAATAAGAGTAACTTTTAAAGCCCCAAATCCTGGAGAGTAACTGCCCTTCATCCCTCCCCTGGTCCAGGCGGTCCCCAGGCTGTGTGGACTGTGCGTGCCCCTTCCCCACCCCCCTGACGCCCTCACTCACTCCCAGCTCCATCATCGCCCACCAGTGTCATCAGTCTCTCTGTTCCCACCCACAACCCATGCCTATGAATCCATTCTAAACACTGAATTGTGCACTATGGGGGAGGGGAGGGTGATGGGAGGGTGAGGCTCCATCCGTTCCTCCAGGGTCTTAAATGCACGTATACCCACCACCCTACCCCAAGTTAAGAACCAGTAGTTCAGAACGAGATCTCGACTCCTATTACAGCCCCTCAATAAGATGACAAGGAGGAAGTCAAGTAAAAGTACTGTCAGTTCCAAAGAGAGTCAAGCTAACTCTCCTCTTGCCCAAGAGAGTAACTCAGACCATCTTGCCAGAAAGTAGTTTAGCCATAGATTTGAAAAATATTAGAACTGTCGGATTCTGCCACCCAGTAATTCCACTCAGGAGCACTAGCTTTAAGGTGCCTTAGCTGCATCCCGGGATTGCAGCAGAGGTTGGAATAAAGATTTTTATACCAAGATGGCAACACAGTTTGCTTTTAGTAGATTGTAAACAACCTAGAAACCCCGTTATAGAAGAAGGAGACTTAAATTAATTAGAATAGAGCCATTAGATGAATGTTACTCACCTGGTAACACCGTCCTTTCATGTTTTTCAGTGACATGAGAAAATGCTCACAATATATGAAGATAATATATAGATACATGTGTATATAACCCAGCATATACATATACAATGACTGAAAAAATACAACCAACTGTTGCCAGTGTTTATCTCTGAATAAGCAAGTAATGGGGGATTTTTTTTTTTCATCTTTATGATTCTGTGTACTTTGCCCACCTGACACAAAGAGTCAACACATTGGAAAAGACCCTGATGCTGGGAGGGATTGGGGCAGGAGGAGAAGGGGATGACAGAGGACGAGATGGCTGGGTAGCATCACTGACTCCATGGACATGGGTTTGGGTGAACTCCAGGAGATGGTGAAGGACAAGGAAGCCTGCCGTGCTGCATTCCATGGGACCACAAAGAGTGGGACATGATTTAGCAACTGAAAGATGACAAGTATTCTATGTATGGCCTACATTTTCTACACCAAGTGTGGGTTGCTTTTATATTCAGCCAGCAATTATAGTTTTCTGAAGTAAAGAACAGGGAGGCAGATGAAGGAAGATGAGTCTGAAATCACATCAAAGACCCCGGTCAGCATTGTCCTTGCTGCACACCGGGAGCTGTGTCACAGTGATGGGCCATCAAGTTCACAAGGATGGAAGCCCAGGGGGCAGGGTCTCCCCCTCAGGTCTGAAGGCAAAAAGAGAAGGGAGCGACAGAGGATGAGATTGGATGGCATCACCATCCAATGGACATGAGTCTGAGCAAACTGAGGGCCTTTCTCTGAGGTTGAAGAGAAGTCAGACTATATAAGCAGCAACACTGAACTTTATCGGCTTAATACAGCAAAGGTTTATTTTCAGCTTTGGATGCGGAGATATAGGTGAAGGGTCATGAAGGGTGAGGATTCTGCAGGGAAGATTCTATGGGCCAGGCCTGCAACTGGGATTTGACCTTTCTTCCTGCATCCCATCAGTTCCATCTCAATGGTGTTGCTTCTGCTACCTGTAAGGGCAGGACACCCAAGAAGGAAGTGAACTCAGATCTTCCTGGGCATCCTGTCTGGGACCTAAACATCCACTTGCAGAATGGCCCGTCCCTCACGTCCACTGAGACTGCAGAGGCCTGTGCTTGGAAGAGGGAAGCTGGGAGCTAGGAGCCCAGCACTGCGGATCAACAGCTGGGAGATTTTCCTGGCAGCCCAGTGGCTAAGACTGCACTACCAGCACAGGGGCCCAGGTTTGATCCATGCTCAGGGAACTATTAATAGACCCCATATTTCACAGCTAAGAGTTCATGTACCACAACTAAAGATCAAAGATCCCACATGCTATAACTAAGACCTGGTGCAGACAAATAAATAAATGAAAACTAAAACAAAACGAAACATCTCCCAGATGGACAGTGGATGGAACCCACAACCTACAAGGCAGACCACGTCTATTTCTGGATCATTGCTCTGGGCAGCCTGGACCCTGCCAGGGTTCTTCTGCTGCAAAGGAGGCCTTGAATTTACCAATCTAATTTCCAGTACTTTTCTTTTCTGGAAGGCAGGGGGTGGTTCTGGACCACATATCAATAACAAAGAAGAAGCTGGATGATTGAGAACCCAAGCTTTTCTCATTGTAGAGTACTCTGGGTCACTTCAGAGAAAAAAGAAATCCTGCACACACCCCAGCCCTCCTCATCCACCTGGGCTCTCGTCTCTCCCACAGAGACCATGAAATGTGCATGGTCCTCCCAAGCGCATGGGCGTCACCCAAGTGAAATCCCAAGGAAAGAGGTGGAAGAGAGGATGAGGGATGTGGATGAATTAATACTGAGCCCATAACAAACTCAGGCAGAGACTGGTCCTCAGATTAAAGGTGGCTCAGATGGTAAAGAATCTGCCTGCAATGCTGGAGACACAGGTTCGATCCGAGTTTCGGAAGATCCCCCTGGAGAAGAAGAGGGCAACCCACTTGAGTACTCTTGTCTGGAGAATTCTATGGACAGAGAAGCCTGGAAGGCTACAATCCACAGGGTCACAAAGAGGCAGACACAACCGAGTGACTTCTTTTTTAATTTTTTAAACCTTGCCAAGGGATCCCAAGATTCCCTACTAAGGAGAAAGACTTTAGAAGTCAAGTCTCTCTTTAAAGTCCACTGGGGTCCTCAAAAATGCAGATTTGCCCCACAGATATAAATGGGTCCCAAGCTTCAAAGGCAAGCTGCTCCCACAGGCACACAGAGCTCCAGCCAGAGCTGGAATATCGGAAACCTCAGTAGAAGGGGCCAAGCACACAGGAGACAGACCGTGAGAACCACATGGCCAGCAGCCAGGGCTGGGCTTCCCCAGTAAGCACACAAGTAAATGTCCCGATGCAGCGCCTCTCAAATTTTCCACCCAAGCCTCCCAAAGACAGGGCAGAGGACACACAGAGCAAGCCTGGAGCAACAGCCCTAAAGAGTTGGCCTAAAGTCAATCTCTTTATTTACATTTAAAATTCCTGGGAACACATTATCCAATTGTACATATATCCCATATCTATTCAATAATATCCAAAAAATTATATCAAGCAATTAATATGCTGTGTGCTCCCTGAGGCTTCGTCTTATACTTAGTCTGGCACCTACCACTCTGAGTGTGGGCTTTCATCTGGCAGCCTCAGCACCCCTTGGGAGCATAGGAAATGCAGATGCTTGCCCCACCCCGCAGCCAAGAACCACAATCTTCATTTTAACCAGATCCTGGAGTGACTCACTAGCAACATTTGAGAAAAGTCAGTCTGCCTCAAGCTCCAAGGAGTGTGCATGCTTGCATGCTAAGTCACTTCAGCCATATCCAACTCTGTGACCCTATGGAATGTAGCCCACCAGGCTCCTCTGTCCATGGGATTCTCCAGGCAAGGATGCTGGAGTGGGTTGCCATTTCCTACTCCAGGAGCTGTGAGTACGGACACCCTAGTTTGAGAAACAGAGCTACATTGGATTTTCTGGGAGTTCTGTTTGTGAACCTCCATCCTACAACTCTCTACCTCAGCACACAGCTTAATTTTCTCCAGCACAGTTATTTGTTTGTGTGTTTAGAACATAAGCTTCATGAAGAGGGGTCTGTGGCAGACTCCTACACAGGGAATCTTATCTATAATAAATGCTCATTAAAAGGATTTTGAGGGAATGGAGGTAACTAAGGAAGGGAAGAAGGACTGGATTGTGAAAAGTAAATCAGGTGTTAGCCTTTTCATGGGAATTTCCCTTAAAAAAAAAAAATCTATTTTCCTCTTCAGAAAAACAGAAGCAAAAAGTCATATTGGCATGTTCACACAGAAACCTGGACCTAAATGTTTATAGCAGCTGTATGCATAATAGCCAAAAATTGAAACAACCCAGATGTCGTTCACTGGGTGAGTGAGTAAACATATGGTAGCATGTCCATCCAGGGGAATAAACTCAGCAAAGAAAAGGAATGAGCTACTGATACACACACAGCTTGGATGGATCTCAAGGCAATTACACTGAAGACAGAAAGCCCATCTCTAAAAGGATATTGCTACAGGTTGAATGCACATGCTGAACCTCCAACTTCCACAGCGATATCAGGAGGTGGGGCTTCTGGGCAGTGATCAGGTCATGGGGACCGAGCTCTGATGAAAAGGATTCATGTCCTTACAAAAGAGACCCAGGGGGCTCCCTCACCCCTCCACCGCGTGAGGATACAGTGAGGAGCCAGCTGTCCATGAACCAGGACAGGGTCTTCAGTAGACACCGGATCTGCCGGAGCCTTGATCCTGGGCCCCCCAGCTTCTAGGACTGTTTTGTTTTTGTTAGCCACCTGGTTTATGGTACTTCATTATAGCATCACTAAAGGATGGTACACAGGACATGGGACAGAATTCTATTTACCGACTCTTGGCTGCCTGGAGTTGGCAGAGGAAAACAGGTATGCCTATGGAAAGGCATATCTTTGGGATGTTGGAACAGTTCTTTATCTTGACCAGGTGGCGATTATGCATCTACACAGGTGGTAGAGTTGTACAGACCACCCCCCCCCCCAACACCCCACAACACACACACACAGAGGTGTGCATGTGATTCTGATGAAATCTGAATAAAGTCTGTAGATTGCACATATGTCAATTTTCTGGTTTTGCTATTGAATTATAAGATGTCACCATTGGGGGAACTGGCTGAGGGGTCCAGGGGGCCTTTCAGTACTATTTTTGCCATTTCCTATGAATATATAATTATTTTCAAACTAAAAAGTTAAAAAGGTCATATTGAAGAGTTCATGGTATAGATAGGAATTATTCCTTGCTTGAAAACATTTAATTCATAAGAGAGAATTTTATACTGTTCAGCATGACCTAACTGTGGAAGTGTTTTGGTTTCTACTGTACAAAACATGTTTCTCTGAATAAGAGACAGTAGTTGAGCCAAAATTATCTGCTTCCATCTGGATCTAGAAATGAGAAATCCTCATGAGGGCTGAAATCCTTGTTGTCTGACTCTTTTTGTGATCCCATGGCCTGTGGTCCACCAGGCTCCTCTGCCCATGAAATCTCCCAGGCAAGAATACTGGAGTCAGTTGCCATTTCCTTCTCCAGGGAATCTACCCAGCCCAGGGATCTAACTCATTCCTCCTGCACTGCAGGCGCATTCTTTATCACTGAGCCACCAGGGAGGCAGAGCCATGGAAGAGCTTTGATTTCTACTGTATAACACACGTCTCTCTGAATAAAAGAAAGATCAGTTGAGCCAAAAGTCATTGTCTGCTTCCGTCTGGATTTAGAAGTAAGCAACCCTCATGAGAAGGAATTGACAACCCACTCCAGTGTTCTTGCCTGGAGAATCCCAGGGATGGGGGAGCCTGGTGGGCTGCCGTCTATGGGGTCGCACAGAGTCGGACACGACTGAAGCGACTTAGCAGCAGCAACAGCAGCAGCAACCCTCATGAGGTCTTAAACGATTACTTCTCATTGTCAATCCTGGGGCCAGAACCTGGGGAAACGCCCACTTAGATGGAAGAGAGCAGAGAAGGCCGTGAAAGCTGCGCCTGATTTGGCGGTGATGGGGATGCTGCCATTGTCTGATGGTACTGGAGACCCAGCATGAGCTCACTACTCAAGCAACAGACACAGCATCAGGGGGCAGCCATCACTTGGTCCCGGAGGATCACTCTGCCAGCTCCATCAGCAGCCGTGTCTGTCCTGAGGAAAGAGAGCCACCTGGAGTCTTGCTCCCTGACTTGAACCAACAGCGGGCATGGGAAGATGAGGGAGGCAATCGGTGACCTTCATTCACCCTTTCCTTCTTTTCACCGAGACTCAGTAGGTCCTCTCCCTCTTCTTCTTCACCTGGGAACACAGCTTTCACTGGGGTCAAGATGTGGGTGGCCCCAAGGAAATGAACAGAAGCTCTAAAGTCAACTCAAGCTATTGCTAAAGCCATCTCAACAAAGGTGGGGCTTGAGAACCCGAGAGCTTGCAGGAGTGGGACAGGACAGGGGTTCAGTGAGCCCAGTGGACTATGTGACCTCCACGCCCCAGCTGTTGGCTCCTCTGGGCCCCCAACCTACCGAAATATCCAACTTCTCAAGACAATCCAAGAGCCTGGATCTTGCTGTGAAATGCACTGTTTTAAGTGTAATTGAAATATTTAAGACCCCCACATGTGCCAACAACATCTTCCTGTTTCTAAAAGCCCCCACCTCCACCCTGAGCAAGGCAGGGACCACAGGAAGGCCAAGAGGTCAGCCTGCAGCCAGGAGACACCAGCTCGACCTTTGTGGTCCTGGATACCTTCATTCGCAAGCTTTCAGAGCAGGAGAGGCAAAGAAAACCTAGTGCTTGGGAGAAGGAAGGCAGAATGAGGGGCTGTAGGGGTTTGGAGCAGCTCCACCCTCAAGAATAAAGAAGCAAAGTGTAGGGACCTCCCTGCTGGTTCAGTGGTTAAGACTTCATCTTCCAATGCAAGGGGAGAGGGTTTGATCCCTGCTTGGGGAACTACGATCCCACATGTCTCACATTCAAAAGAAAAACAAAAACAAAAAAGGTAAAACAGAGATAATATTGCATCAGATTCAATAAAGACTTCAAAAATGGTCCACCTCAAAAAAAGAAAAGTTACAGAAACAAAATGTACTAACATATGAGCGCTTCTGACCTTCCAGCCCAACCTCCTCCCCATCCTTCTAGTCCAAGATGGAGGGCTCTGCTGGCTGAGGCCCAAAACAGCGGGGTGGGGGTGGAGGGGAGGGGTCTTTGGAGGGGCAGGATCCTCATATTGAGAAAGCCAAAAGCCTTGCCAATTGCTGTCAGAAATTGGAATGGGGTTGGCTTCACCGGTTTTCAGGAAGCTCAGGTAAGTCTGGAATGACTTTTGGCCACTACACTGCATGTTTGAACTCCATAAGGATTGCTGAGCCCTGGCCAGTGAGGCTTGGCTGAGAATTAGTCTGCTTCCTGTAGAGAAATGCTTTCGGTTCTGAGAGTTCAAAGTAAGGATGTTTTCTCCCATGGTCTGCAAGTCTAGGGGCATTTTCTGTGTGATTTAAGCCTCAGGGACTTGCCTATGGTTCCCAGAGGTGAATGTCTTATAAATGATAGTGTCCTTCAGAATCAGTGAGACCGAGGGTGGACAGGACAGATGGCCTCTTTTTAGCAGTCTGGGAACAAAGGGAGCCCCCAGTTTATTAAAAAACAGAAAACTGGTATGGAGAGGGGGCACCATGTCAGGAAAAGCTAAATTAGCAGCTGGCATGGGGCCTGGTCAGGACTGTCTTGAAATCTGGAGGAACAGCTTGACCGAAGCCCATTCTGAGGAGGGGTTGTCAAGAGAGTCTCTTGGAAGAAAATTTTCCCCAAAGAGAGCCAAGAAGCAAGCTCAGCCCCGAACAAAGCCTTAGTCATCAGAGTCCTCAGACTCTGTGCAACCCAGGTGACCTTGATCCAGCCCCTAGACATCGGGCCAAAATCCTGGTGGGGAGAGACTTGGAGACGAGACAGAAAGAGGGGTCCTCCTCACAGTCAGTCAGACTTGGGGCACAGAAGAGGAGAGGGGCTTTGCTTTTCAGGGGCAGCCCCCCCCAGGAAGGGGTCATGGGACCAGCAGAGGAGATTGGCAGAGAGGGGAGGGTGGGGAAGTAGCTGGGCACCAAGGAGGGGCCAGAGGCACACGTTCTTAAGTACAAATAAGACATCTCCCAGAGACCCCCCAGAAGGACAGGGCGGAGGGGGACAAAGCATCAAGTGCAGGCAGGGAGAAGATACACGTGTCTACACCCATTTTAACTTCAGTCTCGGAGCCAAGAGAGCTCAGAACGTAGGAACATCCCCGGGACACGCAGCGAAGCCCCAGCATGACTGTTTCACGTTGCTGAGGTTGCAGTTCTCCGAGAGCAGGCATTCCTATCTCTTTTGTTTAGGGCTCTGTCTCCAGAGGCTAGAAGAGTGCCTGGCATACAGCGATACAGATATTTTGGGGTTGACTATGTTACCCATACAGTTCCACCCTCTCAGTTCTATCAGGCAAAGGGGATGCTGACAAAGAAGATGATGCGACCTTTCCCTCAGGTGACGTTCACTGAAACAGTGATACGAGAGGAGGCTCACTTGGGAAAGGCTTAGAGATGGCTGAGCGCATGGATGGATGGAGCAGGTAATGTTGGGGCATCATCTCAGGCAGTGACAGAGGGCAGAGCCTCCGACACCGGGCACCTCGCTCCACCCACCAATGTGTCAGATTCACGGGCGCTGACAGCTCATGAATATTAATGGCAGTTGGCTCAGCAGTTTCTGAATATTCCTAAATTTGAGCTCTGCCTCGATGCTTCCTGGGACAAGGAGCCAGACTGAATTCAGACGTAGCCCTCGGAGTTTTAGAAGACATTGAGCTTAATTCTATTATTATTTTAGCCTTCCCACGCAAACCTCAATATTTGCATTTCTATTGAGTTACTCCTGACACGGTCTGGTGGCCGTCAGGACACGTCCCCAGCACGGAAGTGACCCTCTCGCTCCTACTTACACAGGCATCGCTAACATTTGCCAAATTAGAGGAAGAAATAGCTTGAATCCTGATGGAGAACCAGCCAGTGTGCACTCTGGAGTCACATGGGCCAAATCTCAGCTCTGTCATTTTTTGCCCGTAAATGTTGCTGATTTATGTAAGTCGTTAATACTTGGTTCGTCCAAGTCTCTATTCAACAAATGTAACGTGAAGGAATTAAAACCTGGATCAGTTTCCTATTCCCAATGAAACATTGATCATAAACGTGATGGATTCGCACAACCCAGACTTACTTTCTCCCAGTTCTGGAGGTCTCACTGGGCTGAAGTCTAGGTGTTAGCAGAGTTTTATTCTTTCCACAGGCTCTGGGAGAAAATGCACATTCTGGCCTTTGCCAGTTTCCAGAAGTTGCCCACATTCTTAGCCTGGTGGCCTCTTCCTCTGCCTTCAAAGCCAGCAGCGGCTGGTCTGGGCCCTCTCACAGGGTATTAAAGACTTGACCGCCTGCTGCTTCTATTTATAATGAGTCTAAGACAATGGCAACCCACTCTAGTACTCTTGCCTGGCAAATCCCATGGATGGAGGAGCCTGGTAGGCTGCAGTCCATGGGGTCACTAAGGACTGAGTGACTTCACTTTTGTTTTTACTTTCATGCACTGGAGAAGGAAATGGCAATGCACTCCAGTATGCTTGCCTGGAGAACCCCAGGGACGGCGGAGCCTGGTGGGCTGCTGTCTATGGGGTCACACAGAGTCGGACACGACTGAAATGACTTAGCAGTAGGGTTTCCACTGGGCCCATCTGGATAATCTCCCTATTTTAAGATGAAGATATTAGCAATCTTAATCCCCTTTGCCTTGTAAGGTCACATGATCACAAGTTCCGGGCATGAGGACACAGACGTCTTCAGGGGACCGTTTTTCTGCTGACTGCGATCCTGTCCAAGGTGTGGGGTGAGGCTGACCTGAGGACCAGCAGCGCTGTGCTTGCCATGTGTTGAGTGGATCTCTCCGGAAACTGGACACATGTGGGCACAGGAACACAAGAACACAGAAGACGCCCACAACCTTGCCTAGTCCTCATCCCAGCAGAGGTTCCCATCCAACTCTGCCCACCCAGCCTGCCAATTCTAGAGAAAGTAACCATCCACCATGATGCAGCCAACCTCCCTTTTGCTTTTGTCTGCCTGGAATAAACACCCTCTATGCCCAGACCCCTTATTTCATGTTCTGCCCGACCCATCAACAGTAATAACACTTACTAGGGTCCCTACTCAATGCATGGAACTGCACATCCATGACTTCCCCTCCAACATCCGGGAGCCAAGCTCCAGGATCCCTGCCAGAGCAGATACACCCCACATATGCCCTTGGAATAACACAGCCTCACTCTCAGGAGCCCAGTGCAAGGCCAGCTTCTTCCTTGACACAGAAGGGACACAGGAAGCCCCCATGTGCATGGGAGACAGCCAGCTTGCACAATAATTCCTAGCTCTCACACTCTCTGAGTCTTTCCTCACCATGGTCGTTCCTCAGGACCTTTTCCTCAAGCCACTCTTGTTCTTGTAACCTGAACACTCCTGACAGGACACCTTATTCCCAGGTGGCTTTTCTGCTTAATATATGCACCAGTCACCGTGTTAGTCTGTGTAGACCCCATGTAAATGAAAGGTTCTGCTAAAACCCTCCACTGAAGGGCTGTGGAAACAAACTCTGCAGTGTTCTTAATTATCATCAGGACACAATCTGATGGACATAAAAGGAAAGAAGAGGGCTGGTCACGATCACCTTAAATAGCTGACTCTAATTATTTCAGCGGACAGTGTGGCCCTGGAGGAGGGCATGAGTCTGGACTAAGTTGTTGCTGGGTTTCAGTCACTGTGCTGTCCCTTTAGACCTGGGAGTCCCTGAGTTGGTTGGGCTCTCCAAACCTCACTTTCCTCCTCTGTAAAGTTGCTGGGAATAACCCAGCGTGCAGGCTTCCCTTGTGGCTCAGCTGGTAAAGAATCTGCCTGCAATGCAGGAGACCTGGGTTTGATCCTTGAGTTGGGAAGATCCCCTGGAGAAGGGAAAGGCTACCCACTCCAGTATTCTGGCCTGGAGAATTCCACAGACTGTATAGTCCCTGGGGTCACAAAGAGTCGGACACGACTGAGCGACTTTCACTTTCACCCAACGTGCAGTATTAGAAGAAAAGAGAGAGAGCTTACCTACCAAAGTTGTCACATCTCGCACCAAATTCTGTTCTGATTTACCCACTGCTGCACCCTCAACTCCCCCAAAGCATAGCGGATGAATCAGCAGCCATATTCTTAGATCTCACAGATTCTGAGTCAGGAATTCAGCCTGGCTTGGCCAGGAGATTCCCCTGCACCTGCTGCTGTCAGGTGAAGGCAGGGGTCTCACACTCAGCTAGAGGTGGCTGCCTCCGGTCAGCTGCACTGAGAAAGAGCCGAGGTCACTCTTCACAGTTGTATGTTTTATAAAACTGAGAGGAGACCAAGGCAATGTTGCTGGGGGCTATTCAGAGTTGGGTCCCAACATTTCTGTCGCATGAGCAATACGTAACCTTGCTTCATAAGTGCTTCTGTCTAAAGTCACTTTATTTGATCTATATTTCTTCAAAATAATTGCATTAATTCTCATGATAATTTAGCATGTCTTTATTCTAAGGGGCTTTCCCAAGTGGCTCAGTCGTAAAAAAAATCTATCTACAAATGCAGGAGACGCAGGTTCCATCTCTGGGTCAGGAAGACCCCCTGGGGGAGAAAATGGCAACCCCCTCCGGTATTCTTGCCTGGAAAAATCCCAAGGACAGAGGAACCTGGCGGGCTACAGTCCATGGGGTCGCAGAGTCTGACATGACTGAGCAACTGAGCACTCTCACACACATTTTACTTTAAACACTAAAACACTAGCTGGGCCAAATTGAGCATCTTCCCATTCTGGGTAACGTGACCTGAATATCCTTTGGCTGCCAGCCTCACCACCGGCGTCCACTACAGTGTATTTATCAGTCATTGTTTTATGAGCCCACAAATCTGGCCACTTTCCCATCACCTCATACCTACTACAACATGTTACTTTAGCACTTTCTGGAGCGACTGCCGGACAGCTTGGCAAATGGTCCTCTTCCTTCGCGGAGATGTAACATATTGTTGTCTCATTAACACTGAACACATGGCCCACCGCTCTGAAGGAAGTTCGGCTAACAGGTATTTTCTCCATCGGGCATATTCCAGCCTTCTCGTATTCAGGACACAGGACAATGACGTCAGCGCTAGGCTTGGGAGCTACTTTAAATGTCAAGATCTCCAACAATAAGCACAAAGGTGCTGAAAACACAGCACTAGATGGAGCATAGAAAGGACATTTATTTCCAGTATGAGATCAATTCGGCCGACGTGCACCTGTGCTGGAGGTCTGGTCACATCCCTGAAGGACCACAAAGGTGCTACAAATGTGGATTTGAGGGTTACAAATACATTATAGTGAATAGGATAATGCACAAATTTATAGTTAGTGAAAAATGAGAATGGACTCTTTCCAGTGCCCTCCTGGGAATGGCTGGAGGGCTACACCCTGCTAGGCCTTATCCACTTGGGTGTCAACATGGCGGCCTCCCCAACATGGCGGCCGGACACAATTGGATTAATTATGGGGTGACTGCATGGCTAAGGGCAAGTCCCAAGAGATTGAAAAGGAAGCTGCATGGCCTCTCCTGACCTAGCTTTGGCAGTCATACAGAGTCACTTCCGCCACATTCTGTTGGTTGCTAGGGAGCCCAGATTTAAGGAGAGGAGGTTTGGACTCCACATCTTGTGAGAGAGATGATATGAAGGTCATCTTTGGAAAACACAATCTGGACGGCTGAGGGGGAAAAAAAGAACAAAACAAAGCAGTAGCTATTATTTGATACAAAACAACTACAACAAAAGATGCTTCAACCAACGCCCACAAGTGTAGAAGTAATTACTCAGAGAGCTTGCTTTCATCTCCTACCTCAGGAGACTCAGGCAGCTAACCCCACACTCAGCGCAGCTACGTCTTCAAGGGAAAGCTAGATGGGAGATTAGGAGAATGGCAAGGGAGCCAGAGAATCCTGTAATGCAGGACTTCAAAAAAACCGAGAGTTCTTTAAATTCAGCTGGGACATAGTCTGGTCCCAGTCATGTGCCACGAATTCACATCTGAACCACAATATAATGGAGGGTTGGCTTACTCAGAAACAAACACCTGCAGAGCATGTTTAAATATATGTATTTGTTCAATCCTGCCTTAAACACATGAATCCAGAAGTCCATAGTACTTTGGACAAGTAATCCCAGTGTAGCCACTCTGCGTGTGTGCTCTGGCATGTCCAGCTCTTTGCGACCCCATGGACTGTAGCCCTTCAGGCTCCTCTGTCCAAAAGATTTACCAGGCAAGAATACCGGAGTGGGTTGCCATGCCCTCCTCCAGGGGATCTTCCCAGCTCAGTGATCGAACCCATGTCTCCTGCACTGATAGGTGGATTCTTTACCACTGAACCACCAGGGAAGCAGTGTAGCCACTAGAACAGGTATTCTTCAAAGAATTGGACTCAACTGAGTGACTACACTTTTCTTGTCTTCCAATACTTTTAAATAAGCACTCGATTTTACTTCAGTGAAAGTCACTGATGTGAGAGGACTTTTGAGGCAGCTTGGAATAAGGGAATTAACACAAGCTTCGAGGTTAACATGGAGTTTTTCTGTCAGTCTCGGTGCCCAATTTCTGCATTGACTTCATCCAGTCTCTTCAATCACTTCCAAGTTTTACAACCAAAGGCAGTAGAAACATTCAAACATCAAACGTATAATAGTTACTTACAACCCAAATCACAGGCCAAGGTTCAACCTCCCTATTATATATGAACTCCTAGAAATTATTAAGAATAAAACTTAAAGCAAAAGGCATGAAGGATGTGAATAGATACTCATGAAAGTGAAAATATGAAGGATTGTTGATGCAGTGAGAATACACTGAACATCACTCATAATAAGGAAAGCAAATCAAAACTACACTGGATTTCAAAGGTGTAATAAACTTTTGCTGACAAGGGTCTCAATTTCATATGCAGCTGACTGGAGTGAAGTGTGCACAGCCCTTTGGGAGAGCAATTTGTCAACATCTGTCGATATCATAAATCAATTTCCTTTGTCCATCCATTCTACTGGGGAATTTGTCAGAGCTATCCACAGAGAAACTGAAGGATACACTGCAGCTTTGTTTGTGATAGCAAAATATTGGAAGCAACCCAAACATCTATCAATAGGGGACTGGTCATATAATGATACATCCATTTTGCCACTCCGTGAAATACTACATAGCTGTAAGAAAAAAGCATGATAAAACTCTCTAGGTGTGACATGGAAACATCTCCAAGATAAATTGCTAAGTGAAAAAAGCAAGAACGAGATGCATCATGCACCACCATTATGGCAAAAAAAAAAAGGGATGGAAGATAAGACTTGTGTATTTATACTTGCTGGTAGAGTCTCCAAAAAGATCCATGAGATTTGAAAGCGACATTGGAATGGAGCTTGATGGAGGTGATGGGTTGGAGGTAATTTTTATCATCCACCACTTCTGAGCATCAATGTTTGCAAATGCACTGCTCATTTAATGAAATCAAAAGTATTATTTAATAATTGAAATTTTTGAAATTCAAAATTGCAAACAATAGGTGTCTCCTAAGTAGGATAAGAAGCAGAATAGGGGGTTCCGTAAAGAACCTGCTCATTTAAAACATCAACCTGGGAAACGCAGACAGGAGAAGCCTGCTAGAGGGGAAACTAACATAACTGTCAGATGCACTAGTTTAGAAGCACAGTAAATAATGTTAGCTTCAATTTCTGTTTCTAAGTAAAGTGAAAGTGTTAGTTGCTCAGTCATGTCCAAAGGACTATAGCCCACCAAGTTCCTCTGTCCATGGAATTCTCCAGGCAACAATATTAGAGTAGGTTGACATTCCCTTCTCCAGGTAATCTTCCTGACCCAGGGATTGAACACAGATCTCCTGTATTTCAGGGCCTTCCCAGGTAGCGCAGTGGTAAAGAATCTGCCTGCCAATGCAGGAGACTTGGGTTCGATCCCCAGGTCAGCAAGATTCCCTGGAGGAGAAAACAGCAAACCACTCCAGTATTCTTGCCTGGGAATTCCTATGGACAGAGGAGCCTGACAGGCCACAGTCCATGGGGTTGCAAGAGAGCTGGACCTGAGTTAGCAACTAAACAATTCCTGCATTACAGGCTGATTTTTTACAGTCTGAGCCACCATGCAAGCCCTGTTTCTAAGAAAATACATTTCACTTCTAATGTTGAGACATAACTGAACCTTATTGTTGTCTTTCTGTAAGTTTAAATAACATCTGTAAGTAAATTAATTGTGCTACTGTATATTCATAGAATTCTGTGGCGTGTTTAGCAGGGCATGTTTGCCAAAAAGGGACCATAATTCCACATAAAATATGTCTTTTTTCAAATGCTTCTAATTGTAATATGTTTAGAGTATGAGGAATCTGATACAAAATAAACATAATTTGTATTATCATTGGGTCAAAATTCATTAAAGGGGGTGATTCTTGGATGTTATCATTTTGTATTGGACCCTTAAGAAATTTCCAGGTTTTAAATATATAGAACATAAGTCCATCACCAAATCATTCCCTTTTATTTACACAAATCTGCATTCTACCTTTAGAAACAGTCTTTCCTACTTAGTTAACAAAAGGACCAAATCATTTCTTACCCACCTGAGACACTTTCTAGAACTAAAAGGGACACTCAATATTTGCATGGAGGCAAAGACATAAGCCAGGCTACCAAGGCACACAGAGGCACCTTATCTGCTGTGACATTCCTAATAAATGTCAGCTGCAGAGCATTGATTAGTCTGGTTTGGTTGCCATGAATTGTGTCTTTCCAGTAATGATACAAATTGCTTCCAGGAAGCACAATTTAAACCCTTTTCTATAAAGACACACTGAACAGACTTGAATTGGTTCACAAACCCCTGTGAATCTGAGAGACCTATCCACCGAAGCAGTTCACTTTTTGTCAAAACTAATGATGTGTCCACGATGATTAACATCTGCCTGATAAATGGAATGAAGCATTATGAAAGTTACTCTTGCTATAGTTTATTTGAATTTATTGCACCTGGTTCATTTCCTAATCTGTAATTCATTCGTGCATTTTTTAAAATTATTGTGCTTATATTACTTTCAAGGAGATTATCTTTATATTTTAATTTCACCCTATTCACTACACAATAGATCCTGCCCAGTGTATCAAGGCAGCAATAGTTCACATGTCCCATTCTTAGACATAATCTCCCAAAACCAAGCCCATCAATGTCAGGAAAGATTCAGTCCAGTTTGTGTTATATATACTAAAGTAATAGCTTACTCCTTGGAAGGAAAGTCATGACCAACCTAGATAGTATATTCAAAAGCAGAGACATTACTTTGCCAACAAAGGTCCATCTAGTCAAGGCTACGGTTTTTCCAGTGGTCATGTATGCATGTGAGAGTTGGACTGTGATGAAGGCTGAGCGCTGAAGAATTGATGCTTTTGAACTGTGGTGTTGGAGAAGACTCTTGAGAGTCCCTTGGACTGCAAGGAGATCCAACCAATCCATCCTAAAGGAGAGAGTCCCGGGTGTTCTTTGGAAGGACTGATGCTAAAGCTGAAACGCCAATACTTTGGCCACCTCATGCAAAGAGTTGACTCATTGGAAAAAGACCCTGATGCTGGGAGGGATTGGGGGGCAGGAGGAGAAGGGGACGACAGAGGATGAGATGGTTGGATGGCATCATCGACTCGATGGACATGAGTTTGAGTGAACTCTGGGAGTTGGTGATGGACAGGGAGGCCAGGCGTGCTGCAGTTCGTGGGGTCGCAAAGAGTCGTGTACGACTGAGCAAATGAGCTGAACTGAATAGCTTAAATTGTTTCACAGATTTTATCAGTTCATTCTTTTGGTATAGACATACCCTGAATCCTTTTGTTATGTTTTAAAGTGGAAATAATGGGACTTGCCTGGTGACTCAGTGGATAAGAATCTGCCTGCCAATGCAGGGCACACGATTTCAGTCCGTGGCCTGGGAAGATCCCACATGTTGGTGAGCAGCTAAGCCCATGCACGATGAGCACTGAGCCAGTGCTCCAGGGTCCACAAGCTACAGCTACCGAGCCCAAGTGCTGGAGCTGCTGGAGTGCGCGCACCCCAGGCCCCATGCTTCGCAACAAGAGAAGCCGCTGCAAAGAGAAACCTGCACACCACAGCTAGAGAGGAGCCCACACTAGCTGCAGCCTCCAGAGAAAGCTGGCACGCAGCAACGAAGACCCAGCATAGCCAAACAAAGAAGTATTTCTTCAAAAGTGGAAATGACACAGTTATCGTAGTTCTGCTAGTGACCCGGAGTCTTGGAAGCACTCGAGGACACATATAAATCCCTTGAAATTACTGGCAGCATGTTTTGTGTTTGTGTGTATGCGTTTTTGTGTGTGTGTGGTTTTTTTTTTCCTCACTAAAAATTGATTGTAGCATTCATCACATCCTCAAAGGGGTTACCTGAGGACTCAGGAAGGTTAAAATAGATACTCCTGGGTCAGGAGGGCAGCTTTTCTCTAGGCATTGTGCCCACCTTAGTGGAAATTTTCTCACTAGGTTTTTTGATCAACAGACACAGCCAGTGGTCATACACTCTCCTGTGTGACCCAGCGCCCCAGGTCATGCTGCAGCTGCCCTCTCCTGGCTGGCTGCCATCCTTAGCTTGTTCATATACACCAGACATGCATGGCTCATTTTCCTCCTTATTTAAACTTTTGCAGGACAGAGGAGCCTGATAGGCTGCAGTCCATGGGGTCGCTAAGAGTCGGACACGACTGAGCATCTTCACTTTCACTTTTCACTTTCATGCATTGGAGAAGGCAATGGTAACCCACTCCAGTGTTCTTGCCTGGAGAATCCCAGGGACAGAGGAGCCTGGTAGGCTGCAGTCCATGGGGTCGCTAAGAGTCAGACACGACTGAGTGCCTTCATTTCACTTTCATTGCACTCCTGATTCAACTGCTGAGATCAGTAGAGTCAAAATCTCTTTTCAGTGACTTCCTCTTATTTCTCCTTATTCCTCCTGTATCAGAAAAGAAAGTTTTTCCTGTTCACATGCTCCCAATGTGTTGTTGATCCATTAAAATCACGGTATTCTGTGTTATAATAAACCTAAGACTTACCTCTCCAAGTCTGATTTGACATACAATATCTGTTTAAAGAGAGAAGGCACTGGCCATTTTATACAAGTCAAAGGAAAAAAAAAAATTAATTTCCAAGAAATTACTTGGAAAGAAATACTTTCCAAGATTGTGAAATTCTAATCTTTCTTTAAACTTTTCATGGCCTTATGACAGGGGAAGCAACCTAAAAGTCCACTGATAGATGAATGGATAAAGAAGTTGTGATATACACACACACACACACACACACACACACACACACACACACACAATGGAGTATTATTCAACCATGAAAAAGAATGAAATAATGCCATATGGAGCCAAGTGGATGGACTTAAGGATTATCATACTACAAAAAGTAAGTCAGAAAGAGAAAGATGAAAACCATATGGTATTGCTTATATCAGTTCAGTTCGGTTCAGTCGCTCAGTCGTGTCCAACTCTGTGACCCCATGAATCGCAGCACACCAGGCCTCCCTGTTCATCACCACCTCCCGGAGTTCACTCAGACTCGGGTCCATCGAGTCTGATGCCATCCAGCCATCTCATCCTCTGTTGTCCCCTTCTCCTCCTGCCCCCAATCCCTCCCAGCATCAAAGTCTTTTCCAATGAGTCAACTCTTCGCATGAGGTGGCCAAAGTACTGGAGCTTCAGCTTTAGCATCATTCCTTCCAAAGAAATCCCAGGGTTGATCTCCTTCAGAATGGACTAGTTGGATCTCCTTGTGGTCCAAGGGACTCGCAAGAGTCTTCTCCAACACCACAGTACAAAAGCATCAATTCTTCAGTGCTCAGCCTTCTTCACAGTCCAACTCTCACATCCATACATGACCACTGGAAAAAGCGTAGCCTTGACTAGACGGATCTTAGTTGGCAAAGTAATGTCTCTGCTTTAGGGTGCTCATAACTTTTCTTCCAAGGAGTAAGCATCTTTTAATTTCATGCCTGCAATCACCATCTGCAGTGATTTTGGAGCCCAAAGAAATAAAGTCTGACACTGTTTCCACTGTTTCCCCATCTATTTCCCATGAAGTGATGGGACCAGATGCCATGATCTTCATTTTCTGAATGTTGAGCTTTAAGCCAACTTTTTCACTCTCCTCTTTTACTTTCATCAAGAGGCTTTTTATCTAAAATATGACACGAATGAATTTATCTATGAAACAGAAAGCGACTCACACACGTAGAGAACTGACTTGTGGTTGCTAAGAGGGAGGGTGTGAGGAGGGATAGATTGGGAATTGGGGATTAGCAGATGCCAACTATTATATATAAGATGGATAGACAACAAGGTCCTACTCTTAATATATAGCACAGGAAACTATATTTAATATCTGAGTCACTCTGCTATGCAGCAGAGATTAACACAACATTGTAAATCAACTATATTTCAATAAATTTTTTTTTACAAAAATGAGAAAGCAAGCTTGTGGTGACCAAGAGGAAAAGATAGTGGGGAGGAATCAATTAGGAGTTTGGGATTAACATACCGTCACTACTGTACACAAAATGGATAACCAACAAGGACCTATGGCATAACACAGGGAGCTATACTCAATTATTCTAATAACCTATGAGGGGAAAAAATCAAAAAAAAAAAAAAAAGATTGATATGTATGTACAACTCAATCACTTTACTATACACCTGAAGCTAACACAGCATTGTAAATCAACTGTATGTCAACAACAATAATAACCTTTCCACGCCCATGGGTGTGGCGAATCTTGATGGGAGGACCTGAGTTAGCTCATTAGCTCTGGTAATGGTGACGGCTGGGGACCTGCTGCCTTGGCTGGAAAGCACTGGAAATCCCAATTAGCACTTTCCCCACTGTCGGCAGGTTCAGCAGGTCTAGACTGTGCTGCTCCTCGGCCTCCTTCCCAACGGACGCTGCGCAATATCCCCTCTCAGTTCATTAAGAAGCTCAGATGGAGTCGCTCACCTGGGCAAGGGCTCCTGGCACGCCAGCCCTCAGGACAGCATTCTAAGAAACAGGCTGACGCAGGCACTGGCCTTTAATACCCACTCTTGTTGTGTGTTCTACCATTTTACGGAGAATGTGCCCAGAACAACAAAAGACTGTCTGTCGTGCTCACGGTCTCTGCCTGGCCTCTGACCCTGGAGACAACGCTGTTTTCTCTGCCCGATAAAGGAAGCGCCTTTACAGAGTGACTCTGACTCTCGCCTCTCTGGGTTGCATGGGTTAGGGATCAAATGCTCAGTGAATGATGCTCCTCTTAATCTCAAACTCTCAGGAATTTACTCCATTTTATGTCAGTAACTTTGCCTCTGCAAGCGTTGTGTTGCCTTCTTTAAGAAACAGACAACAAAAACCGTGTCTATAATCAAAGCAAGTCGGCGGCACCATGGGGGAGGGGAGGCAGGTTGGTGCCAAAACCCATCTGGGCTTTTAGTCAAGGGCCAGAAACGTCTCCATAGGAGTTAGATCAGGAGCTGGCAAGACTTCAGTCCAAGGGCACAGTGCCTAGTGTAAAGCGTTTTCTCATAGGAGAATGTGAAGAAATGTCCACTGGCAATCTAGGCTGAAGCTGTTCTTCTCCTTCCAGTTTAAATTGATCATCTTCTGACTCTGCTGTGAGCTGGGAGTCAGAAATCCCTCGTCATTTGCCCTCTTGTTTCTAATTTAGATGGTCACACTTCCAACCCCACTGTATTTCAAAAACTTTCTGGCTCCCTGCCTTGTGAGTGAGTGAGTGTTAGTTACTCAGTTGTGTCTGACTCTTTGCGAAACTATGGACTGTAGCCTGCCAGGCTCCTCTGTTCATGAAACTTCCCAGGCAAGAATATTGGAGTAGGTTGTCATTTTCTTCTCCAAGGATCTTTCTGACCTAGGGATCAAACTCGGGTCTCCTGCATTGCAGGCAAATTCATTACCTGCTTCTCAATTACCATTGAATATGCTGTCCTATCAAATATAACTAATTTTTATATCTCTTTAACTGCAAAATGTTTTCAGGATCAATCGCCTAGGTAAACCTCACAATATTTTATATATTTCAAATGGCATAAAAGGCCAGAGCAAGGTTTGCATATCCTCTGAATTTGATTACATAAAAATACCTACTGGGCAATTTTCCACTTTGAGTTACCCAGGACAGCATGTCTCAGAAAACAAAGGAAAAAAAGAAAAAGAATATTTGCCAAGCACACTAAGGTAATTGTTTCTGCCTTACGAATATATGACATTTTCTCATTAAACTGATCTATGTTTAAAAATAGAGGCTAATGTCCCTGGATCCCTGTCTGAATAGCCAGAAGTGAGCTCCTGGTACATGGCAGGGAAAAAAAAGAGAAGTGGCATTTATTGAATCTCTCCAGTGTTGTTATACTTTCAAACCCATTTAATTCTCACAACAGCCCCAGAACTTGGTATTATTGTTTTAGTATTACAGAAGACTGAGCACCAAAGGATTGATCTTTTCAAAGTGTGGTGCTGGAGAAGACTCTTGAGAGTCCCTTGGACAGCAAGAAGATCCAACCAGTCCATTCTGAAGGAGATCAGTCCTGAGTGTTCATTGGAAGGACTGATGCTAAAGCTGAAGCTCCAATGCTTTGGCTACCTGATGTGAAGAGCCGACTTATTGGAAAAGACTCTGATGCTGGGAAAGATTGAGGGCAGGAGGAGACGGGGGCAAGAGATGATGAGATAGTTGGGTGGCATCATCAACTCAATGGATATGAGTTAGAGCAAACTCCGGGAGATAGTGAAGGACAGGGGACCTGGCGTGCCAAAGCCCACAGGGTCGCAAAGAGTCCCCGGCTCAGAGACTAAACAACAATTACAGATGAGGAAGCTGAGGTTCAGAGAAGTTCCATGCCTTGTTCAAGGTCATTCAGGCCTGTAGAATCCAGATTTGAACCAGACTTGGCCATGTCCCCAGGTGAGGAATAAGGGATGGTCCCTCAGGACACGTAACCTTGAACAGTAAGCCAGCTTCCTATTGGATAATGTCAGAGAGAGAAAGATTCATCCATGAAAAGTGCAAAGACTATTCAGATGTGACCAACAGTGGTCTTCAATAGACATCTGGTGGGTTTGGGGAACCTTGTAGTACACATAAGACAGCTTGAAAGGTCTGATTAGGAAACACTGGGCCCTCAATTGACATCCTGGACAGAAAAGAGTCACACTAGAGTAAGGGAGCTGTCTCATCTCTGGGCTGATCTGAACTCTGTCCCCAGAGGTGCAACGATCACACTGGATCCAGGGACAGAACACAGCAAGATGTCTCTCTGGTAAGGTGCAGAGAAAGCAAGACAAGGGGTTGTCAGAGAAGAGCTGAGACCTGGGAAAGCCAGTGGTATTGGGACAATCAGAGACAAGGCCCAAAGGTGGCCTGGACAGACCCAGCGGGAATGGCAGGTGCCTAGCTGCTGCAGGACGGGAAGATGACTGAGGGCGTGTCCCCGGGGCACACATGTGGTCCTGCATCACGTTGGCACCTTAGTAGGATAGAACCCCCAGGTGCAGCACCTCAGCCATGGCAACTGCTCAGCTCTGGGGACACAGAGACACAAGCATCCTCAGGATGAAGGTGGGCAGTCACCGGATGCCTGTTGTCAATTAGGTGGGAAATTAGAAAAGAAGTTTCCTGTAACCAAAAAGTAAACTCGGAGTCTGAGAATAAGAGTTGAGGCTTTCTCTTTGAGAAAGGTGTGGCTTTGCTTCCAGACCAGACCGCAAAGGATGCTGCCTCCAGTGTTGGCCCCCCTCCACATGGCTATAAAGCACAGTGGGTGCCTGAAGCTTGGGTTGAATCATGGCACATCAAATGGAGAGGACCGAGTGGATGCGTGTGGAAATACAAGGAGGCTGCAGCTCTGGAGAGTGGGAGAGAGGTGCACACAGAGAGGGCAGGTGCAGAGAAAGCAAGACAAGGGGTTGTCAGAGAAGAGTCTGAGACCTGGGAAAGCCAATGGCATTAAAAACACGGTCTCAGCTATCACATCCCTCCTCAGGCTGGGCAGGTGGTTTAATCTGCACGGCTGCAAGGTGAACCAAAAGGGATTCTTCTGCCCTCTCTGACAAGGAGACAGCACCTCCCCAATTAAGCATTTCATCAGCTGAGTCATCAGGTCTGAGCTTCCCTCCTAGCGAAAGGGCAGACGCTGCCCCAGCAACACCTATGTTCCCTGGGAGCTTTGGAAGGCAGGGAGGAGGGGTGCATGGGGCTCTTCCTGAGAGTCTTCTGGACAGGGTGCAACCCCTGAGCAGGTCAACATCTGCTGTCGCTTTCAGAGCATAGGCAAGCATGTTTCTGAGATCTTTCCTGGCTTGCTTTAAAGGAAAATTACTGACTTTTTCTGCTGTCTGACACAGAAACATTTTTCTCTCCGTTTTGCTACATTTTTCTCTTTTCTTGTATTTATGGGAGTTTGGACCAATATTTTTATTTGCTAAAGGTGGTTTTAAATTTGCAAGTGTGAAGAGATTATAAACAGCTCTTCCCCTCTGTATTTCTGTTCTATTGCCTTACCTGTTCGAATGCGTTGACCTTTCCCTCTAGACAGTTTCTTTTGCCTTACAATCATTTTCTCTCAAAATTCTAGGGGCATAGCGCCATTGTCTGAAGCCAGGATGACTTTCGGTTCTTTGGAGTTACCCGATCTGTTATTGTTGCTGTTGTTTTCTCTGGTTGTTATAGTCCTTTCTTTGGGGCTGAAATGTGAAAGCATCACTACTCTAAGCCTAGATGCTGGGCCCTTGGATCTAATTTTTGCTTTGTTTTTGATGAGCCTTTCGATCTGAAGATCCAACTCTTTCCATAACTCAAAATTTTTTCTATTTGTTTAGCACTTCTTCACCATTTGATCTATGCTTTCCGACACATATGAGATTTGTCTGAACTGTCATCTTTATCCCTTTTTTCCCTCCCATTTTCACTTCCTCATCTTTCTCATATCCTTGACTTTCACTTTCAGGTACAGGAGAATTTCATCTTCTTAATCCATCTGATTTTCGGTGGCATTAAATCTGTTGCTCAGAGCTTCCATTTGGGGTTTTTTAATTCCACAACTGTGTTCCTCATCTCCACATATTCTTGTCTGATCTCACGGGTCTTTCTCTGTGGCCATCTGCTCACCATCTCCAGGTACAGTATCTTCTTGAAGGTTTTAAAGGATCCACAATAGAAAACCTGTACTATTTTCTTAAGATCGTGTGTCACTGGAAATCATCTCTATAATATTCCTATTAATCTATTTTTTTTCTCTGTCAGTTCTTGTAAGTGGTAGTCCTTGATGGTTTATTTTGGGGATTCAACAGATTCTGACACATTTCATCCCTTCCAGATTCTTTGGGCTTGATGAAACTTTAAATTATTTACAGGGATTTTGTTACCCAGATCAGATACTTAGCATGCTGTAGAGACTATGGAGGGAGCCTGAACCAGTGGCTGTAGCAATGCAGACCATCACTTCATTAACAGAAGGCCTCTGTCCACGTTCCTTCTGACTCCAATACTAGGGCAGAAATCCCAAGATTCATGCTCTCAAAGTATTGTGACTTTTCAAAAAAATCTTGATTTATGAATAGAAATTAAATAGTACAACATTATACCCACTGTATCAACAAGGAAAAACCACATATTATGTCAACAGATGCATAAAAAGTATTTGACAAAATCTAACACCCATAACACTGGATGGCATCACTGACTCACTGGACATGAGTTTGAGTAAACTCTGGGAGTTGGTGATGGACAGGGAGGCCTGGCGTGCTGCAGTCCATGGGGTTGCAAAAAGTTGGATATGACTGAGCGACTGAACTGAACTGAACCCAATCAGACCCAGAGGGATGTTATGGGGAGGTAGGTAGGAGGGGGGTTCATGTTTGGGAACGCATGTAAGAATTAAAGATTTTAAAATTTAAAAAAAAAAAAGAACTCTCAGTAAACTAGAAATAGATAGGAACTTTTTCAACTTGATAGACAGTCTACAAAAAACCTACATCTAATAACATAATCGATGGTGAGAAACTAGAAACTTTCCTAACAAGACTGAGTACAAGGCAAGGATGCTGCTTCTCACCACTCCCTTTCAACACCATTCTGGAAGTTCTTGCTAATGCAATAAGGCAAGAAAAGGAATGAAAAAAATTACAGATTGGGAAGGAAGACATGAGACCGTGCTTCTTTGTAGATGTCTCGATCATCTATGTAGAAAATCTGAAAGAACTGACCAAAGAACTCTTGGAACTAATAAATGATTATGGCAAGCTTGGAAAATATAAGGTTGAGCAATAGTAGTATACGGATATACAGAGATAGTAGGACTTTCCTGAAGGTCTGTGGGTATGACCCCATGCTTCCACTGCAGAGGAAATGGGTTGGATTCCCGGTCAGGGGAGTTCCACATGCCTGATGGTATAGCTTAAAAAAAAGAAAAAAGAAAAGATAGAGAAAGCAGTAATGCTATACATACTATTTTGTAACTTTTTTTACTTAATGGCATACATTAGCATCTTTAAATATCAGTACAAGGAGGTCTTTTTTATGGTTATATAGCATCCCATTAGATAATATCAAATACACTTGCCCAGTCCCATGCTGATGGTTGGCTTACTTCAGAATTCATTGGTTGGTTGGTTTTTATTTGTAGTTTAATATCATGGAGTCCCTGGTGCCCCAGACGGTTAAAGAACCCACCTGTAATGCAGCAAACCTGGGTTCAATTCCTGGGTTAGGAAGATCCATTGGAGTTGGGCATGGAAACCCACTCCAATATTCTTGCCTGGAGAATCCCAAGGACAGAGGAACCTGGCGGGCTACAGTCCATGGGGTTGCAATGAGTTGGACATGATTGAGCGACTAAGCACAGCACAATATCATTGACTTCCTTATCATTTCCATATTCACTTAAATCTTTTTGAAACACAAAATAGGGCTTTTACAGAAATTTCTCCAATCTATTAATTTTTGTAAATAGAAATGTTCAGAATAACACTGGTATCAGTGACTACCTCTGAGAAGTGAAACCAGGGGTGAGAAGAGGCGATCATGTGATAGGAATGTGCTAATAAATTTCACTTTATATCCTTTTCTATTATCAGAGGTTTTGCAATTAAATGCGATGCTTTTCTAATTTTAATTAAAACATGTAAACAAGTAACGCTGCAACGACTGCGCCACAAGCTGTTTTTCTTCTTTAGGGCTGCGTCTCAGGGGAATTATCTAGACGTTAGATTACTGGGTTAAATGGTGTGCTCTAGAAACTGTGCCCGTTCCCTCGGTCCGGAGGGCTTTCAGGGGTTGCGGCATTCTGCAAGAGGTTCCCATAATCAGGGGGAAAATGGAAGCAAGTGTATACAACTGAGTTTTGCCTTCAGTGTAAGTTTCACTCATGCCGAAAACTCAACCGGTGGAAATGCTGGAACGGGCGCTCTATGGTGCAGCCGCATCCTTGCCTAGGCGTTGTTCTGGACCAAAACCCCGAGGAGAGAGCCAGTGACCATCCCTTCTTGTGGAAGCTCGGAGAGAATGTCAGTGCATTAAAGTGAGCAGAATGGACATGTAAATCAAAAGTCCAGTGTAAGCTTTGTTCAGACTGGCTCCCTCTTGTTTCTTGGAGATTCTCTGTTCCACCCTTTTCCCTCTCTGGTTCAGTCTCAAGGTCACAAGCGGGGTCCACAGCACCCAAGGCTTCAGCAGCTCTGCTCACATCCACAGGGAGAAAAATACTTCCCTGAGCTTCCTGCTGATTGGGCCAATCCGTGGTCAGGTGACTGACACCTGCTGATTGACTTTGGCCAGCAGATGCTAAAACCAATCACAAGGCAGGAGGAGGTAGCTCCGATTGGTTCAAATCAATCAAGACACACCCCTAGGGTTATGGAGAAGCCAATCCCAATCAAGCCTGGCTGCTACCCAGTGAAAGGTGGCCAGGCATGGCCGCGGAGAAACTCAATCTGTGTGTCACATAGTATTTCCCACAGATGGAAAGGAGAAAATGACCATCATGTATTGAGCCTATATTGTGTACAAGGCTGAACAAGAGGCTTTTGTTTATTTAATTTACTCCTTCCAACAATTCTTTAAGATTGGCATCACTAATCTTTATTTCATAGATAAAGAAAATGTCAGCTCAGGGAGTCTGAGTCATCTGCCTAATGTACACAGCTAATATACATCAAAGCTTATCTCACCAATTTCATATACTACTTGGCACAGCTTGCTCATGACCCTAAAGTACATTCAAGGTCAACATGATAAAGGCCCTTTATCATGGGCCTTTAAATTGTTTAAGTCAAATGAAGTATTTGGAATATATACATATATAGTTAAGACTAAAGTCGAAAGGAAAAGCAAAAATCCTTTTCATTTTTTTCCAGTTAAGCATCTTCTAGCAGTTGAAGTATTCAGTTTGTCTTATCAGATTCTGGCGTAGAACCAGGTCACATCTATGAATCATAGCTGATGTAATGTGCGTCTTAGTAGAACTATTATTATGTATTTCCCAGGTGCTCGCACTTGACTGTCAGAAACCAGATCTCTGCCCAGGTCCCAGGTGAGCAATTATGATGTCATGAAGTGGTGCTTGGATACAGTTCAAAGAGCTGAGAACAAGTTATGAGACCAGGGAAAGCAAACAGTGGGATTCCAGAGAGCTCACCCGGTCTCCCCTGGCCTTGCAGAGCTGTGGATAAAGTTACTCTCTGTGGAGCCTGGTGGAGAAAACCTGAGTCCAGGTGTGCACTTCTCCCCTGAGAGAAGAGGGGTTGTCGAGAGCTTTGTAACCCCTGGGATGGTGAGTCTTTCTGAAGATCTATTGCCAGGGAACGCCATGGAAAGGCAAATTCCACATCACTTGCAAGTGCGGGCCTTTCGGCTCTGTTACAAGAGTCCATGATTGAACTTCTGGCTGGGTGGGAGGGAGGGAGTGTGAAAATCGACAGGTGGGTGGAGGTGGGCGCCTGGGTGAATGCACAAACACACGTACCCTGATGTGGATGGTTGTGACTGACAAGCAGGGGAGCAGGTCTGAGCAGCAACATGAGGGAAACAGCCAGAAAGAGGTTTATGCATCCTTTGTGATTTGTGCTCAGGAGGTGCTGGAGTTGGAACCTCCTGCTTCTGGAAGACGAGTGTCTTCACAGATCTGCACACCTAAATAACAGAGGCAAAATTAGGGGAGGGGGACTGAAGTCCTAAAACTTCATTGGGATCCAGTTTCTACAGAGAGAATACCTGGAAATTCTGTTGTTGGAACAATCAGTTGTGCTGAGCATCACTTGAAATGTCTTTTTAAGAATCACTGATTGATTTATGGCCATGCTGGGTCTTCACTGCTGCATGTGGGCTTTCCCAGTTGCAGCAGGCAGGGGCTGCTCTCTGGTCGCAGTGACAGGCTCCATTGCAGTGGTTCTATTGTTGTGGAACATGAGCTCTAGGTACTCGGGCTCAGCAGTTGCAGCTCTGGGCTTCGATAGTCATGGCTCACAGGCTCTGGGGTGAGGGCTCAGTGACTCCTCTGCGTTGGCAGGGATTTCTTAACCTCTGAGCTACCAAGGACCTCCCTGAAATGCTTAAATGCCTTCAAGCCATTTCTTTTCTTTTCTTCTGCCCTTACTCAAAATAATCAATTACATTCTAATTAACACAAAGCCTAGTATGCGAAAGGTGTAGTTTATAGTTTAGGCCAATAAAAAAGGAGGGAACACCCATTTTAACAGTTTCTCAGAAACAAAGAATAACACTCAAGGTTTATAGGCTGAGGCAACATCGTGTCCCCCAAACATGATATTGTCTTAAAACGTAGCGATGCAACAAGTACCCCCACGGATAAGGAGACGTGAGAGAGACGTCAAGTATTATGGCATTTAAAAATTGCCTTCCCTTCTAAGAAAAATTGCCGAGGTTGACCCCAGAAGCAGCTGTGTTTCTGTCCTGTGACCCTTGGCCCACAACTTGATGAGACCCTGCGACAGGGTTCCCCGGCAGGGGCCCCCACTTCGAGATGAGTTCCCTCGTTCAAAAAGCAGGGGAAAGGGCCATTAAAGGTAACAAAACATAAAGCTTTTTTCTTTCTTCCACAGTCTGTCAGTGTATCATGATGTTTCTAATTTGCTCTTTGATGAAGTAAAGAAACAAATAAAATTTAAAAAATTTACCATGAACTTTATCATTTCTCTTTATACTGTGCAGTTCCTGTTGAAATGCAAACGTAAGTGCATTTAACGCAGATGCTGAATAATCAAAATTTTAAAAAATTGTATTCTGTAGCTTGTACATGCACAATTCCTTCTTACCAAAACATAGAAAACTGCAAAACATTAACTCGACGGTTTCTATCTCACTTCTTGATATCCTATATTCCACTAGTGCTTTCTACTTTTGTCTTACTTATGAGTAAGAAAGGATAGAAATTAAGAAGAAAGGCTCCCTCCCTGTACCCTTTCTTTCTGTGGCATCATTGCCAGCATAGGTTGGCTAATACAGGGAAGTAACATGAGCAAGAAAGAGTATGATAAGTTCCTTGGTCATTTGTGTTTCTCACATCAACTTCTTTCTGCATTGGAGGCAAATGTAACAGGGAAGAGCAAATCTAACTCCATGTTAGGTCTGTTTCTTTTACTTTAACCTTTGCATTCTATTGCTTTTTCTTGAGTAAAGAATGTCGCCTATAGCCTGACATATACAGGGAAGCCTTGTCACAAGGCTCTGACCTTTAAGAGTATAAGACTTTTCCATTCATATAGAGATAAAAAGTTGCAGAACAGAGAATAACATTTGTCTTCTTGGAGTTTACAGGAAGTTATGACCTGACCTACATGGACAGCTACAAGGACAAAGGATTCCTATACCAAGAAGTTTGCAAAGGCCAATTACACCCACTCCTTCATTTTGCCTTTAAAAATGCTTTGGGGGTACAAGCCACCTGTCTCTGTGCATGGTCCTGCAACAAAACTTTCTTTGCTCCAACCTCCAATGTTTTGGTTTGTTTGACCTCACAGTGTATCAGGTACATGAACTTGCATTTGGTAACACAAGTTCTAGATCTAAAGGAAAATATGGACTTGCAGGGGCATCTGGGGCTCCCTCCTCTTGCTCAGTCATAGATGCAGCAAGATAACCACCAGGCCTCACAGTGCCCGGGAAATTCTGTGCTCTTGGGGCATCACATACTGTGTATATCTCCTTTGCTCACACATTGTGCTCCATTGCCCCACTGGGGCTCACCTCAAAATATAAGTTCAAACATGAAATTGTTGATAATTTTGAGTAGCAAAGCATTAAACCAATCACAGGGACCCCCTGGGTGCAAGTTCATGTCCACAAAGCTGAGCCTGTCCCTCAGTAACAAGAATCAGAATAATTAGCTTGGCCAATGAAATTCTCTCTCTTGGGAATTAAACAAAAATTTAATAATGAGAGAAACATCATCAATACGTACCAAGAGAAGAATCAGAGGAAGGAACTATCTGAAGCACCATAAAGATTGTTCATAAACTTCTGGGCCCAAGATATTTTCCTTAGCTTCTTATGATCTTTGTTTCCATTTCTGTGGTCTGAGCTCTACACCATTTCTGCATTTTTAATGAGGTCTGGATATATGGCTAAATTTTTAGTTTTTACTATGCTTATCCTTGTAACACATCTCTTATTACGCAGCATGATTTGACCAATTCTATGTTCCTTGGCAGCTAAGAACCTGATAAACAATGAAGGTAAATGGTTACTTGCTGTGCGCCTGAAACAAATATAACACTGTAAATCAACTAAACTCCAATAAAAAAAATTAAATTTTTTTTCATTTTTAAAGGAATTGATGCTTTTGAAGTGTGGTGTTGGAGAAGACCCTTGAGAGTCCCTTGGACTGCAAGGAGATCCAACCTGTCCATTCTGAAGGAGATCAACCCTGGGATTTCTCTGGAAGGAATGATGCTAAAGCTGAAACTCCAGTACTTTGGCCACCTCATGCGAAGAGTTGACTCATTGGAAAAGACTTTGATGCTGGGAGGGATTGGGGGCAGGAGGAGAAGGGGACGAAAGAGGATGAGATGGTTGGATGGCATCACTGACTCGATGAACGCGAGTCTGAGTGAACTCCAGGAGTTGGGGATGGATAGGGAGGCCTGGCGTGCTGCGATTCATGGGGTCACAGAGTCAGACACGACTGAGCGACTGAACTGAACTGAACTGGAATTTTTTAACAAGAGGGGGGAAGACAGCCAGAATTTAGCTAAATGAACCCCAGGAATGAGTATGTCAATGTCCCCAGCACATTAGGTGACATACTACCTGTTCAAATAGCAAATTCTTTTCTTAGGCAAATGGAGATGAAACTATGACAGTTCTCAGATTATTGAACCCATATAAATAAATAATATTGGGATATTTTTCTTGAGCTATAAGAGCAAAGCATTACACAAACCCTAAATGTCCAACAATGTAGATTTGGCCAAATAGATTACATCAGTTGGATTTTTTTTTTAAGCAGTAAAAAGGTATGTTTTAAAAAGAACATTTAGCAGTGTACATGTCAGGATCATCATAATACAATTGAAAAAGCAGAATAAATATGTGTACTTAACATTGCCAATCATATTCTGAACATACAAGTATTTATTTATTTACTTATTTATATGAATAGAACAAATGCCAGAAAGTTGCAAGCTATTTATCTCTGGCTTATAGGATTAAATTTTATTTTCCATTTTGCAGTTTTTACTCTTTCATATATTTTAAGCCTTGATAAAGAATAAATTTTTCAACAAAATCCTATAAATTTTCATCAATATAATTCCACACTCAAAAACTAACCTTTTAATTGTGGTCTGGGGACTGCCCTGGTGGTCCCGTGGTTAAAACCCCATGTTTCCACTGCAGGAGGGCATGAGTTCCTTGGACGGGAAACAGATCCTGCATGCCCTCAGCCCAGCCAAAAGAATAAATAGAACTGTGGTCTGGCCTTTGATGAAGTGACAGATGGTGATTAAGAGGATGTGTTTCTGAAGTCAAACAGCTCTTGCCTCAAAAAGTCTACCACTCTCTAGCATTTGACCTTGGACGAGACATCTCCGTCCACCTGCTTCCTCACCCATAAGATGAGGTTTTAATAATGACCCCTTTCAGTTTCCTTCTAAGGATTAGGGGAGATGAGTAATTCCCTTCAGGGATCATTGCTCCTTGTGTTCATTTTGTATCCGAGTGATGAGGGTGTGGCCAGCACATAGCAGCCGCTCAACAAATACTGAGTGAGCAAACCGGGCACATACAAACACGTGTGTGTGGCGAATGAATGACCTTGGAGTCATACCGAAAATCAGCCAATACAACTTTATTTTTCTACATTTTAGGGCTGACATTTTGTGTAGCTTGTGAGACGTAAAAATGAATATCAAATTTAAAACCTCCAGCTTCCTTTTTATTAAAAATCTTAATGGACTTTTACATTTTGTCTTTAGGCTTTAATTGTGTTGACAAGCTCAGTTGACATCATAATTGATAATACTTTTATTTTATCAATTTTAAATAAACTTCAGTTATTGGGGATTTAATAAGTAACCTCTGTATCGGGCTCAAAGATCTGAGCAATCTGAAAGTGATTTAGGGGCAAAATTCTTCCTCTCTCTTCTGTTGCTTTCTTTTGACTTCTATCACTTTCTTCAAAGAGGTAATCACTGTTATCAATCCCTTAGGTATTTTTCCTGGGATTTTTAAATATATATTTACTGTCAATTAAATTATGTCCAAGCCCTAATGTCCAGTACCTGTAAACTTTATTTGGAAATAGGATCTTTGTAGATGTAATCAAATCACAGATCTAAAAATGAGATTATCCTGGATTTAGAATGACCCTGAAATCCAAGGACAGGTGTCATTTCAAGAGACAGGTAACCTTTGTGTCTTCAAGACAGAAACTGCTGTGTGAAGACGCAGAGACTGAAGTGATGGGGCCTCAAGCCAAGGACCACCAGGAGCCCACGGGCACTGGGAGAGACAGGAAGGATCCCTTCCTAGAGCCTTCGGATGCAACAAAACGTGGTCCTGCTGACACCTTGATTTGGAGTCTCTGACCTCCAGAATTGCAGAAGAAGAAATTTATGCTGTTTTCAAGCCATGAGGTTTTTTGGTAATTTGTTAACGGCAGTCCAAGGAAACTAATAAAAACATCTGAGCAGTATAAAAATATTCCTGGACTTTCATTTATGATTTAACAGTGCTTCTTAGAGTTTTTGATGTGTTATCTACCCTACTGTCATCAAAGTCAAAACCCTGAATAGTTTTTAAACCATAGGAAAGTTGGAAGAAAAATATTTTCTACTCTTTGATAGCGCTGGGGCTTAATTACACATTTCTTGAACTGCAGCTTTAGGGAATTTCAAAACACATAATTTAACCTTCCTCTAGAGTATGATCTATTCTATTGGAACAAACAAAATTTTGGCTGTTATAGTCAGTTCTTCTTACCCAGAAGGTAGAAGTAGTAATTCATACATTCTAAGAGAGAGAGAGAGAATTTACCTAAAGTGGCCAATTTTAATTTCTGCATTTCCTAGATTTTAACACTGGGTTAAGCTGAAAGGCTGAAAATAAATGTGTCTTGCTTGGAGCCAAAGGCAGAAAATTGCATGTCTCCTAAATAATGCCAGGCATGAACACTCTTGTCCCTAGATGGTGGGATGAGGAGGAAGGAATAAACTGGGGCTTGGGGCAGTTAGCTGTGAGAAGCCCCTAGGGGTAGGGAGGGAGGGGACTTGGGAAGGCAACAATTTACAAAGTAGGACAGAGCTGCTGCCCTTTAACAACTGGCTCTGCGTTCCTATGCCAGTCAGTTGCAAGTGGTACCAGTGATGTTGGTAGAAACAACACACCTGCCAAGTGCTTTCCCACCCATCACCTTGACTCTGCAATAACACTTGAGGATAACTGCTCTTCTGTTTCACAGATGTCTCCAACCACCAAAGCCTTAAGATATAAATGACCCTCCCAGGGGTAGCCCCAATAATAATAACAGCCCCAATAAAAGTTGTGCATGCAGGCCCTAAACTCATATTTAAGAATTTGAAGGTCAACCTTCTTTTCATTAAATGATGGCTACTTTTTAAACTGGGCTTCCCAGCTGGCGCTAGTGGCAAAGAACCTGTGTCCCAGTGCTGGTGACACATGAGATGTGGGTTTGATCCCTGGGTCGGGAAGATCCCCTGGAGGAAGGTATGGCAACCCACTCCAGTATTCTTGCCTGGGAAATCTCATGAACAGAGGAGCCTGGAGGGCTACAGTCCATAGGGTCGCACAGAGCTAGACACAACTGAAGCAACTTAGCACATGTACACACACTTTTTAAATGGCATCTCAGGTGGCTCAGTGGTTAGAAAAATCCTCCTTCCAATGCAAGAGACTCAGATTTGATCCCTGGGCAAGGAAGATCCCCTGGAGAAGGAAATGGCAACCCTCTCCATTATTCTTCCTTGGTGGGTTGCAGTCCGTGGGGTGACAAAGAGTTGGACATGACTTAGTAACCAAATAATAACAAACCAAGAGACCAAACCAGTCAATCCTGAAGGAAATCAGCCCTAAATATTCATTGGAAGGACTGATGCTGAAGCTTAAGCTCAAGCTCCAATCCTTTGGCCACCTGATGTGAAGAACTGACTCATTTGGACCCTAATGCTGGGAAAGATTGAAGGCAGGAGGAGAAAGGGATGACAGAGGATGAGATGGATGACATCACCGACTCAATGGACATGAGTTGGTGATGGACAGGGAAGCCTGGCGTGTTGCAGTCCATGGGGTTGCAAAGAGTTGGACACGACTGAGCGACTGAACTGAACTGAATCTTCCCTCCTGGGGCATACAACCAACCTGGTTTCCATTTCAGATGAAACAACCAAGAAAGTTCCACTGGAGCCAGAAAAGATGCTGGCTGTCAAGGCCATGTCAAGGCTGCCATGGGAGCTGTGATGAGGGTTGGGTTCTCAGATGAAGAACCCTCGGGGATGTATTATGGATGAATCTGAAGATCGTGGTGGGGGTGGAGAAGGTCAGTGTACCTCCTCAGCAAATTACCTAATCAATGCGGATATCAGAGTCGAAAACATGTGTTGACTTTACCCAGTACACAGCAGAATGTAATAACCCAAAATGTCACACACAAAATTCAAGATGACGGCCAAAATACATTACTTTATGGGAGAACAGGATTGAGAAGGGCACATCCTTGCATTTGACACTGACAACAAAGGACAGAGTTGACCTCCTCTTGCTGGTGGGGGTGGGGGGCAGGGAGGAGAGGCAGGGACCATGGGGTGGTGTGGCCCGAGAACTCACGGTGGGGGTCGGGGTGGGGGGAGAGAGGTCTTTTGTTCCTGTGCTACTGTGTGCTGGAGAGGCTGTTCTGAAGGTCAGGTCTAAAGACAATTGGCCAGTGCCCTTGTATCACCTTATATCAGAATGTCCAGGCAGTGGCCGAGGCTTGCAGCTCTTTCTATAGGTTTGCAGGCAGAGGAAATGAAGTCTCTCTCTCTCTCTAAACCTCCTGTGCATGTCCTTCTGCAGGCTGCATTTGCAGCGTTTATTCCTGCTTTGAGGCTGAATAATGGATTCCGGTTCTGAGCAGCAGAAAGTCTACAAAAAAGATTAGCCAGGCTGCGCTGGGCTCTGTGCTCCGATGAACCTTGTCCCACTTGTGCTGCTGCGGCTCTTGGAGAACAAATCCGAGGCGTGCACCTCTGAGGACAGAGACCTGGGGACTCGCAGGAGATGGGGAGAACCTGATGCAAACCAGAGAGCGATTCGCCTGCATTGTCTGCAGAAAGCAAAACAGCAGAGGAGGCTGGCATCGCTCTCCTAAACCTGAGAGTGAGTTTAGGCCTGCAGGGTGCCAGGAAGAACTGCCCATCAGTGTCACGTGACTCCAGGGTTTAGATGACCTCCAAAGGTCACACAGCAAGTGAGAGATGCAATCATGACCGTGAGTTGGGAACAGGCTTATTCTTGAACTGAGTATTAAAGCCCTACCTCGTGTTCTGTTTCGTGTTCAAGGACTGCAGACAGAAAACGGAAGAGTCTCCAAAACAGAGACTCTCCAAAGAGAGTCTCTTTGCTCTCTGAAACAGCAAAGTAGATTAACCCCATGTTGTTGAAACTAACAAATTAGCATGAAAGAGTCAAGGACGGAAATGACATGAAGTCCAGGATTTGCTTCAGAATGACTGTCCAGGGAGGAGGGGATTGGGTAGGGTAGAGCAGAAGTGAGACCAAGTCATGGATTAATCATTGTTGCAGTCTGGATTGAGGTACAGAAGGGTTCTTTACTCTCTCAAGTGGCATGTACTTTTGAAACTTTCCACTATGAAAGTTTTTTTTTTAAGTAGCCCATTTAGAACAAAAAGCAGCAAAGACATTAAATTAAACCTTCCAAGAGATGTACTGTATCTGTATGTTAAAAAAAAAAAAAAAATCTATAATCCCTAATCAAAAAACCTGAAGCCTCAGAAAAACAGAATATTCCTGGATGGGAATTTTTGTTACCATAATGATATCAATTTTCACCCTAATTAATCTGTAAATTCAATGTCTCCCAGTGGACATTCCTGCAGGATTTATTGGAACTTGCTTCTCAACTTCATATAGAAAAGAAAATATTCAAGAATAGCAATGACATTTAAAAAAAAAAAAGAATGAAAAAGAAATTATTTTACCAAGTATCGAAACACATTACAAAGCTATAATTAAAACGTGTGGTATTGGCACAAGAAAGGACATGTATTAATAGTACAAAATAGAGAATTCAGAAATAGGCACATGTAGATATGAAAATCTGGCTTAATTTAGAGATGACATTTCAAATCCTTCCCCCTCCTGATTGGGGACAAATTCAGGTTTTCACTTGGAAAAAAAAGTGTACTTATAAAAATGCATCTATATGTCAATATGTTTATACATTGATATATCTATGTATACCCTATTTCTATAGTTATGCAAAATTGATTTTTATCTTAAATACTTATTTTATATTTTATACATTTCATATGAAAACTAGTTTATTATATTTGCCTATATATTCCATGTAGACAAATTTTGCAAGGAAAAAATAAAGGTAACAAAACACTTCCACTCCTATGTCACTTATAATTTGCATACAGAAATGAAGACTGTGCCTGTGTGCTAAGTTGCTTCAGGCATGTCTGACTCTTTGCAACCCTATGGACCGTAGTCTACCAGCCTCCTCTGCCCATGGGCTTCTCCAGGCAAGATTACTGGAGTGGGCTGTCATCCCCTCCTCCAAAGGTTCTTCCAGACCCAGAGCATGGACCCTCAACTCTTGCATCTCACGCATGGTAGGAGGATTCTTTACCACGAGTGCATGTTTTGTATATATGTGTATGTATTTGTACGTGACACACACGGCGATGTGAGCAGACCTGAAGGTGCGGTGGGGTGGCAAGGAAGACTCCCGGTGGGGGGACCTTGCAGGCAGGAAGAACCTGGTCCAGGCCCAGGAGAGCATCCCAGGGAGCCCACGTGGGAAGCCTGGAGGCTCCCTGTGACTGAGACGTGGGAACAGCACGGAGTGGCCACAGAAAGGGGTCTACGGAGAGGAGGTGCCATCAGTGAGGGTGGAAATAACTGGGAGACCCCATCTGGACTGTCAAGAGTGTTAAGACGCATCCTAAACTTGAGAAGGAGCCAGCAAATACGACTGAAAGGGGAACAGAGCAAGGACACGAGGTGGAGGACAAAGCGGGAGCACGACCAACCGGATGCTGTAGGACCCTCTGGAGGACAGCTCAGAGACACAGGGACCAGAGATGAGCAAGTGAGTCTGGCTGCCACTGCAGTGACCTGATCTAGACCACAGGCCAGGGGCTTGGACAGGAGGGACAAAGGCCAAGTTCTGGCTGCCGCCAGGAAGAGGGAGCGGGGAGTCAGATGCTGGGCAGGGCCACAGCCAGGTACCCTTGGCAGTCACCAGGGAGCATCTCTTATTAAACAGCGATGCAGGGCCATTGCTGTTTCTGCAGGAGCTCCATGAGTGACTCCCCAACACCGCCAGAGCTGAGAACCCCCAAGGTTTGGGCCACAATGGCTGAAGAGGGTTGCGAACTGAGACAGACAAGGAGGAAGAAGAGGCAATTGGAGGAAGGCAGTCGGGCTGAGTCTGTGGTGCCTGCGGCCCATTCTCCTGGAGAGGCTGGTTCCCACCTCAGGTGTCCGGGCATCTTACGCAGCAGGCGTCTGCTTCCTCACAGTCCGGGAGGCTGGAAGTTCAAGGTTAAGGTGCAGGCAGGGATGGTTTCTGGTGAGACCCTCTCCTCTGTTTGCAGGTGGGGGAGCCTTCTTGCCATGTTTTCATGCAATCTGCCCTCTGTTTACACGTATTCCTGGTGTCTGCTTGTGTCCTAATCTCCTCTTCTTATGAAGTCACCAGTCAGATAAGATTAGGGCCTCATTTTGACTTAATCACCTTGTTAAAGGCCTTATCTTTAAATACAATCACATTCTGAGATACTGGACACTGAATTTGGGGGCGGGGTGGGGGGGGAGCAGTGCCGATAAAAGCATCTTAGCTTTGTCCCTGAGCTCTTGGAGGACCAGCTGCCAACAGGTCCATACGATAAGGAGCTGGTGACATTCCAGTTTGGGGGGATGTTTCTTACTGGGTGTATATACTTAACCTCCCTGAGATCCATCCCCACCAGACCGTGGACTGACGGGGGGAGAAGGTCGGATGCCTGTGTCTCATCCAAGGAATAAACACGCTTTCATGTCCTTAGAGTCAAAACAAGAACAAGTGGTTACTGTGCGTCTGATGTGCCATCTCATTCACCCTTACGGCAGCCAAGATGCGACCTGTTTACCCTCGCTATGTTTCTTTCTCAGATGGAAAGCAGGTTTGGCTTGGAGGCGTGACCCCCGACTGGGAGGTGGCAATGCCAGCCCTTGCCCTTGGCCCGTCTGACTCTCCAGAGCCCTTAACTTTAACCCTGACACTGCGCTGTTTCTCTCAAGTCATTTCAAACCGTATTTCTTTTGCTTAGAAACATTTTTAATTCTTTTAGAACTAAAGGTGCTTAAGCAATGCTTGGGTCAAGGAGGTGATCTTCTGTCAAAGTTTTCAAATCGTTTCTTCTCCTTGTGACTTTGGAAGGCCTTGACGGTATTACTGATATGACAGTGGGGAGCAGCCCCGCTTGGATGTTCTCTGGGTGGCCTTCCAACAAACACACGTGTAGTCATCTCAGGCAGCCGACAGTGAGACAGAGGCAGAGGAGAGATGATGGGCCCAGAGAGGGCACAGAAAAGAGCTAGCAATGACCAGAAGGGCATTTTGATTTCTGTCTCCTGGCAACATTCAGAGCGCTGTTTCAGAGAATGAACTGGGTTGAGTTAATTGACGTGGTCCAGGTGCCTGTAAAGCAGTCTATGCCTGGTGGTGCCAGAATAAATATCTAGGGGAGTAGAAAAGTCTCCCTGGGCACCAGGGCATGAACATGGGGAGAACAGAGCATCGAGGAACTCAACACAAAGATCTGTGTCTTTGTCCACCATCAACCAGTCACTTTCAAGGAGAGAACTGTACCGCTTGGTAGAAGATGGGTGGTTTGCCAACTTCATACAAAAAGCATCACTATTGTTCAGTGATGAGCTGTGTGTCTTCGGTCAGTCGTGTCCGTCTGTCTGTGACCACATGGACTGTAGCCCACCAGGCTCCTCTGGCCATGGGATTATCCAGGCAAGAATACTGGAGCGGGTTGCCATTTCCTCCTCCAGGGGGTCTTCCCAACCCAGGAATTGAACCCACCTCTCCTGTGGCTGCTGCATTGCAGGTGGAATTTTTACCCGCTGAGCCACTGGGGGAGTCCATCTTTCAAGGATACTGCCTCCATATTCCACTTGGAAAGAGAAGCATATAACCAATATATCCCCAGGAGACTAATTACTTGGGTAAGTTGTTTTTAAAAACCAATAAAAATTATACAGAAATCAGTGCTACCCACATCAGGCCTTGTATTAAAAAAGACACATACAGGATTTTAGCTGAGAAGATGGAGTTCTTCCATTACAAGCCTCTGATCCATGGAGGAAGACGTGCACACAGCCTCTAAAGTTATTTGCTGAGGAAATGTTATGTTAAATATATTTTCTGAATATCCTCTTCTTATCTCCAGTGCACAGTAAGATGGAAATCATCAAGTATCTTTGGAAATCACCTCCGAGTTGAAAACATCTGGGCATTGCAGGAAATTGAATGAATTCACTGAAGGAAAAAATTACCTTACTTTTCATATATTGTCCAACCAGGGCAAGTATACTCAAATGAAATAAAATTTCTTTCAGTGGCTGCCACAAGAAACCATTAAAGAAAAATGTTGGCACCATCATAGCAGAAACAAGTTTGTTTTTTAAGGGCAAAAAAGTAAGAATTGGGAAGAATAATCTGTATTACTAAATAGATACGTTCCTCAGTTCAGTTCAGTTCAGTTCAGTCGCTCAGTCGGGTCTGACTCCGCGACCACATGGACCATAGCATGCTAGGCCTCCCTGTCCATCACTAACTCCTGGAGTTTACTCAGACTCATGTCCATTGAGTCAGTGATGCTATCCAACAAATATGTTAAATATATTCCTAGCCCTCTCTTGCTGCTGCTGCTGCTGCTGAGTCACTTCAGTTGAGTCCGACTCTGTGCGACCCCATAGACGGCAGCCCACCAGGCTTCCCCGTCCCTGGGATTCTCCAGGCAAGAACACTGGAGTGGGTTGCCATTTCCTTCTCCAATGCATGAAAGTAAAAAGTGAAAGTGAAGTCGCTCACTCGTGTCTGACTCTTAGCAACCCCATGGACTACAGGCTACCAGGCTCCTCCATCCATAGATTTTCCAGGCAAGAGTACTGGAGTGGGATGCCATTGTCTTCTCCGAGCCCTCCCTTAACTGACATCATTTATGAGTGTTTTCTCCTGTGGTTGTCCATCGGCAAATTATAATTGCCTGAGGACTTTCCCTGGCCAAGAGTACAAGTTCAGCTTCCTGTGGGCAGATGGGTACGGCAAAAAGGATCAGAAGGCTGGGATGGCCACTCCCCACTCTGGGCAGGGGAGTTGACATGGAGGGGAGGGGAGGGGATCACCCAGGTCTATTATAAATCACTCTGAGCTCATCTCTTGTTAGATAGCACATGTCTTCCCTAACAGAATGGACAACAAAGATGTGTAATAATAGATGCTGAGAATATGTATAAACATCAGTTATCTTGAATTTCAAATATTCATATAGGACAAAAATGGATGTATTTTCCTCGTTATTCATTCAATATATTCTAGTCCGTTTGTGTGATAATGAATTTCTTACACTCTCTGCGCTGACTCATTCTGCTTCCTAGAGTGTTTCTTATTTCTCCTCCTGAAAGGACCCAATGAGAGCCTGGAACTGAGACAGCGGGAAGGAAGGGTGGCTGTTGAGTTTGGAGACAAATACAAACCACTGTCTTCTTTCCAAGTCACCATGAGGTTTGGGTCTTGAGCCACCAAAGATCCTGAGGACCCAGGGATCATCCATCCTATACCCTGCACTCATATGTGTCCTTGTAACTCATCAGGTGCCTCATCGCTAATATTTGAAAGTTTGAGATCAAGAGATCTCAAACACTCATTAAGCAAGACTAAATGCTTGGAGTTTCCCTAGCTGGACTGACTCAGGTGGAACCCATGAGCGTGGTAATAGGAGAAGGCAGCCCTGGGAAGAATTGAGCTGACATTCACTCCAGACAAACTCGGGGTGGCTGGGGGGGGGGGTCTCACTGCTCCAGTGCAGAGCTGCTGTAAACAAGCTGTGTCCCTCGTGTCTTACTTTCAGCTTCCCTAGATAATGACACCTACTGTTTTGTCTTGACAATGTGCAGTGTTGACAAAAAGCTTGCCAGAGTGTGTGAGTGTTAGTGTCAGTCATGTTCGACTCTGCGACCCCATGGACTGTAGCCCGCCAGGTTCCTCTGTCCGTGCAATTCCCCAGGAAAGGATACTGGAGCGGGTTGCCATTCTCTTCTCCAGGGGATCTTCCCGACCCAGGGATGGAACCTGTGTCTCCTGCATTACAGGCAGATTCTTTACCGTTGGGCCACCAGGGGTGGCGCTAGAGAGCTGCTGTTTATTAAATATTTCAGTGAGTACTACTACAACATGGTAACATTGTTCACCGTCCCCATATGAAGAATGAGGTCTGTCACTTCTAGGTGACACTAGGAAAAGCTGGAATGCAGTCTCAGCTTTTCTCCACGAAGCACTGGTGGTCCAGCCTGCTCTCCAGAGCAAAGCTTCCCAGGGAACGGGCCACACTCATGACACTGGCTCTTCTGTGCAGCCCCTTCTCTTGGTAGGTGCTCAATACATGACGCCCGACAAACTCCAATCCAGATGAATGCAGCACCGTGCTTGGTCCATGGAGTCACATCCAAGGAAGCAAAGAGGGGAAAGGAATTCAGATCCTTACATCAGGTTCTCCAAAATGTCCAAGGGAAGCAGACAACATAGAGAAGCCAGCTTTCCTTAATGTCCTTGCCTTTTACCTGTCATTCTTCCTCTTGCTCCACAGCTGACAATGGCTTCCCCAAATGTGAGTCTCCTCCAAAAAAGCCCCTCGAAACACCTTCTCTGCAACTTGGCCACTGTGACTCCTGACCTTCTCTTCTCCTCGCTATTCTATCAGAACTTGTAGAGTGTTTTCCCAACCGACACACTTTCTCTTTCAAAGTACTTCTTTCTCTGCTCTAGGCTGTGAACACACACACACATACACGCTAGTCAAGTCAGAAAAAAGAAAGTGGTAGGTGTAACAAGAATTCTCCCAGTTTTCCTGTTGAGAATGGTGGGATTCAGAGGATGGACCGGGATGCAAAGATATTCTGCGTTTTGCCTCGGGTCAGCTACCACTTCTGCACCTGCTGTCCTGGGGACACCTGCAAGGTTCTCAGCCAGAAGAAACTGCTTTAGGGACTAAGAGATGCCCGTTATTTTATTGGTTTGTCTTGTTCTGGTTTTGTTTTCCAGAAAGGTTTAACTTTCATTTCTTGCTTTGTTCACATAAAAGATTTCTGTTTGGGAGCTTCCCAAGTGGTGCTAGTGGTTAAGAACAAAACAAAACAAGATTTCTGTTTGAAACAGAGACACAGATGTAGACAGCAAATGTACGGACACCAAGGGGGAAAAAGAGGGGAGAGGGATAAATAGAGGTTGGGACTACATGCATACTCTATTGATACTATGCATATGGCATCACCGACTCAACGCACATGAGTCTGAGCAAGCTCCAGGAGCTGGTGACGGACAGGGAAGCCTGACGAGCGGCAGTCCATGGAGCTGCAAAGTCGGACACGACTGAGCAACTGAAATGAACTGAACTGGTAAAATTGATAACTAATGAGAACCCACTGTATAGCTCAGGGAACTCTGCTCAGAGCTCTGTGGTGACCTAAATGGGAAGGAAATTCAACACAGAGGGGGTGTATGTATATGTATGGCTGATGCACTCGGCTGTACAGTAGAAACTAACACAACGTTATAAAGTGACTACGCTTCAGTAAAAATTACTTTTAAAAGTAAATAAAAAAGGAAAAGATCTCCTGTATAATATCCTAATTTTAAAAGTCTTATATTTGCCTATTTTAGTATAGTCAAAATCTTCTCTGAGGACTACTATGATTCTCCTTGCACAGGGTAAACACTTGGTGATTAGAATGTGTTGTTTTGAGGCATCCTACACCATCAAGGTCCTTTTGGAGAAGGAGCCACTGCACGGGCCCCATGCTCCGGGGGCCCGAGCTGGGTTTAATGTTCTTGCATCTTGAGCTTCTTCGTGTCTGCACTAGGCTCTGCATACTATGTAGCTAGTTTTGTTTGGCAAGGTGTCTTTTCTAAAATTCATACTGTCATGTATGTCTTTGATCACTGGATGCTGAGAAGATTGCACACCTTTGTGCCCTCTGACAGCAGGTCCACCAGAAAAGGACCACCCCTCTGAGACCTGGGCAGGATATGGCTGAATTTCCCACTTGGTTTCCATGGAAGGAAGCCCAGGAGAGGCTCTGTGATCAGGCTCTTTAAAGCATTCCTAGGCAGCCTGCTTTGAAAGTGATATGTTTCCAGTAAGACTGGAATGCGTCAATATGCAAAAATATGTTTTTACAAACTCCAGTGCCCAAAAAAAAGAAGACTGAACAAGAAAAGAATCCTATAATATGTTGAGGGGCTGTTGGATGCTATTCCAGCTCTTAAAGGTCCCCTGGGTCTGCAGATTTGGTAAACTTCAGGCCCCCAGCCGCCCAGCACCCACGTCCCCTGCACACCCATCATCACAGTACCACTTCCTTCACTTCTCCCCACAGACCAATCGCAGTCTCAGCCACAGCCTGTGATCCACCATGACTTACTTCCTGCCCGAAGTCCCTCCCAGAATCGAGGCCCCTCTTGACCCTCTGGTGAGATCACTTCCTCTCCTGTTCTTCCCAGACCCCCTTCCCTTTGTGCCCTGGAACGCAGCAGGACAGAAGCCTGGAGACACAGCTCCTTTCTCTCAGTGGATTCCACACAGAATCTCTTGTTCATCTGCTAGAGCAGTCAGCAAACCTCCCTGCTACCCTTCTTCCTGGATTTCTCACCACTGAAAAAGCCAGCCTCACCAAATCAGTGGGGCATCCCTCACTGAACAAGGGTCTTGACCCTGTCACAGATTTCCAGTGTGCGCAGTAGGTGTGAAAAGCAAAGCAAAGCACAACTTGTCAATGTGCAAAATGTGTTTGCATTGTCCCCAAAGTCTGAGAGAATATATGTTTTCTAAGCAACACTGCAAGAGCTGCCAAACTAATTTTCTTTCTCTTTCATATCCAAAATTTCATAAATAGTTTGCTCTGTTTTACCAAAGAAGAAAAATGTAGTTCACGTGTCAGGTATTGTAAAGCTCATCTGGGAAATAAATTCTTAAGACTATCTAACACGTTTTTGAAAAATAAGGATGGTGAGGTGAGACAGACCCTAAAGAATATTTAAGGCAAAGCAAGGACAACAAAAAACTAACACAGTACGATGTTGGCCCAGGAACAATTAAACAACACAGAGGAAGAAAAATACATGTTATAAAGAAATGTAGCATATGACAAAGATAAAATTGCAAATTGGGAATGAAATGAAGGATTTTTTCATCAAAATCCATTTGGACAATTAGTTAAGAATTTGGGAGATATAATTAAGCCCTTACTTTTCATCTTAAACCAAAATGAATTCCTGACAGATGAAGGATTTATATCCTTAAAAATTAATCCAAAATTCATCCAAAGCCATAAAAATAAGAGAAAACTACTGGTGAAAGATTTATATTACATGAAAGTGAAATGGGGACTTAGAAACTCAACACCCAAGACAGACAAGTCTTGGATGGTTTCCACCAAGACTGCCAGACAATTACAAGATCTGAAACACAGGGTACATTCGTTGGCCCACGTCTCACATGCATAAATATCCACAAGTTACAAATCAGGTTAGCGTTTTGTTAAAGTAAACATGATGCATCCTTCTAACTTGACAAATATGCTATCACAACAAACAACAAAAGCAAAACAATTTTCCATAAAGCCATGGTGTTTATATGAATGGAAGTTGGCAAAATATCAAAACCCAAAGTCAACCATTATTATGCCGTGTCTGGATGTTCTGTCACTAAGCCAGCAATATTTGGGCAAGTCATTAACAAATGTGTGCATAATTAGCACGTTACATTTATTCAATACAATTATTTTCTTGTTTTCACTTCAGCAAAAATCACTATATTATTTTTTCCTCATAATTTGCACTCCATTGACACTAGTGATTTAAAGGGTTAAAGAGTAAAATGTAATTGAATTTCAAATGTGCAAAATTTTAATTATTTTCTTCAAAAATAGAAATTGAATGAAGATAAAAAAAACCTCTAAAATTATTTCCATGAGTTTTCAAAGAATATCTTTCTTCTAAAATATTCAAGACTTTGGTATTTCCCTGGTGGGACAGTGGTGAAGACCCTGCCCTTCCACTGCAGGGAACACAGGTTCAATCTCTAGTCCAGGAACTAAGATCCCACATTACATGCAGTATGAGAAAAAGAAAAGAAAATATTCAAGCTTTTAATTAAAATTAAAAGACCAAATTTTAATTCATGGCTTTGGAATTTTTTATCACAATTATCTTCAAGTTTATTTTTATTGCATCTTACTTAATATTTTAATAAAAACAAACATTTGCAAATCCAACATTCACTGTCCTTATTGCCAATAAAAAGAAACAGAATCAGGCTTCACACTCATTATGTTTACAAATATATGTGTGTATGTATATGTATGCTATTAGTCTTTACAGAGAGAGTGCCAGGAGTGCACATGGATAGAGAGAGGCAGAGATACTATGAACTATTCAGCAGGGCGACACGTTCTTTCCCCACCATGTGCAACTGTGAATGGAAAGACCTCCAGATTCAAGAATTTGCACTTGCAAAGAGACTAGAAAATGGACTCTCAATCTAACCAAGAGGACACGATACACAAGACTGCATGCATCTCACACTCTCTGAGAGGCATGGTCTGGCCAGCCTGTCCTTTTTCTGCCCAAAGCCCTTGAGTCACGTGGTTCTCCCCACTCAGGAACAAGCAGCTCTTCCCAACTTTAGCCTCACACAATACACACACCATCCTAGGGTGGAGACACAGTTCCCTTTCTTTTTGGAGGACATGGGTAAGAGGTGAGGAAGTTTTCTAGAAGCTGAATGATGTAAATCAAAATAGCTGTTATTTAGGGCATGGACCCCACTGTGCCCATGCTGGACACACCCAATCCCTAAGAGGCATTGGCTTTGATAACACTGAAAAAATCACTTTCTCATAAAACAAACTAGAACCCATGAATAAAATATAAAATGAACTAGTAAGCTGGAATATACGTCTGTCACATACATAATAAAGCAGGATTTAACACCATTACTGTTTAAAAAAAAAAAACTCATACAAGTGTTTTTAAAAGTTCTCTTAAAGGAAGATATGCAAGGAAAACGACACCAAATAATTCACTAGAGAAAAACTATGGATGACTATATATGGCGTATATGGAAAGACCTCCAGATTCAAGAATTTACACACAAAAAGAAGCAAGAAAGTGGACACTCAGTCCAACCAAGAAGCTGTATCTTATCATGCAAGACTATTTATTTCATATTTTCCAAGAGGTGCAGTTTGACCCATGTCTTTCTCTCCCCAAAGCAATTAATGGTAAACAAAACAGTTTGATTTTATAAATATATACATAAAATATGTATTATAGAAGTATATTTTTAAAGATATAATATATCAGTTTAGTTCAGTTCAGTCGCTCAGTCATGTCTGACCCTTTGTGACCCCATGATCTGCAGCACGCTAGGCCTCCCTGTCCATCACCAACTCCCGGAGTTCACTCAAACTCATGTCCATCGAGTCAGTGATGCCATCCAACCATCTCATCCTCTGTCGTCCCCTTCTCCTCCTGCCCCCAATCCCTCCCAGCATCAGTTTTTTCAATTCTTCACATGAGGTGGCCAAAGTATTGGAGTTTCAGCTTTAGCATCAGTCCTCCCAATGAAGACCCAGGACTGATCTTTAGGATGGACTGGTTGGATCTCCTTGCAGTCCAAGGGACTCTCAAGAGTCTTCTCCAACACCACAATTCAAAAGCAGCAATTCTTCGGCACTCAGCTTTCTTCACAGTCCAACTCTCACATCCACACATGACCACTGGAAAAACCATAGCCTTGACTAGATGGACCTTTGTTGGCAAAGTAATGTCTGTGCTTTTCAATATGCTATCTAGGTTGGTCATAAGTTTCCTTCCAAGGAGTAAGCATCTTTTAATTTCATGGCTGCAATCACCATCTGCAGCGATTTTGGAGCCCAAAAAAATAAAGTCTGACACTGTTTCCACTGTTTCCCCATCTATTTCTCATGAAGTGATGAGACCAGATGCCATGATCTTTGTTTTCTGAATGTTGAGCTTTAAGCCAACTTTTTCACTCTCCTCTTTCACTTTCATCAAGAGGCTTTTTAGTTTCTCTTCACTTTCTGCCATAAGGGTGGTGTCATCTGCATATCTGAGGTTATTGATATTTCTCCCGGCAATCTTGATTCCAGCTTGTGCTTCTTCCAGCCCAGCATTTCTCATGATGGACTCTGCATATAAGTTAAATAAGCAGAGTGACAATATCCAGCCTTGACATACTCCTTTTCCTATTTGGAACCAGTCTGTTGTTCCATGTCCAGTTCTAACTGTTGCTTCCTGACCTGCATATAGGTTTCTCAAGAGGCAGGTCAGGTGGTCTGGTATTCCCATCTCTTTCAGAATTTTCCACAGTTTGTTGTGACCCACACAGTCAACGGCTTTGGCATAGTCCATAAAGCAGAAATAGACATTTTTCTGGAACTCTCTTGCTTTTTCCATGATCCAGCGGATAATGGCAATTTGATCTCTGGTTCCTCTGCCTTTTCTAAAATCAGCTTGAACATCTGGAAGTTCACGGTTCACGTGTTGCTGAAGCCTGGTTTGGAGAATTTTGAGCATTACTTTACTAGTGTGTGAGATGAGTGCAATTGTGCAGTAGTTTGCGCATTCTTTGGCATTGCCTTTCTTTGGGATTGGAATGAAAATGGACATTTTCCAGTCCTGTGGCCACTGCTGAGTTTTCCAAATTGGCTGGTATATTGAGTGCAGCACTTTCACAGCATCATCTTTCAGGATTTGAAATAGCTCCACTGGAATTCCATCACCTCCACTAGCTTTGTTCGTAGTGATGCTTTCTAAGGCCCACTTGACTTCACATTCCAGGATGTCTGGCTCTAGGTGAGTGATCACACCATCGTGATTATCTTGGTCGTGAAGATCTTTTTTGTACAGTTCTTCTGTGTATTCCTGCCACCTCTTCTTAATATCTTCTGCTTCTGTTAGGTCCATACCATTTCTGTCCTTTATCGAGCCCATCTTTGCATGACATGTTCCCTTGGTATCTCTAATTTTCTTGAAGAGATCTCTGATCTTTCCCATTCTGTTGTTTTTCTCTATTTCTTTGCATTGATCGCTGAAGATAGAATTCAAACTTAACAACAGGCCTTCCCTTCCTGGTAAAGAACCATAATGGAGTTCCTAGGCAACCTCAAGGCTGCTATTTGCATGTTTAAGAGAAGACCTGCCTTTGGAGAGCCACTTCCCTGGTGGCTCAGATGGTAAAGTGTCTGCCTGCGATGAGGGAGACCCGGGTTCAATCCCTGAGTCGGGAAGATCTCCTGGAGAAAGAAGCGGCAACCCACTCAGTATTCTTGCATGGAAAATCCCACGGACGGAGGAATCTGGTAGGCTACAGTCCATGGGGTCACTAAGGGTCAGACACAACTGAGCGACTTCACTTTCACTTTTGAGAGAAGCAAGAATGGGACCCCACAGGAAGGGAGGCTGGGAGAGCCGTAAGGGCATCAGGGATGCAGTTTCAGGAAGCTGAGTGGTGGCAATCGAAGGCCGCAGGGTGACCCAGGAGGGGAGGTTCCTCCTTACTTCACCTGTAGAGTCCAGAGAGGCAGGAAAAGACAGGCTGCCCTGGGGTCCGCCGTCATCAAGGTGACAGAGGGTAACTATCCCCAGCGTGGCTCGGAGTGCCCGTGAGGTGTGAAGAGTTGTGCCAGACACTTTCAGGGGGCACCTGTTAGAAATCTGACAGCCTTTGAGAAAAAAAAAATAGTCCATGGCTCTCGGGAAGTCACCAGGCACCTCTGAAAAGAGATGAGTCAGTGAACTGATGGGTTTGCCAAAAACAGACTTGCAAACCCAGGACCCAGGGCTGTTTTCAATAGCCACAGCCTCTACCAGCGCAGAAATCAAAATCGCCAGCTTTTTCTCAGAGTTATTGGACTCTACAACATCAGTTCTATTTCATAAAATACATAACTAAGAATCTTCTGCCGTTATTATTAATTTATGATAGTGCTAGTTATAAAGAAGCTGCCTGCAATGCAGGAGACTTGAGAGATGCGGGTTCAATCCCTGGGTTGGGAAGATCTCCTGGAGGAAGGCATGGCAACCCACTCCAATATTCTTGCCTAGAGAATCCCACGGAGAGAGGAGCCTGGCAGGCAATGGTCCATAGGTTCGCAGAGTCAGACACGACTAAAGGGACTTAGCACAAACAACATTATTAATTTAAACTAGCAATAAACATTTAACCAGAATTTTAGAACAGTGAGACTAAAAATCAATTATTTTTATTTGCTATTAACTGCTAAACAAAGGACTTTATAAGTATTTCTGTCTAACAAAAGACTTTATAAGTCATTATTTTAAAAAATATTATAAGAGCCAAGGCTTGGAAACCACTCCTATTTGCCACTATATCATAGATTTATGTATTAAATAATAGTGGCCCAGATAGAATTATGACATACCTTTTTCTAAGTCATCCTTTTATAGCCACATTCTCACTGGGATACTATGCTAAAAACAGTGGTACTAATTTTATCCTACATTTAACTAAACTGAGATAATTACAACCTTAAATTTTAGTTTTTTAAAAAAATAGCTCTTTTCTCTTGATCCAGTAGATCCTTGCCTTTGGCGCCTCTCCTGGGCCTCCCAGGGCAGATTGCCATCTCTAGTCCATGAAGAAGTTCTCCCCAGAAATAGCACTTGATCCTGGAAATAACAAACAAATCGCAAACAAAGGGTTAATTGCCTCCCACCTTCAAAGGTGGTCTCTAAAGCAGAATTTTTGGATTACATGTGAAATTGTTTTTGCTAAATAAGCACCATCTAGAAAAACAAGGACGGAGAAGGCAATGGCACCCCACTCCAGCACTCTTGCCTGGAAAATCCTATGGACGGAGGAGCCTGGTGGGCCACAGTCCATGGGATCGCTAAGAGTCGGACACAACTGAGAGACTTCGCTTTCACTTTTCACTTTCCTGCATTGGAGAAGGAAATGGCAACCCACTCCAGTGTTCTTGCCTGGAGAATCCCAGGGACAGGGGAGCCTGGTGGGCTGCCGTCTATGGGGTCGCACAGAGTCAGACATGACTAAAGTGACTTAGCAGCAGCAGCAGCAGCAGAAAAACAAGGAAGAGTGTAAATGTATACCCTTCTAGAATCTGCTCTAGCAGGATGTGGAGGGCATTAGCTCAGAGCAACTAGCTCTGGCCAAGGTCATTGTCTTCTGCCTCCCCAGAGCTCCGGTGCCAGAGGTCAATGTCCCCTTCTAAGCCACGCAGATTCCAAGGCCTCAGAAGCCTTGCCTCTCTCTCCACTACTCTTCACCAGTGACTCCTCTAAGTTTTTATTACTTATATTGTTATTATTATTTGCACCATGCTGTTCTGCCGTGGAGCTAGAGAGATTGAAGAGTTTTCATAAAAAGTGCTGATATGATAAAGGCATAATCAGACTTCCAATACATGTAGATCAGCGCATAATTTTAATTACACAGTGCATAATTTTAATTCACTGAAGTTACACATGCAACATTTCTGACACACTGTCTCCCCATCACAGTGCTTGTGTTCATGTGTGGCTGGACATCAGCAACAGGTCTGAATTCGCATCACACTCAGTACCTCTGTTTTCTGATAAGCCTGAGAGTGCAGGCATATAGAAGGTGCTTGTTAAGTGGTTGTTTAATGAGTGTGCGCAGTCTGTGAGACCTTGAACTGCTCACTTCTCATGGCCAGTTCTGTAGGAGAGAAGCCCTTGGCGTGGACACTAGGCTTCCCTGGGGCAGGGTGGATGCTGGGAGGACTTCCAGAGAGGCTCCGTCCAGAGAGAAGCACCAGGTGGAAGGGATACAGAGCGATCCTTTGCATATGGCTCAGGAAATCTACAGCAAGGTCATAGCAGGAGGTTTGTTGATTGGGATGGAAGATGGTCAGACATCAGGCAGTAACACTGGGCTGTGGAGGGAGGGTAGTAGAGGAAAGTGTTAGGTTTTAGCCCCTGAGATGCACACGCCGAAATTCTGCAGGGCGGGGACAGAAGTGGAAGTGAGACAAACACCAGACCCATCGCAGGAGGGAAAAGAAGGACCTGAACCAAGGTCCAGGTGAAATGACTCTGATGGATCTGTAAGAAGTCCAGCATCTTGGGGCTCAAGAACCTTCTTGAGCTCAAGAACCATCTTGGCTCAAGAACCAAGCTGCTGCCTGTTCAGAGAGAGGCTGGTTGCAAAGGGGAAATCTTGCTAAGCCTCTCAGGCTTGCTCTGGACAAGTTTAAATATCTGTCCAGGAAAGAAAACGGAAGGATGGAATGTCCCTATAACCCCAGGGAAAGAAAGATGTGGGACTTGGAGGCCGGGCTATGGAAAAAGTAGGAACTGCCCTAGAAAATATGATTAAACAGAAGTCGTTCCACCAAGGCCACAAAATCATTTTATTTGACCCAGTGATTATAAAACCCTTATTGTAAAATGGGGAGAAAAGGGAGGAGACAATAATTAGGATGTGTTCCCAAACTTAATTGCTTTTAAAAAAATCAGATTTCTGTTCCATAAGGAAACAGTATGGATACCAAGAGAAGAAAATCGCAAAGAAACTTTTCTTTAAATTCTACTACTATAGACTCTGAGTTCTTAGATCACACCTATTAGTTCCTACTATTGTTAGGAAAACTGTAAAAGTGTTTGTGTGCGCTCAAGTTGCTCAGTGGTGTCTGACTTTTTATGAACCTATGGACTGCAGCCCGCCACACTCCTCTGTCCATGCAATTCTCCAGGTAAGAACACTGGAGTGGGTTGCCATTTCCTTTTCCAGGTTATCTTCCCAGCCTAGGGACTGAACCTGAGTCTCCTGCATTCCTGCTTTGGCAGGCAGATTCTTTACCACTGAGCCACCTGGGAAGCCCATAAAAGAGTTTACGGTGGGGAAAAAAATTCCTGGGTATCTTGTCTAGCATGCCTTTAAACCCAAGGTCCCTGTTCAGTGTCTTTGAATTATCTTACAACTTTGTAAAGTTTTAGAAAATTGACATTAATATGAATTATTTTTGCCCATAAAAATACAAATTATTTGTTTTGGTGGAATGCAACTGATTACTGACCCATTTGCATCTATTTATAGGATCATTTCTGCATCTCTTTTCTGCTGTTGTATGTGTAAAGAACTCGGAATTCTCCTTTGAACAGGCTGTAACATCTTACTGGGGCTCCCTCATCTATTAATGACTTAAAATATACGACATGTGTTCCTCCTAAATCAGTATGAGTCATGTTTATATCTTTCTTAAAAAGTCTCTGTTAATACTACAAAAGGGTTGAGAATACTCAAATGGAAAGACACTGGAACACAAAAGAATAAGTTAAAAAAAAAAAATTTGTGGCAGCAGAACTGTGAACTGATCATTGGGAGACCTGAGCTCCCGACTTAGGGCTGGTGTTGACTGCAAGACCCAGGGCAAGGTCGAGTAAAGGGCACGGTGGGACTCAGTTTCCCCCAGGGGCAATGAAGGTGAGCTACCCTGGCTCCAGTCTCTGTGATTCCATACCATCAAATGCAGCTCAATTGGTCTTCGAACATGTGGCTTATAATCAACTACAAGGTGAAATCCTTTCATATCCTAATGTATGTGGGTTGCAGGGGGGAGGGGGAGGGGGTGGGACTTCCCTGGTGGCTCAGACAGGAAAGAATCTGTCTGTAATGTGGCAGACTACAAAGGCAAAATCCTTTCATATCCTAATGCACGGCTCTAAATCATCACATATTGGGTTGAAATATAGTCTTCTCAACAGAAAGTAAAAGCCTCTGTTTATCCATCACTAACCAGGAGTGCTGTCAGCACCAGTCTCCAGTCTGGACACGCCTGAGGAAGAGCTGCCAGGATGATCAGCAGGGCTCTGATCTCTTAACAGGGCACCTGGGAAGGAGGGGCATGACTAATGGACCCCACAGGCTGAGCCCACAGCCCAAGGTTTAATGACCAGCAGTGACCACGTCCAGAAGAGAGATGTCAATGCAATTATCCTACAGTAGAAAGAGCACCTATTCTGACCCACAAGCTATCATTAGTCAACGGATATGTGACAGCCTTTGCAAATTTCAGTTTGAAATAAAGGAATAATTAAGGTTAAAAACTGAACTGACAAATTGAAGGCCATTACCTCTGAATACGTTTGTATATATGAGTGTATGTTGTTGTTGTTTTCTAGTCACTAACTCATGTCTAACTCTTTTGCAACCCCATGGACTGTAGCCCGCCAGGCTCCTCTGTCCATGGGATTTCCCAGGCAAGAATACTGGAGTAGGTTGCCATTTCCTTCTCCAGGGAATCTTCCTGACCCAGGGATCGAACCCAGATCTCTTGCATTGCAGGTAATTCTTTACCACTGAGCCACCTGGGAAGTCCATGGGTGTATACATATTGAGAATATACATTTTTGTTGTTGTGTATATTTTTCTGGGCTCCAAAATCACTGCAGATGATGATTGCAACAATGAAATTAAAAGATGCTTGCTCCTTGGAAAGAAACTTATGACCAACCTAGACAACATATTAAAAAGCAGAGACATTACTTTGCCAACAAAGGTCCTTCTAGTCAAGGCTATGGTTTTTCCAGTGGTCGTGTATGGATGTGAGAATTGGACTATAAAGAAAGCTGAGTGCTTAAGAATTGATGCTTTTGAACTGTGGTGTGGAGAAGACTCTTGAGAGTCCCTTGGACTACAAGGAGATCCCACCAGTCCATCCTAAAGGAGATCAGTCCTGGGTGTTCATTGGAAGGAATGATGTTGAAGCTGAAACGCCAATACTTTGGCCACCTGATGCGAAGAGCTGACTCATTTGAAAAGACCCTGATGCTGGGAAAGATTGAGGAGGAGAAGGGGATGACAGAGGATGAGATGGTTGGATCACATCACCGACTCAATAGACATGAGTTTGGGTAAACTCCGGGAGTTGGTGATGGACAGGGAGGCCTGGTGTGCTGCGGTTCATGGGGTCACGAAGAGTCGGACACGACTGAGCGACTGAACTGAACTGAGTCACTAAGTCATGTCCAACTTTCACCCACGTACCTTCATATATATATATATATATATATATATATATATATATATATATATATATTCAGAACAACTAACAGTGAAATGTTCCAAATATCTACGAATTTTTTAAAAATTATTTATTTGCAAACCTTTATTGAGTACTTAGAGGCCCAGATTTAACTTGGCAAAGAAGAGGGGAGAAAGATTCTCTTACCAGATGGCCACCACTTTAGAACAAGCTGACCGAGTGTCTCTCAGGATGGCTTGAGAGAGACTCTTGTGAGTGACTGTGAATTCGAACTGCGCATCCAGAGAGAAGAGGGAAGGAAAACGGCCCCTCCAGCTTCCAGCCCAGGTTGGTCAAAGCTTGTTCCTCAGAGCATCAGGGCCCTGAATTTCTGGACTGGGGCCTGCATGACCCTGGTGATCCCCTCGTGGTCCATCCTCAGTGACAACGGGGATGCCCAGAAGCAGGAGATGAGACAGCGGGTGTAAGAAGGGGCACTGGATCCTGCCCTCAGGCCATGTGAAGAACTGGGGCAGCCACCTCGGTGGTCCCTAAGGGGGCAGTGGCCTGGACCTCCTCACTGGCCTCATGCAGATATGGGCCCTCAACATAGCTGCATCCCTGACACACAGTAAAGTTCTCAGGGTCTTTATACATAATTCTAACTTGGCTTCATTTACTATCTTCCTTTTATTTTTCATAAGAATGTCCAATCACTTCTGTATTCACATGTCAAATGAGCAGCCTCCATCTTTGTATTCCTTTCCCTTCGTCTCATGAATCAGCATGAAATGCATTTTAAAACAACCCTTTAGGGAGAGTCACATTTTCAGCATGTTCACTAACCTAGAGGGGAAAAAATCATATTTTAAAGATGAAAGTTCACTGTCCTAAGTTTAAATTGCCCCTCGAGCCCATAAAATCCTGGTCCGAGAAGCTGTGCATATGTTACGCCTTGCCTCTTGTTAGCAGGCCCTAAATCTTCCGCAAAGAAGGAGTCATTAAATAGAGAAATGCTAACCAGCAGATGGGCCTCATTTTCTGGTGTCTGGCGGAGTGCATATTTCTACCTGGATTGATGGTGGTCCCTCTAACCCAGTGCTCTCTTTCCGAGTCCCATTTGATACACGTCTACAGTCACACTCAGCAGGAGCCTTGACCGCTGGTTCTTCCCCCTCAGCCATGTTTCTCTGCTGCTTCTGCTGTTGCTGTTGATCTCTAATTATAGGTGTCATACTTAGTGTATTTGCTGACGCAAACACATGCTGAAGAGCAAATAAGAGCTTCTGGCATGTGTCCACGGCAGTGTGGCGAATGACTCAGCCTCACAAATAAAAGAGCTCCGTAGGTGAGTGGTCCAGAGAGCACCAGCCTGCAGAGAAGGTTCCGATCCCTATAGTGACCATTCCCAGACTCTGTCATTGTGCAGGCCACCATCTGCTACGTCAACTCCCAGCCCACCTCACTCCCAGTCATTGCTAGAACCCCCCAGGGAATCATCTTAGAGACCACACATGCCATCTGGTCTCTGCAGTGATGTGCAGCTAAGTGTCCAATCATGGGGGGCCAAGGTTCACATTCAAGTCAAGGTGCCAGGGTCCCCCTTCCTAAATAAGTTTGCTGTCCTTTGCCGATTTTTGTTTCCTTGCCCAGGGATGCTTTTTTCTTGAAAAGATGAGATAAGAAGCTACAATGGCTCTCGATAGCCCTGCCGCTCCAAGGTTGTCCAACTCTTCAACAAGGGTTGGCTGGGGACTTCCCTGGTGGTCCAGGGGTTAAGAATCCACCTTCCAATGCAGGGGACTTGGGTTCAATTCCCACTCAGGAAACTAGGATCCTACCTACCACAGGGCAGCTAAGCCCACTCATGCTGTAGAACCCCCCACACCACACCAAAGACCTCGAGTGCTACAACTGAGACCCAGTGCAGCCAATAAGTGAATAAATATATATATTTTTTAAAGAAAACAAGGTTTGGCTGAGCAGGGGACTCCCTTAAGGGATGTCACTGGGGCCTCATGAGGCCTCTTGCATTAGCCACAAAAAGTTGACTCCTTGTCACAGAGCTTAGCTCCAGCCAGTAGCATGGAGTGTCCTGAGTCACAGCTGGGTGGTCAACAGGTCCAAGAATCCCTTGGGGAGGACTGTGCCTCAGAGGACAAGAAGGTGCATCCCATTGCCTGAATCTGCTCTCAGAGTGACCAACTTGCCCTGATTTGCCTAAAACATGTTCTGAGAGCTGACTTAGTTTTGGGCAAACAAGACAATTAGTCATCTACCTGCATTTTGTGAGTCCTTCCCTGCTTTAGTGGAGAAGGAAATGGCACCCCACTCCAGTACTCTTGTCTGGAAAATCCCATGCACAGAGAAGCCTGGTAGACTACAGTCCATGGGATCGCAAAGAGTCTGACACGACTGAGCGACTTCACTTCTTTCTTCTTCTTCTTTCCCTGCTTTAGAGACCTTGGACTGGTGGTCGAGGCCCTTCCTATCTAGTTTCTCAGAGGGGCTTCTCCGATGGCTCAGCAGTAAAGAATATGCTTGCAATGCAGCAGATTCGAGTTCTGTCTCTGGGTCAGGAAGATCCCCTGGAGGAGGAAATGGCACCCCACTCAAGTACTCTTGCCTGGAAAATCCCATAGACAAAGGAGCCTGGCGGGCTACAGTCCGTGGGGTCTCAAGGAGTCGGACACAACTGAGGGACTGAGCATTACTGCAATTGCATTAATATTTCCTAAAGGTACCAGAGTATTCCAAAGAGAAAGCATCTCCTTAGGGAGCAGCGCCATCCCTCATTCTAAATCGGTGTATATTCCCCCCTTTCCATGAGAACTCCATCCTCATCTCCACTTGCAACTTCTAATGGAACACAGAAGTTTCCCTCTTCTGGTGGTGTTAAAATAACCAAACTATAAATCCCCTTGGTTTGAACCATGTAGCCAAAATAATCTCTGCCCCCAATGCCCATCCCAAAGTAAAAGTCAAAGGGAAGAGGGGTTCCTGTGCCAGCATCATAAAGTGAAGTCACTCAGTCGTGTCCAACTCTGTGCGACCCCATAGACGGCAGCCCACCAGACTCCCCTGTCCCTGGGATTCTCCAGGCAAGAACACTGGAGTGGGTTGCCATTTCCTCTCCAAGGCATGAAAGTGAAAAGTGAAAGTGAAGTCACTCAGTCGTGTCCGACTCTGTGTGACGCCATAGACGGCAGCCCACCAGACTCCCCTGTCCCTGGGATTCTCCAGGCAAGAACACTGGAGTGGGTTGCCATTTCCTCTCCAATGCATGAAAGTGAAAAGGGAAAGTGAAGTCGCTCAGTTGTATCTGAATCTTAGCCACCCCATGGACTGCAGCCTACCAGGCTCCTCCGTCCACGGGATTTTCCAGGCAAGGGTATTGGAGTGGGGTGCCAGTTCCTTCTCCAGAGGATCTTCCTGACCCCGGGATGGAACCCAGGTCTCCCATATTGCAGGCAGACGCTGTCCCGCCTGAGCTGGCAGGGAAGCGTGCCAGCACCATAAAGACACTGCAAACGCATGACACGTCTCCTGCTTCCTCCGCTTCGAGCAAGCTGCCACCTCAGGCTCTGCACTTGCTATTCTTTCTGAAATAGTCTCTCTTGGTTTTACATGGCTCACTTTCAGACCTCCTTAGAGGGGTCTTGCACAACTGCATGTCTAAAGTATGTCCCCATTATCTCCATAAAGGTATTCTGCTTCATTTGTCTTCATAGCTGTATTATCACCTGTCCCTCATACATCTATTTGCCTAATAGATAGTTTCTCCACAAAAATGTAATCTGTGTTAGGAAAGGGACTAACTACTCTCTTCACTACTGTGACTCAACGCCTAGAATATTATTTGCAATATAGTAAGTGCTCAATTAGAAAATACTGGTTTAGGGACTTCCTGGTGGTCTGGTGGCTGAGACTGCATGCTCCCAAGGCAAGAAACCCAGGTTTGATCCCTGGTCAGGGAGCTAGATCCCACATGCTGCAACAAAGATCCTGCAAGCCGCAACTAACACCTGGTGCAGCCAAATGAACACATAAATATCTAAAATAAAATAAAAGTACAGGTTCCTATCTTTGAATCCAAATAAAGGAACACAATTCAAAAAAAAAACAACAACAACAATACTGGTTTAATGTATAGAAGTTAGTATCATTCCGTCAGAGTTGCTTTAAACCACACTCCCTATATTATATAGTAGTCCAGTGACCGCTCCCCTCTCCAAACTTTCTCCAAGTTTTCTAGGAAGGTCTAGATGTTTCGTGGATACTCTTGGTTCTTAAAATCTGGGATTTTAAATATAGTTCCATCTAGGTGCCTTATCTCCACACTTCTTGGGCTGTCTCTCTTCCAGTTGTGCTGAAATTTGGCTTTCTTTTTTAATTGGCTTAGTTCATGAAAACTTCAGAAAAGAATTTGTGTTGAAAAAGATGGAAATAGTTGTATTCTGACAATGTTAGCAACTTAAAAGGTAATACTGATAGAACATAGACAGAAAATCAGTAAAGATAAGGAAACCTATTGATAGAAAACCAACGTATTGGTTGGGAAACCAATGTATTGATAGAAAACTCCACCCAATAAAGGCAGTTCTTTACATTTGCTATTTTTTTCTGGTACGCCTTGCAGCTTGTGTTATCTTAGTTCCCTGACCAGGGACAACCTCTTTACTGTTGGCACAGCAAAATGCCAACTCTTAATCACTGGACCACCAGGGAATTTCTGGGTTCTTTACATTCTTTTTAATTTTTTATGAACATTCTTTACAAATGCATATAGACCATTCACTGAGAAAAACCATGTGCTATCCATAAATCAAGCCTTAATAAATATAGGACTGAAATCACACAGAGTGAGTTCTCTAAGCATGTTGGAATTAAGTTACAAACCTGGACAATTCCCAGACATGTAGAAGTTGAATAACCCATTTTAAAACAAACCGTGCCTTTAAGAACAAAGAAGAGATACAAGAAAATATTTTCAAATGAATGAAAAGAAAAACACAATATGTCAAAATTTCGCTGAAAAAGGAATTTGTAGCTGAAATTCTTATATTAGAAAAGTTTCAGTCTAATTTGTGTTGTTGTGTTAGTCGCTCAGTTGTGTGACTCTTTGTGACCCCATGGACTATAGCCTCTGCAATTATTTAATCATCCAACGTAAGGTAAAAATTAAGAGCATTAGAACCAGAGTAAGTAAAAGCAAATAAAAAAGAATGCGTAAAGAGACTTCCCCAATGGTTAAGAATCCATTTTCCAATGCAGTAGACACAGCTTGGATCCCTGGATTCCACATGTGGAGGGGCAACTTGAGCACTGCAACTACTGAGCCAGCAGTCTAAAGCCCGCATGCCACAGCTAAGACCTGACACGGCCAAATAAATAAATAAATGCGTCTTACTGGTTCCAAATAGGAAAAGGAGTACGTCAAGGCTGTATATTGTCACTCTGCTTATTTAACTTATATGCAGAGTACATCATGAGAAATGCTGGACTGGAAGAAGCACAAGCTGGAATCAAGATAGCTGGGAGAAATACCAATAACCTCAGATATGCAGATGACACCACCCTTATGGCAGAAAGTGAAGAGGAACTAAAAAGCCTCTTGATGAAAGTGAAAGAGGAGAGTGAAAAAGTTGGCTTAAACCTCAACATTCAGAAAACGAAGATCATGGCATCCGGTCCCATCACTCCATGGGAAATAGATGGGGAAACAGTGGAAACAGTGTCAGACATTTCATTTTTGGGCTCCAAAATCACTGCAGATGGTGACTGCAACATGAAATTAAAAGGCGCTTACTCCTTGGAAGAAACATTATGACCAACCTAGATAGCATATTGAAAAGCAGAGACATTACTTTGCCAACAAAGGTCCATCTAGTCAAGGCTATGGTTTTTCCAGCAGTCAGGTATGGATGTGAGAGTTGGACTGTGAAGAAAGCTGAGTGCTGAAGAATTGCTGCTTTTGAACTGTGGTGTTGGAGAAGACTCTTGAGAGTCCCTTGGACTGCAAGGAGATCCCACCAGTCCATCCTAAAGAAGATCAGTCCTGGGTGTTCTTTGGAAGGACTGATGCTAAAGTTGAAACCCCAGCTGTTTGGCCACCTGATGTGAAGAGCTGACTCATTGGAAAAGACCCTGATGCTGGGAGGGATTGGGGGCAGGAGGAGAAAGGGACGACAGAGGATGAGATGGCTGAATGGCATCACCAACTCGATGGACGTGAGTCTGAGTGAACTCCAGGTGTTGGTGATGGACAGGGAGGCCTGGCGTGCTGCAGTTCATGGGGTCACAAAGAGTTGGACATGACTGAGCGACTGAACTGAACTGAACTGAAAGGTAAAATGTAAAAAGGAATGGGTGAAAATGAATAAAATTTCAAGCAGGTAAATAACAGGGACTATTGATAAAATGAAAAGCTGGTTTTTTGAAAAAGAGTTATTAAAATCAATAAACCTTTAACTAAAATCATTAAGAAAACAAAAACCTACAAATGACTAATAGCAGAAATAACAAAGAGGACATCACTACCGATATTAGAGCTACTAAAAGCATAATAAGGTAATATTATGAACAATTTCATGCCAAAAAAAACTGAGATAAATTCCTTGAAAGATACAAATAGCCAAAACTGACCCAAAAAAAAAAAATCTGGGTAGCTTTTACATTTGTTAAAAAATAACAAAAATTATTTCTATTAAGAAGACACTAAACAAATTGCTTCATTGTGAATGCTAGCCAAACTGTAGGAAAGAAACAAGACTAAATCTCTACATGTCTTTGGAAATTCAGAAAAAGTAAATATTCCCCAACTTACTCTGTGAGCCCTGTGTTCGAGCTCAGTCACTCAGTCCTATGTGATCCTATGGACTGTAGTCTGCCAGGCTCCTCTGTCCATGGGATTCTCCAGGCAAAGATACTGGAGTGGGTTGCCATGCCCTCCTCCAGGGAATCTTCCCGACCCAGGGATCCAGCCTGTGTCTCTTATTGTCTCCCGCATTGACAGGTGGATTCTTTACAACTAGCGCCATCTGGGAAGCCCCAAGTCCAGTGTTGTCCTCATCCCAAGCAAAGACGTTACACTACATGAAAGTTGTAGACATATATCCTTTAGGAACATAGATAACCACAGCCTGTGTTGGCAAATCGAACCCAGTAACTAGGGAAAAGTAACTGAGCCATGGGGTAAAGAATCCACCTGCAATACAGGCGATGCTGGAGACTCAGGTTCGACCCCTGAATCAGAAAGATCCCCTGGCAGAGGGCACGGCACCCCGCTCCAGTATTCTCGCCTGGAGAATTCCATGGACAAAGGAGCCTGGTGAGCTACAGTCCAAGGGTTTTGAAGAGTCAGACACTACTGAAGCAACTGAGTACACACACACATACACACACACACACACACACACACACACACCCCAAGGAAACTACATCATGATCAGTTGAGTTTATCCCAGGAATGAAAGGTTTAACTAACATTTAAGAATCAATCAACATAATTCATGAACAGAATAAATTATTTTGAATAAATTCAGAATAAATTGAAGAAATGCAAAAATAGAAAGAATTTAACAAAATTCAATACTCATTCATGATTCAATACTCATTCATTCATGAGTCAACAAGCTAAGAATAGAAGTGTCCCTTCCCAAGGTGATAAAAGGCATCTATGAAAAAACTGCCTGACGTTGTATATAATGGTGAGAGACCAGATGCTTACCTCTTATACTGGGAGCAAGGCAAGTAATTACACAATCACCAATCTTGCTCAGTTTTGTCCTTGAGTTACCAGACAGTGAAACAAGAAAATAAAATGCGTATAACAGCATAAAGTCAGAAAAGAAGAAGTAAAACTTTTGTTTGCAGATCATTCACAGGGAAAGTCCAAAGGAACGGATGATAACAAAGAGAGGGAGGCTCAAGAAGGAGTGAATATATGCCTACATATAGCTGATTCACGCTGCTGTATAGCAGAAACTAACACGAGATTGTAAAGCAATTCCACTCCAATAAAAAGAACTATGATGAGGATTTAGCAAGGCCCCAGGATAAAATAACAATCCTTATATGAAAAGCAATTGTACTTCTGTATACTAGCAACAAATAATTGGAAAATATCACGTGAAACAAAAACAACAGCACTAACAACGGCATCAAAAAATTCTGAAACACTGAGGGGAAAATTTAGCAAACTACCTTAAGACCTTCACGCTGGAAATCACAAAGTGTTGCTCCAAGTAATTAAAAGAGACTGAAATAAATAAAGAGGTACATCAAATTAATGAATTGGATAATTCAATATTACCCAAATGTCAAATGTCTCGGAAGCAATCTATAGACTTGATGCAACTCCAACCAAAACCCTAGCAAACATTTTGGTAGTGATTTAGAAGCCGACTCTACAATTTATTTGGAAATGCAACAATATTGAAAAAGAGGAAAGACTTGGAGAGCTAACACTATCTGATTTCAAGACTTACTATAAAGATTTTTTATGTGTATGTTATATTTTTATAATATTAAAGTAAAATTTAAAGTATAATGACCAATGTGTAGATTCTTAGCAGTCCTTTATTTTCACAACTTAGATTCTAGCAACATTGCCTATGTCTCTCATCTCCCCTTACATCTCTCGTCCATTTTTTTTTCTCGCAAATTGCTTTAAAATGAAGCCGATCAGCTGTCTTTGTTTCTGTATTTTACCATCCACTACCCTTTGGGGTTTAGATTTTCATCAAGTGGCTTATCATAATGTTTTCTTCAAAAGACAGCTCCTAGCCTAGGAATAATTCTAGTTATAACCATTAAGCTAATAAAATTTACATCTTCCTAAAGCTATGGAGCATGACGATGGACTGATAGATGTAAATACAGACTTTCCTTAATAATACTGCACTTTCAAGATTTCAGGATAACATAATGCTAATTATTTCACTCTCTGCTAGAAGCTTCCAGTTTCTATGGTGATGTGGTATCTCCAGCCATACCTGCCTGTTTGAGATCCCTTATAATTGGAGTAAGACATATGATATTAAATCCTTGATACACAGTTGAGTGAACAGTACATCATTTTGACAATGCATTTTGCAGTGAAAGGCAAATAGCTATGCGTTCAGATGGTACAGCAAACACATTTCTGGGGTGTTGAATATTCAGAAAATAGGTGTGCCCTGGTAGCACTCTTCAGAGCTCACTCAGAGCCTTGTACAGTAGAATAGGGTGGGTATAAACAGCCTCCATCTCCAAGTCCATCTTAGAGGACAAATTTCCTGGAAATACCAGGGGAGACATATTAAAACCTGCTTCTGAACATAATCCTGAATCATAAATTCTGTTACTAGAACAACCAGATTCCAATATACATCGTTTGATATTTGGTCTATTTTAGGAAACAAAATATGAAGAATCAGGAGCATTTGGTAATTTGTTCCTGATTTGCTTTCCATTTTTCTAGAAAATGCATTCATCTGTATGAATTTCTGTCTTTGGGGGGTTAAAAAGGAAACAAGAAAGTAGACCTCAGACATCCCCAGACGGTCCCTGGAGTTCTCCAACTAGTCTTCCACGACTGAGCTAGGAAACCCGTTTGAGTCCCAGGCCAGACTCAGGGGGCCATGCTGATGCAAAAGACAAGCTCCACGAGGTGTGCAGGAAAACCTATGAATCCCAGGGAACACTCGGGGAGCCAGATCTTCCATCACTGAGAGCTACCTGTCTGTCTGGTCTGCCCTTATCAGATCCTGGATACACAGCTAGGTGAAGAACACATCAGGCTTCCCTGGTGGCTCAGCTGTAAAGAATCTGCCTGCAATGCAGAAGACACAGGAGACGTATGTTCGATTCCTGGGTCGGGAAGATCTCCTGGAGTAGGGCATGGCAACCCACTCCAGTATTCTTGTCTAAAGAATTCCATGAACAGAGGAGCCTGGTGGGCTATAGTCCATGGGGTCTCAGAGTTGGACATGACTGAAGCAACTTAGCAAGAAGATCGTTGCAGCAAAGTATTTACAGTAAGTCCCCTACATATGAACCTTCAGGTTGCAAACTTTCAAATGTGAACATGCATTCTCATGTCCAATCATGTAAGTTAGTTCACATGTCTGGTGTACTTTGTCACATGCATGCATCCTCTACAACTGGTTGTGCTTTCGTGTACTTTTCTGTGCGGGACTGTACAGAGGACAGCGGTGCAGTATCTTTATTTCAAGCCCAGGATATCCGGAAGTGAAGTGTAAAAGCAACAGTGATATTGTTGGTATGCTAAGAAGCACCAGCTGTTTGTTATACTGTGAAGTGAAGTGAAGTGAAAGTCACTCAGTCATGTCCGACTCTTTGCGACCCCATGGACTATACAGTCCAAGGAATTCTCCAGGCCAGAGTACTGGAGTGGGTAGCCTTTTCTTTCTCCAGGGGATCTTCCCAACCCAGGAATAGAACCCAGGTCTCCCTCATTGCAGGTGCATACTTTACCAGCTGAGCCACAAGGGAAGCCCAAGAATGCCCGAGTGGATAGCCTATCCCTTCTCCAGCGGATCTTCCTGACCCAGGAATTGAACTGGGGTCTCCTGCATTGCAGGCGGGTTCTTTACCAACTGAGCTATGAGAGAAGCCCGCCACCAGCTGTCACACTGTACGACTGTGCTTTTCAAGGTAATATGCATGCTATGTGCTCAGTCACTTCAGTCACGTCCAATTCTTTGTGATGCCAAGGACTATAGCCTGTCAGGTCCCTCTGTCCATGGGATACTCCAGGCAAGAACCCTGGAGTGGGTCGCCATACCCTCCTCCAAGGGATCTTCCCCACCCAGGGATGGAACCCTCATCTCTTAAGTCTCCAGCATTGGCAGGTGGGTTCTTTACCACTAGCTCTATAAGGTACTATAGAGTAGGATTAAAAAATGTTTTCTTTCTTCTTCTTTGTGTCTGTTTATTTTTTATGTATTATTTGCATGAAAAGTATTGTAAGTCTATTACAATATAGTGTTGTGTAGCCGATGGTGTCAGTTGGGTACCTAGGCTAACTCTGTTGGACTTACAAACAAACTGAACTTATGAACGCACTCTCAGAACAGATCTCATTTGTACGTAGGGGACTTACGGTCCAGTGAAACTCCATGACTCGCTGTTTAGAGTCAAAAGCAGCAAAGAAAGAGAACTGAGCTGCTGGTGGGGCACACACAAGGAGCTTGGCTCTGGAGCCCAGCGATGGCAAGCAGCAAGAGATGTTCAACTCCCACAGGGCTGCAAGACCGTGAGTCACTCAGGTTTCTTGGCAACGTCCTCAAAGTGGCCAAAGCTGAAAACCACAACAGCAGCAACCCAGCTCCATGAATCCAGCACCTAAGGTGATACTTATCTGAACCCAGGTCTGGGGTGAGTTTTGCCCGTGTAAAGAGACGGTATTTAATGTTTTCTGTGAACACGTGACCTTGAAATCTATCTACTGCTCTGAGAGGAAAGAAGCAAATCAAATAAAAACTGGCCAGAACTTTACCCCATGTAGACATTGTTCTTGGCACTTCAGAGGGTTCCAGTTACTAAAACAAACACCAGCATTGAACAGATGAAAAGAAAGCATGCGAAAAGCTGAATAACTAAAATTTTAAATAACAGCTAAAGGTAACAACTGGGTGGATACCATGTGGCAGTTAAGGAATAACTGCTAGGTGAATTAGAATAATAAAAGTGCTATTTGAAGAATACTGAATTTTAGACATACTCTCATAGACATCTAGAACATATTTTTCAGCAGAATGAGTAATCTGGACCAATTTGCTAATCATCAGTTTCACTAGATCTTGATGATGTCACCCATTATCAGAACATTGATTAATTATTATATTTCCATTTACTTGAATATAGTGTTGATTTCTGTTTGCGGTTTTTTCCTAACTGAAGAACAGTTGATTTACAATGTTGTGTTAATTTCAAGTGTACAGTAAAGTGATTCAGTTTCATATACATTCTTTGGTAGATTCTTTTCCATTATAAGCTGTTACAAGATACTGCAGATAGTTCCATGTGCTATACAATAAGTCCTTGCTGTTTACTTATTTTAATTATAGTAGTGTATATCTGTTAATCCCAAACTCCTAATTTATCCCTCCCACCTCTTCTCTCCCATCTGTTTGATTTTAGCCAACACTTATCTAAGGGAGTGCAGAGTACCCAATTTGTGGATTTCTACAATCAATATTAACTTCCAAGTTTCCTCCTATAGCCATTTTGGAGACATTTCCTATGATTGACTACAGCTCGCTCACCAGAAATGGGAATGCCACTCCATGCAGCACTGACTTGAGAAAATAGATTTGGTCAGGACAATTGGTTGGAGACATACTCTAAAGCTAAAAAGAAAAACCATTAAGTTTTGTGCCCATTTTGCATTGTCTTCTCATTACCTCCTCCATTAACGCAAATAATTTAGTTATATAAAGTACATTGAAACTATTATGAACCTTATAACAAACGATTTCCTTAGCTCTGCTGAAAGTTTTCCATTTCCACTAAGGCACCCAGTGCCTTTTCCAGAACTGCCCTCTTCACCTCACAGAGAAAGAAAAGAGCATTTTTGGAAAAGTGACCTAACACAGGTGTTCTCAAGCTTGAGTTCCCCCAGCTACACAGACCAGATGATGCTCACAGGCATGACACAGATCCTACTTGTTGGCTGTCATTCCAGCCCTTCTCGCCTTTCAATAAAGCAAAACACATGTGAGTCAGGGAGGATGGCATCCTGGAAGCAGCAGCTCTCTTCTATTGTAAAGTAAATCATTCACCAACCTGAGTCCTCTGCACACTGCCAGCAACAAATGACTTAGAGTATCCCAAGCGTGCAGGCTATCCCCACGTGCTGCAACAGCCCGGATGAAAACAGCTCATGTCGAGTATAAAACAATCCCGACATCTTAAGTGACACACATGCCCCCCCCACCAAAAAAGAATGGCATTTATTTTGCAAGCAACCAAATACGTAAAATGGCAAACCACTGCAGTATTCTGGCCTGGAGAATCCCATGGACAGAGGAGCTTGCTGGGTTACAGTCCATGGGGTCTCAAGGAGTCAGACACGACTGAGCGACTAACACTACGACTAAAGTCGTTCAGTTCTTTACCAACGAAAGTACTGAAAGTCACCAGCTATGGGAGGATCATGTCTTCCAAGCCCCAGATTGGAACAAATCTGCTACAGGTGGTCAAAAAAACCAACAAACAGATTAAATATTTAAATTCAAGATGATCTCGTAAAATCTGAGATGTCACGAAGTCAGGTGAGGGGGGCAGGGAGGATGCTCAGCGAAAGTGCGGACAGAGGTGAAAGATTAGGAATGGAGGAAGATCCAGAGCGCGGAGAGGAATGGGGACCATGACCTGACCCAGGCAGCATGAGGTGTGCGCGGTGGGCGTGTCCTTGGGTCCGGTGAGGCAACACTGGCTCTTGTCCACCGGTCTGCACTGCTGTGAACCAAAACTTAGATTCCCTGGTGTCTCATATTTCACTGTCCTCATTGGGACCAAGAGGAGATCCCCTTCAGAAAATCCGCATGCCTCTATTCTTGGATAGGGCTTCCCTGGTTGCTCAGGTGGTAAAGAATCTGCCTGCAAATGCAGGAGACACCAGTTCAATCCCTGGGTTCGGAAGATCCCCTGGAGAAGGGAATGGCAGCCTACTCGAGTATGCTTGTCTGGACAGTTCTGCAGACAGAGGAGCCTGGGAGGCTACAGTCCACGGGGTTGCAAGAGTTGGACACGACTGAGCAACTAACACTTTCATTCTTGGGTAAGTCTTTCTAAACATCAGAACCACTGTGTAGAACACGACAGCACCAAACCTACTCAGAGAATAGCCACAAAGCCGACAGCAAAACAAACTTTCCCCTCTGTTGTCAAAATCACTCGAGTCCTGTGAGGCAGAGCTGTTCTCGCCTGCTCCGAGTGCTTTTCTAAACAGAGCATCACGAGAGGATTCCTAAGAAGTAAATATTTATAAGGCCTGGTGGCCGATAAAAATATCTCATTAATAAACATTTAGGGAAGTGAAAGTGTTTCTGTAAATAATACCAAGAGGAACGATCCTTAATATCAAGAGGAAAATCTTTGGTTGGTAATAAGTGGGGAGTCTATTTTAGTTCTTGATTTGGGGGATCCAAACGTACTTAGCAAAGTGGAAGAAACTCCAAAATATTAGGAAACTAAAATGCCTGCAGAAGTTAAGCTTTGGGGAAACACAGCAAAGAGATGCAAACAACTGAAAAACAGTGGATGGGTTTTAAAGTTATAGGGGTATTTCAGAATGATCTGTGTAAGAGAAGGCAGCCAAATGCAGCGCACACGGTTATGTTTATACAGTTATGTATATACAGTTACGTTTTATCGTTTTGTGCTTTTTAAAAATATTGTATTTAAATGAACAGATTATTTGGAATTTGCCTTGCATGTTCTGACGCTGTTATGTAGCAGAAGATTCCAGACTATTGTGTTGTGGTTCAGTCGCCAAGTCGTGCCTGACTCTTTGTGACCCCACGGACTGCAGCGCACGCCAGGCTCCTCTATCCTCCCCTATCTCCTGGAGTTTACTCAAATTCATCTTCCTTGAGTCGGTGACGCTCTCTCGCCATCTCATCCTCTGCCCCCCCTTCTCCTTCTCCCGACTACAACACCATCTTTCACTCATTCTCTCCTTCAGCCGGGAATGATTGAGTGTCAGACCCTGTGAGAGAGGGCAGAAGACAAAGGCAAACACCCACAAGCTTTGCCCTCCTCTCCTTGGAGGCTAAGGAAACAGAAATAAGCCTGGAATTAAAGCAATCTGTGGTGAGCATCCCCAAGGAAAGTGGCAAGATATCTCTCTTCTCTGTGCAGAGGGACTCAGGCTGACCGACCACCCTGCTTTGCCTGGGGCTGTCTCAGTTTGGTGGCAAAATTCCCTGGAAACGCACTCAGTCCTGGGCAAACTGGAAATTGATTAGTCACTTAGCAGGTAGGAGTGGCTCCTGCTGGGAAGGGATGATGAGCAGGCAATTGTGCAGAGTTGATTGGATGGATCTGGGCTTGAGGTGTAAATTGGAGCAGCTACCATATGGCTGATGGTGAACTGAGTGCCCCTCCCCCAGGGAGAGAGGGTGAGACCTTTATCATCAAAGTGAACTGAGCTCCACTTTCCTGGGAAGGCTTCTGACTTTGACTCTGTTGACAGATACTAACATATTCTCCCTCACTTCCTTTTTAGTTCTCGTTTACCTGATATGTGTTGGCCTCAATTTCTCTCTTCTTTCATCATCGTGTTTTAAGCCTGAGTTTTGTAAGGAGCCTATCGTTGGGTTTGGGGGATTTTTCATTCAACTTTCTCCTTTAACTTAGAGGAATAACCCATTTATACTCATTATCGTCATTTATAGTCAGTTTTGCTTGTCATCTTTTTAATGTTTTTTTCTTTGTTTTCTAATTGCTTGCTTTCTAGTCTGTTTTGTTCGGATAGGTTTTTGTTTCTCTGTTTTTTTCTTTTATGATGCTAGACTTCATTGTGATCTGTAGGGTAAACAGCCTTTTAATTCTGTTAATTGCTACATCATAGATTTTTTAAATGCATTTAAAATGTACTCTTCACCTGAAGGGAAATCAGTCATCAGAGTCAGCAGGGAAGTAGACTGTGTAATATCCTTTGAGGAAGATGGTGGGTTTGTCCTAAAAATTGCTACCTCAATTTTAATATTTAACTCTGCACATCCCCTGCTCTTTCCAGTCTTGATTTCCTCAATTCAAGTTCCGTTTTAGGGTTCATGGTTATTTTATTCCACTATTTTTTTATTTCTTTAATTCCATTATTTCTTTAATTATTGGTTTTGCCCTCATCTCCATTCTGTACTCTCTGAAATGTTATTGTCTGTAATCCTTAGCTCTGTCCTTCACATACTTTTTCTTTCAGTCTTGATTTAGTCAGCTCAGGCTGCTCTGACAAATACCGCAGGCAAGGCGGCTTAAACAATAGTATGTCTCACAGGTCTGGAGGCTGGAAGTCTGCGATCAGGGAGCCAGTTTAGTTGAGCTGGGTGAGAACCCTCTTCCTGGGTCTGTCTTACCAGGGCACCAATCCCACCATGGCTTCCCTGGTGGCTCAGACGGTAAAGAATCTGCCTGCAATGCAGAAGATGCGGGTCTGATCCCTGGGTTGGGAAGATCTCCTGGAGAAGGGAATGGCAACTCACTCCAGTATTCTTGCCTGGAGAATCCGATGGACAGAGGAGCCTGGCGGGCTGCAGTCCATGGGGTTATGAAGAGTGGGACACGACTAACACTCAGTCCCACGATGAGGGCTCCACCCTCACGACCTAATGATCTCCTGAAGACCTCATCTTCAAATACCACCACTTCTTGGATTAGAGTTTCAAGATATGAATCTGGGCGGGGGAGGGGGAATCACAAGCACACACTTACATCCCCCTCTATAACACAATGGACTGTGATTCTTCTATTTGCTTCTAGCAGCATTCTCCCTGGCAGAAAACAGATATTTACCAAAGCCGGTTTTGTCAAAATACCACATAAAAGGAAATCAAGAGCAGCAGAAGGGACGAGGCAGGGGAGAATCTAATCCTGACTTGACCTTAGCCAGGTGGATATTGAAGAAAAGAGGTGCAGAGCCCCTGAGGTCCCTCCCATCATCCACATTTGTGACTGTCACCCCAAACGCTCAGAAACGCTGCTCCCCAGACTCCATTCAGACCGCACCGTCTCACCTCTCCGGCTGCTGCCCCTGAAACCAACAAGCAGCAAGTTGGGGGAAAAGCAGCTGGTCACTCTCTAGTTATTGCCCTCCTCGTCCTCATCCATGCCGTCCAAATTTCTTGAGAAACTCCTAAGCTCTGGCCATCCATCTTCACCTCCAGTGTCTGCCCAATCCCTTGCAGTCTGCCCTCTGCCCCATGCCCCTCTGCCATCGCTGAAGTGATCCAAGCCATGGATGTTTCCTGGCCTTCATCGTTTTAGTCATCATGCTGACACCCAACACTACTGATTCCTTTACTCCTACTGGAAATATTTTCACCCCTATCTATCCTGTCTTCCTTTCTATGTCTTTGTCTGTCCCTTCTTAAGCTTTCCTCAACTCCTCTTTGACACTCATTCATTCACTAAACAAACATTTGTGGAGCACCAACTATTTGCCGGTAGATATAGCAGTGACAATAATCTCTCATTTCATGAAACTTAAAGTCCAACACAGAAGGAGGGAAAGAGCAAGGAGTGAACGATAAATGAATAAATGAAGAAATGTCTCAGACGATCAACGGGTCAGAAATCCTGGGCAGCGAAATAAAGCAAGGCAAAGCTGCTAGAGAGTGGCACTGGAGCGGGGAATCTCACTGGGTGAAAGTGATCAGAAATCAGCCCTCTGAGAAGGAGACAGCACATCAGAGCTGGGACAATGTGAGAGGGACTGACGTGGAGAGCTGGGGGGCGTGCGTGTGGAAAACAGAGCAGCAAGTCCAAAGAAGCTGAAGTAGGTGGCTATCGGGTGTGTTCCAAGCATAACTGGGGGAATATGGTGGGAGAGGGAAATAGAGAGGGAAGGTGAAAGCCAAAGTGCCCGGGGTGAGTGACAAAGGCCTCTGCACACCAAGGCGGAGGGGCCGTCGTTCTCCAGGCAGTGCCCTTGGTCTTCCTTCTCTGTATACTTTCAGAGCAGTACCTCGCCCAAACCCAGAGCCACGGTGGCCAACTTCATCCCCGTGAAGCCAAGTCTACTTCAGCTCAAACTTCTCAGTTCAGCACCAGGTCCTACGGCTTCCCTGGTGGCTCAGTAGGAAAGAGTCCATCTGTTAAAACAGGGGACACAGGTTCAATCCCTGATCCAGGAAGATCCCACAAGCCAGGGGGCAGCTAAGCCCACGTGCCACAACTGCTGAGCCCATGTGCTGCCACTCCTAAAGCCCATGCACCCTGGTGTCCGCGCTCCACCGGAGAAGCCACCGCAATGAGAAGCCGGTACATTGCAACTCGAGAGTGGCTCCCGCTTGCCACAGCCCCAGAAAAGACCACCCAGCCACAAAGGCCCAGCCTGGCCAAAAATAAAAAAAAAATTATTTTTTTAAAAAAAGAAAGAAACATGTAAGCCTCTCTATATTTAAGAGCAATCAGGTACTGCGAATGAAATGGCAACCCACTCCAGTATTCTTGGCTGGAGAATTCCGTGGACGGAGGAGCCTGCTGGGCTGTGGTCCATGGGGTCGCAAAGAGTTGGACACGACTGAGTGATGGTCACACACACTCTCTAGTCAAGGCAGCTCTTCTCCTCACATGTCCCAAATTCATCTCAGACTCAACATGTCCAAACCTGATCACGTCGTTTCCTCTGGAACGTCTCACCATCTGACACTCACCTAGTGAAGTCATGGTCCACTGAGGTCACCAGGCTGAACTCTTTCAGAGGCATTTTTCCGGACCCCTTCCCCCTCATCCCCAACACAGCCACCAAACTATGGTTTCTGCTCAATAATATCTTCTCTCTCTGCCCTCCACTTTTGTTACATTTTCACTGTCCTGGTCTGGATTCTCAGCACTTCTTGCCACAAATATAACAACCAGTTAACTATTCTCTTTGACCTAAGTCTGATCCTCTTTGGGTCCATCCTGCATATTCCTGATAGAGGGGACATTTGAAGAGCAGATATCACTATATTCCTACCCTGTTTCAAGTCTAGAGTTCTTAGTTCAAATCCCTTGGAAAGGTGATCTGTCCATCATTTGACAGCCTTTTTAAAAAAAATTTTATGTATTTATTTTTTTTTGAGGGGGGTTGTTCTGGGTCTTAGTTATGGCATAAGAGATCTTTAATTGCAGCATGTGAGATCTAGTTCCCTGACCAAGGATTGAACCAGGGCCTCCAGCATTGGAAGTGGGAGCCTTAGCCTCTGGACCACCAGGGAAGTCCCTCATTCTTAAATGCATTCCTCCCCAACACACACACACACACACACACACACACACACACTCACACACACACACACACACACACACACTCCCATCCCACCCCTCAGTCATCAGCACACACACACACACACACACACACACACACACACACACACACACACTCCCATCCCACCCCTCAGTCATCAGCTGGACCTGGCAATGTCTCTGGCTGCTCTGTACCTCCATGCCTTCCTTCCTGCTTGCTCCTCTGCTTACATGCCTAGAACCTCTTCAATTAATTTATGCCTATCATTCTTCAAAATACAACCCCAGTCAATGCTGGCACATCCATAGAGAGAAACACTATATTCTGTGAACGTCTTCAGAAGCATCTGTAGGATATTTTTGTTTATACAAAAAAATAAGCTGCAGAGTACTGTGCACGGGATGCTATTATTTGTGTTGGGGGGAGGAGATTATTAGAAAAATAATAGCAGAAGTAAAGATAATTTGGTAAACTATTTTGAAAATTAAAACAGTAGTGATATCTTTTAAAAACAGAGCAAAAAGATAAAGGGATAGAAAGTAGGTGGGAGAAAAATATAAGAAAAATAGAGCATCAATCCAGGATGTCAAACAACTGAATAATAGGGGCTCCAGAAAGAGAAAACAGAGTGACCATTTATTTCTAGGCTTTTTATAGAAAAACATCAGGAAATTTTCTCACGATTTAAAGAAATGTGTTTTCAGATTGAAAGGGCTGTTAAATTATCCATCATAAATTATAATAGATGAAAAACACCAAGAGAGGACTCAAGAACTTTCACAAGCTGGAAACAGGAGAAGTACTTAGAGAAGTTTCTAAGTACACCAGCAGAGAGAAAAAATATATATCCATAAGATATTACATCTCTGCACATTCGATGTAAAAACAAAAAAAAATTGGTTTCCCTGGATGATGTGATAAACGTCTTGTTAATGAATAACTCACTTTTTCATTATTTCCTGTGTTTTCCCTCGTCTTTGGTTGCCACGTGGACCCCTAACCCCATGAGCCTTCTTTCCAAGTGTGTCTGGATAGAGTCTGTCTGGTTGCCTCCTCACGGTGGTTCTCTGAACATATCTGGCTATCCGGAAAGAGGGCAGGTTGACTGCCACCTGCTCTCTGCCCTACCCAAACCCTCGCTTGGCCTCATCTGGGGGGACAGCGGCTGGAGCCCCTCAGGCTGATACACGCAGCAATCAGCTCAAAGACTGGAGAGGGGTCGCCCAGGGCCGAGGTCAGAGCAGGCCACCTCCCAGTGTGGTCCCTATGCCCCATGTAGTGTTTCCAAGGATGCTTGAGTCTGCTGACCAGAGGGAAGGCCAGCCTGGCAGCTTCTAGATTCATCTCCAGGACTCTCAGATAAGCCATGAAATCTCTTGGTGCCTGGGAAGAATGAATCATGAGGTCAAGACTGATCCTGTCATGGAGGCCCGAAGAGCATGACCGCCCCTGAGTGCCAAGTGGCCTGGCAAAATAAATCCTGTGCACTGCTCAGCGGCTGGAGGTCAGATTCTGGAGCAGGGCAGACCCAGAGACAAATTTTATCTTGATTTTAGCTGTGATCTTTGCTGAGTCATTCAAATTCTCTGAGCCTCGATTTCTGTATTAACCATATCTTATGTTTCATGGTGAATTGACATCTGTGTCCAATCCCTAAACATAGTAAACAACTTGTGCTCAAGCTTGTTTTTCAGTTTCAAAGCAACCGATCCAGGGTTCACACCCAACCACTTCACTTATTGGGCTCCGCACTCCAGACCACTATCCGCCTGCCCTAATTACACTGGGGCCTGCTAGCAGACAGCTAGGGACAGATAATCAGACATGAATGAAGCGACTTACGCCCCAGAACCTGCTGCAATTATTCAAAACAGCCAGTCCCATGCTGCTTACCTAGCCATGCCCATTACTTTCCTTGGAATCCACAGTACAGGTTTCTTACCCTCATTCCCTGGCTCCCTCTGTCTCCCACGGAACCCTGGTTGCTCTCCAGGCGGCCCAGTGTGCCTCACCTCCTGTTTCTAAGAAACTGTATGATAAAAAATGTGTATAATATTATATATATATATATACACATATACACACACATATTAGTCACTCAGTCTTACCTGCCTCTGCGATCTCGTGGACTGTAGCCCACCATGCTCCTTTGTCCATGGAATTCTCCAAGCAAGAATACTAGAGTGGGTATCCATTCCCTTCTCCAGGGATCTTCCTGACCCAGGGATCAAACCCAGGTCTCCTGCTTGGCAGGCAGATTCTTTACCATCTGAGCCACCAGAGAAGCCCAATTTAAATCCATATTTAAGTTGATGTGATCAATAGTAACTGATATTTTGGGGGGAAATAAAAGAAAGCTGCGTGCTCCTGGCCCCATGGCAAGCGGTGTGCACACAATAGGAACACGTTCAGGCAAATCTTAGAGCTCTGAGTAGACTTTTCTGCTCTTTCTGCTGCTCCCTAAGCTCCAGTTGCAAACGTAACACCTCACCCTTAAATTCCCAAACTGCCCGAGTTTTATTAAGTTCTCACAGTTTGACCTTGAACTAGCCACCGTGATGAGGCCCAGCCTTGCATAGCTGGGGTGTGCTGTGCTGGGATACCTCAGGTTGCAGCTAATCTAGTCTTTCCAACCACATCATCCCCAGGGTCACACATCCCACCTGGCACCCACACCACACCACACACAGCAGCTTGCTCCTTCTCAGAGCACGCTCAGCCTGGGATGTGGCCCCTCCTCCCTGCTTCTAACCTTGGACAAATGACACCCTCAGGGCCTTTGCCATCTAGCCCTGAGGATACCCACCCGCCACCTGCGTGCAGGCTGGGCCAGGTGGCTGTCCTGTGTGCGCCCTGACACTCAACTACTTAACAACTTACAGAGTAGCTGTCTATTCCCACAGCTGTCTGATTCTTCGATAGAAGGATGTAGGATGTACTTAGGGCTTCCCTCGCGGCTCAGACCATAGAGAATCCACCTGCAATGTCGGAGACCTGAGTTCAGTGGCTGGGTTGGGAAGATCCCTGGAGGAGGGCATGGCAACCCACTCCAGTATTCTTGCCTGGAGAATGCCCATGGACAGAGGAGCCTGGTGGGCTACAGTCCATGGGGTGGCAAAGAGCTGGACATGACAGAGTGACTAAGCATAACACAGGATGTACTTAACCTTTCTATTCCTAGCTGCCGGCACACTGACTGGCATACAGGAGCATTCTAGATAGATTTGTTAAATGAATAACTGAATACTTGAGGACAGAAATGGATATTTATTTAGGAGTATTTCTAGAAGTTTCCTGAGAGCCGCAGAACTCCTTTCAGCTGAATATTTTATCTGTCTCCCTTCTGGATTCTGCAAGTGTACCTGTGACATCCTAGCCACTCTCCTGTGTGTATGAATGAACTAGAGACACCCAGCAGGAAAGAGGGCTCAGTGTCACAGCAGCGTAGGGTGGGAAGGACAGAGCTTTCCACAAACAGCAAACAGGTTGTCCAACATTTTCTCATGAAACAGGGACTCTCTTATAGCTCATGTTGAGTTATTGGCAAAGCAAGTTTTTCTGATCTGCAGTGGTGGGTGAGGGGGCGGAGGGTGGGAAAAGCTGAGGACGGAAGAGCATCTGATTCCCCACATCCCTGCACAGTCACGGGGGGGCAGGTGGGACCCAGCACCTGCCGACCTCTCCACCCTCACCTCTCTGCATTCTCCACCTCACACTCTAGCCACCCTGCCATCATGTCAGCTCCAAAAGGGCACGAAGCTTTCTCCAGCCTCTGAGAACCAGAATATTGCTGCCATACCAGTAAACAGTCTGTCTGACAGTCTGACAGACTTTTATTTTTGGGGGCTCCAAAATCACTGCAGATGGTGACTGCAGCCATGAAATTAAAAGACGCTTACTCCTTGGGAGAAAAGCTATGATCAACCTAGAGAGCATATTAACAAGCAGAGACATCACTTTGCCAACAAAGGTCCGTCAAGTCAAGGCTATGGTTTTTCCAGTAGTCATGTATGGATGTGAGAGTTGGACTATAAAGAAAGCTGAGCACCGAAGAATTGATGCTTTTGAACTGCGGTGTTGGAGAAGACTCTTGAGAGTCTCTTGGACTGCAAGGAGATCCAACCAGTCCATCCTAAAGGAGATCAGTCCTGAATATTCAATGAAAGGATTGATGCTGAAGCTGAAACTCCAATATTTTGGCTACCTGATGGAAAAGACCCTGATTATGGGAAAGATTGAAGGCGGGAGGAAAAGGGGATGACAGAGGATGAGATGGTTGGATGGCATTACCGACTCAATGGATGTGAGTTTGAGCAAACTCTAGGAGTTAGTGATGGACAGGGAGGCCTGGCATGCTGCGGTCCATGTGGTCGCAAAGAGTCGGACACGACTGAGTAACTGAACTGAACTGAACTGAACCAGTAAACAAAGGGCGTTGCAGACACCCAGCCATCGCATCACAGTGGCCCCAAGAGCGAGCTCCAAAGGAACTCTGAGCGGAGGCTAGATGCTTCCCCTCTTTGAATCATCAGACTGCAGCCACCCACCCCAGCCACCCACTGTGCACCCTGAGGAGACTCAGGATGAGAAAGCACAGGATACTGGCCCCAGAGAGCTGAGCAGTGTGTCAAAGGAATGGTTTCAGTGAGCCCAGACTCTTGCGTCTTCCCGCGCACAGACAAACACCGCACTCCTTAACTTGAGACATCTGGTTTTCTTTTATTAATAGTTATGTTTGATGTTCTGACAAGGCCTTTTGTTGCAAAAACTCCTCTATATCCTGGTTGCCCTCACCCTTGCCTCTTGAGAGCAGTTTCTCAGTGTCAACTGAGATGCTGTGTCCCAGGCTTGACATTCTCAGGACATCCGCCGAATCAAACACAGCTCTCATCTTTGAGGTGCGCCCCGCCCTTTCTTTCAGTCGACTCCTCAGAGACTTGGCCTTTGCTGTGCTGTCCGCCTGCATGCCCCTCCCTGGCTCCTTTCTCTTTGGCACGGATGTCCCCTCCCCCGACGGCCCTCTCTAGCTGTCCTACCTAAGTCGAGGAGTCTCTTGTCTCCTGGTTTGGGTGATTCCCTTTCCAGCTCGTACCACCCGCAAGCTTGTCCCTTTCCTTCTGTTTCAAGTCATCGCTGGACCCTCAGCACCAGGAAGGCAGAGCCGATGCTGTCTCACCCATCCTCAATTCTCAGGGCTGAGCCCAGGGCCTGGCACACACGTGTTCAATGTGTATGTCTGAATTGCACAACTGTCACTCTTCAGGCTTGTGACTCATGTCAGGAGCATCTTCTCCCTCAGTTGAAATCCACAGAGGGTACTCAGCCAGGCTAGGGTTTTCCCAGAAGCCCCCTCTTCACACTCTGAGTCAGAGATAGCAAGTTTGAAATTCTCTTCGACCATGTGGATGATGCAATTCCTGTTTTATAGATTCCATTGGATAAATACCTGAATGCCTTACACTTGTCTTTTCCCCCTTTTTGTATTTTTTAAATTCTGTTTTCCCCTTGACATGGGCATTTTGATCATAACTGATCTCACTTCTCCAAAAGAACATTATTTTTATTTCCTTGTAGAGAATGCCCTTGTCCCTAGAAAGAGACTTTCACGATAAGCCCACATACGATTTCTGAGAAGTTACTCCCTAATGTGAAGTGTACTTTACAAGTGGCCAGAATGCCACAGTGTTAGCAAGCTTTGGTAGAGCTCAGGGCAGTATTTATCACTTATTCTTGCTTGAACTGCTGTTTCTAGTAGTGCTGCGTGTACTCAAGAAGCTACCAGAATGAATGATAGGCGGTGGTGGTCGGTATGGATTAAGCTCATGCTATTGCTGGTTTAAATAACAGTAATTCCATGTTGATGGTCCAAATCCACGCCAGCCTCCTCTAACTTCTTGGGCATCTTACTTTCCAACACATGAGACTTCCTAAGATGGCATTTCCCCCCCAATACGCTGAGTGCATGCCATTATAAAGGAGCCTACACTCAGAGAGAAATTTGGCAGGTGAAATCCTTTTGCGAAGCCTGAAGGTCACTTTCTTGGATTCCCTCATCAATGCTTTTCTGCCGGGCAATGTGGTCAGCTCCTTGAACTACAGTGGCTTGCAAAAAGGTATTTCTATGTACAGCTGGTATAAAACCAGGAATGAAAGATTAACTTATAAGTATGTGTGTGTATACAAAATGACAGTAGTTTATATTTATAAACACTGTAAGCTCGACGCTGAGCAATCTGCACACATTATTTCATTTAATCCTTGCAAATATTATGCCCAGCTCCAGATGAGAAAACACCCAGCTGTTAAGTGATGGGACTGGTATTTAACCCCAGGCAGGCTGATTTCAGTACCAAATATGCACACTTGTATACACACAAACACACACACACACACACCCCTACAACAACACACACATGTTTCATATATACATTCATACATTCTAGCATATTGTAAATGCTTAAGGAAAGGTTTCTGGATGGACACGTAACAACACTTTGTTAACCACGGGATCTTGCCCAAGTGTGAAATTGTGGTCACTGCCTCCTTGTTACCCTTGTTGTTCATTGTTCAGTCGCCAAGTCATGTCTGACTCTTTGCACCCCATGGACTGCAGCACACCAGGCTTCCCTATTCTTCACTATCTCCCAGAGTCTGCTCAGACTTATGTCCACTGTGTCGATGACACCATCCAACCGTCTCCTCCTCCGTCTCCCCCTTCTCTTCCTGCCCTCAATCTTTCCCAGCATTGGGGGTTTTACCAATGAGTTTGGCTCTTCATATCAGGTGGCCAAAGTATTGGAGCTTAGCTTCAGCATCAGTTCTTCCAGTGAGTATTCAGGGTTGATTTCCTTTAGGGTTGATGGGTTTGATCTCCTTGCTGTCCAAGAGAATCTCAAGAGTCTTCTCCAGCACCACAGTTCGAAAGCATCAATTCTTTGACCCTCAGCCTTCTTTATGGTCCAGCTCTCACATCCATACATGACTACTGGAGAAACCATAGCTTTCACTATATGGACCTTTGTCAGCAAACTGATGTTTATGCTTTTTAATATGCTGTCTAGGTTTGTCATAGCTTTTTTTCCAAGGAGCAAGTGTCTTAGCTTTATGGCTGCAGTCATCGTCTGCAGTGACTTTGGATCCACTCTTTGAATCATTTGAATCCTTTGAAACAAACAAGTATTACTCTTGTACTTAAAAAAACAAGTTATTGAATTTGCTGAATGTGTTTCCACTAGAAATGCTTATTGAGTCATTGAATGTTATAAGTAGCTTTTTTTTTTTTTTCTTTTGCCTTTGGAAAGAGAACTAGGAAAACTTGGTAAAATGAGAAAGCATACAGTTAATGGGGAACAACATCTTAAGACCATCTTGCTTTTCAGAACTTCAAAGACAGAAAAGTCCACAGACAACTTACACCTGCCCATGAGGCACTGTCTCTTCCAGCTCATTCCCACGTCAAATCCATGAAATACAGGAGTGAGAGTACAAGAGAATCTGTTCACAGGTTTTTCTTTTTTTTTTTTTTAGTTTTTTTTAAACATTCTGACCTCCATAAATTCCTCTCCTAGGATGCAGGCTGCTTTTGAAGATGCTTATAGCACCACGATACGATACCAAGTCCTGGGCTGGTATAGCTGTGGACACCATGAGACAAGCTCTTTGCCCTGAAGGTGAACGCAACAGGCACTCTGCTGTCAGCGCTGTATCTTGCCTTTCCATATCATGTTGTTGTTTGTGCACTTTCATACTTCTTCTTCCCTCACTGCTTAGTGAGCTCAGCTTTCCCCAGACTTGTCCTTGGCTTTCTCATTTGATTGTTTCTGAGCTCTGCCCTAGCTCCCTTCCTCGGTGTGGCCGCTGTTCCTCGTGTTTGGCCATCTGTGTGCTTCTGGAAATTGTCTTTTCATAGCTTTTGTCCATTTTCCGCTGGCTTGTCTTCTTCAATGCTTCACAGGCATTTTTACACAGTAAGGATATGAGTCATTGGGAATAGCAGTAATAATAGTAGATAAAGCAAGCTGAATGCTACTCTGTGCCAGGCTCTTTGCTAAGCACCTTACACGCTGCACTGAATTTTCATTCTCATTTAAGAAACCGAGTCACAGAGAGGCAAGGCTGGCTAGTTCTCTTTCCAAAGGCAAAAGAAAAAAAAAAAAAAGCTACTTATAACATTCAATGACTCAATAAGCATTTCTAGTGGAAACACATTCACATTCTAGCAGGCTGGCTTCCAGGCCAGTGCTCCAAATGTGTACTTAAGACTACTAAGGACCCCCTAGGCCTCCCACATGCCTTTTACACCCTTCTTCTGAGGTCTTTTCAGGGTGACAGCTTCCCTTTGAAATCCATAGCATACATTTTAAGGCTAATTGTATCTATTTTCAGGAATTCAGTTGTCCTAACACATAGATGACAGGCTTCCCAGGTGGCTCAGTGGTAAAGAATTCCCTTCCAGTGCAGACGTTGCAGAAGACACAGGATTGATACATGGGACGGGAAGATCCCCTGGAGGAGGATATGGCAACCTACTCCAGTATTCTTGCATGGAGAATTCCATGGACAGAGGAGCCTGGCGGGCTACAGTCCATGGGGTACAAAGAGTCAGACATGACTGAGTGACTGACACGTGGATGATACCCAAATCAAAACACCAGTGTCCACCCTTCTAGGTCCATGTATCTGTCTTCCAATGTCTCCTTCCAAAAATTCATCAGGAACTTAAAATTGAAGTGGCAGTAAATCAGATCCCTAAGTTAAAGGGTGGTCTCAAAGACCAATGAGGTTGCAAGGGCTTGGGCTCCAGAAAACCCAAGATTTGAATTTAGACTCATGGCCCAGGGGCTCATGACAGTAGCACATAAGGCCTAAAGTCATCTACACAATGAGAATAGTAATAATATCGACTTTGCTAGGCAACGGCGGGGAATGACTCAAGCAAAAGTCAAGCGAAAGTGAAAGTCATTCAGTCTGTCCAACTCTTTGTGACCCCATGGACTGTATAGTCCATGTAATTCTCCAGGCCAGAATACTGGAGTGGGTAGCCTTTCCCTTCTCCGGGGGATCTTCCCAACCCAGGGATCGAATCCAGGTCTCCCTTACTGCAGGCAGATTCTTTACCAGCTGAGCCACAATATTTCTGGGCATGGAACAACAAATGTTAGCTTCCCCCACCCCCCCCCCCCCCCAAGACCTGTTCTTCCTCCTGGTTTCTGCATTGCATGGGGCACCCAGTCCTTCAATATGGTAACTATCGGTCCTCGAAATGGCTAGAGCCCAACCTCCCGAGTGGCTTCAGGTCAAACTCTGGTTCTACCAGTTTCCTGCTGTCAAATTAATTCTCCAAGGTTCAGCGTACTCAGGCGTGAAATGGACTAATGAGGGTAGCCAAGTGTGGGATTTGGGGGAGATTAAATGTTCCAGTCCATGGAAACTGCTTGCCACACAGTAAGTGTTGAGTACCTACTACGTGCCAGGCATATTCTAGGCACTGATGACCCAGCGGTGTACCGACCAGAGAACTTGTACACGGCCAGATGCTGTGTATTCCATTTGCGATCTGCTCAGCAGGAAATTCTTTGTAATTTTCCACGCGACTGCCTTTTTTTCTTGTTCTTACTTTTTAAACTTTGCGCTGGTCCCCACATGCTTTTTATTTCTCTACGGTCCTAGACGAGTGTAAGAAAGGTTTTGAGAATCAGGTGCCCATGTCCGCGATCTGGCCGACGCCAACAAGTCTGCGGATCAGAACATCACCCAGGGGTCTCTGCTTGGGGCTCCTAGAGAAGGGGTGGGCGGAGGAAGATGCCAGGGGCTTGCGAGCGCGGCCAAAACGTCTCGAGACGACCCCAACCTCTAGATCTGCTCGGTACCAACCACCACGGTTCCGGAGGGGCCCGGCCTCCTGGGCCTCGCTCCGGGGCCCCCGCCTAAAGGAGGAAGAGGAGGAGACGCCGAGGCCGGATCCTCGCCGCGGCCCGGGGAGACGCGGCGCCAGACCCTCGCCTGCGAGCGCTCCCCCGCCCGGCCTCACCGCACTCCAGCTCGGCCCCGCCCCCGCCTCCCGGCCCCCGCGGCCCGCCAGTCCCCCAGCCTCCAGGCCACAGCAGCTCGGCCCCGCCCCTCAAAGGTTCGGCTCCGCCCCCTGCTTTTTCCACCGAGCGCAGGCCCCGCCCTAAGACGTGACCACGCCCACCAACCAATCTCACCCCGCCTCCGCCTTTTGACCACTCTCTAGGCCCCGCCCCCTCCGAGCTTGCCCCGCCCCCTGCCTGTCCGTACCCCGCCCCGCCTCCCGGCCCCCGCCGCTCGCCCCTCCCCCAGGCCCCAGGCCACATCCGCTCGGCTCCGCCCTCTGCTTCTTTCAGCCCCACGCCCTCCTCTCCGCCCCACGCCCTCCTCTCCACCGCCCCAGGCAGGCCCCGCCCCCCGCCATGACCACGCCCACCACTCATTCCCACCCCGCTCCCGCCTTTTGGCCGCTTTCTGGGCCCCGCCCCCTCCGAGCTCTCCCCGCCCCCCGCCCGCCCGCGCTCCGCCCCTGGCTCCGGGAGGCCCGGGCTAGGACCCGGTCGCCTACTGGTCCTGGGCGTCGTCCCACCACTGTCTCTCCAGGGCGCTCGGCTCAGTCTCTGTCTCCTACCGCCCAAGGCGCCTCGCTCCGGCGCAGGACCACCCTTCCCCCGCGATCCCGCTCCAAGACCCCGCCGTCTTGACCCCGCCCGGGCCAGGAGACACCCCCGCCCCACCACTGCTGCCCGCTCCCTGGTCCCCGCCTCCCGCGCTCCGCCTCGCGCGCCCCGCGCCCCGCCTCGCACGCCCCGCCCCGGAGCGGGGACCACCCTCAGCCCTCCCAGGCGGGGGCCGAGAGCTCCCAGCACTCTCGGCGGTCCCGGCAACTCGCTGCTTCCGCGCGGTGGTTCCCGCGGATCGGCGCGCGGTGCCGGCCCGGGCGCGCTCCCAGACCGCGGGGAGAACCGCAGGAGCCCGCGGGACGCAATGCGAGCCAGGTAGGCAGGCTGCGCGCCCGGGCCGGCCCCTGCGGGCGGCTCCAGCCCCGTGCCCGGCCGCGCTCCCGCGGCGCCTTCTGGGGCTCGGCGGCTTTGCGCGCCTCGCGGGTGCCGATCGTTATCCCCCGCCGCCCGAGTTCGGGGATCCGGGGGTGCCCGGGCGCGGCTGGCGCCGGACGGCTTCGTGAAGCCTTGCGCGCCCCTCGTGCTCCCCGGGGACTCCGTCACCTCGGCGCAGGCTGGCCTGGCTCGGGGTTCCAGGAACCGAGCCGCACTTACGGCCCCCGCGTGAGCCCGGCAGATCCCCCTTCCCTGGTCCTAGCGAGGCCGGCCCTGAGAGGTGACCCTCCTCGGCGACTGTTCGCGTCCTCGGGGCGCTCGGCTCGGGGGGCCGTGGGTGCTCCGAGGTCTGGAGGCGCAGGGGCTTTCTCTGGCGCGGGTCCCGGTCGAAGGGAAGGGCGCTCAGTCCGGGGTTAAACTTATGACAATGCGTGTTTCAACTTCTTCCGAGACCCCCTCATTTTAGGATGGAAATGAGAATCCCGATTTCTGGCTTCGCCGTCCGGTGACCCACAGCCGCGAGGTGACAGCAGCGGCGGCGGCGGAGGCGGCGGGCGGGCGGGCGGGGAAGACTGGCGGAGACGCACGTTGCTAAGTGGTGTTTCGCGGGAAGCCGGCTCCGCGATGCGTATTGGTGGTCTGTAGGACCCTATCCCTGGAGGCCGGCGGCTCCCAGCCCCGGTCGGCCGGGTAGCGAGGGGACCAGGCCGCTCTGGCCCTTCTCCCGGGGGTGCTGGACGGCCCCCGGTGCCCCCAGGGGGACGGCGGCCGGGCTTCCTGCGTGCGGAGAGGCCGGTGGAGCCTTACCGGTCAATGCGATTCAAAAAGGGAACCCGGGCAGGATGTTATCCGCGGTTTTCTTTCCATGTTAGTGCAACTAGATCGGTACTGTGTGCTTTATTAGTAGTAAGAAGTTCACACATAACTTTTGTTCGGATCACAGAAACACTATTTTCTGGGTGGAAAGCACAGAAATATAAACAGTAAAACAGAAACCATCATTGATCCCACAGTTCCTACCGGCTGCAGTATTTACCTTCTTTGACATTCATATTGCACCCGCTTGCTGATCTAATCGGTGAGTTTAGACGTTGAACCTCTCTTGACTAAATGAAAGCAATCCCTTTGTGAAGCTCTCCCCCTCCCCTCCTTTTAAACCTGATTGTCTCTGAGCACCAAAGTTTGGGTCTCTGGACCTGGCTGCCTTCTCAGGCCCCGGGGGTCCCCTTTGTAGTGGGTGGTGTTTTCCATGCCTTCTGCAGGCCAGAGATGGAGAGAGAAGCCGGCAGTCAGCTAGACCACTGGCTCAGAGGAGATTGGCTGTGGTTTGGGTTCCTTGCCTTGTAAAAATGAAGGTAATGATTCTCAATCTGCTTCTCAGGGGCACCATAAAAATTAATGGGTGGTTTGCAAAGCATTTCGACATCCTTGCATCGACAGCGGCTGTACTTTGAGGGGCTAGGAAGCATTTCATTCGTGTCCTTTGCTTTCGTCATCAAATAAAACAGTCTACCTCCCACCTGGTCATCCCGACTAGGAGACGGGAGTGTCCAGTGGAGTCTGGAGAAGGTTCCCGGCTCCCTGCTCAGCACTGGCTTTCCAGGCCGAGTCCCTCAGGAAATGGGTCGTGGGAGGCTTGGAAGGAGACAGAACCCCCTTATCCGTCTCCCCTATCTGCTTTATGCACATGGGCAGATGCCCAGAGTGTAAGGGGGCTTTGGCATTAAAGCCCCAGGGTTCATAGGCCTGATGCCGAGGCCACGCTGATCTGAGAGGGAGCAGTTAGTTCTGGGAGAAGGACTCAGACAGTGAAAACCCTGGCTTCCTAGGCATTTGTTTTACGGCACTCTTGTTTACCAGATGAACAATGACCCGCTCAGATCTGTGGTGCCTGAGAAGCTCCTGTGAGCTTTAATTTTTTTCCTGTTGTCCCAAGACTCTGGCACCATGCTTTAAGGAGCCTTTGAAAGCAATTGGGAGGGACTTGGATCATTTGTTAATTTCAGATACTAAAAGCTGGAGCCGGAGCCATCTGAGGTGCCACACAGGTTGCCTTTTGTTCCCCTGGCAAAGCAGCCGTGACGGAAGCGCCTCTCTGTGTAGCAGGTCTGGAGGGTTCCAGTTTGTCATTTGATAGTTTCATTTTTTTTTAAATTGTCACTCCCACCAGCACTTTGTTCTGCCCAAGGGCTAGGAGCTGAGCACAGTCCAGACACAGGGGGCTTTCCGGAAGGACCCAGAAAGTGGGCTGGACGAGTTACTGATAAGTATCCTTCCAGGCTCCTGGGCTCTTAGTGTTGTGCCCGGAATGTTCTCTGAGTTAGGAGGAAGGGGGAGTCCTGGATTTTCTCCTGGGCTGTTTGCTAACTCAATTTCTAGTCACCCAGCGGCCTGGAATTGTTTCCCTGCAGGCTGCTTCAACAGACTTTTTTCTCATTCTAGTGGTACTGGTGTGATAATAAGATATGCTAATAGGAACGAGGTTGACGCCCCTGGGTCCTGGGAGGCCGCTCCCATGTTTAAATCCTGGCTTCCGGGCCAGTTAAGTGTGGGATGTGTGCGCTTCCTTCTTGCAAGGCAGGAGGCCACCTGGCTTCCCTCAGCTTCTTAGGCGAGCCCTTGGCCCGAACAAGGTTAGAAGCCACTTCACTGGGCCCTGGCTGACCTTACCCCAGCTGGGGGCAAACCACCGTGGCTCCCTGTTTGAGGAAACAGGCTTGTGTGTGCCTTGTGGGGTTGGGGCCAGCCACGTGGGTTTTCTTTAGCTTGGTTCTTTTCAAATTCAACACCTGAATTGGGCCACGTTGCAATTTTTCTTCTGAGAATTGGAGTCAGTCCCCTGAGATGTGTTTCCTAAGGCCCTGGAGATGAGCACTGGGACTGCTTTGTCCTGAGGGCACCGCCTGACAGCCAGGAACTGGGCAGCTAAATAGACTTTACCCTGACCTCAGGGCCAGGAGGGGAGCCCGGAGCAGTCCAGTGTTGACACTCAGCTTTCTGCAAGCTGGATCCTGCCTCCCCGCTGCTTGCATAATAGAAGCCCCACATTCTGCCTTCACCCTCCAGGGAGAGAGTGACAGAAAAAATAATTCAGCAAGCCCCTAAACACCCAACTACTTACCAGGGTCTTCCAGGAAGCCTGAGCCTGCTTCTCCATGGGCCCTGCGGGCATCGTGTGTTACTGGACAGCATCTGATGCATTCAGGACCAGAGTCTGGGGGAAGGATGTTGACACAAGAGTGTGTGATGTGATTCTACGAAGGGTGAAATTCTTTACAGTTCATCACTGCCTCCCATCTGCCAAGTGTACAAAATATCTTCCCAAACCACTGGTAAGCAAATATGGACTTGTAAGTTGAGATTTGGGGTGTTGTAATGTGGATCCTTTGGGCTTCCCAGATGGCATGGTGGTAAAGAATCTGCCTGCCAATGCAGGAGACACAGGTTCGATCCCTGGGTGCCACCTCTGGGTCAGGAAGATTCCCCTGGAGGAGGAAACGGCAACCCACTCCAATATTCTCACCTGGGAGATTGCGTGGACAGAGAAGCCTGGCAAGCTACAGTCCATGGGATCACAGAGTCGGACACACCTGAGCACAAAACGGGGATTGCTTGCTAAGGGTTTGTGATGGACCTGATCCAGCATGCAGACTTTAAAATCCTCACAAAAACTGTGAGGGTTTCCCTTTTACAGGAAAACTACCAGAACTGAAGTCGCTCCTCCAGCCTTATTGTCCAGTAAATACTCGAGCTGGGATTTAAACCCATACCTGCCTGAACCCAGAGCTCTTCATCACATCTCCCCGTGTGCCTAAATGAAAGAAACAAGTCACACCTTCGGGAACGTGAAGACACAGGCATGGAAATAGCAGAGTGCCTACCGCCTTTAGACAGTGATAACAAAAAGGTGGTGAAATCTTCAAAACCTGAGAAATCTTTGCAGCCTAAATGGAAGGCAATCCGTTTGCACCTTTGTCCCCCAGAGGGCCATGACCTTGCACCCTATCTACAAGGTAAAGTTTGAGGTATTTGGAAGATGGTGATTTTGAAGTTGGGGACAGCTCAGAATCTGCTCTGAAGTTTGTCCTTGTACCATGAAAAGAGGGTATTCTGGGCAGATGGGGTCACTAGAATAAGATTAAGATTATAGGAAGGCTGTTGAATAAATGTAAGATAAGTTCCACCTTCCACTGTACAATCAAATAAAGGAGACACTAATGAGATTAGTCTTATCTGCTCCATGAAGCCTCGTCTTCAGGGAACTCTGAGCTGATGCCTGGTAGTCCAGCTCTTCTGAACCAATTGAAAAGAATCCTTTCCGTGAAAGAGTTTTTGTGGTTCCAAATTCTTATTAAATCACCTTCTCCAGTCTCCCGCCCCTTCCCTGTTCTCCCAGCCTGCTTCACTGAGGAAAACGCTGCCCCATTCTCATGAAACAGGGAAGCTTGCTAAGGTCTGCAGGCATAAAAGGAATTTAAATGTTTCCTTGGTCTCTGAGCCTGAAGTGTGCTGGTCAACCTGCTCTCAGGGGAAAAACAAAGAGCCTTGATGCGAACATCTGCCAGCTGCCCTCGTGTACATCCTGCCCCCATGGCTGAGTTCAAGCTGCCAGTTGGGTCTGGCAATATTATTATGAAGTATCTGAAGATCTGTGTAGCCAGGAAGAGTGGGCTCCAGCTTGCCTTTCATTGCACTGAGCTCACCAGCCCAGCCCCCTTGTAGAACGGGTGAAATGGTTGCCTGGCTTCTGCTTGGACCATGGCTGCCCGGGAGCTGTATGTTCTGAAAGGATTTGGATGTCGCTCAGTAGCCTAATTTGGCCAGCAAGAGCTGAGTGCTTCTAAACTCAAGGCTCCTATGTGTATGCGTGTGCACACAGTCATGTCCCTGTGGACTGTAGCCTACCAGGCTCCTCTGTCCACGGCAGTTCTCCAGGCAAGAATACTGGAGTGGGTTGCCATTTCCAGGGGATCTTCCTGACCCAGGGATCAAACCCACATCTCCTCCACTGGCAGGCAGATTCTTCACCTCTAGTGCCACCTGGGAAACTTTAAAAGCTCCCCAGTGGAATCAGCTGGAGAAGACAATGGCACCCCACTCCAGTACTCTTGCCTGGAAAATCCCATGGACGGAGGATCCTGGTGGGCTGCAGTCCGTGGGGTCGGACACGACTGAGCGCCTTCACTTTCACTTCCCACTTTCATGCATTGGAGAAGGAAATGGCAACCCACTCCAGTGTTCTTGCCTGGAGAATCCCAGGGATGGCGGAGCCTGGTGGACTGCCATCTATGGGGTCGCACAGAGTCAAAACGACTGAAGTGACTTAGCAGCAGCAGCAGTGGAATCAGCAGTCTGATGTGTGTCCAGGGTTGAACTCCACCGAGGTAGGGAATTTGTATAAGAAGGAAACTAGGGACTAGGAGTGGTCAACTCTGTTTTTGAAGCCAAGGAGTTGAACCGTGTGGAGTAAGGGAGACAGAGCTGGCATCCACAGGGCCTTCCTAGGATCGTACGAGGGGAGAAGGGAGAAACTCGATGGCTGAGGGCCCTTTAAGAGTCTGAGCTTGGTTGCACATAAGCTGATTACTTTTTCGCTATCATAATTAGCAGTCAAATTATTTAAAATGTAAGTGCTTCCTTGAGAGGCAGCAAGCGCGTGGGAAGGAGATGGGCTGAGCCAGGCTTGTGAGCAGCTTGGGACCAGGAAGGGGCCACCAGGCCTGAGACGCAGGCTCAAGGAGGCATCTGTCTCGTGTGATACACACGCAGGGTCAGGGAGCGGCTGTGTGAGAGGGGCTGGCTGGAGGCTCACTTCCTTAGAGTCGAACCATCACCCTGGAAGAGCTCACTGCAGGCTTGAGTGGGGAGCAGGCCTGGGAGCACCCCTCTCAGTCACTCCATGATGACAAGGCACCCAGGAGGAGGTTGGGATGTGGAGGAAGGGGTCTGGGAGCCCAGCACAAACAGGATAATTCTGGGTCATGAATGATCAGAGAAGTAACACCTGGAAGACCAGGGGCCCCTGGTTTGGTTTGTTAGGACCATGTGATTGTGCTCCTGAGGAAGATTCTAGAAAACCAAGGACGAGACATGTAGCCCACGGACACTGAGTGTTAGTGTCATTTGAGGATGTCAAGGCAGGAAGGACTTGGAATTATGTCAGAGGGGCTGGGATGCTGAGGCTGTGGAGGCCTGGTGGGGGCGCTGAAGGGAGGCGGGTAGGACCAGCACAGAGTGATGGAGGTCCAATGAGGGGGTGAGTGGCCCCGGGGACTGTGAGGGCAAGAGGTGGGTGTGAGAGGTTGTCATGGGGACTAACTCTTTAAAAGACTCCCCCTCTCCCCCTCCTCCATGCCTTTTCATGTTGTACATCTGCAGCTTGTTTTTACCAGCCTTTTTTGGGGTAAGGGGGACTGTCCTCATTTGTCTCCAGGACCCTGCTCCCTGAGTCTCCTCAGGGAAGCCTTTTCTGACTGCTGAGGTCAGGAGCTGACCACTGCTTCTTTGCTGTCATCCCCCTGGGCGGGGCTCTGCTGGACAAGGGGCTGCACTTTCTTTTTCTTCGCATCCTTGCTGTACAGACAGCGCATCCTGTGAACCAGGAGGGAGCAGGGTGGAGGCCAGGGCAGTGATTGCCCTATAACCACGAAGCAGCGATACTGATGGTCTCTTCTTATCTTCACAGCTAAAAATTATACCAGAGGAGGAAAGCAATTCCTATGAATAATAATCAACTGACTTGAAATGCTGCCCGGCAGTCCCTTCACAGCTCTGCCCTTTGCCGTCTCACTTACCCCAACTTCCTGCCTTTGTTTACCTGTTCGTGCTATCACCCTTTTGGAAAGGATTTTAATTTTTATAACTTTAGGATACAGGAAGGTACAGCTCTTCCTCGACTTCAGATGAGGTTATGTACTGATAAATCCATTGTATGCCGAACATATTGAAAATGCATTTAATACATCTAAGCTCCCCAGAGTCGTAGCTTAATCTTCCCTAACTTCAGCATGCTCTGAACACTGTTAGCCCACAGTTGGGCAGAGTCATCAAACACAAAGTCTGTTGGGTAATGAAGTGTTGAATAGCTCACATAATTGATTGAATATTGTACTGAAAATGAAAGACAGAATGATTGGGTGCAGAATAGTTTTGTGTCTGTTCTTGGCCCCAGTGGTCACACTCTGCCCTGCCCAGCATCACTGAAGAGTGTGAGACCCACATACACTAGCCTCAGAACAGAGCGGAATTGAAAATCTGAAGTCCTGTTTCTACTGAGTACATGTTGCTTTCACAGTCTGGTAAAGTCAAGAGATGTAAGTCAGGTGCGCACGCCTGTGCTTAGTCACTGAGTCACATCAGACTCTTTGGGATCATAATCTGTAGCCTGCCAGGCTCCTCTATCCATGGGATTTCCCAGCGAGAATACTGGAGGGGGTTGCCATTCCCTTCTCCAGGGGATCTTCCCAACCCAGGGATCAACTCCCATCTCCTGCACTGGTAGGCAGATTCTTTACCACTGAGCCAGCTTGTTGTTCAGTCACTAAGTCGTGTCTGACTCTTTGCAATCCCATGGACTGAAGCCTGCCAGGCTGCCCTGTCCTTCACCATCTCCCGGAGTTTGCTCACACTTATGTCCAGTGAGTCGGTAATAACATCCAATAAGTCAGGGACCATCTGTAAATGGAATATGTGAAAAATGCAGCTTCGTTTAAACATTCGAAAGTTACCCTGAGAATCATTGTTTTGACAAGTGGTGTCAGATGTTTGTTGTGTGTCCCTTAGAGAAGTGGAAAATAAAACCTCGTGTTTGAATTTAACTGGGGATGATAGCTGGAGTCACTGTTCTTCATATAACAATTCATGTCAAGCTCTGGGCCAGGCCTGTGAGCCAGGGCCTCTCAAAGCAGCAGGTGGTGGTGATGGAAATGGTAGAAAGAGTCAGCTGCTATGGTCCGCTCTCCCTTTCCCTCGCTGTCATCCTGGCCCAAATCTCCTCTGGCAGAAGTTGTGGGTTTTTTCACCCTTGTGGCTTCAGAAATCAGTGTTTACGACATCTTAAGGAGGGAAACTTTATTCTGGTTTTGCGCTGGTCCGCAGCCATTAGGCTATTTCACCTTTCTGTCCTGGATTAGGAGACCGAAGTTTCACATTTTGATCACATGTTTCTTTTCGGTCAGCCAAATATGAAACAGTCTGATTTGCACAACTGAAAGTCATCAGGGGAGATTCAGAAATTAAGTGACTGACCATCCATCATGTTCTTCTAAACACTGTTTTTTGTACCTGAGGCCATTGTCAGGGCAAACTGGAATGTTACAAGTTCCTTTTCTCAGGCGTGTCTCCAGTGGTCTTTGTTGAGATCTATTTTATCCTGGGTGATGTCATGAGCTTCCAAATCCCACACACCTGTCTGTGTTTGCATCTTTGACTTCTGTTTGCTTCTGGCTTTGACCTTGGCTTTGACCTTCGACTTCTTTGAAGCTAGGCTTTCTTACCTGTAAAGCGGTGTTGGTGCCACTTAACTTCCCTGGCTGGAAGATTTTCATGTGGAGAAATGGACCTTACTGCATCACCCTCTTTTGTGCTTTGAGCCCTGTAGCTGTCCTGGGGAGGTTTTCATGACTGTGGCCTTTGGGGTCTTGTGCACACTTGCAGATTTTTTTTTAAATGTTAAGTAGAGATTTTGTGTGATGCCTCACCATCTGAATTAAACAGGAGTGCAGGGGTTTGATATTATTTAGATATTCAGTCTGATGTTTAAAGAATGTGTTTCCATTGTAAGTATTGATATTTAAAGATAATGGTAAGTGGCTAAGGATTAGAATCCCCAGTCTTTGCTCTGTCTCTGAAATTCCTGGTGCAGGAAGAGAGGTGAGGGATGGGGTCAGCAAGTTTCACTCCAGTCTGAAACCTGGAGTGGAGAATGGTCCTGGCTTGTAGACTGGGGGCCCCAGCAGCCAGTGGCTGCTCTGTGCCTCTTGCAAGAAGGCCTGACATGTCCTCGCTACCTTGGGGGATCAGGGAGGGAGGTGAAGCATCTAGTGTTCAACAGACATCTTTTCTAGATATATGAATTGTTTCGGGAAGAGTCTTTTGTGATTTTTCATTCTTAAAAAAACTGTGTCCACTTAAGGTTTTTTTTCGCTTCCTCAAGTAATTATGTGTTCATTTTAGAAACAGTGTGTGTGTGTGTGTGTGTGTGTGTGTGTGTGTTTTAGTCACTTGATTGTGTCAAACTCTTTTGGAGTCCATACACTATACTTCAGCAGGCTCCTCGGACCATGAGATTTCCCAGGTAAGAATTCTGGAGTGAGTTGCCATTCTGTTTTCCAAGGGATCTTGCCGACCCAGAGATCGAACCTGGGTCTCCTGCATTGCAGGCAGATTCTTTACCATCTGAGCCATCATGGAGCCCCTTTAGAAACATTAGAAAATGCAAGAGAAGAAAAAAGTTCACAGTGGAATTCTGCCACTCAGGGTAACTGCTCTGGGCATTTTTGTGTTTTTCAGGTAATTTCACATGTAAACCTGCTGCTGCTAAGTCGCTTCAGTCGTGTCGACTCTGTGCGACCCCATAGATGGCAGCCCACCAGACTCCCCCGTCCCTGGGATTCTCCAGGCAAGAACACTGGAGTGGGTTGGCATTTCCTTCTCCAGTGCATGAAAGTGGGAAGTGAAAGTGAAGTTGCTCAGTCATGTCTGACCCTCAGCAACCCCATGGACTGCAGCCTACCAGACTCCTCCGTCCATGGGATTTTCCAGGCAGGAGTATTGGAGTGGGGTGCCATCGCCTTCTCTGACATGTAAATCTAGATCCTTCCAAAAGCAACAAGATGGTGAAGTGGGAACTTGGTTTTTTGCTCACTAGATGCCTGATGCATAGTTATCCTTCAGTTAGTCCTTCCCTGTTGAATGAATACAACGCCTTTTACCAAAAAATTGTTGATATACCTTCAGATCAATAAGTAGAGATTTGCATCCTCAGTTTTACTGTCAATCTCTTAGGGGATGCACCCTCTTAACAAGTCCTTGTTCATAGACAGTTTCCAAATTATAGAAGTTACTGCAGTGAACATCTTTCGAAACATGTAAGTTTTTTCTTCCAATGATTTTCTTTTCTTTTATTCTTAACGTCTATAAAGAACTTCTAACTTTATTAATGATTGGGTGAAGGTATAATTGGAGGAGGAAACAGCAACCCACTCCAGTATTCTTGCCTGGAGAATCCCATGGACAGATGAGCCTGGTGGGCTACAGTTTATGGGGTCACAGAGTCAGACACAACTTAGCTACTGAGCACACACAAAGACATAATCGCTGCTCAGAAAAGCATGTCCAAAGGGAGTGACATCCGGGAGAGTTTCTCTATCTGTTGAGTGAAACTTGGTGAACTTTGAGATCAGTCTCAGCCTCTCTGGCACTCCTTTGCAAGGAATTGATTTCTTTTTTTTAAAAAAATTAATGTAATTATTTATTTGGCTCCACCGGGTCTTGGTTGCCGTACTCGGGATCTTGAGTTTCAGCATGTGGAACCCAGTTCCCTGACCAGGGATTGAACCCAGGTCCTCTGCATCGGGAGCCCAGATTCTTAGCCACTGGAGCACCGGGGAATTCCTGGGGAATTGATTTCTGACCGACCAGGTGCTCACTCTACCTTGTGAGTTTTGGCAGGCAGGGGCTGGGAGTGCTTATCACGGTTTTAGGGAATGTACACACATGCCAGTTTCAGAAATAGTACCATATGGGGACGTCGTGTGTCCTGAAGCCTGGGAAATGTTTCTGTTGGACATCTTCAGGGCCCTCTCCCCGCTGGGAAGGGAAGCGGCTGATGTGCATGCATTCGGCTTCCGGAGCTGCCACTTGGAGCTCCCCAGGCTCCTGTCGCTATGGACGTCAGGAGTGATCCGTGGGGCTGTCCGCGTCCCTTGGGGAGCTGTGACCTGGCGGACTGCACTTTGATCTAGCGCACGGTGATGGCGCAGACTTGATTTCTGAGACCTGTGGGTTCATTAAGGGCAGAAAGTACTTAATACCTTCCACTGATGGTAAGGCCGTAATTTTGATTTCTAGCTGCGGTCTGGCGTCACAGCACTTCTTCCTTCTGGCAGGAGGGGGAAGCTGAGTTATGGGCGGAATATTGGTTGGCCCGTGTCCTGAGCGTGGTTTGCGGGGGACCTGGCTGCCTCCTCTGTCTTGGCGCCCGGGTTCCCGTGAGTCATCGTCCACTCAGCGTAAGATGAGGCGGCACTTTTCAGGCTGCCCGGGAGGCAGGAGGACTGCTCTTTCATGCTGGTGATTTGTCCTGGCTGCCAGGCCCACCTCATGGAGTTTGAGGGGGTGGGGAGCCCCTAGATCGGGCTTGAGAGCTGGGCCCTCTTGTAACTCATGCATTTCCTCCCTCATTGTGAGCCAGATTGATGAGGGGATGGGGATGGAGGGGATGGAAAGTCCACCAGGGACAGCCTCTGTGCCGGGAATCGGCCGCCAGTGTCCCAGGAGAAGAGGTCAGGACTCCCCAGGTGTGCTGGAGGTCAGGACTGGCTCCCCAGAGAAGCTCTGCTAAGTGGGGGCCCCGAAGGAATTGAGTGGGAGCCCAACGGATACTTACGTGTGGCGGGCGGTTGGGTGAATGCCAGGGACTAATAGAGGTGCTACTTTTCTGGGAGCACGCAGAGGGGATGGGAAACGTGGGTGGCAGGCGTCTGGAAGGGTGGGTCCTTCGGGTCATCAGTCGGCTCTGAACTTTTATCTCAGGCCACCGGGAAGATGATGACAAGGAACCTGACTTGCAAGGGGTCCAGAAGCTGAGCAGATGACCATGCTTCCCCGCTCACATCCGTGATCCCCCGTAGCTACCTTGGGGTCCCCTCCTGTTGCCCCACTCTGCAACCCACGTGGGGAGCCATGCCCTTCTGACCTACTGTGAGAGTATCGTAGAATCATCCGAATGTTTAAACGACCACCCTGGACAGTTTTAAGAGTGACCTTCATTACCCAAATGACACTTGGCAACTGGGCCTGCTGTCGGATTATTGAGTCGTAGCATCTCGTGTTCCAGAAAGGAGAAGGTGTGGATCAAGATGGAGAGGCTGCCTGGATAAAACGACATGGGAGGGACCCGGTGAGACAGATCCAAGTGCCTCGCCCTGGTCAGTGGAGTCCCTGGCCGTTTCTGAGCATGGCTGTCCCCCTCAACCCCCCGCTCACCAGGCCTGGCAGTCATTCCCCTCCCACGGCCCCCTTCTCCGCCCCTCTTGAGTTGGTAGCCACAAAGTTGTGGCTTTGCTGGCCTTCCAGAAGATTTCTGTGTTTAACCCAAATTCACCTGGCTAATCCTGTGTCTACTTCTGGGGAAAAACTTCAGTCCCACCTTCTGCGCCAGTCAGACAACCCACTGTTCATCACGCTCTCGGAGTAAAGCCATTCCTTTATCAAGGTTAAAAGGGACAGAACTAAAAGCTGGACAATGATGTCATAAATACCACTTTTTTTTGGTCATTAGTGAAATTGTCAAGAAATTGGCCGCTTGCTAAATGGAGGGTCTGATGATTATTCTGGGAAGAAGCAGGGCTATTTTGATGAGCAGGAACACGCAGAGCAGAGGGTGACTCCCATGGGGACTGGGTGTTGGAAGGTTGTTAGTAACAGGTGCACAAGGCATTCAGGACAAAGTGTTGATTTATGGCTTAGCAGACCACTGTAAATTAGGCATTATGGGAAAATCTTGAGCGAGTGTGACTTTGAATATGTCAGGTTGCTTGCGGTTGTCCTTTGCCTTCAGGTTTTACTGCTGGGAATTGCAAATAGACAGCTCCGTAGAGCTTGCACACCAGGCTAGCAGGAGTGTACAGAAGTGGTTTGGGCGTGAAAACTGATGGGCCGGTCTGGGGTGGTCATCTCCCCATTCACCTAAAACCCCCTTCGTTGTCCTTAACAAAAAGAGTATACTGTAAATTTAACATGTTTGGGGGAGAAAGAGGAGAAAAGGCAGCTAATATTTGTCAAACAGATAGAGGCATTCAGTATAACAGGTGCCCTCACTTTTAATATATAAGATCCTTCTAAAAGCCAGTGGATTTCCCTGGTGGCTCAGATGGTAAAGCGTCTGTCTGCAATGCAGGAGATCTGAGTTCAATCCCTGGGTTGGGAAGATCCCCTGGAGAAGGAAATGGCAACCCACTCCAGTACTCTTGCCTGGAAAATTCCATGGATGCAGGGGCCTGGCTGGCTACAGTCCATGGGGTCGCAAAGAGTTGGACACGACTGAGCGACTTCACTTCTTCTAAAAGCCAGCAGGGTAGGTGGCTTTGCTCACATCTTCCAATGATGAAACCGGAGCCAAAAAGGGTAATTATTGTGTCCCTGGACACAGGGAGTATCCAAAAACCCGAGGGAGTAAGCTATTGTATGTCGTCCTTATGCCTGGATATTATCCGAGAGGGTTATTTATCCAAAGCATGAATGCCAGGCTCTGCATGCAGCTGTTCAGTTGTGGAAACGTACACCGTTAGAGTGGGAGGATTAAGTGCATTGAAAATGACCCCAAACCAGACATTGCCCTGGAAGACGTTCGTTCACCAGCACCTGTCAGATCAGAGCCGTGCTAGCGTTCTCACCTGGACCCCACGTGGCGCACTGCTCGCTTCCCACCCACTTGAGCTCATCTTAGACCCCGGCATCATGTAATAGCGACTCTTTCCTCACATCCTGCATTTGAGGATGCCTGTGCCTTGACCCCCACTTAGCTTCCTTTGAGTTACAAGAATACTCAGAAACTTCAGAAAGAAGTTCTTTTCGTTGATGGCAAGTAGTGCTGGAAATCCCATGGACAGAGGAGCCCTGGCGCGCTGCAGTCCCTGGGGTCGCAAAGAGTCCGACACGACTTAGCAACTGAATCCGAGAATCTGATTAGCCCTTATATGCTCAGCTAAGAACTAGTGCAGTAGGGGAAGCTCTCACGGGCTTGGTGCCCCCGGTTTTCCTGCCTGCCACCCACGGAGGAGCCCCACCAGACTTCCCTCCATCAGGTGAGGGCACCATCTGGTCCCCTGTGACCCATCTGAGCACAGCTGAGGGAGGGGAAGGTGGGCTGCGGTCCACCAGCAGGTCTGGGGCTCTGGTTATCTTGGTGATGACTGATGGAATCTCCTGGGGCTTGCCTTTTTGAGTGCTTGATCTCAAGAGGGAATTTTTGAAAGTAGCAACATCAGAAGTGCCATTGGTGGTGGTGGGGTTACAGTTGTATTTCTGGGATGGGACATCCCAAGGAGCCACCTGAGTGCCTGGAGCCAGGTGAACCCCAGTGCCATCCCTGTTGTTTTTTTCCAAGGCATCTCTTCTTTTAATTTTAAAATACTCTTTAACCCAAGAGTTCTTAAGTATTTAATTTTTTCCTTGTCTCTTTCCTCCTCTTCCTTCCTACTCAACTGGAGTCAGCGATGCCCTGTGCAGCTTTCTTCTTTAGAGGGTTTTGGGGTTTCCAGGTTGCTTCTCATGTTTGCGAACGCTCCTTGGATACTCGAGCGGCAGCTGCGTTTTCTCCAGGACACGCACATGAATGTGAATCAATCAGATTACGTTCATTGATTACGTTACGTTTCACGCAGCGGCCAGAAGGTGCTCTGCTTGCTGCGCTGTCAAGAGTCAAGGGTTGGGCTCCCGTTTCCCGACGGGACTGTGTTCCCTGGATCAACCCTAACAGCTTCTCTGTATATATGAGCTGTTCTGGCAGCTGATTGGATCTTTGGATCAATCAGAAAATGCTCTCCCGTATGTGTTCAGTGTTTGTGGTCTGAATTGTGCCTTTCTCATCGTGCTTTACTGTCTTCCCTCCGGGGTCATTTTCAGATGTGCGTCTCGTGGAGTCTAAGCTTTTCTTCTCCCTGGGTCAGTGGTCCTTCCTGGACGTCTTATGTTGGTAACAATCAGACGCTTGGTTTCATCACTGCCTCTCCCATGAAGGGTTTGCTCCTTCTAGCCTCCCTTTGAGCGTGGTTTGGAAGCTAAACGACCCGAGAGCATGGCCCTAGTTACCTTCATTAAAACGGAGGACATTTCGCCGGGAAGTGCCTGGTGCGTGTCGAGAGCGGCGTCGGGACTCAGGCACTGTGCTGCTCCCTGGGCAGAGCGAGTGTTTCAGCCTGGATTCCTCCCCGGGTTCCCTCTCCCCAGGGCCCCGGGACGCTGTGTTCCCCCGGTGATGAGGCGTCTGTGATGCTGCTGTGTTCTCTGTGGCGAGGTTTCTCTAATGAGTCGGGGTTTGCAGCCTTGAGTGTGTGGTTTGATTTTGTGTGCCTTGATGCTTAAGGACTTTCGGGTTCCCCCTCCCCAGCGTGCAGTCCCTTCTGTGTGCCTGGGCTGTTGTGTGTGTCCCGTGGACTGTGGGCTTTGATGGGACCCTGCAGTCACGTGACCCTGGGCACTGGCCTCAGCTGTGCCTGGTGTGGCTCTCTGGCCCGCATCTGCCTGGGAGGCCGACCCCCTCCTGTTCTTCCCGCTCACCTGCTCATCAGTGCGCTTTGCAGACACGCCTGGTGGCTCAGTGCGCTAGACGGGTTCAGCAGTGCCCTTTGCCCTTTGCCAAGAACTGACAGCAGGAGCTGACCGTGCTTATTCTAGGCCTGCACACTTTCAAGGCCTTCCTGGTTTCACAGAGCAAGTCTGGCCTTTTCAGCCCAGCACTGGGTCTGGCAGGCTGTCCTTGAGCTTTCTGTCTGCAGCCTACCCTTTTCTGCACCGGCCCGCTGGTCCCCGAGATGCCACATGGTGATGCCCCAGTGTGATGTGTATGGACCCTTCTCCACAGGCCTTGGGGATAAATGTCTCACACGGACACTCACACACGGTGGCCCTGAATGTCTTCCTGTTTTTGTTCCAGCTACATTGGTTAGACATACTGGTGATCTGAAACTTAAAACATAAACATTCAAAAAACTTGGGGCTTCCCTTGTAGCTCAGTTGGTAAAGAATCTGCCTGCAGTGCAGGAGACCTGGGTTCCATCCCTGGGTTGGGAAGATCCCCTGGAGAAGGAAATGGCAACCCACTCCAGTATCCTTGCCTGGAAAATCTCATGGACAGAGGGGCCTGGAGGGCTGCAGTCCATGAGGTTTCAAAGACTCGGGCATGACTGAGCAACTAACACTTATATTATTCAAAGAACTAAGATCATGGCGTAAAACTAAAGATTCAGAGTACTAGGATCATGGCATCCGGTCCCATCACTTCATGGCAAATAGATGGAGAAACAATGGAAACAGTGACAGACTATTTTCTTGGGCTCCAAAATCACTGCAGATGCTGACTGCAGCCATAAACTTGCTCCTTGGAAGAAAAGCTATGACAAACCTAGACAGCATATTAAAAAGCAGAGACTTTGCCAACAAAGGTCCATCTAGTCAAAGCTATGGTTTTTCCAGTAGTCATGTATGGATGTGAGAGTTGGACTATAAAGAAAGCTGAGCAACGAAGAATTGATGCTTTTGAACTGTGGTGTTGGAGAAGAGTCTGAGAGTCCCTTGGACTGCAAGGAGATCCAACCCCAGTCCATTCTAAAGGAAATCAGTCCTGAATATTCATGGGAAGGACTGATGTTGAAGCTGAAGCTCCAATACTTTGGCCACCTGATGCGAAGAAGACCCCAATTATGGGAAAGATTGAAGGCAGGAGGAGAAGGGGACGACAGAGGATGAGACGGTTGGATGGCATCATGGACTCGATGGACATGAGTTTGAGTAAACTCCTGGAGTTGGTGATGGACAGGGAGGCCTGGCGTGCTGCAGTCCATGGGGTTGCAAAGAGTCGGACACGACTGAGCGACTGAACTGAACTGAACTGAACATTGATCAGAACAGCCACCATCACTGGTGACTGACCCGGACAGCATCCTTCCTTTGCTTCTGGACTTCAGGCAGGCCTTGGTGAGTCTGTGTACCTGGGCTGGGCGTCGCTCCTTCTCTGAGCATTAGATTCACCGGGAGGGTTGCAGTCTTGCTCGGGGCCTGCTGTTAGAGTCAGTCGACCTCAGGCTGAGCCCCTGCATCCTCAATTATAGAGGCACCCTGAATGACCCTCTGCGCAGCTTCAAGTGACCCCTTTGGAACCCACGTATTGAACAGTGTGTTCCTCAGATGATGGTTTTTCAAATATGTCAGTGCGCCTTACATTGTTTTGTTGTAAGAAAAGTACGTGCTTTTGTAATCGTTCCAAATACTACTGTCGCCTGGAGAGTGAAGAGTGAGTCACTCTCCCCCACTGGGGCCGGCTGTATCTCTGCTTCTGACAACTCTCCCGGGGCGAATTCCATCAGGTTGTAGATTTTTCTGCCGACCTGTGTCACTCAGGGTTCCGCTTCTGTATCCCCAAGTGAGGTTTAGGTATAATTTCCCTTTTTGTTTATCACTTGGGGATCAAGATCACTTTTTGCCTCGTAAAGCAACTGGCAAGGGGCTCTTTTTTTTTTTTCCTTTTGAGAAGCTGCTTTAGACTTATCCTGAGGGGAATCAAGTGGCAATGGCAAGGATTTAGATTGTGTGTTGCAGCAGGGCACTGCCAGACACCAAGTTCAGAAACTCTGTGAAGAGAACAAAATAGGCCACTGTATAGGACCTCCCTCTCTTTTTAGAAATTATTTATTTTTAAATTGTAGTTTTTTAAAAACAACACATAATGTAAAATTTACCATTTTGACAGTTTTTAAAATCATACAGTTGAACAGTGTAAAGTGAATTCACATGGTTGTACAGCTGGTCTTCAAAACTTTTTCAGTTTCCCAAACTGAAACTTACCCAGTAAACCTTGCCCCGTTTCCCCTTCTCCTCTAGCACCAGCTGAGCACCATCATTCCACTTTCCATTTCTGTGGATTTGACTCTTTCACATAGCCCATATAAGTGGAATCATATAGTACTTGTCTTTTTTTGTGACTGGCATTTATCTTACTTAGAATATTCCTCAGGTTTCATCCGGGTGGTAGCCTGTGACAGAACTCCTTCCTTTTTAAGGCTGAAGGATGTTCCGTTATATGGATGGACCACGTTTTGTTTCCCACCCATCCATTCTTGGACCTTTGGTTTGCACTTCTTGGCGACTGTGAATGATGCTGCTGTGAACACAGGTGTGGGCAAATCTCTCTTTGAGAACCTGCTTTCACTTTTGGATAGATACCCAGAGGTGGGATTTCTTTATCATAGGGTAGTTTTGCTTTTGATTTTTCGAGAAACCTCCATACTCTGTTCCCCGACGGTGGTACCAGTTTGCATCCCCACCAACTCCACACAAGGGTTCCAGCCTCTCCATCCTCATCCACACTTGTGACTTTCTGATTTTTATATACAGCCAGCCTAAAGGATGTGAGGTGACATCTCCTGGTTTTGAGTTGCATTTCCTTCTGATTAGCGGTATTAAGCATCTTTTCATATGCTTATTGGCTAGCCTGCTCTTTTTAAATGGCATTCATTTACTTAGATTTTTCTGTAAAGTGTTTCTGAGGAGGCTTTTTCTTCATACTCCTGGTAAGATGAAAACTCAAGTGAATTGATAGGGATTTCATGCTTTGACCCCTGCAGGTGTCCTGGGGGAACTTATTTTTGAATAGACCATTTAGAAGGAGGAGCTCCTTGTGAAAAGGGGGATTGCCGCCTTCACTGTCCCCCGTCCCCTGCCTTCATCCCAGAAAGCCACTTGCCCCTTTGCAGGCTGTTTAAAGTGTTCAAGTGCGTTCTGATGAAGGACACCTGTAGAACATGGTTGTCACCCTGTCGATTTGAAATGTAAGAACTGAAGTCACCCAGTGCCTCTCGCTAGGGCTTCCCCATGGCTCAGGCAGTCAAGAATCTGCCTGCAATGCGGGAGACCCGGCTTCGATCCCTAAGTTGGGAACATCCTCTGGAGAAGGGAATGGCCACCCCCTCCAGTATCCTTGCCTGGGAAATCCCATGGACAGAGGAGCCTGGCAGGCTACAATCCTTGGGGTTGAAAAGAGTCAGACACAAGTGAGGGACTAACATACCATAGTATGCCTCTAAGGAGTGGAGGTCAGTTGTCTTTTCTGTTTGTTTCTAAGTGAAAAGTGAAAGTGTTAGTCACTCAGTCCTGTGTGACTCTTTGTGACCCCATGGGCTCGCCTAGCTCCTCGTCACTGGAATTCTCCAGGCAAGAGTACTGAAGTGGGTAACCATTCCCTTCTCCAGGGTATCTTCCCAACCCAGGGGTCACACCCAGGTCTCCTGCACTACAGGCAGAATCTTTACCATCCGAGCCACCAGAGAAACCCGCCCACACAGAGTATGAGCCATTCTCGAAGCACTTTCCCCAGTCTGGTTTGATAGGTGTGATTTGGAAAGTTAGGCTGATCCTTGCAGAAGAAATATTTACACTTATCTCAGTGGATGAGCTCCTCACCTGCCTGAGGGAAGGAAGGTCCTTTAGAAATTCAGGAAAGCCATGAACTTGATTCCACTTTGCTGCCCTTTATTTTTTTGAGCTCCAAAACCACTAAAGATGATGACTGCAGCCATGAAACTAAAAGACGCTTACTCCTTGGAAGAAAAGTTATGACCAACCTAGACAGCATATTAAAAAGCAGAGACATTACGTTGCCAGCAAACGTCCGTCTAGTCAAGGCTATGGTTTTTCCAGTAGCCATGTATGGATGTAAGAATTGGACTATAAAGAAAGCTGAGCACTGAAGAATTGATGCTTTTGAACTGTGGTGCTGGAGAAGACTCTTGAGAGTCCCTTGGACAGCAAGGAGATCCAACCAGTCCATCCTAAAGGAAATCAGTGCTGACTGTTCATTGGAAGGACTGATGTTGAAGCTGAAACTCCAATACTTTGGCCGCCTGATACAAAGAGCTGACTCATTTGAAAAGACCCTGATGCTGGGAAAGATTGAATGTAGGAAGATAAGGGAAAAACAGAGGTTGAGATGGTTGGATGGCATCACCGACTCAATGGACGTGTGTTTGAATAAGCTCCGGGAGTTGGTGATGGACAGGGAGGCGTCATGTGCTGCAGTCCATGGGATTGCAAAGAATTGGACATGACTGAGTGACTGAACTGAACTGAAAACGCACAGTATGTGGGGGTGGGGGGGTGGAGTGGGTGGGCCTGTTGACACGCACCCTTGGCTGACAGTTATCCTGAAATGCAACTCGGGGTTTGCCAGTCCCCCTGGGAGCCCAGGAGTTCCTGGAATCTTTAGCTGGACTTGGCCCTGAGGCTCTTGCTTTGAGGGGTAGGCCCTTCTACTGCTCCAGGAGGCAGGAGCTCTGTTCCCACGCTGCAAGGTCCAGCCTCCTTAGCTCAGAAAGGGCGAGGGGTTTGAGCCCAGCCCAGCTGCTCTGACTTCTCTCTGCCCCTCACCTTCCCTGTTCACAGGCAAGTGTTGGGGTCCATTTTGGCTGCTGGCGGGGAGGAAGGGCAGGAATTAGGTGGCTCTGAGTCGGTCTCTGCACCCACCCTAGGAAAGTAGTTCATCCTCAACCGTGCAGGCCCGCCGCGACACGTGGCGATTTGTGATGGGGATAATTGTATAACTTGCCCGATTAGAGGCGCGTGTGGAGCTTGCCTGACTCATGGCTCAGCCCCGCCCGGGGAGCAGTCGAGCTGGCCCAGCCGGCAGCTGCCTGCAGCCCGAGGGGTTGGGGATGAGGCGGGCGGTGACTGGGGCGTGGTGGATCTCTCTGGATCGGCATGGCGCAGAGTTGGACGGACGGCATCCAGCAGCTCCATGCTGGAATGCTCAGCCCAGGGAAAGGAGTTTGGTTTGGGTTGAGTTGCTTTCTGGCCTGTGAGCACTAGGGCAGCACCGTGCCCACGGCTGCTGCCCCTTCTCACTTTTCACAGATGGAGAAGTTTCCCCTGGGGAAGCTGAGCCACATCCCAGGGCCCACTGTGGCCGCCTTCCTCCCAGACATGGCCTGCCCCCAAGCCTGGGCCCCCCTTCCATCAGGGCCTGAATTCCATCCTGGAACAGCTGTCACCTGCCCTTGCCTGGAGACTCATGCCTGCCTCTAGAATCCTACCTGTGAAGCAGGCATTGTAAGTGTCTTCACTCAGCGTTAGGGGAAACCCGGGGACACGAAGCAGTTCCCCTGAACTCTGAGGGTCAGAAATCAAACAAATGTGGTTTGACTTGGAGCACCCCCTTCCCCCCAACCACCTCCCCACTTCTCGTCCTGAACGAAGCTAAAAGGGGATGAGTTTCTTTCCTCCTGTGTCATCCTCGGGTGCCCTCCAGCCCAGTGTTTCCAAGTCCTGTGCAGACGGCCATCAGTTCTCCGAATTGATTGAGGACCCCAGAGCCCAGGAGTCCAGGGCTGAGTTCGGCGTCAGGGACGCTTCATGTCCTCCATACGGCTGGCATCTCTGAGGCTGGGGGCCGAGCTCTCACCCAAAGACCCCTCTGAAAGATGCCTGCAGACCCGGGGGACCTCCTCAGATAACCCATCCATCCCTGCACGGGGGGGCCCCCTGCTCACCTGGCCAGGTATTGCATAAAGGCCCGAGCAAGTGGTGTCTGGGCCCTTCTATAAATTTTTTTTTTTTTTTTTATAAATACAGGCCAGGTTATCACCTCTGTTTATCCAGCCTCTCAGGCTGTAACTTCCTATTGACATTCTAGTCAGCAGACAGTTCTGAGTCTAACCTGAGTCCTTAGGAGGGCGGAAGGCAGAATGTGTGACTGAGCAGCTTTTACATACAGCTGCCTGCAGCCTTGTGCTCTTTCACTGTTGCTTGTTTTGTAATAAATAGAGGAGCTTATATTTATGCCCTTCCCACTGGCAGCAAAGAGGGAGGGAGTAGCCTGGAGAAGGGGGTTAGTAGAGGTCAGGCCAGGTGACCAAGGTCAACATCAACAGTGGCAAGCCCTGTGGACAGTATATGCCCTTGTGCAGGGTGAAGAGGGCACCTCCCCAGCCACCTTCCTCCCCAGGATCCACAGCCCCAGTCTTCACCCTGAAAAGAAGCAGACACACCCCAGCTGAAGGGCAGTTACCCAATACCTGCCTGGTCTTGCTCAGAACCGTCAAGGTCACGGAAGACAAAGAGTGCCTGTGGAATTGTCACGGTCCAGAGGAGCCTCAGGAGACAGGGCTGAATGTCGTGTGATATCTGGCAGGGATCCTGGGATGGAGCAAGGACATGAGAGAGAAACTCAGGGAATCTCAGGGCTTCCCTGGTGCCTTAGTGGTAAAGAGTCCACCTGCCAATGCAGGAGATGAGGGTTCGATCCCTGGGTCTGGAAGGTCCCCTGCAGAAGGAAATGACAACTCCAGTACTCTTGCCTGGGAAACCCCATGGACGGAGGAGCCTCGTGGGCTACAGTCTCCGGGGTAGTAAAGGGTTGGATGTGACTGAGCCGCTAAACAACAACAGAAAGGGAATCTGAATATAGAGTGAACTGAACTAAAGGCCCGTCATCATTCATTGGCAAATGGGCCATCCTAATGGGAGGTTTTAATAATAGGGAAGTCAGGTGTTGGTTGGCATATGGGGATGCCTTGTCTTATCTTGACGACTTTTCTATGCATCCAAATCCACTTTAAAAGGAAGTTTGTTTTAGAAAAGAGACAAGACGGTGGCAGGGAGGGCCGCTGGGAGGCAGGGCTCTCAGGCCCTTGGCTCTGGTTGGTATCTGCCGTCGGCGGTAACTGTGGCTGGAGTCCAGAGGGTGCCCTGCAGTGCGGGCCCGTGGTTTTGGGCGACCCCCGCCAGGGAGGAGCCCAGGCCCCCTCACCTGCCAAGCGCAGTGCCCACCCCTCCAGGTCAGGCGCTGGCCTGTCTCCTCCAGTCAGCAGGCTCTTTGTTCTCTCCTGGAGTAGACTTTTAACAGTGAGCTGCTCTCCAGGTCAGCGAGGAAGCCAGCTTCCAAACACAAAGCACAGGTCAGCTCTGCCAGGTGAACTTGAACTTGAGAAAGGCAGCGGAGCAGCGGGAACAGTGGGGCTGTGTATAAACTGCCCTGCAATTCCGAGTCTGGAACATTAGGCTGGTGAGGAGGGGTGGTCGGGGTGGCTGAGGGCCCCAGTAATCCTGTTAGCGGAAGAGGGGATGAGTCGGTGAAGTTGTCTCTCCTCCGAAGGGGGCTGACTGCAGCACGCACGGCTGCATCGAGGCATCCGCTCCTTCAGGCATCTTCTGCTGATGCCGAGTCAGCGCTGGGGGAGCAAGCACTGTGACGTGCCCTGCACTGGAAAAGTCACTGAGCGCACACACAGGCATGGAGGCTCCGGCCCCTGCACTTCAGCTTGTAATCTTCTTAGGCCAGAAGGCTTTCTTAGGGGACTCGGCTCCGGGACAGCATGGGGACAAATGTCTGTCTCCAGCTGGACCTGCCGTCCTCTGGCCAGTTTTCTGTGCCCAGGGATCGCCGGGGATGGGGGCAGTTCTGAACAGCTCCTGGTGATGGGAGGAGGTTGCTGATGTGGGGACCGCACGCTGAGTGGCAGGGGGCCTCTGTCTGGGCTGAGATTCAGCTGGAAAGAGACAAGGGGGCATCAGGTGGGAGGAGCAGAGATGGCAGTCATCCTGGGTGGCCCTTATGTGCACACATTGGTTCCTCATCACAGGGTAAATCCTGGAGCACTTATGTAGCGCCAACTGTAGGCCCCGAGCTCTTCTAAACGCTTCACACATACACTCCCCACAACAGCTTGTAGGTTGGGGGCCCTGTTTTAGAGATGAAGGCAGGTCTGCTCCCAGCTCAAGGTCCTGCCAGTGGGAGGGCATGGGAGTGATGCTCCTGGGCCCCAGGCAGCCCACCCAGCCTGGCACCTCCTCGGGTGGGACAGCTGGAGTTTCCCAGCCAGTGTGTTTACACAGACAGGCATCACCCTAGAGCTTAGGGTCCCTGAGCTGGGCGAGCTCCTGGTGTTGGGAGCTTCTGGGGCCGCCCTTCTCTTGACAACTTCTGGACCCAGAGACTCCCGCGATGGACATAGAGCGGGGATGGCTGCTTCAGTGACCACCCCCACGCCCCACACCCGGGGACCACTTCCCTGCTGTCGGAGCTTTCCAGAAGGTTCTCTCTTTGCCACTCTTACCGCTCAGGTGCGCAGATCTGAGACTCTGCACGTTTGAGTTAACACCACCGCATTCCCCAGCCACCCTGCGAAGAAACCTCTCCAGATTCCTAATGTGCTCAAGGTGTGTTTGAGCCAACTCGTTTTCTGGTCCTTTTCAGCTCTTCCATGCAAGCAGGCTGTGCAGCTTGTGGGGCAGTTTTCTACAGCCGGCCTGATCTTTAGGTCCTGGACATTCCCCGTGTCTCTCCTGGCCATAGGACAGGAGCCCCATCAGCAGGGTGGCTGCCTTGCCATGGCCCTGGGGGCTTTGCTCCTGTAGCCAAGGGCAGCTTCGTCCCCTTCAGGTGATGTTCATGGTTTGCACTTTTTGCCTTCTGTCACTCCCTCTGGAAGTGCTTTGTCACTCATTCACCAAGTATTTGAGAGTCTGCTGCACCTGGGAGTATGGAGGGGGCAAAGGACAGAGTCCCGGGCACAGCCCACTTTCCATCCGTGGGCAGCAGGGCCCAGATACCCTTTACCTGGGGCCCAGGCCGAGCTGGCACGCACTGGGCCGTGTGCTCACCGACCAGGGCTGCCCTGTACGCTGAACTCTGGCTGGGCCCCTGCGCTGCTGCCAGCCGCAGTCTCGCCCATCAGCCCGCGTAGAAGGTTTCTTTTGTTCGGTGCTATTGGCATGATTGAATCCATTGCTGTTGCCAAACAGGATGTGGTCTGGGTGACTCCCAGCTTCCAGCAATCGAAGGTTCTTGTTTTCCACTGCCTGGAGAGGGACAAACCCCATAACCACAGGGCGCTTCGGGGGCCCTGGGGGGAGCCCTGGGTTAATGAAGAGCCCAGCACGGCAGCGTCTGGGACCAGCATCTTTAATTGCATGGGAGGGAGGGGGAGAGGTGGGGCGATTTCTTACAGTCATAACCCAGCCCAGGAGGAGATGGCTTCCAGGTGAGGCTGGAGGCCTGTGAGTTTGGTTTGGGAGGAGGGTTTCTAGGTGGGGCCCTCCTTCTAGGTCACAGCTGGGCCACTTCTCTGCAGAGCAAGGAGATCGGGAAGGGAGCCGCCTTTTCCCCAGGCCTGCAGTGCCTGTCCTTACCATTCCACTGGGTTATCAGGGGGCCAGGCCATGTGGTTCCTAAATCTTCAATGCATGTGTGCGTGCGTGGTTGTGTCAACTCTCTGCAACCCAATGGACTGCAGCCTGCCAGGCTCCTCTGTCCATGGGATTCTCCAGGCAAGAATACGGGAGTGGGTTGCCACATCTTCCTCCAGGGGATCTTCCCGACCCGGGGATTGAACCTGCTTCTCTTAAGTCTCCTGCATTAGCAGGCGTGTCCCTTACCATTAACACCACCTGGGAAGCTTGTAGATACAAATAACACTTAAATATTGGGGATGAATAGAAGATGGCAGAAACAGTGACCACTCATAGAGACTGGTATAGCTTCGCCCTTTCCATGGTTTTCCCCATTTTTTCTTGCTGGATTGTAGGAGTTCTTCGACTTTTCTGGAAAATAAGTCTTTCTTGGCTGTGAGCATTGCAAATATTGCCTTCTAGTTTACTTGCCCACACGTGCTTTAAAAATCCAATGAGGCACGTTCCGAATCCGTCCTGGGGGATAATTTACAGAACTGTTTTCCAAGTGTTCCTAGTTCGGGCCGGTGTGTCCTTGGTCTCGGCCAAGGCATCGTGCCTGGGAGGCCATAGGTCCAGCTTATTGTAATGATCCGTCACCGCCTTCTCTCACTTTCTGTTCCCCGTCATGGATCACCCGCAACCCTCCCCCCCGCCCCGGGTCTGGGAGTGCTTTCCTGCACAAATCGTTTTGGTCTCTTAGTCATTTGGGGGAAAGTTAGTGAGTCAGCCCAGGACCTTGGGCCTGGGGCACAGCCCCTCCTGGCCAGGCAGCTTTAAATCTGCGTTTCTTTGTGGCCCCTGGAGGTGGGAGCTTTACTAAAGGAATGTGGGGTCTGGGGAGCCTGGATGCAGCCTCTTTAGAAGGAATGCATTCCTGGAGGAAGTTAAAATTAGAAAAAGCAGTTACACTTCCTGCCATTCAGCCGCAGTTGGCTGGTGTTTGTTTGCACAAGGATTCTTCTGGTAACAATCTGGGGTCGGTTTCTGGTGGAATATGACGGTGAAGTCATGGTTTGCGGGATGGAGGTGGTACGTTTCCATGGTGATCTTTGTTGTTGAAGTCACTGCTTTGTTTGTGAATTCTCGGAGAATTGTGCCAGCATGGAAAAATAGTCTTGAAACAACTCCTTTTTATGGCTAGCAGAAAAGATTTTATTTTATTTTTTTGCGAAAGCTCTTGAATGGGAAGTTGATACCGTGGAGTGCATCTGTTTGTCAGCGAACCCTGGAAGGAGTGGACCTGGGCCCTTGCGGGGGCTTGGCTCCCCATCACCCCGCCCCCTCGCAGGGGGGCCACCTCTCCTGGCGGTGAGGCTTGGACTTCTTGGGGAGCCCCCTGTGACTCTCTGACTGGCGTAGGCGGGGAGGGGGGCATCCTCCCACGCCATCTCCAGGATTAGCAAATAAAAATACACTGCACCCTGCCGCGGTTGACTATTTGGGACATACTTAGGGTAATAAAATTTTGTTGCGTATCTGAAATTTAGATTTAACAGGGTGTCCTAACACCCAGACCGCCTCTGGCTTTTCTCTGTGGTCCTCGGTCTTGCTCTCGTTGGTGCCTGAGCCCCTGCCAGGTGAGGAAGGGACATCACCTGCTTCTTGCTGGTGGGCCCTGTGGCTCCTCCAGGTTAGTCGCCAGGGGCTTGGACGCTTCCTCTGGAAGGCGCTGGGCCGGCCGCTCTCACCTGCTGGTGGCGGGCTTTCAGTCTGGCAATCACGGCGCGTCTGCCCGCGCTCCATGGGTGGAGAACATGCAGGAGGTCTCGAGTCGCTCACGCACATCAGGGTCCTTCCGCCTCGTCACGCCACACCCAGACGCTGGAGGGCACAGGGGAGCTGGCCCGTCATCTTCCCTGGAGAACAGATGTGCTCATCAGAAGCTCATGTTCACGGAACCAGGGGCATCACCAGCCCACTTCACTGGCCTGCCCAGGAGTGCCATCCCTTTAGCGGAGGTAGGTGGCAAGCATGTCACCCAGACCCGGAGTCACAGGTCTCTTGGTGGGAGTTGTGGGCCACCACTGGACCTCGAAGGAAGAGGGGAGATGTGTACGTAGGAGTTTTCTGGTGGGGGGCTCCCCTGGCCAGAGTGAAGGGAGTTGGTGTGGGTGCTAAGGAGGCTGGTGGGATGGGGCCAAGCTGGGGAGAGCCCTGAGCTGGGGCAGGGATGCCTGGCCTCAGGTGGGCTGGTGCCAGGAGGGAGAGGGCACTTTGTGTTCGTGGGCAGGGGAACAGTCGCTGAAGGTGAGGGAGCCAGAGGATGGATTCAGTGGAGATGCAGTTGGGACCATCTGGGGAACAGCTGATTATTTGCTCCAAGATGGCCAGCAGATCATAGCGGGCAGGGGGCTTCCTTTTATGTTCAGGCACCAGGTACCACTGGTGGAGCTTCTTACCGTGTGCTCCGTGAAGCAGGCGTCAGGGCTGGACGCAGCGCTGAGCACAACAGCTGTTTTCCTGCCTCGTGCGCCATTCAGATACGCTTGCGAGAGGTACAGGGCTGATTGCTCGGGGGATTCTATAGCAGTTCCCTGAGTGCTTGCTGTGTTCCAGGGGGACAGCGTGAGGCCCTTGCCTTCCAGGAGTCTCTCCTCTGGAGGGAGAGAAAGGAAATGAACGGATGACGAAGAGTGTTGGGAGTGGTCACTGAAGCCGGGTAGCGGGATGGGCAGACAAGCTGTGCTGTTTTAAGAGGGAGTGTAGGCTCAGAGGCCTCCCAGGTGGCGCTAGTGGTAAAGAACCCACCTGCCAATTTAGGAGACACAAGAGAGGTGGGTTTGATCCCTGGGTCGGGAAGATCCCCTGGAGGAGGGCATGGCAACCCACTCTAGTATTCTTCGCCTGAGAAATCTCATGGACAGAGTTGCCTGGCGGACTATAGCTCATAGAGTTGCAAAGAGTCGAGTATGACTGAATCAACTTAGCACACACTCCCGTAGAAAGCTGACTGTCCCTTCCCACCTCCCCCAGGGATCGTCAGGTGGTAATTCCCAGAGCCTATGAATGGTACTTCATAGAGTAGAAAGGACTTGGTGGCTGTGATAACTGAAGGGCCTTGAGGTGGCCCTGCCTACCTGGAGGGGCCCTGAATGTCCTGTGATGACAGTGTCGTTGTAAGACAGGCAGAGGGAGGTGTGACTGCAGAGCAGAAGGAGATGGAGACAGAGATGGCGTGAGTGGGCTCTGAAGTTGGAGGAAGGGACCGTAAACCAGGAATCCAGGATGCCAGAAGGTGGGAAAGGCAGGGTCACGGATTCTCCCAGTAGAGCCTCCACAAGGCAGCAGGCCCAGCAATGCTTGACGTTTGCCCAGTGAAACTGGCTTCACATTTGTGCACTCCAGATGGTAAGAATAAATTGGCTTTAAGGCGCCAGGTTTGTGGCAGTTTGTGACAGTTCCTAAGACTGTCACATGCTTTCCCTAGGAAAGGAACATGGAAGCCCGGGGACTGAGGAGGTGATGTTTGAGCCAAGCCCAGGTGTAAATAAGAAACTTTCCCTGGTGGCTCAGACGGTAAAGAATCTGCCTGCAATGCAGGGGACCCGAGTTCAATCCCTGGATCGGGAAGATCCCCTAGAGAAGGGAATGACAGCCCACTCCAATATTCTTGCTTGGAGAATCCCATGGACAGAGGAGCCTGGTGGGTTCTGTCCACAGGGTCGCAGAGTCAGACACGCCTGAGCGCCTAACACCTTCACTTGCTTATTTCAGGTATAAGGGATGGGAACCAGAGCTCATGATGCTTTCAGAATGTGAGGGTGGGCTGCCCTGCTGACCTGTGGGCTGCGACCGTGGTGCCTGCCCTGGGATCCAGTCCCAGCTTCGAGTCAGGAATTCCTTGGGGACTGTGAGCCCTGATGGCCCTCAGCCTGGACATGATCTGCAGTGAATTTATATGTTTTTAATGTAAAAATTTCATGGCTGCAGTCACCATCTGCAGAGATTTTGGAGCCCAGAAAAATAAAGTCTGACACTGTTTCCACTGTTTCCCCATCTATTTGCCATGAAGTGGTGGGACCAGATGCCATGATCTTCGTTTTCTGAATGTTGAGCTTTAAGCCAACTTTTTCTCTCTCCTTTTTTACTTTCATCAAGAGGCTTTTTAGTTCCTCTTCACTTTCTGCCACAAGGGTGGTGTCATCTGCATATCTGAGGGTATTGGTATTTCTCCTGGCAATCTTGATTCCAGCTTGTGCTTCTTCCAGCCCAGCATTTCTCATGATGTACTCTGCATATAAGTTAAATAAGCAGGGTGACAATATACAGCCTTGACGTACTCCTTTTCCTATTTGGAGCCAGTCTGTTGTTCCATATCCAGTTCTAACTGTTGCTTTCTGACCTGCATATAGGTTTTCTCAAGAGGCAGGTCAGGTGGTCTGGTATTCCCATCTCTTTCAAAATTTTCCAGTTTATTGTGATCCACACAGTCAAAGTTATGGCCAACCTAGACAGCATATTAAAAAGCAGAGACATTACTTTGCCAACAAAGGTCTGTCTAGTCAAGGCTATGGTTTTTCCAGTGGTCATGTATGGATGTGAAAGTTGGACTGTGAAGAAAGCTGAGCACCAAAGAATTGATGCTTTTGAACTGTGGTGTTGGAGAGGACTCTTGAGAGTCCCACAGGCTGCAAGGAGATCCAACCAGTCCATCCTAAAGGAGATCAGTCCTGGGTGTTCATCGGAGGGACTGATGATGAAGCTAAAACTCCAATACTTTGGCCACCTGATGCGAAGAGCTGACTCGTTTGAAAAGACCCTGTTGCTGGGAGGGATTGGGGGCAGGAGGAGAAGGGGACGACAGAGAATGAGATGTTTGGATGGCATCACCGACTCAGTGGACATGGGTTTGGGTGGACTCCATGAATTGGTGATGGACAGGGAGGCCTGGCATGCTGTGGTTCATGGGGTCACAAAGGGTTGGACATGACTAAGCAACTGAACTGAACTGAACTGAATGTAAAAATGTCAATTGCTTTTCTCCAGATTTAGCTGCGTGTATGTGTATCTTATTAATGGAACAGAATATTTCGTTCGCTTTCTAAATTGAGAGTTCCTAGCGATACAAAATAGCACGCTGGCTTTGGCCAGAACTGGCCAGAAATAATGCACCCATGTCACTCAGCTTGTGTCTTGGCCAAAAAAGGCCTAGTGGCCAAGTGCCAGCTTGACATTTGCCATCTCTTCTTGTTTGGGATCCCCAAGTGCAGAGCCCGAGGTGAGGGCTTGGGGATTAACATTTTGGGGAGAGGTGGTCCCCAGAAGCAGCAGTGGGGATGCAGGAGGGGTCACTGTGACTGCTGGGGGCCCTCCTGAAGAACCTTAGAATGGTTCCTCTGGGGGATGGGGCAGCCACAGGAGTGTGCCCTGAAGGCTGAGCGAGGGCTGGGGCCTGGGGAGCTGTGATGGGGGTCACACCCGCCCATTTGGAGGGTATGGTCTTCTTCCTTTTTTGGCTGTGCTGGGTCTTCTTCGCTGCTTGTGGGCTTTCTCTAGATGCAGCGCCTGGCCGTCTCACTGAGCGGCTTCTCGTTGGAAAGCACGGGCTCTCGGTGCAGAGCTTCAGTGGTTGCAGCACACAAGCTTCAGTGGTTGCAGCTGTCCTGCTTAGTTGCCTTGTGACACATGGAATCTTCCCAGACCAGGAATCGAACTCATGTCCCCTGCATTGGCGGGTGGATTCTTAACCACTGGACTACCAGGAAAGTCCTGGAGGGTATCCTGACAGCACAGTGAGGGGTGACTCGTTGTACACAAAGCCGATACAGTGTGGCCTCCACTAAATCCAGACTCACGCTCCCTGTGGGTCCTGAGAAAGGCAGCTATTTCAGCCGCCTCCTCTAGCGAGACATGAGACAGCCTCCCAGGCGTGTCTTCATGAGTGTCCGCGGTCGGCGAAGCAGACGGTGTTCGGGCGAGGCTTGGAGAAAGTTCAAATGCATGTGTGAGGAGTGATGGGAGCACAGAGGTGCCTCCTTCCCCGCCTCCCAGGAGCCCCTCCTCCATCCAGGAGTTTTCTCTCCATCTAGTTCTGGGCTCACACCAGCAGCTGTGTGTCTTGGCATCTTCCATTTTCAGCCTTTTTTTATTTTTGGCTGTGCTGGGTGTTCCTGCTGCACGGGCTTTTCTCCAGTTGCGGAGAGCAGGGGCTCCTCTCCAGTTGAGGCACATGAGCTTCTCACTGCAGGGCCTTCTCTTGTCTGTCTGAGCATGTGCTCTAGGGCTCGAGGGCCCAGTAGTCGTGCCTCCCGGCCTTAGCTGCTTCTCCGCACGTGGCATCTTCCCGGACCAGGTATTGAATCCGTGTCTCCTTCATTGGCAGGCAGATTCTTACCACTGAGCTGCCAGGGAAGCCCCCAGCCTTGTCTTATGTTCAGGTCCCTGCTGTCTCTTATTTCCCGTCGAGAGTGCAGGACCCATTGGTTTTATTTATCTTGCCAGCCCTTCTGTACCTTGCAGGGAACAGAGCCCAAGTGCAGATTTGGGAGATGACGGAGCGATCTGCTGACGCTTAACCTCCTGTCCCTCAGAGCCAAATGAGCACCAGCCAGGAGGGCTTGAGCTGTGTTCACAGTTGTGTTAACCTTTCACGCCTGATTGCTGGTTGCTGATGACAGAGGTGTTACTGTGTAGAACAGTCACTGGGTGGAGAGGCTCATCAGAGAGGCTCACGTGGCCCTGGCGGGGAGTGAAGGATGGCCAATGGAACCCACCTTTCTTGTCCCTAATAGCCACCTGGGCCAGGGTGTTCTGACATGACCCGGTTCCACACACCTATTCCAGCCTGTAGTTAGAGCTGTGGGGTCAGAGAGGGAAGTGACCCCATGGAGCTGTGCCCTTGGTCCAGCCTTGCTGGTGGCGGGTAAGGGTCACCCAAGCATGTGTCCATCAATACGAGTGTCTCCCCAAATGCCCACCTCTCCAGCACACAGGCATCTATTGAAATAGCTTCAAGTTGGCATTTTGTTTACCTATGTGTATTGAAGATTGCATTTTTTTTTTTTTAAGTCTTGTTACAAAAGTAGGCTGTTCCAGGGGTTGGGAACTACCTTGAATTTCTGGATAACATTATACTTATCTCAATGAAGAGATTTTAGAAACTGGGGATTTATTTTGGGGGAAATGAATAAAAACACACTGTCCTCTTATAACCTGGTTTGGGTCTTGGGCTTCATAAAACGTTTGTTGCAGTGCGTCTGTTTCTGACCCGTTTCTGCATATCTGTGAGGGTAGGGCGTGTTATCTAGAAGTGGGAGTGGGCTGGGTACACAGCAGATTAACAAATGACAAAGCAATCCATGTTCTTTTAGAGGAGGGATTCCGCCCTTTTCCCGCGGCTTTGGCTAGGTTTGGGGAACTGAATGGTACCCCAGTCCAACAGCAAGGCAGGCGGAGGCCCCCCCCAGCCCACTCTGTAGAGCTGAGAGGGGAAGGGGGCTCTTGGGAGGTGAGCCCAACGTGGAGGGGATTTGGGGTCAGCTGAGCTGGAAAAGGCCCACTGTTAGCAGGGGGAGGGCTCAGGCTCCATCTCCCCCTCTTCCACTGTTGCTAAGATGAGAGGTTGCCGGGGTGAAGACGTGACCTCCAGGAAGAAGAATCTGCGAGGTCAGAGGGTGGGTGGTACTCACTTTGACTGGTCTTCCCCTCCAACCCCATTCAGGGAGGGGTGACCCACAAGAGGGCACTTCTGGGGAAGGAGGTGCCTGCTGGGGTCCTGGCAGAAAAGGGACCGTGCTGGAGCCCACGTGTGCCAGGCCCTGCCAGCACGCACTCGAGGCCGGGCAGTTCCCCACCCTGCCTGCTGGGCGCCAAGGAGCAAGGGTGCATGTCCCGGGTCTCAGATTCAGCGGCGGAAGCCAGGATTTGAGGCTCTGTTCAAATAGGGTTTGCGCTTGCACACGCTGACTTGTCCCAGTATTTCCACCTCCTCTGGGTTTGTCGGGAGGCTCCCAGGCCTGGCACAGAAGCCCCCCTTCCTGCAGCTCATAAACACCAGGCAGGATGGTGTACTTCTTCTTACTTTAGGAGACTTGAGATGGGGGAGGTTATAATTTCTGCCTTGGAAGAAGGAAAGAAGGAAGGCAGGGTAGCGCTGGAACCCGGGCTGGCATTTGATGCCCTCAGGCAGAGACATCCGGTCTGCCTGCAGCCTGCTTTGCCTGCCTCTGTTTTCTTTGTGCTTGGCTGTTTTTCTGTTCATCGAGGTCCTGGGGGCGGCTTTGGACCAGTGGGTTATGATCTCAGCTTCCCGTTTCTTGACCTCGGTCAGTCATTGAAACCCCGCTGAACCTCACTTACTGAGTCTGCTGAGGACACAGTGGTGCTGACCCTGACCCCCTCCAACCTCCAGGAGGTCAGGTGGAGAAGCACACTGCTGTCAGTTACCCCACGTAGTATCAGTGTGGGCCAGGGACCAGTGGCGCCAGCATCACCTGGGAGCAAGTTGGGAATGCACATTCAGGCCCGGCCCAGCCCTCACGGTGGAGACCGGCAGTCTATGTTTTAACAAACCCTCCAGGTGAGCCTGGTATGTGCCCTTGTTTGAGAACCACCGCCTCATTTATACAGAAGAAGTTTCGTTCTCAGCCATTTATGCCATAAGCATAATCGCGAGATTTCTATTATGCATTTGGCTGTATCTCTGGACTTTTATGTTTCAAAGAAGAGAAAGGCAGGGTCTCTGCCCTTAATGTGGCCCACGTTGTTGTTCAGTTGCTAAGTCGTGTCCAACTCTTTGTGACCCCATGGACTGCAACATGCCAGGTTTCCCTGTCCTTTCAGAGGCTTCCCTATGTCCTGGAGCTTGCTCAAACTCATGTCCATCAAGTCGATGAGGCCATCCAACCATCTCATCCTCTGTTGCCCCCTTCTCCTCCCGTCCTCAATCTTTCCCAGCATCAGGGTCTTTTCCAATGGGTCAGTTCTTCATATCAGATGGCAAAAGTGTTGGAGCTTCAACTTCAGCATCAGTCCTTCCAGTGAATATTCAAGGTTGATTTCCATCAGGATTGACTGGTTTGATATCTCCCTGCAGTCCATAGACTAACAGAAAAGATGGGAAGAGTCTACTCTATGTGATAGGGAGAAAAAGAGATGATAGAGTAGAGAAAACAAAAGCTAAAGAGTAATCTCCAGCATGACATGGAGAGCCCAGTTTTACACTTGAGGAAGCCCAGACCCAGAGTCAAATTAGGTAAGCTGGCAGAGGTTGTCAGGCCCATGAAGGGCAGAGCTGGAATGCAAGTCTTCGGATCTGACGGGGTCATCTCAGAAACCTCTGTGTCCAGGCTTTCCCCATCCATATGGCATCTCACACACCCTACCCCTGGCTGGAGCCACCTCCCCACCTCCCCCTGTTATTTAGAGGAACAGGCTATGGTCAGGATGGAAAACTTCAGACTTCTTGGAAGCTCCTTCATCAGCTTTGCAGTGGGGATTGTCATGATGTTGGATTTAAACCTCCAGCCCTTCTGGGAGCCCAGATCTGTGACCCCGGTCAGACTGTAAAGGTCCTAAGTAATTAGTCAGTGAGTGGAAAAAGTTAGTCAAAGCCTGGAAGAATTAGAATTTTTTTTTTTAATGGAAAAAAACCAGTGTCCATGGATCTTCCAGTCTTCCTACACTGGGTGAAGGTCTTTCTCTGAGTGTGTGTTTGATGACTGGCATGCATGGACCACAGCCTAGTACAGCCTCACAATTCCCCATTTATTTTTTTTACATTCATTATATTTATTTGTTTGTTTTTGGCTGCACCGGGTCTTTGATGCTGCACGCGGGCTTCCTCTAGTTGCGGGGAGCAGGGGCTACTCTGGTTGCGTGTGCGGACATCTCATCGTGATGACTTGTTGGCGAGCACAGACTCTAGGGCACGGGCTTCGGTGGTGCAACACACGGGCTTAGATGATCTGCTGCCTGTGGGCCCTTCCTGGATAAGGAATCAACCTCTGTCCCCTGCACTGGCAGGCAGACTCTTACCCACTGTGCCCCCAGGAAAGTCCCGATTCCCCATTTAGAGTCAAGGGATGACACAAAGCCTGACAAAGCAGCCTGAGTCAAGAGTTCCGGAGTTTTATTTTATTTTTTTTCAGCATCAGTTGAAAAAATAAAAGTTTTATTTTATTTATTTATTTATTTTTTCTTAAATGTTTAATGTGGTCTAGTTTGCCAGCCTGTTTTAAGTGATTCCTCACTATCAGGTCTTTACAAAATATTCCACTTGACTGGTCCTGGAAGGTGCTCATCTCCCGTGATGATTTATGTGATAATTAGATCCATTAAAATGTCCATAGCAAAGCCCATCAGCTCCATCCAGTGGGAGCAGAAGCCCAGAGGAGGAGGAGAAGGCAGCCTTGTGGCCACAGGTGTGGGCGTCCACATACCTGAGAGCGAGTGGGCACAGGTCACCCCCACACATGGGAGCCTCCACCCTCGTCCCCGCCCTGCTGGGGAGGAAGGATGCGCAGAACGCCGGCCACAAACCATGAACCAAACCACCAACTTGATACTGAGCCAAGCGCCGGGTGGGAACGTACAGGTGTGTAGGGTGAAGTCGCTGCGGGCATCTGGTCGACATGTGTCTCAGTAAACCACCTTCCGTGCTTCGCAGTCAATCCAGGCTTCCTCCACAAGAGAGGAAAGGCTGTTCCTTGCCCCCCAATCTATAAAATTGGAAATACTATGAAATTTTAGGAGAGGTAGGTGAAGCAGTTCTGTATTCTCTGTAAGAAAGGTTTCCCCGAGACCAGGTGTTACTTTCACTTGGCTGTCTCACCCACCACACACCTAAGGACTGTTGTTTCACTACTGTTTATTTTGTTAGCGTTAAATACCAAGGTCTGTCTGCAGAAGCATGAATTTTCTCAGTTTTATAAATTGGTTGCCTTGTCCTTTCTTCCATAAACAATGGAGACCCAAGAGTGAAGTCTACCGCCAGGCCTGGGCCCCGATGCTCACGTGAGCATCTCTTGCAGAGGGACCCGGGGGGCAAACCTGTGCCCAGAGGGGCCCAGAGCTCTCCCCTCGCAGGTTGGAGCAGGCTCTGGGAAGCAGTTTCTGGTTGATCAAGTTTACCTCTGGGCCATTCCTGCTTCCTTTTCAAGCCACACCTCCCATTGTTGCCCTTCCCTTCCTCTTGCCGTCTCAGATGCTGCCTGCTACCCGGCCAGCCCTCGGGCATTGGCCATGCCCCATGGGTGCTGCCGACCTCTGTGATTTGAGCCTACCCCAGGCTGGCCTCTGCCCTGCAGCCTGCATAGGGCTGGTGTAGACCGGGGTCGGCACACTTTCACTGTAGAAGGTCAGGCAGTGTTTCCGCTCTGCAGCCCCCTCAGGTGTCTGTGGCAGTTACCTTTGGGTGTCATCAACTCACAGAAGAACCACAGACAAGTCCGTAAAGGGACAGGGTGCCCGTGTCCAATTAAACTGTACTTCTGCACACTGCGATCTGAATTTCATATTTGTAAAACATTCCATATGATTTTTACGTCTTATTCTGTGCTTTCCCTATTGAAAAACCCTCTTCATTCGTGGGCAGAGACAGCTGTTGGGCTGGGTTTGGCTCTGTTTTGTGCTTTCGTGCTCCTACTTTGGTGTTTTCAGGTGTGGTGGGCACAAGAGTGGGTGAGACCGAATCTTGCCCTGGAGAGATCCCAGTCTAGATACTGACAGGTGCCCGATGTAAAGGACCCTCTGGCCGGTGGATCCATACGTGTCCATTGTGATGGTTAGAAACCCAGGTAATAGGCCAGTTTCCCCAGAACCCCCCTAAAAATGCTTTTCCTGCAGCTGTGAAGAACTGTGCTGGGCGACTGCGTAGATGCCGGGCCACTGAGCACATGCTGGGATTGTAGGAGCCAAGCATGGAGGTTAGGGTGTTCAGTGACATTAGAGGGCCACGTAGGTCCTGCTCTGAGAGGCTTGGCACTGCAGGGTGGCCAGCTCTCATGGGGTTAACACGAACCAAGCTGTAGGTCGAGCAAAGGGAACGTTTCAGCGTGTTTCTGAACCTATCACTTGCAGCTCTTGAGACAGGTGGCCTCATGAGGCTCCCTTCTCCTGGTTTGCTGTCTGTTGTATGAGACTGGTTGTATGAGTTGGCTTGGGTGCCGTAACAAAGAGCCGCAAGCTTGGGTGCTTAAACAATAAAAATGTGTCATCTCCCGGTACAGAGGAGGTTGGAAGTCCAACGTGGGGTGTCTGCAGGGCCGGTTCCTTCTGAGGCTACGCGGGAGACACGGTCCCAGGCTTCCCCCAGCTTGTACTGGTTTGCTGGCAACCTTGACTTGTAGACGCATCGTCCTGGGGGCGCCTTCATCCTCATGTGGAGTTCTCCCTATCTGTGTATCTGCCTCCAAATTTCCTCCTGTGTGAAAACACCTGTCGACCTGGGTTTGGATTCCCTCTCATGAGCTCGTTTTCACTGAATTACCTCTGTAAAGACCCTTTCTTCAAATATGGTCACATTCTGAGGGTCTGGCGGCTAGGGCTTCAGTGTATCCATGGGGTGCGTGTGTGCCTGCTACGTTGCTTCAGTCGTGTCCGACTCTTTGCGACCCCCTGGACTGTAGCCTGCCAGGCTCCTCTATCCGTGCGACTCTCCAGGCAAGAATGCTGGAGTGGGTTACCGTTTCCTTCTCCAGGGGATCTTCTCGACCCAGGGATGCAACCTTAGTCTCTTATGTCTCCTGCATTGACAGGTGGGTTCTTTTTCCCACTAGTGCCGCCTGGGATGCCTGTGTGCATGGGATGGGGGGCATGATTTTGGCCATAACCTCAGGTACGGGGAGAGAATGGCTGAGTGTCTTGTTGGGACCTGTCCTGGGGCGAGACTTTAGGATGAGGCTGTGTCTTTGAATAGCTTCCCGTCTAAGTTTCTTGAGCCTCTAAGTTTACCTGCTGAGCTTTCCAGATGTCCTCAGGTAGGATAAGCCCTGTCATCCCATCACCTGCCAAGATGGTAAGCTGCGGATGAAGCAGCTGCAGTGATGCAGGGCAGTGATGTCAGTGGTGTCCTCACTGGACTGTGGTCTTGTTTGGAGCCTCCTGAAGACAACAGAGCCTTCTCAGCATTGCTTTATGACAGCTCTGTGGTTCTTGGAGATTCCCCCCGAACTTCGGCAGTAACAGCATTGATGTGTCTGGAAACAAACCATGAAATCAGGACATCGGGCATCTTCTAGACTCCAGGGTTTGGGCCTAACTTGATCCGCACACACTAAGTCCTGTGTTTTCTTTGGGGGCTGTGGGGACTGATGGGCCCCTGGCTTCTGGCGGCTCCCTCCTTGGCTGAAGGACCACATCCCTCTCCTCTCAGGTCAGCGGGTCCTTGTGCAGAAACCTGGGGCTTCCAGAGAGGTAGAGCCCGCAGCTGGGGCGGTGGGAAGGGGCTGGTCCTGTTCACCTAGTCCCCGTACCCTGGACCTCACAGGCACGCCCGTTCACAGCCAGAGTCATGAACACTGAGCGGGCAGAGGGCTCCGGGTGTGCACCTGTCCTGCCACAGATCTATCTAGGAACCTTACCAGGAATCCTTATGAGGGAACAGAGCTTCAGGAGCCTGCCGCAGTGAGCAAGAGAAAAGCCCAGTGGTTTCCTAGGCTCTTGCCTAAAATGCGGAGTGATCCAGCACTTCAAGCTGCATTGACTGAGGATGCTGTAATGGGACTGGGAGAGGAAACGCAGTCCTCCCTTCTTCATAAAGTCCTCCTCTTCTCATAAAAGACTTGGTGGTGGTCTCCTCTGGTTGTGCAGAGCACATAGCTATTTTGCATCTGGAAAATGGGCTTTAGGGAGAGCCGTGATGTAGAGGTGGGAAGTAGAGGCCGTTGACCACTAGAGATACTCTTTGCATCAGACTCTGTGGCCTTGCCAACCCCCAACCCCTTCTTGCCCTTCCTGAAGGGCCTGCAGGTGGACCCATGCAGAGGTGAGAGGTCCAACAGAGTGGGCACCTGGACAGGAGGGAGGGTAGCAAGCCCTGTCCCCCCAGCCTAGATGCCAGGGAGGGGATGGTTTATAAAGCAAAGGAGACACCCAAGTTCTCAGACTGGTGCATGCGTGCAAGCTAAATCGCTTCAGTCATGTCAGACTCTTTGTGACCCCAAGGACTCTGGCCCGCCAGGCTCCTCTGTCCATGGGATTCTCCAGGCAAGAATACTGGAGTGGGCTGCCATTTGCCTCCTCTAGGGGATCTTCCCAGCCGAGGGATCAAACCCACATCTCCTGCATCTCAAGCACTGGCAGGCGGGTTCTTTATCACTAGTGCCACCTGGGAAGCCCCTTAAAAAGAAAAAAAAGGACAACAGAGATGTATGCCCTTCACACCATAGAGCAAACTGGAAAGATCAGAGAAGTCTGAACACGCATTGAAAGTGAAACTGAAAGTCACTCAGTCGTGTCCGACTCTTTGCAACCCCATGGACTATACAGTCCATGGAAGTCTCCAGGCCAGAATACTGAAGTGGGTAGCCTTTCCCTTTTCTGTAGGGTCTTCCCAACCCAGTGATTGAACCCAGGTCTCCCACATTGCAGATGGATTCTTTACCAGCTGAGCCACAAGGGAAGCCCAAGAATACTAGGGTGGGCAGCCTATCCCTTCTCCAGTGGATCTTCCCGACCCAGGAATTGAACCAGGGTCTCGTGCATTGCAGGTGCATTCTTTACTAACTGAGCTACCAGGGAACAAGCATTAAAATACCAAAAACCCACTTCTGAGAGGCCACCCCTGCACTGTTTCACTCCCCCCAGGCCTTTCCAGTACCTCCGCCCCTTTTAAAGTGACGAGGTTCTCATCTGCCCTGCCTAGACAGTCTTTGGGGTCCCACGAGCAACGCGCTGACACGCCAAGGTCTGCAGATGCACCCAGAATCCAGGTGATGGGTGGACAGCGGCCTCTGCATCCTGAGCCTTCAATGTCCTACCCCACCCTGCATTTTCTGAACTTCTCGGGGTCTGAATCTTTGGTCACGTTCAGATATATTTCCCCAGGTTGTTGCTGCCTTTTTGTAGCATTCATTGGTTTCACTGGGGTTTTTCCTTTTGCCTTTGTGTTTCCTACATTCCTTGTGCACTGAGGTCTGTCTCTACCTTAAGAGTTAATTGTACAAGAGCTGGATTTTCTCTTTCCTTCTGGTTGATTTCTTTCCATGCCTCTCAGCCTGTCCTCTCACCTTTCTGTGCATCTGGAATTCATTTTGCCATGGAAGCCCCAGAGGAAACGGTGCTGTGAAGACCAGCCAGCTGCCCCAGCATCTCGGGATAATTCTTGCCCTCCTGTGATGCTCCTTGTAATTGCATGTGGACTGATAACGTGGCTGAGGGTCTGTTCCAGGGGAGGACAGTGATTTGGGGAAGGTGCCCAGGATGGGATTTCCTCCTGTTTCACAGGCTGGCCAGGTGCAGGGCTCCTGTAAAGCTTGGAGCAGCTCTGTTACTCCCATTCAGAAGGCCAGGGTGTCGTGCCATGGTGGTACCTTCGATCCCACCGTCCATCATCATCCTTGTTTAAGGAACCTATTGCAAACATGGGCTCCTTGGTTACTGTTAGTCACCACCTCCTAAGTGACCAGCAAGTGGGGAGGAAACCCCACTGCTGGCAAGCCATCAGGGAATCCATCTCTTGGGCTTAGCTGATAAGATTATCCTGTTGAGGCTGCACTGCCCATCTCTGCAGAAGTGATAGCAGGTGAGGGAAGATAATACAGCCTTGAGAAGAAACAAGCCAAAAATGCCCTCGTGGTGACTGGGCTCCTGGAAGCCAGCTGTGGCGCAAGTTACTGGGGTGCACTCTTGGGGTCAGACCCTTTGGAAGGGACCTGAGGTTGGGGGTGCAGAGGGCAGCCCTTGAGACCCCACAGACGCTTCAACCCTGGACAGCCCTTTCCCACTTGTCGGGGTTGGGTGGGAGGTAGGGGGCATCCTCTTACGGCAGAGTGGCTGCCCCAGCAGGGTCGTGACCTGGTAGAGGGCCTCTTTCCAGGAGGGGGTTCTAGAAAGCCGGCCACGTACCTGGCAGCCGGAATGGAAAGGGTTCCGGGGCGATTCCAGCCTGCACCGCCACCCTCATCTTTCCCGGTAAACGCAGTGGCCAGCGTAACCGGCTCCAGATGTGAAAGAGCCTTGAGGAAAGAGCTGGAATGAGCTCTTCAGCTGCGCAAGACTGGCTCTCAGTCTCCGTTCCCCTTTTGTCTTGCAGCGTCTCTCTTCTCTGGACAGAAGGCCGCGTCCTGGGGCTGAGGCTTTGATGTCAGGGAGCTGGGGCCGGTGACAGGTAAGCGATGCAGGCAGGGTGCCGGAGTGCGCCCCCCACCGGGGCCTGTCCCGTGGAGGGGGCGGCGTCACCCCCAGGAGGGGGTGTGCCCGGAGTGCCCGCCAGCCTCTCAGGAGGGAGAAGTCGCTTCCCCCAGACCCTGCAGCACCGTCCATCCCGGCACAGGCCTGTCTTCACCTCCTCCTCGTCAGCGCTCCACGTGCCTGCAGGAGGTCAGAGGTCACCGGCGTGCCTGGCACGGGCGAGTTCCCGGAACAGCTCCAGGTTTCTGTTTACCTCGGTGACTTCCCTCTGTGTCCATCAATGACACGCTCTCGCTCTGCCCAGAAACCAGCCAGTGCGCTTGTCTGCCTCCCTGAAAGCGGGGGGACGGACCCCAGGTTGGCTGTCCTCTGTGTTTGCACAAAGGAGCTTTATTCTTAAAGCTGGAGAGGTTCCGAGCTTCTGGAACAATGGCCACCAGTGATGAGATGCGATGCCTTTGGCTCTGTGTGGCCCCGGGACAGGTGTGTCCTGGGAAAGGCGTGTAAGGTTGGCAGAAAACGTGAGCAGGAAGCTTTAGCCACTGCTCAGGAGGAAGAAGTGAGTTGGCAGAAAGAAGGGAGAGTGAATGGTGGCCGGGTAGAACGTTCTCAGATATTTGCTGTTCTTGATCTTTATCCCCGTGACCTACAATAATAGTAGGAAAAACCTTCTATTGTACAATCAGCTGGGTCAGATTATCTGCGTAACATGCTGCGGACTTCATGTTTAAAAACAAAGGAGACTTTCCAACTGGGGGTGAAAAGGATCAGATATAATGAAAGGGGGTCCTTTGCAGACACAGGTTGAAGAAGGGGGTTGAGATGGAACACCCCAGACCCTGCTTCCTTGTAGAGTCCAATGTTAGTTGCTCAGTCGTGTCCAACTCTTTGTGACCCCATGGACTGTAGCCCACCAGACTCCTCTGTCCCTGGAATGCTCCAGGCAAGAAGACTGGAGTGGGTTGCCATTCCTTTCTCCAGGGGATCTTCCCAACCCAGAGACTGAACCCAGAACTCCTGCGTTGCAGGCAGATTCTTTACCATTTGAGCCACCAGGGAAGCCAGGAAATCCTTGCAAGGCCCAGTTGAATAATAAAAGCTGTTCCGGATAAAGTGTCTGAGGTGCAGGTTATCCTTAAATCCCGTGTGTCTTCTGTTCACCTGGGGGCAGCTGCTTGGAGTTTCGTTTCAGCTTTCACCACCACCCCCCGCCCCCCACCCCCAGCCCACCTTTTGCATCATATCTTTTTGTTTTCTAGTATCAGCCTGTGCTATAAAGAAGAATGTTGCAGGAGGTTTGCAGGTTATGACCCTGTGGCTTTTAATAGTGGGTGAGGAATTCAGGAGTGCTCTGGTCCCCGCTGAGGTCTCAGGGACTTAAAATGCCTCTGCCCAGGGAGCGGCTGTCAGCAAGCCTTTGCCCTGGGGGTTGCGATCTGTTTGGGTTTGCGGTGAAACCCAGTGAAAGGCATCCACATTCCTTGCATTCTTTTGGACTGGCATTGGCCGGAAAGCTGGGGTTTCTGAACTCAAACAGCAAGCATGTGGCTTGGTTCTTCTCTGGAGATAACCCTGGTAGATACCAGGGATGGTGTGGCTGGGCTCCCTGCCCTGTGCCCCCCCACCCCCCCGCCCAGGTTACCTCCTCTGGGTTTGAATTGAAGGCACAGCTTGGCCGGGGTGGACCCCTTTTGAGAAAAGCAGAAGGTCAATGGGGAGCTTTACTTAGGACCCCTTTTCAGCTCCAACAGTTTCCTGGGTGTCATTTATGTGGTTTGCTTTTTCTGGGACTGAGCCAGGGTACCCTGGGCAGCAGGACCCCTGGGAAGAGGAAGCAGGGTGGGTGGGCCTTGCCCCCCGGGTCTCCATCCTGTCTTTAAGGGCTCCCAGAGCAGGGCTCACACCTCTCCTGGCCATGGAGATGGCAGAGGGCTGTGGGGGCTTTAGGGAGTGGATGTGTGTCTCCCAGCATTTAAAGAGACGGGATCCTCACACATTTGGCCATTTTTTTGTGGCTTTTTTTCCCCCCTACAGAAACACAAATGCAGTGTTTTCTCTTTGCTTCTTAATGTTCAAGATCTGATTTGTCCTAAGTTCATTGTGAGGAGGAGCATCAAGGGATTTTGTGAAAGTGTTAGTCACTCAGTCGTGTCTGACTCTTTGTGACCCCATGGACTGTAGCCCACCACGCTCCTCTGTCCACGGAATTCCCCAGGCAAGAATACCAGAGTGGGTAGCCATCCCCTTCTCCAGGGGATGTTCCCGACCCAGGGATCCAGCCCAGGTCTCCCGCATTGCCGGAAGATTCTTTACTGTCTGAGCCACCAGGGAAACCCTCAAGGGGTTTGACCAGTGCCTAATTTTGTGATTTGCATGTAGTGGCACCCACGTGGAATTACATACACATCGGGCTTCTCAGGTGGCGATAGTGGTAAAGAACCCGCCTGTCAATCCAGGAGACTTAAGAGACACTGGTTTGATCCTTAGGTCGAAGATCCCCTGGAGAAGGGCCTGGCAACCCACTCCAGCATTCTCGCCTGGAGAAACCCATGGACAGAGGAGCCCGGTGGGCTACAGCCCACGGGGTTGCACAGAGTCGGGCACGACTGAAGCGACCTAGTACTTCACTCCCCACTCACGTGGCGTCAGGTTCTTTACCTGTTACTGATCCCCTGTTATCGCCACCAGAAATCATTTATTAAAGGGCCAGTGGATGCTGCTGTTCAAGGTGATGAAGCAGGTGAGGGAGCAGGAATGATGCCTGATTCCAGTTCCTTTCACTTTAAGACTCGTGTGACGGACCAGTGTAACTGGCAAATAGCAGAGCTTGGCCCGATGGCTCCTCGGGGAGTGTGCCAACCAAGGAGGGGCTCGATGGGAGACCAGGGTCAAGGCCAGTTCCCACGATCCTGCCAATGGCCGTGGAGGCGGGAGCTCCAGCCTCGCTCACCCGCTGTCTGCATGCTAGGTCTCCTCCCGCCCAGGAACACATCCTGTCCATTTTACAGACAAGAAGTCAGGCTCAGAGAGTGCCCCCATTCAAGTTCAGGTTCAGAGGGTTATTAATAAGCTTGTTTGTGTGTCCCAAGTCATCCTTCCTTACTGGGAGGACACATGAGCTATGGGGCCAGTATCCCCGAGTCCCCCTCTGGCCAGTAGAAATCACTTGTGAATCCAACAGGTTAAAGTTTTTCTCTTAAAACTGTAAATTTACTTAAAAATCAAGGCTACAGTTAGGAAGTGAATTGGGTGGTCTGAAAGATCGGTGCTGTCCAGCTGCGTGGACCCGTCCACCCTCCCTGTAGGGAGTGCCTTGGCCAAGGTCTGGTCCACGTGGACACTCAGACAGATTCTTGCTCTTCAGGGGTTACTTTTCAGACTGTATCGCCAGATTTTCTGATTACGTGAGCTTGGGTTTTTGGACGTGAAGTTTGCATAGCATTCAACCAACCGTTTAAATGTATACAGTCCAGTTGGCACTTAGTTCATAGTGTCATGTGACCAGCACCTGTCTCTGGTCTCAGAATCTTTCCATCACCTCAGAAGAAGACCCCCCTCCCGCTCAGGGCCTACTCCTGTTGCCCCCTGCCCTCCTGCCCTGGCAGCCACTAAGGGGTTTACTCTTGAGGTATGAATTGGACGCCAGCCTGTCGGTACTGACGAGGGAGATCCCAGTTTTCTGAGGTCCTCAGGGCCAGCGCAGCCAAGGCCAGCATCCTTAACTGCAGACACCCAGGCCTGCAGGATGCCCCCTGGAGGTGAGGCCTGTCATCACAGTGGGTCAGCAGCTGGACCTCTGCAGGGACCTGGCCACACATCACTTGCATGTGAAGCGGTGCTCAGCCTCTTTCAGAAGCTCTGCACGAGTGAGCCTCAGTCACGTAGGGGCTGCCTCATTAAATTAAAAATATTTATTAAAAATAAATTTAATAACATTAAATTTTATATTAAATAAAAATTAAAAACCTCATATTGACCGTGAGGTCAGTTGCCTCCAGAGTGAAGTCTGGGGAATGCGGGCGGGTGAGAAACCTGAGTGCTTGGGCAGAGGTACTAAACGGAAAACAGCCTCTGTGGTCTTACAGGCCTTGTGTTTTAGTTTCATCACCAGCCTGCGTTTTCACTCTTCTTAAAGCAGGCGTGTCATGAGGACCGCTGAGACATTTTTGACATACTTGAGGCCGTGGAGATAAAATGTGAGTGGAAGAAAGATCCCGCAGTTGTTTATTTCCAGAGCCTTCCAGTCCCCTGCTGAAACCTGCGTAGGCTACAAAGAACTTCCCAATCTAATCAGAAAACCCCTGGGTCCCCATCCCTGGCTGGAGTTTTCCCCTTTCGTTCATCTGTTTTTTGAAGTTGACTGGGCCAGCTGCAACTCAGGAAGGACAGAGTGAATGTGTTTCATTCTTGTGTCAGAAAAATGTCTGTTTGGGGTCAGAAAAACATCTCTGCCAAAAACTTACAGCTTTAATCTTTTCCAGGCAGAGACAGATTTCAATAATGAGCACAAGCATTTTGCATAAACTAATTTCCTTGAAACTCGGTTTCCTCACCTGTAAAGATGGAGCCCAGGTCAGAAGTTTCTCAGATAAAAAGGAATGGAATAGGCACTCCAGCTTGCTCAAGAGAAACAGTGGAGGGTTGTTGGAAACATCCAGAGGTCAAGCCCCCAGATCAGAGGTCAAGCCCCCAGATCGCAAGGGACCTGGGAACCAGGGTTGGAGAAATGAAACCGCTTTTCAGGAATCACGTGGCACGTTCCCTGGTCACCCGGCCTCTGCCGCTCAGCCAGTGTGCAGAGGAATGGCCACCAGCCACGGTCCAGCAGTCCATGAGCAGGACCTGCCCTGGGGTGCTTTTGCTTCTCAGCTCACTGCTCTTGGAAGTGGGTTGGAGCCCGCTGACCCTTTGGAGCAGGTCCTTAGTTGCTGGGTCCAGAGGCAGATGGTGGATTGGCTCACCTGCAGGTGGGGTCTGTTGCTGATCCATCGGAGGGAGGGGACAGGGCCATGGGGTGTTCAGGCTGGAGGAGCACCTGGACCAGGCAGTGAAGCGCCCAGCAGAGTGAGGAGATGTCGAGCTTTCACCCTCCCCTGGGGCTTTATGCAAACGTACCTCCCCTCCCTCCTTCCCTCTCTCTCTCCCTCCTGTCCTCCTTGTTTCCTTCCTTTGCTCCCTCCCCCATTCTGAGGTTGCCACCCCACCAGATGGGTTAGCCATTTAACCTCCCAGCGACTCCCTTGGCTTGTGTCGGTATCGAGGGGCCCCCAAGCATCAGTCCTCTGAACATGTCACTGATGTGGCCCCAGGGCTGCCCTGCCCCAGACACTTCACAGTTTCTCAAGCCCTTCGCCCTGTCTTGTAGAGGACAGGACACCCCCCACCCCCAATTCCTGGGCAGCCTTGGACTTTGGGTTCCATAAACTTGATTCTTCCCGCTTCATCATTTCTCATCATAAATCCTGTTCACATTTGCTGTTTTCCTGTATGAACATAGAGCCTCATCTCTGCCTTTGGTTTTTTTGAAAGTAATTGTGAAAAGCATTGATTGATGCTGTAGGTGTGCTTGGGGTATCTCGGTGGCCTGAGCCTCGGCCCCTTGAACATCATCTTCATCAATAGCAGGCGTGTCCACATGGGACTACTAGCAGCCTATTGAGAGGGTCCTTAAGGTCCCAACATGTCAAGCGAAACTTTATAGATATAGCTGGTTTTCTACAGAGAAAGCCCACAGCCCTTGTCAGATTCCTCAAATGAGTTTTGGCTGACTTGGAAGAAGGCTAAGGCCAGCATGGAGATAAGGTGGCTGGAAGATAAGCCGGTGTTGGGTCAGGCCAAGGGGCTGAAGGTCTGCCCTTGACCAAGAGCGCTCAGCACACACCCAGATGAAACTCTCCTTGCCTTTTCATGCTGAGCCCCTTCAGTTGTATCGTTGTGACCCCCGACCCTGTGTTCTTCAGTCCGCTGGGCTCCGCTGTCCATGGGATTCTCTAGGCAAGAACACTGGAGTGGGGCTGCCATACCCTTCTCCGGGGGATCTTCTCCACCCAGGGAACGAACCTGCGTCTTCTCTCTCCCGCACTGGGAGGCAGGTTCTTTACCACTAGCCCCCACCGGGAAGCCTCCTTCTTTCCTTTATCTTGTCCTTATTTCTGTTGCTTTCCATTCAAATACCAATGGTGTTTGCTCTGTTGTAGAGTGGGGAGGACCTGGCTTATGAAAATCACCTTTGGATTCTAGCTAACCTGGGCTTGCTCTGCCCCACCCCTGAAAATCAGAGATGCTGTGCGGGTGTTTGACGGGAAGCCGGGGCCACCAGCAGGCCGTCCATGGGTCGGTGGCTGGAGAGAGGGGGCCCACCTGAACTGTCAGTCTGCACCGTGCTCGGGTTTGAGGGACATGGGAAGCGGAATTTGGGAATGGGCTCTCAGGGAAGGTGCACAGTGTGTGTGGTCTGGGCCTGTTGTGGGTTTAGCCGAGGAGGTTTCAGGGAGGAGACAGTATTGCGCAGTGCTCGAAGAGCTCTTCCGTAGGTTCATTTTATGTTGAAATTTTGCGGAGTGCTTTACAGTTTGCAGAGCTCTCAGATTTGTTCTTGACCTTTTGACCTTCTCCAAGAGGTAGGGCCAGGTAGGGCTCTGTGGCCTCCTCTTACTGATGAGGGAGGTGGTGCTCCGGAAGCCCAACAGTGATTAATGGGGGCTCAGAGCATGAGCCCCCACTCACTCAGAACATGAGTGATTAATGGGGCCTCCGACCCCAAGGCCAGTACACAGCTCCCCACAACAACAAGAGCTGAGATCAGATGGTGGGAGGCTAGACAGGGTTCACGAACTGTCCATCAGTGGGACGCATGGCAGAATCCAGGTGAGGCCCGGATGGATGTCCCTTCTAGCTGGGATCTGTTCGTTTCCAAAGGACGTAACGTAACTTGAGAACCAGTCATCTGTATTTGTCGGGAGGCAGGTTGGCACGCATCGCTAGGAAATAGTTTGCCCTCCCTGTTTTGCAGGAAAGAGAGTGGGACCCGAGAGGATGGTCACATCCCAGGTCACATCTGAGTCCTTGGGACAGCCGCCGGGTGTGGGATCTTGGCTTCTCGTGGGAAAAAAATCAAGACTGAGCCATGGTAACGAGGAAAAAGGTTTATCCAGGGAGACGCGCACTCCATAGAAAGAGGGTGGGCGTCGCAGAAGGGGAGGGGCCTTGCAGAAGGGGAGGGCGTCTCATAAGGGGAGGGCGTCTCAGAAGGTGAGGGACATCTCAGAAGGGGAGGGGCCTCGCAGAAGGGGAGGGCGTCTCAGAAGGTTAGGGCATCTCAAAAGGTGAAGGCGTCTCAGAAGGTGAGCGCATCTCAGAAGGGGAGGGCCATCTCAGAAGGTGAGGGCATCTCAGAAGGTGAGGGCCATCTCAGAAAGTGAGGGGCCTCGCAAAAGGTGAGGGCCATCTCAGAAGGGGAGGGCATCTCAGAAGGGGAGGGCCATCTCAGAAGGGGAGAGCCATCTCAGAAAGTGAGGGGCCTCGCAAAAGGTGAGGGCCATCTCAGAAGGTGAGGGGCATCTCAGAAGGGGAGGGCGTCTCAGAAGGGGAGGGCCATCTCAGAAGGTGAGCACATCTCAGAAGGGGAGGGCCATCTCAGAAGGGGAGGGCCATCTCAGAAAGTGAGGGGCCTCGCAAAAGGTGAGGGCCATCTCAGAAGGTGAGGGGCCTCGCAGAAGGGGAGGGGCGTCTCAGAAGGGGAGGGCGTCTCAGAAGGGGAGGGCGTCTCAGAAGGGGAGGGCGTCTCAGAAGGAGAGGGCCATCTCAGAAGGGGAGGGCCATCTCAGAAGGTGAGCGCATCTCAGAAGGGGAGGGCCATCCGAGGTATGGGGTTGTCGGTTATTATTGTTGTTGTTCAGTCGCTAAGTTGTGTCCGACTCTTTTCGACCCCCTGCACTGCAGCATTCCTGGCTTCCCTGTCCTCCACCATCTCCTGGAGCTTGCTCAGACTCATGTCCGTTGAGTCGATGATGCCGTCCAGCCATCTCATCCTCTGTTGCCTTCTTCTCCTCCTGTCTTCAGTCTTTCCCAGCATTAGGGTCTTTTCTGGCGAGTCGGCTCTTCACTTCAGGTGGCCAAAGTATTGGAGCTTCAGCTTCAGCATCAGTCCATCCAGTGAATATTCAGGATTGATTTCCTTTAGGATTGATGCATTTGATCTCCTTGAGAGTCCAGGGGGCTCTCAAGGGGTGGTCATTTTGTAGGCTAATGAGTGAGAGGAGTATTCAAGCTGTTTGGGGGAAGGGGTGGGGATTTCCAGGAATTGAGCCACCCCACCTTTTATGATTAAATTTCTTTATTTTTAATTGAAAGATAATTGCTGTACAATATTGTGATGGTTTCTGCCATACAGCAACATGAGTCAGCCATGGGTATGCATACCTCCCTCCCACCTCCCTCCCCCTCCCGCCCGTCTAGGTTGTTCTGGAGCCCTGGTTTGGGTCCCAGAGTCACACAGCCAGTTTCCATGGCTATCTGTTTTGCATGAAAACATGAAAACATATGTTTTGCATATGTTAATGGATGTGTTTCCATGTTCCTGTCTCTATACATCCCACCCTCTCCTCCCTCCCCAATCCCCCACGTGTCTATAAGTCTGTTCTCTATGTCTGTATCTCTATTGCTGCCCTTCCGATAAGCTCATCACTTCTCCTCAACATGGTTCTCAAGTCCTAGCTATGGCAGTCAGAGAAAAAAAAAGAAATAAAAAGAATCCACACTGGAAAAGAAGAAGTAAAACTCTCATCTGTTTGCAGATGACTTGATACTATACATAGAAAAGCCTAAAGATACTATCAGGTAATTACTAGAGCTAATCAGTGAATTTGGCAAAGTTACAGGATACAAAATCAATACACAGGAATCACTTGCATTCCTATACACTAACAATGAAAAATCAGAAAGAGAAATTCAGGAATCGATCCCATTTACCATTGCAAGAAAAAGAAAATACCCAGGAATAAACCTACCTAAGGAGACAGAAGAGCTGTATACAGAAAGCTATAAGACACTGATGGAAGACATCAGAGACGACTCCCCCTTTCTGACCTTTTATGGTCGGCCTTGGAGCTCTCGTGACGCCTGTGGGTGGGGGTGTGTGATGTAGGTTGCTGGTGTGCTACAGAGAGCGTATGTTGAGGCTCGAGGTCTAGTGGAGGTCCACTTGTCTGCCAAGTTGGACCTTGTTGGTTCTAATGGTTTACGTTGTGTCCTCGGACTATGTCATTTTCCTAAACCCTGCCCGCTTCCTGTCTCAATTGGGATGCTCAGTTTCTGTGGGAAGTCTTCAGGGTACCACTCATGAGTGAGCTCCCCTGCACAGGCTCCTGTGTGCTGACTCCCCTTGTGTCCTTTCTGCACCTGCTGGGAGGTCGGCCTGGGCGTTCATCTGAAACCACTGCATCGGGTGGGCTCCCTTGCCTCCGGTAGAAAAATCAGGCTGGAGAGGAGGTCAGGGGAGATCGGGGTGGTCACTCCCTGGATCCCCAGTACCTGCCTCCCCATCCCTTCCTTCCTACTGTCATTACTCCAGGGTCTTCCTACACTCACTGCCCCCCTCCCCACATCTCACTGTCTTTCAATTCAGTTCATATCCGTTCATTCGCTCAGTTGTGTCTGACTCTGCGACCCATGGACTGCAGCACGCCAGGCTTCCCTGTCCATCACCAACTCCCAGAGTTTACTCAAACTCAAGTCCATTGAGTCGGTGATGCTATCTAACCATCTCATCCTCTGTCATCCCCTTCTCCTCCTGTCCTCAATCTTTCCCAGCATCAGGGTCTTTTCCAAGGAGTCAGCTCTTCGCATCAGGTGGCCAAAGTATTGGAGCTTCAGCTTCAGCATCAGTCTTTCCAATGAATATTCAGGACTGATTTCCTTTAGGATGGAGTGTCGTTGTCCCCTTACTAAACTGCACTCAAATGATGCTAATCTAAGTGACAGCTTAGCCGGTCCCCACACAGTGAGAACACCAAGGCAGGGCCCAGGAACCTGCACTTCAACCCGACTGGCCCAGGTAGTCACTGATGTACTCAGCTTTTTTGGATTCAGATCCCAGCCCGAGCACTCTTGTCCTGTCTGCACCTGTTGGAGCGTCCATCTATCCATCTGAGAGAGCAGATGTGTACTGAATCCGGCCTGACATCTGGATCTGCGCCTTACACAGAGCTTCTTATAGGCCTGGCTTCCCTGGTCGCTCAGCTGCTAAAGAAACCACCCGCAGTGCGGGAGACCTGGGTTTGATCCTTGGGTTGGAAAGATCCCCTGGAGAAGGGAAAGCCTACCAACTCCAGTATTCTGGCCTGGAGAATTCCGTGGACTGTCTAGTCTGTGGGATCACAGAGAGTCAGACATGACTGAGAGACTTTCACTTTGTTATAGGCCAGACGTGGAGGGCTGGGACAGGAAGGGAAAGCCAATGCCTGGCTTAGGGGAGGACCACCCCCCACTTGGCTCCCTTTCGGTGACTGCACTCAGGTGGTTGATGCTGAAGCTGATGCTCCAATACTTGGGCCACCTGATGTGAATAGTCAACTTAATGGAAAAGACCCTGATGCTGGGAAAGATTGAAGGCAGGAGGAGAAGGGGACGACAGAGGGTGAGATGGTTGGATGGCATCACTGACTCAATGGACATGAGTTTGAGCAAGCTCCAGGAGTTGGTGATGGACAGGGAGGCCTGGCGTGGTGCAGTCCATGGGGTCGCAAAGCGTCAGACAGGACCGAGCGGCTGAACAACACAGGCGGCATCCCACGTCTGTGCCCTGCGAGAGGGGATTTGACCTCCGGGTGGGTGGGGAGCAGGTGGAGCCCCTTCAGCTCTGGCTGCAGCCGCTGATCCTGTCCTGGGCCGGGCGAGTCAGGGGAACTACGAAAACCACCCTCTCTGCACTCGGACGCCGTGCCGGGCACCCACTCTTGCGAGAGATGCAAAGCAGAGGACAGGCAGCAGGTTGTGGAGCGGGGCATGGCCTCACCCTCCCCGTCTCTCCCTGCTCTGTTCCTACTGATGATGCTGTTGCTGCCTTCCTTTCTGTTTTGTTTTTCCTTTTCCTGTGCTCCTGGGCATGTTCAGAAAACCTCATAAGGGCTACCTGCAGCTTCAAGGGTATCATACCTGACATTTCCAGGGTTTGATAAAGGAGAGATCAACCGGAAATCTCTGGAGTAGCATCTTTATGAGAAACAAAGTATATTCTCTTTCATTTTTAATGATTTTTAACTGTGATGCAAAAACCTTCCAGAAAAGATACCAGCAGGCTGAGGCAGCCGGGACTGCGGGATGCTCAGAACCGCGGGTCTCACGCTGAGATGCCACCCAGGGCTGCTGGCCCAGATTTCCACCTGGCCAGTGTGCCCACAAAGGCACGTGCCTGTGCAGGGATGGTGGTGTTGGTCCGTGTTGCCACGAGCCTCCAACACCACCCCTTCGCCCGTGGCCCTGGCTGTGGTCTCAGAGGGTCTGAGACCGAAGGAGACGTTGGAGGAGGAAGATGCCAGGGGAGCGGGCAGGGATAGCAGCAAATGGTCCACGTGATATCCCGGGATAGGATGAAGGTTTGGGGCCCACACAGATTCTGTGGACAAGTTGGTTCCCCAAATGTCTTTCATTCCCTCTACTGACCGAACCCGTTCTAAAGGTTTAAATTAATTGGTGAAGCCTATAGCCCAGGGCCTGGCCCAGGGTAAAGGGCGTTATCTTCCTAGTTAGTATTCAAATGATTTCTGTTTTCCTAGGGTCAGAGCGGACTCGATCCTGAGAAATTGAGTAGGGTGCCCAGACCACAGGCAGTATAGTGAGGTGATGCGTGGGAAAGTCCCAAAAGAAGAAACAGGAGGGGATGGATGCGGAGGGGAGCCCGCCAGAGAGCAGGTGCGTCCGGAGAAGGACCAGGAGGCTGCGGTCTCAGGACCAAGTGGACCAAATCCGGTGTGCCCCCTGCCTTTGCAAATCAGGTTTTCTCAGAGCCCAGCTGCGCCCATTCATTGTCTGTGGTCCTGTCTGCCTTTGCAGGGAGGAGCTGTATGGTTCGAGTGGAGGCCACGTGGCCCACAGAGCCTGCGGTCTTCCCCACCTGGCCCTTTCCAGCAAGGGTGTCACCAGGGGCCATCTGGCAGCGTCTAGAGATGCTTCTGTCATCACAACTGAGGTGGTGGTGGGGGGCTCCTGGCATCCAGTGGGTAGAGGTGGGCGTGCTGCTGGGATGCACTTGGATGGGTCCCATGGCAGAAGATGATCCCACCCCGAATGTCGGTAGGGCCAAGGTTGAGAAACACTAGCATCCAGAAGAGCATTTCTGTTTCAACTCCAGAACTGACCAGCTGGGGGAGGTGAGTGGTGCCCTCTGCTAGGATAGGGATGCAGGAAAGGGGGCAGTGGGCTCAGGCCGGCGGTGGGAAGGACCCAGCCGTCTGGCCCCGTAGTGGCCATCCTGAGGGCATGGGCAGGTACTGCAGAGACCAGGCTTCAGGCATCAGCAGAGATTAGGCAGTCCCTCCCCACCCTGTCCCCAGGCGTGGCCTGGCAATGGCCAGCCCCCAAGGAGAATGCGCCTAGTGACGGAGCAGAAGGGCAGGGGTGGACACTGGGGACAGTGGACACTAGGGGCCGGCAGAGGAGGAGAAAGCATGGAAGGAAGGGGGAGGACCCGCCGGGGAAGTGCGGGAAGAGACCTGCAGGACAGGCCTCGCAGGCCGGCTCAGAGCAGGGAGAGTGGTCAGCGTGCGAAAGCCACCTGGGGAGACGCATGTGGGCAAACGCCCTCGGGACCTGGCACTCCCGTGGCCTTATCAACTCCGATGAGAACAGGGCGTCCAGGCCTTGGGGCGGGAGCGGCTTCGGGGGCAGTGAGGGGGCAGCCAGGGAGGGTGTTTGTGAGCAGAAAGGCGCTGGCAGCAGCCAGCCAGCCAGGACCCCTGGGCTCGAGCCAGCGGCTGGTGCTGTAGGCGAGGGAGTCCGGAGCTGCCCGGGGCTCTGGTCCAAACCCAGGCACAGTGGGACTGAGCACAGAGACCTCCCATGGACCAGGAGGAGGGGGAAGGGTGGGGCGGGGCAGCAGGGCGAAGGTGCTGCTGAGAATCCTCTAGACGGCCGAGTACGAGCGCTGAGCAGAGAAAGCAGAGGATGGGATTGACTGAGCTGTGCCCCTTCTGTCCATGGGTGATTCTTTTCTCCTCCCGATGCTTTTTCTGACCTTCTATATAAAATAATCACCCTCTGGGAGGCGAAAGGAAAGCTCCTCCCCGACTGCCCTCTGGCTCCAGGTCACAATCTTCCCCTCACCGGCCAAACTCTTGCATCACCCTCGGAACTGGAAGGAAATTAGCCGATTATCAAAAGGCCAGGGGCCTGGCTTCCAAGGCCTCTGGGGCACTCCGTTTCTCTGCAGGAAAGCTGCTGGGTCAGTCGGGTTCCGTTTCATCTCCGCCTGGTACAGACAGGTAGCAGAAGCTCTGCGGACAAACAGGGTGGTTTCACACCAGGCTTGCTAATGTGTGTGTGTGTGTGTGTGTGTTAGTGGCTCAGTCGTGTCCGACTCTCTGCGACCCCGTGGACTGTAGCCCACCAGGTTCCTCTGTCCATGGGGTTCTCCAGGCAAGAATGCTGAAGTGGGTTGCCATTTCCTTCTCCAGGCGATCTTTCTGACCCAGGGTTGGAACCCTGGTCTCCTGCACTGCAGGCAGCTTCTTTTCCATCTGAGCCACTCGGGAAGCTCCTGCTAATGTATGCATTGATTTAAAAAAAAAAACAAAGCACCAAGCGGACATTTGGGCTATCCTGTCAGCTCTGCCCCAGCAGCCCAGCTTGAGGGTCCTGCTCTGGTCTCTAGGAGCCAGGCTGCTGTCGGCCCAGTGGGCAGCGGGGAGGAACAGGTGGTCCTGGAATTGTCTAGAAAGGGGCTTCTCCAGCTCAGCCATCCTTGTGTTGGTCTCACACCAGCCTTGGGTTCATGGGCTCCCCCTGCAGCCACCCAGCTGGGATCCTTGGACCAGAGACCTGGCTTCTTTGCACCTCGGTTTTCCCAGCCGTTCGATGGGGGAATAATGTCTGTGTCGTGGGGTGGCTGTCACGTGTAAATCAGTGAACACAGAAGCACTGAGAATGATAACACCTGACACGCACCCAACAAATGCCCTCACGGCGGCGGGGTCAGGGGGTGACAGCGATTTGTGGCAACCCTGCATCAAGCCAGGTCTCTTGACATCTTTTTTGCAGCAACAGTTCCTCGCTTTGTGTCTCTGTTACATTTCGGTAATGCTTGATTTCTAACTTTTTATTACTTTTTAAATTAAATATTTAAATATTTCATATAATCGCTACTATATTTGTTCTAAGCATCTACGATCTGTGATCTTTGATGTGACCTTGGCAAAAAGACAATTCAGGGAAGGCTCAGGTGATGGTTAGCATTTTGTAGCAATAAAAAGTCTTTTTAAATTAAGGCATGCACATTGTTTTTTTTTTTGAAAGCACTATCATATACTCACTTGGGTTCAATCCCTGGGCCGGGAAGATCCCCTGGAGGAGGGCATGGCAACCCACTCCAGTATTCTTGCCTGGAGAATCCCATGAACAGAGGAGCCTGGTGGGCTACAGTCCATGGGGTCGCAAAGGGTCGGACACGACCGAGCCCATTTCCATTTCATTTCGTTTTCATGGATTGGACCATGGGGTCGCAAAGAGTTGCACACAACTGAGTGACTTCACTTTCAGGCGCATCACAGCTCCACCTCAGATCATCAGGCGTTAAGGGTCTCACAAGAAGCCAGCCACCCAGAGCCCCCCACACACGCAGTTCACTTCAGGGTTCAAGCTCCTATGAGAATCTGACGCGGCCACTGATCTGCCAGGAGGCAGCGCTCAGGCAGTAATGCGAGTGATGGGGCGTGGTTATAAACACCGATGAATCTTTGCTCACTTGCCTGCCGCTCACCAGCTGTGCAGCCTGGTTCCTAACAAGCCACGGACCAGACTGGTACCATTTTGGGGGTGGGGTGCCCTGATTCACGTGACTTACTTCATCTTTTTTAAGTTTCTTTTTTAAAAAAAAAATAATAATAATTTTATTTATTTATCCTGGCTGTGCTGGGTCTGCATTGCTGCGCGTGGCTCTCTCTAGCCGCGGGGCGTGGGTTTCTCACTGGGGTGGCTTCACGGGCTCTCGGATGTGTCGGCTTCAGTGGTTCCGGTTCCCAGGGCCCAGAGCGCAGGCTGTAGAGTTGTGGCACACGGGCTTAACTGCCCCGCGGCATGTGCGATCTTCCCGGTTCTGGGATTGAGCCCATGTCTCCTGCATCGGCAGGCGGACTCTACACCCGCTGAGCCAGCGGGGAAGCGCCCTCGCTTTGTCCTGACGCTGGTTTTATTGCGGCGGTCTGGCACTGAACCTGCGTGTCTCAGGGGTCTGCCCACACTTTTTTCAAGGCTGCATAACAAGTGACCATAAGCCTCCTGGCTTAGAACAGCAGAAGTGGGTTCTCTCGAGCCTGGAGACCACAGGTCTGAGATGAGATGTCTACAGGGCCAGGTTTCCCCTGAGGACTCCTCCTTGTAGCTCTGGACATTCACCCGCCATCTCCATGCCCAGCGGCTTGAGCTTCATCGCTCCAGTCTCTGTCCCATCTTCCCAGTTATCTTCCCCTTGCGTGTCTGTGTCTCCTTATCCCAATGTCCCTCTTCTTACAGGGACACCAGAGATTGGATTTAGGCCCTGCCCTAAACCAGTGTAACCTCGTTTTAACTTGATCACATCTGCAGAGACCCAGCTTCCAAATGTCAATTCACAGGTACTATGGTTTAGGATTCCAGCGCCCCTTTTTGGGGGGACATCATTCAACCACCTGTAGTGGGTGCGGTTGGCTGTTTTAACCTGTATCGTGATTTCTGTTGTAGTTCAGTGTCTGCGTCTTCCTCATTTCTGCGCGCCCTCTACGGCAGGCTGGTCTTGCTTCTCTCTGTGTTCTAACATAGCAGCTAGCATAGTGCAGGACAAGGCTCAGGACCCCCGTTGTTAGTGACCGACACTAAGGAGGACGCCGCTGCTGATAACCTTCCAGTTTTCAGGACGGAAATCTGCACTAGACAGATGTGAAGAGGGCTGGGAACACAAGACGTCCCGGTTGGAGAGGCTGCCCACTGATACACTGAGATGGGAGCAACCCACAAATCTTGGTTGGTGAAAGGACTACTTACTGAGTGATGCTGTGTGCCAGGGAGGCTGAAGGTGCTTGCTGACCCTGAGCTCTTGGCCTGGCTGGAGATGCAGGCAGTTAAAAGAGCTGTCACGGTCAAGTGATCAGTCCTATTGTAGGTGAGCACGGGGCGCAGGGGCTGGTGACCACAGACGTGGCGTTGACTCAGAAGGCAGCCTGCTGGCTTAAGGACTTTGGCCACCCCTCAGACCTCTGGCAGCTCCCGCCTGCCCTAGCCAGGAGCCAGCCTGTCTCCTCCCACTCCCCTGGCCTCCTGCCCCTACCCTGTCCCCCGTTCCTCGATGTGCAGGGTCAGAGTGTCCCCAGAAAGTCACATCTACTGAAAGCTCAGAGTATGAGCTTATCTAGAAGTAGGGTCTTTGCAGATGTAATTGACTTGAAGTCTGTGTATATGCCCAGTCGCTCAGTCATGTCCGACTCTTTGCAATCCCATGGACTGTAGCCCATCAGGCTCCTCTGCCCATGGGATTCTCCAGACAAGAATACTGGAGTGGGTTGCCATGCCCTTCTCCAGAGGATCTTCCCAACCCAAGGATCAAACCTGAATCTTCCACGGCAACTGCACTGATAGGCAGATTCTTTGCCACTGAGCCACCAGGGGTGAACCCTAATCCCGTGACTGGTGTCCTCAGAAGACGGCCGTGTGGACACACAGGAAAAAAGGCCACGGGATGACGGGGGCACCTGTGAGCCAAGGAAGGACAAGGCTTGCCCGTGAAGCCACAAGCCAGGAGGACCCTAGAGCACGCTCATCCCAGAGCCTTTGGGAGCATGCCCACAGAGACCTTGATTCAGACCTTCAGGAGCATGCCCACAGAGACCTTGATTCAGACCTTCAGGAGCATGCCCACAGAGACCTTGATTCAGACCTTCAGCACCCAGGACTGGGGGAGGATGGATTCTTGGTTTTAAGCCGCCCAGTTTGTGGTTATTTTTTACACCAGCCCTGGGAACCCGCACATCTGGGCCTCGCTGACCCCAGGACACCTGGGCGAGGTTTTGGCTCAAGGTTTCTACAAAGATTTCCTTTGAAGAATGTGTCCTGCTTCTAAAAATAAAACCTTGCCTGCCCCTAGGGCCCCCCTGTTACGGGGAGTTCTCCCCAGTGCTTGGCCTTGTATTTCTGTGATCTGCTTCACTTCAGACTCAGGCCCAGAGATGTTTGGTTGGATCTGTTCTGCAGGCAGCAATAGCCACACCAGGAGTCGGGGTTGAAGGCTACGCGAAGGTGCTGGAATTCCTGGGGCCACTTCAGTCTGCTCCTTCATGGGCTGTCTGTCTGGCCTCCAGCCCTTACTTACCTGTTAAAACACACCTTGATCCCTTCAAGGTCAAAATACTCTTTCGGGCACAGTGGCCGGCGGATTCGCAGAGCTGCCATTGCCTGCCCTCCGGGCTTGGGCCCCGCGTGGAAGGAGTCACTTGAGGGTCCTGTGTGCACCTCATGTGCGCCTGCAGAGCTTGCCCCTAGGGCTTAGTGCCGTGAGTGTGCAGACTCAGGACCTTGCAAGTAACACCCAGAAAGTGCCGCTGCCCTTGGGTGCTTTTGTGATGGAGTCGGGGTCAGCGTCAGTGACAGCAGAGCGGTCCAGGGAGGATTTATGAAAGGGTAGGTGGGTTCGGTCAGGCTTAAAGGAGTTGGAGAGCATCTTCCAGGTAAGGTGAGCGGTGTGCCTGGCTGAGCGTGCAGAGTTTGGGGAGGGGGCCTTTAGCTGGTCGTTAGGGCCTGCAGCCGGGGGCTTGGGGTTGGGGAGCAGATGAAGCCAGTGGTATCTCGGGGGCTGAGCAAGTGGGCTTTCTTCTGAGTAATAAGGCGGTACAGATAGTGAGGGATCTGGAGGACCTTGGAGAAGGCCAGGTCCTGAATAGGGAGAGAGAGCTTGGTTGGGGCCTGAGGAGGCCGGGATGTGGGGTTGGCGGGGGCGACCTTGGGCCACCATTCACAGCGGAGGCTGAGCGATCGGGGTCTGGGTTCTAAAGGAAGGACTGTTGTAGGTGCTTTGACTGATAGGTGAGTTTGGGCTGCACAGAGACCCTCTGCCCTGTGTGTGCATTGGGGGCACGTGAGCGCTTTGAAAACGTGCTGCTGAATCTCTGGGTGGGACCGTGTTAGTCAAAAGCCTCCCCAGGTGGTTGTCATCGACATCCAGGGTGGGGAAACTGTCAAGGGGAGCCCCTTGGGGCCCAGGGGTGCCGGGCGTGGCCATGGGGTGGAGGTTGAGACTGAAATGCAAGGGCAGGAGCCAGAGAGGAGAGGTGGAAATACACGACCTGGCAGCTCAGATTTAAAGGTAAGTGTGTTAGTGTGTTAGTCACTCAGTCGTGACCGACTCTTTGCGACCCCATGGACTGCAGCCCACCAGGCTCCTCTGTCCATGAGATTTTCCATGCAAGGATACTGGAGTGGGTTGCCATTTCCTTCTCCAGGGGATCTTCCCAACCCAGGGATCGAACCCAGGTCACCTACACTGCAGGCAGATTCTTTACCAAGTGAGCTACAAGGGAAGCCCCAAACGGTAAAGGAAGAGGATAAATGATGTTAATAATAGCAGCTCTCACCAGGGACAGTGGTTCTCAAAGAGGTGATATCGGGGGACACATGGTGGTGCCTGGAGTTGAGTTGTCCAGGGGAGATGCTCCCGGCTTCTGGGTGTTTGGGCCAAGGATGCTGCCGGAAGTCCTGCACTGGGTAGGGCACCCCCCGCCCCCCAGCCAGGCCCCACCCAACCACACACACACACATCCAAAGTGTTTCTAGCATCAAGAGCAGGAAGCCCTGACTTGGGGACAGAGTGCCTGCTAGGTCTTAGTAAGCGCTCGGCATGAACCAGCCGACTTTACCCACACACTTGGAAGAGGCAGAGAGCGTGTCATCCCTGTGTTACAGATGAAGGGGAGGTGCCAAGCAGTTGAGTTCTGCTTGCCAGAGGGCTTCCCCGCCTGGAGCCAAGTGACACGGCAGAGTAAAGAGAGCTCATCGAGGTGAGAAGGTAGTGACTGGTTTCGAGTACATGCCAGCGCCTCTGAGTGCCGATGCAGAGAATCCGTGCGTGGGTTTGAGCCCCTGGCAGGTCGCTGTTCGGAGACATCCGTTCTGGGCCAGCTGGCCTTCATCTCCAGGCACAGTGACGACTAGGAACGGTCCTCATTGAGCACCTACTATGTGCTCACGTGTCAAGCCAGATTTTACCATCTTTCTGCTGCAGGTGATGCAGATAGAGGCACAGAGAGGCTAAGTAACATGTCCAAGAGCACACAGCTAGAGCGGCTGGTCACACTCAGGCCTGACTCCAAAACCTTGTGTTCCCTTCTTTGTATGGTGGCGTCACCTTGGTTTAGTCCTGGCTGCAGGCCAGGAGGAGGAGGAGGAAGATGGTGATAAAAGGATCAGGTGAGGGAGCCACATGCTAGAGGAGCGAGCAGAGCCTGGCAACAGAGCTAGGCTGGAGGCAGGGTGCCGAGCGTGCAGACCGCGGGGTCTTCCCCTTGGTGAGGCCAAGGGCCTCCATATCTCCCAGGCCCACAGGAGAAGATGAGCTTTTGTCTGGAAACAGATGTTTCCAGAACAGCTTTTTCCCTGCCCTGGTCTTTCCCAGAATGATTGCATCTTGAGGAATCGGTGAAGCTGGGGTTCAGTTTGTGCCCGGAGACACAAGTGTTGGTTAGCTGCTCAGTTGTGCCTGACTCTCTGCAACCGCACAGACTGCAGCCCACCAGGCTCCTGTGTCCATGAGATTTTCCAGGCAAGGATACTGGAATGGGTTGCCACTTCCTTCTCCGGGGATCTTCCAAACCCAGATCAAACCCGGGTTTCCTGTGCTGCAGGCAGATTCTTTACCGACTGAGCTACAAGGAAAGCCAGGAGACACAGCACACCCCTCAGTGCCGGTCCTCCGGGCTGTCTGGCCTCCAGACCGCTGCTGTTCCTGTGGGCCTTTCGTTCTCACCGGCCTTTCTTCTTCTCGACAGCAGGTCCCTCGCACCTTCGCTGTATTGTGAGCTGTGCTGTCTTGCCCGCTCTGTCTCCATGTCCCTGGGGGATCCCAGGGCCCCCTGAAGCCTAATCTCTTGCCCTCAGCTGCTTTCCCACTCGGCTTCCACCAGCTGCAGGAAATTTCTAGCCAAGGTTTTGCCTCTGTGCTGTGACTACAAAGAGTGTCTTTTGTGTTACTAAGGATTTGCTCATTTTGTGCGTGTCCTGCTGCAGGCGGGCTGGACTCACCCACGGGGAGCCCGACATCACGGAAATGGAGCCCTCTGGCGGGGAGGGTCTCCCCTTAGTTTAGGGGACACCAACCTGCTTTGTCCTCCTCCCGACCCCTATTTTCTGGTGGTTCCGTTGTGTTCTCGGTGAGTGGAAAAGTTCAGAGAGCTCCAGAATCGTGGTGAAACTTGCTTGTTTTCCAACCCCCATGTACTTGGTTGCTGCAAAGAAATGCCTCTGCGGGGCCCATGAGGTGGCAAGGTTTTCTGCAGAAGCACTCCAGGTCTGTGGGTGCCATTCCCTGCCGACGTCCAACTCCGCCTTTGGGAATGTGGGGTGAGCAGCACTCCAGCCAATGGCCTGGGAGTTTGGGATCTTAGGAAAGACCGTTCCAGAAGTGTGGGGGTAAGACCACACTTTGCAGAGGCCAGACATTCATTTGCTTCTTGAGTTCTGGTTGTGTCAGCTGGGACAAAGGGGGGCTGGAAAAGAGGAATTCCTGGGAGGCGGGAGGCCACACCGGCTGAGGAGCACGAAGGGCTGAGACAGCGGATCTGTGTCCACACTCCCAGGAGGCTGTGTGACCTTCCAGGGGCCCCCAGAGCACACTGCCACGGACTGGGCTCAGCACAGCAGAGCTTCCGTCTCTCGCAGCTCCGGAGACCTGAGGCTCAGGGCTGCAGTGGTGGCAGGGCTGTCTCCTTCTGAGGCCCAAGGGAGAAGCGTCTTGGGCCCCTCTCCTGGGCTTCTGGATGGCCACCTCCTCCCCATGTCTCCACGCCACCTTCCCTCTGTGCCCAGTGTCCCTGTTTTGTAAGTATGCCTGTCATATTGCATGGGGGCCCGCTCTCATTGCTTTATCTGAACTCGGTCATCTACAAAGACCTTGTTTCCAGATAAGGTTGTGTTGGCAGGTAGCGGAGGTTGGGACTTCAGCATCGTCGGCAGGGGACACAGTTCAGTTCATAATGTGAGGGCAGGAGAAAGGTGTGAACATTTGTGACTGCTCAGGACTGCGCTCCCTGGCCTGGTGGTTTTTAGGTTTTAACTAAGAGATGCTTGCTCAATTGCCTGACCTTAACCCTGTGGCTAGGCCTTAAATAGCTCAAGGTAATAATGGAAATTAGGTGCAGTGATATTAAGCCTTTACTACACACAACCCACAGTTGTAATAAATAGCAATGGAGGTAGAATTTATGAAGTGATCAGTAATTTATAATGAAAGTATATGTCCTCATTTAATAAAGCCTCTATAAACCAGCGGAGAAGGCAATGGCACCCCACTCCAGTACTCTTGCCTGGAAAATCCCATGGACGGAGGAGCCTGGTGGGCTGCAGTCCATGGGGTCACTAAGGGTCGGACACGACTGAGCGACTTCACTTTCACTTTTCACTTTCATGCATTGGAGAAGGAAATGGCAACCCACTCGTGTTCTTGCCTGGAGAATCCCAGGGACAGAGGAGCCTAGTGGGCTGCCGTCTATGGGGTCATGCAGAGTCGGACACGACTCAAGTGACTTAGCAGCAGCAGCAGCTATAAACCAGCTGGGCTTCCCTGGTGGCTCAGATGGTAAAGAATCTGCCTGCAGTGCAGGAAACCCGGGTTTGATCCCTGGGTCGGGAAGATCCCCTGGAGAAGAAAATAGCAACCCACTCCAGTGTTCTTACTTGGAGATCCCCATGGATGGAGGAGTCTGGCGGGCTACAGTCCATGGGGTGAGAAACAGCCAGACACGACCGAGCAACTGCACACATGCGCGCGCACACACACACACACACACACACACACACACACACACACACACACACACTGTTCTGGCACTCATTTTTAAATAAACAGACCCACCATATTTCTGGAGGAAAAGATAAAATAGTAAAAAGGTTTCAGGTCTCACCAGTGCCATGCCAGCAAAAGCAAAACCCAGTGGGGTTAATTTTTTTGAAGGAATGAAAAGGTGGGAGAGACATATTACTAAACTATTCTGAAGTTCATTTGGAAGAAAAAAAAAAAAGGTAAAAATAACTGATAGGAGGCTTTGAAATAGAACGAGTTGTGGAGGCTAGTCTTCCCAGATGGCCAACTGTGGTAAAACTCTGGGCATTACATAAGGACTTGTGTTGTGATAAAAATAGGCAGACTCACGACACAGAATCGGGTGGATTCAAACCTTGGTATCTACACACATTTAAAAAGCACCAAGTGACATCACGGAGAGGACGGATTGTGCAGGAACTGGTGAACGGGTAATTGCCTAGCTGTTTGCTAATTAATTTTGTGAAGTTCCTCTCTGAGCAGCCAAATAAATTCTTTGTACATTAATGTCAGTCCACACGCCATTTTTTTTTTAAATAGAGGGAAATAAATGTGAATGTTTATCAAGTTTTTCAATGGGGGAGGCTTTTCTGTGCTTCAGTGTGAAATCACAAAGGACAGATTGACAGGGTTAGATAATTGAGACTTCATTCAGCTAGCAAATGGATTCATGTGTGTGAGCAACAGTGGGGAAGATATTTGTAATTGATAGGACATTTTCTGGAGAAGGAAGTGGCAACACACTCCCAGGCAAGTATTCTTGCCTGGGAAATCCCATGGACAGAGGAGCCTGAAGGGCTACCGTCCCTGGGGTCATGAAATTCTGAAGCAACTGGATGACAACAAATGAAATTTTACAGTCTAATCGAGCAAAGGATGCGTAATGATAGTCGTGAAGCAGCAAACAAGATGTAATCAACATTTGAACATTTTCTGATGGACGGTTTCGAAGGAATGTGGAGTTAAACTTGGTATTTAATTGCCCAGTTGTCAGATAAGCGAAGCTTTTCTTGAACCTCCGTCAGAAGGCTGGGAAGGAATGTCTGCTGCTGTTGGGAGGGTAACTCTCTACAGCTTTCCAGGAAAGAGTTTGGCAACGCTTCGTACTCTACTAGAAATTCATCTTAAGAAAATGATCCAAAGTCTGGAGATTAGGGATAAAGATGGCCACCACCCTGCCGTGTATAGCCGCAGAAAGCGGGGAGCCTGTGGGCAACCGCAGGTCAGGGTGCTCCCCCCTCCACAGACCTGGAAACAAGCCTGGTGAGTCCTTCGTGCCCAAGGACATTGTGCAGCCCAAGCTCCTTTGTGCAGTGTCTTTGCTGATGACTCCCCATCGGGAACAAGTGGTTCCAATGCATGTGGGGACTCCCCCCACCCACCACCAGTTCCCAGACTTGGGCTGGGAGTCCTGCAGTGCAGCTCAATTCAGACACTCTCTACCTGGAGATGAGCTCAGGTCCCCCAGGCCGAGGGCTCAGTCCCACAAGACTGCTGCCACCACCCCACTGCAAATGCCCGTCACAGGTCCAGGTTGTCACGTGTGCTTCTGACCAGCTGGCTGTAGATTGCAGTTTCCCATGACCCCCTCCTTGGGTCTGATTAATTTGCTAGAGAGGCTCATGGAACTGAAACATTTTACCAACAGGGTAAATAGGATATAATTCAGGAACATCAGACAGAAGAGCTGCCTAAAGCAAGGTGTGGAAAAGGAGGCAGGGCTTCCCCTCCCTCTCCTAGCACCCCCTCCCCAAATCTCCACTTGGTCACCAGCCCTGAAGCCTTCAGAACTCCAGCCTTGGGTTTTTACAGACAGCTTATGGAGAAAGGGAAAGTGTTAGTTGCTCAGTCATGCCCGACTCTTTGTGACCCCATGGACTATAGCCCCCCAGACTCCTCTGGTGGGATTCTCCAGGCAAGAATACTGGAGCAGGTTGCCATTATCTTCTCCAAGGGATCTTCCCGACTCAGGGATCGAACCTGCGTCTCCTGCATTGGCAGGCAGATTCTTTACCGCTGAGTCACCAGGGAAGCCCATATGTATAGAAAATAAATCACACTGTCGCAAATCAGATAGCCTGTGTTTCCTAGTTGGTAGAATCTTGAGGCCAGGAGGAATAGGAACTCATGGAACTAGAATTGGGAAGGCTGGCTTTAGATCCACAGGGATTAATGAATGCATCATTCTAGCTGCGCAGTCAAGTGTCTGAAAGTGTAATCAGCTTGGCAGATGGCATACTGTTGTTATACATACTTAGAAAATGGTCTTGCAAGGCTGGAAATGACCTGCTGGAATCATGGTGTTTGGGAAGGATGATGGAAATTTATTTTATAAAATGTGTGTGTGTGTGTTTTAATTACAAAAAGTAGAAAATTTAGAGAAAAAGAACTAAATGATCCATATGCTTGCCACATGGACATAATCACTATCGGCATTCAATGTGAAATTGACTCTTCTTTTTCTAGCAAATACACATTTTCTAAGAACAAATTATTGTAATATTTGTGGGTTTCATTTTTCTCAAAGTTCTATTGTGTGGATTTTCCATTCTTTTCAGTATTAGAAAATTAATTTTAACAGCTGCATAAACCCAGGCTGGAGTTAGAACACCCTCAGGCCACACGTTAATTGTTTCCATACCTGCCAAAGGAGAAGGGGGTGGCAGAGGATGAGATGGTTGAACGGCATCACCGACTCAATGGATGTACACTTGAGCGAACTCCGGGAGTTGGTGATGGGCAGGAAGGCCTGGCGTGCTGCAGTCCATGGGGTCACAGGGAGGCAGACACGGCTGAGCAAGCAGCTGGACAACAGCAGCGCTCCTGTATCACTGTAAACACCGCCACGCGGAAGTCGCTTGGCCTACAGCTTTGCTCTCCTAAGGACAGAGAGGCTGAGGGGCAGTGGAAGGGGAGCAGGAATAAGAGTCCTGTCCTCTCTCCTTCCCGTAATAAATACTGATGAAGTGTCGAGATTGGTGACTGGTTTATTGCCCAGGATATCTCCACTAGCCATGGACACGGTAGGTTTTCTGTAAAGAAATTCATTCATTCCCTGAGTTTCGTCCGTTGCTTACTATGCCAGATGCTGGATCTTAGATAAGCGGGCGAGTGAAACTGACACAGTTCCCTTCGATGCTGGGGAGGGGCTGGCTGAGGGGCAGCAGTAAGCCCCTCGTCCTCAGGAGTCAGCCCTCTCTTCCCAGGCTCACGGACAGGCTCTGTGGGGTTAGTGTCAGCCCTGCTCTGTATTTGCTGGTTGTTTTGAGCGGTGCCTCCTGGTGGGTGTGGCTTTGTTCTCTGCCTGCTCGTCACCCTCCTCCCACCCCCATCCCTTTGCTTTTAAAAAATGTTTTAAGTTAATATATACTAGAAAAGATGTATCAGTCTAAGAAAGACTTTTTTAAAAAAAGGAAAAAAAATCTAGAAACTTCCTTTTTAAAGCCATAGAAAGCTGCCTTTAAAATAACTTTTTTGAATAAGCTTACGTTGTTAGAAAGTAGGTTGATTTAAAGAGAAGTGTTAAATAATTTGATTTTTTTTTTAAAGGAAAGCAGTAAATCAGAGACTAATGCTTGGAAACCACAAGTCCTCCCAGCGCTGACGTTTTGCAGTTTGATTGACTGTGTCAGATGAGAGTCAAGAATCCGAGTCTCCCTCCCTCCGGCCCATCAAGTGAATGGGCCTCTCTTCTCATCTCTGTTATAACATCTTCAGAGATAATCATGCCTTTTCTTTCTCGTCGCTGGCTGGGTACCAGAGTGGGGAAGTTTTTCTAGTCTGGGCTGATCACAAGATTTTACTTCCCAGCCTGTCTGCCACAGCTCTTCCCATGTGACTCGGTGGGGGCAACCCCACCCCACCAGACCGGCTAAACCCCGTGCCTGGGGAGCACTCGACATGCACAGGTCGGGTCCTCTTTGAACTCCCTGCGGTCCTCAGCAGTGGGGTGATGGCACAGGAGGGCGGGCGGGTAGAGGGTGTCCGTGTGGCACACGCAGTGTGCTGGCAATCCAAGGCAGGCAGGCTTCTCGTCCCGTGCAGGCTCAGAAGGCGTGGGGCAGACCTCAGCCCTCCCCTCCCCTCGGTGTCAGTTTCTTGCACGTTGTCACGCCAGCTAAGTGATGAGCAGTCAAGGGAAGAGACTGGATCTCCATCCGCTTGTGACTTTGGTGGTCCCCTGATGCACCGTGATGCTGAACGAATGTTTGAATGAAGCATTTGTCTGTTCAGCAGATGGACCAAACCCCAGCTGGGGCCAGGCCCGTGTGCTTGATGCTGGACGATTACAGAGGAACCAGGTATCCAGTCGGCTTCCGAGGACATGAGGGTAGCTGTCTAGAAACTATGAAATCGTGTGCAGGATCACAGCTCTGATGCCCAGAGTGAAAGCAGTAAGTGCCCAGACAAGATGACGGATAAAGCCCAAGATAGCTCAGAGAAATGTGGAATTCTGTCTTCCAAAGCACCATATGACGAGGGTCCTCTCAGATGGGTAGGTTTTAACAGAGCAGAAACTGGGGGCTCCCTTGGGTCTTTTAAGTCCATGGGGTGGAAAGAGAGATGGAAGCTTGAGATTGCAAGGTGGTCAAGGGATGTTTAGAGCCAAGTGGGAGAAGCGGTCGCTGTGCTTGGTGAGCTCAGGGCAGACAAAGGCGAGTGTGATACGGACACGGAGGGTGGCTTAGTGTATAGATGGTCTAGAAAAACAAGCCAGGTGTCGGTGTCTTCTACAGACTGTAGGAGCCCCTGAAGGGATTGAGATTGTTTATTTGACTCAAGGAAATGGTGGGATTGGTCCAGCCCGCCCCAAAGAAAAATTCCACAGCTGGGCATCCAGGAGGCTGGAGGCAGGAGGCCAGGGAGTAAGAAGCTCAGGCCACGCAGAGGCAGTGGAAGGCACTTGGCCATTGCTTCCTCTCCCTGACCCTCGCCCACGACCCTGCAATTCTCCAGACTCAGATTTTCTTATTTTGTCACTGGCCAGTGAAAACACTGGGGCTTCCCCCATAGCTCAGTGGTAAAGAATCCTCCTGCCAATGCAGGAGGCACAGGAGGATCCCCTGGAGGAGGAAATGGCAACCCACTCCAGTATTCCTGCCTGGAAAATCCCATGGACAGAGGAGCCTGGTGGGCTGCAGTCCCTGGGGTCGCAAAGGGCACAACTGAGCACTAGGTGAAACGCTGGGTCCTCAGGCTGGGTCCTTCCAGCTGTCACACTTGACACCATAAAAGCAGCAGTTGGAAAGTGGTGCCCACAACAGCGAGGTCCCTCCCGTGCACCCCTAGAGCCCATGGGAGTTGAACTTGATCACCAGCTTTGGGTGAACAGAGTTAGGCCTTGAACATGGACACATTGCCAGCCCAGTGTGCACAGAGCCTGTTCTAGAAGCAGGTGCAGCTCTCAGCAGCTGTTCACCCAGGAGATGTGGTCCCCTGCTCGGGAGGTGCCCAGGGGCCAGGACGGATGATTCTGCCCACGAACCTCAATACTCTGCACAGACAGCCGGCTGCGGGGTGCTCCGATACCTCCCTCCCAACGCTCATCTCCTAAGTTAAGGTCCTCATTGAACCAAAGCAAAATACGTCGCAGACAGACACTGGAACAAGCAGCTGGGCTCCCCGTGGTCCTGATTCTCTGATGGGACCTCCAATGGGGCCGTGGGCTTCACCCCCAGAGGAGGCGGCCCTTCTCCAGGCCACACCAGAGGGCAGCGGCGTGGTCCTTCATCTCTGCTCCAAGTGCATGCAGGACGCAGAAAGGTTCTGAAGGTGGGAGGAAGCGCCCTGCCCCGCGGCGGGAAGGTTCAAATTTCCCTGTGCAGGACGGAGCTCTCCTACCAGGAGCCCGTGCATTCCCAGCCAAGAGAGCAGAAGCCGGGAAGGGACACCAGTCACGTGCTGCCTTTTCACTTGGGCTGGTTGCCCAGACTGGCCAAGGTCAGGTTCAGGAGGTCAGGAGGCGGAGGGAGATAGGGTGCTGTTTAGGCTGGGGGATGCATCTCCCTCTCTGGCTACTGGCTTTGGAGGGAAGAGGGTGTTGAAGAGGCTGTTGTAGACGTTTCCAGGCGTGCAGACGGGCTCACACTCGCCTGCTGGGTCACTCCCAGCTCGCTTCCCTCAGGGCTCCACCTCGATACAGGGGAGGTACCTGTAAAGCTAGGTTCCTCCCTGCAGCCTTGGCCGGCGTGTGGGCCTCTCTGCAGCCAGCCCCGGGCATTGGGTTTCTTCTGGCTGCTTGCTGGAAGCGGATCTCCTGGGGGAGGGAGGGAGCGTAGCCCTGGTTGACTTAAGTCCTCGGGATCACGCTCTTTCTTGGGCAGAGAGTTAGGGGGTGGGGAGGTGGTGTCAGACGGGATGAAGTGTGTGTCCACAGAGCCTGCTGACCGAGGCGCCCTGGAGCCGGCCGAAACTCGTGCTTTCTGTTTCAGCCGGAGGAAATCTGATGAAATCCACATGATACTCCCACTCCAGAAATTAAAATCCGACGTGGAGAGTGAGTCATCTTAAAAACAAGGCATGACCGGAATCCACCCAGGGGAGGCCGAGGGCCGTCTTGGCGCCCGGGACCTCCCGCACCAGGGGTCCAGGCCCAGCGCCTGCCTCCTGTGCCTTCCTGGGCCGGGTCACCCAGCGGGCCTGGTGCTTGGCTGGTGCACACACTGGGGTCCCGACTGTAGCGCGTCTGCACGACACAGATGCTTCTGTCCTTTTTCCTGGTTGGTTTTTGTTGCGTTTCTGTATAATTTTATTTCATTGATTTATTTTTTTGGCTGTGCTGGGTCTTTGTCGCTGCGCGGGCTTTCCTCTGGTTGCGGTGCCCGGGTTTCTCACTGTGGCTTTTCTTGTTGCAGAGCATACGCTCTAGGCCTTGGGGACTTCAGTAGACGAGGCACGTGGGCTCAGCCGTTGCAGTTCCCGGGCTCTAGGGCCCAGGCTCCGTCGTTCTGGGCTTAGTTGCTCCACCGCTTAGGGGATCTTCCTTGATCAGGAATCGAACCTGTGTTTCCTGCATTGGCAGGCAAAGTCTACCGTGGCACCACCAGGGAAGCCCACTTTGTTTCGCTTTTTAATTGTTTGTCGGGCAGACTGTTGGCACATAGGCCCCCACAGTAGTATTCTGGGATTCCAGGATCCTGGGAGTGACGAGTCCCCTGGGGTAGCTGAGCAGCTATGTGTGGGTTCCTGACTGTGCCACCAGCATCTGTAAATAATTGTGTCCTTGTACAAAGGTGTTGGCCGTCCAGAGGCCAGCCCCCTAGTTACCAGGGAGGGAGCTGGCAGCGGGCTCCTTTCTCTCTGAATGAATTGGCCTGTATATAAAGAAAAGAAAACCTCATTAATTGTGAGTCAGACATTAGTAAGCTTTAATGCTCCCTCCTGACTCTCAGACCTGACTTCTACCTTGTGGGGGTGATCCCTGAGTCAGGAAGATACCATGGAGAAGGAAATGGCAACCCACTCCAGTATCCTTGCCTGGAGAATCCCATGAACAAAGGAGCCTGGTGGGCTACAGTCCATGGGGTCCCAAAGAGTCGGACACAGAGCGACTATCACTTTCACATACGTGTGGGGGCCACTTAACCCTTGTTGGGGATTGGGACTTTCAAAGGATACTATCCCAGGTTGTGTGCTTAGTTGCTCAGTCCTGTCCGCCTCTTTGCGACACCGTGGATCATAGCCAGCCAGTGGGATTCTCCAGGCAAGAATACTGGAGTGGGTTGCCATTTCCTCCTCCAGGGGACCTTCCTGACCCAGCGATCAAACCTGCTTCTCCTGCATTGGCAGGCAGGTTCTTTACCTGCCAAAGAGCTCCAACGCTGCATTCTTTATTTAAATAGAATTCATTCACTCATTTATATTTGAGAGCTTGCTCTGTACTGGCTTATCACAACCCAGGGGGCCTCAGAGAGCTTTACATTGTCTTGGAGAAATCAGGCTGGAAACGGAAGAGCATGGGCTTTATCTGGTGTTGATAAGGAAAATAGAGAGTGGGGTGTCGCAGACCCCTGACTGCAGTGAGGGGTCCAGCCTGGCGAATACTCGGCAGGGGCCCCCCAGGATGCAGGGACAGCATGTACATAGGCCCTGGGGTGGGAGGGAGAGAACAAGAAAAGGACCAGAAAGCCAGCGGGGCCCACGAGGTCACTGCGAGCATGAAGGAAGGCCTGAGAAGCTTTGGAGGGTTTTGAGCAGAGCCCCGACTGACTGTTTTGAAGGAAGTCCTGACTGCTGATGGAGGGGTGGATTACGGGAGCGCAGAGCTGGACGTGTTAGACCTGATGGAACACACGGTATTGAGTTGAAGGGGGATGGTGGCCGGAGCTGCCGGGGGTGGGGTGGGGTGTGGGCAGGGGGAGGGACGGCCCTGGGGAGTGACAGGGGCTTTGGGGCTGGTTGAGTGAGCCCTTCTCCTGTTGACTAAAGGTAGTGGCTTTGGGGAGGAGGTTTGGCGCACACCCGGCATTGGGTTTGGACTGGGAGGGTACAGGATGCCCGCTAGTCCTGAGGGGAGCCGCCGGTGGCCTCGTCTGGAGTTTGGGGCCACTTGTCAACCGAGCGGGAACCCCGCCATGTCCAGCTGTGCTGCGAGACCACCTGGGCGTTTAGCGCTCCTTAGAGGTTTTCTCTTTCAAAGAGACACAAACACACATATATTCAAACCTTCATTCCTGATACATCCCTCCTGGAGAGGCGAATGATGGAGGCTTCCTAATAATACTTCCCTAATTTTATAAAATGTTTCATTTGGGACATTTTCAAACACATGCCCAAATAAGATAATAGTAAAAGGAATACGTAAGGAAAGTAATAATGATAAAAAATAATAAAGTAGAGAAAGCAAATGTATAGTAATATATAGTAATAGTGTGAAAAGTGAAAGTCGCTCAGTCATGTCCAACTCTTTGTGACTCCATGGACTATACAGTCCATGGAATTCTCCAGGCCAGAATACTGAAGTGGGTAGCCATTCCCTTCTCCAGGGGATCTTCCCAATCCAGGGATCAAACCCAGGTCTCCCACACTGCAGGCGGATTCTTCACCAGCTGAGCCACCAGGGAAGCCCAAGAATACTGGAGTGGGTAGCCTATCGCTTCTCCAGGGGATCTTCCCGACCCAGGGATTAAACCCAGGTCTCCCACATTGCAGGTGGATTCTTCACCAGCTGAGCCACCAGGGATGCCCTGGGAATAGTATAACAGATGGTAAAATACCGTGTTGATGAGCCTTGGTGAACTCACTGCCAAGCAGATCAGAGCATCAGGCCATCTACCCCCCACCTTATTATTATTATTATTTGAATAAGGCAAGGACTAATTCAGGGGGCGTGGCTCTTGACCTTGGGCCACTTGAATCGGAGGCTCCTCCAGGAGAGAGGAGCAGAACTCCTCTGCTGGTTGCAGGGCTGAGGCCAGCCCGTGAGTCAGCTCGCAGGGCCGTGGAGAGGAGGGTGGAGCCCTAGGAGGGTGGGGAGAGAGAAGACAGTTTCCAGAAGGCACGGGGGAGGGTACCGAGCGGGCTCCAGGGGCAGAAGGTGCAAAGGACATGCAGGGTGGGCGGAGGAGTGGCCCCCGGTTCACGTGGGGTGGAGGTGAGTAAACCCGGATGCCCAGGTGAGCCCAGGTGAGCTGCACGATGGGGGTGCTCTGAGTACCAGGGCGGGGAGTCCACCTTCGAAGGTTTAAATGCAGCAAACCACACCCAGCGGGGTGCGGGTTGGGGGGCGGTTTGAGCTGGAGGGATCTTTGAGAAAATTAAGGGCATGGGCTTCCCTGGTGGCTCAGATGGTCAAGAATCCCCTTATAATTCAGGAGAGCTGGGTCCAATTCCTGGATCAGGAAGATCCTCTGGAGAAAGGGCATGGCAACCCACTCTCAGTATTCTTGCCTGGAGAATCCCACTGACAGAGGAGCCTGGCGGGCTACAGTCCATGGGGTCGCAAAGAGTCGGACACGACCGAGCCCATTTCCATTTCATTTCATTTTCATGGATTGGACCAGGGTGGTAATCGGGTCTGACAGCCAGGAGCAATAAGGTGAGCTGTAGTGTTAGGCAGGCGGGAAGCAGGGAGCGTTTTTGCAGCCGAACCTCCTGGAGCCCTCCTGGCTGGGTGGGGTGGGGGAGTCCCTCCAGGCATCTCTGGAGGAGGAGTTTCAGAGCCTCACCGTGAACCCTCACCCTGACAGTGTCAGGTCGGGAGGTGCCGGGAGGACACACCCAACAGGCGTGGCCCAGCCCAGCTCTTTCTCTGCTGTGAAGTAACATCCCCGAGGTGAAGGCTGGTGTCTGGGGTGGATGTCAGGACTGCCCTGGGGAAAGTAGCCTTTCCGGACTTTCCCCGGGGCATTGAGCACCACAGACCAAAGGGCCCCGGTCCCAAGGAAGGGCGTGAATGAGCGCATTCATCCTCCTGTGAACGAGGCTCCTGGTCGTTGGGGAATCAAGCCTCAGTCCTCAGCTCTGGCTGGTACGTGGCGACGATGTGAGGACCACACAGTTGGTGGCTTCCAGGTTCCTTGCACGGCAGCCGCAGTGAGGGGTGTCTGTACTTTACAAGGACCACAGGTCTGTTACTGTAACTGCCGGCACGCTTTCTGCCTGCACTGGCTCGGGGTCATGGCTGTATCTGCCATCGATAACACAACAGAAACAGGGATCAGCCTCCCCAGCTCCCAGGAGTGTTCTGTGGTTTGTTCTCCTGCCCACCCTGAGGCCCTGGTTCCCCATCAACTGCCTTCTTGGCAGCAACAGGGGCGGCGGGAATCCGATCACTCTTAAATCTCTGCTTTTCTTGGCTGCTCCCACGAGGCCGTGTGTCCTCTTTGGGCCTCAGCTGACTTTTTGGCCACCAGTCTCCCAGCCCTGCATAAAAGCCCATCCAGACTTCCTCCAGCTCCTCTGTCGAGGACATGGCGTCTGCGCAGGGTTCTGAGGGGGTGGGGCTTGTCTGATATCCCCTCTCCGTTGCCAAGTCCACTTGCGTCTGTCGCTGGCTTCTCCTAAACTGTGTCAGCAGTCTTCAAAGACAAAACAGCATTGGTGCTTCCAGCCGTGTCATCAGCAGCCAAAGTCATCTTTCTGGATCAGAAAGCTTCGGTGGCTTTCCCGTGGCGTCCAGGGCCGAGACTGGCCCCTGCCCTGCCTCTCCTGCGGTACTCAGGCACCGTGTCCCCCAGACTCATGGGCCCTGCTCTGCCTGGCACTGATTCCTCGCACTTTATAACCCTGGGCCCCTTCCCCTGCTCTGGGCAGCCAGCCCGCCTCTGGGGACCCTCACCAGTCCCGCAGGCCCTGGGGTCCTCGGGAGCAGTAAGGCCTCATGACTGAGCCCATCCTCACTTTTATTTATTCCCTCCGCTAGATGCTTCCCCAGATGTGAGCGGAGGCTCAGTGATGCTCCAAAAGGGAGGTGAGGGAAGGCAGGGGGTGGGGGCAGCTCCTCTTTCATCCTGATCTCTCAAAGCTTGGTCAGGGTGAACTGCCCTGGGGAGCCCCAGGGATCCTGTTTCCAGGAGTACACCGCTGCTGGGGTTCCTGGGTCCTGACCAGGAGCCTGTGGGTGGGAGGGGCGTTGGACTGGGGGGCGTGGGGCAGGAAGTGCGTCCGACTATGAGCGTGACCCCGAGTGCCGTCCCTGGTGCTGGTGAGTCCTGGGAGCAGCCTGGCCCTGGGGGGAGGGCTGGCAGGTTCCACAGCTGATGGCATCTCCTGGCTTTAACCAACCCCCACCTCCTTTCCCTGTTGCTGCTTCCCCAAGAGGCCGGGAATCCCAGGTAGGAATTGTCCTTAGTTTGAAAAAAGCCCACCTGTCAAACACAGGTTATGGACGCAGAACCGTCACAGAGTTCTCCCCGCACCGATCCGCCCGCCCAGAAATCCCATTTCATCCTCCGCGTTGATTCCCTCCAGGAAATGAGGCTTCGACTTTTGGATCCGAAATGTTTTCACGTCCCCTCATCTCAGGGCCCTAGGTTGCCTGGTCACCGGCCATCCGATCCGGCTCCGACGGCCTCTGCACAGTCCTGTGGCCTCCGTGGCTGATGGGGAAGTGGGGCTGTGTCCCCCACCTCTGGGTTGGGGGCGGGCAGGGGGGCAGGAGACCAATCCCGGGACTGGCTTCAGGCTCTCCTGCTTCCAGTCCAGGTCCCTGCCACCGTCCTCTCTCGTGGAGGCCCAGCTCAGTTCTCTGCAGAGAGGAACCCAGGCGTGGGCCAGGGGGGTCCGAGCACGTGGTCAGTTGTAACATCACAGGGAAGGAATGGAAGTCATGTGGGAGCCACTTGATCAGGGAAACCGTCCAGGTGCTTCACCCTGTCATCCTTCAAATATCTGGCGTGCCTGTGAGTGCTGGTGTGTGTGTGTGAGATGGGGCAACTCCGGAGGCTGCAGGACACCAGGATGGGAGACGGGTGGGAGGGACCACAGTCTGGGCTCAGGTTGGGCCTGCTTTTAGGGAAAGTGTCCCCCAGGGGAGCCGGCCGCTCCTGACCTGCCGCTTGTGCACACGCACGCCCCGCCCCTGGCCCCGGATCTTGGGTTAAGGGCCCCATTCCTGGCTGTCTTCTCGCTGTGTCCTCACCTCACCCGGCAGGCAGCAGAGAGAGAAAGGCAAGCTCTCTGGGGTCTCCTTCTGTAAGGGCACTGATTCCATCCGATTCATCTAACCTCCCCCCATCCCCTCCTCCCCTTCTCATCTCTAGATATCCCTCCAGAGTGTCAGAGCTGACAAAGGAGATGCATTCAGCCCACAGCCAGCCTTCTCCCCAGGGTGCAGGAATGTGGCATCCTTTGAGACGGCCCGGACTCTGCCCTCGAGCCACTGCCCATGGGTCACTCAGAGCCAGGACTGGGGCTGCTGATGGGGGCTATGGAGGCCGAGGCAGGGGGTCCAGGAGTCACGGGGTCCGGTCCCTCATTCTCAGCACCTTCCCCATGTTATCTCTCTCTCCTTCAGACAAATCAGGACGGCGCTGTCCCTGTCCCACGTTACCAACATGAAAGCGAACCTCGTGTGAGGTGCTCAACACGGGCTGCTCCCCAGCAGACAGCACACATGCAATCTGGGGCTGCCTGCTGCACACAGAGCCTGGGGCCGGGCTCCGTCCTGCCCACTGCAGCATCGCTGCGCAGGGTGGTGCTGGGGCTCCAGGTCCCGCTCATGAGTAAGGGCGACCCTCCTGCGTCAAGACGATGCAACTCCCGCTGTCTGTGCACGGAGCAATCCAGGAACAGGGGCCCTGCGGCCAGGGTTCGTGAACCCGGCTCTACTGGGTGAAATTCACTTGCCCTTGGTTGCCCGCTGAGCTGAGTGCGGTGGTCACCCGTGGCCAGCCGGAGCAGCATCGGCCCAGGTCTGCTCTGGGAGAGCGTGTGACCTTCCCTGCTCTGACGTTGACTCCTGGATGGTCCTTTCCTGTCCGTTGGTCCAGTTGCCTTGTTCATCTCCAACCACCACCCCCTCCCCTGCCACACACACACACACATACACACACCTGGGTGCCCCTTTCCAGGAAAACCGAGGCTTCCGACGGGAAGCTGTGTTCTTTCCCACAAAATCTTCCTCTCCCGGTGTGCTATCAGCACGGGGACTCAGTGAATGCAGCGCGTTCCGTCTGCAGAAGTCACACGAGAACACCTTGCCTGCACAGGTGCCCACGTGTGTGTTGTGTTGTGTTTATTTGGGGGTCCAGGGAGGATCTAGGGAAATGTGTGGGCAGGGAGCGGGCCCTTCACAACCACTGCTGTGATGCGGAGCACGGCCCGCCCCGGGCTGGAGTCAAGGGGACCAGCCACTTTCTGCACACACTGAGCTCTAGGCCCCCTTCCCCGAGCCCTGGAACCAGCAGTGTGGACAGATGCAGTTTTGTCCTCCTCTTTGGCTATAATGAATGGGCCGGCCAGGTGCCCGAGCAGATTTCACAAACCTCATTGTGGCCCCCCAGCAAGAGGGGGTGCACAGGGCAGGCCAGGGAACACTGCTGGGACTGTGTGCGCGCAGAGACCCATGAGACAGGCATAAGGGGGGCACAGAAGCTGGAGCCTGAGCCCTGCTGTGTTCTCTTGGGCCAGGAAAAATGACACGGCCTCTGGAAGAGCGAGGATTCCCTCTTGCTGTTGATTTGCTCTTTAAATCCGTGTCTTTTCACTTGCTCCAGGGAAATTTCTCTTTCTCTTCCACTCCTCACAGGAAGAAGCACATTGCCAAGCTGACACCGTCGTGCAGCATGGTTGCCTGAGACAGCAGCCTCCTCGCTCACTGGAATAACTGGAGGGAGAAATATGAAACCTTAGCCCATCCGCCTGGGGAAAAGCGTTTCAGGATGGCGGCTCAGCGCATCCGGGCTGCCAACTCCAGCGGCCTCCCGCGGTGCAAGTCCGAGGGGACCCTGATTGACCTCAGCGAAGGGTTTTCAGAATCGAGCTTTAATGATGTTAAAGGTGAGCTCCCGGGAACGGCGCTGGCTCGGGGAGAAAATGCAACATACAAGCGCTCAAGACCCACAGACTCTCCTAATTACAGGCTGCCAGGTTTCACATTCAGATAACTGAAGCTGAGCTGCCTAAACTTCATCAGGTTATGAATTCAGCCCTGGAACGACAACCTCATGTTTGATTTGGTTTTGATGTGCAGGGAGGTTGTTTTGAATTTTCCCCTTAGTAATGAAACAGCTTCTTAATGAAGAATATTCTTTCTCTTTGCGTGAGTTTTGGTGACATTAAGACAAGAGCGTGGTGGAACAGAGAACCAGGGGGAAGGAGAGTGTGGTGAGCCAATGAGGTCCTGAGAGCCACTGGAGAATGGAAGGGTGGTCTGGGACAGGGGTCAGCATGCCTTCTCTGGAGGAGGCCACAGGGTAAATACTCGAATCCTTGCAGGCCATACGGCCTCTGTCACAGCTGTTCAGCTCTGCAGTTGTGCTGAGAAAGCAGTCATAGAAGAAAGTAAACAAGTAGGCATAGCTGTGTTCCAACAAAACTTGACGAAAACCGCCACCTGGATCACAAAACAGCTGACAAACCCAGGGGCTAGAGTTTGCCCACCCCTGGTTTAGAGGTGGACCTGGGGTTTAATCACTGAGTCTGGGTTTTCCTAGCAGCTCCATAAAACTGGACTGGTGGTGAAGTCTATTCTTAGACACTAAAGAGGATGCTGGTGGGTCATTTTTCTCCTAGAATTCATCCTGCCCTCACTAGCCATCATGGTGTGTCTCCTGTGAGGTTCCTGGCATCTTACATTTCGTCATCATCATCACCATCATCAGTTGACTTTGCCAGTGAATCCTGTTGAAATGATCCACTGTGCTGCCTACAGACAGCTCAACAGCAAAAGCTTTCTCATTACTTTTATATCGTTAGTCCCTGGCACAAAGTCGGTGCTAAATAAATATTTCTTGAGCTAAACTGCCTTCTCCCAGATAAAATCATGACACTTTACCCTGATGTAGTAAACATATGTGCACGTTTCTGCCTTTTCTCTTCCGTTAATCCTCAACTTCTTCCTCTTCCTGTCTGTCCTTTATTCTTGTGGCCCTGAGTATAGCTTTAAATGTTCTTCTAAAGAAAAGACTAGCCAAGAAATCATGCGTGTGAGCTCCAAGTCGCTTCATTTGTATCTGACTCTTTGTGACCCTATGGACTGTAGCCTGCCAGGCTGCTCTGTCCATGGGATTCTCCAAGCATGAATACTGGAGTGTGTTGCCTTGCCCTTCTCCAGGGGATGTTCCTGACCCAGGACTGAACCCTCGTCTGTTACATCTCCTGAACTGAAGCCCCAAGGAAGCAGGAGGCTTTATTAATAAGAGCAGCAGACCTATTGGGTGTTGCTATAAATAATTGAGCCATTTATTTTTCGTAGTCGGGTACTAGGCACTGTTTTCCTTATAACCCAGCTACTCACAGTTGAAGCGGGAAACTGGGAACTTATAAGTTGTGGGGTTTGGGCTGGGGATGTTGAAATGAAGAGAAGAGAGCAGAAGGTTGAAAGATGATGACGCTGATCCTAAAAGAATGCTGCAGCTGGGAAGGAAGGCAGGCCAGACAGCTGGGACTGTGAGGCAGGGCCGGTTAGCTTCGGGGCACGGAGTGGGGAGAGACCCCTGGACCACACTCCTGAGGGGGCAACCAGTGGCCCAGGCAGCATTTCAGCCCAGCAGCTCCCTGCACATCCTGATGATAAAGCCAGCTTCAAGGTGGGATCTTATTTCAGGCAAAATATCTGGCACAATGTCTTCCACACCTGATAAATGTTTTTTCCTGTATAAGAACTAAGGCAGAAGGGTAGGAAATGTATTATTCAGTAAGTTGAACCTCCTGACACTCGGGGATATTTTTTTGTATTAAAAATCAAGGTACCTGTGAATCTGGGCAGCACTCTCCAGAATTCATTAAGATGGAACTCGATAGGGATTTTCCTGCATCTGACTTAATGGAAGTCCCAGCCTCTTGTCCCCAGGTGTCTGTGGCACTCAACTGATAAAGAGGCAGGTCTTAGAAGGGATCTCACTCCGCGGTCCACCTCCACAGGGTCCCGAATGGAAGGGGCGCGGCCTCCCATCGGATGCGCCTCATCCTTAAGTGAAGTCGGTAGCCACTCCTCTCCTAAGAAAGCTTGGAATATTAAGTAAAACCATTTTTATTCTTCATTTGCACTGATACATTTTCTCAGGCTACATCCTGCTTAATCGCTTTGGGTTTTAATTTAAAAAAATATTACTGTAAGAGAATTATTCTGGAGGAACGTAATAGGGATATAACTTTTGAGGAAGTCTAACAAGATTTTAATAGCCGGCCAACTTTCTTTAATTTTCATGTGACACTTTTAATTTTTATGTGACACTTTCATGAGATGTGTCAAGGAAACAAAAAATTGTTTGTGTTCCTGGAGCCTGTGACTGGAAAACAAAGTAGCGGGGAAGATCTTATGCTATCCTTGGACCTCAGCTGACCCCGCTCCCTTCTTCCCAACCCGCCTTGAAGCTGTTATCTTTGGCTTGGCTGTTTTTATTCACTCCCTCCTTTCTGTGTTAAGTGATTTCTCTCCGGTGTGATTTTACAGAAGGGCAAAGCCACGGGAATACTAACTTTGACTTCGGCCAACACCTTGTTTCAATAACATGGATGTTGCTTCTCTGCTGTAAGCAACTACTGTGAGCAAGACATACCCTAACAGAGCATAAACCCTCCCCCCAAAACCAAAATAAATATGTAGGGACATTTTGTATTGGTTGATGATAAATGCTATGGAGAAAAATTAAATTAGGAGGGGGCTCAAGATGTTTATTGCTTTATTTAATTTTTAAACTTTTTATTTTGTATTGGGGATAGCTGATTAACAATGTGATAGTTTCAAGTGAACAGCAAAGGGACTCAGCCATACATATACGTGTATCCATTCTGCCCTGAACTCCCCTCCCATCCAGGCTGTCACATAACATGGAGCGGAGTTCTCAGTACTATACAGTTGGTCCTTGTTGGTTATCCATTTTAAACATAGCAGCATGTACATGTCCATCCCAAACTCCCTAACTGTCCCTTCCCTGCAGTAACTATAAGTTCATTGGTTTTGTGAGTCCTTTGCTTGGACTAAGCATCATTATTTTGTCACTTCATAGGCATCATCTCATTTTATCCTTACCAGAGCCCACTGAGGATAGATGGTTTATCCATCATGAACAATCCCAAGCTCCAGAGATCCCACAGCTGCTAAAGTGAAAGGGAAAGAAGTTGCTCAGTCGTAATCCAATTCTTTGTGACCTCCTGGACTAGACAGTCCATGGAATTCTCCAGGCCAGAATACTGGAGTGTGTAGCTGTTCCCCTCTCCAGGGGATCTTCCCAACCCAGGGAGCGAACCCAGGTCTCCCGCATTGCAGGTGGATTCTTTTACCAGCTGAGCCACAGGGAAGCCCTAAGGGTGCAGATTAAGAGCCCAGGTCTGATGATCCCAGAGCCAGATTTTCTCTGACACCCCAGACTTGGTGGTAGGTGACAGCCTCCCCAAGGCCCAGGTACACACCCTGCCAAGCATATCTCTGTAATTTAGTTAGTGTAAATAAATAGAAACTTCCTACCTTATTTCCTGAGACTTTGCTGAAGAAATACAATATAATTCATTATCATTTCCTTTATACAATTTAATTTATTTTTATTTTCTTTAGGAAAGGGAAATGGGCAGGTGAATTTTTTTGGCAGGACTGCCGATTTGATAGACTAGTATATCTGTTGACTTAGTCATACATTAGACAAGATGAAAGTGTAATTCCACTAAAAATGTCCTGTCTTTGCTTGTTCATTTAAGACAACTAAGAAAATCTGCTTTCATTTATCTGTAACAGGAAGGCAGCAAACTCTGTAAAACAAGGCACAGCTGGGGTGAGGAAGGGGGCCAATATATGGGGTTATTTCCATCAGAAAGAAATGTGTTCATCCTCTTAACCCTAATCCTCTACTTAGGTATATATACTTTGTCGCCTATGGGAGGTTTTTAATTATCCGTTATTTTTCAAAATACATCCTACTTGTTTAGATGACTTTCTTTTTCTGCTGTTTCAATTGCTGTCTACATTGGTAACACATAGTTGGACACCAAGAGCCATAAATTAGCTTGAGTCAGTTGTTTAAAGTGTTGGCATTTTTTCAGATTGCTTAAAGAGTTGTTCAAAAGAACGTGAATTATGACCGAACCTCAACCTTTAATTTTCAGGGGATGAGAGAGAAATGATTTCATGGTGTTCTTCTGAACGATTGTTTAAAAGAGGCTGAAAGAGACCCGACTCAAAAATCTTATTTCATATAAACAGTTTGATGAAAAATGGGTTCAACTTGGGAACCAGGAAACGGGTCTGATTATCAAGGGTACGTTCCCCTCAGTTTATGTATTTTATTTGGAAGGGAGAGAGTGGAATTGGTTTTTAGACACAAAGAGATTTCTGCTGGAGGGCTTTCCTGGTCTTTGGTTACACGCATTGGGTCATTTAACACTGTTTTTCTAAATCACTTTCAACTTCTCTTTTGACCTAGCAGCAGTCCCAGTAAGTTAGTTAAATCAAGAAAAGTCCAGTTAAAAGGAGATGTTTAAAACCCCAGTTGTCATTCAGTCAATTAGTCATGTCTGACTCTTTGTGACCCCATGGACTGTATAGCACTGCAGGCTTCCCTGTCCTTCACCATCTCCCGGAGCTTGCTCAGACTCATGTCCATTGAGCCTATGATGCCGTCCAACCATCTCATCCTCTGCCACCTCCTTCTCCTCCTGCCTTCAGTCTTTCCCAGCATCATGGTCTTTTCCAATGAGTCATCTTTTTGCATCAGGGGGCCAAAGTATTTTTGTAACTTCAGCTTCAGCATCAGTCCTTCCAAAGAATATTCAGGGTTGATCTCCTTTAGGACTGACTGGTTTGATCTCCTTGCAGTCCCAGGGACACTCAAGAGTCTTCTCCAGCACCACAGTTTGAAAGTATCAATACTTCGGCACTCAGCCTGCTTTATGGTAAAACCCAGGACATCGGATAATTCTATCATGCTGATTTGTATTTCTGTGGATGGTGGAGAGGCTTTCTACCTGACTTAGACTGTGATTGGGATGTGATGGAATTTGGGGAGAATTCATCCAGGTGAATCAGACCCCAGATTTCACTGGTTGGTTTCTGTCGATTATGCCTGGCTTGTTGTCTCCATGTCGGGGGTGATGGTTTCCCAGGCTTCTTTTCTTTGTGTCTTGGGACAACATTCTGCCTCTTCTTGGGAGCCCACCCTCACCTCCTGTTCTTTATTTTGCACAGTGCCTTCTCCCAGTGCCTTGCTCGTCGACAATCCCACACCCTTTGGAAACGCGAAGGAGGTGATTGCAATCAAGGACTACTGCCCAACCAACTTCACCACCCTCAAGTTCTCCAAGGGCGACCACCTGTATGTCCTGGACACGTCGGGCGGGGAGTGGTGGTACGCGCACAACACCACGGAGATGGGCTACATCCCCTCCTCCTACGTGCAGCCCTTAAACTACCGGAACTCCACCCTCAGCGACAGCGGGATGATTGACAATCTTCCAGACAGCCCGGATGAAGTCGCCAAGGAGCTCGATTTGCTCGGGGGGTGGACGGATGCCAAGAAGGAATCCAGCAAAGCCTACAGTAATAATCCTTTCTGGAGCGGAGTCCAGACGAACCCATTTCTCAACGGGAACATCCCGGCGATGCCCAGCGTGGACGAGCTGACGCCCAGAAGCGCCGTGGACTTGCTCCTCTTCGACACGGGCACATCCTCCTTCACCGAGTCCAGCTCGGCGACCACCAACAGCACCGGCAACATCTTCGATGAGCTGCCGGCCGCCGGCCGCCTCCCCGCGGAGCCGCCCGTCAAGCGGGACAACCCTTTCTTCCGAAGCAAGCGTTCCTACAGCCTCTCGGAGCTGTCCGTGCTCCAGGCCAAGTCCGATGCGCCCGCGTCCTCAGGGTTTTTCACGGGCTTGAAATCGCCAGCCCCCGAGCAGTTCCAGAGCCGCGAGGACTTCCGGGCCGCCTGGCTGAGCCACCGGAAGCTGGCCCGGTCTTGCCACGACCTGGACCTGCTGGGCCAGAGCCCTGGGTGGGGCCAGACCCAGGCGGTAGAGACGAACATCGTGTGCAAGCTGGACAGCTCAGGGGGCGCCGTCCAGCTGCCTGACGCCAACATCAGCATCCACGTGCCCGAGGGCCACGTGGCTCCCGGGGAGATGCAGCAGGTCTCCATGAAGGCTCTGCTGGACCCCCCGCTGGAGCTCAACAGCGACCGGTGCAGCTCCATCAGCCCAGTGCTGGAGGTGAAGCTGAGCACCCTGGAGGTGAAGACCCACCTCATCCTGGAGATGAAGGTGTCAGCCGAGGTGAAGAGCGACATTTTCAGCAAAAGCACGGTGGGCCTCCAGTGCCTGAGGAGCGACTCCAAAGAGGGGCCCTACGTCCCCATCCCTCTCGCCTACAGCTACGGGGACACAGTCCAGGTCCAGCTGGACAACCTGGAGCCCTGTATGTACCTGGCCATCGTCGCCCACGGCCCGAACATCCTCTACCCTTCCACGGTCTGGGACTTCATCAATAAAAAAGTCACCGTGGGTCTCTACGGCCCCAAACACATCCACCCGTCCTTCAAGACAGTGGTGACCATTTTTGGGCATGACTGCGCCCCAAAGACCCTCCTGGTCAGCGAGGTCACCCGCCAGGCCCCTACCCCGGCCCCAGTGGCCCTGCAACTCTGGGGCAAGCACCAGTTCATTCTGTCCAGGCCCCAGGATCTCCAAGTCTGTGTGTTTTCCAACATGACCAACTACGAGGTCAAAGCCAGCGACCAGGCCAAGGCCGTGAGAGGGTTCCAGGTGAAGCTGGGCAAGGTTAGCCGCCTCATCTTCCCCATCACATGCCAGAACCCCAGCGAGCTCTCCGACTTCACGCTGCGGGTTCAGGTGAAAGACGACCAGGAGGCCATCCTCACCCAGTTCTGTGTGCAGACCCCCCAGCCGCCCCCTAAAAGTGCCATCAAGCCATCCGGGCAGAGACGCTTCCTCAAGAAGAATGAGGTGGGGAAGATTATCCTGTCGCCGCTGGCCGCCACCACCAAGTACCCGACGTTTCAGGACCGTCCCGTGTCCAGCCTCAAGTTCGGCAAGTTACTCAAGACGGTGGTGCGGCAGAGCAAGAACCACTACCTGCTGGAGTACAAGAAGGGCGACGCCATCGCCCTGCTCAGCGAGGAGAAGATCCGGCTCAAGGGGCAGCTTTGGACGAAGGAGTGGTACATCGGCTACCACCAGGGCAGGGTGGGCCTGGTGCACGCCAAGAACGTGCTGGTGGTGGGCAAGGCGCGGCCCAGCCTGCTGGCAGGGCCCGAGCTGAGCACGTCCGTGCTGCTGGAGCAGATCCTGCGGCCCTGCAAATTCCTCACCTACATCTACGCCTCTGTCCGCACGCTGCTCATGGAGAATGTCAGCAGCTGGCGCTCCTTCGCTGACGCCCTGGGCTACGGGGACCTGCCGCTCACCTTCTTCTGCCGGGCCGAGCTGGACAGCGAGCCCGAGCGGGTAGCGTCCGTCCTGGAGAAGCTGAAGGAAGACTGCAACAACACGGACAACAAAGACCGGAAGTCCTTCCAGAAGGAGCTCATGATGGTGAGTGGCCGGTGGGGCACGGCTTCGTGGAGGCTGGGGGCCCAGTCTGGCCTTAAAGCCCTGGCACACACGGGCACAGGAGTGGTTTCCTCAGTCGGTGGGCCCAGGGTCTGGGGCCCCTCTCTGCTCCTGGACACTCACATACACCTGGGGACAGGCATTTACGTGGGCCTCGGGGAGGGGAGCCCCAAACAGCTCAGCGCCACCGGGGCGTGAGGGTCGTTCAGGTCTCCTCCCACTGAATTTGTGAGGTCAGAATGCATCTCCCCCTGCCGGATGTGGGGGTTGGGGCACCAGGGGGCCCTGTGTCCACCCGCTCCTGTTTAGATCTCCTGGGAGGAAATCCATCCTTTCCTCAGATCTCCAGGGGGACCTGTGACATGAAAGTTTGGTGAACCACTGCCCCAAAGTCTAACTTGATCACAATGTGAATTTTTCTGTCTGGTTCTTACTTGAAGGTTCTACCCTCCTCAGTATCATTTCCTCTTCCTCCGTTTTGCTTCTGTTTGATTTGGGGTGACGTTGTGGTTGTTATTGTTGTTGTTCAGTTGTCGTCACGTCCAACTCTTTGCCACCCCCATGAACTGCAGCACCCCAGGCTTCCTCGTCCTTCTCTATCTCCCGGAGCTTACTCAAACTCATGTCCATCGAGTGGGCAGTGCCATCCAACCATCTCATCCCCTGTCATCCCTTTCTCCTCTTGCCCTTAATCTTTCCTAGCATCAGGGTCTTTTCCAATGAGTCGGCTCATCAGGTGGCCAAAGTATTCTTGGGGCTTCAGCATCAGTCCTTCCAGTGAACATTCAGGGTAATTTCCTTCAGAAAACTCGAGTGAGGACAGCCTCTGTTTTTGCCAAGCACAACTGGGAACTGGAATCCTAAGTAAAGAAGGGGGTGGTTAGAGCACCCCCTGCTGGTTAGAGCTTATAAACCAACTGGAAAGCGCCTGCCTTACCCATTCACAGCTCCTCACAGGCCTGGGCTCTGCGCTGGTCACTCTGACTGCCGGTGCAGTTACCTGGGAGAAGCTTGATGCCTTCTGGGCATCCCTGGTTGAATTCATGCCAGCAGACATTCTGTTAATTCTTTCTGTAACAGAAGCCGACTCAGTTCCCTTCCCTGTCCCCCGATACGAACACGCCACTAGTTTTTGTTCCCGTGGGAAGCCGGTGACTCGGTCATAACCTGTTTTTTTCCTCGTTCTGCCCATTCCACACAGCCCTTTTCACCTCCTAAGCCCTGTAAGGTATGACTCCCAGCGCCCCTGCATTTCTGTCACCTCAACTCCCCTCCTTCCCCCAGCACCTGCCATTCTGAGTGAGCGCCTGTTGGAATGGGATGGGCCCGGCGTGTTTGTGTGGGTGTGAGGGTGTGTGCGTGGATGGAGGTGTTGCATTCACGTCCCGTGCTGCCCCCTGGGGCTGGGGGGTGCAAAAGGGATACGGTCCACGGGGGCATGGCCCCTGTTGCAGGGAGCATGACCGGCAGCCTCACAGGAAGCAAGGCATCAAGAAAGACCCCGTGACAGTGGCCCCACAATAATACAAAGTGCCAGACACACGGAACGGGATAAGAGCCTGACTTTGCCCACAGGAGGGAGACCGGACCTGGAGGTGACAACCAGGAGGTCACCGAGGGCATCCATCACTGATGGTAGCTTCAGTCGGGGGGATGGGCAACAGAGGAACCTGCCCAGGCACTGGATGGGGCTCCCACACAGCAAGGAGCCAGGGCCCCCCTTCAGGGCTCATCCCGCCAGCCCACCCGTGAGATCAATTCTCACAGTTTGTGTCCAGCCTGAGTTGCGCGGTGCCCTCGTGGATGGACCTCATGCAGGGGGGCAGGAGGGAGCCACCAGCAGGGATTCTCCTGGATGGTGAAATGATATGCATTCATGGACCATGAAGGGTATTTAATTGGTCCTTCCTCACAGCTAGAAATCATTCCTTGAATGGGACAGGATGAATGAACCTGGGCAGACTGAGGAGGTGGCGCTCAGCTTCCATTTCCAACTTGTTTCTTTTCATCTTTTTGTTCAACTTGAGGAGCTTTTTCTGAGAGCGGGTTTTTCGGGACGCTTCCTTGGGTTAGTCAGGAGGGGAGCGGGGTTCCATGTGCAACTCGGACCTCCCCCCATCCCCTGCCAGCCCCGCACCCACCAGGACTCCCAGGCAAGGAGGAAATGAAACCCGACCTTGGCAGGAGCGTGGCCCTGGGACAAGGTTGGATTTGCGGTGCAACAGTGGAACTGGTTTAGCAGTGTTTCCCCTCTCCCACCCCTCCCCGGCTCCTCTCCTATCGCCTCATCTTGTGGGCTGGCAGGTTTGAATGGTTGGCCAAACTTCTAGAAACCACAGGCTGATTTATCCCAGCGTGTCTGGGGAGTCGCTGGAAACCAGGTGTTTTATTTCCAGGGACTTAACAAATCACTGGGCAGTCAGGCTTCCTGTGGCCTCAGTGGCTGATTTAACCCGCCCCCGTCTCTGCAGCCCTGTCACAGGCAGACCACCTCTTCCCTACCCCTCTCGTTTTGAAGGTAGCTTTCTGTTCCGTTATAACTCCTTGGTTTGGAAGCAGTGATTGAATGAATTAAAAGTGGTGAAGGTTTTCGGACAGTACATTTGCAGGCAGAGGAGAAGAAAAAGGAACCGAGGACTGAGTTGTCCAGCCTTCCACTGCCCTGAGAACAAGGTCCAGCCCCTTCCTCCGGCCCACAGGCCCTGTAAGACCCGGCCCCGCCTGGCCCGCCGCTGGGGGTCGTACCTGCCGCTGCACACCGGCTACACCGGTGGCCGTCTCTCCGTGTCTTGGGTGCACCTGGCTGCCCCTGCCCCGGGCCTCTGCACATGCCGTTCCCTCTGCCTGGAATTCTCTCCGCTCCAGCTTCACATGGTTGCGTTTTATGTCCTGCAGATCCGGCTCAGATGTCCTTGTCAGACCTTGCCTGCCGCCCTCGATGAAGGGACCTGGCGCCTCTGGGTCACTGCACCAGGCTCCCTGTGTTACTCTCTGTGTAGTTTTGTCCTCATGGCGCTCTCTCAAATCCGAAATGCTCTTGTTTACTCGTGTTCACAGTCCTTATCATGAGGCTAGTTGGATATGAACTCCACGAGGGAAAGGATGCTGGCACACAGGAAACACCCAGACACCTGATGCATGAGTGAACACGTGAGTGAACGAGTGATGCAGGCTGAGAATCTGACCTGGACGCAGTCTCCTGAGGTCGGGTGTGTTTCTGTTCTCTGGTTCCGTTCCCTCTTTCACCGTTTTAGTGCATCTGTTCAGTATCAGAGCTGGTCCAGCAGCACCTTATGTAGCTGTGACCTCCAGCTGTTGCTCTGCGGCCCTGTCACCCGCACGGTGTAACCACCGTGGAAAGCACCCCTCTGTCCCCGGTCTGCCCAGCTCTCCAGTAGAGGCCCTACCTGTCTGTGACAAAAGATGGCCGTCTAACACGGGTGACGCTACCACCACCCCGACTATCATGGACGTGGGGGGAGGTGAGACGCTGACCCTGAGGAGAGTAGCCAGGATGGACGGAGCTCGCGGAGCACCGCCAGGCATGAGAGAGGTTTGAACGAACCCCCCTGAGGATCACTGGCTGGTGGGACTTGTGGTTGGGAAGATGCTGGAAGAAGCACCACATATTTGAAGAGCTTCTGAAGTCAAGTTCTGTTGTCAGAAACAAGCCAGGGGGAGCTGGTGGCGGGCATATGGCTGCGGCTTCTAACAGAGCTCGGAAGAGCCGCCCCATCCAGCCAGGGTGGGTGTTTGTACTGCATGTGCACGAAACATGTCTCGGGTGTCTACTGTGCCCTTATTTGGGGGTGGGGTGTTGCGCCTTTCCTTGAGGGAGACGCAGAGTGAACACCCACAGGCGTGAAGGACCGATCAGTGATGGGCCCCGAAGAAAAGATCCCCTTGACGTGAGTGGGCCAGGGAAAGGCAAATGTGGGGGGAGGGCTGACACGAGGGATGGGCCGCGGCCCACCCAGCAGAGAGGGGCTGACACAGGGGATGGGCTGCAGCCCACCCAGCAGAGAGGGGCTGACATGGGAGGTGGGCTGCGGCCCACCCAGCAGAGAGGGGCTGACATGGGAGGTGGGCTGCGGCCCACCCAGCAGAGAGGGGCTGACATGGGAGGTGGGCTGCGGCCCACCCAGCAGAGAGGGGCTGTTGGGTTGAAGGCACAACATGGGCAAGGGCCAAGGGTGCAGGGGACAGGGGGTGGGGTAGCGCCAGAGGCTGGGCTGAGGCGAGATGACCGCGTGCTGACGGTGGGGGTGGCCCAGGCTAGATGACACTCGTGCTTTATTCCTTGAGAGTTGGGCCGGGGGATGGGGTAAGTGTTTTAGGGGACGGGAAGGGGACCCAGGTGTGTCCTTCTCCTTGGGGACCCACCCAGCTGTGTTGTTGTACCTTGTCACCTCCCAGCCTCCGAGCCACTTGGCTGACAGGCAGTGCCCCCCACCCCCCCCCCACCCTTGGCCTGGCCCACCTTGGCAAGAGGGCAGGCGGCCTGCGAGGAGGCCCTGGGCTTTCTCTCCGTCCTGCCATGCTGGGTGGGGGTCGGATGGCTCCGGGTCTATGCTGTGGCCCAGAGGGGTGGTCCCCAGGCCACGTGCACAGCCATGCTGACCTTCAGACCCCCCCGGGGTCCTGGGTCTGGCCCGCTGCTGTGGCTCATCCCAGTTTTGTTTTTTTTTCCAAAATGAAGATAGTCCTCATTAGAATTTCTGTTTGTGAAGATGGCAGATACTCTTTTTGCATTGTTATTTGCCAGTCCTGAGAAACAGCAGCAGAAGGCCCCCACTCCGGGCCCGTCTTCCAAAGCAGCCTGTGTTAGCGGTCTGCAGTGTAGACACCATGGGTCTTCCTCCGTTCCCTGGGTTTGCCCTGCACTGTCTGTGGTCAGCTTCTCTCCCCGGAGCATGTGAGCAGGCGGCTCTGGGTCTGTGCGGAGCTGCCGCCCCCAGCTGGGCAGATGCTCTGGTCCTCCGTCTCCAGGAAAGCCGTGGCGCCTGGTCTCACCGTTACCAACGCTGCTCCGAGGCAGGTCCTGTTCCCGCGACTCTGCAGGCTCGTCCCCTCCGTTTCGTGACAGCATTCTGCCGGCTGCAGGCACCCTCCAGAGGAGGAGGAGCCAGCTTTGGCCATGGCAGCGGGGTCACATTGAGGCGAGCAAGGCCCGAGAGTGACAGGGGATGATTTAAAAGCCCACCGGTGTCCATCTCTGTCTCTGCAGTGACCGGACTGAGTGGCCCCTGCTGGTGGGTGTGCACCCTTCTCGCCTCTTTGAGCCTTGGGTTCCCACGTCTGGGATTTAGTTTTGTTTTATGAGAGTGAGAGGGCTTCCACAGGTGGCTCAGGGGTAAAGAACCCGCCTGCCAATGCGGGAGATGTGAACTCGATCCCTGGGTCGGGAAGATGCCCTGGAGAAGGAAATGGCAACCCATTGCAGTATTCTTGCCTGGGAAATCCCATGGGCAGAGGAGCCTGGCAGGCTATAGTCCAGGGGCTCGCGGAAGAGTTGGACGCGTCTGAGCGACTGAACACGCAACACGTGTGAGGCTGAGAAATGGCAGAGTGTGTTCTGTTTTTAAGGCATTGATGCTGCTTTTGACACACTTTGTGGGTCTGGGGAAGAGTTTTCTGAGTGTGGTTGAAAATCCAGGTGGGAAACATTGCTGTGTATTTGTTCCAGGACTTGGGGACTACAGTGAGTGGAGGGGAGGGCTTGGCTCCTACTCGAGGACGATGAGGATTTGGGTGATGGCCATCTCGTGTGTGTGTGTGTGTGTGTGTGTGTGTGCGCGCGCGCACATGTGTGTGGAGGGTGGCAGACAGACCCCTCAGAAACCTAGCTCTGTAAGAACTGGAAATGTTTTCATTTAGCAACACTCTTTCGACGTAAGGCTATTCTTGACTCTGGGGGTTACACCCTGAGGGAGCAGCAAGGAGTCTGCCCTCCGGGCTGGGAGGGAAGGACGGAGAGTTGGCTGGAACTGCAGGAGGAACCGGGCTGTGGACAGGGCGACCTCTCCTGAAGGGGCCTAAGCCAGCAATCAGAACTGGTCCTGGGGCCGCCAGGAGCGAAGCCGTCGGGGTGGGTGACCAGGAGTCACGGGTGGTGGCGGTGGAAGTCCAGGGGCGGGAGGGAAGGATGCTGTGGGCTCTCAGGGGGAGTTTCTCTGAAGTCTAGGCAGGTGGTGGTTTTAAGAGTAAGGTCGTAGGTGAAATCAACACTGAGAACCTGGAGAAGCAAATGGAAATAAGGGGAGTGTTGAGATCAGGGAGAGTTGGGGCTGGAGAGGTTGGGATGAAGGAATTCTCTGAAATGGGAGCAAAACTACCTTCTCCCCCGGAAGAGGATGCCGCTACCTACCAGCTGTACACTTAGGGAGGTTTCTGGGCTCTTTCCTGCCAGGTGGTCCCGAAGCCCCGAGGGCGCTGATACAGGGAGGAGCAGGGTTGCCATGGTGACTGCCCTTCTGGTGTTTGAACCTCCGCAGTGGAAGCTTGGAATGAGCATAGGGCAGAATGATGCTTGTCGTATTCTCATAAGAATGTCTTTTCAAACGGGGATTGGCACCCTGGCCGGAGGGCCAGCTGCTTTTGTAAGGGAAGTTTTGCTGGAACACAGCCGAGCCTACCTGTTCAAGTGCTGTCTGTGCTCTCTCGCCCCACCGCAGTCACGTAGCCAAGGCAGAGACCCCCTCCCTGCCTGCAGAGCCAGAAACAGATCCTGTCTCGCCCTACAGAGCAGGCTTGGCCACCCTGACCTAAGGCACGGTCACTGCAGCTACTGAGAGTCGAGCTGGGGCCAGTTTTGTGCTTTGCTTCCTTGGGTGTGTTCTGTTCCCTGTGATTACCTGTGTTAACTTGTGTGTGCAGAAACTAAAGAGGTGCCACAGGGAAAAGATTCCAGAACCAGACCCCTGCAGCTGAGAAAAAGTTATTTCTGAGATTTGGTGGGCACCCAAAATGCATCCTTCAGAAAAAAAAAAATGTATGAACTACCCCTTGGCGACGGTGTGGGCAGCACCTGGTCCCAGCTGTAGCCGCTCAGGGGCCAGAGAGAGGGTCTGAGTTCCTCAGGACCTTTGTCCCTGTGCCCTGTACCCTGAGGAGAGAGCAGCTTTGAACACCCCCACCAGGGATCCCCGAATCAGAAGCAGGTGACTCTGAAGTGTTCTGTTACTTGGAAAACAGGCAGCTGAGCACACACGTGCTGCCGGGACACTATGAGGAAGCCTAGGAGGGACGTTGTCACTGGGGATTGGCTGGGTCCGTCTCAGAACAGTAGGCGTGGCTAGCAGGGGCCCTGCCTCCCCTGTGCCTCTGGGCTCAAACCACACCACCCCAAAAGTTTTCTTTTAATTTTTTTTACTATTCAAATATAGTTGATTTACAGTGTTGTGTTAATTTCTGCTGCACAGCAAAGTGATTCAGTTATACATATAGAGAGAGACATTCCTTTTCATATTTATTATGGTTTATCACAGGATATTGACTATAGTTCCCTGAGCTGTACAGTAGGACCTTGTTTTCTTTATTATTGTTATTATTCAAGCAAAAGAATTTAAATCCTGAATTCTACCAATATATCACACATCCCTACCCCCCATACCGTGAACATGTTCTGCAGTACAAATCTAGTAAACATTTAATTTTTTTCAAACAATGTCACTTGAAGATATCTAAATTCAAAGAGACCAGTTTCTGAAACGTCTGGATCATCGCGCTGAAGCCTCATGCACGGGTCCTGAAGTCACGTGGTGCCCACAGAGCTGGCAAGGCCATTGGCCTGAGTGCCAGGAAATCTTACCTGCCTCCCCTCAGCCCCCTCGAGCTGTGGGGCCCTGGACAGGCCACCCAGCATCTACAGGGTCTATAAAACAGACCATGCAGCACTCCTGTCCCCTCGAGCTATGAGACCCTGGACAAGTCACCCAGTGTCCACGGGGTCTATAAATCAGACACCACGCAGCCCACACAGTGAGTGGGAGCCGGGGACAGGCTGCCTGGAGGCCAGACCAGCTCCAACACTGGACCCTGACCTCTCAATTTTATCTGCAAACTGGGGTGAGCTTTTCTTCTCTCCATGGGGCTTCTGGGGAGTTAGATGAGCCCCGTGCCCGGCTCACCGGAAGGACTCAATGATAGCGGTTTATTTATAAAGACAAAAATCAGAAAAGGACCACATGGTCGTCTCTTCTGGTTTCCCACCTTAAAGCCAGTTGCTAAGCCCTTGGACCCTGGATGGCCTCAGAATGAGCTTATGTTTTAAAGGTAAAGATTGAGATGCCCATGCATTCTGCGAGCCCTCCTGCCCAAAGTCACTGTCCCTTCATTTTGTTAAGTTCCCCCAAATAAATGTAAAGCTTCAATGAGAACGCTTAGTCTAAAATAGCTGCGTTCTTTCAAGTAGCAGCCCAGCAGACTGACCTTGCTCGGGTGCCAGGCTGCCCACAGCTTCACAAAATGTTTGAAGCGAACAGCATGTTTGGCTCAGCTGGGGAGGGGCTGGCTGGTAGGTGTCTTGATGTTTTTAGCACTTTTTCTGCGGACCCTTGAAGTGACAGCCTCAGGTGCTTGGACAGAATGTACAGGGACAGAAAGGAGGCGGGGCCTGGTCTCAGTGTCTCTTCAGTTGCATCCTTGATGTCCAAGGGCCCCAGGGCATCTCAGACCCCATCTCTGGGGCCCTGGAGGCTCCCTTCTGCAGCTATTAGGCTGTAATCCAGGAATCTTCTGGGTGAATGAGGTTGGGGTGAGCCTTGGCTCTGTGGCTTAGGTGGGTCTGATCCTCACCGAGTCTTTTTCTCCTGCCGGGGCTCCATCCTGGCCACCCACAGTCACCCACTCTGTGCCGGCTCCATGGGACCTACAGCCCGACACCCAGCAGACGTCCGTGTGGCTTGGGGTGACGTGTGGAGACAGCAGACCTGTGGGTTTGCAATACTGATGTGGATTCATTTCTTTAAGCCAGAAATGTTACTGTGACCCCCGCCTCCAGCCTGGCTGCACAGAACCCCGGGGCAGCAAGCCCTGTGTTGAAAGCCTGCCCAATGGACCAGCCCCTCACCTGGATGGGGGATGACATCCAAGGAGGGGCCACATGCTGTTCGGGTCACACAGGGACGTGGCCCGGGAATCTGCCCATTGCCTCCTTCCCAGCTGACAGCACTTCTCTCCTCCTGACCCCCCGTCCCTCCACAGTTAATGAGCCCTGTGCAGAGACACATTGGAAATCTGTCACGGTTTTGACAAGGGTGGGGTCCCATCGACTCTGGAGACTCTTGATGGTTTGGCCTCTCTCAGCCTCTCTGTATCCCAGCCTTTTGTGTGTCTCCAAAACCCAAGGGTCCCGGATCTCGCTCTGCACTCCAGGTCCCAATCTGAGCCCCCTCTTGCGTCTCTTCTGTGAGTCAGGGCTCCCCACCTGCTGACGGCAGCTTGTCCTGCTCTGCACCCAGACCGTCCTGCACTGGCCATCTGGGTCAAGCGCATCACTTCTCCAGTTTCCCCAGTGGCGGCAGGAACACATGAACAGCCTTCATCTCACCCACCCCGCCCATCAGTGTCCTGGGGCTACCGAGTGGAAGAACCGCAGGCCGGGAGGCTCCAAGCAGTTGAGGTTCATCCTGCCTCCGTCTGGGGCTGTCACAGGGCTGGCTTTGGGCGCTCTGCAGGGGTCTGTCCGTGCCTCTCTCCCAGCTCCTGGGGGCTCCAGTGCTGCAGCTGCACCCTGTCCCCACCTCCAGTCTTCCCTCTGTCCCTGCGTGTCTGTTTCTCTCTGCATAAGGACGCCAGCCGCATAAGGACACCAGTCATTGGATGAGGGGCACGCACCCTAGTCCACCAGGGCCGCTGGGTAGCTGGTTCCATCTGCAAAGACCCTGCTGTGATTTACAGTCACACTGGAAGGTTCCAGGAGGGCGAGGATGTGCAGGTCGGGGGACCCAGTACATCCTGTAATCATGGGTTCCAGCAGAGGGGGTGCTCAAGCCCCACAGCATCCAGGGAATCAGCATGTGGTCTCTGCGGGGCCAGCTTCCCGGGCGCCCAGAGCCTGCTCTCAGCCCTGCCTCATCTCCGCCCCTTCCTCCTCAGGCCTTACTGAAGATGGACTGCCAGGGCCTGGTGGTCAGACTCATCCAAGACTTCGTGCTCCTGACCACGGCGGTCGAGGTGGCACAGCGCTGGCGGGAGCTGGCCGAGAAGCTCGCCAAGGTGTCCAAGCAGCAGATGGACGCATACGAGTCTCCCCACCGGGACAGGAACGGGGTGGTGGACAGTGAGGTGAGCCCAGCTGCCCTTCCCTCCACCTGTCAAATGCAGTGGTGACAGCATCTACATTAGAGCCTTTTTAGGAGGACAGATGCTGAAGTGTGAAAGCAAGTGCTCAGTGCAGAGGAGGCTCGCGAGAGGGAGCACATCCGTCCTTCTCGGGGTCTTTAGTTGGGAGCCAGGCCCTGGGTGGTGGCGAGGCTGCTCTGCGGTCAGGCAGGACATTGGAACAGCATCCTTGGAACTGCCGGTCCCTCACTGATCCTGATCTTAAATTACCTTCGGCCCAATTGGAGGACGCAGGACGATGGGGCTCTGCCCTGCACAGGGTTGGGTGGACAGCTCCTGGTGTGCTGTCGGCTTCAGCCAAGGCTGGCTGGGTCCCTACTCAGAGCGTCTGTTTTCTCACTTGTTTTGTGGAGGTCACTTTAAGCTTCTGGAAAGACAGAAAGGCTCTTGAGACCTAGGAAGCAGGAAGTCCCCAGGGTAAGGGCATCCTTTATTGACATGGCGAGTTTCTAAATAAATGGAAAGTGCTATGGGGGTTGGAAGGAAAGAGGCCCCTTCTGTTGGCTCGGCCACTACGTGGTACTGATAGCTTACAGTGAACGGTGTTGGATTCATGATCTCTGAAGAAGATTTAGCTTCGGGACCAGGGACCAGGCTTGATCACTCAGGTGCTTTTGTATAGCAGAGTTTTATTAAAGTATGAAAAGGACAAAAAAATCTTCTGACATAGACTTCAGAAGGGGGACAAAGAGTGCCCCCCACTCACTAGTCTTATCAAGGCCATATATACTTTTACCAGACCCACTCTGAAATTAAGATGAGAGCAATAAGCATCTTAAGATAACAAGATTAGTCAGAGGGTTCTTGTTAGGAAGAAATATGAACTTGAGCAAGATACTTTGTTCTATTGACTAAGACAAAGCAAAGTAGGAAAAAAAAGTTTGTCCTTTTCTCCTTGAGAGCCCCAGACCCCTCTGTCTTTCTCAGGGACCCTTGACTTCTTATCAACCTACCTGGTAATTGACTCTCAGCACTGCCCACCTGCTCTCACGCAAAGTGCCTTTTCCCCTCTGAAATGTGCTAGCCCAGGACGGGGTCGACTCTGCTTTGGGGTTCATGATGCTGGTACTAGGAGAGGTAACTCAGACCAGCTCTCTCACCATCCCCTAATCTTTGCTCTCTCTTTTGGTTTTGGACGACTGCACCATCCAGGCCATGTGGAAGCCCGCCTACGACTTTCTCCTCACCTGGAGCCACCAGATCGGGGACAGCTACCGGGACGTCATCCAGGAACTGCACATCGGCCTGGACAAGATGAAGAACCCCATCACCAAGCGCTGGAAGCACCTCACGGGGACCCTGATCCTGGTAAACTCCCTGGACATCCTGCGAGCCTCTGCCTTCAGTCCCGTGGACCATGATGACTTCGTGATTTGAACAGGTCCCCCACCTCCTGCTGCTCTGGGGCGCGGACCCTCTGTCTGCCCCAGATGCCCGGGCGGGCACGTGGCACTGGGGAGGGAGGAAGGGTCAGCTGCTCAGACAGACCCAGGGGCCCTCCCAGCTGGACCCTCACCCAGGACCAAGCACACGTATGATGTTCCACCTGCCTTCTCCGTCATGGGGGAGGCCCGAAGGGAATTTCTACTGCAGGTAGTTGCCAATCAAATAGCTTTCTATTTGTTAAGTATAAATTTAAATTTAAAATCAGTTTTGTTTTTTTTTTTTAAAGTATGGGGGTAGGGCGTACCAGAAAGGTGGTTATCTAATTTTTTACTGGACCCTAAATTAAAAGAAAAAAACACTTCTTAGGGTCAGATACTGTTGAGGTTTTTATGTTCTATAAAGACCTTTTTAAATTATGTGACAGATGTATATATGTATTTAAGGGTTGTGGGAGTGTTTCTGGTTGTCGGACACACTTTGCATTTCACCACTGAGCACGGGAAGACACTTGTCAGGCGCTGGACCCTTTTGGCTGTGTGTGAAAAAGAAATCAAATAGGAAACGTGGTGTCTCAGTAAACGAGTCCAGTCGGTGCCTGCCCGTTCTTTCTGAGGCTGTCCTGGTCCTACGCTTCCCTCCTGTTTTTATTACCTTCCGACCCTGGCCTCGTGTTGCAGGAAGGATCGGCCACGAAACAGGTGAAGCCTTTCTGAGCCCTTGCCTGTGTGCCCTTCGCCACCTGGAGCCAAGTGGTCCCTGCAGCTCTGAGAGGCCGCGCCCAGCTTCTCCTGGGGGCAGGGAAGGCTCGCTGCAGAGCTTACAGCCTCTCTTCTGGGCACAGAGAACACATCACCACAAGCACACCCTATGCTGGTGTCCAGAGACGCCTGCTGGCGTTTGCCAAACTCCACTTCACCTGAAATGGAGCCCTTCTCCCCTCCTAGTCTGTCCGTCTCGCCTCTCCTTGGAAATAAAGAGCATAGGGAAATCTTTAAAGACAAAAAGCAGCATGAAGATTATCTGAGCAGGATGACCATTGTCTGAAAATGTTCTAACAGAGCCTGACTCTTGGCTGACGGTTGCCTTGATGACTTGATGGCTGGAGATCACCTTGCTGGGCTGAATTCTGCAGTCACGTGGTTGCATTGTCTCAGAAGAAAGTGAGGGATGGGCGTGAAGAAACATCTGGAGGATCAATAGAGTCGATGCCCAGGAAGGTGCTGGGCCACACGCCGTGCTTACATGAGCGATGCACCATCTGGGATTCCGGAATCTCATTCTCTAAATCTGCTTGCTGGAAGCGCGTTAATTACTTAGTATAATCCATGTAAATCCCTTATTGGGCTAAAACATTCTTCTACAGCTATTGATTCCGATTCGGAAGACCCACAGCTAGAAAACAACAACAAAAAACACTACAGATTTTATGCTGCAAAGACCGAGACACCCCACGATTCCCCTCCCCATCATCCCTCGAAATCATCTCACATTCTGCGCGCCACTCTCCGCCTTCAGTCTTCCCAGAGAGCCTCTCTCACTTTTCCCCAAAGAAGAAACAAAACCAGTTGCACCTTAAATGCGGAGATTTTTTTCCTCAGGGGCTTTAAATAGTTTCCTATGCAACGTGTCTTGTAGCACAAATTCAATTGTACAAAAGTTGCAGTAAATTTTCTTTGGATATTTTAACCTAACTGTGTGTGTGTGTGTTTCTGTACTCAACCAGACTTTAAATAAAGCACAAAACCTAGTGTATCTATGCACAGAACAATGTCCCATTTCCCCACTCTGCCCCCCGATCATGGTCAAGGTGACATGACGTAGATGACAGGGTGGCATTTGGGTTAGTGAGGATCTTGTTTTCTTGCTGCTGATTTAATTGCTCTTGGAATATAGGCATCTCAGCCATTGCTGACTAATAGGAATCAGTGTGGCCCAGAGTACCGAAAAGTGCAGGTGGCTTGCCTTTTTCTCAGTCTTTTGCACCTGGAATTGGCCAATCCCACACCCACCGTACACAGCTGAGCGTGGACATCAGGTTAGAGCAAGACAGACTCCCAGAGGCCCTGCCCTCACCTCACTCCCGCAATACCACGTAGCTCAAGGAGAGAACGGAATGGGGTGGGGGCAACCGATGGGGCCCAGCCCCACCTGGAGGTGGTGGGGAGGATGGGGAGAAGGCCAGCCTCCTTTAGAAGTGACTTGAGTCCAAGGTCAAGGCGTAAGCAGGCAGCAGCCAGGCCAGACCAGGGGAACGGTGTCTGCAGCGTTGAGGGGGCACAGGGACCACCGGAGGCTGACCCCTCCCCAGGCCTGGGGTGTGCTGAACAAGCGAGAGCCTCTGAGCGCACCTCTGCCTTCCTCATCATCCCTCAGCATTTGCCAAGTCCAGCCCCACCAACCAGAACCAGCCAGATGAGAAAGGGCTCAGCGAGGCCCCCTGACTTACACAAGCTAGCAGCAGAGGCAGCGATTTTAGCCCAGAGCTGCTGTCACAAAGTGCCATCTTCTCAGATCTGAAGGCCAGAAGCCTGAGATCAGGGTGTCCCATGGCCATCCCCCTGTGCCTGTCCACACCTCTCTTTAAGGACCCCAGTTATGGGAGAGGGCCCACCCAAATCAAGTGTGACCTCATCTTAACTTGATCTTGTGTGTGTGTGTGTGTGTGTGTGTGTGTGTGTGTGTGTGTGTGTGTGTTAGTTGCTTAGTAGTGTCCAATTCTTTGTGACCCTATGGACTGTAGCCCACCAGGCTCCTCTGACCATGGGATTCTCCAGGCAAGCATACTGGAGTGGGTAACCATTCCCTTCTCCGGGGTGACTTCCCGACTCAGGTAACAAACCCAAGTCTCCGGCATTGCAGGCAGATTCTTTACCATCTGAGCCACTGATCTTCTTTAATGACCTTATTTCCAAGCAAGGTCACATTCACGGGCTATGGGATGGGACTTCCAGCAGATCTTGAGAAACAGAGCTCAACTCGCAGCCCAGCCCCCTATACCCAGGCCTTGGCGGTGGTCTGCTTAGGAGGATGGGGAAGAAATCCAGCTGGATCTGTCTCCAGGGTCTCTGCCTGGTTTAAGCAAAAGCCAGAGGGGCGGCAGGAGGTGAATCTTTACAATGGGAAGCTACTCTGGACAGGATCAGCTCGGTTCACCCAAACCCACTTCCTTCCTGAGCAAACAGCTCAAGTATTTCCCAGTTCAGTTCAGTCGCTCAGCCGTGTCTGACTCATCTCGTGTTTCCCAGCCTCCCTTCAAGTAAAGTGTGGCCAAGTGACTCCACCCACAGGTGGCATCAGCCTGGCCTGTCGAAACTTCTGAGCACCCCTTCTGCTCTCTCAATGGAGCAGAAAGAACTCCAGGGACCTAAATGAGGACACAGGTCCTCAAATGACCCCTTCAAACCAGAGTTTACCACCTGGCCCCTGAGGCTGTGGGGCTCATCGTTAGGGCAGCTGGCGTTCTAGGTTCTGTATTCTCAGATTACTACTGTTAATGGAAAAGCTGGAGGGGCGAGGGGTTTGCTCTTAAAAGGAAAAATCCTTGTCACACCTGGATGATGTCTGGTAAGTGAAAGTCATTTCCCTGGTGGCTCACCTGGTAAAGAATCTGCCTGCAATGCAGGAGACCTGGGTTTGATTCCTGAGTCGGGAAGATCTGCTGGACAAGGGAACGGCTACCCACTCCAGTATTCTGGCCTGGAGAATCCCATGGACTGTATACTCCACAAGGTCGCAAATGAGAACTTAGTCCTGTTCTTTCTTTGAGCACTATTAGTCTGAATATAGGACACGACTGAGCAAATTCACTTTCACTTTTCACTTTCATGCATTGGAGAAGGAAATGGCAACCCACTCCAGTGTTCTTGCCTGGAGAATCTCAGGGACGGGAGCCTGGTGGCCTGCCATCTGTGGGGTCACACAGAGTCGGACACGACTGAAGCGACTTCGCAGCAGCAGCAACAGTCTGAATATGAATGGCTTAGTCCTGTTTTTACTGAATATTCTCTAAGCTGGTCCAAGATGCTCAGATAAAATTTCTAGTCCTTGACGATGTTAATTTTGACATTGAGAATGGTAATAGTTGGCATGGAAGTTATGGTATTTGTAGTTGTCTTTGAGGACCTAGGGACTTCCCTGGTGGCTCAGACAGTATAGAATCTGCTCACAGTGAGCGAGACCCAGGTGGGGAAGAGCCCCTGGAAAAGGGAATGGCAACCCACTCCAGTATTCTTGCCTGGAGAATCCCCCTGGACAGAGGAGCCTGGTGGGCCACAGTCCATGGGGTCGCAAGGAGTTGGACACAACTGAGCAACTAACACTTCGAGGACGTAACACCCAGGAGAAAGACTACATCGCAAACAGCTGTGCTCCGATTTCCCAAGAAGAGGGCAATTTTGTCCGTGGTCCATTCCTGTCTCGGTCTCTCTGACTGCCGTGCAGTCATAACAAACGAGGCATGCGCCAAACTGTTTACTTCGTGGTCACAGAGCCCCCACCCCTCCGGGTAGTTTCAGGTCACCTGTCCACAGCCACCAAGACTAGTTTTAGTCCCGAGACCCTCCCCTCCGTCAGTCAGCAGGTCTCTGCAGCTGCTAGTAGGTCCCCCAACCATTCCTACTGCTGTGCTCTGCACTGCCATGAGGTGGACCAAGAACGAATTCGAGAAAGGAGAAGGCAGCCTGTTGGGGGATGTCCGAGTATGGTTGTGTATGGGCGGCTCTGAGAAGGGACCCCAAGCTGGAGGGGAAATCCTGAGAAGATTCTGGAAGGGCAGGGGAAAGGGGTTACTAAGAGACACTGCCTGGGGTGTAACCTCTGTCCCCGTGGAGCCCACATGCTAGTGGGGAAAGGGCCAATAACCGTGATCAATGCTCATTTGAGGTCAGATGGAGGGAAGGGCTGTGAGGGGAACTAGGGAAACTGTGACCTTAGGGGAAGGGGTGAGTGTAGACCGGACAGCCTGGAAGGCCTCCGACGAGGCACAGTCTGGGGAGTAGTGAGGGCTTCAGTGGGGCTTCCCTGATGATTCAGCGGGTAAAGAGTCTGCCTGCAAAGCAGGAGACACGGGAAACTTGAGTCTGATCCCCGGGTCGGGAAGATCCCCCGGAGGAGGAAATGGCAACCCACTCGAATATTCTTGCCTGGAGAACCCCATGGATGTAAGAGCCTGCGTCCGTAGGGTTGCAGAGCCAGACACGACTGAGCGACTATGCATGCATGCACAGGTTCAGAGAGGCTGGGGTGTATGCTGCTCTACAAAGGGCAGAGAGAGCAGGGCGGGAAGGTGGGGTCAGGGAGGAGCAGCCTGGAAGCCAGGCTAGGCTCAGAGGGAGGGGAAGGCTTTGGGGACTGGAGTGAGCGGTGACAGACCCGGACAGGAGGTGTTGGTGTGATTAGCCGAGGAGAAGCAGGAGTCCCAAAGGCCCTGCACTGACCTGGATGTCAGGGGCAGAAGGGTGTGGGTGACAGACGGGGAAGATGGACTCAGTGTGGCTTTTGATTGGACAGCAGCAGTGAGACCAAGAGGGGCTAGTGGCCTCTGAGAACACAGCGGGTCACGACGGGTCCCAACCATCGATGAACAGCTTTACCGGAAAGTGGGGAGGGGATGGTCCAGGAGGAAAGCTACAGGCAGTGGGCATGGATGCTGGGGAGAGCAGTGAGTTCTTTCTGTTTGGAAGCAACAGAAAGAAGGAAGATATCACTGAAAATTTTAGATTCCCCCCCCCCCAAAAAAAAAAAAAAAGCAGTGCGAAGCTGGTGCAAGCGGTGTGGAAACCTGGAAGGACATCCTCCAGGTCCTTGGGTGGGCTTCCCCCCACTCCCATGACCATTGCATTGACCACTGAGGTTTCTGGGTCACCCCCCCACCCTGCCATTTCTCCTCCAGTCTACGGGGCTCCACCTTGATCCTGGCCACGTCGCCTTTCCCTATTCCTGCAACCCCAGCCCTGCCTCCTCAGCGCTTCGCCCACGTGGCCACCAGCATGGTCCGTGTGGACTAGAAACACGTGCCCCTGCCTACTTACCCCTGAACTTGCGTGGCCCCCCATGTTGTGAGCAGATGAACAGAGGCCTCCCAAATACACAGACCCTCTATGGCCCTGATAAGCTTCCACCTGTCCCCAAGAGATGAGAGGAACAGGGACGCTGCTCAGAGGGCTTTCACAAAAGCCAGATTTACAGAAAGCAAACACCTTTCTGGTCCTGAGATGAAGCCCTCCATTCCTTTTCAATGTTAAGTAAAGAGTTGTTTTGGTAACTGATAGACCTAGTAAATCATCGTAGCTGTCTTAATGTCTTTCTTGGCAAAGTACAATGTTGGCTGATGACAAAAGTGAAAGGGAAAGTGAAGTCGCTCAGTCGTGTCCGACTCTTTGTGGCCCTATGGACTGTAGCTCACCAGGATCCTCCGTCCATGGGATTTTCCAGGCAAGAATACTGGAGTAGGTTGCCATTTCCTTCTCCAGGGGATCTTTCCGACCCAGGGATTGAACCCAGGTCTCCCACATTGTAGGCGGATGCTTTACCATCTGAACCATCAGGGGCAAACCCCCACACATCTCTCATGACTCAGATCGTTGGACAAATCAGGGACAAACAAGGTGAATGGTTTCCGCGGCTCTCTGCTCTCGTGGCTGTTTCTACCTAGACCACCCTCCTCACTGTGCTTTGGCTTTATCATACTTTCCAGGTGGTCAGCTTGTCCTCCTCTTGAGGACACTCTTGCTCTACATGGAACCCAGAAAACGCAAACCCGCATGCCAGCCCTCCAGCCTTACCACAATAAACCCCGAATCTGTTAGAGCTTCGCATTTGCTTGTTGTGCCCAGACTGTAAACTGGACAACCAAGATGCTCCCACACCCAGGTCACACTCAAGCAACTCACACTCCATACATTCTTGGATGAATGCCCTTTGAATGAACAACTTCCAGTGACCACTGCCGACCGATTCCCCTGGGAGAATGAAGGCCAGGCACCAGTGTCTGAGTAGCCTTGCGTGCAATTGTACTGATTTTAAACATCAAACAAATAGAAGATTGTGGCAAGTCCACTTTTGGATTTCTTTCTAGAAAGTTCTATCTCTACTTGCTTGAGTTCACTGGTCTTCTCACATTCAGTTCAGTTCAGTTCAGTCACTCAGTCGTGTCCGACTCTTTGCGACCCCATAAATCGCAGCACGCCAGGCCTCCCTGTCCATCACCATCTCCCGGAGTTCACTCAGACTCACATCCATCGAGTCCGTGATGCCATCCAGCCATCTCATCCTCTGTCGTCCCCTTCTCCTCCTGCCCCCAATCCCTCCCAGCATCACAGTCTTTTCCAATGAGTCAACTCTTCTCATGAGGTGGCCAAAGTACTGGAGCTTCAGCTGTAGCATCATTCCTTCCAAAGAAATCCCAGGGCTGATCTCCTTCAGAATGGACTGGTTGGATCTCCTTGCAGTCCAAGGGACTCTCAAGAGTCTTCTCCAACACCACAGTTCAAAAGCATCAATTCTTCGTTGCTCAGCTTTCTTCACAGTCCAACTCTCACATCCACACATGACCGCTGGAAAAAACATAGCCTTGACTAGACGGACCTTTGTTGGCAAAGTAATGTCTCTGCTTTTCAATATGCTATCTAGGTTGGTCATAGCTTTTCTTCCAAGGAGTAAGCATCTTTTAATTTCATGGCTGCAATCACCATCTGCAGTGATTTTGGAGCCCCCAAAAGTAAAGTCTGACACTGTTTCCACTGTTCCCCCATCTATTTCCCATGAAGTGATGGGACCAGTTGCCATGATCTTCGATTTCTGAATGTTGAGCTTTAAGTCAACTTTTTCACTTTCCTCTTTCACTTTCATCAAGAGGCTTTTTAGTTCCTCTTCACTTTCTGCCATAAGGGTGGTGTCATCTGCATATCTGAGGTTATTAATATTTCTCCCGGCAATCAATCTTGATTCCAGCTTGTACTTATTCCAGTCCAGCATTTCTCATGATGTACTCTGCATATAAGTTAAATAAGCAGAGTGACAATATACAGCCTTAATGTACTCCTTTTCCTATTTGGAACCAGTCTGTTGTTTCAAGTCCAGTTCTAACTGTTGCTTCCTGACCTGCATATAGGTTTTTCAAGAGGCAGGTCAGGTGGTCTGGTATTCCCATCTCTTTCAGAATTTTCCACACTTTATTGTGATCCACACAGTCAAAAGCTTTGGCATAGTCAATAAAGAAGAAATAGATATTTTTCTGAAACTCTCTTGCTTTTTCGATGATCCAGCAGATGTTGGCAATTTGATCTCTGGTTTCTCTGCCTTTTCTAAAACCAGCTTGAACATCTGGAAGTTCACGGTTCACGTATTGCTGAAGCCTGGCTTGGAGAATTTTGAGCATTACTTTACTAGCATGTGAGATGAGTGCAATTGTGAGGCAGTTTGAGTGTTCTTTGGCATTGCCTTTCTTTGGGATTAGAATGAAAACTGATCTTTTCCAGTCCTGTGGCCACTGCTGGGTTTTCCAGATTTGCTGGCATAATTGAGTGCAGCACTTTCACAGCATCATCTTCCAGGATTTGAAATAGCTCAACTGGAATTCCATCACCTCCACTAGCTTTGTTTGTAGTGATGTTTTCTAAGGCCTGCTTGACTTCACATTCCAGGATGTCTGGCTCTAGGTGAGTGATCACACCATCGTGATTATCTTGGTTGTGAAGATCCTTTTTGTACAGTTCTGAGTATTCTTGCCACTTCTTCTTAATATCTTCTACTTCTGTTAGGTCCATACCATTTCTGTCCTTTATTCTGCCCATCTTTGCATGAAATGTTCCCTTGGTATCTCTAATTTTCTTGAAGAGATCTCTAGTCTTTCCCATTCTGTTGTTTTCCTTTATTTCTTTGCATTGACCACTGAGGAAGGCTTTCTTATCTCTTCTTGCTATTCTTTGGAACTCTGCATTCAGATGCTTATATCTTTCCTTTTCTCCTTTGCTTTTCGCTTCTCTTCTTTTCACAGCTATTTGTAAGGCCTCCTCAGACAGCCAGTTTGCTTTTTTGCATTTCTTTTCCATAGGGATGGTCTTGATCCCTGTCTCCTGTACAATGTCACGAACCTCATTCCATAGTTCATCAGGCACTCTATCTATCAGATCTAGTCCCTTTAATCTATTTTTCACTTCCATTGTATAATCATAAGGGATTTGATTTAGGTCATACCTGAATGGTCTAGTGATTTTCCCTACTTTCTTCAATTTGAGTCTGAATTTGGTAATAAGGAGTTCATGATCTGAGCCACAGTCAGCTCCTGGTCTTGTTTTTGCTGACTGTATAGAGCTTCTCCATCTTTGGCTGCAAAGAATATAATCAATCTGATTTTGGTGTTGACCATCTGGTGATGTCCATGTGTAGAGTCTTCTCTTGTGTTGTTGGAAGACGGTGTTTGCTATGACCAGCGCATTTTCTTGGCAAAACTCTATTAGTCTTTGCCCTGCTTCATTCCGCATTCCAAGGCCAAATTTGCCTGTTACTCCAGGTGTTTCTTGACTTCCTACTTTTGCATTCCAATCCCCTATAATGAAAAGGATATCTTTTTTGGATGTTAGTTCTAAAAGGTCTTGTAGGTCTTCATAGAACCATTCAACTTCAGCTTCTTCAGTGTTACTGGTTGGGGCATAGACTTGGATTACTGTGATATTGAATGGTTTGCCTTGGAGATGAACACAGATCATTCTGTTGTTTTTGAGATTGCATCCAAGTACTGCATTTTGGACTTTTTTGTTGACCATGATGGCTATTCCATTTCTTCTGAGGGATTCCTGCCCGCAGTAGTAGATATAATGGTCATCTGAGTTAAATTCACCCATTCCAGTCCATTTTAGTTCGCTGATTCCTAGAATGTCGACGTTCACCCTTGCCATCTCTTGTTTGACCACTTCCAATTTGCCTTGATTCATGGACCTGACATTCCAGGTTCCTATGCAATATTGCTCTTTACAGCATCGGACCTTGCTTCTATCACCAGTCACATCCACAACTAGGTATTGTTTTTGCTTTGGCTCCATCCCTTCGTTCTTTCTGGAGTTATTTCCCCACTGATCTCCAGTAGCATATTGGGCACTTACCAACCTGGGGAGTTCCTCTTTAGTATCCTATCATTTTGCCTTTTTATACTGTTCATGGGGTCCTCAAGGCAAGAATATTGAAGTGGTTTGCCATTCCCTTCTCCAGTGGACCACATTGTGTCAGACCTCTCCACCATGCCCACCCATCTTGAGTGGCCCCACAGGGCATGGCTTAGTTTCATTGAGTGAGACAAGGCTGTGGTCCTAGTGTGATTAGATTGACTAGTTTTCTGTGATTATGGTTTCAGTGTGTCTGTCCTCTGATGCCCTCTTGCAACACCTATCGTCTTACTTGGGTTTCTCTTACCTTGGACGTGGGGTATCTCTTCACAGCTGCTCCAGCAAAGCGCAGCCGCTGCTCCTTACCTTGGACGAGGGACATCTCCTCAGCGCCGCCCCTCCCGACCTTGAACGTGGAACAGCTCCTCTAGGCCCTCCTGCGCCCGCGCAGCGACCGCTCCTTGGATGTGGGGTCGCTCCTCCCGGCAGCCGCCCCTGGCCTCTGGCGGGGGTTGCTCCTCCCGGCCGCCGCCCCTGGCCTCCGGCGGGGTAGCTCCTCTCGGTTGCCCCTGTGCTGTCGCAGCCTGGCACTCTCGGCCGCCGCCCCTGGCCTCGGACATTACATATGTTCAACTCAGCGGAAGCTCACACTAGGGCAAAAAAAAAGTGTTTGCTTTATTTTTCACACATGAGCATATTTTTTCTACACTCTAAGTATAAAATCAGTTCACACCCACAGTGTGGACGATCACACCTAGGTGAGACTAACAGTCGTGGGTACACTCAGTGAAGACCTGCAGCCTCAAGTGAGCTGTCCTGGGGTTGCAGACCTCGCTGGACCATCACCTGACACCTGAGCAGAGCAGGCAGGCGGTTGCCTAGCAACTCTGGGGAATCACAGAGGGTCCTCCTTATCTAGAAGAGAAAAGGTCTGGACAACTGTCACTTTCATTTTTGACCCTGAGCCTGGTTCAGATCCACATCTGCAGAATGAAGAATTTATAGTAAAATCCCTGCTGACAAGTCAGTTTAACAACACGTAATATTGAAACATACAAATGCAACCTCATGTGTGTATATGGAAGTGCCGTACGAATGTATATTCTTTGCGCAGTTGGTGAATTAGTGGGAAAACAATTACATGTCAAACATCTTGGAAAATTAGGTTCTAGTTCTGCAAATCATTTCTCAAAACACCTTTACATATTTCTAATTATCACTTTTTCTACGTGACAGATGAGTTGAGAAATTCAAGACAGAAAGGCGCTGAATCTGTACTGAGAGACTCAGAGCACTTGACCTAGTTAGAAATAATTTGCACAGGCCTTGGAGACGTATGTATTTTTCCCAGGACCTGGGAGACAGTCATCATTTTTCAAATATTAGGTTTGTGCAAAATACGTAACGATGTCCTGATGGTTAGTGTCAGGATGCCAGGCACAGTATATCTCAAACCATCAAGACAAAAATAAATTGGTTCTGCATTCCAACATTAATACCCGAGTAAATAGCAACTCCATTTTCTGTTTGTGACATATAGCAGACCTCAGGTATGCCGGGGCTGTGTGCACAGAGTGTTCTTGTCTGTGCACAAGTGTGCCTGAGTACGTGAGTGTGTGTGTGAGGGTCCCTGCGCCAGGGGTCCAGAGGCTTCTGAGACAGCCTCCAGGCATTCCTCACCTTGGGCAGCAATGCCACGGCAGAAGCTACTGACTGTCCTTTTACTCCAAGGCCACCCAGACTAGTAAGAGCCAACACTTACTCAACGCTTTCTCTGTGTGTCACCACCCTAAAACTTTAGAGATTTTAACTCATTTGATCCTCTTGACACATCCATGAGATCGGTAAAATTGTTACCCACATTTACAGAGAACGTGAGGCACAGAGAGGTTAAATAATTTTCCAAAAGTCACAGAGCTACGAAGTGTGGAGCCAAGATTCAAACCCAGACAGTCTGGCTCCAAGGTGCTTGCCGGACCCCATTCCCGCCATACCCAGGGATGTTTTTCTAAGAGAAAGAAATGGGGACTTGCGTGATTGAATGTGGTAAAGAGCAAACGTCGTATTTCTGAGTTCAGCATGTTTTACATGAAGACAGTGAGAAGTGGAGAGAGGTTTTGTAATTCGCTTGTTGTTTTAATTTCCTTTGCTTAAAAGATGTAATTAGTTTATATTCCCTCTACGTAGTCAATGGCTGGTATGGAGACAGCAAAGAGCCTGCCCGAAGTGAGTGATTTTAAAATTTTCCTCTACAGAAATGTCCATTGATACTGGGGTGGTTAAATAAGTCACAATATGTTTGCACGATGGAATACTCTTCAACCTCTAAAAGGAACAGGAAGATCTATAGTAATTGATGTGAAAGGATCTCCAAGATCTAGTAAGGTAAAAAAAAAAAAAAAAATTTGAACAGTTACTGTAAAATCTCCCATTTATGGAACTTACACAAAAATCACTCCTGGCACGACACTCAGGAAGTGTGGCCATGGGGTTATTGGGGCCTGGCGATCTGCCTTTGGGGAAGGACGCAGTTTTCCTTGTGCACCTTTTTGTGTTAGGCTTCCCAGGTGGCACTAGTGGTGAAGAACCCTCCTGCCAGTGCAGGAGACACAAGAGACGTGGGTTTGCTCCCCGGGTCAGGAAGATCCCCTGGAGAAGGGCATGGTAAAGGTGAACCACTCCAGTATGCTTGCCTGGAGAATCCCATGGACAGAGGAGCCTACAGTCCATAGGGTCAAAAAGAGTCGGACACAACTGAAGCGACAGCGCACACACACCTTTTTGCGCCATTTCCTGCTCTGCACCAGTGATATTTGCATAATTCTATATGCTGCAGATAATGATTCATGAAATGAGAGTAATTTAGAATTAGTAGGCATCCAGGGATTAGAACGAATACCCCAATTTGCAAAATCAAAAAATCATACAAGTACCTAATTTGCATACTGTTAATTAGCACAGTGGGCCTGTGGAGGGAGATCATCAAAATTGATTTGGCTGTTGGAACAGAATGCTTGCACCAAGCGCCCCCAGATGCGTTTTAGGACTTTCTCTGAAACCCTCAAACGGTGTGCTAATTTTTTCTTTACGTTGGTCTGTTTATCTTCCAAGGAAGATGTCTAGAGTTTGCTTTTTTTAATATTAATTTTTATTTATTCATTTGGCTGTACCGGATCTTAGTTGCGGACACTCGAGGTCTTGGATCTTGGTTGCGGCATGTGGGATCTTTTTCAATTGCAGCATGTGGGATCTAGTTCCCTGACCAGGGATTGAACCCAGACCCCCTCCATTGGCAGCACAGAGTCTTAGCCACTGAACCACCTGTGAAGTCCCAGAGTATTTTTTTTAATTAGGTACTCACACATGTTCATGATCCCCCAAAGTTCAACAACCACTACTGTAGAGGATACGAAAAAATGGTGATGTCCGTATAAAAGACTCTCCTATTCAGGGCATTGATAAGTATTAAGGGGACACATAGCAGGAGGGCCCCACGCACCGGCCGTGGTCAAATGCAGCCCACCAGTGCCCAGCACACACCCTGCCTGGAGGTTTTCACAACTGCGTCTCGTGTGTATCACATTCATGACATCCCGCACTCTACACATCCATCATTCTACCAGTCTGCCAGAACTGCACTGGGCCAAATGCAACAGGAACCTGGGCGCGAGCAGCTGTGTCAAGGAAGGGGTTTATTTATCTCATCTGACCAGTTTCCCAGGCTGAGGGCTTATTCCGGGGCTAATGCACTTGCTCAGAGAACCGGCCTTCCAACTCCCCGCACAGCCATCCTCACCCTGTGGCTTTGTGCCACATCTCTGGGTACCAGCTCCATTTTTCAGGTGGCAAGGGGGGGAGAGGGCAAAGGGCATGGGGTCTACCAGCTGTCTGTCTCTTTTAGTACGGGAAGCAAAACCTTCTGATAACTGCACTCAGTAGAATTCCACTGTGCTTCACTGCCCCCCCACCATGATCCTCAGCTTTGGGGGATCCATGAACCTGTGTGACACCTCCCCCCTCCCCGCCATAAGGGGAGCAGTCTGTTGGCTAGCTGGTTATCCTGTAACCATAAACCGACTAGATGTTCAGTGAGGATGGACAACTAGGGGCCAGTGCCCGTCGTGCAGCCCCAAAGGGAAGCCCCACATGTACACGCGCACACATGTGTCTGAACCTATTTTTCCACCATGTGCTGGCAAGCATGGATTATTTGGTCAATTGGACATGAAAACTGGCCTAAAACCTTCACTGTGGAAGTACAGCCAGGGGCTGTGATTACAGACCTGCTTCCACTGGTACCATTAGAATCAAAGCCAAGTATCACACGGTTTTAGACTATTCAAGTATAACTCCACTAAAAGTGCATGGCGCAACTTGGGATATGGGGAAACATTCCTGATGAAAGCAAACTGGACTTCCTTAGTGTTCCAGTGGTTAAGAATCCTCCTGCCAATGCAAGGGACACGGGTTCGAGCCCTGGTCTGGGAAGATTCCACCTGCCTTGGAGCAACCAAGCCCAAGAGACACCAATACTGAAGCCAGCTCACCTAGAGCTGTGCTCTGCAACACGAGGAGCCACCGCCATGAGAAGCCCACACACAGTAACAAAGAGTAGCCCCCGCTTGCTGCAACTGCAGAAAGACCCAGAGCAGCCAAAAATAAATAAAATTTTAAAATAAATAAAAATTATAAAAATAGAGCAAACTGTGTTTCTTCTTCAGCTTTATTCAGATACAATTGGCATACAGCAGTAAGTTGAAGGTTTATGAATTTAGTGAGTTTTTAAGTTGAATGGAAAATGCATTTTAATAAAAATGACCTACCAGATGAGTTGTGGTCTACCAGATCAGGATATAAGAGTTGGACTATAAAGAAGGCTGAACACTGAAGAATTGATGCTTTTGAGCTGTGGTGTTGGAAAAGACTCTTGAGAGTCCCTTGGACTGCAAGGAGATCCAACCAGTCAGTCCTAAAGGAAATCAGTCCTGAACATTCATTGGAAGGACTGATGTTGAAGCTGAAACTCCAATACTTTGGCCACCTGATGCAAAGAACTGACTCATTGGAAAAGACCCTGATGCTGGGAAAGATTGAAGGCAGGAAAAGGGGATGACAGAGATGAGATGGCTGGATGGCATCACTGACTCGATGGACATGAGTTTGAGCAATCTCGAGGAGTTGGTGATAGACAGGGCAGTGTGCTTCAGTCCATGGGGTTGCAAAAAGTCGGACACGACTGAGAGACTGAACTGAACTGACCTACCAGAAAAGAATAAATAAAGTAGCACCTGTGCCTAATTCACCCTAAGTTCCAATTCTGCACACTCTCCAGGGCACTTCCATTATCAACAAAAGATTCCATGAGCCTGGCTCACATTCCTCACTCTGAAAAATAAACAAGGAAGCTTTTTCTCTGAGCTCTCATCCTAGACACCACCAGCTACCAGCTAGCAAGGGTGGGTTTATCCCAACTGGGGCCCAAAGCCCGGGGCAGGAGCAGGCAGTGCTGGGTCACCAGAGAAGCATTAGGTTGGAAGAAAAGGGGCAGCTAGAAGTGATGAGATGTAAATGGCCAAACAGTGGCCCAGATGTACAGACAGTGACTGCCCAGACAGTAACATAGAATTCAAGTTTAAGGAAGTAACATTGACATTACTGCGGCTTCCCTGGTGGCTCAGACTGTAAAGAATCTGCCTGCAATGTGGGAGACCCATATTTGATCCTTGGGTCAGGGAGATGCCCTGGAGGAGGGCATGACTACCCACTCCAGTATTCGTGCCTGGAGAATCCCATTGACAGAGGAGCCTGGCGGGCTACAGACCATGGGGTCGCGAAGAGTCAGACACGGCTGAGTGACTAACACATGGACATTATTATTATTGTGTATTCTAACTAAGAGCAGTCTCTCTGGAGGATAAGAGCCAGCCTCCTACGATCACACCCACCACAGCCCAGCCCCCTCTCCTATGATCCAAACAGTCCAACAGCCCAAGCTGCATTCATCAAACTGCCAGGAAAGCTCTTGGCTACATGGCCTTTCCTTTCAGAATGTTTGCTAAGAAATGTTTGCAGTGTGGTATTTCTCCAAAGGTCAAGCACCCTCTACTTAATGGTAGCATCTCCGCAGAAACTAAGTATGAGTATAAATTCAAAAGCACTCTCTTCCTTAAAAAGCTTCCATTTTCTTCACATGAACTCCAAAGTTTTAACGTGAAAACCTTGTATTTTAAGGCTACCGGAAAGCATAATCGTCAAGTTTCCCCTCCTGTTTATGACAATATAAGGGTTGTCCTGAACATGGTATATCAGTTAGATTAAGATTTAATACGCAAGGAAAAAAACATTGAGTATAAATAACATGCTTACAGAAATACCCAAAGCTTAAGAAAAAGAATAACGTTTTCTTTGCCTCCAAAAGAGAAAATTCAAAATACATGGATATTTGCTCAACGTTTTAGAGAGATTATTTGAGAGGGAATTCAGATCATAGCTTCTCTTTCCTGGTTACACATGACGGTATTTTTTTTAATCTTCCAAAAGTACCTTTGATTTATGTTTCCTATACACCCAAGGGAATAACTGTAAGGCGATTCAAAAGTCTGTAATTTGGGGAAATATCAGTCTTTTCATTTAGTTCCTGAGGATAAATCTATCATCCTTGTTTCTTTAACATAAAAATTCTTTGTTTGTCACAGCTCTAAAATATTTTAAAGAGGTGGATTTCGTGTACTCTGATTCTTTAGAGCATTTTGGAGCATTCTACGACAGCTTGTGAATCTTTTAAAATGTCCCCGTGGGAGCTGCATACAAAATGAAAGAGTTACTCCATAAAAAATGTAGGAGCTGTAAGGGCTGTCTTGAAGTCAGCCCATAAATATGTACTGGGTGTCTGGCACAGCCCCTCCTCAAGGTGCTGGGGTCACCCTGATAAGCAGCCAAAATCCCCTTATCTGGACAGGCTCTGGAGGCCCAGAACAACATCTTGTCAGCTTGCACAGGACCACACCATAGAAGAAATCTCTTTCAGTTAAAGATGAACAGGAAGGTCACATCTGAGACCCGAAAAATCACGCCTGGAAGCTGCTTTCAGTTCCCTGATGCCTCCTGGGGAGCAGACACACACACAACAGGGAGGGTCCCCTCTTTCGGCTCCCTCCGTCGTCTCCTTCCTGCCCAGCCCCCAGCGAGCTTCTTCCCCAGCACGTCTTAGGGATACTCTTCCATCCTGGCTTGGTCTGTTCCTTTAAAGAATGCTGGAGTGGGTTGCCATTTCCCTCTTTAGGGGATCTTCCCGACCCAGGGATCGAGCCCACCTCTGCAGCATCTCCGGTACTGCAGGTAGATTCTTCACCCGCTGAGCCATAGGGGAAGCTCAGTTCTAGAATCATCTTTAATGTGATTGCTTCCTTGACCTCTGCCTCCCCTATGAGACTCTGGGCTCTGCTCACCATCGCATCCGTGGCTGCACCATAAACACTTGTGGAGGAAGAAGGGCGGGGAGAAGAGAAGGTTGCTGGGGAGGCGGCCATCACATTGATGAGCCCCCCAAATTCTCACATGGACGCTCTGGTCTGACAGCCCTACAGAGCTCAAAACTGGAGCCAAACCCAGAATGAACTTTGCTGGGTGCTTTGGTTCTAGCCAGAGGCAGACAGCCCGTCAACGCCAGCCCAAGCACTAGAATTCAGCCAGCTTCCTTGCCGCTGCGCCTTCCCCTTGTTTAAAGTCGCTCTCAAGCTGCATCTTCCATCGTGCTTAGAGTGGCTTAAAGGAACAAAACTGCCATCATATTTTATATATAAAAAAAAGTTTATACTCAGAGATCTGAATGTATGGTAGGTTTCTGAAAATTGCCTGCAGGCGTCTGGTTCGAATCCCATTACCTGTGGTTTTATAGATCAGTTTTGTCAAAATGAAGGGCTGCCATAGATAGGAGCTTGACTGAAGCTTCTTTCAGTCTTTGGTGCAAACTTTGGACCTTTATCTGCTCTTACCAGCCTTCTTGGGCTTCCCTGGGGGTTCAGTGGTGAAGAATCCACCTACCGATGCAGGAACAAGAGTTTGATCTCTGATTTGGAGAAGATTCCCTGGAGAAGGAAATGGCAATTGGCTCCAGGATTCTTGCCTGGAGAATTCCATACAGCCTGGCCGGCTACAGTCTGTGGGGTCGCAAAGAGTCGGACACCACTTAGGGACTAAACGACAATAACTCGCCATTACTCTGCAGCAAATATTTTCCACTGCTGCTCTCTCCTCCTGAATTATATTAATACACACACATCCCGTGTGAAGGGAAGAAACACACAACAACACATGACCTCTGTGAAGTCAACCTGAACCTTGCATGGGGGGAGATATTTGATTCTTCATGTTAAAGTGCAAATCCGTGAGGAGGTCGGCTCAGAGTGCTGGAGAAACAGCTGCACCCACTGACCGAGGGGCAGCAGTTGGCCAGTGTCCTTCTGGGCGGAACTGCATTCTGGAAAACCCCGCTTCCATCCTGGAAGATCTGATGTGATCTCTGCCACATCCACCACACCCTCATCTCTTAGAGAAGCCTGGTTTGCCCTCAACCTGAGGACTTAGAGAGAGAGAGAGGATGGGGGAGAGTTTCCTAAAGAGAAAATGTGTGGGATGTCGCTGCTCATCCTCTGTGCCCCTGTTGATTGCTCTTGAACGGGCTCATTTGTTTTGAATTCACACTCTTAATAAAAGTGGTTTTGTACCAACACCTCTCCACTCAAGTACTGTTATGAGAAATTCGAAGCTGTCTGTGTGTACCAGGGAGATCAATGTACGTTTACAACATATTGAATCCAATTAGTATTATGTGTGGGTAGTAGATCAGGCGGAGAAGGCAATGGCACCCCACTCCAGTACTCCTGCCTGGAAAATCCCATGGACGGAGGGGCCTGGTGGGCTGCAGTCCATGGGGTCGCTAAGGGTCGGACTCAACTAAGCAGCTTCACTTTCACTTTCACCCATTGGAGAAGGAAATGGCAACCCACTCCAGTGTTCTTGCCTGGAGAATCCCAGGGACGGTGGAGCCTGGTGGGCTGCCGTCTATGGGGGCGCACAGAGTCGGACACGACTGAAGTGACTCAGCAGCAGCCGCTGCAGCAGATCAGGTCCTCTGGACTCACTGTTGTTGGTCTGTGGCTGGGGAACAAGGATACATCTGTTTCTGTTGTTGTTTTTAACCAGGTGGCTTGTTCATTATTCATTCTAAGGATCGAATTCCTTTAAAAGTCTTTCAGGCCTAAAGAAACTGGTTCCCTCTCCTATTCTGGTTTATTGCTGGCTGTTTCCACTTATTTTTTCTTTCTGCAAAGATAATGAAGAAATAATGAGGCATGGTCACTTCCTCGCTTCAGCGGCCCTCATACTGGCCGTAAAACACTGATCATAGCTTTTCTTATTGGCGTTTAGTTGCTTTACTACGTTGCGTTAGTTTCTGCCGTACTCAGTGACTCAGCTACACATATACATACGTCCCCTCCCTCTTGAACCTCCCTCCCACCTCCCCGCAGTGCTGAACCTATTATTGTCTAGACCTCATTTCTGCTTTGGTTCATTTTCTAGAAGAAGCTTTTAAATTGATTAAATGATTTTTTTTTTTTAAGTTGGACTTGTTTCTAGCCTCAAGGTATAACCAGGTCTGAACTCATCTACTCACCATAAACAATGAGAAAACTGGACAAAGATACTGGAAACAGCAGTTTTCAGACACTGGACCAGAGTCAGTGTGTCAGTGCATGGGTTTTCTTTTTTTCTAATTAATTTTTTTTATTGAAGGATAATTGATTTACAGAATTTTGTTGTTCTCTGTCAAACCTCAACATGAATCAGCCATAGGTATACATTTACCCCCTCCCTTTTGAACCTCCCTCCCATCTCCCCCCATCTCACCCCTCTAGGTTGATACAGAGCCCCTGTTTGAGTTTCCTGAGTCACACAGTAAATTCCCATTGGCTATCTATTTTACACATGGTAATGTAAGTTTCCATGTTACTCTCTCCATACCTCTCACTCTCTCCACACATCTCACCCTCTCCTCCCCTCTCCCCATGTCCAAAGTCTATTCTCTATCTCTGTTTCTCCACTGCCGCCCTGCAAATAAATTCTCAGAACTATTTTTCTAGATTTCATATATGTGTGTTAGAATACAATATGTATCTTTCTCTTTCTGACTCACTTCACTCTGTATAATAGGTTCTAGATTCATCCACCTCATCAGAACTGATTCAAATGCATTTCTTTTTATGGCTGAGTAATATTCCATTGTGTATGCATACCACAACTTCTTCATCCATCCATCTGTCAATAGACATCTAGGTTGCTTCCATGTCCTAGCTATTGTAAATAGCACTACAATGAACAATGGGATACATGTGTCTTTCAATTTTGGTTTCCTCAGGGTATATGCCAGGGAGTGGGACTGCTGGATCCCATGGTAGTTTTATTCCTAGTTTTTAAAGGAATCTCCATTTTGTCTTCCGTGGTGGCTGTATCAATTTACATTCCCACCAACAGTGCAAGAGGTCCCCTTTTCTTCACACCCTCTCCAGCATTTATTGTTTGTAGATTTTTTGATGATGGCCTTTCTGACTGGTAGGAGGTGATATCTCATTGTAGTTTTGATTTGCATTTCTCTAATAATGAGTGATGTTGAGCATCTTTTCATGTGTTAGTTAGCCATCTGTATGTCTTCTTTGGAGAAATGTCTATTTCTGTCTTTCCCCCACTTTTTGATTGGGTTGTTTGTTTTTCTGGTAGTGAGCTGTATGAGCTGCTTGAATATTTTGGAAATTAATCCTTTGTCGGTTGTTTCATTTGTTATTATTTTCTCCCATTCTGAGGGTAGTCTTTTCACCTTGCTTATAGTTTCCTTTGCTGTGCAAAAGCTTTTAAGTTTAATCAGGTCCCATTTGTTTACTTTTGTTTTTATTTCTGTTACTCTAGGAGGTGGGTCATAGAGGATTTTGCTTTGATTTTTGTCGTTGAGTGTTCTGCCTATGTTTTCCTCTAAGAGTTTTATAGTTTCTGGTCTTACATTTAGGTCTTTAATACATTTTGAATTTATCTTTCTGTATGGTGTTAGGAAGTGGTCTAATTTCATTCTTTTACATGTAGCTGTCCAGTTTTCCCAGCACCATTTATTGAAGAGGCTGTCTTGTCCCATTGTATAATCTTGCCTCCTTTATCAAAAATAAGGTACCCATAGATGCATGGATTTATTTCTGGGCTTTCTATCTTGTTCCATTGGTCTGTATTTCTGTTTTTGTGCCAGTACCATACTGTCTTGATGACTGTAGCTTTGTGGTAGAATCTGAAGTCAGGAAGGTTGATTCCTCCACCTCCATTCTTCTTTCTCAAGACTGCTTTGGCTATTTGGGATCTTTTGCCTTTCCATATGAACTGTAAAATTTTTTGTTTTAGTTCTGTGAGAAACGCCATTGGTAATTTGATAGGGATCATGTTGAATCTGTAGATTGCATTTGGTAGCATAGTCATCTTCACAATACTGATTCTTCCTACCCAGGAACATGGAATATCTCTCCATCAGTTTATGTCACCTTCGATTTCTTTCATTGGTGTCTTATAATTTTCTGTGTACAGTTCTTTTGTCTCCTTAGGTAAGTTTATTCCTAGATATTTAACTCTTTTATTGCGATGGTGAATGGGATTGTCAGTGCATGATTTTGAGAGAAGGAAAACAAATGAGGTGACTGCCACCATGGCCCCAGATTTCCACTGGGAGGCACTTTCTGGACCACAGCAGAGAGAGGGGGAGTCCAAGCAAGTCATAGATCTTTCATTGACTTGAGCATTAGGAATTGGAATTCAGAGAGGCCAAGGAAGCCAAAATTTATGGAGCAGAGTACGGGAGTGGAATAAACCACACAGTGGGGAAAAAAAAAAAAAAAAAAAGCTCTTTGAGAGGTCTCCTTCAATGTCCATGAGTCTCATGGGAGGGAAATTATACTGTGCATTCGTATGACCAACTCTCCAAGGTCAGGGAAAGAGCAACTATTAGGGGATTTGTAAGGTTAACCATTTCTAGAGATCACATAATCCCAACCACTCAAGTGGAGAGAACTCACTGAATGTACAGGACTTTCAGAAAAGAACTCAGAAAATTCATGCATTAGTCATAGATAAAAACAGCCAAGAGTAAACCTGTCTACTAAACACCTAACAGCAATACTCAACAATATCAGTCTGACTAAAAAATAATTTAACTACCTGCCAAAAAGAAAACCCTGCAATACTATTTAAAGGAGACCCCCTCCCAAAAGAATCTGGACATTCAATCACATAATAGTCATAATGTCCAATATCCACTCAAATTTTACTAGACAAGCAACAGTGAAAGACAGTGTGCCACACCACCAGGATAGAGTTCAGTCACAGACACAGACTCAGAAATGATGCAGATGATGGAGAACAGATGGAATTAGCAGAGAAGGACTTTAAAGCTTATTATACATATGCTTAAGCATGTTAAGGAAAATAAGAACATAAAGAAGAGAGAAACAGAAGATAAAACCAAAGGAAACTGATAAGTAAGCTGGATAACACAGATCTGAAATTGAAAATTCTCCACACCTTTGCCAATCCAGAGGAGCCATTTCTTTTTATCTTTAAATATGAAAATATCTCAAACATGCACAAGAGTGCCGAAAAGAAGGTGATGATCTTCCAGTGCTTGTCAGGTATTTCCAGCATTTACCCAGATCCTACTCTGTGTTTCATTTGGCCTCCGAACACTTAAAAAAAATATCTGGAGTACTGAAAACAATCACAGATATCATATAATTTCACTTATAAATATTCAAGTGTTCATTCTAAGAAATAAGTGATCAAAGCTTAAACACACACATGTAACACCATATTACACCCAAAAGATTAGCAATAATCCCTTTATGTTGCCTGATAACCAATCTATAATTTTTCCTGATTGTCTCAGAAGTGCCTTTAGGTTTCATTTGCTCTACTCTCTGCTTTCAGATAATGTGACTCTTAATTCTTTTGTAATCTTAGCAGTTTGCCTCCTCTTCTAGTTTTTCCACGCCAGTGATTTGTTAGAAACAATCTGATCATTTTCCAGGTCATTTGTCCAATAGAATGTCTCACTTCTGGCTTTGGCCGGCTGACTCACTGGGCATCATTTAAATTTCTTCTCAGCCTCGCATTAGCAATGAATGGGTCTAGAGGCTCAGTTGGGCTCAGGTTCAATCTCTCCACAATGATACTTCACTAGTGGGGCCGTAACCCTCCTATTGCAGAGCTTCAGTGGGTTGTTGATGTCTGGCAGTCCCACTTTTGGCAACATTAAGACAGATGAGTGGGATCAGCCATTGTCAGCCTACCAGCTTTTCACCTAACAGTTTTAGATGTCCCTTAGAATAATAATTTTTAAAAACCCTTGCCAGTGTCATAGCTGAGAAACGGGAGCCTTCTGTTTTAACTGGTGTTATTTGTTGCTTATTTTTCAAGTCAAGGGTTTCCTCTGTGATTCATCTCCCTACTTCCTCAAGTCTCCTCACTGAGTCTTGATCACCTCTGGTCTATTTCTTGTCTTGGCCTTCTCCTCATGCCCTCAGGACTACTTGATGCAGAAACCATTCCATGCACAGCTCCTAGGAACTGTCTCCACATTCTGAGTCACAGGGGGATACGAGGTGTCAGTCCCTGATTCCAGCTCCCTGATGGGCAGCCTGCAAAGCCACCAAACTGCACATCCTTTCTCTACCATGGTCCACACTGCAAAATGGGAGAAGTTTAGTAAAACACTAAGTCTGTTCATTCCTACTCACTTTTTCATTTCCAGAACCTCTTCCTAAGATGAGGGCATGAGTCTCTGTGGCCTGGGCTGTGGATAGTTTGTGGAACACGCCGTTCTGAATCACAGCGGCCCTTCCCCTCCTGAGTTAGCTGTAGGCCACTCTGTGCTCTTCCTCTCTCCTTCTTCAGATGACTTATCTTGCAGGAAGTTCCAAAGGTCCTCAGCAAATATGACCTTGGTGGCGCCAGCCCAGAGGTTGCAGACACATGCTCACGTCTGTCTGAATCCTGGGATGAGCACAAGTCAGTCTGGCCCACGGGAGCCCTGACCCCAATAAACAGCAGGGTCAGTACCCTCAGAAGTACAATGTGCTGCTACCAAAAGAATGTTTTTCCAAAAGATTTTTTTTCGAAGGAAAACAATGCAAAAATTCTTTTTAGTAATCCAGGCATCTTTGTGAAAAATGTTGACAATCCCCTGAGGAACTTTGTAGGAAAGAAAGACTTAAGAAACCCTGTTGTGACTGTTGCCACCCTGACCCCCACCCCCAGAGTGTGTCAAACCCCTCCAGGACAGGAGTCTCCATTTCCCTCCCTCAGAGGCCCCCCTGAGCTGCAGGCCCTCATCAAGGACATCTTTCGGAGTTGAGTGCATTTTGTGTGTGTGTGTGTGTGTGTGTTTTGTTTTGTTTTGTTTTGTTTTTACCAGTTTCTGTCATCTACTGGTTGAGGGGATTCCAATGCAGAGTCCCCTTTGGAATGAGGAGGGACACAGGGATGGACCCCCCTAGTGACCAGGGCAGCACTGATGCTTACACACGCACAGAGAAGGTTGAGTCTAGAGTGCTGTGAAGGCAAGATCTGGTCCCTGAGTGGCTCCAGGTCCCAGAACTTCTCTTAAAAAGATACCCAGGAGGAAACCACATCTTAAAAACCAGAAAAATGATGGACACATAAGTCTTCTACTAATCACTCACATAAGATGCTTATTTAATCTTCAGGATATCCACACAGAGCCCTTTATTCCCACCTTAACTATTAAGAAACTATCAGCCCGCTCAGCTCCTGGCTTCATCAAAGCCACTGCATGCTTCCATCCTCCCTGTTTCCCCTCTGCCAGGCTCTCAGTCTTCTTTCTTCTCTCCTGCCAGAAAGACCGTGGATCCCAAGCACTCTTCACTAGAGTTGTCAGAGTCTCTTCTTTCTCACTGTTGATTTTGTTTGGTCACTACGTCATGTCTGACTCTTTGCAATCCCAAGGACTGCATCCTGCCGGGCTTCCCTGTCCTTCCCCATCTCCTAGAGTTTGCTCAAACTCATGTCCATTGAGTCAGTGATGCTATTAAATCATCTCATCCTCTGCCACACCCTTCTCCTTAGGCCTTCAATGTTTCCCAGCATCATGATTTTTTCCAATGACTTGGATCTTTGCATCAGGTGGCCAAAATATTATTAAAGCTTCAGCATCAGTCCTTCCAATGAATATTCAGGGTTGATATCCTTTAGGATGGACTGGTTTGACCTCCTTGCAATCCAAGGGACTCTCAAGAATCTTCTTCAGCAACACAATTTGAAAGCGTTAATTCTTTGGCCCTCAGTCTTCATTATGGTTCAACTCTCACATCTATACATGACTACTGGAAAAATCATAGCTTTGACTATATGAACCTTTGTTGGCAAAGTGATGTCTCTGTTTTTAAATATCCTGTCTGTTTGTCATAGCTTTTCTCCCAAGGAGCAAGTGTTTTTTAACCTCATGGCTTTCTTTCTCATTAGAATGCATTTAGTCCAGTGAACTCTCAACTCATTTTATCTTACTCGGGAAGGGGTTGCCAAGCCTGGACCACAGTGGTGAGGACATCTGAAGAGAATGAATCATAGACCATTCAGCAGTTTTGAGTCAGGACAGTCAGCCCTTCTCCCTGCCTGGCTGGATTAAGGATGCTGTGGAGCCGCCCAGCTCTCATGTTTTGGGAGAATGTCGTCAAGGTGCCAAGTCTTCAGAGCTCCCCAGGCTGGGCTCCCAGCACCCCCACTTCTATCCCACTCTGTTCTCTCCTGGGACTCGCAGAACAGCAGAGCTGCCCTTTGAGACCAGAGTCCCTTCGCTTGCTACCTCTAGTTTAAAAGTGACACCTGGCCCTCCTCCCAGCCTGCTCTGCATTCTCTGCACCCTCCCCTTGAAGCTACACGGACTGTGGCTGCCTCACCCTGCAGAGCAAAGCCAAGTGATGCTGTGTGACGTCTGAAGCCAGGACAGGAGGGGCCCCCTAGTGTCTGTGACTTCCCGAAGACGCCCGGCGTCCTGACGGCCATGAAAGGAGTCCTACGAGGCTGCCGCCCGTGTAAGAAGCCCAGACCACATGAGAGGCCGTGGGGATGGTTCTGGCCAAACTCCATCCTTCAAAGCACACACGCGCGCAGAAGCCTCCAGCAGATCCTAGTCACACGGTAGAACAGCGATGAGCCTTGCCCATTACCCTGCCTCAATTCCTGACCCACAAAACCCACATGAATGATGATGTTTTCCACCTCGCCTTTTCAGGGAGTTTGGTTCTATAGCAAAACAGCTGGGGCACTGCCTGGCAGCTCTGCTCCTCGGTCTCGCACATGGGTGGAGAGCCTTTCGTCTCCTTGATGCATCCCTCTCTCTCACCCGACATCTGTTATGCCTGGAGGAGTTCTGCACGCTTCCTGTCCTTCCTAAAGAAACCAAAGGAGTACCTTTCAATTATTTATTAACAAAACATAGTCGGCCCCTCAGATCTATGAAAACAAGCCAGAGAGAAAACCCATGAGGGGTTTGAAGATCTACACAGTCGAGGGGGTTGAAAGGTCCCTGTTTAGCCATTTGCTTTATTTATTTGCTAAACTTCCACTTACTATTCTTCACTTATCAGTTCCTGGGTTGGAAAGATCGCCTGGAGAAGGGAAAGGCTGCCCTCTCCAGTATTCTAACCTGGAACATTCCATGGACTGTATAGTCCATGGGGCTGATGACATTAAAGGAAAGAGGACACAAATCTGAATTCACAGGAAGTCGTGCCGTCAGTGCGCTCAAGGCGGGATCGCTTGCATCAGCCATGAGTCACGCAGTAAGGAAGTTAGCGCTAAAGGGTCATATCCAAGAAGTGGACTTTGCGACCACTTTATGCGACCACTTTACATGAGGATGGTAGAAACAGGCATTTCCCGAGGAAGAAAGATATGTATGCATTGAAAATAGTTCTGGATACAGTGTTTTAAAAAGAAAAGAGGTGAGCCCTCGAGATTGTGCAGCAGGAAACCTGTATAGGAACATACACCGTAGCCCTGGGGCCTTAGCGAGGAATGGGCACACCTCATGCTGGCCAATGGGAGAGATGCCCTGCTCTTTACCACCCAGCCAGGTGGTAAAGCCACACAGGAAGGAAAGCTGGGGAAAGACAGACTCGGGGTTCAGTGTGATGATTAGCCTCTGGGAGCAGAGCCGGGAGCAGGATGGGCAAGCAGAGAAAACCAGGTGGCAACAGGCAGGTCGCTGTCAGCACGCCAGCTTTCATTTTGGGCGGTGAGTCCAAAGGTGCTTAAGGGTGACTAACGAGTAAATAAGCCAGTGTGGGTCACCCACGGACCCACCGTGAGGGTAGAGCAAGAATCAAGGACCGTGATTAATCCTGCTCTGTGTATATGGGGCTCAAACTAGCACAGAGGGAGAGTGTGGAGCTGGGAGGAGAGAAGGGGCAGAAAGCAGTCCAGACGGCTCTTTCAGGAGGCTGAGTGCCGAAGGGGAGGAGGAAACAAGAGAGCGGTCAGAGGAGCAGGGACGGTCGCCACTTTGCTGTTGGTGTGCGTGTGTGTTTAGTGTGTTCACTAATGGGGATAACCCCGTAGCTGGAAACACTGATAGTGCAGAATGAAGGGCGATTCAGGACTGACATCCTTGAGGAGTGGGGGAGGGACCTGGGGGAGCAAACCGAGCCTCCTTCCACGTGCTGAGCATCAGCCCTGCCTGTGAGGGAGCCTTGTCCCCACCGACAACTTGTGATCCTCAGTAAGAGGAGTGCGGTTGCCTGGGTTCCCTGGGACCCTGAGGCTCCCCTACACACCAGCCTGCCCACACAGCAGCCTTGGCCCATCTGCAGGGTGTGAAAAACCCCAGACGCCAGCTGTCCCCACCACCGGCCTGAGGTTCCTCCAAATCCCCCTTCTCCCGAGAGTAGGAAAACCCCCGTGTTTCCAAGGTGGGCATATTCAGCAGCTGTGAAGCCACCAATGGGCTTGTGGGCTCTGCAGCTGTCCACGGAGGGACCCCAAGTCTCCCCACACCTGCTAGGACCCACCTGTATCTCCCCCTTTCAGAAACCTGAGCTCCGGACACTGGGCCTCCAACTCTCCTATCACACCGCTCCTGGACAGTCTTCCTTCTCAAGGGTCAGAAAGAGGGCACCTGACCTCAGGCTTCATGCAAGCGCCTTTTGCCCCATGAGTGTCCCCAGGTCCCCTACCTACCTGCCTGTGTCTCTTGAGGACTCAGCAGTGTCCAGTCACCTTGTGTGCCTGGGGGTATCCAGGCTCCCAAAGCTGACCTCTGCCCTCCCAGGCACCGTGGGCCTGTTGCTGCCCCCAGACAGGGCTGGAGTGCCTGGGAGTCAAGCCTCACCCTGAGTTGAACTCATCGTTCAAACTGAGCCTGAGAGACACAGTTCAACTTTCCTAAGAAGTACTGTGTTTCCTCTATAAAAGTGGATTTATGTGTTTGTGAGGAGGCTTTTCACTGTGACTGGACACGGATGCTTCCAGCTCCTGGAACATTTCTCCCACCCCTCCCCTAGGGAGCCTCCCATCAGTGGGGGTTGGACTCCTGTCCTTCTGGTCTCAGCCCACCCTGGCCCACTGCCCAGTCACATCCACTCCTGGATACACGTGGCCATTTGGGTCTCCACGCAGTTCCTTCCATCTGCCCCCTTGTCTTTATCCCCATGAGACACTTGCCCCCACGCCGCAACCCCCCAGCCCAGAGGCACCTTCTGATGAGACCAGAGGAAGAAGCTGACCTTGACCCTGGCTCTATGCCCCTCTGCTCCAAACCCTGGCTGGAAGGGACCAACAAGACTCTGATGGATGTCTCTGCTCTCCACACCAGTGATCACTTCCCCCCTGTGTCATTAACCACTTCCTGCCTCCCACCCCAGACCCCTGCCCACAACCACAACTTTCTGGGCTAGAGCAAGAGGGGCGGGTGGGACCTGGATTTGCAGACTCAGTTTCTGTGAATTGTCTGGATAACAGTAAGAAACCAGGATAACAGCAGGAAAGCCAGGAAACTGATACACTGAATCACCGACACATTTTCCAAAGGTTGACGTCTCCAGCTGTGCGGGAAGATGGTGAGGAATGAGGGCGGTGGACTTCAGAGCAGGCAGCCCTCTTGTCTTGGGTGGGAGGGCCCCTAACAGGACAGTGGACTGAATCCAGGAGGCAGAGTGATGGAAACATCTAAGGTCCTTGGGGCCAACCCACCCTTCAGGAATTTTCAGATACCATTTTGCTCCTGGCATAGGAATCTCATTCTATCCACTCTGGAGCCAAAACAAGAGGCAGGTTTCCTAGGCAACCAAGGAAACATCTCCAGAGAAGGGTTACGTTGTTTTGAAGTGTTTTGAAATCTTATCAATGGTTTCCAGGGAAACCCAGGATGATGAATCGTGGTCTTGCTAGGTAACAGGGGAAAGAATTTGAATTCACAGTGTGCATGTATTCAGTTGTTTATGAAGGCAGAAAAGCATGTTTCACTCACATCTGACATTTTAATTTCCTTGTTGTACATACAGTAGCTCCTTGGGGGAGGTCAGCCTGATTCGGATCACAAAGTTTGAAAATTACGGAATGCATGAATCACTCTAGAATTGAATTTTAATTAACCTTATGTATTTTACTTTGGGAAAATGAAGATGTTAAGAAGTCACTGAGCTGCCAAATTTTGATCAGAACAATTTTTGAGTCAAAGGCAGCAGTGTCTCCAGAAGAAACGAAGCAACAGCATATTTGCTGTGACCCTGCATTGTTAGTTACTTCCATACCTTAATATAGACGGTATTAAGTAAAAAAAGTCTGGCCAGTCAATAAACCTGATGCATACCTGGGTTTATCTTCTGTTACTTTGCATCCGCTGAGACTACTCTTTGTGTATTTTTTTCTGCAGGCAGTATTTTTCCTTTCTTGGTTGGTCCATGATCATCTTTTAAGACTTACCCCTACATCTCAAATTCATCTTTGCCCTTGTCCATTGTGTGACTATTTAGGAAGTTTTCACATCTCCAAAGACAGCTCAAAAGAACAGTGATGGAGCGGCTTCTCCGCTGGTCCAGGGGCTAAGAATCTGCCTTGCAACGCAAGGGATACCGGTTCGATACTTGCTCCAGGAAGATCCCAGATGCCAAGGAGCAACTAAGCCCAGGCACCCTCCTATTGTGAGCCTGGGAGCCACAGCTACTGAGGCCCACCGTCCCCAGAGCCTGTGCTCCGTGACAAGGAAGACGCCACGATGAGAAAGAGTAGCCCCCACTCACTGCAGCTGGAGGAAGCGTGGGTGCCACCAAGAGGCCCATCACGGCCAAAAAATAACAAAATAAATAAAGAAATCTTTTACAAAGTGGTGGAAAAGCACATATCATAAGTTTGGTCAGCCTATGTTAGTAAATCTCTTAAGAAATATTTTCTGTTTCACTGAAACTGATTTTCATTTCCTGAGTAATATTTTTCATGGTTGTTCTATGTACATGTTTTATATAAAGTAACTGTCTTCTATTTTTCTGGGCTTTTGTAATGGGATCAAATACAGTTGACTACAAGCAGAAACAGATGACTCTAACGATAGATAAAACTGATAGCTTAACCACAGAGAAAAGTAACAGTGAACTGAAGTAATTTCTGAAAAGTTTACTCTGTGTACCCTCCAGTGGGATATATTTTGAGGACAAAAGAGCCACAGAAAAATTGGAATTATTAATAGACTGCTTTTGGTAGTGATGCTGATGCTGCCGCTGAAGCTGACACTCCAATACTCTGGCCACCTTATGGGAAGAGCCCACTCATTGGAAAAGACCCTGATGCTGGGAAAGATTGAAGGCAGGAGGAGAAGGGGATGACAGAGGATGAGATGGTTGGATGGCATCACCGACTCAATGGACATGAGTCTGGGTAAGCTCCGGGAGTTGGTGATGGACAGGGAGGCCTGGCGTGCTGCAGTCTATGGGGTTGCAAAGAGTCGGACATGACTGAGTGGCTGGACAGAACTGAACTGATCCCTCCCAATGTGCAACAGCAAGAAAGCCTCTCACCAAAGACGTGTGTTGTGTGTGCTCAGCGGCTCAGTTGTGTCTGACTCTTCGTGACCCCGTGGACTGTAGCCTGCCAGCTCCTCGGTCCATGAAATTCTCTGGGCAAGACTACTGGAGTGGGTTGCCTTTTCCTCCTCCAGGGGATCTTCCCAACCCAGGGACCCAACCCAAGTCTCACGTATTGCAGGCAGACGCTTTACCTCTGAGTCATGAAGCTCAGCTCTCAAATGCACAGAAAATCGGGTTTATAGGGGACCACTCAGAGCCTGGAGTCTAACTCTAAACTCTCTGCTTGAGGCCTAAGGTCGGGGCAGGCCCTGGCCCGTTTGCCCCAGGAGAACGTGAAGCCTCTGCCCTGAGAATCCTTGGCTGACTTCCCTTCAGGCCAATCTAGAACCCCCATCCCCATTTTTTAAGTTTTCTTGGGACCCTGTGTTAGCAGAGGAAGGGCCAAATCTCCGTATGCACCTGCTGAAGGCCATGCAAATCTCCCAAGTTTCATAACTTTGCAAAGACACAGAATTTCGATGGTGTTCATGAACACCGCACCATCCCCATCTCCCATTCACAACCCCCTCCAGCAAATATTTTCCAACCAGCAGCAAGACCGTGGTGGACCAAGCAAATTCCAATTGCTTCTGCTCTTGCCCTGGTCAGGTCAAGGTCAGGCAGACTGAAAACATTCAGAGCAATCCCCAGGACTTCGAGGAGCTTGGCCCCCAAGACGGATGATCAGGCTCTAGTCTCAGCTGCAGAGTGACCTTGAGCAAGCTTTTATTTAGTCACGGTGTCTTATTTTCTCACATGCAACACATATTTTTATCTGCCCTTAGGGGCGATTATAAGCTCTGAGTCAAATACGTTTGTTTGTGAAAGAGCATTTGAAAATGTGTCTTTTTCTGCACAGACCACTACAGCCAGGCTGCAAGGGCTGCCTGTCTCAGGCAGAAAGTGATCGTTAATCAGATGTGAATTTCCTTGTAGCGTGAAGCCTTCCTGAGAACCACGCTATGGGGATCTGGGGATAACAACAGGTATTCTTCAGCTGCCGGGTCCCAGAGGGATGGGACATAAACAAGGAAAAGTGTTCTCCAGGTAACATGCTGTCTCCTCCATAGCCGGCTGGCCCTGTCTGTCTGGAGATGCATGCTTGTTCTCTCTTAGTCCATGAATCTTTCCTTGCTGATAAGCTGCTGTTCTGGAACAAGGCATTCGGACAAAGCCCTGGAGGTCCACCCACGGCAGAGGAAAAGAGAAGAAAAAATGCTGTAATAAAGCACCCAGCTTCTCCCCTCCTGAGTCTCAATTTTTCATTTCAGAAAGCCAGGGCCAACCCCATGTGTAACAGATGACCCCGTGTGTCCAACTGAGAACTCGGGGCTGTACTGACACGGTTTCCTAAAAACCTGGAGTCAAGCTGGTCAAATCCCCACACTGGGCATCACCAGCCGCTGAGTCAGCCAGCTTGGAAGATTTCCCGAACTAGGCGGAGGGTGAGCCGGAGGACACTTCAGACCCCAGCTAGGAGTGATGTTGAGGAAGCAAGGGTTTTAAGCTATGCAATAGAAACCTGGTAAATTGTTTCAGGCTGTGTCAGAGGAGGAAATCTGTTGGTCAGGTGTAGAAATCTGGGCTCAAACACAGTCAGGGTGTTGCCAGGCCCGCCGGGGGGTGAGGGTGGAGGTGACAGTGTCAGGCACTCAGTCATGCCGGACTCTGCGACCCCATGGACGGTGGCCCCCCAGGCTCCTCTGTCCATGGGATTCTCCAGGCAAGAACACTGGAGTGGGCTGCCATGCCCTCCTCTAGGGGATCTTCCCCACCCAGGGATCGAACCCAGGTCTCTTGCATTGCAGGCAGATTCTTTACCATCTGAGCCACTCCGAGGTGTGAGGGGGATGAGGGAAGCTTGCCTAATCATTCTCGGATCTCTAGCTAGGAGGGGGTGAGAGAGCTTCCACATCCCCACACTGGTCTTGTTTCAATTCTGTTCTGGACAGAGCAGCATCTGTCATCCAGACGCCCTCGTGACCAGCCTGCAGAAGAACCAGCCCCATAAGCTGAGACACGTCATCCTTTCAGTAATCACATCTGCCCTGATTGACGGATAAAGCAGTACTGGGTCTATGCATCAGTCTCTGTGAGTCTAGTTAACTTGTGTCTGTCTCAGCAGTAACTAAATCAGGTTCTGGAAACAAGAACTGGAAACCAAGTACAGAGAATCCACTGAGGTCAGAGCCCCCCAGGGGCACCCGCTTGTAAGGCCAGCTCTACAGCCCCGGAGGTGGGCTCACTAGCCCCAGAAGCTCAGTGTCTGCGATCACTGAGGAATCACTTTTTCAACACTGCCAATTATTTTTTGTAAATAGCTGTGCTTTTGCTTTGCTTCCTAGGTCTAGTTTCTCTCTAATTTCTCTGTAAGAACAAGGAAATGTTCAGTAAGTGCTGACTTAATACATGGAGGGGTAAGTAATAGCCTCAGTATTTTTGCCTGAAAATGAATAAATATCTCTGAGAGCAAAGGCAGATAGTATGTGAAAGCACTTTAGGAGGACTGCAGTTTACAAATACAGGAGGGTTGTGAGTGACCGGTGGGCTTCACTGTAACACCTGACCACACACGGGACTCACGTCAAACGGATCTGCAGGTCTGCTGAGGGCTGTGTTGTTATAGTTCTTCATGTGTATGTGCTAAGTTGCTAAGTTTTGTCTGGCTCTTTGCAACCCCATGGACTGTACCAGGCTCCTCTGTCCATGGGATTCTCCAGGCAAGAATACTGGAGTGGGCTGCCATTCTCTCCTCCAGAGCATCTTCCCAAACCAGGGGTCCAGCCTGAGACTCCTGTGTCTCTGGCACTGGCAGGCAGGTCCTTTACTACTAGCGCCCCCTGGAAAGCCCGTAGTTCTTCACACATGTCCTCAGTATTCCTCACAGCACTCTAAGGGGGCACAGCCGTCGTTGGCAAGAATGAGGGTTAGGCTGGTGCGTCGTTGGATACCTTACCCTTTTCCCCTTTCTACTTCCCCAGTCCAACCTTCCACACACCCCTCTCACTCCCCACCTCACACAGAGCAAGGGACTCCTATGGGAGTGAAATACAGAAGGAACAATAACATGGTGGAGACCGATTATTAAAAGTTAGGCCAGAGCAACTGTGGACATCTGCAGACCCCCTCCTCCTCAAAAAAATAAAATAAAATAAAATAAACCTCTTCCTAAACTCCACACCTTACATAATTAACTCGAAGTGAATCATGGCCTTAAATGTAAAATGAAATAAATTATAGCAACATGGATGGATCTAGAGATTATCATATTAAGTGAAGAAAGTTAGACAGAGACAAATATATCATTTACATGAGGAATCTAAGAAAATAATACAAATGAACTTATTTACAAAACAGACTCATAGAAAACAAACTTATGGTTACCAAAGGGAGAAGGGGGGGGAATAAATTAAAGGTTTTGGATTAACATATGCACACTACTATATATAAAATTGATAACAAGGACCTACTGTATAGCACAGGGAACTATGCTTAATAACCTTATAATAATCTGTAATGGAAATGAATATGAAAAAGAACACATCTATATGTATGCATAACTGAATCACTTTGCTGTACACTTGAAACTAACACAATGCTGTAAATTAACTTTAATAAAAAAAAATCTAAGAGAGAGAGAAAAAAATTTCTTGAAAAAACGTAGGAGAAAATCTTCAGGACCTAGATTCAGGCAGAGTTCTGAGACTTGACATCAAAAACAGGATCTACAAGAGGAAAATCCGATAAACTGGACCTCATCAAAAATTAGAACTTTTGCTTTGCAAAAGACCCTGTTAAGAGATTGAAAAGACAAGCTACAGACTGGGAGGAAAGTTTTGGAAACCACATATCTGACAAAGGACTTGCATGGAGCGTAAATGAAGGAGCTCTCCAAACGCATCAGTAGCAAGACAAACAATCCAAAGACAGGAACAGACATTTTGCAGTGGAGGGCATAGAGATGGCAAAGAAACACACAAAAAGATACTCAACACCATTAGCCAGAAAGATGTAGATTGAAACCACAGTGCGTTAGGAGACCAAACACTGATCAGAATGGCTAAAACAAAAAATAATGGCAACACCAAATGCTGACGAGTGTGAGAAGAAACCAGATCACTCGCACAAGACTGGTGGGAATGTAGTAACACAGCCAGATTGGGGAAGAGCGTGGGCAGCTGTTTACAGAACTGAACATGTGCTCACCATACGACCCAGACATGGCACTCTTGGGCCCTCATCCCAGAGAAATGAAAACGCCTTTGCACACTCGAAACTACATAAATGTTGGTGGTCGATTTCTTTGTAATAGCCCCAGATTGGGAACAACCAGGATGTCCCTCACAGGTGAATGGTTAAAAAGTGGTGGCATGGCTATACTCTGGAATTCTATTTGGTAACGAAAAGAGGCCCCAGCTACTGGCACCCACACAACCAGGAAGGATCCCAAGGGAATCATGCTCAGTGGAGAAAACACCAGTCTCCAAGGATACACGTGCTGTGTGAGTCTATCTATATGGCGTTCTTGACAGGACACAATTATGGAGATGAGAACAGACGAGCAATCCCCAGGGAGGAGGGTGGGTGAAGGAAAGGAAGTGGCTTTGGCCATGACAGGGCGGCACGAGGGATCCTTGGGATGGGGTCTTTCTGTGTCTCTACTGTAATGGTCACACAAATTCATATACAAAATAAAATTGTGGGAAAACAAGCAAACACACAGGCTTCCCTGGCAGCTCAGACGGTAAAGAACCCACCTGCAGCACTGGAGACCTGGTTTCAGCCCCTGGGTTGGGAAGATCCCCTGGAGGACGAAATGGCAGCCCACTGCAGGATTCTTGCCTGGGGAATTCCATGGGCAGAGGAGCCTGGCGGGCTACAGTCCGTGGGGTTGCACACAGTCAGACACGACTGAAGCGGCTTAGCATGCAGGCATGCAAGCACGCACACAGTGCATTCCATAAATGAGGCAGCCTGAGTGCGGCTGGGCTCCCCAGGTGGCGCTAGTGGTAAAGAACTCACCTGCCAATGCAGGAGATGCAAGAGCCCTGAGTTCGATCCCTGGGTCGGGAAGATCCCCTGGAGGACGAAATGGCAGCCCACTCCAGGATTCTTGCCTGGAGAATCCCATGGACAGAGGAGCCTGGGGGGCTCTGGTCCATAGGGCCACAAAGCATCTGGCATGCTGCAGTCCATGGGGTGGCAAAGAGATGGACATGACTGAGTGTCTGAATTGAACTGAACTGACTTTTTCTGCTGAAGTGACTGAGCATGAGGGAAGTTAGCCTTAGTTTCTGAGGCCTGCAGTAACAGAGCAGCACAGCCAGCTGGCTGAAGGCAGCAGGCGTTCTGTTCTCTCTGGGCTCTGAGAGCAGAGGTCGGCAAAGTGTCAGCAGAGCCATGCTCCTTCCAGAAGGTCTGAGGGAGAGCCCTTGTCTCTTACAGCTTCCGTGGCCGCAGTCTCCCTTGGCTTCTGGAAGCATAACGCCAATCACGGCCTGCTCTTCCCAAGCTCTTCTCCTCTGTCTCTGCATCAGCGTCATGCTGTACTATGTCAGCTGTGGCATTGTTCTACAATTACGCAAGGCGCTACCTTTAAGGAAATGGACGAAAGATTTATAAGGTGTCTCTGTCTTATTTCTTGCAACCACATAAGAACATGCCATTGTTGTTGTTCAGTCACTCGGTCGTGTCCAGCTCTTTGTGACCCCACGGACTGCACATACCAGGCTCTTCTCTCTTTCACTAACTACCCGAGCTTGTTCAAACTCATGGCCACTGAGTCGGTGATGCCATCCAACCATCTCACCCGCTGTTGTCCCCTTCTCCTCCTGCCTTCAATCTTTCCCAGTATCAGGCCTTTTTCAATAAGTTGACTCCTCCCATCAGATGGTCAAAGTATTGGAGCTTCAGTATCAGTTCTTCCTATGAGTATTCAGGGTTGATTTCCTTTAGGATTGACTGGTTTGATCTGCTTGCTGTCCAAGGGGCTCTCAAGAGTCTTCTCCAGCACCAGTATTCAAAACCATCAATTCTTTGGTGCTCAGCCTTCTTCATGGTTCAACGCTCACTTCTGTACATGACTACTGAAAAAACCATAGCTTTGACTGTATGGACCTTTGTTGACAAAGTGATGCTTCTGCTTTTTAATATGTTGTCTAGGTTTGTTATAGCTTTTCTTCTGAAAAAGTCAGTTCAGTTCAGTTCAGACACTCAATCGTGTCCACCCCATGGACTGCAGCATGCCAGGCTCCCCTGTCCATTACCAACTCCCAGAGCTTGCTCAAACTCATGTCTGTCGAAACAGTGATGCCATCCAACCATCTCATCCTCTGTCATCTCCTTCTCCTGCCTTCAATCTTTCCCAGCATCAGGGTCTTTGCTGATGAATCAGCTCTTAGCATCAGGTGGCCAAAGTATTGGAGTTCCAGCTTTAGCATCAGTCCTTCCAATGAATATTCAGGACTGATCTCCTTTAGGATGGACTGGTTGGATCTCCTTGCTGTTCAAGGGACTCTCAAAAGTCTTCTCCAACACCATGGTTCAAAAGCATCAATACTTCACCACTCAGCTTTCTTTATGGTCGAACTCTTACATCCATCCTTGACTACTGGAAAAACTATAGCTTTGACCTAGATGGATCTTTGTCAGTTAAGTAATGTCTCTGCTTTTTAGTAAGCTATGTGGGTTTGTCATAGCTTTTCTCCCAAGAAGCAAGCGTCTTTTAATTTCATGGCTGCAGTCACCTTCTGCAGTGATTTAGCAGCCCAAGAAAATAAAGTCTGTCACTGCCCCCATTGTTTCCCCATCTATTTGCTACGAAGTGATGGGACAGAATGCCATAATCTTCATTTTCTGAATGTTGAGTTTTAAGCCAGATTTTTCACTCTCTTTCATCACCTTCATCAAGAGACTCTTTAGTTCCTCTTCACTTTCTGCCATAAGAGTGGTGTCATCTGCATATCTGAGGTTATTGATATTTCTCTCGGCAATCTTGATTCCAGCTTGTGATTCTTCCAGCGCGACATTTTGCATGATGTACTCTGTATCTAAGTTAAAAAGCAGGGTGACAATATACAGCCTGGACGTACTCCTTTCCCAGTTTAGAACCAGTTCATTGTTCCATATCAGGTTCTAACTATTGCTTCTTGACCTGCATACAGGTGTCTCAGAAGACAAGTAAGGTGATATGGTATTCCTACCTCTTTAAGAATTTTCTGAAACTAAAAATATAATTTTAAGTGGGCACAGGGAGATAGGGAGGAAGAAGGAATCCGTGGACTCTGGCGTCTGATTGGGTCTGGGACAGAGGGCGACACTGAAGGTGACATCCTACTCTCATGCCTGGATGATGAGAGACGGTGGACCCAGAACAAAACAGAGGAGGAGAAAGAGGAGCTCAGCCCAGCACTCCCCACCCCTGGGGACCAGTGGCTTCAGGCACTGCGTTCTGTTTCCTTGGGACGCTGGTAACATCAGTAACATCAGACAGCAGGAGTGAGTTTCAGTGGGAAATGGGTGATTTTCTAGAAGGCTGGCAGGGGGCCCTGGAACCTAAAGGCAGAAATGCAGAGAGACCTTAGGAAGGAGCCAGAGCTGGGGCCAGGGAGAACACCCTCTCCTTCTCCACCTTTGTCCAGTCTTCTCCCCTAACAGACTGCCTTTCTCTGTTCCTCAGTCCACAGAGTGGGCTTTCTACCGAAAATGGCTGCATCAGCTCCCAAGTTCACGGGTTATCACTGCTGCTGGGAGAAACTGTCCTCTCACTGCTGGTCCCAGCCCCAGCTTCCAGGGAGAAGGTTCTAACTGGGCCTCTGAGCTGCGTGCCCACTCCATGCGGCCAGAGGCCAAGGCTCTCGTCACAAGCATGATCGGAGCTCCCCAGGGCAGGACAGTATCAAGCAGTCCTTTTGAGCTGGGCAGACATCCCAAAATGTAGCTATCAAGAGGGACTTTAGAGGGTTCCAGTTCCCAGCAAATGTGTAAGGCAAGAGAATTAACCACATTTTCCAAAAAGGGAATCTGTACATCTTCCAACCACTGAATTTTAGAGAGGTTTTCAACAAGCACCAAAACCAACATTTAGATTGGCTTTTACATCGCCCCCAAATTAAATTAACCAGAGCATCAAATCTCTAAGCCTTCTGAAAATCAGAGTTTTATTTTATTATAAATCCAGAGCTATGCAATAAAAATCATTCTCTTATGAGTTTACAGTAGGTACTGCCCACAATCCCTTAAACTTTCTAAAGTCATTACTTCTTATTTCTGTTAAAATAATTGTCGCTGGAGATCTTTTACGGTGGAATGACCTTTTAGCACAAGGCCCCTTTTCTTTAATAGAGAAATACTGTTTCTTCTCAGAGACAAACGTGAACGGCAGCCGTTTTTGTAGTTGTTGATAACCTGTGTTATTCTCTGGGGAGCGTGCTGTGACAAGCTGGCTTATCAGCTGAAGGTTGGGACCCAGAGCCAAGGACTTTGCATCAAAGGATCTGGGAAAGCAGAGGAGACTGTTCTTCCTTCTCTCGTATAAAATCCTCTCAGAGGAGGAGTTCCCTTCCTGTAAGAGCGTTTATGGAAGCAAGTCACCCACGGCACACAGGCTGAATAAATAAATAGGTCGCCCAGGCATCTGCTACCTAGATGCGGAATTTGTTGATTTAATCCCTCAATTCTGCCTCCTGGTGATTTTTTATTAATTAAGCGCCTTAGAAACAAAAGAACTTTGTATTCCTTCATCATGGAACTCCCAAAACATCAAAGGGAACAAAGACATTTTCAGAAGCTCTTTGATTCTCCAGGATCTTCCTCCCCGTGAGGGCCTCCACCAGGGAAAGAGGTTAAAGGTCAATCCAGAGGAGGTGGAGGCCCCCAGAGGAAGGCAGGACGAGTCAAAGACTCAGAGAGCATCAACAGCTCAGGAAGACCGAGTATAAAGGGGTTTTTGAAAATAAAATCTCTGCGCTTCCCTGAGAGATAGCTCTGCCGGGGCTGGCAGTCGGAGGTGTGGATGATATGAAACTAAATTCCATTCCAAACATACCATTTATGGTGGGGAGTCCACATGTTCAGGTTCAAAGAGGGGTCTGCATGACATCTCCATGAAATAATGTTGAATAATTGTGAAAGGCAGACTTGGAGGTTTTCACAAACGTGCGTGCAGTTTTTCTCAGAAATCATGTAGAAAACGAACTAAAAAGAATCCCGAAGAAATGCCTCAGAAAGATAGCAGTTACATCAGGTTGTGTCGTAGCAGGATTTTAGGGTGCCTCCCAAGATTTTGGCTCAGACGGTAAAGAATCTGCCTGCAATACAGGACACCCAGGTTCGATCCCTGCTTCAGGAAGATCCCCTGGAGAAGGAAATGGCAACTCACTCCAGTATTCTTACCTGGAGAATCCCATGAACAGAGGAACCTGAAGGGCTGCAGTCCATGGGGTCGTAAAAAGTCAAACACGACTGAGCGATTAACACATATACACACCCCAAGATTCCAGCCCCCCTGGTGTAGACTTGGGTACACCCCATTGGCTGAAGAAAATGCACAACCTGCAAGTTAAGAATCAGGTTTTATTTGGCAGACAAAACTGACAGCTATGGTTTTTCTAGTAGTCATGTATGGATGTGAGAGTTGGATTATAAAGAAAGCTGAACACCAAAGAATTGATGCTTTTGAACTGTGGAGTTGGAAAAGTCTCTTGAGAGTCCCTTGGACTGCAAGGAGATCCAACCAGTCCATCCTAAAGGAAATCAGGCCTCAATATCATTGGAAGGACTGATGCTGAAGCTGAAACTCCGGTACTTTGACCACCTGATGTGAAGATCTGACTCATTCAAAAAAACCCTAATTCTGGGAAAGATTGAAGGCGGGAGGAGAAGGGGACGAGAGAGGATAAGATGGTTGGATGGCATCACCACCTCGATGGACATGAGTTTGAGCAATTTCTGGGAGCTGGTAATGGACAGGGAGGCCTGGCGTGCTGCAGTCCCTGGGGTCACAGAGAGTCGGACATGAATGAGCAACTGAACTGAACTGAAGCCCAGGATGCAGCCTCTCAGATGGCTCTGCGGGACTGCTCCAAGAGGTCAAGGAGCCACCAGGATACATAGGTGCTTTTGCAACAAAGACCAAATAGTCAGAGCATCAAACGGTGAATGTTAATTAAAGAAAACCAGATATCGCAAGTTAATGAACTTTGTGCTTTTTGCATACGGGAAGATGCAAGGATCTGTTAGTGTCAACTGCTCACTGGAGTGGGTTGCCATTTCCTCCTCCAGGGGATCTTCCCCACCCAGGGATTGAACCCGGGTCTGGGCTCACTGAAATCCTTTCCTTCATACACACCTCAGCTCTCGGGCCAGCATCCTGCGCCTTGTCGCCCTGAATCTCCTCAGGGTTCATCATCGGGGGTGGCTGCCACGGCTCATGGCTTGACGGCGGGCATCCGGTCTCTACCCTACTCACCGCTGTGGCAACTGTAATGTTACGGCTGGACGGCTGTAACACCCTTCGTTTACTGATACCGCAGGCAGCCCTCTGTCTCCTTGACACCCCCTGCCAGGGATCATGTGAGGACGGGGGAAGGGGCAGATGCCTGGGGACATTACGTAAGAAGGTCACCTAGTGAGCTTAAGACTCCACACCTGTTGGAAGAAGCAAATGATTGCGAGGGGAGCCACAGAGCCTGGACCTGGGGGAGGTTCACCAGGGCCTTGGAGCTCTAGGCCGGGTGCTGGGCTCTGCCAACAAGCAGGTGGGCTTGGACGAGGACCCTGGGGACTTCCTCAGCCCCTATGGCCTCCCCGTGATTCCTGCCCAGTAAGAATGGAAGAAGAGAACCCAGCCAACCGTCATCACGGAAACAACGGGATAAGAAATGTGGCTGCTTTTGAGTTGCCAAGTGGGTGCCAGTTTTTTACATAACAGGGAATTAATAAGGACAGGCTTAATAAGGACCTATGTCCAACGGAGGTTCTTTTTCAAAGGAAGACCGTGAGCAAAGGACCCTAGAGGACGAGGAAGCTTCCAGGTTCCCTTCAGCCTCATCCCAGCCCTTCCTTTTGCACCATCTAGGACAATCTCTTCCTCCATCACAGCAGACTCCCACGACCCTTACCCAGCTGAGACTGTCTGTCTGTAAATGCTATTCATGGGGCAACAGGACCACTTTTAAATCAACCGACCTAACTCCTGGCCTTCCGAGAAATATTAGTTCAGCATAAAGAGCCACGCTGCTGGGAGAAGGCAGGGTCGCTAAGCAAGCTGCTGAAACACTGCTCTCTGGCTCCTCAGTCCTGATTTCTGTGGCCACTGGAGTCTGCGAAGAAAAATAGCAGGGAAATGGCTTCTAAAACTCGGACTCCCAGCTCTTCCGATGAGAAAGAGACCAAGGGTCCTACATATAAAGGCCATGATAATCTGGGAAGTGGGTAGCTCTGACCAACAGAGCTTCTCTGGGTGTGAGGAGCTGGGAGACACGTCTCCGTCCTCAGAGGAGCTGCCACCTGAACTCATGTTTTTCCAAGGAGTATGCAGTCACTCAGTCGTGTCCAACTGTTTGAAATCCCAAGGACCGAAGCATGTCAGGCTCCTCTGTCCTCCACTTTCTCCCAGAATTTGCTCAACCCACGTCCATTGAGTCGGTGATGCCATCCAACCGTCTCATCCTCTGTCACCCCCTTCTCCTCCTACCCTCAATCTTTCCCAGCATCAGGGTCTTTTCCAATGAGTTGGCTCTTCACATCAGAAGAGGATTTTCCAAAGATACCAAGGGTTAAATCCTTCTGCCTGGTTACTCACTGCTTTATCTGGCAATTTTTAGGTAGGTATTTCTCTTTCAGAGGTAATTGTTGTGCAGAGAAGTATCTCAAGCCAGTCCTTTCTTGCGGGTGGGTTGGTTTTTTTTTTTTTCCTCCTTCTTTATTTTGGTTTACACCAAACTGATAAACAGAAGATCTAATCAGGACTTTTCAAATTACTTTAAACCAAGTCACATAAACATGTGACCTGATTCCAGCTGTTTCTTCAGGCCTGAGAGCCTGGCAATCCTGTTTGAGGCAACACTGAAGTTTGGGCTTTGTTAATAAGTGTTTCTATTTAGGGGTTGGGGTGGGGAGGATGTCAGTGCTTATCTATGGAAAAGGAAGCTGGTATCCTGGGAAAACTCACTTCAGAGGGATCAGCCCATGTGCCTGGCTTCCAAGGCTGCTGTAGGGATTCTGGGCATGGGATTCGGCCCAGGGAATGCCCACCCGCTGACCAGCTTCTCCTGACCGCCCCTGCCGCCAGTCCCCAACACCACTCTGACCCCTAAAGACACTGCACAGGGGCCCCACAGCCTGGCCCGCAGCCTCTGCGCTTGAAGCGTCACCCTCCAGTGCAGCTTCTATTTTCTCTTCTTTTCTCACTGGTTTCTTTTCCGATGACAGCTTTCTTCAATGAACCACTGCCTGGTAATCCTGCTACTGAACGCTTGAGTTGCTTCCTAGTTTTTTCTTTCTTTAACCATCCTGAAGGATGCCTTCCTGGGTGCACCTGTCCCCCCACCTCCCCACCTCCTGCCACCACCCCCAGAAGCATTGTTGTAGTTGTTTTAGTCACTCAATCACATCTAACACTTTGCAAACCCGTGGACTGTAGCCCGCCACGCTCCTCTGTCCATGGGATTCTCCAGGCAAGAATACTGGAGTGGGTTGCCATTCCCTTTCCCAGGGAATCTTCCTGACCCAGAGATCGAACAGCCCTTTTCCACTGACAGGTAGCTTCTTTACCACTGAGCCTGGAGGGATGCCGCCAGACAGCATATATCAGGATAAAGGAAATATCAGGTAACCGCGGACTAGCCATGGCCGCATCCCATGCTCTGCACCTGGAACCCATATTCCAGTTCACAGGGAGCGACTTGACGTAAACCCTAATATTTCAGGTGAGGCAGCTGAGAGACCTGGAGATGCTAAGACATGAAGACTTGGTCCAGTCTCAGAGCTAGTTGGGATTAAGCTGTGAAAAACCTCATCTAAGCAACACTTCTACAAGTGGGGTCCACAGACCACCAGCATCAGAACCTCCAAAGGTTTTAAAAGAAGCCTCAGTTCAGTTCAGTTCAGTAGCTCAGTCATGGCCAACTCTTTGCAACCCCATGAACTGCAGCACGCCAGGCCTCCCTGTCCATCACCAACGCCTGGAGTCCACCCGAACTCATGTGCATCGAGCTGGTGATGCTCTGGCGCCATCCCTTCACTCTTTCCGGAGTTATTTCTCCACTGATCTCCAGTAGCATATTGGGCACCTACCGATCTGGGGAGTTCCTCTTTCAGTATCCTACCATTTCGCCTTTTCATACTGTTCATGGGATTCTCAAGGCAAGAATACTGGTTTGCCATTCCCTTCTCCAGTGGACCACATTCTGTCACACCTCTCCACCATGACCCGCCCTTCTTGGGGGGCCGGACACGGCATGGCTTAGTTTCAGTGAGTTAGACAAGGCTGTGGTCCGTGTGATTAGACTGACTAGTTTTCTGTGATTATGGTTTGCCCAGGAACTTGCATTTTCAACAAGTACCCTAGGTGATTTTTTAAAATAAGTTTAAGAGGAGAGGAAGATGGGAGGGAGGTTCAAGAGGGAGGGGACATATGTGTACCTAGGCTGATTCACGTTGATGTTTGGCAGAAACCAATACGATATTGTAAAGCAATTATCCCTCAATTAAAAATAAATTTTAAATTACAACGCCACCACCAAAAATGTCACTATCTTAATGGTTATGAAACAATTCAACAGCTCCTCCTCCTCCACCAGAGGCTGCAATTTTTATGGACGCAAACAGCTTTCAAATCCAAATAGCAGCCAGGGTAGTGGGGGTGTATGTGTCCTCTAGGGTGGTGGTGGTGGGGTCATTGATAAAGAGAAATGGATCTTAGCCATGCAGAAGGCAACATGTAAAAAACAGTTTTTTAAATTTTTATTTACTCATCTATTTTGGACGGCGCTGGGTCTCCGCTGCTTTTCGTTGCTTGGCAGCAGCCCTGGGCTGCTCTTACTTCGCAGTGCACTGGGCTTCTTACTGCGGGGTCTTCTGTTTCGGATCACAGGCTGTAGGCGCGCAGGCGTCAGTAGTTCGGACACGCAGTCTCAGTAGCTGCGGGTCCTGGAACTAGCGGGCTTCGGTAGCTGTGGAGCTGTGGTGCACGAACTTAGCTGCTCCCATCTCAGAGTTAGCTGTTGCGCATCTCAGCCAAGGCGGAAAGGAGACAGGTCTGACGGCCTTCCCCCGCGCCCCGCCCACCCCGAAATCTGCAGGGGGTGGTTTTCCTGCGCAGTTGGGTAGCCTCTTAGGGGTGATGTGCAGCATGGATAGTGACAAGTCGATAATGTGGACAGTGACCCCCATTTTCTCTCTCTTTCACTCATCAATGCTCCCCGCTTCTGGCCTGTCTGGAGCGGGAGGGCGGGGGTTCCCCCGGACCCAGAGCCTCTGGCTGGAGAGCGAGCGCCACCTGCTGGCCCCAGAAGCCCACTGTTTTTCAGTTCGTCTCTGGACAGAGGGGCCTTGCGGGCTGCGGGCTGCTGCTGCTGCTGCTGCTGCTGCTGCTGCTGCTGCTGCTGAGTCGCTTCAGTCGTGTCCGACTCCGTGCGGCCCCATAGACTGCAGCCCACCAGGCTCCCCGCCCATGGGATTCTCAAGGCAAGAACACTGGAGTGGGTTGCCATTTCCTTCTCCAACGCGTGAAAGTGAAGTCGCTCCGTCGTTTCCGACTCTTAGCGACCCCATGGACTGCAGCCCACCAGGCTCCTCCGTCCGCGGGACTCTTTATAAGGTCGCAAAGACATGACTAAAGCGACTTAGCTCAGGCACGCACTATCCCTAAAGTCAGGGGTACAAAGATCTCATTGGTCTAATTCTTGGGTAAAGATGCTGTTGATTCTGCCTTTAATCTGTACAAGAGGTGCTGGGTCCTTGGGCCCTGAAATGAAATGAAATGAAAGTCGTTCAGTCATGTGCGACTCTTTGCGACCCCATGGACTGCATAGTCCATGGAATTCTCCTAGCCAGAATCCTGGAGTGGGTAGCCTTTCCCTTCTCCAGGGGATATTCCCGACCCAGGGATCGAGCCCAGGTCTCCTGCATTGCAGGTGGATTCGTTACCAACTGAGCTATCAGGGAAGCCTCATGGGCTTCACTATTCTTCAGCAATATTCTTCACTATTCTTCAGCATGCTTGCTTTGAGAACCCCATGAACAGTACGAAAAGGCTTTACAGGATGCAATTATTAGAAACAATCTCCACCCCCAGTAAACTTATTAACACAGGCTCCTCTTTTGTTCAGGGTCTGGCACTCAGCACATGTGCAGCGAGATCTAAACCGCCCCCCCCTCCAACCTCTCCTGGGATGAATTCTCGTCCCAGAGAAAGGCTTTTTCATGAGTCTGTGGCCTAGAGACCAAAGGTGAGTTTGTCCTAAAGCTGTGATGGTTTGTAAGTTGTGGACTGAGATGATCGCTACACAGAAGACTGGGCATGTTGTTGTTCAGTTATGTCTGACTGTGAACTCATGGACTGCAGCCCATCAGCCTCCTCTGTCCTCCGCTGTCTCCAGGAATTTGCTCAAATTTGTGTTCGTTGAGTCTGTGGGCACATCGGAGATAATTCCCTTGTCAGAGGCCCTCCTAGAGAGCTGGAAGCAATCGATGCTCTGTGCCGAAGCATCATTGCCCCTCAGGATCCTGCATCCATTTTCTTCCTCCTGTCTGTATTCTCCCTCCTCTTAGTGACTCCAGAAATATTCCTGGACACGCAGACTACTCGGAGCACCTGTGCCTCGTGGCGGAGGGGCGCTCTCCAATATTAAACCATCTGTTTCACTTGTAATTTGCATACATGCAAATTAATATTGGTCTAGATATAAACGTACAATGCCAAAACCAATTCTTCATGTTTCTCCATGAACCTTGACACTGCTGTCAGGGGTGCTGAAAATCATATGCACAGTAATAATCTGCATGATAAAATTCAAACGGTTTGCATTATTTTCTGCTACAATGATAATCTATTTCATACAGCCCTATTACAATGTTTGAAGGAGACGTGTAAATTCCTGGTTCATTTCTGAATCTAATTTTTGCTCTAAGGCTTTTATTGACAATTCCAGTTGTTAGAGCTTTAGCAGATAAAAGTCCCTTTCAAATGAAACTAATAAAAAATGATCTAGGAACCCTAATGACTCAAGAAAGTTTGTCTAATTTGTCATTACGATCAATAAAATGCAAATCATATGGAAATATTGATTATAACAACATAATTAGTGTCTTCTGCTGAAACGAAGCAAAGGTAAAACTGTATGGGCGATGGATCACTCATGAATTATGTATGTTGCCACTTAATCTTTTATTCAGACAGCGTAACCTATCCACAGGACATACACGGTAATAAACTCAGATGTCCTTGATATTTTACCAATTTTCAGTCTATTCAAACCACAGCTTTACATGCCTTGCTCAGCAGGTCAGAGAAGGGTGAGGAGACATTTCGGCGTGGCTGACAACCCCATTAGAAAGGAGCTTCAGGCACTGAGATGACCTGGAGAGATGGCCCCACTTTGTGGCAAATGAAGGAGAAAAGGGAGAAGCAGGGACTGATGTCCTCTTCCTGAGCTCTAAAATCACCGTGGACAGTGACTGCAGCCATGGAACTAGGAGATGACTGCTTCTTGGAAGGAAAGCTATGACAGATCTAGGCGGTGTATTAAAAAGCCAAGACGTCACTTTGCCAACAAAAGTCCATCTAGTCAAGGCTATGGTCTCTCCAGTGGTCATGTACAGATGTGAGAGTTGGACCATAGAGAAGGCTTAGTGCCAAAGAATTGATGCTTTCAGACTGCGGTGCTGGAGAAGCCTCTTGAGAGTCCCTTGGAAAGCAGTCAACCATAAAGGAAATTGACCCTGAATACTCATTAGAAGGACTGACGCTGAAGCTGAAGCTCCAATACTTCAGCCACCTGATGCGAAGAGCTGACTCACTGGGAAAGATCCTGATGCTGGGAAAGATTGAAGGCAGGAGGAGAAGGGTTGGTTCAAAGAATGAGATGGTTGGATGGCATCACTGATTCATCGAACATGAACTTGGGCAAACTCCAGGAGATGGTGAGGGACAGGGAGGCCTAGTGTGCTGCAGTCCATGGGGTTGCAAAGGGTCAGAAATAACTTAGCAACTGAACAACAACAGGCAGCTATCAAACGGCGACACTGGCTTTGCTGAAGGACTCTCTATTGGCTCCAAGAATTCCCAAGTCAAATCTGAGAAGCCTCTTTTTTTTTTTTTAGCAGTAATGTTGAAACCATAGCTTCTGACGTCTGTCAAGCTTCATGCTCCAAGGATACAAAATATGTACCCTTGGTTCCTACCCTGGACCAAGAAGTTGGTCCTTACCCTAAAGGACTCTCATATTTTAGCTTTGCAGAGGAACACCCATTTAAAGAATAATTTCCATTTAGAACCACTTGCTACAAAACAGCATGGCAAGTCCTCAAAAAGTTCAAAATAGAATTACCATGTGTTCCTGCAACCCCATTTCTGGGAATATACCCAAAAGAATTGAAAGCCAGGTCTCAAACGATGTTTGCACAGTCATGTGCATAGCAGCACTATTCACAACAGCCCAGAGGTGGGAAAGTCCAAACGTCCGTCAAAGTATGAACAGATACAGTGTGCTGTGCCCACGCGGTGGAATATCATGCAGCCTTAAAAAGCCAGAACTTCAAACACACACTGCAACACGAATGAGCCTTAAGGACATTGGAAGTGAAATAAGACTTCCCCAAAGAACAGTACTCCATGATCCTATGTGTGTGAAGTCCCGGCATGCAAGCATGCTAAGTCGCTTCACTGCGACCCCGCGGACTATAGCCTTCCAGGCTTGTCTGTCCACAGATCCGCCAGGACAGAAGACTGGAGTGGGTTGCCATGTCCTCCTCCAGAGGATCTTCCTGACCCAGGGGTCGAACCCACATCTCCTGTGTCTGCTGCATTGGCAGGCAGATTCTTGACCACTGAGCCACTGGGGAAAGTGAAAAGAAAGCAAAAGTCGTTCAGTCATGTCCAGCTCTTTGCGACCGACCCCATAGATTATACAGTCCATGGAATTCTCCAGGCCAGAATACTGGCATGGGTAGCCTTTCCCTTCTCCAGGGGATCTTCCCACCCCAGGATTGAACCCAGGTCTCCCACATTGCAGGCGGATTCTTTACCAGCTGAGCCACCAGGAAAGCCCAAGAATACTGGAGTGGGTAGCCTATCCCTTCTCCAGGGGATCTTCCTGACCCAGCAATCGAACCAGGGTCTCCTGCTTTGCAGGAGGATTCTTTACCAGCTGAGCCACCGGGGAAGGCCCTGTGAAGTCCCTGGAGGAGCCAGATTCATAAAGACAGAAAGCAGAGTGGTGGTCACTGGGGCTGGGTTCAGAGTCTCAGTTCTGCAAGAGCAAACGAGGTCTAGAGACAGGTGGTGACGATGACTGCCCAGTGGTGTGAATCCACCTAATGCCACTGAATTATACACTTAAAAGTGGTTAGGCTGGTAATTCTATAGTATTTTTTTTACTGACATATAGTTACAATGTCATCTTAGTTTCAAGTATAGAACAAAGTGATTCAGTTTTTTTTTTAATTGGAGTATAATTGGATTCCAATACTGCATTAGTTTCCGTTGTGCATCAAAGCGAATCAGCGACATGTATGCATGTACCCCTCCCTCTTGGACCTCCCTCCCTCCCCTCCCCCATCCCACCCACCTAGGTCATCACAGAGCACTGAGGTGAGCTCCCTGGGCCGTATGGCAGCTTCCCACTGGCTGCTTTACACATGGCCTTGCATATACATCAACCGCAATCTTCCAATTCATCCCACCCTCTCCCTTACCTCCCTGTGTCCCGATTGCTCTCTACATCTGAGTTTCTGTTCCTGCTCTGCAAATAGGTTCATAAGTACCATTTTTCTAGATTCCACATCTATGTGTTAATACGGGCTTCCCTCATAGCTCAGTCAGTAAAGAATCTGCCTGCAATGCAGGAGACCTGGGTTTGATTCCTGGGTTGGGAAGATCCCCCTGGAGAAGGAAATGGCAACCCACCAGTAATCTTGCCTGGAGAATCCTATGGATTCTGGGAGGCTACAGTCCATAGGGTCGCAAGAGGCGGACACGATGCAGTAACTGATTCACCACCATCGTGTGTTAATACACGGCGTTTGTTTCCCTCTTTCTGACTTACTTCACTCTGTGTGACAGACGCGAGGTTCATCCGTGTCTCTACAAACCACCCAGTTTTGTTCCTTTTCACGGCTGGTAACATCTCACTGGATATATGTACCTTACATGTGTCAGCCGTGTCTACCTCTTTGCGGCCCCATGGACTGCAGCCCACCAGGTTCCTCCATCCATGGGATTTCCCAGGCAAGACTACTGGAGTGGGTTGTCAAGCCCTTCTCAAGAGGATCTTCCTGACCCAAAAATTGAACCCTGGTATCCCACATTGCAGGGGGATTCTTTACTGTCTGGGCCACCAGGGAAGCCCATGTACCCTATTACTTGCTACTAATTCACACATTTGTTCACTCTTTCACTCATCAAAAGATATTTTTATGAGGCTCAGTCACGATGCTGGGCTAGAGCACCGAGGAGAAGAGACCACAGTCCCCATTCCTCTGATCTTCTTACTGCCTCCGTATTGAGCCTTTTCCAGAATGTCATATATTTGGAATCATACAGTATATGTAGGCTTTTCAGCTCAGCTTCTTTCACTTAGTGACATGTATTTAAGATTCCTCTGTGTCTTTTCACATCTCAGAAGTTCATTTCCTCTTAAAGCTGACTAATAATCTGTGGTCTGGATGCACCATCATTTATTTATTCATTCACCTAGTGAAGAACATCTTGGTTGCTTCCAAGTTTTGGTGATTATGAGTAAAGTGGCAGATTTATATGTGGACATACGTTTTCACCAGGCTTTCCCGATGGCTGAGTGGGTAAATAATCTTCCTGCAGTGCAGGAGACACAGGAGACTCGGGTTTGATCCCTAGGTTGGATCCCTGGAGGAGGAAACGGCAACCCACTCAGTATTCTTGCCTGAAAAATCCCATGGATAGAGCAGCCTGGTGGGCTACAGCTGGGAAAAAAAAAAAAGGTCACAAAGAGTTGGACACGACTGAGTGACTAAGTAGAAGGTCCCAGAAGTTTTCAACACCTTTGAGAAAAGATTAAGGATCACAGTCACTGCGTTGCATGATAAGAGTATGCTTCATTTTGTAAGGAACTGCCAAACTGTCTTCCAAAGTGGCTGAGCCATTTTGCACTCCCACGAGCAATACATGAGAGTTCCTGTCGCTTCACGTCCTTGCCAGTATTCGGTGGTGTCAGCATTCCAGATTTCAGCCGTTCTAAAACGTGTGTAACAGTGGGATTTTATATCTCCGTAGAAAGCTTTCCTTCCTACATTGGGGTAGGCATACTTGCATGCAATGGACTGCCCAGTGAAATGAGCTCCTCAGATTTCCAGGGAAGAACGCTAGCCAGCAGAAGTGATGCAAACCTGAAATGATAACCCAAGCCTTGCAGAGCAAGTGTTTCCTGGACAAAAGAGCCCCAGAGCGGGCACTCAGATGCTGAGCCTCTTTATGTTGATCACAGGGCAGCCTCTGTCCCAGAAATCATATTCCCCGCTTCTTAATAGAAAGGCATTTCAGGGTGAAGCTGAAGTTTCAGCTGAGGCTGCCAGCATAGATTTGCAATCTTAATAAAACTGAGACTGGCCTTTTATTCCCTGGAGGTGGCACAGTTTTTATGGTGTGAAGGATAAAAATGCAAATGGATCCTTTCCACTCGCTTGAAATGGAAATCTGAGAAACAAACCAGGAGGCTGCAGCTGGGAGCAAGCTCATCCCAGGACTCTGCCTGGTCATTCCCAAATCCTTTACTCATTTCCTCCCAGATCTGAAAATCATGAAAACTCAGACGCTGAATATGTGACATTAAATTTCAAAGTAGCAAAAGCTGACTTGCTTGGTGCAATGGTTGATTTTGTGTGTGTCAGCCTGGCTAGGCTAAGGTGCCCAGATATTAAGTCAAACACTGATCCAGATGTTGCTATGAGGGTATATTTTGGATGTGATTAGTCTTTAAATCAGTGGACTTTGAGTAAAGTAGACGACCTTCCATAATGTGGGTGGGCCTTGTGCAATCAGCTGGAGATCTTAAGGGGCCTTGAGGTCCCCTGAAAGAGAAAGAAACTTTGCCTCCAGACTATCTGGACTCGAGCGGCAATATCTTCCTTAGCCAGAACTGACAGCTTGCCAGCCTGTCCGGAGAATTCCAGACCTGTTGGCCCCCCAAACCGTGTGAACCAGTTCCTGACATTTTCTCACTCTCCCTCTCTTCACATCAGCGAGTGCTGCTCTCCCCAGTGGAAGACCCCAACTGCCCCCAAGTCGGCTCCCCAAGCTTGGTCGCAGCCGGTCTCCCCTCCCCACCTCTCCAGGCAGCTCCTCACAGGGCAGGAAAGCAGGCTTCCCCACGAGTGAAGTCAGAGCACAGCAGAGCAGGCCCTCCCCGGACTCCTGGCTGTGAACCTGTCCCTGAGCCAAGGGCCCGGCCTGGCTCAGAGGTTTATACCCAGGCAGCTGCACTGTTTGGGCAGGCAGGATCCTGGTCAGCATTAAATACAGACATCTCTGCTGGAGATGAGCCACCAAGAGGGTAACAACCTGCCGTAGAGCCGGGTACCTCTTGCCGAGCAGGGAGCTAATGGAGAGATGACCCCCAGCGTCCCCCCAGACCATCCACTGGCCCCCCTGAGGGCACGGGATGATGGCAGGAGGCAAGGACGCTGCCTCAGCCACTCAGCGCCCCCTGCTGGGCACCTCTGAGTTCCTTCACTCTGCCAGAACCTCCCCCCAACCTCATCCCCGCCTATTTCGGGTAAAGTTGAAACACCAATGCTTTGGCCACCTGATGCAAAGAGCTGACTCATTTGAAAAGACCCTGATGCTGGGAAAGATTGAAGGCGGGAGGAGAAGGGGGTGACAGAGGATGAGATGGCTGGATGGCATCATCGACTCAATGGACGTGAGTTTGAGTAAACTCCGGGGGTTGGTGACGGACAGGGAAGCCTGGCGTGCTGCAGTCCATGGGGTCACGAAGAGTTGGACATGACTGAGCGACTGAACTGAACTGAGCTGAACTGATGGGACTGGATTCCAGACTTCTTTAAGCTTCATCCGGCACACTCCCGCCCACTTGTACCACCTCCTTCATGCTGCAAAGGAAAAACCATTCCATGTAGTATTCTTTTAGATGTTTGGATGAGGTGAAGTAAAAATCAGAGATATAGAAAAGGTGAATCAAACCTCATTCCAAGTGAGATGGATCCTCCCCAAACTTAAAAAAAAAAAAAAAAAAATCACAGAGAATTACATACTGTGATACCAAAGCTGGCAAACAGTGAATTCTAGAGTGTCTTCAGGCGATTATCATGTGATAGGGACATTTTAATGTCAACAGAATTTTCTGTCCATTCTTCTACAAAATTATGGGTTCCACACTGCTGCTCATTTGTATCTGAATGACTGAGCCATCACTGTGTCGAAGCTTTAACGTTGTTATTATCTCCTGGTGGAACATCAAGCCAGCAAGCCAAGGTGGTCTCTGTGCTGAAAAACCTGAGAAGATCCATGCCCTTGAAACAGACATTGGAGGTGACCAAGGGCTATGAAGAAAGCCAAAGCCACACTATCATCTGCCTCGCTGTCCTTTTAGCAGAGGCTACTGCAAAACGTGAGGGATGCGAGGCAAACAGAGAAGTAGTATTGATAGCGGTGAAACCTTATGTCTAAAATACCATAGCATCAGGCAAAGGCAGTGCAAAATATAAACAGTGCTGGCAGCATGGCAGGTGGTCAGCTTCCCTGGAGTCAGAGTCCAGATCTCTTTGGCTGTGAAGTCTCTGGTGATGGTTATAAAGTGAAGAAACCTGGAAGAAAGCAGAAAGGCTAAGATGACTCTTATAATAAGGAACTGGAAGCTGGGGATGGGAGAAGAGCAGAAAAAGCCAAGGATGTGGTGTTGGAGACGTTCAGGGGTTTGCAGAGATGGAGAGCAAAGAGACAGGATGAAAAGGAACTTCTGGAACCCCAGTGCATGGGACATTTTCCCTCTAAGTTCTTTTCTTCCCTGGTGGCCTCAGCTGGTAAAGAATCTGCCTGCAATGCGGGAGACCTGGGTTCGACCCCCAGGTTGGGAAGATCCCCTGGAGAAGGGGATGGCTACCCAATCCAGTATTCTGGCCTGGAGACTTCCATGGACTGTATAGTCTATGGGGTCACAAAGAGTGGACACGACCGAGCGACTCTCATTCTCACTTTCTTTTCTTAGAGCTGGTATCACTGTGGGAGGCGGGAGGGCCCCGTGGGTCACTGAGACATTTCCTTATTTCACCAGGCAGAGAAAGCCAGCTGAATAATCATGCATGACCCGACAGATTTTGAGCCTTCCTTTATATGAGATCTCTGTTTTATTCTGCTGTCCTTTGGTCACTGAGGTATAGTTGATTTCAGTGCAGAGTTAGTGTCAAATGTTGCTGTTGTTCAGGCGCTCAGTCGTGTCCAGCTCTTTGCAGCCCCGTGGACTGCAGCACACCAGGCCTCCCTGTCCTTCACCAACTCCCGGAGCTTGCTCAAACTCATGTCCATTGAGTCGGTGATGCCATCCGACCATCTCATCCTCTGTCGTCCCCTTCTTCTCCTGCCCTCAATCTTTCCCCGCATCAGGGTCTTTTCCAGAGAGTCAGCTCTTTGTATTAGGTGGCCAAAGTGTTCGAGCTTCAGCATCAGTCCTTCCAATGAATATTCAGTGTTGATTGACTGGTTGGATCTCCTTGCAGTCCAAGGGACTCTCCAGAGTCTTCTCCAACACCACAGTTCAAAAGCATCAATTCTTTAGTGTTCAGCCTTCTTTATGGTCCAACTCTTACATTTGTACATGACTACTGAAAAGACCATAGTTTCAGGTATACAACACAGCAATTCAGTTACTTATATTATATACATTTCAGATTCTTTCCCCCTAAAGGTTTCTATAGAATATTGAGTATAGTTCCCTGTGTTATAGTGGTCCTTGTTGGTTATCTATTTTATATATAAGAGTGTGTGAGACATTCTTTTTAACTTGATCAGAGATACGAGCTTAAGAAAGTGTTGAGCGAGGCTGGCTGGCTCTCTCATAGAGATTCAGAAACACTGTACACCGTCCTCTCCCACCTGCCCTAATGCCACTGGCTCCAAACCACATCCTTGGCCTGGCACTCAGACCCGCCTCTCTGGTCCTCTGACGCCGTGATCCTGCCTGGAGCTCGCCTCCCTGCAGGCCTGCCCTCACGCCCCTCTGCCACCAACTGTCCTGTTCCTGGGCCCCTGGGCGAGCAGCACAGACTCCGGGGCCTCCCTGAGCCTGTCTCAAGCACTCTGCCTTTCTGCCTCCCACCTCTGCTGTCCTACGGCACCAACTGATTTAGCCTTTAGCTGAAAGTGCCTCCTGGACAGCAGCCCTCCATGCCTTTTTCCTCCAGGACCACTGGTTAGTAAATCCCAAATTGTTTAAACTTGTTTTTAATTAATTAATTAATTAATTTTAATTGGAGGCTAATTACTTTACAATATTGTGGTGGTTTTTGCCATACATTCACGTGAATCAGCCATGGGTGGACATGTGTTCCCCATCCTGAACCCCCCTCCCACCTCCTTCCCCATCTCATCCCTCAGGGTCATCCCAGTGCACCAGCCCTGAGCGCCCTGTCTCATGCATCAAACCTGGACTAGCGATCTGTTTCACATATGATAATACACATGTTTCAGTGCTATTCTCTCAGATCATCCCACCTTCACCTTCTCCCACAGAATCCAAAAGTCTGTTCTTTACATCCGTGTCTCTTTTGCTGTCTCACATATAGGGTCATGTTACCATCTTTCTAAATTCCATATATATGCGTTAGTATACTGTATTGGTGTTTTTCTTTCTGACTTACTTCACTCTGTATAATAGGCTCCAGTTTCATCCACCTCATTGGAACCGATTCAAATGTATTCTTTTTAATGACTGAGTAATATTCCATTGTGCATATGTACCACAGCTTTCTTATCCATTCATCTGCTGATGGACATCTAGGTTTCTTCCATGTCCTGGCTATTGTAAACAGTGCTGCGATGAACACTGGCACATGTGTCTCTTTCAATTCTGGTTTCCTAGGTGTGTATGCCCAGCAGTGGGATTGCTGGGTTGTATGGCAGTTCTATTTCCAATTTTTTAATGAATCTCCATACTGTTCTCCATAGTGACTGTACTGGTTTGCATTCCCACCAACAGTGTAAGAGGGTTCCATTTTCTCCACAAACTTGTTTTTAAATCCACTGGTATTACCATTTAATTCTTCTACCAGGTTAATTAGCCTTTGATACAAGTTGAAATCGATGTTACTTGGAAATGATGTATATATATTAGAAAGAGGTAATACAAATACATATGCCGAGGCTGTATATTGTCACCCTGCTTATTTAACTTATGCAGAGTACATCATGAGAAATGCTTGGCTGGATGAAGCACAAGCTGGAATCAAGATTGCCGGGAGAAATGTCAATAACCTCAAAAATGCAGATGACACCACCCTTATGGCAGAAAGCAAAGAAGAACTAAAGACCCTCTTGATGAAAGTGAAAGAGGAGAGTGAAAAAGTTGGCTTAAAACTCAACATTCAGAAAACCAAGATCATGGCATCTGGTCCCATCACTTCATGGCAAATAGATGGGGAAACAGTGAGAGACTTTATTTTCTTGGGCTCCAAAATCACTGCAGATGGTGACTGCAGCCATGAAATCAAAAGACACTAAAAGTTATGACCAACCTAGACAGCTTATTAAAAAGTAGACATTGCCAACAAAGGTCCATCTAGTCAAGGCTATGGTTTTTCCAGTAGTCACGTATGGATGAAAGTTGGACTATAAAGAAAGCTGAGTGCTGAAGAATTGATGCTTTTGAATTGTGGTGTTGGAGAAGACTCTTGAGAGTCCCTCGGATGGCAAGGAGATCCAACCAGTCCATCCTAAAGGAAATCAGTCCTGAATATTCATTGGAAGGACTGATGCTGAAGCTGAAACTCCAATACTTTGGCCACCTGATGTGAAGAACTGACTCATTGGAAAAGACCCTGATGCTAGGAAAGATTGAAGGCGGGAGGAGAAGGGGACGACAGAGGATGAGATGGTTGAATGGCATCACTAACTCAACAGACATAAGTTTGAGCAGGCTCCGTGAGTTGGTGATGGACAGGGAGGCCTGGTGTGTTGTAGCCCATGGGGTCACAAAGAGTCAGACATGACTGAGTGACTGGACTGAACTGAATACAAAGGCGAAGTTTACAGCAATACGTTTTTTTTCCCCAAAATTATAGCATAGTATGACTTTTTTCTGAGGAAGCAGGACAAACTGTATTGAATCTACCCATGAGATTCCTTCTTACTCCGTCTTACATGGTACAAGAATCAAGCAAGAAAGGGCCATTCCCTTGGTCTTGGAATTATTCCTTTCCTACATCCTGTTAGGACCTCTCCTGTCGCTCAGTGATAAGGAATCTGCCTGCAATGCAGGAGACGCAGGTTCCATCCCTGGGTGGGGAAGATCCCCTGGAGAAGGAATGGCCCATCAGCATTCTTGCCTGAGCAATCTCATGGACAGAGAAACCTGGTGGGCTCTTGTCCATGGGATCTCAAGAGCTGGACACACAGCGACTAAACATCGACAGCAACATCGTTCTTTTAACACCTTGAGGCTTAGAAGCACGCGTGCTCAGTCATGTGGGACTCCACACTTGTTGAGGATGTTACTGTGTTTGCGGTGCTCTGCTCCCCCCTGGTGGAAATAAACAGATTGCACCAATTTTCCTGAATCACTGCACATGCAGAAAGGACTAGAAAGAAAAATCAAGCCAATTTTCAGAATTTTCACCCCCAGAAGAATAATGTCCTCTCCGTTGGTTCCATGTTTAAAATATGACCTTGTTCTTCATTTTCCTCTCTACTTATGATGTTGCATGTGGCCTTGCAATTTAAATGTTTTAGTGATGCTATACAAATAGTCTTTTGAAAAGTATTTTATTTTCCCAAATTTCATGTATTAATGAATGATGCTTTTTACCTTTAGAAGCCAGCTTTACACATAAAACTCATCCATCTGAGCTGATCAGCATATATTAAGTAAATTAAATTAGTTTGATGTAATTGCAGCCAAAGTGAAAAAATCTGCCATTTCAGCCATATTGTAGGTAAATGTTTTAATTGTGCATGCACTCCCAGTCGTGTCTGACTCTTTTTCAGCCCTGTGAACTGTAGCCCACCAGGCTCCTCTGTCTATGGGATTTTCTAGGCAAGCATACTGGAGTGGGTTGCCATTTCCTACTCCAGGGGATCTTCCCAACCCAAGGATTGAACTTGCCTCTTTCGTGTCTCCTACATTGGCAGGAGGATTCTTCACCACTGTGCCACCTGGGAATTCCATAAATATTTTAATTAAAGAAACAAAGTAAATAAACAACAAATCTAGTGGAACACTATTTTTTTTTACCTTTGCACTCCCAGTGAATGAATCATTTTGTCTGATGGATTTATTTTAGAGGTGACAAACTGAAGCCTCAAAAAAAAATGTCTTATCTTCCACAACAAAGGTAGTTAGTGGTGGGGTTGTGGTTAAAATGTGTTAATTGATTCAAAGGCCCAGAACTGTCTATGTACCACATAAAAAAAGAAGGTACAACCAGCAGACTGAAAAACTGATCACGTGTCTTGCACACAGTTTTATATGTGCAAATAAACCGCAGATTCCTAGAGCAAATGCGATTTTTGCATTTATTCATTTTTTGTATTGTTTATTTGCATATTTGATCTTTTATTAGTCTTAATTAGTTAGAGGTTTGTCTAATTTTTTTTCTCATAGAACAAACTATTTGTTAACTTTCTCCATTTTTATTCTATTTCTGTCTTTATGTGTATTATTCCATTTTCTTTTGATTTGCATTTGACCTGATTTCTTTTTTAACTTTCTAGGTTGAATGCTTAACTTGTTAGTTTACAATCTTTCTTTTTTCCTAATAAATACTTTTCTGTAAGTAGTGACTTCTCTGTTTTTCAAAATGTTGACCCACAGAGTTTTCACTATTATCCAATTCTAAGAATTTCATTAAAGATGCTTATTTTTAAATACAAATCTTGATTTATTTAGAAACACATTGTTTAGCTTTCAATAACATGGTTTTTTTTTTTTTTTTTTAGGTTTTGTTACTTATTTCAAAATGTATTCCATAATGGAATTTATTAGGTCTTTTTTTGATCTAAAATATGATCAATGTTTTTGCAGGTATTTTATGGGCACTGGAAAATAATGTCTTTTCTCTAGTATTGGGGGTACACTTCAAGCTTAGTGACTAGGTCATTCATTTCTTCTAAATAAATTTGATGAATTCACTTTAGTTAGTTAGTTCAGTCTCTCAGTCATGTCCAACTCTTTGTGACCCTATTAATTGCCGCACGCCAGCCCTCCCTGTCCATCACCAACTCCCGGAGTTCACTCAAACTCACGTCCATCAAGTCGGTGATGCCATCCAGCCATATCATCCTCTGTCGTCCCCTTCTCCTCCTGCCCCCAATCCCTCCCAGCATCAGAGTCTTTTCCAATGAGTCAACTCTTCGCATGAGATGGCCAAAGTACTGGAGTTTCAGCTTTAGCACCATTCCTTCCAAAGAACATCCAGGGCTGATCTCCTTCAGAATGGAGTGGTTGGATCTCCTTGCGGTCCAGGGGACTCTCAAGAGTCTTCTCCAACACCACAGTTCAAAAGCATCAATTCTTCGGTGCTCAGCCCTCTTCACAGTCCAACTCTCACATCCATACGTGACCACTGGAAAAACCATAGCCTTGACTAGACCTTTGTCGGCAAAGTAACGTCTCTACTTTTCAATATGCTGTGTGGATCACGATAAACTGTGGAAAATTCTCAAAGAGATGGGAATACCAGACCACCTGACCTGTCTCTTGAGAAATCTGTATGCAGGTCAGGAAGCAACAGTTAGAACTGGACATGGAACAACAGACTGGTTCCAAATAGGAAAAGGAGTAAGTCAAGGCTGTATATTGTCACCCTGCTTATTTAACTTATATGCAGAGTACATCATGGGAAAGGCTGGCCGGAAGAAGCACAAGCTGGAATCAAGATTGCTGGGAGAAATATCAATAACCTCAGATATGCAGATGACACCACCCTTATGGCAGAAAGTGAAGAGGAACTAAAAAGCCTCTTGATGAAAGTGAAAGAGGAGAGTGAAAATGTTGGCTTAAAGCTCAACATTCAGAAAACGAAGATCATGGCATCTGGTCCCATCACTTCATGGGAAATAGATGGGGAAAGAGTGGAAACAGTGTCAGCCTTTATTTTGGGGGGCTCAAAAATCACTGCAGATGGTGACTGCAGCTATGAAATTAAAAGACACTTGCTCCTTGGAAGAAAAGTTATGACCAACCTAGATAGAATATTGAATTTACTTTGTTTCCAAATTGTTTTTGTCATTGTCTATTGTTATTGTACTTGTTACTGTAATTAAGCATTTAAAAAAGAAATGCAAAAAGGCAATATGGCTGTCTGAAGAGGCCTTATAAATAGCTGAGAAAAGAAGGGAAGTGAAAGGCAGGGGAGAAAAGAAAAGATACACCCATCTGAATGCAGAGTTCCAAAGAATAGCAAAAAGAGATAAGAAAGCCTTCCTCAGTGAACAATGCAAAGAAATAGAGGAAAACAATAGAATTGGAAATATTGAGATCTTTTCAAGAAAATTAGTGATACCAAGGGAACATTTCATGCAAAGATGGGCACAATAAAGGACAGAAATGGTATGGACCTAACGGAAGCAGAAGATATTAAGAAGAGGTGGCAAGAATACACAGGAGAACTGTATAAAAAAGATCTTCTCAACCCAGATAATCATGATGGTGTGATTACTCACCTAGAGCCAGACATCCTGGAATGTGAAGTCAAATGGGCCTTGGGAAGCATCAGTATGAACAAAGCTAGTGGAGGTGATGGAATTCCAGTTGAGCTATTTCAAATCCTAAAAGATGATGCTGTGAAAGTGCTGCACTCAATATGCCAGCAAATTGGGAAAACTCAGCAGTGGCCACAGGACTGGAAAAAATCAGTTTTCATTTCATTCCCAAAGAAAGGCAATGCCAAAGAATGTTTAAACTGCCACACAATTGTGCTCATCTCACACACTAGCAAAATAATGCTCAAAATTCTCCAAGTTAGGCTTCAACAATATGTAAACTTCCAGATGTACAAGCTGGTTTTAGAAAAGGCAGAGGTACCAGAGATCAAATCGTCAACATCCACTGAATCATAGAGAAAGCAAGAGAGCTCCAGAAAAACATCTACTCCTGCTTCATTGACTATGCTAAAGCCTTTGACTGTGTGGATCACAACAAACTTAAATTCTTAAAGAGATGGGAATGCCAGACCACCTCACCTGCCTACTGAGAAACCTTTATGCAGATCAGGAAGCAACAGTTAGAACCAGACAGGGAACAATGGACTGGTTCCAAATTGGGAAAGGAGAATATCAAGGCTGTATATTGTCACCCTGCTTATTTAACTTCTATACAGAGTACATCATGCGAAATGCCAGGCTGGATGAATCACAAGCTGGAAACAAGATTTCTGGGAAAAATATCAGTAACTTCAGGTATGCCTTTTCATACTGAAGATATACAGATGACACCACCCTTATGGCAGAAAGCAAACAGAAACTAAAGAGCCTCTTGATGGAGGTTAAAGAGGAGAGTGAAAAAGCTGACTTAAAACTTAACATTCAAAAAATGAAGATTGTGGCATCCTGTCCCATCATTTCATGGCAAACAGATGGGAAACAATGAAAATAGTGACAGACTTTATTTTCTTGAGCTCCAAAAATCTCTGCAGATGGTGAGTTCAGGCATGAAGTTAAAAGATGCTTTCTCCTTAGAAGCAAAGCTATGACCAACCTAGACAGCATATTAAAAAGCAGAGACATTACTTTATCGACAAAGGTCCACCTAGTCAAGACTATGGTTTGTCCAGTGGTCATGTATGGATGTGAGAGTAGGACCATAAGGAAGGCTGAATGCTGAAGAATTGATGCTTTTGAACTGTGGTGTTGGAGAAGACTCTTGAGAGTTCCTTGGACTCCAAGGAGATCCAACCAGTCCATCCTAAAGGAAATCAATCCTGAATATTCATTGGAAGGACTGATGCTGAAGTTGAAGCTCTGATACTTTGGCCACCTGATTCAAAGAACCTAGGTATTAGAAAAGACCCCAATGCTGGGAAAAACAGAGAGCAGGAGGAGAAGGGGATGGCAGAGGATGAGATGGTTGGATGGCATCACTGGCTTGATGGACATGAGTTTGGGCAAACTCTGCAAGTTGGTGAAGGACAGGGAGGCCTGGCGTGCGGCAGGCCATGGATCACAGAGTCAGATATGACCGAGCAACTAAACAACAAAGTCTAACAGGCAAACAAACTCTGAAGCAGCATTTCTATGAAATCTAAAATGAATACTTTGGAAAGACACCCAAAAAATATTTATTTAAAAATAAAAGCCACACCTTAGAGATATTGCGGGTGTGGTTCCAGATACCACAATAAAGCAAATATGACAATAAAGTCACACATTTTTTTTGTTTTTTCAGTGCATATAAAAGTCATGTTTTCATTATAGGGTAGTCTATTAAATGTGTGATAGCACTGTGTCTAGGAAATCAAAGTCATACCTTAATTTAAAAATTATACTGTTGGAAAAATGGTGCAAACTTGTTGACACAGAACTGCCACAAGCCTTCAATTTGTTAAAAATTCAACATCTGTGGAGCATGATATGAATCACAATAAGACTAGGTCTGCCTGTATACAGAATTCAGGGATAAGGTGCTAGTGAGATCAGGGTAAAGTTTGGGGAAATAAGAGTAAAAGAGTTCTGCACTTTGATTTTTTATGGCGATCCTTCAGGACTTACTTGCTGCTGCTGCTGCTAAGTCGCTTCAGTTGTGTCTGACTCTGTGCGACCCCAGAGACAGCAGCCCACCAGACTCCTCCATCCCTGGGATTCCCCATACAAGAACACTGGAGTTGGTCGCCATTTCCTTCTCCACAGGACTTACATGGCTTTACAGAAAAAAAAAAAAAACAGTGATCCATCATAAAGAATGGATCACTGGCATGATTTACGTAGAAAAATAACTCAAACTTCCCGTCAGAGCCAAGGCATCACGTTAAAATATTTTCCATTTTTGTTGCAAGTTTGAAATAACAATAAAATATTTAAAGCAAGATCTATTATGTGTTTTTTAAGTGATTGCCTGCTTTTCCTTTTTTGATTAACCAACCAACTAATTATTATAACTGTTAGAATCAATAGCATCTACTATATATTATTCCTGGGAATATTAGTATACCTATAGAAAAGATTGATGATAAATATTCTAAAATGTCAACAGTTCTAGTTCCAGGAAATAATTATTGGTAATTATAATATTTTTCTGTAGACTATCTGACAAATTTTTATGGTAAACTTGTGTTATTGTTGTAATCAGAGCAGAGATTTTTTAAATAGAAAAAATAAGCAATATGAATAAAATTAAAAGTAATAAAAGGAAGAAGTGATAGAGAGACGGAAGCAGTAATAAAGTCCAGGTTGGATGTGTGAGACAGGGTGCTCAGGGCTGGTGCACTGGGATGACCCTGAGGGATGGGATGGGGAGGGAGATGGGAGGGGGGTTCAGGATGGGAGACACACGTACACTCACGGCTGATTCATGGCAATGTATGGCAAAAACCACTACAATATTGTAAAGTAATTAGCCTCCAATTAAAATAAATACAATTTTTTTTTAAAAGTACTTTAATGATCTTAAAATACTTCTTCTTTATCATCATGGAAGCCTTAAGTATCTGCCAGACCAGAAGAGCATTTTCTTTCTGTTTTTAACAGATGCAAAAACAAGATCTGAAAATGAAAGATGAAACTGAAAGTCACTCAGGTGTGTCCGACTCTTTGCAATTGTGTAGTCCATGGAATTCTCCAGGCCACAATCCTGGAGTGGGTAGCCTTTCCCTTCTCCAGGGGATCTTTCCAAACCAGGGATCGAACCCAGGTCTCCCGAATTGCAGGCAGATTCTTTACCATCTGAGCCACAAGGGAAGTCCATTGAAAAGCTGAGGGGCTCGCCTCAAATCACTGTTCCATTATCTACTACCCTGTAGCAAGCCACTTCATCTATGGGGTCGCACAGAGTCAGACATGACTGAAGCGACTTAGCAGCAGCAGTAGCACCAAGCCACTTCAAAATGCAGTGGCTTAAAATAAAGGTTTATTATTGTTTCTCGTGGCTCTGTGACTAGGCCGAGCTCAAAGTCAGATGTCAGCTGGGGCTGAGGCCACCTCAAGGCCCACTGGACTGGCCGCCAAAATGGTGCCTCCTGTGCCTTCGTCCTGGGAGCTTGCCTGGACTCTGGCCAGAGCTCTGACAAGCCCCCTGCATGGCTCAGAGGCTGGGCTCTTAGAGTGCGGCTCCAAGAGTGAAACTGCCTGAAGCTCTCTGTCTTCCAGTTGTTTATTCGCTAAATCGTGTCCAATTCTTAGCACCCCCACGACCTGCATCCTGCCAGGCTTCCCTGTCCTTCACTATCTCCTGGAGTTTGCTCAAACTCCTGTCCATTGAGTCGGTGATGCCATCCAACCAATTCATCCTCTGTCACCCCCTTTGCCTGCTGCCTTCAATCTTTCCCAGCATCAGAGTCTTTGCCAATGAGTCAGTTCTTCGCATCAGGTGGCCAGAGTATTGGAGTTTCGGCTTCAGCATCAGTCATTCCAATGAATATTCAGGACTGATTTCCTTTAGGATGGACTGGTTTGTTCTCCTTGCAGTCCAAGAGACTCTCAAGAGTCTTCTCCAGCACCACAGTTTGAAAGCGTCAGTTCTTCAGCACTCAGCCTTCTTTATGGTCCAACTCTCACATCCATACATGATTACTGAAAAAAACCATAGCTTTGACTGTACGGGTTTTTGTTGGCAAAGTGATGTCTCTGATTTTTAATACACTGTCCAAGTTTGTCATAGTTTTCCTTCCAAGGAGCAAGTGCCTTTTAATTTCATGGTTGCAGTCACCATCTGCAGTGATTTTGAGGCCCAGGAAAAGTAAATGCCACTGTTTCCAATTTTTCCCCTTCTATTTGCCCAAATTGCAGAGCATCTTTCTATCTCATTCTATTGGCCAGTCAGTCCCTAAGAGCAGCCAGGATTCCAGGAGAAGCAACTGAGCCCCTCCTCTTGCTGGGGCAAGGCAAAGCCACACCAGGGACCCAGTAGAGTGAGTTGAGTCCATCCTCGAAATTCAGACTCCAACAGAGTCACACAACTAAAGACTGCCAGCAACAGGCCAACTCGGCATTCTTTTAATCGCAACTTCCCCTCTTCTCGACTCGATTCACAGATACAAATGGCATCACAGTGTGTGAGCGGATGTGGGTCTAGTAATGCTTTTCCTAAAAATAAAGGCGATTTGAGGACAGTTCCATTCGTTAACGCGGGACTGTTATTTTTAAAGGTCTAGAGCCAACCGGAGTTTTCCAGCTCCTTCGAATATACCCGTTACTTAACAAGGGCTCAGGTGGGACTGGTCACAGCTCATCTGTTTTCTCAGAGCAGTAGTTATATGTCTGTGAGGCTGATTGGTTATTGGTAATAAAGCCATTTCCCTAGGCATGAAGATGAAACTTAGCAACTGCTTTCCATATTAAAGTCGTGAAATGCTAGAAATAGCTTCCCGCCCCTGCCCCAGGAAATCTGAAACAAAGCGCCCAGTGGTTTGAGAGTCTCCTTCATTTCCCCAGTGTCCACAAGAGCCATTTTCTTCCTTCTATCTCTTCTTTTGTCCTCAGATTCTAATTTCCCTTGGGAGGGGGCAGGATCTGGGGAGGCCAGTTCATTGGAGATTCCGGGAGCTGGGATGGTTAGTGTCCACACGAACTCTGAGGTCACTGCGAGCCCTTAGGAGGTCAGTGCCTGGGGCACTGGGCATTTTTTCTTTAAAGAGACACAGTCCGTTTGGTTTTGTTCCTCCTTGGTCTGAACATCATTAAAGAACACAAAGAACTGCATTCAATATCCCATGACGAGTGGAAAAGAGTATTTTATTTAATATATATATATATATATATATATATATATATAATGGAATCCATGTGCTACAGAAGAAATGAACACAGCCTGGTAAATCAACTATACTTCAATAAAAAATATGGATTAAAAAAAAGCATATTTAGTGAGCAAAACCAGAATCGTTTATTATGCCACTGACAAATATTGCTAGTTATCCTTCCTATTCTTAGGACTTCATGTTGTGGGAATGAAAATACCTCCTGCCGAATCAATAAACAAGAAATGTCACAGCCATTGGCAGTTTCTGGCCTCCAAATGGGAATGGTGGTGGTGGTTTAGTCACTAAGTTGTGTCTGACTCTTTCGACCCCATGGACTGTAGCCCGCCACGTTCCTCTGTCCATGGGATTCTCCAGGCTAGAATACTGGAGTGGGCTGCCATTTCCTCCCAACCCAGGGATCGAACCCGGGTCTCTTGCATCGCAGGCAAATTCTTTACCGACTAAGCTACAAGGGAAGTCCCGAACGGGAATGGTGGTTCCCAAAACTTCGATCCAGCAGATGCTGTCGACCCCCTCAGTGATGGCTGAGGAGCTGGGAGAACGCAAGAAGCAGCCCTCTGCCACGTCTCCCACTCCGTAAGGTGAACTAGGAAACAGATTTGGCCCCAGACAGCTGGGATGCATATGAAAGGAATGAATTCAGTTGAGTCCAGAGGCTTGCACCTTCCCACACATAGAATGCTAAACTCTCTAAGTTGGTATCTGATTTTCAATACTCAGACTGCCTGCTCCCTTTGTCACAGACTTGTATATAGCCTGGTGTACCCCCTGCCTCCTTGGAGCAGTTTTCTCAGAGCTCCTGAGATGCGGTCTCCTGGGCTCAGAGTCCTAAACATTCCCACCAAATAAAACAACTCTCTACCTTCAGGTCGTGACTGATTATTAGTGGACAATGTTCAGCATTTGTTTCCTCCATGACTGGTTTTATCGATTAAGTGGACACTCGTTTTGCTAATAACTTTCATTAACTATCATTGTTCACTTCAGTTCAGTCATTCAGTTGTGTCCTCCTCTTTGCAACCCCATGGACCGCAACGCGCCAGGCCTCCCTGTCCATCACCAACTACTGGAGTTTACCCAAATTCATGTCCATTGTGCCGGTGATGCCACCCAACCATCTCATCCTCTGTCATCCCCTTCTCCTCCTGCCCTCAATCTTTCCCAACATCAGGGTCTTTCCCAACGAGTCAGTTCTTCACATCAGGTGGCCAAACGATTGGAGTTTCAGCTTCAGCAGCAATCCTTCCAATGAATATTCAGGAGTGATCTCCTCTAGGATGGACTGGTTGGATCTCCTTCCAGTCCAAGGAACTCTCAAGAGTCTTCTCCAACACCACAGTTCAAGAGCATCAATTCTTTGGCGCTCAGCTTTTTTTATAGTCCACCTCTCACATCCATACATGACTACTGGAGAAACCATAGCTTTAACTAGATGGACCTTTGTTGGTAAAGTAATGTCTCTGCTTTTTAATATGTTGTCTAGGTTGGTCATATCTTTTCTTCCAAGGAGCAAGCGTCTTTTAATTTCATGTTGCAGTCACCTTCTGCAGTGATTTTGGAGCCCCCCAAAATAAAGTCTGTCACTGTTTCCACTGTTTCCCCATCTATTTGCCATGAAGTGATGGGACCAGATGCCATGATCTTAGTTTTCTGAATGTTGAGTTTTAAGCCAACTATTTCACTCTCCTCTTTCACCGTCATCAAGAGGCTCTTAAGTTCTTTAGCTGTGGCTTAAATTCAAAGCATGCTCGATGGTCTGTTGGGGACTTCCTTTCCCCTTTGTCAGGGGTGCTATGAAGTCCCCTCGACTCCCCTCAATGGGCAGCCTCCTTCCTCCCCCAGATCAGCTTGGTCCCCCTGCTCTCCAGGGTCACAGGGGAGGGCCAGAGCTTCAGGGCTGAGCAGCAAGTGTTGGGAAGCTGCTGGCCCCGACTGCCTGGAGATGGGTGAAGAGGATGAACTGAGTCAGCTCCCTCTCTTGGAGACAGAGGGGTCCCTGTGGGGAGGACAAGAGGCTGACACAGTAGCAGGGGTGCTGGGGAGTCAAAAGGGATTATAGAGGGAGGTCAGGACCATTTGTCGGGAACAGTGAACATCACAGCAGACAAGGATGCCCTGGGGTCCCAGGGGTGCCGCTGTGCCTCCAGCCCTGTCCTGGTGACATCGGGCCCAGCCCGGGCTGAGGCCTGGGGTGCCTTTGAGCAGCTCCCCCTCTTCCGTTAGCCCCGGAAGTCTGTAGCCACGTCTCCACGTTTGCTACGATCCTCAGCCTGTTCCCCTGGCTTTGGCTCACTTTGTTGGCCTCAGTCTTGTACTGCTCCCACTTCTGAACTCTCAAAAACTTCTCATCTGAGAGCCATCGTCCTGCTGATATTTTTCTGGGTGCAACTGAGTTATTGATCAGAAACGTGTGCGACTATTTGGAAGAAGCAAGCACGTTTACCACTTGAACATAGCCCGGTGTCTGGACACACAACAATTTCTCTAGAAGTAGACTGCGAGGAGCTAAATTAATTAGTTCCTATGAGCGGCTGAGCCATGGGTGGATAAGGTTACCCGGATTCCATTGCTCCCAGCCGGGTGGCGGGGGTTGGCTTCGAAAAGCATAGTTTGTGCTTTGCTGAAGGCTTCGCCGGCCTGGAATACAAATGAGGTCACCTTGACATTTATGCCCAGACTAGCATGGCTCCACAAGCACTTTTGAAACGGATCCTAAGTTTGATGAATATTTCCCTGCTCAAATATTCCCCAAGAAGCCAAGAGCTGCTTGTACCAGTCCACGCATCAGTCCATCTGAGCAGTCCCCTAGCTGCCTGCTCCCCTCATGCTGGGGCAGACCATCCCCTGTGTGAACAGAGAGTGATGGTGAGAGAGTCAGTTCCTCGCCAGGCTGATAAGAAGTCCGGGGGTCCCCAAGGAGAGAGGGGTCTGGAATTTTCAAGGAGGAGGAAAGGACAAATGTTTTTTCCCCCTCTACCTTCCTTAGGATCATATAACAATAACGTATCCTCCTTGAGGACAGTTTCTGGAAAAAACCTTCTGGCTAAACCTGTTTCCTTAAAATGTAAATTATGGGAGTGGGTCTAGTAAGGTCTTTTCAACCTCCAGACATTCTTTTGATTCAGTGTAATAACTAATTTAAAAGTATATAGCTCCGTTGCTAACACTAGCGAGGGGGCACTCTTTCTGCCCCCTTCTGATATCTCTGTCAGAAGCTTTCTCTCTCTCTTTTACACTTTAATAAAACGTTATTACACAAAAGCTCTGAGTGATCAAGTCTCGTCTCTGGCCCCGGATTGAATTCTTCTCCGGAGGCCAAGCATCCTGGCATCTTTCGTGGTTCAACAATAACCTTTCAATGGTTCCTCAAAAAGAGGATATGGAATCAGGGCGTCCCATAGAGGCAAGCCCCTTTCTCCACGCATGATGGTTCCAGGGCTGCTGTGTCAAAATGGCGGTCCCTGTCAACCACCCAGAGGACCCAGAGCCGGCTCCCACACCAGTGGCCAGAACCTTCGATGCTCACAAGATTCCTCCCCTTTCTTATGCCAGATTCTCTCCCAGGAACCCTGGGGTATGAAATGGAACTTGGGGTGGTCCGTTTTGACGACAAAAGAGCTGGCCTTGGGTGGGAAATTATTAACAAATGGTTTTCCACTCAGAGCTAGCTAGTTTTGTCTTGGAAAAATCACTGGCAAGCTAGTCTTGCCTAACAGCTTACGCCTGGAGAGTCCCTGGGCTGATAGGATGTTTGGGAAGGGATGCCCTAAAGTCCTTGTTGAGAAACATGGATTTAGCACAGGAAGGGAGAAGAAAGAATACCCCATGAGACTTGGGCGACACCTGTGAAGAGTGTAACCCCACAGGACTCAGCCAGTGAGGACCTGGAGAGGACTCAGTGAGCCAGAAAGTGCATGCTGGCTGTACCCACCCCAGGAGTGCCTGCCCACTGGACGCCCGATTAAAGACCCTGATTAAAAGTCTCACTTTCACTGTGCTTCCTGTCTCCAGGTCCATCCCTTGGTTTTGGGCATGTGAGTGTGTTTCTCACACCTGGGATCCTTTCTTTCAATTCATCTGATTAAGGCCAGTCCATCCCTCTGGCTGAGCACCAAAGAATTGATGCTTCTGAACTGTGGTGCTGCAGAAGACTCTTGAGAGTCCCTTGGACTGCAAGGAGATCCACTCAGTCCATCCTAGAGGAAATCAGCCCTGAATACTCGTTGGAAGGACTGATGCTGAAGTTGAAACTCCAATACTTTGGCCACCTGATGTGAAGAACTGACTCATTGGAAAAGACCCTGATGCTGGGAAAGATTGAGGGCAGGAGGAGAAGGGGATGACAGAGGATGAGATGGTTGGATGGCATCACCGACTCAATGGACATGAGTTTGAATAAACTCCAGGAGTTAGTGATGGACAGGGAGGCCTGGCGTGCTGCAGTCCATGGGGTCGCAAAGAGTCGGACACAACTGAGCGACGAAACTGAACTGAGTCCCTCGGGCATTTTTCAATATTACTGAGCCGCAATTAGAGGTGAGTAGGGTCTTAGCCCCTTTTCCATTATGGGAGTAATTCCACCCTTATAAAGATAATTGGAACAGCCCCGCGGCACCTGAGCCCCAAGTTCATATATTACTGGGAAAAAGAATGCCTGATTCTAGAAAGTAAAAAGGCCAACCACACTGAGTGCATCAAACGCTTTAGTACTTGAGAGGACCGCGGATGAGCTGGGGCTCCAGATCTATTTCTCTCCCACCTCCCTGAGGGTTTAAGGGTTCTGCCCAAAGGTCATGGGAACATTCATGGAGGGTGATCACATGCGGTACCCAGCAGATCTGACCCCCAGAGTGGCTTGTGTTTCAACAGAGCCCTCCTTTTTTAGGATAATTCACTGTTTTGTTTCCTTTATGTTTTAATTTGGAGTATTATTGCTTTACTCTGCTGTGTTGGTTTCTGCTGTACAACAAGGTGAATCAGCCAGATGTGTGCCTATATCCCCTCCCTCTGGAGCCTCTCTCCCACCCTCCCATCCCAACCCTCTAGGTCATCACAGAGCACTGGAAAACACTCCCTTTTTACACAACAAAAATATCTTTCATAAAATTATGAAATGGAACAAACAATAATAAAGGCAAAGAAAGAAACCTAACCAGTGAACATTTTCTCTTATTGAATTTCATAGATAAAATTGCACCAGTAAAAAATAGATAAAAACACATGCCATGGTACAAAAAAGGAAATAAGTGTGTCTTTTCCCAACCATTAAAAAATGTATATGACAGCTTAAACTTTTGATTCTGTAAAAATTAATACTTGCGATGTGGAGAGAAAGGTTCTATCCCTGGGTTGGGAGGATCTCCTGGAGGAGGAAATGGGAACCCACTCCAGCATTTTCGCCTGGGAAATCCCATTTCAGAGGAGCCTGGTGGGCTACAGTCCATGGGGACGCCAAGAGTCGGAGACGACTGGGCAACTAAGCAAAATTAAGTAAATAGATCTGGGATACCGGTAGGGGGAGCTCTTGCACCCTGTCATGACCGCAAATCCAATAGGAAGACGAAAGCCTCCTCTTCTTCCCCGGCAACGGCTCAGCCAATGAAAAGCCAAGGTCTTTGTTTACATCCTCCCTCCCCACTTCCTTTTCTCTCTAACAGCAGGCTCCTCCCCTCGCCATATGGGGACTAGCCTATGGCCCGCAATTCTCAACGCCAAATTAAAATTCTCTGCTGATCCCGAGTAAACCCGTCTTTTCTGGAGAAAAATCCAGCCGTCTATTTGTTTCAGGTCAACAATCTTTTGATTACAGTATGATATAATATTTTATGTATATAATTGTCCAATAACCAACATGTGAATTTTAATAAAATGGCAACATCTACAAAAGCGACAATTGAGGCAACTACTAAATCACACCGTTTTGGTAAAGTTTATTATCTTGACGGGTTTCCCAGGTGGTTCAGTGGTAAAGAATCTGCCTGCCAAGAAGGAGACCAAGTTCAGTCCCTGCGTGGGTAAAATCCCCTGGAGAAGGAAATGGCAACCCAATCCAGTATTCTTGCCTGGGAAATCCCGGTGGACAGAGGAGCCTGGCTGACTACAGTCCATGGGATCTCAAAGAGTCCGATTTGATGTACTCTTTAGTTTTGAAACAATTAACAATGGCAAAAGGATACATTTCATTTTCAGATTCCAGTAAAGACTGGTATGAATTCAAAAAAGCATGAAAGAAGTGAAGGAACTAGAGTCTCCAGCTCTGTCTCTGCTGCCATAATTTGTTTCAAACTTTCTGGTAAAGACAGAACTTGTAGCCCCAGAGCTGGAGACCCAAACGGCACCCAAAGTGTGCTTGCAAAATTCCATCCACGTAATCGGGAGTTCTCCGAATTATTAATAACTCCTGGCTAATTAAATCCTCTTGGAATACAATATTTATTAAGATCTGAGTATCACAAATGCTTCCCTGGTGGCTCAGAGGTAAGGAGTCTGTCTGCCAATGCAGGGGACACGGGTTCAATCCCTGGATCAGGAAGACAAAGTCTTTGGAAGGCAAAGTCTTAACCACTGGACCGCCAGGGAAGTCCTTTATTATTCTTTTTAAGGCCCTTCAGAGGCCTTGTCTTACAGTTGGCTCGCAGCCCATCCTCCCACTGCCTGGGGAATGCACAGTCCACTTGGGAAAAATAAACAAATGAACAAATAGAAGTTCCACCTGCAGGATGGGATCTGGAACCAGAAGAGGAATGCTGCTTTTTCCAAAAACCAGTCTGGAAAACCCTTGCCAAACTTTTCAAGTACGTGCCCTGCTCCATGCCTCCCTCACCAGAGACCCCTGGTCAGGTGTCCACACCTGCCAAAAACTAGCCCTGTTCAAGCCTCCCCAAAGTCTTTCCAATTCCCCAAAATTCCAAATGAAAAATGACCCTAAGAAATAGTCATTGGTGGCATATCAAATTTCTTTGGGACTAAAGCTAAACGTTCACTGGAATAAATTGTTCTAATTTGGGAACAAGGAAAGAGAACATTTTAAAAATTGAATCAGAGTTATTCTTTTCAAGAATGACATAGAGCCCTGCAGTAGACAGGTTAAAGTTCCCCAAAGAGGTCTTGTCGGAATCCCAAAACATGGGGATGTGTGCAGAATGGGCTGGGTGCAGGGGGCCTGCAGGGGAGCCAGGAGTGAAGACCGTCTGCAGTGAGCAGGAATGGCTGGACCAGGCAGGAGGGGCCTGGCTGCACCACAGACACAGGCCCAGCCACGGATGGGTAGGCCTGCCCAGGTCCTTCTGACTGCACAGAACAGCAAGTGAGTTGGACCAAGAAGACTCACACTTAAGCCACCATGCCCTCCTTCAGGTCGCTAAGGCTGTGACTAGTTTCAAGGGTCTAGAATGTTCTTATTAGCTTGGAGTCTCCATAAGGCATTGGTGATGGACAGGAGGAGAAACGCCATCTACCTTAAGTCTGAGGTCAGGGTGTATTCAGAGGGTCTTCCCTTTTCAGGTTGCGTCTTGTATAACGCTATGCAGGCTTGTGTCGGCTTCCTTTTGCTGTCCTAACACATATTACACACTCAGTGGCTTAAGACAACTCAAATGTGTTACCTTATACCTTACAGTGCTGGTGATCAGAAGCCTGACATGGGTCTCACTTAGCTAAAATCAAGACGTCAGCCGAGCTATGCTCCTTCTGGAAGCTCCAGTGGGATGTCTATTTCCTTCCGTCTTCCAGCTTCTAGAGGGACCTGTGAACTTCCTTGTCTTGTGACCCTTCCTCTGTGTCCAAGGTGACTCTGTCATCACTTCTGTGATACCGACTCCTGCCTTCCTCTTAGAGAAACTCTGTCACCAGGACCGCCCTGGTGGTGAAGTGGTTAAGGCTCCGTGCTTCTACTTCGAGGGGCACGGACAGGTTCCATCTCTGGTCGGAGAACTAAGATCCTACATGTCTGCTGCATGGTCAAAATGGGAAAGAAAAACAAAAGTTACAAAAGAAAAACCTCTTTCACTGCACCAGATAATCCAGGAAAATCTCTCTCTCAAGATCTTGAAGATCAGAGATTTGGTTTCAGAGATTAAAATCATGGACATTTTAGGGGGAAGGAGAAAAGTTGTTATCCTGCCAGTCACAGGGTCCTCTTGCCATTTTTGAAAAGCAATTCAAAAAATTAGCTCTGGTTTGTTTATTTCTCTGTCTCCTAAATTAAAACGATTTGTTCCGGTTTATGTTTAGCTAAAGTCCCAAAGAAATTCAATAGGCAAGTAATAATGACTAGTTATTAAGCTAATTTATCATCTGGGGCCTGGCTGTACTTCCTCATTGAAACTAAATGGCGGTGGTGAATTTGCTGCCGTTTTGATTTAGGCTTTGAAACGGATTGGAGGCCGCTGACAAACTTAGAATAGGATGGACTAAATCAAAACCAAAACAAGGCTCAACAGGAGAGACAGCAGGTTTCACCTTCCGAGGGTGAGCGCGGGCACAGCTTCATGGCGGTCTGGCAGGTTGTCTGCTGCAGCTTGGTGGGAGGATGAGGCCACGCTTCCTGGTCTTGTGGTCTGACCCATGGAAGTACACACGTGTGTCAGGAAAGGAAACAAACCTGCTCACAGCTTAGAGAGCTTGGGAAACAGGAGGCAGTGCGGTGGGATATCAGTCATCATACACGGACGTCTGGCTCTTTCTTACCAAGGTGGGGCCTCCTGGGAAGCCCTTGGGGTGCACACACACGTCTCAGAGGCCTTTAGCATTTGCCCAGAGGCTCAGCCTCCTCCCCTTGAACAATTAGGACTCCTTGAGCCTCCTTTGGAAGAAATGATGCTAAAGCTGAAACTCCAGTACTTTGGCCACCTCATGTGAAGAGTTGACTCATTGGAAAAGAATTTGATGCTGGGAGGGATTGGGGGCAGGAGAAGAAGGGGACGATAGAGGATGAGATGGCTGCATGGCATCACGGACTCGATGGACGTGAGTCTGAGTGAACTCCGGGAGTTGGTGATGGACAGGGAGGCCTGGCATGCTGCGATTCATGGGGTCGCAAAGAGTCAGACACGACTGAGCGACTGAACTGAACTGAACTGAGCCTCGATCAGCATGGATTCTGCACCCCCTCTTGCCTTCTCTCCTCCAACTTTCTCAGTATCCAGACCAGTTCAGTTCAGTTGCTCTGTCGTGTCTGACACTTTGTGACACCATGGACTGCAGCACACCAGGCTTCCCTGTCCATCAGCAACTCCCGGAGCTTGCTCAAACTCATATCCTTCTAGTCAGTGATGCCATCAAATCATCTCATCCTCTGTCGTCCCCTTCTCCTCCCACCTTCAGTGTTTTCCAGCATCAGGGTCTTTTCCAATGAGTCAACTCTTCGGATGAGGTGGCCAAAGTATTGGAGTTTCAGCTTTAGCATCAGACCTTTCAATGAGTATTCAGGACTGATCTCTTTTAGGTTGGACTGGTTGGATCTCCTTGCAGTCCAGGGGACTTTCAAGAGTCTTCTCCAACACCACAGTTCAAAAGCATCAATTCTTTGGTGCTCAGCTTTCTTTATAATCCAACTCTCACATCCATACATGACTACTGGAAAAACCATAGCTTTGACTAGACGGACCTTTGTTGGTAATGTCTCTGCTTTTGACTATGCTATCTAGGTTGGTCATAGGTTTTCTTCCAAGGAGTAAGCGTCTTTTAATTTCATGGCTGCGGTCACCATCTGCACTGATTTTGGAGCCCAAGAAAGTAACATCTGTCACTGTTTCCACTGTTTCCCCATCTATTTGCCATGAAGTGATGGGACCAGATGCCATGATCTTAGTTTTCTAAGTTTCAAGCCAGAAACTCAACATTAAAATTCAGGCAAAGGTGACTAGAAAAATTTCCCGAAATTTTCAATGTCCGAAAATGTCTTTTCTCTCCTCAGACTGCAGGCTGTGGCATTCTAGGCTGGAAATCACGTTGGCTCAGTTTCAAGGGCTTTGTCCTGTTGTCTGCCAGCTCCCAGCGCTGCCCTTGACACGTCCTAAGAGTGTCCTGATTCTGGAACCTCTGTAAGAAAGCTGTCCACCCTCTGAAAGCTGCACAGGGCTATTCAATCCCACGGCGTCCTGATATTCCATGATGATGTGCCTTGGGAGTTTTCTGTTTTCCATCATGCTGGTCTCTGGCCCCCCTTTCCATTTAGAAACTCAGGTCCAGGGACTTCCCTAACTGTCCAGTGGTTAAGGCGCCTACTGCACGGGGCGTGGTTTGATCCCTGGTTAAGGAACTAAGGCGCCACGTGCCACGCAACGTGGCCAATACATAAATAAATGCGACAACTTTAGATTATAAACTTTAAAAAAAGAAACTCAAGTCCCTTCCTTTCTGGAGCCTGATGAGCCCTCCGGCCATCCTGGTCTCTCCTTTGAACTCCCTCTGTTAGGCTGCTGCAACTTTGGGGTCAGTTCTTGAATTTTCTTCTTTTGTTTCCTCTTGACTTCCATCTCTTCTCTTTGTGCTTTGCTGTCTGGGAATTTTTTCAGCTCCAGTCTCACACTTTTTATTGAGTGCTAAACTTCTACTCTCTCTCTCTCTTTAATTCCGGGAGCTTTGTTGTTCTCTTATACTACTTTTATAAAATTATTTTTGAAGCATCTCATTTTTGCTTCATAGAAGAAATATCTCTTTAATCTCCCTGAGGATTTTGATAGTTACCTTTTTTAAACTTTTTGTCTCCCTGCATATTCTAAAAAGCTGCTGGATCTCCTGTGTAGGTGGATGGGGCTTAAGACACGTGGATTTGCTATGGGTGGGTGGGTGAGTGGGGTGTGTACGAGCTGTTCAGTTTGGGGAATTGCTTTCTGGGTTGGTTCAGATTCTCAGACTCCAAGAATCTTGTTCCAGGAGGCTGAAAGCCCCAGATTCTGGAAGCCTCCTGAGAGAAGCAGAGTGGTGTCCGCTGACTCTCTTGGTGCCCTCAGATGGAGCCCTTAAAGCAGGAGACGATGTTTTTCCCAGCCTCTGGTCTGCCCTCCGGAGACCAACCTCTCGTCTCCTGCCAGGAGGGAGGAGGAGTCACGTGGCTGTGGAGACAAGGGAAAGAGATGCGGGCGTCTGTGTACTGTTACCCGGCTTTCAGGCACCCCCTCTGGTGTGGCCCGCCGTCCCGCCCCTCCCAGAGTGCCAATTGCCACCTGTTTCTGAGCATTCCCTCTCTACGGCTGCAGCCCAGCTCTGCTGGGCTTTCTCAGCTGCCAATTTCGGATTCCCTCTCTTTTCGGCCGGTTCAGTTTGTTTTCAAGTTTATCGTACTGCCTTCTGTTCTATTTGCCCTTGGAGACCGATGATTAAAGAACAAATGACAAAAATGAAAACCCTTCCTCCCGTCTCAGCGAGGTTTCAGGGGAGACCAAGGCAAGGCGGGGGAGAATGAGTGCATATGTTCAATTCTTCGACTCTTACTGGACACTTCCCTCTGTCATTTCACTCTTACAAGCCCCTGTGATCCGGAACTTCTACCCGGAGGGTGGCTCCTGTGAAGACACTTCCTGGCAGAGGAAGACTTCCCATTAGAAGGTACCTGGGTGTGAGGAGTGCACATTCCACTGGGAGGCGGCTGCTGGGGGCTGGCATGAGCATCTGGCTGGTGCTCAGCAGCCATCTACCAAACCCAGCGAGGGCCTCCGGCGGCGGGCTTGGTTTCCCGCCACCCTCATAGCTGGTACCCAGTGCCTTTAGCACACCCTCCGCTAGGAATGCGCCTCTCAGGAGTCTGGTGCACTCAACACACTCCACACCAGTGTGCTCAGTCGTGCCCGACTCTTTGCAACCCCAAGGATGTAGCCCACCAGGCTTCTCTGTCCATGCGATTTCCCAGGCAAGAATACTGAACAGTTGCCATTTCCTACTCCAAGGGATGGTTCCTACCCAGGGATCGAACCGGTGTCCCCTGAACTGGCAGGCAGATTCTTTACCACTGAGCCGCCTGGGAAGCCATTGGTGCAGTCAAACCCATCCCCAAAGTGAAGTCCTTCGTGTTAATGAAAACCGGTCCTCTCTGACTTCAGAATGCTGGGGGCTGTGAGTATTCCTGGTTAGCCCCAGGTTAGCCCCCGCCCTGGAGAAGCAGAGACGGTCTGGGCACTGGTTCAGGTGCACTGGTCTCTGGCCTGTGCTCCAGCCGGTAGCAGCAGCTCCCAGAGGGCACTTTCTGTGGCCCTGGTGTTGAGTCTACCCTGAGTGTCAAGCATTTGAATTCAGAGTCCAAAGGCAGCTGGTGAAGCCATCTCACTGGGTGTTAGCCTGACTTCACTGTCACATTTACAGAATTGTGATTCCAAGTGTGTTAAGTTGTGATTGTGAAAATCACTTGTATTCTTTCACATCATGGGCTGGAGAGAGCCAGGAGGCTATAAATTCATCAACTGAGTTGAAGAGGCCTCTTCAACAACTTGCCTCTGAGGGTTTTTTTTTTTTTTCCATCATCTAAGTAAGGTAAGTAAGCAAGAAACCTGTAGGAAATAAATGTCACAATTTTCATTTTAACAGCTACAAGGAGTGTTATATATTTAAAATTAGTTTACTCATTTACCTATTCATTCCACAAATATTTACTGAGCACTTTCTCTCCTTTGGGTTTAAAACAATGAACATTTTTTATTTATTATCATTTATTTATGTTTAATATATGGAATCTAAAAAAATGGTACAGATGAACTTATTTGCAAAGCAGAAACAGATTCACAGATATAGAGAACAAAGTTATGGCTACTAAGGAGGAAGGGGGCGGGATGAACTGGGAGATGGGATTGACAGATATACATTATTACATATAAAATAGGTAACTAATGAGAACCTGCTGCTGCTGCTGCTGCTGCTAAGTCACTTCAGTCGTGTCCGACTCTGTGTGACCCCATAGATGGCAGCCCACCAGGCTCCATTGTCCCTGGGATTCTCCAGGCAAGAACATTGGAGTGGGTTGCCATTTCCTTCTCCAATGCATGCAAGTGAAAAGTGAAAGGGAAGTTGCTCAGTCGTGTCTGACCCTTTGCAACCCCATGGACTGCAGCCCACTAGGCTCCTCCGTCCCTGGGACTTTCCAGGCAAGACCAAAAGGAACTCTACTGAATGCTCTGTGGTGCCCTAAATGGAAAGGGAATCTAAAAAAGAGGAAACATATGGATGCCTACAGCTGATGACTTTTCTGTACAGCAGGAACTAATACAGCTTCTATAGCAACTATACTCCAATAAAATTAATTTTAAAAACCAGAAACATAAAAAACAAAAAATAGGCCATGCAGAGTCTTTTTAAAAATCAGATTTAGAGGCATAACATTTATGTAAAATAAAACATCAGTTTTTAAGTGTACAGCTCAGCAAGTTTTGTGACGACTGTATGCGGTCATGGAACCACAGCTACAGTCATGCTATGGAATGTTTCCATCCCTGGAAGGACCCCTGGCACCTCTCTCCCCACTGCTCCCAGGCCCCACCCGCAGGAACCCGCTGCCCTGCTTTAGGTCGCTGCCTCTTCTAGACACCTGACTCTTTCCATTATTCAGTCTGGCTCCTTGCACTCAGTGAAACATTGTATCAGAAGTGTGTCCCTTTCCCTCTGGGTGGTGCCCACCACAGCAAAGCCACAGTGTACTTTTCACTCATCAGTCCATAGACACCAGTTTTGTTTTTTTTTCCAGTTTCTACCTATTATGTATAAAGTTGCTATAAACATTTGAATAAAATTCTTAGGGGTGGAATTGCTGGGCCAGATGTTAAGTGCCCGTTAAACTTTATAAAGAACTGCAAGACTGTAAAAGTGTACAGATGACACAGCTGGCAATCCACACTAAACTAATTAAAATTAAAGACAATTCTCAAGTCGGGTCCTCAGCTTCAGCAGCCACATTACAAATGCTCAACAGCCACACGTGACTAGTGGCTGCCACACAGCACAGCCCAGACATGAAACAGTTCCATTAACTCAGAAAATACTAGTGGGCAGCGCCGGTATAGGGCTCAGACCCTTGAGTTTCAGAATGGAAACTTTCTCATTGAATTGGACGAAAGGCATTTTTAAAGCCATGGGCAGTCTTTCTCACTGTTGTTGATGTAAACGTTAGCATCCTTGCCAAGTCTAGTTAAAACTGGAGCCCATTCCATCTCGTATTCACTTTGCAGAACTAATGTTTGAAGCTGCCCAGGGACCAGATTGCCTGTCAGCCTGGAGAAATCACTGTCAGTTATTGGAGAAGTCATATGCCAGACCGTGGGGAGGGGCCACCCACAGGGACCCACGGCCCTCCCAGCCTCGGCAAACTCCTATAAACAGCTGCAAGACCCAGGGACCCCAGAAATTGAGGGGGATCTCTGCTCATAGCTGGGAAACTGCCAGGGGTGCCATGATAGGTAATGTACAGTAAGCAGATTGGAATCACTATCTCAGAAATAAGCTTACACGTCGCTTTTCAGAGGGTGTCTTCATGCATCACTTTTGGAAGAAAGAGCATGAAGTCCAGTTGATAAAGTGTGGGTCACAGTCAAACCTCGCCCCTCTGTTTCAAGGTCCAGCATCCTTAAATACCCCTGGATTCGACAAATTGAAGTTCATCTTCTGACCATGGCCCAAATGGGTTGGTTTCATCTTGGCTTTTCCATATGAGGCTCTGATTTCCCAGCAGCTGGGCTCATGGTGAGGCCCCCTGGTCTGGGACAGTCAGGGGCACTGAGCACAGACATGACTCAGTTCCCCGTGTGTGGTCTTTCTCAGGGAAGGGACATAGCATCATTGAAGAAGGGGCTTTTGTTACCTCGGGAACAGGGTTGCATTTTGTGAAAGCAAGTATTTTAACCAGATTTGGACAAAGCTGGCAAAAACAATAGTCCCTCTTGTGGTTTTAGCCATTAATCTTCTTTTATGTAAGGGGAAAAAAATCAGATGCTTCAATGATGTCATCGTTCTGTTCCAAAAAGAACCAGTGGCACGGGGGACACCATTGTTTCCCTGATGCAGACGCTGGAGAGTAAGAGGTGCTCATCTGTTTTTTTCCAGGGAGAAGAGAGCGAATCTGCAGCCAATAGACATGGCAGGACCGTTAACACTGGTGGACTGGCTTTGCGGAAGCGATCAGCATTTCCAAGGAGGTTCCTCCATCTGTCATCTGCTTTCCTTTCATTCTTAAAGAACAGAAGGTTTTCTTCTCTCTTCTTTTTTAATGGCACATCTGGTGGAATGGGTCTCTCTCTCCCTCTTGACTCCACTGTTCCTTTCCATCTTCACCTTTGGTGAAAAAAGTTGTTTAGGGCAATAAAGCAAGGAAGTTATCTTATGAGAGATGAGAGGTGGTCAGTGTTACTGAGGGGGACATGTGTGTGTGTGCAGATGCTCTGCGGGAAGAAGTCGAATGGCATGACAGGCCCATCCCTGGGGAGGACCGTGAGGATTCGGTCTGGGAAACTGGACCCTCCGTGGCCTTCTGAGAGGCTCCCCGGGAAGAAGGCAGGGAGGGAGAAGACAGATGGGATGGAAAACGGGAAGGGACACCTGTCCAGAGAGAGAGGGGATCTCAGACACTCATCACAACTGAACTCTGTTACCGCAGAAGCTACCTGGATGGCAAAATGCAGTTCGCAAAAGGCCCGATGGTGTGAGTGCTTAGGCTCTGTCCTACACCCTTTTGCAGGCAGTGTGGGCCACACCGGCAGGGCTACAAAATCGACTTTCAAAATTGACAATTTTGAATTTTCAATTCAAATTCGAATTGCATTGAATGCAAAAATAGCCCCAGTTTTCCACTCCATCCCACAAGCTCTTGACTTTGCACTCTTTCCATCAAGAGCTGGACTCTATCTTCTGCTTCCCTTGAATGCAGACCAGGCTCTGACTTGCTGTAGCCCATGAACGTAGTGAAAGCATCTGAACCTCAGCTTCTAGATGTCTGCACTCCTCTGCTCTCGCATTTGGACCCCTGCCTCCACAGTAAGAACAAGCCCAGGCTAAGCAGCTGGCAGATGACAGACCTCATGGAACAGAGCTGCGTCTTCTTAACTGAGATCATCCTGGGTCACCTAGACTCCAACCAGCTTGCAGATGTATGTGTAAGCCTAGCTCAGCCTCAGCGGGCAAACTGAGGGCCAGGGAGCTCAGCTCAGTGCTCTGTGATGACCTAGAGGGATGGGATGGGGGCAGGGGGTGAGTGGGAGGGAGGTCTAAGAAAGAGGGGATGTATGGATATATAGCTGACTCACTTTGTTGTACAGCAGAAACTAACACAATTTTTCAAAGCAACTATACTCCATAAAAAAGAAGTAATACATGACTGCTTTTTTAAACCACTCAAAGTTTGGGGGTGGTTTGTTACACAGCAATGAAGTAACAATTCTTTAGAAACAGAATCATTGCAGGCAAATGGATGACAGATGGCATAAAATCACAATCAAACCCAAATGATAATCAGCATTGAGTTGTGCACGAGCTGTAATTATGACGAAGCAGAGCCCAGAGGCTGAGTGCAGAAGAAATGATGCTTTTGAACTGTGGTGCTGGAGAAGACTCTTGAGAGTCCCTTGGACTGCAAGGAGATTCAACCAGGCAATCCTAAAGGAAATCAACCCTGAATATTCATTGGAAGGTCTGCTGCTGAAGTTGAAGCTCCAATACTTTGGCCACCTGATGTGAAGAACTGACTCTTTGGAAATGACCTTGATGCTGGGAAAGACTGAAGGCAAAAGGAGAAGGGGGTGGCAGAGGATGAGATGGTTAGATAGCATCTCTGATGCAATGGACATAAATTTGAGCAAACGCTGGGAGATAGTGAAGGACAAGAAAGCGTGGGGAATTGTAGTCCATGGGGTCGCAGCAAGTGGACAGGATTTAGTGACTGAACGACAACAGAGCCCTGCCCTTCCCAGGTGGCAAGGACCCAAGTGCAGGAGACGCCGGTTCAATTCCTGGGCCGGGAAGATCCACTGGAGAAGGAATAGGCTACCCACTCCAGTATTCTGGGCTTCTCTCATGGCTCAGCTGGTAAAGAATCCACCTGCAATGCGGGAGACCTGGGTTCAGTCCCTGGGTTGGGATGATCCCTTGGAGAAGGGAACAGCTACCCACTTCAGTATTCTGGCCTGGAGAATTCCATGGACTGTATAGCCCATGGCGTAGTAAAGAGCCAGACATGACTGAGCAACTTTCACTTCACGCTTTAAGGACCTCTAGACATCCCTGTTAAGCTCCCATCGGAGTGTCTTCTCTCGATCCCTCAGCTCAGTCAACTCCCAACTCAAAAGCCAGACAGCATTCACCCCTCAGCCTGTCTCAGAAGTGAGCCATCTCCCAGTTCCCAATGCCATGTGGCCAGTTATCTGCAAAATGGATAATCTTCACTGGATGAGTTCAAGTTTACTATAAGAATAACACCTATTTCTCAAAGCAGACACAACTATTAAACTCCACCACTTGGGGAAAAGAGCAAGTAAACATCTCCGTGACCATCCTTTAGACATGGTCATACAGAAACACACACGTACAACCTTCATAGATGGGTTTCCTCTATTCAAATGTATGCTTACTGCTTTTCTGAAAATGCTCATTGTAGACAATTCACACAGCAGGGAGAGACTCCGGTCAAACAGGAAGTCCTCCGTTAACCTCTACTTGCAGATGACAGGCTGTGAATTTCTTCCGGAGCATTGTTCTCTTTGTCACTGTGCTCTGTGTGCTGAATTCTAAAACGTGAATTTGTTTTTCAGCTACATCCATTTCGTGATCCGATTCTTTCACTGAGGCTCTTGTCTCCATATTGATACCTTTTGCTGCTTTGTGCTTAGTCTTTGCAGACCCTTGGCTCTCCTCTGTCCATGGGATTCTCCAGGTAAGAATACTGGAGTGGGTTGCCATTTCCTACTGCAGGGGGTCCTCCTGACTTGGGATTGAACCCGAGTCTCTTGTGTCCCCTACATTGGCAGGCAGACTCTTTACCACTAGTGCCACCTCCCAAGAACTGCCTATTATCCTCTAACTGATGGTTTTCAGAACATTGTGTCCTTGTTTAATGAATGAAGATTGATGCTCAGCACTCTCTGAGGATATTGCTTAGACTTTTGAAAGGGCTTCTTCCTCTTTTTTGTCTTAACCATGTTTCTTGCAAGCCATAAGCTACTTTTTCCACTTTCAGGCACTTGATTGTCCTTTAACGTCTTATCATCCTTGCATGTGGGTCTGTATTTATGAAGGAAGATCTAGGTTTATCGGTATCAGTAGCTGTTGTGAGCATCTTGGGTAAACATGAAGTCATGTTTCAATTCTCTAGTCATGTATGTTCCCAGAGGGCAATGCTTGGCTGCTCAGTTTGGGGGTGTCCTGTCCAGGGCTGTAAGAGGCAAATGTTGGCCAGTAGAGGGGCCTTTCTGTGGTTTGTGTGGGTGGGGAATTGGCTAGTGGACTGCAGATTCTCCTTGGTGAAAGGAGAGAGCTGCGAGTGAGCCTGGGGGCAGAGTATATGACTGTGTATCAAAATCACTTGGGGGATATGCTGGAGCACAGCCTTCTGGGCCTCTTGTCCTGAGTGTCAGATTCAAAGGATTTGAGGTGGGGCCTGAGAAGCTGCATCTCTAACACGTCCCCAGGGGCTGCTGATACTGCTGGTACAGGATGACGCTTTAAGAAGCATGGAATGCATCGGCAGGTGAACGGATAAGAAAGCTGTGGTACATATACACAATGGAGTATTACTCAGCTATGAAAAAGAATGCATTTGAATCAGTTCCGACGAGGTGGATGAAACTGGAGCCTATTATACACAGTGAAGTAAGTCAGAAAGAAAAACACCAATACAGTATACTAATGCATATATATGGAATTTAGAAAGATGGTAATGATGACCCTGTGTGCAAAACTGCAAAAGAGACCTCGATGTAAAGAACAGACTTTTGGACTCTGGGAGAAGGCGAGGGTGGGATGATTTGAGAGAATAGCATTGAAATATGTATATTACCATACGTGAAATAGATTTCCAGTCCAGGTTCAATGTCTGAGACAGGGTGCTCAGGACCAGTGCACTGGGACAGCCCTGAGGGATGGGATGGGGAGGGAGGTTCAGGATGGGGAACACATGTCCACCCATGGCTGATTCATGTCAATGTATGGCAAAACTCACCACAATATTATAAAGTAATTAGCCTCCAATTAAAATAAATAAATTAATTTACAAAAAATAGATTTAAGATTTCTGTTTTAGGAATGTCTGAACCAACTGTAATCAATAGAAAACTGATTAAAATAATTAATTTGCTAGATTATGAAAAAAAAAAAGGAGCATGGAATGGGACTTCCTGGTGGTCCAGTGGTTAAGACTGTGTGCTCCCGAAGCAGGAGGCACTGGTTTGATCCCTGGTGGGGTAACTAAGATCCCACATGACAGGGCCAAACACAGAAGAGAGGAAAAAAAACAAAAAAAAACTCAGAAGGTGAAGTCTCCTGGCTTTTTATGCTGATGTAGTTTCTCCCCAGGTAGCCCTAAGGGTAAAGAACCCACTTGTCATTGCAAGAAACTTAAGAGATGCAGGTTCGGTCCCTGGACCAGGAAGATCCCGTGGAGGAGGAATGGCACCCCACTCCAGTATTCTTGCCTGGAGAATCCCATGGACAGCGGAACCCAGTGGGCTGCAGTCTGTAGGATTGTGAAGAGTCAGATACGATGAAGCAACTTAGCACGGCCTGGCATGCTGACACAGAGGCCAGAAGCTGGTGAGGACAAGGCGGCCCTAATGCTCTAACGAGGACACAGGCTTACCTCAGAGGCCTGCAGCTCTTCCGGAAGCCAGCGGCCAACTCTCTCAGCTCCTGCCTGCTCCCTGACTTTAGGAAGTTACTGGAAAAGTAGGCTATTTACATTTCTGCACCTCCCTCAGGCTGTGAGATGTTTCAGTTCTTAGTAACCTTTATCACGTCCATCGTATTCACTCTATAAAATTCATGGGTTAAAAAAAAATTCTTGTGTGTTTTCCAGTGGTGCTGTGAGATCTCCAACCCCTAATTCTTTTTAAGTTTCAGTAGGTAATTACTCAACACATAAGAAAGCAGAGAAAACAATGTGACGAACCCCTCTGTACTCAATACTACATTTTAAATGAGCCTGTTCTTTAAATATCTCTTCTGTCTCTTAAATGAATTTGAGGAGGAAGATGGGTAAACCGAGCGTTCCATCCACCGTCTAGATATGGCACTTCCCACTGAAACTGTCAATAAAGCATCGTCCAAATTTGTGGGTCTCTGTTCTCAGCAGTCTCCCCGGCCTAGTTCTTCTTAGCTGCACTGTGTTTTCTAGAACATTTGCCTTGTGACACATTCTACCTCATTTCATGAATTCATTCGCAAATAAACTGAACGCATCATCACAACAGGAAACAGATGAATGTAACAACATCTCCATTGTACAACCCACCAACTTTAAATCTTAAAGACCGAAGTGAGGCCAATAATGGATAATATTGGGTTGGCCACAAAGTTTGCTTAAGTGTCCGTACCGTCTTCCAGAAAAACCCAAATGATCTCTTTGGCCAACTCAATACGAGCTGCCTCTTGGGAAGATAAGACTTAGTTCATTCACGGGTGAGGCTTTACTGCGCATTCAGTTCATTTCTCCAATCCCCGGATCCTTGCTGCTTTTCTTGTATCTGTGTCTTCTTCCATCTGTCCTGAGATGACAGGCTTAGGCCATGTTTGGATAAAGTTCTGGATGCAAGGAGTTTGCAGAGACGCAGGTCAACTGTGTGGATTTTCCTGAGTGAAGACTCTTTTCTTTATCTGTGACATGTGCGGAGAAGTGGAGAATAGTGAGTCAGGGCAAGTGTTTTCCTATCTCCTAGCACGTGTTCCTGGGCTGAACCTCCCTCATTCTTGATTTCTTCACCTGCCAAAGAGAAATGATGTCCACCTCATAGAACTATCAGGAAGACCAAGTAGGATAACATACACGAAATTCCCTGGGTTCTGCCTGGCGCACAACAGCTGCTCAATAAAAGAAAACACAACAAAGACCCAGCACAGACAAACAAATAATGCTAAAAAAGACAAGAACGTGTGAGAGGCATTCAGCGTCCCTTGTAGCTTTGGAGATGGAAGACGGCACCAGGCACCAGTGACCAGGGTGTGCAGTGACCTCTAGAAACAGAATGGCTCTCAGTTTGCAGCCAGCAAGGAAACTGGATCACAGCCGCAAAGAACTGGGTCTGCCACAGCCTGGCTGAGCTTTAAGCAGATTTCCCACTCTATTTTTTTTTTTTTTTAAAGCAAAGACAACACATGCACAATACGAAAGTGTGAAATAGACATGAAAGTGTCTCCCCAGCCTGACATCCCAAAGCTTCCCACTGGTACCAGTCGGGTATTTCTCATTCCCGGCATCTACTAGGCACATCTGGCATATCTCTCTCCTACTTCCTCTAGTCTATGAAGTCTGCATTGCAGACATTTCTCCAAGTTTAGAGTGACAAATCCAGAACGTTCTTTCCACGATTGCTGAGCTTTCCTTTGTGTGGAGACATGGGATCCTAACTGAAGCTCGTTGAGGTTGTGGCTCTTTCTCACCGCTGCCAGTGTCTGTGAGATGGAGTCTGTATGAGGAGCCTCTGGGTCACAGATGCTAAGATTTTAGATCAAACAGCCATTGCCAAACGCCCCCTGCTTCTGCTCTTTCTCATGTGAGCACGTTAGACATCTCCCTTTCTGACTCAGTTCTGCGCTCACAAAGGCAGACCCCCTGAGATTCCGTTTCTGAGAGCATCTCTCTCCAAAAACACCTGCTGATTCCTCCACTTGGGTTCTCTTCTGGGTTTCTGCCTCCTTGTGTTCTTTCAATCCTCGTGTCAGGATTTGAAGTCCGATGCCCACCAGTCACAAAGCTCCATCCCACCTCATTCCAGAAGATTGCTCACATTTCTTCCCAGCCTCACATGTCCCTGCTAGCAGCTAAAAATAGTCCTCGGCTCAGCGTGCAGGTTTATTTCTATACCCAGGTCTCTCTTGCAGAGCCCTACGCCGGGGTGCGGGCAGGCAGGGCACACCTGCCTCCCTGCCACAGTGCGCACACCAGTTTTTTGCCTCCTGTTCCCACCAGCCCAGGCCCCCCACTGCCCAGAGGAGCATCTGCCAGGCGGGGCTCACTGCAGATGGAGGGCTTGGAGTTCTGGGGAGAAAGAACCTGTGATGGCTACTCCCCGGGGTGCTGTCATCCGGGCCTCATCTGTGAGCTCAGTAATGACTTCTCCTCTGCAGCGGGGAAAGGCAGGCCTGGAGGCTGCCCTGTGAGTGTGCAACATAGGAAATGAGGGAGCTGGGTGCAAGCCATCTATTTCCAAGGGCTTCCTCCAGCCAGGGGAAGGAGTGTGCGTGTGTGTGTGTGTGTGTGTGTGTGTGTGTGTGTGTGTGTGTATTTCTCTTCCGAATCTTCCCCCTCCTGGGCTGTTGGGATCACACCAATCCACCCATTTTCTCCTTGCCCTCTGTGTAGCAAAGAGGGTGAGCTGTGGTGTGTTGGTAAATATTAACCAAGCAGTTCCTGGATGTAAAAAAAAAGTCCTGATCAACATTTACTGATTTCCAGGGTATAAATATTTCAAAATACTAACATGACATCACTTAATCTGAAGTTGGGAAGACATGCAGAGTAACCATCACCGTTATGTAGGACTTCTGCCATATGGCACAATAGATGTAAACAGCCTCAAAACCATTGATAATTGTGAAATAAGCAGGAAGTGATAAGTTTTGGGTACTTATTATTTCTTTGGGGGCTTCCCTGGTGGCTCAGATGGTAAAGAATCAGCCTGGAATGCAGGAGACCCAGGCTCTATCCTTGGGTCTGAAAGATCCCCTGGAGAAGGGAAGGGCTCCCCACTCCAGTATTCCTGCCTGGACAATCGTATGGACGGAGGAGCCTGGTGGGCTACAGTCCAGGGGGTCGTGAAGAGTCAGGCGCCACTGAGCGACTAATGCGCTCCACACACACTGGTGTCTGTTGTCTTAGTCGCTCAGTCCTGTCTGACTCTGTGACCCCATGGACTGTAGCCCACCAGGCTCCTCCGTCCGTACGATTCTCCAGGCAAGAATACTGGAGTGGGTTGCTATTTCCTTCTCCAGGGGATCTTCCCAACCCAGGTGTCCCACATTACAGGCAGATTCTTTACCAGCTGAGCCACCAGGGAAGCTACACACATGCTACTTTTTAAAATAAAATTTATTGCTAAGCTTATCTACTTTGATTTTTAATAACAGTTGTGTTTAAGAACTCACTCACAAAATTCCTGGAGCTTTAGCAGTTAGCCTCTGTGAACTGGTACAAGCCATCAATGGCTTATTACACCACTGACGGGCCCTCAGAGGGAAGCAAAGCCTGAGATTCTGTCATTTTCTTAACCATTTACAAGAAAGAGTCCCCTTCCCTGTACCGTTCTTTGGCTATGTGCCTGAAACCCACATCTCATCTCTCATTCTTCAGGTGGAGAAAATCAAGTGGACTCCTAATTTGGGTGGGTTATTTTGTGGAATGTTCTGGAAAGAAAGATTCAAGGAAATACTTATTCTCAGTGACTCCTGCAGAGGTTAAGGTGGGCCTTGATTCTAACACACAGATCTGAACATCTGAGTTTCTGAATCTCTGGGGTATCTGAGTAGGGAACGATTTGAGTGAGTTTTCCCCAAGGAGGCTGAGAACCGTGGTCTCCCTGGGGACGGGCTTTTCTAAGACCAGGGCAAAGACACAGCAGAGAACAGCTGATGAAAAAATTCCAAATGCATTTGCAGAAAGCTTTCTTTTCTTACCGAAACTCTCTACTCTAACTTTCAATAAAAGAGCTTGAAGATCTCTTCCCACTGCTTAGAAATCCAAATCCAGTTTGGAGACTAAATCCAATTAACCAACCTAAGTCTCTGAATTGTTACAATGAGCAAATTCATCAACGATAGTTGCATATAGATAGCACAAATCTTCCTTGAGCCCCCCTGCTGGTGGTCAGTGTAAGCGCTTCCTTTATCCACAAATCTACCTGTCTTTTGCTTCAGGACATTGGGCTGGCTCACTGGCATGTCTCATCCCCTGCCCACCATATCCTCTTCCCCTGGATGATATTTTGGTATCCTTTTCAACACAGCGATCCAAAGACCAATTACCTACAAGGTGAGGCACAAAGGAGCAAGCGTCTTTTAATTTTCTGGCCACAGTCACAGCCTCTTAAGAGCCCCTTGGACTGCAAGGAGATCAAACCAGTCAATCGTAAAGGAAATCAACCCTGAGTGTTCATTGGAAGGGCTGATGCTGAAGCTCCGATTTTCGGCCACCTGATGCAAAGAGCCACCTCGCTGGAAAAGACCCTGATGCTGGGAAAGATTGAAAGCAGGAGGAGACGTGGATAACAGAGGACCAGATGGCTGTATGTCATCACCAACTTGACGGACATGAGTTTGAGCAAACTCTGGGAGATGGTGAAGGGCAGGGAAGCCTGGCGTGCTGTAGTTCATGAGGGAGGCAGAGTCAGACTTGACTGAGCGACTGAACAAGAATCAGAGGCACAAGGAGAAAACAAATGTGTTACCACACGATCACCAAAACACAGCACATACAAAAATATATATGCACACATATACAGACACACACACACACAGACCATACACGCGTGCACGCACACACACACACACAGACCATACATGCACACACACACACACACACACACACACACACACCGAGTTCATCATATGTCTTGTAGGAAACCTTTCAGCCACCCAATTTCTTACCTTTCTCTTACCTGCTTTTATTTAATGACATTGATCAGCTTAACCAGTAGGGGCTTCCTGCAGCAAGTGACCCTATTCCTTGTGAAGATGCTTTCATTTCCTGGGTGGGATCTGGTTTGCGCCGTTCATCAAACTGAGGACCCCATTAGGATGTGGGGGTGAGGTTTACACCTCCACACTGTGGGTGCCATACAGTTCAACTCAATTCTGATGCTCTCCACCTGGAGATGATATCAGATCCCACAAGGTAAGGCTCAGTCCACACACCCACTTCAGATGCTAATCATCCAGGTTGTCTGACAAACTGGCTACTGATTAGAGATTTGGGTTCAGTTAGCTTTCTAGAGGGGCTCTCAGAACTTAGGGAAATGTTTCACTCACTAACCTGCTAGATTAGCAGTTTGTTTTAACAGGAAATCACTCAGGACCAGGCAGATGAAAGAGATGCCTGGGACGAGGCTTGGGGAAGGGACACACAGCTTCCATGCCCTCTCTGGGCACCACTCTCTCCAGATCTCAGGTGTTCACCAGCCTGGAAGCTCTCTGGACCTTATCTCTTCGGGTTTTCTTGGATGCTTCAAGATGCAGGGGTGGTTGACTACATCACTGGCCATTAGCAATTGATGCAAACCTCTAGCCTGGCAACCCACTCCAGTATTCTTGCCTAGAGAATCCCCATGGACAGAGGGCGCTGGCAAGCTACAGTCCATGGGGTCACAAGAGTTGGACATGACTTAGCGGCTAAACCACCACCACCACCGCTAGCCTCTCTTCTCTTGTGGGGGGTGGAAGCAAAAGTTCCAGCCCTCTAATCACATAATTGGTGGCTCCTGGCATCCAGCCCCCATCTTTAGACGCCCCCAGAGTCACTTCGTTAACATAACAAAAGATGTCTTGGTCATTCATGACTTAGGAAGTCCTAAAGGTCTTAGATGCTCTACACCAGAAAGGGGTTAAAGGCCAAGCAGATACTTCTTATCAATCACAGTATCACACTTCTTGGTGCAAAGCGAGGACAGGCGGAGCTGGGGCCAGCTAGATCTCGGAAGGCTACGTGGTGCGTCAAGTGCTGCCCCCTAATTCCTTGCATCTTTAGTGAGGTCACTAAGTTCACACCCTGCCAGGGTGCCAGGTTATGGCAGGGACGGGAGCTTCGTATGCAACATCGGCAGCACATGCCCGCAGGCCAGCGCTGAGTGAGAAAGAGCCGTGACGAAGTGGGTCACAGGGACACTGAACAGCAGGACGCAATTCCGCTGTTTCACGTCTCTTGGCAGTGCTTATGAATTCTTTGAAATTTCATAAAAACAGATAAATAACTTTTCTAATAAAAAGCTGGACTGGTATTTTTCAGTTATCTCAGAATAAAATCCGCCATAGAAATGCTTCATATCTCTAGAAGTGTTCTTACGGTGCCTTTGATCGCTCCCCTGGGCCTGGCAGGAGCTGGATCACTCCCTTCTACCTCCCACCCTACTGGTTCACCCCTTTCTCCTCCTGCCTCTGACTCAGAGGTTTAGCCAATGGGGAGCCCCAGAAGGATGGTGGAGGTGGAGGTTGTGGTCTTTATTCCCCACCATTGCCCTTTCTGCAGGTCTCCTCAGCCTGGCTGTCACAGCTCCTCCACGGGGACACCTCTTTATCCCTCTCTTCTTCCAAGTTCTGGTGGCTGCCCCTTCCCCTCCTCCTGCAGGGCTCAGGATGCTGTTATTGGCCCCTGTGTACCGCTCTGAGCCGAACTGTTTCCCTGTGTGCTCAGGAAGTCCGATGCTCAGTCGAGTCTGACTCTTTGCCACCCCCAGGACTGTAGCCCGCTAGGCTCCCCTGTCCCTGGGATTTCCCAGGCGAGAATACCAGAGTGGGTGCCATTTCCTCCTCCGGGGGACCTTCCTGGCCCAGGGGCTGGACCTGTGTCTACTGCACCTTCTGCACTGGCAGGTGGATTCTTTACCACTGAGCCACCTGGGAAACCCCAGCCTCTGTAAATACCTCTGTAAATAGTTCCTCCGTTGTATTAGCTTCCTATCCTGCAGAGACCAACTGCCACAAACCTAGTAGCTTAAAGCAAGAATTTATTCCTTCATAATTCCAGAGGTCAGAAGTCAGAAGTTCACAGGTATCTCATCTGGGAAGAATCTGCCAGCTTCTGGTGGCTGCTGGCATTCCCCTGCTCATGGCATTCCTACTCATGGAAGCACAAATCCAATCTCTGCCTCCAAGATTGTGTTCCTTCTCTTTTGTCTGCAGTCTAACTCCTGCCACCTCTCTCTCACAAGGACACCTGTGATTGCAATCAGGGCCCAGCAGGACAATATATCTAGGAGTCCTCCCCACTTTAAAATCCTTCATCACATCCATAGAGTCTTTGCCGTCTAAATGGAAATGACAAATGGATTCAAAGAATCAGATCTGATAGACAGAGTGCCTGAAGAACTATGAATGGAGGTTCGTGACATTGTACAGGAGGCAGGGATCAAGACCATCCCCAAGAAAAGGAAACGCAAAAAGGCAAAATGGTTGTCTGAAGAGGCCTTACAAATGGCTGAGAAAAGAAGAGAAGCGAAAGGCAAAGGAGAAAAGGAAAGATATACCCATTTGAATGCAGAGTTCCAAAGAATAGCAAGGAGAGATAAGAAAGCCTTCCTCAGTGATCAGTGCAAAGAAATAAAGGAAAACAACAGAATGGGAAAGTCTAGAGATCTTTTCAAGGAAATTAGTGATACCAAGGGAACATTTCATGGACAGACGGGCTCGATAAAGGACAGAAATGGTATGGACCTAACAGAAGCAGGAGATATTAAGAAGAGGTGGCAGGAATACACAGAACTGTACAAAAGAGATCTAAATGACCCAGATAACCATGATCGTGTGGTCACTGACCTAGCTAGAGCTAGACATCCTGGAATGCGAAGTCAAGTGGGCCTTAGGAAGCATCACTATGAACAAAGCTAGTGGACGTGATGGAATTCCAGTTGAGCTATTTCAACTCCTGAAAGATGATGCTGTGAAAGTGCTGCACTCAATATGCTAGCAAATTTGGAAAACTCAGCATTGGCCACAGGACTGGAAAAGGTCAGTTTTCATTCCAATCCCAAAGAAAGGCAAAGCCAAAGAATGCTCAAACTACCACACAGTTGCACTCATCTCACACCCTAGTAAAGTAATGCTCAAGATTCTCCAAGCCAGGCTTCAACACTATGTGAATCAAGAACTTCCAGATGTTCAAGCTGGTTTTAGAAAAGGCAGAGGAACCAGAGATCAAATTGCCAACATCTGTTGGATCAATGAAAAAGCAAGAGAGTTCCAGAAAAACAATTACTTCTGCTTTATTGACTACACCAAAATCTTTGACTGTGTATATCATGACAAACTGTGGAAAATTCTTAAAGAGATGGAAATACCAGACCGCCTGACCTGCCTCCTGAGAAATCTGTACGCAGTTCAAGAAGCAACAGTTAGAACCAGGCATGGAACAATGGACTGGTTCCAAATTGGGAAAGGAGTACATCAAGGCTGTATATTGTCACCCCGCTTATTTAACTTAAATGCAGACAACATCATGAGAAATGCTGGAATGGATGAAGGACAAGCTGTAACCAAGATTACTAGGAGAAATATCAATAACCTCAGATATGCAGATGGCACCACCTTTATGGCAGAAAGTGAAGGGGGACTAAAGAAAGAGCCTCTTGATGAAAGTAAAAGAGGAAAGCAAAAAAGCTGGCTTAAAACTCAACATTTTCAAAACTCAAATATTTCAAAAAACAAAGAGCATGGCAACTGGTCCCATCACTTCATGGCAAATAGATGGGGAAACAGTCGAGAGAGTGACAGATTTTATTTCCTTGGGCTCCAAAATCACTGCAGTTGATGACTGCACCCATGAAATTAAAAGACACTTGTTCCTTGGAAGAAAAGCTATGACCAACCTAGACAGCATATTAAAAAGCAGAGACATTACTTTACCAACAAAGGTCCATCTAGTCAAAGCTATGTTTTTTCCAATAGTCATGTATGGGTGTGAGAGTTGGACCATAAAGCTGAGCACCAAAGAACTGATGCTTTTGAAGTGTGGTGTTGGAAAAGACTCTTGAGAGTCCCTTGGACTGCAAGGAGATCCAGTCCTGAACATTCATTAGAAGGACTGATGCTGAAACTGAAGCTCCAATATTTCAGAAGAACTGACTCATTTGAAAAGACCCTGATACTGGGAAAGATTGAAGACAGAAGGAAAAGGGAATGAAGAGGATGAGATAGTTGGCATCACCGACTCAATGGACATGGATTTAAGCAGGCTCTGGGAGTTGGTGATGGACAGGAAAGCTTGGTGTGCTGCAGTCCATGGGGCTGCAAACTGTTGGATACGACTAAGCGACTTAAGTGACTTAACTGACTGAAGGTAACATTTACAGCCCCGGGAGGACCTGATGTCTTTGAAGGCCATTATACAGCCAACCACATTCATTAAACCTTGTTCAAGTTGTCCTTGGAGAAGGCAATGGCAACCCACTCCAGTACTCTTGCCTGGAAAATCCCATGGATGGAGGAGCCTGGTAGGCTGCAGTCCATGGGGTCGCTAGGAGTTGGACACGACTGAGCAACTTCACTTTCACGCATTGGAGAAGGAAATGGCAACCCACTCCAGTGTTCTTGCCTGAAGAATCCCAGGGACCGGGGATCCTGGTGGACTGCCGTCTCTGGGGTCGCACAGAGTTGGACACGACTGAAGTAACTTAGCAGCAGCAGCAGCAGCAGCAAGTTGTCCTAGTTTGAAGATGCTGCCTGCCCCCTGCTAGGACCTGAGGGATACAGCCTGGGTCATAATATTTGAAAGAGTGCAAATTCAAGCCACATGAATATGTTAATTTGATAACTTGCACATGGCTTTCGGAAACCATTTATATGTTAATGACTCCTGAATTTATATCCCTAGTCCATTCCTTTCCTCTGAGTTTCAAGATCATTTATACCCACTTGAATACTTGCTATTACCTTTTGGATAGTTCCATTTCTGTTTCGTTTCAGAGGCACCTCAGGCTTTGTTCTTGTGGCAAATCCCATCTTTTCTCTTGTCCTATGTCCCACCTGCTCCTTCTCAAGTCTTCCCGGTCACAGCAAGTCACACCACCATCCACGAGTTCACTCCAGCTGTCACTTCTTTATCTCAGCAAGCTCCCTGCACCCACCAAACCGTTCAGTACGGTCTACCTCCAGTTCATTACTGTAGGATGCAGGTTCCACTCCATAACAGATGTAGAATCTCTTCTGTTCTTCCCATTCCTGCTGACTCCCACCTAGTTCACGGACCACCTCGGACCTGAGTCACAGCAATGACCTCCTGAACACCTCCTGTCTCTCCTCTCCAGTCCTCTCCACACGAACATCCAGAGAGAGAGTTTGCAAACCTAGCTTGGATCACATCACTGCCATCTAAAATCTGTCTGTACTCTCAGGGGCATCCTTGCCCTCACCCAGCACTTTTTGCTGAGCCCTTTCCCACCTCCCTCCTTCCCATCCACATCCCCTGAGGCTGGACTGATCTTTTCCCCAGAGCTTCACAGGTCTGGGTTGTTTGTGTCTTGTTTATCCAGTTCTCAGTTCAGTTCAGTCACTCAGTCGGGTCCGACTCTTTGCGACCCCATGGACTGCAGCACCATGGACCAGGCCTCCCTGTCCATCACCAATTTCTGGAGTTTACTCAAACTCATGTCTGTTGAGTCGGTGATGCCATCCAACCATCTCATCCTTTGTCGTCCCCTTCTCTTCTCGCCTTCAATCTTTACCAGCATCAGGGTCTTTTCAAATGAGTCAGTTCTTTGCATCACGTGGCCAAAGTATTGGAGTTTCAGCTTCAGCATCAGTCCTTTCAATGAATAGTCAGGACTGATTTCCTTTAGGATGGACTGGTTGGATCTCCTTGTTCAAGGGACACTCGAGTCTTCTCAACACCACAGTTCAAAAGCATCGATTCTTCAGTGCTCAGCTTTCTTTATAGTCCAACTCTCACATCCATACATGACCACTGGAAAAACCATAGCCTTCACTAGACAGACCTTTGTTAGCAAAGTAATGTCTCTGCTTTTTAATATGCTGTCTAGGTTCTCAGCAGTTTTCAGTTTGGTGGGAAGATCATGATCCCATCTCTTAATGAGATGAGCAGGAGAGTCATCTTGTGAATGGTGAGAATGTTAGGAGGCATGAAGGACTGTGGCCACTGGTGAAACTCCCACATGGTCGACAATGGTAGAAACAGGCTGACCTGGGGAAGCAGTCTCCCTAGGAACAGAAGGACCTTCCGGGTCCTAAAGTCATTCTGGGCTGGTGACCACTCCTCCTGGGTTCCGCTGAGAAGTGACTGGGCTGTTCCTCCCAGGATGGGAGGCACCTGGCCTATGGGGGAGACTCTATCAGCACTGTGTCCCCATGTGGCCCTGCTCAAGGTCACTGGCAGAGCCCAGCGTACAAAGCGCTGCCTCACCATCCTCAGTGGCCCGTCAAGTGACCATCTGTGCCGGTGTCCTTAGCTTGACGGTCAGGTCTCTGCATCCTTCTGACAGCAATGATTGCCACCTCAAAGAGGAAGTCCAGATTCCTGCTGGATATGAGAAAAAGGCACCCTCAGATCTGGAATGAGTCACAAAACAGAAATATCGGCATGGTCAATGCCAAGGTTACCATACACTAGCTGAGAGGTCCAGAAGCACCTTCTAGGCTACGATCAAACCAGTCCATCCTGAAGGAAATCAACCCTGACTATTCATTGGAAGGACTGATGCTGAAGCTGAAGCCCCGGTGCTTTGGCCACCTGATGTGAAGAGCCGACTCACTGGAACAGACCTTGATGCTGGGAAAGATTGAGGGCAGGAGGAGAAGGGGGTGGCAGAGGATGAGACGGTTGGACGGCATCACTGACTCAGTGGACATGAATGTGAGTGAATTTTGGGAGACAGCGAAGGACAGGGAAGCCTGGCGTGCTGCAGTCCACGCAGTCCACAAAGAGTGGGACAGGGCTTAGTGACCGAGCAACAACAGCTAAGCATCCATGGCCTGAAGCAGCTACTGAGCACACGCTGAAATGTCTGAGGCATGCGCACTTGGGTCTCAGGGCACAGGCTCCCAGCGAGGCGAGGGGCCGGGGCAGCCCAGGGGGGTTTGAGGGTATTAGCACCTGGAGAATCACCTGCACTCTGCTCTATAGCTCCCAAGGCCACACATAAATCATGGTTGTTTTTTCCCCCCCTGTGGTCACTAGATGTCACTGCAGGAAAAAATCTGACCAGAAAACAGATGCAAGGAAGAGAGACATTAATGTTTTGGATCCTAAGGAAGTGGTTGCCTTGGCAACAGGGAGCACGTGAAAGAACTTCCTTCTTCGGGAACAGCGTGAGGCTTGTGAGTGATGGTTTAGGCAGTGCCTCAAACGGAAGACACTGTCTGGAGCCAAAACCCATGTATGGGCCCCGGATGAAGCAACACTGGGTGGCGGGCTGCGGGGAGACACAAAGGCCAGAGAAAGAGGGGAGAGGGGCGATGGACAGATGGACGAGGGGCATCTAGCAGTGGGAGTGCTTAGCAGCCCTTGTTGATTCTAAGCCTGAATTCCAAGGACAGACACACAATCAGAACGGTATTTTTTCTCTGCAGCTGTTCGTTATCCTAAGAAAGGTGTCCTTTCTTGGCAAATTCAACCACAACTACAGAAATACTGAGAGCAGAGCCCAGGACCAAGCCTGTGCCCACGGATGACTCCACTTCAGATGCTAAACCACTAACGAGGGATGAGGATGTAGGTGGGGGGGTGGGGTGTAGGGGCCGGAGGGCAAGGGGCATCCAGCTCACCTGGGGTCACCACTCTCTTCTGCTTTCCCACTTTCCATCTACACCTTTTCTTGAGTATGGGGACTCTCCCTTGAGATGCAAGATGGGAGAATGGGAGAGAAGATGGGAGAAGTGTAGGCTGAATGTTCTCAGCTTCCCGGCTGGTCTTGGGTTTTAAGGACCGACCAGCTGGCTGACGGCAGGCAGGGAAGGTGCAGACAGAGATTCACTGCCCCCTGAGCAGCACAGCCCTGAGCAGAGTGGTAACAGGGTGAGCTCTTTGCCCCCATCTCTCCACTCTCTTCCCTCTACGCCCTCCCCACCCCAAGATGCCAGGGCCCTTGAACTGCCCTCTGGATTCTCCAAAGATCTGCTTACACTAAGCTTCCTGCCTCCTCAGAGCTGGTTCCCAGAGCCCTGCTGAACTTTGGACCTGGAATAATCTAGCTCACCAGAGCCCGAGGTATAGCCCCTTCAGGGGATGTTAGTGGTTTCTTAACCAAATGCATCCTATCTAATAATGCCTGCAATGAGAGGTCAGAGAATTCTAGACTGGATTCCAACCAGAGCTTCCAAACCAAGAATTTTCAGTTTACCAAGGCCCTAGGCAGGGTCTTCCATGAAGCTCCACATGCAGCAGAGTGGGCCCGGCCAGGCCAGGGAGGACGACATCCCCAAGCTCCGATCTGGGAAGTAACTGGTGTTTCCTGGATGGTCCTCAGGGAGGGCAGCCAGAGGAAACAGTACCCCTTGGAGATCAGGACAAATTACAAACAACAGGGAGGTACATTCCGAAGGCCAAGGTCCTCACAAAATCAAAGTCTAAACTGTCCAGCCAGGAGGGGGGTTCGTGCCTCAATCACATCAGAGCCTCGCAGGAAGCAGGTGTGATAGGCGTGGTGATCCATGAGAGTCTGGAGGAATCGGCATTAGATAGTAGGTCCTAGTGGAGGGCTGGGGTCGGAGGCTCTGGGGAGGGGCCTTAGGAGCAGCTGCCCGATCCCCAAGGGTCCTGACCCCTTTCTGCTTATGTCAGAGGACTGAGAATTCCCCTTTGGGTCATGCTGAGTGCCCTCGGTTTTGACCATAACAAAGTCTCATGATGAAGGTTGCAGCCCAGATACATCTGCACAGAACACCGATCACCTCTCCTTTCCCTGACCCCCAGGCACCTTTCACCACAACGAGACCACGCTGCTATTTTACCCAATAAATATCTCAGGGATATTTGTCACCCTCAGGAAGGCAGCTCTGAGACTTTTTCTCCTGTCTCCTCACTTGGCTGCCCCATGAGTAAAGCCTTTCTTTGCCGCAAATGCCGTCGTCATGTTTCGGCTTGCTGTGCGTGGGGCAAACGACCCTGCTTCAATAACACGACTTGTCTGACTTCCAGTCCGTTTCCACGCTTACCCCTGCACCTCCCCTTGGGCTGTGAACCTGTCCCTCTGTTAACCTGCGGCTCTGGCCAGTTCCTCTGACCACCTTGATTTCTTCTTGGTTTTCATTGCTCAGTCATGTCCGCCTCTTTGCAACCCCATGGACTGTAGACCTCCAGGCTCCTCTGTCCGTGGGATTTCCCAGGCAAGAATATTGGAGTGGGTTGCCATTTCCTTCTCCAGGAGATCTTCCCAACCCAGGGATTGAACCTGTGTTTATCTGCATTGCGGGCAGATTCTTAGCCACGAGGGAAGCCCTGCTTCCTTCTTTGCTGAACTCTAATCAAAGCCCAGCCATTAGGGCTGCACAGCTCAGCAAGAGACTGGGCTCCCTTACTCCAGTTTTATCTGTTTCAGGATTGTTCGTCTGAGTGCCTGGTTCAGTCCACCTTTGTGATCCCACCATCCATGGAGCCCTTGGCTCAGAGAAAGCACTCGATAAATTGTTTACCGAGTCAATGACTGAATTGATGGGCCATGTCCTCTATTTCTGGGTGCTCTTCTCAGTTTCTAATAGAATGATTAATTGACAGATTGATTTTCCTTCGAGGTGTCCGAGATGCCTTGTGTCTCTCATTCACCTATTCATTCTCCACAAACACACTGGGCATCAGTGCTGTGCTATTTTCTAAGATTACAAAGACGAATTAAGACAGAAACCAGCCCTTAATTATCCTACAAATCAGTAAGACAGGAAGGTGTGTGCTGTCAGCAGACTGGTCATCAGCTGCTTTGTGCTCGAGCTGAAATCTCTGCTCCCGCCAGTCATCTCAGGGGTCCGCGTGCGCACACGGAACACATCACTTCCAGGCTGAAGGATGTCGTGTCAGGAGAGGTCCTGCTGCCATGCTGCTCTCCCGGTTGTTCCTGGCGCCAAGCTCCCTCCGTGATTCGGGACCCCTCAGAACCACTTTGGAGGGCTGCTCTGTGCTGGCCTCGGGGTGACACAGTATGGAGGTACCCATGGTCCCAGGATTCCTGACACCCTGAGACTTGGGTGGTGTGATGCATCCTCCTGGACGTGTTGCAGCAGCTGGGCCAGGGGCCGGCATGTCTCAGGCTGCAGTGATTGTTACAGACTGAATCATAAAATTTATATGTTGAAGCCCCAGGACCTCAAGATGTGACTTTATTGGAAGACCTGGTCCTTGCCTATGTTATTAGTTAAGATGAGGTCACACTAGAGTCATAATAGACTTCTTAGAGTCCCTTGGACTGCAAGGAGATCAAACTGGTCCATCCTAAAGGAAATCAACCCTGAATATTCATTGGAAGGACTGATGCTGAAGCTGAAGCCCCAATACTTTGGCCACCTGATGCAAAGACCTGATTCACTGGAAAACACCCTGATGCTGGGAAAGATTGAAGATAGGAGGAGAAGGAGGTGACAGATGAGATGACATGAGTTTGAGCAAGCTCTAGGAGATGGTGGACAGGGAAGCCTGCTGTGCTGCAGTCCATGGGGTTGCAAAGAGTTGGACACAACTGAGCGACTGAATGAGCACTACAACATACAAGAGTAGGGTAAACCTGGTATCCTTATAAAAAGGGAGAGTTTGAACTCAGAGACAGACTTGCATAGAAGGAAGACGCACAAGGAGAAGATACCTAGGGAGAAGGCTCATTGGGAGAAGACTGCAGCTTACAAGCCAAGGAGAGAAGCAGGAACAATTCTTTCCTCATGTCCCTGGGGAGGTCATCCTGCGACCCCTGATCTTGGACTTGCAGCCCTGAGACTGTGAAAGTGAGTCACTCAGTCATGTCTGACTTTTTGCTACTCCATGGACTATATGGTCAATGGAATTTTCTAGGCCAGAATACTGGAATGGGTAGCCATCCTCTCCTCCAGGGGATCTTCCCAACCCAAGGACTGAATCTAGGTCTCTCACATTGCAGGCGGATTCTCAGCTGAGCCACGGGGGAAGCCCAAAAGTGAACGTAAAAGTCACTCAGCTGTGTCTTCGAGACCCCATGGACTACACAGTACATGGAATTCTCCAGGCCAGAATACCAGATTGGGAGATGATACATCTCTGTTGTTTCAGTCTCCAGCCTGTGGTGCAGAATCAGGGCAACCCTGGCAGTCGATCAGACATAGCATCATAGGTGTCCACCATGCTGTGGGCATCATGAGCCAGCATCATGAGCTGCCCTCTGCCTCCCCGGTGGCTAGTTTAAGGTGGGGGATTGAGGCGTCAGGGTCAGACCCCATCCAGGAGGCAGTTCTCGGAGTCCTGCTCCCCCTGACATCAAAGCTTGGTTACTGGTCTACTTCCTCTTGCCCGGCTCCTCCCGTTCTGAGGATGTCTCTCTCCACAGGCCATCCGGCCTCCCTCGGCCCCCAGGACCCTGAAGGGAAGCCAGCCCTTTGCCCATCAGGTGACGTGAGCTCGACCCCGCAAAGCGAACAGCCCGAGGCTTTCCCCGGAGGCCCTCCGCCTGCCGCAGGGGCCGCCACCGCTGACCCGCCGGCCGCCACAGGCCCAGCTCTGGGGACCCGGCCCCGGGGGCTCAGGCTGAGGGCCGCGGGCACCCCGGGAAGTCACCCTCGGGACAGAAAGCTCTGGGCAGGGACTGAGGCTGTGACCCCAGGGGGAACACGCAGCATTGGGGAGGTCTGCGGGCGGTTCAGACGTGGCGGGCGCTGACCTGGCTAGAGAGCCACGTGCGGAAGCCTAGAAGAGGCGGGGGCGCGGGCTGGGCGGGCCGACGCTGCCCCGGAGGCAGGAGCCGCGACAGGGGCGAGGAGGAGCCGCGACAGGGGAGTGAGGAGGGGCCGCGACAGGGGGGCGGGGCCGCGACAGGGGCGGGGAGGGGCCGCGACAGGGGGGCGAGGAGGAGCCGCGACAGGGGCGGAGAGGGGCCGCGACAGGGGCGAGGAGGAGCCGCGACAGGGGAGTGAGGAGGAGCCGCGACAGAGGAGTGAGGAGGGGCCGCGACAGGGGAGTGAGGAGGGGCCGCGACAGGGGGGCGGGGAGGGGCCGCGACAGGGGGGCGGGGAGGGGCCGCGACAGGGGGGCGAGGAGGAGCCGCGACAGGGGAGTGAGGAGGGGCCGCGACAGGGGCGGAGAGGGGCCGCGACAGGGGCGGGGAGGGGCCGCGACAGGGGGGCGGGGAGGGGCCGCGACAGGGGAGTGAGGAGGGGCCGCGACAGGGGCGGAGAGGGGCCGCGACAGGGGAGTGAGGAGGGGCCGCGACAGGGGCGGAGAGGGGCCGCGACAGGGGGGCGGGGAGGGGCCGCGACAGGGGGGCGAGGAGGAGCCGCGACAGGGGCGAGGAGGAGCCGCGACAGGGGCGGAGAGGGGTCGCGACAGGGGGGCGGGGAGGGGCCGCGACAGGGGAGTGAGGAGGGGCCGCGACAGGGGAGTGAGGAGGGGCCGCGACAGGGGCGGAGAGGGGCCGCGACAGGGGGGCGGGGAGGGGCCGCGACAGGGGAGTGAGGAGGGGCCGCGACAGGGGCGAGGAGGAGCCGCGACAGGGGGGCGGGGAGGGGCCGCGACAGGGGGGCGAGGAGGAGCCGCGACAGGGGCGAGGAGGAGCCGCGACAGGGGGGCGGGGAGGGGCCGCGACAGGGGAGTGAGGAGGGGCCGCGACAGGGGCGGAGAGGGGCCGCGACAGGGGAGTGAGGAGGGGCCGCGACAGGGGCGGAGAGGGGCCGCGACAGGGGAGTGAGGAGGGGCCGCGACAGGGGCGGAGAGGGGCCGCGACAGGGGAGTGAGGAGGGGCCGCGACAGGGGCGGAGAGGGGCCGCGACAGGGGGGCGGGGCGGGGCCGCGACAGGGGCGGAGAGGGGCCGCGACAGGGGGGCGGGGCGGGGCCGCGACAGGGGCGGAGAGGGGCCGCGACAGGGGAGTGAGGAGGGGCCGCGACAGGGGGGCGGGGCGGGGCCGCGACAGGGGCGGAGAGGGGCCGCGACAGGGGGGCGGGGCGGGGCCGCGACAGGGGCGGAGAGGGGCCGCGACAGGGGAGTGAGGAGGGGCCGCGACAGGGGGGCGGGGCGGGGCCGCGACAGGGGCGGAGAGGGGCCGCGACAGGGGGGCGGGGCGGGGCCGCGACAGGGGCGGAGAGGGGCCGCGACAGGGGAGTGAGGAGGGGCCGCGACAGGGGGGCGGGGCGGGGCCGCGACAGGGGCGGAGAGGGGCCGCGACAGGGGGGCGGGGAGGGGCCGCGACAGAGGACTGAGGAGGGGCCGCGACAGGGGCGGAGAGGGGCCGCGACAGGGGGGCGGGGAGGGGCCGCGACAGAGGAGTGAGGAGGGGCCGCGACAGGGGGGCGGGGAGGGGCCGTGACAGAGGAGTGAGGAGGGGCCGAGACAGGGGGGCGGGGAGGGGCCGCGACAGGGGGGCGGGGAGGGGCCGCGACAGGGGGGCGAGGAGGAGCCGCGACAGGGGCGAGGAGGAGCCGCGACAGGGGGGCGGGGAGGGGCCGCGACAGGGGGGCGAGGAGGAGCCGCGACAGGGGCGAGGAGGAGCCGCGACAGGGGAGTGAGGAGGGGCCGCGACAGGGGCGGAGAGGGGCCGCGACAGGGGGGCGGGGAGGGGCCGCGACAGGGGAGTGAGGAGGGGCCGCGACAGGGGGGCGGGGAGGGGCCGCGACAGGGGGGCGAGGAGGAGCCGCGACAGGGGCGAGGAGGAGCCGCGACAGGGGCGAGGAGGAGCCGCGACAGGGGCGGAGAGGGGTCGCGACAGGGGGGCGGGGAGGGGCCGCGACAGGGACGGAGAGGGGCCGCGACAGGGGGGCGGGGCCGCGACATGGGGCGGGGCCGCGACAGGGGGCGGGGCCGCGACAGGGGGCGGGGCCGCGACAGAGGACTGAGGAGGGGCCGCGACAGGGGCGGAGAGGGGCCGCGACAGGGGGGCGGGGAGGGGCCGCGACAGAGGAGTGAGGAGGGGCCGCGACAGGGGAGTGAGGAGGGGCCGCGACAGGGGCGGGGAGGGGCCGCGACAGGGGGGCGGGGAGGGGCCGCGACAGGGGTGCGGGGAGGGGCCGCGACAGGGGGGCGGGGAGGGGCCGCGTAGGGGGGCGGGGCCGCGACAGGGGAGTGAGGAGGGGCCGCGACAGGGGGGCGGGGCCGCGACAGGGGCGTGAGGGGCCGCGACAGGGGGGCGGGGCCGCGACATGGGGCGGGGCCGCGACAGGGGGCGGGGCCGCGACAGAGGACTGAGGAGGGGCCGCGACAGGGGCGGAGAGGGGCCGCGACAGGGGGGCGGGGAGGGGCCGCGACAGAGGAGTGAGGAGGGGCCGCGACAGGGGAGTGAGGAGGGGCCGCGACAGGGGGGTGGGGCGGGGCCGCGACAGGGGCGGGGAGGGGCCGCGACAGGGGGGCGGGGAGGGGCCGCGACAGGGGCGCGGGGAGGGGCCGCGACAGGGGGGCGGGGAGGGGCCGCGACAGGGGGGCGGGGAGGGGCCGCGACAGGGGGGCGGGGAGGGGCCGCGACATGGGGGCGGGGCCGCGACAGGGGGGCGGGGAGGGGCCGCGACAGAGGACTGAGGAGGGGCCGCGACAGGGGCGGAGAGGGGCCGCGACAGGGGGGCGGGGAGGGGCCGCGAAAGGGGAGTAAGGAGGGGCCGCCACAGAGTGTGAGGAGGATGGAGTCAGACTGGCTCTCGGAAGGGCAACTGGCCCGGGTTTGGGGCATCACTTCAGGCTTCCCATTCTCCCTTCACTCCTCACACATGTGTGTGAGCATGCACACATACTACACTCATACACACAGAGCACAGCACACACACGTGCCAGACATACACACCGCACCACACTCATACATCCAGAGCACACACACCAGACATAAACACCACACCACACACACACAGTCACACTCACACCACACACACACAGAGCACACCACACGCACACCAGACACACACACACACCACGCTGCACACACACACACCAAATATACACATCACACCACATTCACACACTCACACACACAGCACATCACGCACACACCAGACATACACAGCACACTGTGCTCACACACAGATATAGCACACCCACACACCCATACACCCAGAGGACACCACACACACCACACAGTACTCACACACACTCAGTACTCACACACATCACAGTACACAACACTCACATACACACACTATGTACACTACACACTCACACATACTTGCTCTCACACTCACAGACTGTGACACACACACACACCATACACCGTACATCTTTCTGTGCCTTCTGCCTGGCAAACACTTCCCAGTGTTAGCGCAACAGTCGCCCCAGGAAAAGCTCTTTGAGGCTCTGAATGAGCAGGGCAAATAGGTTCAACCCTCTGAGTTTTATCCCCCTTCCCTGGAAATGACATAGCTGTTCTGCTAGGTTCACCCACAAGAGTGGAACTAGATTTCGATATTGGTCAATGCTTTCTGTGTTGGCATGAAAGTAAGGGTGCCGGTGAGAACTATGATGCTGATGATGAAGATGGTGAAGGTGGTTGGTGGTGGTGGCAGTAAAAACGATGGTGGTGGTGGTGGTGATGACTGTGACGGTGGTGGTGATAATGGTGGTGATGAGGGTGATGGCACTAATGATGGTGGTGATGGTGGTGATAATCGAGATGCTGATGGTAGTAATGATGGTGGTGCTGGTGGTGCTGGCAGTAATAACCATGATGATGGAGATGATGCTGGTGGTGGTGATGGTGGTGATAATGGAGATGCTGATGGTAGTAATGATGGTGGTGCTGGTGGTGCTGGCAGTAATAACCATGATGATGGAGATGATGCTGGTGGTGGTGATGGCGGTGGTGATGACTGTGATGGTGGTGATGACTGTGATGGTGGTGGTGACTGTGACGGTGGTGATGACTGTGACGGTGGTGGTGACTACGACGGTGGTGGTGATAATGGTGGTGATGAGGGTGATGGCACTGATGATGGTGATGCTGGTGGTGGTGATGGTGGTGATAATGGAGATGCTGATGGTAGTAATGATGGTGGTGCTGGTGGTGCTGGCAGTAATAACCATGATGATGGAGATGATGCTGGTGGTGGTGATGGCGGTGGTGATGACTGTGATGGTGGTGATGACTGTGACGGTGGTGATGACTGTGACGGTGGTGATGACTGTGACGGTGGTGGTGATAATGGTGGTGATGAGGGTGATGGCACTGATGATGGTGATGCTGGTGGTGGTGATGGTGGTGATAATGGAGATGCTGATGGTAATAATGATGGTGGTGCTGGTGGTGCTGGCAGTAATAACCGTGATGATGGTGATGCTGGTGGTGGTGATGGTGGTGGTGATGACTGTGACAGTGGTGGTAATAATGGTGGTGATGAGGGTGATGGCACTAATGATGGTGATGCTGGTGGTGGTGATGGTGGTGGCCATGATAGTAATGGTGATGATGATGTAGAAAGCCAGTGAATCCTATCTTCCAGGCTACTGGCCCTCTTGACTGGGCAGCTACCTTATACTGCTCTTGATAAAGTAACCAAGAAGGGACCAGTTCGCAAATATGGACAGAGCAGCTTATCCCCAGATACTCAAGTTCATCAGAGCAGAGAGGCCCACAGCTCACAGACCCCCCTCATTCGGGAGCTTGTGCCTGGTACTTTAACGAGGAGTGAGGGTGCCTTGAGCCCACCCTCTGCTCAGCTCCTGTGCCTCTGCAGGGTGCTCTGGGCACTGAGCATCGCAGGCCTCCCACCCTCGTGGGCCAGGCAAGCTCTGCTACTTCTTGCAGTCCCGTGCAATCCACTCATGGTTTGCTTCCCAATGGGAAACTCGATTTAGCCGAGAAGTGGGAATTTGTGTGCATTCTTATGAATTAAAAAGGGATCAGCAGTCCTGTTAGTCACATCCTTTTACCTCTGACCTAGAAACCCGACACTTGAGACAAGAAAAATGCTGTCACTTGATCCCCAAGGGCCTCTGAAGGCAAGTTCTCAAGGCCTCGAGCCCTTATTCAGCAACTTTGTTTTCCCAAGGGCACTGAATCTTTTATAGGTTATCACTCTAGACTGAAGATTTTGGTTTATTGGAACAAAAGTGAACTTCAGCTATATTCCATATAATCTGTTTCCTAACACAGGTTCAATCCAAGGAGGGGAATTAGAAACAAATAAATACCCAGGGCTCAAAGTGAGCCATCAGTTGGGACAGACAAGCGTCTTGCACATGACTGGAGGGAAGGACAGATGTTTCTCTTTCTAATGAACTGGCTCTCTCACACCCGGGCAGGACATTTGTTCAAGCGATTGATAGAAAAGGTCTCCCAAGACAAGCCCTCAGGGTGTGGTGTGAAAAATCCCACGAGTCACTTCTTACTCTCTATGTAGCTGGAACCTGCTCAGTAGCATCGACTGCTAAGATGCTATTAAAAGTCAAACCAAGTGACTCTTGCCAAACCCCAGGGGGAGAGATGGCATGCGTGAATAGTTCTAAAAAGATCCTGGAAATCTGTGTACGTGAACCACATAGGCCACTAAAGTCAGAGCAGCAAGGGGAGCAAGGTCAAAACTGGGGCCCCTATGAAACACTGGCTCTCTCCCCTCAGCCTGCTCGAGGGAGGCGATGCCTGGGCCCCCATCTACAGTCTCAGCCACAGGATGCCTTCTCCACTTTTGATCAGTTAGTTCGGTTCAATAGCTCAGTCGTGTCCAACTCTTTGCAACCCCATGGACTGCAGCCCACCAGGACTCCCTGTCCATCACCAAGTCCCGGAGTTTACCCAAACTCATGTCCATTGAGTTGGTGATGCCATCCAACCATCTCATCCTCCGTCATCCCCTTCTCCTCCTGCCTTCAGTCTTACCCAGCATCGGGGTCTTTCCCAACAAGTCAGTTTTTACATCAGGTGGCCAAAGTATTGGAGTTTCAGCTTCAGCATCAGTCCTTTCAATGAATATTCAGGACTGATTTCTTTAGGATGGGTGGGTTGGATCTCCTTGCAGTCCAAGGGACTCTAGAGTCTTCTCCAACACCACAGTTCAAAAGCATCCATTCTTCAGTGCCCAGCTTTCTTTATAGTTCAACTCTAACATCCATACATGACTACTGGAAAAACCATAGTTTTGACTAGATGGACCTTTGTTGGCAAAGTGATGTCTCTGCTTTTTAGTATGCTGTCACTTTTGATCACTAGAGGGGAAAAAGCAAATTCTTTCTCAGTGGCTTCAATACCTGACTGCTCCTCTCATTGCTGGGGGCTACTCCTACGGCCCCTTCAGCGCCCCAACAGGCTGAGGTGGGCATTTGCAGCCAGGAATCTTCCCAGGTGGCACAGTGGCAAAGGATGCATCTGCCAGGGCAGGAGATGCCGGTTCAATCCATGAGTCAGGAAGATGCCCTGAAGAAGGAAATGGCTACCCACTCTAGTATTCTTACCTGGGTTTAAATGGAAAATTTCATGGACAGAGGAGCCTGGCAGGCTACAGTACCTGGGGCTGCAAGAGAGTTGGATGTGTCTGAGCATGCGTGCATACAGCACTCAGGTCAGGGTGGTGGGGAGCTAGGGCATTGATTCTCCTGCTGGCCTCAAATCTGGATTTACCAAGGAAACTCAGTAACTTCTGCCCTTATCTCTTCTTTGCCCACCCATGGGCACATTCATTCTGGGTGCTGCTGTCTTCAGGGAATCAGCCTACATTTATGTTGGGCCCATCACTTAGACAGTTTGAACCTCAGCTTTCTCATCTATCAAATGGGAATGAGCCTCTCCTGGTTGCAAGAACAGAGACTGATTTGTCATTTTTAACAATATTTTTTATTCATCATATTTATTTTTAATTGGAGGATAACTGCTTTACAGGATTGTGTTGGTTTCTGCCATATATCAACATGATTCAGCCATAGGTATACTTGAGGGCTTCCCTGGTGGCTCAGACAGTAAGGAATGTGCCTGCAATGTGGGAGATCTGGGTTCGATCCCTGGGTTGGGAAGCTCCCCTGGAGGAGGGCATGTCAGCCCACTGCAGTCCCGCCCCTCGAGGTTGTCACTGAGCACCAGGTTGAGCTCCTGGTGTTCCCCAGCAGCTTCCCATGAGCAACCTGTTTTACACACGGCAATACGCACACGTCAGTGCTGCTCTCTCAATTTGTCCCACCCTCTCCTGCCCCTGCTGCGTCCACAAGTCTGTTCCCTATGTCTGAATTTCTATTCCTGCAATGCAAATGGGTTTATCAGTACCACTTTTCTAGATTCCGTGTATATGCATTAATATACAATATATGTTTTTCTCTTTCTGACTTATTTCTCTCCAAATAACAAGCTCTAGGTTCATTTACCTAGAGACTTATTTAGATTACATCAGAAGTAAGGAAACGCTTGGCAATAAGAATGACAAGGATCACGAACATGAGACGATTTTGCCAAGAGGCTCAATTGTGTTGGGCTCCGAGTGAGAGTTTTCCGGGTTCAACAGCTGAGCTGCAAACTGACCAAGAGCTGTGGGGGTGGGGGGGTGTCAGGCTTCCTGACAAGGGGTATCCACTCATCCCACCCCCATTGCTTTAACAGGACTCAGCTGATGCCTGTCCGTGTGTTTTCCTGGGAAAAGCCCTTGTGAAGGGACAGGGTAACACTTGTTTTCCCAGGTGGGCCCTTTCTGTGTGAAGCTACACTGCAGGGGGCTGGACTGAATACAGGTTGCCTGTTCTTGAACCCCGTGCTTGTTCCTGGTTTAATGAGACTGCAGAGGTCAGGGTCACTAACAACAGGCAGAGGTGTTTCATGCTTCACCTTCAGCAGGGGAGTCATGCTTCCCCGGTAGGCCGTGTCATAATCCTTATGACACAAGTGTCTAGACACCCATCACTACCTTGGAGAGTCTGGTTAGCTCAGAGGTGGTCAGAAAAATATGGATGCTGAGCAGTAGGTGAGGTCTGATGGGATGATGGAGCATGGGACAGGGGCTCGACTTCCCCACCTCCCTGGGTGCCCCCGGCCCTGCCCCACGCCCTCCCCCACACCAGAGCACTGCAGCCTCTGCCTGGGATGGGAACCGAGGTGCCTTTGTGGGGCAGCCTTTGTTCTGCTGCCGCCCTCCAGCCCTGGCCAGGACCTGGGTGTGAACACAGGCAGGTCAGGGTCGGGCATGGTGTCCAGCACTGTCTCAGGACAGAGTCTGATGGTGGTCGTCTCTTCCTCCAACAGACAGAGCCACAGTGTGGCAGGTGAGTGGCTTGGTAGAGGCCCCTGCTTCAGTCCCCACATCTGGATCTCAGCCTCATGGGAGGCTGAGCTACAGACCCAGCTGCTCCCTGCTGGACTCCTGACCCCGGGAAGGTGTGAGGTCCCGCGTTTGTGTTGTTTGCAGTAAGTCCTAAGCTTATGGCAATTTGTTATGCTGCAATGGAAAACACAGAGCCCGTGAGAATATAGATCCCCAAGAAATTTGTAGAAATCCTAGCAAGGGTTTGGGATACTTTTCGGCTGTGCAGTTTGGAGAGTCCAGGCCCCTGTTTGCTAGACTCTGAGGAGTAGAGGGCACCATTTGACACCTGGCCCCACCAGGCTCTGCCTCCTGCACTTTCCTGCTTCCTAATGAGGTAGACTGTGGGACATGCTCCTGCATGGCGATGCAGGCCAGCTCCGGGCCCAGGTGCCCTGAGCAGGTAGGGTGCTGGTCAGCTCTCCCTGGAAGGGTTGAAGTCACCTGGGAGCTTGCTCAAACCCTCACCTTCCCAGGGTACACATTCTATGAGGAAAAAACAGAGCAAGACTGAAACCACAAGAGTGTGAGGTGACGATAAATGCTACTGAGATCCCCCAGGCAGGGTTGGAGGCAGAGACGATACTGGGCCGGGAGGAGATTTTATGCACAGAGCCCAAGGAAGACTGTGCAATAGAGCGGTGTCCCCGGGAGGGAGGGGGGTCTCGAGGGGGAGCTCTGTGCATAGAGTCTGGAAGGGGGCCATCCAGGCTGAGAGGAGCACAGGTGCAAACACCCTGAGGAGGGGGACTGAGGACACCAGGAGCTGGAGAAGAATGGGCAGGAGCCAGGGTCCGGGAGGAGGCCCAGAGGCACTGGGGTGGGGGCAACACATGAGGTCTTTAGATCCAGTGGAAGACTTGAACTCTGAACAAGATGGGGCCACGTCAGGTGTAAAAAGTGCTCAGCATTAACGATTGTTAGTGCCAGCCCATTTTCCACGTGTGGGCTTCCCAGGTGGAACTAGTGGTTAAAGAACCCACCGGCCAATGCAGGAGACACAAGAGACGTGGGTTCAGTCCCTGGGTCAGGAAGATCCTCTGAAGAAGGAAATGGGAACCCACTTCAATATTCTTGCCTGGGCAATCCCACGGGCAGAGGAGCATGTCGGACTACAGTCCATAGGGTGGTAAAGAGTCAGACGCGACTGAGCAACTAACACACACATTTTACATTTTTAAGAGAACATCTCTTGGCTAACTTAATTTTACAAGCAATTTAAGGAGGGAGTCCAAGAAGAGACCATCTGAACTCCCTCTTCTGTCTGCAAGCTGCAAGTGGTGCTTGCACCAGCCCCTAGTCCTCTCTGAGACTGTTCCAGAGTTTGTTTGACATCCCAGTCCTTTGGCTGCTTCTGGGGTATTTCTGGGTGTTTGGTTCCTTCCTGGAATGCCTTAAATTCTTCAGGGGTTCTAGAGGCCTCGTAACCAGCATGGAGGAAAGCATTCACGGAGGTGAAAGAGAAAGATTGCACAGAGCCTTCGAGAATCTATTGGATGCTTCAACCTCTTTTTACACCATCACCTTAGGAATTCTGCTTAAGCCTGTGTTTTCAGCAAAAATCTTTGAATGTTTTCTTGTCATCAAAACTGCAGACTGGTTGCTGTTCACAACTCAGAGATGAGCACCGACTGTCAGAGGACTCCTATGCAGGTCAGGCTGGTCCTGGTGCAGGGAAGGGGACTTTCCATGGGAGAGAATGTAGTTCTTTCTTAAGAGATGAATCATTCTGCAGAGCAGAGGCTCCGACCAGCCTCCCTGACCACTGTGGCAGCTGTTTCCATGGCACCTGCTGGCACTGGGCACATTGAAAGAAAGAGCAAGGTTGCAATTGAGAGGTGCTTCGGGCATCAGGGAAGGGAAGAGCAAGTGAAAGAGCCCATGCATGGCGGGCAGAGCCCTCCTGGGTACGGTTCGATCACCAGCCCTAGGTTGGACAGGGCTCCCTCCTTTCATGGAGAACAGACAGATAGTGTAGCTCCCTGGCATTAGACAGACCATTTTGGTTCAGAAAAACCACAAGAACATGTGTTGGGGGAACTCCTGAGGCTCTGAGATCTAACAAAAGGCCAGTTGCCATCTCCACTCTGAAGTTGAAGCTACAGAGCAAGGCTGGTGAGGGTGGGTCTGTGCTTTGTGTTACCAGCATCATTAGTGAGGAGTGGGTGCAGAGTGCTGTATAGATTCTGCAGGGATAGGAAGCCATGTGGGGCAAGGTCTCGTCTCCAGGAGTCAGAATCTGAAGGGGAGAAGGGCTTGTTGTTGTCGTCTAGTCTTTCATTTGTGTCCAACTCTTTGCGACCCCATGGACTGTAACCCACTGGGCTCCTCTGTCCATGGGATTTCCCAGGCAAGAATACTGGAAATGGGTTGCCGTTTGCTTCTCCAGGGGATCTTCCCAACCCAGGGATTGAACCTGGGTCTCCTGTATCACAGGCCGATTTTTTTTTTTTTTTTAACCAGTGAGCCACCAGGGAAGCCAGGAGAAAGGCTTGGTGGACCCTTATAAAAAGAACAAACCAAACCATCTCCGGGACCTGCTCACTCAGTCGAGGGGTGAGCAAAACACACAGGAAACCACTAATTCACCGCATATTCAGAATTGTTTTAGAAACTTCTACTTGAAAAATTATTCAAGGGAACACTTCAACTCAGGAGAGATGATATGTCTTTCCATTTGAAAACTTTTATTCTCCAAAATGATATGCTACATATGTGCTGGCTAAATCATATTTGATTCTATAGCAGTCATACTTTTTAAAATATTTTATTATTAAAATTATGCATGCACATCAGGGAAAATTTAGGACATACAAAATAATATAAAGGAAACATTGAAATTGCCCATAACACACTATTCAGAGACTGTCACTGTCAAGCGTTCAGTTTTTCCCTTTAAAATTTTTACGTTTCTTTTTATAAATATGTTTACAATGTAAAATATATTTGGTTAAACTGTCTATTGTAAATTGGTGACTGAACAACAAACAACCAAACTGTGTATAGAACTACAGCCTGATCTTTTTGGTGTAACACTATATTGTGCACAGTTTCCCATGTCATTAAAGTTTTTTAAACACCACTTTGCTGTTGTTGTTCAGTTGCTAGGTCACAGCCAACTCTTTGCAATCCCATGGACTGCAGCATGGCAGGCTTCCTGTCCTTCACTGTCTCCCAGAGTTTGCTAAAACTCATGTCCACTGAGTCAATGATGCCATCCAACCATCTCATCCTGTTACCCCCTTTTCTTCCTGCCCTCAATCTTTCCCAGCATCAGGTTCTTTTCCAATGAGTCAGCTGTTCACATCAGGTGGCCAAAATATTACTGAAGCTTCAGCATCAGTCCTTCCAATGAATATTCAGGGTTGATTTCCTTTAGGATTGATTGGCTTGATCTCCTTGCTATCCAAGGGACTCACAAGAGTCTTCTCAGGCACCACAGTTTGAAAGCATTGTTTCAAATGACCACATTCCATCCTACAGATACACTATCCCTGATTTGACTGTTCCCTGACTGTTGGGCATTTATGTCATGTTTCATGTGTTACCATAATAAAAAATGAATATGACACCACCCTTATGGCAGAAAGTGAAAAGGAGCTAAAACTCCTCTTGATGAAAGTGAAAGAGCAGAGTGAAAAAGTTGGCTTAAAGCTCAACATTCAGAAAACGAAGATCATGGCATCTGGTCCCATCACTTCATGGGAAATAGATGGGGAAACAGTAGAAACAGTGTAAGACTTTATTTTGGGGGGCTCCAAAATCACTGCAGATGTTGACTGCAGCCATGAAATTAAAAGACGCTTACTCCTTCGAAGAAAAGTTATGAGCAACCTAGATAGTATATTCAAAAGCAGAGACATTACTTTGCCGACTAAGGTCCATCTAGTCAAGGCTATGGTTTGTCCTGTGGTCATGTATGGATGTGAGAGTTGCACTCTGAAGAAGGCTGAGTGCCGAAGAATTGATGCTTTTGAAGTGTGGTGTTGGAGTAGATTCTTGAGAGTCCCTTGGACTGCAAGGAGATCCAACCAGTGCATTCTGAAGGAAACCAACCCTGGGATTTCTCTGGAAGGAATGATGCTAAAGCTGAAGCTCCAGTACTTTGGCCAGCTCATGAGAAGAGTTGACTCATTGGAAAAGACTCTGATGCTGGGAGGGATTGAGGGCAAGAGGAAAAGGGGACGACAGAGGATGAGATGGCTGGATGGCATCACAGACTCAATGGATGTGAATCTGAGTGAACTCCAGGAGATGGTGATGGACAGGGAGGCCTGGCATGCTGAGATTCATGGGGTCGCAAAGAGTCAGACACGACTGAGCGACTGAACAGAACTGAACTGATCCTTGCACAGAAATATTTGTTCACCTTATTCATTTATCCAACAAACATTTACTAAGCTTCTGTAAATGTATCCCTCTGAGAGTCCAAGAGGACAAAATCCTCACCTTCGTGGTGTGTGTGAAGTGTGTGAAAGTCGCTCAGTCATGTCTGACTCTTTATGACCCCGTGGACTATACAGTCCATGGAATTCTCCAGGCCAGAATACTGGAGTGGGTAGCCTTTCCCTTCTCCAGGGGATCTTCCCAACCCAGGGATTGAACCCAAGTCTCCTGCATTGCAGGTGGATTCTTTACCAGCTGAGCCACAAGGGAAGCTTGGAGTATACACAATAGTAGTGGTGACAAGCCATAAATAAGTGAATGAATAATGTGATTTCAAATGATAAGTGCTTAAAAAATAATAAAGCAGAGTAGTAGGCAGAGATTGAACATAGATGGAGGCTATGTTGCTGATCCCTTTAGAGATCAGTAAGAAAGTGATCACTTTAAGAAAGTGATGCTTAGATACCTGCATGATGGGTTGGAGCCATGCATGGCATTCTAGGCAAAGGGAACAGGCAGGTAAAAGGCCCTTAAGTGGATAGTAGCAGGGTGGATTGGAGGAAATCTGACTATCGGAAAGGGAGCATGAGTGAAGGTGGCAGGAGATAAAGGTCAAGTGGCCCATGTAGATCTAGGCGTTGGAGTCCCTGATAAGTGGTCTGGATGGTGAATGTGACGGGCAGCCATTGGCCACAGTGGTCAGGACAAGAAGTGACTTGGATTACATTTAAAGCATTACTCTAGCTACTGAATCAAAACTGGTTGGGAGGAGCAAGAGTCAAAGCAGATCCCAACTCAGTCTATAGGATGGCATTACTCTGATACCAAAATCATACAAAAAGACATCACGGGAACAGGAAACTGCATGCCAAAATCATTGGAAGGACTGATGCTGACGCTGAAGCTCCAATACTTTGGCCACCTGATGTGAAGAACTGACCCACTGGATAAGACCCTGATGCTGAGGAAGACTGAGGGAAGGAGGAGAAGGGGGTGACAGAGGTTGAGATGGTTGGATGACATCATCGACTCAATGGACATGAGTTTGAGCAAGCTCCAGGAGACAGTGAGGGACAGGGAAGCCTGGTGTGCTGCAGTCCATGGGGCTGCAAAGAGCTGGACACGACTGAGCAACTGAACAACAGCATCCCTTGAGAAAATAGATACAAAAATCCTCAACAGAATACTAGCAAGCCAAGCCCAGCAACATGTAAAAGGGATTACTCACCATGACCAAGTGGGTTGTGTCTCAGGAATGCAAGGTTGGCTTAATATTCAAAAATCAAAGAAGGAAGGGTCCTAAAGTTCTGAACACATCCACTTCTTCTTTGTTACAATACATCCCCAAATGTAACACCCCTGAGTGAAAAGATGGGAAAAAAATGTCTGTTTTGCAAAGGTTTTAGATTAGGGGTTCCTAGGTCATTAGACTCACGTGGTGATTGGAGTACAAGTGGGAGAAATGGCCCAAGTCTAATTTTATGGATCTTGTCCTGCAAGCTGTCCACTCCACTCCCCAGCGTAGCACAGGTAAATTGTCTGCACTCTCTGGACAAGCTGTGCCTTTCTTCCCCACAAAGAACTAAAAACTACAGCAATGTAAATCCAGGACCTTCCAGGGGGCACTAGTGGTAAAAAAAAACCCACCTGCCAGTGCAGGAGACATAAGGGACTTGAGTTTGATACCTCGATCCAGAAGATCCCCAGAGGAGGGCATGACAACCCACTCCAGTATTCTTGCCTGGGAAATCCCATGGGCAGAGGAGCCTGGTGGGTTACAGTCCATTGGGTCACAGAGTCTGACATGACTGAAGCCACTTAGCATGCATGCGTTACAGAAATGTGGCTTAAACATACAGCCACGCTTGGAAGGTTGAACTGTCAGCAGCTCTCGTGGGAGAGCTACCTACAGTGTTAACAAGTCTAACAAGCTGTGAGTTGTGACCTGAAGAAAAAGGAAGGGACAGAGCAAACTTTAGGAGGAGTCGTGAGGGGATGAGGACACAGGGCTCTGGGTGGAGGAGAGCAAAGTCCAGTGAGAAGCTACCCTTCCTTCCTGAGCTGAGAGGGCTGACCATGTGAAGCCTACAGAGAGCCAGGATCAAGGGGTTGGAATCTGCTGGGGGAAGGGCAAGATGAGTCAGGAAAACCCACCCAGCTGTGCACTACATAGGGTTTGGGGAAAGCATCTCACAAGGTACTCTTTCTGTGCTTGACTGCCTTTAAAAACCATGAAAAGCAACGACAGAGTAGAGCCACACGCAAACCTTTGCAATCTCTCGCCTCTGTCTTTTAAGGGGCCAGCAGAGGCACTCACCTGCTCAGAGGTGAGCTGCTGAGATTGGTCTTGAAAAAGAAACTGTAATTGTGAAATAGTCCCTGACATTTGGTGTCAGTGTTTGGGTTTGGAGCCAAAGGGCTGAAAACCATGGGTGTAAAGGTATCTGTGAAACCACAGACTCAGAGCTTCCCCAAGTTCACTTTTGTAGTTGAGTTTTCCATTCTGTCAAAGGATTCCAGAATGTTCCAAAGCTATTTGAGTTGAATCCCTATTACATCATTTCCTTTGTCCACAAGGCAGTGAGTTCACCTCTGATGAACCTTTCATCATTCCCTTATCTGTTCTGGCAAAGAAAGGATTCTATGTTTAACGTCCATGTGAGGGTCATCTGAGGGCAGAAATCCTCCAAAGAGTTCTGCAGGGTTTCCAGGTGCCTACAGATTTCTTTCTGTAGAAGCAAGGATGAGCATTTTCATCCTGACTCCAGCCTGTCCTGTGCTTACTGCAGGATTGGAAAGCTCATCCACTTCCAATCTTTCCTATCAGAGAAGCAACTTGACCAAAACATCTTATATTTTGGACAAGGATAAGTAGTATCTGTATTTGTTGTGGACGCTTGATGTAAAGATTTATCTTCTTCATATTGTCATGACTCTATAGCCATATGTTCTGCATCTGTGGCTTCACTGAAAATTTAAAAAAAAATTTTTTAATTCCAGAAAGTTCCAAAAAATAACACTTGAATTTGTCATATGCCAGCAACTATTTCCATAGCACTTACATTAAAAGTAATCTAGAGATGATTAAAGTGTGGGGGATGGTGCACATGGGTTATATGCAAGTACTGTGATGTTTTATAAAAGGGCTTGAGTATCTGTGGATTTTGGTATCCATGGGGTTCCTGGAGCAAACCACCATGAATATTATGTGAGAGTTGACTATTTTTCTGAAAATATTCCTCCAGGAATCTCAACAGTGAATGAATACCATGTGATCAAACACATTTTTGTTCTGTTTGATTTCTGTTCTCTCTCTCCAGAAAAGATAGGCTGCCTAAATTTGCACTGTAGGTCAATTAACTAAGTTCTCCTCCATGTCTTTCAGAGCTGATGTAAATAGATAGAAAAGGGGAACTTCTAGTAGGAATTATTACTGCTGAAGAGAAGGAGAAGGAGGCAGAAAGGAGTGCAAAAACCAGCAGCCCCCATCCCCCGCAAAAAAACTTTTAAAAAACCCAGATCTGTGAAAGTGAAAGTCACTCAGTCATATCCAACTCTGTGACCCCATGGAATTCTCCAGGCCAGAATACTGGAGTGGGTAGCCTTTCCCTTCTCCAGGGCATCTTCCCAGCCCAGGGATCAAACCCAGGTCTCCCACATTGCAGGTGGATTCTTTACCAGCTGAGTCACAGCAAGGGCGGCGGGCCGGGGGGGGGTGGGGGGTGGGGGGGGAGGGGATAGACAATTATAAGATAACCACATGAAGAGTTGGATGGCTTTGGCCACTAGTAACTTGGGAAAGTTCACTCAGTCTACACCATTCGCAATCTCTGGGAAATGAGAGAACACGGCTTGAAGAGCTTAAAGTCTTACTGATAGCCACTGCTTGGCACAGAAATATCTCGAGGCTAAAGATGACTTGCAATTGGCATCCTTCCTAGTGGCCCAGTGACTGTCTCATGTGGTTGCTATGGAGATTGAGTAAGGTAAAGCTTGAGAAAGCCCATTAAACTGGAGCATGTTATTCAATTTTAGGGATTATTTGTAGTCATCAAATAAAATCCTACTGGCATGAAAAGTATTTATCAAGGTGTGGCGAACATGCCAGACACTTCAAATTCATGGTTTTTATTTACTTATTTATTGATGACTGTCCTGGGTCTTAGCTGCTGCATGCAGGCTCTCTCTAGTTGCAGCGAGTAGAGGCTACTCTTCATTATGACACTTGGGATTCTCATTGCATGGCTTCTCTTGTTGCAGAGCATGCTGGCTCTGGAGCCTGCAGGCTCAGTAGTTGTGGCTCATGAGCTTGGTTGCCCTCCAGCATGAGGAATCTTCCCAGACCAGGGATCAAACCTGTGTCCCCTGCATTGGCAGACGGATTCCTGTCCACTTCACCACCAGGAAATTTCCTTATGATGTATTTTCATCTGTATTGGTCCCATTGATTGTTTTTTAAGTGAAGATAAGTCCATGGGGTTGCAAAGAATCAGACACAACTGGGCGACTGAACCACAGGGTATGGCTTGTCTGTGAGAGGTGTTTCTAGGTGTTTTGGAGAAATTTGCTGGGCATGCAAAGTAGCTGTAAATGCAACTCTCGAATTCCACAAGAACAAGAATGCAGCATTTGGATTTAGATGACTCTAGCATCTCCAAACCCGGAGCTGAGTATTAAACACATTTGAACTTGGATGTGTCCTGCAGCAGGGGAGTGGCTAGTCAATAGACACTCTGAGAAGGAAAATGCAGAGATAAGAGTGCCTGGTGTAAAGAGGGGAAGGCCGCATTTCTTAGGTTCCCCCCTCCTAACTGACATTAATGAGAGGAAAATGAGCTAGGTCTTCCATGGTTTTCCTCATACTACTGGTCTGGGGATGAGAAAAGGAGCTCAGGGTGGAGGAGGAGGCAGGAGAAGGTTTTGAGTGAAGACACTGTGCAGACAAGCTGAGATGACTCATTCAAGAAGCTGCAGAAAGTGCTTCTTCCAGCTTCATGGGCTCAAAACACCTCCGGCTGAAAAGAAGAAACAGAAAGAAGAGAGAGAAAGCTAAGCTGAAAGGTGATGTGGAACAGAGTCACCGGATAAAATGGAGCTTCTGTCTTTTGGAAGTCAGAGAGGTAAGCAGAGGATATAAAGCTGAGGACCAAGACCCCAGGACCCAGAGAAGGCCTGACACAGAGCAGTCAGAAGGACAAGGAGAGGCAGCCTAGTGATGATGCTTCAAGGTCCCACCAGCTCCTCCTTTAAAAAATAAGGGAAGTTTAAAGAAGGAATACAGACTGCCAATAAGCACGTGGAAAGATGAACTCACCATCACTAACCATTAGGGAAATGCAAATCAAAACTACAGTGAGACATCACCTCACACTCGTCAGGATGGCTATTATTTAAAAAAAAAAAAATCCCAATACATTACTCGTGTTAGCGAGGATTTGGAGAAACTGGAACCCTTGTGCACTGTGGGTGGAAATGTAAAATGGTGTAGCCGCTGTGGACGACAGGATGGAGATTTCTCAGAAAACTAAACGGAGAGTTACCACAGGATCCAGCAATTTTGCATCTGGATATATACTCAAAAGAATCGAATGCAGGAACTAGAGGTATTTTTATTGATATGCCCATGTTCATAGCAGCAATTCACAACAGCCCCAAAGCGGAAGGTCCATTAGTGGATGAGTGGGTAAACAAATGGTTGTGTATACACACAATGGACTGTTTCTCAGCCTCCAAAGGAAGCAAATTCTGGCATGCTACAACCTGGATGAGCCTGGGGGACATTGTGCTAAGTGAAGTAGGACAAATACTGCAGAATTCCACGTAAGTGAGGTATTTAAAGTAGACACGTTCCTAGAGAAAGAAGCCAGGGGCTGGGGTGGAGGGAATGGGGACTTAGTGTTTCAAGGGGACAGTTTCCACTTTTCAAGATGCAAAGGGTTCTGTGGCGGATGAGGGAGTTGCTGACACCCTAACGTGAAAGGGCCTAATGGCCCCCTATTTTAATACACTTATAAATGGTTTTAGGATGGTAAATTTTGTGTTATGTTTATTTAACTACAATTTTTTTAAAAGGGAAGGGGCAGGCAGATTCGGGACATTCAAAAGTGGAGGATGCCGAAGACTGGTGTTCTTTCCACCACCTTGCTCATCTTCTCCAAGGAGGAAGCCTCCCCTCACCTGTGGTTCTGGGTCCTGCTATCTTGGGACTGCCTTATTTATTTATTTTTTAAAACAATATGTATTTCTTTGGCTGCGCCAGGTCTATAGTTGCACCATGTAGGAGCTAGTTCCCTGACCAAGGATCAAACCCTGGTCCCCTGCATTGGAAGCGCAGACCATCGAGGAAGGCCGTCCCCGGGGGCCACCTTATGGTGACTACTGTTGAGGTTCCCACTAAATGTTTCTTCACGGGGATAAAGATGGTCCCTGCAAGAGAGGTAGGATGCACAGAATGGCTCATTGGGCCTTGGCCCCCTCAGACTCAATGTATAACGAAGGTAGTTCTATGCCAATAGCTCCTCTCATTGAGCGAGATGGAAGCTTGGTGATGTCATGGGTCAGGTGACCCTTCCTATCACCTTCACATCCTCACCCCACCAGGTTGTTGGAGAACAGAGGCTTTTGTTACTCAGAGGGAGCAGTGCACCCGCCAGGACCGTACTCTGGTGACAATGTGTCAAACTGCAGAAAAGCTCTTATTGGAGCCCCACATATGCTCACTGTTGCTCCAAGCTAAGAAAGACCATTTTGCTTCCCCTGTGCTGGAGATGGACGTGCTCATTAACCTTTGGGGGACCTGAACACAAACAAACAATCACAGCATCCCACTTACCCTCCAGATGAAATCAAACCAAAGAACTGGAAGAAAAAAATAAAGCAAGAAATTCACCAATATTCTCATTTTTCCCCGTGATCACTACTGAGATGAGATTGAAATTTTTTAATCAGTGTACTTTATTTTTTAGATAGGTTTTAGGTTAATAGAAAATTGAGCAAGAAGTACAGAATTCCCACAAAACTCTCAGCCCACCCCCCCCCCCACACACACACACAGAGTTTCCCCTATTTATTAACACCTTGCACTGTGTGTTGTATGTTGAGTCACTCAGTCGTGTCTGACACTTGTGACTCTGTGGACTGCAGCCTGCCAGGCTCCTCTGTCCATGGGATTCTCCAGGCAAGAATACTGGAGTGGGTTGCCATTTCCTTCTCCAAGGGATCTTCCTGACCCAGGGATCGAACCCAGGTCTCCCTCATTGCAGGCAGATTCTTTACCGACTGAGCCACCAGGAAGCCCAACACCTTGCACTAGTGAGGTACCTTTGTTATAACTGATAAACAAATATTGGTCCAGTATGATTAGTAACTGAATTAAGCCCACAGTTTACCTTAGGGTTCACTCCTGGTATTGTGCATTCTGTGGGTTTTGCCAAACAGATAATATCATGTGTCCAGCGTGACTATGTCATCAAGAATTTCACCACTCTAAAAATCCTCTGTGCTCTCCACCCTACTCCAACCCCTAGCAACCACTGAGCTTCTTACTGTGTCTGAGGTCTTGCTTTTTCCAGAATGTCTTATAATTGGAATCATACAGTATGGAGACTTTAAAAACTTGCTTATGCCATTTAGAAACATGAATTTGTCTCCTCCATGTCTTTCCATGGCTCAGTAGCTCATTTATTTTTCACTGGATTTCCATTGTCTCGAGGTACCAGTTTGTTTATCCATTCATTTATCGAAGGATAGATGAGCTGCTACCCAAATCAGGAGATTATGAGTAGAGCTACTATAAATATCCACACAGTGCAGAAGGCCTGGGTTCGATCCCTGGGTCGGGAAGATCCCCTGGAGAAGGGAATGGCTACCCACTCCAGTATTCTTGCCTGGAGAATCACATGGACGGAGGAACCTCCAAGGCTATAGTCCATGGGGTAATGGAGCTGGACACAACTGAGCGACTAAGCAAACAAACGTCCTTGGGCAGGTTTTCATGAGGGGATAAATTTTCACCTCATTCGGGTAAATATCTTAGGGTACAGTTGCTGGATTTTGTGCTGAGACTATGTTTCACTTTGGGGAAAACTGCCCAGCCGTCTTCCACAGTGTCTGCTCCGGGGCCCCAGGGGGGCAGGGTGGGGGTCGCTCCTCTCTGCTAGGACATCTGCGAAGATTTAATGAATATCTGCACCGGCATTCAGCCCTGAGTGGTGCCCTTACCAGCATCTGGGTGAATCAACTCAGATGTCACTGTTATCCTCACCCCTTGCTTCTGAGTCTGATCCTCTTCCGGGTCAGGGAGAGCCACAGCTCTCAGCGAATTCCTGACCCTGCTTCCTCCTGCTTCTCCATCTCTCCCCTGAACCTACACTGCCACCATCCTGGGTCCATCCCACAGCCCTCGGAGCCAGCCGTCCCAGGAGCATAAGGACTTCCATTGGGGCTGCAGGTGTCCCGGGAAGGGGGTCCCATGGGGAACAAGGCAGCCTCCTCCCCTCCATCACCATGCCAGCTCTGTGCTCATGGCTGGCCTGGGATATCCTCCCCACTGGGGCCCAGCCTCCTGCCTATCTCCATGGGTAGTGGGCCCTCCGTGCCCTCCTAATCCTGTTATAGAATTGTTCACCATCTTGTCCCCAAGCATATTGGTAATTATTTTGTTCTTTTCTTTTTTTTTTTTTTAAAGATAGAAAGATTTTCTTTATTAATGACCCCAACCGTATTTCTTTAGATACAGGAGTTTTGAACTCAAATACTTAGAGAAAACAAGTTAAGACTGCATTATCCTGCAACTCATTACCAGTAACATATTGCAAAGCAAAACAGCTTGGAAAAGAAGAGGTGGGAAAGGGGAGTGAGGGAGGGAAGGTAAAGAAAAGGAATTAAGTTGATCAAGTGGAATTCTTTTTTTTTTTTTTTTTTTTAATTCTTGGGAGCCATGAAGTCCTTGCAAGCACAGCTCGTTTTTGCAGATTATTTTCCAAACGTGTACAAAATGGAACCAAAATGGAGAAACCCTTAAGAACCTGAAGAGGTGCAACATTAAAAGCTACGATTATCCAGTAGCAAGTGTTCCAGCCTTCAGCTGCCAGCCGATTCCCCTTCCTGTTCCCAAGAGTTAGTGGGATGAAAACGTCTTCCCCGTGATTGTTTTCATTTCCTTTTTCTCGGCATCTGGGAGTGCACGGTTCAGCACCTTGAGGAAGTCCGACGTTTTTGCCCCCATACATGTGTGAATACAGGCCTTCAAGCACTTGATGTGGTAGGGCAGGTGGTCCGGGACCGTGTGGATCAGGTTGATGGTGTCTCGAGCACTGGCGTTGCAATGGCGAGGGAAGAGCACAAACGTAATGTAGCCGACGTTGTCACCCACGGCGGCATCGGTATCTTTCAGTTCTAGGGGAGGTTCCTGTGGCTGAAGAGGACCTGTGGGGCTGTGTGGCTGGCTCTGCGTCCTTCTTTGAACTCCTGCATGAACAACTTTCCAGTGACCACACCGTCGTCATCCTTAAACACTGTGCTGAAGACTACTGTGACTCTTTTTTTGACTCAGCATACATGGTCTCATCATCCCTATAATGGATAACTGCCCTGTTCTCTCCTTCCTTGCCCTCTTCTTGGAACTGGAAGTATTTCTCAAAGACAGAGGCAAAACAGTTTCGTTTCAACATGCCAGCCTGATGCACGATGGAATCCTTGGATGCAGGCAGATTTTCAAGGTCGTATAGCAAAGAGACATTGTATCCTGATTCTGGATTTACCAAGTAACTTCCGTACACCCTCCTTAATAACTCATCAGCACCATGTGCCTGAAGTTCCTTGTGGAATTTCAAAGAAATACTGATCATCACTTTTGTTTTATCTCCATTAGGATTTGAAATATGATAGAGGACTCCATCGAAATCTGCAAACGTTACTTCTGCAGCTTCTGATTTGTTTCCTGCGGCCGTGTTCTCGAACTTGAGCACGAGCGTCTCCTCGATGATGCGGCTGTTCACCTCCAGCAGGATCATGGCGCCGGCTGGCCCCTGAAGCCTGAACCTGCCTGCCGAGCCGCCGCCGCCGCCGCCGCCGCCGCCGCCACCTCACCGACAAGCCTGGTCCCCCTGTTCCTTTCTTAATCAGTTTCAAATCCTATGTTTTTACTTGCATCTTTTAAGAACCCTGTGAAGTGAGCCAGATGAGATGGGGTTCCTGTTGCTCTTTCAGACAAGAGTGAAAGAAACACCCAGCCTTTGGTCGTTAGGCGATTGGTTTAGGAAAGTGACAGAGAGGACAAGATTCAGATGTTTTGACCCCTGGGCCAACTCCCTTTTCTAGAAGTGTCCAAACCCTCCTTTTTGCTACCTCTGATTAGTTTTTTATTCCCTCTTATCGTCCCAGTTTTTTACCCAATCCGGCTAGTGTTTCATATGGGTCTTGTCTTATAATCCTTTCATCAAATTGGCCTGCAACTGGCCTGAAATTGAGAGGTTGGAATTGGGGATTGAAATTTTGGAAGGACCTGACCATTCTTGATAAAGGCTTGCTTTCAAGCCAAGTTCAACATCAGTTTCTGGGGTGTGAATTCACGTGCCCCACAGACAGGCCTGCTGATTTAGCCAGGTTTTCCAGTAGAATGAAAAAGGATAATGAAGGCATAAGTTTTCTCTACATTAACATAGAACTTTTATCTTTCCAGCCACTTTCTGAGAATTAAGAATTCTTTCTCACACCACGAATGCTGGCCTTAACAGGGAGGCTGAGCCTACAGGGACGCAGCAAACGAAGCCCCCATCTTGTCTATGAGCCGGATCAGAGAGTCTGCTTCCTGCGGCACTACCACCTAAGCATTTGAATCAAAGTGCAGAAGAGAGAATGTGATTCAGATTGTGGCAAAGTATTACAAAAACATCCTTTCATAAGCATTTTTAATGAGCGGACAGATCATCACAACTGGGAGAGTCATTGCTGAGATCTCATGAAGGCTTTTAGAAATTATTTCATTGATATTTCAAATAACCCTTTAAAAACATTCCCTGGAGAGCTGAAATCAATTCATAACTGCAAACAGTCCCCATTCCTAAGGAGGGCACCCATCACAGGATGATCATCTTTTACGTGGAGGAAGGATGCACGTGAGATGGAGCTGCATTGACCTGCCTCTCCTGAGGCCCCCAGCCCTCCCAGGCTCCGTGTCTCTTGTCTCGGTGTATTGCACACAACCTTTGACTTGGCTCAACATAATGAAGGAGCCTCGTTATCCACACTTCACAGCCCGCACCCCCACTGAGCTTCACTGTGGTCAAAGGATTGCGTGATGCTTGATTATAACCAGCTTCCTCTCTCTACCTCAAACCTGGGTTTCACGGCTGACAGATGAAACCAGATGCAAGCGGCACCTCTGAGTGCAAACATCCTACTTGGGGACCACCTCTTGCACAGCTTTGCCAGGTCCATTTCTGACAAGCAACTGCCCAGGTACACATTTCCGAGTGGGCAGTGCCTTGGAAGTGCCTGCCCATCAGCAGATACCTGTCACAGCAAAGTGAGGAGATGGGCAGCTTCGGGAGAAGCCGTGGACCTGGGTACCACTCCATCTCTGACTCTTTCTGTCCAAAGTCTAAGCCCCTTTTGGGAGAATAGATTTGCTCTTTGGGAAGCAAGAACTGTCAGGATTAGTACGGAAAAGCACCACAGCAGGTTCAGGCATTTTCAGAGTGAAGGACTCAGATGTAGCCCAGGTTTTCTATTACACATTCCTAGATGTTTAATAAATTTCAATCCTAGGCTGGATTAACACCGACAGTTTGAAACAATTCATTTCTCTCCCTACTGTGCCTTCACCAAGGCATCTGAGGTGGAATTGCTGAGCTCTGAATGCAATTCATTTCACCAGCTGGTCAGCTCTGGATCAGAGGCCTGAAATAAAGATAAAGACCACGGCACTAACATTCTCACCTAGGACTCATTCCCTTTTCTTTCTCTCCTGCTGAAAAGGGCATGTGCACGTGACACATAAATACTAATGCCAGAAACGAATGCTGTAATTAGAGGCTAGAAATTCCTCTTTTTTTTCGGCCTCGCCACATGCCATGTGGGATCTTAGTTCCCTGACCAGGAATCAAGCCCATACCCCCTGCACTGGAAATGCAGAGTCTTAACCACTGGACCCACCAAGGAAGTCCTTAGAATTTCAATTTAACGGAAATGGTTTCCCCAAGAAGCGGAAGCCAGGACACAGAGCTGGAGCTGATCTTGCCTATTCCTTTCCTCAAACGCAGGGACTTGATCTGCCTTGATCTTGGTCTGTCTTGTCTTACTTATTGCTTTCTTACTCTGCTCAATGACTCAACTCGCAGGCCCAGCTTCATGGCCTGGTGACCCCACAGGAGCACCAGGCCCCACGCTCAGAAGGGCCGGCACTGGTTTAACACTGTGTGCTTGCCCTCCTGAAATGCTTAATAATTTTGGAACAAGAAGTCCTGTGCATTCATTTTGCACTTAGCCCTGCCACTTAGGAAAGACTGAAGGCAGGAGGAGAAGGGGACGACAGAGGATGAGATGGTTGGATGGCATCACTGACTCGATGGACATGAGTTTGAGTAAATTCCAGGAGCTGGTGATGGACAGGGAGGCCTGGTGTGCTGCCATCCATGGAGTTGCAAAGAGTCGGACACAACTGAGCGACTGAACTGAACTGCCACTTAGGTAGTTGGTCCCAGTGACTTGGGGTCAACAGGATTTCTGTGCTGTTGAGGGTCTGCTGCCGAACCCACCATGCAGATCAAGCATCCATTGACACAAGACAAAGTGAAATGGGACCCAGGGCTCAAAATGATGAGCACCAGTGCCCAAAGGTGCTGCTGGCTGCAACCAGGACCAGTAGCCCTAAGGAAGAGGACACGGGGAGGAAAGGCTTAGGGAGTGAGACGGCCAGAACTCCTGGGGTGCTGGGGGGAAGGAAGGATAATACTTGGAAAGAAGACCCTAAAGTAGACCACTAGTGTGTCCCCAAGAGGAGAAGCGCAGGAGGTAGGGAGAGTCACATGGTCACCCAGGTGTCACAGGCTTTGCCCCACCGTCTGCCACTGATTCACTTGAGGTATTGAGGTCGTGCAGGGTTGACTTTATTTTTATTGACAACGTGATGAACTCTTCCTCCCGGACATGTATCTTCTCTAGGTCTGTGAGGAGCTTAACTGCAGGGAGAGCAAGGCTGATATGGAATCCTTTTTATCTGAGATCGAGGAATTGAGGAGAGAACCCCTCTTTGAACTCTGCCCAGGGAGAACGGGAGAGGAGCTTTGGGTGGGAGGCCAGTGCCTCCTGGATTCCAGTCCACAGGCTGAGACCTACATCATGAGATACGAAGAATGAAGGGAGAGCCGGGCTGCGTGTTTGGACTCTGTAAATAAACAGACTGCAGCTCAACGTTATACCTTCTTCCTGTTAGCAGGGTCTCATCCCATTTGGATAGAGTATAAATCATCCTAGAATGCTCTGCCCTTGTTTGAAGGGAGGCCTGGCCCCTGAAGGGCTTCCCAGGTGGCTCAGTGGTAAGGAATCTGCCTTCCAACGCAGGAGATAGGAGAGACATGGGTTCAATCTCTGGGTTGGGAAGGTCCCCTGGAGGAGGGCATGGCAACCCATTCCCATATTTTTGCCTGGAGAATGCCGTGGACAGAGGAACCTGGTGGGCTATACAGTCCATGGGGTGGACATAGCCGACCCCATGCCTGCGGTTCCTGAATCCTACTGCTTTTTCCTTTTGCCTCTTTCCTCTCTCCTCCTTTCCTTGGAGATTCACTCCCCACCTCCACCCCTGCGACCTACTCCCGTCCAGTCTCTCCTCCCCAGTCACTGATGCCCTAGGCGTCCCTCCTTCGTGTCCTCACCCCTCGGATCTGAGCCCCGCCCCTTGGCCATGTCCACTGAATGGAAGCCCCTGGCCCCTAGCGGGTGTGGCCACTGCTCCCCCAGCCTACAGTGGGTTCCCCACAAGCGCCGTCTTGCTGCACAAAGTTCGTAGTGTTTCCCACCATAAACAGAATAGGACCAACCCCCGACATGGCCCCACCTCACCTCTGCTGCTCCCCTGCATTGGTCACACGTGTGCATTCTCCATCCACCCTCCTCCACGTCAGGGCTGCCTGTCTGCTCCTCCCCCGAGTCGGTCACTGTCCCTCTTCACAGCCAGGAATGGTGCTTCTCATGTGTCCCTGTAGGGCTGCTGGCCCCCTACCCCCAGCCAGTGGAGAACAAGCCCCCTGAGAGCAGGGCCTGTGCACTCAGCCCTTGTCCAGCAGAGACAGTGGACACCAGCTTGGCCTTCAACGGCCCGTGGCAAGTGGTCTCTCTGTGGCCCTTACCCTTGTGTCCCCAAGAGCCAGGGTGACACAGCCATGTTCTGGGGCCGCCGTGTAGGGCCACCTGCTTTGCCGGGCCAGCGTTGCATTGACTCAGATGCCTGATACATAGCAGGCCAATAAATGTTATCTGTTATTATTCAAAAACAAAGTTTGCTGTTTGTTTTCTCCATCAGGAAAAAATTTGGCAAATATCTTATTGCCTCTAAAGAATCTCTAAGACAAATGCTGTTACTATTCGGTGTGTGGTCTTTGGCATGCTAATTTAATCCAGGCAGCTATTCATTCAATCTTTCATTTGTTTTATTTAATATGCCGATTGGATGCTCCTAGAAGCAGCTGCTGGCGCAGTTATTGATGTGAGAGGGTTATTAGGAACTAACACCTCTGAAAGATGAAAGAGAGAAGAAATGGGACTGGGCAGGGCAACCCTTCAGACCACGATGCAGCTGCAGACAGGTGTCAGCCGCAGAGAGGCAGGCGTCCCCACACCGGGCAGAAGTGTCCCCGTCCACATATCTGCCGTGCCCAGTCACTGTTTGGGGCAGCCCTGGAGGAACGCAGTCTCTTCTCGAAGCCAAGATGGTGCTGAAGTTGCTTCAAGCTGGAGGATTGCAGCCCACGGCACACTTGCAGCCACCCGGCAAGTCCTATCTTGCTTTCCCAAGACCACCACTCTCCACCCTTTGCTCCCTGGGTGTCTTTGTATGTCACCAGGAGCTGCATGGCTAGGAGACCATTGGGCAGCTGGTACCCTCTACTGACTCTTGAGACAGTGACTCCTCTTACACTTGCCTGGATGCAGAGTTCGCAGAGAGCTGGAGGCAACTGTCACTGGTATATTACTTCATGGACCCCAGTACCACACCATCCCCTTAGTTCAGTTCAGTTCAGTCGCTCAGTCGTGTCCGACTCTTTGCGACCCCATGAATCGCAGCACGCCAGGCCTCCCTGTCCATCCCCACCTCCCGGAGTTCACTCAGACTCACGTTCATCGAGTCAGTGATGCCATCCAGCCGTCTCATCCTGGGTCGTCCCCTTCTCCTCCTGCCCCCAATCCCTCCCAGCATCAGAGTCTTTTCCAATGAGTCAACTCTTCTCATGAGGTGGCCAAAGTACTGGAGTTTCAGCTTCAGCATCATTCCTTCCAAAGAAATCCCAGGGCTGATCTCCTTCAGAATGGACTGGTTGGATCTCCTTGCAGTCCAAGGGACTCTCAAGAGTCTTTTCCAACACCACAGTTCAAAAGCATCAATTCTTCAGTGCTCAGCTTTCTTCACAGTCCAACTCTCACATCCGTACGTGACCACTGGAAAAACCATAGCCTTGATGAGACAGACCTTTGTTGGCAAAGTAATGTCTCTGCTTTTGAATATGCTATCTAGGTTGGTCATAACTTTTCTTCCAAGGAGTAAGCGTCTTTTAATTTCATGGCTGCAGTCACCATCTGCAGTCATTTTGGAGCCCAAAAAAATAAAGTCTGACACTGTTTCCACCATCCCCTTGGGAAACCAGAAATCCTGTAGAGCCCTGAGTTGCAGAGAAAGGAAGTAAAAGTCTCCCAGTCAAATTATTATGAAGGGCAGAGTGCTAGCTCAGGTCCTTTGAAGAACAGATGTCAGTATGGGATTGGACATGCAAGAGAGTTTGCAGAGGAGGCACCATGAGGGTGGAGTGGTGTGAGCAGGGGGTGGGGAGAGAGCCTTAGTTTTCCGCAAGCCTGCCACCTGTGATGGAGAGAGAAGCACAGAGGGCTGGGAAGGAAGAGTCTGAGACTGCAGCACAATCCCACCTGAGATCTGGCCAGCCAATGGAGAGTCCTCAAACTGAAGTCATCCATTAGAAGTGTCCAGTGGAAGACAAAGCAGGGGGAGGCAGGATTGAGGAAGAAAAGCATTTGGATAGTGATGGAAGTGTGACACTTATGAAGGAGAATGGGAAGGAAGCTGAATTGGGCAGGGAGGGGCTTCATGGGCAGCACGAACTTGAGAAAGTCTTGGGCGACCCAGAAAGGACCCCAGAGCAAAGACGGCTAGCTAGGAGAGCTCTTCACAGGCAGACACGCCCAGGACCCAGAGCCAGGGAAGGGCTTGGTCTCAGCTGCAAACCTGGAGTTGACCTTGAGGTGTGAACAACTAGAGGCTGCCCACTCACTGCATCCTCAGGCTAAAGGGTATGTTCTTTCTTGATGGGAGATTGAAGCAACCTGTCTCTACCACTGCTGCACCAAACAGCATTCTACAGTCAGTTATTGCCGACACGAAGTTAAATGTCTGCTCATTTTCTTTAAGATGAATGAAATAATGTCGAACATTTTTAGTGCCTACTTAACAAGTGTTTAGATTGCTTAAGAGTTGACTCCAAAATGAAATTCCTGAGTCAAAAGTATGATCATTTTTAAGATTCTTGGTACACAGGGCTCATTTTTTTCTGCAACATCTGAATCATTTTGTGCTTCACTCAGCAATATAAGCTTGGCTCCTTGAAACAGGTCTACTTAGGGCCATCTAGTTAAATAGAAAAAAAAATTCATCTTGATACTTCTTTATTACAACTTGAATGAGGTCCTTGAATATGATGGAGGCTGGACATTTTTTCCTAGATGCTCTTAAACCAGTGGTCATTTATAAACATTTGCTAATCTTCTTCTTCTCAGAGGAGGGTGTCAGCACAGGATTAACCTGGCCAGACAGTCACTAGGGCACTGTCCAATGAGAAGAACTGGGAGGGAGGTGGGAGAGCTGGAGAACACGATGGTTTGACCCTACGTGAAGGAGAGGGGGAAGAAAGGAAGGCGTCAGGGAGGCGTGCTCCACTGCAGTGTGTTCCAGGAGAGTACGAGGGCCAACATTGTCTCTCAGAGGAGCCCCACAAACCCCCAGAGATACTAACCTGCCTGAGTGGCCCTGCTGCCCTGCAGCCTGCCTGGGAGCAGTGTGGCCTCAGTATGACCGCTATGATGGATTTCAGAGCCAGCTCTGGTCAACTACACTCTCCATGGTTGGAGATCTGAGAGATGCGTTTCCATAATCACCATGAAACTCTTCCTGCGCTTTACCTACCGTAGATTATTGTTCAGTCGCCACGTCGTGTCTGACTCTCTACGACCCCATGGGCTGCAGCATGTCAGGCTTCCCTGTCCTCCACCATCTCCCAGAGTTTGCTCAAACTCTTATTCACCGAGTCGGTGATGTCATCCAACCATGTTATACTCTGTCACCTCCTTCTCCTCCTGCCCTCAAGCTTTCTCAGCATTAGGTTCTTTTCTAATGAGTCGGCTCTTCACATTAGGTGGCCAGTGTTCGGGTTATTTCATTATTTACATGAGACTTTAATGTAGTTACTAGCTAGTTGCTTGTCAACACTGTCAAAGATAAGCTGTCAATTTAGCATTTTATTTTCAGATTTTTATATAACCATTTTTATGTATAAAAATCAAATTTATCTACTTTTTTCCTTTTTTACTGGAGAAGGGAAAGGCTACCCACTCCAGTATTCTGGCCTGGAGAATTCCATGGACTGTATAGTTCATGGGGTCACAAAGAGTCAGACACAACTGAGCAAAATTCACTTCACTTTCCTTTTTTTACATTTCAATCTCAAGAAATAAGGATTTCTTTGAGTTTTCATATTTAACTTTTGAATCATTCTAGAATTTATTTTATTTATTTATTTATTTTTAATTGGAGGATAATCGCTTTACAATACTTTGTTGGTTTCTGCCATATATCAACACGAATTTATTTTAACATGAGGTTTGAGGCATACATTTTTTCAAAATTCCAAATCACTGATTTCGCCAGGCAATTTTTGAACAACTCTTTCCTTATCTATTGATTCAAAACACCACTGTTACGATGGATCATATTCCTGTATCTCCTGGATATAAATTGTGTACCCATAGCTATCATTTTCCCAACACCACAGTTAATGTTGTTGTTTAGTCACTAAGTTGTGTCCAACTCTTTTTCAATGCCGTGGACTGTAGCCTGCCAGGCTCCTCTGTCCATGGGATTTCCCAGGGCAAGAGTACTGGAATGGCTTGCCATTTCCTCCTCCAAGGGATCTTCCCAACCTAGGCACTGAGCCCACATCTCTTGCGTTTCCTGCATTGGCAGTCTGGTTCTTCACCACTAACGCCACCTGTTAGACGGGTTTAGACCACTGACATGCTGAGCTACATGTCGTGTCTTTGTTTTCTGGAGCTGCTATAACTAACCCTCAAAATCCAGGGGTTTAAAACAAACAGACAAAATTCATTCTCTCACAGAGCTGGAGGCCAGAATTCTGAAATCAGGTGTCGGCAGGGCCGTGATCCCTCTGAAGGCTCCAGGGGAAAATCTAAACTCTATTCTAGGACTTTTTCATAGTTTCTGATGTCACCTGCCATCCTTGGCATTGCTGGTCAGTAGACATGTGACTCCCATCTCTGCCTCCATCATCAACATGTGATTTCCCCGTGTTCCTCTCTGCCTCTTTTCACAAGGACCCAGCCCTTGGATCAAAGGTCCAGCCTACTCCACGGTGACCTCTTAGCTAACTCCATCTTCTCTCTAGGTGAGATGAGAGGAGGGGGTGCCCGCAGAGTATGCTCAGCCCCACCGGGCATTCGCCTCTCCTCTCTTCGGTGCCTATAGAGTCTTCTTCCACTGTGTTCCTGCCTCTCTGTGCTCAGCACACTGGGCTCGGGCCCATCTTGCCTTCTGGGGCTCCTGGCAAGCAGGTCTGCTCAGCAGAGCCAAACAACCCCTGTGTCCTTGTCCTGAGAGGCAATGGAGAGCTGAGGGCATCAGAAGCTGCACTGTGGCCCCAGATCCCAGCTCAGGGCTCCAGTCCAGTTTTTCCAGTACAAAAGCTGACTCATTACATCCGGATGTCCAAACTCTATGTCTGACTTTCAACTACTTGGGAATTCATGTGCGTGTGTGCCTTGTTGCTCACTTGTGTCTGACTCTTTGTGACCCCAGGGACTGTAGCCTACCAGGCTCTTCTGTCCATGGAATTTTCCAGGCAAGAATACTGGAGTGGGTTGCCATTTCCTCCCCCAGGGGATCTTCCCGACCCAAGGATAGAACCCACATCTCTTCTTTCTCCTGCTCTGATAGGTGGTTTCCTTACCACTGAGCCACCTGGAAAGCTCATGGTAATTTGGGAGTGAGATAAACTGGAGAGATGGCTGGAATGAACTGGTCCTGCATTTGCGGGTGGGGATTAATAGCTGGAGAGACAGAAACTCTGCGCTGGGAGAGGGCAGCTCCTTACAGCCTAGGGAGCTCTGTGTGCAGAGGGCAGAGCGGGGCTGTGAGTAACCAGCAAGGATTGTTTATGATGCTTGCCTGGATCTCTGCAGTCACCTTGACCTGAATTCACTGGAGCCTGGCTGGGTCACAGCAGGCACTAGAAAGAGTGCTTGGGGCCCCAGCCAGGCAGAGCTGCCAGTGTGGACTGTGCAGGCAGCAGTGGGCAGGTGCTTTTAGTGGCTTTCTCCTATCTCCTAGCCAGCTCAGTGTTTACACTGAGAGAATTTTGGTATCTTTCTCTCCATCTTCTCTGACCTTCATCTAAAATCAAAGCAGTTTGATCCAGTAGTTGTGTGATTGCTCCACATTCACTCTGATACAGAAATGTGCTCATTTTAATTCTGAATTTTAGAAATTAGAGATGGCTTTACCCACAAGGCACAGGAGGCCTTTTTAACAAATAATTGGAGTTGCGTAAAGACCCATATGGGAGAAGGAAGCAGAAGTAAAGTTGAGTGACATTAACATAAATCTAAAGGGCAAAATAAATCTCCCATGAGGCTTGTGTCCAGAACATCTGAGTGTGGGAAGAGATGACATGGGCACTCTTGAGACCTAAAACAGCAGCAGGAACCATTTCAGGCGCGATGGGACAGAAGAGGGAGAGACGAGTCCAGACCCAACCCACTTCCACCCTGGCCTCAAGTCTGCAGAGTCAGTGCTGAACACAGCTAGCTCTGGGGGAGAGCAGACAGCAGACTCACTGGCCCCAGCAGGCCACAGGGGCCCTGCAAAGGAGCTGCAGCTGCTCTTTAGGACTCTGTGGAGGACAACCTTCCTGCAGAAGCAGATGCTGAGACCTCTGGGAGTTAGACTTCACTGGGCAGAGCAATTCCCCAGCAAGAGCCAGTGGTAGCAGCCATGGTACCAAGACACTATCACTAAACGCCCCACCACTGAGGCAGCACCCAGGCTTCCCAGGGGGCTCAGTGGGAAAGGATCTGCCCACAACGCAGGAGACACAGGAGACGCGGGTTCCACCCCTGGATCAGGGAGCTGCCCTGGAGGAGGAAGTGGCAACCCATGTAGACTGGTAGGCTACAGTCCACGGGGCCACAGAGAGTCAGACACGACTTAACAACAACAAAGGCAAACACAAGGGCTAGAAGCACAGGCTTAAAGAGAAGCAGAAATTGAAAATCTTCCTACACTCAGAATGTGCAAAAAGGAACCCAATCCAAGACCTGATGTCATCAGTAAACTCCCTAAATTTCACAAGAAGATGGGTATCTCAAGATATCACTCTTTGGTAGAGGAGACACAGGTGTTTGGCTCTTTGACTTTGTATCAGACAGCTACAATAATGCTGGTTAACAAATAAGCCCAGAACCTCAATTCTTATTTCTTGTCCATGGGTCCATAGGTTCATGGGCAGGCACCCTTGCTGGGCTTGGTTCAGGTCTGCCCAATGCACTTTCTCACTCTTCAGAACAGTGACTGATGAGGCACGTCCCTTTTCTGGCAGAAGCACGAGAAGCTGGACAGTGCTGGCACTCTGGAGGCCTCTATTAGCATCTCATTTGCTGACATTCCATTGGTCAACAAAAGCAAGTTCTGAGACAAAGCTCTAAATCAACAGGGCATATAGATTATCCTCCAAGTATTCCATGAGAAGCACTGCAAAGTCACATGGAAAGTCTGGGCGTGGGATCTATTAGAGGGCGGGTGAAGGACCAGACCCACACGCCAACTTACCGTGTCCCTTATGGTTATGGACGCATGACACAGAGTCTCCAGGAAGAACAAAATCAAGAATCGTCCCTTTCACATTCCCTCTGTCTGCCTTCTTTCTTTCAGGTGCACACATCTCTAGATGGCCTTTGGAGACATTGCTGGCTCTGCATTTTCGGAGTATCTCAATGCCGTCTCAGTTCCGTCTTCTGATCACATTGCGAAGCCTCTGGTGAGCTGTATAGTACATCTTGCTGGACATAATTTAAGACAGTTATTGGAACGGAGAGTGTATTTTCAGCCTCAGGCACAATATATCATGAGGCAAATGTGATTAATGTACTGTTCTGTAACATTTCAGAACCATTCCGGGGAAGGGCTGAACTGCTCACTGGTGCTTACTGGGTCCCTGGAGGACACAAGGCAGGAGCTGTGGTTGAGATCAGGGAGGGGCCTCCTGAAGATAAGACAGCGTGATAGACCATACAGAAAGCTGAGTGCTGAAGAACTGATGCTTTTGAACTGTGGTGTTAGAGAAGACTGCAAGGAGATCAAACCACTCCATCCTAAAGGAAATCAGTCCTGATTATTCGTTGCAAGGACTGATGCTGAAGCTGAAACTCCAATACTTTGGCCACCTGATGTGAAGAACTGACTCATTGGAAAAGACCTTGATGCTGGGAAAGATTGAAGGCAGGAGGAGAAGGGAATGACAGAGGATGAGATGGTTGGATGGCATCAGCGACTCAATGGACATGAGTTTGGGTAAACTCCAGAAGTTGGTGATGGACAGGGAAGCCTGGAGTGCTGCAGTCCAGGGGGTTGCAAAGAGTCAGACATGACAGAGTGACTGAACTGAACTGAACTGATAGACTAGGCTCTTCTCCCCACAAGGGTCCAGCATCAGGCCCTGACAGACCACAGCCTGACGGCGCAGTGCAGGGGCTGAGAGCACAAACCGCGGGGCGAACGCTCATCCTTCACCCCTCACACCTACACGGAGGGGAGAGGTAGTGGTCAGTGAGGGCACAGTTAAGCGGCTGTCACACGCGAAACCTCAGGGGCCTGAAACAACGAGCGTTTGTATCTGGCTTACTCCACGTGACCCTCAGGGGTTGCCAAGGCTGCTCTGTTGCACCTTGCCCTTACTCAGGGGCCCACGAGGATGGAGGGAGCTCCACTGGGTAAGATGTTGTCAGTCACCTGGCGATTCAGTCACTCTTTCTAAAAGCATACTTTATTTATTTATTTGGCCACATCAGGTCTTCATTGTGGCATGCAGGATCCTTCTTTGTGGTGTGTGGGCTTGGCTGCCTCGCAGCATGTGGGATCTTAGTTTTCCGACTAGGGATCGAACCTGCATCCCCTGCATTACAAGGTGGGTTCTCAACCCCTGGACTAGCAGGGAAGTCCCTCATTCACTCTTTTTAAACATTTTAATTTGTTTTTATTTATTATTTATTAAATATTCTTAAGTATTTATTATTTTATTTACTTCTTTAAAAAAAATTCTGTTTTATTTAAGTATCGTTTATTTAGGGCTTCCCTGGCGGCTCAGACGGTAAAGCATTTGTCTGCAAAGCGGGAGACCTGGGTTTGATCTCCTGGAGAAGGCAATGGCACCCCACTCCAGTACTCTTGCCTGGAAAATCCCATGGATCGGGGAGCCTGATGGGCTACAGTCCCTGGGGTCGAAAAGAGTTGGACATGACTGAGCAACTTCACTTCCACTTTTTCATAGTTTATTTAACTATACACAACGTGTTAGTTTCTGCTGTACAACAAAGTAATTCAGTTATATGTTCTTTTCCATTATGGTTTATCATGGAACATTGAGTAGAGTTTTCTGTGGTATACAGTAGGACCTTGTTTACCCATTTTTATATAATAGCTTGTATCTGCTTTATCCCAAACTCCCAATTCATTCTTCCCCTATCCCCATTCCCCCTCTAGCAACCGTAAGTCTGTGGTCTATGTCCGTGATTCTGTTTCATAGATTGGTCCATTTACGTCATATTTTAGATTCCGCATATGTGTGATGTCGATGCTATTTGTCTTTCTCTGGTCTGATTCACCTCGTCTAGTGTGGTCATCTCTAGGTTCGTCCATGTTGCTGCAGGCGGTGTTGTTTCATTCTTCTGATGGCTGAGTAGTACTCCACTGTATGTATATGCCATACCTTCTTTAGCCATTCATCTGCTGATAGATGCTTAGGTTGTTTCTGTGTCTTGACTACGTGAGTAGTGCTGCCAGTGATTCATCCACTCCTAGAAGCTTCCCCCAGAACTCATGCCCGACCCACCCATGCCTCCCTTTCTTAAGCTAGTCACCTGGCCACATGGACCCATGCCTCCCTTTCCTAACCTAGTCACCTGGCCACATGGACCCATGCCTCCCTTTCCTAAGCTAGTCACCTGGTCACATGGACCCATGCCTCCCTTTCCTAACCTAGTCACCTGGTCACATTGACCTTGCACACTCTGGGGAAGTGCAAGCCTAGTACATGCTCAGGGGGAGAATGGTGCGACTAGCCCCGCCAACCAGGGTGGGAAGGAACTCCCAGTTCTGTCCCCGGGAAGAGACAGTCCGGGAGAACCTCTGCTGACCTCCTTCATCTGCATTCGCTCCCATCTCCCGAGACTTCTCTGGTTGGACTGGCAAGTGGAACAATCCAGCAGTCACTCAGAGGCGGCTCCCTCTGCTGTAGTAAGCGTACTGGGTCAGGTGCAGGTCAGGACGCCCCCTCTGTCCCCAAGCAGGGGACGCAGTGTCCACATGACGGGGTCCCCCTGCCCTGCAGATCTCAAAACTCCTCCATACGAGCCAGCGCCAGGGCTGTCTTGGGAAGGAAGCTTATGAGAAGTCATACTGTGGGGACATAAATTCAAATTAAACTTTTCAGTATGTTTACCTCTTAAACAAGCAAACATCCCTTTCGCTGGTTTTAAAACTCCACCTCTGCGGTACTTGTATCTTATTTCTCAGTATTTCTTAATTCATAGAGGACTTAGGGCTGATGATGAAACCCAAACAAGCCCCTCTTCAATCTTCTGGGTTTTATTTTTCATTTCAGTAAACTTTTCATCGAAGTTTCATTATAAGATACTTCACATACAGAAAGATGCACAAATCGTAAGTGAACTGATGCATGTATTTTCATAAACATACATGTAACCGACATGTAGGTCATCGGCAGAACACGCCTTAGATCAAGAAACAGAAAGTTCCCAGCACCTCAAAACCCCCCCTTATGTCCACTTGCATTAACTAGTCCCCTCTGCCCATGATTCTGACTTTGAACCTCATAGATTAGCTTTGCCGGCTTTCAAACTTCGCATAAACAGGATCCCAGCTTCTTCATTCACACTGCTGTCGTGAGTGGCTTTGATTTGTCCCTTTCCATTGCTGTATGAGGCTCCACTGCGTGTGTCTCTTCATGAGCTTTCGGGGTGGTTCTAGTCTGTTACTGTGATGAATGCTGCTTCTGTGAACAGTCCGGTACGCATGCCTTTTCGTGAACATTCATGTGCATTTCTCTTGTATCTACCTGAGAGTGAAGTTTCTGGGTAATAGGGCATGAACAGGCTTGTGTATATTTTGTCTCCAAAATGGTTGTGTCCATTCACACTCCCATGGGCAGTGTAGGAGAAGTGTGACATCTTCACTAATGCTTGGTCTTACCGTATAGTTAGTTTCAGCCATTCTGGTGGGAGCGTAGCAGCATCTCCTTGCAGTTTTATGTTGCGTTTCCCTGACGACTGGTAAGACTGACTGGTATATGCTTTGGTCGTTTGAACAGCCTCTTTTGTGAAATACTTGGTCATGTCTTTTGCCTGCTTTCTGCTGGATTTTCTTGTTTTCCTATCAACAGGTGGAAAAGGAAAGTGAAGTCACTCAGTCATGTCTGACTCTTTGCAACTCCATGGACTGTAGCCTACCAGGCTCCTCTGTCTGTGGAAATTTCCAGGCAAGAGTACTGGAGTGGGTTGCCATTTCCATCTCCAGGGGATGTTCCCAACCCAGGGATTGAACCCATGTCTCCCACATTGCAGGCAGACGCTTTAGCACCTGAGCCCCCAGGGAAGCCCTCATCAATCCACATGTGAGAGAGCTTTATATTTTCCACATATGAGTCCTTGATCAGATATATTTATCTTGAAAACACTTCTCCCATTCCTTGGCTTGTCTTTTCCTTATCATCCTGTCTTTTCCCATTTTTGCTAATACTAACTCAGAGCTCTCTCCTCACTGCATGGGAACGACTACTTCCCACATCCATGCCTCAGATGGAGTTTGATATTCTGATCCTAACTTTCCAGGCCATGATCCAGAACCTACAGACTGGTTTATAGACAGGGGCTCAGCACACAACCCTCCCCACTGTGTAAATTAGTACCCACAGTCCACTAAAGTATGTGACTTCTGAAACAGGACCCTAACGGGTGATAGACTTTTACTCAGAGCTATCAGCCATGATTCATATCCATCTGTCATAAATCATCTGTCTTCAAAGACACATCCACTGAAATGACTTCTGTTTCAATCATGAGAGTCCATGAATCAATCCAGGTCGAGGGAAAGAAGACAAAGCTTACAACATTTCCCCTTATATTGGATTGTTTTTTTCATTTTTTCTGAGGCTCCCTACTGGTTCATGGGACTCTGCAAACCCAAAATGAGACACATTTTGGCTCTAGGAGAAAGGGCCAAAGGGACGAAATAATTTCTCTTTTTTAAATGTAAAGGAAGAGTCACAGAGACTGTGAATGTGAGGTGGACATTTGAAGATGAGCATTTTTTAAAACAATTAACTAACTTTCGGCCACACGGCATCTTCATCGTGAGCACTTTTCTGGCTGCAGAGAACGGGGCTGCTCCTGGCTGTGCCGCAGGGGCCTCTCACTGCCGTGATTCCTCTTGTTGCAGAATACGGGCTCTAGGCTCACCGGCTGCAGTAGCTGTGACGCGCAGGCTTAGAGACAGGTGCAGTCTTCCCAATTCAGGGATCGAACCCGTGTCCCCTGCATGGGCAGGCGGACTCATCCACTGCCCCACCAGGGACATCTGATCACTTTCTTTTTTTTCACATTGAGGATGAGACAGGGAGCGATTCCGGTGTCTTTTCAGTGAGGATCTGCCCAGGTGCGATGCACACTGAGAAGGCAGTGATCAGCAGGAACACACAGCATCTGATAGGACCCGAGACAAAGGTGAGTGGACACACGGCCCTTGGGGGCCACGGCAGGTGCACTCAGGGGCTGTCAGCAGAGACCCCATTACGCATATCCTGGAGCTTCTGTCCCAGGACGTTTCAGGAAACCAGAGATGGCACATACAGAGTCTACAAGACTCTCGTGCCTGGGAATTCCGTTTGAAGGGGTTTGATGCCAAACAGATGTGACATCTTGGCTTTGGAAAACTTCTGAGGCTCCTCCTTCCTTCCCAGGAAGCTGGTGATGGCCTGCCAGGACCGTGGGTGGACAGCCACTCCTCCCCACCCGGGGAGCTTCCTTGGGGAGCAGACCAAGGATGCATTAAAAACACGTGGTTGCCGACCAAACCCTGCCTGGTATAAAGCAAAAAGCGGACTGGCGATCCCCAGGCAGTGGTTCTCGACGTCCACACGTGCTTTTCCGGAAGAGGGATTTTCACTTCCTGTCAAAACTCAGAGTAAATAAATACACTCATTATGTGGCCAAATGTGAGAACACTTCTTTCCAAGTATTCTCAGAGCAAGTCAGTGAGTCCTGGGTGGTAAATGCCTCTTTGGCTCCATGCAGCTCAGGCCTCTCTCCGCCCCTCTGAGCAGACAGCCAGGAGTGACGTGGGCTTTCCCTGGAGTGGAAGCAGGAACTGAGCCAGTGCGTTGGTGGTCCCAGGACCCCTGCGAACCTCTAAGAGTGGAAACCTACAACTATTCCTTGGGTTTGGGGATGCTACCATGAAAATGAAGAGAGAGCAGAAAGTTTCCAGGTAATTTGCTACGGGGTTTTCTCAGGGATCCCCCCTCAGATACACAGCAGGGGTCACAGATGAGCTGCGAAGCTCTGTAGCCATCACTGGTCAAACCACAGACGTGGTCCTATACACAGCAGGGGTCACAGATGAGCTGCGAAGCTCTGTAGCCATCACTGGTCAAACCACAGATGTGGTCCTTGGATGCTGGTTCATGTTCTAATCACTCCAGCCCGACCTATCTGATAGTCACCCAGCCCAGGTGCACAGTCTTCACTGTCACCAGCCTGGAGCTGGGCGAGTCTGCGCCCCCCAGAACTGGGGGCCTCCAGAGGTCAGAGGAGCCAAGCTGTCAGCGTCCTGCCAGCTCACACCCCCTCCCCCAGACCCAGCCTCTCCATGCTTCTGGCTCCCGGGGTTCCCACCCGAAACACTTACTAGACATCCTTCCAGAATGATAGGCTGTTTTAATCCAGATACAACTGTAAATGGACAACGGGTTGCTTTTTTATTAATATATAGAATTTCCCAGCGCCCAAAGAAGATTTTACCATGAGGTTCCAATTTGCATTTACTAGAGTAAGAAAATAAGGAAACTAGGTTTCCTTTGTTTATTTGGCACTCAATGGGAGCTGGGTAGCAGGGGAAAAATGATGCTCTTATCTAATTTAATAAACGTCTTTTGATCCAATCATCTAGGCAGCCTTCTGAGACAGCTGGCCTCTGTCATGTCGCTCAGAGCTCAGAAGGCCTCTCTCCTGGCTGCCCCAGCTCTGGGGAGAAGGGGATGTAAAGGATGCTTGGTCTTGGAGGAAGGGCAGCCCCGGCCCTGCTGTCCTCTGGGGCATTGCCCGGGGCCCTGGGTGTGGTTGGCCCGCCCTTGTCTCTTGATGTTCTGCCACCAAGACTCTGGGGGCACGACCAGTGGTTCCTTCTCAGCCTGCTCACCGCCCAGCAGCTCTCTACTGACCAGGGGCCCCACCCCAGCCCTTCCTGGTGTCTGTCCTGGGGGCTGAAGCCTTAGCCCACGTGTTTGGCCCCTTATCTCAGTTCAGTTCAGTCGCTCAGTTGTGGGCTGAGCCCCATGGACTGCAGCACGCCTGGCTTCCCTGTCCATCACCAACTCCCGGAGCTTGCTCACACTCCCTTATCTATCTGCCTTATTGCTGTTGATTAGTCACCAATTCGTGTTTGACTCTTTGCAACCCCATAAACTGTAGCCCACCAGGCTCTCCTCTTTCCTTGGGAATTTCCAGGCAAGAACACTGGAGTGGGTTGCCATTTCCTCCTCCGGGGGATCTTCCCCACCCAGGGACCGAACCTGGGTCACCCATATTGGCAGGTGGATTCTTCACCGCTCAGCCAGCTTCCCTGATATCTGCCTGCCTAGGGGGTCATTTCACCCCATTGGCCCCCTTCTCTGGGAATCCTCCCAGGCAAACTTCAGTGAAGTCTAAGTGCCCCCTGCGAGTATGAACAGAAATTTCTAGTTGCCTTCCCACCAAGGCGAGGTCCAGGGAATTATGGGAGGGCCAGTCTGGAGTACGTCCCTTCCTGACCCTGGGTTCCCTCCCCAAGGCCTTAAGGGCATGAAACATAAAAGCCCCTCTGGCTTTCACTCTATCCTCTCTCTCTGTTAACACACATCCCCTACACTCCTGGGACCCCAGCCTCAACAGCCAGCCATGTCTGACTATCAACCACCTTATGGGGCCAGTCACGGCAGCAGGAGGCTCTGCGGGGGTCAAGTGTCTCAGCGCTTTCACCTTTGTGGTGGCTCAAAACTGTTGAGTGTTAAAATTTCAGCAGGCTGGTTGTTACAAACAGGCGTAATTAAAACTGAACTTATATACACTCACAATTAGATAAATTTGGTTAAAACAAAAGGAATGAAAACTTAAAACTCATGATCCTCTGAATATTTTACTGTGATCTATACCCTTGAGATTATTCCATATTGCTGGTTTAACTTTCTTTTTTATTTAAAAATAAAATTTCTTCCAACAGTGACGGTGTTTGGTTCATTATACAACAAAGAATTGATGCTTTTGAGCTGTGGTGTTGGAGAAGACTCTTGAGGGTTGCTTGGACTGCAAGGAGATCAAACCAGTCAGTCTTAAAGGAAATCAGTCCTGAATATTCCTTGGAAGCTGAAGCTGAAACTCCAGTACTTTGGCCACCTGATGGGAAGAACCGACTCACTGGAAAAGACCCTGATGCTGGGAAAGATCGAAGGCAGGAGAAGAAGGGGACAACAGAGGATGATATGGTTGGATGGCATCACTGACTCAATGGACATGAGTTTGAGTAGGCTCCGGGAGTTGGTGATGGACAGGGAAACCTGGCGTGCTGCAGTTTATGGGGTTGCAAAGAACTGGACACGACTGAGTGACTTTTCAGCCTCATACATTTATTTAAAAGATAATATATTTTTCATCTCTTATAAATAGAAAATTACCCCTCTCTAAAATTTTTCTACGTTCAGTGAAATTAATCACAAGGCAAAAATTCTCTTTTGGGTTGTAATAACAATGATTTTTGATATTTTAAATGTTTATCCTATGTCCTGGTTTCTTGTTACTTTCTGCTCACCTCATTCTTAAAGCTCATATATCTCATTGCTATAGTTTAGACATATTGAAGAGTTGCTTGTTTTTAATCTTAAATATTATCAAACATCTCCAAACTATGTCTGCGATGATCCTGTATATCCATCAGCTCTATTCAAATATTACCAAGAAATTGCCACGTCATTTACCTGTCTTCCTTCCTTCTTTCTGGAATGTTTTTAACTGAATTCCAGACAACAGATTACATCTCTTTTATCCTCTTCTGTGTGCATTTCCTTAAAAGCAAGGGCATTTTCTTACATAATGGTAATTCAGCACTCAACTCCTAAGGTAACTAATACAGCAATTTCTTGATAGAATCCGATATGGTTTCGTATTCAAATGGCCGGGATTGCCTTAAAATGAAAAGCTTGACTTTAAAAGTCAATCCTCCTTGGCCTGTTTGAATAGAGTGGGGTCTGTGAGATGCTGAGCCAGGGTGAGAGAAGACAGGAGATGGACCGCCGCCCCTCCTCCGACCTCCCCGCCCCCCGCCCCTCCCCCAACCCTCCCCCCTCCCCCAACCCCCCCCCACCCCCGCCCGAAGTTTCAGCTAATTCCCCTGTCCCATCGCTCTTCCTGCTGAGTAAATGGCAGGCCTGGAAGAATAGCTCTAAGTACTCACACGGACAGTCTGGAGGGTGAATATTTGATTTCTCAGCCCCATTTATTACAGCTCCCATTAAGCCTCCGCTCGCACAGCTGCCCCGCAGCCCCGGTGGAAACCCCGCGTGTGCAAGCCCAGCCACTTAGGCTGGAGATGAGAAAGGACGGCTTGTTTTTTCAAGTGCATTTTATATCCACTTCAAAAATGTCTGAAGCTAGGAGAACACTTTCATTTTGTAAAAGGTTAGGAATAAAGAACTTAAGCAGCGTCGGCCTATATCGAAGGAGCAGACGATTCCGCAGATCAAAGGGCAGACCATGGAAATTGTAGTCACGGGTTTGGTGTTTTCCCCTGGAGATCACAGAAGCCCAAGTGCAGAGGAAGGTGAACACACATCTGAAAACATCCCGATTAAGGGCTGACAGGGCTCCGGTGCAGCGGAGACAAGAATCCTGTCTCTCGGACCACGCTCGGGGTCCTTTGAAGATGCAACTGCCCCCAAAACAGCTGTAGGGGAACATCCAGAGATTTGGGGCGGGGCCTCGGGCTTTTTAGACGCACTGCTTTTTAGACGGACTGGACAGGCTCCAGGTGAGAACTAACGGCTGAAACCAACGCCAAGGCAGACCAGGCTCCAGACCGGGAGCTGAGAACTCAAGATCTATTCTAGGCTCTGCCCCGTCCCCATTTGGGTCTAAAACATGCCATTCTGCCTCTTTCTGCAGCACATTCTTCGTGACTCTGCTTCCCATCTGTGCTTCTGTTTGTTATGACGCAGGTGTAACCTCATCATCTCTGCGGAAAGCAGGAACCATTTGACCACAGTGATAACTTTTTCTACAGGAAAAAAATGTTTCATCATCCAGATCACTGAGATGCCTCTCTCTCTTTCCCTGCATCTCTGCCTAACTTGGGCAGACTTGATGGTATAGAGAAGGAATATGCTCTTCTTGAGTAAATCACAGAATTTCTTCAGACTCTGTTTTCTGAGCAATAGAGATAGCAGCGCCTACCTTTCAGATTGTTCCAGTACTTGAGACCTATAGTTCCTGGCTTCTTCACTGGTTTGTTCTCTCTCATTTGACCAGTGATGCTGGTAGCTGAAGCTGAATCTCCAATACTTTGGCCACCTGATGCGAAGAGCGGACTCTTTGGAAAAGACCCTGATGCTGGGAAAGATTAAAGGCAAGAGGAGAAGGGGATGGCAGATGGTTGGATGGCATCACCGACTCAATGGACATGAGTTTGAGCAAGCTTCAGGAGATGGTGATGGGCAGGGAGGCCTGGCCTGCTGCAATCCACGCGGTCGCAAAGAATTGGACACGACTGAGCAACTGAACTGATTGACTGCTGGTAGCTCTTCATCCTAGAAACCACCTCACGAATGACGTAGCCACCTCTCAGGTGGCCTACAGCCCTTCATCAGCCTGTCGCTACAGCAATGAGAAGCTGGGTCCCTGGGACTCCCTGCTGGCTCTGCAGTCCTGGAAGGGTCCTTCTCCATCCCCTCTCCTGCTTCACCAGCCTTGAAATACCAGGGCCTTTCCCAACATCTGCCTCATCTGACTTGTATGTCTCAAAGAACCTAGGTCTCAGATCTGCTCAGTGCCTAGTCCTCCTCACGTGGGACCACTGGTTCCATCGGTAAGAACTGTCCTGCCTTGGATATCTCCTCCCAGAGGTTTAGGCAGTGCTGGGCCCACAAACTAAGCTGGGGGCAGTGGGCAGACGTCTCTGGGAGGCCGGAGTGAGGGTGGATCACAGTGTGGGGCTCACAGCTCTTCCCCCCACTCCCTGTCTGGCTCCCTGGGGTGCAGGATACCCCCTTTGCCCCCGACACTGAATGGGCTTGGGCACGTGGCCTGCTGTGACTAGGGACACATGGGCAGAGAGGCATGGTAGCTTCATTTGTCCTTCCGTGCCCCTGCAGGACCCCTGGAGGTCATTATCCAAAATCCTCACACTGCAGAGCTGTTCCCCTCTGTGCAGGTGGCAGATCCACAATCACTGGAGCCAAGGTCACCACACACCCTTGTTTCCCTCCACCCCCTCGGCCTGGGTAGACCTCACAACTGCACTCAAGAGCCACCCACTGCCCGGTTGGAGGACACTGAGCTTGGGACAGGAGCCCGAGGCCACCTCCCAAAGCCCTTCCCTTCCTTTTTACTCTCTGGAGCCGTGGGTGACCCACGGGTGACCCATGGGCCTTGGGTATGATGGTTATTCCAAAGCCCCAGGACATTTCATCATTCACTGCTTTCCTGTGGCAGTTGCTTAGGGTGAGGTTGCAAATCTCCCCACTGAGGAGGGAGGGCTGCTGATCTTTGTTCTACTTCCTCTTGTGATGCCTTTAACTTTTCCACATGGATTACAAGTCAGAGGGTTTTAGAAGGGTCTGTGCTTGGAGGTAAGTGGGCGAGGGGAGGATGGATTGTCTGGGGCATGAGAAGGGGGCATGAAGGGGCATGGCAGTTGGAATCTTGAGTGGACAGAGGGGGCAGGGGATGAGGGGGGAGGAGGTGAGCGGGTCAAAGGACACATACGGCCTCTTCTCCAATTTTGCTGGAAAAGCCGTGGACAACCAATGAAAGAGGAACTGAAAACTACCCCTGAGTCTGTTCTAGAACTTCACTGCTTTTGTGTGCAAAATTTTGGTAATAATTGCCTGGAAGGATCTTGTGTTTAAGTTGGTACCCCTTCCCCAGTCGTGAGGGAGGACTCGGCCGATGACGTCTCATCTCAGTCCCACCCGTCAGGGCCAGGAGGTCACCGGCGGGCAGCAGAGAGGTCCAGCACCAAGAAGCGGTTTCGTCCCAATGAGCTGACCGGACACTGGCTTAGGGACTTTGAGAAGCAAAGCCCTGTAACTGAGCTGACAATTCAACAATGTGGATGCTCCCTGAAGAAGTTAGATTCACTTGGATGATCTCTGGTCTTGTCCTCGCATGAGACCATGAAGGAAATATAAGCCAGCTTCCCACCACACTGCCAAGTTGTACCCAGGGGGAAAGACCCTCCCACCTCTGCCTTAGCCAAAATTTTTGTTGCTGCTAATTAAGTGACTAATGTGTAGATTTTGTGAAGGGGTGACTTTCGTTTTCAACATCTTCACGAAAGACGCGGTGGAGCACAGAACCGATCACTAGAATGACCTTCAGATTTCCCCTCTGATGCCCCCATCTCACCCCAACCGCTGCTTTCCTTGTGTTTATGAAAACAGTCCTCTTATCTTGAAGCTGATTTGGGAGTGGGACCCTGAAAAGCCTTTCAGTGTGCCCAACAGAAGGGAAAGGGTGTTCACCTTCCAGCAAGAAGTCTTACATTGCAGAGTTATTATCTCGTGTGTCTTGCTTAATTCAGATGTAACTATAGCAACTGCTTAGAACTGGAGATAAGTGAGGAGTCATTCCCAGGAAAATGAACTTTGCCTTAGGCCATTTTAATTAAACCATAAATGTCTTTAGGAAAGAACAAGTTAGACGTTTTTAAAAGAAAAACCAGAGAGGAAGGGAACCACATACGTTTTTAATGTGTCTGTGGATCTTCTTGACTTCTATTTTCCTTCCTAAGGCCATAAAACTAGGGAAGCTATCCATGTTAAAGGAAAATACATTTAGAAAAATATACAGTTAATAACAGTCATTTTCAAAAATGCATTAAGTAAAGATGTAATATGTTTGTTCTTATTTTTATGCGTCCGCTCCAACCACGGCACAAATGACATCTGTTGGAGAATGAAATATAATTCCTGGAAGTGCTGAGAGCGGCGGCAGTACTGACTCTCCCAGGCACAGGCCTGACTGAGTAATGGCCGAGGGCCGAGTTCCGGATGCCACCACAGGATCCGATCCTTCAGCACCACTTATTGGTTGCTTAAGCGTGGGCAAGTTTCCAAACTTTCAGAGCCTAGGTTTCCTCATCTATGATTTTTTTTTTTTTTTGGTTGCGTTGTTATACAACTCATTTTCTCGAGTTGTACAGCGTTGTGACAATTAATGTATTATCAGTGAACCAGTGAAATTGCTGAGTCATGGCTGACTCTCTGAGATCCCATGGACTGTACCCCCCAGGCTCCTCCATCCATGGCATTTTCCAGGAAAGAGTACTGGAGTGGGTTGCATTTCCTCCTCCACATAGTACCAGCTTCATAATATATATAATCATCTTCCCTGGTGGCTCAGGCGGTAAAGAATCTGCCTGCAATGCGGGAGACCTGGGTTCCTTCCCTAGGTTGGCAAGATCCCCTGGAGGAGGGCATGGCAACCCACTCCAGTATTCTTGCCAGGAAAACCCCATGGCGGGCTACAGTCCATGGGGTCGCAGAGTCAGACACGACTGAGCAAGTAAGCACACAGCATAGCGTTAGCTTCAAGGTGGTCAAAACACAAAAACTTCCAGTTACAAGATAAATAACTTGAGGCTGTAAATGTGCAGCATGGTAACCATAGACAACAGCACCATATTGTATATTTGAAGGTCTCTAACAGAGTAGATCTTAAAAGTTCTCATCACAAGAAAACCATTTTGTAACTATGTGAGTGATTGATGTTCTCTAAACTTATTGTAGTAATTGTTACATTTTATACATATGCCAAATCATTATGCTGTGGACCTTGGACTAATGCAACATTTTATGTCAGTTCAGTTCAGTTCAGTTCAGTCACTCAGTCCTGTCCAACTCTTTGTGACCCCATGGACTGCGGCATGCCAGGCCTGCCTGTCCATCACCAACTCGCAGAGTTTACCCAAACTCATGTCCATTGAGTTGGTGATGCCATCCAGCCATCTCATCCTCTGTCGTCCCCTTCTCCTCCCGCCTTCAATCTTTCCCAGCATCAGGGTCTTTTCAAATGAGTCAGTTCTTTGCATCAGGTTGCCAAAGTATTGGCATTTCAGCTTCAACATCAGTCCTTTCAATGAATATTTAGGACTGATTTCCATTAGGATGGACTGGTTGGATCTCTTGCAGTCCAAGGGACTCTCAAGAGTCTTCTCTAACACCACAGTTTAAAAGCATCAATTCTTCAGTGTTCAGCTTTCTTTATAGTCCAACTTTCGCATCCATACATGACTACTGGAAAAACCATAGCCTTGACTAGACAGACCTTTGTTGACAAAATAATGTCTCTGCTTTTTAGTATGCTGTCTACGTTGGTCATAACTTTCCTTCCAAGGAGTAAGCATCTTTTAATTTCATGGCTGCAGTCACCATCTGCAGTCATTTTGGAGCCCCCCAAAATAAAGTCGCCACTGTTTCTACTCTTTCCCCACCTATTTGCCATGAAGTGATGGGACCAAATGCCATGATCTTCATTTTCTGAATGTTGAGCTTTAAGCCATTTTTTTCACTCTCCTCTTTCACTTTCATCAAGAGGCTTTTTAGCTCCTCTTCACTTTCTGCCATAAGGGTGGTGTCATCTGTATATCTAAGGTTATTGATATTTCTCCCAGCAATCTTGATTCCAGCTTGTGCTCCTTCCAGCCCAGCGATTCTCATGATGTACTCTGCATATAAGTTAAATAAGCAGGGTGACAAGGTACAGCCTTGACTTACTCCTTTCCCTATTTGGAACCAGTCTGTTGTTCCATGTCCACTTCTAACTGTTGCTTCCTGACCTGCATACAGGTTTCTCAAGAGGCAGGTAAAGTAGACTGGTATTCCCATCTCTTTCAGAATTTTCCACAGTTTTTGGTGATCCACACAGTCAAAGACTTTGGCATAGTCAATAAAGCAGAAATAGATGTTTTACTGGAACTCTCTTGCTTTTTCGATGATCCAGCAGATGTTGGCAGTTTATGTCAATTATATCTCAACAAACTGGAAAAAATATAATATGAAAAAAGTAATAGCAGCTTCATAAGGTTGTTGGTGAAATTAACTAGGACAATGAATGAAAATTATTTGGCATGGGATAGTCCATAAACACTAGCTATGATAATTATCAGTCACATCTTATTAATGAGGCAGAGAGTGATGGAAGGCTTAGGAATGAGTAGAAGTTTAGAGACAGGGCTCCTGAGAGTTCCTTTTCCAGAAACTAGCTAGGAAACCTTTTCCCCTCCCTGGGCCTCAGTCTCCTCACCTACAGTCTCAGGAGACTGGACTGCATGATGTTTAACATTCTTCCAGCTCCCAAATCTCCGTGCGTCTAGTCCACCCTTTCCACCAGAGAGCTTTAAGGGCGTGTTTCTTCGTGCACGCTCTGAAGAACCCAGGAAAGGGGTGTTAGTGCATCTCCACGTCTTCAGAGAGGATACTGGGGCTCATGATGGGGGAGCCTCAGGAATCTCATACCCTTTCACCCTCCTTTAAATTCAGAGGTCTGCTTAAAGGTCATTCATCAAAAGGAACACCTAAATCACCCAGCTAAAGTCATGCCGCAGAGTTCAGATTCGTTTGTGCATTCAGAGCTTATCATCTGCTCCTCAGTGGTTCACACTGCAGGAATCCAGGCCTCCTCCCAGTGTTTGCCTGTGTTAATCAGCCTGGAAGTGACACCCTGGACATGGACACCCTTCCCCTTGAGCTGTGTATGTATGGTGACTTTGCAAACATATTTACTAAGATTTCATATGAAGGAATTTGGTTCACTTCAGTTTTTTTTAAAAAATTCAGAACACTATGTGCAAATGCACACAGCCCACAGGCCCCCAGAATGTTACACTTCTTAGAATTACATGGGTAAATATATTGACTGTTACATTTATGATTTTGTTCAGCGGATAATGCTATTAAAGGAAGAGGAGAAAAATCTATCTCTTGAAACTTATTTGTTTATTTAGATTTATTTTATTGAAGTATAGTTGATTTACAATGCTTCCTTTAATAGAATTATCCACTGAATAAAATTATAAACTTAACAGTTTCTGGTGTATGGCAAAGTGATTCAGTTACACACATGCATAATAGTTTGTATCTGCTAATCCTGAACTCCCATCCCAGCCCTCCCTCAGCCTTCCACCCTGCAACCACAAGTCTGGCCTCTCCCTGTGATCTGTTTCTGTTTTGTAGATGAGTTCACGCATGTCAAACTTCAGATTGCACACATAAGTGATGTCACATGGTGTTTGTCTTTATCTGACTTACTTCACTTGGTATAATAATCTCTAGGTCCATCCCTGTTGCTGCAGATGGCATTATTGCCTTCTTTTTTATGGCTGAAGAGTATCCCATTTCAGTCTGTATACACCAGGCATTCTTTATCCGTTCATCTGTCAATGGATATCTAGGTTGCTTTCATTGTGAGCAGTGCTGCTGTGAACAAATAGGTGTGCATGTATCTTTTTCAAATTACAGTTTTGTCCAGATACATACCCAGGAGTGGGCTTGCTGGATCATATGATAGCTCTAATTTTAGTTTTTGAGGAACCTCCATACTGTCTTCCATTGTGGCTGCACCAATTTACCTTCCCCTCAACCGTGTAGGAGGGTTCCCTTTTCTCCATACCTTCTCCAGCATTTATTATCTGTAAACTATTCAATGATGGCCATTCTGACCAGTATGAGGCAATACCTCCTTGTAGCCTGGATTTGCATATGAAAGTTCTAATTTAAATTCAACAGCCCATCATTGTTACTGAGGTGTGGACAACACCAGGGAAATTAAGGCAAATTACCCCAGTGGGAGGGGTTGGCAGTCCATAATTTTTCCTGTCACCCCAGGCAAGCCTATGAATGATGTGAAGATCTAGGGGCTTGGAGGGGGCTTGTCTGGGGACCTCAGGGAAGACTTAGCAAGGAATCTTTCTCCACCAGGATGAGCAGAACTTGTAGGATGAAGAAATGAGGGGTGGCCTTTGAGGCTCACAGCCAAAGCTCTGAGTTTGCGCTTTACCTCTTAGCTGCAAAGGGTCTGGTAGGCTGAACTGATAAGCCCACAGGTTGGGTTCTTCCAAGAGCAGACACCGAGGCAGAGTGAACAGAACAAGGAGAGCATTGGGGAGAGATATTTGTGAAAGGAAAGAGAGCATGGGAGCACTTGTGCGGGGGAACAGAGCAGGCAAAGCCTCTCCCCTGCCCATTCACGGGGCTACGTGCAGAAGGCGGCCTCCCTTGTGGGCAAGGGCCAGGCCCTCACTGTGCACAGTCATGGTCTGGGGCCTCCGCAAGGACGGCCTGGACTCAGCAACCGAGATGGGCGCCTAAGGAGCCCCAGGGTGGAGACCGCGGGGAGACCACACTCTTCCAAAAGGCGAGGCTCAGCACCGGAGCTCCGTGTCAGCCACAGAAAGAGCTGAGTGTGTGCGCAGCAAGAGTTACCATTTATTGGGTGCAGAATACATCCTCCAAGAAGCGCTTCATTCTTCCATCGGACCTTCAGAGTCATCCTGCTATGGAGGTGCTCTAACAACTATTCCTGTTTTCCAGATGAAGACTGGGGGCTCAGAAAGGTAACATCAACTCAGAATCATGAGGCCGCTAAGTAACAGAATGCGGGTGGCCCCCTTCACCCTGCCTTTTCAGTGCCTAGAGGTTGGGGGGGGGGGGGGGGTCTTAGTTTTACAAGATGATGATGGGGTGAGCAGCTAAAGCAGGAAGCCTGGTCAGAGGGCTGGTCCCTAGCACAGCCCAGAGCAGCGGCAGGAGGTAAAGAGATATGAAGGGACAGCTTAGGAAAAGTCTTCCAAGAGAGATGATGCCTGGCATGGGGTCTCAGTAAAGACAGAGGGTAAGAAAGAGAAATCATGGGATGAGGCTGAAATGTCAGCCTGTTTAGATTTGATACCTTTCATGGACCAATTTTGACAACTTATAATACATTGGAAAGACATCAACCACATCCAGATTCCTTGATTTATTAGCTTAAATTATGTCTGTAGTATTATTTATTTAATTTGCTGGATATGTAGTACAGTTACAAGTTTCAAAAAGTATAAAAGTGTATATAATAAATATCTCCATCTCACCCCTGCTCCTCATCTGATCACCTCTTACCATTGTGGGACACCCAAGTATATATCCAGTGTTATCAATCTCCGATACATTCTTCTAGAGACTTATAATGTAGATGGCAGCAAAGACAAAAATGTATCCTCCCTTTTTTGCACAAATTAAAGCATTCTATATGTACAGTTCTGATCTTTCCATATTAGTACATAAAGACCTCTCTGCTTATTTTTCACAGCAGTATAACATTTCACAGAATAGATATATCACATTTAATTTATCCTGTGGATGAACACTAAGAACACTTCATCTACAGGGAAAAAAAAATGTTCTTTCTCTTAAAAGTTCTAGTTTATTACCTCTGTAATAATTTTCTCCTGCTATGTCTTAATTTCTTTTCTTTTTTTCCCCTTTGATTGTACTTCCTGAAAGCTTCTCTGTTTTCTCTTTGTTTCCAAACAGGATCTTGATTTTAATTTTTCTGCAATTTACCTCTAATGTATCATGTTTTTTATCCTGATCAACACCTTCATCTTTGCTTATTTTTAGCATTATGTAAGTTCTTGAGTTAATACTTAGTTAATTCTTTAAAAATCTTTCTTTTCCAATAGTAAAGGTTTGTAAAGTTATGAATTTGAGTTGGCAATATACTACAGGTTTTATTTGTATTTTATTATTATTTTCTTAATCACTTATAAGCTTACTTTGACAATAATTGATCTGCTCTTTGACTCAAAACTGTTTGAAAGAGTGCTTTCAGAATTGTCCCAGTACTTAAAATTTATTTTTTTCTTATCTATTTGCAGACTATTTCTGAAGTTAACACATTTTGGTTAAATAGTGTGACCAGTGTAATTTCTGCTTTGAAGTACCTAGTCAAGTTTTTCTTTAGCTTATATATAACCAAGTTTTGTAAATATTCCATGTTTTTTAAGCCTATATATAACCAAAATTTGTAAATATTCCATGTTTTTCTAAAAAGCCTTGCCTCTATTTGTAGGGTACACAATTCAATATGTGTCTATTAAAATAAACATGTTAATTGTCACATGCTAATCCTTGTCTTTCCTTATTTATTTCTTGTCTCCATCTGGCAGATTCTAAATTGGTATATTAATGTCTTCCATAATTACTGTTTTGATCATTTCTCCCAGCAATTCTGACGCTTTGCACTTTATGCATTCCAGCAGTCTGCTGTTTGTGCATCAAAGTCACCCATGAATTTACACATTCCGAAGTGTTTTTATGGAATATGTAAATAAGGACAAGAGAGCAGTATTGGCTTTTTTTAAATTTACGGAGCATTTTGTGGAGCGAAGTTGCCTCTGGTGTCAGCTCTTTCACCACAAAGTTTGACCAAACCACACACAGGGCAGAGAAATCTGTTGGTTCAGTAATTTCACTGCTGTTCTCAGAAACTCAGCCAATATCTTTCTTCTGAATGTAGTCCAGTCATTGTGTGGTACTCATAAACTCTTCCAAGGTATCAGTTTACAATTTCTTAAATGATGGAGTCACCATAGCAAAATGAGCAAGGTCTAATTTGTACCCAGACACAAATTTCTACTCTTGGCAAGACTTGCTTTGCTTCATCTCCAGAAACTTACTGTAAAGATTAAAAATGCAACCACAATTGGGGTATTTTCAAAGAGACATGAAGTTAAGCTATAATTCACATTTTGCCTTGCTGAATAAAGTTTAACCTACCTCAATAGGGAAGAAATTTCAACACAGTGCCTGGTTCTGAGTTCCTAAGCATCCATATTTGGGGTTTGTTATTTCACAGAACTTGCAGCGATAATAACAGGGATTTTTTCCCCCTCCTGACATCATCTTTTAAAAATATCCTTAAATATACCTTTAGACACTTACACTAGCATTCCTTAACCTTTAATTCCTAGAAGTGAAATTCTCATATCGAAGGATGAGCAACTTACAACTGTGATGTGCGATTTGAAACTGCTCTTTGAAAAGCTTACCCCAATTCACCCAGTCACATTGGATGTGATTTCCTATACTCTCATTGCTCTAGGCATTATCACTCTGTTCTGTGTCCAAAGAGGGTGATATTTTTCTGGCAGCAAAAAATTTCATTGCTTTAATTTTCATTTCTTTAATTACTAGTAAGTTTGAACATTTTTTCAAATTTAATGGCCGTTTGTATTTCTTCTGTTAATTGCTTGTGCATCCTCACTGCCCACTTTTCTGTTGGGTTATTTGTATTTTTCTTATTTGTCTCTAAGAGCTGTGTATAGGGTTATAAATCATATATCATATTGATGAGCTCCTTAAAGCATCCTGCATTCCAGCCATCTACAGATCCGATCCAGCTGAGTTTTTCTTACTGACCATTTTTAATATCAGAAGACACTGCAAAGTGAGTTGGTATTGTTATTCCCATTTTAGAGATAAGAATGGAATTCAGAGAGCTCAAGTGGACAGAAATGGACAAAAATAACTGAGAGGAGGTTCTGAAGTTCCATGCGTTTTTGTCCTCAGTCCCCAGAAGTCTTGCACAACTTTGTCACTGGAGCTGCGGTCACTGCCTCTTCTGCTGATGTTCCTGTGACTTCAGACAGTCAGTTTCTACTTGACCCAGAAATATCCACTGCCTCTAGAAGCCTGGATATCCCTAAAATCTTTATCTAGGACCAGCTGGGTTTAAAGTCCTGCCTCCTTAAATTCGTGGAGTTTCAGTTTCCAAGAATATCTATGTTCCCTCTTAAGGGGAAAGCTCATTATTTTGTTTGGGTTTGAACACAAGTTCAAGAAGCCAGAGAACAATTCTGTGGGTTGAGGCAGAGTCATGTGGTGTTGGCCACGAAGCCTGGAGAGCTCCGATCCCCATCACAGGCAGGTTTCCCTCCAGAGCCTGAGGTTGACCAGATGGATGCACTGTGTGGTTAGCAACCTTTAGCTAATGCCAGTTTGCTGAACTGTTTCGAAGAGGAAACAGGGAAAAGCAAAAACTTACAAGGGATCAGGTTTCACTGTTGCAGCACCAAATAAGCTTTTTTTTTTTTTTTTCCTAGAACCACCTCATCTCTGGTGAGTGGACATGGGTGGATGGATAAGAGGCAAGCTGCCCAGCCCAGGGATAAAAGCCAGTGCCAAGATGCTAGTCAAAAGACAAGGTGGCCGAAGGAGTCTAACACAGCAGCATTCCCAGACCATGCAGGCTTTGTGCAAGTGTGGAATACACGCCATCCTTGTGTGGGCCCTGCTGTAGGTGGCTTTGACTATTCACCCCCAGAGCGATTTCTAGACCACAGATGTTCTCACTTGCATAGCCTGCAGGGTTCTGTTTGATTGGTTTCCTCTGGGTTTTTGAGACTCTAGAAAGTGGTAACCATAGAGGTGAACCTTGGCCAAGTTGAATCTCTATACAGTGAATCCCATGAGCACAGGAGAAATTCTCCCTAGGCTGGTGGGCGCCCCAGAAAGTTTTGTTGAGTTCCATGGACTTTGTATACAGATTTATTTGAATGAACAAGTTGAATTCACAAACTGGAGAGAAAAAGAGGAGATAGGCAAAGACAGAGAGGTGATGCCTGTAAATTCTTGAGTCAGACCACCAGGCTGAGACGTTGACTGCGTACTCACTCTGGGCAAAGCACCTCGGCTTTGTTTGTGCCTCTGTTTCCTCATGGGTACTGGTACTACGCTGCAGGGTTATCTGAGGATTAAACTAGACAACACATTTACCTGCCAGGCATAGGAACATTAGCTAAAGCCATCAGAGTCATTGCAATGCCATACCTACAGCTGCCTTTCCTAATGCTCCGCGGTCCCAGTTCTCTTCAGAGCCAGCTTTAAGGGTTCTCAGACCTACCTCTGTGTTTTGCTTAAAATTCAATCATAACATAATATGTTGGTGAATTTAAATTATACATACACGTTTTAAATGTCATTATATATATATATATATATATATATATAGGGCTTTCCTGGTGGCTCAGGTAAAAGAATCCACCTGCCAAGGCAGGAGACATGAGTTCACAGGTTCAGTCCCTGTGCCAGGAAGATCTAGAGAAGGAAATGGCAACCCACTCCAGTATTTTTGCCTGGAAAATCCCATGGACAGAGCAGGTGGGCGTGCTGCAGTCCACAGATGGGTCACAAAGACTTGGACACAACTGAGCAGGTGGGTGTTCTGGAATGATCTGATTTCCAATACCCTGCAGAGAGGCCTGAAGCTGAGCCTGGTGGGAGCCTTAGGGATGGGGTGGAAGTTGGGGTGTGGCTGTGTGTAGGGCCATCTTGAGGACAGTATCTACGCCGAGACGTGGAGAACCAGCATGCCTGCAGGGCTTTCTCTGTTTGCTTGCTTGACTTTGTGTTTTTTGCTTGTATTGAATGCAAAACGAGAATGCAAGAATGTAAGTGCTGTTTGAATGATTTCCTAAGTCGTTATCACTGGCATTTAATTTTCTGGGAATGTGCACTTTATTTGAAAACTACAATGACACCACACTGTTTTAATATAATACTGCCCGCTTATACGGCTCTTCTTTCAGCCCTCACTCTGGGTCAGGGTCACAGGTGACAGGGGAGCAAGGCCTGTCCTCCAGAGATCTGGCTTCGGCCGAACACAGGGCAGCCTGAGCCCAGTACCCTCAGATTTTGCGTGCTGCAGCCGACTCCTCGCTGCCTGCATTGGAAAGAAACAGTTCCCATGATGTCAGCTTCTTCTGGACGCTAATGAAGAGAAGTACTCTGTGTTCCGAGCTGTGCTCTGAGGCATCGCTAGGTGCTTGGAAACTTAAGGCAGCTACCGATTTAACCCAGCATCTTGCCTGCCCCATCAGGGTTAATAAGGGGCAAAGATGGAAGGAAGGGAGAAACATGCAGTGAAGGAAAAAAGGGAGGAGCCCAAAGATGGGAACTGGGGGAGGGGAGGCAGGGGGAACAGGAGGGGGCAAAGAGGGGGCACGTATTACCCCCAGGAGGATCTAAGCCTGACACTGAAGCCAGGAAAGCAAAGCTAGTTCCTTCCCTCCCTCCCTCCCTCCCTCCTTCCTGCCTTCCTTACTTCCTTCTGTCATTTTAACTTCTTTCTTTCCTCCTAGTTTTTCATTCTTCAGAGCCTCAAGGGAGAGTTGGTAATCTTCCATCCTTGAGGAATTATGACAAGGTTTAGAGCTCTTGGAATGTGCAGCATCTCAGAAGCACTGGGAATTTATTATCTATTTCCAAACAAAGCCATAATTAGATCGCTCCGGATAACTAATATCATGTTTTCAGAAGCCCCGAGTAGATGATAAGTTAATATTTGAACAGTTGACCTTAAAAATGTGACAACTGAGAAGCTTCTGGAGAGATGCCCAGAAAGGCACTAATTATGAAAGGGTTTAGCAAGGCCGGATGGAGAAACTTTCAGAATTCTCTTAAAAATACAATACAGTGATTTTGCAAATCACTCTGGTATAGTCACTGTGGAATTATTATTTGACAGTATAATTACATTTTAATTGTGGGACCCTTCATGAAGGCGAAGTCCAGGAGCCATTCAGTTGCGCCTGCTGTGAAAGGTAAAGGCTGAAGTTCCCATTGTAGAAGTTCTTCCATTTCCCAGTGACCGCTGGCATCTTTCAGTTAGGTCCAGGCATTTGCACGGAGAGTGAGGACTCTCTCAAAGGCAGCTGGACTCTCAAATACCCCCAAAGAAACAGCTAGCATCTGTCAAAAAACCAGCTAGAGGCTATTTTGCAAAATGTTCTGAAGACATATTTAGGAAAATATTCTCTGTTTTACAATCCACTCCCATGAGACAATGAAGTCTCCAGAGGAAAAAAGAAGCATTTTTGCAGGGGGCTGGGTGGGTACAGGCTCTTCACCCAAGATGCTCCTTGGGGGTCCATTCAGAACTGTTCTCTTTTCTTCCTGCTCTAAATGTGAAGCTCTTCAGGCTAGAAACCACAGCGAGCACAAATGACCAATGAAATGGTCCTTGCTCCAAATGATCCATGTGGTATTTCTCCCCGTTTGACGCTTCCCATCTCCCACCTCCCTCGCTTCCAGATCTGATGCCTGAGCTCTGAGGAGGATAAATACTACAAAGCCTTTTCATTGTAAACTACTTTCCCAACCCCCTGCCTCCTAAAATACTATAAGTTTTATCCCCATTATAATTTTTAATCCCTATGGTGATGCTCATCATGTCTAAAATGGCAGTTTGGGACTTGGGGGAAATGGTAACTATTTAGAAAGCTGGAGTCTCTTACAGACTTAGAAAAAGAGCTTATGGTTGCTCGGGGAGGCAGGGGGAAGGATGGAGGAAGGGATAGTTAGGGAGTTTGGGATGGACATGTACACGCTGCTATATTTTAAATGGATAACCAACAAGGACCTACTGTATAGCACAGGGAACTCTGCTCAACGTTCTGTGGCAGTCTGGATGGGAGGGGAGTTTGGGAGAGAATGGATATGTGTATTAATATGTCTGGCTGAATCCCTTCGCTGTTCACCTGAAACTATCACAACATTGTTAATAGGCTACACCCCAATACAGAAGAAAGCAAAGAGGAAGTAAAGAGCCTCTTGATGATGGTGAAAGAAGGGAGTGAAGGAGCTGGCTTAAAACTCAACATTTAAAAAACTAAGGTCATGGCGTCCGGTCCCATCTCTGCACAGCAAATAGATGGGGAAACAGTGGAAACTGGCAGACTTCAGTTTCTTGGGCTCCAGAATCACTGCAGACGGTGACTGCAGCCACGAAGTCAACACATGCTCCCTGGTAAAAAAGCTGTGACCAACCCAGACAGTGCATTAAAAAGCAGAGGCATCACTTTTTTGACAAAGGTCTGTCTAGTCAAAGCTGTGGTTTTTTCGGTAGTCATGTACAAATGTGACAGTTGGATGATAAAGAAGGGCGAGCACCAAGGAATTGATGCTTTTGAGCTGTGGTGTTGGAGAAGACTCTTGAGAGTTCCTTGGACTGTAAGAGATCCAACCAGTCCATCCTAAAGGAAATCAGTCCTGAATATTCATTGAAAGAACTGATGCTGAAGCTGAAACTCCAATATTTTGGCCACCTGGTGCAAAGAGCCAACTCATTGGAAAAGACCCTGATGCTGGGAAAGATTGAAGGTGGGAGGAGAAGGGGACGACAGAGGATGAGATGGTTGGATGGCATCACCAACTCGATAGACATGAGTTTGAGTAGGCCCCCGGAGTTGGCGATGGGCACCTGGCATGCTGGAGTTCATGGGGTTGAAGAGATGGGCACAACTGAGCGACTGAACTGAACTGAATTTCATATATAAAATATATAAAATTCAAGCAAAAAAATGTTAAGAATGAGTCTATCTGGCTAGAGGGGTCATTGGTGATTCACAGTATTTCCCAAAATCTCTACAATGAGGTTTTGTAAAAGAACCAACAAAACTCTCTAGCGCATGTTTTATTTTATTTTATTAACTAATTTTCCCCAGCTTTACTGTGATATATTTGACCTAGAACATTGCATAAGTTGAAGGTGTATAATGTGATGATTTCATACCCATATTTTCAATTACTACACAGGTTAGTTAACACACCCACATAACTACTTTTTTTTTTTTTTCACATTTCAGGAAAGCATTTATTGCACCTGTATAGAAGTCCAGCCTGGACACACTCTATATGCTGTCCGAAGCTTAGAGTCAGAAGCTGCAGTGAGTCAGAGCATGTGAGTGTGCTCAGCTGTGTCTGACTCTGTGCCGCCCCATGGACTGTACCCCACCAGCCTCCTCTGTCCATGGGATTTTCTGGAGTGGGTTTCCTTTCCCTTCTCCAGGGACTTTTCCTGCCTCAGGGATCTGACCCACGTCTCCAGTGTCTCCTGCACCGGCAGGCAGGTTTTTTACCGCTGAGCCACCAGGGAAGCCCTGAGTCCAGGCGTAACTACTTGTTTTCTTCATACTGAGAGTGTTTACGATCTACTCTTGCAGCAATGTTCAAGTCTCTGATATAGTATTTTTATCTACAATCACCATGAGATCCCAGATACTTGAGATCCCAGAACTCATTCCAGCTGGAAGTTTATACCCTTTGACCAGCATCTCCTCACTTCCCCACCCTAAGACCCTGGCACCACCGTTTACCCTTTTTCTCATGTACATTAAAATAAAAGTGAACTTGGATAGCAATGAATCTAAGCAATCTGGATACAAATATTAAAAATAAAATGTTCCAATGAGATTATGTTAAAAGAAGGAAGAAAAAGAAAAAAACCTGATGCCCTCCCAACAAAATGACCCCCAGTGATGGAAAAGAGACACCGGGAAAGCAAAGAGAAGGCAGACATCAACTACCGGTACAAGACAAAAGTTAAAGTCTATTAAGAAAGCGCCTCGTGAGAAACTTGTCATTTTAGAGGAGCAAATTATAGAATTAATCAGGAAAAGCCATCCTCAGACTTTCTGCCACTGACCTGTTGTCAGCCAGAAGAGTCTGGGAACTCCAGTCTCTTTTTGGGCCATTTGCTTCGTCCCTAAGAGCAGAAGTACCACGGGAGACTTCACAGAGGTGCTGGGGAGTTGAATGAACTGTCGATGCGAGCACTCGCGTAAGAACCTGAGTAACAACTTAAAAGTTCAGTTGCTCAGTCGTGTCCGACTCTTGGTGACCCCATGGACTGCAGCACGCCAGGCTTCTCTGTCCATCACCAACTCCTGGAGCTTGCTCAAACTCATGTCCATTGAGTCAGTGATGCCACCTGAATGAATAATAGCTGCTCAATAAATTTCCTTTTCATTTCATGTGCCGAACAACATGGCATCAAAATGTGCAAAGGAAAATTAGACATAAAAGGGAAGTGAATGGAAATGCACTTGTTATACGAGATTGTAACTCTGAATTGTTGTCTGAATTAATATAATAGCAACCACCTCGCCTTGTCTGGGGGATCGTGAAAGAAACCAAAGGGTTTTGTAAACAAGAAAGCTGCATTACAGTGTTATTTATTTTCAAGATGCAAAATAATATTTATGGGAGTGATTACATTTTTCTCAAGGTCATAAAGAAATTCTCAGTAAATTTTAAAGAAGTCGAAATCTTGCAATCCATATTTACAACCCCAGTACCTAATACCGAACCAAAGAAACTCCATCCCCTTCAACATTTCAAGTTCTCTTCTGAATAATAAGCATATAACAAATGAAATGAAGGATTTAATAGTAACTTATTTAGAAAATAAAACACTATATATTGAAATAAAATTATACTAATAAATCAAACCATACCTTTAAAAATGTTACTGAATATTATATTTTAGGTGTAAGATTAACTTACGGGCTCTGATTTCATTTTTTAAAATCACCAAAGAGACATTCAAAAGATGTGGTAATGAAAAATGTTTAAACTATCTAAATGAGGACAGGCTGAAATAAAATATCCCCAGGAAATATCTAGACTCCATAAAGAGCTCACAGAGTTTGATTAGAAAAAAAGTCAAAGATCCAATGGATAAGCAGACAAAAGATTTCAACCCAGAAAGCATTCTTCGTCATTAACTTGCGTGTATTATTAACAGATGGAAAGGTCAGTGAGAGTACTTAATTAAATGCCCACAAATTCCAAGTGTTGCCATAGTAACTCCTTCCACCCTCCCAACATCCCTGTAAGGTAGAGAGCGTTGTTGTTCCCATTTTACAGACGGGGAAGTGGATCCTGGGAAGGAGGAATGACTCACCCACAGCCACCTCGTCAGGAAGTGGCAAAGCCACTGTGTTGTCTTGGTCACTACACAGCAACCTCACTTGTTTGCTCCGTTCTCTCCGCCCACAGGGCCTTTGCACCAGCTCCTCCCTCTGCCAAAGGCATTCGCCCTTTTGCAGTCTGTCTATTTCCTTCCCACACATCAGGGTACAGTCCAAGCACTAGTCTCTGTATAAATTGAGCCACTCTGAGTGAGGCCTTCCCTAATAGCATACCATAGTGTGGTCTGATTACTTTATTAATGTCTATGTTTCCAACCGATTTGGAAGCTCATGAAGCCAGAAAGCTTGTCTGATTGTGTGCACCATTGCATCCATCTTCTCTACTTGGTAAACATGTTTTGAATGAACAAATGAATGGACGGGTAGGTGGGCTTGAAGCCATTTTCATTTTGGCAACAGTGTGGAGGTAGTATGAACTGGCTTCACATGCTGGCCAAGTTGCCACATCTCGAAACTCTCTCAACAATACGAAGCCTGTTCAGAGTTACCCTGCAGGCCTGTTAAGTCACTTGAGTCGTGTCTGACTCTCTGTGACCCCATGCACTGTAGCCCGCCAGGCTCCTCTGTCCATGGGATTCTCCAGGCAAGAATACTGGAGGGGGCTGCCATGCCCTCCTCCAGGGGATCTTCCGGACCCAGGGATCAAACCCGCGTCTCTTACGTCTCCTCCACTGGCAGGTGAGTTCTTTACCACTAGCGCCACCACAGTCAAAAACCAAAAGTGAGCTAAAGATTTTTAATGAAAAGCTCTCTAAGACCAATGTCCATGGGTATTGCACGTTTGTTTAATATTTAATACTCAGCTTCTATTATTAGCATCCCTGGTGATGGACCAGGAGGCCTGGCGTGCTGCAGTCCGTGGGGTCGCAAAGAATCGGACACGACTGAGTGACTGAACTGAGACTAAGGAGATAGGTCTGTCACCTGCATTCAGTCCTTCTGCTTCTCACTGATAATCCGTCCTACGACATGTTAGGATCTCAGCCACAAAATCTGTTTTGAATTTATTTTTTGTGGAACACCATGGGAACATTCAATAAAAGCCAGAAAACAAATGAAGCTACAGAGCTCACGGATGGAAAAACAGCTGCCACCGCAGTGATGGGTCTCTGGGTGGTTGAACGTGATTCTCTGAGCTCCATTTCCTTGAGCAAGCAGCCTGTCGAGGAAATGTGGGTGCAAGTGATGGCTTCATTCTTTGATATGGTTGTTAATGTTCTTCCATCTGGAAGAATAAGCAAACCAAGTCCAGGACAAGTTTTCTACTACCAGCCTTCATTCTGATTGCACCACTGCCTACCTCACCGCCCCACACCACCCCCACCCTCCCCCGTAGGCATCCTGAACCTGGATCCTCCTCTGACAAAGGCTTCTTATATTCTTAGTTAGTAACTAAAAGCAGACAGGACGAGAATCCAGAAACCTGACATTTTATGCCCGCACGGCTCCCGGCTGGTTTGGGCATAGGAAAAGTCCATTTTCTCTGGTTTTCTGTCTCTTTACTCAGTGCTGAAGTGGAGATAGAGGAGCTTCAATTCCTTCTCATTCTACTATTTTCTGCTTCTTTTATGAGTTTTGAACCTCAGTGTCTTTTTCTCACCCAGGACACCATTGTGTCTTGCTTGATCAGCAGTGGCGAGGCAGGAGGTACCCAGGAGCAGAGACAGAGGTTGGAGATCCAGGCAGGATCCGAGATGAGAATGACGGGTTGGTGGGAATTAGAAAAACAGTGTCCTGTAGGTTTTAGGGAAGGGGACTGGGGTGTGGGCTCAGTCGTGTCTGACTCTTTGCAACCTCATGGCTCCTCTGTCCATGGGATTCTCTGGGCAAGAATACTGGCATGGGTTGCCATGCCCTCCTCCAGAGGATCTTCCCAACCCAGGGATCGAACCCGAGTCTCTTGCATCTCCTGCATCGACAGGAGGGTTCTATACCGTTCGCACCAAATACACTCAGGAAAATCAATAATCTATCAGGCGTGTGTATTCACAATCTATTGCTGTGTAACAAGTTACATCAAAACTTAGTAGCTTAAACACTCCATCTCGTGGTTCTGGGGGTCAGAAGTTTGAGCACAGCTTTGTTGCAGCCTCTGTTCAAGGTTTCCCACAGGCAGACATCAAGGTATCAGGGAGGTGTTGATCATGGAGGGTGGACAGGGGAAGGATCAGCTCCCCAGCTGTTGGGAGAACACCGTCTTCACTGCCCCCCAACAGGACTACTGGCTCCATCCAGGTGTGCAGGCAGGAGAAGGGGGCATTCTGCTCCCAGAACAGACACCACCATTTTACATGACTTGATTATGAAAATGGTCTCCCATCAGCTTTGACATCCTACTGGCCAGCAGCTGGTCTCCACATGCAGCCCATGACGGAGTGAGAGGATCCCTTATTTTTCCATCCTCCTGGAAGCGGAGTCTGTTGGGCACATTAGGTCATGAGAGGCACCGACATAGGCATCGAGGTCACTACAATGGAATACTACTCAGCCACCAAAAAGAATGAGATAATGCCATTTTCAGCAACATGGACGGTCTTAGAGATTGTCACGCTAAGCAAAATAAGTCAGAAAGAGAAAGAAAAATACCATATGGTGTCGCTTATATTGTTGTTAAGTCGCTAAATCGTGTCCAGCTCTTTTTGTGATGCCATGGGCTATGGCCCTCCAGGCTCTTCTGTCCATGGGATTCTCCAGGCCAGAATACTGGAGTGGGCTGCTATTTCCTTCTCCAGGGGATCTTCCCGACCCAGAGATTGAACCCGTATCATCTACACTGCAAGTGAATTCTTTACCACCGACCCACCAGTGAAGCCCAAATATCACTTATATGTGAAATCTAAAAATACAACTTATCTACGAAACCAAAATAGACTCACAGGCACAGAGAAGAGACTCGTGGTCACCAGGGGAGGTGAAGGGGCGGCGAGGACTGAGAGGCCGGGGTGAACGGAGGCAAGCTATCGCATACAGGATGGCTACAGGGCGAGGTCCAGCTGAATAACACAATTCTAAACCATAATGGGAAAGAATAGGAAAAGGGATATGCATGTGTATAACTGACTCACTTTGCTGTACAGCAGAAATTAAAAACGACATTGCAAATTAACTACATTTCAATCTTTTTTTTTTTTTTTTTTAATTTTAAAGAGGGCACCAGTCCGCCCTAACAAAGCACCTGGGAGGCTTAACGACAAAAACTTATTTCCTCGCTGTCCAGAGGCCGGAGGCCAAGATCGCAGGGTGGGCAGGCTGATTCCTTCTGAAAGCTGAGAAGGAACAGTCTGCTCCAGGTCCCTCTCTCAGCCTCTTGCGGCCTCAGCTGTCTTACGTTTGTGGCTGTCTTCTCCCCGTGTCTTCAGTCACCTTCCCTTTGTACACGTCTGTCTCTGGGTCCACACTTCCCCGTTTTCTGAGGACACCAGACGCCACCAGGGCCTCCTAATGTCCTCATCTTAGCTTGACCATCACAAAATAGCTTATTTCCAAATACAGTCACATCCGCAGGTACTGGGGGCTGGGACTTAGACATCTTTGCAGGGGACGCAATTGAACCACGACGAGTGCTAACACAGAGACGATTTTTTTCTGACATAAACCAAACTTGCCTAGGGTTTTGGCTTTTCTAAACTAAGCCATTTTTTTTGTTTTTCCCAGAACACTGAGTATTTTTTATTTATGTTGGGGTGAAATTCACATAACTTAAAATTAACCTTTTTTGTTTTTTGGTCTCAGTGTTTTTATTTTTTAACTTTTTGTTTTATATTGGAGTATAGGCAAGTAACAACATGGTGATAGTCTCAGGTGGACAGCTCAGAGGAGTTCAGCCACACATACACATGTATCTCTTCTCCCCCAAACTCCCCTCGCCTCCAGGCTGCCACATAACGCTGAGCAGAGTTCCCTATGCTCTACAGGAGGTCCTTGTTGGTTATCCATCTTAAACACAGCAGTGTGCAGATGACCATCCCAAACTCCCTAACCATCCCTTCCTGCCCCCGCTTCTCCCACCCCACCCCGTGGTAACCATGAGCTTGTTCTCCAAGTCTGTGTATCTATTTCTGTTTTATAAATAAGTTCACTTGTATCATTTCTTTCTAGATTTTATACATAAGAGCTATCATACAAAAAAGCTATCATATATGTCAAGAGGAATATTTCTCTGACTCACCTCACTATGACAGTCTCAACACCCATTTGTCTTACTGCACATGGCATTCTTTCATTCTTTTTAATGACTGAGTAATATCCCACTGTGTATATGTAATACATCTTCCTCATCCATTCCTCTGTTGGTGGACATTTAGGCTGTTCCCAGGTCTTGGCTATTGTAAACAGTGCTGCGATGAACATCGAGATGCATGTATCCTTTCAGACAATGTGTTTCTCAGGCTATATGCCCAGGAGTGGGATTGCAGGGTCATAGGGTCAGTTCGAGAGAAGGCAATGGCACCCCACTCCAATACTCTTGCCTGGAAAATCCATGGACAGAGGAGCCTGGTAGGCTGCAGTCCATGGGGTCGCTAAGAGTTGGACACGACTGAGCGACTTCACTTTCACTTTTCACCTTCATGCATTGGAGAAGGAAATGGCAACCCACTCCAGCATTCTTGCCTGGAGAATCCCAGGCACGGGGGAGCCTGGTGGGCTGCCATCTATGGGGTCGCACAGAGTCGGACATGACTGAAGCGACTTAGCATCAGGGTCAGTTCAGTTCAGTTCAGTCGCTCAGTCGTGTCTGACTCTTTGCAACCCCATGAATCGCAGCATGCCAGGCCTCCCTGTCCATCACCAACTCCCGGAGATCACTCAGACTCAGGTCCATCGAGTCAGTGATGCCATCTCATCCTCAGTCGTCCCCTTCTCCTCCTGCCCCCAATCCCTCCCAGCATCAGAGTCTTTTCCAATGAGTCAACTCTTCGCATGAGATGGCCAAAGTACTGGAGTTTCAGCCTTAGCATCATTCCTTCCAAAGAAATCCCAGGGCTGATCTCCTTCAGAATGGACTGGTTGGATCTCCTTGCAGTCCAAGGGACTCTCAGGAGCCTTCTGTAGCTCTAATTAAATCAGCCATTTAGAAGCGAACAATTCAGTGACATTTAGTACCTTCGCAGTGTGCAACCACCACCTCTAGTTTCAAAACATTTTCATCACCCCAAAAGGAAACTCTGTACCCATTTAGCAACTGTTCCCCAGCCCCTGGCAACCCTCAGTCTACACTGTTGCTTTTTTAAGGGATTATTTTAAGTGTGTTGAGCTTACTCTGTCCCATCATTCTGCTCTTCACCTGAGCATCCTAGATAGAGCTCACAGTGCTGCGGGTGTGAGCAGCGCTACCATGTTAGGCAGGGTTCTTCAGGTAAACAGAACCAACAGAATGTGTTTGTGCATGTACATATACAAAGAGATTTCTTTTAATTGGCTCATGCGATTGTGGAGGCTTAATGAGTCTACAATCTGAGGGCGTATAGTTCTGTCAGGCTGACCCCGGGAAGAGTTACAGTTCAAACCCAAAAGCCATCTGCTAGAATCTCCCTCTTGCTTGGGAGAAATCACTCTTTGAGGCCTTCAACTGATCAAGTGCAGCCCACCCACATGATGGAGGATCATCAGCTTTATTCCAAACCCACCAACAGAAATTCAAACTTCATCCAAAAGAAGTCCCCACAGAAACACCTAGGATAATGCTTGACCAAACATCTGGGCACCATGGCCCAGACTGGTCAACACAATTAACTGTCATGACCGTGAATCGTTATCGCATTGCAGAAGTGAGAAAGCTGAGCTCCAGGGAAGGTAAGTGACCAGCCCCTGGTGAGATGGAGAAGCTGTCTGGGGACAGATAGGCTGGCTCCAGGATCCACTCTCTCTCCCCATGCTCAGCCATACCCCAGCCTCAAATAAACTGCAGCGGAGACCACGGACCCCTTCGCACACTAGTAGTCTCTCCATCCTCCCAGTCTTGCTCACACTAAGGACTCCTTCCAGGCTCTTGGGCAGCCGGAAACTTGCAGGAGCTCCTCTGAAAGCACCTCATGTCCCCATCAGGACACTTCTGGGTTCCACCGTCCTAACCCACCTTCTGCAGCGGTGCTGGGTTCCCCTCTTCCTGCCCCCTGATCCCCTAGACTTCACTGCAAGCCCTGTGGCTCACACACTCCCCTAACTGTCTCTGCGTCTACCGGCCTCAGAACTTTCCCCAGCCTTCACTAAACCTGGGATAACCTTCCCAGGATGCTGGAAACTTTTGTGGCAGAAACAGATTGCTGGCCTCACCTTCAGGGAAACAAGAAACATCACATTAAGCCAGACAGAGAAAGACAGATTCCATATGATCTCACTAATAGGTAGGATATAGAAAAAGAAGAAGGATTCAAACGAACTTATTTACAAAACAGAACCAGACTCACGGACATAGAGAACAGACTTACGGCTACCAAAGGGCAAAGGGCAAGGGATAGGTAAATTAGGGGATTGGGATTAACATACTGTATATGCGATAGACTAACAGCAAGGACCTACTGTATAGCGCAGGGAACTGTATTCAAAACTTTATAATATCTGTATGGGAAAAGAATCTAAATAGATATATATATTTATATATATATTATATATATATGAGATATATATATAGGAGATATATATATATAGGAGATATATATATATATATATATATATATATATATATATAGGATATATATATATATATATTGGAGAAGGAGATGGCAATCCACTCCAGCACTCTTGCCTGAAAAATCCCATGGACGGAGGAGCCTGATAGGCCACAGTCCATGGGGTCGCAAAGAGTCGAACACGACTGAGCGACTTCCCTTTCACTTTATATACATAACTATACATTTGTATAGTATGGGCTTTCCAGGTAGCACTAGTGGTAAAGAATCTGCCTGCCAACAGAGGAGATAAAAGAGATGCTGGTTCAATCCCTGGATCAGAAAAATCCCCTTTTTAAGAGGGCATGACAATCCATTCCAAAATTCTTGCCTGAGAATCCCATGGACAGAGGAGCCTGGTGTGTCACAAAGAGTCAAACACACTTAAATGACTTATCAGGTATGGACGCACATGTATGGGCTTCCCTGGTGAACAATCCACCTGCCAACATAGGAGACGTGAGTTCAGTCCCTAGGTTGAGAAGATCCCCTGGAAAAAGAAATGGAAACCCGCTCTAGTATTCTTGCCTGGAATCCCAGGGACAGAGGAGCCTGGAAGGCCACAATCCATGGGGTGGCAAAAGAGTCAAACAAGACTTGGCCACTAAACAACAGCAACATTACATATACAGCCATAACCATACACATATTACATATAACTATGCCATTCAGTTCAGTCCCATTCAGTCGCTCAGCTGCGTCCAACTCTGCAACCCTGTGGACTACCAGCACACCAGGCCTCCCTGAATCCATCAACTCCCAGAGTTTACCCAAACTCATCTCCATTGAGTCAGTGATGCCATCCAACCATCTCATCCTCTGTTGTCCCCTTCTCCTCCCCCCTTCAATCTTTCCCAGCATCAGGGTCTTTTCAAATGAGTCAGCTCATCGCATGAGGTGGTCAAAGTATTGGAGTTTCAGCTTCAACATCAGTCCTTCCAATGAACACCCAGGACTGATTTCCTTTAGGATGGACTTGTTGGATCTCCTTGCAGTCCAAGGGACTCTCCAGAGTCTTCTCCAACACCACAGTTCAAAAGCATCAATTCTTTGGTGTTCAGCTTTCTTTAGAGTCCAGCTCTTGCATCCATACATGACCACTAGAAAAACCATAGCTTTGAACTATATGATTCACTTTGCTGTATATCTGAAACTAGCATAATATTTTAAATCTACTATACTTCAATTAAAAAATAAATAAATAACAAAAACCATTTTTACTTCCTAAAAGTAATAGCACAAGGGCCACACAAGGGGTGGGGGCTTGAAGACCAGAGCATGGGATAAAGGGTAGGTCCTATCTGTCATCCTCATTACATCTTCCCTGGGCCCTCAAGCTCAGCCTCCCTTACCCAGCCTCCCTCTGAAGTCAGCCACATGCAGGTCACCGACATAGAGCCAACCTCCCCCTTCTGGCCAGCAGAGCCTGGGGACCTCGGCCCCTCCCCCATCTCTTAGAATCACCCCTGGGCAGTCCTCTGTCTGCCCTAAAGGCACACAGTGTCATTCTATGTCCTTTTCGGCACTTACCCTCAACTTCCATCTCTACCAAAATGATGGAAACAGGAGTCAGGGGCCCCTCCCAGACCTGGTGGCAGGTGCAGATACATCCACAGCCGCCTTCAGCCTGAACAGGCAGAGTGACTGGAGAGATGCAAGGGAGGAAAAACCACGCTCTGGACCTCAGAAAGTTATTCTGACAAACTAAAGAACGTGCTCATGGAGCTTTCTGGGGAGCTTATCAAAACAGCGTCTGGAGAGAAGTGTTTAGACGTGACCCACCGCTGTGACTCAGACGCTGTCTCCCAGAGCCTTGGAAATGACATCAGGCACCCATTTGTCATGGGGACTTAGGAAAGTTAGCACGCTTCCTCTACAGTTTGTTGTATCACCAAGAAATAAAAGCAACAGTGATGAGAAGAAATGAAATGGCAAAGTTAGAGCTGCAGGCAGCCTTGGAGATCATCCAGTCGTATTTCCTGTTATGGATGGAATCAAGGGCCTGAAAAATGGAAGGGTGTGCCCAGGCTCACAGTGAGTTAGAGGAATGAATGCAGCCAGAACCCTCTCTTGTCCCACATGGTGGGGCTTCTCAACAGGCCCACAGCCCTGGGCAGGATCCCCTCAGTCAACCACAGAGGCTGTCTGCATGCCCATGGGTGACAAGAAGCAGCACAGAAACCAGGACAACAGAACCGACAGCCACTCTACCCAGGGTCCGACAGCGGACGTTACCGCAGGTTATTTCCAGATGTGTATGGAAATGTTTTACAACGCAGATGCTTTTCAGAGGCAGATTTTACAAAATGCCAGGCCCCGAGCGGATAATAGTGGGCCTTCAGAAAGAGAGGAAACCAGGCTGGCTGAACATTTCTGCTCTCTTTGAAAAAAAACCACAGAAACCTCAGCAGGAACAAATGTGACAGAGGAAGGCTTCCTGCCAAACGTGGGAACTAGGGAGAGAGGAGAGCCTTTCTTTTATAACTGAGACAGAGACCGATCCTCCACCACCGGAAGTGAAAGACACCTCTCCAGAGAACAGGCTGTTCCCACGGTCACAAAACACGCTCATTTCTGAGAGACAAACAGGGTGACCCATCAGCCTTCAGTTTATGTTAATAGTGCATCTCAGTATTTATGAGACTTGGCAACAAAGGTAACTCAAGGCGGGGGGGCAGAGTTAAATATAATGTCATCCCCAAAATGACATACTTGGCTTTGAGAAGAGACAAAAAAAAGACAAATGGCAACAAGAAATGGCATTTGTCTACTAAAAACTAAGCAGAGAGCTTAAGGGTGTCTTTTTCTTATTACCGAATAGATTGCATTTAGTCTTGTAGAAGATTTAAAACATCTCAGAAGCCACAAACTTACTTCTGGCTTCTATTGGGATAGCTTCCGGTGGCTGCCAAGATGTCCCAGCCAGCATCTGTGCTGTGTTCCGAGCTGCTGTGAAGAGAGGAGGCCATGTGACTGTCCTCATGGCTGAAGAGTACCAGCATCTTCCACCCTGATGAGCTCAATTAATGGTCTGAGGCCAACACCCAAGGAGACACAAAGGCAGTTATGAGAAATCATTTACAGAACTGGTTCAGACAAACTAAAACTTAACACAAAACCTGATGCCAGGAACCTATAATCCAGGACTATAATCTGAAAGAGCCCTCTTCTGAACACAAGTTTAATGCTGCAACCATGGAAAAAATAAAAAGAGTTTGGGTCACTTAATCAAATCACACATCTATGTCTTTGTTGAAGAAGTTCAGTTCAGTTCAGTCACTCAGTTCTCTTTTTAACCGCATGGACTGTAGCACCCCAGGCTTCCCTGTCCATCACCAACTACTGGAGCTTGCTGAAACTCATGTCCATCGAGTTGATGATGCCATCCAACCATCTCATCCTCTGTCATCCCCTTCTCCTGCCCTCAATCTTTCCCAGCATCAGGGTTTTTTCCAGTTAACCAGTTCTTCACCATCAGGGGCCCAAAGTATTGGAGTTTCAGCTTCAGCATCAGTCTTTCCAATGAATATTCAGGGCTCATTTCCTTTAGGATTGACTGGTTTGATCTCCTTGCAGTCCAAGGGACTCTCAAGAGTCTTCTACAACACCACAGTTCAAGAGTATCTTTGGCACTCACCTTTCTTTATAGTTCAACTCTCACATCCATATGTGACTACTGGAAAAACTATTGCTTTGACTAGACAGACTTTTGTTGGCAAAGTAACATCTCTGCTTTTAAATATGCTGTCTAGGTTGGTCACGGCTTTTGTTCCAAGAAGCAAGTGTCTTTTAATTTCATGGCTTCAGTCGCCATCTGCAGTGATTTTGGTTCATGGGGTTATCAAAGCAAGGATATTGAAGTGGTTTGCCATTCCCTTCTCCAATGGGCCACATTTTGTCAAAACTCTCCACCATGACCCATCTGTCTTGCATGGCCTACACAGTGTGGCTCATAGTTTCAATGAGTTAATCAAGGCTGTGATCCATGTGATCAGTTTGGTTGGTTTTCTGTGACTGTGGTTTCCATTCCGTCTGCCCTCTGATGGAGAAGGAAGTCTTCTTCCACAAGAAGACTTGTGGAAGTTTCCTCATGGAAGAGACTGACTGTGGGGGAATCTGGGTCTTGTTCTGATGGGTGGCGCCATGCTTAGTAAGTCTTTGATCCAATTTTCTGTTGAAGGGCAGAGTTGTGTTCCGTTCCCCTACTTTGGCCTGATGTCAAACTATGGTAGGGGTAATGGTGGTAATGGTGACCTCCTTCAAAAGGACTTATGCCCACACTGTTGAATTCAGTGCCCCTTACCCAACAGCAGGCGACTGTCAACCCACGCCTCTGCCAGAAGACACTCACAGGCAAGTCTGACTCAGTCTCTCGTAAGGACGCTACTCCTTTCTCCTGGGTCCTGGTGCACACAAGGTTTTGTTTGTGCCCTCCAAAAGCCTGTTTCCCCAGTCCTGAGGAAGTTCTGTAATCAAATCCCGCCGGCCTCCAAAGTGAAATTCTCTGGGGGTTCCCAGTCCCTTTGCCAGATCTTGGGAAATCTGTTGTGGTTCCTTAAGCTTTCTTAACAGTGTGAGAATTTCTTTGGTATAATAGTTCTGCAGCTTGTGGGTTGTCTGCTTGGTGGCTCTATGCTGGGGCTAATGGCAACCTCCTCCAAGAGAACTCATGCCACACGTTGGGTGACCCAGGTCTGCCGCAGCCAGAGCCCCTATCCCCATGGCAGGCCACTGCTGGCTTGTGCCTCTGCAGGGGACAAACACTCAAAGGCCGGTCTGGCTCAGTCCCTGGGGGTCTCTGCATCCTGTTGCACACAAGGTTTTGTTTGAGTCCTCCAAGCATCTCCGGCGAGTATGGGGTTTGATTCTAAACATGATTTCGCCCCTCCTACCATCTTGTTGGGGCTTCTCCTTTGCCCTTTGATGTGAGGTATCTTTTTTGGTGGGATCCAACATTTTCCTGCCAATAGTTGTTCAGCTGCTGCTGCTGCTGCTAAGTCACTTCAGTCATGTCCAACTCTGTGTGACCCCATAGATGGCAGCCCACCAGGCTCCCCCATCCCTGGGATTCTCAAGGCAAGAACACTGGAGTGGGTTGCCATTTCCTTCTCCAATGCATGAAAGTGAAAAGTGAAAGTGAAGTCACTCAGTCATGTCTGACTCTTAGCGACCCCATGGACTGCAGCCCACCAGGCTTCTCCATCCATGGGATTTTCCAGGCAAGAGTACTGGAGTGGGATGCCATCGCCTTCTCCATAGTTGTTCAGCACCTAGTTGCAATTTTGGAGTTCTTGCAGGAGAAGATGAGTGCACATCCTTCTACTCTGCCATCTTGGACTCATTATTGAAGGAAGTGAAAAGAAAGTGAAAGTCACTCAGTTGTGTCCAATTCTTTGAGACTTCATGGACTGTAGCCTGCCAGGCTCCTCTGTCCATGGAATTCTCCGGCCAAAATACTACAGTGGATAGCCATTCCCTTCTTCAGGGGACCTTTCAACCCAGAGATCGAACCTAGGTCTCCCACATTGCAGGTGGATTCTTTACCATCTGAGCCTCCAGGGAAGCCCAGTTATTGAAGAAACAGACTGCCATACTCAATCATTTAATATGTTTGGAGTCTTAACTTCAGCTAGTAACAATAACAGAGTAAGGAAGAAAAAAGCATGGGATATCTCAACTGATAGAAAAAAAAATTTAGTAACACTCAATACTGATTTATAAACCAAAAAGTTATTAGCAAACTGGAAGAAGAAATGAACTTTCAGAACTTGGTGACTTGCAGTCAGTCTTATAATCCTGATGGAGAAACTTTAGACACACTCCTTTCACGACTGGTAACAAGACAAGAATGTCCAATATTACAGGTACTGTTGAAGATACTGGCAGAGGTTCCAATAGCAAAGGAGAAAAAATAAAGTTAAGGATTAAGAAGAAAGCAATTTTAAAAATTATCATTTACAGATTTAAAAATTATCTACCCAGAAAAACTAAATGGATTCCTCAAACAAAGTATTAGGGCTAAGAAAGATTATTCTCCAAGCTTTCAGTTACAAGATCAACCTTCAGTAGCATTTTTCTACAACACACACACAGAATACAAATGCATAATCATTTGATAAATGCATTAGATGCTGCAGAAACATTTGACAAAATTCAAGATTCACTCATGTTAAAAGTTAGCATCAACCTGACAGTAAAATGACTCTCCTTAATGTGATAAATTAAGAAAAAAATAAAAGAAATACAAAAAACCTTTTTAAACTTGGTGGTTAAATGTGAGTTGTTGAATTGTTTCCTCTGGACCAGAAACAAGACAAAGATGCCTACTTGGACCTCTTCCAAACATCAGTGGAGGTTCTGACAGTGCAACAGATCAAGGTAACGAAATGACATGAAGATTGGAAAGGAAGATATAAAACTGCAATTATTTGCTGACAACACGATGTCCATAAGGAAAGCTAGATTAAATATTAGAACTAATAAGCAAATTCATCAAAGTCACTGGAAAAAAGGTCAGTATTTAAAAACCAATTTTATTTCTTCATATCAGCAAGTCAACTAGAAAATTAGATTTTGGAACATTTTATTAATATCAAAAAATTATCAAATACCTAGGAATGGATCATATCAAAGATATGCAAGGTCTTTATAAGGAAAACTGCTAAATATTAATGAGAAAAATTTAATAAAAACTAAATAAATGAAGAGTATACCATGCTTGTGTATTGAAAGTCTCCGTATTACAGTGATGTTGGTTTATTTCAAGCTGTTCTGTACATTCAATACCATTTTACCCACTGCAAATCTAACTAGGGGTGTGTGTGTGGGGGGGGCAATGTGTGTGTGTAAATTGACAAGTATATTCTTTTCATTAGTTAAACGTTTTATTTTGCACTGGGGTCTAGCTGATTAGCAAACAATGTTGTGATAGTCTCAGGTGAGCAGTGAAGGGACTCAGCCACACATATACATGTATCCGTTCTTCCCCAAACTCCCCTCCCATCCAGGCTGCCACTTAGCACTGAGCATTGTTGCCTGTGCTCCACAATAGATGCCTTGTTGGTTATCCATTTTAAACATAGCAGTGTGTGCATGTCCATGACAAGTACATTCTTAAATACATATGTTAATAGAAAGGGCCAGGAAAGGCAAAATAACGCTGAAAATTAAGGACAAAGTTGAAGGATAAACTCTGTTAACTGGTGTTGGGCCAAATACAGACGAATATAGATGGAACAATGGAAACAAGTAGAGTCCAAAAGCAGACTCACACTTAAAAATATACTTGATATATGGCAAAGATAGCACTGCAGATCAATAGAAAAATGATGGTCTTTTCACTAAATTGTGCTGGGTCAGCTACATATTCATTTGGAGCGTAATGAATCTCCTCCACTCCTACACCATAACTTGAGTCTCAAGGAGTGTAATTCTAAATGTGAAAGATAAGCAATAAAACTTCTAGAAGAAAACACAGTTTATCTTCATGACCTTGAGATTGCAAAATTTATTAAACAGAACGCAAAAGAGCAATAATCATAAAGGAAAAGACTGATAAATTATTGACATACTGTGTTATAATTAGGAACTTCTGCTCAATCAAAGACATCATTAACAGATTTAAAATGCAAATCATAAAGTGAGGTAAAATATTGGCAACATATGTATAAATGACAAAGAGCTTATATCCAGAAAATGCATAATAGTCTCACAAATTAGTAAGAAATAGCAAGACTTTCAATAAGCACCTCACAAAAGAAACTATCCAAGGGACCAACAAATGCAAATAGGTTTTTATCCCCGTTAGTCATCAGGGAGGTATGATTAGAACCACAGTGACCTGTCAGTGGACACCCACCAGCACGGGTAAAGGTAAAGACACTGGCTAAACTAGACACGCTTGCCGAGTCACTTCAGGTGCGTCCGACTCTTTGTGACCTGCCAGGCTGCTCTCTCATGGGATTCTCCAGGCAACAATACTGGAGTGGGTTGCCATGCCTTCTTCCAGGGAAACTTCCCAACCCAAAACTAGACTCAGCAAGATGTAAAGTGATAGAAACTTTCCTTTATTGCTGGCAAGAAATATCGATTCTACTACCACTCTGAAAATCTATGTGCTGTATTAACAATAGTAAACACATGTAGCAATTTTGCTTCTAGATTTATGCTCAACAAAATGTATACACATGTACTCAAGAAGCTCCACAGAAGCATTGTTTGTAATTATCACAGACTGGTAACAAGCCAAATGTCCACCAAAACCAAAATGGATGGATAAATCGTGGTATAATAGTACAGTGAACTAGTATACAACATCTATATGCATCAAGACAAATGATTCTCAGACAAATATTGTTGATTAAAAGAAGCCAGACACAAAGAAAGGCATAGCATATGATTGCATATATGTGAAATGCAGAAACAACTACACTAGTCAATTCATATTGTAAATCAGGATAGCATTTATCTTTGGGGGAAAAGAAGAGAATGGCAATTTGGGGGATCCATGAAGGGGGCCCTGGCACCAGGAAAGCCTCTGCTTCCTGACATGGTGCTTATCATGTGATTGTAGTTACTTCATAAAAATTCATTGACATGATCTTGCTTTTGTGCAAAATCTAATAATAATAGTCAAACTCGGATTCCCCTAGTGGCACAGTGGATGAGAAGCAGCCTGTCACTGCATGGACTCGGGTTTGATTCCTGGTCTGGGGGCATTCCACAGGCCACGGAGCAACTAAGCCCACGCGCCGCAGCTGCTGAGTCTGAGAGCTGCAGCCACGGAAGCCGCGCGCCGAGAGCCCGCGCTCCGCAGCAAGAGAGGACCCCGCCGTAGGAGGCCCGCTCACCCAGAGCCCATGCTCCGCAGCAAGAGAGGACCCCGCAGTAGGAAGCCCGCGCACTGCAATGGAGAGTAGCCCCTGCTTGCCACAACTAGAGAAAGCCCATGCACAGCAATGAAGACCTAGCTCAGCCAAACACAAACAAATCACAATAGTCAAACTCATAGCAGCAGAGAGTAGAATGGCGGCTGCTTAGGGGCTGCGGAAGTGGGGAGATGTTTGTCAAGGGATACTAAGTTTTAGTTATGCAAGATAACTAAGCTCCAGGGATCACGGTGACTACAGTTAACAATAAGGAATTGTGTCCTTGAAATTTACTAATAGATACTAAGTGTTCTCCCCACAAACACACACAAAATTCGTAACTGTGTGAGGTGGTGGATTTATTAATCAGCTGGACTGTGATCATTTCATCGTGTATACGAACTTGAAAACATCAGCTCACACACTTTAATCCTATACAATTTGTATTTCTCAATTATACCTCAATAAAGATGGGGGAAACTCATTTAGCTGTACCTGTATGACATTTGGTACGGACTGCAGGAAGATATTTGCAATCCGTACGCAGGCAATGGAGCAGTATATAGAATATATGTTTAAACTAGCTCCAACAAATCGATTTGAAAAAGATCAATGACTCAAGAGTAGCTGAGAATAAAGATAGAAACACATTTCATGGAAGAGAAAATGCAATAAAATATAGGACTATAAAAACATGAACCAATGTCCAACTTCACTAGAAAAAAAAAAATGCACCCAAAACAAAAATATAAAGTTTTCAGGAATTCACATTACTATGGGTTGAATTCTATCTCCCTAGAACCTATATGTTGAAGTCCTAATCCTTGGTTCCTCAAATTCTGTTTGTAAAAACAGGGCCTTTTAGGAGCTAATTATGTTAAAAATAAGATCATTAGGGTCAGCCCTAATCTGATCTAACTACTGTCACCCCCAAAAAAGAATATGCATCTTTACATACATGTGTATGTGGTTATTATAAACCTTACTGATATAAAGAATGTGTAACACAGTTTACAAATTTTAAAGTATACAATATCTTTGTTATCAATTCCATATAGTCAATTGACTCTGACACAATACTTGCTTGATTTTTGGTGAACTCTTGTAGCCACAGCCAATCTATGGTTGCAGGTGACAAATGAATGTAGTTGTGAGACAAACGTTATTTGAGATTTCCCTTGATGTAGTATTCCATTGCATGCATATATACTTACACACACAACACGTGATAGAATGCTACTTAGCCATAAAAAAGAACAAAATTTTGTCATTTGCAACAACATGGGTAAACTTGGATGCTAAATGATACCATTTACTTACGGAATATACAAAACAGAACAAACTAGTGAATATAACAAAAAAGAGGCATATCCACAGACGTAGAGAGCAAATTAGTGGTTGCCACAGGGTGGAGGGAGTAACAGGGGTGGAGAATTAAGACGTACAAACTGTTGGGTGTAAGAAAGGCTCATGGATTTATTGTACAACAAGGGAAATGTAGCCAATGTTTTGTAATAACTGTAAATGGACCATAACCTTAAATAATTGCATTAAAAAATTAATTTAAAAAGACAAAAATAAAGCAATGAAGTTGTGTGTTGAAACTTTTTGTCAATGGTGTGAGTCACTTTTGCTGAATCAGATAGTATTTTTATTAAATATTGGAAGAAATTTCCTCAGTGTTCTCGGGCTACTCATGGTGGCTATAGAAATGTGTGTTCAGTCCCTTGGTCACATCTGACTCTTTGCAACCCAACAGGCTGCAGCATCCCATGCTTTCCTGTCCATCACCATCTCCCGGAGCTTGCTCAAACTCATGTCCATTGAGACGGTGATGCCATCTAACCATCTCATCCTCTGTCGTCCCCTTCTCCTCCTGCCTTCAATCTTTCCCAGCTGCTGCTGCTGCTAAGTTGCTTCAGTCATGTCCGACTCTGTGCGACTCCATAGACGGCAGCCCACCAGGCTCCCCCGTCCCTGGGATTCTCCAGGCAAGAATACTGGAGTGAGTTGCCATTTCCTTCTCCAATGCATGAAAGTGAAAAGTGAACGTGAAGTCTCTCAGTTGTGTCCGACTCGTAGTGACCCCATGGACTGCAGCCCACCGGGATCCTCCATCCATGGGATTTTCCAGGCAAGAGTACTGAAGTGGGGTGCCATTGCTTTCTTCATCTTTCCCAGCATCAGGGTCTTTTCCAATGAGTCGACTCTGCATCAGATGGCCAAAGTATTGGAGTTTCAGTTGAGGCATAGATAATAGCAAAATGTAATAAAGTAATTAGTACTTTTTGTTTTACTGAAAATGTTGTGCAGTTTAATTTTTACTCATGGCTGTATTTAACAACTGGCTTTACATAATTTCTGGAAATTTCAATCAGTTCTCATGACCTGATATGAATTTGCCCAGGCACACCTGAATTAAGCAGTCCAGCACACACAAGGGTGTATTGGTGTGCCAGCCCTGCCCATGACCCTTCTATTGGAACTGGTCCTGTCCTCACCCCATCATGATATAGTTAGGGGAGGCATCTTGGTGCCATGTGACTCCCCCAGGCCACAGCTGGATGGATCAGATTGAAAACATGTAACCTAAGAAGACCAGTTCGAGTTCAGACTGAGTCAGATTCCCTATCTCTCAGGATTAGAACCGAGATTCAGAGAAAGTGGCGAGAAGGTAACTAGGCAGAAGAGAGACACGTGGAGAGAAACGTGGAGTTTATCCATGGTGGAAAACCAGCACTAGAATGAATCATCACAAGCTCTCTTTGCTCGGATCATAAACCTATCCCCATTCTGAACCTTCCTTGGTTATTCAGAGGTCCCCTTTTTATTTATATATTTTTTCTTCTTTGCTGTATCCTCACCTCCCTGCCCATCTTTGAGCTAGAACCAAAAAACCTAAGACAGCTGTTGCGTCATTCACTCTAACTGGATGTTGCCGGCACACAAACAGGGAGATGGCCAGGTGCTCCCGCCCTGTGTGAGGAATGCCTATGGGCACCATCCAGGCTGAAACGAAGATCCATTTGGCTGATGTCTGAGTCACGCAGCCCATCCCAAGCGTTATACACAGAGCACTACTGTGTGCTTCCAGGGGAGGCAGAGATATCTCAGGGAGAATGGGAAGGTTGAGTCATCAACAGGACCACAGGGCTTTCCATCAGAGGCTGTGAAACGTCAGAAAAACAGACCCACAAAATTCATTTAGATGCTGAAACCCTGGGACAAACTGACATCAGCTTAGCTGCTTGGTCATTTGTTGTACGGTAGAAAGCCTCCCGACTCCAAGGAAACCTTTGATCTTGGCATCCTTTCCATGAAAAGATAAATCTGGAGTAAATGTTGTGCAAGCTGAAAACAGGTGAAGGTTTTCTGTATTTGTTTCCTAAAACTTCTTCCTTGGTCCTAACTAAACTACGGGCCTCCCAACCGGTGCTAGTGGTAAAGAACCCCCCTGCCAATGCAGAAGAGATAAGAGATGTGGGTTCGATCCTGGGTAGGTGAGATCCCCTGGGGGAGGGCATGGCAACCCACTCCAGTGTTCTTGCCTGAAGCATCCCGTGCACAGATGAGCCTGGTGGGCTACAGTCCATAGGGTCATAAAGAGTTGAACACGACTGAAGTGATTTTGCACAACTACTAAACTAATAGGCCATCCCAGGTCAAAAAAATTAACTTTATTGGAAGAGAAAGTAAATGTAGGCAGTGTACACAATTATAAAATACATGTGAGACAGGGACTTTCTGGTGGCCCAGTGGGTAAGACTCTACGTTCCCAACGCAGGGACGTGAGTTCAATCCCTGGTTGGGGGACTAAGATCCTGTATGTGGCATGGCCAGAAACACATGTTGATTTTATGTGTCAACTTGATCAGATCACAGAGTACCCATTTAGTCAAACATGGTGAAGGATATGTCTGTGAAGGTGCGTTCCTGGATGAAACTAATATTTTGAATCTGTAGACTAAGTAAAAAGCAGACAGCCCTCCCTAGTGTGGGTGGGCCTCATTCTGTCCACCGATGGCCTGAATGGAGCAGAAAGGCTGACACACCAGGAAACTCCTCCCGCCTGATTGTCCCGAGTGGATGCTCGTTCCTTCCTGCTTTCAGACTGGAACAGACAGCGTCAGCTCTCCAGGCTCTCGGGCCTTCAGGCTTGGACGAGACTTATAGCACTGGGTGTCCTGGGTGCTCAGCTTGCCAACCACAGATGCAGGGACTTCTCAGCCTCCATAAGCATGGGAGCCATTTACACACACAGAGAGACACACCCAGTTGGTTCGGTTTCTCTGGAGAACCTTGAATAGTACAATATGTACATGTAAATGTGTTGTGGTTGCTGTCATTCAGCCGCGAAGTCACGTCCAACTCTTTGCGACCCCATGGGCTGCAGCATGCCAGGCTTCCCTGTCCATCACCATCTCCTGGAGCCTGCTCAAACTCATGTCCATTGAGTCGGTGATGCCATCCAACCATCTCATCCTCTGTCGCCCTCTTCTCCTCCTGCCCTCAACCTTTCCCAGCATAATGTCTTTTCCAATGAGCCAGCTCTTTGCCTCAGGCGGCCAAAGTACTGGATCTTCAGCATCAGTCCTTCCAATGAATATTCAGGATTGATTTCCTTTAGGATTGACTGGTTTGGACTCTCAAGAGTCTTCTCCTGACTGCAGCCATGAAATTAAAAGACGCTTGCTCCTTGGAAGGAAAGCTGTGACAACCTAGACAGCTTATTTTAAAAGCAGAGACATCACTTTGCCTACAAAGGTCCGTATCGTCATAGCTATGGCTTTTCCAGTAATACTGTAGGGATGTGAGAGCTGGACCATAAGGAAGGCTGAGCACCAAAGGACTGATGCTGACGAACTGTACAATGTGTCCCTTCTCTGTAAATCGATACCTCACAAGGATGTTGCCAGGCTCACATAAGATAATGAGTTCACTCACTCATTTGTTCATTCAGTCAACATTTAGTGGGTACTAGTAAAGCATTGAAAAGCCCTTGTGAGGTACCCAGATCCTGGCTGGAGGCTGTGAACAAGTTTTTAAGGCTATGCATCTTGCTGCTCATGCAAGTAATTGTTTCTTATCATTGCTATACATAGCAGTGGGCAGTTTATAAAGAATGTGATTAGAAAGTGAAGACAATTTAGGAGTTAACTGTATGAAGTTGCAGGAAGCCACAGTCCAGGGCCTAATAAAAAAAAAACACCCGATTGGAAGGCAGCCGAGTCTAAGTTTGGAGGTCTTTCTTGGGGACAACCCTGAAGGACTCCAGTCCTGCCCCTGAGACCTGAATCAGCTTCAGCTTCCCAGACTCTGAACTTGAAGAATATGTGGAAGTCTCATTTTAGGCAAAAGGTGGATTTTGGAAGGCTTTGCTTCATTCAAGATTGATTTTCACAGACTTACTTATTTAAAGGGATTTATATCAAATTATGCAAATAAGGTGAAATTCATAATTTTTCAATGGTTTTGCTGTCATTGTTTAGTCTCTAAGTCATGTCCAACTCTCTGCAACCCCATGGACTGTAGCCCACCAGGCTCCTCTGTCCATGGAATTTCCCAGGGAAGAATACTGGAGTGGACTGTCAATTCCTTCTCCAGGGGATCTTCCCAATTCAAGGATAGGACCCGTGTCTCCTGCATTTTGGGAAGATTCTTTACCACTGAGTCACAAATTTTTTAGTGTATTGTTTCAAAAATTCCATACTTAAATTTTTATGAGATGCATCTGGGTTGTCCATTTTCTGGTCCAGGCTCTCTGACACTGACCCTGGAGTGGACCCCTTAGAGTCTGTGCTCCACCCACCTGAAGGCCCTCTCCTCCTGGGCCCTGGGCAGCCCATCAGTCCCTGACACCCCATGTCACTCACTTCCAGGGCTGTGGGGGCCTGCCTGTCTGGGGCTGGCTCCTCCTTCCACGAATGGAATTCCAAGGCCTTGGTAAAAGAAGGCCCCTGACCTGTCCCCAGGATGCACTTCCAGGACTCCACTCCCTTAAAATTGTCTTCACTTTCTCATGCCTATGGCTCAGAGTCTGTGTGCACTTCGTTGTTCAATCACTAAGTTCTGTCCAACTCTTTGCAACCCCATGGACTGCAGCATGCCAGGCTTCCTGTCCTTCACTACTCCTGGACTCTGCTCAAATTCATATCCATTGTGCCAATAATGCCATCCAACCATCTCATCCTCTGTCACCCCCTTCTCCTCTTGCCCTCAGTCTTTCTCAGCCTCAGGGTCTTTTCCAACGAGTCTGTTCTTCACATCAGGTGGCCAAAGTTTTGGAGCTTCAGCTTCAGCACTCTGGACTGTCTTGTCTGTTCCAAAGTGCACACCCTGAGCAGTCTCTGAGGGTGTTTAACCTCAGAGTTCTGCCCCCTTTCACCTGGACATCTCCCCACATCATGCCCATCATGAAGCACGGGTCCTCCCCTGAGTGCCAAGCCAGCAGCATCTTGATGCAGTCTGTTGGGCAGCCGTGTGGCTTTCATGGAAGACCCACTTTTGCCCGAAGCTACCAGCATCACGCCCAGCTCTTCTGAGGGCTACACACTGTCCCTCTTCCCTCCAGTTTCAAAGTCCCCTTCCCACCACCGTGTAAGCCTTGCTTCCTCTCCAAGGAGCCAGCTCAGCTGGGAAATGGGCAGAAGTGATGAAGTAATTCATGAGGCCAGGGGTCCAGCCTCTGTAACCCATGGGATCAAATGTTTTCTGCTTCTTCCAGGAAAGGGGACAGATTCTTTGATCTAAGAGAGGGTCTTGCCCTGGGAAAGAACACAGGATACCCCAGACATTAAGGAGAAATGAAGAACCAGAGATGCTGTGTGCAAGTCACTTATTTATGTCTAGGGATTAGGTGGTGCTCGATGGCAATCTGTATTTTTCCTGTTTATGTTCTGAGTCTATTTTGGGTCCTAACCGCTCTCCCTGCCTGGACTAGTAGGAGTTTCATGCATGGAGAGGTTCCCTCACACCTGCAGCCACCGCCAAGTGTCTTTTCCTGTGCTTCGGAACCCACACTTGCACAAAGAGGGAGTTAGTTACCCCGTTTCACACATGTGGACCCCAGATTCTAAAAGTCTGTGATGTACATGAGGCGACCCAGGCAGGAACTGGGTAACTCCAGACTAGAACTCAACTGCTGGACATCAAAGTCAATGCCCTCTTTTCAACATAAAAATAAAGCCCCAGCTATTTTCCCATGGACTAAAATCAGCCTTCAAATCTTTGTGTGTGTGTGTGTGTGTGTGTGTGTGTGTTCAGTTGCTGAGTCTTGTCAGAGTCTTTGCAACCCTATAAACTGCAGCCCACCAGGCTCCTCTGTCCATGAGATTTTCCAGCCAAGAATACTGGAGTGGGTTGTCATTTCCTTCTCCAGAGGATCTCCCTGACAGGGATTGAACCTATGTCTCTTGCATCTCCTGTATTGGCAGGCAGATTCTTTACCACTGCTTCACTTTTGAGTCTGTAGATGACTTTAAAAGGCAACACGTCTGGTAAATTGAAGGCATCCGTGGTCCCAGTCCTTCACCCACCCTGCCTTTTGCAGGTACTTCTGCAGTGTGCCTGCGCTTCCAAGAGTGGAGTCACTAGCCTGCCTTCTGACATTGGTCTTGGGCCTGTGACTTGTTTTGGCCAATAGAATAGGCGGAAGTAGCAGATCACCAGTTTCATCCTAGACCTCAGGATGCCCTGCCCGTCTCCCCTTGTCCTGGTGCCGTTGCTATGACAACCTGTTCAGGACACCTTGATGAGGATGAGAGGTACACGCAGCACAGCCAGACTGCCTGAGTCACCCAAACCACGGCCAGCCCCGCTCATTGGCAGCCAGCCACGCCCCTCTTCTGTGCATCCCCAAGGTCACCAGGTCCACCTTGCCCTCATTTCACACTGTCCTCATTCTTTTGGGCAAATACCTGAAGAATGGAACGCTCACTTAGGAGGGCTAAGGCCAGAGTTCAGAGCGTTCTGAAAGGTTCTGAGAGGTGATTTGGGCCACTGCGGGGATTGGGTCATGCGAGCAAGGCATGTGGCTGAGAAGTGAGTGGGCGATGCTCAGAAGCAAGGCAGGGCCTCAGTGGCCTCGGGAAAGCTAAGCCTTCTGGGGGTTGGGGGCAGCTACTGGTAAGACAGGCAGGCCCACCCGCTCGGGGGTCCACATGTGGTGCAGACGGAAGCTCAAGTAGAAGCCCGCAAGAGGAGAAGACAGAGACCTGAAGAGGAGGCAGTGGTTACTGACAAGGCAGAAGAAAGTAAATAAAGGGAAAAAACCCTCCCCCAAGTCATCAGCAGACAGTCCTGGCAAGAATGCCCGTTCCAGGCTCACAGGTGCGTGCAGGGACTATGGGTGATGCTGGTGGCTATTCCATAAACCCACCCCTAACATTTAAACTAGCAACACAAGCATTTTCCCAAGTGCTTGTCATTCAAAGGTCAATGTAAGAGAACACACAGATTTGCTTTGGGTAAGGGGGCTGATAAATGGATCTACAGAGACTATTTCCCAGTATCAGGGTCTTTTCCAAAGAGTCAGCTCTTCACCTCAGGTGGCCAAAGTATTGGAGCTTCAGTTTCAGCATCAGTCCCTCCGATATTCAGAGTTGATTTCCTCTAGGATTAATCCTGTTGCTGGAAAAGACTGAAGGCAAAAGGAGACAAGGGTGGCAGAGGATGAGATAGCTAGTATCACCAACTCAATGGGCATTAACCTGAGCAAACTCCGGGAGATAGTGAAGGACAGGGAAGCCTGGTGTGCTGCAGTCCATGGGGTTGCAAAGAGTCAGACACGACTGAGCAACTGAAAAGCAACAGCAACAGAGGCTATTTCCAGATAAAATCCAAAGGCATCTTCCATGGAGGCAGGTGCGAAATCACCGAGGACAACCCCAACAACCACAGTCTGTGTATACAAAAGGGAATTGCAAGCACATGCAATTACCAGAGAATGCTAAGCTTGTATGATACCTTTCAAAAGTCTTAATTTTTCATTCACACATATTCAGATCTTTCAGAATTCCTTGAGAAACTGAAATGAGTGAAATTTTATCTCTAAAAAATACATTGTGAAGTTTAAAAATGAAAGCACCCAATTTTTCTTGGGGTCAAGAAAGGACACTTTCTAAGATACTAAAATCCAAACTTTGGAATCAGAGTTTCAAAGAGCAGAAAATCAGATGAAATATGTGTGAAAGAAAAGTGCGTTGAAAGTGTAAATTATATTTTGGTATTAATCTGTTGGTATCACTCACTTATTTACTCAACAAAATAACTTTCACAAGGAGGAGATTTTCCTGCAAGGTTTGATGCATTGGTGGGTTAAACGTGACAGAATCAGAGAAGGTGAAGTCGATGATTTAGTCATGCCACAGCCTGGTGAGTAAATTCACCCTCCTGTGACACATGTAATTTATGACTGGAAGTTACTAAGAGCAGTTTTTCACCTCAAGCCTTGTAACAAACACAGCTTCTAGATACTCCTGGTTCGCTCAGTTTACTGACACCCCTCTCCCTGGAAGATAAGTATTAAGGCAAACCTCAAAATCACACAGAAAAATTTCTTGCTCTTAGTGTTAAAAAGACTAGGAATTTCTTTTGAAAAGGCAGAAACCAAGTACATGTTGAGTTAAATGTTGTGTTTCACATTTGCTGTTTCTCACTTCCATTATTTCTTAAGCCACCTCTTTATTTCCCACCAGAGGTTTCACCTGCTAAGAACATCTGTGTAGCATGGAGGGTTTTTCAGAAAGCTCTGTTGAAGGTGTGGCTGGGTTTTGTACACTTTCAGACAAAGCTCAGCTGCAGTATCTGGGGCTGCTGAAAATCTCATCTCATACGTGAACCCTACGCTTAGGTTCAAAGCACCATTGTCCAGTGCGACATGCCCAGGGCAGCCGTGGCGAGCCCTAAACCTACAGATATTCACCTCGTTTCTGGCTCAATTTCGTTCCTTTTAGCCCTTCTCGTGTATCTCCCCATCACCATTTCCCTGGCTGTCTCCCCACTGCATCTCTGCCCCCTCCTTGCCTATGGTGGAGTGGCGGAGTGGTGGGCCGGCTTCCTCGGGGGCCCTCCGGCCGCGTAGAGGGATGGTGATGGTTTGTAACATCACCCGCGACACCCAACCAGTGACACCGACCCACTGCTTGTAGGGATAACACAAGGTTGGCTTCCCACACTCCTCTGGTCAACCTTGTTTTATGTGTGTGCAAGACATCTTTAGTACATTGTTGATTCATTATCATTAAATTCATGGCCAACAGCTCTATAACTCAGACCAGAACAAACCTTTTACCTAACACTCCTATTTTCTCCATGTGGGCCGTCTCAGCCTTCTTGAGCTGAGGACACCAGATAACATTTCAGCCCTGCGTTTTCCTTTAAACAGCAAAATCACCGAGAAAAAGCCCCCAAATGGGAACAGTGTGGCACTAAAGTGTGAGGGGGGAGACAAGGAGGTAGAGCCGCTGGGAAGGAGGTGGTTGGGTGACCCATCTTTCAAGGCTCTGAGGAAGTCTGCCAATAATCGCAAAAGCACCCCGAGTATTGATTTGGGGGTTTCAAATAGACGCTCATAAGTAGGCAAGTCCGCAAATAATGATTGGCTATATTTTGATCCTGCTCTTTGGTCTGAGTCTCTTGATTGCAAAACTTGTTGGGGAAAGGGTTAGAAGGGAGGGTTGTGGGATGGTTTTCGAACTGAGCTCTGGGGACCCTAAGGGTTTGGGAGCGGGGCCTCAGGGTGGTGGGCGGGGAACGAAGCCCCGCCCACTCATTCCCTCTCTTCCGATGGCAGCCCCTCCTCCTCCCTTAGAGTTTCCATGAACATCGATTTGCAGCCTGGAGATGGGTGTCTGCCCACAGGGGCTCATCTGAGGACTCCCGGCTCCCCTGCTACTCCAGTCATCAGTCAATGGGGCGAAAAGGAGAGCAAACAGGGGCAGAGTCCTCCAAGGCACAGAGATGGGCCCCAGGAAGGAGTGCCACCCCCGCTTTGTCTGCACAGTAAGGCAAGGACACTGTGAGCCTTGAGTGACTATCAGCCACCTCCTGCCATGCAGTGATGCCATCACCGGGGAAGGTAGAGCCAAGACCTGGGAGAGGGAGAGAGGAGTCCAGCCCAGCCCGCAGCAGGGTTGAGCCTCTGACTCCCCTGTGCCTGCAGTCACTTAACCCTCAGACTGCCAGTGAACGCATTAAAAAGAATACATTTCCTAATTTATACCTCCACTTCTCCTTTGGTACCCATGCAGACTGAGCCGTCAGGGAACCCAGACTTCTAAATACCAAAGAGATAAACAAGGTCCTACTGTACAGCACACGGAACCATATTCAATATCTTGTAATAAACCACAAGGAAGATGAATACACATACAGAAACCTGAGGCAGCGTGTGGAATCTTCCTGGGACAGGGATTGGCAGGGGGATTCTTGACCACTGGATCGCCAGGGAAGTGGCCCCCTCATTTTTAAACAGAAGACTTTTTCTCATTTGCATTGGCCACTGTGTGTGTGTGCTCACTCAGTCGTGTCCGACTCTTCGCAACCCCATGCAGTGTAGCCCACCAGGCTCCTCTGTCCATGGGATTCTCCAGACCAGAATACTGGAGTGGGTTTCTCCAGGGGCTCTTCCGGCCCCAAGGATCAAACCCACGTTTCTTGCGTCTCCTGAATCGGCAGGCGAGTTCTTTACCACTGGCACTACATCGTTGTTTTGACCTGGAGGATCCGTGCTGCTTGGGAGATGCAAGCAGTGGGTCTAATCTACCCATTTCCTCTTCTATTCTTCGTCTGCTTTTCAACAATCTAGAATAGCTACCCCTTGCTGAGTTCAAACTTTGAGGTGGCATTCTAGATACAGTGGCTCGGTTAAACATCACAAAACCCATAAGGAGTAGGTATGTTTTGTGTACTTTACAGACTAGGATACCAAAACTCAGAGAGGTTAAGTGATTTTCCCAGGATCACACAGCACAGAGATGACAGAGCCAGGACTCCAAAAGCATACAAGGTTATAACAGCTTTAATGCGGCTTCCAAGAAAGATTAGATTACATGTGTGGCCCCCATTTGAGGCTCACATTGCATTTCTGTTGGATAGACTGGGTGAGACAGGTAAACACACTGAATTAAATTAGCGTCACCACCACCACCGGAACGCTTAAACTGGAACACTTGAAGATTTGGAGAGTTGCATGCCGTGGGAGGAGGAGATTTCAGGAGGAGCGATCAGGGATAGAATAGGGCGCTGAAATCCTTAAGTTTACAGACAGAGTATTCAATTTATAATGTTCATTAGGCCATGATTAAGAAGCTGTAGCACATTAGAATGAAATGCATGATTAACTTCGGAACGTAATTAAAGCTATAAACTAATTGGATTGATGCTGTTTCCTTGAAGCTGGTGCTCTCAGGCATGCAAGGGCAGCCTCCACCGTCACCGTGCCCTGTGCTCCGGGAAGGAGGGTGGGCCTGGCGGGAAGTGTGGGCTGGGCCTCCGCAGGCCTGTGCGTTTGGCCAAGGGGAGGCACTGGCTGGAGCTCACAGGGCGGGGCCAGGCAGTCAATGACTGCAGCCATGAAATGAAAAGACGCTTGCTCCTTGGAAGAAAAGTTATGACCAACCTGGACAGCATATTAAAAAACAGAGAAATTACTTTGTCAACAAAGGTCTGTCTCATCAAGGCTATGGTTTTTCCAGTAGTCACGTATGGATGTGAGAGTTGGACTCTAAAGAAAGCTGAGCACCGAAGAATTGATGCTTTTGAACTGTGGTGTTGGAAAAGACTCTTGAGAGTCCCTTGGACTGCAAGGAGATCTAACCAGTCTATCCTAAAGGAGATCAGTCCTGGGTGTTCATCGGAAGGACTGACGTTGAAGCTGAAACTCCAATACTTTGGCCACCTGATGCAAAGAACTGACTCATTTGAAAAGACCCTGATGCTGGGAAAGATTGAAGGCGGGAGGAGAAGGGGACGACAGAGGATGAGATGGTTGGATGGCATCACTGACTCAATGGACATGAGTTTGAGTAAACTCCAGGAGTTGATGATGGACAGGGAGGGCTGGCGTGCTGCACTCCATGGGGTCGCAAGGAGTCGGACACGACTGATCGACTGAACTGAACTGAACTGAGGCAGGCAGGCAGAGCTCTGGGCCCCACCTTGCTGGGCTGAGGATGGGTGAGGCTGCGTCCCCCTCTCTCAGGAGGTCTCTCCTAGAACCACTGCCTGGTCTCAAGACCGGCCCCGCCCCAGCCCGGGCAGCTCCACCCCCTCGTGGGTTTCCCTGAACCCGCCCTCTCCTGTGGGCTGAGTTTGTTCAAGTGTACCTGTCCCCGCCCCCGGCAGCCAAAGGGCTGCAGAGCATGGGACAAAAAGACCCATTTTACCTGGGGGAGAGTTCACCATCCCTAAATAGCTGGGAGGAGACTCCAGACCAAGGAAACTGGGACACCAACGGGCAGGAGCTTCGGGGGCGACTAGAGAGATGCCAGTGCAGAGGCCGAGGGTGGGCACAGAGGCAAGGGAAGGAGAGGAGAGGCGCACACACGGTGGGGCCCCACGGTCTCCCGACCTGGCTGCGCTCTGCTCTGACCCCTTCCCTGACCACTGGCAAGTTTCCTCGCTGCCCTGGCCTCCTCTTCCTCACTGTAAGATTGGCCGTGTGCCTGACGAGCTGTGGGGAGGGTCAGCCCAGCGCCCACCTGGCTCGGGGAAAGGAGAACGCTAATATCCGGCTTCTGGTTTATTGGTGCCCATCCCAGAGAACATCAGTCCTGACAGCAAGCCATTGGTGGTCGGGAGAAGCAGCTAGGACCTCCCCCAGCACCGAGCCCTGCACTCTGGGGCTGTTGGGGGGGGGGTCCCCTGGGGCCTCTGGTGAAAGGGGGACACAGTGCGGAGTGTGAACCACACAGGTCGACCTTAGAGCAGAGGAGGGCCGCAGCTGCGGGGCCAGGGGGCCCTTGGAGGCTTCCTTCCCCATCTCCACTGCGGGACAGGAGACTGCCGGCCAATTCCTCTCTCTGCGGCTTCCCAAGCTCCCTGGAGCCCCCCGACACCCGCCCACTCTGCCTTAGCCCACCCTCCATCCCAGACTGTCCGATCCTTCTTGCCCCTCACTGGACACCCACATCTTTCATTCTCCTGACCTTCCCCGCGCCCTTTGCATCCTGCTCTCCACCCCCTGCCAACGTCCCCGGTCCCCGCTTTCTCGTCCATGCGTTCCCAGCACGGCATCTCTTTGCCAAAGGTCATCATGTCCCTGCAGGCCAGCCAAGTGGTGGCTTTAATGTCTCAGAAACCCCTCCTCTCCAGGTTGAGACAGGATCTGTGCCCTCCTAGAAGACCCAAAATGGCTCGAGACTCAGCCTTTCCTGAGGGACCCCATGGAGGGTCACCCATGTGAAGATATCTGGGCTCAGCAGGAGACTCCCACTTGCCACCTGAGTCCATCTAAATGGTCCTCATTGGTCACTGTGACCGGTCATTCTGTGACTCTCCACCACCTCCCCCTCTGTCCCCCACGGGGCACCACCAGCGCAAGACTCCAGCGCTAGAGAAGTTTGAGACCAGCAGAAAGCCTTCAGGCGGGATGGCACATCCCTGCATCCCTCCAGACCATGCCTTCTTCAACCAGACCAGGTCCTGCTGTTACTGGGGCAACCTCCCCTCACTGGTTCCTACTCTTCTCTCCATCCTGGAGTCACTCCTCCTGCCTGTGAACCCCAGTCTCCCCAAATGCAGATGCTTTTCACCCTTCTCCGTCTAAACCTCTCCCACTGAGGCTTGGCAAAAGGACCATCACCTTACATGGCCATTGTGGTTTTCCGCCTAAACAAAGAACAGTTTTCTCCCGAAAAGGAATTCTGTGTTCTCATGATGCTACAAGCAGATTTCACAATTACAAACATTTCCTTCACATCCCGTGTTACTGTCTCCCTTTGCTGACTTGCTCCCCGCTGAATCCCCAGAACAAACCACAGTGAGTCACAGTAAATAATCAATTTCCATTTGCTTAATAAGTAAAGTGATGCTTTAGGATGGCTCCTTGCAGCCGACCACTGTTATTGAAACCGTATCCCACGCCTATGCCTTTGGGATAACAGACTCTCATCTGATTCCCCGCTGCGAGGCAGGGAAACAGATCTGGCAGGTCGTGTAGCTGAATCCCACCAGCATCAATCAGTGTCGTCGGTGCACATTTCTTGTGGGACTCTGGGGCTCCACACAGTCTCACTTAATCTCATTTTAAGTCATCTTAAGTCAGGGTACACAGTCTTAGTACAAACTGAGACCTAAAATTCATTAAAGGCATAATTCTTCTGTATTCTGGGATCATACTGTTATGCTTCCAAACAGAAGCTAACCATTTCTACTGAGGTGTTGGCTTTTTCTCTCGTGTCTTCATAATATTATTTGTAACTATTATTTGAGCCCATTGTCATAGATTTGACAGCTATTAATCCTCAGCTTCTGATTTGCCATTTAATTGTGTGATGGTATAGAGAATTTAAAAGTGACTCACATTTATGTAGTTAAATCTTATTTTTCTATTTAGAAAAATTAATTTTAATTAAATTCTATTTATTCAATCATGTTCTATTTAGTTTAAAAAAAAAAAAAAAGAAACAGAAGCTAACCTCCAATGATGACATTCGCGTGTGTGGACACCACCCACCCTCACTCCCTCTGAGCAGACTCTGCCCTCTTCACTGATGACAAGGAGAGAGAGCTGCCAGGATTGCCTGGGTTTCTCACAGCTCCATGCTCTTCGGGGTCTAGGGTCCCTCCATGCAGAAAAGCAGGCAGGGCAGGTGTGTTTATTCTGGCTCCAACCTGTTGGCAGAAAGGTGTGGTGGGTGGTGCTCTCACACAAGCAGGCTGATTCCCATAGAAAATCCTCCCATCTCTACCCCAGCCTCTCAAGATCAAGACCCTGCAGTCTCTTCCCCTTGATCATCTCTGTGTCCAGATACTAATAGCATTATGACAAAAACATGTTTGCAAGTCCTGGTCGATTTGTTTTACTCTGTGGAATCCATGTATTTTATTTCAATTTAACATTACAAATATTCTGCATCTAGGCCCATCACTTCATGGCAAATAGATGGGGAAACAATGGAAACAGTGACAGAGTTTATTTTGGGGGGCTCCAAAATCACTGCAGATGGTGACTGAAGCTATGAAATTAAAAGACACTATTTCCTTGGAAGAAAAACTATGACCAACCTAGATAGCATATTAAAAAGCAGACACATTATTTTGCCAACAAAGGTCCATATAGACAGAGCTGTGGTTTTTCCAGTAGTCATGTACAGAGGTGAGAGTTGGATCATAAAGAAAGCTGAGCGCTTAAGAATTAATGCTTTTGAACTGTGGTGTTGGAGAAGACCCTTGAGAGTCCCTTGGATAGCAAGGCGATCAAACCAGTCAATCCTAAAGGAAATCAATCCTGAATATTTGTTGGAAGGACTGATGCTGAAGCTGAAGCTCCAATACTTTGGCTACCTGATGCAAAGAGCCGACTCATTGGAAAAGACCCTGATGCTGGGAAAGATCGAAGGCAAGAGGAGAAGGGGACGACAGAGGATGAGATGGTTGGATGGCATCACCGACTCAATGGACATGAGTTTGAGCAAACTCCGGGAGTTGGTGATGGACAGGGAGGCCTGGCATGCTGCAGTCCATGGGGTCACAAAGATTAGGACACAACTGAGCGACTGAACAACAACAACTAGGCAAGAACACACTCAGTCTCAAAACCATAACGTAACTGAACAGTTCTGAGGCTTGAGTCCTGACCCAGGTGCCAGCAGGGTTGGTTTCTTCTGAGGCCTCTCTCCTTGGCTTGCAGGTGGCCACAATCTTTCTGTGTCCTCACGTGGCCCTTCCTCCGTGGGTGTGCATCCCTAGTGTCTCTCTGTGTGTCCAGATTCCCTCTTCTTCTAAAGACACCAATCAAGTTAATTAGCACCAGAAAGACCCTATCTCCAAATACGGTCACAATTTGAACCCCTGAGGGTCCTTAGAACTTCAACATATGAATATGCGAGGGTGGAGGAAGCAAAACACGGCTCAGCCCCTAGCAAATACAGTGTCGTTTTCTACCACAAGCCTTCAAACACTGGTTGCTGTACTTTCTAATTGCACGAATGTTTAGTCACTTGACATTCCCTTGTGGCTCAGCCGGTAAAGAATCCATCTGCAACACAGGAGACCTGGGTTCAATCCCTGGGTTGGGAACATACCCTGTAGAAAGGAAAGGCTACTCACGCCAGTTTTCTGGCCTGGAGAATTCCATGGACTGTATAGTCCGTGGGGTCACAAGGAGTCGGACATGACTGAGCAACTTTCACTTTCTTTGGAGAACAAAATGGCAACCCACTCCAGTACTCTTGCCTGGAAAATCCCAAGGACAGAGGAGCCTGGTAGGTTACAGTCCATGGGGTCGTAGAGTCAGACATGACTGAGCGACTTCACTTTCTTTCTTTAGTTACTTAGTCCTGTTCAACTCTTTGCTACCCCATGGACTGCAGTTCACCAGGCTCCTCTCTCCATGGGATTTCCCAGGCTAGGATACTGGAGTGGGTTGCCATCCCCTTCTCCATGGGATCTTCCTGACCCAGGGACTGAACCCATGTGTCCTGCATTGCACGTGGATTCTTTACCATCTGAGCCACCAGGGAAGACCTTCTAATTGTATATCCATAGGCAAACTGATCTCTCTGAATCCTAAGTTCCACCTCTTCCAAATGTAGGTAATGACCGTGGTCCCTTAGGGCACAGGGAAGGATTAAATAACATACTGTGGCCAAAGTGTCTGGCAGGCATAGTGAGCGGCACATAGTAGGCACTCACATGATAGAAGCTCCTTTCCCTTTGAGCCTTTCTCTGCATCACAGACAGAGGCACCAGCCTTTAGCTTCCACCAAGAGGAGCAAGTGCCCATTGCAGCGACGATGCCAGGTTGCTATGGCACTCTCTCTCCTCCAGACGTACTGGCAATCAAGGACTCCGTTAGCTTCATTGAGGTTTCTGGTCCAGAACCACTGGAGGGAAATTGCTACACTTTATTATGGTAGGAAACCTACATTCATATTCTTGATCTAAAGAGGGAAAAAAAAAAGCATTATTTTAACGTCTTGTTACAAAATGCTTGGTACTAAAATTTCTCACCTACTCAGAAGTCACTGAAGGGTTGCAATAACCCTTCTGGTTATTTTTCCTCATTTCCACTTCTCTGTTACTATTTTTAAGGTGATTTCTATGTTTTCAGTTTTTTTTTCTTCTCTTGGCTAAATATATTCCCAACATTAACATATTTTCACTTAGCAGATTTATATTTATCACCATTATTTATGTCCATCTACTCTTCTGCTTTTATAAATTGAGAAAAGAGGGAGGGCTTTCTTTTAACCAGCTAAAATTACTTTAAAATTTCAACTCTATTTTTTTTTTCATTTTTACCCTATTTTCTCCACCCTCCTACTTCGCTTTCCATTTACTTTAAGTGGACAGAAGACTTTGAGAAAAATCAAAGTATCATTTTATAAATGGTACAGTTTCTCCTCTGCCCTTAACCAGTGAGAGGAACTATACAAGCCGGTTTGCCTGCTCTCAGAATCTCATTACTCCTTGTGATGTATTCAGTCTTATTGCCACCTTTTAATACATCCATTCTGCCTGGGCTTTTAAGACCTTCATTACTTCAATACATTTAGTTTCACATGTTCCGCCTGGAAGGGCTCCAGCCTTCTTGTTCTCACAAATATGAATTCAATTCTGGTGATTGCTAAATGGACACACCCGCTGAATAGCCACCTGAGCCTTCCAACGGCGTTTACAAAAGACTCCGGTTAAGACCTAGTGAACGGAATGGTGGTTCCTGCAACCAGTGGAATTTCATTCTAGAGGGCAGCGGAGGGCCTCTTCAATCCTGGGCTTCTCACACAGTGCCTCACTCTCCCAATTAAGCTGATATTTGTTTAACCCCAGCCTGTGTGTGCTCAGTCGCTTCAGTCGTGTCCAGCTCTTTGTGACCCCATAGACTGTAGCCCACCAGGCTCCTCTGTCCTTGGGATTTCCCAGGCAAGAAGACTGGAGTGCGTTACCATTTCCTTCCACAGAGGATCTTCCCAGCCCAGGAATCAAACCCGCGTCTCCTACACTGTAGGTGAATTCTTTACGACTAAGCCACAGGCCAATAGAGGAGACATAAGCGACAAGGGTTCAGTCCCCGGATCGGGAAGATCCCCTGGAGGAGGACATGGCAACCCACTCCAGTATTCTTGCCTGGAGAATCCCAAGGACAGAGGAGCCTGGAGGGCTAGAGTCCCTGGGATCACAAAGAGTTGGACATGACTGAAGTGACTTAGCATGCATGCATGCTGGGAAGCCCCATTTCACCCCAGAGATCTTCAATAATCCATTCTGCTTTCATAGTCAAATATTGTCAACTTTTAAAGGTACACAGCAGCTTGATTTTCCTTCAGAAAGAGTGAGAAATTAATTATTGAATTAAACTATTAAACAATATTAAACCAAAAATTGCAAAACTCAGCTTGGAAATGAAAATCTCTTAGTAGGGATATGTAACCCCAGGGAGGTAAACTGGAGAACTGAGAAATAAGCTCTTGGAGTTTTGCTTATGATTTGAACAACTATGTGTCTGTCAGCGTAGAATTTGGAGGATGTGGCACCAAGTGCATAGGAAGTTTATCTCATGCTCCTAGGCGTGATGGAACTACATCTTCACAGCATCCCACATGGGTCTCCACATGCATGCCATTGACTTGCAGTCCAATTTGACTATCAACATTCATGAATGAATGAGAAGTCCAGTGTAGTACAGTAAGATAAGAATCATTCCATTCCTCTGTATAGGTAAGCCAGGGCCTCCATTCGACAGAAGCTTAGAATCTATACATTTTCCCTTTTTGAACAATAGGCTAAGACCCAAAGAGATGTCATAGCATCTCACTGAGATGCTGAGTGAGACATCTCACTGAGATGCTGAGTGAGACATCTCACTGAGACAAGACCATTTCTGACCATTGTTTTCCTTCTATAACTGAAGTCCATCTCCTGAGTGGTATTGCCTGGTGGATGGAGTGCCTCCCCGGCTCTTTCACCAACTGAGTTATCTGGGTTACCCCGTCTGTACCAACTCTTTCCTCATCCATATAGCGGGGAGAAAGTGCCTGCTGTACTCCCCTGCCTCACTAAAGGTTGGGGAGGGGGGTCCTTGGATGAGACTGTGAGTACAGTGAAAAAGTAAGCCAACGCTGAATGCCAGTGATGGACATTATTTTATAGCATCTTCTCCTTGTGACAACTGACAGCTAATCAAAGTGACATTTCTTTCATAATTTTGGTACAATGGATATTTTCTAGGAAAACTTCCTCCTGGTGTCTCTGGATTCTTTGCTTCATGTTAAAAATCCCGGATCATGGAAAGGATGTGTGTTGGCCAGTGAGTACTGAATTTCCAGGTCACTGTACCATAACCTGGAAGCCAGAGAAGTTACAGAACAAAACCTCTGGGTGGCCACGGCACCAGTGCCACCCCAGGGGACAGCCGCACAAGTAAAGCATCCTGGAGGACGTCGGGTTTTTGTTGCAGGCAGCCACAGAGAACTTGCTACCGCAAGCTGCCGCGCGATTGCAATGCGTTTACTAAAAAGCAGGGTTTCTTTGGGGCTGTGAGTCACTGTTCAAAAGCCTTTGTTTTCCTTTGTGTACGTGCAAAATGAGATGATCTATTTATGCCTTATTCTGAACATTCTAGAAGAGCGGAGCCCATGGGAGGCATTTTCCTGCCCCATCCCCTAGCTTTTGGATTCTTCTGTTTTAGCTCATTGTTTCCAGCTTGTTAGTTTAGAAAGCCTACATTACTCCATGGGAACTGAGTGGCTGCTATACCCATTTCTCACCTGTCAGGGTGGCAAAAATTCCCAAGTTTGACAACGCACTCTGTTGGCAAGATTGTGGAAAACAGATACTCTCATACACTGCTGATGGGAATGTAAATGTGGGGTGACACTAATGAAAAGGAATTTGGCAATATCCAAAAACTCTACCTATTCATTTGCCCTTAAATGCAGCAATCCCTAGTTATTTATCCTAATGATACTAGGAAAGTGAAAATGTTAGTCGCTCAGTTGTATCCAACTTCTTTGTGACTTCATGGACTGTAGTCTGCCAAGCTCCTCTGTCCATGGGATTCTCCAGGCGAGAATACTGGAATGGGTTGCCAGTTCCTTCTCCAAGGGGATCTTCCCAGCTCAGGGACTGAACCCAGGTTTCCTGAATTTTAGGCAGATTCTTTACCATCTGAGCCACCAGGGAAGCCTATTTATCCTAATTTACCTCCAACAATATAAAAATACAAATGTACAAGGTTGTTGATTGCAGCATGGCTTATAATTGTAAGATGTCAGACACTACCAAAATGCCCATGCTAGGACATTGTCTCAGCAAACTCTGGCACGTACATACAATGGAATACAATGCAGCTATGAAAAAAAAGAGGCACATGCTTGTGTTTCCCTGTTCTGTCGGCTGAGAGAGCCTAGAAGCATGACTCTTCAGTAGGAAGTTATTTCCCAGATCTTGGTGTCTAATAGCATTCTCCAATAAAAGGAACAAGCGCTTCTTGGAGATACAGCTGATTCTAGCACTGAGGCAGGAACCGCACAAAACAAATCCGAAACATCTTGTATTGCCTGAAAGTAATGAAGAATGTGGGGGAAAAATGCAATGTTTTGGGTATATCAGAAAAGCATCGGGACCAACTGAAAGGGTTCCCTGTGACCAAGTCTGGAAAAAAATGAGTAATAAAATGTTGTTCTTTAGTCATCCAGTCATGTTTGACTCTGCAACCCCAGGGACTGCAACACACCAGGCCTCTTGTCCCTCACCATCTCCTGAAGTTTGCCCAAGTTCATGTCCATTGCATTGGTGGTGCCATCCAGCCAGCTCACCCTCTGACACCATCTTCTCCTTCTGGCCTCAATCTTTCCCAGCACCGTGGATTTTTCCAGTGAGTCAGCTCTTCGCATCAAGTAACCAAAATACTGGAGCTTCAGCTTCAGCATCAGTCCTTCCAGTGAGTATTCAGTGTTGATTTCCTTTAAGATTGACTGGTTTGATCTCCTTACTGTGCAAGGGACTCTCGAGAGTCTTCTCCAGCACCCCAGTTTGAAGGCATCAATTCTCCGGCACTCTGCTTTCTTTATGATCCAGCTCTCACAAGCATATGTGACCATTGGGAAGACCATAGCCATGACTATACAAATGTTTGTCAGCAGAGTGTGTCTCTGCTTTTCAATACACTGTCTAGGTTTGTCATAGCTTTCCTGCCAAGAAGCAATTGTAAATAAAATATACAATAAAATATTGTAGTATTTATAATCGTATTGGGTTATATTACTCAAGTATAAAATAAATATCCTTGAGTCCATATTGTATAAATAAACAATTCTGTAAGTGAATAAGGGGGAAGAAGAGACAAATCTCCCATGGGGAGGAATTCCAAATAATTATGTAAATATTTTCAAAGCAGGGAGTAGTAAGGGAACATAATCCTTCATTCCTTAAGTATGGGCCTTGCATGGTGATTTCCTTCTGGAGAGCACAGTATTAAAAGGGGAAAAGAGTCATTTGACAAAGGAGAACCCAACACTACCTTAAGCAGGTGATCAAGGTTAACGTCATCAATAATAAGCTGTGTTGATGGAATGTACCCTCGATTAGATATGAAAAGAATGACGCTTCATCTCTCTGGTTAGTCTATAGTTTCAGTGCAATCCCAATCTAAAGCCCGGGATGATTTTTAGCAAAAATTGTCAAACTTATTCTAATATTCTAGTGGAAATGGAAAGGACCTAGAATATCCGAAACAACTTTGAAAAGGAACAAAGTTGGAGGAATAATACTTCCTGGTTTTAAGACTTACTACATGGAACCCTTGTACACTGTTGATGGAAATGTAAATTGGTTCAGCCACTGTGGAAAATAGTATGGAAGTTCCTTAAAAATCTAAAAGTAGAACTACCCTATGATCTAGCAATTCCACTCCTAGGTAGATATCTGAAGAAAATAAAAACGCTAATTTGAAAAGATAGACGTGCCCCAATATTCACAGCAGCATTATTTACCATAGAGAAGATTTGGAAGCAACGAAAATGCCCATCAATGAATAGATAAAGAGGATGTGATAAATAAATGTTATATTATATAATAGAATATTATTACTCAGCCATAAAAAAATAAAAAATTAGCTTTTGCAACAACTTGCATGGACCTGGAGGGTATTATGCTTAGTGAAATAAATCAGACCAAATAAAAAGCAAATACTGTATGATATCGCTTATGTGTGGAATTAAAAACTACAGCAAACCAGTGAATATAACAGGAAAGAAGCAGACCCACAGACACAGAGAACAAGCTAGCCGTTAGCGATGGGGAGCGGGAAGTGGGCAGGGGCGCGATAGGCATGGGGACTAAGAGGTACAAACTTCTATGCGTAGAATAAATAAACTACAAGGATATATTGCACAGCACGTGGAACATGGCCAATATTTTATAATAATTTTGAATGGGAGTAAAACCTATAAAAGTTTTGAATCACTATGTTGGACACCTGAAACTGAGAAAATACTATAAATCAACTATAATGAGAGAGACAGATAAGACAAGTGGAAGGCCTCTCACTCACAGGACAATGCTGAGAGCCAGCTGGTAGCCATGGAGGGAAGCCGGATTGAAAAACCACCATTTTGCAACCATCATGTAAAGACTGGATTGGACGGGAATCAACAATGGATGGGCAACAACGGGTCGGTGAGGATGCGGAGTGACAGCAGCTCTCCTTCATGGCTGCTGGTAACGCAAAATCGGACAACCACCCCTTTGACCCAAAGGAGATGAAAACTTACCCCACACAAAACCGACGTCTATAGCGGTATTATTCATGATCGCCAAAACTGGAAGCAACAAAAATGTGCTTTTATGAGGTTCGTGGATGAATTAACGGTGGTCCATCCAGACAGTGGAATATCACTCAGAAGTAAGAAGAAATGCACTCACTAGTCACAGAGAGGGGTGAAAGAAGCTTAAACACACATTTCTTAGCAAAGGAAGGCAGTCTGGGAAAAGCGACATATCTTATGATTCCAACTATATAACACTCTGGAACGGGCAAAACTATAAAGACGATAAAAAGATCAAAAGACGCCAGGAATTGGGGGAAGCAGAGGGTATTTGGGGGTAGAGCAGAAAGAACCACCTGCATGATACTGTATCAGTGGACACATGACACAACACCTTTGTCAAAGCCTATCCCACTGTGCAACATGAAAAATGGGCCTCAAGGCAAGCTATGGGCATTAACTAATAACTGCATATCAATATTGATTCATTAACTGCAACAAACATGCGCACTAATGCAAGATGTTACTAACAGAGTCACGAAGGAGAGAAGGAGGATGTGGAAACTCTGCATGATTTTTATGTAAATCTAAATGTGCATAAACTTTTATGTAAATCCAAATGTATTCTAAAGTATGAAGTCTATTAATTTTTAGAGATTTTAAAAATCAATCTGGCTCACAGTAGGTAATCTGGGCAGTCATGATGTCAATTTATTAATTTACAATGATGGAGAGTTATATTAAATTGAACGACATAATGAATCACGAAATAGATATTGGAGCATTCTCTCTCTCTAGGCCGATCTGCATAATAAGTGAATTAGAAAGCTGGCGGGCAGGCAGCCAGGGAGGGAGGGGGGAGGGGGTGGTATCTGGGAAAACCCGGGGCCCACCCTCCTGCATTGTTTTCTGTTGTTGGCTGCGCAGGGCTTCTCTCCGTTGAGCATGCTGGATTCTCACCGCAGTCTGCAGTTTTTCTAGTTGTGACGCACAGACAGGCTCAGTGGTTGCAGCACACAGGTTTAGCTGCCCCACAGCCTATAGGATCTTAGTTCTTGGACCAGGGATCAAATGCAAGTCCCTTGCATTGAAAGGTGCATTCTCCATCACTCGACCACCAAGAAAGTCTCCCTCCTGCACTCTTGCCAGTCTGGCCAGTCTGGGGTCATGTGGCTCAGAAGCTAGTCTACAAATTAAAGCCTAGTGAGAAGTTCCTGGGGTCTTCATGGACCTCTGTGACAAGAGTGCAAGGGCCCCAAAGAGCCACCCTAGAAAGTGGGCCTAAAGCAGGGGCAAGAACTTCCTTTATTTGGGGGTTTTCCCGCCCTTGAGGTCCATACACACTGAAATTCACAGGCACCAAGAACATGTTTTCAAAGTTTATTGCCAAGTGTGTGTCTGCCTGAGTGTACCTTTGTCTGGAAACAGTGCCTACTGCCCCCCTTTAGAGTTTCAAAGGGGTTCTTAAAGACTCCCACATCTGCCCCTGCCTCACTCTGGGACCTGTATGCAATGATCCAGCCCCTTACTCACAGAGCGATTTCATACCGACAAGCACCCATGGAGCCTGCGTGGATAAGTAAGAGCATTCGATGCAAGCATGGCAGAGGATCGTGGTCATTCCTGAGTCTTTTTCAGTATGCAAGAAAGAAACATGGGACCACACAGAGAATTCTCTAGAAAAGAAAACATGGTTTTCTGTGGATGTTTCTGCTATGAAGTGTTGGAACACTGTAGGGCACTCCCACTTCCACTTGTGTGCAGGCGTGACTGCACACACCCTCTACCATGGACACCTTTTCTAGAACCAAGATCTGGCATTGGGAATTCATGTTATTCCTGTTAAGGATGAAAACTTTTGAGATGACAGTTCTGATGTTGGAATCAAGGTATTTTTAGAAACTGGGTTACTGATTTCTTTAAAAATCTGGGATGTTACATGAAAATTGCAGTGTTTTCATCTCTAAGAGATCTTCTGGAAGCTATCTTTTTCTGAGAAATGTATAATTTCAGAAAAGGGATGAATCATTTTCTAGACAGAGGTATACTTGGGATAAAACTATGGCAAAGAATTGTCTACACTGTGAGCCTCTTTCTTTTGTTCAGGGATCTTTAGGCGTCTAGCTGGTTTTATTGCTGACAAATGTTGCCTTTGCTGTATCCCTGCACACTTGCCATGTGGAGGAGGCTTTCTTCCTTAGCTGAACAGGTGCCAAGCAAGACTGATTAACAGAGTCTTAGCAGGATTTACTCCTGATTGAATTTTGCATTTGCTCCTAAAACTCCAACACAATAACAAGGATATTTGCTTTGTATACTTACCGTATAGCCAATGATTAAACCTAACCTCCCCTGGTGGCTCAGAGGGTAAAGCGTCTGCCTGCAAAGCGGGAGACCTGAGTTTGATCCTTGGGTTGGGAAGATCCTCTGGAGAAGGAATTGGCAACTCACTCCGGTACTCTTGCCTGGAAAATCCCATGGACAGAGAAGCCTGGTGCAGGCTACAGTCCATGGGGTCGCAAAGAGTTGGACATGACTGAGCAACTTCAGTTCACTAATGATTAAACCAATGTTGTAAAATAAAAGTGCTTGTTGGAAGCAGGTCTGGGCCTCACACTTCTAGCATGGAAGGGATCTGATAACTTCCCCCAGCACATCCAGGGAGTTCAGGGTTTAGATGCTGTTGGTCAAAGATGGACTAAACCCTTCCAGTTGCTATCCACTACAGTGTAATAAACTGTCACAAATTTAGCAGCACAAAACAACACATATTTATTATCTCAGAGCATCTCTAGCCCAAGAGTCTGGCCACAGCTTATCTGGGTCCTCTGATCAGGGTCTTACAAGACTACAAGACTACAGTCAAGGTGTTGGCCAGGGCTGGGCTCTCATCTGAAGGCTTGACTGGGGAAGTATTCCCATCCATGCTCATATGGTTGTTGGCAGGAATCAGTTCTTTACAGGTTTGCTGGGCTGAGGGTCTCAGTATTACACTGACTGTTGGAGAAAGGTAGCCCTGAGATCCTCACCACAGAGGTCTCTTCCATGGATTGTCATCAAAGCCAGCAAGAGAGAGGATGATAGAGCAAGTCTGTTAGCAAGATAAAGCCCACAGTCTCTTGTAAGCGAATCACAAAGGTGACACCCCATCATTTTAGCCATGTTCTATTGTTATATGAATATCATGAGGTCCAGCCCATACTCAGAAGGAGGAAATTACACAATGGTGTGCATAGGAGGAGATGGAAACCCTCAAGGGTCATCTGAACCACACCTACCAAAATTGTATCTCTTCACGAAGAACTTTTCAAGTTCCAAGTTCCTAAAACTTGCCATTTAGACAAGGATGGCTCTGCCCAAGACCAGGATGCAAGAAACAGCAATGAACGCTGTGGCAGCCATAGAAATAAGCCGTTATGATCTCAAGCCACAAGGAGTGTAGTTGACCGAAGGCCCCAGATGGATCCACCATCACGTCCCCATGGAGGCTGCACTTGCTACCCAGCTGCTCCCAGACAAGGCCTGAGTACCAGGGGAAGATATCACTTCATGCCCACTCCTGGCAGATATTAAACTCTTACAGCTGGTGACCTTTTTAAAGATATATATTCTTTTCTTAAATTTACTTATGTATCTATTGGCCGTGCTGGGTCTTCGTTGCTACCCTCAGGCTTTCTCAAGTTGTGGCCTGCAGGGCTTATTCTCTAACTGTTGTGTGCAGGCTTCTCGTTGAGGTGACTTCTCTTGTTGCACAGCACAGGCTCTAGAAAGTGCAAGCTTCGATAGTTGTGGCACACCGGCTTAATTCCCCCGTAGGATCTTCCTGAACCAAGAATCAAACCCATGTCTCCTGCATTGCAAGGCAGAATTCTTAACCACTGGACCACTAGGGAAGCCCCAACCCAGGTTGACTTTGGGTTCAATGACTCCCCTTCAGCCTGGCCAAGCCATTCTTGTAATGACACTGTAGAAAGACTCTTCCCACCCTACCCTCCTTCTTTCCTTCTCTCCTTCCCCAAGTCAGACCTTCCTACAGTCCACAGGTTTTCCAGCCTCCTCCTGGCCCCTTCCCTTTTATCCTTTACATGTGTTTCCCCACCATGTATACTTTGCATGTCTAATCCCACCTTGGCATTTGCGGGCCCAGCTAACACAAGGATCCAAGGAGAAAACAATCAGTTTTAATATTTAGGGGCCAGAACATTTGAGGCTTGATACAATCTCATTTTGGGTATAGTGCTCAGAAATATAGATAGAGCTTCCCTGGTGGTTCAGACCATAAAGAATCTGCCTGAAATATGGGAGACCTAGGTTCAATCCCTGGGTCAGGAAGGCCCCCTGGAGAAGGGAATGCAAACCCACTCCAGTATTCTTGCCTGGAGAATCTCATAGACTGAGGAGCCTGGCGGGCTATAGTCCATAGGGTCGCAAAGAGTCAGACACGACTAAACAATACGCTACAGTGCTCAGAAAGGAGAAACTTACCTACCCATCTGGTCTAAAATATTCCCTGACACCTATGGAAATACACAGAGATCCGTTACAGCAGAGGCTAGAGCTGTGCCCACAGCCCGGGCGATGACACTGCTGACATCCTGAATTTCTGGAGGCAGTGACTCCTGGACTTTGCCTTCCTTGACCACAGCAAGTGTGCGTGTGTTTCCTGGGTAGCCAAGGTGAGAAGGGCAAGTGTTTTACCCCCCAGCTCCAACACTCAGGTGTCAGAACCATCTTGCTTCAGGACTCTTTGCAGTATCTTTTTTTTTTTTTCTTTTTCCCTTGTGCTGAGTCTTCATTGCTGTGGACAAACTTTTTCTAGTTGTGGCAAGCAAGGGCCGCTCTCTAGGTGCGGTGCAGGGGCTTCTCTTGGTGCAGAGCACCGTCTCTAGGCACAGGGGCTCAGGAGTTGCGGTTTCTGGGTCCTAGCACACAGGCTTAATAGTTGTGGGACACGGGCTTATCTCTGCACAGCCTGTGGGATCCTCCTGGACCAGGGATCAAACCTATGTCTCCTTCCCTGGCAGGCAGATTCTTTACCGCTGAGCCACCAGGGAAGCCCCCTTTCCAGTCTCTTGAGCACCTTTGTCCCCCTGTCAACATAGCCTGGACCAGAAGGCACCCGCTGCAGCCCTCCCCTCCTCACCCTGCGGGAACCATGTGTGCTGTCTTCCAGGGGCAAGGACTCCACGCCAGGCTCACTCATCTCCAGCTGCATGGTCTCCAAACATCTGGGATGACTGGCATCCTGGCCAGGAGGCAGAGAGAACTAGAAGCCTTGTTCCACTGGTGTAGAGCCAGAAGCACTGACCTGACCTCTGGATGAAAGGCCCCTTAATTAGCCATAACACAAACAGTAGAGCCCCTTAGCACGGTATTGCAGGTTTCACCATAAGGCGGACTTTGTACCCCAAGCTCCTGCAAACTGGGTGGACTGGTTACAATGGCATTGTTTGCCTTTTCCTAGTGGACAGGCCTCTAGATTTAGCAACAGAGCTCACTCTCTTACGCATATTTATCTCTGACCACATGCTGGGCTGGCAAATGGCCAGAGTTCTTCCCTGTGAGTCAGCACCCCAAAGAAGACTCTGGTTCCAACCTCTAGCTCTCAACTTCAATCCTGATTGAGCCAGGGCTTTCAGACCCAGTATCTGAGATGCCTAACTTGACCTCTTTGCATAATTCCACTGTTAAAAGTAATTTTTTCATCCCAACCCAAAACTAAAATAAACAAGAAGTCCTAATCAATTCCACATTTAAACAAATTGAAAAATAAATTATATCCATGTATTACAAAACAAAAAGAGGAAAGAAACCCTTCTAAAAATTGTGAATGAGTTAACTAATAAAGCGTCAGCTCTTCCATTTTGATTTTACTTGTAAGGAATGTAAGTTACCTTATAAAACCTGTGTAACAATTCTGAAAAAATTTATGCAATCATTCAGCAAATGTTCTGAAACTATGTTCCAGGATCTGTTCCAGGTATTCAGGATGCAGTGATAGGAAAAAAAAATGAAAAATGAAGAAAAATCCTAGAGTCGTGAGAATCACAGGAATGAAGGCTTGGACTGGGCTGAATTAGAAAGCTCAAGTGATATTAGGAGATTTCAAAAAGACTTATTAACACATATTAATATTTCCTTAAAAATACTTTTCAGATTGACTTTTGTGATGATGCCACTGGCTTCCAAACATAACATAGAATAGAAAGGGCCTACTATGCTGGTATTCACATTTCCTGTTACATATTCTACGCAAAACTACTCTTCAATCTCAATTCCGAATGAAACAAGTAAGGTCAAAAATATCAGGATAGGGTTAAGGAATTTCTAGCACTGTCTTTTCAGACATAGCGCACATGCCTTGGGCTGTTAACCTCTGGGTTAGGACCAGTCCCTAACTCGGCAGTTTGCAAGGCTGGTAACAGTTCCGAGAGATGGGTTGCCTTCTCTCATGACGAGGAGGCCGTTGCCCTGGCTCTGACCTGCTGACGTCCATTCCTGCCCCTGCTCTTCTGTCTGCCACTAGTATAGACACCATAAACAGAGCTGCCTTCATGGACGCGGGATCACACAGAGATATACCCTTAGAAGGGGGCCTTGCCTGGGGTTTAATGCTCTGGGGTCATTTGAGTTAAAATTCTTCATATTTTTCTCTTTGAGTTTGTGTTTTACAAATGAAGTCCAATAGGACAATGAAGTGTGTACTGCTCACCTCCCTCCCCTACCTGCCCTACCAATAGATTCTCAGCCATTTTCTCCTCCAACCCCCCAACTGCAGTTGGGGACCTGGGCACAGGTAGCAAATACGCCCCACACACTGAGTCGGTGGGGGGGCCAGGCACTGGGGATGTCTGCACTTTCTTCACGAGCATCCCTATCTCTGATGTTAAATACCAAATAAAAAACATTATGACATATATAGAGAGAGAATACAGAAGGAAGGAAAAGCTTTTCCCTTGCCTTGTGAGCAAGATGCTCCAGTTTTTCATTTGGTGTGAGATCCTGAAAGTTACGTAGCCCACCCTGGCCATTAGCACCCCAAAGTCTATATCCTTATCTCCCTCACAACTTAGAGGCAGCCAGCCCCACAGAGCAGATCTGACCTATACAACCAGCTTGCCACCAGCTCCTTGAGGACCAGAAATGTTTGTCTTACTCTGTGTTAGTTTCCTGGTATAGAAGAGCAAGCCGGTGTTCAGTAATATTGGATAGAATTAACATTCAGTTCAGTTCAGTCTCTCAGTCGTGTCCGACTCTTTGTGACCCAAGTACATTATATCCACAAGTCCTGTCTCTTTGTCTGCGTCTCTATTCTTGCGTTGGGAAAAGGTTCATCTGTACCATTTTTCTAGATTCCACGTATATTCATTAATATTTGTTTCCCTCTTTCTGACTTACTTCACCCTGTATGACAGACTCTAGGTCCATCCGTGTCTCTACAAATGACCCTATTTCGTTCCGTTTAGTGGCTAAGTAATATTCCCTTGTATATTTGCACCACATCTTCTTTGTCCATTCACCTGCCGTTGGACAGTTAGATTGTTTCCATGTCCTGGATGCTGCAGGGGAAGGAGAGAGTGGGACGAACTGGGAGACGGGGGTTGACGTATATACACTAACATAGGTAAAAGAGATACCCAGTGGGAAGCTGCTATAAAGTACAGGAAGCTCAGCTCTGTGCTCTGTGATGACCTAGGGGGTGGGAAGGAGATCCAAGAGGGAGGGGCCATATGTATGCCTACGGTTGACTCACTTCCTGGTACAGTAAAAACTAACACAACACCATCAAGCAATTATACTCCAATTTAAGAAAATCAAGTGTATTATGTGTCTGTGTGCTTGGTAACTGTTTCATTCAAGTCCCTGCATCACCGTTTTCTTTTTGATCTGTCAAACCATGAAGGTGATGTTATCATCCAGTATAGTTCGATCAGGTTCTCCTTTTAATTCTCATGCACTTTCTATACTAAGTAGCTGTGTTTGGTACGTAAAAGCTTCTATGACAAATGCATCTGGGTTGTACCTTTTCTTAATATAAAAATCTTTTTCCACAGTGGAATATTAAATATTAGCCTTAAAAAAGAAGGGAATCCTTGGTGAAAGGACTCAAAGGTGCAGTCACGTAGGATGGATGTGTCTAGAGCTCTCATGTAGAGCATGATGACTCATAGGTAATTCAGTCTTACGTACTGGAAATTTGCTCATTTAGATCAAATTTCAGGCACCCTCACAACACACACCAGTGTGAGGAGAAGATGCGCTGACTACCCTGACTTTAGTAATTGTCAGTAGTATATGTGTGCCAATCACCATGCTGTCTGCTCTAAATATATATGCTTTATTAAAAACATAAAATAAAAAAGAAGGAAAATCTGGTTTTTGCAACAACACAGATGAACCCAGAGGACACTATGTGAAGTGAAATGAGCAAAACTCTTTTCGAACTGCACTCCCGGTGTTTGCTGCAAAAACTGATTGATGCCAGAGCCTGAAATAAATCTATCGGACCTATTTGGAATATATAGATGGATATGTTCAATTAATCAGCCCCCTCCACTCAGCGTGAACTTGCAGATGCTGACTCTTCCTGGAGTTGGTTGTAAAATGATTGACACCAGGGAGAAGGAAGATGGTTATTAAATGGCCCTGGTGGCCGGCACGGGGTCGTCCTGCGTTACGTCTGAGCCTGCTTGATTGTCACCACCCCAACTGGGAGCCTGTGATTCCCACGGCACCAGCCACAGCTGCCCAGCTCCGCCAACACCACTCCACTTCAAGCGGTCAGAGATTCTGAGGCTGCAGCTACCTGACATCAAAATAGCCTATCAGCTTCAAAAAATAATAAGCAAAACAATGATAAGCAAAACAGCCTTTTGAGAAGCTGTGGTTTGTATTTTTTTTTCCTCCCATTTAACTGGCTGTTTTGTCCACTGACATCTCTAGAGCCTTCATAAATAAAAGATGCTAGTTAAATAATGGCTTTTTTGTCCTGGGAATGACTTCATGGATAAGGGTGATTGACACTTCCATGGGTCTTGGATCGGCAAGGATGTAATTAAGAAGCCAGCTGATGCGGGCTGACAAATCCTCCTCTCACTTTAGAACACTGATGCATGGAATAAATTTCACTCCTGGCATTTAAACCGGCTTCCGAATTAACCATTTCCTTCATCCGCCCTCTTCTTTTCAGCGCTTGCCTTTCCCTTGCATCTTTAGACGTCAGCTCCAACAGTGCTCTCACTGAAGCCTTAAGGGGTTATCTACTAAGGGCTTATTTTTGACCATTATTCATCTGTTTGGAAATCTATATCTTTAACTTATTTGTTGTTTCACAAAATAAAACCTGCTCAAGGTTTAAATAAATCAAAATACTAAAAAAAGACTACATAAAAAGGCAATAAATAAAGATTATAGCAAAAGGCTGCAGGGGCTTTCCTGGTGGCTGAATCGGTAATGAATCTGCCTGCAATGCAGGAGACCTGGATTTGATCCCTGGTTTGGGAAGATCCCCTGGAGAAGGCAATGGCAACCCACTCCAGTATTCTTGCCTCCGTATGTTATTTAAACCAAGCAGGTTTTATTTTGTGAAACAACAAGTAAGTTAAAGATAGAGATTTCTAAACAGATGAACAATGACCAAAAATAAACCCTAGTAGATAACCCCTTAAGGCTTCAGTGAGAGCGCTGTTGGAGCTGATGTCTAAAGACGCAAGGGAAAGGTAAGCACTGAAAATCCCATGGACAGAGGAGCCTGGCGGGCTGCAATCCACGGGGTCGCAAGAGTTGGACACAGCTTAGTGACTAAACTATCAAAGCAAAAGTCTTGACTTTTTCTCCCCAACTTTTGCTCCAAAGGCTCCACCGCTTAAGCTTTTGTTCTTTTCTTCTGATGGTTAGTCCCTCTGTATGTTATTCCTCATGGCAACCCACCCCAGTGTTCTTGCCTGGAGAGCCCCAGGGACAGGGAGCCCGGTGGGCCGCCGTCTGTGGGGTCGCACAGAGTCGGACACGACTGAAGCGGCTTAGCAGCAGCAGCATGCTATTCCTGTCTGTATACCTTTCAGCTCTAGCGGATTTTCTGTTGTTTGAGGGTGTATTTTTTGGCTGCACCATACTACGTGTGGGATTTTAGTTCCCGGATCAGGGATTGAACCTACACCTTCTGTGTTTAGCAGCACAGAGTCTTAACCGCTAGACCACCAGGGGGATCTCTGCCATTCAATTCTGATGTATCTATTGACTTTTCCATTTCTCTTGGCCATCTGTTATGATGTGTCTCATTCCATCAACACCCCTACTTCCCTGCGTTGGATATAGTCATATCACTATTTTTAGTCTCTTTCACAACACATCACTGCCCAACTAACCTCTCCCACTCTTAACTCTGTGGCAGCATCTGCTTCCCAAAGACCCAATTAACACAACTTCCCAGAGTATCTGAGAAGCAGGCAATAGTATGCGGGTTGAATAGGATAATTCAATGTCATAAAAATCTCAGTTCTCCTCAAGTTAATTTATAAATAAATGAATATTAATAAATACTAATAAATATAAATTTTAATTAAAATAATAAATAGAACTTGATAAATATTAATTAATATCAACCAGCAGTTTTATGAAGCTAGAAAATTGACACCGATGACCATGTGGAAAATTAAATGTGCAAGAATAGAAAGAAAAACACAAGGACAAAAATCTATGGTGGGGCCTCACTCTCCACGTGTAAGGACACCCTGTAAGGTCGCTGTCGTGCTAGGGCACGAATACAGTGCATGGGCAGGTGGAATCAAATGAAACGTCCAGAAAGAGACCCAAGTACGTATGGAAATTTGGTGTGTGAAAAAGTTAGTATTTCAGATTGCCTGGGCAAAATGAACTTTTTAATAAAGTGCTAGGACAACTAAGTTCAGTTCAGTAGTTCAGTTGTGTCCGACTCTTTGGGACCCCATGGACTGCAGCACACCAGGCTTCCCTGTCTGTCACCAGCTCCCAGAGCTTGCTTGAACTCATGTCCATTGAGTTGGTGATGCCATCCAACCATCTCATCCTCTGTCGTCCCCTTCTCCTCCTGCCTTCAATCTTCCCCAGAATCAGGGTCTTTTTCAATGAGTCCATTCTTCGCATCAGGTGGCCAAAGTACTGGAGCTTCAGCATCAGTCCTTCCAATGAATATTCAGGGTTGATTTTCTTTAGGACGGACTAGTTGGATCTCCCTTCAGTCCAAGGGACTCTCAAAAGTCTTCTCCAACACCACAGTTCAAAAGCATCAATTCTTCGGCACTCAGCTTTCTTTATGGTCCAATTCTCATCCATACATGACCACTGGAAAAACCATAGCCTTGACTAGACGGACCTTTGTTGGCAAAGTAATGTCTCTGCTCTTTAGTATGCCATCTAGGTTGGTCACAGCTTTTGTTCCAAGGAGCAAGAGTCTTTTAAGTTCGTGGCTGCAGTCACCATCTGCAGTGATTTTGGAGCCCAAGAAAATAGTCTGTCACTGTTTCCTTTGTTTCCCATCTATTTGCCATGAAGTGATGGACTGGATGCCATGATCTTAGTTTTTTGAATATTGAGTTTTAAGCCAACTTTTTCACTCTCCTCTTTCACTTTCATCAAGAGGCTCTTCAGTTCCTGTTTGCTTCCTGCCATAAGGGTGGTGTCATCTGCATATCGGAGGTTATCGATATTTCTCCCAGCAATCTTGATTCCAGCTTGCGCTTCATCCAGCCCAGCATTTCGCATGATGTACTCTGCATGTAAGTAAATAAGCAGGGTGACAATATACAGCCTAGGACAACCAAGTAACTATTGGGAAAAGATAAAACCAGATTCTCACACCGTATGCCAGAATAGACTCAAAGTGGATCTAAATGTACAAACATGAAGCCGTGTACATGCAAACAGAATAATTCTCTTTAACCACAGTGGAGTAAAAGGCTTTGTAGCTATGATACAAGATGGAAAAACAATGAAAGTAAAGAATGATAAACTTGGCTCCATAAATTTTTTTTTAACTTTTGTACAGAAAAAAAAAAAAAATCACCATAAGTAAAACTAAAGGACAAGTGACATTTATGGTTACTCACAAGATATATCAAAGACAAGAGGTAATATCCCTATTATAAAGAATTCTTAATAATTGAAAGGAAAGTTACCAAAAACCTTATAGAAAATGGGCAAAAGGCACATACAACAAACGTGTTGTCATTTATGAAAATGACAACTAACGTGATAATGTTTTCAGTCTCACCCATCAGAGAAATACAAATTAAAACTACCCAGAGATTTCATTTCTCATCTATCAGATTAACAAAAGTTCAAAAGGATCACAGAACATTCAATTGGCAAAACTACAAAGAAACAGGCTCTCTCCTATGTTGCTGGTGAGAGTGCAAACCAACACAGTCCTTCTGGGGGAATCTGGAAAGATCTAACAGAACTACAGATATGTGTTCACCTTGTGATTGAGCAATCTGACGTATGAAGACAAGGTTATTCGCTGCAGCGCTGTTTGTAATTGGGAACAACCTTGACGCTCATACCAGGAGAGTGGATATAGTACGGTACGTCCAATGGTAGAGTACCACCCAGCTGTAGAGAAGAAAACCAATGATCTCCATCAAATGATATGGAGGGATTTCCAGAAGACATTACATTAGAAAAAGAAAATGTAATGCGCATCTTCTGCGTAGAATAAAGGAAGAACAAGAAAATGTACATGTCCCTGCTCATTCGTGCAGAAACAGACACAGGAAGGAGAGGCCAAAAAGTGATATTAATAGCACTGGTTACCTCCACAGGATGGGGTACAAAGTATGGGGAAGGGGTATACCTACAAGCCAGTTCTGACTTTTGGGACCACATTAATGTTCCATATACTTACAATCTCTAAAGGGACTTCCTGATGGTCTAGTGGCTAACACCGTGCTCCCAAAGCAGGGGACCTGGGTTCAACCCCTAGTCAGAGAATTAAATCCCACATGCCACAACTAAGAGTTCTCATGCCAATCCCACGTGCCGCAATCAAGACAGAAGATCCTCCGCCGCCAACTAAATAACTATTGTTCAAAACGCAAGATGAATTAGAGTGAGATCAAGAAACGGTCAAGTACAGACTGAACTCAACTTACCAATGAACTCAACTACTGTGTGATTTCAGGTGAACACAGCCACACTGAAAAGTGAAGAAGGAGAACAAACTTAATAACATTGCAACGCATTATTTGACTCCACATCTTCGGGCTAGAGACTGAAAGAACAGTCAACAAGCATGGACTCTAGCTGTAAGCTGTGTTCTTCTCACCGATACGCGTTAGCACTTTTTAAATGATACACTCTAGCACTGAAGAAACACGGACATGTATTGTGAATCACGGGAGCCAGGCTTCTCATATCTGAGAAGGAAATTAAAAATACGGAAAGACCAAAAGTTAAAGTAAACCCTGAAGTGACATATTGGAAGCATCAGTATAAACACTAGATAGATAGCTGGGTGGGTGGATAAATACTGATACATTTACTTCCCTCTTGCTCCTAAGGAGGGCCCAGAAGCAATAATACCAAGTGGTAATGAGCCAACCTATCATCCAGGTCTTGATTTCTAAAACTCTTTCCCCGGTGAAAGGAACCGGGTCCCGTAGAGTAACAGCTATTTTCAGGTCTGAAGATGGAAAAGACTCAAAACCAAATCTGGGGAAGCAACTTGAAATATCTTCTTTGGTCTGACCACAAGGTCCGCCCTAAGAAGGATGAGAACAAGTCAGAGGATATGGGACCATCTTGAACGCACTCCCAGGAGCCAAAGCTGGGACCATCTGAGCACCAAAGCAACTAGCAATAAGATACTGACAGACAAAACAAAGTGGGAAAGAAAAATCTCCTTACAGTAAAAGGCCAACAAAGGAACAGGAAATTAGAGGGGAAAATCACCGTTTGACGACCATCATTAAACATATGTATTTCGGATGTGACCAGTGACTTAAATGATGTAGGAACTCTGGCTAACCTGAGGAGGGAGAAGATGATTCAGAGAACAGCTGGCAGACAGAGAGGGCTCATTTATTGTGAAAACCCACATTGGGATAGAGCTTAGGCTCATTAGGGGACAAGAGACGTGTTGGCTCCCTGGGCAGTGTGTTTCCCTCCAGCCACACCGCTGTCAGCCACATCACACAGGACACCCAGTTCACATCTCGGGGACCTGCGGGGATGAGGTGCTAGTGCTTGAGAACCCACCTGCCAGTGCAGGAGACTCAGGTTCGATCCCTGGGTCAGGAAGATCCCCTGGACAAGGGAATGGCAACCCACTCCAGTAATCTTGCCTGAAGAATTCCAGGGACAGAGGAGCCTGATGGGCTACAGTCCACGGGGTCACAAAGAGTCAGGCAGGAGAGAAGCAAATCATCACACACGCATGCTGAGCCAGGAGCTACAGACGAGCAGAACTGCTTTGCTGCCTCCAAGGACATGCGGGGAAGCAAGCTGGCACAAAGGCAGCTAGTGGGTCCCTGGTGCTTTAAACTGCCCCACACTGTCCCCCCTCCTTGGAATTAGCGGCTGGGATTCATTAGCACCAACTGCCTGGTCTCTTCAAAAAGCATGCCATCCTAATTCCCAAATGGCAGGCTTTGAGTCTCTGAGTCCGGAGGGCCGCCTGTGATTTGCAGCGTGTGTGTTCCATCGGATGGTCCTTGTCACTGTGCAGATGAAACAAATGGAGGCAGGCCTGGGCAGGGCACTGGGTGGTGCCCCTCCCTGCCTGAGTGGCGCGCTTTCAGTCTGACTCCACCATTTCAATCCCGGAAACCGTGAACACCCCCGCTGCTAATCCCAGCTCTAGGCTTCCCGGGTCCTCGAGTCAGCCTAGTAGGGAATTCAATTAATGAGCCACTCTTCAGGATGACTTAACTCAGTCGTTACCCCTGGGAAAACAGATCCTCAGTAAAGAGAAATGGAAATTGTAGGTTCCCACTCGAGCCCTTTGTGTCCGAAAAGCAGGCGCACTGTCCTTGCCAGGAAGGGTGGGGGTTTTGCTGTAGTTCAGTGGTCAAATTAAAATTCCCACCTTGTCGTGCGGTCACTGGTTACTGTCTGTTTAGCTAAAGAACAATGAAGATTCCAATCCCACATTAGGGTTCCTGAAATGTTTACGTGCCTACGTCTCCATGCAGAGTTTTCCTCACTGCTGTTGGGACGGAAAGGGAACACAAAATGTGTGTGATGAAAGTGCTTTCCATCTGCTCTGTAGAAAGGGAAGTAAATCAAAACTGGAAATGCTGTGTTTTAATTCAATGTTAATAGCGTTTAGAGGTAGTATACAAATAGATTCTTTAAAAAGGTTCTGGAGGTTTTTTTAACCTCAATACTTATTTAAACTTCCAGTTTTGTTTACTTCAGGAAAAGCAAAAATGCTGTTTTACTTCCTCCCTCTTTAAAATGAATATATATATATATATATATATATATATATATATATATATATATACTTCTTGGAAGAATTACATAGCCACATTGGAGAAAACATGGAAAATAGAAAATATTCACAGCTCCAATATCAGAAAACAAACGTTTGGTATATGTTACAATTGTTTTGTCCCAATCTATTGTTTTACTTTTATTTTTGCCTTTTTTTTTGACGTTCATGATTTTCTATTTTCATTTATGTAGAGAAGTTGACTTCCTTCGTCCCTTTTAAGATTAGAAAGGCCTTTCTTCTCTACTGTTGTCAGTTTCATTTCTTCCAGCTTTTTATATTTGATTTCTTTCACTTTTTAATTCATGCAGAAGTTAACATTGATGAAAAGTGAGATTAAAAAAAAACATTTTATTTTGCATTGGGGTACAGCCAATTAACAATGTTGTGATAGTCTCAGGTGAACAGCCAAGGGACTCAGCCGTACATATACAAGTATCTACTCTCCCCTCATCCCCCTCCCGTCCAGGCTGCCACAGAGCAAGGAGCAGAGCTCCCCGGCTGTACAGCAGGTCCTTGCTGGTGAGCCACAGTAAATATAGCAGCATGCACATGACCATCCCAAACTCCCTAACGATCCCTCACCCCAGCAACCGTAAAGCCATTTTCTAAGTCCGTGAGTCTTTTCCTGTTTTGTAAATAAGTTCATTTCTATCATTTTGAAAAGTGAGATTTTTTTTTCCTTCGAGGAATCGCCGAGGGATGCCCGTGCGAACCAGCTGGGTTCCTCGAGTGTCCCTCCCTGCCCTGTTGTGTCACAGCATGCCATCTGCCCCCCCCCCCACCTTCCCCAGCATATGCAGGTCTATCCTTCCTGCCAAGATGAAGACTCCTCTTGCTTGCTGACTTTTGGACAGATGGAGTTCAAAGCAGTAGGCAGGCAAGCTTGCAGCTCAATGCGGCTCTTGGCAAGAGTGAACCCTGTCCAGGGGCTACAATGTCTTATCCTGAGAAGCTCAGAGATGTAGGGACAAGAACCACCTAGCCCCAGGCGGGGCTCTGAAAATCAGGGTAAGAGAGGGCACCCCTGCTTCTGTTTGGGTCTAGGACTCGGCCTTCTAACCACAGTGACAGAGTCTGACTCAGGGCACATACCACCCCCCATCCTCAGATCACCGCCTCCAAACTGGTGTCTCCCTTGCGCCTCACAGACCATTTCAGCGCTTTTGGGGCTGGCAGTCTCTAGGAGGAGGGATGCACCACACCCTAGAAGAGTTAATACAACTCGTGGGGAAAACTGTGAACGCATAACGTTGTCTGTAACAGGTATATATGAATGGTTTCTGATCCTCTTTTCTGGTTGAGATAGAAAAGAATACATTCACCCAAGTCAAGGGTTGTGCAGCGTGTGGCAAGGCTGTATTAACTCCTCTAGAGACGATACCAGATCAATGCAGCAGCTGCAATGGGGCGCCCTCTTGGTTGAAACTGAAGTAGGCTAGAGTTGCTCTCCAGATCTGTCTTGTTTCTGCAGGAGCCAGACTAGTGAAGTCAATGGAATTATGACTGGAACTGCCACTCCTACATTATGTGTCTTTGCTGCTGCTGCTGCTGCTAAGTCGCTTCAGTCGTGTCTGACTTTGTGCGACCCCATAGATGGCAGCCCACCAGGCTCCCCTGTCCCTGGGATTTTCCAGACAAGAGTACTGGATTGGGGTGCCATTGCCTTCTCCGATAGGTCTTTGATGATGTGCTAATGCTTCCTACACCTCCTTTCATCACAGTCTGTGATACTATTTTTTTTGTTACCTTGGGGTGGGGGGGTAGGATGCTGTTTCAGGGGCTTCCGCTTAACCATCCCCACTACAGTAGCTGTCACTCTGTGATCCAGTGAAACGATATGGTGTTTCTTCCTACGATGAAATATATCAGTCCCAAGATTCACCAAACCACTTGACACCCTCTAAGGCAGTCTATGCTGCTTGTTGTTCTTCTTTTGAAATACAGTTGATTTATAGCTTTCTGTTCGTTTCCACTGTACTGCAAGGTGATTCAGTATACGCATATGTATGCGTTATTTTTTACATCCTTTTCCATTACGGTTTCTCACACGATAGTGAATATAGAGTAGGACCTTGTTGCTTATGCATCCTGTATATACTCGTTTCCATCTGCTAACCCGAAGTCCCCCTCCATCCTGCCCCGCTTCCCCTCCCCTTGGCAGCAACATGTCTGTTCTCTATTTCTGTTCCTAGATAAGTTCATTTGTGTCTTATATTAGATCACATATATAAGCATTATCATACAGTATTCGTCTTTCTTTTTCTGACGTATTTCACTTAGCGTGATAATATTTCAGTCCATCCATGTTGCTGCAAATGGCATCATCTCTCTTTTTTATGGCTGAGTACTATGTGCAGGTGACCCCACCCTTATGGCAGAAAGTGAAGAGGAACTAAAAAGCCTCTTGATTAAAGTCAAAGAGGAGAGTGAAAAAGTTGGCTTAAAGTTCAACATTCAGAAAATGAAAATCATGGCATCCAGTCCCATCACTTCATGGGAAATAGATGGGGGAACAGTGGAAACAGTGTCAGACTTTATTTTGGGGGGCTCCAAAATCACTGCAGATGGTGATTGCAGCCATGAAATTAAAAGATGCTTACTCCTTGGAAGAAAAGTTATGACCAACCTAGATAGCATATTCAAAAGCAGAGACATTACTTTGCCAACTAAGGTCCATCTAGTCAAGGCTATGGTTTTTCCTGTGGTCAAGTATGGATGTGAGAGTTGGACTGTGAAGAAGGCTGAGCGCCAAAGAATTGATGCTTTTGAAGTGTGGTGTTGGAGAAGACTCTTGAGAGTCCCTTGGACTGCCTGGAGATCCAACCAGTCCATTCTGAAGGAGATCAACTCTGGGATTTCTTTGGAAGGAATGATGCTAAAGCTGAAACTCCAATACTTTGGCCACCTCATGAGAAGAGTTGACTCATTGGAAAAGACTCTGATGCTGGGAGGGATTGGGGGCAGGAGGAGAAGGGGACGACAGAGGATGAGATGGCTGGATGGCACCACTGACTTGATGGACGTGAGTCTGAGTGAACTCCAGGAGTTGGTGATGGACAGGGAGGCCTGGCGTGCTGCGATTCATGGGGTCGCAAAGAGTCGGACACGACTGAGCGACTGAACTGAAATGAACTGAAGTATTCCACTGTATGCATGTACCACGTTTTCGTTATCAAGGTGCACTTTGCTCAGACCTCAGCAAGAGTCTATGACTTTTTCTTAGAATGATCACCCTCAGCCTCCTGATCACTCATTGTTGCTTCCTTTTGATTTTATATATGAAACACATCACTCTTGGAGGCCATTCATTTTTCTCCTAGGAGACCACCTAAGAAGTTCTTCTCAGGTTGCTCAGTGGTAAAAATCCACCTGCTAAAGCAGGAGATGCAGGTTTGATCCCAGGTTTGGGAAGATTCCCTGGAGAAGGAAATGGAAGCCCACTCCAGCATTCTTGCCTAGGAAATCCCATGGACAGAGGAGTCTGACAGGCTACAGTTTACTGGGTCACAAAAAAATCAGATACAACTTAGCAACTAAACAACAAAAACAACCACCCAAGAAGACAGTGGTCTTGTCTCCAACACTCAGGCAGGTCCCAAGGGCCAGCTAACTGCCCACTTGCAGCTAAACAGCAAGGTTTTTTCTCAAATTCTTTGAGATTAAAGCAACACACTCCCAGGGCCTCTACATCTCTGGCGTGATTGCAGGTATTTTCATAATTATCTGTATTCTTGTTCTGCTTTTCCTATGTTTTCAAAGAACTATATTACTTTCATATTCACTTTAAAAAGTGTTTGATAAAAATTAATTGATCACTTTGTCACTTTTCTCATGATACCTTGTAGTCATTGGTGACCTCAGAAGATGCAGCGTTGCAAGAATGGAAAGCAGATAAAAGGAAATCAGGGAGTCCCTGGCTATCAATTCCCTGCTCGTAACAAGTCTATTAAATTGATTCCCTGTGGAGTTTTTGTGAGACACCCTCCATCTTATCCCAGTGCTCTGACTGACATGGAATAGGTCTGCAGTGTGGGGACCTGGCACTTGGGCACGGGGGCCTTGGTGAGGGGTCACCTACCATGACAAGAGGCAAAGCCCAAAGAGAAGGCACACAAATGAAGCTGAGTCATGAGGAACTGAGGTTAGGTGACAGATGATTTCTGAAGAAGATTCTGGAAAAACAGGAACAATATGAGCTGCTGAAAATAATGACTATTACCACAAAACCAAATTTTCCTACTTCCCCTCACCTCTCTGAAGGGCTTGTCTGCATGGCATTGGGCTGGTGAAGCTACTTAATTTCCGTTAATATAATCCTGCTTTCCCTGGGAAGTGGGCATCGCCCATTACCACCTTGGTTCTAGATACAAGTAAACCAAGGGAAAAAATGCCAAATCATTTGCTTAAGAACACGTTAGATAAATTCCTATGTTCCTTCGATAGCAAAGTGGAAATAAAACTAGTCTGTCCTGGGTACATGCATGAAAAGTGGAAGTCGTACTTCCTTTTTGCCTTTGTAACCAGGGATATTAATGCCAAAGTCAGCACCCTGTTGTAGGAAATTACTCAGCTGGGATCATTTTCCTTATGTTAGCTCAATTTTCTGATTTATTTCTAGTTATTGTGTTTTGCTTTATGAGTTTCTACTCTTAAGATGGCCTTGAATCGAATGGGAGCAGAAGTGTAATTCCCAGGTTAAAAAAAGAATTTTGTCTTGTGGGGCCAGCAGGAAGATTAAGGAGTTAATATTTATGCAGAACTCTGAGAACATTGGTGAGCAGTGTTTCTCTAATACAAAGTCATAACCAGAAGTATTATTATAACCTCTTCCATTCTGAAAGCTGGAAAGCTCTTATTTACTAATTAATTCCCAGTTAAGGAGTGCATGGCTTACAACTGTCACCTTTCTCTGAAGCAAATTAAGTTTCCTTGGGAACCTACGACAGGTTCTTTATAAAGCACAGTAATGTGGGGAGAGTGGTCTGGAACTTTGGAAGTCTCATCCCTTATCCAGGCTTTGTTCTCACCCAGAGGACCATCACCAACACTCTCCTCTCCCTGGGCTTCAGTCCCGTCATCTAATAATGAAAGTGTCTCTTTGGAGGAGGGGGAAATGAGGACATGCTGACCCGCCAGCTTCCCCTAAGAGCAGGTGTGACGAGATCGCACCTCTCCTAGGTCTTCCAATAGCCTCGTAGGAAGACAATGGGTAGAATGCCAGCAGGAAAAAGTCTATTTGGTGTGGCCAGATGCTAGGCATACCTCACATTTTTTTCCGAGACCACAAGTATTTCCATGCTTTGAAATTGTTTTTCCTTTTTCCTTATGTGAGCTGGAATCTGTCACCTATAACTCACATCCACTTAATATTCTTAACCTTGAGTCTTTGCATCTAAAGCTTTCTTAGACCACCAACCCTAGTTCCACCATTAGTCATTAGCTTCTGTTGTTGTTTAGTCACTAAGTTGTGTCCGATTCTTTGTGACCCCGTGGGCTATAGAGTTCACCAGACTCCTCTAACTGTGGGATTCTCCAGGCAAGAATACTGGAGTGGAGTGCCACTTCCTTCTCAAGGGGATCTTCCTGAACCCAGGGATAGAACCTGGGTTGCCTGCATTGCAGGTGGGTTCTTTACCATCTGGGTCACCAAGGAAGTTCCATTTATGATTCTCCTAATCAATACCCTTAGCACTGTGATTGCCATATTCAGTAATATCAGTTATGTAGGAAAAAGAAAAAAGAAAAACACAAGGACACGTTGGTTCACAAAGGGAATGTGTCTAATAAGACATTCTTCTACCAAAAGAGAAATAGTTGGGTCTCGGGACTGTGCTGTGGGCTGAGGCTAGATTCCTGAGAGTCCTTCTCTGAGCACATTTTTTTAGGCCAGATGGCCAGCCCCTTCCTGGCCTTCTGCAGCCTCGGTGACATCCTATCTCTAAGTTTCCGGTCCCACCTTCAGTGATTCAGAGACCTGGACCTCTGCTCTGTGCCCTGGATAAGTAGTGTTCCCCTCATTTAAGCTGGGATTATGCCCTGGACTGACTTGGCCCTGAATCTCTTGAGGTTTCCACAGTGAGAATTTTTGGGGTTGCATATAATAGAAACCAAACTCAAAGTCATATAAGCAAAAAAAGGGGCATATGTTTTTGTTGTTATTTTTTTAGCCACACTGCAGACCACATGGGATCTTTGTTCCCAGAGCAGGGATCCCAGAGCAGGGGACCTGTGTCCCCTGCAATGGAAGCATGGAGTCTGAACCACTGGACCACCAGGGAATTCTCCTAGGGGTGTATTTTTCTTTTAATCCTGGGGTTGCTCAGGAACTCAATAGTAAAATTGCATCCAGCCGTGGCCCACGGTGAGCTCACAGGCCACGTGGACTGGAGGTACCATCTGCTCGTTTTGCCTGTCAGCTCGACCATGAACTGTTTATGTCTCTCATCCAAGTCCCCCTGCTGCATGTCAGGAGGGGCTGAAGGACACCAGCGGTGACCAGGCACGGCCAAGTGCAGAAGGAGATGGTTCTGCCTGTGGCCTGGGCCCCGCCATGGCTGAGCTAAATGTACCTGGAAGGTCCTCACCTAGACCAGCAGGCCTACACCCTCATCTACACAGCAGTGGGGCACTGGCTCACACAGGCCTGGGTGAACATGTAGAGGAAGAGGGTGGGGTCTTCCCCTGTTCTAGAGACATCCTTGGACTTCCCCTGGCATGTATGTTGTGTTTCAGTAAAGAGTGACCTGATCACCACCCCTCCCCCAAAACAATCCATCCAGATTTCGGCAACTGATGAATTTTGGGGGAATCTTGGAGTCTCTGGAGTCTCATTCCGTCGCCCACCTCCCTACCAAGTCCCTTCAGTTCTCCAGCCCACACAGCAGGAGCCACAGCTGCGGGTCTCAACTCCAGGCTCCAGGAGGGACTGACGTCTCTTCCTCTGTTCCAAATCCAAAACCCCATGAAGCACTCTTGCCCACATTGAGTCAAAGTGCCCATGGAAGGCCCAGCCCACATAAGCCAGCCAGTGAGTTCGTGTGGGCCTGTCGGGGCGGCTCCTGTGGGGATCAAAAAACAGAATAAAAGACAGATGGGCCGAGTTCCCCGAAATGAGTGGGAATTGTGCTGGGTGGAAAGAACTCTCTCCCTTCCTCTCCGTCAAGCCCTACAATCACCGATCTGAGTTCCTCCAACCACTTATTTATAAATAGTTATGTTTATATAACTATCCTAAAAGATGCTTTGTTCACCCCAAAGTTCTCTCTTTAGGGCATCTGTAGATATACCATGTAATAGGCACTCTCTGGAAAACTGAGGTTTCATTACCTCTTGAAAGTAACACCTATACCTGTGATGGCAACCAGGTGGCCCCAAGGAGCAGGCTGTGTCACCGGGGTTCATTTGACCCCAGCTTGTTGCTTTCACTGGAAGTAAGAAACATGGCAAAGGTCGTAAAGGATGGAATGAAGGAATTCACAACATCACTGAAAGAAACAGACTAAAAGGGTACACTCTGAAACGGGCCGCATGGGGCATTCTTGGCACTTCTTCATGCTGATCCTGATCCTGCAGTATAGACGGGCCCAGTGACCACCCCAGTGTCCATGGGCTCATAGCACACGGCCCCAGCACACACAGAGGCTGACGTCCGCTCTGCATTGCTGACCGTCATCACCCTTTCTCGATGAACAGCTGAACAGCATTCTCTTAAAAATGAAAACGGATATTCAATACCACCCTGAACGCTGCTGTGGAATGTGGAAGTGCACAGACTTAATTCAGTTTATAATATCTCTTTCTGACACACTTGGGAACACTGATCAAGAAAGTGTCCAGACACAACCCTTCTCCAATGTTACTGGAAAAGATCTTCCAGGTTCAGTTCAGTTCAATTCAGTCACTCAGTCATGTCCAACCCTTTGCAACCCCATGGACTGCAGCACGCCAGGCCTCCCTGTCCATCACCATTTCCTGGAGCTTGCTCAAACTCATGTCTATCGAGTTGGTGATACCATGCAACCATCTCAACCTCTGTCATCCCCTTCTCCTCCTGTTTTCATTCTTTCCCAGCATCAGGGGCTTTTCCAGTGAGTCAGTTCTTTGCATCAGGTGGCCAAAGTATTGGAGTTTCAGCTTCAGCATCAGTCCTTCCAATGAATATTCAGGACTGATCTCCTTTATGATGGACTGGTTGGATCTCCTTGCAGTCCAAGGGACTCTCAAGAGTCTTCAACACCACAGTTCGAAAGCATCAATTCTTCAGCACTTAGCTTTCTTTGTGGTCCAACTCTCGCATCCATAAATGACTACTGGAAAAACCATAGCTTTGACTAGATGGACCTTCTTTTGGCAAAGTAATGTCTCTGCTTTTAAATGTGCTGTCTAGGATGGTCATAACTTTTCTTCCAAGGAGCAAGTGTCTTTTAATTTCATGGCTGCAGTCACCATCTGCAGTGATTTTGGAGCCGAAAAAATAAAATCTATCACTGTTTCCATTGTTTCCCCATCTATTTGCCATGAAATGATGGGACCAGATGCCATGATCTTAGTTTTCTGAATGTTGAGTTTTAAGCCAACATTTTCACTCTCCTCTTTCATTTTCACCAAGAGGCTCTTTAGTTCTTCACTTTCTGCCATAAGTGTGGTGTCATCTGCATATCTGAGATTACTGATATTTCTCCTAGCAATCTTGATTCCAGCTTGTGCTTCATTCAGCCTGGCATTTCGCGTGATGTACTCTGCATATAAGTTAAACAAGCAGGGTGACAATATACAGCCTTGACATACTTCTTTCCCAATTTGGAACCAGTCTGTTGTTCCATGTCCAGTTCTAACTGTTGCTTCCTGACCTGCATACAGATTTCTCAGGAGGCAGGTCAGGTGGTCTGGTATTCCCATCTCTTTAAGAAATTTCCACAGTTTGTTGTGATCCACACAGTCAAAGGCTTTGGCAAAGTAAAAAAATAAAGCAGAAGTAGATGTTTTTCTGAAACTCTCTTGCTTTTTTGATGATCCAGCAGATGTTGGCAATTTGATCTCTGGTTCCTCTTGCCTTTTCTAAAACCACCTTGAACATCTGGAAGTTCACGGTTCACATACTGTTGAAGCCTGGCTTCGAGAATTTTGAGCATTACTTTGCTAGCATGTGAGATGAGTACAATTGTGCAGTAGTTTGAACATCCTTTGGCATTGCCTTTCTTTGGGATTGGAATGAAAACTGACCTTTTCCAGTCCTGTGGCCACTGCTGAGTTTTCCAAATTTGCTGGCATATTGAGTGCATCACTTTCACAGCATCCTCTTTTAGGATTTGAGATAGCTCAACTGGAATTCTATCACCTCCACTAGCTTTGTTCATAGTGATGCTTCCTAAGGCCCACTTGACTTCGCATTCCAGGATATCTGGCTCTAGGTGAGTGATCACCCCATTATGGTTATCTAGGTCATGAAGATCTTTTTTGTATAGTTCTTCTGTATATTCTTGCCACCTCTTCTTAATATCTACTGCTGTTTAGGTCTATATCATTTCTGTCCTTTATTGTGCCCATCTTTGCATGAAATGTTCCTTTGAGATCTATAATTTTCTTGAAGAGATCTCTAGTCTTTCCCTTTCTATTGTTTTCCGCTATTTCCTTGCATTGATCACTGAGGAAGGCTTTCTTATCTCTCTTCTGGGGTGGATGTTCTTTGTTTTATGTAAAGTCTTTCTTGATTTTGCTACACTATCACTTCTATTATTTATGTTCTGGCTTTTTGGCCTCCAGGCATGTAGGATCTTAGTTCCCCCCACAGGGGTTGAACCCACTCCCTTTGTACTGTAAGGCACAGTCTTAACCACTGGACTACCAGGGAAGTCCCTGGGGTGAACATTCTTAATCTGGCATCTCCGACTCCCAAGGGACCTCTGGAGGGTGATCAGGGGAACCAAGACGCTGCTAACGTCATGTGTGAAAATGAATGTGTATTCTCTATGAAGTTCTTATTGTCATCATTGTTGTTCAATTGCTCAGTCGTGGCTGACTCTTTGCGACCCCATGGACTGCAGCACACCAGCCTCCCCTGTCTTCCACTATCTCAGGAGTTTGCTCAAACTTCTGTCCATTGAGCTGCTGGTGCTCTCTAACGTTTTTAGCTTTCATCAGATATTCAGTGTGGTGTGTAAGCCAAGAAAGATCTCATATGGCTGATTTCTGGAAAGAGAAAAACTGACCCTCACTTGACTTTCTTCAGATTTCTCCCCATCCACTAGACTTCATTCTGCAGGCCAGCACCAGAGGCAGGGGCTCACTAAGCTACAGAGGCAGGACGCGTGGCTCCACCTGGATACATCAGACCTGGAAGAGTTGTGACGGGTGGACCAGGAGCCCAAAACACTCTGGAAAGTTTTCTAGCCTGCGTCTTCTCTCCCTGGTGTTCCCACTAACGCCCACAGACGCAACCACAGCTCTAGGTGCGTGGATCTGAAGCCCAGGTCCCCATTCTTCATATGGTCTGAACTGCATTTGAACTTGACTCTTTCCCTCAAACTCAGTGTGAATTAGGTAGAGCAGGAAACACCTAAGCCTGTCCCATTGGAGGCCTGACTGTATCCCTTGGTAACTCATAATCCCAGGCAAACCCTGAATCTTTCTAAGCTTCCATTCCCTCACCGGTAATGCAGCTGGGGAGACCTACCCTATAGGCTGGTGTGAGAATTAGAGTCTGAGACCCACACTTTGCTCAAAATTGACATCAAACTTTCACCTCCAAATCAGATGCTGTCTAGTGTCCTTCCTGGCAAAAGTCCTGTCTCTCTTCACTGCTGTTGCTGTTCAGTCACTATGTTTATATCCGACCCTGCAACCCCACGGGCTGCAGCACGCCAGGCTTCCACATCCTTGACCATCTCCTGGAATTTGCTCAAATTCGTGATCAGAGAGTCGGTGATGCCATCCAACCCTCTCATCCTCTGTCAACCCCTTCTCCTCTGACCCTCAGTTGTTCCCAGCATCAGGGTCTTTTCAACAAATCAGCTCTTCATATCAGATAGCCAAAGTATTGGATCATCAGCATCAGTCTTTCCAATGAATATTCAGGGTTGATTTCCTTTATGATTGACTGGTTTGGCCTCCTTGCAGACCAAGGGACTCTCAAGAGTCTTCTCCAACATCACAGTTCAAAAGCATCAGTTCTTCGGTGCTCAGCCTTCTTTATGGTCCAGCTCTCGCATCCATACATGACCACTGGACAGACCATAGCTTTGACTAGACATTTACTCTAAAAAAGAGTCCCTGAGTGCCTGCTCGTCTCCAAGCCCCACAGGAGGTGCTGGGAACGCGCTGTTGGATGTGACAGCATGGGCCCACCTGGTCAGTCTTCAACTGCGACGGGAGAGCAAGAGCAGCAACAAGGAGACAGACTCACGGTGAAATAACACAAGTGGCGGGGATTGATATGAAGGGAACAAGGGGCTAAAGTGAGGGGTCCTCGAACGTACCTCCCAGACAGCGCTGGCTGCGGGTCTCTCCAGAGCACAGCATCAGGGCTGAGATCTGGAGAATGGAGAGAGGCAGCCGCTGGGAGAGGAAGTGAGGAACATTCCGGAGGAAATGGCGTGGACCATCCGGGCAGCGAGAAGAAAGGAGCACATGTAAGGACCTGAGAAAGGGGAAGTGCCGTGAGATGGAGCGGAAAGGGGGGGTACAGCATGCCAGGCTGCCTCCAGGCCCAGAAGGACGCCCTGCAGGGAGCCCAGGGACGTGGGGAGATGTGGGTTCTTTTCAGTCCCCTCTGGCTTCCGGGCTGGGTGGGAAATGATTGGATTAGGCCAGTGTGACAGCAGGGAGATGTGCTACAGACAGGTGCTGGGGTCCAGATGACAAACAGGGCCAGCCCAGGGTGGGGAAGGCCCGTCCAGGTGAGGCCAGGCAGAAACCACACTTCCCATCCCCCGTCCTCGCCCACATCTCATCACTCTTCCTTTGACAGCCTCTCCCCAGGCCCACACCTGCCCACCTGCTCCCATACAGGGCAGAGAGAGAAGGTGGGAGGGAGGGAAGTGCTTTGGGAAGCAGGATCTGATTTTCTAAGAAATCAGGGCCAGGGTTTCTTGCGCTGATGGCCATGAGATCTGACTGCAGGGCAGGGCCAAACTGCCGTGCCCAGAGATGACGCTAGCAAACCTTCTTTTCCAGACCTCCAGTGACTCTTGCTGTCAGCCTCAATCTCTCTCTCCCCACCTCTTGATTGTATGGTGAAACCAACAAACACATATTTGAGGGCAAATTGGAGCCCTTTTAAGAGAAGGTTCAGTGTCTAATCATCTCTGGCAGGTGTCACTTGTTAGTGATAATTGATTAGGCAGGATACATGTGCAAGAGGGACAGTGTTTTCAAAAGATGGTGTATGCATTAAAACTCAACTTTAAATCAATTTAAGGAAGATTCCCACCCCCCCACCACCAAGTGATATTTACATGGTATTTTAAAACCATGTGTCATTTGACGCTGACAGTATCACTGTTATCTCCAGGGGTTTGGGGGAGAAGTGAAAAGGATTTCTTTCCTTCTTTTTCATTTTTCATTGTTTTTGCAGTCTGAAGCACTGAGATATTATATCACAGAGAAAAAATGAACAGAACCACTTGCTTGTTCCTAGTGTGGAAACCTGTGAATGAAAGAGAAATCCCTCCGTTCTGCAGCAGGAAACAACAGGAGGAAATGTCAGCCTTGTTAGCTGAGGCCATCTCTCCTTGGTCTAGAACTATGAAGCTTTAAAAGATTTTACATTCCGTAGAAACCTCTTTTAGCTTTCAAAAGAAATGTAATACTCTGACTTGTCAGTTTAGCACAGTGGAAAAATACTGTCTTGTGCTGCAAGTGTGTTCATTTCGTCAAAAACTTAGGCTCAAACAAAATGACATGCTCCTTTTTTAAAGAATCTATCTTTAAAAATCTTTATTTGTTTATTTGGCTGCACTGGGTCTTAGCTGAAGCATATAAGATCTTCCATCTTAGTTGCAGCAGGCAGGATATTTTAGCTGTAGCAGTTGGGGTCTTTAGTTGTGGGATGCAGGATCCAGTTTCCTAATCAGGGATCAAACCCAGGCCCCCTGCGTTGGGACTGCAGAGTCTTAGTTCCCATCTTCCCATGTTCTTTAAGTAGAAAATGTTTCAGGAGACTCTCCAAAAATAATTCTCCTAGATTTAGGTATTTTTAAAATACTATCTCCTAACCCAGTTTTTCCCCTCAATCCACATTTTCTGATATTCTAGAAAAACACCAATTTATAATTTAAAAAAAAATTGGTCAACTAATTTAAATATAATTAGCCAACTAATTTAACTGTAATCATATAGTAAATTAGGTTGAACGTGAAGTTTTCCAGAGTTTGTACTCCCTGTCTTCTTGGATACAAAGGTCCACTCTCACTTGCAAATGGGTGTTCCTGTTTAACTCCATTAGCTGTTCTGCCAAACACTGGGATCCATCCATTATTCAAAAATTAACTTTGGCTTTTGTCAAGGAAAGCAAAGAGGAATTCATAAAGAGTGACTATATGCTTCCCAAACTCGGATGAAGTTTCTGTTAGATAAGTAAGGCTCCATCAGCTCCATCAGAGAGTGCTGACCAGGACAACAGAGGGCTGGGGCTCTGTGTGTTCCATTAGCAGCTGCAGAACAGTCTCCATGACAACCCTTCCCTTTAGCTTGATGAAGGCTGTCCCTGGAGCTGTGGACTTCTGCACTGTTGCCTCTGCTGGTCAGCAGCAGTCACCTTTCCAAAGCTCAGCATCTATCTGCCGAGGATCTGTGAACAGCTGCTGTGAGGTCTTTTACTGAACTCAGGTTCAACAGCTCGCCTCTCCAAAGTCAACGCTCGAGAGACAAGTGTTAGCAGACAAGAAAAGATTGCTTTATCCAGGAGGTCAACCACTTGGAGAGAAGGCAGGCTCATCTCCAAAAGGCAGTTCCCCACTGCCAATCACGGGCAAGAGCTTCAAAGGGGAGTTTCAGGGGTGTATAGGAGAGAGAGGGCTACATGCAGGTCAGCACAGCGAGCTCAGATAATCATCTTGAAATGGGTCACGTGGTGTTCTGATCAGTGCCATCTTGATTGTTTTACGTACAGTTAATCTTCAACTCCAGGGCTGGTTTATTCCCATTTCTTTGAGGCCAGTTCTTAGAACTGAGCAAGATGGAACAGTTTTTTTCATGACTGCAATCTGGACATCATGTAGTTAACTTCTTCCGCCTTGTAGGGGTTTTAGTGTCTGCAAAACATCTCAAAAGAGACGGTTCAGAATTTTATCTATAGCCCTGGAGGAGGAACTAAAGGTCTTTGACTTTGTTTAATGGCTAAAACCAGCCAACCTTAAAGGAAATTAACACTGAATATTCATTGGAAGGACTGATGCTGAAAGCTCCAATACTTTGGCCACCTGATGTGAAATGCTGACTCATTGGAAAAGACCCCGATGCTGGGAAAGATTGAGGGCAGGAGGAAAAGGGGACAACAGAGGATGAGATGGTTGGATGGCATCATTGACTCAGTGGACATGAGTCTGAGCAAACTCAGGGAGACAGTGAAGGACAGGGGAGCCTGGCTTGCAGCCGTCCACAGGGTCACACAGAGTCGGACACGACTGAGCGATGGAACAACAAATCATTTTTTTGTCTTGCTTGACTGTTTTCCTTCACTTTTTTAGTTTCTCATTTCTCTGATGAAATTTATCCTTTGGCTAAAGTTTTTCTAAAGACAAGAGGCAGCCTGAGGGCATGGCAGGGTCGGGGGGGGGGGGGGGGGGGCGGGGGGGGGGCGGGTGCGGTGGTGTCTGTCTTGGGAAGGCCCCACAGGGCCCTGCTCAGCCTCAGTCTGGTTCCCTTAGCAGAGAAGTGGGGGTCAGATACTGCTTTCCAGTTTGTCCCATCAGAGCTGGTACCTTTCATGCTGTCGAAGCTGCTGGCAGGATTTGCCAAGGGTGGCTGGAATCACAAGGGTCCAGGAAAGGAGTAGTCCTCGGCGGCTGTGGTATGCCGGAGCCATTTTAACAGCTCACAAGATCCAATTGGTAAATCTTCAGGAATTTTGCAAGCAAGTTGTTAAACTCTTGGTAATTTGAAATCAGCCACAGTGCGAAGGTTTACACCAGGGAAATGGGCAAATGTTAAAAACCCAAGCTTTGGGTTTGTTTGTTTTATTTTTCCTCTGTAGAGCTAGTTATTAAATATTTATCCACATACACATGGGGCTGGGTCATCTCTTGGCAGCCAGGAGAATCAGACACGTGGTTCCTAATTGCTTTCCCAGGCTGCTGGAGAGCTCAAGAAGATGGTGCTGCGGGGGATCTGATTTCCCAGCAGAAAGTGTGACTGAAGCCAGAGGTTATATCAGAGATACTGTTCCATTTAGCCTTGAAAACATGAGTCACTACTGTTGCCTTTCACTGACTCAAACTGCATAATAAATGTCTGAGACAGCTCAAAAGACCACATCTTGGTTTTCTTTCATTTTCAATATTGCTTCTCTGGGAATCTGCAGGATGACCTTGAATGAAAAGGTGAAGTTGAAGTAAGTGGCTAATAAGACTACTCTATATTCCATTTCCTAGGAAAGAGGTGGATTTCTGAGTGAATGCTTAAATGACATCCAAGGTTAATTGCAGGACAGAACGATGATAGAAACTCATTAAAGGTAAACATGCCATCAGGTAGAAATGTCACCGTGGCAGGTGCCGTCACTGCCCTCCATGGCCTTGAGCCGCATCTTTGTAAGGAAGGTATGCCCACCCCACTCTCAGCCCCAGCATCTGCACCTCCTTGCCTGAGGGTTTTGTGCTGGAGAATTCAAGCTCCCAGAAAGCAACTCTCAACAAATGGTGAAATCAGCTTGGAAATTCCCCAGCGCCGTGGTTGGGACACGCATTCTGCATTTTCACCCAAAGTGCCTTGCAGTTTATGGTCCAGGGCCCCACGTGGCAGCTGGCTTGATAAGGCAGTCTTTGGCAGGTTTCCTGCCTCTCATGTCTCATTTCTCCGTTTTCCACGAGGCTTCCTAGGATTACCTCCCAAGTAAACTCCGGGAGCTGTGATTCTTGTCCCACCCAGAGCCTCCACTCATAGAATATGGACTAAGATGGTCCCTTTCACTGGCCCCTGACTCACCCAGGACTCGATCATATGTGCACCCTGGTCTCCAAAAGGGGCCAGACCTGTGCCAAGGCACAGTGACAGTACATTTCAACCAGAGTTACCCTCCCTGCACTTCACCTAGGGCTGGGCGTGGGTTGCATCACGCTGCTTGTAGCTAAGCCCATCTCAGCCTCCATCTCGTTCTCAAGCCCTCAACCAATGGCCCACGGGGCTCTGAGGACTGAATTAAGAATGAGGACTTTTTAAAGCTTTATTATGTGAATTTTCAAGCTCACGCAGAATTAGAGCTAACAGTATAATGAATCCTTGTTCTCATCACCCAGCTTCAGTATTAGCAACATATGGCTATTCACTTTTTGCTTGTACCTTCCATTCTATTTTTTCTGGATTATTTAAAAACAAATCCAAGGTATCACCTCATTTCATCTGTAAATATTTCCAAGTCTCATAAAAAATAACATAAAAGCAATTTCTAAAACATATTACTAACATCACACTAAATAATGAACAAAAGAAAAACTCCTCCCTAACATCAAGAACAAGACAAGGATGACCCTCCTGTCACTTTTTTTTAACATTGTACTGGAGGTTCTAGCCAGGGCAATTAGGCAAGAAAAAGAAATAAAAGCCATACCAATTTGAAAAGAAGAAGTAAAACTATCTTTATTTGTAGATGACATGATCTTGTATATAGAAAATCCTAAAGAAGTCCATCCTAAAGGAGATCAGTCCTGAATATTCATTGGAAGGACTGATGTTGAAGCTGAAACTCCAATACTTTGGCCACCTGATGTGGAGAGCTGACTCCTTGGAAAAGACCCTGATGCTGGGAAAGACTGAAGGCAGGAGGAGAAGGTGACGACAGAGGATGAGATGGTTGGATGGCATCACCGACTTGATGGGCATGAGTCTGAGCAAGCTGCAGGAGATGGTGAGGGACAGGGAGGCCTGCTGTGCTGCAGTCCACGGGGTGAGGGATTGAACTGAACTGAACAATACAAAAGCTTTCTTTTTTCTTTAAGAAAGAAAAAACCATCTCATCCATGCACTTTGTACAGCTTGCCCAATAAGAGGAAAGATTGGGGGCAGGAAGAGAAGGGGACGACAGAGGATGGGATGGCTGGATGGCATCACGGACTCAACGGACATGGGTTTGGGTGAACTCTGGCAGTTAGTGATACACAGGGATTCCTGGTGTGCTGCGATTCATGGGGTCGCAAAGAGTCAGACATCACTCAGCAATGAACTGAACTGAAAGAGCTATTAGAAATAATAAATGAGTTCACCAAAGTTTCAGGATAAAATATTGACATTAAAAATCAATTGTTTTTTTTCTATACTAGCAATTTTAAAATGATGTTTTAGAAAGCAATCCCATTTACAATAACATCAAAAAATAAAATACTCAGAAATAAATTTAACAAAAGAAATGGAAGAATTGAACATTGAAAACTATAAAATAGCATTGCAAGAAATTAAACAGAAAGACATCCTATGTTCATGCATTAGAAGACTTCACATTGTTTAGATGTTAAAACTCCCCCAAACAACCGACAGATTCAGTGCGATCCCTATCAAAATCCCAACTTTATTTCTTATAGAAATAGACAAATTAATCCTAAAATTCATAAGGAAGTGTAAGAAAAGCCAAGACAAATTTTTTTAAGTAGGGGCAAAGTTGGAGAACTCACATATTCCTCTTTTAAAATCTGCTGCAAAGTCATAGCAATCAAAGTAGTACTGGCATAAAGATAAACATGAAGATCGTAGCTCGATGGCCCACTGATGTTTGCAAGGGCGCCAGGACAACACAACAGGTAAAGAGTGGTCTTTGCTACAAATGGTGCTAGAACACTGGATACGTGCGTGCAAAAGCATGAAGTCAGACTCCTGTCTCATAACACATGCAAAAATGAGCTCAAAGTGAATCACAGACTTCAGTGTAAGAGCTAAAGCGATGAAACACATAGAAGAAAATTTAAGAGTAAATCTATGTGACTTTCAGTTAGGCCGAATCTTCTTAGATAGAACACAAAAAGCAAAGGGAACCAAAGGGAGAAAAAAACAGATAAACTGGATTTTACCAAAATTAAAAATTTGCATACTTCAAAGGATGCTATCAAGAAGGAAAAGACGGTCCACAGACTATGACAAAATATGTGCAAATCAAGTATCTGGTAAGGGTCTAGTATACACAATATATAAAGCACCCTTACAACTTAATAAAAATTCAATTTTTAAGTGGACAAAGAATTTGAATAGACAAGTCTCCAAAAAAGATATATAAATGACCAATCAGCACATGAAAAGGACTATTAGTCAATAAGGAAAAGCATATCAAAAATGAAATACCACCTCACATCCACTAAATGGCTGCAATCAAAAATGATAGATAATAACAACTGTTGGTAAAGATGTGGGGAAATTGGAACCCTTAGACATTGTTGAAGAGAATATAAAATGGTGTAGCTGCTGTGAAAACAGTTTGGATATTTTTTTATTAAGTTCAACAGAGAGTTTCTGTTTGATTCAGCAATTCCATTCCTAAGTATATATGAAAGACAAATGCAAACATATGTCCACACAAAAACTTGTACACAGGTTACTCACAACAGCCCCAAAGTAGAAACAACTCAAATGTCCATCAACTAATTGATTAACAAAATGTGGTATATCCTTGCAATGGAATATTATTCAGCCACAAAAACGAGTGACATACAGATGGATGGGACAGCACAAGTGAGCTTTTTTATGGTAAGTGAGAGAAAGCAATCACAAGAGACCACATCTAACAGAACTCCCTTTACACGAAATGTCCAGAAGAGACAAATCCTTAGAAATGGAAAGCTGACTAGTTGGAACTCGGGGGAAATGAAGGGTGACTGACAATGAAGTAGGAGGTGTCTTTGGTTGGGAAGCGTGATAAAAATGTTCTAAAATCAGACCATGATCATAGTCACACAATTGTGTGAGTATATTAAAACTACTAAATTATACACCAAATAGTATGTGAGTTTTATATCAATAAAACTGTTTTTAAAAGAAGGCATTAGGCTCTTTCTGGGAGGAAGAGTTAAAACATGAGAGAGATTTGTGGCTGGCTTTGAAGATGGAGAGGGGGCCATCTGAGGAAAATGGGGACAATTTCCAGAAGCAGAAATCAGGTATCGAAGAAATGGGGCTCTCAGTTCTACAACCACAAGGAGCTAAATTCAGGCACCAACCTGAATGATCCTAGAGGTCGAGTCTTGTCCAGAACCTTCGGAGAGGAGCACAGCCCTAACAGCATCTTCATTTCTGCTGTCCAAGACCCTGAGCAGAGGACCAGCCCTGACTCTCCCAGACCACTGTTCTGCAGAACGAGGAGCTGATGAGCTCTCTTTTAAGCTGCTAAGTTTGTGGTAAATTCATTGGCATGCAGCAAACACCAATACAACCTGCTGTCAATGGTATGGATTTTCTCTCACTCTTCAAACCATGTTGCCGCTCTCTGCCTGCAAACATGTCGAACAGGAATTTTTAGAAATAGTGAAGCAGTGGAGCTCAAATACATGAAATTTGTGAGGGGTTATCTACAACATTCAGCACTCTGAAAAGATGTAAAAGGACACCGAAGAGGAGTAAAATAAAAATTGATTTAAAAAGTAAAAGTATGACAAAAGATGAACTATTTTATCATTAAGTATTAAAGGGCAAGGGATTAAAATGCAATCTAAACATTTTATTGGCCACTATAAAAATAGTAAACCTACAAAGTGATGAGAATCCAAAAAGAAATCTACTAAATATTAAAGTAACAAACCAAAAGGCAATTTGCATCTTCCAGTTTATTGAGATGTAGCTGATGTGCAGCACTGTATAAGTTTAAGGTATACGGCATAGTGATTTGACTTACATGAAATGACTACTGAAAGGCAACTTTAGAAGTTAAAAATTATTCTAACACTTTTTAGAGATTAATTTTTAGAACACAGATTTCAAAAATTGAAAGTAGAACCATTGTCAAGAAAAGAATAGAAATTCTAAAGCTTCTTAATTAAAAAAGAATTAGAAGTTAAATAAGCAGGAGCTTATAATCAAAATCATCGTTTCAATACAATAATCCAACACTCCCCAGAGGCAATTTAAGACTAAGGTCATCAACACCTGAGATCCCAGGAAGGTAAGGAAAACACACGAAGCACTGGGGCAAGGTGGGCACCTGACAGCGTGTGCCAGCACTCAGTCTCCGGGGCTAGAGGCTACTGAGGGCCAGAAGGACCCTGTGTCCCAGATCCCGTCCATCTCACTCTCTGGCTGACGATGCAGACTGCCGTCCCAGGAGCTGCTGCACTCAGAAGCCCTCAAAGCTTTCAGAGCATAGCTTTTTCCAGACCACGCTCACCCCTGCCTCCACCCAGAGTCAGCGCTCCTGTCTTCTGCTGGGGGCCTGTGCCCTGCATGGCGGGACAGCTCCCCTGGGCCTGGGGAGGCCTACCGTCCTCTGGAAGCTGCCCTCAGCCCCTCATCTCTCTCAAGGCATTGTCAGGTGCATTCTGTTCCACAGAAAGCCTTCCCTGGTATCAAAATTCTCCCATAGCAGCTTGGATCCCTTGGACACAAAACTCCCATTGTTGACCATGACCTAAACCTGACCCCAGGAAAACTCAGGCCATGCCCTCCACAGACAGCCATGGAGGAGACCCAAGACCTAAGGTGGCCCAGAAACCTCTAAAGAAGCTGAACATGGTTAGTCTCCGGCGGTAGGACAGGACAACGCACGCCCACAGCCCTTAGTTCGCCGTGGCTAAAGCAACCACTATGGGACTCAAGACGCACAAGCCCCACGTGAAAACCAGCACATGTGCTTTCCCTCCTGACTCAGAGGCCAAGGTCTGACACACCACCAAAGGGTTCACCATGCTTGCTCGGCACCTGCCCGCTGCGGAGGGCTGCCCGGAATTCTCCCCTCTCCTCCTGGCTCTCATATAATTATCCCGTAGTTTCTCTTTGTAAATATCATGATAGGCGGGGGACCCGCTGCAGAGGAAGTGGAGGAGCCACTCTGCGAGGTCTCCAGGTCACACCCAGAGAGGAGCTCAGCCTCTCCTGCAAAGGCGCTGGGATCTTTGCCCAGAGCTCATTAAAAAAGAGCCTGGGTCTTTCAGAATACAGCAATTGCCCAGTTCCCCCAGGCGTCAAATTCCTCTGTTTCTCAGGACTGCGCTAGTGAGGTCCCACCAATCTCCGAGTCAAAGGAACACATAACTACCCTCCAAGAGAAGGCTGGGATAAAGGCATGGCTCTTCTCTAGCTTAATGTCAGCCTTTCTTCCAGGAGAGGTGGATGGTGAAAACGCAGTAACCCTCAAGGAGGGACAGCGCACAAAGCCCAAGATTTTGAAGGCAGCAGGATTCCCAGGAGAGGGCAGAAACGAACAAGAACAGAGAGAAGGCAAACATGACAAGTGCCTGCACTAATAGGGGTACATGTCTAAACGTATATGATTTAGAAGCGCTTCCCTGGTGCCTCAGTCAGTACAGAATCTGCCTGCAATGCAGGAGACTTGGGTTTGATCCCTGGGTCGGGAAGGTCCCTTGGGGAAGGGGATGGAAACCCACTCCAGTATTCTTGCCTGGAGAATTCCATGGACAGAGGAGCCTGGTGGGCTACAGCCCATGGGGTTGCAAAGAGTCAGATACGACTGAGCGAAATCTCACAAAAGCAGGGGTCCCCATCTCAGGATCTTGCTGCCAACCCCCACAAGTCAATTCCTGTTTTCTTTCAGCATCATCTCCCTAGCTTGTCATATAAATAGAAACCTGGTTAAGACCAGTTTCTGAGAGATGTTTACTCCGTATCACTGTATTGTAAAGGAGAGAGACGTCACCATATTCGTGATGGGTCCACATGGGCCTAATGGATCTTGGACGCAGGGCAGAGATGAAAGGCAATCTGGTGCATTGAACAAGGTTATCGTGCCCTACAGTGAATGAAACCACAGTGGCTGTGCCAGCCAGCATCCTGGCAGGACACAGAATCCAACTCAGATGTTTCCAGGGGAAAGAAAGAAGAGCTGTGGGTGGGATAAGCGGACACACAGAGGATGCTGTGGCTCCCAGAGCCCAGCAGGGGTGCGCATTGTCATTGCCATCACCACCCAAGGCAGAAGGGGTGGAAATGGCCCAGCAAAAGCCCAGTGAGAGTGGCGGCCATGGGGATGGGGCTGCCTGCAAGGAACCAGAGTCATACAGGGATCCAGCGGCTGCGAGAGGAAGGCAGCCCAGAGTAGAGCAGGAGAGGCAGGGATCCACCCAGCTCCCTCTCTCTGCTGCCGCTGTCAGCTACTGCCTCCCGGACGCCAAAGCCAGTGGGAGGCCAGCCGACAGGGCAGACAGCAGTGCAGACAGTAGGAGTGAGCCTCCCGGTCGCAGAGCAGAGAGGGGTGTGGGGGGACGGGGGATGGGGCAGAGAGCGACCACGCAGTGATCACTGATACTTAGTTAAGAAAGTGCCTGGAAAAGACCCGGATGCTGGGAGGGATTGGGGGCAGGAGGAGAAGGGGATGACAGAGGATGAGATGGCTGGATGGCACCACTGACTGGATGGACATGAGTTTGGGTAGACTCCGGGAGTTGGTGATGGACAGGAAAGCCTGGCGTGCTGCAGTCCATGGGGTCACAAAGAGTCGAACACGACTGAGCGGCTGAACTGAACTGAAGACAGTGCCGCTCTTGTAGGACAGGTTCTCTATCACGACACGGTCAGCACCGGGTCAGAGCCCTCTTTGCTCTGATTTAGAATGCATCTGATTTAGAAGCGCTTCCCTGGTGCCTCAGTTGGTACAGAATGAGGTGTGCTAACAGCACATGAGATGTGCTAACATCATCCCTGGACTCTGCTCACCGGATGCCAGGAACAGCTCCCCAGTTGTGGCACCAAAACAGTCTCCTGACATTGCCAATTGTTCCCTGGAGCAGTGGGCAAATGCAGGCTCAGCTGAGGACCACAGCTGTGGTGAGAGTATGTGACCACAAGACAAGGTCAGGCTTCATATGTGTGCATGCGTGCTCAGCAGTGTCCGACTCTTTATGACACCATGGATGATAGTCCACCAGGCTCCTCTGTCCATGGGATTCTCCAGGCCAGAATACTGGAGTGGGTTGCCATTTTGTCCTCCAGGGGAACTTCCCAACCCAGGGATCGAACCCAGGTCTCCCGAATTGCAGGCAGATTCTTTACTGTCTGAGCCACATAACAAAAGCGTCAACAGTAAGAAAAAAAAAGCTTTGGTGAAGTCCCACACTGCACCTTCCCTGGTGACTGCCCCAGTTCAGAGAGAGATGACGTGGACAATGAACTAAAGAGACGTGTAAGGTAGACAACAAAATCAATGTGAAAACCCTCCTACTAGAAATGTGGGGAATACAGCTAAAAAGAAAAAAATAATGCATGAACCAGAAGCCATGTGGTAGGCATGTGGACTGCCCTGCACAGCGCTGGAGCAGGAGAAGGGAGTCACAGAAACCAGGAAGCAGAGGACAAGTTTTGCAGGAGGCTTTGCAGGAGTGAAATCTCAGGAGGCTGAGATGCGCATACAAAGTCAATGGCTGGGACTTAATGTAGTGGCTGGGAGAAAATGTCCTAGCCAGCCCAAGGAAAGGACAGGAAGTAGATGATTGGGTAGACTCTGGGAGGGGAGGGATGCCTTCCTTAGCCTTCTTCATTTGATGCCATAGTTAGAGGAACCTTTAAGCTGAGAAGTTAGTGGGAGAAAACAAAAAACAATGTACAGGAGCAAAAGCCTAGCTGAGGTGCTGGTTGAGTTAAACAGAAAAGCCCATGGATTCCACTGAGGAAGAAAACACCCTGGCAATGAACTTGAAATAAAATATTATAAAACACTCGACTTTGATGGAAACTCAGCAGATGAGCATTAAATATCCTACATCAGACAGCAGAAACTACAGACAACAAGAGGAGTCGAAATCACACGGAAAGAGCAAGACTCTAGAAATTAAAAAGGACAGGTTTGAAAAGAGAAATGAACTACTAGAATTTTAAAATGTTGTTGCTGTTGTTGTTGTTATTCAATCCAACTCTTGAAAGGCCAAACTCCGTGGAAGAGTTTTAAGATTAGAAGCAGCAGAAGAATTGCATCTGAGCCAATTATTAGAAGTCAGTGAGGGGCTGTCTGATTTTATCATTGAAATAATATCATAGCAACTAAAGGATCATCAATCCTTAAGGAAATCAACCCTGAATATTCATTGGAAGGACTGATGCTGAAGCTGAAGCTCCAATACTTTGGCCACCTGATGTGAAGAACTGACTCATTGGAAAAGACCCGGATGCTGGGAAAGATGGAAGGTGGGAGGAGAAGGGGATGACAGAGGATGAGATGGCTGGATGGCATCACCAACTCAGTGGGTGTGTTTGGGCAAATTGCGGGAGATAATGAAGACAGGGAAGCCTGGTGTGCTGCAGTCCATGGGGTCACAAAGCATCAGACATGACTTACTGAGTGAACAACAGCAACCACTAAAGGCTACTTCCTGTGAGGTTACTGACAGCTATGCGGAAATGAACCCTAAGGCCGAACTGGAGCAACTACAGGTTGCACACTGCCCACTGCACAGCAGAAGACCTTAGTGATAGGAAAATGGATCAGTCCATCCATGCAATAGATTAGCTCACACTGTGAAGTTGTGTGTAACGTAATTTCTTAATGAGGACTCCTTTGCAGAGTTATTTCCTTGTATTCCTATCTCACTTCTTTCTGGAACAAGCCACAAATTTACAGAATCAGAAAGGTGGTAAGGACTGCACTGCCTGTGGATCAATGTCGTGTGATGTTTTCAGAGAAACTCCTCCACCAGCATTTATTCACTCCACAAATACCTATTGAGTATCCACCATATACTGTCTACTCTGATGGAGGAGGAGGAGGGGGAGGAGGGAACAGGGAGAGGAAGAATAGGAGAAGAAGAAGGGGAAGAGGACGAGGAAAAAGAAGTAAATTACATTGTATGTGGACAGTGGTAAAGGTTTTGATGAAAAGAAATATGGGCCCCTCACCCCAGTGTACGTGTTGGCAAGGCAACCATGACCAACTCTTTGTTATTGTAAATTTCCCATAAACAAGCAGACATTTTCCTACCACTTTTCTTGCTGGCTTTCATGTTCTCCAAGCTATCAGTGATATATTCCGTCATTTGTGATATAAACTAAAACCTAGGCATATGGTCATCTTTCTTTCTTGTTGCTGCTTAAGTCACACACACAGAGAGGCTGCCTGAGGTGGACCACTCAGCTGGGACAGCCCTCCCAAGTAAGGCATGGAGAAGCAGGACAGCCGTCAGCCTGCCAGGTAACCCTACGGCCCACTCTTCGCCCAGGTCAACAATCAGCAGCATTAATGAAGCCTGAAAACAGAGTGAAAGCCCGGGTGTTGCTCTGCAGCCAAGAGGACCCCCGGGTCTCCGAAAAGCAAAATCCACAGCTAGCTGGCTCCCAGGGGAGATGCGTTTGTCCTCGTGGGAACTCACTGAATGGCAGGGAATAGTCCCTTGGGACAGTGCATGCTTAATAGAGACCGCTGACATTTCTGCACAGTAACCCAGCCCCTCTTCCTCCCCACACATGCTCAGGATGAGCGGGGAAGGACGGATGAGAGGGGGAAAGAACCAACCATAACGTGGATTTCAGGTTAGGGTGACAACAGACGCGGGTTCTCCACTGAGGCACCTGCTGGAAGGGAGTGTGAGCTATAAAACACAAGAAAGAATCCCAGCCTCAGCCCCCAGGCGGACACGACTCTGCCATGAGACCCATTTTCAGACTTCTGGGCGCCAGCAACATAGAATAATAAATCTGTATTGTTTGCAGCCACTCCGCTTTCTGTCATTTGTCAGAACCCAGCCACAGGAAACTAGCGCAGGCGTCTTCAGAGCACTGCGCTCCGCAGCGACTCGCCTGGGCACATCCATCCCCTCCACCAGCGCTCACTGCCATGGGAGACGGCCATGGACCAAACAGACGCGTCCCTGCCACTGTGAGCTCACCACCTACCGGGGAAGACCGACAGAAAGCAAGATCATTTCCACTTATTTCCTGAAAACCCCTGAAGAGAAGCAGAGTGACCCCTGCCCCCACCCAGGGGCTGTGGAGGGGCTGCTTCAGGGGGTAGTCAGGGAGGGCCTCTCTGAGGTGGTGACATTCGGGTTGAACTCAGAAGGAGGGGAGTGACCTGGGTGTGGAAGAGCCAAAGAGCCCATTCCAGGCAGAGGACACAGAGAATGGAAAGGCCAGAGGGGCGATGATCTCCAGGCAGGGGAAGGAGACCCTTGTAGACGGACAGAGAGGCAAGAGCTACTGCTTTAGCGGGGAAGAGATTGCATGAGGGGCCAGACGACTTGCAGGGTCAGAGCACAGGAGTTACTCAGTGCATGTGAAATCAAGGAGGTCTGGGTGAAACCTTACGTCCACGGATCACGTGAGATGTCCTAGGGGCTGGTTCTCTGAAGAACCCGCACTCTGCTCCCATTCATAACTGATACACACAACTCATCTTTCCCACGGGGATAAAAAAAGTTGTCACGTATCAAGACCAATTAAAAATACTATCACGGGCCTTCCCTGGTGGCTCAGTGGCAAAGAATCCACCTGCCAATGCAGGAGACACGGCTTCTGTCCCTGGTCTGGGAAGATCTCACATGCAGCGGAGCAACTAAGCCCGTGAGCCGTAACTATTGAGCCTGAGCTCCGGAGCCCGGGAACTGCAGCTACTGAGCCAGCGGGACACAGCGGCCGAGGCCCGCGCACCCGGAGCCCCTGCTCCGCAGCAAGCGGGGCCACAGCCGTGAGAAGCTCCTGCGCTGCAGCTAGAGAAGAGCCCCCTCTCCGCAACCAGAGAAACGCCTGCACGGCAGCAAAGGCCCAGCGCAGTCAAAACTCAGTGCGCCGTTGTGCTCAGTCGGTTCATTCATGTCCGGCCCTCGGACCGCAGCCCGCCAGGCTCCTCGGTCCATGGGGTTCAGGCAAGAATACTGGAGTGGGTTGCCATGCCCTCCTCCAGGGGATCTTCTCCACCCAGGGACTGAACCTGCATCTCCTCCATCTCCTGCATTGCAGGCAGATTCTTGACCGCTGAGCCACCTGGGAAGCCCGGAGGCTCAGCGACAAAGAATTCAATAAATTAAAACATTTTTTAAAAATATTAACATTGTGTTAGGTTGACCTAAGAATTAATTTGGTATAAGCCAGGCTAAGTTGTAGATGAATGGAATAAAAGGACCATCTGGAAAAAGAACTGAACAAAGAAAAAAAAAAACTTATTTTGGAAATAGGAAGTGAGAAATCTAATGATCCCTTGCAGAGTTAGAGGGGCTGTGAATTTTAAGGGCAGATCTGAATATCAACCTCAGTAGTATTCTGTTTTGTTGATGGTGATGAGTATATTTTCCGATGTAAACTGAGGTGCCATTCCTGTGGAACTCAAACACCTTTTCACTTGACTATTTTGAACTTTATTTAACTCCCACTATGCATTTTAAAAAAGTGTCTCAAAAATTCCAATTCTAGGAATGTTGTCTAAGTGGTCGGCACAAAGATTTACCCATAAAGGCATTCATGATATTATTTTAGCAGTGGCAAAGATACAGAAACACAAAATTCACAGATGGGTAAAATAATTTATAGAACATTCAGAAGTGGGTTATTATGCAGCTATTAAGTTTTGTGTTGAAAGAAAAATTACTATAGTTAGAATTTACTGAGCCCTGCCTTGTAAAATCTTAAAGGAGAGCCCAGCATATCAGCTCATTTAAACTCCATGATGACCCTACGAAATATACACTAGTATTATACTTCTCTTTTCAAATGAGAAAATAAGGTACAGAGATGTCAAGTAACTTGCCTAAGGATAGACACACTGCTAGTAATTCTGAGAGGACGTGAGAAAGCCAAAGAAATTAACTAGCAATTTCTAAAATGAATCCCCTATCTAAAAATAAATCATAAACAAAAGCATTGAAAGCTCACCGATACTTTTTAACAAATCAGTGTCAGTGTTTGTACAACTTTCTGAGGTGTTACCGTCCCCAAGACAGGAAACACGCCATGACTGCCCAGCAGATTGTGACAAAGTGGCAATGTGTCTTGGGATGATGGGTCCTTAGAGCGCTGTTTCCAGAATAGAGTTTCAGATGGGCGGCTCTAGACAGAAGGGCTTAACTGGTGTGAAGGGAGAAAGGAGGAAGTGAGTAACTCTGAGCGGCAGACCTCAGCTTCTTACCCTCCGTGAAACCCACAGCCCTCTGAGGTTTCACTGAGTCACGATGACTTCCCCCCAACCCGGTCTGACACTGAGGTTTCATCCAAGAATGTCAGCACTGGAGAAGGGTCTTGGGGGGGGGAGGGGGCATCTCGTCCAGCCCACACATCCTGCACACATTCCAGAAAAGCATGCTCTTCTTTCCATGATGGAATTGCCCTTCCCTGGGAAAAGATATGCCTCAGACTCAGGAAATCTTATCCATTATGTCAAGCACTGTCATTTGTAGAGATGAAGCAATCTCCCTGGTTTGAAGGTCTGCGGTAGATTAGAGATGACCACAGATTTTTGGACACTTTTCCCATTGAGATAGGGAATGAAAATCAGATCTATGTCCCCTCCCATATATCTAGGCGGAATCCACAACTGCCCAGTAGATTGTGACAAAGTGGTGCTGTGCCTTTCTCTGGCTCAAGCCTTGAGAGACTTGTTGACTAAAAAGATTAACAATGTGAGATTTGCAAGTTAAGTTTTATTTGGGGCAAAATGAGGACTGCAGCCCAGGAGACAGTACCTCAGATAGCTCTGGGAGACTGCTCCAAAGACATACTGGGGGAAGGTCAATATATAAGATTCTGGTGAAAGGGGGAGTTCAGTGCAATCAAGACTTTACAAAAGGCTTTCTGCTAGTCATGGATGGAGGAGCCTGGTAGCCTACAGTCCATGGGGTCGCAAAGAGTTGGACACGACTGAGAGACTTTCTTTTCTTTCTTTCTTTCTACTAGTCACAAGGAGCTGATGTCATCATGGAGGGATTTAGTGAGTTTCTAAATATGAAGAGATACAAGGACTGGGATCATGAAATCAGTTACTGAAAATATCTAACTATCTAAAGACCCTTTCCACCAGTTTCCCTGGAGCACAGAGTGTCTCACTCTCCACCCTGAACAGCCTTCAGGACATGAAAAATGTCAGCAGCAGCATAGGGGTCAGTCTTCGCAGAGGCGGACGGCAAATGCCCTTGGCAAGCATCAGTTTGTAGTCGACAGGGGCAGCTTCCACTTCTGATCTTTACAACACTTGCTGTTGGGTTCCAGCCACCTGACTGGGAGGAGCTCAAGCCACACGAAGAGGCTGTACATAGACGCTCTGGTCAACAGACCCCACTGAGCTTCCAGCTGACAACCAGCATCAATGCCAGGCATGCAAGTGTGCCATCTTGGATGTCAAGTCCAGTGGAGCCTTGAAATAATTGCAGCCCCCACCATGCAGACCACAGCTGCATGAAACAGCCCATATAAGACCTGCTCAGGTGAGCCCAGCCCACCCAAAAGAACCACGGAAGATAATAACGAGTTGGAATTTAAGTCACTAAGTATTGGGGTGGTCTGTTTGCAGAAATAGTTAACCAGAACAAAGTCTGGTTCACACACCCTGCATCCTGGAAAGTCAGGGTCCAAAAAAGAAAAGAATTAGGAGCCTTTATTTCATTTGATAAATACCTATTGAGTCTTTTCTATGGTCTAAGAAATGTTCAAGATGCAAGAAACAGAATAAAAATGGTTCCTGTTCTCACGGAATTTACAGTCTAGCATGGAGTAGCGTACTGTGCTCGGTAGCTCAGTTGTGTCCGTCTCTTTGCAACCTCATGGACTATAACCTGCCAGACTCCTCTCTCCATGGGATTTCCCAGGCAAGAATACTGGAGTGGGTTGCCATTTTCCTCTCCAGGGGATCTTCACAACCCAGGGATCGAATTTACCTCTCTTGTGTCTCCTGCATTGACAGGTGAATTCTTTACCACTGAGCTACCTGGGAAGCCCAAAGCATGGAGTAGAGGAAGGGAGAAAATGTCAGGTAATGATACAGGCCAATAAAGAGAATTTAAATACAGAAATAAATGTAACTTTGAACCATATGGATATTAATATTAATATTGCTACTTTCTAGCTGCAAGCAACTAGCTTCTTTCTATTAATTTCATCCAGTGTACCTTTTTCCACCTCTTTAATTTCAACCTTTTTGTGTGATCTTACATTTTACTCTTGTAAACAAGATATAGTCTGGATTATACGTCTCTGATAGACTTTGTTCAGGCCTCATCATGCAGCACGCAGGATCTTAATTCTCTGACCAGGGATCAAACTTGTGCCCCCTGCATTGGGAGCATGGCGTCTTAACCCCTGGGCCGCCAGGGAAGTCCCTGGATTATGCATCTCCTAATGGTTGCACTCATGCGTTTGTGTTTGTTGTAGTTACTGCTTCTTCTCAATCGTTAACTCTCATCTACAGCATCTCCTCCAAGTTTCTCTCCAGGGCCAGCTTCTGTTCAAACATGTCACACCTCTGATGTGTCTGTTAGACACTATCTCGGTAAATAACAGAACTCCCTATTAAGCCCCAGCCAGTGGTCTTCATGTCACATCCACGCAGAGCGAGTCCCATCTGTCTAGGATCCGACTGCACTGCAAATACTCTCGTCCATCACGCTCGTCCCGCCCCAAGTCCTCTCCCAGTAACACCCTCTGTCGCCTCAGGTGGCAGCTTTCCCAGGACATCATTCCATTTTGCTACCACTGCCTTCAAACGTGGTGGCCACATCTGAAAGAGCTGGCCATGGGGTACTCCGAGCTCTTTCAAGAAAAATGAGACTATTTCCGCCCTCGTTTAGATAAACGCCACCATCGCAGGGTCTAAGCTCGCGCTGGCTCTGGGTGCGCGTGGCTGCCTCCCAGGAAACTCCCTGTCAACCAAAGTCTCTACATCATGTCCCTGCCACCGTGCGACCTCTTCTCCACGTTGGGGGTTCCAGCCAACTTGTCTTAAGGCAAGAACCAGGCTGCACAATTATCCCAATCAGACTTCATCTCATCAGAGTCAGTCCACGGCTCCAGGATGTCAGCGCATTTGGGGATTTCTTCCAACAGCATGTCACCCACAGAAGTAGATGTTTCCTTTGTCCAAGTCTCTCTCCCTGTGATTTCCATGGCCCTGGTCCAATCATCCTTTACAGTTTTTTGTCTTACTGACTGGAAACACAGTCACACCTGTTGGCACTGTGTGGAGGGTGGTTATAGGAAGGGACTCCCAGAGAATTTGCACATAAAGCCTCTCTCAGCTTAAGTAGCAAAACTCTCACCTAATGGGTGTGATTGGCCATCTGAGGGACCCAGCTGATGGGTGGCCAAGGTGGGACAGGAAAGTTTGAGGACATCAAAAAGACCAACCAAGAGAAACCTCAGGAAGGCTGGGCTGGGCTGTAATTGGCATGCAATGAGCAGAAATATGCCCATGTGTGTGAGGGGTGGGTCATTAATGGCAACCAATGTTTCCTTAAAGAAAAGAGAGAGACTCTTAGAAGCAAACACTCTTGGCGTCCTAGATTTGACCACATTACGGACTGAACTGTCTCCCCTCAACAACTCCTGTGTTGAAGAACCAACCCCCAGTATCTCAGCACAAGTATGTGGAGACAGGGTCTGTGAGGAGCTAACTAAGTTAAAATGAGGTCACTGGGGTAGGACCTAGTCCACTATGACCAGCATCCTTATGAGAAGAGAAGACCAGGACACGGACACACGCAGGAAAGACCATGTGAAAACACAGGAGGAAGTCAGCCGTCCCCAAGCCGAGCAGAGAGGCCTCAGAAGAAACCTACCCTGTTAGAACCTTGATCTTGGACTCCCAGCCTCCAGAGTCATGAGAGAATGAACATCCGCTGCACCAGCCGCGCTGTCTGTGCCACTTTCTCACAGCAGCCAGGGCAAAACACTGCCACTGCAGATGCTAGCTTGCACAAGCTCAGACCATAAGGACTCATCTGGCAAGGCCACCTCTGAGAGGCAGTGACTCAGACCACCTTTCTGAGATCAACCAGCTTCCTCTGTGCTGACTGCGGGCTCCCAGGAAACCACCTTTTCCATGCCTTTTCTTGAGGTCAGGCTGTCTCTAGCACTTACTTCTCAGGCCTGTTTCTCCTGAAATCTGGCAGATGTGTTCCATGCATGTGCTCACACACATTAGTGAGCACACCTACAAGCATCTGTGCTTGGTGACAGCAGCCCCAGGTGGTCAGGTGCAGCAGCCTAGGGGAGACGGGCAGATCTACAGGAAAAGGGAAAGCTGGCAAAATAGAGTTTGTGATGATGCGAAGTTGAAAGCCAGATACTGAACATTAGTGAATGATAGTGAATGAGCCCTGATTAGGCCGTTTATGGTACCGTCCAGGTAGCCAGAGACTGATGCTCAAGCACTTTGCTATCTGCTTACCTGTGTTCTTGGAAACACAACAACCCTCACGCAGTCTAGAGATGGTGGCTGTTTGCATTGCAGAAAGAAGAACTGACTTATAAATTCAGTCTGGCCTATTGGAAGCCGAGAGGGAGGGGCTATGATACATGCCCCAGGAGGAGATACGTCTGTCTTGACATCCAGCCCCTCTTGCATCCTGCCTAGCGCTGCATGTAACTGGCCCAGCACAAGTCTCCTGGTCAAAGGAGTTCTGGGGATGGGGACGGGGGGCGAGGGATCTCAGACACTTGGTACTTCTTTGTTTCAGGTTCAGCATTTCCCCAGCAGCTTCTCTCGGCCTCTGGGTGCTGGCAAGAAAGTTCCCGTGACCAGGGAGGGCCTCCCCCGGCCCAGGCCTGGTCTCGGGGGCCTCCAAGAATCTGAGCGCTCTGAAACACTGGCTCATTCTTTGCTCTGATCCTTCTGGGGAAACGGCAGATTGAATTCCATCATTCTCCCTGTCCACCAGCTCTGCTGAGACTCAGCCCAAGACCATTCAAGGGTCTCAGCTGCCCTCCATGTCTCCAGGCCCCCACCTCGCCTCCCAGGACTCCCCCTGCAGCCTGGCAGCCACCGCGGACCCCTCCTTATCAGGGTCCACGCCAGCCTCCTCCTCGGACAACTCCTCCTTCCCCACGAAGCTGTCCCCGTGAGGCCTGGAGCCGAGTCACACGCTCAGGTAGGACCCGGGCTCCCTTCCGTCAGAGCCCGCTCCTCAGTCTATTCAAACCCTCCTTGGGGGACAGGTAAGTGACCAGCTCCCCCATCCGATGGTGAGAAGAGAGACAAAAGCAGGGTCTCCCTCCATCAGTACCCTCCTTGGAGGTCCTGGAATAAATCAGTTAGAAGCCGCTATTTCCCACTTACTTTGGACAGACTCCACACACAAAGGCGTATTTTCTTTTCTTTTCTTTTCTTTTTTAACCTCTGTGGTTAGAAGCATCGAACTAAGCATCTAACAGGGGGGTTAGGGTATTTCGAGGCAGGTGTAAGTGACAGCCGCAAGAATCAATGCTCCCAGCCAGAGAGTAAGAAAAAAAAAATTAAAACAATTCAATAGGTTCAGAATGGGGAACACATGTCCACCTATGGCTGATTCATGTCAATGTATGGCAAAAACCACTACAATATTGTAAAGTAATTAGCCTCCCATTAAATAAATTTTTAAAAAACAACTCAATAAAAGACAAAATAACTCTCTTGATGGCTTAAGATTATCCTGTCAACACAGCATATCAAGATCCCCTCTGGACTCTGGTAGGGGTGAAGATGCTTTTTCATGCTGAAGCCAGTGGCTGCGCCCCCCTTTTTTTGCGAAAGTCGATGACCGTCCTTGTATTCTTATCTTAAGGACAAAGGCGACATGTGCAGTGCATCCTGGGTGGATCTCCACCTCCGGGCATCACCGTGTTTTGCCACTTCTGTGAGGGACGGCAGGAACTGGCAGACTTTCTCTGCAGACCGAACAGTCCCTGTCATGATAACTCAGCTCTGCCATTGTAACACGAAAATAGCCTTAAACAAATGAGCAAATGAGCTGTGTTCCAATAAAACTTTATTTATAAAATCTGGTGGTGGGCCAGATGTGGGCCCTGACTATTGTTTTCCAGCCTATACCCAAGACATTCTTACAATGATCTCCACGCTGTTGTTCAGCCACTCAGTGGTGTCCAGCGCTCTGCGACCCCATGAACTGTACCATGCCAGGCCTCCCTGTCCATCACCAACTCCTGGAGTTTACTTAAATTCATGTCCATTGAGTTACCGATGCCATCCAACCATCTCATCCTCTGTCATCCCCTTCTCCTCTTACCTTCAATCTTTCCCAGCATCAGGGTCTTTTCCAATGTCTGTTCTTCGCATCAGGTGGCCAAAGTATTAGAGCTTCAGCTTCAGCATCAGTCCTTCCAATGAATAATCAGGGTTGATTTTCTTTAGGATTGACTGGTTTGATCTCCTTGCTGTCCAAGGGACTCTCAAGAGTCTTCTCCAGCACCACAGTTCAAAACCATCAATTCTTTGACGCTCAGCCTTCTTTATGGTCCACCTCTCACATCCATACATGACCACTGAGAAAACTGTAGCCTTGACTAGACTGACCTTTGTCAGCAAAGTCGTGTCTCTGCTTTTTAATACGCTGTCTAGGTTTGATGATGAGCTCCTCACTCACCATCAATATCAGATGAGGGAGTGAAGAGACATCTCTGCCTGGGGATTTCCAGGCCCTGAATGGCTTAGCTGTCATCTCTCCATGCCTCGGGCTGGCTTCTTAGCCTGTGCACCCTGCCAGAGCTGGAGGTGAGTGCTACAGATGTCCCTCTGGGCCCCGGACCTCATACCAGGTCCAGGACTACCAGGCCATGGTAGGGTCTTCTCGAGTCAGTCATTTCATGGCACTGTTCATCCCCACCTCCAGGAGGAGGCACCAGGATAATGAATGGTGGTATTAACGAGTCTCCCTCCTTGATAAAGAGCCCTGCTCGGCTCTTTAAAAACTGCTCAATAAAACTAATACCCTTAGTCAAACAAAAGAAGTTTGTTTTGCCACTTTATTCTAACCATGGGCATTAATCTAAGTGAAGCGCCCTCGTACAGAAGTCATGATACAAAATTCGCCTGCATAAGTTCTTCCTATTTGCCTTTGCACCTCCTCTAGCTGTTTCTGTCATTTGTCTGGGTAAGCCCTCTTCCTCTTCCTTTCCCTCACTCCTCTTTAAACATCAGGCATCACTGCCAAGACTAAGCTAAACCCCAAAGCTAATTAACCATAAATTAATTGCCACCCCAAAGAGTCGGTCCTGGAAATGACTCCTGTGGCCATTCAAGTCAGACTTCACTGAGGCTCTTCGAAGGTTGTGTTTATGAGAGGATCAGAGGGCGAGAGACTGCAGCTGTGAGCGCCCTAGAGCAGCCAGGCCCCGCTCCCCTCTCGACTGCCAGCCCAAAGATGCCATGAAGCAGCCTGAGCTGTAACAACAGAGAGAACATGACCCAGAGAAAACTGCAAGGAGAAGCGATTTTCTCGTCAAGAACAAGAGCCACAGCTTTGGAATTCAGGCACAGCTGGGTCAACGGGGCCTCCTTGGATTTCGATTTCTGGGCAGTTCATTTTGGTCTAGGTTTCCCTGAATATCTGTATTTTCAGGACCTATTTAGAAAAGAAAAGAAGGGCTGCTTTAGGTAATAAGGGGAAGGGCCCAGAGGAGGACAATTTCAGATGCTTGTTAAACAGATTTCATCATGATGAGGCAATAAAATGGGTCAAGTTGACAGGTTCGAAAGAAATTTAGGGTCATTCAAAAGCCTTTAATTACAAGGTTAAAAGTGCTATAAATTTAAAAATTGAAGGCAATTACAAAGGCTTCTCTTCAGCACAAAGACTCAGAGGATTTGCAAAACAGAAGCTACTCTGGCAGCTCCATTAGCCCCAGCATCAAATTTGGGAAGAAATCAAGATTTCTTTTTTCAGAAGTCTTTGGAAGAAAACCCCAAAGGAAGACTGAAGTTGAACAGGAGGAGAAATGTGGCGTTCTGCTTTCATCTGGGATGTAGAAAGCTGGAAAAACCATTACTCCCACCATCATGATGAGAGGAAGCAGAGTCAGTTACAAAATCATAACCTATTTTGATCTATCAGAGTTCTGAGGTTGCAAAGCAACCAACTATCCTGAAATCCAAAGATGGAAAGGGAGTTCCAAGGTAAGGTACCAGCAGCTGCTTGCCTGTGGCATAGCATGAGAGGAGAGGAGGCTAAGACCTTATAAAGAGGCAAGAAGAATTCAGCCACAGCTCTAAGGAACTACAAAAGGTTAGATATGGGCTTGCTTGAGAGTGTAGCCTCAGCAAACATCAAGGGAATTGGCACCCATTTGCAGGCTCTTTTCCACAGTCTTCCAGCAAATGCATACAAGAATGGTCAGGGGGTGGGAAGGAGACTGGAAATAGCATCCTCAGTGGTGCAGGCATGGAGGAAGGGAGCAGGCACAGATGCAGGAAAGACAGGGAGCTCCCCCTAGTCCTAAATGAAACTAAAACCAGAAACTGAAGTCTTAAACCACTCAGGCAGTAGTCTACAACCTTTTAGGCACCAAGGACTGATTTCATGGAAGACAATTTTTCATGAATCAGGGATGGGGGTGATGGTTCAGGATGATTCAAGTGCATTACAATTTTTGTGCACTTTATTTCTAACCTAACACCGCTGGTGATCTGACAGGAGGTGCCAATCCACAGCCCAGACGTTGGGGATCCCTGATCTAGAGGGAGGACAGTGAGCCCTATCTCCCACAGAGAACAAGAGGAGAACTTCTGAGGGCTACCTGTGTGCGTGCTCCGTCATGTTCGACTCTTTGCGACCCCATGGACTGTATAGCCCACCAGGCTCCTCTGTCCATGGGATTCTCCAGGCAGGAATGCTGGAGCGGATTGCCATTTTCCCCTCCAGGAGAATCTCCCTGACCCAGGGATCAAACCTACATCTCTTGCATTGGCAGGTGGATTCTTTACCACTGACTCACCAGGGAAATCCCCACTGAGGGCTAGAGGAAGATAAAAATAAAACCCCTCCGTTTCTGAGGTTGGAAAGTGAATGGTACAGGTCTGTGAAGGTTCTGCATATGTCTTCCTTTCATTTTCCCTGACACCCCTTGCCATTATAAACCACACCAACCCAACAGTCTCACTCTAATATAGCTGTTGAGAAAAGCAAATATTAAATATGTAAAAATATCATCAATAAACCAAATTTCTACACAATTTTGCCTATCTAAACCTATCACTCAATTAGTTTTGTGTTTCTTCACTGTCAAATAAAATAAAACGCATGAACTGACAGTTAATATCTACATCACCACCACTGAATCATTTGCAAGAATGTACAAGTGCCAGGTGGCTACACGTTAAGTAAAACTCATCAAAGCAGTGCCTCCAGGATGCCAAGCAAGCAGCTGTAAGCTGAAAACTCGAGTCTGTTTGCTTGGTTGGACTTCACCGTGCAAATGCTTTGACGGCTTCTGCAGAATCAATAGCATGTTCTGTCAGGATCAATTAAGCAGAAACCCCTCCCAGGCCAGTGGTACCCAGTACCACCCTTCATGGCTCCCACAGAGCAAGCAGGAAAACAGAGCACTCCCCGTGGAATTACAAGGTCTGCCACTAATGAGCCATATGTCCTGGGCGGGTTACTGCCCTTCACTCAGGCTGCAATTCCTCATCTGTAAAACTAGGAGGTTGGAATGAACCTCCTGGTACCTGCCATCTGCCACAGGCTACTTTCTTGGTAAGTGGCCACTAGTCATTTGGAAATGTGTGTTCTTTCTGGGTTAGCTCAAGACCAGGTAATGAAACACGAGAACTTGGCTCTGAGCTCTGTCTGTGCTTTCAGCAACTCCTCCAGCCTCCACCTCAGAACCTCTTTCTCCATCTTTCCCTGCATAACTTTGCTCAGATCATTTCCACCAAGGTTACAGCCCTGGCAAGAAGTGAAACCTCTATCCAAACTCAAGTCTGAAAATGAAAGAACGGGAAGACCCTAGAGCAGTGAGATGAGTTGGGATTGGAAGTCAGACCTGCTGGTTCACACCCTGCTTCTTCCAGCTGTGTGACCCAGGCAGATCGCACACGTATTGTACCTACTGCCTGGGATTTTCATGGGGATTCGTTGAGAAAACGTCTGCAGAGTCCACAGAACTGTGGTTGACGTTTAATAAGGACTCAACAGGGATTTCCCTGGTGGTCCCGTGGTTAAGAATCTGCCTTCCAGTGTAGGGGACATGGGTTTGAGTCCTGGCCTGGGAACAAAGATCCCACATGCTGCAGGGCAACTAAGCCCACGGGCCTCAACAAAAGTTCTGTGTACCACAACAAAGACCCGGTGCAGCCAAATATGTAAGTAAATATTTTAAAAAGTAAGTCTGTGCTCACTCATGTGAAAAGACCCTGATGCTGGGAAAGACTGGGGGCAGGAGGAGAAGGGGACGATGGAGGGAGATGGCTGGATGGCATCACCGACTCCATGGACATGAGTTTGAGTAAACTCCGGGAGATGGTGATGGACAGGGAGGCCTGGTATGCTGCAGTCCACGGGGTCGCAAAGAGTCGCATGTGACTGAGCAACTGAACTGAACTGAAGTCTTTTATTTGTGAACAAATTTTTAAAAAGACTCAACAAATGTTAAATATTGTCATTGTTATCCCTTTTAAGAAAAAAAAATGATCAAAAGCTGAAGAAGGCAGGCTTCTGCAGGCAGAAGCTGTAAACATCCTTCCATAGTCTGGCTTGTTCTCTGGAATCTTCTGATCTCTGCTGGGAGAGGAATGTGCCCTAAGTTCATGACCCATTCAGCCTGGAAGCCAGAAGGAGAAATGTGGAACTTGAGTTCAACTTGAAGTCCGGCTGCGCACTGCAGTGAACCTGTGAGTGTAAGGGTAAATTACCAGGGTCCAGCCCTGGTGGATCCAGGGAATTCGAAGCGAGGATGGCGATGGCGAGGAAAACTTATTTATTTATTAATATAGAAATATAAGATTAGATTAGGAAGAAATAGTGTAGTAGGAGAATTAAGTGGAGAAAGAGGGCTGAATAACTTGGATTACGTGGAAGACCAATAAAATTCCAGACAAGGAATTTGCACCATCTACGTTGGGCCACCGTTGCTCGCTTGAATATCTAAGGGTGCCTTGCCTTAGGCTCCCTTTCGCGCGGGTCTTAACAGCCAGGGCAAGTAAGTAGACTTGGCGAGCCTCTGCACCCCAGATGGGAATTCAGCCTGAAATTAAAGTAAAGAGAAGAGGGAGGGAAAGGGAGAAAAGGAGAAAGAGAGAGAGAGACATGGGGGAAACCAGTCCAGCGACTGGCTCTGTCCTCTATTGTTCAGAAGGCCTTTTATACTTTTGATAAAACATGGAGACCAATGGGTAACACAAAGTTATGCAGCGTTAGCAGTCCAGACTCTTATCAAAACCCAGGCTTTTCTCTCTGCATACCTAGTTGTATACACAAGTCTTAGGTAATTTACATCATCTTCCAGCCAAAAGGGCCAATTAACATTTTACAGCCTTTTTTCTGATAAGGGTTTGTCAACCAGAAGACTTATTTGTGTTGATCTTCCCAAAGTCTGGTGCCATTCTCAGAAAGCACTAAATGAAGTTACATTCTTACATAGCAAGGACGCAAGAGGAGTGCAGTGATATGTAACAAAGAGAAAAGTAATTAACTCAAAAGTCTAGTGTTGCTAACATCAGAACTACTATATATCTTTTTCCATATCCCGTTTACATTGATTAACATCCTCCCAGGTGCCTAAAAGATAAAGAATATGGAGGCCTGGCGGCAATCATTGAGTCAACAGTGAAAACCCGTCACCAATATGATTTTTAACTCTTTAGAAAAGGCTCTGTATCTTTAAGATGCTTTAAGCTCTGTGCCTCTCGCGGTTGGGGGGGTGTAAGCAATTCACAAGCTGTAAGAGGTCCAGGGAAACCTGTTGAGGCAAGCTAGGGAGCTATCAGAGGGGTTTAACTGAAACATCCCTTTCAAATGCAAAAGACTAAAGCCCTGAGTTGACTTTTTCCAGAGAATACTAGAAGAGTGGGAAAGCAGGCAGATTCTTATTTTTTGAGGGGTGGATGCTCAGGAAATTCCAGGGGGGAAACCTAAGGTCTGATTAGCCTTGCCATCAGAGCTCTGCCACATGACCTTGTCACGGGTGGAATTCCTCACGCTGGCTCCCGGCAGTAAATGATTGTTGTTCTAAACTTCTGTGCTCTGGGTGGTTTGTTACACAGCATTGTTATAGAAATAGCTGACTGATACATGTTAATGATGCTATTGTGGGCCAGTGCCTGGAAATGAGGGAAGCTTTCCAGGTGTCAATCATGTTCCCTGTCCTGCCTGGTTTCGATGCCTCCACTTCCTTTCTACCACTCCATGCTTGGGTTTTCCCCCCAGAAAATCTTTATTGACTACCTCTCTGCCAGGTTCTAGGAGTATAATGCAAACAAAACATTATCCTTACCTTCTTGTCCCTCAGTGAGAGCCATGAATAACAAAAAAGGTAATAATTCAGAAGGCTAGGAACTAGAATAGAAAAATGTCAGACTGCCATGGGATCAAGCAAAGGGTCCCGGACCCAGGTTACGGGATGAGAGAAGGTGGCAGGTATAAACTGAGATGTACAGAATGGGTAGGAGTGACTGGGCAAAGAGTGGAAGGGGGCCTCTCATGGAGTTCCTGCTCCAAATGCTTGCTTTCCTCCCCTGGTGAGCTGGGTTAAACCACAGAGAACCCTCGAGACAGATTAGTGTTCATCTCACCCTCGCTTGGGGAGCTGCTTGGAAATACCCTGGCTGGGCTCACTTCTGGAAATTCTGAGTTAGTGCATCCCAGAAGTGGCTCAGGCGATGTGCTTTGTAAAAAAGCTCTCAGATGATGCTAATGCTCACATGGTTTGGGAATCACTGGTGAGATGTTTCCCTCACCTTTCCTCTTTCCTGGGTACCGCCCTTCTCCTATGAGCCAGGATGCCTGGAGAAGCATCCCTTAAGCCCATCACACCAAACCAGCTCCAGGGAAAGAGAGAGCCTCTTGGGGGTCCACCAGGGGAGTGGGCAGTGACCCCTCACTCTTCCCACTGAAAACTCCCAGCCTCAGTGACTGGACGGTTCCCCATCCACAAGACAACTGATAGTCGGGGGTCTGAGCCCCCACATGCAGAAGGCAGCAATGGAGAGTCTGAATAGGAAAGAGCTTGGTTTGGGCTGGAAGGTGCAGGGAGAGTGTAAATCTGGAAATCTGATATCGTGCTCCTTCTGAGCTTTTAAACACAGATGGTCAGAGCGAAAGTGGATGCAGCAACTGACTCAAGCATATTCCTGGAAACCAAAGAGTTTAACTAAATCAGTCATGAAGCTGACTGTACTCAGCCCTGTTCCCACATGTGTGGTTCCTATCTCCCCCCACCACTGTCATCCAGCCACACACTCACACAGTCACACAGTTACACACACTCACACAGAAACATTCATACACACACTCTCACACAGACACGCACACCTCACACAGACATACACTCACATAGACACACACCCTTACACACACTCACACAGATACACACACACACATTCGCACACACACTCATATACACACACACAGACACACACTCACAGACACATACACTCACACAGACACACATACTCACACAAGCAGGCATGCACACCCTCTAATGCACACACATTCACACCATTTCACTCATAAACTCACACTCGCACACACTCAGCTGCTAAACCAGAGAAAGAGGTAGAGGTCAAAGCCATCACTGAACAAACACAGCGTCAGTTCACACTTGAGTGCCATCAAAACGGGGTGCCTGGTTCGGGCGGCACGAGGTACTTGTGAATTTGTGATCTGTGGCAGCTCGGATGGCTTCCTCTGGCGTCTTCTCTCTGGAAGAGAAATCATTGGGCTCTGTTGAAAATCTAATTTTGTGTCAGGCAGTCCGGGAGGCGGGTGGCTGTGTGTGGTGTGCTGTGTGCTGTGTGGCATGTGTGTGACAGAGATGCATGTGCTGTGGGGTGTGTAAGGTATATGGTATGTGTGTAGTGGTGTAGTGTGTGCTGTACATGGGGTGATAGTGGTAGTGGGGGATGTGTGTGTGTGCTGAGTGTGGTTTGAGGTATGCATGTGTGTATGTTTGCTGATATGTGTGTCTCTGTGTGCATGTTGCATGTGGTCATGCATGCATGTGGTTGTATGCATGGTTTTGTGTGTGTGTGTGTGTATGTGACGAGTGTGGTATGAGATGTGTGTGTGTGTTGTGAGTGCAGTACAGCTTGTGTGTGTGTGTGGTTGTGTGTGTCACACACAAAGACAACAGCATCCACTCAGGGAGGCTGAGTAATGACTGAGGAGATTTCTCCCTAATGCCCTATTTCCAGGTTTCCCCCCCCCCGCTTTTTTTTTTTTGAGCATTCCTTCTGAATGTCATTTTCGCAGCTTGGATCTAACTGAAAGGTGAATTTCTTTTCTGGAAATAGAAATTATCTAATCAATATACTTCTGAGCAACATCAGCAAAGGCAACGTAAGGGCAGATTAAAGTTCAAAGTTTTCCATCAGTATCTGTAAACGCACTGGGTTTTGAAATGTTAAAAGAGCTCCCCTCCCAGCAAGCCGCTCCTCACTTTCCCGGGGTGGGCTCTCCCCAGCGGGCCCACCGGGCAGCTGTGAACATCAGAAACTCTTCCAGGGGACCCTCCCGCAGCTCCAAGAGCCCGGGCAGAACCTCAGTTCTCCAAACAAGCTCCCGTTTTCCATCACGTGTGTCTCTCGAGTCCCACATTAGGAACACTTTGCAAAGGAAAGTCCAGGAATGGACTTCAGATCCCGGGGGCAGCAGGCTCTTCCCTGACTGCTGACAGCGGAGGACGGAAGGTGGCACCATGGAACCAGGGGGCGGGGGGGCATCAGCACTTCACCTTGAACATCACGTCATGCCAGCTTCCTCCCCAGCCTGGGCAGAGTGATGGAGGGAACGAAGGGGTGAGCGGGGTGGATGGCAGCCTGTTTACTCTGGGGCTCTTTGTCAAACTGACCTTTTCCAGTCCTGTGGCTGAAACTGCTGTTTTCCAAATTTGCTGGTATATTGAGTGCAGCACTTTCACAGCATCATCTCCCAGGATTTGAAATAGCTCAACTGGAATTCCATCACCTCACCTCCACTAGCTTTGTTCGTAGTGATGCTTCCTAAGGCCCACTTGACTTCACATTTCAGATTGTCTGGCTCTAGGTGAGTGATCACACCATCATGGTTATCTGGGTCATTAAGATCTTTTTTGTATAGTTCTTCTATGTATTCTTGCAACCTCTTCTTAATAGCTTCTGCTTCTGTTAGGTCCATACTATTTCTGTCCTTTATTGTGCCCATCTTTGTGTGATACGTTCCCTTGGTATCATTAATTTTCTTGAAGAGATCTCTAGTCTTTCCCATTCTATTATTTTCCTCTATTTCTTTGCATTGATCACGGAGGAAGGCTTTCTTATCTCTCTTTGGAACTCTGCATTCAGATGGGTATATCTTTCTTTTTCTCCTTTACCTTTGGCCTCTCTTCTTTTCTCAGCTATTTGTAAGGCCTCCTCAGTCAAACATTTAGCCCTTTTGCATTTCTTTTTCTTGGGGATGGTCTTGATCACTGCTTCCTGTACAATGTCACAAACCTCCATCCGAAGTTCTTCAGGAACTCTATCAGCTCTAATCCCTTGAATCTATTTGACACTTCCACTGTATTAATCTTAAGGGAAATATTAAAATGTATGTGTATATGTATGTATATATATACATTTTAATATTATATATATAAGGTATATAAAAGATATATATATATATAACTGACTCACTTTGCTGTACAGCAGAAATTAACACAACATTGTAAATCAACCATACTTCAATACAATGTTAAAAAAGAATGGGTTGCTGAGTTGGTCTGCTCCCCAGGGAGGCAATTCCATCTCCACACAGCCTGGACCTAATTTCTGCTCAACTTCAGATAGTCCTGCAGGGCTCCAAAGGTTCAGGGCTTGTGAATAATTGGGCATCCAGGCAAGGACTGGGGGCCTTGAAAAGCAGGTGCAGAAGCCAGACTGCCTGCCCAGCACTGGCCTTTCAGCTCCCCTTCTTTCTCTGCTCATCACTGGATGCAGATCTGAAGGGTCACTTGTCTTTTCCTGGTTTTGTGTTTGCATGGACATAAATCACAGTAATATTGACAGTTGGGCTTCCCCGATGGCTCAGTGGTAAAGAATCTACCTGCAATGTGGGAGACACCAGTTCGATCCCTGGGTTGGAAAAATCCCCTGGAGGACACAGCAACCCACTCCAGTATTCTTGCCTAGAGAATCCTGTGGACAGAGGAGCCTGTGGGCTACAGTCCACATGGTTGCAAAGAGTCAGACACAACTGAAGCAACTTAGCACGCACGTAATATCGACAGTGAGCATTTATTGAACCTTGCTACAGGACAAATGCTGGGGTGAGGGCCTGCAAGCCTCATCTCACAAAACTCTGTGTGCGTTGTTATTTTGAGGGAGCTGATGCTCAGAGAGAGTAACTCTAGCAAGATCATGTAGCTAAAGACACAGGTGGTACCTAAACCCCAACCTGTCACCCTGTAAACTCCATGCTCTTAACTACAGCTCTTAGCCACTCGAAGTTCTCAAGATATAATCCCCATGAATGTCAATGGTGCCCTGTAGCAGTTATTTGATCACTGTTCATCAGACAAATATTTCTTTGCACCCTGCACTGTGTAACGTACTATGCACATAAATACAACGAGTGAGGAAGCAGGCTTTCGGACAGAATGGTGCGTGTATGAATACCTGGAAGAAAGGAAGTGGAACAGGGAGGTGGGATGTAGACATTCAAAGTCAGGGCGTCAGGCATCCCAGATGGAGGGCACCCTGGGCAGTGTGGACTCATGCAGGGCATGTCCAGGAACCTTCAGCTCCCAGTCCATCAGTGTGTGCAGAACAGAACACCCTTTAGTGGACTTGGAAGGACAAACCCTCAGGGCATCCCTTCTGAGCTAGGAAACGGGAATTTAATTTGCCCAGCAAGAAATTCTTGAGCAGAGAAAATGACATGATCTGAGCTGTGATTTAGGGAGATCAAACTGAAGCCTTGGTGTGCAAGTTAGATTGGAGGGTGGCCGAAGCAGGGGCAGGTAGATGGGTTATAAGAAGACGCGATTGCCCAGCGGAGAAGCACTGAGGATCTGAACCATGGTCACGGCAGGGAAATCAAAAAGGAGGGAAGAATGTGCCACCAGAAAGGGATTTGAGAAGACATGGAATGAAATGGAAGCAGAAGAGAGGTAAAAGGGGGATGAACTGAGCCCGATTGGGTTTAAGCGTTTGGAAGGAGGGACACCAGGAAGAGAGAACTGCAGAATAAGAAGGTAGAAAAACCTTTCCCCAACACGTGGCCTCCAGTGATGGGTGTGGGCTCCAGCAACGGCAGAAACAGACAGGTGAATGGAAGGTCGAGGGAAGGGAATAAAGAGAGAGCACAGAGGATCAACAATGGGACAATGAGGACCCATCACAGAGGAAGCAGGAGATGGTCAAGGGCTCCAAGAAGACGACACGTTGGAGATGACATGGCTGCACATGGTCACAGGGTCAAGGGGAAGGGAGGAGGTCAATAAAAGCATCCAGGAGGCTGAGTTAAGTGCTGGGGCCGGAGCTGAGCGGGTGGGACCTAAGCAGGCTGGCGGCTTCAGCAAGACCTACCTTCTGCACCAACCAAATCCAGGTTTCTGAGTTTGGAGACAGCGTTACTCTCCTGGGTACTCTGCAATGCACAACACGCAACTTCCACAGGGTAGTTACTAAGCAACCTGAGATGCAGAATCAAGATGTTGGTACCCACTCGCTTACAGTCTCCCTCCCACCAGCATTAACGGAAGACACACTGACACACGGCTGGAAGTGAAAAGGGCTCCAAAATGCTTTCCTGTAAAGTCGATGAGCTTGTGCAGCCCACGGCATACCTGAAAGTGAAGGAGGCAGGGCAGGGGTGGGGGAGGGCACTCACCTGCCTCCGTGCAGGACGAAGGGCGGGCAAGTCTGGGCAAAATCTCACTTCCCCACGCTTATCCTAGAAAGCCACTCAAATTATTTGGACCTGAGTAAGGAGGGATATAGGCTTCCCCAGTGGCTCAGTGGTAAAGAATCCGCCTGCAATGCAGGAGTCACAGAGATACAGGTTTGACCCCTGGGTTGGGAAGATCCCCTGGAGGAGGGCTTGGCAGCCCACTACAGTATTCTTGCCTGGAGAAGCCTATGGACAGAGGAGGCTGACTGTCTACAGTTCATAGGGTTGCAAAGAGTCAGACACGACTGAAGCGAATGACAAGGAGGAATAAGGATGGACCCACAGTTGAAGGTGGAAAGACTGCAAACTGAGGACACGTTGGTTCAGCCCCGTATACTAACCTGAGAGCCTGGAAAACAGCCTGAAGCCTGCTCCCTGGGGCTGCAAGAGGCAGGGATGACCCTCGTGCTCAGAGGAGAGCAGAGATGTGGTGGAGGGGACCCACGTGCCACTGCTGAAGGAGGCAAGCTCAGCCTGCTGGGAGGGCAGGCTCCCCTCAGCACAGTTGGCAGGCTCTCCGACAGCTCTGCCCCTTGCTTAGGAAAAATAGCTGGTTGTTTAAACAGTCAAGGTGAAATACAACCAACGTAAACCTTTCCCTCTTGACAGTGCCTAAAAGATAAGAGCCGTGACCTAGACAGTCTCTGATGGAGCCCGTCTCAGCCACTGAGCCCCAACAAGTGTCAACAGAGAGAAGATGATTACTGAGCATATTAAGAGATTTGCCAGTTCCAAAGGGACAACCATGTCAGTCAAAGTTACGCCCAGTAAAAGAATTGCTGCAAGGAGAACACATTTTTAAAAAACTCTGCTGTATTCTCAGCAGGGCTTCCTTAGTAGCTCAGACAGTAAAGAATCTGCCTGCAATGCAGGAGACACAGATTCGACCCCTGGTTCAGGAAGATCCCATGGAGAAGGGAATGGACACCCACTCCTGTATTCTTGCCTGGAGAATTCCATGGACAGAGGAGCCTGGTGGGCTGCTATATAGTCCATGGGGTTGCAAGAGTTGGACATGACCGAGAGATTAACACCCACATATTCTCAGTATGGTTTGAAAAGACACTACCATTGAAATCAAAGCAAGCTATCTTGGGGAAAAAAAAAAGAGCTACTTCAAATTTAAAGGAGACCTATGTGAAAAACATGTATATGCTCAGATATGCAGTATATGTATATCCTCAGATATAAAAATGTACATATGCATACATATACATGTATACATACATATAAAGTATGCATATCCTCAGATATGCAAGTGATACCACCCTTACGGCAGAAATAAAAGAGGAACTGAAGAGCCTCTTGATGAAAATAAAAGAGGAGAGTGAAAAAGTTGGCTTAAAACTCAACATTCGAAAAACTGAGATCATGGTATCCAGTCCCATCACTTCATGGCAAATAGATGGGGAAACAATGAAAACAGTGACAGACTTTATTTTCTTGCACTTCAAAATCACTGCAGATGGTGACTGCAACCATGAAATCAAAAGACGCTTGCTCCTTCAATGAAAAGCTATGACCAACCTAGACAGCATATTAAAAAGCAGAGACATTACTTTACCAACAAAGGTCCATCTAGTCAAAGCTATGGTTTTTCCAGTAGTCATGTATGGATGTGAGAGTGGGACCATAAAGAGAGCTGAGCACCAAAGAATTGATGCTTTTGAACTGTGGTGTTGGAGAAGATTCTTGAGAGTTCCTTGAGCTACAAGGAGATCCAACCAGTCCATCCTAAAGGAAATCAGTCCTAAATATTCATTGGAAGGACTGATACTGAAGCTGAAACTCCAATACTTTGGCCACCTGCTGGCAAACAAATAACTCACTGGAAAAGACCTTGATGCTGGGAAATATTGAAGGCAGGAGGAGAAGGGGACAACAGAGGATGAGATGGTTGGATGGCATCAGCGACTTGACATGAGTTTGAGTAAGCTCCAGGAGTTGGTGATGGACAGGGAAACCTGGTGTGCTGCAGTCCATGGGATCACAAAGAGTCAGACACGACTGAGCGACTGAACTGACTGGTGTAGAAAACAGGATGACTGAACATTTTCACTTAATAGTGGCAACAGTGTTTGCCGTGTGCCATGCACAGTCCCTCAGTCGTGTCCGACTCCTTGCAACCCCATGGACTGTAGCCCACCAGGGTCCTCTGCCCATGGGATTCTCCAGGCAAGGATACTGGAGTGGGTGTCCATTCCCTTCTAAAGGGGATCTTCCCAAACCAGGGATTGAACCCAATCTCTTGGGCCTCTTTTATTGGCAGGTGGATTCTTTACCACTGCACGACCTGGAAATCCCAAAACACTTTATGGTGCATTACAAAAAGCAAACAGTAGCCTAATCGAGCAGATGGGAAAATGCTTCCAGGACTACAAGGGAAAAAATAAGATGGGAATTGAAGAATTACGACTTTCATTCCATCATGTGCACTCTTGGAGAGCCTGTTGGGTTCCAGACTCTGCTGGGTATTATGATGTGTCGGGGAGCAAAAGAGACAAAGATCCCAGCTCAGTTCAGCTCACCTTGTGGCTGGAGCTGCCGACCACACACGGAGGCTACAGCCGTGAGAGGACAGTGAGGGCGGCAGAGAAGGGGGAAAGTGAGGCAGGAAAGGAGGCCCCAGGGTGAGGGAAAGCATCAAGTGCCAATAGGGTGGTCTGAGTGGACCAAGGTGACAAGATGCTATTTGAGCAAAGAATATTGAATATATTGAATATTGAATAACTCCCGGAGCTTACTCAAACTCATGTCAAGTCGCTGATGCCATCCAACCATCTCATCCTCTGTTGTCCCCTTCTCCTCCTGCCTTCAATATTTCCCAGCATCAAGGTCTTTTCCAGTGAGTTATTTGTTTGCCAGCAGGTGGCCAAAGAATATTATGCTATTTGAGCATTCTGGCGGGTGGGGGGGGGGGGGGCGGTCCTAGCATGGGGTCATTTGGGCAAGGGCATCTCAGGCAGAGGAACGAGCACAGAGCCCTGGGATGTGAGGGCCTGGCACGGCCAAGGAATAACAAGGCACCTTGGGTTGCCATGAGCGATGGGGAGAGTGGCCACTGGTGAGGCCAAGGAGCAATGGGGGTGAAAGTGAAGTGAAAGTCCCTCAGTCGTGTCTGACTCTTTGCGACCCCACGGCCTATACAGTCCATGGAATTCTCCAGGCCAGAATACTGGAGCGGGTAGCCTTTCCCTTCTCCAGGGGATCTTCCCAACCCAGGGATCGAACACAGGTCTCCCGCATTGCAGGCGGATTCTTTACCAGCTGAGCCACAGTGGGGGTGGGGGAGACACCGTGGCCTCAGTTGTGGCTTCCATGATAATGAGACAAGAAAACATCCCTAAGAGATTGTTTTGGGGCAGAGGAGTGACCTGATTATATTTAATTTTAAAAGAACCATTCTATCGACTGTGTTGAAAAAAGATTGGGGTCAGAGAGAAGACAAGGTACAGGGAGGAGAAGCGGGAGGCCAGTTCAGTAATAGGAGAAATTTAGCAATAATGTGAAACTGGGATGCAGCAGAGGGCTGCTGAAAGGTGGTCAGTCTCTGGATAAGCTCAGAAGTCAATGCGGTGCTAACACGATTTATTTGCAGTTTTGATGTGGGAAGAGACGGAGAGGAGTGAAGAAGGTTTCCAAATCTTCTGGCAGGAGTAACTGGAAGTCTGAAGGTGCCATCACTTAAGACAGGAGGATGCTGGCAGGCAGGTCAGGGGACTGAATCAGGAAGTCAGTTTTAAACTTAATAGGCTGGGAAAGTCTGTTGGCCATCCAAGTGGGAAAGTCAAGTTGAAAGTCTGGAATTCTGGAGAGACGTCAGTGCTAAAGATGTCAGTTCCGGGCTCTCAGCCTCAGGGAATACCTCAGCACACTCATACCTGGACTACATCTGGGAGGTGCACTCTGAGCCCTGCTTGGGAATGCGTTCTGCTGAATCACAGCACGTGCTGCACTGTGGGCTAAGTTGCTCAGTCGTGTCCGACTCTTTGTGACTCCATGGACTGTAGCCTGCCAGGCTCCTCTGTCCATGGGACTCTCCAGGCAAGAAACCCCTTTTTCCTTCTTCTCCAGGCGCTCTTCCCAGATCAGGGATCAAACCAGTGTCTCTTATGTCTCCTCCATGGGCAGGCAGGTTCTTTACCACTAGCGCCACCCGGGAAGCCTCAGCAAGGTCCTGGAGATAAATTAATTCTTTTTATAACTGAATCCAAGCTTTAACAAGCAGGCCAATAAGTCAAGAGATGTGTTGTTGAGGCAAGAAGTAGACGCTTTATTTAAGCCAACAGACCAAGAAGATGGTGAACTACTGTCCCAAAGAACCATCTCGCCCATGTTTAAAATTCAGACTTCTTTTATACTAAGAGGTGCCGGGGTCCAGCCCCGGTGGATCCAGGAAATTTGAAGGGTAGACGGAGTTGGCGAGGAAAACTTATTTATTTATTAATATAAGATTAGATTAGGAACAAATAGTGTAGTAGGAAGATTAAGTGGAGAAAAAGGGCTGAATAGCTTGGATTACGCGGAAGACCAATAAAATTCCAGACAAGGAATTTGCACCATCTACGTTGGGCCACCAGCGCTCGCTTGAATATCTAAGGGTGCCTCGCCTTAGGCTCCCTTTCGCGCGGGTCTTAACAGCCAGGGCAAGTAAGTAGACTTGGCGACCCTCCAGCGCCCCAGATGGAAATTCAGCCTGAAATTAAAGTAAAGGAGAGAGAGAGACACGGGGGAAACCAATCCAGTGACTGGCTCTGTCCTGTATTGTCCTTCAAGGCCTTTTATACCTTTTTGATTGTACATAGAGATCAATGGGTAATACAAAATTATGTAGCGTTAGCAGCCCAGACTCTTTCTGTATATCTTTTTGTATACAAAAGGTCTCAGGTGATTTACACTATCTTCTGGCCAAGAGGCTTGTTAACACTTTTTGGCTCTCTTCCTTAATGAATGTTAATTTCGTTTCCCCTAAGTGTTTTTCTTTAATCTGCATCTCCTTAAAGCACTAAAGTTACATCTCTATAGAACAAAGGTGCAGTGGGTTATAACAAAGAAGGTACTTAACTCAAAGATCTAATGTTGCTAATACCAGGTCTACTACTTGTTTTTCTATATACCAACTATATCTAAAAATAAAGGATATGAAAATTTGGCAGCAAGTACTGGCTCAACAAATGAAACCTTTAATCAGTCCTACTCTAGTGACTTTGACTCCTCGGAAGCCCCTACATTCCTAGGACGTTTTCAGCTTCCCGTGTCTCCTGCGGTCAGGAGGCCTCAAACAATCACACACGCAGCTGTACGAGTCCTGCAGGCAGGCTAGAAAGCCATCAGAGGGGTTTTTGGATTGAAACACTCTTCCAAATGCAGAAGACTAAAACCCTGAATTGACTTTTTCCAGAGAATGTCAGAAGAGTGGAAAAGCAGGCAGATTTTTATTTTCTGGGGGGTGGATGCTCAGGAAATTCCAGGGGGAAAACCTGAGGTCTGATCAGCCTTGCCATCAGAGCTCTGCCGCATGACCTTGTCACGGGTGGAATTCCTCACGCTGGCTCCCGGCAAAAAGGGGAGGGATGTAGTTGGTTATTGTAAACTTCTTGGCACCAGAACCCTTTGTTCTTACAGCTGTCCATGTAGGTATGATCACAAAGTGCTCCTATAAACCTCTAACAAGACAAATGTTACCCTCTGTTCTGCCACTTTTTATCTCTATGTAATGGAAAAGTGTTATACCCTTAAACAGAGCCCTGAGAATGAATTATTCTGTACATTTCGGGCTACAGGTAACATTCTTAGCTGATGACAAAATCAACAGAATACAAAGGCTAAACTAAAAGTTCTTCCTGTTTGTTAGGTCGCAGAGTGGCCCACTCTTTGTAAGCCCAAGGATGCAGCGTGCCAGGCTCCTCTGTCCTGTAACTCCCAGAGTTTGCTCATGTCCATTGAGTCCACGATGCTATCAAACCATCTCATCCTCTGTCTGCCCTTTGCCTTCAGTCTTTCCCAGCATCAAGGTCTTTCTCAGTAAGTCAGCTCTTTGCATCAGGTGGCCAAAGTGTTGGAGCGTCAGCTTCAGCATCAGTCCTTCCGATGAATATTCAGGGTTGATTTCCTTTAGGATGGACTGGTTGGATCTCCTTGCTGCCCAAGGGACTCTCAAGAGTCTTCTCCAGCATCACATATTGAAAGAATTCATTCTTCAGCACTCAGCCTTCCTTATGGTCCAACTCACATCCACACATGACTAGTGGGAAAACCGTAACCTTGACTATATGGACCTTTGTCAGCAAAGTGATATCTCTGCTTTTTAATACACTGTCTAGGTTTGTTGTAGCACCCATTCCAAGGAGCAAGCGTCTTCTGATTTCATGGCTGCAGTCACCGCCCCCAGTGATTTTTGGAGCCCAAGAAAATAAAGCCTGTCACTGCTTCTACTTCAGAGCAAAAGAGGCAGATCCATCCATGTGAAGTCAGATTTCTTCTCCTCTGTTACGATTGTAGCCAATCAGCCAACTACCAACAGTGCAAAAGGCAACTTTAGAAACAACCTGTTAGCCAGCTGGTCATTAAAAAAATTGCAAGAATGTCGGTTAGTGGCAAAGAAGGTGATAAAGGAAGATACCCATCAAGTTATACAAACAGACATGATACTTTTCTTTGCGGAGTGGCTTTTGCCCAAGCCTGGAAGTCCGTAAGTCCCTCTGCTTGTGCATAAGCATGGACTCCGGTGAGAGCGGTCTAGAGGGGCATGACCGCTGCTGAGTGAGGACTCAGGGTGCAGTTTACCGTCAGTCTCTGTGGATGGACCGGTCTCTGAGTACTCACCGTGCGCCAGGCACTGGGGGGAGGGGGCAGCTACAGACGTGAGATAAAACACAGCCCCCTTTCTTTTCTCCCCCCCAGCCCCCTCTCCACCCCCAGCTGAACTTTTCGTCCAGGAAGATTGAGAGCAACTTCTCCAAGAAGCATTCCGTGGATCCCACATTACCCTTTCCAGTGGGGAGAAAAGAGAATTACACACACGCTCCTCCTGTCCTCGTCCTTCCTTCTCCCTCTTCTCCCATGTAAATCCTGCAAAAAGAGAATGATTGGATTGGCCTAACTGACCCTGAAACCTGCTCACTCTCAGGGGAAAGTAAGGGAGGGTGTCCTCCAAGAGCATTGCAAGCCATAACGGCAAAGCGGGGGATCTGAACTCCCCTTGGCTCCGCCAGGAACGTCTGACACACACGGCAACATCCGGAGGTGTTTTCCATGATCTCAGCTGGGCCAAGGGAGCGCTACTAGTCGTGGGTAGCTACTAGTCATGGGTAGATACTAGCTGTGGGTAGCTACTAGTCGTGAGTAGATACTAGTGGTGGGTAGATACTAGTCATGGGTAGCAGTGGGTGCATCTGATCGGTGCATAGAGACCAGGGAGCTCAGTAAACCTCCTGCAGTGCAGAGGACAGCCCAAAAGCTGGACCCAGCCCAAAGAAGGGTGCAGAAGGACTCAGCTCAGAATGTCAGTAGTGCTGAAGGTGAGAAACCTTGGTCCAAAGAGATGAAGCCAGGTATATAGAGAGATCGAGGCCAATTCTTCAGTATCCCTGCGGAAATTTTTAAACAAATGCTATATTTGCTGATGGTGTCATCAGCAGCATTACTTACATATGTTTTCTTCCCTTCCTTCTTGATGCTATGACATTGGTAACACAGAGGTTACTGTGAGGGGATAAATGAGAGGCTGGCAAACCACAGGCAGGTTTTTTTTAACCTAGCCACATGACTGCACTAAATTTTTATAGTGACCTTTTGACTCATCAACTTCTTCATCATCTCATGGAGTGTTGAAACAAGAAATAGTTCTGTTACGAGATCACAAATATATCCTGAGATTGGTACCTAGAGGGTATTAAAAGGGGAAAGGTAATGAAAGCTGGCCAATGAAATTCTTTAAAGGGTGCCTAAAGATACAGACACATCTTACACAGACTAATGGGTAAAGAAATTGGTTGGACATCTTAAGCAGATGTCAAACTTGACCTTTTTTGGAGTATTTTATTACTTCCTTAATAAATGGAAATCTAAATTAAAATAGATATAAAGTCCGAGTTGATTTTTGCATTAAAACTGCTTTATATGTTCAAAGGGTAGCTTTCTGCGAAGGCTCCTGTCTTTCCGAGCTTTAAATAATGTAGTAAAATATTAAGAGAGCCTTTGATTGTGGAAGTGATTTCTGCTCTCTTCCTCTTGCTGTTATTTCAGCAGTTCAGGTTCAGACACTAAGGGCTGTACCACATGCTGGTGGTTTGAGGGGGTTTTTTTATGGTGTGTTGGATTGTATGGGTTAGGTTTTTGTCTCTTGACTCTTACCAGCCATAGAAAATCACATAAGTAGAGACACAAAAGGAAATGATTTCCTCCGGGGTTTTTGGTACCATGTCTCCAGGAGGCTTTATACAATGTACTTGATAACCAAAAGCAAGTTCATGTGCCCCATGCACAGTGAAGCCAAACAAAATGAAATATTGGCATTTGGAGCACAGATTTACTGCAGGGCCAGGCAAGGAGAATGGGTGACTTGTGCCCCCCCAAACCCAAACTCCCCAAAGGTTTACAGCAAAGCGCTTTTATTTTTTAAATTATTTTCCACTGTAGTTTATTACAAGATATTGAATACCATCCCACGTGCTATACAGGAGTCTCTTGTTGGTTATTTTATACACAGTAGCTTGCATCTGCCAATCCCAAACTCCTGATTTATCTCCCACCTCGCTTGCCCCTTTTACCTGGCGGGCTACAGTCTGTGGGATCACAAAGAGCTAGCCATGGCTGAGCAACAAGCACTTTCACTCCCCTTCACTTTCCCCTTTGGTAGCCACAGGTTTAGTTTCTGTCTCTGAGTCTGTTTCTGTTTTGTAAAGAAGTGCATTTGTGTCACATGTTAAATTCCACATATAAGTGACGTCATAATTTGTCTCTCTCTGTCTGGCTCACTTCATTTGGCGCGATAATCTCTAGGTCTATCCATGTTGCGGCAAGCGGCATTCTCCCACAGCTTCGTGGCTGAGTAGTATCCCTCTCTCTATATACTCCGCGTCTTCTTTGCCCATTCGTCTGTCAATGCACATGTCTTGATTGTTGTAAATAGTGCTGCTTTAAACAGTAGGGTGCATGCGTCTTTTTGAATTAGAGTTTTCTCCAGATAGTTGTCCAGGAGTGGGATCAGCAAAGTGTTTTTAAAGGCAAGGTGAGGGAGGGGCATGATTGGGTGTTGCAAACTTCTTGGTGTCGGAATCCTTTGTTCGTGCAGCTGTCCCCACAGGTCAGTTTACAAGGTTCCTATAAATCTCCAACAAGACAACTGTTATTCTCTGTTCTGCACTTTTTAATCTCCATATGAAAGGAACAGTATCATACCCTTAAAGGTCAGAGCCTTGAGAACCAGCTATCCTGCATATTTCCTGGAGAAGGAAATGGCAACCCACTCCAGTATTCTTGCCTGGAAAATCCCATGGACAGGGGAGCCTGATGGGCTATAGACCATGGGGTCACAAAGAGTCAGACACAACCGAATGACTAGCACTCACGCTATCCCATATATTTCAGGCTACAGGCAACATAGAATACGAAGGTTAAAGTAAAAGAAACAGATTAAATGTGGAGTCAGATTGGTTCTTTTCCTGAAAACTGATCTTGTGGCTCTGGTTTTACCACGGGGTAGGATCTCTTTCGTGGAAGCTGCGATAATGTCCTCCAAGGAGTCCCTTTCAACATCATTCAGGCATTTAGAGATAGACTACCTGAGCTACAAAGCAGAAAGATAGTTTCAGAAGAGAGGACAGCCCACTGAGATCATGCAGTCAGCTACCAGAAGCTTCTCATCTGCATTTGTGTCTCTGACTCACTGAGTCACTGACCTGCTCCACTTCACTTTGCACCCGGCAGGGCTGACCCAGACCCAGGAAATCAGCAGGACATCAAGAAGGCGAACAGACGGACAGTGACTCTCTCACTGGTCACAGGTGGCTCAGAAGGATGCTTCAGACACTGAAATTTTGCTAATGAGAGTTCTAATTCCAAATGCCTGGGACTAATTTATTTAATGTAATGTTTTCCTGTGATTTGCCTTCAGTTCAGTTCAGTCGCTCAGTCATGTCTGACTGTTTGCAACCCCATGGACTGAAGCACACCAGGCTTCCCTGTCCATCACCAATTCCTGGAGCTTGCTCAAACTCATGTCCATCAAGTCAGTAATGCCATCCAACCATCACATCCTCTGTCGTCCCCTTCTCCCCTGCCTTCAATCTTCCCAGCATCAGGGTCTTTCCCAGTGAGTCAGTTCTTCGCATCAGGGGGCCAGAATATTGGAGAAAGGGCTAATAATATGTTAGCAAGGGAAGTGACAAGGGGACTCAGCATCTCCTATTTGGTAGAGTGGGAATTCCCTGAGGGAAAAGAAGGAAAAAGAATCGCTGTTGTGCCCATTATGTGCAGATCCTATAGAAGCCTCACAGAAGGTCCCCCTACCACCCTGAGGGGTGGCACTGTCAAGAATTACAGTCAAGAGACTCGGAGACAGTGGGCAACCTGTACAGAGTCAGATGTGATGGGGAAGGGAGCTGATCTCGGGCTGCCTCAGGTCAAGTTTCTTTCCCAAGCCCATCTCGTGTTGTTTGAGATTTTCCCACAACAAAGCCTGTCCAGGCTAGGAAGGAGAGGACAGTGTCTCCAGCAGCCCAGCCTTCCACCGGTGGGATTCACCCTGGAGACCCTCTTCCCTGCACATCTCGTTGCACACGTATGAAGTTGAGTGGCCCATGGCATTGTGCCCTCAGTCACAAGGAAGAAGGAGAAAGAGACCAGGGATGCAGGAGAAAGGTGAGTGCTCTGGGTCTTACCTGCCTGCAGCCCAAGGGACCTGGAACAGCCACTACAACAGGCTGCTTGGCCAGGCCGGCAGGGAACCTCCCCAAGACTGCAGCCTGGTCACGCTGCAGGAGCATGCCAGCTGTGTCCTGGCTGCTTCCACGTGGTCCTTTCACCATGACTTTTACTCCACATCTGGGGAGTGGGTGTGCAACTCTGCCAGCTCCAAAGCCCAGTCACGCATCAGGGGTGGGGCCACAACCACAGGGTGGTCTGCAGGTTCACAGACCCGCCGTGAGCTCACCTGGATTGGAAACTGCACGAGGGGCATGCTTCCTGCTGTGACTGCAGACAGAACGGCCTACGCACTGGTTCTTGACCTTCACATCAGCTCCCAGGACTGCCGGGACCATCCTCACAAACCGGATGACTCAAAACAATAGGAATCTGCTATCTCAAAGCTATGGAGGCTTGGAGTCCAAAATCGAGATGTCAGCAGGGCCTCGGTCTCCCCTAGAGCCTCGTCCCAGCCTCTGGGGGTAGTTGGCAGTCCTTCACTGGTGGCCACATCACTCCAGGCTCCGCCTCACCCCTGAAACGGGCTTCCTCCCCATGACTGCGTCTCCCCCGTGTGTCTGCGTCCCTATCTCCTCTTCTTATAAGGACACCAGTCACTGGATTTAGGGTCCCCCCGATCCAATACTAATTCCTCTTAACTTGATTATATACGCAAAGACCCTGTTTCCCAGGTCACATTCAAGGATGACCACACAGGGAGTTGGGACTTCCATGAAGCTTTCTGGGGGACACATGTCAACACACAACTTTTTTTCGTATTGACTGATATATGCGTTTGGCTACATCAGGTCTTAGCTGGGGCATGCAGGCTTGGCAGCAGGCTCCTCTCTAGTTGTGACGCAGTGGCTCTAGAGTACATGGATTCAGTAGTTGCCCTGCATGGGCTTAGTTGCCCCACAGTATGAAACACAAATTTTTATCCCAGTTCTCTGTGCATTTCATTTACCCCTGAGGAAACCCTCATCCATCTAGTCATCATCAATAGATCCCCGAGCCTCACTGCCTCCCCACTGACCATCAGCCTTACCCACCACTGAGTTACCTTCAGCAATCTCTGCTGGTAAGTGCCCAGAACACCATCCCTGCCAGAGAGCCAACTCTGCAGGGGTCTCACTTAGTCACTTCCACCCTCAGATCCTACATAACAGATCCATCTTAACACCCCCACCTCCAGCAAACCTATACAGTGTATTAAAAAGCAGAGATATCACTTTGCCAACAAAGGTCTGTATAGTCAAAGCTATGGCTTTTCCAGTAGTCATGTACAGAGGTGAGAGTTATGCCATAAAGAAGGCTGAGCACCTTTGATGTTTTCAAACTGTGGTGCTGGAGAAGACTCTTGAGAGTCCCTTGGACACCAAGGGGATCAAATCAGTCAATGCTAAAGGAAATCAATCCTGAATGTTCACTGGAAGGACTGATGCTGAAGCTGAAGCTCCAGTACTTTGGCCACATGATTGGAAAAGACCCTGATGTTGGGAAAGATTGAGGACAGGAGGAGAGGAGAATTAGATGGTTGGATGGCATCACTGACTCAATGGACATGAGTCTGAGCAAACTCGGGAGATAGGGAAGGACAGGGAAGCCTGGTGTGCTGCAGTCCATGGGATGGGAAAGAGTCAGACACGGCTGAGTGACTGAACAACAGCCAGCAACCTTCTGCCCCACTCCTCAACACTAGGTCTTTGCCAGGTCCTGCAGGCCTGGGTGCCTTCCAGGTCCCGTGGGATCCTGCATCTCCATGGCAACAAGGAAGCCCGGGGCTGGAGGCCAGCAGCTGGTGGCACAGACACTTGGGGAGAGTGTCAGGCCCTGCCCACCACAGGACGAGGGACCAGGATGCGTGGTGACTGCAAGAGCTTCTTACAACCTGGCCCCTAACCATTAGCCGGGGAGGGGGTCCTTGGGCCAGAAAGCAAAGGAAAGGCGTGGACGTGGAGGGTCCCACCCAGAGCTGGGGACATGCACAGTAAGGCATGGACTCTACCCAGCAGCCCTCTGAGGGGTGGAGGGGTCTTTGGGGGGTGAGAAGAATGGGGCATTGGCCCAAGAGGCAGTGGGCAGGGATTCCATCCAGCTACAGACAAGGAGGCTTACTGGCTCTATCAGCTGCCAGAGCGGACTCCCTTCTGTGGGGTTGGCCACACGGCCCATTAGCACCCACTGGCAGAAGAGCAGAGGCATGCACCAAGCTTTAACTAACAACCTACAAAAGCGCTTACAACCAGGAAAGTACCACCCATTGACGTCATGCTTTCTGGAAAGTGGGAGGAGACTGTCAATTGTTCCCTCCTATAGCACAAGCCCTCAGCCCTGCTCAGACACAGACCTGGGACTGCCCTGGCAGTCCAGTGGATAAGCATCCAGCTACCAATGCAGTGGATATGAGTTTGATCCCTGGTCTGGGGAGATACCACATGATGCAGGGCAACTAAGCCCGAGCACCACAACTATTGATTCTGTGCCCTAGGGCCTGAGCGTCACAACTACTGAAGCCCACAGACTGCAGTAAAGACACGTCCCCGCTCACCACCACTAGAGAAAGTCTGTGTGCACCAATGAAGAATCAGTGCAGCCGAAAATTAATGAATTCTATGTTGATCACATTTGAAATAATCATATTTTTATATGTCGTGTATAATTGTATATGTACTACATACATTTTATAATACTTAGACTATTACTGCTGCTGCTAAGTTGCTTCAGTCGTGTCCAACTCTGCGTCCCCATAGACGGCAGCCCACCAGGCTCCCCCATCTCTGGGATTTCCCAGGCAAGAATACTGGAGTGGGTTGCCACTTCCTTCTCCAATGCATGAAAGTGAAAAGTGAAAGTGAAGTTGCTCAGTCGTGCCCTACTCCGCGACCCCATGGACTGCAGCCTACCAGGCTCCTCCATCCATGGGATTTTCCAGGCAAGAGTACTGGAGTGGGTTGCCATTGCCTTAGGTAATACAGTATTAAAATTTCACCTGTTTAATCTACCCAAAAAAGCATGCAGAGTAATGATAGCAAAGATGATGCAAGATTTCCTGAGACTATGAGTCCCAGCAGGTGTTCTCCACCGAAAGTTCTCCTTCATCAAATAAGCTTAGGAAGTGCCATATATTTCCTCCTTCCTTCAAAAATACACATTTGCACACAATTAAGGAACCTGGTCTTGGGCTTCCCTGGTAGCTCAGACAGAAAAGGGTCTGCCTGCAGTACAGGAAACCCAGGTTCAGTCCCTGGATCGGGAAGATCCCTGGGAGAAGGAAATGGCAACCCACCCTAGTACTCTTGCCTGGAGAACCCCATGGATGGAGGAACCTGGCAGGCTGCAGTCCATGGGGTCGCAAAGAGTCAAACACGACTGAGCGAGGCTACCATACCATACACAGGAACCTGGTCACATGACGAACTGGCATTTCCTCCAAAATGGTATTTTTTCCATTCTGTCCACGAACATCCCATGCAACCAGTGTTCCACCGAACCTACTTTGAGAAATGCTTTGCCAACATACAGAGAACACCAGCAACCGCCAGAGAGGCTGAAGGTGCAGCGTGCATGCCACGTGCAGAACACCCCAGGCTCAGCGGGAAACAGCCAAAGAGAAACAGCACGCTTGGGAAGAGAAACAGCGCTCCCCGGAAACAGCGCGCTCCACTTCCGGGTCAGTAACCCTCAAGATCAGAGTCGATACCTGTGAAGGGCTGATGGGAGCAGGCCAGGCAGCAACCTCATCAGCCACGGAATGAATCACCTTCGTGTCTACATCACAGCCTATTTCACAGAAATGAATCACCTTTGCATCTACATCACAGCCTGTTTCACACGGGCAAGACAGTTAGCTTGGGAGGGAGGGAGCGTTCAGTTCAGTTCAGCTCAGTTCAGTCGCTCAGTCGTGTCCGACTCTTTGCGACCCCATGAATCGCAGCACGCCAGGCCTCCCTGTCCATCACCAACTCCTGGAGTTCACTCAGACTCACGTCCATCAAGTCAGTGATGCCATCCAGCCATCTCATCCTCGGTCGTCCCCTTCTCCTCCTGCCCCCAATCCCTCCCAGCATCAGAGTCTTTTCCAGTGAGTCAACTCTTCTCATGAGGTGGCCAAAGTACTGGAGTTTCAGCTTCAGCATCATTCCCTCCGAAGAAATACCAGGGCTGATCTCCTTCAGAATGGACTGGTTGGATCTCCTTGCAGTCCAAGGGACTCTCAAGAGCCTTCTCCAACACCATAGTTCAAAAGCATCAATTCTTCAGCGCTCAGCTTTCTTCACAGTCCAACTCTCACATCCATATATGACCACTGGAAAAACCATAGCCTTGATGAGACAGATCTTTGTTGGCAAAGTAAGGTCTCTGTTTTGGAATATGCTATCTAGGTTGGTCATAACTTTTCTTCCAAGGAGTAAGCGTCTTTTAATTTCATGGCTGCAGTCACCATCTGCAGTGATTTTGGAGCCCCCAAAAATAAAGTCTGACACTGCCTCCACTGTTTCCCCATCTATTTCCCATGAAGTGATGGGACCAGATGCCATGATCTTCGTTTTCTGAATGTTGAGTGTAGTAAGCGTCAAATACTGTGTGCTGCAAACACCCACCTATGGGGTCACAGGGCGTGCAGTTGGGAATGTTTCCACTACGTAGTAAAAAAAAAAAACTATTTGCCAGGCCTCCCTGGTGGCTCAGTGTGTAAGAATCCGTCTGCCAATGCAGGGGAGATAGGTTTGACCCCTGATCCAGGAAGATCTCACGTGCCCCGGAGCAACTAAGACCAAGAACCACAACTACAGAGCCTGTGCACTAGAGCCCAGGAGCTTCAACTACTGAGCCCACGTGCCTCAACTACCGAAGTCTCAATTCTCTAAAGCCGTTGCTTCCCCAGCAAGAGAAGCCACTGCCATCAGAAGCCCGAGCAACACAGCTAGAGTAGCCCCTGCTCGCCACAACTAGAGAAATCTCATGCACAGCAAGGAAGACCCAAAACAGCCAAATAAATAAATAAAACCTCTTTGCCTCCAGAGGCCAAGGATCTTCCATTCGAAAGGCATGTCTCTGTCAAATTGTCAACCAGCTGTAGGATCTTAATAATATTCCATTCTCCGCTGTCTACTTTGGGGCAGGGGGACCGTTGGCGAGAGGAGGTTTGACAGCGATCAGCAAGTAGCCTCCATTAGCACCACCAGCTCTTTGTCTGACTTGGGGATGGGAGTGACCTCACTGTCCTGGAAGAATCACTGGCGTGGCCTCCCTTGGACCTTGGAAGTAATGTCGCTAACTAGCCATGGCCTTGGAGAAGGGGTGGCAGGACTCTGATGGTTTGAAAGGTCCTGAGGTCTGGGTTCTTCTCCCTGACACATTGGACCATGGTCTGGAACAGCGTCCACTCGACCAGGGGCTGTGTTCCCTCTGAAAGACCAGTCATTCTGATGATGTTGATTTCAGGAAAACAGCCCTTTGGGACCCCGTGGACAGAAGCCAGGTGAAGGATTTTCTCTGCTTGCCATCTCCTGTCAAGCGCAGCGTCACGCTCCTTCCAGAAGCTGTCACACCACCCCAACCTCTCCCTAAGGATGGAGACCTTCAACGCTGGAGCGGCCTGAGACCCAGAGGGTCTTCCAAAAAGCCACGGAGGTCACCGCTCAGCAAGGCCAGCAGGGGTCATGAGGGTTTCTTTCCGCCCATGGGCGGGACAGAGGCGGGTCTGAAGTTCTCTATCCACACCCTGGAACAAAAAGTCACAAAACCTTAGAGAAAGTCCAGTTTTTGCTTCCTTCTCCCTCTTCAAGTTGCGAAAGGTAAGCTTCTTCATAACCTGTCCATGGAGCAGGCATGCTTGCTAAATCACTTCAGTCGTGTCCAACTCTTTGCCACCCCATGGACTTCCAGGCTCCTCTGTCCATGGGATTCTCCAGGCAAGAACACTGGAGTGGGTTGCCATTTCCTCCTCCAGGGGATCTTCCTGACCCAGGAATCAAACCTGCCTGCATTGGTGGCTGCTGCTGCTGCAAAGTCACTTCAGTCGTGTCTGACTCTGTGTGACCCCAACATTGGCAGGTGGATTCTTTACCACTAGCTCCACCTGGAAACATCCACAGAGAAGGAAAAAAGACACACGGGAGGAGAAGGAGGACAGCAGGAAGTCTAAGTGAATTTTCCTACTTGAAGTACCCGTTTCTGGGATGTACTGGTTTGCTGTCTGTGAGGATCTACAGCTCAGGGTCCAGAAAAACGCAGCAAGCATGACATCACTTGCGTAAGGGTCACGTTCCTAATCTGTTGGGTTCATCTGTCCCCTTAGAAGGTGAACACAGGTACTCTGGCGGTCTCCTAAGGGCCTCCCTTAGCTCCCACCTGAGGCTCACTGGCAGGAAAAGGATCCAAGTGACTGGAGGGGGGTCGCTGTGGGGAAGGGGTCTACAACGGAGGGCTGCCAGGCCTGGCAGGGAAGAGCAATGCCAGGAGATGCCCCACTCCAGTCCCAGGGCCAGAGCCCAGGAGGTAAGGTAAAGCATGCTGGACCGACAAGCTGGGCAGGGACCTGCCACATGGAGGGCACCCTGGCAGCAGGCCCAGACACGTGGCAGGGGGTGGGCCCCTTCTTCCAGTGACACCAAAGGGAACCGCGCTGGCGGCCGAAACCAGGATGGGCTCGGAGAGCTGGGGTTCACCTGCTTTCCTCCCCAAGAAGCTTCCAAAGCAGAGCTGGCTGCCCAGCAAAGCAGGACTCCTGAACGACACGAGCAGAGGCAGAGGTTCCCCTTTCCCTTGCAGGAGGATTTCTCAACTTTATCTTCAAGGCAAGGAAGACTATAATTATTCAGCATTAATTATGTCGATTCTCCAAGTAAGATACTAGAGTGAGTTGCCATGCCCTCCTCCAAGGGATCTTCCCAAACCAGGGATCAAACCCAGGTCTCCTGCATTGCAGGCAGATTCTTTACCATCTGAGCTACCAGGGGAGTCCGTATTTATTTTGTTTATTTTATGCCCCTGGGCACATTTAATAGCAAAGTTTCTTTTAATCCAGGGAAGAGTTTCCCCAGAAGGGTGGGACTGTGGCCACTTTCTTCTGCAAACATTCTCTTTTCCTGCTGTCCATTAGCCACCCACCTATCCCGTGAGAGCCGTGAGAACTTGGCGATGCAGAAGCGGCAGCATTTTCCTCTTAAATCACAGTCCTGTGGGCCAAGCTACCCAGGTTGACAAAGTCCAGAGGGATGGGGTGATTGAGGAATTGGCCAAGCTGCTCAACAGGAGTTGAACTTGAGCACTTGGGATCACCAGCACCCCCCATCAAGGTGCACCTGGCATTCACTGCTGTATCTTTCCTAGACCTTCCCAGCCTGGCACTGGGGAAACCACCCATAAGGTACTTCAGGACATCTTGCATTGGAACAAGATGGGAGAGAGACTCAAGACATGAATGTGGGAAACCAGCCCCAAGCTCCCTGTTTGGTCTCATTAGAAAGTGATGGCAGGGGTGGGGGACAGGGCAGGGGCTGGATGAGCCAGGCATGCCTGCACCCCGAAATCTGTCTCCTCTCCCTCTCAACCCCTCTCCCTCACCCCTCTCTGCCCACGCTCGCCCCTGCAACTCCCAGCATCCAGAATGTCCAAGCATCTTCCCGATCCCCAGTAAGGATGGCTTCCTGACCATCCAGCCTGAAACAGATTGGGCACAGGGTCTGTGGGCCGAGAAGCCGTCAGCAGGAAGGCGATGGAGGGCTGGACCTGGCTTGGCATACTTAGGGCTCCACACGCCCCTGTGCATGTTACCAGCATCTCAGCATTTCCTCACCTGGGAGCCCGCCTCGCTGAGGGAGGAAACACATAAATCAAACCATTAAGGGGCATGGATGAGCTAATTAGCTGGCAAAGCGCTGGGCAAGGGCTTGGCAGTGTTGTTATTTTTAGTCAGGGGTTCTGAATCGGGACACAAGGCATCATTAACCGCTGCTGTGTCAGCTTTAATGAGGCACTCATTTAAGTCCAAGGATGCATGCTAGCACCTGCCCTAGGTCATGTTTGCGTGGGCATGAGCCATATGGGTCCCCAGAGGAGACGGGCAGCAGGCTGGGCAGGGACAGGATCTCAAAACTGTTCTAACATGCCCAGTTACCTCTGGACCCCGAGTCCGCCCTTTCCCCATGGCTCTTGGTAGCAGAGCTCTTCAGAAGATGTGTCCACATACATACCTCTGGTTCTTACTCTCCATTCATTCACTCCATTCCATCCAATCCACCTGCTCGAGGTCACCAATGACTTCCCAATGAAAATGGCCCACTGATCCCTAAAAGTGGCTGACTTTATTTTGGGGGGGGGCTCCAAAATCACTGCAGATGGTGATTGCATTCATGAAATTAAAAGATGCCTGCTCCTTGGAAGAAAAGTTATGACCAACCTAGACAGCTTATTAAAAAGCAGAGACATTCCTTTGCCAACAAAGGTCAGTCCAGTCAAAGCTATGGTTTTTCTAGTAGTCATGTATGGATGTGAGAGTTGGACTATAAAGAAAGCTGAGTACTGAAGAATTGATGGTTTTGAAGTGTGGTGTTGGAGAAGACTCTTGAGAGTCCCTTGGACTGCAAGGAGATCCAACCAGTCCATTCTGAAGGAGATCAGCCCTGGTATTTCTTTGGAAGGAATGATGCTGAAGCTGAAACTCCAGTACTTTGGCCACCTCATGCGAAGAGTTGACTGGGAGGGATTGGGGGCAGGAGGAGAAGGGGACAACAGAGGCTGAGATGGCTGGATGGCATCACTGACTCGATGGACGTGAGTCTGAGTGAACTCCGGGAGTTGGTGATGGACAGGGAGGCCTGGCGTGCTGCGATTCATGGGGTTGCAAAAAGTCAGACACAACTGAGCGACTGAACTGAACTGAGACAGCATATTAAAAAGCAGAGACATTATTTTGCCAACAAAGGTCCATCTGGTCAAGGTTACGGTTTTTCCAATAGTCATGTATGGATGTGAGAGTTGGACTGTGAAGAAAGCTGAGCACCGAAGAATTGATGCTTTTAAACTGTGATGTTGGAGAAGACTTGAGAGTCCCTTGGATGGCAGGGAGATCCAACCAATCCATCCTAAAGGAGATCAGTCCTGAGTGTTCATTGGAAGGGCTGATGCTGAAGCTGAAACTCCAATACTTTGGCCACCTGATGGGAAGAGCTGACTCATTTGAAAAGACCCTGATGCTGGAGAAGATTGAAGTCAGGAGGAGAAGGGGACAACAGAGGATGAGATGGTTGGATGGCATCACTGACTCAATGGACATGGATTTGGGTGGACTCCTGGAGTTGGTGATGGACAGAGAGGCCTGGTGTGCTTTGGTCCATGGGGTTGCAAAGGGTTGGACACAACTGAGTGACTGAACTGAACTGAACTGAATCATCCAGAAACCATTCCCCCAACCCCTGGTTCCATGGGAAAATTGTCTTCTGTGAAACTGGTCTCTGGTGCCAGAAAAGTTAGGGACCACAGTCTCCTCTCTTCTCTCTCTCCCCTCATCCTATCTGCTCCACCCTCAGAACATACCCAGAATGCGACAACACTCACCCTGCGGCCAACACACCAGCCCAAAGCTGCCTTACCTCCTCCCCCAGAGCAGCACACGCCCAGAGCAGCTCTCTCTGTGCCCTGTCCTGCACAATCTCATTTCAGCTTGAACTAGATCATGTAGTTTCATGCTCAAAAGCATCAGATTTGAGACTCCTCACCTATAAAAAGGTTTTGTTCTATGTCAGCTTTGAAAACTCATTTTTTTTTAGCCACTCATGGCATGCGGGATCCCTGCCAGGGACTGAACCCTCATCCCCTGCAGTGGAAGTTTAGAGTGTTAACCCCTGGACCTCCAGGGAAGTCCTGCTCTGAACTTGGCATCCCATGCTTACATTCTTCTCCTCCAACAGTAGGGGGTGAAAGCAGACCGCTGAGGCGATAACACAGCTTGTACTATTAACAGGACCGCAATGAGCGTGGAGACACGTGGGTGCTGGCTGTTGATACAAAAGCCACTGAGGTTTCTGAGCAAGGATGTGGTCAGAGAGGAAAGAAGCAGGTCCACTGGGGATCCATGTCCTTTGTGTACATCTGCTAGAAAGCTAGGTAGGCCAAGAGGGCTGACCTGTTGGTAATGGACTGGAATCCTTAATTATGCGTTTACCATCTGGGAAGTGACTCGGCATAAGGAAAGGGATAATGTTACTCGCTCCGTTGTCTGACTCCTTGAGACCCCATGGACCAGAGCCCTCCAGACTCCTCTGTCCATTCAATTCTCCAGGCCAGAATACTGGAGTGGGTAGCCATTCCCTTCTCCAGGGGATCTTCCTGGACCCAGGGGTCAAAGCCAAGCCTCCCGCATTGCAGGCAGATTCTTTACTGTTTGAGCCACAAGGGAAGCCAAAAAGTTCTGCCTGCATTGCAGGAGACATGGGTTTGATCCCTGTGTTGGGAAGAACCCCTGGAGAAGGAAATGGCTACCCACTCCAGTATTCTCACCTAGAGAATCGATGGACAGAGGAGTTTGATGGGCTACAGTCCAAGGGGTTGCAAAGAGTTGGATACGACTGAATGACTAACACGTTTTTTTGGCGGGGGGCGGGTGGTGGGGAGGTAAGAAGAGTGACTAAGGAAATCATGCTTTATTACACATCAGAGAAATACCTCAGGGAAATCTAACAAACACCACAAGGAAGAGCATCTGTCAATAGCTACAGTTAAAGCGGAAAATACTGTTTCAATTTTTGGAGCTCCACAATAGTTTATTTTGAAGGCTTCATCCCCAGCTGTACGCTTTAGTTTTTGCAAAGAAAAGGAGCAGCAAGCAATCTGTAAGAATCTGCATCAAAGCAAGAGAAGATGAGTTTCACTAACATAGGTCCTTGCTCATTTTACCAGCAAGGACGACAGTGTTATCGTGAAGAGTGCCAGAACTGCGGTTTTAATGCACCCGAACTCAAAACGTGGGCTCCAAGCAAAACGAATTATCACATTTTTAAGAGCCGTCCCCACTGGGAAGCAGAGGGAGGCTGATACAAGTGCAAATCATTTAGAATGAACAACTTGCCTCTTTATGCAAGAGTTTCTAAATAAAATAGGGAAATAAAATCTAGCTGTCCCCTTTCACAAGTTGGCAGTGCTCAAGGGCAGAGAGACCTGGAACCAAGTCCATGAGGGCTTGTAATCAGCATGGGAAAAGTAAGAAACTTGGACCCACTTTCCTTTATAAAAGCCAATTTACCTATGCCGGACCCTCTCCATTCTCCTCTTCTTCCTCTGCTGACATCTCCCAAAGGGCAACTTCTCCCACCAGGTCTTGGGCAAGCGTCGACAGCTGCTGTGGAGATGGCCCTGCCCAGCAAAGAGGGAGGGCACATCCCTTCAGCAGGAGTGCTCAGCCCAGGCGGGAGGGAAGGGGAAGCAGAGAGATGGGGAGGAGGAACAGTCAGGATGCAAGGCCGGTTGGAAGACGGGAAGGGAAATTTCCGTTCCATGACTGGGAGGCAGGAGGGTGGCTTAGAGCTGATGATGACATTTGGCTCGGGCAGTGAAGGACTGTGAATCTCAGAAATAAACAGGGGTTCCTGAAGAACCAGGCAGGCAGGCACCAAGTCAAAGGAAGGAAGACCATGGTCAGGGGACAGTGATTTTCTGGCTTGGCTCCTGGGTGAAGAGAGACACAGAACAAAGAGGAAGGGAGGAGTCTGGAGCAAACCTGGGCCTGGGCAGGGAGCATCCCGAGTGACACACTTGAACTTGATTCAGAAACAGAAGACCTTGTCCTCCTGGAGTTGACCATCCTAGCATCACAGTGCGGCTCTCCCCAGAGAGGGAGACTCCGTGACGCCACACTCTGAACTCAGCCTGACCACAGCTCAGGGGCACACAGGGCTGTTTCTTTGGCAAGACATGAATTTTGGCCACCTGATGCAAAGAGCTGACTCAGTAGAAAAGACCCTGATGCTGGGAAAGACTGAAGGTGGGAGAAGGGGATGACAGAGGATGCGATGGTCAGATGGCATCACGGCCTCAATGGACATGAGTGTGAGCAAGCTCTGGGAGATGGTGAAAGACAGGGAGGCCTGGTGTGCTGCAGTCCATGAGGTCGCAAAGAGTCAGACACAACTGAGCGACTGAACAACAAACTAAGCAGAAATGGCCTCTGTCCTCCTAAGACAGTAAGCCCACACGTTTCAAGAGTCCAGCAAATCCTTTGATCTTTCTATGTCTAAGCTTCCAATTCAATGGAAGCCATGGGCCCTCACCCTCGTCAGTCACTGCACTTTCACAGAAGTGTGGGCCCCCAGCCACAGACGCCCTGCATAGACGGTCTGCCCCAGGAATGGGGTGGATATGGCCTTAAGTGACTCATTTTCCCCAACAGCAAACGGCTATATTATACTCGGCGCACCTGGGAACTGGATCAACATAATCAAGTAAAGTAAAAATAATTATTCAGAGATTCTCTTGTGATAGCATTAAGGATGCATTTGCTATCCTTATAATTGGCACTTATATGAAAGCCAGAGGCAAAAAGCAGTCCCAGAGCATGGCGTGGTAGAGACAGCCAGTCCCCGGGGGCTGTGACGCATTGGTGTGACGTCAGGGCTACCAGGCAGGTCCCCGTGCCCTGCTCACCGCCTCTATTCTAGCCTGGACTCTGGGCCCTGTCACTTCCAAACTTGTTGGCCAAGCAGTTCCCTCTCTCACTCATGTTCCTCCAACAGGATGGGAGGTCAAAGTGTTAGTCAATTAGTCATATTCGACTTTTTGCTACCCCATGGACTGTAGCCCACCAGGCTCCTCTATCCGTGGGATTCTCCAGACAAGAATACAGGAGAGGGTCTGCCATTCTCTCCTCCAGGGGATCTTTCCAACCCAGGGATCGAACCCAGGTCTCTTGCATTGCAGGCAGATTCTTTACCAGCTGAACCAGGATGGTAAGATCCCCTCAATGTCTTGGCTTCAGCAGAAAGCCAATCTTGTTTCCCTAGTCCTGCCTTCCTCGAAACCCTCTTCCCAGAGGCACAGAGATCAAACAGCTCACCTTGCACCCCCTCCTAAAGACTCTGAACAATCACCCAACACACCTGCAGATTCTCCCCTCCGCTCCCTCCAACCCCAGCCAGCTCCGTGCAGCCCCTGCTCTGCCCGGGGCTCCCCACATGCAGCTCTGGACTCTGAATTTGTTCTGCAGCAACAGCATTCTAGCCTGTGAAAGGAGTTTTAAATGTAGATTTCCTGGAAATTACCTGGCAAAGAAATTTCCCTGGCAAGGGAATTTCTCAAGGTTAAGACTGGCTGCTTTCACGGCTGTGGCTCAGGTTCAATCCCTGGTTGGGGAACTAAGATTCCACAACCTCCACAGTGCAGCCAAAAAATAAAAAACCGTATTTCTAGGCTCATACATAGTATGGCTTGAAACCTGGGAGTCATTTGTTCCAGAAGCGTCCCTGCCAGCTCTGAGCACGGTCAAGTCTCAACGCCAGCCAGCCTACAGGCCCTGGCTTCCCCGCTCTGGGCCCTCTGGCCTTGCTGCAAACCTGCACTGTCACTTCCATCCTCAAGGGCTTCTGCACACGTGTCCTGAGTACTTTCCATGGGCTGGGTACGGTGCTCGGTGCAGAGGGGGTTAGGGAGGGAATTGATGAGAAATTTGTAAGACAGAATCCTTGCAATGGAAGAGCCTGTTGTCAGTTACAAACACCAGTTCAGTTCAGTTCAGTTGCTCAGACATGTCCGACTCTTTGCAACCCCATGAACTGCAGCACACCAGGCCTCCTTGTCCATCACCAATTCCCGGAGTTCACTCAGACTCATGTCCATTGAGTCAGTGATGCCATCCAGCCGTCTCATCCTCTGTCATCCCCTTCTCCTCCTGCCCTCAATCTTTCTGCAGGGTCTTTGCAAATGAGTCAGTTCTTCGAATCAGGTGGCCAAAGTATTGGAGTTTCAGCTTCAACATCAGTTCTTCCAATGAACACCCAGGACTGATCTCCTTTAGGAAAGAACTGATTGGATCTCCTTACAGTCCAAGGGACTCTCAAGAGTCTTCTCCAACACCACAGTTCAAAAGCATCAATTCTTCTGTCAATACTCATAAATCACTGCCACATACAGTGAACAGGTCTCCACTAAAACGGTCGACGATGTTCCAACAGAGCTCAGTCAGCAAAGGAGAGGCAGCCTGCCTAGAAGCCCAAGGGGGCTGCCACACGTCCTGCAGAGCTGGTCCTGGACACACTAACCCAACAGAGAGGGGGAGGGGCCATTCACCAAGCCAGGTGACTTCCTCCTATACCATCGTTTCTCAGCTGCTGCGGCTAAGTTGCTTCAGTCGTGTCCAACTCTGTGCAACCCAATAGATGGCAGCCCACCAGGCTCCCCCTTCCCTGGGATTCTCCAGGCAAGAACATTGGAGTGGGCTGCCATTTCCTTCTCCAATCCATGAAAGTGAAAAGGGAAAGTGAAGTTGCTCAGTCGTGTCTGATTTTTAGCGACCCCATGGACTGCAGCCCACCAGGCTCCTCCGTCCATGAAATTTTTCAGGCAAGAGTACTGGAGTGGGGTGCCATTGCCTTCTCCGTCATTTCTCAGGGTTGCAGTTTATTCCATAATCTATAAAAAATCCATCTCCTATTACTGAACATTCTGGTTGTTCCTGATTTTATCCCATCCTAAACATATTGTGATCCTATGGAATTAAAAATAATATTCCACTCAGAAAAATTCTGCAGCATACAACTGCCTGGTGAGAATACTGGGTTTTAACACTTTTTATTTTCTTAATCTGCATCCTTTTGAAAGACCGAAATTTGATTATTACTTTCATTTCTATTCCTGAGAATATTAATGAAGAGATACTTTTTAAAATATTTATTGACAATTTTTAATTCTTCCTTTGAGAATTTTCCATCTTTTGATCATTTATCTAATGCACTGTTCGTAAAAGAAGCTGATTTCAAATAATATTTTAATCTTATGAAGATACTGACTTTTCATTACATACATGCATATGCATATATATTTAAAATTCCTTTGATTTGTTGTTCACCTTTTATTTTTCAATATGATGTAAAGTCTTCTTTAGCAAAATATTATCTACCGATATTTTGCTTTATGATTTCCGCTTGGGGTGACAGTATCTCATTACTAAGCTCTGTTTTAAACCAATGTGTATGTCATAGCTTCTACTATGTTGTCCTATATTTTATGTTCTACCAGCATATTTTGTAATTAAATACTGATTGAGTCTACTTTTAAGACGCACTATTTTTAGTGCATCAAACATTTTGCCACTGTGTAAGAAGCAGTAGTTGCTCATAGGAGTCAATTATCCTACAAATATGAGAAACATGCTTCTATGTTATGGATAAGTTCAAATGAAATATTCCTTGTAGCAGCTATGACAATTTTCATTAAAGAACACGTGCCTACACTAGTCGGTGTAGCAGACATTTTTTTCTCCTTCTGTCATGATGTCTTGTGAAAGTTTTTTCACCGTTCTGGTCAAAGTAGTAACCAAGAAAACATAATGAAACAGAGAAAGAGTTATTAATTCTTATCTAACCTCAGGCCTCCTGGTCATCAGATCTGCCTTTCCTTTGCTTTTTAAAGGAGAATTCCTTTCTTTCCACTCTCAAATCCCAGACCTTTAAAATAGCTTTCATGAAGGTCCCCAATGACCATACCTAGACAACACTTGCCTGCCCTGTATGTCAGACTTTTGAATTCTGCAGCCCCATCCCCCATTTCCTTGAGATTTCCACCCATTTGGATTTGGGAATCTGCTCTGCTTTAGCCCCTGGCCCTGCTATTCCTCTTTGAAGGCCCTCTTCGCCCATTGCCCCTTTTTTCTAAGAATCCCTAGCTCAACTTTCTTTGCTCAACCCCAGCTGTTTTCACAGTGTGCTCCCTGGACCAGTAGCATCCCCAGGAGCTTGCTAAGAACTGCAGATCCCCAGGGCCCACCCCAAACCTACCGAATCCGAAATTCTGGAGTTGGAGCCCAAGCATGTGGAGTTTGGAAACCATCGCCGTCCATAATCGCATCAAAATTTTCCAACCATTTGCTCCAGGCCAACATTCCTTGTGAGCTCTAGACCCACACTCTAAACCACCCTGTAAGATGTCTCCTTTCCTGATGTCCACCAGGGACCTGGACTCCACACGCAGTGCGTGCATGTTGTTGCTCCAGTCATGTCTGACTCTTTGCAACCCCATAGACTGTAGCCGCCCAAGCTCCTCCGTCCATGAGATTCTCCAGGCAAGAATACTGGACTGGGTTGCCATTTCTTTCTCCAGGGAATCTTCCTGACCCAGGGATCAAACCCACGTCTCCTGCACTGGCAGGCAAATTCCTTACCACTAGTGCCACCTGAGAAGCGTCACTTAGAAATATCATCATTTATCTGCCACCTGCCTCCATGTGAATTGCATATGTGAAGTACCTTTCTCTGTGAATTGCATCTCCAGGTGCCCCACTTCCCTCCAGGCTCTGCTCACATTCTCCACTTCTGCAACCTACCACCCACCCACTCTCTTCCAATCCCCCTTCCTCAGCCCGCTCTTTATTCCATAGATCACTTACCACCATCTACATATGTACCTCTTCATTATGTTTACTGTTTATCGTCTGTTCAGAACAGAAGCTCCATATGGGAGGGATCTTTGAATGTTTTGTTCACCAAATGTCCCAATCATTCAGATTAGTGCCTGACATGCAAGAGGCACTCATTAAGTAGTTAGATGAATGAATGAGTCTGTCCAATTAAGTCTACTTCCGCCAAGTTTTTACTAAGTCAGACAGTACTTTGGCAGAGGAAGAGAGGGTTGGATGGCTTCACTGACTCAATGGACATGAGTCTGAGTAAACTCTGGGAGTTGGTGATGGACAGGGAGGCCTGGCGTGCTGCAGTCCACGGGTCACAAAGAGTCGGACACGACTGAGTGACTGAACTAGATGACTAAGGCACGACTTCATGAGTTTCACTGCTGAGTGGAAAATGATTACAGAGCTTAGCAGGATGACCTTATTTGCAATTATGTATGTAGATGCTACACGTAGGTAGCCACAGAGCAAGGTCCAGGAGGAAAGCCACGAAGACATTGGAAGGGATCATTGCTGGTGACCTCAGTCACGCCTCCACCTCGTGCGTATGTGTGGATCTCTACCCGTCGGTGCAGATGGAATAGCTGTTATTTCAAGACTCTCGGCTGCTTGCCCTTGTTGTCTTCTCCTGGGAACTCTGCACACTCTCGGTTTTTGCAATGTCATCTTTCTTGGTCCTCTTCCTTTTCCCCTGGTTTTTATTCCTTTGCTTCACTTTCCCTCTAACCCTTACCCACCCTCCGCACCTGCCCACTCACGACAGCAGCCTCCAAGTGTAGTTTTCCTGAGTCTTCAACCCTTTCCATACACCCTTCCTGGAAAGCCCATCTGCCCTCTCCAGTGAAAGGCCAAGCACCCTCCTAGACTTATTCCACCCAGAGGGGCACTGGGGACTTCTGGACTATAGCCTTGCATATCATATATCCAGCTGTACATTTCTACTCAGCCTCTCAAACCCACAAGCACTTAAGAAATACATCACTGAGACGAAGATGACCGTGTTCAGTGTTCTCCTATTCTTGCTTGATCATTCTTCCCAATGTACTTTATAATTAACTAGTCTAATTCTGGGGGGTGGTGGGGGGGACCTTGTGCAGATTTTTATTTGGATTACATTACGTGTATAAATTAATATGTAAAATTTGCATCTTTTAAGTTGTTGGGTTTTCTACCCAAGCACATGTATGTCTTTCCATTTTTTCAAGTTCTACCTGTGTTTTTCAAGAGGGTCTTATAGTCTTCTTTAAGCAGGTTTAAGGCATTTCTCACCTTTATTCTAGCTGTTTTATTTTCCCTTCCTTTATTTTATGCATTAACTTCATGACTGGTAGTTTCTCTAAGCTCTCTTTTTTAATAGCCTTTTCATCATTTACTTGGGTTTTCCAGATAAATTTAAAAATAGGAACAGTTTTGGTTTTTCTTTCCAGTACTAATGCCTTTTATTGCTTTCCCTTGTCAAATGCAGGGGTTCACAATCCCAACATAGTGTTAAATTATAGTAAAAATAGTGAGCATGTTTTCTTCATTTAATGAGAAATCCTCAAGTGGTTTCTAAGTAAAGTGCTAGTTTGGGAGCATAAAATATGTGTGTGTTTATTTTTGGCATATTAGGAAAATACCCATCATCTTATTTTATTGAGTGGGTATTGCCTTTTGTCAAAAGCTTTGTTTTTGCTTTTTTTTTTTTTTTTTGCATCTTTGGAGATGGCTTTTAAAGTTTTTGTCCTTATCTCTGGTAGTATGATGAATTATATTAATGGGTCTCCTGATATCTATCCAACTTTTCTGTATTTGTTTTCTATTCAGTTCAGTTCAGCCTCTCAGTCGTGTCCGACTCATTGTGACCCCTTGGACTGCAGCACGCCAGGCCTCCCTGTCCATCACCAACTCCCGGTTTACTCAAACTCATGTCCTTTGAGTCCGTGATGCCATCCAACCATCTCATCCTCTGTCGTCCCCTTCTCCTCCTGCCTTCAATCTTTCCCAGCATCAGGGTCTTTTCAAATGAGTCAGCTCTTTGCATCAGATGGCCAAAGTATTGGAGTTTCCGCTTCAACATCAGTCCTTCCAATGAACATTCAGGGCTGATTTCCTTTAGGATGGACTGGTTGGATTGCTGCATAACAAATCATCCCAAAACTGAATGGCATAGAGTAACAATAAACATGTATTTTCTCACATTGTTTCAAAGGATCAGGAATTTGGGAGCAGGTTGTCTGGGTTAACTAGACATTGACCAACAACAACTATTAACATCACGCACACACACAAAGGCAACTGGGTGTTACGTGTCTTCTGATGGAAGAACATACCATCACCTATGAAGTATTCTTGTTAAAAAAAAAAAACAAAACTAAACTCAGATTTGATCAAGTCTTGACCGAACTACCAATTAAATTATGGAAATACAGAGGGTAGGACAGCACGTAAAATACATCATAGGGAAGCAGTCAGTACAACCCAGACCACAGGAGAGTCTATGTGAAAATAACCTAATTTCCCAACATGTAAATTATAAAGGAGAGAAAAGGGGATTTAAGATAAAAACAGATTTAAGAGACACAGTACTCAGTCACAATAATTGTATCTTATATGGATCTTGATTCAAAGAAACAATAAGAAAAAATTATGAGACAATTAGAAGTGTGATCACTGGCTGACAACCTGATCATATTAAGAAATCATTGTTAACTTTTTTGTTGTATTAATGGTACTTTGAAAGTTCATCAAGAAAATTTCTCATCTTTTGGAGAAACATCCTGAACTATTAATGGATGATGGAATAGGATGTCTGGTATTTATTTCAGAATAGTATGTGAGTGGGAAGTGGAGTGTACTGATAACGCTGTCTTGGCCCTGACTCGTCATTGCCATAGGTGAGTATTGGGTACAGAGGGTTTCATTAACCTGCTCTGTGATTTCTGTATATATTTGATATTTTACCATATACATAGTATATACCATAATGATATACCATAATCATCTGAACACATCATTTTCTCCCATTCTGAGCTGTTCCTTTTCTTGAAAGCCTTATTTCAGTTAATAAAGAAGACCTCTACACAAGGGGCTCAACCAGAAATCTAACACGGCCAATTCTCCCTCCCTCTCACCACGTCACAGTGTCCATCAGGTCCTGCGTCCTGAGGTTTTCTTTATCTCCTATTTTTTTTTTATGAAGATGAAATTCACATAACATACAGTTAACCATTCTGAGGTTTGCCATTCAGTGACATTCGGCGCACTCACAAGCTTGTGCGACCAACATGTTTTTTCGCTTCTAAGCCTTTTCATCAAACCAGAAAAACTCTCTATACCAGTTTCCCCATCCTCCCATCCCCTGGTAATGTGTTCCTTCTCTCCCTGGATTTGCCTAGTCTGCAGATAACATACAAAAAGAATCATGCAGGGCTTCCTTAGTGGTCCAGCAGTGAAGACTCTGTGCTTACGCTGCAAGGGGCAAGGGTTCCAGCCCTAGTGAGGGAACTAAGATCCCACATGGTGGATGGTGGATGGATCCCACATGCTACACGGTGAGGCAAAAAGAAGAAGGAATCATGCAACCTGGGGGCTTCAGTGACTGGCTTCTTTCACTGAGTGCAGCGTTTTCAAGGTTCATCCAGATCGCAATGTGTGTCACTATTTGCAAATGTTTAGTTATTTGTATTTATTTACTTGGCTGTGCTGGGTCTTCATTGTGGCACAAGAGTCTGTTTGTTGGAGCTTGCAGGCTTCTCTAGCTGCGGCACTCAAGCTAAGTTGTCCTGTGGCATGTGGGATCTTATTTCCCTGACCAGAGATTGAACCCACATCCCCTCCATTGTAAGGCAGAGTCTCAACCACTGGATCACCAGGAAAGACCCTGTAACTGTTTACTAATTGTTCTCTTTCTTTCCAGCTACTTACCAACACTGCTCAACTTCAGGCCTTTCCTCTCTCTTCCCTGGACTGTTTGAGCAGTGATCCTCTTGCCTTGCAACCCAACCTGCCTCCTGCAGCCAAAGTGATTGTGTCTTTTACCTTCATATCCCACTACCCCCACCATCTCCAATCCACTCAAATTGAAACACCATCTTCCATTGTTCTTTCTTCACTCTCTTACTTCCTTGATCATGCTCATTCTTATTATTCTAATATTTGAAACACTCTTTGTCACTTTTTTTTTAATTTCTTTATTTTTTATTGAACGATAATTGCTTTACAGAATTTTGTTTCCTGTCAAGCCTCAACATGAATCGGCCATAGGTATACGGATGTATCCCCTTCCTCTTGAACCTCCCTCCCATCTCCTGCCCCAAGTCTGTCACGTTTATTACAGCATGGCTTTCATTGGCCAAACACCAGGAACAACCCAAAAGCTCATCCATAGAGGCAGGGTTGGAGTAATTATATTACATCCGCAGGGTGGACTGTAATTATTACGCAGTTGTTAAAAGGAATGAGGCTGAAAGAGACTGACATCAGGAGCTTCCTGGTGGGATCTACAAGGTAGAACACAGCATTACTTACCCACTGTTACTGTCCAAAGCGAATGGCCTGACCCAAATAATGAGGTGACAATCAGACAAACTCAGATTGAGGGACATTCTACCGAACAGCTGGCCTGTCTGTTTCATCTCAGCATCATGAAACATGGAGACGGATGAGCCACAGTCACAGGTTAAAAAGCTGAAAGAGACGTGACAAGCAAACGAAATGCATGACCCTGGATTGGATCCTGAATCAGGACAAATAATAAATTGCAACTAAGGACAAGATGGAGACAACTGATGAGATTTGAATATTGAGTGTACATTAGACAGTGGTATTGTATGGATATTAAATTCCCCGAAAATGACATGTACCCTGCATGGGTAAAGGAATATCCTTGTTCTCGAGATACACACAGAAGAATTCAGTGGTAAAAGGTGATGGTGTCCCTAACTCACTCCTAAATGACTCTGTAATAAGAACAGTCATTACAGGACCTCCCTGTTGGTGCAGTGGACAGGTCCAAGAAGACTCCCATGCCACAGCCACTGAGTCCTCATGGCGCCCCTACTGAGGCCTGGGCACCTGGAGCCCATGCTCTACAAGGGAAGCCGCCCACAGTGAGAAGCCCAGTCACCACGACTAGAGGAAGCTTCCACACAGCAGCAAAGACCCAGCACAACCAAAAATAAAGCAATAGATTGTTTAAAGGAAACATTTTTTTAAGAGAACAATCATTACATATATAGAAAGACAGAGACAGAGCAAAACACAGCAGAATGTTAACAAAATGGCAAAATTGTAATGGGAATATAGAAATGCGTTACCTCATGCTTATAATCTTTCTGCAAGCCTGAAGTTTTTCAAAGAAAAAAATGAAGTAAATCACTATCTGCTGGCATGGAAAGATGTCTCCCTAATAGCTTGTTAGGTTTCGGAACACGGTGATGAACTCCATGCGGCACAAAACCCACGAGCTATTCCCAGCAGTTGCTGCCCAGGGCAGTCCTGGCTCCCACTGCTTGTCTTGAGATATAGCATCTTCTCTCTCATGAGTCCCTGTTTATAGATGATGAATCACATGGTCCATGAGCTGCAGGAATGGGTTGATAAGCAAAGAGGATGTTACTTTTTACTTCTTCCCAATCTTTAGAGTTTTATTCTTTTGATTGGTGAGGATCCATTACTTTCTACTGAAATACTCTTTAAAAGTCTCTAAAGAAGACATACAGATGGCTAACAAACATATGAAAAGATGCTCAGCATCACTCATTATCAGAGAAATGCAAATCAAGACCACAATGAGGTACCATCTCATGCCAGTCAGAACGGCTGCTATCCAAAAGTCTACAAGCAATAAATGCTGGAGAGGGTGTGGAGAAAAAGGAACCCTCTTACACTGTTGGTGGGAATGCAAACTAGTACAGCCACTATGGAGAACAGTGTGGAGATTCCTTAAAAAACTGGAAATAGAACTGCCTTATGACCCAGCAATCCCACAAAACCCACAAGCTGCTCCCAGCAGCTGCTGCCTGGGGCAGTTCTGGCTCCCACTGCTTCTCCTGAGATACATCTTCTCTCTCATGAATGCCTGTTTATAGATGATGAATCACATGGTCCATGAGCTACATGGGTTGATGAGCATAGAGGATGTTACTTTTTACACACTGAGTATGTATGCTGGGCATACACACTGAGGAAACCAGAATTGAAAGAGACACTTGTACCCCAATGTTCATCGCAGCACTGTTTACAATAGCCAGGACATGGAAGCAACCTAAATGTCCATTGGCAGATGAATGGATAAGAAAGCTGTGGTGCATATACACAATGGAGTATTACTCAGCCATTGAAAAGAATACATTTGAATCAGTTCTAATAAGGTGGATGAAACTGGAGCCTTTTATACAGAGTGAAGTAAGCCAGAAAGAAAAACACCAATACAGTATACTAACGCATATATATGGAATTTAGAAAGATGGTAACGATGACCCTATATGCAAGACCGCAAAAGAGACACAGATGTATAGAACAGTCTTTTGGACTCTGTGGGAGAGGGCGAGGGCGGGATGATTTGAGAGGGTAGCATGAAATGTGTCTGTTATCATATGTGAAGTGGATCGCTGGTCCACATTTGACGCATGAGACGGGGCACTCAGGGACGGTGCACTGGGATGACCCTGGGGGATGGGATGGGGAGGGAGATGGGAGGGGGGTTCAGGATGGGGAACACATGTGCGCCCATGGCTGATTCCTGTCGATGTATGGCAAAACCACTACAATATTGTAAAGTAATTAGCCTCCAATTAAAATTAATTAATTAATTTTTTAATACCAAAAAAATGTCTAAACTATTTCTCTTACAAATTCTATCTAATCTATAGGCATGGGCTTTAAGTTACTCATCAAAAAATATTGTAAAAACCTGTAGGATATGCTCAGCCTCAATAATGCTTAGTACAGCCTAAAATTTAGAACAGCATGGGGTCATTTTATCAACCAGGCTGGCTAAAATGGGGTAAATTTAGCTTTATCGAAAGTAAGAGGAGGGTTGGCCTTCTCACACACTGCTGGTGAGGAAAATAAATTAGCTCATCCTTTTGGAGAGTATTTTGTAACACTTACTATAATGGAAACTGCACCACAATGCAGCAATCTAACTGTTAGATCTATATCCTTGAGAAACTCTATACACAGAGAGATAAGTTCCAATGTTCATTGTAGCTTTGTCTGCAAGAGAGGAAACTGAGAGTCAACATCCGCCAGCAGGGGAGCGGGCAAAGAGGATAAAGGTGGACCTCCGAGTTGTGACTGTCAAGTGACCAGGGCTTCCCTGGTGGCCCAGGGGTTAAGGCTCTGTGCTTCTACTACAGTGGGCACGGGTTCAGTTCCTGGTCGGGAAACTAAGACCCCACATGCCACACAAAGCAGCCAAAATCTAAAAAATAAAAAAATGTTTAAAGAGAGGCACTAAATCCATACATGGCAACCTGCAAAGATTTAAAACCTTAAAATCAAGTCAAAAAAGACAAGATATGGAATAATGTGTGCCACTTCTGTATAAAGCTTTTTAACACAAAACCCAATATTTTATATACTATTTATATACAAATATATATTCATATCACTTTTAAGTGGAACACAGGGATATGTAACAACCTCGTGAGAGAGATTGTTGTTGTTGTTCAGTCGCTCAGTCGTGTCCGACTCTGCGACCCCATGGACTGCAGCACGCCAGGCTTCCCTGTCCTTCTCCATCTCCTGGAGCTTGCTCAAACTCATGACCATTGAGTCAGTGATGCCATCCAACCATCTCATCCTCTGTCCCTTTCTCCTCCTGCCCTCAATCTTTCCCAGAATCAGGGTCTTTTCCAATGAGTTGGCTCTTTGCGTCAGGTGGCCAAAGTATTGGAACTTCAGCTTCAGCACCAGTCTTTCCAATGAATATTCAGGGTTGATTTCCTTCAGGATTGACTGGTTTGATCTCCTGGCTGTCCAAGGGACTCTTCCAGGAGTCTTCTCCAGCATCACAGTTCAAAAGCACAGTTCTTCAGCATTAGGCCTTATTTATGGTCCAGCTCTCACATCTGTACATGACTAATGGAAAACAATAGCTTTGACTATACAGACCTTTGTCAGCAAAGAGATGTCTCTGATTTTTTAATACACTGTCTAGGTTTGTCATAACTTTTGATTGACTTTGAGAAAAGAAAAGGATGTGGAATTATAGTGGAGAGAGGACCAGTCTGACAGGTAGAAGATAATGGCTTCAATTTTAAATTTAAAATTAAGGGGGAAAATCTGTCAAAATATTAACAGTTGTTGATTCTTGGTGGTACAAAAATGAGTAAATATTTCTAAATTTTTCTCTCTTCCAAAATAAATATGGAGATTTTAAAGTACATGAAAGAAAAAGTATTTTCATAATATTCTTTCATCATCCAGAGGTTGGGGTCCTTGACAAGATAAAATAAAGCTCGTGTCCCTGAAATAGCCAAGTCAGTAGCTTGACTGCAACTTGATTCTAAGGAATAAAATATAACCAGACATTGAAGGGTCTAAACAGAGCAGTTCACAGGCATGTGGATCCAAACTAGCCGGAGATACGACCCACACGAGGGACAGACTCCATCTGTAACTTTACACCTGCCGACGCAACGTGTTCTGGGGAGAAATCACGGCAGCCGCTCTCAAATGCATCTCTTTTCTTTTCTTTTTCTTTTTTTTTTTTTTTTGCAATTTCCTCTTGAAGTTAGTGAATAATGAAGTGGGAAGGGAGGACCACGTCTTTTCTTTGTGATATAAAAGCGAATGCACTTATTTCAAAATGTGAAGTTCAAGATCCAAAAGAAATCTCCTACCTGCAGTACATCAAAGCTCTAGGTACACTCAGCATACACAAGGCAGCAGTCCTCAAGAAGCATGCATCGGAATCACCTGGGAAACTTCCTGAAAATTCAAATTCCTCGGCACCACGCTCAGCAATTTTGACCCAACAGGGATGAGATGGGGCTGAGCATTCTGTGTCTTTAGCAAATGCTTCAGATATATACAGTCAGTAGAACACAGTTTGATAAAGAATTTTATTTATTTTATATATTTATTTTTAGTTGCACTGGGTCTTCATTTCTGTGTGGGGGCTTTCTCTAGTTGCAGCAAGTGGAAGGTACTCTTCATGGCCGTACACAGGCTTCTCACTGCGGTGGCTTTTTCTGTTGCGGAGAACAGGCTCAGTAACTGTGGCTCTCAGACTCTAGCCCAGGCTCAGGAGTTGCAGCTCATGGGCACAGTTGCTTTACAGCACATGGAATCTTCCTGGACGAAGGACTGAACACATGTCCCCTGCATCAGCAGGCAAAATCCTACCTATTGCACCACCTGGAAGTTAAAAAAAATCTTCAAAAATCACTGATTAGGGAATTAGTACTTTCCACTCAATAGCAACTTTGGTTGTGTTGGTTGGCTAGGCTGTTGGTTGATGGGTGGGCGGGTGGGCGGGTTGGCTGGTGTTGGTTGGTTCTTGATTGGCTGGTAGGTGGTTAGCTGATTGTTTAGTGATTGGCTGGTTGGCTGGTTGGTTGGTCGGTGGTCGGCTGGTTGGTCGGTTCTTGATTGGTTGGTTGGTTCTTGATTGGTTGGTAGGTGGTTAGCTGATTGTTTAGTGATTGGCTGGTTGACTAGTTGGTTGTTATGTTAGGTGGTTGACTAAACTGTTTCCTAAAAACTATGGACAGAATTTCTGCCCATTCTCTCCCATTTGGCTCCTGCTCTCCACGTAAGAAATTTGAAGTTTTCGGTGTTCATCTCATCCTTGTCTTTCACATCAGAATAAGTCTTGGGTGGTTAACACAGGAGGAGCACTCTGGAGTCGAATATTTTCTCAAATCCTTCTGTCCTAGAAACCTGTACTGAGCCATCTTAGGACCAAAACTAAGCCTACTGCTTCAGTCTTTGCCTTGTGTGTGATAGTCCTCATAACTTACTAGAAAGTTAATGAGTGTGATTGTAGGATAAAGCATACTTCTTAGGTAAAGTCACTGTGATGTGCCAAAGTGCCTGCACATTTGGTCAAACATTCTGAGTGTGTCTGTGTTTCTGGACGAGATTAACATTTGAATCAGTAAGCTACGTAAAGCAATTGTCCTCTTTAATGTGGGTGAATCCTATCCAATCAGTTAAAGGTCTGAACAGAACAAAAGTCTGACCCTTCCATGAGCAAGGGGAGATTCCTGCTGCCTGACTGCCTTTCAGTTGGGACACTGAGTTTTTCCTGCCTTTGAACTCGAACTGAAACACTGGCTTTTCATGGGTCTCAAGCATGTCAGGCTCGGGACCAGAACCACACCATCGGTTATGCTGGGTTTCCAGCTTGCCCACGGCAGATCTGGGGGCTTGTCAGCCTCCACAAACATGTGAGCTGATTTCTTGTGATAAATCTCTTTATATGTATATAAATACAACACAGGCATGCACACACGCATACACACATGTGCACACACGCATACACACATGTACACACACACACACACACACACATAATCTCTTGATCTATTTCTCTGGAGAACTCTGACTGGTACAAGGAGCAATAGGAAGTGAGTACACTCATTTTACAAAAAGAGACGTGTGGTCCAGAAGAATGCAGTGAACTCTACAAAGCTCACATCAGCTGTGTCAGGACCAGGGCTCACCAGGTCTCCTCCAACACACCACGCACTTTCCACCTCCCAGCCTGGCCACCACACCACGCTGCCATCACACACTTGCCTGCTCATTCACCTTGCCAGAAGATAATGATGGAAAGTGATGAACTAAAGGGGTCAACAGACCCAGGGAGAGCGTGTCGAGTTCTTTAATGGCACAAGGTACCCCACACATGGAGATGCTCTGATGCTCCAGGTGCCAGTGGCTTCTGACACTTGGCAGAAGCCTCACTCCTCGTGGGTGGTGTCAGCCACGGGCACAGCCCAGTGTGTGCAACTCTGAGACTTCTGGAAAGCAGATGCCAGTTTACCTCCTGTCTTACGTCGACACTTGATCCTGTGTTCTCTGCTATTGAGTGAATCTGTGACGTCCTTCCATTGTTCAATTACCATTTGACAGTAACTCTCATGCACTCAGCTGTTTAGTTAATAAAGAAAAGGGCCTCAAGTCTTGATGAGGAACTGGTACTCTACCACGTGAGTCTCTGCAAGACACATCATGCTAAAGTCAGAAAGAAGACCAGCACCCAGAGTTGTTGTCCCGAAACCCACATCCTGCCATGTGCCGAGGAAAGCCCCTAGGCACCCCCACGATAAGGACAGCTAGCATTTGTCCTTTGAGGGTGTGGGCTGCAAGAACACACAGCTGATGGTTGAATCCCATGGCCAGGGTTGCACACCTGCCTAAACGGACTGCCCGGTGCTGGCTCTAGAGCAGGGGGTACTCATACCATTTCAAATCAGGCCAAAGGAGAAATGACAGGTCACAAAGAGGAGCTACAGCTCGGTAGAAAGCTGAGCATCTGCCCCAGGGAGAGGGATGGTGGAAGGGACCCGGCCAGGCTGAGTGCTGGTCTGGCACCAGAGGGTAAACAGAGAAGGCACTGCTTTCACATTGGGCTTGGGGCTAGATTGAGCTCTCCAGAAGGAGAATTTCCAGCTGGGTAAACACTAGGGATGTTGACTCACAGGAAGAATCATTCAACTTGGAGATAAAGGATCTGCCAAGTAGAGCAACCTTGTGAACACATTACCTGAACTATCCAGGTTTCAGTTTCTTCATCTGTGAAATGGGCTAATGGTGCTTGTCCACATTGCGGTTGTCAGAATGAGATTAGAGCGCTTGTGCAAACTGTCATGGCATCGTATTCACCAGTGCTGAGATCTAATCGTCTGTAACTGTCACAGACGTAGAGAACAGACCTGTAACTGCCCAGCGGGGTGTGGGGGAGGGTGGGAGCAGCAGGGAAGGATTGGGAATTGGGGATTAGCAGAGGCAAACTATATAATATATAGTTATATGTAGGATGGATAAACAACAAGGTCCTATGATAGAGCACAAGGAACTATATTCAATGTCCTGTGATAAATCATACTGGAAAAGAATAGGAAAAAGAATATAAACGAGTGTAATTGAGTTACTCTGTTGTACAACAGAAATTAACACAACATTGTAAATCAACTATGCATGCATGCATGCATGCTAAGTTGCTTCAGTCATGTCCAACTCTTTGCAACCCCATGGACTGTAGCCCACCAGGCTCCTCTGTCTACAAGATTGTCCAGGCAAGAAAACTGGAGTGGGTTGTCATGCCCTTCTCCAGGGGATCTTTCCAACCCGCAGGGACAGAACCTGTATCTCCCTGTGGCTCCTGTATTCCAGGCAGATTTTTTACCAGGGAAGCCACCAGGAAAGCTTCCCACCAGGGAATCCCCAAATCAACTATGTGTGGGTGCTAGGTGGCTTCAGTCATGTCTGACTCTTTGCAACCCCATGGACCATAGCCCACCAAGCTCCTCTGTCCATGGGATTCTCCAGGCAAGAATAATGGACAGGGTTGCCATTTCCTCCTCCAGGGGATCTTGCCAACCCAGAGATCGAATCTGTGTCTCTTAAGTCTCCTGCATTGGCAGGAGGGTTCTTTACCACTATACATCAGTGACTTTTTTTTTTTTTTTAAGATTTAATTGTCTGACCCATGGTAGAGTGCTTTGGAAGAGTTTGTTGATTCCTAACTTTTACTTTATTTGGGGGGGGCGGGGCTCAAAAATCACTGCAGATGGTGACTGCAGCCATGAAATTAAAAGACGCTTACTCCTTGGAAAGAAAATTATGGCCAACCTAGATAGCATATTGAAAAGCCGAGGTATTACTTTGCCAACAAAGATCCATCTACTCAAGGCTATGGTTTTTCCAGTGGTCATGTATGGATGTGAGAGTTGGACTGTGAAGAAAGCTGAGCACTTAAAAACTGATGCTTTTGAACTGTGGTGTTGGAGAAGACTCTTGAGAGTCCCTTGGACTGAAAGGAGATCCAACCAGTCCATCCTAAAGGAGATTAGTCCTGGGTGTTCATTGGAAGGACTGATGCTGAAGCTGAAACTCCAATACTTTGGCCACCTCATGTGAAGAGCTGACTCATTGGAAAAGACCCTGATGCTGGGAGGGATTGGGGGCAGGAGGAGAAAGGGACAACAAAGGATGAGATGGCTGGATGGCATCACCAACTCGATGGACGTGAGTTTGAGTGAACTCCAGGAGTTGGTGATAGACAGGGAGGCCTGGCGTCCTGTGATTCATGGGGTCGCAAAGAGTCGGACACGACTGAGCGACTGACTGAGTGACTGAACTGAGCTTTTACTTTGTAATTGAATCCTGTGGTCACCCTAGGAGGAGGATATCCTGGTTTCTGGTTATGGTGGAAGCTTCTCTGGGGCCTTGGGGAAGGCATCCATGTGAACTCGGGTCCCCACCAGGACACACCCAGTGCTGGGGACCCCTGTGCTCAGTCCGCAATCACTCCTCACCACCTGCCCTTTCCCATCTCCACCTCTTCCCTGGGGAGGGAAGAGAGGACACCAGCCCCCACCCCAGCGATACCCACACACAGAGGGGTGTTTGTGCCCGCCCACGGGGCGGGGCATAACCAACGTGGCAATCGGGGCCCTGGACGTGGGCTCACGCTCTCCGAGCCTCTTCCCTTGCCCCCTCTTGGCCGGAGACGACCCAAGCGGCTTCCTCTGCTTTCCCAGCCTTTGTCCCAGGCCTGGCGGAAGAGAGCCTTCCCGAGCTCCCCGCTGTCCTGGAATCTGTAATGAAGTCACCAGCCTGCAGAAGAAAAGGCCTCTGTCTCTATAGCTGGTGGGGCTCGATGCCGGGATGTGCGTGATACAGCTCAGATCCCCAGAAATAAAGCAGTGACTGTTAAGGGCATGTCATCTGGCCTGGCAGCCCTGAGCGGGGACATTGCGTTTCTACCCTGTGAGTCCCCCTCTGCCCTCTGAAAGCCTCTGTGGCTGTCTGACCACATGATGGCTGTTGACTTTCTGCCAGGCTGGTATGTGCCACCCAGAAAGAAGAGCCCCAGTCTGCACTTCCCCTGCTCCCAGGGCCGTGCAAACCACGCAGTGTCTGCCCTGGGCAGAGGGGCTCCTGGAGGCTGCCTGGGCCCACAGTGACTCTCAGGCTGGGGCCAGGTGACGTGCCCCCACTTGCACTGAAGGCCAGAGGGGTCACCTTGTCTTGGTTCCTGAGGATGGAGCTGCAGGAGCTGCAGGTATAGAGTTGGAGTGATAGCCATCATGAAAACCGGTGAGGCGAGGAGTCAGGGGCCAGGGCCATGTGCAGCCTGGGGCCAGACCGGGGCCATCTGATTAGCATAGAGCAGATGGCAGATCCCGGGGGGGCAAGGGTGACCAGGAATCCACAGGCCAGATGGAGGCCGACCCTACAGCATTTGGCAAGGAGAGGAACCATGTGAGCCAGAGACGGTGAGTCTTGCTGAATTCCCAAAGTGGCCCAATGGCCACATCTGTATGAATCACAAAGCTAGGCTATTCATTCAGAATCCTGGTTCCCATCCCAAATCGATCCAAAAACAAACCCCAAAGATCTGGCCCAGACCTGCATTGTGGAAGGGCTCTCAGAAGCCACTTAAGTTCATTAACATTAGAGTCTACACAGGGTCTACAGAGGAGAGTGAAAAAGTTGGCTTAAAACTCAACATTCAAAAAACAAATATCATGGCATCCGGTCCCATCACTTCATGGCAAATAGATAAGAAAACAATGGAAACAGTGACAGACTTTATTTTCTTGGGCTCCAAAATCACTGCAGATGGTGACTGCAGCCACAAAATTAAAAGACGCTTGCTTCTTGGAAGAAAAACTATGACAAACCTAAACAGCTTTTTAGCAGAGGCACTACTTTGCCAACAAAGGTCTGTCTAGTCAAAGCTATGGTTTTTCCAGTAGTCATGCATGGATGTGAGAGTTGGACCATAAAGAAGGCTGAATGCCAATGAATTGATGTTTTGGAGCTGTGGTGTTGGAGAAGACTCTTGAGAGTCTCTTGGACTGCAAGGAGATCAAATCAGTCAATCCTAAAGGAGATCAGTCCTGAATACTCATTGGAAGGCCTGATACTGAGGCTGAAACTCCAATACTTTGGCCACCTGATGCAAAGAACTGAATCACTGGAAAAGACCCTGACGCTGGGAAAGATTGAAGGCAGGAGGAGAAGGGGACGACAGAGAATGAGATGGTTGGATGGCTTTACTGACTCAATGGACTTGAGTTTGAGCAAGCTCCGGGAGATGGTGAAGGACAAGAAAGCCTGGCGTGCTGCAGTCCATGGGGTCACAAAGAGTCAGACACGACTGAGACACTGAACACCACCACCACAGGGTCAGGACAAGGTCACAGGTTGCTTTTTCTGGGAAGTGGGGAGAACAAAACCTTATAGATCGTTATTTAAATTATCTCCCTCCTCTCATTTGACTTATTTTGTCCCATTTTACACTATTTCAACCACCCGCATCAAAGCAGCCATGCCAATGGGTTAGTAAATACCTTATTTAATTGAGATGTGTCTTTCAAAAGAGCCTATTGCTTGTTGTAGAAAGGTATTTTTCACTTCTATAAAGAGGGTTGCCTTGCACAGATGCTTCTTAAGTTTTCACTCCGCACTTGAGATGCATCTTTGCTGCTAAGTGAGCATCTCCTCCATCATTTTTAAGTCCTGCACAGACTCCATGGCCTGAGAGTCTACCATATTCTTTTTCTCAGCTCCTAGTGGTGGGCGCTGCAGTTGGCTTCATCTACACTATTACACACACACACACACACACACACACACACACACACACACTCCAAACACACTCTCTCTCTATTAACTCTATTAACGTCATAATTTATCTTTCACATTTAGGTCCAAGCGGATTCCGTCTTTGCTGGATGGTAATCTAGCTTCGTCTTTCTCCATTTTGTTGGCCAGGTTCCCCAGCACCTTCAAAGCAGCCTGTCTTCCCCAGTGGTGAACAGTGCCACTCTTGTCATATATTAGATCTGCACCTGTACCTACACCTGCCCTGAGCTCCGTATCTCCTTCCTTTAGTCTATTCCATTCCTTCAGTCCATTTGTCTGTTTTGGCCCCAGGTCCGCACTGTTTTAACCAACCAGCCCCTTGTGAAGGCCCTAGGGCCGCATCTTCACAGAAGCCTCTCTCAGCCTTGAGATGTGATCCTCTCATCTCTGGAAAGTTCATTCTCTTCTCCACCTGCGCCTCTGCCATTGTACGCCTGGGAGGTGCTGTAGAACTTTATGTTTACCATGCATTTTTTTGTTTATTGGCTGCACTGGGTCTTGGTTGCAGCGCAGGAACTCTCAGTTACAGCATGCCAGCTCTTACTTCCAGCACATAGGATCTAGTTCCCTGAACAGGGTTCAAACTCAGGCCCCCCGCATTGGGAGTGCAGAGTCTTAGCCACTGGACCACCAGGGCAGGCCCTGCTGTAGGACTTTGATCACCGTGTTGCTCCCCAGTTTTCTAGTTAACCCAAAAGCCACGGCGAAACAGCTGAGAGCTCATGGTTTGTTGCTGTTCAGTCGCTCAGTTGTGTCCGACTCTTTGTGACCCCGTGGACTGCAGCACGCCAGGCTTCCCTGGTGAACCATCTCCCAGGGTGTGTTCAAACTCATGTCCATTGAGTCAGTGATGCCATCCAACCATCTCATCCTCTGTCGTCCCCTTCTCCTCCTGCCTTCAATCTTTCCCAGCATCAGGGTCTTTTCTAATGAATCGGCTCTTCGCATCAGGTGGCCAAAGTATTGGAGCTTCAGCTTCAGCGTCAGTCCTTCCAATTCCAGCTTATGGTCAGGCCCTTTGACTGAGCTAACTGTTTTAAAAAGCCAAATCTCCTTTCAAATAGACAGGGTCCAGAGTCATTTTTTAGGGCTTCTCTAAAGCATGACTTCAAGGATTAGTGTCTGGAAATGGCAGCTCTGGTTTCATCATCACAAACATCCATGCCTCCCATCCACCTGGGGTCCTGGGTGTCCCCAAGTTCAGTATAACACCACCCCTCAAGCCTCTAGCTTATAAAAAAAAAAAAAATACTGCACTCTACAATTGTCTAACACTCCACAATTTTGGAAGAGCATTTACTTATTGCATTAGAACCTTAGAACTTTCTGATGAAGGGTTCAAGTGCTGTTAGCTTCATGTTAAAAGTGAAGAGGGACTTCCCTGGTGGTCCAGTGGTTAGGAGTCTGAGCTCTCACTGCAGAGGCCACAGGTTTGATCCCTGGTTGGGGAACAAAGATCTTGAAAGTCATGCAGTGAAGCCAAATTTTTTTTCTAGTTAAAAACACACACACACCTAAAAGTGGAGGACCTGAGCTGCAGAAGTAATGTATGACCATCTGTGATCCCCAGCCCAGGAGTGATGGACAGAACTTGGGAAAGGCCTTGACCTTTCTGACCTACACTGTATAACTGCATTAGTCGTGTAGGGCTGCTATAACAAAACAGCACAGGTTGTGTGACTGAAATAAGAAAACATATTTCTTGTAGTCCTAGAGGCTGGACGTCCCAGATTCCGGTCCAGTGTGGCTGAGTTCCTGATGAGAGCACTCATCCTGCCTGGCCACATTCCCTGAAAAGCCTTGCTTCTGAGAGTGCAAGGAAAGAGAGCACACACGGGCACACTCTGGTGTCTCTTCTTACAAGGACACATCCTGCTGGACCAGGACTCCACCCGTGTGACCTCATTCAACCTAAATTACCTTCTAAAGATGCTATCTCCAAATATAGTCACCCTGGGAGTTGGGGCCTCAAGATAGGAATTTGGGTGGAGATGCCATTCGGTCCACAGGGCTGCTGTAACAAGTCACTACAAACTCTAGCAGCTTTAGACAACACACACCTACTACCTCGAAGTTCTGGAGACCAAGTGGAAAAGCAGCAGGGCTGTGATCTTTCTGGAGGCGTCACGGAAGGATCCACTTCCTTGCCTTTTCCAGTTCTGGGATCTGCCTGTGTTCCACGGTTCAGGCTTCTCTCTCCCATGTCGATCCAACCCCTCCTTCCATCAGCACGTCTCCTATGACTCCCTCTGAGCCCCTGCCTCCCTCATGCAAGACCCCCATGATCACATTGAACCCACTCAGATAATCCAGGATAATGTTCCGGGGTCCTTAACTTGATCGCAGCGGTCAAGTTCCTTTTGCCAGGTAAGGTGGCACAGTCACAGCTACCAAGGATTAGAGAGTGGACCTTGTTGGGGCCCTTATTCATTCTCCCCCGCCCACTTAACTCCTCTGGACCGCAGGTGTCTCTTCTGTAAAAGGAGGAAGTGGAATGCGATTTCTAAGACCCTCACAGACTGTCTCCTGCTGGGGCTTACGGGCAACCCTGCTCAGGCAGGCGTGTGCGCATCATCTACCGGCTGAGCTTTCCTAGTGTAGGGTACCGATCGGGTCACCTCTCGGTTAAGTCATAGTGATTTTCTTTGGACCGTCTTTGTGATTTCTTTCTTCTCTTTAGTCTTTGTTGGAGTATAGCTGCTTTAGAATGCTGTGGTAGTTTCTGCTGCACATTGGAGTGAGTTAGCTATATGTATACATATACCCCCCCCTTCTGAACCTCCTTCCCACACTCCATCCCACCCCACTCATCTAGGTTATCACAGAGCGCTCAGCACCTGTGCTACACAGCAGGTCGCCACTAGCTACTTATTTTACATATCGCTGTTGTTCTTCAGTTGCCCAGTCGTGTCCGACTCTGCAAACCCATGGACTGCAGCACGCCAGGCCTCCCTGTCCCTCACCATCTCCCAGAGTTTGCCAAAGTTCATGTTCATTTGATCGGTGATGCTGTCTAGCTATCTCATCCTCTGAGGCCCTCTTCTCCTTCTGCCCTCAGTCTTTCCCAGCATCAGGGACTTTTCCAATGAGTCGTCTGCTTGCATCTGATGACCAAAATACTGGAGCTTCAGCTTCAGCATCAGTCCTTCCAGGGAATATTCAGGGTTGATTTCCCTTAAGAGTGACTGGTTTGATCTCCTTGCTGTCCAAGGGACTTTCAGGAGTCTTCTCCAGAGCCGCAGTTCAAAGGCACCAATTCTTTGACACTCTGCCTTCTTTATGGCCCAGCTCTCACAGCTCTGCGTGACCACTGGGAAGACCGTAGCCTTGACATTTTACACTTGGTAGCCTGCATACGTCACTCCCAGTCTCCCAGTTCACCCGCTCCCTCTCCTCACCATGTCTGGATGTCCTTTCTCTCTGTCTGCGTGTCTAGTCCTGACTTGCAGGTAGGTTCACCTGCACCACTTTCCTAGATTCCACGTGGCGCTGGCTGTCAGTCTCTCAGCTGTGTCCCACTCTCTGTGGCCCATGGACCGTAGCCTGCCAGGACCCTCTGTCCACGGAGTCTTCCAGGCAAGAATGCTGGAGCAGGTTGCCATTTACTACTCCAAGGCATCTTCCCGACCCAGGGATTGAACCCGCATCTAAACTGCATCTCCTGCATCGGCAGGCAGATTCTTTACCACTAAGTGCCCCCTGGGGCGCCTACCTAGATTCCACATATATGCATTAATATATTTGTTTTTGTCTTTCTGACTTACTTCACTCTGTATGACAGACACATCCACATCTCTACAAATGATCCAATATCATTCCTTTTTACGGCTAAGATTCCATTATATATATGTACCACAACTTAATTATCCATTCATCTGTCGATGGACATTTAGGTGGCTTCCATGTCCTGGCTACTATAGATAAAGCACCCTTATACCAGCACTTTTGTTCTCCAACATTATTTTCCAACTTTAGGGAAACTTCAGAATGAATACATTTTGCTCCAATACGAGGCAGCGTCCCATTTTTTCTAATTTTTCTGCAGGCATCGATTAGAGCATGTGAGCATTCGTTAAGTCGTTCCTCAAACGTTTGCCCACATCCGTGTGCCAAGCTCTGTGAGAGAGCCTATAGCCTAGATGTCCACAGCAGTCAACATGAGGGAGTAAGAAAGACCTGGGTGGGGATTCAGGACACCTGATGTGTCCATCCATCAGGGATCTGGCAGGAAACGCGGTCCAGAAGGAAAGACTCTGGTGGAAGGACCCCTGGACTCGCGCTGAGGTGTGGGCAGGGCGGAGGGACCACACAAGAGATGGTGGGGAACCCAGCGGCATGCCACAGAGGGCAGTATCACCATCCCAGGGCCAAAGGCATGACCGAAGACCAGTGAGAGCTGGGAGCATGCACGAGGATGCAGTCAGGGAGACGGGTCAGAGCTGCCACCAGAGACAGGACGACCAAACAGGGAGCACCGGGAGGAATGCCGCAGCCTCTCTCTCTTCCTGCCCCTCCCTCATCTAATGCCAGGGTACCTCCCAATGGTCACACCCAAGCAGAAGCCAGCTTGGAAATGTGCCTAGGGGGCTTAGTGGCCAAGGGCGCTCAGAGGGCAGAGACGAGCAGACAGTGAATGCTGCGGGGGGGGGGGGGGGGGGGGGGGGCGGCGGGCAGGAAACGGGGGCGAGTCTTCATGCCTTCTGGCTGGCTCTGTCACCAAAGAGCTCTGCCTCCTAGAGCAGGTCATCTACTTTCTTCAGGTTTTTGCTTTTCTCACCTTAAAATGAAGCGTAGAGCTGAAATCTGTGAGGTCAAGGATGATCTCTATCCTCTATTTCCATTTCAATCATCTATGGTTTGAGATATAGACATAAAAAATAGGAATATATACATATACATATGTAATTTATATCCAACCCATCACCAAGCCATATGTTTGTTTTCCATAAATAAATGAATTACCGTAAAGACGAGGCTTCCCAGGCGTCCTGAAGTATAAATATATCAGCTGGGTGTCCCTTGGTACGCATAATTCAAAGCGGATATCCACAGAGTTAAGGGGCGTACCGACAGATCAGAGTACATTGTAGCACTCGGTCTGTCCTGACTTCTTTGACGGGGCGGGGGGTATGACTGTTCAGACTTCCTTGGGATTTTCGTCTTTCCACGGACAGCTGTCATAAAAACAGCGAAGCTTCATGAAGCAAACAGTGCCCTAACGCCAGCCTTCCCTGCTCACAAGCTATAAATTCACGGTCGAGACAGCAATGTGCACTCAAGGACAAGCTCTGCAGAGAGCGAGGGGCAGGTAAGCACTTCCCTCCAACCTCGCAGGCGAAAGGTTATGAAAGTAACCGGTGGTGTCCCAGAGATGGCAGTGTGGTCTGACAGTCTCCAGCACAACGCTCTCAGTCTGGGGGCTAATCTAGCAATACCTTTGAACAGGAAGAGACAGCCATCAGCAGCAAAGAAAACTACAGTGATGCATTTGAAGAGCAACTCCGAGGCCAGCTTCCCACTGGCCTTGGACGACATCCTCAGCTGGGCACCCCCTGGCCTTGGCTGGGAGCCACCACCTTGGCCGGATATACCTTCTGGGCTCATGCCATTGACATGTGTCCTTCCTCGTCACTGCAGCAGGGGGTTCTTCACCCTTCCCCGGGGCCACGGCCGGGTTTAAAGATCGAGTCACTGGAGAAAAATAACAATATGTGCTTGGAAAAGGTGGGTCGTTGATTCAAGAATGCGTACATGCCTGGAAGTTTCTGGAATGCAATGGTGCATCCCCCTGGGAAATGGCGGGAGTCCTTCTGGAAAGGAGAATCAAGTTCCTGGGGTAGGAGGAGGAATTTTATCTTCATTATCCATCCTTTAGCTCTGTCTATGTTTGTGACATGTGTGCATGACTTTTTTAACTTAAAAAAACGCTCTTCTGAGACATTCGCCCATTCTGTGAGCTCTGGTCTGTGGGTTTTCAGCAAGAAGGTATTTGCCACAGAAGGGCTTGCAGAGGACCTGCGACGCATTTGTTTGCACACAACCCAATGAAGGTGTGATGAATGAGCTTACTTAGAATTCATAGAATCATATTAAATAAAAGCGAAAGGCTATAAAACATCCAAAGAAGGGCCATTTCTGAGTGTGCTGACAGGCTCTCAGATGGTGCAGGCTGCAGCAACAGCAGGTGACATCCAGAGCGGCAGCTTCTGCAAGCCTAATTGAGTGAGAAGGTGGATGTATCTTTGCAGGAGAGGACACCATTGGGGGGAGGGCGTGGCCACTGCCAGCTCCGCCTCTTCACACAACATTTCTGCTGGTGGATTCCTTGTGGTTTCAGGGCCTCCCATCAGCCCCTGAATTTTTCCCAAAGAGCAGAAAAAGGGCAGAGGCCACCTCTGAGAGCCTGTACCAGCCTGGGGTTTAAATACTGTCAGGAACTCGGTCCACCATCTTATGGCTCAGGGATGCTCTCTACGAGAAGGAATTTATGGTCTCCAAAAATGATTTTGGAAGGACTCCACCTTGACTATATACACTCTGGACCCAAGCCGGTGATGTCCTCTGCTCTGAGGTTGCTCATTAGTTTTGGGTCCTGATGGCCACCCCTGTCTCCAGTCCTGTTCCAACATCGTCACTCTGTCCTCTTTTCCAAGCTCTCTCACTCCAAATCCTGTCCTAACTCTAGAATCCGACCAAGTCCTCTCCCCAGCTGCAGCTGCTACCGCTCCTGGGAGCAAAAAGTCTAGGTTACCTGTGTTCTCACCAACACTCACACTATTGTATTCTTTCATCAGGTTAAAACTGTTATCTCCACCCAATGGTCACATTGCTGGTTTGTTCTCCGCCAAGCTGCTCACAGGCACATGGTCTGCAGCTGCGTCTTTTGCTACCCTGAGCCTCGGCCAAATCTACACCCCACTGTGTCCTGTCGCCCTGTCACCTGGAAGAGTGCCTCTCCCACCAAACCTACCTCCACGCCCACCCCTTCCCACCACGAAGCACCCTCTGAGGTCAGACATGAAACAGTAATTAGGGAAAGTCCATTCTTTGCAGGAGAATCTGAAGGCCACTGGATAAGGTGCAGAAGACTTCCACAAACTCTTGGCCAATGAATACCACTAACTTAAAGGACTATGCGAACGCAAAACCTGCAAAGGAGCCCCTCCGGCCCCATCTCTACCCGCCCTGCCTCCAGCTACCGTAAAACACCCAAGTCCCTTTTTCCTGTGATCACCAGCCTCCTGCTCCTCTCTTCTAGCCCCGTAATAAAACTCCGGGGGAGTCTCCGCTAAGCTCTGCTACACCCAAACGCCATCCTAGCCCGCAGTTCCGTGAATTACTCAATTTCTCTCATAAACTCTCTCCTCTCCAGCTGTATGATACTGAAGATGGCCATGGAGAGGCCACAACACATAGGATCTACCCTCATGTGAGTCTCCCATAGGACAGCTTCATCCTCCAAAGCTTTTCTCAATCCGAGGGACAGGTCCCAGGTGTTATAACCTAGTGCAGACAAACATGCCTTCCACCTGAATTATCTTGTAGACTTGTACGTGAAGACTTCTATATTGTGGGGTGGGCCAAGGTATATTAGCTCCCCAGATATGCCTAAAAGGATTTCCAGGTGTCTCCGTGGTAAAGAATCCACCTGCCTATGTAGGAGACATGGGTTCGATTCCTGGAGGAGGAAATGGCAGCCTACTCCAGTATTCTTGCCTGGGAAATGCCATGGACGGAGCAGCCTGGTAGCTACAGTCCATAGGGTTGCAAAGAGTCTGACATGACTGAAGCAACTGAACGTGCAGGCAACAACTGGGGAGACTCCGTTTGGGAAGAAGGGTCAACATCGCAGGCAAAACAGAAGAAAGAATAAAGGGTCTCTGTTCACTTCTGCAACCTCCGTGCCTTGAACTAGTTTTGAGACTCCATATTTAGAAGGCTTGGGCTGGGAGCTAATAGAATTGCTTTTATAAAAGAACCACGTGTGTCTCTGGACACAGCAGAGCCTTGAGGGACCACGTGACAGTGTGGCACTGAACTGCAGGGAAGGCTCGTCTTCTTACCTTTGTCCTGAACCCAGTTCCACTCTTGATACACGACGAGCCATCAGCTTTGGAGACCTCTGGTGGCTGCAGCCTTGGCACATACGAGATTCACTGGAGCAGCAGCTAAGAGGTGGAGGCCAGAGGAGAGCAGGAAATAAATAAGGTGGATCCATTCACAAAATATTGCAAATAATTTTAGGAGGTTCCCACAGAGCCTTTCCATTATTCCAGTCCAAGAATCCAGGTTAACGACCACTGGAAGCGTACCTTGCTTGCGTTTCCCCATTGCTGCTACTGCTGCTGCTAAGTTGCTTCAGTCATGTCCGACTCTGTACGACCCCATAGACGGCAGCCCGTCAGGCTCCCCCGTCCCTGGGATTCTCTAGGCAAGAATACTGGAGTGGGTTGCCATTTCCTTCTCCAATGCATGAAAGTGAAAAGTCAAAGTGAAGTCGCTCAGTCGTGCCCGACTCTTAGCAACCCCATGGACTGCAGCCCACCAGGCTCCTCCATCCATGGGATTTTCCAGGCAAGAGTACTAGAGTGGGGTGCCATTGCCTTCTCCAACTTACTAGCCTAAGCAGAGTAATTAACTTTCTCATCTGTAATTTTTTTTTTTTCTGTGTCTCTAAATCTGCTCATCTCAATAGGCTGTAAGACTGGTAGGAAAGCTCCAATACTTTGGCCACCTAATGCAAAGAGCCAACTCACTGGAAAAGACCCTGAAAGATTGAGGGCAGGGGGAGAAGGGGATGACAGAGAATGAGATGGCTGAATGGCATCACCGACCCTGTGGACATGAGTTTGAGAATCTTCAGGAGATGGTGAAGGACAGGGAAGCCTGGCGTGCTACAGTCCATGGGTCAGAAAGAGTCAGACATGACCGAGCGACTGCACAACAGCAACGAGAACCAGCAGGAGAACGAAAGCTGTGGGCACCCGCAGATGCCCAGCACTCACCTTGACTCTCTTTGCTTCTTATGACCCTGATCTCACACAGAACTCTAGCTTCTTTCTTTCTTTTCTTTTTTGGCTATGCTTGCCGGAATCTTAGTTCCCTGACCAGGGACTGAACCCGGGCCACAACGGTGACAGTGCCAAGTCCTAACCACCAGGCCCCTAGGGAACTCCTTGAGCTCTGCACTCTTGAGGTCACTATCCTGATTTCTTGTGGTTGCATGCTTGCATGCTATGTCACTTCAGAAGTGTCCCACTCTTTGCAGCCCTATGGACTGTGGCCTGCCAGGCTCCTCTGTCCATGGGATTCTCCAGGCAAGAATCCTGGAGTGATAACTGGGAATCCTTCTGTAGGATTCTTCCTGACCCGGGGATTGAACCCATGTCTCTTGCGTCTCCTGCCTTGGCGGGTGGGTTCTTTACCACTAGCGCCACCTGAGAAGTCCAATTACCGTGAAGGACGGGGAAGCCTGGCATGCCGCAGTCTGGGGGACTGCAGAGTCAGATACAGCTTAGGGACTGACCAACAACAATAATCCTGACTTCAGTGCTGTCTCACGCCATGAGCGCCTGGAGTTCACGCCCTCGACCACCCCACCACGTGAGCCAGCTTTCTTGAGCGCTGCCTCGCCTCCCTCCAACCCAGTACAATTTCCTGTCCTCAGACACTGGATGGGCAGCCAGTCAAGCAAGCCCAGCCCCCCTGTAAAACAAGCATTTGGAGTCCCCAGTGGGCTTTGACCAAGGTGCTGGCCACTACCTCATTTCCAGAGGTTACTGGAGAAAATTTTCCCCAAATTCCAAACAGCCTCTCCTTTTCTCGTTCTCCAATAACGATCACAAGTATAAAAATGTCTGATTTTAATTTGGTCCGTTCATCAGTACTTCTAAATCGGCGTAAACCAATTCCAACTCTATCTTGCCGAGACATGGATTAAAATCTATCTCTGTCATTTACAACAGTTAATCCTTCCTTGAATTTGATGCTCCGAAGCTAAACCTGGCTTTAGGGGATATCAGAGCCGATTAATGACAATAAGTTAATGCTTGCTGAGTATGAACATTTCAGTCCATTTCTCCAACTGTTCTCCTTTGCCGTTTTAATCGGAAGTCATCGCCCGACTCAACAATGCGTGAGTGTCTGCATCAGCCCGGGTTCTGTGTCACAGGTGTTGCCATGAGGCTCTTGGTGTCTTTCCACCTCTATCAGCACTCTGCTCACTGGCTTTCCAGAAGGCGAAGCTGACATTGTCTCTGGCACAGTCACCATGAACTCAGCCTGGATCCCTTCCAGTCAGAAGGCAAGAATGTTCTCCTACCCGTTAGAGGAAGATAGCGTTTTCTTTCACCCATCCATCACTGCTAGTAGATTTCCATTAGAACTTGACGCTCCTTAGCAACTCCCTAGCAACAGAAGCTTACCTGAAATTTTATAAGGCTTTCCAGAAATTGTTTTCTAAAAGGCCTCGTTCCTTCCCAAACACTTCTACCCTCAAGGAAATAATTTCTCTTTATTGCTTTCTCTGATCACCAAAGTGTTGCAAACTCGCTTTAGAAAGCTCGAGCAATATACAGATATGAAAGTAAAAATTACCAGCCGGCACGACTCCCCAGTTCCCTGTGCTCCACTCCCACCCCTGACAAGGAAAATCTCTCAACAAATATTATTAAACGAAATTGTTCTGTTGTTGTTCCTGCTATTTTTAAGTAGAGTTTAAGTTATCTTTATGGACAATAAGTAAGAAAAGTATTTTTCCGTGTCAAAACTAGAAAATGACTTCCCTTTCTCTTGTACTAAAGGGATGTGTGAATTCTACGCCTCTTTAAAGTTGCTTTCTTTTCTTTCCTAGACAATAGACATTCCCTTTATCCTGAATTTCAAATTTCTACCCACTAGAAATTGTATTTAGTGAGAACAGGTCAGTATGAGACTCAGGAAAGTATAGACTAGGTTGAAAGAATTCGAGGAAGCTGGACCAATCCAAGAAACTGTGTGATATGCCAGTTATAAAGGCTGAAACGAATTGATGTAAAGAACAAAGAAGAGTTGTTACTCAGAAGCTATCACACCAAAAAGATGAACCAGAATCTTCTGTTCCTGAAAACAGCAAAGCTGCTTTTTGAACCTGACTGAGGGTCTAACCTTATGTCATTAAACTTGGAAGGAAAAACAAGTTCTCTCCACTCCACATACATCCTAAAACAGTCCAGACCTGTTCTCTTTCTAACTAGGAATCTGGCCTCTGTCTTTAGAAAAGTTTAGCATCCCAACTGCTGTTCTCCATGTGTGAAATAAGTCAATATTAGAGATCATGTAAGATTGAGGGCAGGAGAAGAAGGGGACGACAGAGGATGAGATGGCTGGATGGCATCACCAACTCAATGGACATGAGTTTGAGTAAACTCCAGGAGTTGGTGATGGACAGGGAGGCCTGGCGTGCTGCAGTTCATGGGGTCACAAAGAGTCAGACACGACTAAGCGACTGAACTGAAGTGATCCCACAAGGATATAGACTCGATTGTATAATGTAAAAACTGTCATAGATTTCTCACAGGAAAGAAAAAAGTTACATGCTTATAGTCATTCATTCACTCAAGAAGTGTTACTAAGAATGAACTCTTGTATCAAACTTGTCACCAAGATGTGTGAGTGTAACCTGTCCATAAAACATGGATCTTGCTTAAAAAAGAAAACAGATAAATTTTTGATCAGACTCTTTGCTAGACTTTGAAGATTCCAAGACGAAGAAGAAGATACTGGTAAACAAATCATATTCCCATGAAATGCACGGTGCAGGCACTGAGACTGTACGCAAGGGCAGCGGTTATCTACATACGAAAATGAGCCCTAAAATATAAACTATACCAGAAGAATGTACCAAATTCAAAAAGGTCAAGGAACACTTTCTCACTAGGAAGAGCTACAAGCCCCTCCTCCTACCCACTTAACAATTTTTTATTATTCATTTTTAATTGGAGGATAAGTGCTTTACAATGTTTCTGCCATACATCAACATGAATCAGCCATAGGTATACATATGTCCCCTCACTCTGGAACCTCCCTCCCACCTCCCACCCCATCCCGCCCCTCTAGGTTGTCACAGAGCCCCAGTTTGAGCTCCCTGCATCATACAGCAAATTCCCACTGGCCGTTTTACACACGGTGATGTGTGTGCTTCCTTGCTGCTCTCTCCATTCACCCCCCGCCGCCTCCTTTCCCTCACTGTGTCCACAAGTCTGTTCCCTGTCTGCGTCTCCACTGCTGACCTGCAGATAGAATCGTCAGTACCAGCTTTCTAGATTCCATATACATGTGCTCATATATGATATGTCTTTTTCTTCCTGACATACTTCACTCTGTATAACAGGCTCTAGGTTCATCCACCTCATTAGAACTGACTCAGATGTGTGCCTTTTTATGGCTGAGTCATGGTTCACTGTATACAGGTACCGCATGATTTTTAATTTAAAGAAAGAAAAGTTGTATGACCCAGCAATCCCACTGCTGGGCATACACACCGAGGAAACCAGAATTGAAAGAGACACATGTACCCCAATGTTCATCGCAGCACTGTTTATAATAGCCAGGACATGGAAACAACCTAGATGTCCATCAGCAGATGAATGGATAAGAAAGCTGTGGTACATATACACAATGGAGTACTACTCAGCCGTTAAAAAGAATTCATTTGAATCAGTTCTGATGAGATGGATGAAACTGGAGCTGATTATACAGAGTGAAGTAAGCCAGAAAGAAAAACACCAATACAGTATACTAACACATATATATGGAATTTAGAAAGATGGCAATGACGACCCTGTATGCAAGACAGCAAAAAAGACACAGATGTGTATAACGGACTTTTGGACTCAGAGGGAGAGGGAGAGGGTGGGATGATTTGGGAGAATGGCATTCTAACATGTATACTATCATGTAAGAATTGAATCGCCAGTCTATGTCTGACGCAGGATACAGCATGCTTGGGGCTGGTGCATGGGGATGACCGAGAGAGATGTTATGGGGAGGGAGGTGGGAGGGGGGTTCGTGTTTGGGAACGCATGTAAGAATTAAAGATTTTAAAATTAAAAAATAAATAAATAAAATAGAAATTCTTAAATAAAAAAATAAAAATAAAAAAAAAGAAGAAGAAAGAAAAGTTGTATGCTAGCCTCCTGTGGCTGCCGTTGCAAATGACCATAAACTGCATGACTTAAAACAACAGAAATGTATTTCTTCACAGCTCTTGAGGATGGGGGTCCAAGAACAAGATGTCATCGGGCCAAGGCTCTCTCTGAAGGCTCTTGGGGAGAATCCTGCCTTGCCTTTTCTAGTTTCTTTCTTTCTTTTTTTTTTTTTTTGGCTTCATTGGGTCTTCATTGCGGTGCACGGGCTTCTCTTGCTGCAACTAGAAGGCTTAGCTGCCCCACAGCTGTGGGATCTTAAGTTTCCTGACCAGATATTGAACTTGAATCCCCTACATTGGAAGGTGGGCTCTTAGCCCCTGGGCCACCAGGGAAGTCTCGCCTCTTCCGACTTCTGGTGGGTGCTGGCAGCCCTGGCCACCCTCAGCTCGCAGCCGCATCTCCAGTCTCTGCCTTCACGTGGCTTTGTCTCCTTTTGTCTCTGTGTCCAAATCCCCCTCTTCTTATGAGGACACTGGTCATAGTGGATTGTGTGTGCGTGCGTGAGTGCGTGCTCAATCACGTCCAACTCTGCGACCCCATTTTCTGTAGCCCGCCAGGCTCCTCTGTCCAGGGAATTTTCCAAGCAAGAGTACTAGAGCGCAGTGCCATTTCTTACTCCAGGGGGTCTTCCCGACCCAGGGATCGAATCCAAGTCTCTGGTGTCTCCTGCACTGGAAGGCAGGTTCTTTACCACGGTGCCACCTGGGAAGACCTATGGTGGATTTAGAGTCCACCTTAATTCAGTGTGGGCTTCCCTGAGAGCTCAGCTGGTAAAGAACCGCCTGCAATGCGGGAGACCTGGGTTGGATCCCTGGGTTGGGAAGATCCCCCGGAGAAGGGAAGGGCTACCCACTCCAGTGTTCTGACCTAGAGAATTCCATGGACTGTATAGTCCGTGGGGTCGCAAAGAGTCGGACACAACTGAGCACTTTCACTTTCCACTTAGTTCAGTTTAAACTCATTTTAGCTTGATTACATCTGCAAGAGCCTATTGCCAAATAAGTCACATTCGCAGGTTCCAGTGGACGTTAACTGAGGGGAGGAGACACTATTATTATCATTAGTGTTAAGAATACTTAGCATCGGGGTCTTCCCTGATGATCCAGTGGTTAAGACTCTGCTTCCAATGCAGGGAGCATGCGTTCGATCCCTGATCAGGCAACTAAGATCCAACACGCAGTGTGGCATGGCCAAAAAGTAAATAGAATAATGGTAAGAATAATAAAATAATTTTTAAAAAGAAAAAGAACTACTTAAAAAAAAAAAAAAAAACTTAGCATCAGATCTACTCTACCCGCTTAGACAATTGTGGGAAGGCTTCCCAGATGGTTCTAGTGGTAAAGAATCCGCATGCCAGCGCTGGAGAGCTGAGAGACACAGGTTTGATCCCTGAGTTGGAAAGATCTCTGGAAAAGGAAATGGCAACCCACTCCACCATTCTTGCCTGGAAAATCCCATGGTCAGAGGATCCTGGTGGGAAATAGCCCATGAGGTTAGAAAGAGTCAGACAGGACTGAAGGGAGTTGGCACACAGACAGACAATTGTAAACACACAATAGGGTGAATTGCAAGCTATATAGAAACTCCTCCGTGCAAATGCCCTTAGGAGGAGGAAGCCCTTTGATTGTAAACTGCAGACTTAGGGGACAATCTGCCTGGAGTTCAATTCTACAAAGAGCCCCAAGGGAAGAAGAGACAAAAAGAGACACAGGGGGCCTGAGACACAAAATGTTTAGATCAAGTGCAGATTCTATCTTTCAAAGCTTATAAAAGCAGGTCTGGTCTTGTCCAAGCAGATGGAAGAGTTTGTCAATCTCTGGTGTGAAAAAGCATAAATAGCATTTTTTTTTTAAATCTCAGCTCCGGGCTCTGACATTCATTTTCTATCTTGATGCTGGTAAGTCACTAAATCTCTCTGGACCTCAGTTTCCTCAGCTGTAAAATGAGAAAAAGAATCTATTCCTCCTGAAGTCACAGGGTCCATCTGAAGTGTATTAAGTACGGTGAGTCTCGAAAGCAGTTTAAATATAATGTATTATTATGAGGACGGCAGAGAGGAAACATTATTTACTCCAAAGCCAGCCAGCAGCACAGTCAGGATGGGTTATCAGCTCCATGACTTAAGAAATCCAATTTCACTGCTTCCTGCCTGCATCACAGCCCTGAAACTGTAGATTCCTTCTCCCAATGAAAATAATCCTCCTAATATCTATATCTAGGTCATACCTGAATGGTCTAGTGGTTCTCCCTACTTTCTTCAATTTAAGTCTGAATTTGATAATAAGGAGTTCATGATCTGAGCCACAGTCAGCTCCCGGTCTTGTTTTGGCTGACTGTATAGAGCTTTTCCATCTTTGGCTGCAAAGAATATAATCAGTCTGATTTCGGTGTTGACCATCTGGTGATGTCCATGTGTAGAGTCTTGTCTTGTGTTGTTGGAAAAGGGTGTTTGCTATGACCAGTGCATTTTCTTGGCAAAATTATATTAGCTTTTGCCCTGCTTCATTCCGTGTTCCAAGGCCAAATTTGCCTGTTACTCCAGGTGTTTCTTAAATTCCTACTTTTGCATTCCAATCCCCTATAATGAAAAGGACATCTTTTTTGGGTGTTAGTTCTAAAAGGTTTTTCAGGTCTTCATAGAACCATTCAACTTCAGCTTCTTCAGCATTACTGGTTGGGGCATAGACTTAGATTACTGTGATATTGAATGGTTTGACTTGGAAATGAACAGAGATCATTCTGTCGTTTTTGAGATTGCGTCCAAGTACTGCATTTCGGACTCTTTTGTTGACCATGACGGCTATTCCATTTCTTCTGAGGGATTCCTGCCCGCAGTAGTAGATACAATGGTCATCTGAGTTAAATTCACCCTTTCCAGTCCATTTCAGTTCGCTGATTCCTAGAATGCCGACGTTCACTCTTGCCATTTTCTGTTTGACCAGTTCCAATTTGCTATGGTTTTTCCAGTAGTCCTGTATGGATGTGAGAGTAGGACTGTGAAGAAAGCTGAGCGCCGAAGAATTGATGCTTTTGAACTGTGGTGTTGGAGAAGACTCTTGAGAGTCCCTTGGACCGCAAGGAGATCCAACCAGTATATTCTAAAGGAGATCAGCCCTGGGTGTTCTTTGGAAGGAATGATGCTAAAGCTGAAACTCCAGTACTTTGGCCATGTCATGTGAAGAGTTGACTCATTGGAAAAGACTCTGATGCTGGGAGGAATTGGGGGCAGGAGGAAAAGGGGATGACAGAGGATGAAATGGCTGGATGGCATCACGGACTCGATGGACGTGAGTCTGAGTGAACTCTGGGAGATGGTGATGGACAGGGAGGCCTGGCGTGCTGCGATTCATGGGGTCACAAAGAGTCAGACACGACTGAGCGACTGAACTGAACTGAACTGAATACCTATATCGTGTTTAAGATTTTATTCACATGTGGCTTTGTATTAAAAAAGAAATACACTGTATGTGGTTATTATAAAAATTTCAGGTAGGAAAGAATACAGATAGTTACTTATCAAAAAAAAAAAAAAAAGATATCTCCCCTAGTTCTCGGTGCCTGTTGCTGTTGTTTAGTCTCAAGTCGAATCTGACTCTTCTGCAACCCCATGGACTATAGACCTCCATGCTCCTCTGTCCATGAGGTTTCTCCGACCAGAATACTGGCGTGCATTACTATTTCCATCTCCAGGGGATCTTCCCAATCCAGGGCTCATACCCTTGTCTCCTGCTTCGCAGATGTATTCTTTACCACTGAGCCACCCAGGAACCACACCCAAACTATCTTTTGCCTCTTAATAAGCAGATATTTATTGCCAGCTCTAGAAATTCTTTAAGTAACGTGCAGAAATCCTTTTCTAAGGATCTGCTGAAAGGCTTCCTCTAACTGCCCTCATGTTTGGGGAGCTGAAGTGTGGATATGTGAGTGAAAGTTGCCCAGTCATGTCCGACTCTTTGTGACCTCATGGACTACACAGTCCATGGAATTCTCCAGGCCAGAATACTGGAGTGGGTAGCCTTTCCCTTCTCCAGGGCATCTTCCCAACCTAGCAATCAACCCAGATCTCCTGCATTGCAGGTGGATTCTTTACCAGCTGAGCCACTAGGAAAGCCCAAGAATACTGGAGTGAGTAGCCTATCCCTTTCCCAGTGGAATTTCCTGACCCAGGAATCGAACTGGGGTCTCCTGCATTGCAGGCAGATTCTTTACCAACTGAGCTATCAGGGAAGTGGATGTGAAATCACACACAGTTTTGCACGAACTCTCTGGGTTCTGTTGCCTTTCCTGCAGGTCATGGCAGCAAGAAGTGGAGCCATGGTCCTCAATGCACACAAGAGAATCCATGTGACCAGTAACAAGCTGGACTGGAGACTCATCACTCTCTAGGGAACAGAGCGGGGCGGCGGGTACATCCTCCCTGGGCTCTAAGCACAGCTGTGTATTTACGCTGAAACTGTGTAGAAACCAGTGTTGGGCTCCTAATTACTCAGAAGTCATCACTTCCACAAAGGAAGATCAAGGATGACAGCCTTGAAACCTTGCACAAATACTTTATCCCAGTCTCCAGAAGGAAAAAGCAGTGCCCTCAAATGGAGCAAACACCAGTGTGAAACGGAGTATTTCCTGCCATATGAATAAACAAGGATGTCACGGCCATCAGCGACTCGGCCCTGTGAGTTTCCGAGCCCAGAGTGTGCCCAGGAGAAAACAATGCCTGCAGCTGTCAAGCTGTGCCACTCTCTCAGAGAGCGAGGAACTAAGTAAGGATGTGAAAAATCAAATCACAGGACGCTGGACCCAGATAACTGAGATGCATATGAAAGGAGTGACTTCATTAAGTCCAGACTCTGGCATCTTCCTCTGCACAGAAGTGCGCTAAATTCCTTAATTTGAGATACCTCGTTTTCCTTAATGAACAGTAATCTTTTGACATTCGTCTGAATGCCCCTTGCTGCAAACTTCTGTATAACCTGACTCCTTCCCCCCACCTCCTCACTACCCCTACCCCCGCCCCTCCTCGGGACAGTTCTTCAGGGTCACTTGAGATTCTATTTCCCGAGCTTGAAGTTCTAAAAGTCCTCCCCACTCAAATAAAACATAATTCTAAACTTATAGGTTGTGACTATTTTTTTTCTAAGTCGACACCAGCCTCCTCCCAAGTGGTCCTGAGTCTCCACTCTGCAAGCTGAACCACTGATACTGGCCAAGAGTGATGGTTTCCAAGCATCACTTTTTATTGTGTCTGTCCTTCCTTCCCTTCCTTTCTTCCTCTCTTTCTTTTCCTTCTTTCCTTTTTCAAATCAGTGGAGCATTTCCTTTAAATTTCCTTTTATGTAGGAGCCCCTCCACCTTCTTCCTTCCCAATCCACCTTTCTGGTATTATAGAAAAAGAACAGGCCCAAAATGGCATCGCTTATGCAGAAGCCCATAATATGAAGCCTAGACTTAATACCTAATCTATTCCAGTGATCTTAGTGTTTTGAATGTCGACTTCTAAGCCAGCTTTTTCACTCCTCTTTCCCTTTCATCAAGAGGCTCTTCAATTCCTCTTTGCTCTCTGCCGTAAGGGTGGTGTCATCTCCAAATCTGAGGTTATTGATATTTCTCCCAGAAGTCTCCATTCCAGCTTGTGCTTCATCAAGTCCAGCGTGTCACAGGATGTCCTCTGCATATAAGTTAAACAAGCAGGGTGACAATATACAGCCTTGATGTACTCCTTTTCCGATCTGGAACCAATCCGTTGTTCCATGTCTGGTTCTAACTGTTGCTTCTTGACCTGCATACAGATTTTTCAGGAGGCAGGTCAGGTGGTCTGGTATTCCCATCTCTTTAAGAATTTTCCACAGTTTGTTGTGATCCACATAGTCAAAGGCTTTAGCATAGTCAATGAAGCAGAAGTAGATGTTTTTCTGGAATCTTCTTGCTTTTTCTGTGATTCAACGGTTGTTGGCAATATGATCGCCAGTTCTTCTGCCTTTTCTAAATCCAGTTTGAACATTTGGAAGTTTTCCATTCATGTACTATTGAAGACTAACTTAGAGAATTTTGAGCATTACTTTGCTAGTGTGTGAGATGAGTGCAATTGTGCAGTAGTTTCCAAAAATTGAGATCATGGCATCTGGTACCATCACTTCATGAATCACCTAATAAAGCCCATTAGACTTTCAAATTTCTTAAGAACAGAGACCTTGTTGGCCTAACTCACTGACTGGAGGTTATGCACTGAGAGTCAATCAATGTTTCTATGAAGAAGAGTTGTTTGCCTTGGAGATAGTTCAGTTCATAGAATCTGAAGGACCTGAGGTCTCCCCCAAGGATGCAAGGGATGGGTGAGAACAACCTCACAGTGGCAGCAAGGCAGAGGGGAGGAAACACAGAGAAGGGAGTTTGGAGAGGAGCGGACGCAGGTCAAGGCCATCGAGGCCACCTCTGACTTGGCGGTTCTTACACCCTAGAGAAGAAGTGTTACCACTCTTGCCTCCCCTCCACATGTGCCCTTTGTCACCTTTTGTTCAGATTCTTTCTGGTATGAATTAAACCTACATCGCCTTTGCAGACTTAGGTCATAACTGTCAACTAAATAGAGGAACAACGTGAAAGTTGCGAGTTAGGTTTTATTTGGGGCAACATGAGGACTGCAGCCCAGGAGTTAGCCCCTCAGATAGCTCTGAGAGCCTGCTCCAAAGAGCAGCAGGGGGAGGTCAGTGTATAAGATTTTGGTGAAGGGGAAATTCAGTGCAGTTAAGCATTCATTTTATAAAAGGTCACCATGCAGGGATTTAGTGCTTTTCTAGGTAGGAGAAAATGTAAGGATTGGGATCATGAAATCAGTTCCTGAAAATATCTATCTAAAGACCTATTTTGCTAGAGAAGACTCTTGAGAGTCCCTTGGACAGCAAGGAGATCAAACCATTCAATCACAAAGGAAATCCGTCCTGAATATCCATTGGAAGGACTGAAGCTGAAGCTCCAATACTTTGGCCACCTGATGTGAAGAGCTGATTCTTTGTAAAAGACCCTAATGCTGGGAAAGATTGAGGGCAGGAGGAGAAGGTGATGACAGAGGATGAGATGGTTGGGTGGCATCACTGACTCAGTGGTCATGAGTTTGAGCAAGCTCCCAGAGCTAGTGAAGGACAGGGTAAGTTGGAGTGCCTGGGGTTGCAAAGAGTCAGACATGACTTAGAGGCTGAACAACAGCAACAACCTAAAGACCTGTTCCACCAGTTTCCCAGGAGCACAGAGCGCCTCACGCTCCACCCTGAATCGCACAGGGGGTGTCAAAGGTCAGCAACTGCAGCAGCACAGGCAGAGGACAGATGTCCTCGTTGCCATTCAGTTGCTGGCAAATGCTCCTGGCAAGTCTCGATTTGTAGTTGACATGACCAAGAGGTCCCTGGAGGAGAAAATGGCAACCCACTCTAGTATTCTTGCTGGAAAATACCATGGATGAAGGAGCCTTGTGGGCTACACTCCATGGGGTCACAAAGAGTCAGACACAACTGAGCAACTAACACACTTAACCAAGGGGTCACAGCTGAAAACCAAGAAAACCAATTGCTCTTTGTTGCTATCCAGGAGACATAATTTTCACACTGCTAACTGGGCCTCTAGACCTTTATCCCTACATGGCTCCCCTATCCCAGAGCCTGGAAAGAGTGAGAACCAGGGGTGCCATTGGGAACCAAGTCCTCTAGGAAACTGCTCTCAGTGTTACTGAATCCAAATGCCAATAGTCAAGAGGCAACTGTGTTGGCTGGAAAAGCAAAGTTGCCTTATTCAGGAGGCCAGCAACCCAAGGATAAGATGAACTCATGTCCAAAAATCAACTCCAAAGATCGTTTGACAGTGAAAGTTTTGAAAAGGAGAATCATTTAGGGAGGAGATCAGAACTTCAGTGTCTTCCATTATGTGCAGACTTTCTTCTGATTGGGTGGTGATGAGGCAGCAAGACAGTGCCTCAAGGATCTTGTGCTCTGCCTGAAGTTACCATCCTCCACCTGACTGGGGGCCTTAGTTCCTATAGACTAACTCAAAGGTGTTCTGGTGTGTATTCCTTGAAGAGGAGCCAGGACCCAGGGGTGCACTCCTGTTTCCTGGCTGCTCTTCTCTTGTCTTCGCATCCCATCTCTTCTCTCGTTGCTATTTAATTGCTAAGTCATTTCCGACTGTGACCCCATGGACTACAACACGCCAGGCTTTCCTGTCCTTCACTGTCTCCAGGAAATCTGCTCAAACTCATCTCAGTGATGCGATCCAACCATCTCATCCTCTGTCACCCCCTTCTCCTCCTATCCTCAATCTTTCCCAGCATCAGGGTCTTTTCCAGTGAGTCAGGTTTTCCCACCAGGGGGCCAAAATATTGGCACTTGAGCATCAGTACTTCCAATGAATATGCAAGGGTGATTTCTTTAGGATTGACTGGTTTGATTTCCTTGCTATCCCAGGGACTGTCAAGAATCTTCCCCAGCATCACAATTTAAAAGCATCAGTTCTTCAGCACTCAGCCTTCCTTATGGTCTAACTCTCACATCCATACATGACTACTGGAAAAACCATAGCTTTGACTAGATGGATCTTTGTCGGCAAAGTGATATCTCTGATTTTTAATAAACTGTCTAGGTTTGTGATATAAAAAAGAATGTAATGACTCAGATAATCACGATGATGTGAACACTCACCAAGGAGTGTGAAGTGGGCCTTGGGAAGCATCACTACGAACAAAGTCAGTGGAGGTGATGAAATTCCAGCTGACCTATTTCAAATCCTAAAAAATGATGTTTTGAAAGTGCTGCACTCAATATACCAGCAAATTTGGAAAGCTCAGCAGTGGCCACAGGAATGGGAAAGGTCAGGTTTCACTCTAATCCCAAAGACGGGCAATGCCAAAGAATGTTCAAACTACCAAACAATTGCACTTATTTCACACGCTAGCAAAGTAATGCTCAAAATTCTCCAAGCTAGGCTTTAACCGTACATGAACGGAAAACTTCCAGATGTTAAAGCTGGATTTAAAAAATGCAGAAGAACCAGAGATCAAATTGCCAACATCCTTTGGATCATAGAAACAGCAAGAGAATTCCAGAAAAACATCTACTTCTGCTTCATTGACTACACTAAAGCCCTTGACTATGTGGATCACAACAAACTGTGGACAATTCTTAAAGAGATGGAAATACCAGACCACCTGCCTCCTAAGGACCCTGAATGCAAGTCAAGAAGCAAAAGTTAGAACCAGACATGAAACAATGGACTGGTTCCAAATTGGGAAAGGAGTATGTCAAATCTGTTTACTGTCAACCTGCTTATTTAGGTTACATGCAGAGTACATCATGCAAAATGCCAGGCTAGATGAAACACAAGCTGGAATCAAGATTGCTGAGAGAAATATCAATAACCTCAATATGCAGATGACACCACCCTTAAGGCAAAAAGCAAAGAAGAACTAAAGAGCCTCTTGAGGAAAGTGAGGGAGGAGAGTGAAAAAGCTAGCTTAAAACTCAACATTCAAAAAACTAAGATCATGGCATCTGGTCCCATCACTTCATGGCAAATAGATGGGGAAACAATGGAAACTGACAGACTTCATTTTCTTGGGCTCCAAAATCACTGCAGATGCTGACTGCAGCCATGAAATTAAAAGACACTTGCTCCTTAGGAGAAAAGCTATGACAAAACTAGACAGTGTATTAAAAAGCAGAGACATTGCTTTGCCAACCAAGATCCATACAGTCAAACCTATGATTTTTCCAGTAGTCATGTATGCATGTGAGACTTGGACCATAAAGAAAGCTGAGTGGGAACGAATCAATGCTTTTGAGCTGTGGTGTTGGAGAAGACTCTTGAGAGTTCCTTGGGCAGCAAGAAGATCAAACCAGTCAATCCTAGGGAAGTCAAACCTGAATATTCATTGGAAGGCCTGATGCTGAAACTGAAGTTCCAATACTTTGCCCGTCTAATGGGAAAAGACAACTCATTAGAAAAGACCCTGATGCTGGGAAAGATTGAAAGCAGGAGGAGAAGGGAATGACAGAGGATGAGATGGTTGGATGGCATCACTGACTCAATGGACATGAGTTTGAGCAAGCTCTGGGAGATGGTGATGGACAGGGAAGCCTGGCGTGCCGCAGTCCATGGGGTCACAAAGAGTCGGACATGACTGAGCCACTGAACAACAAAAGATATGTCATAGCTTTCTTTCCAAGGAGCAAGCATCTTTGAATTTCATGGCTGCAATCACCATCTACAGTGATTTTGGAGCCCAAGAAAATAAAATTTGTCATTGTTTTCAGTTTTTCCCCTATCTATTTGCCATGAAATGATGGGACCAGATGCCATGATCTTGGTTTTTTAAATGTTGAGTTTTAAGCCAGGTTTTTCACTCTCCTCTTTCACCTTCATCAAGAGGTTCTTTAATTCTTCTTTGCTGTCTGCCATAAGGGTGGTGTCATCTGCATATCTGAGGTTATGGATATTTCTCCCGGCAATCTTGATTCCAGGGGTTTCCCTGGTGGCTCAGATGGTAAAGAATTAGCCTGCAGTGCAAGGGACCCAGGTTCAACCCCTGGATTGGGAAGATCCCCTGGAGTAGGAAATGACAACCCACTCCAGCATTCTTGACTGGAAAATTCCAGGGACACAGGGCCTGGCAGGCCACAGTCCATGGGGTTGCAAAGAGTCAGACATGACTGAGCACACACACAATCTTGATTCCAGCTTGTGATTCATTCAGTCCAGCATTTCACATGATATACTCTGCATATAAGTTAAATAAGCAGGGTGACAATTTTCAGCCTTGATGTACTCCTTTCCCAATTTTGAACCAGTTTGTTGTTCCATGTCCAGTTCTAAGTGTTGCCTCTTGACCCGCATACAGGTGAGCAACTGTTTGAATCTGCCCTTTGGATCTCAGGGAAGGTATGGGAGGCTGAATGAAGTTTGTATCCTACAAACAAGAAACAGAGAACACAAGAAGGGCTTGTACCCAGGAGCGCCCAGGGAGTCCTGCTCTGTTTCGTCAAGGACTCTAAGGAAGAGAGGGAGAAGGTAAGGAGCCCGGTTGTGAGGGGCTCTCCTGAGACCCAAGGTTGGCGAGCACTTTCTCAGGAGACCCCTCCCAACCAGCAGCAAACAGTGAAGGAGGCACCATCCATAAACCTCTTGGAGGAACCCAATGTCCTTCTGGCCTGTGGCCAGGGCTCTGAAAACATCTCCGTGGGCGTTGAATTCCTGGAACTTTGAACAGAAGCAAAGATCTTTCCTTGTTCAAGAATGTTGCCCAGGGCCACAAGCTGAGACTTATCATTCAAAATAAAAGCTTCAAAGGCATCTTTCAAAATTCACCCTACTTGCTCCCGCTTGTTCTTATCTTAAAATGGAAGAAAAACAAAAGACAACACATTTTTTTTTAATGGGCAGAAGTCTTGAATAACCAGCTCTCCAGAGAAATATACTAATGGCCAAGAAACAAATGAAAAGATGTTAAACATCACCAATATGTAGGGAAATGCAAATCAAAACCACAGTGAGCTACCAGCTCACACCCATTAGGATGGCTACTACCAAAGAAAAACAGAGGAGAGAAAACGTTGGGGTGGATGTGGTGGAATTGAAAAGCCTGTGCACTCTTGGTGGGAAGGTAAAATGGTGCAGCCACTAAGGAAAAGAGCATGGTGTTTCCTCAAAAAATTAACCTAGAATTACAATCTGACCCAGCAATCCCACTCCTTGGTATACACCCAGAAGATCTAAAAGCAGGGTCTCCATGTGATATTTGTACACCTGTGTTCACAACAGCATTATTCACAAAAGTCAAAAGGTAGAAGCAAAGAGCTGACTCATTGGAAAAGACCCTGATGCTGGGCAAGATTGAGCAAAGGAGGAGAAGGGGACAGCAGAGGATGAGATAATTGGATAGCATCATCGACTCAAGGGACACAAGTTTGAGCAAACTCCAGAGATAGTGAAAGACAGGGAAGCCTGGCGTGCTGCAGTCCATGAGGTCGCAGTGAGTCGGACACGACTGAGCAACTGAACAAGAACACGAAGCAGCAGCCCAGTTCCACTGACAGTGAACGGATAAGCAACATTTGATTTAGTATAGCACCAGAATGGAATATTAGTCAGCCTTTGAAAGGAAGAAAACCCTGTGACAAGCTGCAGTATGGATGAACCGTGAATACATTATGCTGGCTGATGCTGTGAAGTGATATAAGGCAGCCACAATGGACAAATACCCTGTGATTTCATTTCTATGATGTCCCCAGAGCAGCCATGTTCACAGGGACAGAAAGCAGAATGGCAGTGGCCAGGGCTGTGGGAGGAGGGAATGGGATGTTGTTCTTTAATGGGAGCAGAGTTTCAGTTTGGGAAGATGAAAGAGTTCTAGAGATCAATGTGAATATATTTAACACTACTGAATTATATACTTAAAAATAGTCCAATGTTATGTGTTTCACTGCAATTAAAGTTTTTAAATCTTTTCCAAAAAATTCAAAGTCTAAACATTATATAAAGGCACAATAATTTACCAAAAAAAAGGGAATAAAGTTGTCAAGAGTTGGTCCTATTTAATAAAGAAGGCTAAATAGAAAAATGGAAGGTTAAATTGTACCCAGGGATACAGAATCAAAGGAAATTAATATGAACCAAAGGGAGGGGAGGAAGGAAGAAAAACAGGCCATGGCGAGTTTTTTGTAACTTTTTGAGAGGTTAAAATATGGTGTGCCAGATGGTCATTCTTGCAAGCAATGTAAGTCGACGCCCCCAAAGTAGATATTACCAGCTACTCTGTGCTTTCACAGTCCCCACACCTTTTTCTTATCACATTCATCAAAGCAAATAAAATAATTCACATCTCCTCACCACATTGTCATCCCCACGAGAGCAGGAGTTGTCTCTGTTTCCCTCAACATGGTACCCACTTGACCACCTGACACTTAGAAGACAACTCAATAAATACTTTGTTGACTGGGTGATTGATTAATTGGTTGATTGAATGTATGCATGCGTGAATGAATACATAAATTGCGCTGATAGACCCTTCTTAGGAGTGTAAATTGATGTTGCGTTCTGGAGGCACAATTTAGCGAAATCTCTCAGCATTTCTAAACCACATACCCTTTGACTCAGAAACTGTCTTTCCAGAAATTTATCCTGTAGACAAACTCCCACAAATGTGCAATAATATAAACATGGATGCGTGATTTGCAACTGAAAGATCCGGAAAACCATATAAATGCTAAAATAAATTATAGTGTATTCAAGTGATAGAGCACTGTGTAGTCATCTATTTTAAAATTAAAAGGCAAATTGCTGAAGAGTATACTTAGGAGGGGGCTTCCCTGGCGGCTCAGAGGGTGAAGAATCTGTCTGCAGTGCAGGAGACCCAGGTTCAGCTCCTGGGGCGGGAAGCTCCTGGAGAAGGGAATGGCAACCCACTCCAGTATTCTTGCCTAGAGAATTCCATGCACAGAGAAGCCTGGCAGGCTACAGTCCAGGGGGTCAGAAAGAGTCAGAGAAGACTGAGCAACTTTCCCTGCACTTCATACTTAGGAGAATTCTGACTATGATTTTTTTTTTTTTTTAATGTTTATACTTAAAGACAAGTTCTATGAGAAAAGCTATCTCAGGGACAGGACTGTGTTTAAGAGGAAAAAGTATCTTCTACCTTTCAGGTGATGTCTATCTGTGCTTAGATTTTTTTTTTTTTTACCATAACAAGGTATTAATTTTATAATAAAAGAATTAGTATAAAACAACTCTCTAGCCTGAAACATTAAACTGTAGAAAATATATCCACTGAAAGTTGGGATTCTGAACAAATGTATATGACACGCTTGCTCAAATAGTTCTCTGTAAGCAAGACGCTACTTCAGCATCGTCTGAATGTCAAAACGGCCATACAGTGAAAACACCCTTTTGATACTGACCATCGGCACTTCAAGGTCATGTCAATGAAATGTTACATGAAGGGTTTAAATTCCTCATTTTCTTGTAGATAATGTCTTATTTGGGAGGAAAGGGTTTGGAATGGGGGTGTTGTTTAGTCGCTAAGTTATATCTGACTCTTTTAACAACACCACAGACAGTAGCCCACAGGCTTCTCTGTCCATGGGATTTTCCAGACAAGAATATTGGAATGGGTTTCCAGCTTCTCCTCCAGGGAATCTTCCCAACCCAGGGATCAAACCTGAGTCTCCTGCAGTAGCAGGTGAATTCTTTATCACTGAGCCACCAGGGTAGATAAAACTTGAGAAATTTCACAGTGCCTGAATGTGTCAGGATAGTTTTCAAGTAGGCTGCAAGAACAAAGAAATCCTCAATCAAGGCTGATTTCTCACAATGCAGGTTGGTCAGACCACTTTCTTCTATGGCTTCCAAGGTCACTGTGGCAGGGGAAGAGATCTTGTGTTAACTAAGACGCTGAGATGACCCTTCTGCGGCGGAGGAAAGACTGACAAAGAAACCAAGGGACAAATAAACCAGGGTCCTTGGGAGTGGTCTCCTTGAGGGTCCGAACGAGTTCTAGGGCTTGGTTCCATTCCACCCTGAAACTCCATACCCTCCAGACTTTGGGTTCATAGAGGATCCTTATGCCTTTAAGACAAACTTCCCATCTTATTTAGGGGCTTCCCTTGTGGCTTAGATAGTAAAGAGTTTGCCTGTGATGCAGGAGACCTGGGTTCAATCTCTGGGTCAGGAAGATCCCCTGGAGAAGGAAATGGCAACCCACACCAGTATTCTTGCCTGGAAAAGCCCATGGATGGAGGGGCCTGGTGAGATACAGCCCCTGGGGTTGCAACAACTCGGACAAGACTGAGCGACTTCACTTTCACTTTTTTCACTTTCACTTTTTTCACTTTCTCTTCTTATTTAAACAGCTCACATGACTTTCTGGGCTTTGCAACCAAAATTCCTAAGTAATACAAGCTGTAATTGATCAACTAGGAATCAGAATTTTCCATCAATATTGTCAAGAGCCTTTAAAGAGTTTATCTACATGGTAAACAGATTCATTTGGCAGCTTAGCAGCAATTATTTATCTTCCTTGAAATTATTTACTATTCTGACCAGGCTTTCTCAGAATTGGCAAGTAAATTATTAAATGAAGTCAATTTTGTTTATGGTACACACGGCAAAATAGCCCTCTAGTACAGGGTAAGTTGCTGTTTTTAAGGTAATTGTCTTTGACGTTTTTGGCACTCTGAATTTCTAGCAGAATCTGCCAGCCTTTCTCAGCCCTAAGTAGCCTGTGTCTCTGGTTTCCTGAATTTCAGACCTGGCTTGTGGTTTGTTTGTTGTTCTTTTTTTTTTTTAACAACAGTGGGAACGTGTATACCTGACCACTTGCCCAAAATTGAACGAGGAAGAGGAAACTGGCTGAAGAGAAATTCAGTGACTTCCGCCTTGGCTTTTCCCCAGGGATGTGTGTTTCTGGAAGGTGTCTGTGCGGGCATGTGCGGTTTACCATGCAAGCATCCACCTTGCCCCTGCCATCTGCCAGGCCCCGTGCCAGCTACTGGGTACTCACAGAGAGATGGGACAGGGTCCCAGCCCCCCAGGAGGGCCATCAGGGCCACCAGGAAGATGGACAGGTAGCCAGGAACCACGATACCACGTGATGTGTCTAAGGAGCACAGCCTTCAGGCCCAGAGAAAGGGAAGGCAACTTGGCAGGTTGATCCAGGCAAACCACAGAGAAGAGTGGATGTGGGGGAGCAGGGACCTGATGGTGGAACAGTAGGCCTGCCGAGCAGCCAAGCAGATGGACGAGGGGAGAGCATTCCAGGAGAGGAGGAGGGAAAGAGGCACAGTGTTAGGAAGGTGCCTGAAGGACTCAGACACTGAGAGCGGGGTGGGGGGGGTGGGGGGGGGTGGGGGGGGGTGGGGGGGGTGGGCCCTGAATGACCCCATACCCTGCAAGGACAGGAGGGAAATACCTTCCTTCCTTCCTTTCATCCTTTTGTTTTTGTGTATGTGTGTGCTATCACTCAGCCATATCTGACTTGTTGTGACCCCATGGATTGTAGCCCACCAGGCTCCTCTGGCCGTGGGATTCTCCAGGCAAGAATACTGGAGTGGGTTGCCATGCCCTTCTCCAAGGGGATCTTCGCCACCCAGGGATCAAACCCCAGTCTCCTGCATTGGCAGGCGTATTCTTTACCATTAGCGTCACCTGAGAAGCTATTTGTTTGTTTAATAATAGCTTATTGAAATACAACCTACATACCATACAATTCAACTATTTAAGGGCACAATTCAATGGTTTCCAGTACACTCACAGTATTGCACAACCATCTCCACTACGTAATTTTTAAATATTCTGTCACCCCAAAGAAGACATTAGCAGTTGCTCCCTCTCCTCCCCAGCCCTTGGAAACCACTTGTCTACTGCTTGTTTATTTGCCTATTTTGGACATTTCATATAAATAAAATTATTCAATGTGGGGACTTCCCTGGCAGTCTTGTGGTTGAGACTCCATGCTTTCATTGCAGGGGCTGTGGGTTCAGTCGCTAGTTGGGAACTAAGATCTCACATGCCACCATGTGTGGTAAAAATAAATATTGTGCATATGTGGTTTTGGGTGACTAACTTGTTCACTTGGTGTAATTTTTTCCAAGTTCACCCATGTTGTAGCCTGAAGCTATTCTTTGTTCTTTTTATTCAAATAGTATTCCTTGTATATGAATAAGCAGATAGTGATTGCAGCCATGAAATTAAAAGACACTTCCTCCTTGGAAGAAAAGTTATGACCAACCTAGATAGCATATTGAAAAGCAGAGACATTATTTTGCCAACAAAGGTCTGTCAAGGCTATGGTTTTTCCTGTGGTCATGTATGGATGTGAGAGTTGGACTCTGAAGAAAGCTGAGCGCTGAAGAATTGATGCTTTTGAACTGTGGTGTTGGAGAAGACTCTTGAGAGGCCCTTGGACTGCAAGGAGATCCAACCAGTCCATTCTGAAGGAGATCAACCCTGGGATTTCTTTGGAGGGAATGATGCTAAAGCTGAAACTCCAGTTCTTTGGCCACCTCATGCGAAGAGTTGACTCATTGGAAAAGACTCTGATGCTGGGAGGGATTGGGGGCAGGAGGAGAAAGGGCTGACAGAGGATGAGATGGCTGGATGGCATCACGGACTCGATGGACGTGAGTCTGAGTGAACTCCGGGAGTTGGTGATAGACAGGGAGGCCTGGTGTGCTGCGATTCATGGGGTTGCAAAGAGTCGGACACGACTGAGCGACTGAACTGAGCTGAACTGAAACAACATTTTATTTATCCATTCATCCACTGCTGGCCATTCAGGTGCTTTTCGCTTTGGGGCTGTTATAGCAATCTCTATGGACATTCGTGCGAGTCTCTGTGCAGACCTGTGTTTTATTTCTCTTGGCTATACACCTGCAAGTGGAACTCGGAGTCATACGGTTCAGTTCAGTTCAGTCGCTCAGTCATGTCCAGCTCTTTGTGACCCCGTGGACCGCAGCACACCAGGCTTCCCTGTCTACTACCAACTCCCGCAGCTTGCTCAAACTCATGTGCATCAAATCGGTGATGCCATCCAACCGTCTCATCCTCTGTCATCCCCTTCTCCTCCAAATTAGATGCGCTAGCTTACATTCTCACCAGCCATAGAATGTATGCTTCTAATTTCTCTGTATATTTGCCTACACTTACTATTTTCTATCTTTGATCAGAGCTATCCTACTGAGTAGGAAGTGATAACTCATTGTGGCTGTTTTATTTCCCTGATGATTTATAACAGTGAGCATCCCTTCATGGGCTCTTTATTTCTGTTTTAAAGTTCCTCCTTACCGCTCAACAAATGCCCAACTTCTTGACTTAAGAAGTGACAAGGGGACTTCCCTTGGTGGTCCAGCAGCTAAGACTCTACACTCTCAATGCAGAGGACCCAGGTTCTATCCCTGGTCAGGGACCTAGATCCCACATGCCAAAACTAAGACCCAGTCTAGCCAGACAAATAAATATTATTTTAAAAAAGAAGTGACATAAAGGAGGTGAGCACCACCATTTCAGATTCAGCAGGTAATGTATTAGGGGACCCAGAAAGGGCACGGGTATTGGTTGGTCACAGCTATTGAGTTGGGCAAAGACCCCCTGCACTGTCAGGGGGAGAAGCTCTGAGGTCTGTGTTTAATCCCTGTTATTAAAGAGGAATCTGAGATTTACCATAATCGATATACCTAAATATGTATAGCACACTGGAAGGTTCATTAATATAAGAAAAAAGCATAGATTTAGAAATCAGATGAGTCCAAGTTTTATTCCCTATCCTATAGCTTGTTAACTGTGTGGCTTTGGGCAGATTGCGTAATCTCCAGAAAGCCCAGCTTCCTCATCTGTACTATGGGAAACCAAATACCTAATTCATCAGCTTATTGTGAAGATTGAATTAAACAATATATGAAAAGAGCCTGTCACTTGGTGCTCACTTCTAAACTTTGATTCCGTTCTCTTCCTCCTGATACTTGACTGGGGATGGCTTTGCAGTAGCATGTTGTCATGAATTTCTTAACTGCTAATGTTTCGTAACAATGACAATATGCCCCCTGGGTCTAGGAGAGAACTTTCCAACTGCATTTGCTTTGCTTTTGGCAAGAACTAAGGGCTGAGGGCCTGATGCAATCAGCAAACATTCCTGCGCCTCCTCCTAACCTGGTTCTCAGCACCTGGGCAAGTTCAAAGAGGAATCTGACTGTACTTTCCCCTCACCAGAGGGACCTCAAAATCTCACTGTTGATGCACGGGGAATCTGTGACGGTTCACACGGTACAGAGAATATGTGCTTTGTGGTCGTGGAGAAGTTGGTCCCCAGCCAAGGGCAGGAAGAAGAGGGGGAATCAGATGGTTAAAGGGCATCACTGTCCCCCGAAGAGAAAATGACACATGAGCTGGGTCTCACCATGTGAAGCATCTGGGCTTGTATGCATGCTCAATCACTCAGCTGTGTCCAGCTCCTTCTGGTCCCATGGACTGTAGCCCACCAGACTCCTCTGTCCATGGGATTTCCCAGGCAAGGATATTGGAGTCGGTTGCCATTTCCCTCTCCCAGCCCAGGGATCAATCCCACGTCTCCTGCACTGACAGGTGGATTTTTTACCACTGAGTCACTTGGGAAGCCCAGATATATATTATATGTGATATAAATTGAATGTGTATGTTCCCCTCCCAAGTTCAAATGTTGAAGCCCTAAGCCCCCAGTGGGATGGTATTTGGAGATGAGACCTTTGGGAGACAATTAGAGTCAAATAAGGTCATGAGGGTAAAGCCCCACTCATGGGGCTACAGACTCCAAGTTCACAATCTCTTCCCAGTTACGTACAAGGACAAGGCTGAGTGAGAGCCCAGTGAAGTGGGGGCTCGCCGTAAGTCAAGAGCAGGGGTTTCAAATGAAACTTACCTTGCTGGACCTTGACCTTGGACTTCCAGCCTCCAGAGCTGTAAGGAATACATTTCTGTTATTTAAAAGCACCCAGTCTATGGTATTCTTCGCCAAGGCTAAGACAGTATACACACAAAACATTTGTTTTGGGACTTCCCTGGTGGTTCTGACAGTAAAGAGTCTATCTGCAATGCAGGAGACCTGGGTTTGATCCCTGATTCAGAAAGATCCCCTGGTTGAGGGGAATGGCAACCCATCCCAGCATTCTCGCCTGGTGTGTCCCATGGACGGAGGAGCCTGGTGGGCTACAGTCCACAGGGTTGCCAAGAGTGGGACACAACTGAGCAACTAACATTTTCACTTTATTTTTTCACATTATTCTTAAAGTAGGGTCATTACAGTTGGGACAAAAACATTTCTCTTTATAAATAGTTTATCAATTAATAACAATTAGCAACAATTAATTTTTTTAAGTTGCTTTTGAAGAAACCCATCTACCGTATGCTAGAGACATCTCCTGTGACCACAATACACAGTGAGTTAATTACACTTTATCACCATAGCTCCTTGTTTCTGGAACCTTCCAGGGTCTCTAACTTAGAGAGAACACACATGCCTTCTAACGTTTTTGAGCTTTGACTCTGCACAAAGCACTGTGCTCATTCTTATTTACATGGAAGAGTACCTCAATGTTCAGTATTTTTGGTTTTGTTACACACAGAGTTTACATGTTGTTTTTTTCAAGGCACAGTTGCTCTTGGGAGATGTGTCTGTTCTGAGCTGTGCGATGTGTGAGTGTGTGTGTGTTAAATTGCTTCAGTCATGTCTTACTCTTTGGGATCCCATGGACTGTAGCTCGCCAGGCTCCTCTGTCCATGGGATTCTCCAGGCAAGAATATGGAGCGGGTAGCCATTCCCTTCTCCAGGGGATCCTCCTGACCCAGGGATTGAACCCGGGTCTCCTGCGTTCCAGCCCAGTTCTTCACCACTAGGGCTGCCTGGAAAGCCCTATCTCTACAATATTGAACCTCAACAGAAACATCTTTGGCCTAATTGTTTGCATGAGAAGATATATTCATAAATGCCCTCAATAGCTACATTAATAGAAAACTGGAAAAATTAGATAATCAAGCACCCTGGTGACTTGAGAATTTTAGAGCGCTGGGGGACTGGTCAGACCTGCAATTGCACATCCAAGATGTGTCAAGAGTCTCACTAATGCCCGCTGACCCCAATCATGTTGGGGCCTCCACCAGCCGTGCCTAACTTCAGAGTCTGCCCTATTCCACTCTGTTCTGCCCTCTCAACCAGAGAATGTTACAGCCCAAAGGACATCACAGGCTCAAAAGTGTCAGTGAGGAAGGGGAGCTCTGGGGTCACTCACCCAGCCCTTTCTTAGAGGAGGATGGAAGTGTTAGTTGCTCAGCCGTGTCTGACTCTTTGTGACTCCATGGACGGTGGCCCTCCAGGCTCCTCTGTCCATGGGATTCTCCAGGCAAGAACACTGGAGTGGGTTGCCACTTCCTCCTCCAGGGGATCTTCCTCACCCAAGGATTGAACCTAGGTCTCTTGCAGTATAGGCAGATTCTTTACTTTCTATAGACGAGGATATCGGAATACAAAAGTGTGATCTGCCAAAGTCATTGAGCGACTTAGAGGCTGAATTCTGGGTGGGGGGGTATCCCTTGGTCTCTTGAATTCCAAGCTACAGCCCTTCCTCCATCCCCAAAGGCGCACAGGCTGGGGCTTCCACTGCGCCAAGCTCCATTTAGCCAATGACTGTCTGAGTCACTTAATTAAATGGGAGGACACAGCCACCACCCTCGCCCTTCAGTTATTTCAATGCATCCTGTTCCCGTGGTGTTTTAACACCTCGTCCCTCCCCCTGCTCCACCCAACACCCACACCCACCTCCCCAGCAAGGAATTCATGTACACATGGGAGCTATTTTCCATTGAGAAGGCAAGTTTCAGAATAGGAGGTGCAGTTATTTAAAAATTAAAATAATAATTTAAAAAAAACAAACTTCCCCTGCATCAGAAGAGCTGACACAGACTCATCAGACTCATGCTCCATGGAGACAACCGTGGTGGAGCTCTCGGTGGAGATTTAGAAAGAGAAACAGTTCATTGTGGGAAGGGAGAACATTCCCCTTGGACTTTCCTGCTCCACTGAACAAATAGTCAACCAGTACCCACTGTGTGCACGTGCCCGGCTGTGATGGACAATAAAAGATGAAGATGTGTTTCCTTAGCCTTCAAAAGCGGGTGTGGTTTTGAAGAGCAAGAAAGCATGCATCTAAATTAAGTGTGTGTATTAATGGAAGGCAGGAAAGATTCTCCTGCAGACTGGTGGCACAGCTTGTGTGTCGTCTGCAGAATGGAGTTCCATGTCTGCCGAGCAGGACGATGCCCTGAATCCTTGGAAACACAGAATCAGCTGTGAGAGCTGGCCTGAGAGCAGTGCCTCCCACTGAATGTTCAGTCACAGCTTGGGTAGAACCTTGAATTCTCCTTTGGTGTCCAATTCAGGGATTCTGGGGTGTCCTGAAGCACTTTTCTATCAGTTCAATCCAGCTCAGTCACTCAGTCAAGCCTAACTCTTTGCAACCCTATGGACTGCAGCATGCCAGGCTTTCCTGTCCATCACCAGCTCCCGGAATTCACTCATGTCCATCCAGTCGGTGATGTCATCCAACCATCTCATCCTATGTCATCCCCTTCTCCTCCTGCCTTCAATCTTTCCCAGCATCAGCATCTTTTCCAATGAGTCAGCCCTTTCGCATCGGGTGCCCTAAATTGTATGTAAAGTGTCTTCAAGAAGGATTTGGGGCTCCATTTAAATTTAATTTAACACTTGAATTTATTTGATTTAACACCTGCATTTTAGGTTAAGACGATCCAAGTCTGAAGAGGGCAACTTCCTACACTGTTGGTGGGAATGTAAATTGGTGCAGCCACTATGGAAAACAGTATAGAGGTTCCTTAAAAAACTAAAGATAGAGTTACCATATGATCCGGCATTCCCACTCCTGGGCATGTATCTGGACAAACTGTAGTTCAAAAAGATACATGCACCCCTATGTTCATAGCAGCACTGTCCACAATAGCCAAGACGTGGAAGCAACCTAAATGTCCATCAGCAGATGACGGGATAAAGAAGACATGGCACATACATGCAGTGGAATATTACTCAGCCACAAAAAAGAATGAAATAACGCCATTTACAGCGACATGGATGGGCATAGGGATTATCACACTGGTGAAGTAAGTCAGAAAGAGACGAATATCAGATATCATTTACATGTGGAATCTAAAGTGTGGCACTAATGAACCCATCTAGGAAATAGACTCACAAACATCGAGACTTGTGGTTCCCAAGGGGGAGAGGGGAGGGGAGGGATAGATTGGGAATTTTGGATTAGCAGATGCAAATTATTTTTTTATAAACTGGATAAACACCAAGGTCCTACTGCAGAGTGCAGGGAACTATAGTCCATATCCCATGATAAACCATAATCGAAAAGGACAAGAAACACTCCAAGAACTGACAGGAGGAGAGGGGCACCTCCAGCTAGGCTGGGGCAGGACGCTTGGAGTAAGTGAGGGACTGATTCTGAGAGGAGGAGCAGTGCAAGAGGCTCTTCCACTCCTGTTCCTGAGAGGCAGGGCCTGCCAGCTCACTGGACCCTGGGCTGTCTCCCTCTAAGATGCCCAGTGTCGCTCTGGAGTGGGCCCCCTCTGCCCATCACAGAACCCATCCTTGTACTTCCTGGGTTGACTTGCATGCACATAACACTCACTCCAAGCCCTCCCAAAGTCAACCTGGTGACTCACTGTCTGCACGCCTCCTCCTCTTCTAATCCCACTGCTGGAGCCTTCCGTCCTCAGTCAACATTCCCCATGGGGTAGCCCCTGGGCCACCACTGGGTAGCTCTCACCCAATCTGGCCCAGGACCCAGGGTCCCCTGTCTCTGAAAACACTCATCTGGCTTGAGTACTGCAGAATCAGCAGCAACCCAGAGTGCCCAGCTGGAGCTGGACAAGAGAAGCCACGGTAGCTGCCAGCCAGGTGTGGAGGCCACGGAGTCCTGGAGGAAGAGACGCGGCTGTCCTCGGGGCAGGGCAGAGGTGATGGGTCTGGGTCAAGGGGGTGCAGCAGCGTTACGATGGACTGGACCCTCCCAAGCAGGACAGCTGCCAACCAGCCTGCTTGCCTTTGTCCTGAGCTGGAGGGAAGGGCAGTCCGAATATCCCGGTGCGGCGGAGGGGTGCAGGGTGACTCCTATAGACACGTCTACATCTGCCTCTGCAGCCGGTAACCCCAGCACAAGATGAAGACAGAGATTTCGGAGCTTTTCAAGACCAGTATTTTTCAAATGTTGTTCTTGTCCATGACCCACAGTAAAATAGACATTTTCCATAGTAGTCCATCATGTCCACACATTCACACATACGCATCTATGTACATGCAAACACACAAACATAAATGAAGCAAGAGTTTCATAATACGTTACTCTTCCTTAGTACAAGTGTTAGTCGCTTCAGTCATGTCCAACTTTTTGTGACCCCATGGACTGTAGCCCACCACGCTCCTCTTTCCATGGAATTCTCCAGGCAAGAACACTGGAATGGATTGCCATGTCATGCCCTCCTCCAGCGGATCTTCCTGACCCAGGGATTGAGCTCGGGTCTCCTGCGTGGCTCCTACATTGCTGGCAGATTATTTACCACTGAGCCACTGGGAAGCTCACTCTTCCTTAGTACAAGGCACTAAGTAATTCTCTATTGTATCTCATTTTTTAAATGCACATCATAACCCTCCAAATGGATTGCACGAATCCCAGAGGGTCCTGACCCTTGATATGAAAGATGCAGGTCTAGGTATCAGGTACCTTCTGAGGGAGGAGGGCAAATGATTGGCGGCCAGGAGGGAAACTTTGAGGGGTAGCGGGGGGACAGACCATGCTCAGCTCTCACTGTCTGTAGGCTCTTGATGGTTCAGAAAGGGTGCAGCTCTAAACCAAGGCTTCTAGCTGTTCTTTCAGGGTTCTCACCTGTAGTAAAAGTGAAAGAGGACAGTCAGTCACCATTGTTACCAAATGAGAGGAGGACACGTGCTCTTCCACAGGACTCTCCACTATGAACCAATGGCCTATGAATGAAAACCAGCCAAGAGATTTTATTACAGACCCCTTCTAAGTGTGTTGCGAAGTATTTAATCACAAATTCCTGAATATTCAGCAAATATGCAGATGAGTGGTGACCTGGAGGGGTGGGGCTGGAGAATGATGGCAAAGAGGCACCATGAAACTTTCTGGAGCACTGGAAATATTCTACATTTTGGTTGAGGTGGTGGTTATATGGATAATATATGTCAAAACTCACCAAATTGTACATAGAAAATGGATGCATTTCGTTGTGTGCAAATTACACCTTAATAAAGTTGGGTTTTGATTGCTAAAACTAATCACTATGCTCAGTTGAAGGCAGCATGAAAAACATACTGACAAAGAAAAAACAAAAAAACCTGCCCCTAAATAAGAACCTTGATAACACACACAGACACAGGCTTGGTAGGAAAATGGCAGCTAGTTTATCCAGAATCCAACTAAACAAATCTCGGCAACCCCATGGACTGCAGCCTACCAGGCTCCTCCGTCCATGGGATTTTCCTAGTTTATGAATACTCCATTTTAGAAGCTGTTGGTGACTATTAGTAAGAGCACCAGGTCATAAGTAACGTAAGTAACGTACAAATCCTTATTAGGCCTCTCAGCGCACAAGACAGAAAAAGTAACATGCCCCCAGGCATCCTTGTGAGGCCCAGCAGGAGGACCTCAGCATCCAGCACTCACAAAGCACACTTCAGAACTAGCGTGGTACCCACGCTTCCACCCACATCAGGACGCTGAAGAGGACTCATCCTGTCAGCCTCCGGGACAGTGACAAGCACCATCTCTTCCCCTGTCTCCCACCCAGCAGAGCAAGCACATGCTTTCCTGTGAGGTCTCTTCCCGCGTCTCGAGTCCATACTGGTCTGCTGTCTCCAGAAACCCATCACCCAGCTTGTGACCTGCACTTGTATAACCTGGTGGATGCCCACTTTCTGTCTCACCTGAAGGCCATCCGCCTCGCCCCACAGAGGAAGGCAGGGGACAAGATCTCCAGCAGGAGCCATCTCCCAGGCAGTTCTGCCCTCCCCTTTCTCCACCAGGAAGTCACAGCCCAGACCCTCAGACAGTCACAGAGCTGGCCCCTGCCCCGGTTCTCTCTAAAGAGAAAGGCACGCGATAACCTCTGGATCACAACGAAGGCTCGACTGGGTGTCCCAAGTCTGCCCAGTCACACAGAGACAGGGAATTAGGGGGAAGATGGACAATCAGGCCCTAAATAATTACAAGTGATGCATCAAGTTGCATTTACAGTCTGGCCCCACCCCTTGCCCCCAGACCCTTCCGCTTCTTCCCCCAAAACTGACCTGGTGACCCAGAAACTAAAGCAGCCCTAAGTCGCAGCACAGATCAGCTGGGCTGAGCCCAGAACTCCGAGGTGATGACTGGCCCTATCCAGCCCCACCCGGGGACCATCTTCCCCACTCTCTCTGGATTTCCTGCTGGTTCCAAGGGATTCCTGAACAAAGACAGTGAGGTATGGGGAGAGCACCGTGATCTGGAGAGCCTGTGTGCCTAGACACCACCTTAGGAGACTGGGGGGAGCTGACTTGGCACAAAAGCAGCCTCTCTTTCTCTGTGTGATTCGGAGGGGCAAGATGTGTGGAGAGGAGAAGCCAGCAGTGCAAGAGAGAGCCACCACCTCCACGAGTCTCCTGTGAAGGCGGAAGAGGTGGCCCTTCCCTGATGGACCCCGTTGCCCAGGAGGAAGGACAGGGAGATGGGAGGTTGCCTGCAGTCGCCTGAGGCTGAGGGACCTCTGTTGGTGGAGCGGGCTCATCTGCCAGCAGAGCACCAACCATTCTGGAATCGGTGTTATCAAAACATGAAAGTTAGAAATACGAGCACATGTTTAACTGCCCAGCAGGTCCTTGTCTGGGAAACCACTGCTCTTTTCCAGGGGACTTGCCTGGGGCTTCAAATCAAAGAAGTGTTTTTCCCTACTCCCAAGGATGGTATGAGACTCCAGACTCAATGCAAAGTCTCCCTCATGACTTTTTCCAGGGCTATCAGGAAAAACTCAGTTGTAATCTCTATGGACATGATAAGCCAAGAGTTGATGGTGTTCCTTTTTGGCACCACTTCGAGAATTCTCACTTGAAAAACCAAGCCCAGACAGAGAAGAGCAGGGAAATGACGAAGAGCCAGAGCCAGCGTCCTGATAACAATGATGAAGCCCCGGATCCAGCTTTCCCTGAAACTAACCCCACACCTTTGACCTACCTCTCAGTTAAGTGAGCCGATTTATTTTCTCTCTCTCTCTCTCTTTTTTTTTTTTTTTGCATTGTGCTGATGTGAGTTAAATTTCTTTCACTTATAACCAAAGAGTTCTGATGTACACTCATTGCTTCAAAAATTCCATCTCTAAATAATATATCCTCCCTGGAAGGACTGATGCTGAAGTTGAAGCTCCAATACTTCGCACTTCCAATACTTCACACCTGATGTGAAGAGCTGACTCTTTGTAAAAGACCCTGATGCTGGGAAAGATTGAGGGCAGGAGAAGAAGGGGATGACAGAGGAAGAGATGGCTGGATAGCATCACTGACTCAACGGACATGAGTTTGAGTAAACTCTGGGAGATAATGAAGGACAGGGAAGCTTGGCGTGCTGCAGTCCATGATGTCTCAAAGAGTTAGACATGACTTAGCAACTGTAACAACAGCAAAGATACAGTTAATCAAGAAAGGGTGAGAAATTATTTATTACATAAGGTTTTAAAAGACAAAGCCATACAGGGGAAAATTAATGATTTTAAATCGACTGAAAGACAAAGATTTCAATTCTGAGATAATCAGCACATAACTGATTAGAAGATGATACTTTAGCATATGTAATTTAAAATAAACTCTGATATTTCTTTTTTTCCCTTGGTTGTGCCATGTGGCATGTGGGATCTTAGTTCGCTGATCAGGGATGGAACCCATACCCCTGCAGTGGAAGCGCTGAGTCTTAACCACTGGACCAAAGTCCCTCTAAGTTTTTATATATAACGAAAGATGAAAATATATACACACACACACACACACACACATATAGAAAACATAGAAAATGAGAAAAGGCTATGAATCGTTTATTCTCAAATTGGGGAAAAAAACAGCTACAAAACATAGAATGAAATAGGCTTATTAATAATCATAAATTCAATCAACAAAAATTATCATTTGTTCCTATCAGAGTGGCCCAAATTTGAGGAGATAATATTGTGGAAGATAAGAGGCAGGACTCCTCACAAACCATTAGAAAGTGTAAAAACTGGCACAGCTCTTTGGGAGAGTAAATTGAAAATATTTAGTGAAAATTACATACAATATTACCCCAGAAGTCCCATTCCAGGACCCAAGACAAAACTTTCACTAAAAACCACATATGAAGATGTTCCTTGCAGTGTTGTTTATGACAACATAGAGTAGGGAATAACCTAAAAGGTCAGAACCAGGAATAAACAGATACATAACAGTGGGTGCCCGTGGTGAGTACCCTCCAGAAAGGGAGGAACAAGAGCCACATACAGCAAGGGGAGAAAAGCTCAGTACATAACGCTGAATGAAAATTAAGGAGTGCAAAGTTTAAACACACAAAGTAGAATACGCTTTATCAAATTACACACGTGTGTAAATCAAAGTTTAAAAAAATACTGGGTTGGCCAAAATTGGAAAATCCAAGTGAACTTTTTAGCCAAACTAATAGATCAGAAGGACACCCATAAATTATTCAAAAGTAGGATCTATAAGGGAAAAGATGGAATGAGACTTGGGATGGGGTGAAGAAGAAACGAGAATAAAAAATTATGAAATATTTTTAGTGGATGAGTAAAGATGAGAGTGTCCTGAGCTGGGGGCAATGCACAATCCAACTCTGTGCACTAAGATACAAAGCAAACTAAAAATGATGAATGTTCACAGCTTTTGTTATAGGAATGGTGGTGAGAGACTAGAAGCTGCTCCGCTATTAAAGAATTAAGGGACCAATCGAGTTATGGCTTATTCGTTGGATAAAGTAATACACAGTCATTAAAAACTATCTGCAGTGTGATATGGTGATTTATAAGAAATATCTATGTTGGAACACTCTTAGAATTTCCTCTAAGGAGAGTAATAAAGGTGCCTTTTGTGTTATGATAATGAAAGGCTTTGGGAAAACTCCAAAGTCACCTAAGGATGGAGGCTCGTTGCCAGGGAACTAACCAATGTTTGCAAAGAGTTGAGACTTTCGGCTCCACTCCCTAACCTCAGGGCAGCGAAAGAGGGATTTGAGATCAAGGTCAACCACTTATAGCCAATGATTTAATCCATCATGCCTGTGTGATTAAGTCTCCACAAAACCCCAACAGGCAAGGTTCAGAGAGCTCCTGGGGTGGTAAACACGTGGATATTCAGGAAGAGTGGCTGGTTCAGAAGGCATGTCCTCTCCCCATATCTTGTCCTATGCATCTCTTCCTTCTGACTGTTCCTGAGTTACATCCTCGTGTAATAAACCAGTGACCCAGTAAGAAGAATGTGACCCTAAATACACCAAGCTCCTACAGCAAAATAATCAAACCATTGAGCTATAGCCAGCAGGTCAAAGGCACAAGTAACCATCAACCTGGACTTGTGACTGGCATCTGAAGCGGGGGCAGGGGCAGTCTTGCCGGATGGAGCCCCCGACCTATGGGATTTGATGTCATCTCCAGGTAAAGAGCCCACTTGCCAATGCAGGAAAGACAGGAAACGTGGGTTAGATTTCTGGATCGGGAAGAGCACCTAAAGGAGGAAATAGCAACCCACTCCAATATTCTTGCCCAGGAAGGCCCAGGGACAGAGGAATCTGGTGGGTTACAGTCCACGGGGTTGCAAAGAATTGGATGCGACTGAGCACAGCACATACATGCATACACACACAAACCAGGGAAACAGTCAAACTGAATTAAGCTGTATCCCCTGCCTTGTATCCCAGAATTACTTGGATGTGTGGGGGCAGTAGTTTGAACATTCTTTGGCTTTGCCTTTCTTAGGGATTGGAATGAAAACTGACCTTTTCCTGTCCTGCGGCCACTGCTGAGTTTTTCAAATTTGCTGGCATATTGAGTATGGCACTTTCACAGTATTATCGTTTAGGATTTAAAGTAGTTCAACTGGAATTCCATCACTTCCCTAGCTTTGTTCGTAGTGATGCTTCCTAAGGCCCACTTGAATTTGCATTCCAGGATGTCTGGGTCTAGGTGAGTGATCACACCATCATGGTTATCTGGGTCATGAAGATCTTTTTTGTATATTTCTGTCATATATTCTTGCAACCTCTTCTTAATATCCTGTGCTTCTGTTAGGTCCATACCATTTCTGTCTTTTATTGAGCCCATCTTGCATGAAATGTTCCCTTGGTATCTCTAATTTTCTTGAAGAGATCTCTAGTCTCCCATTCAAACTACCATACAATTGCACTGATCACACACGCTAGCAAAGTAATGGCACCCCACTCCAGTACTCTTGCATGGAAATCCCATGGGCGGAGGAGCCTGGTGGGCTGCAGTCCATGGGGTCGCAGAGTCGGACACGACTGAACGACTTCACTTTCACTTTTCACTTTCATGCATTGGAGAAGGAAATGGCAACCCACTACAGTGTTCTTGCCTGGAGAATCCCAGGGACAGGGGAGCCTGGCGGGCTGCCGTCTATGGGGTCGCACAGAGTCGGACATGACTGAAGTGACTTAGCAGCAGCAGCAAAGTAATGCCCCAGATCAAGCCAGGATTCAACAGTATGTGAACCATGAACTTCCAGATGTTCAAGCTGGATTCAGAAAAGGCAGAGGAACCAGAGATCAAGTTGCCAACATCCGTTGGATCATTGAAAAAGCAAGAGAGTTCCAGAAAAACATCTATTTTCTGCTTTATTGACTAGGTCAAAGCCTTTGACTGTGTAGATCACAGCAAACTGGAAAATTCTGAAAGAGATGAGAATACCATCTCTGACCCGTCTCCTGAGAAATCTGTATGCAGGTCAAGGAGCAACAGTTATAACCAGACAGGGAACAACAGACTGGTTCCAAATCAGAAAGGAGTGCCTCAAAGCTGTATATTGTCACTCTGCTTACTTAACTCATATGCAGAGTACATCATGCAAAATGCGGGGCTGGATGAAGCACAAGCTAGACTCAAGATTGTTGGGAGAAATATCAATAACCTCAGATATGCAGATGACACCACCCTTATGGTAGAAAGGGAAGAAGAAATAAAGAGCCTCTTGATGAAAGTGAAAGAGGAGAGTGAAAAAGTTGGCTTAAAGCTCAACATTCAGAAAACGAAGATCATGGTAACCGGACCTATCACTTCATGGCAAATAGATTGGGAAAACAGTGGAAACAGTGACAGACTTTATTTTGGGAGGCTCCAAAATCAGGGCAGATGGTGACTGCAGATGAAATTAAAAGATGCTTGCTCCTTGGAAGGAAAGTTATGACCAACCTAGATAGCATATTCAAAAGCAGAAACATTATTTTACCAACAAAGGTCCATATAGTCAAGCTATGGTTTTTCCAGTAGTCGTGTATGAGAATCGGACTATAAAGAAATCTGAGCACTGAAGAATTGAGGATTTTGAACTATGGTGTTGGAGAAGACTCTTGAGAGTCCCTTGGACTGCAAGGAGATCCAATCAGTCCATCCTAAAGGAGATCAGTCCTGAATATTCATTGGAAGGACTGATGCTGAAGCTGAAACTCCAATACTTTGGCCACCTGATATGAAGAACTGACTCATTTGAAAAGACCCTGATGCTGGGAAAGATGGAAAGTGGGAGGAGAAGGGGACAACAGAAGATGAGATGGTTGGATGGCATTACCGACTCGATGGACATGAGTTTGAGTAAGCTCTGGGAGCTGGTGAAGGACAAGGAGGTCTGGTGTGTTGCAGTCCATGGGGTCTCAGAGTCAGACATGACTGAGTGACTGAACAGAACGGAACTGTAGTGGGGCGGGGGGTGGGGAGAGAACCCACACGTTGGCAGTGGAACCAAAATCAGAGTGGCAGAAATTAATTCATTGATCTAGAAGGTCATTCATTATGTATTAAAAGAGAAAAAGTACATTATAAAATGGCATGCATCATTGATACATACAAAATATAGAAAATATTCTAAAAGGATGTACAGCAAATGCTTAAGCATGGTTACCTCTGGTATCACAAGTATTTTTCCCACTTTTCCTCCTGGTTTATCTGTAGCTTCTGATAGATCAGCAATGAATAAATATAATTTTTTAAAATCCAAACTTTTGAAAACAAGCTTTAATTGGGTAAGAAATAATGCATTCCCAAGCATTGACTCTTCTTAGGCCCCTTAACATATTTCAGTGGTCGCAAGCATCACACTATTTTTGTGCCATTTTAACATATCAACGCCTAGACATGCTGATTTTGGAGGAAAAATAATCAGCACCTTGAGATGGCGTGTGCGTGACCTGCAGGTGTTTCCCTTGGTGGAGGAAAAGCCTAAATATAGACAATGCAAGCGTGAGAATGAACTCACCCTGTTCTGTGCTGGGAACGTGAGCAGGTTTTCTTCCTGTTTGTTGTTCAGGCCACTGCAGGGAGCAAGTGGCTGTCTGGTGAATGCCAGGATGAAAGGTAGTTTTCCACTCTGCCCTTAGCTCACTGCCTCTTTCTGGGTCATTTGGCACCTGTGTGCCCACTCCATCCTGTTGGAAGGGACCCAAGGGAAAGACCACAGTGATTAAGGGCACAGAAGCTGGCCATAGCCAAGAAAAACACTGACTTCGCAGGACGGGGCTGGACCCTGGGCGGCGGGCTTTCTCCCCTGGTAAAGAACACACGCGAGACAAGTACAACCTGCCCACCATCATTTCCTGGGACACAGAGAAACAACTTCCAAAGTCAGAAGGGACGTAACCTGCGCTGTGCATCCTGGTCCCTGTTAAAATCCACATCGCAGCTCAGAGCATCAGCTCCAATGCGACTTTAAATAAAACGCTTCCTGTGGGACTTCCCTGGTGGTCCAGTGGTTGAGAGTCTGCCTGCCAATGCAGGGGACCTGGGTTCAATCCCTGGCCCGGGAAGATTCCACATGCCCGTGTGCCGCAACCACTAGCCACGGCCCCTAGAGCCCCTGCTCAATGATAAGAGAAGCCACAGCAACGAGAAGCCCCCGCGCCACAACTAGAGGAAGCCCGGGTGCAGCAACAAAGACCCAGCACGGCCAAGAATAGATAAAGAAATGATTTTTTAAAAAATGCTTCCCTGTACATTCATGATCTTTTGGCAGGTTAAAACATTACAAGGGAAGTAATTTTGGAATTGTCAAAATGGTTGAGGTTCTGCTCATAATTGAAAGCAATCATACTCCAATTAAAGAAAAGAAAGAATTATTGGGACTTGCCTGGCAGTCTAGCGGATAAGACTCTGCATTTCTTTGCAGGGGGTACTAAGATCCCACAAGCTTCATGGTGCATTAAAAAAAAAAAAAAAAAAGAATTCTCATTTTTTATCCTAAGAAGATCTGTTCTGAACTTTCCTTAAACCCTGTTGGCTGAATTAGGCAGAATTGGGAGCCCCTAGACTTGCCTCGGAGAAGGCAATGGCACCACACTCCAGTACTCTTGCCTGGAGAATCCCATGGAATGAGGAGCCTGGTAGGCTACAGTCCTTGGGGTCGCTAAGAGTCAGACACGACTGAGCGACTTCACTTTCACTTTTCACTTTCATGCACTGGCGAAGGAAAGGGCAACCCACTCCAGTGTTCTTGCCTGGAGAATCCCAGGGATGGGGAGCTTGGTGGGCTGCCATCTATGGGGTCGCACAAAGTTGGACACGACTGACGCGACTTAGCAGCAGCAGCAGATGTGCCTACAGAGGAGGAGAAACCAGTTTGAGGAAGAGAGGAGTGAGGGGAAGGAGACTGATCAGGCAGCAGAAACCTCCCCCAGAACCATCCTAAGGAGGCAGAAAGTGTGGCCTTTCAGAAGACGGATGTGATTCCACCCTAAACCTAAATCATCCTACATCAAAGAACCTGTTATGAAAACCAAGTGTGGTGTGAAGGACATGGAGGAGCTTGGCATCCACGAAATGTTTCATTTGGCTAAAAGCAGAGCCTCTAAAGGAGAAGGAAATGGCAACCCGCTCTAGTCTTCTTGCCTGAAAAATCTCAAGGACACAGAAGCCTGGAGGGCTACAGTCCATGGGGTTGCAAAAATCAGACATGACTAGCGACTAAGCGCAGCAGGCAGACTATAAAACCTCTTAGCCAGTTTTAATAACAAGTTCACTACTAAGAAGGCTGCCAAGGCTATGAGAAGAACTGGCACTGCTGAGAACAGGCTGAGCAACAAGGAAGAGCCATTGAGTGCTGTGGCCGCGATGGAACTTGGGAGACAGGCCACCTTGGTGTTCGTGATGACCAAGAAGGGGAGAGTGGGCAAGGCCAGGTCCATGGCTGATCTGAGCTAAGGAACTGTGTTTAAGACAAACATTCCAAAGAGTAGGTCCCTGGAAATGAGTAAGGGGCTTCAAGTTCTTTTAATGTTGACCAACACAAGGAACCATCCTTTATGCTGACATGGGTCAATTTATCAACATTCTGTGGGTACAGGCGTTCAACAGCTGTGTGTGATTGTATGAATCAGAATCCATCACACACTGTGAGTTCCTAACAGTGATGTTATGAAGATTTTAGAAACCTTCCAGGCAAGTCCCTGGGATTCCATGACCTACTCATCTGCTCCTCCAATCTCCCTACCAGCAAAAGGCTTGTTGTAAGAACAGCATGTGGGACTCACCTAGTGGTCTAGTGGTTAAGACTCTGCCTTCCTATGCAGGGGACCTGGGTTCAATCCCTAGTTGAGGAACGAAGATCCAACAAGCTGCGTATCAACTAGGCAACTAATGAGCCTGCAGACCACAAAGAAAATCCAGCACAGCCAAAAATTAAAAGAAAAACACCTTTTAAAAAGAACAGCATGACCCATGAAGTGGACACATGCGGCTTCCTAATGACTGCCTTACAAATAACTCTCCATTATGATCTTAAGATTTTCAGGAAGTACACCAAATTTTCTATAATCATAATCCCAGGGACAGAGGAGCCTGGTGGGCTACAGTCCACAGGGTCACACAGAGTTGGACACGACTGCAGTGACTCAGCTCACACGTACTCCTTCCTTCTCTTTTCCACTTCAAATATTTTTATGTCGTACTCTCTTGGGTCCTCAGGCACATGCCTGATTTTTATGATCACCACCAGGGTTTGCCAGAGCACTTCACCTTTGCCAGTTATTTCAATGCTCTGCCACGCAACTCAACTTTATTCTGTATAATTAATCACTTCCATAAACATTTGATGAGTACAGACTATGCTTCCGCGAAGCTGAAGCTTGGAGACGACTTCCCTACCTACTTCTGCATCTTTGATCAAAATGTCACCTCTCCGGGAGGCCTTTTCTGACCACCCCACGCCTCACACCCTGCCCATCTGGGACCTGCTGTCCCCAGGCCTGCTTTACTTTCCTCTGTGACACTGTCGGCTTCTGACACGCCAGCATTTGTTTGCTGCGTGTGTCACTAGTTCTCCTGGGGGCGGCGATTTTATTTGTTCCGGGATGTTCTGGCAGTACCTCCATTTGTCTGTTGAGTGCACGTGGCAGATATTCAGTAAATATCTGTTTAGTTGTCAAGTTAATTAACTGATTAATCAATATTCTTCATCCGTCCTCTGTCCTTCCGTGGAGTCACTGGTCGTGTCCTTCGTCTCTAGATTTTAGGTTCACCAAAGCAGGCTCTAAGGGCAAACATTTTGGATTCCCTAAGTGCAAAGATATCGATGAATGAATGAGTGAACAAAGAGGTGGATGGACAGACGGACGGATGGATGAACAAAGAAGCAAGCCGCTTGGGGCCCAAAGGACAAATGGCACCCTGGAAGAAGGGGGACACCACTAGGAGGAGCTTGAATGGGAGCTCAGAATTTCTTCTTGTAGTAAGAGCCCAAACCTATGTCTATACTGCTTGTGAAGCAATAGGCCCAGTTAAAAGAAATATATATATATATACATAAAATTTTCATTTATTCAATACAATTCAGAGTTTTTCAAATTGAGTAAAAATTCTCTAAGAAAATTTTTCCAGAGTCAAATAACCTTTTTAAAAAATCTCTAGGTTTAGCAGTTTTAAATAGACTTCTTTATGTCAGCACTTACACATGCCTTTAAAATGCTAATATTCATTCTACATGAATCACCCATATTCATAAATCCTTTTACCCATTGTTTTAAATCACAGGGTGCTCTGCCCAGGGAAGAGCCATGAACACCTGCCAGTGTTCCATAGAAAAATGTTTGGGAAAGGCCGTTTCAACTTATAGCTTAGAAATTAGCACTGAAACCTACTTCCTGGCAGCCCCATCACTCAGATTACTTGCTAATTTTTCTGTTTGCAAAACAACTGATATGTAAAGTAAAGGAAAACAGTAAGATTTGGACCTGGGTCATGTCACAGTCACGACCTCCCTTAAGCTGTCAGGAAGGATCCAGTATTATTTAAATAATAATAACAGCAAACTTTTAAAAAATCTGTAGGTTTCAAGGTAAGGAGGAAATGAAGAGAGGACAGGAAGCCTGACCACCCCCCTCCGCAGGTAGGAGCAGGCAGGAGTTAGAAAGAAACTTGTCTCCATTGAGGGTATAGCTTATCCTAAGATAATATAACGCGTGTGTGCTCAGCCGTGTCCAACTCTTCGTGACCCCATGGACTGTAGCCCACCAGGCTCCTCTATCCATGGAATTTTCCAGGCAAGAATGCTGAAGTAGGTTGCCATTTCCTCCTGCAGGGGATCTTCCTGACCCAGGGATGGAACCCACATCTCCTGAGTCTCCTTCATTGGCAGGTGGGTTCTTTACTGTTGAACCACCTGAGAAGTCTGACTTATACGTTGGGAAATCTCTTTCTCACACCTTTTTTCAGCTGAGGTGAAGAGCAAACTTCAAACCTATCTGTGCCAGTCTTCAGAGCCTACTAGAGTCACTTTTCATACGTGGGGCAACCCCCATCCTGGCACAGATGGTAGAGCCTGGAGTCACATCATGATGGCAGAAGATCAAAAGGAGGAAAGGATCCTAGCAAAGGTCTTTTCCTTCCAACTCAGCGTTAACAAAGGGAGAGAGGAGCAAGGTTCGACGCCACTGGGCGCCTGGTCTATTTCCCTGAAGAAAGTTTGCTTGCAGGGATCTGTTTCACTTCCGGCCTGTGGTGTGACTTTGGCACCCTCATCCTGCTTCTTCCCAGAGGGGCTTGGAAAACATCAAAGTCTGTTGCCTCTATTGGAGAAAGGATGCTTGGCTGAGCTTTTCTATGCAAAGCTCTAGTCAAGATAGTGCATGCAAGTCACAGAAGCATAAATTGGTAGAGAGAGGAACACAATAGAGTTTAGAGGAGGTGAAATGCTTGCTGTGTTTTGCAGCAAGTTTAAAGCCCTCTTACTGACATACATACACTATGGTGGCGCTAGTGGTAAAGAGTCCAGCTGCCAGTGCAGGAGCTGTGGGCTCAATCCCTGGGACGGGAAATTCCCTGGAGAAGGAAATGGCAACCCACTCCAGTATTCTTGCCTGGGAAGTCCCACAGACAGAGGAGCCTTGTGGGCGACAGTCCATGAGGTCGCAAAGAGTCGGACACAACTGGGCGACTGAGCACACAGGTGCTATTGATACTATGTATAAAATGATACATGGACATGATAAAGCAGTCACGTGGTCATGAATCTGCGCAAACTCCAGCAGATAGTGAAGGACAGAGGAACCTGGCGTGCTGCAGTTCAGGGGGTCACAAAGAGTCAGACACGCGTTAACAACTGAACACGAAGAAGGAGATAACTGACGAGAGCCTGCTGCACAGCACAAACGCAGTGCTCTTCAGCCACCTGAACGGGAAGGAAGTCCAACAGATGAGGCAGCTTATGCACACACGGTGATTCACAGCTATACAGCAGAAACTATCGCAACGTTGCAAAGTAACTATGCAGGCTTAAACTATATCTAAACTATTTTTTTAAAAAAGTTTAAAGCCCTTTGGTGGTGGGGGGCAGGGGTTAACATCAGCAACAGACACGGAGGTGTTTCTGACACAAAGGGCCGCCCTGGCTGCTTATAGAGGGGGCTACAGAAAGCAAGAAAGGCAGACAGAAGCCAAATCACTAGATGTGAGCTGTTAGGCTGAGAAGTTTGGTTCTGAAATTTCCCCTTCTCTCCACACTTTGTACATTTCGATGTCCGTAGATTGCTTTTGTATTTAGGGAGAAAAGAAAATCAGTTTTATGAAAAATTGGGAGGCACAAACATTTTTGCAAGAATAGGATCATATTCTCAAACTAGTTAGAAGTTCAGTTCAATAATCTCTGTTCATCTGGTCTGGCAGCAAGGGCCTCATTGGACAGAGCTGCCTGCCTGGAGAGGAGGCTCCCACGGAGGTGGCTGTGAGGTATGTGATCAAGGGCAGAGTCAAGGTTGCAGGAGGTCAAGCCGGGGGCTGGAGAACTGAGCAGCAGAGGGGCCTGCAGTCAGCCCCCAGCACTCATCTGTACCCAGGAGAGCCGGCAGGTGGATGCACACAGCAACCTGGGCTGGACCAGAGCTGGACCAGGTAAGCAAAGACCCAGGCAGCCTTCCTCCACCCTCCTCTCAGCCCCCAAACCCTGGGGCACCGAAGCGTCCTTCCGGGTTCCTGTTCTACTCTCAACATTAGGCTTTTTCTGCCAACACTGAGGTGTTTGTTTGTTTGTGTTTGCACCTAATGGTGAAGAGCTGTATTTTGCATCAGGGTATCTTGAAAATGAAGCTGCATTTGAGGCACATTACAGAGGAGGAATGGTCCATCTCTGCTGAGTACAAAACTCAAGTACAGAATTATTTCCTGGTATAACCAGATTATGCGGTAGTTTGACCATTCTTTGGCATTGCCTTTCTTTGGGACTGGAATGAAAACTGACCTTTTCCAGCCCTGTGGCCACTTCTGAGTTTTCCAAATTTGCTGGCATATTGAGTGCAGCACTTTCACAGCATCATCTTTCAGGATTTGAAATAGCTCAACGGGAATGCCATCACCTCCACTAGCTTTGTTCGTAGTGATGCTCTCTAAGGCCCACTTGACTTCACCTTCCAGCATGTCTGACTCTAGGTGAGTGACCACACCATCGTGATTATCTTGGTCATGAAGATCTCTTTTGTACAGTTCTTCTATGTATTCCTGCCACCTCTTCTTAATATCTTCTGCTTCTGTTAGGTCCATACCATTTCTGTCCTTTATCGAGCTCATCTTTGCATGAAATGTTCCTTTGGTTACTCTAATTTTCTCTTGACCTGCATATAGGTTTCTCAAGAGGCATGTCAGGTGGTCTGGTATTCCCATCTCTTTCAGAATTTTCCACAGTTTATTGTGATCCACACAGTCAAAGGCTTTGGCATAGTCAATAAAGCAGAAATAGATGTTTTTCTGGAACTCTTTTGCTTTTTTGATGATCCAGCAGATGTTGGCAATTTGATCTCTGGTTCCTCTGCCTTTTCTAAAACCAGCTTGAACATTTGGAAGTTCATGGTTCACGTATTGCTGAAGCCTGGCTTGGAGAATTTTGAGCATTACTTTACTAGCGTGTGAGATGAGTGCAATTGTACGTCAAGGCTGTATATTGTCACCCTGCTTATTTAACTTACATGCAGAGTACATCATGAGAAATGCTGGGCTGGAAGAAGCACAAGCTGGAATCAAGATTGGGGCAAGAAATATCAATAACCTCAGATATGCAGATGACACCACCCTTATGGCAGAAAGTGAAGAGGAGCTAAAAAGCCTCTTGATGAAAGTGAAAGAGGAGAGAGAAAAAGTTGGCTTAAAGCTCAACATTCAGAAAACGAAGATCATGGCATCTGGTCCCATCACTTCGTGGGAAATAGATGGGAAAACAGTGTTATACTTTACTTTGGGGGGCTCCAAAATCACTGCAGATGGTGATTGCAGCCATGAAATTAAAAGACACTCTTTGGAAGGAAAGTTATGACAAACCTAGATGGCATATTAAAAACCAGAGACATTACTTTGCCAACAAAGGTCTGTCTAGTCAAGGCTATGGTTTTTCCAGTAGTCATGGATGGATGTGAGAGTTGGATTGTGAAGAAAGCTGAGCACTGAAGAATTGATGCTTTTGAACTGTGGTGTTGGAGAAGACTCTTGAGAGTCCCTTGGACTGCAAGGAGGTCCAGCCAGTCCATTCTGAAGGAGATCAGCCCTGGGATTTCTTTGGAAGGAATGATGCTAAAGCTGAAACTCCAGTACTTTGGCCACCTCATGCGAAGAGTTGACTCATTGGAAAAGACTGATGCTGGGAGGGATTGGGGGCAGGAGGAGAAGGGGACGACCCAGGATGAGATGGCTGGATGGCATCACCGACTCGATGGACGTGGGTTTGGGTGAACTCCAGGAGTTGGTGATGGACAGGAAGGCCTGGCGTGCTGCAATTCATGGGGTCGCAAAGAGTCAAACATGACTGAGCAACTGAACTGAACTGGCTGATAACCAGATACTCGGTTATCAATGCTTGCCTGTGTGCATGCTAAGTTGTTTCCGTCATGTTGGACTCTGCGCAACCCCATGGACTGTACAGACCCCAAGCTCCTCTGTCCAAGAACTTCCCCAGCCGAGAATACTGGAGTGGGTTGCCATGCCCTCCTCCAGGGGCTTTTCCTGACCCAGGGATCGAACCTGCATCTCTTGCGTCTCCAGCCTTGGCAGGCAGGTTCTTTACCACTAGAGCAGCTGGGAAGCCCTTACTAATGCTTAGCCGAAAGGAAAACATGACTTGCCATGCTAGAAAGTTGACAGAATTTAAACAGGCAGATATAAATGTGGCACTAATCTGTATTTTTTTTCAAGTTGGAATAAATCTCTTCTCTTTCCAGCCCTACCCATCCCCACCCCTCCCCGACCTCCTCGGAGCGCCAGCTCTTTGTTTATCACATTTTTGAGCCTGGGAGAGCAGGCATTGACCTCTGGTGTCCTGGTTCATCCTCAGTCTCTCGGGCAGGCCTGGCTCCCTGGGTCCAGGTCCTCTGTTCCTCTCTGTCTTCCCCCCCCCGGGAGAAGATTTCTTGTGTTCTAGGTCCAGGATGGTTTCTTTTCTGTTGCCTTCCTCCGACACAATGGCTGTGGATCTGAGCCCTGGGCAGGGGCAGCAGGGTTTGCCTACTTGGGCTCCTGCCTCCTGGGTGAGAGGGTCCTGGCCGAGCTGCCCTCGCCCAGCCCATACCTGCGGAGGTTTCTCCTCTCTCCCACCCCTGCCATCTTTCCCAGCAGCCAAGTCTGTGGAGAAGAACCACCAACGGGGGGAAGGGGGGAGAGACTCCCCTGGGGTACCCCGTTCCCAGGACTCCACGCTCTCAGAAGGGCCCATGTTGAGCTTGTGACGATGAGGTAGCGCTCTGGGCTGAGGTCGTCCCACCTGCCATGTGTCAGCCCATCCTCTCCTGGACGGGACCAAAACAGCGGCTCCAGCCCCAGCCCTTCCTGGAGTCCGGAGTCACTCCCTAGACATCGGGCCGGTTGTCGGTCTTTCTTGTTGGGGGGAGCACAGCTATTCCCACCTTCCTACGTCATAAACAGAGCCTGGGCCTCCCCCACCTTTATGCCTTTTCTGAAAAGAAGACGTTTTATTAAAGGCTTAAACTGCATACATTTCTGTGGGCTCCCTCTGAGCTAATTTTTGTTTTGTTTCTGGTGACTGTAACATTTGATGGTTGAATGGTTTCACACACTACTTTTACACACATCAAACAAAATGTACGTGTTTTATCATTGACAAAACCCTCTCCCTTGACACTTTATCTAATTGACTGTCACGGCAAGCCGAGGCTCCCACAGGCTGACACCTGCGAGGGGCAGAGAGCTAAGATGCCAACCCAGCTCTCAGGGCCAAATCTCGCGGCTACTTTCTCTGTAACATGCTTATCCTCGTAACAAGCCTGACCTAGACCAGCCAGAAGCTACTTTTCTCATGTTATTTTCATTAAAAGGCAGCTTAGGTGCCAAGCGATCAGGGTCCTTGCTCAAAGCACAGCCCTGAGCCCTTCCCTTCCAGGCTGGCTCCTGAATCCACTCTTCAGTCAACGACGTCCTGCAAGGGTATAAAAAACTGGCAGTCTCTTGGTGCCATAGGGGAGCATGACGAGAACACCCGTCTCACAGCAGACATTGGCAGCACAAAGCACAACCACTCTCTGAGACAAGGGTTGGGAGGCTTCCTGCTGGCTTATAAGTGGCTCAAACTCTTCTCTCTAAAGAGGGTTCACAGCCACAACTGTAGCTCTATTAGAACTTGAAAGACGTTGGTGGGTGTTGGTGTTAAAAATGCAGTGTTTTCTCTTGCCACAAATAAGTATAATAAGCAAAATTTTTAACATCTCCTAAAAAAATAAAATAAAAGAATGATGTCCTGTGTGCCCTGTGCCAGGCATCAGATTAGATTCAGCATTAGTGCTCACGGAGATTGACCTTTAAGTTGCCACAGCTAGGCTATTTCATCATCATCTTATTTTATTCTTAAAATAGCACTACAAGAGAAAGCCCGTTATTTCCATTTGAAACATAGTTTTGTTGCTTTTTTAATTTCTAAGCTAATGTACACTCATTTCTTTTAAATCAAACTATTAAAACATATAAAATGATCTCATCCTCCCCACCCCCAACACTTACGCTCCGTAAGTATTGAGTTGGCCGAAAGGTTTGTTCAGATTTTTCGCATAATGTTATGGCCCAGTGAACTTCGTGGCCAACCCACTAGTAACAAGTAGGTTATCTATCTTGTATGGGTTTCTAATACATACTTCTAGACGATGTCTATACCAACAGAAGCTGACCCATGCATTAATGCATTTGTAATACATAGCTTTTTCCATCTAAATGGGCTACTACTATTTTGTCACTTGATATTTTACTATAGATAGATGATAAAGATAGATAGATAGCTAATAGATATAGATTTAGATCTGAGACTTCTCTCCCTCTCACTAAATAAGTAAGCATCCAGGATACTCTTCCAACCAGCTGTTCAGTATTCCATTGAATGACCATTCTAAAATTTGTTTAGCCAGTTCCCTAATTGATATCAATGTGAATTATCTATAGATGTTACAATTACATACAGATCTAATAAGATAAACTAGCTTTGTGTCTTCTGGGCAGGATAATTCATGTCTCTATCTCAATATTTTCATTTGTATAATGTGAATAAAAATTCTACTTCCCAAAAGATTATTGTAAAGATGAAAAGAGATAATAATGGAAGCATTTAGAACAGTGCCTGGCATATTGTGAAGACTCAGTGACTATTGAATATTATTGTTATGAGCCTTTGGAAGAATAAAAAGTACATTTCTACAAGTAAAATTAATGTGTAAAAGAGTACAGACACTTAGAGTTTTGATAAACAAATTGCCCTGCTAAACATTTACTCTAAAAGTGTTCAATCTCACCCACAAACAAATGAGTCAAAACAGCAATGCAGGGGGGAAAGCCAACACTCAGCTCCATCTCCCACCCACCTTCCTGGCACAGCCTGAACAGCTGCAAGACCAACAGTACTGATGAGACTCTGGGGGAAGACTCTCATACTAAGTGGCAGCACATGTGAGAGTGTCCTTGGCTAATTTTGTCAGGCTGTTCTTGGCATATCTACAGTGTGTGATTTTGTTGTTGTTAACAATTTTGCTAAGTCCAGTTTGGGCTTGGGTGACCCAGCGGTTGAGCAGTTGTGGGTCTCATCCCTCTGGTGAGAAAGGCCCTCCCAGGAGCTGTGAGCTGGCTCCTGAACACATATGGTTCCCAGTGGGAGGCTCTCGCCATCTCTCAGCTCCTTTACGGCATGGACTGAGCATTCCAGCTGCACTTAGGTGCATGAACAGCACCAAAAGGGTGCTTCCCAGGTGGCATTAGAGGTAAAGAGTCCATCTGCCAATGCAGGAGACGTAAGAGACATGGGTTCGATTCCTGGGTCAGGAGGATCTCCTGGAAAAGGGGAGGGCAGCCCACTCCAGTATTCTTGCCTGGGGAATCCCATGGACAGAGGAGCCTGGAGGGTCGCAAAGGGTAGGGCATGACTAAAGCAACTTAAGACAGCACACAGCACCAAAAACAGACAGAATAAACAACAATGGCCAGAGGCTAGAGACTCTTCAATTTAGAGGCTCTGAAGCCTACTCCTTGGAAGAAAAGTTATGACCAACTTAGATAGCATATTGAAAAGCAGAGACATTACTTTGCCGACTAAGGTCCGTCTAGTCAAAGCTATGATTTTTGCTGTGGTCATGTATGGATGTGAGAGTTGGACTGTGAAGAAGGCTGAGCACTGAAGAATTGATGCTTTTGAACTGTGGTGCTGGAGAAGACTCTTGAGAGTCCCTTCGACTGCAAGGAGATCCGACCAGTCCATTCTGAAGGAGATCAGCCCTGGGATTTCTTTGGAAGGAATGATGCTAAAGCTGAAACTCCAATAGGCTGGCCACCTCATGCGAAGAGTTGACTCATTGGAAAAGACTCTGATTGGGGGCAGAAGGAGAAGGAGACGACAGAGGATGAGATGGCTGGATGGCATCACTGACTCGATGGACGTGGGTTTGGGTGAACTCCAGGAGTTGGTGATGGACAGGGAGGCCTGGCGTGCTGTGATTCATGGGGTCACAAAGAGTCGGACACAACTGAGCGACTGAACTGAACTGAACTGAACTGACGGACTCCTGCCTTCACGAGCTACCACTGTGTGAGCTTGGGCAAGTTCCTCAACATTTCTCAACCTCTTTCTCACCTCAGCCAAATAAAGACACCATTTCCTATCTCCATGCTTGGTGTTCAGCTGTTAGCACCAGAAGGCCACAAACATGCTGAAACAGTCCTGTTTCAGCTGGTGTATAGCCACTGTCCTCATCCCTTTGCCTGAACCACTCCAAGTCAACTCTTTCCACTCTTTGTCCAGGATCCTCCCTCAATTCTCCCTTAATTAAAGGCTTTACACCTCTGAGACCACTTTATCACAGTGGGCAAATCTGCTTTTGATCATCATTGTTCAAGCGGTTGAGTAACTGAGAGTACCACTCTTTCCCATCTCAAGGAGTCACAGAGTCTCATGGGGATAAACACAGGAGTCACTTAGCGCTGCGTACAATCTAGCTGCCATTAATAGATGACGGTTATGGTAGAAAGGCTTCCCTGGTGGCTCAGCTGGTAAAGAATCCACCTGCAATGCAGGAGACCTGGCTTTGATCCCTCGGCTGGGAAGATCCCCTGAAGAAGGGATTCAGTATTCTGGCCTGGAGAATTCCATGGACTGTATAGTCCATAGGGTCACAAGAGTCAGACACGACTGAGCGACTTTCACTTTCACATGGTAAAAACCCAACTATCAGCATGAAACAGAGACGAGAAATCCCCACAGCAGCATGCTCATCTTCCCCACATCTCTAGCTTCCTCCGGGGAAGGATTCTTGTTCATAGCTTTTTTTTTTTTTTGAAGTTTTTTGTTTTCTTCTGTTTTGGCGGCACCACATGGCATGTGGGATTTTAGTTCCCCAACCAGGGATCAAACCCATGGCCCCTGCATTGGAAGTGCAGAGTCTTAACCACTGGAATGCCAGGGAAGTCCCTGTGGCATCTTAAAGAGAACAGAGGAAGCCAAAGAGACAAAGGCAGCCCCATCATGTGCGACTAGGAAAGAGGGACATGGCAAACAGAGACAGGACGGGCTTGTTGGCCAAATGTCTGCAAGGTGCTGGTTTGCAAACCAGGGACAGAAACTGGGAGGAAGGTAAGCATCAGGAAAGGTCAGTTTTCCCCTAAGGCAGATGACCGAGGCTGACTCAGGGTGAAGCCGGCAAGCTCCGAGCTTTGGGGCCATTGGCTTGCAAGGGCCCTTCCAAGATTCTAGGAAGGGCTGAGTAATGCACAGACACACTCATACATGTTTTTGAAAACTGCAAAAATAAGATGCTTTAATGGCAGTTGGTTACCATCTCTCTTTCTCCACTCATTCCCCTCAGTCAGCTTCTCACATTCACAGCACTGGAATTCACTGGGGGCTTACTGGATATATTTTTCTAGTTTACAGTATTTCTAGTCATCTCAGCAGAGGGATGGCTGCCAGGAATAACCCGATCACCTGTTCCAGGACTCCATGATGTGCTGATGGCTACTCTGGTTTTTGTGTGTTTGTTTGTTACTTTTTATTTTATGTGGAAGTACAGCCGATTAACAATGCTGTGATAATTTCAGGTGCTCAGCAAAGTGACTCAGCCTTATAGATACATATATCTATTCTCCCACAACGTTGGCCACTTGGTGGCATGAAGGCATCCCAGATCACAGATATATGCGTAGAGGAGTGAGAATAAGTTTAAAGTAAGAAGCCAATAGCTAGCCTATGAAAACCTTCCAATCATTACACATTAATATTATAAGCTGAGGATTTAGTTCTCTTGGACGTCCAGCTAAAGTAGAAATTCTTTCCCATCAGGAGTATTCCTACAATGCCACACATACAGTTACAGATGGACCATATCATTCTCTTTACCCAAGGGAGTTGTGTCAATAGAATTTCTATGAAAGTTGTACAGACCTGTGGCACTAATGCAAACAGTAGGCACATCTGGGTATAAAGATGTGTATTTTACCCACCCCAACTTTTAGTCCCTCCACCTGCCTCTTGAGAAATCTATATGCAGGTCAGGAAGCAACAGTTAGAACTGGACATGGAACCACAGACTGGTTCCAAATAGGAAAAGGAGTATGTCAAGGCTGTATATTGTCACCCTGCTTATTTAACTTATATGCAGAGTACATCATGAGAATCACTGAACTGGAAGAAACACAAGCTGAAATCAAGATTGCTGGGAGAAATATCAATAACCTCAGATGTGCATATGACACCACCCTTATGGCAGAAAGTGAAGAGGAGCTAAAAAGCCTCTTGATGAAAGTGAAAAAGGAGAGTGAAAAAGTTGGCTTAAAGCTCAACATTCAGAAAACGAAGATCATGGCATCCGGTCCCATCACTTCATGGTAAATAGATGGGGAAACAGTGGAAACAGCGTCAGACTTTATTTTTTTGGGCTCCAAAAATCACTGCAGATGGTGACTGCAGCCATGAAATTAAAAGACGCTTACTCCTTGGAAGGAAAATTATGACCAACCTAGATAGTATGTTCAAAAGCAGAGACATTACTTTGCCGACTAAGGTCCGTTTAGTCAAGGCTATGGTTTTTCCTGTGGTCATGTATGGATGTGAGAGTTGGACTGTGAAGAAGGCTGAGCACCGAAGAATTGATGCTTTTGAACTGTGGAGTTGGAGAAGACTCTTGAGAGTCCCTTGGACTGCAAGGAGATCCAACCAGTGCATTCTGAAGGAGATCAACCCTGGGATTTCTTTGGAAGGACTGATGCTAAAGCTGAAACTCCAGTACTTTGGCCACCTGATGCGAAGAGTTGACTCATTGGAAAAGACTCTGATGCTGGGAGGGACTGGGGGCAGGAGGAGAAGGGGACAACAGAGGATGAGATGGCTGGATGGCATCACGGACTCGATGGATGTGAGACTGAGTGAACTCCTGGAGATGGTGATGGACAGGAAGGCCTGGCGTGCTGCGATTCATGGGGTCACAAAGAGTTGGACACGACTGAGCGACTGAACTGAACTGAAAGGAAATCAGTCCTGAATATTCATTGGAAGGACTGATGCTGAAGCTGAAACTCCAATACTTTGGCCACCTGATGGGAAGAACTGTCTCATCAGAAAAGACCTTGATGCTGGAAAAGATTGAAGGCAGGAGGAGAAGGGGATGCCAGAGGATGAGATGATTGGATGGCATCACCGACTCTATGGACATGAGTTTGAATGAACTCCGGGAGTTGGTGATGAACAGGGAGGCCTGGCGTGCAGCAGTCCATGAGGTAGCAAAGAGTTAGACACGACTGAGCGACTGAGCTGAACTGAACTTTTTGACCATGTGTCCACATAGCTCACATCTCTTGTCCTTACAAAGTCTGATGGTTCTAGATGAAACAGCATGCGAAGTTGCTGCCTAGCAGCAACATGGCAAAAGCAAACAAGGTTCTTATCAAAAACAATATTTTTCTATGCATCAGTCTTTGTAGTATGAGAGCAATTCAATTACCAAATTACATGTATCAAAAATCCTACTGCACTTTCTCTACTCTTTATAAAAACTCATTTTGTGCCTAATTTTATATTTATCATTTTGTATTCTTAATGAGGCCCTCCAAAATTGTACAAGTTTCAGGCCCCACAAAATCTGGATCTGCCCCTCTCTTTAAACTCCACGTTTTGAATTAATTTTAGACACAAAAACAGCTGTTGTTGTTGTTGCTGTTGTTCAGTCACCAAATCATGTCTAACTCTTTGCAACCCCATGGACTGCGGCACGCCAGGCTTCCCTGTCCTTCGCTATGTCCCGAGGTTAGGTCAAACTCAAGTCCACTGAGCCGGTGATGCCATCCAACCATCTCATTGTCTGTCATCCATTTCTCCTCCTGCCCTCAATCTTTCCCAGCATCAGGGTCTTTTCTGATGAGTCGGTTCTTCACATCAAGTGGCCAAAGTATTGGAGCTTCAGCTTCAGCATCAGTCCTTCCAATGAATATTCAGGGTTGACTTCCTTTAGGATTGACTGGTTTGATATCCTTCCAGTCCAAGGGACTCTCAAGAGTCTTCTTCAGCACCACAACTAAATTCAGACACAAAAACAGCTGTAGAAGTCACATACCCTGCTTCCAGCTCCTGTTAACACACCCATAGTTTAATCAAGAACTGGAAATTAACACTGCTATGAAATTATTAACTAAACTGTGACCTTGTTAGAGTCTGAGATTTTTCCTGTCACGTCCTTTCTCTGCTCCCAGGTCCTGTCCAGGATCCCATATTGCATTTCACTGTTGGGTCCCACTGGTCTCCTCCAGTCTATGACGGATCCGTAGTCTTTTCCTGTCTTTCACGACCTTGATACTTAGGGAGAATAGTGATTGGTTATTTTGTAAGATGTTCCTCAGTAAAGGTTTGGCCAACATTTATTTATGACTAGAGAAAAAGCCCCACTCCAGTACTCTTGCCTGGAAAATCCCATGGACAGAGGAGTCTGGTAGGCTGCAGTCCATGGGGTTGCTAAGAGTCGGATACGACTGAGCGTCTTCCCTTTCACTTTTCACTTTCATGCATTGGAGAAGGAAATGGCAACCCACTCCAGTGTTCTTGCCTGGAGAATCCCAGGGACGGGGGAGCCTTGTGCGCTGCCGTCTATGGAGTCACAGAGAGTCAGACACGACTGAAGCAACTTAACAGCAGCAGCAGCAGCAGACAAAAAAGAGGCTAAATGACATCATATCCTTTCAGTGCACCTTATCAAGGGGTTCATGATGCCAAGATGTATTGTTAGCTGTGACATTTACCTGGACCATTTGGTTAAGTTACTGTTGGCTGGGTTTCTCTGTTGTGAAGTCACTCTTTCTCTTCTCTGTAGTGGATAAGAATGCTGAGGGAGATACTTGGAGACTATGCAAACCCTACTTCTTCTCAAACATTCTCGCATTAATTTTAGCATTGAAGGATCTTTGACTGCAACAGTTAACACTGAGATGCTTGCTTAATGATTATTCTCTATTTCCCTCTTTTTGTCTCTACTTAGCAACTGATATTCTGTTCTAAAGAAGCGCTGTCTCTTCTGTCCTATTTATTTATTTCACTATTCAATTATTTATACCAATATGAACTCCTGATGGCTTTCAACTTTGTGCTATATGTTAAAATTCAGCACCATCATCACCTGTTCTGTTGACCAAACGTTGTGGCTTCAGCCGTGAGGGTGTCCGTCATGTTGACTCTTGTATTGCTTTGATAAGCTGCCCGCTTTTCTTGGGCATTTTCTTATTTTGGCACCTCAAGCTTCATCTTGCGTTTTCCTGGGCCCAGCACTGGGATGAACTGCTTTCTCCTGATTCCATTTTTTTGGAGAATGGTGTTCAGAGACCAGGATCTGGGAAGTAGTCATGCTTATTGTTATTGGGGTATCATTGCTTCCAGGCTCTCTCAGAGAGAGAGCTAAGACATATGGGCATATGTGTATGCGTAGTAACCCGTCTTAGACACACATCCATATTTCTCTGTCTCTATCAAATCCTGAGTTTATACTAAAACCTCGGATCCCAATTCGGCACCACAGGGTTCATTTTGGCCTTTTCTGCGAGAACAGGGGCAAGGCTACCAGTGACATGGGAATGACAGTAACCCCATACTCCAGAAACCTCCCGTCCATCTTACGGCCCCGGGGGCTCATGGACATCCCGCAGGGGTCCACATCATTTAAGCTTCTCCTCTAATGCCGCAACTGAAAATAGGTCACCTTTGTCCTGTGTTGTGACCACAAAGCCAAGGACAGGAAAGAGAAAGCGATCGAATTACAGTCGTCAGTTCTCCAAATGTTATGACTGGCCAGGATTCAGATAAATTAAGATGCATCTACTATGCTGAATTTTGTTTCTAAAATTATACTTTATTGACTTTGGAGTTGTGCCAGTCCGTGGCAACTAATTGCATTTCAGGTGGGAGCGTCGCCTATCATTTGAGTTACCATTCCAATCGGGTGGTTGAAGGAGCTTCCCCAGCGGCTCCACAGTAAAGCATCTGCCTGCAGTGCGGTAGACACAGGTTGCATCCCTGGGTCAGCAAGCTCCCCTGGAGGAGGAAACGGCAACCCAGTCCAGTATTCTTGCCTGGAGAGTCCCGTGGACAGAGGAGCCTGGGGGGCTACAGTCCATACGGTCACAGACAGTTGGACAGGACTGAAGCAAGTGAGCACACACACAGGGTGATTGAAATCCTGAGGTCTACATGGCCTTGTGATGTGATGCCTACTGTATTATGCAAGCTAACCTAAGACTTATCAGTGACAACCTCCCAACAGCGCTAATATTTCCAAAGGCAGGGAGCTCCTCCTGCTTAATAACAGAATAATGCTATTAATAGCATTTACACTGGTTTCCATGAGAGAAATTTTTCCCTAAACACTCAGACTGCTTGTCCTCTCTCTTATTTTTCTCTAGGGAGCTGGGGTCCCTGACCTGATTGGAAAGTCAGGGAAAGAGAACAGGCATGCTCAGCCAGCCCATCCTCCTCCAGCCATCAGAGAGTAGACTTTCTGATCTGCTTCTCCCAGCCCCAAGCCTTCCCAGCCCAGAATCACACTCGAGGTTTGCAAGCTGCAGGATAACTGAAGCTTTAGGTAAGACAAAACTCAAAGATTGTGGATACTGACAATTTCACACAGATTTAAGCCTAAGACCCTGATGTTGGGAAAGATTGAGGGTGGGAGGAGAAAGGGGTGACAGAGGATGAGGTGGTTGGATGGCATCATCAACTCAAAGGACATGCGTTTGCACAAACTCCAAGAGATGGTGAAGGACAGGGAAGGCTGGTGTGCTGCAGCCCATGGGGTCACAAAGACTCGGACATGACTGAGCAACTGACCAACAATGACGAAAGGAAGATTTGACCTTGCTGAGTCATTGCAGCTTTGCACAGTTTTGTTTTTCAAAAGGAAGGGCAACAGCCTCTGACCTTGACCCAGTCCAGGCCACAGACACTTAGCAGATGCTCCCTGTCTGTGACAGCCTTAGCAAACCCGGGCGGTGAATGGAGGACACGGAGCCCAAGCCTTAGCGAAGATGTGTGCCTCTGGGAACCAAGCAGATGCTTTTTAGCCAAATATGAGCTGTGTGGGTGGTGGTCATGCCAGCTGCTACAGCTTGACCTTGAGTTATGCAGACACAGCTGACATTTAAATATACACAGCAGTATGCCAGGTGAGGCTGAGGCTGGAGGAGACCCTCCTTGACCTTGACCTCGGTGGGTGGAACAGGGTCTGCTTTTAAACTGGAAGGCAGCTGAGCTCTGCGTCTGTTGCAGAGTTAGTTGTAGCTCTAGAATGTGGGTGCTGAGCCTGGGGAGACAGCATTAGATTGGCCGCTGATTTCCTTCTGCACGCACAACCAAAGAAAACACTGGAGGGACTAAATTCTAATCAAGGGTTCCCCACAGGGTCGCGAGCTGGCTCTGGGTGCCTTCATTATGAAAGCTCTGACTCTGGCTTTTGAATACAGAGAACCAAACCAACTTGCCTTCAGGAAGTGGTAGATTTTCAGTACAAATAAAAAGAACCAGGATCTCTTCTGAAACTAATGGCTGTCATTTTGTGTGAAGGCAGAGAATCGCTGCAAATCTGAAAGCTAGAAAGGCCAGTGCCTCTAAGAATCTTATTTGCTCAGAAAGTCAAGGAGAAATCAGAGTGACATTAATCAAACAAATAAAAATGGTTTAGGCTTATAGTCAGGACAGGAAAAGCAACAATAAAATAAGGCAGACTGGGAGCATTCAACTGGAGAGAGATTTTAGAGCTAGGAGAAAGAGTGGGATTTTAGCCACAGCCAAAACAGTACTGAAGGAGTAACTGAGATCTCGGGGCCAGGAAAGGATACAAACGGGGTAGGAGATGTACCCCCAGGTCTAACGGGAATAGGGGGCTTGTTGTTAATGTGATCTTGGTTGTTAACAGGTCAGAAAGAGTGGATTCCGATAAAATCTGACATCTCTGCCCTCATCCGCTGGGAGGACCACCTTGTAGGGGAGAAGGTGCTTAGCATCAGAGTCTATGATGAGACCAACTGTGAACCACCATTGACGCTGGGTGGATATGCCAAGTGGTTATAGAAAGTCTGAACGGATTCGAGAGACGCTCACTCTGACCAGCGTGAAACACTCGAAGCAGCCTCCTTAGGTGCTTTTCAAGGGGACACTGTCACTGGGACCAGGACATCCTGCCCTGTGAGGACAAGCTCAGGAATGAGGGCTGTACGAGAAGGTACAGCCAAGACGCCCTGAGCCAGGAGGACAGAAATGCGATGAGGTCCAGCCTGGCTGAAATGCTCGTCCTCTGGGAGCCTGTCCTCCAGTGGAATGACCCACTCAGGAACGGAGTCGTAAGGAGATGAAACTCTCAACAGTGGGTGGCTGTCACAGACCTGGAATCTTTTTATTTCCTTTTGGTCATTCAGCAGCTGACAAGGCAGAGGATGGAGGAATATGTTAGATCCAAAGCCACGAGGAACTAGAAGGAGAGAAGGCACTTGGGTTGGGCCCAGGGTTCGAACCCGACGTGTGTGGGGCAAGGAGAGGGAGCCATAGTTTCAACTGCTGGAAGCTCAAGAGGGCCTCAAGAGGAAGAGGACTGTGGAGGGAAACCCAGGCCACTACGCACTGGAGGGTGGACCCCCAAAGGGAGCTGAGCTCTGAGCAGAGAAGCAGAGCAAGTGCTCAAAGTGCCAAGGCACGCAAACCAGAGGTCTCCTTATGCAGAGGTGGGCAGAGACTGCAAACAAGCCCCGGAATGGGCCTTAGGCTACAGATGGCGAAGTTTCTGCAAGAAGGCAGCCATGTCCCATGCGAACAGGTGGATTCTCCCCAGATGAGATGAACACATGCTGTAACAATGTCTCCAGGCCTACAGATGGCCAACAGACACATGAAACAATGTCCAACATCGAGAATTAGTAGACAAATGCAGATCAAACTACAAGGAGGTACCACCTCACACCGGTCAGAATGGCCATCATCAGAAAGCCTACAAATTATATACATGTGTGTTTCCTGGTGGCTCAGATGGTAAAGAATCTGCCTGCAATGTGGGAGACTCAGGTTCAATCCCTGGGCCTGGAAGATCCCCTTGGAGAAGGGAATGGCTCCCGATTCCAGTATTCTTGCCCAGAGAATCCCATGGACAGAGGAGCCTGATGGGCTATAATCCACTGGGTTGCAAAGAGTCGGAGACGACTAAGTGACTAACACTTTCACTTTCTCTTATAGCTGAATCACTTGCTGTATGCCCGAAACTAGCTCGGCGCTGTAATTTAACTATACTTCAAATTCAAAAGTAGATAATGCCTCAATGGCAGATTTCTTTCAGTTGACTGTAACTCAGAGGTCAAGGACTTGAGCCAATGCTCATAGACTGACAGGCAGCCCGTGGGGTGGGGCGGGGCGGGGAGCAAGGCTCTCTCCATCCCCACCCTTTGCTCAAGTGCCCCGGGCTCCCTGCAAGGCCGAGCACTCGTCTGCCTCACTCAGGTGGCGGGTATGACATGGGTACACTTTTATTCCAGCCCTTGTAACACCTGGTCTCTCTAAAAAGACTCCCTCGGCCTGCCAAGACCTAAGTGAGCTTCTCAACTGTGGCTGCACATCAGAATCAGGCGGGAAGCCTTGAAAAAGACCCGGCACCTGGTCCCAGCCCAGAGGCCCCGAGTTAACAGGTGTGGGACTCGGCCTCGACGCTGGGAGTTGTACGCAAGCCGCAGGTATATCCAGAACCTCAGAATGTGACCTCGCCTGGAACTACGGGCTCTGCAGATGTAATTAGTTTACAATCAAGGTGGGAGCACACTGACTTGGCTGGGGGGCAGTAGCACATCCAATGAGAGCGTCCTGCGTTAAGAGACAGAAAGGGACAGACAGAAACACAGAGAAGCTGGTGTGCAGACAGAAGCAGAGGCTGGAGGAACGGGCCCACAGCCAAGGAACAACAAGGATTCCAGCAACTCCCGGAAGCTGGCAAAAGCAGGGGGTGGTTTCTTTCTCAGAGTCTCTGGAAGGAACCGACCCTGACAGCATCTTGGTTTTGAACTTCTAGCCTCCCAAGCTGTGAGAAAATAAATGTCTGCTCTCTTAAGCCCCTCAGTCTGTGGCACCTTATTATGGCAGCCCCTGGAAACAAATGCACCAGCTGACCACCCTGCATGGCCAAGCTGGCAACCCCTGCCTTTCCAAAGGAAGAGACCCCCCCCAGTCCCGCCAGCTGCCCATCTGGGGGTCTGCCCGTCATCCTGGCAAGAAGGTCCCTGGTAGAGCCGACAGGAATTAGAAGTCAGGAGCGTGACTTTTGGTCTCTCAGTTCTTTGACTTATAACTCACAAGGACAAAAAGTTTAATTCTAACTTGGATTCCATGAGACTTCCACTTCTTTGAAGTTTGGCTTGCAAGGGGACTTAATCTTCTGGTTTTATGTTATCCCCAGGGACTTCTTAATGAAGAGAGAGTTTATGTTCAAATTGGAGGTGATTTGTTTCATTTTTGGAGTATCTTGAGGATGTCACTTGATCACACTGCAGGAGCTCTGATCGGAATGTCAAACACAGGGCTAGGCCTAACTGAGCACGTGACCTTGAGGGGCACGTGACCTGGAGCTGCCTGAACTCAGCTGACTTCTGAGCTATTCGGAGGCGGAGGCTGAGCTGCTAAGTTCCTAAGTGTGTGCTAGTCACCCAGTCCTGTTCAGCTTTTCACAACCCCAGGGACGATAGCCCACCATGGAATTCTCCAGGCAAGAATACTGCAGTGGGTTGCCATTCCCTTCTCCAGGGGTCTTCCCAACTCCTGCATTGCAGGCAGAGTTGTTAGCATCTGAGCCGCCAGGGAAGCCCTCCTAAAGTTCCCAAGAGAACCCACAAAAGACCAGTGCCTGGTATAGGCAGAATGGACCTGTGCTGATGGATTGCTGGTGCCCCCTTCCCGGAGACGGGGCTTGCCCTCCATTGCCCATTGGCTCAGCAGGTGCAGAGGACAATCGGCTGGGGGGAACCTCTCTGTTTTTCCAGAAGAGGGGCTCTCCCAGAGCCCTCCAGACCTCCTGCTCACCCCCAGCAGGACAGCAAGGCCAGTAAGGAACATGCCAGCGGCCAGTACCAGATGCTGCCTTGAAGCAACTCATGGGATGTCTTCTCCACCCAGAGAATCTGTCTCCCCCTCCCTCCACCAGCCCAGCTCGAGGCAGGACAGGGCAAGGCCTGTCAGCCGAACACGACTCACTCTCTCCCTGCAGGCAGGGAGCAAGCCGGCCATTCCTGAACCTGGCTTCATCAGTGATGAAGGTGCTATCCAGGCCTCTAGCTGCTGATTGTCTTGTCTTAGTTTATTGTGACTCAGAGGTCAGGTGGGAGGGCAATGCCACTACTGACCCTGAGAGCAAGCACCGCTGACCCCTCCCGAGGGCTGGGCGCAGGGTGCTGAGCCAGGACCCTACAGGATCGCTCAGTATGGCCCTGAGTGTTTGCTGCTACCTCAGCGAGGAGACTCTCGGTCATCCCCACTCACAGGGAGAATGCAGGGGCCCAGAGAGGCGGGGTCGTGTTACATGGACTGGGGCTGGAAGAGAGGACCCTTGAACCCAAATAGCTTGACCCCCAAGCCCTAAAAGTAATGAGGGAAGAGCACTGTTACCAAAGGGGAAAGATGGGGGGAGGAATAAATTAGGAGCATGCGATTAACAGATATACACTACTCTATACAAAGCAGACAAACAAGAGCCTACGGTACAGCACAGGGGACTGTGTTCAATAGCTTAACCTACAATCGAAAAGAATCTGAAAATGAATGGATATATACACACATATATATAACTGAGTCACTTTGATGTACAGAAACTAACACAACATTGTAAGGTGACTATACTTCAATAAAAAATAAATATATATATGCGTGCATGTGTCTATGTGTGTGTCTATATACATGCGTGTATATGTACATGTGTGTATATATGTGTGTGTATATATGTATGTATACACACACACACATATATGCACACACATATATACACACATGTACGTGAGTCTGAGTGAACTCCCGGAGTTGGTGATGGACAGGGAGGCCTGGCGTGCTGCGATTCATGGGATCCCAAAGAGTCGGACGCGACTGAGCGATTGAACTGAACCGAACTGATACACATAAATGAAGGGACTTCCCTGGTAGTCCAGTGGTTAAGATTCCACACTCCCCAATGCAGGGGGCCTGGGTTCTGTCTCTGGTCAGGGAATTAGATCCCACATGCCCCAACTAAGAGTTTGCCCACCCCAACTAACGATCTCGTGTGCTGCAACGAAGATTGAAGATGCCACGTGCTGCAACTAAGACCCGGCACAGCCAGATAAATAAATAAACATTCTTTTTAAATAAAAAGCATATGTGAAAATACCAAACCTAGGTTGGCAGTATATTATACTTCGCATGATAAACCCATTAAGTATGCATGAGCACATATAAACATATATTCATATATGAGTTCATGAGTATATACTATGAATATGAGTATATACCTGTTAATTGGATATTTATGAGTTTCTATATAATCACAAGCCTTGATACGTATGTGTCATATATAGTTAATATATGTGTTGGTATATGTGTATGTATCCACCAATTTCTCTCACAAGAATTTATAAAAATAAGTGCTATATGAGTAGATATGCATAAGGCTGTTTGAAGCAGCTTCTTAATAATAACAGAAAACGGAAACAATATGACTATGCAAAGCAACAGCTGATTAAATATATTATAATAAAGTCATGCAAGAGCTAAGGGCTTTTTTTAGAGTCACACAAGTAAGAAAAATGGAAGAGCAGAGAGCAGCGATAAGATCTGAAAGTTGGGAAGGAGAATGGTGAGTAGTAATGACCGGAGGCCTGGCTGCAGTCCCCAGGGTAGCAGAGCCGGACACGACTGAGCAACTGAACAACAGCAGTGACTGACGGCTAAGAAGCCTTAGGCAGACAATGAGGATTCTGGGAACCAAGGAGCAGAGTCCCCCAGAAGCCTAGGAACTGGGGTGAGGGAGGGGTGGCGTAGAGCTCAGCCGGGGAGAGCTGAGTGAGGGCTCGGTAAACCCTCCTCTCAGCAGAGGAAATGCCCCTTCCCAGCCCTGCCAAGCCTGGAAGTGGACCCTCTGGAGAGAGGGAAGCAAATGGCCTCTGGACGGGGTGGCCAGGCTCCACTGAGGGCAGAGCCCTCCACCAAAGACAGGCACATGAAGCATATGTTTATCTCCTGGAGGCTGAGACCCATTTCTTTCTGCAACTCCAGGCAGGATGTTGGCAGCAGCATTGCCTCCAGAAAGACCGCCAAAGATATTAACATCAGCAATTCCCAAATACACAGCCCAGCCATCCGAAGAAACTGACAAGGTCAGACTGGGATCCAGTTTTGCAAAAGCAACTAACAGGTGACCAGGGAGGGAAGGCTGCTGGGCTTTGTGTGGCTCTCGGGTCACCTCTGCCGCCCTGACCACCAGCAGGGGCCAGTGTGAAGTTTCCACACCGAACACGAGGAGTGGCGAACAGGGGAGGTGGAACAGACGGAAGGTTCCACAAGCGCCGAGGGAAATTGTACCATATCTAGGGACACAGCCCAGAGCCACGCTGCCGGGGAGCGCTGATAAGAGCAAAGCCGGTGGCCCGTTAAGACAGGAAACAGCATGGGTGTTGGCGACAAGGCCCCAGCGTTAAAGGGACCAGAATGCAGAAGAAATGTGGCAAGGAGGTGCTTGCAGGGAAATTCCCTTCAGAGGCAAGAAAGATGCCAAGGGAACAAGTACCCTAACTCAGCGGGCCCAGAGGACAGGGGCGAGAAAGAATTTGGGATTTATGGGAAGAGATTTTTTAAAAGACCTTATTAATTTCAATTCCGAATTGTGACATTCTGCTTTTGCTTTGTAAGGCATCAGTTTGGGGTTTTAGCAACCACATGAAGAACCCTGATTGAAATCACTGGGGCGGAGGCCAGAAACTCTGTCCAGGAACCCTGGGGATGACATGGGTGGGCACAGGCTTGCTGATTATGACCAGGATGGCTGATGGAGCCACTCTTAGCCCCAGAGATCTGCCTTATAAAACTCACAGCAAATAATTCAAAAAGTGGAAGCCAGGGTAAGAGGCTGTTGTGGGTTTAAGTGTATCCTACCAAAAGATAGGCTGAAGTCCTAAGCCCTGGTAGGAATGTATGTGATTTTATTTGGAAATAGGGTCTTTTCAGATGTAATTAAGATGTAAGTTGTTTAGTCGCTGAGTCATGTCCGACTGCGACACCACAGGATGTAACCCGCCAGGCTCCTCTGTCCCTGACATTTTCCAGTCAAGAATACTGGAGTGGGTTGTCATTTCCTTCTCCCAGGGATCGAACTCAGGTCTCCCACTTGGTAGGCAGATTCTTTACCATTGAACCACCTGGGAAGATTAAGTGAAGGTTATCCAGGACTAAGATAGACCCTTTATCCAACACAACTTAGCATCCTCATAAGAAGAGGGAAAGAGGGACTTCCCTGGAAATCCAATGGTTAAGACTTTGCCTTCCAGTGTGGGAGGTATGGGTTCAGTCCCTGGTCAGGAAGCGAAGATCCCTTATGCCTCACAGCCAAAAAACCATAACAAAAGCAACAGAAGCAATATTGTAACAACTTCAATAAAGACTTTGAAAATGATCCACATCCAAAATGAGTCTTAAACAAAGTAAAGAGGACAAGAGGCACAGAGACGTACTCAAGAAAGCCAGGTGTCAACAGAGACAGAGATGCAGCGATGCCTCCCCAGACCAAGGAACACCGCGGATGCTGGCGGAGCTGAGAGACGGCCACAGAGCCGACCCCGGGCCTCCGGAAGGGCCCAACCCTGCTGACATCATTGATCTGGGACTTCTGACATCCGGAACCGGGAGAGAAGGACTCTGTGGTTTCCAGCCCTCCGGTTTGAGGAGCTAATGCTTCAGCAGCCCCAGGACTCCAAGACAAAGGGGTTCAGAGGTGCACGCAGAACCCAGATTAGAACATCTCCTGACCCACTTCTCTCCTCCTGCCTCTGCTCACCCGGGAGCTCGTTATCAGTAGGAGACAATTTTTCCGGAGACACAAGGATGTAGAGAATTGCATATAAATGGGGCCACGCTCTGGTGTTCCAGCACTGACAATGCCGTCAGGAGTCAACTATAGATTCCTGGTACTTAAACACAAGACCCAAAGCCCTCCAACCTGGTTTCCAAGATTCAGTACTGGCACTGAGGAAAACAAGACTGTGCTTTCCAATGGCGAGGAAAATCTCTCTGCTCGCGAGCAATTGAAGAAAATGGATGTGGAACCAGATGATACCTATTTCCCAGAGCCCCTTTGCTGCCTCTTAGCTGTGCCGTACCATTCTTCAGTAAAGCACGATTAGGCTCATTATGGCTGTGTGGTCCCTAAATAGCCACGGGCCTCTGGAATTTGTGTGCCGTGGAGCAGAGATTGGTCTTCTTTAAACTTCTTGTTAATTAGAGACCTCTTATCTGGGCGCAGCATAATTTCTGCCTGTTCCCAAGGGGAGACCCTAGAGCTGCGCTGAGCGTGGCCGGGTGCCTCTGCTGTACCGGATCCCGGGGGCTGGCTCCTGCCAGCGGCAGCTCCTGGCTGGTAAGATGCCACCAGCACGCGCTGGCTGGGGAACTGGCGTGCCACGCTGTCACTTCAGTCGTGTCCGTCTCTCTGCAACCCCACGGCCTGTAGCCCACCAGGCTCCTCTGTCCATGGGATTCTCCAGGCAAGAATACTGATGTCTCCAGGGGATCTTCCCAACCCAGGGATCGAACCTGGGTCTCCTGCATTGGCAGGCGGGTGGGTTCTTTACCTGCTGAGCCATTGGGAAAGCCCCCTGAGGAGCTGGCATGGAAGCTAATTCTGCCAGAGAGGGAAAAAGCCTCCCCAGAGGCACCAAAAACAGAAAGAACTTAATTTTTACTGAAGCATAGTTGATTTACAAAGTTGTCTTCACGTCTGCTGTACAGCAACGTGTTGGTGGGCATGTAGATTGATGCAGCCACTATGAAAATAGTATGGAGGCTCCTCAGAAAACTAAATATAGCATCCTCATATGATCCAGCAGTCCCGCTCCTGGGCATACATCCAGGCCAAACTCTAAATCAAACGGACACGTGCACCTGTGCATGCAGAGCAGCACCATTCACAACAGCCAAGAGGCAGAAATGGCCTCAATGCCCATCGGCAGAGGAAAGAGGACAAAGAGGGTGTGCTGTGCGTGCACACTGGAATACTACCTGGCCGTAAAAAGAGGGCAGCAATGCCATTTGCAGCAACCTGGGTGGAGATAGCTGAGAAAAGAAGAGAAAGGCAATGGAGAAAAGGAGAAATTCCATCTGAATGCAGAGTTCCAAAGAATAGCAAGGAGAGATAAGAAAGCCTTCCTTCAGTGATTAATGCAAACAAATAAAGGAAAACAACACAATGGGAAAGACTAGGGAGCTTTTCAAGGAAATTAGAGATACCAAGGGAACGTTTCAGGCAAAGATGGACACAATAAAGGACAGAAATGGTAGGGACCTAACAGAAGCAGAAGATATTAAGAAGAGGTGGCAAGATTACACAGAACTATACAAAAAAGATCTGCATGACCAAGATAATCAGGATGGTGTGATCACTCACCTAGAGCCAGACATCCTGGAATGTGAAGTGAAGTGGGCCTTAGAAAGCATCACTACGAACAAAGCTAGTGGAGGTGATGAAATTCCAGTTGAGCTGTTTCAAATCCTGAAAGATGATGCTGTGAAAGTGCTGCACTCAATATGCCAGCAAAGTTGGAAACTCAGCAGTGGCCACAGGACTGGAAAAGGTCAGTTTTCATTCCAATCCCAAAGAAAGGCAATGCCAAAGAATGCTCAAACTATTGCACAATTGCACTCATCTCACACACTAGTAAACTAACCCTCAAAATTCTCCAAGCCAGGCTTCAACATACCTGAACCGTGAACTTCCAGACATTTAAGCTGGATTTAGAAAAGACAGAGGAACCAGAGATCATCTGCTGGATCATAGAAAAAGCAAGAGAGTTCCAGAAAAACAAGTACTGCTTTATTGACTATGCCAAAGCCTTTGACTGTGCATATCACAACAAACTGTGGAAAATCCTTTAAGAGATAGGAATACCAGATCACCTAACTTGACTCCTGAGATATCTATATGCAGGTCAAGAAGCAACAGTTAGAACTGGACATGGAACAACAGACTGGTTCCAAATCAGGAAAGGAGTATGTCAAGGCTGTATATTGTCGCCCTGCTTATTTAACTTATATGCAGAGTACATCATGAGAAACCCTGGACTGGATGAATCACAAGCTGGAATCAAGATTGCCGGGAGACACACCAATAACCTCAGATATGCAGATGACACCACCCTTATGGAAGAAAGTGAAGAAGAACTAAAGAGCCTCTTGATGAAAGTAAAAGAGGAGAGTGAAAAAGTTGGCTTAAAATTCAACATTCAGAACACCAAGATCGTGGCATCTGGTCCCATCACTTGATGGCAAATAGATGGGGAAACAGTGGAAATAGTAACAGACTTTATTTTTTAGGCTCCAAAATCACTGCAGATGGTGACTGCAGCCATGAAATTAAAAGACACTTGCTCCTTGGAAAAACAGTTATGACCAACCTAGACAGCATATTAAAAAGCAGAGACATTACTTTGCCAACAAAGGTCCATCTAGTCAAGACTATGGTTTTTTCCAGTAGTCATGTATGGATATGAGAGTTGGACTATAAAGAAAGCTGAGCACTGAAGAATTGAGGATTTTGAACTGTGGTGTTGGAGAAGACTCTTGAGAGTCCCTTGGACAGCAAGAAGATCCAACCAGTCCTTCCTAAAGGAATCAACCCTGAGTATTCATTGGAAGGACTGATGTTGAAGCTGAAACTCCAATACTTTGGCCACCTGATGTGAAGAGCTGACTCATTGGAAAAGACCCTGATGCTGGGAAAGGTTGAGGGCAGGAGGAGAAGGGGACGACAGAGGATGAGATGGTGGATGGCATCACCAACTGAATGGACATGAGTTCAAATGAGCTCCGGGAGTTGGTGGTGGACAGGGAGGCCTGGCGTGCTGCAGTGCATGGGTCGCAAAGAGTTGGACACTGCTGAGCGACTGACACATTGTCCTTGTCCTTTGTCCTAAAATAATCTTAGGACAAAAACTGTGTGGTATCACTTATATGTGGAATCCAAAAATCACAGCAAACTAGTGAGTGCAATAGAAGAGAAGCAGACCCCCAGATACGGAGAACAGACCAGGGGCTACCAGTGTGGGGGGCTGTGCAGGCTTGGGGTGGGAGGTGCAAGCCACTGGGTGTGAGAGGGGCCCAAGGACATGCTGTGCAGCACGGGGAATACATCCGATGGTTCAGTGCAGTTCAGTCGCTCAGTTGTGTCTGACTCTTGGCGACCCCATGAATTGCAGCACGCCAGGCCTCCCTGTTCATCACCAACTCCTGGAGTTCACTCAGACTCACGTCCATCGAGTCGGTGATGCCATCCAGCCATCTCATCCTCTGTCGTCCCCTTCTCCTCCTGCCCCCAATCCCTCCCAGCATCAGTCTTTTCCAATGAGTCAACTCTTCGCATGAGGTGGCCAAAGTACTGGAGTTTCAGCTTTAGCATCATTCCTTCCAATGAACACCCAGGACTAATCTCCTTTAGGATGGACTGGTTGGATCGCCTTGCAGTCCAAGGGACTCTCAAGAGTCTTCTCCAACACCACAGTTCAAAAGCACCAATTCTTCAGCACTCAGCTTTCTTCACAGTCCAACTCTCATATCCATACACGACCACTGGAAAAACCATAGACTTAACTAGATGGACCTTAGTCGGCAAAGTAATATCTCTGCTTTTGAATATGCTGTCTAGGTTGGTCATAACTTTTCTTCCAAGGAGTAAGTGTCTTTTAATTTCATGGCTGCAATCACCATCTGCAGTGATTATGGAGCCCCAAAAGATAAAGTCTGTCACTGTTTCCCCTGTTTCCCCATCTATTTCCCATGAAGTGATGGGACCAGATGCCATGATCTTTGTTTTCTGAATGTTGAGCTTTAAGCCAACTTTTTCCCTCTCTTCTTACACTTTCATCAAGAGGTTTTTTAGTTCTTCTTCACTTTCTGCCATAAGGGTGGTGTCATCTGCATATCTGAGGTTATTGATATTTCTCCTGGCAAACTTGAGTCCAGCTTGTGCTTCTTCCAGCCCAGCATTTCTCATGATGTACTCTGCATAGAAGTTAAATAAGCAGGGTGACAATATGCAGCCTTGACGTACTCCTTTTCCTATTTGGAACCAGTCTGTTATTCCATGTCCTGTTCTAACTGTTGCTTCCTGACCTGCGTATAGGTTTCTCAAGAGGCAGGTCAGGTGGTTTGGTATTCCCTTCTCTTTCAGAATTTTCCACACATTATTGTGATTCACACAGTCAAAGGCTTTGGCATAGTCAATAATGCAGAAGTAGTTGTTTTTCTGGAACTCTCTTGCTTTTTCCATGATCCAGCGGATGTTGGCAATTTGATCTCTGGTTCCTCTGCCTTTTCTAAAACCAGGATGAACATATGGAAGTTCATGGTTCATGTATTGCTGAAGCCTGGCTTGGAGAATTTTGAGCATTAATTTACTAGCATGTGAGATGAGTGCAATTATGCAGTAGTTTGAGCATTCTTTGGTATTGCCTTTCTTTGGGATTGGAATGAAAACTGACCTTTTCCAGTCCTGTGGCCACTGCTGAGTTTTCCAACTTTGCTGGCATATTGAGTGCAGCACTTTCACAGCATCATCTTTCAGGATTTGAAATAGCTCAACTGGAATTTCATCACCTCCACTAGCTTTGTTCGTAGTGATGCTTTCTAAGGCCCACTTCACTTCACATTCCAGGATGTCTGGCTCTAGGTAGTGATCATACCATCATGATTATCTTGGTCATGAAGATCTTTTTTGTACAGTTCTGACAGAATATGGTCCACTGGAGAAGGGAATGGCAAACCACTTCAGTATTCTTGCCTTGAGAACCCCATGAACAGTATGAAAAGGCAAAATGACAGGATACTGAAAGAGGAACTCCCCAGGTCAGTAGGTACCCAATATGCTACTGGAGATCAGAGGAGAAATAACTCCAGAAAGAATGAAGGGATGGAGCCAAAGCAAAAACAATACCCAGCTGTGGATGTGACTGGTGATAGAAGCAAGGTCCAATGCTATAAAGAGCAATATTGCATAGGAACCTGGAATGTTAGGTCGATGAATCAAGGCAAATTGGAAGTGGTCAAACGAGACGGCAAGAGTGAACATCAACATTCTAGGAATCAGCAAACTAAAATGGACTGGAATGGGTGAATTTAACTCAGATGACCATTATACCTACTACTATGGGCAGGAATCCCTTAGAAGAAATGGAGTAGCCATCATGGTCAACAAGAGTCCGAAATGCAGTACTTGGATGTAATCTCAAAAATGACAGAATGATCTCTGTTCGTTTCCAAGGCAAACCATTCAATATCCGATGGTTGCTGCTAAATCGCTTCAGTCGTGTCCGACTCTGTGCGACCCCATAGACGGCCTCCCACCAGGCTCCCCCTTCCCTGGGATTCTCCAGGCAAGAACACTGGCGTGGGTTGCCATTTCCTTCTCCAATGCATGAAAGTGAAAAGTGAAAGTGAAGGCGCTCAGTCCTGTCCAACTCTTCGCGACCCCATGGACTGCAGCCCACCAGGCTCCTCCGTCCATGGGATTTTCCAGGCAAGAGTACTGGAGTGGGGTGCCATTGCCTTCTCCGATCCGATGGTTAGTAACAACTAAAAATGAAAAGTAGCCTCTAAAATTTGTATAAAAGGTTTTAAAATTAAAAATGATATGACCTTAGGCGCTCTGAGAAAAGAGCTAGGGTTGAGAGGGAGGGAGAAGCAAATCAGGGAGAGTCAGAGCAGCGAAGTGGGTGCTATGTGCTAGGCCCGCCGTGGTTTTCCTGTGTTACCTTGGAATTTCAGGAAAGGCCTCGTTCCTGAGGACCGTAGGAAATAACCAACTTCAGGTTCTGATATACAGAATAAGACACATCCCCCCGGGGACCTGCCCTGAGTCGACCCAGCCGGCTCCGTGATCCTCAAAATCCCACTAGCAGGCTGTCTCGGCAGAGACGGGAGCTCACGGGAGATCGTAGGTAGCACAGGAGCAGAGCTGGCCACTGGGGAGGGGGTGTAAAGCATTTCTCATGATCCTGAAACCCAAACATCCCTGAGACGCCCCTCTTTAGAGCCTTCAGGAGGAGAGGGCAAGAGATTCTTCCTGCAATCTTAACACCCAAATAAATTCTAGGTAAGTGAAAGTGAGTCACTCAGTCGTGTCTGACTCTTTGCGACTCCATGGACTATACAGTCCATGGAATTCTCCAGGCCAGAATACTGGAATGGGTAGCCTTTCCCTTCTCCAGAGGAATCTTCCCAACCCAGGGATCGAACCCAGCTCACCCACATTGCAGGAGGATTCTTTACCAGCTGAGCCACAAGAGAAGCCCAAGAATACTAAAGTAGGTAGCCTATCCCTTCTCCAGCGGATCTTCCTGACCCAGGAATCAAACCAGGATCTCCTGCATTGCAGGCGGATTCTTTACCAACTGAGTTATCAGGGAAGCCCAATTCTAGGTGTGTGGCATGCAGTGTGGTAGCCACTGGCCGTGTGTGGCTCTTTAAATCTAAATTAATTAAAAGTAAATAAGAGTAAAGACTCATTTGAGTTTCCGTGATGGCTCAGCGGGTAAACAATCTGCCTGCAAGGCAGGAGACGCTGGAGACGTGGGTTTGATCCCTGGGTCAGGAGGACCCCCTGGAGGAGGAAATGGCAACCCACTCCAGTACTCTTGCCTGAAAATTCCCGTGAACAGAGGAGCCTGGGCTGGCTGCAGTTCAAAGGGCCACAAAGAGTCGGGCATGACTGATCGACTAAAGACTCATTTATTCAATCATATTAGCCCCATTTCCAGTGCTCTAGAGCCCTATATGTTTAGTGCCTACCACTGGACAACACAGACCATATTAATCATCCCGGAAAGTTGTTGAACAAGGCTGCTTTAAATGGTTCAAGAGTTTAAATGTAAAAACTTACCCTATTAAAACACTAGAAGATAAATTAACACAAATTTTATAATCTTGAAATCAGGAATTCCCTGGCAGTTACACGGTTAAGACTCTGAGTTTCCACTGAAAGGGGGCAAGTGTTCAATCCTTGAGGAGGGAACTAAGACCCCACAGGCTGTGCAGAGTGGCAAAAAAAAAAAAAACAACAACAAAAAACACAAGAAGAAGTATCTAAATTCAACCCTAAAACCTAGAGACTGGAGAAAAATGGCTCTAATTGCTAAGTAAAAATTTAAAATGTTCTCTGCGTGAAAAATAACCTCATAAACCAACATTATTGAAAAACCAGAGAAAGATTTATAATCCTTAAGCAGATAAAGAGCTAATTTCCTTAATAAAATAATAAAAGACAAATACCCAGTAGAATAAGGGCCAGGCATTTCACAGAACCGAAGATATAAATGGCCAACAAATATGTGAAAAGATGTTTAACCTCACTCATAATGAAGGAAATGCAAATTAAATAATGAAGCCATTATTAAATAATGGAGAAGCCCATGTTTCAACTATCATTGGCAAAAATTTTAAAGTTTGCATGCATTGGGAGCTAGACTGTAGTGGGTTCATACATTGTCAGCAGAAGAATAAAATAGAGCAACCTCTTTGGAGGATGTTCGTCAGTGGAAATCTAAATTTAAAATGCATGTTACCTTTGACCTAGTATTTCCATCTTTAAAAATGTACCCTACAAATAACCTAGCTAATGTGCACAGAGTTATGTGCACAAAACGGTCAGTTGCAGCATTATTTATTACAGCAAAACAAACCTGAGTATCTATCAAATGGCTTATTAAACAGTCTAAATCATGCTATCGTCATACAGCGAGGTACCGCAGCACCTGTTAAAACCTGTGCTGATACACTACCGTGTTTCAGATGTGCAACGAACAAGGACCTCTGCTCAATGTTGCATGGCAGCCGGGGTGGGAGCAGAGTTTGGAGGAGAGTGGGTACATGCGTATGTATGGCTGTGCCCCTTTGCTGCCCACCCGAAACTATCGCACTGTTAATCAGCTATACTCCAATACAACATTGAAAGGTTTTTTTTTAAGAGGTTAAAAACAAACAACCACCCCCAAAGAAACCCATGTGCTGATGAAGATCCCCAAGATACATAGTTAGGATCACGGTATGATCCTAGTTTGGTTCGGCTTGAAGATATTCAGAATATACATATAGATGCATATATGCGAATACGCACAGACACAAGCGTACACAAGAATCTGCTAACAATTACTCTCAATGAAACTAGTAGAGGAGGCGGAATTTTGTTTTTCTCTTTCGACCTTTTGTGGCTGTTTTCTCATTTGCATTCATTTGTTTACATTAGAAAGGACATTATTTCAAAACTTGATAAAAGTTCTGCACAAATGGAAAATAGTCATCACTTTCCAGCTAAAGTCAATTCCGGAGAGGTGGTATTTACCTGAGTCGTGCAGACAAAGGGACCAGGGTGAGCTTTGAGGCTGTGAGCCAAGCTCAGCCCCAACACGCGCTAAAAGCAGGGGCACCCAGTCCTGCTCTCTTGGTGTCAAAAGGCCAGGCTAGGTATCACCTGACTCCACTTAGGGACACTCAGCAGGAGCACCCAGCTCTGACAGACAAGGGTCTGGTTCCAGGGGATTTTGTCATCGAGAGCAAATCAGCTGGCATCCCAGAGAGAGAAACAGCCGACCAGGGTAAAGCTGTGGAAAAGTGAAATTGGTCTTGGCTCTGGGCTCCACGGAGGTTTTTTCCGTTAACCGGAGGTGAGCCCAGGTGCGAGGTTAATGGAAAGATGCAAAAGAGGCCGTCGAGGACTAAGGGGACAGTTTACGCAGCAGGAGGGCGCAGTGCCTGTGGTAAGTGGATGCTCTTTTATGAAACAGAGCCCCTGGAGTGGCAGGGAAGGCCTCTTGTGGGTCTGGAAACTCAGCCTGGAGGGGACAAACAGGCTGGAGAGAGGCACTGCCAAGGATGGAAGCAGACCAGCACAAGCCTTGCTTTGTTCTCTGCAGAAACAATGAAACGTCAATAAAGGGAAAATGTCTAAATTTTTCACATTCCTTAACATCCCACTCCTCTAAAGGAACTCCTTTGATTTTGACATACCCTTTTTCTCTCTTCCTGCACATGGATTCAAAAGTTTCACATTTCTAACTAAAACCTATACAGAATGTATCATTTTCCCTTTTTAAACCATATGATATAAAAACGTATTTTCCACATCTCTGTGTTGCACTAGTTGACATCCTGTCCTGCTGGTGCCTAGGTAAACTGTGGGTTACTTCTGATGTTTTAGAAATAACTGTTACTTGAGTATTCTTGCTTTACAATGTTGTGTTAGCTTCTGCTATATGGCAGAGTGGATCACCTATACACACACGTATAACCCCCTCTGTTTTGGATTTCCTTCCCATCGCGGTCACTACAGAACGCTGAGTAGAGTTCTCTGCGCTCTACAGTAGGCTCTCATTAGTTAGCTGTTTTACACGCAGCAGTGTATAGCAGTCAGCCCCGATCTCTCAATTCATCCCGTGCCTCTTCCCCACTCTGTATCCACGTTTTTCCTTTGTCTGTGGTTCTATTACTGCTTTGCAAAGAAGTTAATATATCATGTTTCCAGATTCCGCATATATGTGTAAATATATGATATTTGTTTCTTCCTTTCTGACTTCCTTCTGTACGACAGTCTCGAGGTCCATCCACGTCTCTACAAATGACCCAGTTTTGTTCCTTTGATAGGCTGAGTAATGTTCCATCGTATTAACATACACACCACGTCTTTATCCACACGGCTGCGCATGGACGTTTAGGTGGCTTCCACATCCTGGCTGCGGGAAAGAGTGCTGCAATGGACATTGGGGTGCACACATCCTTTGGAATCACGGTTTTCTCTGGGTACAAGCCCAGCAGTGGGATTGCTGGGTCATATGGCGGTATACTTCTGATTTCAGGACCTGAAAGATACTGCTCCAGTGAACGTCTTCAATGTACACAGCTTTTCCCCTCCTGTTAAATTACTTCCTAAAAATATTCAGGACTGAAATGACAAGACCAAAGACACAACATTTTTGCAACGTGTTGCCTCATTGCTTTCCAGGAGGGATATGACAGTATTCAGTGCCTGTAAGTTGCTGACAGGGATGGAACCACAAAGCCAGGAGGATAGTAGCTGTCTCACATGGGGCTGCTGTCATAAAATACCATAGACTGAGTGGCTTGAGAAACAGAAACACTTCTCACAGTTGTAGAGGCTAAAAGTCGGAGATCACAGGGCCAGCATGGTTGAGTTCTGGTGAGAGCTCTTTTCTTGGCTTGATGATGGCCACTTTTTTTCTGTGTCCATATACAGTGGAGAGAGGTGAGCAGGATCTCCCCATCTCTTATAAGACCACCAATCCTTTTGGATTAGGACTGCACCCTTATGACCTCATTTAACCCTGAACTTCCTAAAAGCCTTATCTATAGATACAGATGCACTGGGAGTTAGGGCTTCAGCATATGAATTTTGGGGTAGCATCAGACTTGCCCAACTAAGGAAGTTCCTGGACCATTTGAGCCCAGCTCCATCGAAGGATATATGACCACAACAGCCCTTTCTCTGGAGAAAAGCCAGAGTATCATGTGTGAGAAGAAACCAAGGGCTCTCCACCTTTAACAGAGCTTTAGGGACAGACCACGAAACAGAGACGGGGAAGGCTAGATTTCCTTACTGAAGCCTGGAAACTGATTCCAACCTGCTTTGTTTGTGATAGATGATCATCGGATGCGAGCTCAGCTGAAGCGAATTGGGGACGAGCTTTCTACATTCCAGACTGAACCTGACTCTCAACAATCCGTGCTCAAGTTCTCCCATCTCCAGTCTTTTCAGACCTTAGGTTGATCTGATACCACCACCAGGGAGGGCGTCGTGAAGACAAGGGTGTTTGGTTAGAGAATTTCTAAAAGCCTTTTTGGCCTCCAGAGAGCTTCAGCATCTTGGAGACAGGTGATACAAGAGCTTGGGCTGAACTCAGAGGAGTCAGCTTCACAAAGATTAGTTCACATTACATCAGCTTTCCCAGACTCCGCCCAGTTCAGTCCCCATGCACCAACCCTGCCCCTCCATCATCACGATAAAACATCCCACACAAGCAGGCAGGATGAAGTGTGCTGCAGAAGTGCCCCTTACCACCTCCCATCCCCTGCTGAACCCTCCGTATATCCTGGCCAGTCAGCACTGAGCTGCACTGCGTGGATCATTTTGGCCACAGGAGTTCTTCTGCCCCTAAATCCAGAACTGATAGACTACATGAACAAAATGCAAGGCCAGGAAGCCCGCTCCTGCCCCATCCACACACCCGCACCTGTAGGGACCCTGAGTGACGCTGCGTCGTCCCCGACCCAGTCTCAACACTCCCTCCATCCAGGAAAGGAATCCACATCTGGGCCCCACCCGCGAGCTCGTAATGCAGGATTCACTGGCTTCCATGGAAAGAAAAGAACATGTCATGTAGTGAAACGGAATGCAATTTCCCCATTAGCCATGTTAATTTTCTCTCTAGATTTTAGACCAAATTATTTATCGCTGAGCCTCTCACTCTCCCTGTCTCTTCCCACAGAGCCTTGAAATCACCTTCTACCATCCAAGGCTTTTCAACTATTCTTCTGCAAACACTTGCTTCCTCTCTTTCAAACAAATAACCCAGTCCTCTGCCAAAACTCGGCCAGATTCCGCTCCTTGAGCCTAGACCTTCCACTCATCTTTCCCATGACAGTCAAGGTCAAAGGGAAGGTCAGGGGCTCCAGGGTAATCAATACATGGACCTGGAAGAAGGGAAAACAGAAATCTGGCCTGGACAATTGGCCCAAAGAAGACACTGAAGCTGATATCAAGAGTACTTCATCTCAAGTCCCCTGGAGCGACACTTGAAATGAGTTAATTAGTGATGAGAGAGTATTTGCTTACCTCTATCCCCACCGACGGCACTGAGACGGAAGTGGCTGTTTTGTTTACCATCATGTCCCAAATCTCCAGGGCACTGACTGCCTCGCACAGAGCAGGCACCCAGTAAACACTAGCTGGTTGACCGGTCCCAGTCTATGCTGACCCCAACAGAGTCTATGCTGACCCCAGCAGAGTCTATGCATGTATGTGTCTTCAAAATGAAACAAGATTTCAGAGGGCACGCGTAACCGAATTCAGACGTATTTTGAGTTTGAAAACAAATGTAAAAGGGCCTTAAACATTATAACTGTGTGTCGTGCTCTTTCATTCAGTCATGTCCGACTGTTTGGGACCCCATGAACTGTAGCCCACCAGGTTCCTCTGTCATAGGATTTTCCAGGCGAGTACTGGAGTGGGTTGCCATTTCCTATTCCAAGAATAACATAATTGCATATGTGTAATTTGAATTAACAGCTGATGTTACTAATAAGATTGCCGGTGTTACTACTAAGGTCCCCAGAAACATAATCATAATATTGTATGCAGCAGGTGTTTTAGTGGCTCCATTTTACAGATGGGGACACCAAGCCCCAACGACAGTAATGAATTCACCCAAGTCACGCGGTTAACAGTAGCCATGGTTTGAATCACATGGACTGGTATTGCAGGTTCTGTTTGCAGTTAGATGGAGCGGCTCCCTGGGTAGATCACTGGACCAGACACTTGGTCCCACCACTCCCTCTGCTCTGGGTGACTTGAAGCTAGCTTCAAGCCTCTGTTTTCTCATCCATAATTAAGAACCATCTGGAAGTGCTGTGCAAGGGTCTGGCATGGGGACATCACAAGCACAGGACTGGTTGAGCTGAGCATCACTTCCAGGAAGGGTGGCTTGGCAGAGAGCAAGCCAGCCCGTTGTCCAGTCCGCTGGCAAGGCGGAGGTGGGTGAGCTGCCCGGCCCGGAGCTGCAGCCAGAAGCCAAGGATCCCACTCCAGGTCTCGGGGGAAGAACTGGCTAGAAGACCCAGCTCCCCCTGCTTAGGATAGGTCACCCTGTGAAGCTGGCACTGACTGTGTGCCTCTAGTAACCAGGAAGGTGATAAGTGGGCTGACGGCCCAGCAGGACTTTGGAGTCCCAGAGAAGTTAGCTTTCTGAGGGAAAGACAAAGGGGTGGCATTCATGTCTCAGAAACTTCTAGAAGCTTCTTTGGATTTTACAAATACTGTGAGCTTCCAAAAACAGGTCTCCAGTCTAAAATACTTCAGAGAGGAGCTTAATTGCCAGGATTAGAACAGCAACCACAAAACGTTTCCATTTACAGCTGTGAAGTTGAAAGACCCCATTTCCATAACCATCTTGGTTAACCAGAGATTTTTAAATTGTACTTATTTTTGTTTTTGGCTGTGCTGGGTCTACGTCACTGCACAGGCTTTCTCTAGCTGTGGCAAGAGGGGGCCACCCTGCGTGGCAGCGTGCAGGCTTCTCATCGTGGGGACTCCGCTTGCTGGGAACCACAGGCTCCAGCGCACACGGGCTCCAGGAGTCGCAGCACATGGTCTCGGGGGTTGAGACTTCTGGCTGCAGAGCAGGCTCAGTGGCTGCGGTGCCTGGGCTTGGTCGCTCCTCGGCATGGGGGATCTTCTAGGATCAGGACTACAAACCTGTGTCCCCTGCCTCGGCAGGCAGATTCTTGACCACTGAGCCACCAGGGAAGCCCAACCAGAGAGTTTTGATGAACCAGGTGCACTACAGGCTGACTACACTACATGAGATCAGCAGATGAGAGCGATGGCTTCACCTGGACCTTCTAAGCGCAGGATCTCAGGCCTCACCTGAGATCTACTGAATCGGGACCTGCAGTTTCAGTGAGACTCCAGGTGATCTACAATGGAGAAGGGAATGGCAACCCACTCCAGTATTCTCATGTGGAGAACTCCATGGACAGAGGAACCTGGCAGGCTACAGTCCATGGGGTCGCAAAGAGTTGGACACGACTGAGCGACTCACACACACACACACACACACACAGAGGTCACCTGTGTGTACATTAAAGTTTGAGAGGCACTGGCCTATAGTCCTCTGGTCCATCTGATGTTTTTCAAACAAGGAAACGGAAGCCCGGGAGAGGAAGTCTTTTCTCCAGGTGACAGGAAAGTCGTAGCTATGGCAAAGGAGTCCTCCCGACCCCCACAGCCAACTGAGGCTCATCTCTGCTTCTTCTTCTGCCCCAGCCCCACCCCCCAGCAATCTGACTCTCTTCTCCATCCTATAGCCCCAGAGATGGGGAGAGGATGGGCCAGCTGTGTGGTCTCTTCCAGCAGCAGACAGCCAGGGCCACATGGCACGCCTGTGAAAGAACTGAGCTGGGGGATGCATGCTTCCCGGAGCATATAGCTTGGGAAGAAGGGTGTGGGGACCACAGCTGGTACCCTTCCTTACACCCTAGGCACACCTTCCAAACCCACACATGGATTTTTCCCTGTGGGAACCTGAGATCTCTTGGACTACAGAAATGAGCTAGGTTCAAAACCTCAGGGAACTGATGCCTCAGAGGAGAGCCCTTCGTGAATGAATCAGTGGATGCCAGTACCGGGGCTTCCGTATCTGTTGGAGATGAGACCACTGTGGGGTGACCCCCGTGTGTTCTTCCAGAGGGCCTGGGAGATGGAGGCCCAGCTGCCTCCAGCAGCACCCTTCTCAGGAGCTCATCCTAAGCGGGCGTGCTTCCCATCCTTATCATATTTCCCAACCCCTCCTCCTGAGGCTTCCTGAGGTCGCCTCCCAAATCAACCCTGTGCCCTCGAACCCTCTCAGAGTCGGCTTCTGAAGGAATCCAACTGGAAGGAACCGAGAAGCTCAAAGCGCTGTAGGGTGGTGGGTTCTGGTTTCCTCCAGAGCTTTACTTCTCTGAATAAGGGATGCAGGTTTGGGGCAGAGCTGAACTGCAGTGGAGAAGACGGACCAGGGCTGGCTAACAATACTCCAAGATACTTTTCTTTTTACTTTCCTGGAATAACCCAGGAAGGTACATCCACTAACTGTTACATCCACTCAGTGAATATTGGTTTGATGAACACCACATTATTCTCCTTCCAAGCCACTGACAAAGCTCTACCCAGCTTTGTGTGATACTCAATAAGTTTTTTTTATCATTATTACATAACTGCTTCAGAGACTTTGTTGGTACAATATAACTGATGAAACTGAGAAATGAGTTGCCTGAGGTTGGTGAATACTGTTAGAATATTTATAATATTCTGCGCACTCAGCCCCATGGGCCTCAAAATAAAGGCTCTGTATTTACTGCGCGACTCCTTTATTATGTGTTCATAGGATGCCCACAGAATTGCCGTGGCTACAAGGGAGTCCAGAGTAAGGATTCCCTGGCATTTTCTCAGGATTTCCCCTGCTCTCTTACTACTAAATTTCTGCTGTTGACCCACTTGGGTAGCTAGAAGGCAGCTGTGCAAACAACATTTTTCAGATTTTCTTCAAGCAAGAGAAAGGTCAATGGGATAAAATGATTACTTTTTTTAATTAGGAAAAACAAGTCTACTGTTAAGGCAATACCTACCAGAAACCCCTCTAAAACTAGGCAGGATCCTCTGAAATTTGCTCAGGGCTCAGCAAACTCTTCCTGCAAAGGGCCCAGCAGTATTTTAGACTTTATAGACCTCGGGGTCTCTGTCATGACTAGTCAACTCTGTGTTGTGAAAGCAAGCAGCCAGTGACAATGGGCAAACACAGGGGCACGTGTGTGCTAATAAAACTTTATTTAGACACCAAAATTTGGATTTTATTTCCAAATGTTACAAACCAGTCTTTTGACTTCTAAAATATCACTTAAATATGGTTTTTCCAATAGTCACATATGGATGTGAAAGTTGCATCATAAAGAAGACTGAGCACTGAAGAATTGATGCTTTTGAACTGTGGTGCTGAAGAAGACTCTTGAAAATCCCTTGGACAGCAAGGACATCAAAAAAGTCATCCTAAAAGAAATCAACTGAATATTCATTGGAAGCACTGATGCTGAAGCTGAAGCTCCAATACTTTGGCCACCTGATGCAGAGAGCCAACTCATTAGAAAAGACCCTGATGCTGGGAAAGACTGAAGGCAGGAGGAGAAGGGGACAACAGAGGATGAGATAGTTGGATGGCGTCACCAACTTCATGGACATGAGTTTGAGCAAACCCTAGGAGATGGTGAAGGACAGCGAAGCCTGGTGGGCTACAGTGCATGGGGTCACAAAGAGTTGGACATGACTTAGCAACTGAACAACAAGAATAACACTGATGTGTCTTGCATATTAACTAACTCCACTGCCCTGAAGTGAGTCTAATGGGGAACCTTGCCTATCACCTATTAAAAAGCATATTTAAATAGGGGGTGAGGGAGAACCCCACATACTCACTTCCCACCCCCTTGGCAAGCAGGCTTCCTGAGGGAGCCCCAAGGAACACAGCTTGGTGAGCACTGTCCTAAGAAGAGGGAGTGAGTCTGAGCACATGGCCACCGCTGCTTTTCCAAAGGCAGCCTCGTGTTCCTGGGATTCACGCAGAAAGCCGGCAGGCGTGTGGGATGCCGGATACCCTGGACCCCACCTGAGCACATGACTCCCCTGCAGGGCAGGCTCACACCAGGGGCAGAGGGTGACATGCGCGAAGGGATGACTGTCAGGCGGCATGTTGAGCTGGGTAGGTCACAGCTTAGAAAAGCATCTGCTGCTAAGCCCCTTCAGTCATGTCTGACTCTGTGTGACCCCATAGATGGCAGCCCACCAGGCTCCCCCGTCCTCGGGATTCTCCAGGCAAGAACACTGGAGTGGGTTGCCATTTCCTTCTCCAATGCATGAAAGGGAAAAGTGAAAGTGACATCGCTCGGTTGTGTCTGACTCTTCAAGACCTCATGAACTGCAGCCTACCAGGCTCCTCCATCCATGGGATTTTCCAGGCAAGAGTACTGGAGTGACTTGTCATTGCCTTCTCCAAGAAAAGCATCAATCCATGTCAAAACATGGAGTCTGGTGAGAACAGAACAGAGTGAGGTTAGGGTCGGAAACTGCTCTTCTCTTCCACGGAAACCATGCCCATTGACCTAGATATGTTTTATAACAGGCTGATCTGTGTGATCACACTGATGAAACATTCCCTTAGTTTGTTTTTGTTTTTGTTTTCATTTGCCAGCATGGCACCACTTGCAGGATCTTAGTTCCTCAACCAAGGATGGAACCCGGGCTAAGGCAGTGAAAGCGCTGAGTAATAACTACTAGACAGCCAGGGAATTCCCCCCTCGTGTTAGGAGATCTGATATGCTCAGAAGGTATCAACCATGAATTGGCACTTGCTGTGGGCTTGCCATCTGCCTCGATGAGGGTTAAGTCATGAGCTGCTGCAGCTAATGACCTCCAACACCCCTGAAGGAGTTCAGGATGGAGTGCAGAAATGAGGCCCTCTGTGCTCCAGGAAACTGGCAGGACAGGTCTGTCTTCAGGTAGTTAGATCTTCTCAGGAGCTGATTTTATGAGCCCAATTCTTGTAGCTCCTCATATCTAGAAAAGCACTGAAATCCTTCATGGTGACGACTGTTTCTCGCGACTAAGAGAAGTTTCACGAGACCAGGAGAAAACGTCCACAAAAATATGTGCTTGGCTGCGCGGACCCCCCCTTCACCAAAATCACATACATATTGTCCATCCCCTGCCTCTTTGGAGCAGTCTCTCAGAGCTGTCTGAGCTGTTGTCTCCCAGGCGGCACTCCCCATATTGCCCCAAATACAACTTCACTCGCAATTCTCATGTTGCGCATTTTTTTTAGTTGACAAAGGGAAGGCGCGTGTGCTCACACTCAGAAAACTGGGCTTGACACTCTCGGTGTCGAGTCTGGCTGTGGCCTTGGGCAGTTACCTCCTGCCTGACCCTCGGGCCTCTTTGGTAGACAGCATTCACTTCCCTGCTATATATTAAGAGGTTAAATAAGATGACATTGACAGGTGCCCAGCCAAGGACTTAGCAACCAGTTGATAAATATTTAAGCTGAATCTATATTTGGAAACCAAGTGAAAATTGAAGAAGAGAAAAGCAGTCCTTCTGGGGGGCTGTTGCTTTGTGTATATTCAGAGGGGACAGCAAAGGGCACAGTTTGCCAATTGGATTCAACCCTAAAGTTTAGCAGAACTCCTGAAGATATTATAGCAAATAATCTATAAAACAAACAAACGCAAAGCACAAGTGCAAAGACGCTTGCGCAAATACATGGCAAATGTGATGAGAGAAAAAAAAAGTTGGTAAACATTACGGAAACCCTTCTTGCAGATGCCTGAACAGATCCTTTCTAAATCCATTACTTAGTTTTCATATGATCCAGGATAAGATTATATAATTTCAAAACTGTCTGTAAACTACTCATTTGCATCTGATTTCTCAATGTCTAATTTGTTCATCAGCCACAGCTATGTGTATAAAACCAGCTTTTTAATCAGCTCACAGAGTGTATAGGAGCACATTAATCTTCCATTTTATGGGAGAAGTATTCTTGTACTCAGAATTATTATGCATTTTGCACTCAGGTACACAGAGGAATGATTTACACACGTGTGTTAGCTTGTGTCTCTAGAAACATCCAGTTTAAAACCTGCTGCACACCCAAGCTCGGCGTCCTGCATTCTCACACCCCCAGGAGCTGACATGAACATGGAACAGTTTTCTGTGAGGCACATGCAGAAGAGGGTTGGAGCAGGTTGCTAGGAGAATGAGGCTTCTTTGCCTTTCATCTTCATTTGGAAAAAAAGAGAAGAAACAGCAACTGGCTCGGTGGGAAAATTCTAGGGACACAGCTCTTGGGTGACAGTTTTCCTAGCAGGCAAGGGGAAGGGCATCTCCAGGGAGCCCTGGAGTGTCTGCACTGGGGCCAGCACCACCCTCTGGTCTGGCCGCCCGAATCTCAGCCACATTGGTTCCCGCCCACCCTGTGTGAGTTCAGGGCTTGGTGACTTTGACAGGGTCAGCCCTGCTCCTGCGTCTGTTTCTAACAAGTAGGGCAGGAAGTGACTTCACCCACGGGGACCTCAGTTTATTGGTGCGTGAAAGGGACTCTGAGGTCCCTTCTGTGGTGTCTATTCCGTGACAATCTGAGACTAGATTTCTTTTTTTTAAATTTTCTTTTGGCTGCACCACCCAGCATGTGAGCTCTCAGTTCGCTGACCAGGAATCAAACTGGTGTCCTCTGCTTTGAAAGGAGACTTCTTAACCACTGGACCCCCAGGGAAGTCCCTGAGTCCAGACTTCTAACAGCTTTTCTCTGGCATGAATCTTAGGAGCTGGAATCCTGACCTGGAAACAGACTGAACCTGGTAGAGCTGAGCATCACTCTGACAACCATGAAAAGAAGTTGCCTTGTCTAACAACCCCACATCTGGGTATAAGCCCTGAAGAGAGGAAATTAGGATCTCCAAGAGAGATTTGCTCACTCATGTTCACAGCGGCATTATTCACTATAGCCAAGAGATGGGAACAACTGAAATGTCAGTCAGTGGAAGAATGCATAAAGAAAATGTAATATACATTCATATATACATATGGATATATTTATTGTTTAGTTGCTAAGTCATGTCTGACTCTTGTTGACCCTATAGGCTGTAGCCCACCAGGCTCTTCAGTCAGCGGAATTCTCCAGGCAAGTATACTGGAGTGAGTTGCCATTTCCTTCTCCAGCAGATATTCCTGACACAGAGATCAAACCTGGGTCTACTGCACTGGCAGGTAGATTGTTTACCACCAAGCCACCGGGTAATATATACATACAGCATATGTATAAATATGCATACCATTCTGCCCCATAAAGAAAGGGAAGTCTGACACATACAGCAACATAAAGAAAGCTGGGAGCCGAAGAGTTGATGCTTTTGAACTGCAGTGTTGGAGAAGACTCTTGAGAGTCCCTTGGACTGCAAGGAGATCCAACCAGTCCATCCTAAAGGAAATCAGTCCTGAATATTCATTGGAAAGACTGATGCTGAAGCTGAAACTCCAATACTTTGGCCACCTGATGTGAAGAACTGACTCATTGGAAAAGACCCTGATGCTGGGAAAGATTGAAGGTGGGAGGAGAAGGGGACAACAGAGGGTGAGATGGTTGGATGGCATCACCAACTCGATGGACATGAGTTTGAGTAAGCTCTGGGAGTTGGTGATGGACAGGGAGGCCTGGCGTGTTGCGGTCCATGGGGCCACAAGGAGTTGGACGCGATTGAACTGAAAACAGTCACAAAAAGACAAAACTTGCATGATTTCACTTATGGGAGACACCCAGAGTAGTCAGATTCACAGAGACAAAGAGTAGAAAGGTGGTTGCTGGGAGCTGGGGGAAGGTTGTTGTTGAATTTATTTACTGTTTCAGTTTAGCAAGGCGAAAAGAGTTCTGGAGGTTGAATGCCTAAAAATGTGAGTATACTTAACACTACTGAATTGTGTACTTGAAATTGGTTATGATGGTAAATTTTATGCTATGTGTATTTTATCACCATGAAAAAAAAAGAAGACTTGCCTTAGAAGACCCTAACCCTCTTCCTGGGCTGGGGACCTTGTCTTGCCCACTTTGTTCTGTCCTTAAACGGAGCTGACATGAACATGTCCATGAACTCTCATGGGAAAGTATTTACATTTTTAATTTCACTAAGTTTTAATTGTTGTTTAATTGCTAAGTCATGTCTGACTCTTTGCAACCCCATGGACTGCAGCCCACCAGGCTCCTCTGTCCATGGGATTTCCTAAGCAAGAATACTGGAGTGAGTTACCATTTTCTTCTCTTCCATTTTAGATGTAAATAATAAATCACAGAAATATTACCAATATCTGAGACTTTGTCAGTGAGAAAAATCAGATATTTTCCTATCACAAATACTATAAATTTCTTAAAATATTGTTTATCAGCAATTCAAAGTTCTGCTTGTAGACTGACTGCTACACCTTGTAAATTAATATGTTAATAAAGAACATATATTCCTAATAATAACTTGTTAAATATCTTGAAATCTCTAATATAATTGGATTCCCTTCATCATCTTATGCATTTTATTGAATGGATTTAGAATATTAAATTTAGGTAAACATGAGAAGAGCTCGCAGTGCTTAGATTTACCTCGGAAAGGCTGGGTTTTTTGTTTTAGTTGTGAGGGTGGTCACTAAATCTCTGCTGACGTGGATATAGCCAAGGAACAGCCCATGATATATCTCAGTGAAATATGCAAAGCCCGTGTCTATTTCCATTATGAGGTCGGCATCAATGGTAGACAGATTCAAGGCCTGGCAAGGTGTCTGAGTCCTAATGCTGGAATCTGTGAAGACACTACCTTACGTGGCAAAAGGGATTTTGCAGATGTATTAACATAAGGATCTGGGGTTGGGGACATTCTCCTGGGTCATCAGTGGGCTCAGTGTAATCACAAGTTCCTTTAAAGAGGGAGGCGGGAGAGTGGGAGAGAAATTCTAAGATGCTATGATGTAGGCTCTGAAGATGGAGGAAGGAGCCATGAGCCAAGGGTGGTAGGTAGCCTCCCGATGCTAGGCAAGGCTGGGAAACAGACCCTGCCCTGGAGCCTTGAGAAGGCAGGCAGGCCTGCCAATACTTTGACTTTTACCTCTGACTTCCAGAACTGCCATAATAAATATGTGCTGTTTTCAGCCAGTAAATTTGGAGTAATTTGTTATAGGAGCATTGGGACTGGAAACACCGTGGAAACGGCAGTCAAGTTATGCTTAGCAGAGACCCAGAGAGAAGGCAGGGGTGGGGATGGGGGTTTGCTTATGCCTTTGTCCTCGGAAAGGGCTTCCCTTGTGGCTCAGCTGGTAAAGAATCCGCCTGCAATGCGGGAGACCTGGGATCAATCTCTGGGTTGGGAAGATTCCCTGGAGAAGGAAAAGGCTGCCTACTCCAGTATTCTGGCCTGGAGAATTTCACGGACTCTGTAGTCCCTGGAGTCGTTAAGAGTCGGACACGACCGAGCAAGTTTCACTTTCACTTTCACTTTGTCCTCTGAGAAGTAGCATTTCCTTACTGTCTTCACAAACCAGCAAAAATTTCACAGAATAATTGTTCCTTTAAACAAATACTCACACCCACTATCTATGAGGCATTAATATTCTACTATTTATTCTATTCTATTTGCTGATAAGATTGGTTTTGCAACCTCTTAAAGAACTGTGGAAGGAAATGGCAACTCACTCCAGTATTCTTGCCTGGAGAATCCCCAAGGACTGAGGAGCCTGGTGGGCTACAGTCCACGGGGTCCCAAAGAGTCAGACGTGACTGAGGACTAAATACAACACAAAGAATTGTGACTCATAGAATCTCTGAATAACATCTCTGAATAACAATTACTCCTTAATTGGAGAAAATATAGTGATTTTTTGTTGTTGTTTTCGGCTTAAAGGGTCATAAACTATCATGGCATCTGGCCCCATCACTTCATGCCAGATAGAAAGGGAAAAACTGGAAGCAGTGACAGATTTTGTTTTCTTGGGCTCCAAACTGACTGCAGACAGTGACTATAGCCATGAAGTGAAAAGACACTTGCTCCTTGGAAGGAAAGCTATGACAACCCTAGACAGCATATTAAAAAGCAAAGACATCACCTTGCCCACAAACGTCAAAGCTATGGTTTTTCCAGTAGTCATGTACGGATGTGAGAGGTGGACGATAAAGAAGGCTGAGCACTGAAGAACTGATGCTTTCAAATGATGGTGATGGAGAAGACTCTTAAGAGGCTTTTGGACAGCAAGGAGATCAAACCAGTCAGTCCTAAAGGAAAGCAACCCTGAATATTCACTGGAAGTATTAATGCTGAAGCTGAAGCTCCAATACTTTGGCCACCTGATGAGAAGACCCTGATGTTGGGAAACTTTGATGATGAAATGGTTAGATAACATCACCAAGTCAACAGATAATGAGTTTGAGCAAACTCCGGGAGATGGTGGAAGACAGAGGAGCCTGAAGTCCATGGGGTCAGAGTCAGACACAACTTAGTGACTGGACAACAACAACAACTCTCTTGGTTTGGGGCAGATTCCTTCCTGGTGACTCAGGGTGACTGGGACTGTGAGGAAGGAGCAACTGGTCTCAGGAGCAAGGAGAAGAAAGGTCAGGAGGGACAGCGCCCCACGGAAGAGCCAAGACGCTTTCCGGAAGCATAACGCTAGAGGCTCCGCTTCAGTTGACTCTCGTCCACCCTGAACTCCGACTTTACCCAGTCCCACTTTCTGCGGCCCCAAGCTCTGCAGGAGTCCTCAAGAACCGCACTGCCAACTGAGTGACAGTTGGAGGCAAAAGACTTGGGTTTCATACAGGAACGATTTGCGTTTTCAGCTGGATTTTGAAAATCTTGATAAAAACTGTGTATCATCCATTATTAAATTTAAGCTATCCCATAAACATGAAAATCTTTTTTAAATCACCTTGGACTAAATGGTACTACTGTTCACCTTGTTTACTCTGCGTATTAGAAAGATATTCTTTTAACCTTGCCAATAACCTAAAAATATAAGTGCAAAAGAAATGAAGTCTTTGAAGAGTGTGTTCATCTGTGTTTCTGTTTTCCATTCCTTTGCAACGGGGCCATGGGTTCCTACGGGGAATTCTGAGCTTGTTAGTGGTAGGGGGCTTAGGTTACACAAATCTCATGAGTTTCAAAGGCTACTTGGCACTGAGGGTGCGGGGGTGGGTAGGTCCAAGGCTGATTCTGGCAACCCAATATTTCTTTTGAAAACCCTGCTAGCTACACATAGGTAGATTCAAAGGCAATTCCTGTTACACCTGACAACCCCAAATAGTCAGCAGCAAACGCATACTGAACAGTGGTAGAGTCTATTAACGTGCTACGGGAAGAATCTATCATAATGCCTGGAAGCTACAGACATATTACCCTACATGGCAAAGGGGAATCAAGGTTGCATGGAACCAAGGTCACCAGTCATACGACCCTGAAATTGGCAAATGAGCCTGGATTATCAGGTGGGATCAATACAGTCATAAAGGTCCTGGGAAGTGGGAGGAGGCAAAGGAGGGGATCAGACTGATATGACGTGAGAACAATTCAACTTGCTTTTGCTGACTGTGAAATTGATGGAGGAAGAGGCCACGAGCCAAGGAGTGCGGGCAGCCTCCAGAAGCAGGAAAAGGCACAGAAACAGATGCCACAGAAAAGAACGTGACCTCTGATGCCTTGATTTTAGCCTGTCGAGACCCATGTCAGACTTCCCGCCTATACAGAGAGAGGACAGCATATCTGTGTTGCCGGTGGCAGCAACAGAAAGGCCGTGACCTGTCTCGGAAGGTGGGCCGTGGGCACGGATGAGGGCTGCCTGGGACGACAAGCAGAGCTGACAGAGGAGCCGGAGTCTCTCTCAAGGGGCTTCTTATTTGTTCAACCAAAGGGGGACCAAGAAACAAAAATGTCATGTATTTTCACATATATCATGGTTTGTATACATTGTCACAGGTTCCAATATTCCCTCTCCCTTAGTGTCTATTCCTGTAGAACAAGTCCCTCCCAAATTTAGTGGCTTACAACAAGAATCATGTAGCATCTCTCAGGGTTTCTTGTAGAAATTACTTATTCGGCTGCGTCAGGTCTTCGTTGAGGCGTGCGGGACCTTTGCTGCCACGTGTGGGATCTTTAGTTGTTGCACGTGAACTCCCAGTTACGTGCGGCATGTGGGATCTAGTTCTCTGGCCAGGGATGGAACCTGGGCCCCCTGCCTTGGGATTGTGGAATCCTGGCCACTGGACCACTGAGGATGTCCCCGAACTTTCATTTAAATTCAGCTAACATTTATTGAACATCTACTCTGTGCCCAGTAAGATGAGAAGTGAGCATTTGCAGTAGAAGAGGTAGTTGCTCATTGGTTAACTTGTTGAATATTCATGAATAAATATTCCAGGACTATGCAGAAGGGAAATGGTCCTGGTCTTCACGGAAATCACAAAGTGACGGGGGAAGCCGTTAATCTGATCAGCATTTATTCTGCACCTGCCATGTGTCAGGCCCTTCGAGGTGCTGGAGATGGAACAGGGAACAAAGCAGATAGGAATGCTGGCCCTCGTAGAGTTTATGTTCTAGTGAGGAACACAGAATACACCCATGAGAAGTAAAGAAAGTATGTACTGTATCAGAATGGGACAAGCATTAAGAGAAATTTAGTTCAGTTCAGTTCAGTCGCTCAGTTGCGTCCGACTCTTTGTGACCCCATGGACTGCAGCACGCCAGGCCTCCCTGTCCATCACCAGCTCCCAGAGCTTGCTCAAACCCATGTCCATCGAGTCAATGATGCATCCAGCCATCTCATCCTCTGCTGTCCCCTTCTCCTCCTGCCCTCAATCTTTCCCAGCATCAGGGTCTCTTCAAATGAGTCAGCTCTTCGCATCAGGTAGCCAAAGGACTGGAATTTCAGCATCAACATCAGTCCTGATATCCTCAGGATGGATTGGTTTGATCTCCTTGCTGTCCACGGAACTCTCAAGAGTCTTCTCCAACACCACAGTTCAAAATCCTCAATTCTTCATCGCTCAGCTTTCTTTATATTCCAACTCTCACATCCATACATGACTACTGGAAAAATCATAGCTTTGACTAGATGACCCTTTGTCAGCAAAGTAATGTCTCTGCTTTTTAATGTGCTATCTAGGTTGGTCATAACTTTATTGCCAAGGAATCAGCATCTTTTAATTTCATGGCTGCAGTCACTATCTGCAGTGATTTTGGAGCTCCCCAAAAAATAAAGTCTGACACTGTTTCCACTGCTTCCCCATCTGTTTGTCATCAAGTGATGGGACCGGATGCCATGATCTTCGTTTTCTGAATGTTGAGCTTTAAGCCAACTTTTTCACTTTCCTCTTTCACTTTCATCAAGAGGCTTTTTAGTTCTTCTTCACTTTCTGCCATAAGAGTGGTGTCATCTGCATATCTGAGGTTATTGATAGTTCTCCTGGAAATCTTGATTCCAGCTTGTGCTTTCATCCAGCCCGGCATTTCTCATGATGTACTCTGCATATAAGTTAAATAAGCAGGGCGACAATATACAGCCTTGACGTACTCCTTTTCCTATTTGGAACCAATCTGTTGTTCCGTGTCTAGTTCTAACTGTTGCTTCTTGACCTGCATACAGATTTTTCGAGAGGCAGGTCAGGTGGTCTGGTATTCCCATTTCTTTCAGAATTTTCCACACTTTATTGTGATCCACACAGTCAAAGGCTTTGGCATAGTCAATAATGCAGAAGTAGTTGTTTTTCTGGAACTCTCTTGCTTTTTTGATGATCCAGTGGATGTTTGCAATTTGATCTCTGGTTCCTCTGCCTTTTTTAAAACCAGCTTGAACATCTGGAAGTTCACAGTTCACGTATTGCTGAAGCCTGGCTTGGAGAATTTTGAGCATTACTTTACTAGAGTGTGAGATGAGTGCAATTGTGCAGTAGTTTGAGCATTCTTTGGCATTGCCTTTCTTTGGGATTGGAATGAAAACTGACCTTTTCCAGTCCTGTGGCCACTGCTGAGTTTTCCAAATTTGCTGGCATATTGAGTACAACATTTTCCCAACATCATCTTTTAGGATTTGAAATAGTTCGATTGGAATTCCATCACCTCCACTAGCTTTGTTCATAGTGATGCTTCGTAAGGCTCACTTGACTTCACATTCCAGGATGTCTCGCTCTGGGTGAGTGACCACACCATCGTGATCATCTGGGTCATGAAGATCCCTTTTGTACAGTTCTTCTGTGTATTCTTGCCACCTCTTCTTAATATCTTTTGCTTCTGTTAGGTCCATACCTAAACTAAGCAAGTGTATTAACTTACTATCATTGCTGTACAAGATTAGCACAAAATGAGTGGTGTAAAGAACACAAGTTTATTATTTTATCATTCTGAAGGTAACATGTCAGAAATGAGTTGATAGAACTGGGTTTCTTCTGGAACCATTGGTGGTGATTTAATCGCTAAGTCGTGTCCAGTTCTTGCAACTCCATGGACTGTAGCCCACCAGGCTCCTCTGTCCATGGGATTCTCCAGGCAAGAATACTGGAGTGGGTTGCCATTTCCTCCTCCAGTGGATCTTCCCGACCCAGGAATCGAACCTGGGTCTTCTGCATTGCAGGCAGTTTCTTTCCCGACTGAGCAATAGCAGGGGAACCATTAGGAGAATTCATTTTCTTGCCTTTTGCAACTTCCAGAGGCCACCTGTGTTATGGCTCATGACTGCTTCATTCTATCTTCAAGGTCAGAAGTAGAGCATCCTCCAACTTCTCTCTCTCTCTCAAACATGCATCTGTCTTCCTAGCACCTCCTCTAACTCTGACCCTGATGCCTCCCCTCTTATAAGGTCCCTTGTGATTATATTGGACCCAGAATAATCTCACCTCAACATCATTAATTTCATCCCATCTGCAAAGCCCCTTTTCATCCCATCTGCAAGGCCATGTAAGATAACGTATTTACCCCTTTCAGAGATTAGGATGTGGTCATTTTTGGGGGCCATTATTTTTCCTGCCACATCAAGGAAGGAAGACATGGATTGCTGGGGAAGAAGGATGCCATTTTAGACAGGTTATCAGAGGAGGTGTCCCACATGGCGCCAGTGGTAAAGAATGCAACTGCCAAAGAAGGAGACTCAAGTTTGACCCGTGCATCGGGAAGATCCCCCAGAGTAGGAAGTGGCAACCCACTCAAGTATTCTTGCCTGCAAAACTCCATGGAGAGAGGAGCCTGGGAGGCTATACAGTCCATGGGGTCGCAAAGAGGCAGACATGACTTAGTGACTGAGCAACAAGGGCATGTATGGCTTTGGAGACCAGAGGAAGGAGCTGGATTTTACTCTGAGTGGGACAGGAGTTACCGGAGGGCTCTGAGCAGAGGCTTAAAATGACCTAACTTGGGTTTTATAAAGGTCACCAGGACTGCCTTCTGGAGAATAAACGGTAAGGTACAAGGTAAGAAGCAAGGAGACAAACTGCTAGATTCCTTTCCTAGCAATAACCCAGAGGCAAGAAGAGCGCAGGTTCAGTAGGGTAGGGGCAGTGGGGTGGTGAGAAGCTGGAGATTCTAGGTCTTGGGCGGTCGAGCTGACGCTATTTGGAATGTGGGAAAGAGAGGCACCAAGGATGGTACGAGGTGGTCAGCCCCAGCAAAAGGAGGCCTGAAAAGTGAAAGTAAAGTCGCTCAGTTGTGTCCGACTCTTTTTGACCCCATGGACTGTGGCCTACAAGGCTCCTCTGTTCATGGAATTTTCCAGGTAAGAGTACTGGAGTGTGTTGCCATTTCCTTCTCCAGGGGATCTTCCCCACCCAGGGATTGAGCCAGGGTCCCCCGCATTGCAGGCAGACGCTTTACCGTCCAAGCCATCCATAACTAGGATGGAGAAGATTTCAGGAGGAGCAGAGGACAGGCACAGCAAGAGATCAGCTTGAGACAAGTCTGACTGACATTGTCAGCAAGCATCCAACAGATGCTGAAGAGACGGTTGGATATGAATTTGAGGTTCACTAACTTCACTTTCACTTTTCACTTTCATGCATTGGAGAAGGAAATGGCAATCCACTCCAGTGTTCTTGCCTGGAGAATCCCAGCAATAGTGGAGCCTGATGGGCTGCCATCTATCGGGTCGCACAGAGTCGGACACAACTGAAGCGACTTAGCAGCAGCAGCAGGAGCAACCTGCGTAAGACCCTTAAGCTGGGAAAGATTGAAGGTGGGAGAAGGGGACAACGACAGAAGATGAGATGGTTGGATGGCATCACCGACTCAATGGACACGAATTTGAGTAAACTCAGGGATTTGGTGATGGACAGGGAGGCCTGGTGTGCTGCAGTCCATGGGGTGGTGGGGCACCACCCCACTGCCCCATCCCTACAGGACTGAGCGGCTAAACCGAACTGAACCTGTATAGGGCATTCAAAGTCCAAAGATAGAAATCCCTGCATACAGAAAAGAGACACAGAGACTCAGTGGCTCTCCGTATTTAAGAGAATAAGAGGGCTGACAAGCCAGGAAGACAGTAGGAAAGTCTGGTGAATTCGTTGTCCCAGCAGCCAGGAGAAGAGGGGTTCAAGCAGGGGAGGGCTCACTGACTGCTGAAAGGTTAGGAAAGAGGAAGCCACACTGTCCGCATGTGCGTTACCACAGTTACGGCGGATGCGAGGTTAGTCAGAGGCGGACCACGCAGCGAACCATGAACTGTGCCTCAGTGCATCAGGTACCCCAGAGAGACTGGGGAGAGGGAGCAGGGGGTGAGCAAAGGCTGCGAGGGCTGAAGGGAGACGGCACATTCGGCTGGGGGAATTGTGAGTCCAGAGAGTGTAACTCAAGGATGCTGGATACCAGCTTGCGGAAGTCACACAGGCTGTAACTGAACCAGGCGAAGGTCCAGTGGGCTTTCATCAGGGATGCCGGGCAGCAAGAGTCCTATTTCCAAAAGGCCACTTGGAGGGGTGGGGGCAGGGACCAGGCCTGTAGGTGCGCACAAACCTGGCCCCGGAGCTCAGCACGTCTGCAACAATCCGGTTTGCCTCAAACTTTTGGGATTAGCCCCCCCTGCACGCTGGGGCCCCTGCAGCAAAGCGGTCCGCCCCCTCCCCCTCCCGAATTGACGCGGGGACTGGGGTGGGTGCGCAGCCTGGGGACCGACGCAGAGCAGGCTGCAGTTAAAAATTTTTTTTAAAGAAAAAGGACGCCTAGAGACGCTCCATGGTGTGTCACCGCACCTCGTCGCGTGCCGGTCCAAAGTACACTCGTGGAGTGTGAACGCCCGCGCCGTCACGGCTAAGGAGGCTCTTCGCCTTCGGAAAGAAATTTAAGTTTATTATGGAGAAAGCACTCGTGTCACTTTCGCAAAAGGAGACAGAAAGTTTAAAAAAGGGGGTGGGGGGAGGCGAGGTAACAAAGCGCGGTCGGGGGCCACGGCGAGCGGCACAGGCTCCTCCAGCCAGGCAGTTAGAGGCGAACAAAAACGCGGGAGGGGTCGCGCACCGCCTCCCGGGTGCCGAGGCGCCGGGACGCGCGCCGGGCAGCGCCGGGACCCGGGGCGAGAGCCGGGGCGAGAGCCGGGCCGCGAGTCGGAGAGCCCCGCCCCCCGGCCCGGGCCCCGGCCGCGCGTCGGCCCGGGGGCGTCTCGCGCGCCGCCTCCCCGCGGTCCCGGCGGGGCCCCGACGCAGCGCGGACTACAAGTCCCAGGAAGCCCAGAGGCAGGCGCGGGGCGGGGCCTGGCGCAATTCCCCGGGATCTGGCGCGCTGGGAAGCGCCGCGGAGGACGCAGCGGCGGCGGGCGGCGGGCGCGCGGGCGCGCGGGGCGCGGGCGGGGCCGACGTGGGCCGGGGCCCTGCGTGCCAGGGAGGGGGCTGGCCGGGCAGGCGGCGGGCGGCGCTCGCAGCGGGCTCCGCGGCTTGCACGGCGCCTGCGGCTCGGTCCCAGCTCGGCGGGCGGCGCACAGCAGGCTCGGCGCGGGCGGCCCCGGCGCGCCGGGCGGCGCAGGACGCAGCGCGCGGACTTACGCCGCGGCCGGGGAGCCCCGAGCGGCGCGGCCACTGCCCCCGGGCCGGCCCTCGGCCCCGGCGCTCGGAGCGCGGCGGCCGCCTGGGCTTTAATGGCTGCTCGGCGGGGCAGCGCCTAGGGGTGGAAGGCGACTGCGGCACAGGAAGGCGCCCGATCGAGCGTCCTCCGGGGGCCGGCCGCGCGCGCCGCGGCGCGCTCCATGGGGGCCCGCTGACCTGGGGCGCCGGGGCCCGCTCGCCCGCCCGCCCGCCCGCCCGCCGGGCGCGCGTCCCGGCCATGAACTGAGTCGGCGGGCCGGCCCCGCGCCTGCTCCGCCCGCTCCTTTCTTCTCGCGCCTCCTCCGCCCGCCGCCCGGCGGGCCCGGCTCCCCGGGGGCTGCGGCGCCCGGGGCTCGGCGGCCCGCGGGCCCCGGGGCGCGGGGCGGCGGCGGCGGCGGCGGCGGGGGGCGCGCGGCTCCGGGCGCGGCGCCTGCACCATGAACTACCAGCAGCAGCTGGCCAACTCGGCTGCCATCCGGGCCGAGATCCAGCGCTTCGAGTCGGTCCACCCCAATATCTACTCCATCTACGAGCTGCTGGAGCGCGTGGAGGAGCCGGTGCTGCAGAACCAAATCCGGGAGCACGTCATCGCCATCGAAGGTGAGGGCCGGGCCGCCGTGGGGCTTCTGGAGGGCGGGCGCGCGCTCGCGCGAGCGTGTGTGTGCGTGCGTGTGTACACACGCGCCGGGCCAAGGCACGCGGCTGCCCCGCCGAGTGGGCACTGCGGTGCTTCTCACCCCGCAAGGCCGGGCGAGAGCGGAGGGGGAGGCCGAGAGGGCCGGCGAGCGCGCCGCCAGAGATGGATCGCCGGCGATAATGTGCTAATGGGCTGTAGATTCTCCGCTGAGAAAGTGACTCTGTGCGGCCGCGTCCTGGGCCACCCGAGTGACCCGGCCCAGCCATAAGCCCCCGGGGCGGCCGGAGCGGTTGGCGCCCCTGGCCCGTGTGACAGGTCACTAGGCCGGGGCCGAGCGTCTTGCTAGACGTTGAAGAGGTCTTTGGAAAAGTGCTGCTGCTGGGGGCGAGGCTCTGGCTGGCAGGTTTCCTCCGCAGGGTAGGGCCAACCCCTTTGGTGTATTTGCCCATTTTGGGGGCACAGTCAGTGGAGGCAACGGAACTTAGACCCAGCGGAGAACCAGCCCCGGATGCGGACAGCACCTCAGGTCCGACCCACCTGCTCCTGCTCAGAGGCTGGTTTCCTCTACAGTGTTTCCCACCGACATCCTGCATCAGATCAGAAGAACTCTCTCGGGGGGCGGGGGTCACTTTCACACGCCTGGCACTGGGATGCCACCCACCCTTCCTGCAGGTCGGGTGAGGCAGAGGTCCTCAGGAGAGGTGCCCGGAGTTCTGCCTCTCTGGGGCCAGTGTTTTCTCTGGATCCCTGTGGTTCTTATTTCTCTGCTACTGAGCTTCCAGCTTATCCCCTTGCTTCCCCCACTTCTTGCTGTTGGCCAGTGATGGTAAAAGGTCTGAAGGGTGAGTTGTCTGTAATATAGAATTGTCCCAAGCAAGAGTCCCTCTGGCCGCTGTTGGGGAATGCTGAGGATGTTCCGAGGCCTGGCCAGGAGTGTGTCCGAAGCCCAGCTTAGGCATCACGCAGCTTCGGTCCATCTGTAGGCAGGGGGCATTGGCCTTGGGGCCAGGGGGTACTTTGCCTGAGTGCCGTGCAGCCTGCACAGCTCACCTTAGAGTGGCTGGGCTTGACGCCTGGCCGGTTAGATGGAGAAGGCGGTGTCGATGCTCTTGGCATCTGGCGGCCCCATGGACTTGAACTGCGTCCCAGCTCAGCTGCCCGATCGGTGTCCTGTCTCCATAGGGGACTTGCTAATTCCGGGAAGGATCTGGATGGTGCTCCAGCCTTCTGCAGGCCTGGCTGTCCGAGCACCTGCTGCCCCGCTGGCCATTTAAGATGCTTCCGGTTTCCTCGAGAGGCAGAGGCTCCTGTGTGCCTCTGGCAGGACTTGTGGGAGGCCTGGGGGACCAGCGCAGGGCCGCTGATGCTGGGCAAGCTGGCAGGAATGCCTGCTGATGCTGGGCGAGCTGGCAGGAACGTGCCTCCAGGGTCCGGGCTCCGGCGCGGTGGCCACTCACGTGAAAGGCCCCCTGCTCCTCTTGCTCTTTCCTGGCAGCATCCACGGGAGTCTGATAAAACTCTTAGAAAGCTGGTACCGAGCATTGGATGCACCTGGCCGAGAGCGCCTAGTCTCCGTGCAAAGACCTCATCAGAGCGTCCTTCCTGCTGCCTCGGGTCCATTTCTCGTCTTTAAGCCCAGCTCTGGGGTCTCAGGCGCTCCCCACGCAGCAGTTTGACTTTCTAGCAAGAGGATGTGGTCTCATTCTTCTTTTTTGGAAAAAACAAAAACAAAAATCCATGTGGTTCCTCGATGATGGTTTCTGGTAGCTCAATGTCTGTCTGCCTGTACACACTGAGACTTTAGGCTCCTTCTTGGCCGGAAGCCTTGTCGTTTGTTGATGAGACTCAGAATCAGTGATGAATCCTGCTTGGGACTTTGACAAGGCTATTATTTTTTCTGTTAAAAAAAAAAAGGAATGTCTGTGTTGTGTCAGGGCTGCGGTTTATTTAACGGGGCTCTAAGAATCATTCAGATATGCCTCCCTTTTTTGTGTTATTAACAATGATTGCACCTTTCATTTGTATAGAAGAACTTTAGCAAGTATGCTCTTATATTCGTAAGCTCCTTGTGTGGCTGTCCCGACCCTGGGGGAGAATGTGGGCCAGATTCATTTTCTAGAGGATGGAGCTTCAGGGAAGGTTAATGACCTCCTGAACATTTGACTGAGGTCAGAGGTGAGTCTGAACCAAAGGATCCTTGAAACCTAGGTCTGCAGGCTTCCCTGACTCCCCAGCCACCTTCTGCCGCTCCTCCTAATGAAATTCGTTGTTATAATGAACTGTTCCCCCACTCTGTGCCAGCTTTAAGATGCAGTTGTGATTTCTATCTGCGCCATTGATATTTTGGAAGCCGAGAAGATTGATCAATTGTGGCAGGACGACATTTTTCCTGTAACAAGAGAAGAACACAGAAGCAGTTTGGTGCAGTTGTGTAGGGCATGGGTTATGGGTTCTTCCCTCACCCCAGATGGGGGAGCATGGCCCTGGGGTACGCAAACTGTAGACGCGTTTGTCAGAGCTCTGTGCCGTAACCGAGCTTGCGCTCCGGAGCATCCCAGTAGCCTTGAGGAGCACACACGTATCTGCCCCTGCCTGTGAACCTGGGAGGTGAGGATGGCACCATGGTAAGTGTACACCTCCTAGAATTTTAAAGTCTGTGCGCATCAGAGTCAATTGTTTTAAGAATCGCTTGTCCCAACGAACAGGGAACATCATCTGCATTTTAGAGGATGTCCAGCCAGGCTTTATTTTCTGTCTCGGTGAGTGTATGCACAGAATTGGAGTCATACTTACAAAGCTACTTGATTGGCGCAATGTGAGCACTTTTCCATGTTATGAAAAATTTTGAGGATAACGATTTTTCACCTTGGCATAACATTCCAGCATTTGACTGTGTCATAATTTACAGAAACTTTTCCTGTTTTCTGGCACCTTGAAGCATTTTTGTTGTGGAAGAGAGGAGTGGGCTCGTCGAAGGGAAGGAAGTTTCGGCTTGTGCTTGTTTTCAAAGTGATTCCCAGAGAGTCTGGATTGGAAAATCTCTTAATGATGGACCAAATTGTGTAGATTTTAGTTGAAAGGGCTCGCCAAGAATCCCAACCCTGAGTCGGGTCTGTGACCCTGTTTGAAGGCACGGGAAGTGTGATTTAATGCTTAGTCTTGTTTTGAAACATTGCCGCTGTTAAGTTACTTCAGTTTCGTGTCCGACTCTGCGCGACCCCATAGATGGCAGCCCACCAGGCTCCTCTGTCCCTAGGATTCTCTAGGCAGGAATACTGGAGTGGGTTGCCATTCACTTGCCAAAAAAGAAGAAAGAAAGAGTTTTTCCAAAAATTTACTTGCGGCAGAGATGTATTTTTTTCCCTCAAGTATCTGGAGTCTTAAGGAGGCATTGCCCGTTGTTTTCAGATTTACCCCATCAGTTTTCTGGGGTGTCCTCCAGAGGTGTGGCTGGCACCCCAGGTGTCCTCCATGCCTGGAAGCGAGCTGGGACCAGCTGTCTCCAGGGTGAGCATCCTGCCTAGGGTCCCCACTCCGGTTCTTCTTGAAAAAGCCCATCTGGAGTTGATGAGGTTGAGGTAAATGCATCAGCTGCCTTTCTTGTTAGATAAAAAAGCTTGCTCTTCCTGCATGGGTAAAGCCTCTATTAGCGATTGCATGTTGTAATTCAGCTTGCCAGCAGCTGAACAGCGATGCGGATGACAACCCAGCCAGCTTATTCAGCCGGCCTACGGCTGAGCCCCTGACTGGTCTCATGCCTCCACACTCACCAGGCAGCAGCTCAGGGGGAACTGAGTGCCCTGCTGGCCCCGTTGGTGGTTTGTGTGGCTTCCTTGAGGGTTTGGAGAAGTCCCGGCGTTCGACAGAACTGTGCCTGACATGCCGGGTCAGGGCACTCACGGGGGGCGTTCAACGGTGGAGCTCTGGCACGTGGGGGACCTGGGAAGATGGGACAGGGGCCCCCCTTCCTCCCATGGTGCAGCCACTCCGTTGAGCATCGTGTACAGCAGAGAGCTAAGTGCTTGACCTGCATATCTCCATCCGTCTTGTGATGATCCCGTGACGTTGATGCCACCTTTGAGGCCCAGAGGGCTTCCCTCATAGCTCAGTTGGTAAAGAATCCGCCTGCAATATAAGAGATCTGGGTTTGATCCCTGGGTTGGGAAGATCCCCCTGGAGAAGGTTAAGGCTACCCACTCCAGTATTCTGGCCTGGAGAATTCCATGGACTGTATAGTCCATGGGGTTGCAAAGAGTCAGACACGACTGAGCGACTTTCACTCTTTACTTTGAGCCAGAAAGGGTAAGAAACTTGCTCGAAAGAGATGAGCAGGGCTGATCATCCTCAGGGCTGACTCTCCAGCCCTTTCTGAGCGAGTGACGGGACTCCTGGTTACTCACAGTTCCTACAAGTCGAATGTACAAACCATCCGAGCCTGTGCTCCCCACCCCTTCCTTTATCCAAGAGAAGAAGGGTTTGCGGACGCTGCCAGTGGCTGGAGGTCTTATGTTCTCTGTGAAGTTGCTTACCTCAGCAAAACTGTTGTAAGAGCCTGTTTTCCTATGGAAATTTATTTAATCTGGTTGTTGCAGGGTTAGGGAACAAATACCTTCTCCCTGCCGTTAGGTGAGCATAATTCTTCTTCAATACTATTGACTGTATTCATAATATTTCAGGCTTCATCAAAGTTATAACCATGGGGACTTCTAGTTATTGATATGAGTATCACAGTCTCCTCCTTAAAATTAATTCTCAGGTGGCTGTTTGTCCCTTCCGAATTAAATTTCATACCTTAATGGCTTCTGACCCTTCCAGAATCCAGGCGTCCTTTCTACCTGGCTGGGATCAGCGTGTTCCTGGTCTGTCCCAGGCTCTGTCCCAGCTCTCTGAACAAAGCTCATCTCCTTACACCAGTCCAGCCTGAGGACTGGGGTTTCTTTGAGGAAATCAAGTCATGCACATTTTTATCTCCTCAGCGATGCTGTGTGTCGTGTCTGGCCCTTGGAGGATGCCCAGGAATTGTCGAGGGTGTGACTTGCCGGAGGGTCTCATGTTTTTTCTGGCTTTTGGGGCCTCTTGCTCCTCACTGGTGATCTGATCGGTGTTGATCATGCAGAGAGGGTGTTCTGAAACTTGTCACGAGAGCACAGATGCTTGGACTAGGGTGCTTTGCGGTCAGGTGGTGGTGGTTAACCTGGGTGTGCTGTTTGGGTAGCAATGAGTTTTTTTTCTAGTGCATGTAGGGGAAGAGAAAGATTTCCTTGCTGAAGCCTGGCACCTTTTTCAGCCCAGCTGTCTGCAGGAGGGTGGTGCTTTTTCTGCTGGTGTGAGTGAGTTTCAGGTGCAGAGTCTGTGTCATTGATAGGGACGAGTGAGTGACAGGTCTGGGTGGCTGACAGTGTGGTATCTTCAGTGGAACATTGAGAGTCTTGATTCTTGAAGTTCAGTGTGCAGTCAGATCACATGGAGGGCTTGGGAAAGCAGAGTTACTGCTTCTGTAGGTTTGGAGCAGGCCAGAGAGCGTGCTGTTGACAAGTTTCCAGAGGATGCTGGCTTGTGGGTCCACACTTTGAGAAGCAAGGTCAGGGAGGGGAGGGCAGTCCAGCAGTGGACTGGGCACCTTCCCTGGGCGTCGCTCTCAATCAGTGGAGGAGGTGTCCTCTCATCCTCCCCTGTGGGGGACCGGTGGGGGCCAGCAGCCCTGGCCATTGCTTCTGGTGACTCAGCTTAAACACAGTGGAGGAGGGATTGAAGCCCAGGTTTGAATGGGTTCAAGTCCATGTTCACTTCGCCTCCAACGATGATGCTGATCAAGGTGCCCTGCCAGGAACGTGGTGGGTGGAGGATGGACATTGCCAGGGGCAGGCCTTCCCCTTTGGCTTATGGTAAAGAATCCACCTGCAGTGCTGGAGACAAGTGACATGGGTCTGATTCCTGGAAGATCCCCTGGAGAAGAGCATGGCAACCCAGTCCAGTATTCTTGCCTGGAGAATTCCATGGACAGAGGAGCCTGGAGGTTCCAAGAAGTTGGAAAAGACTTGGCGACTAAACCACATGCTCCTTAGTCCCTCAGGACTAAGTCCCGTCTGGGGTTCCCTGGACTTCCCCTTCCTGTCTTGCGATGGTGGATTTTTAGGGAAATCTCCTGTATGTTTCAGCGAGGTTCTTCCGTATTCACTTGTTGTGATGATTTGGCAGGTGAAACATCCTTGTGTTTGTTCTTTTGCTGCTAAGAGGGCGTTTCCCTAAGAAGGAGAGCAATCTGTTATTAGCAGCTTAAGAGGGCTGTTGGGGGCCCTGGAGGAAGTGACTCAGGAGGGAGCTGCAGCCTCCACCGGGGAGCCTGGAGCCCTGCTTACTGCTGCCTCTGTTTTTTGTCCAAAGCTGGCTTTTTATTTTGTTAAGACTGAAATCCCCTATTCTGCATCCTTTTTTTCCCCTGTGTGCCCTGCAGGTGTTTATCATTGGTGACACTGGGGCTGGTTTTAACTACTGATTTGGTCCTGTCTCTTGGTTTCTCAGCGTTCAAGCAAACCCCTGTCCCCTGCCCCCCACCCCTGGCCCAACACTCCAGATTCTTTGAGGCCTAAGTGATTGAGTTTGGCAAAGCCGATCAGGCTTAGTTATTTTTAAAATCCAGGGTTCGGGGTTCTGATCGGGTGCTTAGCCACGTAATTCCTCCGCTCTGTTAAGCACCTGGCTCTGAGAAGGAATGTGCACCCTGCAGATGTTTGTCTCTAATCTCGGCAGCATCTGTGATTCTCCTGGGTGTCTGAGCACCGGGCCTCCCCTGTGCCACGTCCTTCTGGGAGCTCTGGGCCTCTGAGGGCCAGGGGGTCACTTTCACTATCCTGTTTTGTGGTATGGGAAGCCTGCACACGGGGCTGCAAGGCTGACCTGTCCAGGGGCAGAGCTGGCATTGTCATGGGTCCCGTCCCTCCCCTGTGCCTGTGCCCATGACTGACCCAGGCCAGGAAGGGCTTACTTCCACCTGGGAGCTAAGGAGGGAAGGAGAGAAGATACCAGCGCCAGCAGAAGAGGTCTGTTAATGGACCCTTTGAGTAACCAGCCAAATAGCTGTGTGCGAGGTTGGGACATTTTCCATAAAGAGCAGACTAAATATAGGCTGCAGGGTGGGGCCCATGGCCTGAGCTGGGTGGGGGGTTGCTGTCATCACTCCCATTTTGTTTCTCCCACTGGTAATCAGAACTCGCCACCAGCCTGAACAGGTGGCCACCCTGAGCTCTCCGGGAACAGATTGGTGTGTTTGTTTAACCAGGGGCTCATTTGCAATTTTCACACTTCTCTCGCTGTTTGATTCGGATTGTCTTTTTTTGGGCTGCAGTGTTGGAGTATTTGTGCAGTGTTTCTACACAAGCAACTGTGTAATCTTAAAAACTGCTCACGCTGTCTGCTTGTCATTAGCATCATGCTTCGAAGCTGCCTTTTATTTATTTATTTTTTTCTGAAAGGGTGGGAAACACTTTTCATGGTTCTGGGAGAAGCATTCCAAATAATTACCGGCCATGTTCACAAACGATTTATGTTTGGTCTTAGAAATGTCAACATCCAGCAGGCCCTTGCAAATAGAACCATGTTGCTTTCCAGCTTAGCACACAAAGCTCCTGTTAACAGATTCTCAGATAATAGTCTTAAAGAGGGTACAGGATCTTTTAGGAAGTGGGTTTAGCCTTATTTCAATGCATTTTTAGCTAGTATGGACATGCGATACCACGTCTACTGAGGATACTTGAAGGAGTTAGAAAATTTTTTTGCATGAGTGCCTGCAGCAAAGCAAGGCACCCCTTAGCTTCCTGAGTTTATTCCTTCACCTTCTCCACGTGACTGCTGCTGCAGCAAGAGTTGATGTTATAGATGCGGTGACTACGGGCACGCTTTTGTAATGAGGTAAATAGAAGTGGGTCCGGAGAGAGTGGAGTGGGCTGAAACTCTGCTGTTTGTGTTTCCAGGGATCCTTGTCTGGAGGGGAAGATTGGCCCATTTTCCAGGGAGGGCACTTCCGTGGGCCATCCCGCCTGCCTGCCCCGCCCTTCGCTGCAGTTTCTATGGATCTGGGCTCTGCCATGAGCAGTGCCTTGGTTTCCTCCTGTCCCGACACCGCTGCTGTTAGTTCAGGCTGGTGAACCTGGTCTCAGACAAGCAAATGGTTGTTTCAGTTTTACTTTGGACCGTCAAGCCTGGATCTCTGATTTTCTGTGTATTACTGTACCATTAGGAATTTGGGGGTTGGAGGTATTGAGACAACTTCAGATGTGGTAGCTTTTTGGGACTCTTTTTTGGGGGGTGGGGGTGGGGGGCATAGAACGTAGATCTAGAAGGATACCCAGGTCCTAAGGGAGGGTGTTTTCACAAACTGACCACGTGGGTACGTCCTGCATCCAGATCAGAACAGCGAAGTTGGCCAGCACAGGGCAAGACCCCTCTGTGTTGTGTGTGGTTGGAGGTGGCTGCTTCTGCTTGCTCACCTGCTCTCCCAGCGATGGGCATTTGGGTGGCTTCCTGTTTGGGGCCGTGGGAATAGGCCTGCCTATTAGGGCACCTAATATAGGACACCTCTGGTGTCCCTGTTCCTTTTGGTGAGGGGGTGGTTAGTGTCCTGTTATCCCTTCCCCCAGGTCAGCAAAGCTGCTCCGAACCCACTCTGTCGGCAGCCCTGTCTGGAGGGACCTTTCCTTGCTGTTCAGGGTTTACACCGCAGACCCTCAGGATGGAGGCTGCCTCCTGCCTGCCTCCCTCCCTTGCCTTCTTTCCAGCTGTTTGTCCACAAACAGTCAAGTGCCTGATACGTTTCCGGCACTGTCTCAGGCGTTAGATTTTAGAGTTAGGGTTGTCTGTGGGCTCTTCATTCCTGGTTAGTGGAATGATTACAGCTTCATACACAGAGCAGTGAGGGTGCAACCCTTCAGCAGGAAATGGTTTCCTTGAAAATGCGGAGCAACCCCCAGGGTCCCCGCAGCTCTCCCGGGCTCTTGCTTGACCTCAGTGGTCAGTGGGGGCTCTCTTGGCTGAGTCCAGACAACCCCTCCTGCCCCTGGAGTCCATCTCACGCCCCTGTGCCCTCCTGTCCATGTTGCTGTCTGAAGGGAAACGCCTTCTGCAGCTCTGGGTTCAGACTGGCCTGCGGTCTGAATGGTCAGTCTCTGCTGTTTGTGGCGATTATGCGGAGACGCAAAGGGAAGAAAGCTACAGCTCTCTGTTACTCTCGAGGGGTTGTTTTCTTTGCTCCTCTGACTGTGTCCTGGGAGCTGCCCTGCACAACCCGCCCCCCACCCCCAAAAAAGGCCACACTCAACCCAGGAAGCGTGTAAGGACCCCGGGGCTGGAGAGAGAGGGGCGTGTGCCTTGAGAAGTCTCCAGTGGCAGTACCAAGGCAAATATTTATTTTGAGGGATGGGGGCTGGGAGGGCCGGGCTTCCCCTCACTTTGTTCAGCAAGCGTGGGAAGCGGCCTGTGTGAGGAGTCTGGGCGGGGAGATGCTATCGCCTGCGGACCTTGGGCAGGACGCTGTTTTTTGCTTCTGGGGTGCAGGCAGACGGGTGCCCCCGGAGTGCCTCTCCCAGGGCAGTGGGAACTAGCCCAGGAGGCCACACCGGTCCATACTGGGGTAGACAGATGGGGGCAGAGGGGTTACCGGACAGGGAGGCTGGTGGGACACGGGCAGAGGGCTGAGGCTCTCAGGGAGGGTGGGTCGTAGGAATGGACCATCCAGAACCCCATCTCCGCAGCCGGCAGGGACCTGGGGAGGGCGGGCGGATGGAGAAGAGCCTTGTGAGCCCCAGAGAGCAGGCTGGGAGCGCTTTTATGTATTGGGCTGTGGGAAACTACTGATTATGGATTTCCGTTTGGACAGGGCGGGGGGTGGTGATGCTCGGGGCTTGCTGGGCAGAACAGAAACGTTGCGGTGGCTGCGGTGGTGGTGGGGAGTGGCCGGCAGGTTCAGAGCTGGGCTGCTCTGAGGGAAGGTGGGGGCCGGGGCAGGGGGGCAAGGAGGGAAACAGAGGTGCGCCCCCCGAAGAGGCAGGTGCAGGCGCGAAGGGGCCTGTAACTCGCCAGGTGGAGGGAGCGAGGTCTGACCCTGGGGACGCAGGAGTGGGACCGTGTTGGGGCAGAAGGGTTCCACCTCCAGATGCTCCAGAGGTTTGGGCAGGAGGGGTGCTCAGCTACCAGGGGCAGTTCCCCAGGCACCAGGATTTGGAGAGGAAGCACGCAGCCCCTGCAGGGGGAGCTCCGATGGTTGGTTTCGGGAGTCACCCTGCCTGTCATCCCGGCTAGGGGGCCGGCATCTGGACCTCACGGGCCATCAGTTCCCCCTCTGCAGATTCTTTGGTGGGTGTCAGGGGCACGACAGCCCCTGGGGAGTGTCTCTCGCCAGGGGCTGAATTGTTTCCCAGGGGGAGGGGGACCTGTGCAATTGAGCCTGGGCTGCGGTGGCCCCTCAGGTCCTGTTCACCCCGTCGGTTAGTCTCCTGGACGGCTGTCCCTGGCCCAGAGCGCAGGTCCCGTGGCGCTCCGCTGGTGCCTGTCTCCACCTCCGACTCGGCCTGTTAGGTGTGTATCTTCTCACTTGGTGGCTCGAGTCCACAGACGGGCGGAGGCCACGTGCTGGCAGCGCAGAGATGAGCAGGCTGCTCGCTGTGTGAGTCAGGGCGGGCGGGGGCTTCAGGCCGGGTGTGCGCTGGGCTGGGAAGGCTGGACGGGGCTCCTGGGGAAGTGAAGTCGCTCAGTCGTGTCCGACTCTTTGAAACGCCCTGGACTGTAGCCCACCAGGCTCCTCTGTCTATGGGATTCTCCAGGCAAGAGTACTGGAGTGGGTTGCCATTTCCTTCTCCAGGGGATCTTCCTGACCCAGGGATTGAACACAGGTCTCCCGCAGTGCAGGCAGACTCTTTACCGTCTGAGCCACAAGGGAAGCCAGGAGCTCCTGGAGGAAGCCCCATTTGAGCCCCAGAAGATGGGAAGCGCATGCCACTGGGGGTGGGGTGGAGTGGGGAGTGGTCATTGATAGGACACTTCGGTCTCTTACCTCCCAAGGAGGCTTTGGAAAACTCATCTCTGCCCAAAGAAATCTCCCTGTCTTCACACAAAAACTTTTTTTTTTCCCCACTTAAAAAATTTTCAGTTTTACCCTAGTTTCTCAATTTGGATTTGCTTTTCTGATCATCTTATATTGGGGCATAAGAAAATTATGTATCTCTTTCTGCCTACTGCCTAAATCTAGAGTTTCCCCCTCAAACATCCCAAGCCCCAAGTGCTTTCGCTCAACTGGCTTGGCAGGAGAATCTTGCAGTGGGGCGCAGTTGGGTCATGTGCTTCTGAGAGTCATGGCGACCCTGCCTGGCTGTTCAGCGGGGTCTGGACGTCTGGGAATGCTGCTTTTCTGAGAGTGGCTCGGAGTTCTAGACTTTGACTTCAGAGCCTGTGTTTGTTTGTTTTTTCCTAGAGTTCGAACTTCTGCTTCTGGTGAGGTATGCAGGTTGAGGGGGGTCACGCTCAGGATTTTCGGTTTCCAGATCACCTTCTTGGATATTAAAGAGTCTCTGGGTGGTCTGGAACGGTGGGACCCTGCATGCACTGCTGGAGACACCCGGGCGTTGGGTGTACCTCAGGGAACGGCAAGGGAGACCCCACACCTGAGTCTGCGGAGCCCTTACCCACTGGGTGGGCTGTGGGCACCCACTCTGGGCGTCTATGTCCCACAGCCTGGGGCCTGGGATTTGTGTGAACAAGACGTTTGCTATTAAGAGAGATGAAAGTCATGTTTACAAGTCAGGAAGGATCTTTTGCTCAACATACTGTGTTGAAAAACTTCAAACATAGGAAGAGTTGAAAGAATGTTCAGGGTGAAGTCCTACATACCCATCGCTTTGCTTCTCTGCTTGCGTTGTATCTCTCTCCATCCAGAGCATGACTGTTCAGTTGGCATTTGTAACAGAATGCAGAGCTTTCCTAGGCTAGTTCCACGTCGGTTTGGAATCCAGAGGATTTCTGGAAGCGGTATCATCCTGATGTCGTGGTGTCAAGATTCCAGGTGCGGTGCAGACCCAGCAGGGACAAGGTGCTTCTTACTTGTGCATCAAATACGAAGACCCTTGAACTGCAAGGAGATCCACTCAGTCCACCCTAAAGAAAATGAGCCCTGCCTATTCCTTGGAAGGACTGATGCTGAAGCTGAAGCCCCAGTACTTTGGCTACCTGATGTGAGAGCTGACTCATTGGAAAAGGCCCTGATGCTGGGAAAGATTGAGGGCAGGAGGAAAAGGGGATGACAGAGGGTGAGATGGTTGGATGGCATCACCGACTCGATGGACATGAGTTTGAGCAGGCTCCAGGATGTAGTGAAGGACAGCGAGGCCTGATGTGCTGCAGTCCTAGCTGTCGCAAAGATCAGACACGGCTGAACAACAGCAGCAAAACACGAAGCATCTTCTGCTGGAGCAGCCGGCTTGACCTGTGTTTTGGAAGCATGGTTGTTGTGGTTAATCTTTTTTTGTTTTAATTTTTTTTTGTTTTATTGAAGTATAGTTGATGATATACAGTGTTGTCTTAATTTCAAGTATGCAGCACAGTGGTCCATTTATACATATGTGTGTATATATATATATAATCTTTTTCATATCTTTTTTCCTTATGGATTATTAGGGAATATTGAGCATAGTTCCCTGTGCTATACAGTGTTTCCTTGTTGGTTGTCTATTTTATGTGGAGTTAATCTCTACATAATCTCTAAAATCTCTGTTGTTAATCTTGATACAGTTCAGCCTTGAACCCAAAGGGAAACTTCGGACTGAGCTCTGACTTGAATCCTGTGGCCGACCACGTGTGTGTTTGGGAGGGCAGCCCCTCTTTGGGCCGTGCTGGTTTTGGCTGTGGGGATGGCCTGCCATCCTGTGTGTCCAGGACTTTGGTTTCCGCAGCAGCCTCTGTGTTGCCGTGGAGCACAGGCATTTTCTTGCTGGATCGTGTTGCACCGTGAACACCTCCTGGAAGCAGAATGATGTTGTGCAGGGTCACAGCTTTGAAGGCCTCGTTACGACATCTGGGGGTGTACAGGGGGCAGCAGGAGGAACCCCATCCGTGAGGATAACCTCCAACATCTCTCTCTCGTTCCCCCGACTCGGCCAGGAGAGTGAAAGCAGGTGTGGAGCCGTCCCTAATCCAGGTGGCACACCAGCGTCATTGTGAGCACAGGGTCAGTGCTGTAGGTGTGAGTGATGTGCCTGTGTGTGTGTGTGTGTCTGTGTGTGTGCGCACGCGTGCATGGCCTGTGTGCTGGGTGTCTAGTTCAGCTGTCATCACCTCTCTGCTTCAAGAGTTCCGAGTACATCCCAGGCTGAACTGGGAGCTGAATGGCCCCATGGTTCCTGACTTAGCAGCGTTAATTACAGTGTTAATTACAGAACCTGATTAGGCCTCCAAGTTCCCGCTCCCCAGACTGGGCCCACGTGGGGCGTGTCTTCTGGGCTGTTCTTGAGCCAGCGATGACCTCACAGAGGGCCAGCCGTCCCAGCCTCCTCCTCCTCCTCCTCCTTGTCTGACCCCCTGCAGCTCTTTCCACATCCTGCCCAGAGCTGGCCTGTGACCACGCGGCCTTTCCAGGAATTGAGTCAGCATATTCTGTCCCTGTATCATCTCTCAGCATCTCTCCCCCACCTCCTTTTTTTTTTTTTTTTCCTTTTCGGGACGTGCTGTGAGGCTTGTGGTGGGATCACAGTTCCCTGACCAGGGACGGATCTCAGGGCCTCGATAGTGAGAGCATGGAGTCCTAACCTCTGGACCCCCAGGGAAGTCCCTCTCGCCGTCTTCCCCACGGCCGCTGTCTGCACAGCACGGACTGACTCCAGAATGCCCCCAGGTTGGACCAGCCAGTCAGACTTTGTTCTCCCCTGACTTGGGCTTTCAGGCCGTCTTAGCCCACCGCCCTGTCTTTGCTTCCAAACCAGGCTTCCACGTGCTGAGCCTGTGGGGTCTCAAATACCCAGCCAGAGCCCTGGCTTTTAATCTCCACTTTGTCAGCCTCAACTTTTCAAAGTCCAGGCAGGCTTTTTAGGGAGGGGAACTCACTGCAGGATGAACCTGAGTGGCCACCTATGCACTTGTTGCTTGTCTGGGTGGGGGTGACCTTCCACACCCCTGAGTGTCCGCCCTTTCCTCCTCCTCCTTGTCTCACTTGCTCACGGGGACCGCCTCTCCCTGCAAAGTGGGAGAGAGCTTAATAGTCCATCATGTCGCCTGCTGATGGGGTGAGGATCCTCTTGGTCTAACGGTTTAGGTTAAAAGGAAGGCCCAGTCTCCCTCGCGCATTTTCATGGTGGAAGGAGATTTCAGATGTCCTGCTTGTCCATGTCAACAACAGGCTACCAGAATTCTCCTTATGGCTTGGCTCCCTCTACATGTTAAAAAGCCACTTGTATGGGCTTCCCTGGTGGCTCGGTGGTAAAGAATCCACCTGCCAATGCAGCAGAGCTGGGTTCGATCCCTGGTCCAGGAAGATCCCACGTGTCATGGAGCACCCACGCCCATGTGCGACAACCGCTGGGCCTGTGCTCTGGGGCCTGGGAGACATAACTAGAGGGCAGCCTCCACTTAACACCGCTAGAGAAAGCCTGCATGCAGCAACAGAGACCCAGTGCAGGCAGAAACAAACAGATAAATAAAAGTACGTGTTAAAAAAAAAATGCCACTCGTTTGTGTGACCTTACCTTAAGGCCCAGGGACCTGGGGAGGTCACCCCACTCACCCTTGTAGCTGAGCTCCCTGTTGGTCCCCCCTCCCCTTCTCCCGGGATGTCTCTCCCATAGAAACGTAATGCGATTTATAATTACATTTGTGAGTGTGGTGTTTGTGTGGGCGTGTTAGGGTGTCTTTTCCCGAGGGGACAGGAGCATGTGGTCTAGTTCTGTTTTATTCCCAGAGTCACCCCTGGCAGCCTTGGCGATCGCTGGTTAAACACAAGCACTGTCTAAATTGGCATTCGTGTCTTGAAGCCTTGGGACAGGACTCTCCGGACTGCCGTGACCACACGTTGATTCTTCAGCAACCGCTGCCTGGGAGTCCTGTAGGAAGATACTGTGTACAAGCCAACTGCAGCGAACTTTTCCAGAAGCTCGTGTCTGGAAGATCCATTTTCCATGGTTACTGTTACATTGGCCATTGTTACATAACTCCTTTTAGATTCAGATACAGGGATTTTTTTTTTTAAAGCCTGGGTTCCAGTATTGGAATAAAAAAACAAACAACCCATGACTTGAAGAGTGATGACTTTGAGATTGCCTTTTTGGAGCTTTCCGGAAATGAAACTTTTCCTCAGAAACTTAAGTTTATTTGACTGCGAGTTTCTCTCTAGGCTTGATGTCTTGTTGCCAGGACCGTTCTTGGTTAGGAGCCGGGAGGAGCTGCGTCCACACGAGTAGGGTCCCTGAGACTCGAAGCCCCTGAAGGCCCAGGGCCTCCTCGTGTTTTCCGTGACTGAAGCCCACGTGGTCCCCTTTCTGCCGCTCTCACTGTGCAGAGAGGGGCAGGAAACGGGGCTGGCGGCCGGCCTGGGCGCAGTGGACAGAGACCCCCGAACCCTGGCCAGCAGCTCACTTTGTCTCCTCGCTCTTTGCTCTGTGTGTTACGATCCCTGCTGTTTAGGTTCCGGCCCTTCCTCTGAGTTTGGAAGGGAGCAGCATCCTGCTGAGTCTTCTCCTAAAGCCCCCCCTCCCTGGGCAGCCAGGCCGCACTTGTGCTGGGCCAACCCCTTTGGAGCCGAGCCCGTCCCCAGAACTTCCTGCTCTTCCATCGGGGGACCGTTTGTGATCACGCGTGGTCCTCTCTGGGCCCGGCTCCTGTGCCTGGAAAGCCTCCCCGGGCGGGGGGAGGCAGCTGTCTGGGATCTGTCACTTGGTAGTGGACAGCCAGGCTCACACCCAGGCCAGCTGGCCTGGAGTCCACATCCCGCCCCCACCACCTCACCCTGCCCCAGTGGCTCCATTTCAGACTTTAGTTATGGATTAGTTTCGGGGGGACAGAGGACATCAACAGGTACTTAAAAATGCCCTGCACAGCGAGGACGCTCGGGAGAAGCCAGCCTGGGGCACTGGATGCTCAGCGGGCGTCCAGGTGGAGGGGTCTGGCTCAGCCCGTGGGCCTGGGGCACAGCTCTGCTCCGGCGTGGCTTTGCCTTGTAAGGGACACCATTGCCTGGACGCCTCCTTGACAGCTGTGCCTGCTCTGGATTCCAGAAATTTCTATAAAACATTCATGAGCACCCTCCTGGCTTCTCCTCTTTCCCTTCCTTAATAAAAGCCATCCTAGCACCCGCTGTTTATTGCGTGGGGACCCCCCCCCCCCACATTGAGGACTTAACATGCAGTGTGTCCTTTAGGATAGAGGTGGTCCAAACCCCCATTTATAGGCCAGGAGCCTGAGGGTTTAAAGCTTTGCCCCAAATCCATCCACACCTAAAGGTGGCTGAGTCCAGATTTGAACTTGGGACTCATACACTAACACGACCTGCTCCCTCCTCTTACGATTTTTTTCTTAAAAAAGTTTTTTTAAACTAATTAATTAGGTTGCGCCAGGTCTTATTTGCAGCACACAGAATCTTTAGCACAACACCAAACTCTTAGTTGCGGCCTGTGGGATCTAGTTCTCTGACCAGGGATTGAGCCCTGGCCCCCTGCATTGAGAGTCCAGCGTCTTAGCCACTGGGCCAGCTCAGGGAAGTTCTGGGATGTTTTAATGATGCAGAAAGGAAACCTCTCAGACCTGCCCAGGTTCTGTATGGGGGCTGGGAGTTCCCCGTGGTCTGTGCGCTTCTCCTGAAAGTGGTTGCAGAGGACATCGCACCTGCCAGCCTGCTTTTACTCCGTTGCTATGGTTGGTGGCATGGACCATGCTGGGAGGACACAGAACTCCAGCTGGCGGCCTGTGGTGACAAGTTCCCAGGCGGGAGGAGGGAGAGATTCCAAACAGCATGGTTAAGAAAATTCCACCGGAGTAAATGAGATCTGAGACACCTTGATTCCAGGCTGCTTGAAACTACAGCTCTAAATTCAAGGCACCCGAATTATGTGACGTTTTAACAGTAAAGGTGCTAGCAAGCCGCTCATCTTATTGTTGTTGCTCATTTGCTCAGTCTGGCCCATCTCTCTGCAATCTCATGGACTGCAGCACGCCAGGCTTACCTGTCTTTCACTATCTCCTGGAATTTGCTCAAACTCATGTCCATTGAGTCAGTGATTCTATCTAACCATCTCATCCTCTGTCGTCCCCTTCTCCTTCCTTCAGTCTTTCCCAGCATCAGCATCTTTTCCAATGAGTCAGTTCTTCGCATCAGGTGGGTCAAAGTATTGGAGCTTCAGCTTCAGCATCATTCCTTTGAATGAACACTCAGGACTGATTTCCTTTAGGATTGACTGGTTTGATCTTGCAGTCCAAGGGACTCTCAAGAGTCTTCTCCAACACCACAGTTCGAAAGCATCAGTTCTTCAACACTCAGCCTTCTTTGTGGTCCAACTCTCACATCTGTACGTGACTGCTGGAAAAATCATAGCTTTGACTAGACGGACCTTTGTTGGCAGTTCATTTTCAACATGTGCCAATATAAGTTGCCTTTCCTCTGAGCTATAATTAACTTAATAGGGAGGAGTTGATGCCCCCAAAAGTTAGTGTGATTGGCCTGAAGTCACTCAGAGCCAGGTTGCAGAGCCGGAAGCGGCCAAGTCCAATGCTCGTCTAGTGCTGGTTTGTGGGAAAGCGGGGCCAGATTTCCGTGTGGGACTCGACCCGGGATCTGCCTTCCACCGCAGGCGTGGTCAGTGGCTCAGGTGGCTCCGTCTCTGTTTCCGAGAGTGGCGCTGGGGGGCAGAGAAGGGAGGAGCTCACCCGGGCTTGTCCTTCGCCAGGCCTGCAGTTCTCGGAGTTCTGTCTGGTGCGCTCTGTCTGCAGCGTCCCTTCCACGGGCATTGGGTGCCGGTCTGTGCTCTTGTTCGGTTCTAGGCCAGACTCCCCTGCAGGCGTGGCTTAATCCCACTTCCCCATTTGCGCTGGGGGCAGACCGGAGCGGGGCGGTGGGCAGAGGCCCTGGGTGCTGGAAGGAGTGGGAAGCACCGGTGGAGGCCGTGCCCCTATCCTCCTGACATCCCCCGAGAAGGCGCTGGCGGGGAGGGGAGTGCAGTTCTGCGGCTGAGAGTCCCCACCTGCCTGGGCAGCGCTTCCCTGTGGGGCCGTGTGCCCCGTGGACGGAACAGTTGCTCTCAGAGGTGGATTTTATGGCTGCAGCGCTCTTTGTGCGCTCCTTCTGTTTCACAGCTTTATGGACCTCCAATTTCTGTAATAGAAACTGCACACACCAGAAGGTTTCCATTTGAGGGATGTTGACAGACCACCCCAGAACCACCCTCAAGATGCTGGGTGTTCTCACCTCCCGAGGCGTTGCCCCAGGCCCCCCCACCCCGTCTGCTCACTCGGATCACCTGTCACTGTGGATTCGTTTGCACTTTCTAGAATTTAGCAGAAATGGAATCATGCCTAGTGGACCGTTTCTTCACCCAGCTCCCTTCACTCAGCATCAGGATTTTGAGATCCGTCTGAGCTGAGTGTATCCGTCACTTGCTCTTCTTTTTTTATTGCTGAATTTTATTCTATGGTGTGCGCTCACCCCAGCTTATCCTGTTGTTGGATCTTGATGGAGCTGTTTCCAGAGTTTGGCTCTTACAAATAAGCTGATATGAACACTCACGTACGCTTCTTCCTATGGGCACACATGTTCGTTTCTCTTGGGTAAATACCTAGCAGTGGAGTGGCTGGGAGATATGGTGGGTGCATAGTTAAGCTTTAAAAACGCTGCCAAGCTGTTCCCCAGATCAGCTGCTGGCTTCTACCCTCGCGCTGGGAGTCAGCGCATGTGTTCTCCGGGGGTCAGGTTGATGGGCTCTTTGAGGACTGCACTTGTCCTTGAGGAAGATGATGTCTTCTGGGTTGAGAGGTATCTGGGACTTTGTGACCCCTGACCTCCGTTTCTCTCCAAAATCCGAGTGCTTGGCTAAGATCTGTGGTGCTGAAGGAAAGGAGTGGGCACATTTAGCCCCCAGAGGACATTTGGCAATGTCTGCAGGACTGTTTTTGGTGGTTCCAGCTTTGGGGAGGTGGGTGTGAGTGTCGTCTGGTGGGTGGTGACCTGGGGTGGCTGCACAGGGTGGCTAGAAGCTCAGTCTTGCTGGGCTGAGGTCCCCTGGCCCAACCTCTGTGGTCCCTGCCCAGTTTCAGTCTTCAGCACACAGCTCTGTGCTGGCCAAGGGTCACCCTGACACACACTTTTTCAGGTGGGCATGCCCGGTGGGGTGTATGGACCTGCAGGCTCACTGGGATCAAGCACTTTGCAGCTGGGGAGGCTGGCCTTGTCCCCCCGGCCCCGCCACTGATGACCCTCTCCGGATGGGGGCAGGGACCTGCCAGCGCCCGCCAGGAAGCCTCCTCCCGGAAGTCTTCTAGGAAACTGGCTCCCGGGTGAGGATGTTCCCGTCTCTCCTGCCCCTCCTCCAACTGCTTGAGTAGGCAGATTCCATCCAGCGCTTTATGACTAACCTCCTGGCAGCCCGTGCTCAGGGCGGGCTTAACGAACTCCTTTGATTATTAACCTTTGCTTGGCTCAGGGAAATTACTCGCTTGTCCTCTGGCCAAGAGTAAACCTCCTGGAAACTTCGCTATGTGAATCTTTTTGACAACTCCGTGTTCTGGAGAGTTCCCTTGGCAGTTCTTTTCCTTGGAGAGGTGGGGAGAAGACTCCGTGTACTTTTCTCCAGTCATGGATTTAGCTCCTGTGAAGCTTTCCACAGCTGTGTTCTTGGTGGGGCTCCGTGTGTGTGCGTGTGCGTGTGTGCGTGTGCGTGTGCGTGCATGCGTGTGTGTGTGCGTGTGTGTGTCGGGGGAGATGACAGCCCTTGTCTACTCAGCTGTCATTTCCTTCTCACAGCAAAGTGCTGTGAGCTGACTTACCTGTTCGGGAGTTCTGGTGTTATTTATTCTTTTTTTTTTTTTTTACTTTGGAGGGATAATAACAAGGATGAGAAACGCCTTTTTTTTTTTTTTGGGACACAGAAGTAAGAAAATCATCCCTGCACTTCCTTCCCCATTCCTGGCTCATTTTCTCTGTTGGGAAGTGTGTACTGTGTGCCCATAGCTGGACTGAGATCTCTGAACTGGAAGTTGACCTTGACTTCTGACCTGGAAGCAGACCCTCACGTCTCTGGGGGGTCCCACCATTGCCTGGCAGCCTCGTGACCCCTCGAGGGCCACGTTGAACTTCTGCACCAGCCAGAGGACCTTGCCTTTGGCCTCCTTCTCTGGGAAATAAAAAGATTCACGAGTGAGAATATTATCAAGTGCCTGGGATTTTAGCAGCAGCGGCACTGTCTGCTCCTCAGAACAGGGGGCCTGGCTGGTCCGCGCCCCTCTGTGGAGCTGAGATTCTGGTCCCTAGGCGGCGTTTGGAGTCTGGCCTTCCGTGTCTGCTCAGGGTCGTTCCACAGGCCAGGCCTTGTCAGGTTAGGCCACGTCCCTCCAAGTCTGGTTTACAGTCTCCTTGAGCCTGTTTATGCTTTTCTAGTTCAAAACGTTGTTTCACGAGCTTCTCCTTGACACCAGACTGTCTTAAAGTGTTGAGATCATGAAATTGGACGACACAGCCTCGGTGGTCTGTGCCCTGCTTGGGGGCCTCATCGCTCGTTCAGGAGCTGCTGTGTTGCTCCCGCAGGTTTGTAAGGCGTGCCCACCTTTCCCCACGTTGCCCTGCCCCTTCTCTCTTCCCTCCTCACACCTGTCCTGGCTGGTTGGACCCAGCCTGGGGCCTGGCTGTAGGGCTGGAGGCCTTGAGGGCAGAGGTCCTCTGGTGGCAGGAGGCCTAGGGTCACCCGACTGTGGGTGAGCCTCGGGCCCGCCTGGAGGCACCGGACCTGGAGCTGGGGGGTGGGCCTGGGATGCTGCTTCTTTGATAGTTTCCCAGGGTGCCCCTGCCACTGCCGGATGGCACTCCGGGGGCTGCTGCTGCAGGTGACCCAATCGTGGTGTCGGGATACCAGGCGCGGCGAGTCCCCGTGGCCCCGGGCCTCGTAGGTGGGCCGGGGGCCCAGCGGAGTCAAGAAGCAAACCGGTGTGGGTTTGCTGTCATGGGACATCCCGAGTTTGCACCCTGTCACCGGCCTTTCTTAGTTAAAAAGCGGAAAGGCCCAACATATAACGACTCCCTGCCCCACCCCACACGTTAAACCTGCTGGAGAATTACTGAGCTGTTCCGTATAAATGAGGACTTCATAGCTTTCAAGTTTTCACAGTGTGATAAACCCTAGGCGGCTGCCGAGATGCGTTCGGGTCCGCTTCACAGGTAGTGTGCTGTCTCCGGATCTCTGATGAGTAAGCAGTCAACACGTATTTATACTGACGTGGTGCAGGAGGGCAGCCCTTCCCAGACTCCCTCGATGCGGGCAGGCCCATCTCCTGCTTCTGCGCTCAGATGGCCCAGGAACTTCGATGTGGTAATTCGTGTTTGACAGCTTAGCTCACCCATAAATAGATTTCCAAAACAAATCTGGCCAGGCCTTGCCCTGCTTAAAAGCCTTTAATGGCTCACCAGGGCTTTCAGAATGAAGGCGGAATTCCTGGCCTCACCCCATCCTGAGCCTTTTTAGAACAAGTCACGGGGTAAGTGAAGAAAGGAAACCAGAGTTGCTTCTCTTAGCATCTGGGGCCCTTGGCCATGGGCCTGCCCGGTCTGGCCCCTCCGTGGGTACCTCCTCAGCAGAGAGTTCCCTGGGGCTCTGCTTCGGGCCCCTGGTGGTCCGGGTTCTGGCCCCGGGCAGGCGTGCCTTCCCTTTCCTTAACCCAGTTGACGTCCTCGCTGTTTAGCTCCTGTCACTGTTCCCTGGAGGATATTCAGACGTCTCCTGGCTGTGGCTCCAGGCAGGCAGCCTGTGCTCTGAGCCCTGATCATGCCCACCCTCCCCCCCAACATCTCTCCCCACTATGGGCTCCAGGTGCTCAGGGACTGTGGTCACGGACCAGACCCCAGTGTCCCATGCAGGTTCCCCATGTGGCTGTAGCTCCGTGGAGCGTGACTGCATGAGAAGGAAAGGACCAAGCTCCTGACGGTGCCTTCCCTGGAGTGAGGCCACGTGTGGCCCCGGGGAGCACGCCTGATGAGCACAGAGTCAAGGCTGACGTGCCTCAGACAAGAGGCCTGCAGCCCGAGTAACCAGGCGGCGAGGTGGGTGCCCAGGTCTGCAGTTACTGCGGCTGCCGTTCTGGGAATGACCTTCAGAGTTTAGGGCACTAAAAAGGCTCCTGAATTCAGGCAGTCTTTGCTCTCAGCAGTGGCCTTTGCCTTTGAGAATAGAATTTTCTCATACTTTAAGCTGGGGAGCCTGGTAAATTGGTCTATTTGGGTTCTTGGTTGAAAACATCAGAATCCCATTCTAGCAGATTCCAGCAGATGAATTTACCAGAAGGATGGCGGGTGGTGATTCTGAGCCTGGGCGGCTAGCCTGAGAACCAGGCCTGGTGATGGACTGAACCAGGGCCACCGAGGGGGTGGTCCAGGGAGCAGGCTTTTTTTTTTTTTTTTTTTTGCTTTCCTAACATTTTTGGCCCCACCCTATGGCTTGTGAGACCTCAGGTTCCCTAACCAGGGATCGCACCCATGCCCCCTGCATTGGAAGGCAGAGTCTTAACCACTGGGCTGGTGGGAGGGTCCCAGCACAGCGCTGCCTCGGTCTTCATGGAAGTGAGATGGTTTTCAGAGACGGGGTGGCTGAGTGACACAGCGCTCAGCCTGCGGGTGCAGGGAGGGGTCGCTGAGCTGAGTGTGGGCTCTCATGGTGACAGATGGTTGGGCTGCCTTGGAGCCCCCGGGTCCCCCTCCCTCCGGCTCCCCCTCCCTCCACCCCGGACTTGGCTGCTTCTCCCGCAGACCAGGTGGTTCCCGCGGGCACGCATCGCCTGGGCTTCCTTCCTGGCCCAGCCTGTACACTTGTATCCTCTTGTCTTCCTGTCCCTCCGGGCCACCGGCACCCCAGCTGCACGCATGCCTGGCAGCAATAGACGCCCCGTGAATGCTCTGGGGAGGAACCCTTCCTGACTGTTCTACTCTGCACTCCAGGCTTGGGAATAAAGCAGAAATGCTGTGCCATTCCTTTCCTTCTCTCATGCCTGGCACATTTTCAGTTGAACCTCCTCTGGCCTACCCTGGTGGCTCAGGCTGTAAAAAAAATCCACCTGCAGTGTGGGAGACGTGGGTTCGATCCCTGGGTTGGAAGATCCCCTGGAGGAGGGCATGGCAACCCAATCCAATATTCTTGCCTGGAGAGTCCCCATGGGCAGAGGAGCCTGGTGGGCTGCGAGTCCACAGGACTGCAAAGAGTCGGACAGGACTGAGCGACCAAGCACAGCACTGGCATTTTCTGGGCTTCCCTGGGGGCTCAGATGGTAAAGAATCCACCTGCAATGCGGGAGACCTGGGTTCATTCCCTGGGTTGGGGGGATCCCTGGAAGGAGGGCATGGCCACCCACTTTCATATTCTTGGCTGGAGAATCCCAGGGACAGAGGAGCCTGGTGGGCTGCAGTCCACGGGGCCACAAAGAGTTGGATGTGACCGAGTGACTAAGCACACACTTGCGTTTTCTGCTCCGTCGTGTAACTTGACTGTGCGAGACATATACGGTAGTGTCTTAAGGAGAATCTTTGATGTCTGGCCCTGCTCTTTCTATCTGTGTGCCTTTGGGGAAGCTGTTTGAAATCCTGAGCCTCTGTTTTCTCCTCCTTTTCTTGGAGGAAGTGGGTGTCTGCACCTGGTACCCTTGGCTTGTCTTCCTGCCAGCTTCCTCCCCGCCCCCTGTCTCAGCTCAGACTGACGTCTGCTGAGTGGATACACATTCATTGGACCCCTCAGGAGACTTCAGATCTTCTCCATGTCCTGAGGGTCAGCGGTGCAGATCCTGGCGAGGGTGCACCGTTGGGGGCGATGCCCCGCCAGCCGGGTCTCTGCAGTGGGAGTCACCCTCCCTAATGCGGCTGACCCAGAAGCCGGCCTCGCAGCTGCTGTTGATGGACGGATGCGGTGGAAGCATCCTTGGTCCTGCAGGGTAAGATCTGATTGCCTGGGGACGCTGGGGCCAACTGGAAGGACTTGTATCAGCGTCCGTCTGCGGGGCTGTCCTAACAAGCCATCACAGACTGGGAGGCTGAAGAAATGGATGTCGATCGTCTCACAGCTTTGAGGCTAGAAGTGTGAGATGAAGGTGCCGGCTAGGTTGGTTTCTCCCGAGGCCTCTCTCCTTGGCTTAATTATGGATGGACACCTTTTCCCCTGTGTCCCCACGTGGCGTTTTCTGTGTGCATGTCCTGGTCTCTCTCTTTCGAGGACACCGGTCCTATTGGATCGATGACCTCGTTTAGCCCTATTTATTTCCGTTAAGGCCTCATCTGCAAATACAGCCACACTGGGGGGCAGGGCTTCAGCACAGGAATTTGGAGGTGGTGGAGGTGGACACAGTTCAGTCCCTAACAGTGTCCTGCCCTGCCCTGACTTCCCCCATATCACCTGTATGTTGTACACGAGGATTTCTTGTTTCTACAGCATCACAGGGGTTTCGTTACCCACTCAGATCAGGCAGGGCCCTGATACTGCAGGTGTGGGGTCAGCCAGTCCTTGATTTCCAAAGTGAGCGGGACCAGGAGACAGTGACTTTCCAAACCTGAACACAGCTGTGTATTTTCTGTCTTTATTATAGCTTATTCGTACAATGTCGTTGCATCTTTGGTAATGTTTTTGAAGTGAAAGTGTTAGTCGCTCAATCATGTCCTACTGTGGGCGGCCCCATGGACTGTAGCCCCCCAGGCTCCTCTCTCTGTCCTTGGGATTCTCCAGGCAAGGATACTGGAGTGGGTTGGGATGCCCTTCTCCAAGGGAAGCCCCCATTAATATCTTTACTTACATTATTCTTAATTATATTTATGTGTCTATTTTTGTATGTTTACTATAATTCTGTCTTCATTGAGATTTCAGAGACTAATTTGTACTGGGAAAAAAAATACTGGCTGTGAGGTTACAGCTTTATAAAAAACTCAACAGAGTATGTGTTTAGATCAAAGCAGTTTTTTAAAAATGTAAAATTATAAAAAAATATAAAATTTAGTTAAAGAAAGAAGCCTAGTGAAAAGTAGAAATAATTGTTGGCACTGAGACATCAGTCCCTACTTGCCTCCCTGGGTCCCCATGTGGAGGGTTATTGCCCAGGGAGCAGGTGGGGGTGGCCCAAGCTCCGTGCCCCAGGGGTGAGCCCAGCAGCTCATCCTTCAAGTTTGGCCCAGAGACAGCGTCCAGAAGAGAGCATGGGGCTGGCTGTCTTCCCTTTGTCTAAAGATGACGGCTCTGCCTCATGCCTCCTGCCACGCTCAGCTCTTTCTGGAGCGCTGGCTCTTGATCCAGCTAAGAACCATGGAAACGCTGATACCGCTGGACCGTGGATTGATTTCATTGAGTTTATCACAAGTCTCTGAACCCAGCACTGGACAGTTTCACGACGTGGATTTTTCTTTCACCTACTCCCTTCAAATACTTTTTTAAACACACAGAGTTTTAAAGGTGACAGAAATAAAGCTGGCCATCAGCCCAAGCCCCACACTCACTAAATTACGTCTTCCCAAAGACATTTTGTGTCATGCCCCTCCCCCCTTGGCTTCCTGGAATTGACTTTGATACCCTTGGGTCCTGACCCAGAAGCCAGGGTGGCCGTTGCGGGTCAGTGCGCTCAGCCGTCCACGGTGAGCCTTGTAGAGTGGTGCTGGGCTTCAGCTGGTGTTTCCTCCTGTCGTCCAAAGAGAGAGACGAGCAGGTCAAGCTCTGGATGTTTTCATTGGAAAAACAACCTCCAAGCCACATGCAAACCAAGGAATACAAAGGAAGGGTTATTCACTTTTAAATCCTCAGAATAACGTGGACCTCATCACTCTTGCAGCAGCAGGAGGCCATGGCTAGGTGTCCTCCCCACACCATCTGGGAGGGCAGAACTGTCAGAGCGGACAACCTTGGCATGTTTGAAACTGGCTCTGTTAATGATAACAATTTGCAGATTACTGGACATGAATCATGCTAATCAGCTTATGTTTATTAATCGGTTTAATCCTCGAGCAACTCCAAGATACAGATAGGATTCTCGGTTTGTAGATGTGGGAACATGAGGCTCAGAGTGGAATACTCATTCATGTATGCATAGAAAATAGAGAATTGTGCGTGTGGTGTGTTTTCATGTGTACAAATGCTGTGTGTGTGTAGTGACTGAAGGTAGAAAAAAGTCTAGGCGTGAACTTTGTGAGTGAAATGTTGCTTTTCTAAAACTTACAAAACAGTTCAAACACATAAAATGTACATAGCATAACAAAACCACCTCCCAGGCACCCATCAGCCAGCTTCAGTAGCTATCAACCCAGTAGCCAGCCTTCTTTGCTATATATACCCTGTGACCCATCAGTATTGTTTTGCAGCAAGTCCAAGCCATCCTATCATTTCATCCATAAATATTTCAGTATCACCTCCAAAAGAGAACTCTTAGGGAAAAAAAAAAAAGTACATGTGACCACATCACCATTATCACACTTAAAATTGAACAGTTGGATTTCCCTGGTGGTCCAGTGGTTAAGACTCTGAGCTTCCTCTGCAGAGGGCTCAGGTTAGATCCCTGGGGAACTAAGATCCTGTATGCTACACCTCTCAGTCAAAAAAAGTAGAGAACAGTGTCTTATCATAACATGCCCAGTTGGTGTCCAAATCTCCGATTGTCTTGGGACTCTCATGATATTTTTTTGGTTTCTTTGAAGCAGGATCTGAATAATGTCTGCACACTGCAGGTGGTCAAAGCTTCTCCCGTGTCCCTTCTGACGGGTGGGTCCCACAGCTGTCTTCCTTCTCTTCTCATGGAGCTGATTTCTTAACGGAACTGCAGCGCCTGGTGACACTTACTTGGTCTGGAATTTTGGGGGACCACAGCCCCTTAGAATTCTTGAACATGCCACGTCTGTGTTTTTCTATAAATCGGTGGTTGCGGAGGCTGGTGTCTGGGTTCTTTCTGGTTTTGTCTGGCCAGACGACTTCCTGGGTGGAAGCTGGGCTTCATCAGGGGATGACCTTTGAGTTGTCTTTCTTTGATGTGCTGAGAGGTCGCAAAAGGGAGACTTTGTGATTCTGAAATCCCTTCTTTTCCAGTTGTTGGGAAGCCTTTGGGGGAGGCAGTGTTTCTTTCCCTGGGCAGACCTGGTCTCTGCTCATCTCTGGGGCATGGTGACTGCCGATGCCTCGCAGCGGGAGAAAGCAGCCTCCCCCACGCCAGTTTTATCAGTGCCTAGGACGAGAGGTGCAGGCTTACTCGGATGGTGCCAGCTTCTGGGAGTGGGGTCCAGTTTCCCACTCCAGGGTGGGGGCCATCCACCAGGTGACCACCCACCAGGGATGAGCTGTGAGCTGTGTTTTACGGCGTGTGTGCGCGTGCCTGCGTGCTCTGTGGTGTCTGGCTCTGCGACTCCCTGGACTGGAGCCCGCCAGGCTCCTCTGTCCTCGGGATTTCCCCTGGAGTGGGTTGCCATTTCTTCCTCCAAGGAATCTTCTCGACCCAGGGATCAAACCTGTGTCTTGCACTGCAGGTGGATTCTTTCCCACTGAGCCGTCGGGGAAGCCCTGTGTTTTATGGCATCCGGGTACAAAGCGGCAAGTGCGTGCCCAGGGGCAGAGCTGGCCAGACTGGGTGCCTGTGGGCAGACACCGAGAGGGGGAGGGCGTGGAGGTGTGGGGCAGTGGCCAGAGGGCCTCGGTTTGAGCTTGGACCACCCTGTGTCCTCAGCAGCTGGTGGCCCAGGGGCAGAGCTGGCCGGGCTGGGTGCCTGCGGGCAGACACCGAGAGGGAGGGCGTGGAAGTGGGGGGCAGTGGCCAGAGGGCCTCGGTTTGAGCTTGGACCACCCTGTGTCCTCAGCAGCTGGTGGCTCTGTGCCCCCCACCCCCCACCTCCTGTCCAGCGAGGACGATGCTGTCCCTTCTCTCCCAGCCGTGTGCTGAGTGTTGGAAGGGGTGATGTTAGAAGGGTGGTTCACGCCAGTGCTGGGCACAGCGCCTGGGACAGTGCGTGCTGTGTGCCCAGTCGCGTCCGCCTCTTTGCGACCCCATGGACCGCAGCCCGCCAGGCTCCCCTGTCCATGGGATTCTCCAGCAAGAATGCTGGAGTGGGCTGCCACTTCCTCCTCCTGGCTGGAGTGGGCTGCCACTTCCTCCTCCTGGCTGGAGTCCGGTGGCGAGCGTCAGGGTCATAATAGTGGGGATGCGGGGGTCACTGTGGTCTGGTGACAGCCGGCTGTACTTGGCTCCCCACGGCTAGGGCGGTGGGCCCTGTGCGGCCCAGCGACACCCACACACACTGATAAGAAGTCCTGCTCTGAGCGAACGGGTCACGCGGGGGTGAGCCGGGGTCGAGGGGTGGTGGCGCGGGCCCAGGATGTAACCGGAACAGGACAGGGTGGAAACTCACAGTCTACTTTGTAGCGAGGCTCTGGGGCTGGTGAGCGATGGAGGCTAAAGCGTGGAGCCCTCGAGGTGAGGGTCCTTGGAGGAGAGGGTGCTGGTGGAATGCGGCTGCGACCAAGGTCTGAGGATGGTGCTTCCGCCCGCCAGTCCGTGTGACCCCCACCCCCCCAGCCACACTCCCCAGGCTTTGCCCCAAAGCCCGAGGTAGCTGTGCACCCCCCTCCCCTCCGTTCCAGGAGACTTGCTCATCACACAAAGCGGGAAAATGGAAGGTTGTACAGGAGAGCCTGCCCAGCAAGGCTCCGCTCCCTGATTGGGGGTGGGCGGTCTGGGGGTGGGGGTGCACATCAAAGAGAATGATGGGGGCAGGGACTCTTGGGGCGATTCTTGGATATTGCCTGCTAATTAGGTATTACATTCTTGTTAAGCTAATTCCGTGTGCAAATTCTAGGTGAAACATCTCCATTGCATAATATGATTTTTTTTTTATTTAAATAAACGTCTTGAAAATGTGTTCCTCCTGAGTCCGCACAGTGTGAATGTCATTTTAAAATGTCAGGGTTACGTTTCTTAAGGTGATGAGATGGGGCAGCTGTGAAATTGAGTAAAGAAAGTTGAGACTGATCACTTTAATGGTCTTTGACTCCACTTTGGGGGTGGTAACTGTTGAACGTGAAATTCCTGTTTCGTGTTGACGTCTGCTTTGAAACTGGAGATGTTGATGTGGTCTTAAGGGAATGTCTCCATCACGAGAGAGGGGACTGGTTTCTGAAGTGGGTAGGCTTTGTGGGTGTTCTATCCGATGGCTGTTTGTCAAAGTCAAGGCCACTCAGCCACGGATCCAGAGGCATGGGATGTTCCCGTCGATGCAAACCTGGGGAGCAGCTGTGACGGGCATCCTCCGAGCATCCCCGTGGGAAGACCTTCTCTGCAGCACAGATGTCCTGGCCTGTCTCCTCCCAGGGGAAGGCTCCCCATGGCTGTTGCCTCTGCTTATAATTCATCTCTGTTTACTTGGAGGCTGGGAGTTAGACTTTTATTTTTTGCAGCAAGAAAATCATTTGAAAATGTGGAAGATCACCCTTGTAATCCTGGGATGGAAAATGATTTACATTGCACAAAAGCGTTTTGTGAATAATTTATGGTAACAAGGAATGAATTCTTTGGAGAAGAAAAAAACACCTTTAAAAAACACATACCTACCAGCAGTAGCAGCTTGGCAAGATTGTTGTACATAAATTAAAGTCAGAAGGAGGTGCATTACGGGGTGTGAAGTACGGGGACGATGCGAGGAAGTTCACCACCACCCTGTGGTTGGAAATTGGAGGCCCTTGATGCTTCTTGTGGTTGCGAAAAGTGATGCTGCGTAAGACCCCTGAAAATGAAGGGACCACTGTCTTCCTCTCAGATTGTGGGTGAGCCTGGATGGGTTCTGGTAGCGTTTATCCCAGAACTGTGCAGTCAGACTTCCACTGATGGGATGAAACTGTGGAACCGATAAAAGAGTGAGATGTTTTGGGAAGCGTTCCTCTCCATACATTTGGGGTGATGGTGGTCTTGTCTTGTTTTTCGTCTGAGGTGGAAATACTGTCGGGCTGGAGTCTTCCATGAAACTGTATCAGCCTAGGTCTCCTGCATTGCAGGCAGATTCTCTACCGTCTGAGCTGCCAGGGAAGCTGGGGAAAGTAACGTCGTAGTGCTTCTGTGGCAGCAGTGATCCGTAGGAAGTGGTGTGGGATGGGAAGCTGCAGGATCCCCACGAAACTGGTAGTGGGGGGCAGCGTGTGATTTTAGGAGGAGGGTCTCGGTTGTCCAGCCGCTGGCCAGGCCTGATTATCAATGCGGAGGTCTGGCCTGGGACGCTTTTAAACCTACTGAAGTCAAGAAGTTAATAGTAAGTGGGGGGAATGCCTGGAAAATAGCTGTCTTGTTAGTTTCATTCTTATTTTTCAGACGTGATTTATTTGTTCTTTTGGCTGTGCTGTTCGGCATGTGGGCTCGTAGTTCCTTGACTAGATGTAGAATCTTCACTCCCTGCGGCGGAAGCCCAGAGTCCAGCGGAACCCATTGAGCGCTAGGAAGTCCCCATCCTGTTATTTTTAAATAGACTATTAAGTAGACTCTTTACACATACGTAATCTGTGTTCATTGTAGGGTTATTCAAAGTAGGGACAAGGGGGGAAAAAGGTCCATAAGCAGGCATTTCAGGATGCCGTGTTTAGGTGCTTTCAGGTGCGTTTCAGATGGTCTTTGCTTCCACTCACATCTTAGAACAGAGGCTCTTCCAGTGTTTAGAGCCTCACACCCTGCTTTTAATATCTGGTAATAAAACTTAGACCATCTTTACCCGATTGCATGTGTTATCACCCTTTCAAGCGAACGGACGTTTCAGAATTAGCCTCAGATTGTTGGGTGTTGAAGTTGCTTCTGAGTTTTCGCTGTTATAAACAATGCAATAAAGGACGGTTTCTTAATAACAGCACTGAGCATTTATTTCTTTGTGATGTGGTCTTCGATGGGTAATTGTTGTATCAAAGTGGTTCTTTAATGAAAACAATGTATTGTTGCACTGATTCCAGAAAGGATACATTTGTACCAATGTATCCTCTGAGGAGGAGAATGGACCCTCGTTTCCCCACCCCCATGTCCTGGCAACGCACTCTAGAGGGAAGGGTTGGAAAGTGGAGGCCTTTGCCAGCCCAGTGGCTGGACCGAGACACTCCTTTCGCCCAGCAGGCCCCAGGGACAGACGGCCACCTCCACACACAGGTCGTTCCACTGGTGTTTTGTGATTTCTTCAGCTTCATAAAGACTCTGTCTGCCCATGCAAGAGGCCTAAGAGACCCGGCTTTGACCCCTGGGAGACCCTCTGGAGCAGGAAATGACAACCTGCTCTGGTTTTCTTGCCTAGAAAATTCCATGGACAGAGGAGCCTGGCGGGCTACAGTCCATGGGGAGCAAAGAGGTGGACACGACTGACCGTGCACTCAGTTAACTATGGATATCATAACTATATCCCTGATTAATTATGGATATCATGCAGTAGTGGTACTGATTACCGACTTCTCCCGTTAGGTCTGGAACTTGCGAGTGGGATGGGGAGGCAAAGCAGCTGGGAGTTGGCTGCGGAGACTTGGTTGAGACTGCCCTTGCCGTGTAGCTGGCGACCACTGTTGTCTTCCCCCAGCTTGCTTCTCACAGGAGCTTTGGGAGTGCGCACCTCTCCATCCTTTGAGAGCTTCGGTGTGTGCAGGCCCCTTGTGTGTGATAAATAGTTTCGATTGCTGTTTGTCTCTCGGTTACTTGATTGTCCTCCTGTGCGTTTTCCTGGTCTCTTCCTCGTCGGCCGCGCCAGTGGTTTCCAAGCCCCCTTGCTTGGGAATCTGACTCGGTGTGGGGAGTGGCTCCAAGCCCCGCCTTTGGGGCCTGGTAAGGTTTCTAGCCGGGTTGTGAGAAAGCCCCTCTGTTGCTGTGTCATAGTTAGAACACTGGTCCTTTTATGTCGTGGGAAGCAATTGTTGTAAGTCCTCTCTGGGGACCTCATATTTCTGTACCATATGCTGGAGCTGGCTCTGTGCTGGTGGTTGTAATAGCTGCAATTTAGTGGGCATCTACTGTGTGCCAAGAATTTTATGTACATTGGCTGCCTATTATAATGATCTATAAAATCCCCGCTATCGTGGCAGGTAAGGATTAAGAGAGAAGACTCATGCCACGTCAGGTTCTACAGATGGTCAGTGGAGAAACCAGGCTTGGTATCTGGGTGTGCCTGACCCCAGAGCCCACAGGGTCCACTGCAGATGGTACCCGTGGGGCCCAGGGCAGAGATGGCACAGCCAGCAGCCCATTCGGCAGCTCTGGGCAGTGGGCGCCTTATGTTTGAGAGCTCGGGTTGAGCCCTCGTGTCCGAGGGCTGGAAGGGAATGATGACCCTCTGCATTCAGCTTGTTCTCATTATTGTGCTAACCCGTCTCCACCTGGGATCCCCTGTGTGAGGCACTCACGTTTGCACGTGTGTCTGACCGTCACGTGTCTGACTTGTGAATTGGGGCTGTCAGCCGTAGCAGGAGTCGGGGCTGAGTGGTGGGGGAGAGAAGGGAAGCTGGGCAGACGGATCTCTGGTCCCCAGCTGCCTGCCCGCCTGAGCAGGTGGACGACCACGGAGCTGCGGTGGTTGCAGTGGTGGGGCCTTGCGGAGGCGTGTGCCTTACTGTGTGATGGGCTGGGCTTCAAGAATCCCTGTCCTGTAGGGCTTGGGAGGCGTGTGGCATCCTTGCACTAAGCCTCTGTGTGATGTTGGGAGTCAAGTAGGGCTGGGGAGGCAAGAATCTGCACCCAAGTACTGCAGGCAGCCCGCTGGCGCATGCGCCTTCTCTGTGTCCAGACATTTATCACTTCTCTCTGAAGTGGGCAGAGCCGGAAGCCTTGAAGTTTGTGTCAGAGAAAGGATGTGAGCTGTAAAGTACCTCTGACATAAATCTCACTGAAGTACTACTGGGGCTTCCCTAGTGGCTCAGACGGGAAAGAATCTTCCTGCAGTGCAGGAGACACAGGTTCAGTCCCTGTGTCTGAAAGGGTTGGAAAGATCCCCTGGAGCAGGAAGTGGCAACCCACTCCAGTATTCTTGCCTGGGGAATTCCAGGGACAGAGGGGCTTGGTAAACTACAGTCCAGGGGGTCACAAAGAGTTGGACGTGAAGTGCTCCTGGAGGGGGGTGTCCAGAAGATGCAGGTCCGTCTGGAAGACGCAGTGGCATCTGAAAGACGCAGCTGCAGGCCAAGTTGCTGCCAGGTCACAGTGCTGTCTGCGGTGAGTGTGGCCAGTTCTCAGAGTTGGCCTGTCAGTCTTCATGACTGAGGTCTTCTGCAAAGTTACGTTGCACTTTACTGCACGGAGCGAGTCTTTGCCAGGACTCTGATGGGGCCCCTCATGACCTTGGTATTAGTTTCCTGGTGCTGCAGTGACAGGTCACCCCTAACTTAGTGACTTGACAACACAGGTTGGAAGTCCCAAATTAAGGTGTCGGCAGGCTGTGCCCCGTCCGAAGGGTCTAGAGGAGAATTCGTTCCCTGGTCTTCTCCAGCTCCTCCAGGCTACCTGCACTGCTTGGCTCCTGGCTCCTCCCTCCGTCCTGGAAGCCAGCCATGTAAAAACCTTCACATCTCTCTCTGGCCCCCTCTTCCATCCTCACGTCACCTCTTCTCTCCCTTTTCCCAATTCTCAGGACCCTCGTGGTCAGTTTGGGCTCATCTGAGTAATCCAAAACAATCCCCTGCTGTACGATTCTTAATCATGTCTGCAGAGTGGCTCTGGCCCTGTCGGTGACAGTCTCAGGATGTGGGCGTCTCTGGGGGGTGGGGGCGTTTTCTACCCACCACAGCCCCCACTCTGTTTCCCACCAGGGTCAGCGTTCCTGCAGGTGATTCTCCTCCTGTTGTGCAGACTGGGCATCGCCGGACTCAGCCCCCCTGGGGCTCCGCTGTTCACACAGGGTGGGCCGGGGGCACCGCTGAGTGTCAGGCTTCCTGGCTCTCTCTGCCAGCTTCCACTGCAGCTTTGGAGGCAGGGTTAGAAAACAAGCGTTCTGGGCAGCCATAAGGACCTGTGAGCACGTGGGGGCTGCACGCCTGGACTCAGTGTGAAAGAGGCTGGTTTTGGAACCCGAACTTGTCATCGTCGTCCAGACTGAAGCCTCTGACTGTCCTGCACTGACTGAGGGCTCCCCTTTTTGCTGGGGCGACAGCGTTTGTCTTGGAGGGGCCTCGCCCCCCAGCTCCTCAGTGTGAAGAGACCCTCTTGTGAGCCCCTCCCCTTGTCCCTAGGGGCCAGGACTCTGGACCTGCTCCCGTCCCCTCCCCCACTCCTGCAGGAACATCTCTTATCCTTTCGGCCTCACCCCCGGGGGCCGTGTGTCTTCATCTCCTGGATGGTCTTCTCTTCTCAAGTCCTATTGCTTGTGACTGATCCTCTCCACTTGGCCACTTTCTGCTCTGAGATGCGTAATAACTCCTGCACGTGTCCTCCTGGGTGGGACAGGGTTAGAGACCTTGGTTCCAGCAGGGGAGACCTAGGTCCTCTGCCCACCTTTGCCTCTAGGTAAGGTACGCAGGAGCCCTGACCCTGGGACGTGGTGCCTTGGTTACAGTGTTCACCTGGCGGATGCTTGCCTCGGTTTTAGACTTTGCAACAGGAAGAGGGGAAAATGGAAAAGACAGAGTTGATCGCCAAGAGGAGAATTCGCATGAATGAACCAACCCCTTTTCTGATTATTGCCGTGTTACACGCTCAGAGTAGAAAATGGGGAAATGATAAAGAAGGAGAAGAACGGCCCATGACCCCTTCCATGTGGAGGCGGCTGCCGTTACTCTGGGGACGCTTCCCTTCTCCCCGCCTTGGGGTTTTACAGGGGTTGGTATGTGTCGCCTGCACAGTGGCATGTCCAGGAATCTTTGTTACGGTGACATTTTGCTGTGTCCTCGCCTTTTCTAAAACAATCTTTTTCATGGCTGCGTGATGTTTAAGTACATGGATGTATTGGAATTGACTCATCCCAAAGTTCATCCCAGAGAGCTGGGTTTGATCCCTGGTTTGGGAAGATCCCCTGGAGAAGGGAATGGCAACCCACTCCAGTGTTCTTGCCTGGACAATCCCATGGACAGAGGAGAGCCTGGTAGGCTACAGCCCATGGGGTCGCAAAGAGTCAGACACAACTGAGTGACTTTCACTCACTCACTCATCCCAAAGTAGCTTTAAAAGTTTTGAGTGTGTTAAGTGAAAAATGACAACAAATAATATTTTAAATCCGGTAAAGAGAAACCCCGGAGCCCCTGCCTCTGTTTGCCTGCCTGTCCGCGGGGGCCAGGCTGCTTCCTGCTGGCCCTGATGAGTGGACAGGGAACCGTGGTCCTCAGTGTGGCGTGTGGACGGCAGGCTGCTTCTGTTAGTTGACAAACACATGTCACTTTTCTTGGTGCAATTTGGTCATTGGTGATACAGGTTGGTCATGGCGGAAGTGGAGGGGGCAGGGAAAGAAACATCTCTGGCTACTGATTTCAGAAAGGAGAACAAAACTGAACAGAAAATATTTGTGAGGCACCCGTATAGTGAGAATGAAGGGAGATACAGATGAGCAGTGAGTGAGCACCAGAGGCGGGACTTCCCTGGTGGTCCAGGAGCCAGGACTCTGCGTTCCCAGTGCAGAGGGTCCGGGTTTGATCCCCGGTCAGGGAACTGGATTCTGCATGCTGCAACTGAAGATCCTGTATGTGGCAACTGAGACCTGGGCTCAGCCACAGAAAGAAATATACATGGAAAAAAAAGTGAGCATCAAGTGAATGGAGCACAGCCTTACTTTGGGTGTCTTTGCTTTGAAAAACTTGTTTTTCAATCTAGTAATACTCCATTAAATATCAGAAATGGTCAAGCTTGTTAAAAACCACCATCAAGTCGCACGCTGATGAGAGAGGTTTTGCCTCTCTTCCTCTTAGAACTAATGAAGATCCAAAAGTTTGTGGCAGGCAGGAAAGCAGGCGGATTTTGATAGGAAATTATGTAAGAAAGCCTCATGCCTGTTTTTTTTTTTTCTTTCTTCGGGTCCGCCACGTGGAGGATGGTCTCTGGTGTTTTTTTCTGGGTCCACTGCGTGGAGAATGGTCTCTGGTGTTTTTTTTCTGGGTTCACCGTGTGGAGAATGGTCTCTGGTGTTTTTTTTTTTTCCGGGTCCGCCGCATGGAGAATGGTCTCTGGTGTTTTTTTCCGGGTCCGCTGCGTGGAGAATGGTCCCCGGGAGGTGTGTGCACCCACTCCTCATCAGGTTACTCTGCCGTGATTACCATTGTGTGGAAGCACGGCGGGTGGTTAGAAACTGGGTGACAATTGGTGCTGAGCGTCACGTCAAAGGTTCTGCTTGGAATGCCGAGCAGAAGGACGCTCTGGCTGAGATGAAACACAGGGCAAGCATCCTACTCCGGTTGTTAAAAAATCATCAGGCAGGCTTTGGTATATTTTTTGGGTCTTTATTCTTTCGTCTTTTGCTCGAAAGAGAAGCTCAGAGGATGGCCCTGGGAGGCCGGCACAGAGGCCGCTGTGGGACTTTCTCGCCGGTGGGAACTGATGGGCCCCAATGATTCCTCCTCTCCGCTCTTTCTAAAAATTAAAAAAAAACTTTTTAAGTGTCTTGTTGATTTTTCGCTGCACTGGGTCTCCGCCGCTGCACACGGGCTTCCTCCGGTTGTGGTGTGTGTCTTCTCATCCCAGTGGCTTCTCTGGTTGCCAGGCATGGTCTCTAGGGCGGGGGGCTTCCGTAGTTGCAGCGTGGGCTCTAGGGCACAGGCTCTCCGTGGTTGTGGCACACGGGCTTAGTTGCTCCAAGATACGTTGGATCTTCCTGGACCAGGGATCGAACCTGTGTCCCCTGCACCGGCAGGCAGGGAACCACCTGGGAGGTGGTGGTCAACTCCCACCAGGCGGCAGCCCCGGGACCACAGGGAAGTCCCGCCTTGGCTCTTGATTGCACTACTTTTGTCTCCAGAGCCCATCTTGGCTTCGGGACTATTCATTTATTACCCTTTTTGATGAATGCTTGAAATGTAGTCAAAGGAGAAGCTTATTGATACACGCATGAAAGTGAAAGTTAGTCACTCAGTCATGTCTCTTTGGGACCCCATGGACTATAGCCCGCTAGACTCCTCTGTCCATGGGATTCTCCAGGCAAGAATACAGGAGTGGGTTGCCATCCCCTTCTCCAGGGGATCTTCCAGACCCAGGGATCGAACTCCACAGTCTCCTGCATTGCAGGTGGATTCTTTACCATCTGAGCCACCAGGGAAGCCCAAGAATACTGCAGCAGGTAGCCTAACCCTCCTCCAGGGGATCTTTCCAACCCCGGGATCGAACCGTGGTCTCCTGCATTGCAGGCAGATTCTTGACCCTTCCGAGCCACCAGGAAGCCACATATCCACGTGTGAATTATGTTGTTCAGTTTGATCGTAGCACACGCCCTCTGCAGATGGCCTCCTTAAACCCCGGGGGTGTGCTCTGCCTCCGTTTCCTCATCTCGGGACACCAGGGACGGTGGTGTTACCTCCTTCAAGCAGCTTCCGTCCGGAAGTTCAAGTACAGTGACTGCAGACGTGTGTTCACCGCAGCGCCCTGCGCAGGTCAGCCCATGCCCAGGAGCAGCGGCAGGCTCCTCTCTCTCTCTCAGATGGCCAAGGCATTGCGTTTTTAACCTCATCCTGCCCTGTGTGGGGCTCCTCCGATGAGTTCTCAGCCGCAGTATTGACCTTTCTTACAAAATGGTGCCACGGAGCCCAGGCAGGTGATGGCCAGGGGCCACGGCCAGCCTGCCGGGGCAGCTAGGAGGATGCTCTCCCCCCCCCCCCCCCCCCCCCCCGCAGGGAGCTTCTGCCCACTTCCCCATCCTCCTGAGCTAGAATTTGGGAGATCAGCCATCCATTTGAGCAGCTTTCCGCAGCCAAGAGTTTACTGGGGGAGCTGAGGTGCTGGCAGGGAGCTGGTTAGGGTCTGGCACCTCCAGCGCTGCCCTGACGGTCCCTGCACACGCTGGGCTCTGGCTGAGCCGAGTGCAAGGAAGGAGGGACTGTGTGTGCGGAGCCAAGATCACTGAAGAGGCCCTGGGGGTCGCTGGTGCCGACCCTCATTATGTCCTCACTGCAGATGAAATGAGAACGTGACCGCCCCTTCCCCCACGGGATGAATGGATCTCAGAATAGCATCCTGGTCACGGAGATGCCACTTGAAACGGCCGTCTCTCTGCTTTATCCTCCCCTCTCTCTGTTCTGCGCAGCGGGTAGGAGGCAGGTCGTGGTGAAACGTGTCCTCAAAGACCCTGAGCTGGGGCCGCCGGGCGGTGGGGTGCTCGCTGACTCAGAGCTGCGTTGCTTTCGTGAGTCCGGTTCTTCCAGGCCGGCCACTTGCGTTTCGGAGGAAAAGACTTAACCGCATCCTTGACCATACTTGCATTTTCACGCCTGATAAGTGAGCCGGGCTGCATGCGATGAACTTGCAGGCAAGTTTGCTGGGAGGACAGGACGGAACCTGGCACCACGCGTTCCTGCAGGCAGTGGATCCGCTTTCTGGAACCTTCTTCCCATGGTGAACATGCATTTGGAGCCCAGGGCCCTGGCTGGGCTACTTTCTAGCTCTCTAGGATTTCTGGCTTTCAAGTCCTGTATGACTTAGACCCCTGCTTCATGCACGTTCCTTGCTTGTCCAAGGAACCTCACCTTTTAATTTTAAAGCTTGTCATTCTAAAGCACTTTGCATTTCCCATTGCTTTGACTTTCTTTTTTTTCCATCTGGGACAGTCCCCTTTTCCACTAGTGGAAAGCTTAATAATCCATCAAGGACAGATCAGCTGTCCAGTCGCTATGGAAACTATTTTCCTTCCCCCCATGGGGCTCCCCTGGTGGCTCAGTAAAGAATCCATCTGCAAAGCAGGAGACCCTGCTCTGATCCCTGGGTTGGGAAGATGCCCCTGGAGAAGGGAATGGCTCCCCACTCCAGTATTCTGGCCTGGAGAATTCCATGGACAGAGGAGCCTGGCGGGCTACAGTCCATGGGGTCTCGAAGAGTTGGACACGTAACGCTTTCATTACCCTCTGTGGGGAGGGGCTGTGTGCCGCCTTTGTGGTGTCGCCTTGTTTGCTTATGGCACAGACACATGGAGCCTGGCACATGTGTGTGCACGAGTGTCCTTCAGGCGGGGCACCGTGTCCCGTCCTGCTTGTCCCCATGCTGAGCACTTTGGTGCTTGTTGCTTGCAGGGCCCAGCACCTGTGTGTGTGGATGGGTGGTGGGAGCTGGGTCCCCCGAGAGGCAGGCTCTAGCCAGAATCTCACACAGAAGTGTTTAGACTGAGTGTGCGGTCACAGGCGTTGGGGGGTCAACAGTGGATGACCAGGCGCAAGCTCCGCTTCGTGGAGTGAGTGTGTTCAGGGTAGATGGAGGCTACAGACAAGCAGAGGTCACTAAGATGCTACTAGAGTGTGCAGCTAGGAGAAATGACAAGGGGGAGCACACAGCAGGGAAGGGGCGTGAGTTCGTGTGAGGTTATTTTTTTCTTCTCTTTTAGGTTGCTGAGTTGTGTCTGACTCTTGGCAACGCCATGAACTAGATGGTCCAGGGAATTCTCCAGGGCTGAATACTGGAGTGGGGAGCCTTGAGGTGGGGGTGTTGAAGCTGTAGTGGCCTCAGGGAGGGCCTTGCTGAGTGGACGCTTGTCACAGCCCTGTGGGGAGGGCGGGTGGAGCTGTCCTTTTGGGGAAGGCAGAGCCGGGAGCTGGGCGGGGCCCTGACGCTTTGGGGACACAGGAGGGCAGAGGAGAGGGCCAGTAGAGCTCAGAGAAGCAATTTGGCCCAGACTTAAAGGGCCTGTGTGGACCAAATAGCAGCAGGGAGAAGAGAGTGTCTGGGCCTTGGGAGTGGGTAGCAGTGCAGGGACCCACGGCCTGGGGTCCAGCATCTCCCCTCTCTCCTCCCATTGCCTGCCATGAGTAAAACAGAAATCCTAGGAGCCTGCAGCCCTCCATATGAACACTGTCACTTTGAATCTAATTATCACTTCTAATATTAACAGTACTGAACCTGTGGGAGCTTTCAAGTTCAAATGATTGAATCCTGAATCCAATCCAGTAATTATCTCAGCAATCGAGATACCACGGGCTGCGGGTCGTGGATGCTTTAAGGCCAGAGTCACCCAGTGATCTGGGGCTTCGCTCCTGGAGATCACTTGCTTTTTTTTTGGTTTTCCTCTTGCCCTCCTGTTTTTTCTGCATGGCTTTTCCAGCCACATTAAATATGTTGTGCCTCCATCATTGGAAAAGCTAGCGTGCTTTCCCCTGAAGGACAGGCTTGAAGGCTTTTTCTAATGTATTGCACCAGCCACATGGAGTGGCTTCAGGTTAGCTCTTAATTCATATTTTCTGCAGCTGCTAATATGCCCGGGAGTCATAATTGTTGCACATTTGAGGTAAAAGCTAAACCTCGGCTTATCCCCTGCCTCCTAGGAGAAATTCGGAGGACAGCTACGAAGCCTGATCCATATTGTGATGTTGAAAAAAAGAAAATAGGCTCATAAGCTTATTCGGAGTCTTTGAGTGTTTCTCGTTGTGCAGACTGGGTGTTCGTTACTTATAATGTAAAATCTGAATTTCCAGGGCAGGAACCAGAGTGGTTTCTGGCTGACACACACCATACCTGTGATGGGCCAGCATCTTATTTTTATGTCTTAAGCATCATTCAGTCCCAGAATGCATTGGATGGCACACACACAGTGGCTGTCCCAGGATGTGCCGACCGCATTCCCAGGCTTTGGAGGAAAAACCCCAGCTGGTGTGTCTGCATGTGTATGTGTACATTATGTGCGTACGTGTGTGTACATATGCTCACACGTGCACATTATGTGTATGTTGTGTGTGCACACGGATGTGTATTTGTACGTGTGTGTATGTTGTGTGCACACGTGTTATATGTGTATGTGTGTGTACATGTGTTGTGTGTGTACATTATGTGTGTGTGCTCACACGTGTACATCAGTGTGCACACATCTGTGTTTGTGCGTGTGTACATGTGTGTATGTTAGGTGTGTACGTGTTGTGTTGTGTGTGTACATGTGTGTTGTGTGTGTACATGTGTGTATGTTAGGTGTGTACGTGTGTTGTGTGTGTACACACATGTATGTGTATGTGTGTGTGCTTGTGCACCACAACATGGAGGATAGGGGCTTGCTCCTAGCCCAGGATCCTCTTCTCTGGAAAGTTCTCCCTGCACAGGTTTGTGCCCCTCGCTGGCACCGCGCGCGGCCTGTGCCTGGAGCAGACTAACACCCGTGATCCCTCCACCGCGGGAGCTGCCCTCCGCCCCTCTGGTTCAAACCGAAGCATCTCAGGTCATCAGTCCCTCTGCGAATGGCTTCCCTCCCAACCCCCTCACCTTTGGATGAGTTTGCCTTGTGGAGGACGTTTTTGAAGTGTGTCATGTGGAAAGCACTGGACAAGGAATACCAGTGGGGGAGAGTCAGATGACCATATGGAAAAAAATAAGAGGAAAGATGTTTTTAAAACACACTGTTGCTTTATTATAGCATTTTAACACCATTTAAAAAGTCAGTGGACACTGGTTTTTGACCCTGCTGTTTCTTAAAAAAAAATTTATTTGGCTGCATCGATTCTTAATTGCAGTATGCAGGGTCTTTAAAGTTGTGAGATGTGGGATCTGGGCCCCCAATTGGGAACACAGAGTCCTAACCGCTGGACCAACCAGGAGGTCCTTGCTGGCAGTAAGGACTTCATTTTAGCATTTTAAACTTTTTTTTTTCCCTAGTGGGAAGCAGAAAGAAAAAGCTGGTCAGGTCTCATCAACCACTTATTAAAGTGTGAGTTTTGCATTTATGTATGGTTCACAGAGAAGGAGGAGCTACATTCTTATGTGCCAGCTTTCCGAGATCGTGAGAAAGCACAGCGAACCTTCTCATGCACGCCTGCCTTTTCCTCATTGAATCTGCTGACTTCCCTTGGTCTGGAAGGCCCCGTGCGGCATTGCAGCAGTGGGTGTGCAAGCACCTGGCCACATCTCATAACTTACGTTTTGCACAGCTTCTCCTTGGAGAAAGTGTTAGGAATGTTCCCACTGTGGCTGAAATTTTATGACGCATTGCGTTGGTTTGCTTAAAGAGGTTAGCGTCGAGAACGCGGAGCACAGAACTGCTTTGGAATCTTAAACTGTGCCATGCATTTGCTTTGTTAGGGGCCTTGTTAATTTAACCACATGCTCTTGAGATATGAGGATGGGTCTTATCCCTGCCCAGGGCTGCCTGGGGAGGGCCTTCTGCCTCAGTTGAAGGATGCTGGCCTCCTGCCTCCAACTCTAGACGCTTTTCAGGATCCATGCTGTCTCCGCTATGAGTAGTTATTTTTCATGTTGAACCTGCTTTTTTTTTTTTTTTCAGTCTCAAGAGACACATGGGATTTTGAGTTTCCCCAAGGATCGAACCTGTGTCCACTTACATTGGACCGGGAAGTCCCGGACCTACTTCTGTGATTTTTCTCCCCAGCCTCTGTCCCGTTTCCCCCCATCACTTGGAAGGGAGGAGACTGAGATGTGAGGGTGGTCCTGGAGGCACCCCGCTGTGGGGCAAAGGTCACCGAGTCCTCTGTCCACGAGCCATTTGTTTCTGAGCAGAGAAGCTTTGACGAAAGATGTTTCAGTGCAAAACATGTTTCAGTGGAGTCTGTGCGGGAAGTGAGAAGGAGGCACTCAGCTTCATGGAGAAATAAAGGATTTTCGATACTTGGGGGCACGGGATAAAAAAGTGTGAATTTGAAGGGATGTTTGTAGCCATCATTTTCCCAGCATGGTTCTCCATGTGGTTATTCAGTTGCTTGAGCAAAGTCTAGATAGACCTAGATTTGAAGAGAATTTTTTTCTTGATAAAGTAATAATTGCTCACAAATGGAGGGAAAAAGGAATATGGATATTAAAGTGATTATAATGAATATTTTTTGCACTATTCAAGAAATGTTCTCATCTTATGTAAGCATGGATCTCTCGCTTTGAAACAGCCAAACACGTTTGCTCTATCGGACAAATGACCGTGGGACTCAGCGCTGCAGCAGGACGCGTGGGCCTGCCTCACGTGGGCAGGAATGAGCGAAGCTGGTACTCTCCGTGGAAGCAGGGTTACTGCTCTTCCGGCTGGAGCTGTTTGTGTATCTCTCAGAGGGGTGTCCGCAGACTGTGTGTGTGTCTGTCACTTCAGTCGTGTCCGACTCTGTGCGACCCCGTGGACTGTAGCCCGCCAGGCTCCTCTGTCCATGGGATTCTCCAGGCAAGGATACTGGAGTGGGTTGCTGTGCCCTCCTCCAGGGGAATCTTCCCGACCCAGAGATCGAACCCACAACTCCTGGGTCTCCTGCACTGCAGGCGGATTCCTTACCGCTGAGCCACTTACATATCATTTACCTGTGTGTGCTTCTCTGACTTGCTGTTCTTGGCCGTGCGTGCTTTCGGCTACTGAGTCGGCGACTGGAAATTTTGGCGACTGGAAATGAAGTCTGCTTTCATTTCCGCTGCTGTGTAGAATGCCCACGAAGACTTGCACGGCGAGGCCGCTGCTGCGGTTCTGTCCTGTCCTTCTAACAGCTGCATCGTTTGTCCCTGCTGACACTCCGTATCTATCTGACATTTTTAGAAAACGGAGAAGGGCCCAGATTGTGAATGATCCCTTTGTTCCAGGAATGAAGTTGATACTCTTTGTGGAACCAGGGTTACTGCTCTTCAGGCTGGAACTGTTTGTGTATCTCTCACTTTCATTTATTGCAACAAATCTCTAGAGTTGGGGACCCAGGGAGCAAAGTGCAGTTCAAAGAGTGGGTTCCTGTGGGCCCATTGCTGGAAGCCGAGGTGTCAGGTATTGGAAGCCAGAGAGCAGAAACCCACCCTGAGCACAGGGGCCAGGGCCGGGGCTGGAGCCTCGACCTTGGCTTCGGGGAGCCTTTTCTTGTCTGCACACAGGAGAGTGGAAGTGAATTCTGAGATGAAAAGGAAGCAATCAATGGACTTTGTTTCCTCCTGTGGTTTCGGGCAGCACTTTCTCTGTCAGATCAAAAGAGCCCATCAGTTCCCAGCCTCCATCACTGAAAAATAAAAATCTCATTTTCTTTCTGATAAATACCTGTTCACTGTTTAAAAAAAAAAAAAATCAAACACTGCCAGGAAAAAAATCCATAAATCCTCATCACCCATCAGATACTAATACATGAGTTTGATGTGTCTATAAAAGTGCTTATAAACTATATGCAATTTACATGCAGCTGATCTTAAAAAGAAAGTTGAATTTCTTTGAGACTTTTTGAAAAAATGGTTTGCCACATTTGCTTTATGTAAAGGAAAATTCCTGGGCTTCCTAGATGGCTCAGTGGTAAGGAATCTGTCTGGCAATGCAGGAGATGTGAGTTCGACCCCTGAGTTGGGAAGATCCCCTGAGGAGGGCGTGATAACCCACTCCAGTCTTCCTGCCTGGAGAATCCCATGGACAGAGGAGCCTGGTGGGTCACAGGAGTCAGATAAGACTTAGAGATTAAACAACAGCCACCACCTATGTAAAATTTTGGTTGTTTTTGTTTCGTCTTTGTTTTTACCGGACCTTTGAGGCTGCGTTGTAGACACCCTGACGTTGCAGCGTCGGATCCTGCCACAGCTGAGAGTCTGTCCTCTCTCAGGACTTGGGGATGATCTGATCCAGTGCAGCCTGTACACGCATTTGCTGGCTTTTCTTCAGAACCCAGGGGGCGAGTCAAGGCACTGTCCTTCCCCGGGCAGTGCGGCCCCACCCCACTGTCATGGGCCAGCTGAATCCCCTTCTCCAGCCAGCACTGCCCCCCCACCCCCCCTCCAGGGAGGTGGACAGGCTGGGCTCTGAGGAGGGGGGCTGGCTGTGGCTCCAGCTAAAGGAGCTCGGTGTCACTGGCAGTTCCTGGTGGGGGAGGGGACTGGGAGGAGACTGAGGGGGGAGGTGCTGGAGCATCAGTAGCAAGTACCTCCCAGTTACAGTGTAGCCCGTCTTCAGGACGCAGGGTATCCGCTTCGTTGCTATTAAGTTTCTACTTCTGCAGAGCATGCGCAGTGGGATACTGTTAAATCCAAGTCTGGGTGTCTGGCTGACGTTTCGAGTGCTCACTGTGCTGGGGGAAGAATTTTTAGCTTTGCATCTTTGCATCTTCACCCGGAGACTTTCAGAGCATCCAGGTGAGAGGGTGAGGGAGTTGCCACTGGACTGAGCTCCTGGGCAGGGCTGGGGCTGCATGGGGCTGTTTCGGAACCTGCAATGCTGACGCGAAGGCTGGGGGGCTGGGGTGAAACCATAGCCTGGGGCAGGAGGCCTTCTGAACGGGGTGGGGGGGATGGGGGGGAGGTGCAGACAGACTCAGAGGTCGCCAGCACCTTCTCCCACGGATGTGGCTCCCTCCTCGGTGAGGTTAGATGGTGTGGCTTGACATTCTGGTTCTGAACAGACTGAGCCGGAGAAGACCATGGTCGGGGCTTCCCTGGTGGTCCAGTGGCTAAGACGCCGAGCTTCCAGTGCAGGGGGCTCGGGTTCTGTCCCTGGTCAGGCAGCTAACATCCCACACAGCCACACAGTGCAGCTCGCCTACCCTGCCCTCCCCTCCCAAGCCCCGCCAAAAAACAGTGATCCTATATTCCGCACCTTTTTCTAGTAGTTTCTTGAACACTTTTCAGCAGGGTGAGGGCTCCTGGGAAGAGCAGGAAGTCTGCAGCCTTGAGGCTCTGCTCGTGGGAGCCGAGATCGAGTCTGTGACCGGTTCTCTTTGGCTCTTTAGTCCCTCGTGGGCCTACAGAATGATCGTAGCCATGACCCCGCCGTGAGCCTGGGTCTCACCCGTGTGCAGGAACCGTGGCCTCTCTGAGCCCTAATGTCCCTGCAGCTGTGCTTTGGGGCGCCTGGGGGTGGCATGTGCCCTCTAAATACATGGACTTGGGGGGAGGTCACGGGATGCATCTGAGATGACATCCCGCCCAGGGCCTGGCAGGCTTTCTTCCAACAGTGCCCGCGTGTTCTGCCCGCATCCCGGGCAGCCCTGGGGCCTGGGTGCCTGAGGCCACGCCCTGTTCTCAGGTGCTGGCTGCTCGTTGTCACCTCTTTCTCCCCGTTCAAGGAAGTGTGTTTGAATACAGAGTGAGCTGGGTGGGACATTTTCTTTTAAAAATAAATCTACTCACTTTTATTTTTGGCCGCGCTGGGTCTTGGTTGCTGTGAGGGCTTTTCTCTAGTTGCGGGGAGCAGGGCAGCTCTCTAGCTGGGGTGCCCGGGGCTTCTCGTTGTGGCGGCTTCTCTTTCTGAGGAGCACAGGCTCTGGGCACGCAGGCTTTAGTAGCTGTGGTTCCTGGGCTCTGGGACAGAGGCTCAGTAGTTGTGGCTCATGGGCGCAATTGCTTCAATTGCTCTCCCTGGACCAGGGATTGAACTCATGTCTCCTGCTTTGGCAGGTGGATACTTTACCACTGAGCTACCGGTGAAGCCCCCCCGGTGGGACATTTTTTATAAGGCTGACCTTGAAGGTGAAGGGAAGTGAAAGTCGCTCAGTCGTGTCCCGACTCTTTGCGACCCCAGGGACTATATGTCCATGGGATTCTCCAGGTCAGAATACGGGAGTGGGTAGCCTCTCTGTTCTCCAGGGGATCTTCCCGACCCAGGGATCGAACCCAGGTCTCCTGCACTGCAGGCGGAGTCTTTACCGGCAAGCCCTTGAAGGCGAACAGATGCTTAAAAACACAGGAGTGGCCGTCTGGGAGAGGATGACTGATGACTCAGGTGTGGGTGACACTGGCTTCAGGAACTTGAAATGAATGGCAGAGGTCTCCCATCAGCGGGCCATCAGGACGGAGCGGAGCCCACGGAGACGCGGACCATGCTGTTGTTTACCTCTGTGAAAGCCTCACACCCCCCAGGATCACTTACAAGGTCCCGAGTTCTACAGGGATTGATTCCCCCCTCTAGATGGGTCTGTGTTTCGTTTCTTTTCTGTGTGTATGTGTATTTAGCTTGTATTAGGTAAGATTTCCAAAGAAGGATGCTCTTCGGGTGATCACCAGCCTTCTTGGGATAGAAATGGGATCCTTTTCATAGTCAGTGGGGCTGGAAGCAGGCTTCGTGAAAGTCAGGCTCTCAGAGGGTGGGAGCCGAGCTCCTGAGCCCCCTTCCCCATCAGTAACAGCAGAGCAGCCCAGATGTGTGTGGGTCTGTTGCCTGCCACCCCCAGGGCGGGACCGTGTGTTCCTGGCCGGCTCTAAGTGCAGAGGTCTGTTGGACACACACCCTCCCACCCCCCCATGGCTGTCAGACTTGAATTTCTAGTTGACTAACCAGGAAAATCTGCCTTCCTGCTGGAATGTTGACTCTGGAGAACCTTCTGTGTCAGGTTTCAGAATTCCTTTTTGTTTCTTCCTGGTTGGGACTGGTCCAGGCTCATGTTACCATCTTCTCAGTGGTCCTGGAGTCTGGGGTTAGAGGTTTTCAATAGTTCTAAAATTTCGGCTTGAGTTAAAACGTATTCTGATGAGATGAGCAGTCGTTTCAACATGCGGATGTAAATATCTTCTACATCCCATGTAGTAGAATTACAGTGTTGTCTCAGCCTCCTCTCTCTCACCCTGGTTATTGCCATTTTCTTCCTTAGATCACCTGCTGTGGGGGGAAAATGAGACACTGTGTTCTCAGTGAGGCCAACACTCCCGAATGCCCCACCTGCATTCAAAGGGCTTGTTAATAATAATGCTGGAGGTTAAAATCATTATGACCTTCACTTCCTTGTCCTGTCGAAAATAGTCTAAGTGTTCCAGAGTGCTGTTAGTGAAACACAGCTTCACGCACCTGTGCAGCTGAGCACGAGCGTTTTGCTTTTGGAAGAACAGGATGATTATTCAAAGACTCTGAGTTTCCTGGAAACCGCACATTCATCCTAGCTACATTCCTTTTGTGCCAGTGTGTGAAACCTTAAAGTGTTAGCCGCCCAGTCATGTCTGACTCTTTGTGACCCTGTGGGCTGCCGCCCACTAGGCTCCAAGCACGAACACTGGTATGGGTTGCCATTCCCTTCTCTAGGGCGTCTTCCCGACCAGGGATAGAACCCAGGTCTCCCACATTGCAGGCGGACCCCTTACCGTGTCTGCCACCAGGGAAACCTTAGTGTGAGGTTGGTTTGGAGGAAATTTGAGACTGAGCTGAAACCTTTCTGGGTCCCTTGTAACTGCTGATGATGAAGCAGGGGAAGAGGTGGGTGGAGTTTCTTGCTTCTAACGTGTGGTCAAACTCAGTAACTATCTCCTGGAGCCATTTACTTCCTGAAGATGTAGGGAGTTTGGCTGTGGGGAGCCCGTGTCACTAGGGTTAGTCGCAGCTCTGCTGTGGATTCTACTTGTGGAAATCAACCCCTAGCAGCTCCGGTGCACCTCGAGGGAGCTGGCCCTGACGGCTCCAGCCTTCGTCTCCTGCAGTTCAGTCACTCAGTCGTGTCCGACTCTGTGCCCCATGGACTGCAGCACACCAGGCCTCCCTGTCCATCACCAGCTCCCAGAGCTTACTTAGACTCATGTCCATTGAGCTGGTGATGCCATCCAACTATCTCATCCTCTGTCGTCCCCTTCTCCTCCCGCCTTCAATCTTTCCCAGCATCAGGATCTTTTCCAGTGAGTCAGTTCCTTTGCATCAGGTGGCCAAAGTATTGGAGCTTCAGCTTCAGCATCAGTCCTTCCAATGAATATTCAGAACTGATATCCTTTAGGATAGACTTGTTGGATGTCCTTGCAGTCCAGGGGATTCTCAAGAGTCTTCTCCAACACCACAGTTCAAAAGCATCAATTCTTTGGCCCTCAGCTTTCTTTATGGCCCAACTCTCACATCCATACATGACTACTCGAAAAACCATAGCTTTGACTAAATAGACAGAGACACGCTTTAATTCTGGCCCCATATGATGTTGCTTTGTGATGGACAGGCTGGACTCGGTTTTGGCTCTGCTGGTTCCCATAGCGCCAGGGGCCAGAACCACCTTTCATGCATGCTCTTATCTGCCAGAGCACCAAGCATCAGTCAGTGTTTGCTGAGTACTTGTTGGATATAGAGCATGATCGGGGTTGGGGCTTCAGGACGGGGGGGCAGGCAGGACCCAGAAGGGGACTCCCTCCCTCCCCTGACCCTGGGGGACAGGGTGGGCCACAGACAGCAGGCATCCACTAGCTGGCAGAGCAAGGTCCATGCTTCTTCCGTAAACAGCCCAAGCTGGCGACTTCCCTGCTGGTCCAGTGGATAAGACTCTGCTCCCAATGGAGGGAGCCCATGTTCAGTCCTTAGTTGGGGAACTAGAGTCTACATAGGAGTTTACATGCCCCAACTAAGGATCCCGTGTGCTGAGACCTGGTGCAGTCAAATAAATTAAAGAAAACAAAGCAGGCCAAGCTGTTTGTAATCCCTTTATACCATGCATTCTCAGTGGCAGTGAAAATTGGCTCTTGGGAGGAGGAAAAGAATCCTAGCTAGGACAGTGGTCGTGGTGGGCCACAGGCTGTAAGCAGATGTCTCTCTGCCATTCAGGTTTCATGAGGGAGAGTGATTAGGGAAAAACAAACAAACAAACTTGAAACAGTATTTTAGGACAGAAAATAGTGAAACAAAAGTGACAGATTCCAAAACAAAGGCCAGGAGTGGAGTCTATTAAGCATCCGGACAGTAATTTGAAATAGAGGATTTATTGGCAAATGCAGAAGTATGTTTAGCAACATGGAACTGTTTTCACCCAAAGTTAAAAGCACATTGTGCTTCCTTCCTGAAGCACAGTCCCCATCGCTTGCCCAGTCCCCATCTCTTCGAGAGGGGTAAGGCTCATCTGAGTTATTTCATCTCACTGATGATTGTCATTGGTAACTTTATTGCTACTTCTGTCTTGGGTATTCCTTTAGGAAAGGTGTATGGATTCATTACATACTGTAATGTCTTATCTGTAGAATATAAGATAAAGTCAAGCATGTATCTGCTGATACTTTCTAAGTTGACCTGTCTATACTTAGAAATGTGTCTTAATAGTAAGCTTCCCAGTTGACTCAGATAGTAAAAGAATCTGCCTGCAATGTAGGAGACCCCTGTTCAATCCCTGGGTCGGGAAGATCCCCTGGAGAAGGAAATAGCAACAACCCACTCCAGTATTCTTGCCTGGAGAATCCCATGGACAGAGGAGCCTGGTGGGCTACAGTCCATGGGGTTGTAAAGAGTCCGATGTAACTGAGCGACTCTCACTCAGTAATGAGACATGAATTAAGGAGCACGCTCGCTCTATCACACGAGACGCTCACCTCCAGGGGTCCTCCCTGCTTGAATGTCAGCGTCCACACCCCCAGGGTTGTGGCTGGACCCTCCCTAGTCTTCAGGGTGTGGCCCAGCTTTGCCTTGCCTGGGGAGCAGTTCTCCACACTGGGCTGTAAGGGTCTGTCTGTGAGGAGGGGGTCGGGGGCAGAACTTCAGGGACATGGGGACAACTGTCGCTGATCTGGCAGCTCAGTTGGATTTTTGCCGCGTGTGTGAGTGTTGCTCATCGGAGCCAAGAGTGGAGCTGAGGGGCATTGCACAGCTGAGTGCCCTGCAGGCCTCTGCCACCCGCAGCGGGGCCAGCCTTGCTGGCTCGGGGTCTTGATTTTCAGGAACAGCAGGGATAGGAAGAGTGGCGGTTGTAGTCTGGAAGTAGCCTGGTTGTAGATTAGCCAGGTTGAACTCCTGGTGGGTCCCGGCATCCCGCCAGGAAGAGGAGTTTCTGTTCTCAAAACTATGCCTGCCCTCAGCGCGTCTGTCGTGGGTCTTGGTCGACAGACAGGGCTGGGGTCCTTCCAAGATGCCGCCGGTTCCCAGCAAAGATGGAGGTTATTTCACAGCTGATGGTGACGGGGTGGGAGCTGGGGGTGGGTGGGTGCTGGAGGTGCTGGCGATGGCTTGTCTGATCTCACCAGCAGTCCCTGAGTCCGGCACACATGGTTGCCCGCCTGTGAGCCAGAACAAGGAGCTGCTGGCCCGGAACCGCGTGTGCAGCCCGGTGCCCCAGTGACCTTTGGCTCTGTGGGCTTCAGTTTCTCCTGTGACAGAATTGAAAAGATTTTATTTAGATGCTGCTGTGAATCTTTTTTTATGTCAACAACTCTTGCCATTTATTTTGGAATGTTATGTGTGTATAGATATCTTCCCTGGTGGCTCAGACACTAAAGCGTCTGCCTACAATGAGGAAGACCCGGGTTTGATCCCCTGGGTTGGAAAGATCCCCTGGAGAAGGAAATGGCAACCCACTCCAGTATTCTTGCCTGGAGAATCAGAAGGATGGAAGAGCGTGGCAGGCTACAGTCCATGGGGTTGCAAAGAGCTGGACCTGACTGAGCGACTTCTCTTTCCTCCATATTAAATTGGAGGATAATCGCTTCACAATGTTGTGTTGGTTTCTGCCACGTTGTGTTCTGTTCCCCTGGAAGCAGATGAAAGAAGGTTGAGGGGAGCCAAGCAGTTGGTGGAGGCAGGCCACTGAGTACACGACACGTGGTCAGGGTGGGCCTGCTGCTGCCCAGAAAGCTGTGCAGGGGTGGACCACGTGGGCACTGTAACAGAGGACACACCTGTTTAGGATGGTGCGTAGACAGGTGCTCTCTGCTTCCTGTCAGAGAGCAGGGAGGCAGTGGACTTGGAGGTGGTGCCCTGTGTCATCACCCTGGGGATGCCACGTGGTACCCACCCTGCCAAAGTTACGTGCTTTCTCTTATGGTCCAGAGGCTTTAAGAAATCTTTCAGCAAACCTTTGCCCTCGTGTCTTATCTGTCATTCTCTTCCCAACTTCTGAGCAAAGCTCCAGGCTGCCGTATCGACTTTTCTAATGACTTTCCAAATTCCCTTGGCTCCTTCTGGTCCAGCTTCTGATAACATCACTTTACTGCTCAGCAGATCTATAACATAGCAAGAGAAAAGAGCCACATTCTTCCAGCACTTTACAGTGGACGTGAGTTTGAGCAGACTCCAGGAAATGGTGAAGGACAGGGAAGCCTAGTGTGCTGCCCTCCATGGGGTCGCAAAGAGTCAGACACGACTGAACGGCCGAACAGTAACAACCGTAGGGAAACTACATGGAGATGAATGAGACCACAGGGCCCGTGAAGCCGCGCTTCCAGCCTGGCACAGGCCAAATCAGCAGGTGCCGTGAAATCCATTAACACAAAGGTTAGCGAAGCCGAGGCGAGCACATCGGATGGAAGGGGGGGTGGACCTTCAGTGTTCCTGGCTGCTGGTCCCCGTGGCCTCCCTTCGTGAGATTCACGCATCTCTCCGGCACCCCCGCCAGCCTTCCAGATTCACCCTGGGGCTTGTGTGCAGTGACGGCATGGTGAACATACATCTCGTGTGCAGTGTGGAAAGGAGTGTGTTTCTCCCAGGACATACCCAGTGCCCCACGATGTCAGCCTCCCAGAAAACCGCATCCTAGCCTGTGAGAGTCCTTTAGCCTGTCGGGGGGCTTTATCTCACATTGTCCCCTTGAGGGTTTGCGGTGACTGTGGGAGTTGCGGGGGGCAGGCAGGTGCTTGGTGTCTGTGCATCAAAAAGAAGAGGGCCCGGGCCAACCCCAGTGGATGGCGGCTTTGTGAAAATGTGTGTGCAGGTGTGACGGGTGCAGTGGGTGTCTGTGAGCCAGGCCTTGGGAGGTTCGCCTTCAGCTGCCGGTTCTGCCCAGATGTCACAGGAAGCAGTCATGTCCTTTTTCAAGTGAGAAGGCGAAACAGCGCTCTTGCTGTGAGGGTCCTGTTAGTTCCAGAGCGAAGTCCAGCGTTCCGGGCCCTGAGAGCTCAGCTGACGGGCTGCTGTGTGCCTCAAGGGGCGGCAGCACCCTGACCTGGCGTCCTGGGGACCTGCCCCCCTCCCCGTGTCCGTCTCTGTGTTCCAATGCAGGATCCATGTGCTGAGATGCGCTCGGAGACGGTGCTCGTGGCCTCATTTCTCTCCTCCTTGTTTCATCCTCTTGAATCTTTCACCTCCCCGCAACTTACTTCTCTGGTGGCTCAGATGTTAAGGAGTCTGCCTGTAATGCGGGAGACCCTGGTTCAATTCCTGGGTTGGGAAGATCCCCTGGAGAAGGAAATGGCAACCCACTCCAGTATTCTTACCTGAAGAATCCCATGGATGGAGGAGCCTGGCAGGCTGCAGTCCATGGGGTTGCAAAGAGTTGGACGCGACTGAGTGACTTCACTTCTTCTTCAAGGCCCACAGCCCCTCACCTGGATTTGAGAAATCTACGAAATCCAGAGGCCTGCCTGGGTTCTTTCTGGGTCCGTGCGCCTGAAGGCACTTGCAGTTGACCATGGAATCGTCCACGCACATGATTAGGGGGCGTGGGTAGTCTGTAGCATCTCAATTTTTCCGACCATCCCTGTGGGTGTTTTAGGAGTGCCTGTTTCGGTCGTTATCGGAGAACCGTTTAAACCAGGGGTCCCCAACGTCTGGGCCGAGCACTTTTACCTCCTGTCAGGTCACTGGTGGCATTAGACTGGATGCAAAGCGCACGAGAAAGGCCATGCCCTTGAATCACCCTGAAACCTCCTCCTCCCACCTGCCTCTACCCCGTGTGTTGTGGAAAATTTGTCTCCCGCAGAACCAGCCTCTCTGGTGCCACAAAGGTTGGGGCCCACTGCTTTGAACCACTCAGAACTGTTCATTCAAGACGCAAGGCAGGACATGCGGGCGATCGGAAGGCAGCGCCCGCCGCCCACCGGGACCACGTCACAGATGCAGGACAAGTGCCCGAGCTGTAGCTGCGCTCCAATCCCCACGGGACAGCTGGTGCCCGAGCTGTAGCTGCGTTCCGACCCCCATGGGACGGGTGGTGCCCGAGCTGTAGCTGCGCTCCGACCCCACGGGACGTGTGGGCACACTGATAGTCTGGGGGGTCTCTGGTCGGCCCCTCTCATCCGCCAGCCTTCTGTTCTCTGCGTGGAGCGGGCTGGGAGGGGGGCCAGGGCAACCTCACTGGGCCCTCTGGCCCTGGTATGGTCCCCCCAAAGGTTTCGTGTCCCCTGTGCCAGCCGGCACGGTGGGGCACCGCCCAGGGAGGCACGGTGGCCCATGCGTGGCAGCTCCTCCCGCCTGGCCTGGGGTCTCATCACAGGGACCCCTGACCGCTCAGGGCCGCCACCAGCAAAGAGGGATGGTCACCCTCCCTGGGTCCCAGCTGTTGTCACCCAGTTCTCCTCCCAGGAGCCTTTGTGCAGAGGGACCCAGACACCCCCTGCCATGGGCCTGTGACAGGTTCCGGTGTCAGAAGGTCCCTCTGATCTCGTGGTGGTGGTGCCCCTGCCTCTGTTCCCCAGCTTTCAGCCCGCCTGGTGTGGGCGGGGCTGGCCTGGGGTGTCCTCGTGGCTGCTTTGGTGGCCCCCACCTGTCACGCAGGAAGATGGGGAGCTGCCGGAGTGAGTGGGGGATGGGAGCACCCAGGTGGGGGGCCAGGAGGGGCCCTCGGTTCTCCAGGGGGGCTGCAGCTCAGGTGTGCGGGCCCCTGTGAGGGAGGAGCCGGGTGGGGTCAGCCCTCCGCTCGGGGAACTCAGCTGCCTCTGCGGTGGTCCCCGCTATCTAACATGCGGACTGTCCTGGTGTCAGTATTTGTCTTCAAGAGGCTGGGTGGGTTTGAGCAAGGGCTGGTGAGACTGGCACACGTCCCGTCCCGGCTAGAGTGGGCACTGGGACCGCAGGCCGTAAGAAGGGCACTGAGGCTAGTGCCCAGCGAGCTGCAGGTGGTTGGCTCTTGGGCACTCAGGGACCTGCGGCTGGAGTCTCCTCTGGGGCCCTTTCCCCGCCTTCCCCTTCCCAGCTCTCTGTAAAATGGAAGCCCTCTGGGCTCCTCCCCAGCCATTCCTCCCACAGAGCTCAGCTCCTCGGGGCAGGCAGGGTGGCTCCTCGGTTCGTGGTCCAGCCCTTTCCTTCTTCACCCCCAAATGCCAGCGTGGTGCCCCCCAAGAGCTGTCCGCAATGCCAGTTCTTGGCCTCTCTGCGCCCCCCCGCCCCCCGACCAGCTGACGCGGGAAACGCCGTGGGCTCCCGTTTGGTGGTGCAGGCAGGCGTCTGCCTTGGTGGCGCTGACCGCCTGGGGGACTTGGATTGAAGCATCTTATTTCCTCCCCACCGAGAGGCGGGCGCTGCAGACACCACGCCTGGGGCAGTGGGAGCCTCCGATCTTCCTGTGGCTGAGCCGTGAGCGCACGCTCTGCTGATGGAACAGCCTTTATCAGGAGTGAGTCAACGCCAGAGGAGAGAGGCCGGAGGCTTAGCGGGACCCGACTCAGCAGCCGATGCTCGGTCCCTGGGGAGGGCATGGGGGAGCGTCAGCTGGGACCCACACTCCACACAGATGGGACCGCCCGGGAAAGGTAGCCGAGGGCACAGCAGAGCATCACCTGAGACCCACCCTCTGTGCGGGTGAGACCACCTGGGAAAGGTAGCCGAGGGCACAGGGGAGCATCAGCTGAGACCCCCGCTCCGCACTGGTGGGACCAGCCGGGAAGGGTAGCCCTGTCTCTGTGTCTCTCAGGAGCTGTACTTGGCTCCCTGCTGAGGAGGGGAAGATGCCTGCCTGTCCATCTTCTGGGAGTGGGATTTCCAGGCCTCCGTGTCTCCAGAGTTGATTCTGAGCAGGTGGGGAGGGAGAAGCTAAGGCTCCTCGATGAGACCACTTGAATCCTCTTCCTTTCCCAGATGTGTTCTTGGTGGGCACGCACTGAGGGGCACCTTTAGAAACTCAAGGACAAGCCGGGGATTTTCTCCGGGATGTAGAGAGGGGCTCACCTCTGACCTTCCCTCGAGTGGCAGGTTTGGGAGGTGAAACGGGGGGTCCTGTGTGCAGGACGGCGGGGAGCTGTGTGCTGGCATTTCAGGGATGCTGGCTTGAGTGACCGGGAGGGAGCCTGATGGAGCAGGAGGCTGGGGGCGAGAGGGTGCTTACGGTAAACCTCCCCAAACTATTTTGCAAAGATGCAGGAAGTTCACAGAGTGCCTCGAAGCACTCTGGTGTGGAGTTAAGGTGCGGACGGTGTGGATCCAGTTCCTGCCACCCCCCTTGAGCAGGACTTGGGAGAAGCATTCAGTGGATGACTTGGAGCATTGTCTCAATGGTGGTTGAATCTCCTCTCCGCCACGTTCATCGTTGGGGTCTGCTCCAATCCACTTCTAATTCTGCACAGGGCCGGCGTTGAAAATAACAGTTACTGCAGAGGAGAGAGAGAGAAGTCAGCGCCAAGAAATTCTACCAAGGGAACGATCTTTAAGTGGAAATAGTGTCGGAAACCAGGTTTAGGACACTTCCCTGGTGAGCTTACAGCGTGAGTGGGATTTCATGGCGTGTTGGATGCCTGCTGCTGGTGGAGGCAGGAAGCCCGGGGGAGTCGCTTGGTCAGGTAGCACCGTTGGCTGTTTGGAGAAAGTCCAGAACCCCAGGGGCTGGATGTTCTGGGAAGGGGGGCGCGGTTCTTCTATCTCACCTTCATCCACAACGTCAGGAGAGCAGCGCGCACATGTCAGGCGACAGGGAGGCAGTGGTGGGCAGGTGCACACGCCTGTTGGAGGTCTGCAGCCAGGTGAGGCCCAGGCATCTGGAGCTGCTGTGGTTGCAGAGAGGGTCGAACCCAGAGGGTAGAGGCAGGGGCGACGAGGAGGGTTCAGAGAGGTGGGGAAGAACCAGGTGGGAGCGGTGTCTGCCGTCAGGGAGCTGGGTTTCAGGAGTCCACTGTGGACTGCAGTGAGTGACAGGCTGTGTCCACCCCAGGGCGGCCTTGGCTGTGGGCCTAGGTGATGCAGAGAGGGAGTGCCTGCCTTGGTTCTAGCTCACTCCCCCGCCACTCACACACACACACACTGTGGGTGTCCGAGTGTGAATGTGATGACCTCCCCACTCCCCTGCCACTCTCTCACACACACACACACACACACACACACACACACACACACACACACACACACACACACACACACACACACACACACACTGTGGGTGTCCGAGTGTGAATGTGATGACCTCCCCACTCCCCTGCCACTCTCTCACACACACACACACACACACACACACACACACACACACACACACACACACACACACACACACACACACACACACTGTGGGTGTCCGAGTGTGAATGTGATGACCTCCCCACTCCCCTGCCACTCACACACACATACACACTCTGTGGCTGTCTGGGTGTGAGTGTGATGACCTCCTCGTGTGCCTCGGTTTTCTCTTCTCCGTGAGCAGCACTCACGCCTCTGTTGTGTTGTTGTTCAGTTCTGTCTCTTTCTGACCCCAGGCACTGCAGCCCCAGGCTTCTCTGTCCTTCATCACCTCCCGGAGTGTGTGCAGGCTCATGCTGTCTGTTGGATCTGTGATACTCCAAGCATCTCATCCTCTGTCGCCCTCTTCCCCTCCTGCCCTCCATCTTTCGCAGCGTCAGGGTCTTTTCCCACAGGGCTGTTGTTTGGATTCTTTAAGGAGAGCAGATTCCGGGCCGTGGGCCGTGGTTAGTATCTGTAAGGGGCTGTTGCTACCGAGTCCTTGTCACCTTCATCCCTGAGGGCGGGTCGAGGCTTGGTCGGCCCACCTCCCTGCCGGCTGGTTGGCCACTGGTGGCCGCGAGTCTGCATGCTAAGTGGTGCCTGGTCCCTGAGACTCGAGTTAACAGCGTCCGTCTGGAGTCTCAGTGAGGCCGTGGGTTGGGCTCCCACCTGGCAGGGCTTCGGGTCTGGAGTGAGCAGAGGGCCGGGCCTCCAGCCCTGGGGGAGAGGAGCCACCCAGGGCACCTGTCAGCGTGTGAGGCCCTCCTGAGTGGCGCTCTTTCTGCCTCTCGAAAGTGGCTTCACTGAGCTTTGATTGACGCGTGACAGAACCTGTGCTTAGGGACCCCCAGAACCTCTGTCTCCTCCGCCTCCATCCCAACTGATGGGGCCCCAAGCTGCTGTCCGCTTCCCCGGGTTCTGTTCCTGGGTGCACAGAGGCTTCATCTCCTTCCAGCCAGAAGTCCAGGGAAGCTTCTTTGTACCGGAGGTGGTGCCTGGATGGGAGGCCTGCAGAAGGGCTCCAGGGAGCGCAGTCTTCAGGAACAGAAAGGTTTACTGCAGTTAGGCTTTGGAGATGGGGAGCTTGGGAGTCTGCGAGGCAGTGCGTTAGTTGGCAGGTCATTGGGAGCCCTCATCTCGAGCAGCTCGCTTTAAGCAGCTTGCTCTGCCCGGCGGAGTCCGTGCCATTGCAGCAGCGTGCGCGGCCCTGCTTTGCCAACCTCGTGGTTGACTTGGGTTTCCTCAGTGGCAGGTTTGCAGCGGGGTTGGGACTCTGGGTTGCCATCCCCTGGCTGGGAGTGGACCAGCCTCTCCAGGGCACCCAGGCAGTGCTTGGAGCTTCCCTGGCAAGACAAGCATGGAGGTCCCAGCCGCCCTTCTAGGCCTGTAACCAGAGCCCTGCTGCCTCTGGGGCTCCCCCTGCTGCCAGCCTCTCGGGACACCAACAGGGCGCCCCCCCTCCCCACCCCCAGCTCTGATCAGGGAGGAAAGAGGCTTCCATCCACACGCCTGTGGGTGGGAGGCCCTGCTGAGAGCCCTGAGGCAGTTTGAAAATATTCTTTTGTGCTTGTCAAACTTTCCCTCCAGCCCATAAAAGCATAGAGAGGTGCGGGGAGGTGGTTCTCCGGGGTGGCGATGAGCAGTTGGTTCTCAGTGTCCCAGAACCTGGGGCAGCCCTGGAGGGGCCCCGGTGCCCCCAGGCAGATTTGCCGTGGCTAGGTGGGTCTTCTCTTCCCGCTGATTGTGTGGCTAGGTGGGTCTTCTCTTCCCGCTGGATCGTCTTCCCAGGAATCTGGGTTACGGAGGGAAGCGTGACTTCTTAAAGAGCCAGAGGTCTGCCTGCTCTGTAATGCCCCTCCTGTAGCTGTACCACCCCTTGGAGAGCCTGGGGTCCTGCCCTGTGGGCCCTGTGGCCAGCAGGGTGGGTCTACCCAGCTGAGACCCCGAGGAGGGGGCTCCCGGTCACTCGTGCCCATCCTGTCAGCCTCAGGATCCAGTCTGTGAGTGGAGCTCGGCCCCAGTTTAGTGCCCGATGTCTGCCTGTGGGCCCAGGGGGATGTTCACCCGACCGGCAGACACCCTGCGCCTCCCAGGAGGGCGCACGCATCCTGGTGTGCAGGCCCCGTCCGGGACCCGGGTGGACAGCAGGGAGAGCTGGCTGGGTGTTCCCCGCTGGGTCTGCCCTTGTGTCTTTCCATCCAGTTGCTTTGGACATGGTGGGAGGATGTCTCCCGGAAGCACAGGCATGACCCCCTGCCTTTGACCTTGGCCGCCTGCTCTGAGGTTCACACCTGAGCAGAGGCCGGAGATGCTCCGGAGAAAGGCCTGGGGGTCGCGGCCTCTTTCTGAGTATCTGAGGCTTAAAAAGCTTCACGATAGGGAGGCTGGATCAGAGGTTGGCCAGTGGCCGCTGCAGGTAGGAGATTGGTTGGAGCTCTGGGGCACATACTCTGCCATGTACAGCCAGGCGAGGCCCCTCAGGTGGAAAGCAAGCCCCCCAACTGCTGGCTGACCTTGAGTTTGTCTGCAGGCTGCGTGGGGTCTGCTCCCTGGAGGAGCCTCGGGGGAGAACCATGCCAGGTGGTCCTCGGGGAGGAGAGGGGGGCTGCTGAGATGGAGAGGGGGTGTGTGCATAGTCGCCTGCCGCTGACCAGCAGAGGCGGCCCGGGCTCCTTGGAGCTGTACCCTGGGGAGCTTGGGGGTCACAGCTCCCTCTGCCCACTGACCCTGCTTCCGGAACGGGCCTGGGACCCCTCAAGTCCCTACCTCCGTCTTCTAGGGCTCGGCCACTGCCCCACAGACAGGAGGACCTGCCCCACGGCTCAAGCCAGGCTTGTTCCAGCTGCCCACTCCTAGGCCATCTGGGGTGCAGCAGTGCTTGGGGGTGGCTCCCGGCCCCTTGTCCTCTTGTGGGTGAGCCATGTGGGAATCTGGGGGTACCTAGCCCCACAGGGGTGTCAGTAGAGAGGCCACGAGTGCCCTCACCCTCACCCTCACCCTTTCAGCTCTCAGATTGGCTGGGATGTCGGCACCTGTGAGTGATCCCCGGCTGGGCAGGGAGGGTGTCTGGGGGCTCCGTCTTCTGGGTGTCCCCTGCCTCCACGGGTGCACATTGGAGTAAACTCGTGAAAAAGTTGGTCAGTCGTGTCCAACTCTTTGCAACCCTGTGGGCTATACAGTCCATGGAGTTCTCCAGGCCAGAATACTGGAGTGGGTAGCCTTTCCCTTCTCCAGGGAAATCTTCCCAACCCAGGGACTGAGCCCAGGTCTCCCGCATTGGGGGTGTATTCTTTACCAGCTGAGCCACAAGGGAAGCCCGGAGTAAACTCCTACGAATACTTAATCCAAACCAGCGTGTGTTAATCTTCCTAGCTGCCTTAGCAAGTGCAGGAAGCTACATTTAACCTTTTTCTCTAACAAGCCATGAAGTCAGGAGTGTAAGGTCATTTTGGTTGTGTATTGAGCCTACTGAGAGGGGTCCGGTGTCAGCGTGCACTCACCCTCGGGACTGTGTGTGGATGTGTTTTGAACACAAGCATGGGCAGTCTTCTTCTTTCTCACGGACCAAGTGGAAGTCAGGTGTGAACTGAAGACTGGTGTTTCGGAGCCGGGCTGGATCATTTTCCGAGGACCCCAGTCTTTAGCAGGTACCGCTGTGGCCCCTTGGCTTTCTGGAGATCGGAGGTGGAAACTCGAAAGGTGGTCCTGGGTTTCCCAGCCGGCAGGGCGTTGGGGTCTACGGTTCAGTCTGGGAAGGCTGCTGGAGCCCATGGGTCTGTGGCCTTGCCAACAGGTCTGCTTCCTGCTGGCCTTCAGAGTGGAGCCTGGAGGCTGGGTCCCGCTCCGGGGAGGGGAGGGGAGGGGAGGGGAGGGTGGGCACCTGGGCTGCCTAACCCTTCTCAGGCACTTGCTCCTTCCCCGTGATTCACAAACGTCTTTCCTCTTCGAAGCTGTGCCTCGCGCCATGCTGATGTTTCTTTAGGGCTGGAAAAGCCTTGCTGGGCTCCTGCCCTCCTGAGGACCAGCGCTGTGGAGCCTGCAAAGAGCGCTGAGGGACGGCGGTGCGGGGCGGAGGCTCGGGGTTTTCCTGATTTGGTGAAAGGAATGGAGCCTGAACTCGTCCCAGAGATGCCGGCTTTCGAGAACTAATGAAACATGGAAAGCCAGCGATGATGACGATGGCAGTCAAGTCGATGAAGTTTATTGGCTTTTTCTGTGCCGAGAGCTATTTGGGAGCGTAACCCGGAGGAACCCGCTTAGTCCTCCCACAGCCCATAGCTAGAGCTGGCCTCCTGGTCTTGTCGTGGGTCACAGTGTGGGCGGTGGGGCCAGAGCCCACGCAGACCACCTGGCCCAGAGCGGCTCCTGCCTGTGTATCTGGGCCCGCGTGTGAAGGTGACCGTTTACCCGGTCGCGGAGGCGTTTTCTGTTTGCCCTGAACTGTGTGTGACACATGGGTGCTTCCTGCAGGCCTGCCTCGAGGGATGGAGGTTTTGGTCCCTGACGGGTTCGCTCCCCTGGCAGTACCGGGCTGGGTTTGGCTTGAGAGCAGGGGCTGTGGGAACTGACGTCCCTGGGCCCAGGGCCTGGCGGTCAGCTCCTCGAGCCTCAGGCCCCGTCTGGAAGTGGCAGGAGTACCAGGCACCTGGCTGGGGCTGCTGCATGGAGGGGTGAGACCCTCTGCCTGGGAGAGGGTGTCGCTCTGTACTCGGGGCACGTGGTGAACCTGTGCATTCCCAGAGGTTGTTCAGCTGCTCACGGGGCCTTTGTGTGTCTGTGTGCGTGTCTGTGTTAGCCCGTGTGTGTATGTGTGTCTCTGTGTTGTGTGTCTGTCTCTGTGCGTGTGTGCTTGCGTGGTTGTGTGTCTCTGTGTATGTGTGTCTCTGTGTTGTGTGTCTGTCTCTGTGTGTGTGTGCTTGCATGGTTGTGTGTCTCTGTGTATGTGTGTCTCTGTGTTGTGTGTCTGTCTCTGTGTGTGTGTGCTTGCATGGTTGTGTGTCTCTGTGTATGTGTGTCTCTGTGTATGTGTGTCTCTGTGTTGTGTGTCTGTCTCTGTGCGTGTGTGCTTGCGTGGTTGTGTGTCTCTGTGTATGTGTGTCTCTGTGTTGTGTGTCTGTCTCTGTGTGTGTGTGCTTGCATGGTTGTGTGTCTCTGTATGTGTGTCTCTGTATGTGTGTCTCTGTGTTGTGTGTGTGTGCTGTATGCTTGTGTGTCTTTGAGTCTGTGTTGTGTGTCTCTGTGTGTCTGTCTCGTGTGTGTGCGTGCATACTTGTTTGTCTCCCTTTGTGTGTCTCTGCTCTGTGTCTCTGTGTGTGTGTGTGTCTGTGTCTCTGTGTGTGCACATATGCTTGTATGTTTCTGTGTGTTTTTGTTGTGTGTCTGTCTCTGTGTGTGTCTCTGTGTTGTGTGTCTCTGTCTCTGTGTGTTTCTCTCTGCTGTGTGTCTGTGTGTGAGTGTGTCTCTGTGGTGTGTGTCTCTGAGTGTGTGTCCCTGTGTGTTGTGTGAGTGTGCCTGTGCAGCCATGCCCCACATTCTTCTCCTCTGAGTGTGTGTGTCACTCTGTGTGTCTCTGTGTTGTGTGTGTCTGTGTGTCTCTCTGTGTGTGTCTCTGTGCTGTGTGTCTGTGTTGTGTGTCTCTGTGCTGTGTGAGTGTGCAGCCGTGCCCCACATTCTCCTCCTCTGATTGTGTGTCTCTCTCTGTGTGCATGTCTCTGTGTGTGTTTCTCTCTGCTGTGTTTCTGTGTGTGTCTCTATGTGTGTGTTTCTCTTTGCTGTGTGTCTCTGTGTGTGCATCTCTGTGTTGTGTGTCTCTGTCTCTGTGTGTGTTTCCCTCTGCTGTGTGTCTGTGTGTGAGTGTGTCTCTGTGGTGTGTGTCTCTGAGTGTGTGTCTCTGTGTGTTGTGTGAGTGTGCCTGTGCAGCCATGCCCCACATTCTTCTCCTCTGAGTGTGTGTCTCGCTGTGTGTCTCTGTGTTGTGTGTGTCTGTGTGTCTCTGTGCTGTGTGTCTCTGTGTGTGTGTCTCTGTATGTGTGTCTCTGTGTGTGCGTCTCTGTGTTGTGTGTCTCTGTCTCTGTGTGTTTCTCTCTGCTGTGTGTCTGTGTGTGAGTGTGTGTCTCTGTGTGTGTGTCTCTGTGTGTGATGTGTGAGTGTGCCTGTACAGCCACATTCTTCTCCTCGGGGTGAGGAGTCCCGAGCATTCAGCTCTTTTGGATGCAGGTTCCTCGTTTCCCTCCATCCGTTATTAATTCTTTATTTAACTCTGTTGTCCTGTTGCATATCTCCCTCGTACGACATTAGCCACCTGTTTTCCCCCGTATTTTGAGCCACTCCCCTCCCCCGAAAGTCCCCCCCAGCACCCGCTCCTCGTCCCCCGTGGACACGTGTCTGCGTCTGACCGGCTTTGCCCCCCCGCCCCCTGGGGCCTCTCTGTGTCCCTGCCTCCCGGCACCTTTGATGCACATGGGACTCTAAGAATAGAGTGTGACCGGGAAAACCACATGTGTTGAAACCTGATCTAAGCCCTGGAAAATATTCAGAGCCCTTCCAGAATGTTCTCCCGGCGCCATCCTTGTCCTTTCGCTCTGCTTGAGCCCAGCGACCCTCCAGTCCTGGCCTCAGGAGCACAAGGGCCCGCGAGAGTGCAGCCCACCCTCCCTCGCCCTGCCTTCCAGGAAGCCTTCTCTGCGTTTCCCAGAGGATCGGTGTTACCCGGGGATGGGGCCGCGTTCCTGATGAAGGAGGCAGCCTTGGAAGGCTTGATTAGAGAGCTGCAGCAGTGCCCCACCGCTCTAGAGTATGACACCACCGTTGCATTCTCAGCCACAGGTGTTGCCCAGGGCGACTCCACGAGGAGCCCCGCCGTACTGTGGGGTGGAGTTCAGTATGTGCAGAATTGTGCTTGTGAACACGTTACTGTAGCTTCAGATGGGTCTGTTTACAATTAAGGGGGAAAATTCATTGCGCATTTCACTGAAGACTCTTTAAAATATGTGCCACCTTACAATGCACGAGATAGGAAGATGGGGGTGATTTGCGTATCCTGGGACGGGGAATCATCCAGGCAGCTCAGCATCGATGTCATCTTGGGTCTTGGCGACCTTCTCTCTGGCAGGTGGTGAGGTCTTGCCCACAGTACGCCTCACTCTGGGCAGGGGTGATTGATGCTGGTGTTGGTGGAAGGTTCTTTGACTGTAAGAAGTGTTCTCAAAGGTTTTAATACGTTTTTCGTCATGAGAGTGGAGTATGCCCGCTGTCGGAGAAACTACAGAAGATATTAAAAGTTGAAGGATATCCAGGATCTGAGTTCCCAGAGTAAGTTACTACTGTTATTGCTTGGAGAGGCTTCCTGAGGTATTCTGTGCCCATGACATCTGGTATGTTTTCTTAGTTTTAAAAAATAACAGCTTTATTGAAATGTAATTCACCTACCATGAGATTCATCACTTTAAACTGTCGCTGCAGTGGGGTTTTGTGTATTCCCAGAATCGTCCAGCCATCCACTACTATCTAATTCCAGAACATTTTTGTCACTCCAGAAGACCTCTGTCTGCATTAGCAGGCACTCTCTAATTTGTCTGTGGATTCTGCTTAATCTGGACATTTCGTGGAACAAGAATCGTAGAAGTTACAGTCTTTGTGGCAGGATTCTTTCAGTTAGCCTGATGCTTTCAGGTTTCATCCCTGTTGTAGCGTGTATCAGAATTCCCTCCCTTTTCACTGACGTATACACACTGCTGTATATAAAATAGAGAAGAAATAGGAGCTACTGCATAGCTCAGCGGAGAAGGCAATGGCACCCCACTCCAGTAATCTTGCCTGGAAAATCCCATGGACGGAGGAGCCTGGTAGGCTGCAGTCCATGGGGTCGCTAAGAGTTGGGCACGACTGAGCAACTTCCCTTTCACTTTTCACTTTCATGCATTGGAGAAGAAAATGGCAACCCACTCCAGTGTTCTTGCCTGGAGAATCCCAGGGACGGGGGAGCCTGGTGGGCTGCTGTCTGTGGGGTCGCACAGAGTCGGACACGACTGAAGCGACTCAGCAGCAGCAGCTCAGCAGCAGAGCACAGGGCACTCTGCTCAGTCCTCTGTAACGCCCTACATGCGAAGAGGATCCAAACAAGAGTAGGTGAATGACGTGTGCAACTGTTTGACTTTGCTGCTCAGCAGAAACTGACAACGTTGTAGCTCAATTATATTCCAGTAAAATAAAAAGAATCTCCTCCTTTTAGGAATGCCTTCCACTGCATCCCATGGTCGGAGGAGCTTGGTGGACTACAGTCCACGGGTTGCAAAGAGTCGGACGCGACTGAGCGGCTTCACCTTCACTTTCACTTTCCATTGCATATGTGTGTGTTGTGTTTTGTTTGTGGACTCATCCATGGGTGGACGCTTGGTGTTGCTCCCGCCTTTTGGGCATTGTGAGTAAGTCCCTGCTACTCCTGCTACTAGCTGTATCTGTGATGCGAAAAGCGGACTCACTGGAGAAGACCCTGATGCTGGGAAAGATGGAAGGCGAGAGGAGAAGGGGACGACAGAGATTGAGATGGCTGGATGGCATCACCGACTCAATGGACGTGCGTCTGGGTGGACTCCGGGAGTTGGTGATGGACAGGAGGCCTGGTGTGCTGCAGTCTATGGGGTCGCAAAGAGTCGGACACGACTGAGTGACTGAACTGCACTGAGCTATGTCTCGGGGCCAGTTTCTGCACGTTCTTGCCAATACGTGCTGTTACCTGTCCTCTTGATGGTGGGTGTGAAGCTGCAGCTGCTGGTGGTTTTGGTTTGTGTTTCCCTACCGACTGGTGGTGCCGGACGCCTTTTCACATGCTTCCTTACTGGCCATTTGCAGATCTTGGGAGGAATGCCCATTCAGGTCTTTTGTCTACATTTTAATTTCGTTATTTGTCTTTTTATTGTTGAGTTCTAAGAGTTCTCTGTGTATTCTGAATACTGAGCCCTTATCAGATACATGATTTGCAAATGTTTTCTCCCATTTTCAGGATGGTGTTTTTTGATATACGAAAGTTTTTAATGAAGTCCAGTTTGTCTGTTTTTTTTTCCTTTGGTCAGGGAGGCTTTGGTGTTACATTTAAGAAGTAACTGCCTAAGGCCCTGGGTATTCAATCCTGTGTTTCCCGCCAGGAATTGTGTGGGTCTGCCTCCTCCCGTGAGGTCTCTGATCTGCTCCGAGTTAATTTTTGTGTATGACGTAAGATGGCGTTGGTTCTTCTCTTTTGGAAAGATACATGGAACCCCCTAAGGCCTGTTGTGCAGTTTGCCTTTTTGCCGTCATGGTCCGCTTGGACGTCAGCGTGTTAGAGCTCTCTCTCTCTCACAGGTCCTCGGTGGTCCTGTTGTTGGCCTTGGTGCCGTCACTCATTTCCCTGGGCCCCTGTTAGGTGCTGCAGGGTCTGTTCTCTGTTGCCCCCAGTTACAGGCAGTGCTCCAGGGACTGCTCTGGAGCGTGTGTTGAGAAGCAGGTTAAGCCCAAGGGGTAATGTGCTCTGCCTTCATCTCTCCCCCCGCGGTGTGGGCAGAGTAATGACCCCTAGAGATCCGTGGCTTGATCCCCACAACCCGTGGTTGTATTTACCTGAAAGGGCAGAAGGGACCTGGTAGGTGGGATTAACGGTTTTGAGATAGGGGATTATTCTGGATTACCTGGTCAGCCCAGCATAATCACAGGGGTACTTAAAGGTGAAAGAGGGAGACAGGCAGGTCAGAGAGGGAGGTGTGAGCAGGAAAAGGTCAGCTCATGTTGATGCTGGAAGCAGGACCGCGAATGTGCGTGGATTCTGAAAGCTTTTGGAGAAGGCAAGGAAACAGTTCTTCCCTGGGGCCTTGATTTCAGCCCTGTGAGACCCAGGTCACGCTCTGACCTCCAGAATGGGAAGGTGGTCAATTCATGTTGTGGTTTTGTTTTGTGACTTTTTTTGTGTGTGTTTGCCTGCACTGGGTCTTCGTCGTGGCCCATGGGCCCTCTACTTGAGGCGAGTGGACTTGGTTCCCCATGTCACGTGGGCTGCCAGTTTCCAGACCAGGCATCGAGCCCACGCCCCCCTGCAGTGGAAGGCAGATTCCTAACCATTGGACCACCCGGGACATCCCCAGTGAGTGTTGTTTTCAGTTGCCGAGTTTGTGGCCGTTCCCGGCGGTAGCATTCTTCTGATGAATGTGCCCCCGCCTTTCTGCAGGCTGTGAGTAGGCCTCAGGTGTTTCGGTCTCTGCTGGACCCCCTGCTGCTCTGGGACGCTCAGGCCACTGCTGAGGGTGCCCCCACCCTGCTCAGAGTTCCTCTGTCTTGTCGGAAAGGTCACAGAGGTTATGGATCAGACTCACTGCACACGGAGGATTTGAGTGCTTCCTTGAAGGATGCGCTGTTCCTGTGGCCTCCAGGCCCCGTGGAGAGGCTGCGGGAGGGGAGAGGCCACCAAGGTGAGTTGTCCCCAGGCTGGGTGCTGCCGGGCCGCCCTCGTCATCGCCTTAACCTTGGCTCCACTTTCCGGTTTGTTTTCTTGGGGTGGACACAGTCTTTCCGCGTCCTTTTGGGCCAGAGAGGCCTCTGTAAGCTGGGTGGGGTCCTAGCCACCATTTCCGGTGCTATTTCTGTGTGTCTTGAATTCTGAACTCTCAGCAGTGACTTTGAGAACCCCTGGGGGTTGGGGTGTGCAGGAGCCACTGGGGGCCAGTGGGGGGCCTCACAGATCTCCTGCGCTGATTCGGGGCAGTGGGGGGTGGCTGGCGTGCTGCGGTTGCTTTGAACTCCCCCTAGCGGATCCAGCTGTGCAGTGAGGTACCCCTTATCTCAGGCTTCCCCTCCACTGACCTGGGGGTGTGAGCGGAGGGCCTGGCTCCTGCTCGCCGGCCTTGACCCTCGTCACGGCCCCGGGCAGTTTCTGAGGCCATTGCCGTCTGCCTGTCTGGTCAGGATACAAAAAGATTACACTGCTAATTCACTAATTGGGGAGAGTATCTGTGAACTTAAATAAAGGCCCATTAAATACCTTTTTTGGATTAGAGCTGTAATTGACTTAGCGATTAAGGCGGAAACAAAGGCCTTTGACTTAAAAACTGTTGACAGGTTTGAACCTAAGCTGCTTCTCCTTGCAGAGGAAGGGGCTGCCTGCCAGTCCAGGCTGAAAGGCACCTTCTCTTATGTCCTCTGAGCTTGACTTTTCTCCCGTTTCATGAAACGCAAGGCTGTACATGTTCACTCACCCGCGGGGCTCTTCGTGAACCAGCTTGAGGTTTTTTCCCCGAACGAACTAGCTGGTTCTGGGACATTGTCGAGATGAGCAGACACTCAGAACCCCTAACACATGGAGACCGCATCTGTCCGCTTAAGAGTTCGGGGTGTGTAGTCTTTAAGTCTCTGCGAGTCAAAGACGTCGCAAGCTTACCTTAAAAGAAATGGACGTCTAAAGTCCACCACGATGGACAGCGATTCCTTTATACATCGGTTACACGAGGCGTAATTGAAACGTTTCCTGTATTTTCTTGCACTGTAATAAGCTGGCAGTGTAGTCAAATCGTACCAGATTATGGCTATAATCAAGTGACCATACCGCTTGCCGCTGTGGGGTTGAGGAATAAGGAGATAGCGGGTCCTCCAGGACAGTTGGGGGTGGGGACGCGGCCTCTTCCCTGTGTTTTGGAGCCTCTGCTCTTGAACACGTGGGTCCCCGGGCCCCTCCAGCCTGTGAGCCCCCAAGCCCCCAATTCCCTCCTCAACCCCCAGCCAGTGTGAACCTCTCTCCCCATGCCCGGAGCTTTTCAGGGCGAGGCCTGCTAGTATCCAGACCAGGGGCTTTCTTTCCGTCTTTTTCTGGAGCCCTTTCTGCCCTGTAGCTTCTGTTGTAGAGCCCCTGGCTGCCCCAGGCTCCCGTCCTGGCTCTGCTCCTTCTAGACAGGTGGTGTGCGTGGGCAAGCCAGCCGCTTAGCTTCCCTGTCTGCAACATGTATGTGGGTCATGGGGGAGCTGTGGCGCACGTCTTCACCTCCTGGGCTGCTTTGCAGGTCACAGGACTTGTCTGTGCCCCCTGCCTGGTGTGGGACTGCGGAGACTGTAGGGTCTCCTCCCAGCGCCGACTGCAGCTCCAGACCATGCCCGGCCTGGACCGCACCTCTGAGCCCTAGACCTGCTCCATGTCCCCTGCCCCTTGGGATGGCTAGTCTGACTGTCTGTCCTGGGGTTGCCTCATCCCACCCATGCTCTGCTCTCTGCCTCATGCCTTCCTCCTGGGGGCTGTGTTTTGGTCCACGCCTGCGTTCACTCTTACCCAGGTGGACAGCCGTGTCCCCCGGAAGCTTCCTGCACCCCCTCATTGGCCCTGATTTCCTTCCCTGTGGGCTCTGACTGAGATGCTGTGGCTCCTTCAGTGGAGAAAATGAACACGTTAATTGGATCCAGCGTCTTTGACAAACACTGTTCTATTTTTACAGTCAGACAGGAAGTTGTTGTCGTTTTAGAACTCCTTAGATTACAACCCTGGGGGACTTGGCTTGCTGTAATGAATTATCATCCTGTTTTTGGTAGGGTGATTTTTTTTTTTTTGTAATTTTTGGGTAAATTCTAGGAAGTCGCTGCATTTTCTTGATCCTAGTTAGCTTTGCTAGGGCTTGGGAAGGGGCCCTGCAAGAGGAGAGAAGGAGCCAGCATTTACTGAGTGTCTCATGGGTGGTGGGGTGCCGGCTCTTTGAAGATGCTGTTTGATTAAATCCTTGTCAAAATCCCCGTGAAGGGGGTGGTATCACCTGTCCGTCACGGATAAGGAAACAGGCCGGGCAGGTTGGGGCACTTGCTCCGGGTCACGTGGCCGTAATGAGAAGGTCACGCATGCGGGCCTCTTGTTCCCAGGTTGGGCGCTGTGTGCCCCCAGGACCGCCCCCTCCATTTTGCAGAATGTGCTGCTGTTGGTCACGTGTCCCCACTGCGGGGCATGAGCTCTGAGGTCGGGAGGCTCTCCTTGGCAGTTCATCCTGCACAGCTTTTCAGCCTGCACAACCTTTTAAAGCTTCTTTATAATCAGGACCCCGACCTCTACCCATCGAATCTTAAAGTGGTCAAGCTCCTAATGACCAAGACGTGACCTCATAGGATGCTTTCCTTGGACCGAGGAGCCGGGGTAAATGGCAGCCCTGAGCCTTGCTTTAGAGCAGTCAGACCCTCCGGAGTGAGGAGGGGATTGTGTTACTCTGAGCGTGGTCTTCAGAGATCAGTCTTGTCTGACATACAGCGGGCCAAGGCGGCCTCCTAGGCTGGCGCGGCGGGAGAGGATTTCAGTCTGCTTGCTCAGGCCGAATACCCGAGACGAGCTTTCTGCTCCTTCTGCGGAAGTATCCGCGCTTTCCTCTCCTAAACGTTGGGTTTTGACACATCGTCCATCCATTGAACACGGTGGGGGCCTGCCGGCTGTGAGCCACACCTGGGGCCAGGCGTCAGCCTGCATCCTTGCATCTTCGTCACCTGGATTCTGGCACCAGCCCCCTCCTGTGGGGCTCTGTGCCCTGCCGACAGTGCTGCAAACCGAGGTGAAGGAGCCGTGCTCAGCTTTGCAGTGTCTGTTTGAAGGGCGTTAAAGGAATGCTCTCAAAAGGTTCTTCATCTAGTGTCCTCTCTCTTAAAGCTCAACTTTCAGAAAACGAAGATCATGGCGTCTGGTCCCATCACCTCATGGCAAGCAGATGAAGAAACAGTGGAAACAGTGGCTGACTTTATTTTTCTGGGCTCCAATGGTGATTGCAGCTATGAAATTAAAAGACGGTTACTCCTTGGAAGGGAAGTTATGATCAACCTAGACAGCATATTAAAAAGCAGAGACATTGCTTTGCCAACAAAGGTCCGTCTAGTCAAGGCTATGGTTTTTCCAGTGGTCATGTATGGATGTGAGAGTTGGACTATAAAGAAAGCTGAACACCGAAGAATTGATGCTTTTGAACTGTGGTGCTGGAGAAGACTCTTGAGAGTCCCTTGGACTGCAAGGAGATCCAACCAGTCCATCCTAAAGGAGATCAGTCCTGGGTGTTCATTGAAAGGACTGATGTTGAAGCTGAAACTCCAATACTTTGGCCACCTTTTCAAATGAGCTCTCTCATTTGAGAAGATCCTGATGCTGGGAAAGATTGAGGGCAGGAGGAGAAGGGGACGACAGAGGATGAGATGGTTGGATGGCATCACTGACACCATGGACATGAGTTTGGGTAAACTCCAGGAGTTGGTGATGGACAGGGAGGCCTCGTGTGCTGCGGTTCATGGGGTCACAAAGAGTCGGACAGCACTGAGCAACTGAACTGAACTCCCTGTAGCCTGGGTTGTCCCACACCTCGAGGTTACCCTGCCTACCGGTGTGACATGTGGGAGGGGACTCTTAGAGGAACCTGCCAGGCTCTTGTATTCTAGTGATGTTACGGAGATGCACTTGCTTTGTCTTTTGTGATGAAAGGATTCCTGAGAGGCCGCTGTGAAGTGTGTATCTACCCAGAGCTGCTCATGTCATGGATATCCAAAAATCTTCAAAGGATGTTTTGCTGCTGAACTATTTTTTTTTTTTTACCGTGTTTCATTATGATAACGCTTTTATCAGGATTAAGTATGATGGTGCATGTAGGTGGTTATTTAGGACAGTGCCTGGCAAGTAGTATGACTCCGGGAGCCTCAGGTGTCTTCCTCTTCACAATAACCTACTTTAAATATGAATGTATTATCTAGCGCCCCGCTCTCCAGTGGGGCTGCAGTGAGCCATGAGTGACTGTTTAAATGTCAGTTAAATGACAAGTCCAGTTCCTCGTGTGGCTGTTGGCTCCCACGCTGGACCCTGCAGGTGAGAGGTGTTTCCGTCACTCTGGTCCACTGTCTGTGGTGAAGGTTAAAATGTCGACCCCCTGTGCCTCCCCCCTGTATAGAAATCCATTTCCCAGGCCGTTTTCTGATGTGTATTTTACTGGGAAAACTCTTTTGTATGGTAGGGAAATTGTGACTCTTTGTCGTAATGACAGCTCTCCCAGAAAACAGAAGGACGAATTGGCTTATGGAAAGAGGCCAACAGGGCCCAGGGGTGGAGTGGACACTCGGGCAGGGAATAGTGACCACCCCGCTCTTCCCTGTCCTGGAGGTCCAGAGACCACGGTCAGCTCTCTGCTCTGGCGCTGGCCTGGGCTCAGGCACGGTTTGAATTTGAGCGCCACTGCATTTTGCTGAACAGCAGCAGCAGGCAGACGTGTTAACCTCCTAGCATCACTGAGGGCTCCTCTGCGTCCCTGCGGGACCGGGTTCTGCCTCGTCCGCTCGGGCTCAGTCGGCCCGTCTTCACCGCGGCTGGGCCCTGAGAGTGTGCAGTGCGACGGCTTCTGGCAGCGGCACGACTCCAGGACGCCCAGGGCATCTCAGCGTTGCGGTTGGCTTAGCGGCACTGACACCTGCCCCGACGGCACTGTCCTGGAGCTCGTGGGGACTGTGGCCTGAGGCCTCCCCTGCAGGTGTCTGTGGATGAGTGGTCGGAGCCCAGGACCTGAGTCTCCGGGCCTCGCGGGTCAGGCTGGTTCTCCAGGGAATGGGGCTCCCCCTGCTCTGGACTCCGTGTGTCCTCCCCTCTTCCTCTGCCCTCCCCCCCCACCCCAGCATCTCTGCACCTGCTGTCTCCTGCCCCTTGTCTGCACCTGGGGGCGGGGCCTGCCCAGGGAAGCAGACACTTCCTTCCCCATCTTCTCAGTCCTGGTCCCCTCGGAGCCTCTGAAATGCCTCCAGTTACCTCTCCACAGCCTTCCAGGGTCCCCCAGCAGTCTCGTGTGTGTGTGTGTGTGTCTGTGTGTGTGTCTGTGTGTGTGTGTGTCTGTGTGTGTGTCTCTGTGTGTGTCTGTGTGTGTGTCTGTGTGTGTCTGTGTGTGTGTGTGTCTTCGCTGCCTTCAGTCAGCTGATGAGAACCTGCTGTGTGCTAATGAGCATGTGCCTTCAGGGTCTCCCAGGGCACCGGTGGGGGGCGGCGGGCAGCCAGTGTCGTCCCGAGGCCCCTCTGGAACATGCGTGGATGCGCGTGACTAAATGAGAAGCAGCGTCGTGGCCTCTGTTCGGTGTTTGCCGCCTCCTCCCTGTCCTTAAAGGTATCTTGAGCTTCCCTGGTGGCTCAGACGGAAAAGAGTCTGCCTGCAGTGCGGGAGACCCAGGTTCGATCCCTGGGTTGGGAAGATCCCCTGGAAAAGGAAAGGCAACCCACTGCAGTGTTCTCGCCTGGAAAACTCCGTGGATGGAGAAGCCTGGCAGGCTACAGTGCATGGAGTCGCAAAGAGTCAGACACGACTGAGCGGCTTCATTTTCTTCTCTTTCACTTGAGCACCTTTACTTAAACAGTGTTTTCTTTTAAAGAAGCAGCTCATCTTCATGGAATCTTCCCAAAACGTTCTCTGTCATTTTCAAAGCAAAAAGAAATCCCTCTTATTGAATTTCCCATTTAATCAATTTGTATAATGTTTAATCAAATGATGTAATTATGGCTACTCTTATTAAAATTTCCGTTTAATCGATTTGTGTAATATTTAATTAAGTAATTAGTTATAAGTACACCAGACGTAAGGAGGTTTGGAAACACTGCAGGCACGTGAAGACCAAGTTCTCTGCCCGCGGTGGGGGCTCCGGGTGTGGTGAGCCCGTCACAGCTCGTATGATCGAGTGCCTCCTCAGTGTGTTGGGCGCCATGTTGGTTGGTTATGTTTATCTTTCAATTTGCATTAAAAAGAAACCTAGACTTCAGTGCATCAGTATTGTGGTTCAGCTGCACAGTCGTGGCCAACTCTTGGTGACCCCATGGACTGCAGCACGCCTGGGCTCCCTGTCCTTCACCATCTCCTGGAGCTTGCTCAAACTCGTGTCCATGGAGTCGGTGATGCCATCCAACCATCTCATCCTCTGTCGTCCCCTTCTCCTCCCGCCCTCAATCTTTCCCAGCCTCAAGGTCTTTTCCAATGAGTCAGTTCTTCACATCAGGTGGCCAAAGTATTGGAGTTTCAGCTTCAGCATCAGTCCTTCCAATGAGTATTCAGGACTGATCTCCTTTAGGACGGACTGGTTGGATCTCCTTGCAGTCGAAGGGTCTTGAGTCTTCTGCGGCATAATATTACTTGGGCTGCACATATTCTATAATAAAGGTTTGATTGAAGAGGAGTAAGTGACAGTGTCACATGGGGCCCGAAGGTGGCAGCGAACCGTGCAGGTGGGACGTGACGCTTGAAGCTTGGGAAGCGGCCAGGGAGCCACGCAACTGAGGCTGAAGCTTGGAGGAGCCGATTTGATGATGAGCTCTTGAGGAAAGTATCAGTGGGCGGCCACCTCGTCCTTGACCCCTGTCTCCCCCTACTCTTTGTCACTTGTCTGGCTTCATGAGCAGCACAGTCCGCGCCCTGGTGGGCCAGGTGCTTGGCCCTGGTGACCCACAGACCCCGCACCCCCTTCCGCATTCCTGTAACCTGGGAGAAGGGGCTGCCTTGGGGAAAAGTATTAACGCACAGATTTGCATAGTTCATATTCTAGATGTTTGCTTTATTGGAAAGAGTCGTCTTTTCTTTTATCTTGACTTTCCTCTGTTCCTCGTGTCCTTTTCTTTTTTCTGTAAAGTCACTACTATTTCCTGAGATGGGAGAGGGAGGCTTGTCTCTTTTGAACCATCTCCTGTTGACTTCAGGGGAAGTAGTCCCTTCTTTTCAAAAGAGAAGATGTGGGAGAGAGAGGTTTTTCTTCTGAGAAAGCTGTACCCTCCCACAGGGGGCTTCCCTGTGTCCTCAGGACCCTGACCTTCATGGTCATTACTGTGCGGCCTGCGGTGACCCCTGGGAAGGCAGAGAGACCAGCAGCGTAAGGTGCACCTCTTCCTGGAGGCCTGTGTGTCTGGGCATCCCAGCAGGGCTCCCGGGACAGCCGTCTGATGGGTGATGCCTACAGCTACCCCCGGTGCGGGGGGAAACGGTCCAGCAGGCACAGCGCTCGGGACCAAGTCGGGAGGCAGAAGAGGAGGCCCCAGGGAAAGTGCATGCAGACGGCTGGGAAGGGGTCTCGGAAGGGCTCAGCTCGCGCTGCCCGAGGGGCTGAGTGTGGTTGAGTACCTACATGCAAAACAGCGGGGCGAGGACCATATAAACCCAACCGGTGGGAACACGGGCCCAGGCCCGGCAAAGCAGGGAAAGGTTAAGGGAGGCCAGCACAGGCTCTGGCTCCCGCCATTGGCTGCTCATGGCTGGCCTCTGGACATTCCGTAGGATCGCAGCGGTATCTGATTAGCCTGGGAAAGTGACCAGCCTCAGACCTCCCCGAGGTGAGGGGTGCACACATGCGGGGGCATGGGGAACGGAAGGGTTGCTTAGTCACGTAAAAGAGTGTCAGGTTTCAAAGCACGGCTGCCAACAGCGCGTCTTTGTGTGGGGCGCTGTGGGGTGATCGCGAGGCTCTCAGCGTCTTGTCAGCGGGCACGTGCCCCCGTGGTTACCACTTCTCTTCTTTCCATCGCAAGGGGTGCGGGATCCATCCCTGGCTAGAGAGCTGAGATCCCACCGGCCTCATGGCCAAAACACAGGAACGTAGAACAGAAACAATATTGTGACAGATTCAGTAACGACTTTAAAAAGGGTTCATAAAAAAAGAAAATCTTACAGATTAATCAGAGCAGGATAGGGTGGGAGGTGGGACAGATGTTCGAGAGGGAGGGGACCTGTGGCTGATTCCTGTTGATGTCTCGCAGAAACCCACACAATATTCGTAAAGCAGTTATCCTCCAATTAAAAATAAATAATTAAAAAAAATAAAACAGGAAAGGAGCTGAGAATCTGCCAAGAGTGGAAACGCCTCTTCCTTCCCTGCTGAAGGGGCCTTGCTCAGGAGTGTGAGGAGGGTCTTGGGGGGCCGGCTCCCCGCCCATGCACGTTGTCAGCAGTGAGTGTGGAGCTGTGCGTGCTTGGGCGCAGTGCGGAGAAGCAGGTGAGCCAAGCTGTTAAGAACCTGTCTGGAGAAGAGGGTGCCTTTGGCTTCTGGGGCCGGGCATTTCCGTAGTTTAGAAACAGGCTGGAGGTACGGGGGGCGTGATCCCCAGGGGTGGATGAGGTGACGTGGAAGAGGAGCCCACAGAGGCTGCTCCAGCTCAGAGCAGCTGCCTGTCCCCTCCGATGGGGTTTCGCTGGCTTTTCCTCCTCTCTCGGTTGATGCTTTTGCCGCTTCGGTTGTGGCTCATTCTTCCTGATTCTTGGTGTAACGGGACAGACAGGGCTTGTGATGGAAAGCAGAAGTTCCCGCCTGCTCCTTCCTCCCCTACTCCGCTCCCTGAGACCTCGTAACCGGTTCTGCTCCTCGCGCTCTGGATGGTCACCTTCCATGTCCCCACTTGGGATCCTTACAGAGCATGTTCCTTCCTTCTTAGGGGCCAGCGGGTTAAGTGACTTGGGCCCTGGTAACCATCACTGGCTCATTTTTCCAGTACGGTCTCTTAAGAAGAAATGTATGTGGTCTTGTCCCTAGTTCCTGCCACTGATCTCCTAAAAACCCTTGGCATTTCCTGGGTGATAGGAGCGCCCTTGGTTACTGCTGAGCCCCTTGAATCGCAGCTGAGCTGGTGCTGACACGGTGACTTAGGAGGAGGCCCTGGGTAGCCTTGGAGGAGGCAGTGGCACCCCACTGCAGTACTCTTGCCTGGAAAATCCCATGGACTGACGAGCCTGGTGGGCTGCAGTCCAAGGGGTCACTAAGAGTCGGACACGACTGAGCGACTTCACTTTCACTTTTCTCTTTCATGCATTGGAGAAGGAAATGGCAGCCCATTCCAGTGTTCTTGCCTGGAGAATCCCAGGGATGGGGGAGCCTGGTGGGCTGCTGTCTGGGGGGTCGCACAGAGTCGCACATGACTGAAGCGACTTAGCAGCAGCAGCAGCAGCTGGGTAGACTCGGAATGGAGTGAGTGGTCATCAGACCAATCAACTGAACAGAGCTGGAACTTCCCTCCCCTCCCCCGACCTCTGGGGAGGGAAGAGGAGCTGGAGGTTAATCTCTGTAAATAGAACTCCTGAGCAGTGAACACCTGGAGCTCCAGCTTCTGCATGACTTGCCTACACATGGCCCCCATCCGGCGCCTCCTCACTTGTGTCCTTTGTAATAAACGGGTAAGTGGACTGTTCCAGAGTCTGTGAGCCTTTCTGGTAAATTATGGAACCCAAGGAGGGGAGGTGGGGACCCCTGGATCAGAGCTGGCCATGCCGAGGGATGGCAGGCACCTGACTGATCCTCGTTGGCATCCGAGGTGGGGGCGAGCTTGTGGGTCCAGGCCCTTAGCCGGTAGGGCCTGACACCAGTTCTGGGTAGTGTCCCAATGTGCCTGAATCTAAGCCTGAGGCCATACCGCCCTGACCGCGCCCGGTCTCCTCTGATCTTGGAAGCCAAGCAGGGCCGGGCTTGGTTAGTAGTTGGATGGGAGAGTGTGCTGAATCTCAGGCACCACGTGGAGGACCGGGAGTTGGAGCTGTTCCATCAGCTGTCGGTGTGGAGGAAACACACACGTTTGGTGTCAGAACTGTTGTGGCTGGAGAAGGTCTCAGTCAGTGATGCTGAAGGGCCCAGAGCAGAAGGAGCCACAGACTCTGAAATCCACACAGCAGGTTTGTGCCCCTTCTCTGACCCCCAGGTACTCTGAAGCTCTCCCGTCAGGGCGGTGGGCCGCTGGGGGTGACTCACCCGCCCTGTGCTTGGCAGCAGAGACTGATCAGCAGCTGCTGGATGACTGGTCCGGCCACACCGCCCGCCCCTGCTCCCAGCCGGTCCAGTGCCGTTGTCCAATCACAGGTCAGCTTAGTGGAGGCAACTAGCGCATTTCCCTGCATCATACGTGTGACATCGAAGAGGGGCAGGGCATGAGTAAGCTCAGGGTCACATGGGGTTCCTGGGGCAGCTTGAAGTTTAGGAGGTTTCAAGTACATTTTATATCTGTGTGTATTTCTTATTTAGTAGTGTCAGGTAGAATAAGGGATGTCTTCCTGGTAATCCCTTGACATCTTGACCGGTCCAGGGCTCCCCAGCATACATGGACATGTCCTCCACTCTCTGCTTGGGGATGGCATTTAAAGCTACGTCTTACGTGACTCTCCGTTTTGTTCTGATAGTACAGGAGGGCTGCTCTCTGCAGCAGAAATAGGGTGCGGGCGTTGTTTACCTGTGTGCCGAGGGTCTGCATCCAAACCATCTATCTCGACACTCGTCTCATTCTCCAGGCGTGTGACTTGTGCACTTAGGGGGTGTGTGTGTGTGTGTGTGTGTGTGTGTGTGTGTGTGGCGGTGGTACCCTGGGTGTGACTTGTGCACTTAGGGGTGTGTGTGTGTGTGTGTGGGTGTATGTGGCGGTGGTACCCTGGGTGTGACTTGTGCACTTAGGGGTGTGTGTGTGTGGGTGTGGGTGTGTGTGGCGGTGGTACCCTGGGTGTGACTTGTGCACTTAGGGGGGTGTGTGTGTGTGTGTGTGTGTGGTATCAGCGCAGGCTCCACCTGCACAGAGGTTTGTGAGGTGTATTCTAGCCAGGGATGCAGGCGGTGCTCAGGGAACATTTGCGCTCTCTGACCTGGGACCTTCTCTTCTTTGTGATGAGTTGACCCGGCATCTGGTCTTGAGAACTTCATTGTGTGTGTCTCTGGGACGTTCGCCAGCGGTCATGCTGTGTGCTCACCGCTGTGAGCGCCGCAGAGGCGCATCCCTTTGGATCCTCCTCCAGTGGGCTGCCTGGCGTGGCGGTCTGGCCGTGTCAGCCCAGCCTGGCGATGCCAACAGCCTGCACGCTTTCCTGGGCTCCCTGGGGGCTGGCAGGGCTGTCCTTGGCTTCTCCCTCTGGTCAGCCCTGCTTCTCCCCGCCCTCACAGGCATCTGTCTGCATCCACACCACGCCTGCCGCACTCCACCCCTGCAGTCGCTCTGCAGTCCACTTTCTTGCGGTCCCCTAGCAGATGTGCCCAGTGGAAACAACGTGAACCTCGAGTCTTTTGAAATTCTCACATAGCCACACAAAAAGCTGAAAGGGAGCAGGTGGAATGACTTTACCCGAGACGTGAATACGTGACATAAACCAGCACACCCACAGTCCCATCTTGCCGATCCACGCAGTCTGGGATTTACTGGGGGAGGATGGGTTCCATCCTTTGGACTGTGGGGCGCTGTCCGCTCACGGCACATCTGGGTCGAACCCGCCTCATTTCAACTGCCGTGGCCGGTGGGCTCTGCTGGACAGCTTTGATTTAATCCCAGCTGTCTTGACCCTCTGCCTGGAGCCTTGGCTGGGATGAGCGCTGCCTCGCTGACTGCCTGCTTGGAATGGACTCCCGTGTGTGTTTGGAAGCCACGGAATGCTCTCAGGTCACCTGCTGGGTCGGTGGTGGCCCAGAGTCCTCACTGCGCACGACTGTGTGGTTGGTGGGCAGGCTGGCGCGGGGGGTGATTTTAGGTGACTCTTCCGAGCGCGGAGTGTGTTGCCTTCACCCTGCCATGGCTTCTGGGCTAATTGAGCCCTAAACAAAAAGGGCTTTCATCGTGGGCTTGTCCGCCCCTCCTCTGGGAGGCAGGGCGGGCTGGCCGTCCCTGAAATGTCACCCTCTGTCAGCGCTGCACAAAAGCCTCATGTCTGCGGCTCTGAGCTGATAGATAGCCTTTGTGCTGATTGAAAAACCCCAAGCTGGGCCTGGTGTGAACAGGGTTGGGGGGTAGAGGGTGGTGCTCACAGGGGCCGACCCAGGGTCAGCGGTGATGGGGCCTTCGTCAGGACCACCCGTCATGAGAGGCAGGGCACCCTGTATCTGGACTGGACTCTGAGGGCCGGAGCACAGTGGGCATGGAGCCCGGAGCTGGGCCTGGGCCCGGGACCCGCTGGGCACCCTCCCCGTGGGTCCCATGCCCTGCCTGCCTTACCGCTCCCGGCATCTTTGTGAGAAACCAGCAATGATCATGTCACTGTCTTCTCACCAAGATGCCAGGGGTAGTAAGGAGGGTGGGCCTGACATGGTGGGCTTCCCTGGTGGCTCAGACCGTAAAGAGCCTGCCCGCAGTATGGGAGACCACGTTTGATGCCTGGGCTCAGAAGATCCCCTGGAGAAGGGAATGGCACCCCACTCCAGTATTCTTGCCTGGAGAATCCCGTGGACAGAGGATCCCCTGGAGAAGGAAATGGCATTCCACTCTAGTATTCTTGCCTGGAGAATCCCGTGGACCGAGGGCTGCAGTCCGCGGGGTCACAAAAAGCTGGACAGGACTGAGAGACTAACACACACAGTGAGAGGCTGGAGACCTTAAAGATGGTAACGGGTGCCCCTGGCGCCACTGAATTCCGTGGTTAACGTGTGTAGGGTGGTGAATTTTATGTTGTGTATATTTTCACCAGAATTAAAAAAAAAATCACGATGCACTATTTACATATTTGTGTTAAAGCTTGACAGTTTTCCAGTTTTAAGGTGAAAGTTACCCTTCTAAAGTATATTCCTGTCTACATGCCTGTCGTACAAATCCTGCATCTTAGGCATCTGTTTCTGTTTAGACGTATAAATATGGATCTTAAAATTGTTTTCTTTTGATAGTTCAAGTCTTAGAAGAATTAAGAGTTTTGTTATCACCTGTTGCAGTTGAAAGATACCCGGTTTGATTACCTTGGAAAGAAACTCAGGAAGCAAAGTGATCGTGTCCTCAGCTTTTGTCCCGTTTCCAGGGTCTATTGGCCAGATTACGGCTTTTAGGTAAGGTAAGGGTGTGCTGCAGACCCGGATGAGTCTGCCCAGCGAGGCTTCAGGAATGAAAGTGAAAAGTGTTAGTCGCTCAGTCGTGTCCGACTGTTAGTGACCCCGTGGCCTGAAGCCCACTCGACTCCTCTGTCCATGGAATTCCCCAGGCAGGAGTACTGGAGTGGGTTGCCATTTTCTCCTCCAGGGGATCTTCCCCACCCAGGGATCGAACCTGAGTCTCTTGCATTGCAGGCAGGTTCTTTACTGTCTGAGCCACCAGGGTGGAAGGGGAGAAAAAAGCCAAGAGAGAATCTCGGAACGGCTCTGGGAGAGGTGCTTGCTCTGTTTCTGAGCAGTGGGGAGGGATGCTGGAGGGTTTCGGCTGTCATGGCGCGGCCCTGCCACGGTGATGGTGAAGGACAGCTGCTACCCGCTGCCCTTGCACCGTGACTTCCCAGCTCACACCGCACTGCTGCAGAGCTCGTTGCATTGTCTGATGAGCGCGTGAGGGATGGAGTGGGGTTTTCTTACCAAGAAGCTGAAGCTCAAAGAGATTGACACTTTGAAACTTACACTGGGACCAGGGGTGCTGAAACTCCAACCTTGTTCTTTGATGCTAAAGTAGGATGATTATCTGTGATGCTCAGTTTTTAAGGGACTGAGTATGAAACTGATGGAAATACGTGAATGGAAGCCATTTAAAAAGAAAACCAAAACCCTAATGAGGTTATTACCGTGGATGTCCTTCAGCCACAGGGACATCCTGAAGCATGACCACAGTTGGTGGCAAAGCTTGAAACCTGTAAGAAGAAAGCTGTGTGATGTGGTTGTTTGAAGAGCGAGCAGGAAGGTTTCATTGTTCTGTGTTTACCCTGGAAGATCTCGAAGGCTTTCAAGAAAGAACCTCAGGGGTTACAGCAGCCTTTCAGGAATGACAGCTGTTTGTACATCCAGAGAAGATGGTATTGTTGCGGAGAGTGCCTGGGAGGGACGGGGGTGATGCTGGACACAGGCTGCAGGAGTCAGGAGGTGATGGGGTGATGTTGGACACAGGCTGGAGGAGTCAGGAGGTGACAGGTGACACTGGACACAGGCTGCAGGAGTCAGGAGGTGACGGGGTGATGCTGGACGCAGGCTGGAGGAGTCAGGAGGTGACGGGGTGATGCTAGACCGAGGCTGGAGCAGTCAGGAGGTGACAGGTGATGGTGGACACAGGCTGCAGAAGTCAGGTGGTGATGAGGTGATGCTGGACACAGGCTGGAGGAGTCAGGAGGTGACGGGGTGATGCTAGACCGAGGCTGGAGCAGTCAGGAGGTGACAGGTGATGGTGGACACAGGCTGCAGAAGTCAGGTGGTGATGAGGTGATGCTGGACACAGGCTGGAGGAGTCAGGAGGTGATGGGGTGATGCTGGACACAGGCTGGAGGAGTCAGGAGGTGATGGGTGATGCTGGACTCAGGCTGGAGGAGTCAGGAGGTGACGGGGTGATGCTGGACACAGGCTGCAGGAGTCAGGAGGTGACGCCAGCCCCGCCGATGAGAAGAGACGCCTGGTCCCAGATGTGGCTCCGGGGCTCCTGATTGTGGTTTCAGAGCATTTGACCCTGGGTTGACCCTGACCTTGGAGATGTGTGAGCGGGCTGCGCTGGCGGTGCTGCTCCGGGTCTCAGTGTGACCGTGTGTCGTGGCCGTTGGGTGTCACACCACGGCTTTCAGTGCCCCGAGCCAGGACTCCCGCCCTGTCCAAGTGTGCTGGCCAGGCCTGCGCTCTGGAGACGGGTGTTGCCCCAGGTGTCCCCGATGGCCCATTGAGAACCACGCGGGCACCCCTTACAGGCGGCAGCAGCTCCTTGCTCTGACAGAACCCCTGCTACTGGGTCATGGGCTTGGTGCATAGTAATGTGGTCAGGTTTCAAGGGCAACCTCCAGGTCAAAGGAACGCCCAGAGTTGGGCTTCTCACACTGAAGGGCAGCATCCCTTTAGCAGGATGTGCAAATGTGTTTCTCAGCAAGACTTGCATCACAAGCATGGACCAGACATCGAGGGTTTTTGCTGCTGGAGTGGTGGCCCGAGGGAGCTGGGAGTCCGCCAGAACTTGGGCACCCGGGGACCAAGCCCGTCTCTCCATCGCTGGGAACTAGAGTTTGGGGCCAGCGTGCCTCCTCCCAGCCTCCCAGGAAAGCCAGCGTGCTGCGCCAGGTCCTGCGTTTCCTTTCTAACACTCTGACCCCGGCCAGCAGCTTTGGCAAGAATTTACAGAACTGGTTTTTTTTTGATGAAATGTGTTCCTGAAGCTGGGGGAGAATGTCCCCTGTGTTTTAAAGTTGGAATGCTTCCCTAGTAAACTGGCCATCCCCAGACCCCTGTACACATTTTCCAGGATAACCATCACTTCTCCCTGACTGGTAGAGGCGAAAGGCCAACACCAAGGTCCCGGCGCAGCTTGGAGGAGGCCGAGGTTGGGCAGGCCACCCCCGCGTGGCCATCACTGTTGGAGGACCACGGCCATGAGCATGTTCCTAAAGGAGGGTGTTTGGACCCAAGTGACTGTCTCGGGTCAGTAGTTGTCTGCTGGGAAGAGGGCACACTTGGGTCTGTGGAAGGAGGGTCCCCAGCTGTCTTGTGGAGGCTGGAGGCCATAGGTAGGTTTGGAGGGGACCCTTAAAAAAAGATCTCACAGAAGTGAGTCTATCTTTACTAAATATATTTTTTTCCTTTCTAAAAACTCAAAAGTTAACAGGTACATTCAGATCTATTACACATCATGTTCTCACCCATTGGTATCCACCATCATCTTAATTTCCTCTGGGGGTGGTCAGCTCCTTGTTTTGTGCAGACCCCCCAAATGAAGCTGATCTGGTCACTTCTCTTTAGTTGGAGAAGTTTTTGAGATGGCGGGGCGGTGGTGAAAAGCCGTAGCCACGTGCTGCTGGGGTTTGCGCCAAGCAGAACTAAATGGAGTAACCACTTAACCGCTAAGGTTACAGATCACAGCGGACACCGCCGGGCATGTCGAGACGGGTTCTGACTACAGATTAGATGTGGGCGGGGGCAAGGGGAGGTGGGCTCATCAGCTAGTCAGGTGCACGTCGGGGAAGTGAGGCGGAAAAGTGATACCTCCTGTTTAAACAGTAGGTGTGAGGATGTTAGTCGTCTCTGGGCTCCGTATGACTCAGCTCTGTGGCGTGGGAGCGCGTGTGTGTGTACACACACCTGCATGCACAGTTGGGTGGCTGAGCCCTCAGGTTGCCTGCAGGGCGTGTCATCTGGGAGAAGTAGGAGCCACTGATCCACCGCTGGCGGACCACCCAGGCTGACCTCCGCCAGCTCCCCTCGCAAGGGTGTTCTGGATGTGGTGGGATCCACTGGGTGCGGGGCAGTAGCCTGGGGAAGGTGCTCGCCTGGCGGCTTTCTTGTGCATGTTTCGCTGGAGTGCCATTCGGCTTGAAGAATTTGCACCAGGAGAATTCGTGTGTGTCACTGGCAACCCCGTCAAGACACAGAAAATGACCGAGGCAGCGGTTTTCAGTCCCTTGCAAACAGACACTTTCCCTGACTCTGTGGTTAGTTCATTCTTGTGCCGGTTAGTGAGGAACCACTCCCTAAATCCTTATTTGAATGGATGAATCAGTGCCTCAAGTTGAATAAGTTTTGAACTGTTTGTAGGGAGGTCTTACCCAAATATAAACATGGCTGTAATAATAGAACCCCTTTTATTGATATGTCACTGATTAATTACACAAACACCTCTTACCTCCTCATTACGTGAAGAGCTTTCTCCTAGGGATCAGCAAGTGGAGACATGCGAAGGAGTCCCAATCAAAGCAGAACCGAGTGCAGACGGAGATAGAGGCAGTTAGAGGGAATTAGAGACGGCACTTGTCGTTGATTTCTGCATCTTCCTGGTGACGATCGGAGGTGTGCCTTGACTTCCGAGCTCACCGGGGGCCCTACTTTCCTTGAAGGACTGGCAGGACTGTGTCTCCTTTGTGGCACAGGGATCTTTTGTATTGGAAGGATGCTCAGGGCAGGGGTGGTCGTGAATGGAGCCGCCTCCGTGGAGGTGGGGACCCAGTGGGAAGCCCTAGGTCCTGCGGCTCCCGTATAGCTTCCCAGGAGCTGAAGTCCAGTCCTTTGCTGAGTGTAAGGAACTCGATCACTTTCCCTGGAGGATTTTGTTCAAGCCCCTGCTAAATGAAAATTGTCATGGGGGAGGGTAGTTCTTAGAGTTTATTATGGATCAGGTATTTTAGAGTGCAGGGAAAGCTGTGGTTCTTTCTCCGTCTAGCAGCCTTCCACGATCACCCCCCAGGGTCCCTCCCCTCATTTCCACCCCCACCCTGGTGCTTGTCCTCGCTGCTGAGATGGGCAGACTTCTTTAAAACCCGAGACTCACTGTGACTGCCTGCATGCCAGGTCAGGTCTGGCCTCTGATGACGTTTAACTCCTCCACATAGTGAAATCCTGATTTAGGATAGTAATTGGCTTTTAGGAGAGCTATTAACAGGGCTCCAGAGATGAGTCGTTAAGAAGTTACACTCTATCTGTTTAAATGCCTCAATTCCTTTTTGGGAAGATTTCTAGATTTCCTGAAATTCACAGAGGGATGCACATTGTTCTTTCTATTCCTTTTACATTTTTTTTTTTTTTAACTTGGGGATTATTAGTGTAAATTACAGCCCAAGAATGCCAGAAACGTCTTGACTTAACTAAAATTTATCCCCGGGCTCAGTGACTACAGCTGGCCTCCCTTTATAGGTTGTGTGGGGGATTGTTGTTACTGATGGGACTCTTTCAAGACTCTTCCAGCACAGGTGGGTCCCACGTGGCTTGTTCTCCAAGCTGGTTTCAGAATTTTAACTGGCCCCTGAGGTTAGCCGCAGCCTGGATTTCCTGCTTCCCTGCATGCTTGGGGCTTACTTGCTTGTCTCCGTGTTGAAATACAGCTGTGCTTCCTCCACCCGGACTGTGTCTGCATCAGTCAGTCAGAACTTCGGTAACGACAGTGCCACGCGCCGAGGGGCGGAAGCACCATGCGTTTCTTTCTCGCACTTCTGGAGGCCGGAAGTCCAAGGGCAGGGCACCAGCGGATTTGGTTCCCTGTGGGTCTGTGCTTCCTAAATGGCCATCTTCTCACCGTGTCCTTCTGTGGCAGAGGGGCCAGGGAGCTCTCTGAAGCCCCTTTTATAAAGGCATTAATCTGTTTCATGCCTGCCTGCTAATGCAGGAGACCCGGGTTTGATCCCTGGGTCGGGAAGATCCCCTGGAGGAGGAAGTGGCATCCCACTCCAGTATTCTTGTCTGGAGAATCCCATGGACAGAGGAGCCTGGCGGGCTGTAGTCCACAGGGTCTCAAAGAGTCAGACACTGAGCCACTAACACTTCCACTGAATCCCTTTCAGGAGGGCTCCACCCTCACGACCGAATGGCCTCCCAAACATCCTGCCTCCTAATACCATCACCTTGGGGGTTAGGTTTCAACACGTGAAGTTGGGGGGTGGGGGTGGCCACAGACATCCAGTCTGGAAGAATCTCTCTGCCACATTTTCCAAGCTCTCCTTTTCCCAGGAATTCTGCAGACGCCCTTTCCTGGTCCCTCCTGGATCCAGCCCTCATTAAAGGACGCTGTTCACCCTTACACGCTTTGAGAGGTGCCTTTCTCCCAGTGTCTGATGTGAATTTTCTCACCAGCTGAACCCTTCAAATGTTGCTCCTGGCTCTTCGAGGTGATGAGGGCCTTGCCAGCGGCAGGCGCCGTGTCCCCTTTGGGATGGCTGCCTTTGGAGTGAAGATGATCTAGGGGAAGTGATGGGCACCTCGACGTTCTCGTCACCATGTGTTGGCAGGAGGGAGAAGGCGGGCTCAAGTGGGGATGATCCCGGTGAAGGGACACGGGATTCCAGAGTCCAGGGGAAGGAAGAGGCGAGATGCTGTGGGAGGAGGTTTGAAAAGGGCTAGAAAGTGTGTTTTCTTTTGCTGTCGCATCTATCCTGATTTTTACTCAATGAGAACTTCTTTATGGTTCGGATTTTTAAAACTAGTTCTGTTTTTTTTTTAATCATGCAAACATAAACAGAAAGCAACCGTAATTTCTCCCACAAAGATGAATGTTGTTAACCCTTCGGTGCACGTCCTCCCTGTTCTCGCGGATGCTGCGTCTCCCAGGGCTGTGGTGGGCAAGGAGGCTGAGCTCCCTGTGTCCGGGTGTGTGTGTGAGGACTGGTACAAGGCTGGTGGTGGATAAACATGAGCTGGGAGAAAAGTGTCGGAGAAGCTGAGCCCGGCCACGATTATAAAAGGCTCTTAGAAGGACCTTATCTGTTACTTTGGGATAAGATGTGAAGAAAGGGGCGTGCCCTCTACACAGGGCTGCTGATGGATGGGGTCATGGCAGAGTGCTCCCCTCCCCGCTACAGCTTCCTTTCTCACTGGGAGATGATCCTGGGACAGGGACCAAGCAGAGGTGGGCTTCCCCGAAGGTCATGACCAGCATAGCCCCCGATTGCACCCTCAGCTTCAGCCGGTCTATCAGATCCAAAGGTAGAGATCAGAGACATTTTTTAAAAAGTCCATGCACGTGATAGGAATGAACTGACTCGATGCTAAGGACTTGAGCAGGAAATAATGTGACGTCTTGGGCATAGCTCAGTTGGTAAAGAATTCACCTGCAATGCAGGAGACCCCCGTTCGATTCCTGGGTCGGGAGGATCCGCTGGAGAAGGGACAGACTACTCACTCCAGAATTCTTGGGCTTCCCTTGTGGCTCAGCTGGTAAAGAATTTGCTTGCAATGCGGGAGACCTGGATTTGATCCCAGGGTTGGGAAGATCCCCTGGAGAAGGGAAAGGCTACCCACTCTGGTATTCTGGCCTGGAGAATTCCATGGACTGTATAGTCCATGGGGTCGCAAAGAGTTGGACATGACTGAGGACTGCAAGAAGATCCAACCAGTCCATTCTAAAGATCAGCCCTGGGTGTTCTTTGGAAGGAATGATGCTAAAGCTGAAACTCCAGTACTTCGGCCACCTCATGCGAAGAGTTGACTCATTGGAAAAGACTCTGATGCTGGGAGGGATTGGGGGCAGGAGGAGAAGGGGACGACCGAGGATGAGATGGCTGGATGGCATCACGGACTCGATGGACGTGAGTCTGAGTGAACTCCGAGAGTTGGTGATGGACAGGGAGGCCTGGCGTGCTGCGATTCATGGGGTCGCAAAGAGTCGGACGTGACTGAGCGACTGAACTGAACTGAACTGAACTGAACTGAGCGATTTTCACTGGGTCTCGGATCTAGAACCCCTGACTGCAGTCCTTGGTGGAATGTGTCCTGAAGGCCGACGGGCTTGGGTTCAGAGAGTCAGCCACGCTTTTTCTCAGTGATGTGTCTGTCCCCAAGGAATCAGCGTGTCCTGTGTGCTGTGTGTGTCTGTTTCCCTCAAGTCTGAGATGGAGTGAGTGGAAGCGGCTCAGATTCTGAGGGGTCCAGGCCCGGGAGGACGGGGAGCTGTGTCTAGGGGGGTTGGTGAGGCAGCCAGGAGCTGTGCCTGTCCCCCCCACCCCAGACGGGGACGGTGCTTGTCCCCCAGAGCTTAGACCACCGGGATGTGGGCCTTGCTAACGGGCACCACGCTCTTGAGCCAGGAGACGTGCCACGGCTTACAGAAGGAGCCTGGCGCTGATGGAGTGAGGGGGACCTTTCCTTTGCATGAGATGGTGTCTTCCAGTGGTTTTTTTTGGAGGGGGAGGGTTGGGGGGGGTGGGGCTCCAAAAGAGACTGGTTCCATACTGGCAGTTTTGAAACTAGGACCCCAGGAGAGGACTTGTGGCTGGTGGTCAGACTTACAGAGGGTGCTCTGGGAATGACTCAGGCCCCCCTTGCTGCGGGTGTGATCAGTGATTCCAAACAGGGCTCCTTGTTCACAGGTGGGGCATGCCTGGGAAGGAGTTGACACCAGTTAAATCGTCGCAGAGTTGAGACAGAGGGAAACCAGAGCTTCCGTTGTGCCCTTTGCTACTGTGAGCTGCTCATGGAATGTGGAGTTTGGCTGAGGGTAGCGGCTGGAAATCCATGCCCTCTCAGGGCTGAAGCTACCGGGGGAGGGGGACGCCGTTTTCCTGGGGAAGGGAGGACCGACTGGGAAATAGAATGTGAGATGGGTGCAGCTTCCCTTGCAAGCCGCCCCATGAGTATTGGGATCCCAGGAATGCGCATTTCGACTCCGTAGAAGGAGAGATGTCTGAGCGCTCCAGTCAGTGATGATCAGATGAGGGGGTCCTGGGACTCCTGGAGGGGGGCCTCAAGGGCTGGCTGAACTCTTCTAACAAGCCTGAGGCGACACCCCATCCTGCGTAAGGCCTTTGTTCACCTGGCCAGGAGTGAGAGGATGCCAGACGATGCGGTCCGGGTTGCGGGTCTGGAGCTCTGTATTGGTTATTGATGTCCGCCACCCTGAGATGGCAGGGTGCATCAGAATTACCTGTGGCTTCGAGATTTTAAGAAAACATTTTCATGTAATATAAGAGGGCACCAACGCTCTGAAAGGAAACGGATGCACCAATAACTGCATTAATTTACATCACGCCCACTGCTGTTCTGTCGCTCAGGTGTGTCCGACTCTTTGCCACCCCATGGGCTGCAGCGGGCCAGGCTACCTTGTCCTTCACCATCTCCCAGAGCTTGCTCAAACTCATGTCCATCGAGTCTGTGATGCCATCCAACCATCTCATTCTCTGTCGTCCCCTTCTCCTCCCGCCTTCGATCTTTCTTAACATCAGGGTCTTTTCTAATGAGTTGGCTCTTCACATCAGGTGAAGGCTCTTCACATCAGGAGCTTCAGCTTCAGCATCAGTCCTTCCGATGAATATTCAGGGTTATTTGCTTTAGGACGGACTGGTTGAATTTCCATAACTATGTGTCATGTTAATTAAAATTTTAATTGTAGGTTTGCATGTGATAAAATATTTCTAAGTGGTATAAAGGAAGCGAAGAGTGAGATATTTAAACGGAAACCTGGTGTGTTTTTAGCCTCATGTGAGCTTTTAGTGTCTGAGCTCACTCAAGACAGAGGACTTACGTAGTCTTTAAGATGCTGCCCCCTTCTGGTGATTAAACATATTCTAATACTGCCTTTTCTTAGTTGCAAAATTGCATTTTGATTTTCTTTTCTATTTAAATACTGTTTTTATTATTGAACCTGGAAAAGAAAACTGGAGTCAGCAGTGGTCTCTTCTGTCCCTCTCCCTCTGTCATGAACACAGGAATCGCTCTCTGATCCCTCTTGTTCTGACTTTTATAATGATTGTTTGGTCCTGACCAGTTTTCTTCCTTTACGTGGAGCATGTCTGTGTGCTGGGAACCACAGTCGGCCTTCCATGAGCAATATTGTTATTTTAAAGGATTGAGAATATGGTGTGTACTTTTCTAGGTTAAAAAAACATGGTCTCAACACAGTTACAGACACACTGAAATCGTTTTTAAAGAAGTTTAATCTTAGCCTTTTGAGAGGCGGTGGCTGGCGTCAGGACCCCTGGATGGGCCTTGATGAGGGGAAAGAGGGCTGTCCCTTTGTCTGAGGCTCCTGGGACTCCAGAGATGGGCCAGGTGAGAGGGCTGTGGAGCACGGAGGAGTCTATTTCAGGCCTGAAGAACTCGCTCGGATTTCCCCGGAGAAGGGGTCTCGGAGAGGAAGAGGGCAGCCTTGAATAAGTGCCCCAGGCGAGGAGTGAAAAGTTCAGCCCAGCACCCAGGGGAAGCCAGTGAAAACTAAGGATGTGTTGGGGAACCAGCAGGTATGGTGGTGGTTGTCCAGTCGCTATGTCATGACTGACTCTTTGTGACCCCCGTGGACTGCAGCAAGCCAAGCCTCCTCCCTGGCCTTCATTATCTTCTGGAGTTTGCTCAAACTCGTGACCATTGAGTTGGTGATGTTATCTAACCATCTCATCCTCTGCTGTCCCCTTCTCCTCCTGCCTTCAATCTTTCCCAGCATCAGGGTCTTTTCCAATGAGTTGGCTTTTCCCATCAGGTGGCCAAAGTATTGGAGCTTCAGCATCAGTCCTTCCAATGAATATTCAGGGTTGATACTGGCTGGTTTGATCTCCTTGCAATCTAAGGGCCTCTCAAGAGTCTTTTCCAGCATGGTTACAACGCCTTACAAGCAACTGCTGGGCATGACTTAGAAAAGCAGATTTCCCATAGAAGCATGCCCTCTGGACTGCCGGAAATGCTGATAGTAACCCTGGGCCCCCCAAGTCCAGCCTACACACTGAAACATAGTCTCAGAACATCCAGTTCACTGAAGTCTTGAATCCACCTTCCTCTTACACACTACTCCACTATTGCCTGGATTTGTCTGCTCATATGGTTTCAGTTTTTTAATGAAGTACAGTGCTTTTAATTATGCTCTTATTTATAACCAGGGGGAGCAAGGCTGTATAGATTTTCCAGTGTCCATTATGGAAACATTTAAGCCCGGACTTTTCTGGGACTCATTTTCAAGCAACCACCGGTAGATGGAGGGAGTGAGACATGTAAACAGAGGGGAGTGACCGCCCTGCCACTTCCTGTTGGTGTAAATCCGCTGCTAAACCGAGCTCACACGGAGCTCACTAATAAGATTCCCTGCAGATACAGCTGAGATATTTATCATCGATGATTTACATGAAATGAACAAAGGCTAGCTGTTGACAGCCACGTGAAGTGGCGAAGTCTATTTTAGAACCTCTCTGTCTTTGGAAATTAAGAAAAAAATGCGTGCGTTCATTTGCCTTGGAGCCCTTTAAGAATAAATCAGCATAAACTAGGGCGGATTATTAAAATATTAAAGAGAACCACAAAGTCAAAACGTTTTCTCTTCAGAGGGAAGCAAGGGCATGCTGCTTTGCGAACGTTGTACACGGGGTGTCAGGCGTTTCTCATGCCGAGGGGGCTGTGTTCTTGGATGTGGTTGTGTAAACACGGGTTGCCCAGATAGCCTGCAGGGAGAGCAGAGATGTTCAGTGGAACCCAGCCAGGAGCGCCACCTCTTCTCGCATTTCAGCAGCACCTCTGCTGGTCTGGAGGGCGCAGGTGGGGCCCGGGAGACCCTGAGGTTCTTGGCCTTCGGGGTGCTGGGTGTTGCGTGGCTGCTTTTGATGGGATTGTGTGGGTAAATACTGACTGTTAAATCAGTTTTTAGAATCAACAGAATTGTAGATCTCCAGGGAATCATCTCTAAGCCTTCTTTCCTCTTCCACCCCAACCCTTGAGACCAGAAAACTAATGTTTCCCGGGACTTCCCTGGTGGTCCAGTGGTTCAGAATCCGCCTGCCAGTGCAGGGGTCACGAGTTCGATGTCTGGTCCGGGAAGATTCCATATGGCACAGGGCACCTAAGTCCGTGTGCCACAACTACTGAGCCTGGGCACTCTAGATCTGGCGCTCTGCAACGAGGGAAGCCACCGCAGCGAGAAGCCTGCGCACTGCAGCAGAGTGGCCCCTGCTCGCCTCAACTAGAGACAGTCCGTGCCCAGCAGTGAGGACCCCGCGTGGCCAAAAGTGAGAAGAAAACTAACGCTTCCTGAGGCCAGTGCTGGGGACGGAATTGTCCCGGTGCCCCATGCGGGAGCCCAGTAGTGAAGACCCCGCGTGGCCAAAAGTAAAAAGGAAACTAACGCTTCCTGAGGCCAGTGCTGGGGACGGAATTGTCCCGCCGCACCCCCCCCCCCCAACCCCCTCTGCGGGAGCCCTCGTCCCCGCTGTGCTGCTACTTGGCGATGATGAGATTTGTTTCCCTATAAGAGGAGACCCCAGGGCCGCACCTCAACCACCCAGCAGGCACGTGCTGGTTTGCAGCTGTTCCCTCTTCCTTTCCTTCTTGTGGGGTGGTTACTGTGTCTCCCCAAGCCCCAGAACACCCTGGAGTAGGGCCTCAGCTCAGAATCGTGCTCGACAGCAGAGGAAGTACTGCTGGGCTCTGCGGCCTGTAGCGGGTTCATCCACAGTCACTTAATGCACGCAGAGCTAGCTTTCGCCTTCTTGTACTCCTCGCTCTTGGACGATCCAATTATCAGTTCAAAAGTGCTAAGTCCAGTGCAGTGGCAGGCGAGGGAACCACTTAATGTCTCAGATGGAGGGGTCTTGTTTTGTGTGCACCTTCGGTGTTATTTTTTTATTGACGTGTAGTTGATGCGTTAGTTTCAGGTACGCGGCTACTGCTGAGTTGCCTGTCGTGTCCGACCCTTTGCCACCCCATGGACTGTAGCCTCCCAGCCTCCTCTGTCCATGGAGTTCTCCAGAAAGGAGTGTTGGAGTGGGTGGCCATGCCCTCCTCCAGGGGATCTGCCCAACCCGGGGACTGAATCCAGGTCTCCTGCGTGGCAGGCAGGTTCTTTATCCCTGAGCCACTGGGGAAGCCTGGTTTCAGTAGACAGCATTAGACAGCATTGCAAGTCAGCGTGTAGATTATGCTCCCTTTAAAACTGCCGGCTGCGTTTCCCTGTGCTGTGTAATGTGATCTTGCAGCTTATTTGTTTTATTACTGAGACCTAGTCGTCTGTACCTCTTAATCTCCAGCCCCTGTCCTGGCCCCCTCCCCCGAGTAACCGCTGGTTTGTCCCTGTGCCTGTGATTCTGTTGTCAATGGGCTGCTATTCCTGTAACTAAGTCCCCCACCTCCCGGGGTGACTGTTGCGGTCAGTGGTGTGGCCTGCGGTCTGTGCATGTGCTGTCCACCCCTCCTTGGGCTGAGGGACATCCTAGCTCCCCAGCTACCTCTGTTGGACTCGTGGCAAAGTCGTTGGTTTTTCACGATTATCCTTAAATACTTGAACCAAAACTGCAAGTTGCTGAGACCAAGCCTGCTGATGACCTACTGGGAACCCTGTCCCGTTGCTGCCCAGTACTGATCAGCCTTCACTTTCTAAGACATCACGAAGGCATCATGTTTAAAAAGTAAGTTAGAAGAAAGGTGGATATGCAGTCAGAGGGGTTCTGACTAATGACATCAGAAGCCCAGGCAGATGGTGGGGGCCTCAGGAGGGTGTCACCATGGCAGGCAGGCAGACGTGAGGAATCGGAGCCCCTTGCTTCTTGTCAGGGAGCAGAGTGCTCTGGAACTCTGTGGTGCCCAAGGCAGGCAGGTCTGGTGGTCCAGGGAGGGTGGGACAGACTCAGCAGAGGACCCTCACATCCCCAGGCAGAGAGGAGGGTTTGGTTATTTCTCATTTACATGCAGAGAGGTGAGAGTCGGGGCCCCCATTCCTTTCTTACTTGCTGTGAACAGCGAAGTCGTGGGCTTCCCAGGTGGTGCTAGTGATAAAGAACCCGCCTGCCAATGCAGAAGAGGCAAGAGACGGTATGGGGAGATATGGGTAGGATCCTCTGGAGGAGGAAACAGCAGCCCACTCCAGTATTCTTCCGTGGAGCATCCCACAAATGGAGGAGCCTGGAGGGCTGCAGTCTCTGGGGCACGCACACGAAAGTAGGAGGTTTATGTAGAAAGCGTGTGAAGCCGCTTCCTTGGTGGGCCAGTGCTTGAGACCCCGCCTTCTGATGCAGGGAGCTTGGCTTCCATCCCTGTTCAGGGAAATGAGATCTCACCTGCCAGGGGACCGCTCAGCCCATGGGCCGCAACTCCTGAGCCTGTGCTCTCGAGCCCAGGACCGCAGCTGGAGAGAAGCCTGCACGCCTCCATTGAGACCCTTGTTGTTTTTGTTGGGTCACCCAAGTCATGTCTGACTCTCTGCGACCCCGTGGACTGTAGCCCGCCAGGCTCCTCTGTCCATGGGATTCTCCAGGCTGGGATACTGGAGTGGGTTGCCAGGCCCTCCTCCAGGGGATCTTCCCGACCCTCGTCTCCTGCGTTTTCAGGAGGGTTCTTCACCACTGAGCCGCCACATAGAATGTCGCCAAATGAGCACTATGTAGCCCGCCCCCCCCCCCCCCCCCCCAAATAAAAAAGACTGGGAAAGCAAAGCTTGGCTCCCTGATGTAAGCATTTGGGGCTGTGGAGGGGCTCAGCTGCCTGTAACTGTCTGGCCAGTGCAGCCAGCGGCTTCCTCCCGCGGACCCGGCCTCCTGGTGCTACACACAGATGGACCCATTGTTCTCCGCACAGCAGGTGAACTGTGTGTCCCCAGGCCTTTGGATGCTGGGCTGAATCAGTTTGAAATGCTTCCTCTGTTTTTTCCTCCTGGAGGACTGACTTGAAGCCAAGATAGAAACTTCTGGAAGAGGGCACCCCAGCGTACCACAGCTGGTCCCTTCCTCGGGGCCGAGAGAGCCCATGCAGGTGTGTCTTTTTTTAGCCACTGGGGGCGTGGGAGCTGGAGGGAGTTAGCCTATGTGCGGGGGCATGTCTATTTTCTGTCTTCCTGCCCTGGTTTTGCCCAGGAGGAATCAGATGACCGAGAAGTGGGGAGGGCTGGGGACCAGGAGGCTGGGAAGACAGGCTCTGCCTGTTGTCCTGGTGCCCAGTATAGGGGGTGGGCGGGGCCCGGAAGTGGACCCTGCAGGGTGGACTGTAGAGGGCCTTGGGGGTGTTTGCTGTAATTAATCAGCCGGACACGAAGGGTGCTAATTGGTGATGGCTTTTCTCCACGTGTTAGAAATGACTACGAAGTCATGTGAGGCTTTACTCCGTGGCTACAAAAAGGAAAAGAAAAACCAAAATCCCCACCAAGTCAGGGTCTGTATAAAGTGGTCACGGTCACTCAGCCTTGGAAAACTGTACACAATGTCAGGGCCCGGGCTACAGAATTGTCCAGAAATGGCTTTAAGACCACCCCCTTCTCCAGCCCTGAAACAGAAACCTGCAAAAACCCCAAACAGTCTGATTAACAAAGAGGCAAAGCACTTGAATAGACTGTTTCAAAGAAGACATACAAATGGCCAACAGGTCCATGAAAAGATGCTCAGCATCATTCATCACTAGAGAAACTACAGTGAGATATCATCCCCACCTGTTAGAAGGGCTTTTGTCAAACTGACAGGAGACAGGTGTTGGTGAGGATGTGGATAGAAGAGAAGTCCCGTGCCCTGTGCCAGGATGGAAATTGCTGCAGTCGTTATGGAAAACTGTATGGAGATGCCTCCAAAGAAGAGGACCACCGTGTGACCTGACAGTCCCATTTCTGGGCATCTGTCCTAAGGGAAGGAAAGCAGCGTGCGGAAGAGAGAGCCCCGCCCCCACGCTTACAGCAGCGCCTTTCACAGAGGCCAGGATGCGGGAGCTGTGTGTGTCCGCGGGCCAGGACGCGGGAGCTGTATGCGTCAGCGGGTGGGTGCATGGGTAACAAACGCGTATACACTAGTGGATTATTATTCAGCCATAAACAAGGAAGTCCTGCCTTTCTTGATAACCTGGTGAAACTTGAGGGCGTTGTGCTAATTGAACTAAATCAGATACTACCCAATTTCACTTATATGTGAATTCAGAAAGGTCCATGTGGGAAAAAGACCTTGGAAACAGAGAGCGGATTGGTGAGTGCCAGGGCGCGACGGGGGGATGTCAGTGAAAGGGAGCAAACTGTGAGACATCAGTCGAGTGAGTTCCGAGCTCTCACATGTAGCGAGCTAACTTACCAGTGCCGTGTGTGTGTGCTCAGGCGCTTACTTGTGTCCAACTCTTTTGCAACTGCATGGACTGTTGCCCACCAGGCTCCTCTGTCCGTGGGATTCTCCAGGCAAGAATACTGGAGCAGGTTGCCATTCCCTTCTCCAGGGGATCTTCCCCACCCAGGGACAGAACCCAGTGTCCTACGTCTCCTGCATTGCAGGAAGGTTTTGTTTTTTTTTAACCAGTGGGATACCTTAACAGTACTGGGTTATGTGCTTGAAAGCTGTTAAGAGAGTAGATGTTAAATGTTGCTACCAAAAAAGGTAATTTATGTGATGAGGTGAAGTTGTTAACTCACCTACTGTGATAATTGTTTTACAGTATGTACGTGCATCAAATCATCATACTGTCAGCTCTGAACTTACACGTGTTATTTGTCAGTTACATCTCAGTTCGGTTCAGTCACTCAGCCATGTCCCCACTCTTTGCGACACCACGGACTGCGGCATGCCAGGCCTCCCTGTCCATCACCAACTCCTGGAGCTTACTCAAACTCATGTCCGTTGAGTCGGTGATGCCATCCAACCATCTCATCCTCTGTGATCCCCTTCTCCTCCTGCCCTCAATCTTTCCCAGCAGCAGGGTCTTTTTTAATGAATCACATCTCAAGGCTGGGAAGAAAGAGAGAAAGCCGAGGACCACTTGCAGGCCTCGCGCCCGCGGGGCCGCTGTGGACCTCCCTCGTTCCCCTTGACCACCCGCTGGCTTGGCTCAGACCGACGACGGGTTTTCCTCTCAAGTGAGGTTGGTCTGCTCTGCTCTCTCGGACCTTCCGGGGAGGGGCATCCACTCTGTGGCTGGCTAGGTCCCTGCACTCAGGCCTGCTTGACCCGAGGCCGGGATGGTGAGTGGGGAGACCTTCCTGGTCGTTGAGGGCAGTGCCTGGATGCTGGGCACAGAGGTGCAGGGACTACGATGGGCCGCGACCGTGAAGAGAGTTGCTCTGTGTGGCTGAGTCAGGCCAGGCCCTGTTTCCAGTGAAGGTTTGGAAGCAGGCCATCCCTCCCAGACTCTCAGGACCACCAGGCACAGATCACAGCCACAGCAAACCTCAGGTTGTCGACTTTCAGAGGCGCACAAACAGCCTTCAGGGAGCCCCCTACCCCGCCCCGCCTTGGAGTCATTCAGTTACTTATTCAGCAAGTCACGGTTCAAGCCTTTGGTCTCGCATCAGAAAGCCACAAGAATGGAAATATCCTGTAACTCACTTGGCGGCAAAGCCAGACCCGATGACCTCACACGAGGCGCGCGGGCCTGTCTTTACCCCTTGTTGTGGATACTGACGCCTCCCTGCGCCTGCCTCTGGGCTGCTCCTAAGGGTGGGGTGGGGGTGGTGCGTGAGCTTCCTCGCCTCCAGTCTGAAGCACCCTCCCCGGGCCCCGGCCCGCCATACGTCCTGCCTGCAGCCTGGCCATCTCAGCTGGCCGTCGTTGCGTTTCCCCAGTAGGTTGTTCAGACCCTAAACCCAGGATCATCCATCACACCTCCTCTCTTTTGCTCACTGTCCCCCACTTCCGGTCAAGCTGGCGGCCCCCCACCTCGTTGCACCCTGGGCACAGGGAGAGTCCTCCCAGCAGCCCCCCTTTTCCCCCGTCACTCCAGGGCTGTCCCAGTGCCCATGACCAGTCCCTTTGCTTCCACCCCTCCCACCGGGAGACCGTCCTCAGGAGCTTCTCAGTGACTCTCGGAATCCAAGTCGTGTTACTGCAGAGTGTGCGCTCACCGCGGCCTCTGTGTGCTCGGGACAAACTCTGCAGAGGCCCTGCCAAGTCGCAGGAGCCAGCCCGCCCTGCACCTGCCCGTGTATTTTTAATGCGTTCATTTCTGGCTGCGCTGCTCCTTCACTGCTGCCTGTGTGGGCTTTCTCTACTTGCAGCAGGTGGGGGCTACTCTCTGGCTGTGGCGCGTGGCCTTCTCATTGCGGTGGCTTCTCTTGTGGCTTTGGTAGTTGAGGCCCGTGGACTTAGCTGCTCCTCAGCCCGTGGGATCTTCCCAGACCAGGGATCAAACCCGTGTCCCCTGCATTGGCAGGTGGCTGCTTAACCCCTGGACCACCAGGGAAGTCCCCTGTGGCTGCTCTTGAGCTCTAAGGATGTTCTTATGGTTACAGAGTGCTTCAGGGCGGGGGTGGGGGTAGGAAGAATCAAAAGGGAAATATTTTGGGACCCGTGGAAGTCCAGTGAAATTCACGTCTCTGCGTCCGAGTGAGTCACAGCCACGTTATTTGCTTACATACCTTCCGGGACCGAGTTTAGACAACGGCGGCAGAGTCGGAGACCTCTGTGACATCCTCAATGGTCTCCTGGCCCGGAAAACCTAAATTGTTTACTCTCTGGTGCCTGGCGGGAGAGGGTTACCAGCCCCGCCGGGCCGCCTCCGCCCTGGCTGGCCTGCGTCTCCTCCCGCGTGCAGACCTCAGGACTGTGGCTCTGGCTGCAGCCTCTGCCTGGAGGGCTCTTCCTCCCGGGTTTCACTTCCTTCAAGTCCTTGCTGAGACCTCGGCCTGCCAGCTGCTCAGCGCTGAGTCCTCTCTCCAGCCCGCGGCCCTGCCGGTTCTCTCTTCCAGCTCGGTCAGCCATCCGACGCTAATGTAAACTTGTTTCTTAACCTGTGCCGCCACGGCTGGAACGTCAGCTCCTCAGGACCCGGGGCCTTTGTCTCTTTGGGCCCAAACACCAAGATCAGAAGGGGGTTGGTCCTTGTAGTGTTCACTCCAAATCTGTGGGAAGACTCGGCTTAGAATAAGTATGTGCAGTTTAGGTGCTCTGGGGAGATAGGCAAATGTCTGTTAGATACCGCTTCTGTTGTGTATTAAAAACCAGCTTCTGCAAGTATGAAACTTTCAGGGATTTTTTTTTTTTTAAGAGGTAAAAAAGTATCTGACCATGTATGTGAATATTTTCCTTCTCTGCCAAGCCCTGCTTGTGTAGTAAATGGTTTGGAGGTGAAACTTTTCATGGCGAAATAGTTCCCTAGAAATCTAGATGGTTAGTGAATTACTTTTATTCCATTGTGTTAGAAAGAAGCGCTTTGGGCTGGTTGCCCACGTGCAGGCCCGAGGTGGCTGTGTGTAGCCTCCTGCACACACGCCCATCAGTACACGCATCCGCCAGCACACATGTCCACAGCACACGCATCCGTCAGCACATGTGCCCGCCAGCACACGCATCCACAGCACATGCGCCCGCCAGCACACATGCTCTGGTCATCCCTGGCCGCCGGGTCCTGGCACCTAGGAGATACAAGCTCCCTGTCAGTGCTTATGCCGCAGGGTGAGTTTTCTGTTGCTTTTGGGAAGTTTGCTATTAATAGATTCCTTATCTATGAATTTAGATGAAGAAAACTGTTTGAGATAACGGGGGGGGGGGGTCTTATTAAAATGTCTCAGACCATGCAGTTCATCTGTTCATTTCGTTTTGCTTTTGAGACGCATATGACCACTGACTTAGGAACTGAGGAAGCCTCCAGCTCTAACTTGGCATCTGGAATAGAATTAAAACTTCTTTTTTAAAGGGAGTCTCTCGGCAGTCCAGCGGTTAGGACTCTGCACTTTCACTGTTGAGGTTGTGGGTTCAGTCCCTGGTCAGGGACCCTGCAGGCCATGTAATGTGGCCAAAAAGCAAAGCAAAGCAAAACAAAATCCAGCCCACCCCAAACCCACATTTTCTTAGTTCAAATTTATTATTCCTTCTCCAACCGGCACATAGAAGAGCAGTATTGCCTGTCACCTTATGCCATGCTTGTACATCGTATTTCTTTTCTGGGTAATATTTAATAATTGTCATAATAAATGTTAATAAGTGGGGCTAAATATCGAGAGTTTTCCGTGTTCTGTGCTGTGCATTTCATGTCCATCATCTTCGTTAATATCCTCGTTATTATCCTCACTTTACACATGGGAAAACTGAGGCTCAGGGAGTTGATAACTGTCCCAGGGCTGGACAGGTAACCCCTGATGTTACTTGCCACTTGTGACCTAATCCTAGCATCTGATCAGAACCTTTTTATGCTTATCACTCAGCGCTACAGCCTTTGGCATCATATTACTTTGGTCACTGTTAGTTACTTTCTTCTTGCCGTGTTGCCAAATGAAATGTGGATGTATAACAGGTGAAACACTGATGATCAAGACGCCCTAAGGGAAAAATAGAAGGAAGGCAGCTTTTAAGAAACGTAAGCACATTTACAAAAGGCCAAAAGTTTTAGACTTATCCTGCATCAGAAATGGAGTTGCGGAAACGCCGCTTTCTAAAAATTGACAGCTCTGCCCCGTCAGCATCTTTTTGTTGTGTGACATTTCTTCTCAACCAGCAATTAGTCAGTGACCCTAGCGTTTCAGCCACAGATCCAAGGCGTGCAGAGGAAGTCGCACCCCCCCCATGGCCTCATGTCGCCATGGTAACAGCGGTGTCCCCTTCCGCCTGCAGCTTCAGCTCAGTGGTTCGTGGAGCCCCACCAGGCACAGAGAGGTACTTTCCAGCTGGAATTCTGACTACTCCTAAAGATTTTCTAGACTTCCTCTGATAAGCATGCATTTTATAATGGAAACAATAAAGCAACTATGTTTTATCTGTCTGAAAAGAATTCTTTGGATGCTAGCGCGTATTGATCATTGATTACCACAAGATAGGCCGTTTTCCAGGTGTGAACCGAGGCGTCTGCTGCGGCCGGTTGCCTACTTGCCATCTGTCGTACTTGGCTCTCCTGTCCAGACTTGTGTGCCGCTGCCCTGCCAATGGCCGTTTTTAACCACTTGGCGAATCTCGTGCAGGAGAGGAGGATGGGGAGAGGGCTGTGTTCTCTGCTACAGGGCTGAGATCCGACGGGTCAGCTTATTAATGAAAGCCAAACTGGTTTTCACAAGGTGAATGTCATTCTCCGTTTCCCCATCTGTCTGCTCCTGGGTTTGGGGAGGGCTGGCGACAGCGAGACTGATGGGGAGGTTGCTTTCCACTATTCAGAGACCAAGTCCTGCTTCAGTTAAACAGTCACCAGGGCTTGTCTTCTCACTATCCTGGGTGAATCTTGTCCCAGAAACGACATCGGGGCTCACCAGGGCTTGTCTTCTCACTATTCTGGGTGAATCTTGTCCCAGAAACGACATCGGGGCATCACAGCAGATCATGCCCGTTGCTGAAGGAGTCACACACCAGTCCTGGTAGAATAATGGCGACGCCCTTAATGATGCGTGGAGCTGCAAAGCAAGGAGCGGCATCTCTCATAAATTATCCTTGTTTACAAACCGATTTCACACGCGTTATCTCATGCACCCAGTGAGGCTGGGAGGCGGGAAGAATCGGTGGGTGTTCAGTTCTTGTTTCCATCCTCTGGATGGGAAAACAGAGTCAGCCCCCTGAGAAGGGGTTTTCCCCAGGTCCCCAGGGAGCATGGTTGAGCTCCAGTGTCTCTAAGGCCAGAGCCGTCTCTCCCTGACACCAGTCTGTTCCCAGAGGCAAGCAGGGGAGCATCTCAGGTGGGAAACGGGAGATTTTATAGACCAAAGCACGATGTAGCCAAATGGTCCTTGGGTTCCAGTCATTCCGCTGTTGTCTGGAAAACAGTGTGCTTGGATTACCTTTACCTTCTTACTCATGAATTCTAGCTAATTAAAAAAAAATATGTTTATGTGTTTATTTTTGGCCGTACCAGCCGATATGTGGCATCTTGGTTCTCCCACCAGGGATGGAGCCTGAGCCCCCTGCTTTGGAGGGCGGATTCACACGGAACCGCCAGGGCGCTCCTGAGTTCCAGCTGCTCACGTGGAAATTCAGCTGCTGTTGGGTGTCCTCGCTTATCTCCCTGTAGTGCTGTCTGAAGGAAATCAGAGGGCGCAGGAGCCCAGGGCGGAGGAAGGTGTTCTGTGTGCTGGCGGGACTGGCTGGCGAAAGCCTGGCTCTGCCCTCTTGGGGGGAATGAGTGTTGTTTGAGACCCCCTCTCAGCCTGTGTGTCTCCTCCCACCTGAAGGTGCTGGACTCTGAGCCTTGTACGGGCCCCCCTGCCCACTGCAGGGGATGGATTGGGAATCTCCTCGAAACTCTCTGGAGCTCCAGGCACCTTCCTGGAGATGGGGCAGCAGAGAGGAGATTCTTGCTGCCAGAAGCTTGGATTCCCAGGCTCCAAGACAGCTGTGGTGGGAACATTCTTTGTGGGTTTGTTAGGGTTTTAGAATTTTTAAAGGGACAGATAATATCTTGATGTTGTGTTCCACCAAAACAAATATTGTTCTTTTGAAAATATGTTAGACACAAAAATGCACCCGGAACTACTGAGGCTGACTTAGGAATGCACGAGTGAGCCCCGCTGTGTCCCAGCCGGGGGCAGCCCGTGACTTCCCAGCCCTGTGCTTTGTGCTCAGTGTAGGGGGTGGGTGGGGGCCATGGCGGGGGTTAGACTGACTCTTAGCTGTTTCGTAGCAGACTTGCCTGGTGCGGCCCCTCCCTGACTCTCCTCTGCCTGGCCCCCATCAACGTCCTGGCTTGTCCTCACAGGGAGACAGCTGCAATCAGAGCCAGCCAGCTCTGATTCTGTATTTTGTAAATTTCCAAGGCGTGTGTTTTATGCCCCCCTCCCCCGCCCCCTTTGTAATCTGGCTCGGGAAAGAACCCTGCCCCTCAGAGTTCCCAGCTGAGAGGGCTTGGCGAGGAGTCTGTGGGGTGTGGTTCCTTGGAAAGTGGAGCCATCCCAGGCCAGGGGCACCAGGGGTGCTCAGCCTGGGGGTGGGGGGTGGGGCGGCCAGGCCCTGGGCCCCCTGGAGGCAGCAGGCTCGCCAGGCCTCCTCTGCCTCTCCCCATCTCTGAGTGGGAAGGAGGTGGGAGCCAGGATGGTCAGTTGTGTGGTCAGATGGTTCCTGCAGAAGACCACAGACCCTGAAACAGTGGAGCCCGAATAGGAATGGAGGTTTGCTCATTTCCTGAGGCTCCACTGCTACCCAGCTGCGGAGTAACAGATTGCTTTCCCTTGACTTTTATTTATTTTTAGTGGGCTGGGAGGAGCAGTTTTCCATGACAGGCATCCAGTGCAGGGCCTTGAAGTCAGCATGTTGGAAGCCTGCATGCATGCCCAGTCGCTTCAGTTGTGTCTGACCCTGCAACCCCATGAACTGTAGTCCGCCGGGCTCCTCTGTCCATGGGATTCTCCAGGCAAGAATACTGGAGTGGGTTGCCATTTCCTCCTGCAGGGGATCTTCCCGACCCAGGGATCGAACCGGCATCTTTTATGTTTCCTGCGTTGGCAGGCAGCTGCTTCACCGCTAGAACCACCTGGAAAGCCCTGGAGGCCTCGGAGGAGCAGGGTCAAGAGCGAAGGCGATGCTGGAATGCGAGGGAAGGTTCGATGTAGTATCACCCACCCTGGGTCATGCTCCCTCTCGCTTGCTCTTTATTTTCCAGGTGACTCCTGACGACTCACATGCTAGTCATCACAGCAATAGCAGAGGTGGTTGTAGCAGGTGACGTAATGGTGGTAATGATGATAAAAATGGGAGGATATAAACTGAAGGGCAGACTCACTGGAAAAGACCCTGATGCTGGGAAAGACTGAGGGCAGGAGGAGGAGGGGTGACGCCACAGACTCCACGCGCGTGCGTTTGAGCAAGCTCTGGGAGAGGGTGGTGGACAGGCAACCTGGTGTGCTGCAGTCCATGGGCTTGCAGAGAGTGGGCTACGACTGCATGACTGACCAGCAACAAGAGGGCAAGCGTGGGCGCCCATGGAAAAGGGAAGCAGCGCCTGAGTTCTGCAGAGTAGCTTTGCACAGGGCTGCGTCATTTCAAAGGGTGCTTACTACTGAGGGCTTTGTGGTTTCCTTCCTCCTTTTTTGTCTTGTTTTTGGTGGTTTTCTGTCTTGATGTGTGGGGAAGAGTTTGTGGCCAGGTGCTGTGAAGCAGCTCTCTGAGCACTTTTTCTTGAGCCCTGATTTTAATTGTATCATCAGCTGTGGGGAGACCTGTGGTACTTGGGAGAAAGCGGTGAGGTTGTGTTCCCAGCAGGGGCATGGGAGCCCCGAAGTGATGGGGCCGATGGGGGACGAAGAGGAGAAGGAGAGCCGGGGAGGCAGCTGGAAGCCCTCAAGGGCCACCTGGGATAACATTATTTGAGATTTGATGTTGTCGTTTAGCCACTAAGTCGTGTCCAACTCTCTGCGACCCCGTGGAGTGCCGGACGCCAGGCCTCCCTGTCCTTTACCATCTCTTGGAGCTTGCTCGAACCCATGTCCATTGAGTCAGGGATGTTGTTTATTGCTCAGTTGTATCTGACTCTTTGCCGCCCCATGGACTGTAGCCCCCCAGGCTCCTCTGTCCATGGGATTCTCCAGGCAAGGATACTGGAGTGGGTTGCCATTCCCTCCTCCAGGGGATCTTCCCCACCCAGGGATCGAACCCACATCTCTTAAGTCTCCTGCACTGGCAGGCGTATCTTCACCACTGCGCCATCTGTGTGTGGGGGGAGGGTTTCCTCATTGATAAGCTGGAGATCGAGGTCATTGTTTAAGAACAAACAAATAGCTGTACATCCTTTTGTTGTTATTCATTTGCTGAGTCGTGCCCAACTCTGCGACCCTGTGGGCTGCAGCAGCCAGGCTCCTCTGTCCTACCCTGTCTCCCGGTCTTTGCTCAAATTCACATTCATGAGTCGGTGATGCTGTCCAACCACCTCATCCTCTGCCACAGGTAGAATAAAACGTATAATCTGGAGTTCCTGCTAAAATTGCAGTTTGGCGTTAAGAGTCTTCATTTCTTTAAAAAGTATTTGTCAGTCGTAAATATCTGAATTTCATGCCTCTGTGGGAGCTTCCACATAAATATGTTTATATTTTGGACAGGGAAATGCTTCCATCTCCCTGTCCCAGTTTCAGACCACGTGGTACCTGGGTCTTCAGGGGCCGAAACCACCTCTTAGGCCACCGGTCAGGGACCCCAGCGCAGCAGCGTGACTCCCTTGCAGAACATTCCCTGTCAACGGTGATGTCGATCATTCTGTAAAATTATTCTGCTCCGCAGCCTGCGGTCTCACTGGAGAGCAATCAGACATGCTTTATTTTCTAATCATAATTCGAGCGCAGTTGCAGGATTTTTGTTTTCCCGGTTGCTCATTGTTTCAGGCTTTCCCCAGCGAAGACTATATCTGCTTCTCTTGTGCCCGTGGGGCGGGTTTGCTGTGCCAGAGCAGGGGCTGGGCGGGTGCAGTCCCAGCACTCCTGTCCTCTCACCTGGTGGGCCTTGCGGGGTGCTCGATGATGGATTGCACCCTTCACTGTGCTCTGGACGGGGCCTGTTTGGAGCCGGGCTCCAGATGTGCCTGCCCTGCAGCTGTCTCACGCGCGCCGTCAGGGGACCAGGGCTGCAGTGAATAATTCAAGCCAGCCCGGCTCCTGCCCCCAGTAATGAGGTCTCAGGGGCGATGCCGTGGGGGCCCGGACCCTCCAGACAATCTCCGGATTGGTCTTTGCCTTCGTGCTTATTCAGACCGACAGAGACACGCTTTGCAGCTCTTCGCCCGAGGGAGAGAGTGAGGCGGCCTTGTGTGGGTTTCCCTGCTGACTCCTGCGTGCGTGCATGCGTGCTAAGTCGCTTTAGTCGTGTCCGACTCTGTGTGACCCCGTGGACTGTAGCCTGCCAGGCTCTTCTGTCCATGGGGATTCTCCAGGGAGGAATACTGGAGTGGGTTGCCATGCCCTCCTCCAGGGGAATCTTCCCGACCCAGGGATTGAACCTGTGTCTCTTAGTCTCCTGCATTGGCAGGCGGGTTCTTTACCACTAGAGCCACTTTGGAAGCCCCTTTGACTCCTGAGAACCTGCCAATCCGTGAAATGGGTGTAACAAGAGTAGTGTTCAGATGGGACAGAGTTTGGGAGTGTCAGCAGTGTATGTGGGGTTGATTGGGGGTGTGGTGGCAGTCCTCTGTGCCATGGACAGAGATGTGGGCTGAGGGGGGGGTGGGTGGCTCCCGCCACAGATGTGCCCGTGGCCGCCCACGTTGCTCTCTCTCGGGTTTGTCTTCCTGGTTGGCACTGTGCCCTTGTGGGCATGTGTGCCGACCTCTCTGGATTCCAGCTTCTGCATCTACGTGAAACTCCTCGCCTGGGTTGTCTGGGTGCCCTTTCATCTTTGAGATGTCCTGCTCGCTCCTCATGAGTTCAGCTCAGTTCAGTTCAGTTGTGTCCAACGCTTTGCGTCCCCATGGACTGTAGCACGCCAGGCCTCCCTGTCCATCACCAACTCCCAGAGTTTATTCACACTCATGTCCATTGAGTCGGTGATGCCATCCAACCATCTCATCCTCTGTCGTCCCCTTCTCCTCCTGCCCTCAGTCTTTCCCATCATCAGGGTCTTTTCAAATGAGTCAGTTGTTCACATTAGGTGGCCAAAGTATTGGAGTTTCAGCTTCAGCATGAGTCCCTCCAGTGAACACCCAGGACTGATTTCCTTTAGGATGGACTGGTTGGATCTCCTTGCAGTGCAAGGGGCTCTCAAGAGTCTTCTCCTTCACCACAGTTCAGAAGCATCGATTCTTCGGTGCTCAGCCTTCTTTAGAGTCCCTGGGTGCCCTTTCATCTTTTAGATGCCCTGCTCCCTCTTCACCATTAGGGGCGTTTTTATAGATGGGCGGGTACATGGCTGCTCTGCTGCCGAAGGTGAGCAAATAAACACATGTTGTATAGGAATAGTTTGCGTTTAATGCTCTTCATGTGAGACTTTGAAGCAGATAGTCTTAGGGATATAAGCACCTTAATTGGCAAGTTTACAGTATGACAAGTTCTGCCTTATAATCTAAACTTGTTTAATGCCCGTGTCAGGAGCCCAGTCCCCTCAAAACTTTCAGCTTCTGTGAATGACATGTATTACATCTGTTTGAATAGAAACCATGGATTCTGGAACTAGCAGAACACTCTGTCCCCTGACAAAGAGAACGGCCAGGGAAAGGACTTTCGCTGAATCCTGTTCTTGTCCATGGGATTTCCAGCTGGTGGTAGCGGTAAGGAATCTGCCTGCCAAGGAATGAAACGTGCGAGACTTGGGTTTGATGCCTGGGTCAGGAAGATCCCCTAGGGGAAGAAATGGCAACCCATTCCAGTATTCTTGATGGGAGAGTTTCATGGACAGAGGAGCCTGGCGGGTTATAGTCCATGGGGTTGCGAAAGAGTTGGATATGACTGAGCGACCGAGTGCACACTATAGGATGGCAAAGAGGCAGACACAGCTGAGCATCTGCGCACGGCACTTGGGCATTTCGTTTGTTAAGGGGAAAAAAGCTGCTCGAAAAGAGGAAAATGCATCGCACGCAAATAGAACTACTCTATTGCATTTTACTCCAGGTAATCTGCTGATAAAGGCGTTCTTTAAAATAAATGGGTAACTATTTCAAAATATTCCTTTGTGAATGTGCCTGATTGGTGCAGCCCTCCCCATAGAACCCACCAGTCCACCCGCAGTTTGGAGGAAGGGCTGTAATTAACAGTGAATTAGCATAGGTATTGCAGCGTGGTGTGGACCACGGGTGTCCTCGCCCATCTGCTGTATAGGGAAACAGGGTGACACCTGGCCAGCAGTGGTGTAAGACTTCTCTGTCATTCAGGAACGTACGGCTGTGTCAAAAATCTTTCTTCCTACAATTAAAATTGTAGACACTCGCCCCTAGATACACAACATACAGGGACACAAACGAATATTCTGCTAAATGATCACAGAACACGTAAATGTTCTGCATTCACGTCTGTTCATTTATTCACTCGCCAGATATTCGCTGAGCAGCTGTGAATGTGCTCAGCACCCTGTGGGTGCTGGTGAGCTAAGGCACGACGTCCTTGGCCTCAGGCGCTTGGAGACTAGAAGGGAAGGTGGGGTGGGTCAGAGTCGCCCCCGTGACCATGCGTTTCGGTGAGATGAGCACTGCTCTGACGGGAGGTGGATGGTGCAGGGGTGAAGTCAGGGGGACCCAGGCCAGCAGTGGGGTCAGGAGAGGGTCTCTGAGGAGGGCGGGTGCTGACCCAGCTTAAGAAGCTGCTGCTCCTCTTTCAGTCTCAGAAGGGGTGTGAGTGCACGTCTTCCATGCGGGGGTCAGCGTGTGTGAGGGCCCTGTGCACGAGGGTGTATTTGAGGAGATGGAAGAAGTCCCTTGGAGCTTCGTGGTGGAGTAAGATGCGTGGAGCAGGTTACCGACTTGCTCTTCGGAAAATCTGGGAAGTCATGGGAGGTTTCTGGTGTAGAGTCCTTGTCAGTTTCACTTAAGGTGGGGAGCACTGGGGGTCCCTAGGTTTGTCCTCCCCACGCCCCCGCCCTGCACCCTCCGGCACCCTGGTGTAGGGTCTGGGCCGTGCTGGGCACAGGGGCGCCTGCTCGTGGCCACGTGGTTGGGGGAGAGGCTGGAGCCTCAGTCTGTACTGTGAGTCCTTTGTGCGACATGGAAGCAGACGGAGGGTGCTGTCCTTTCCCGTTTTCTTTGCCTCCGCGGAATGACGTTAACTGCATAGCTCTCTCAACTTGGAGCGCTTGCCAAATGTGATATTCCTACAGCTGATTCAGTTCTTCCAGTCGCCCGCAGCCAGTGAACCTCTGCCCGTGGGTGGCGCGCCCACGGAGGGAATTCCACGCCAGCCAAATGCCTTCTCTGTTGGATTGTCTCTCTGCTCCTAAAATGCAAGCGAGGGGAGCTCTTACGTGCAGAGTGCAAGAGGGTGACGCCCTGTGTTTCCTCACGTGGTCAGAGGCGGGTGTTGTCACCTCCAGGGTCTGGCAGTGGAGAGCCATGTCCCTGGCTCTCCACTCGGTCACCCAGGTCACCCAGGGTCCCAGGCCTGGGGGTCGGAGAACTGGACTTCACGGGACATCTGACCACGGCATCCCTCATCTTTCTGCTCCGCCTGTACGCGCCTGACTGGCCCCACTGAGGAGTTGGCCAGTATTGTTAAAATTGGAATGATCTAAAATGACCTAAAATTGGAACAGTCCCTTTCTTTACTCACAGCCTGAGATTTTTTTTTTTTTCCAAAGCATTATCTCTCTAGTGTTTCTAGGCAGAGCACTTGATACATTTTGCCTGAATTTATCTGTAAGCCTGGGTCAGATGTACGTTTGGCATCACTCTCATCTCTGAGCCATTGTAGCCTACTTTTTATGCCAAGAGAAAGTATTTTAAGCCAGTGGGGTCAGCTCTCCTCGGGTCTCCTGACTTCACAGGATAACTATGCATCCTGCCTCTTGTGGGGAGCTGGGCTATTATGAAACTAGGTCAAATGATTGTTTTTCTCTTTCTGCCTATAGCCATTCCAAAGACAGAATCCTTTCCTCCGAAACAGGTCTTGAAAGTCGTATATTCTTGGGATGGCCATCAAAGGCAGAGAATAAAAAGAGGAAGTTTGCCTTGATAACATCTGAATAAGTGAACAACTTCTGAACATCATAGACACTTTAAGCAAATACAAAGTCAAATAAAAAACTGGGAAAATACTTAAAACGTATGGCAAAGGGTTATCTTCCATATGTAAAGAGTTGTTATAAAACAATAAGAAAAGTAAATTCCTCAACTAAAGGAGCAGGCACAGGTTCATAAAAAGAAATAAAGGGTCAAATAATATGTCCATATATTTAGGTGCATTACTTAAAGAACATTAACTGGGTGAGGTGAGTTTTTAATCTCGTCAGTTCAATTCAGTTCAGTCGCTCAGTCGTGACTGACACTTTGCGACCCCATGGACTGCAGCACGCCAGGCCTCTCTGTCCATCACCAATTCCCAGAGTTTACTCAAACTCATGACCATTGAGTCAGTGATGCCATCCAGCCGTCTCATCCTCTAGTTAATCTAGTTAAGTATCGTCTTAAAATCAAAGACCCCATATTGGCGAAGGTATATGGAAATCGATCCTCATCTTAGCGCATTCCGGCTGCTGGAACAAACTACTCTGTACTGGATGGCTTATAAATAAGAGCAGTTTTTAGCTCATATTTCTGGAGCGTGGAAGTCTGAGATCCGGGTGCCAGCATGGTGAGCTGAAGGCTGTCTGCTGAGTCCATGAATTCTGCTTATGTCCTCCTGTGGCTGAAGGGGACAGAGTAGCTTTCTGGGGTCTCTCTTACAAGGGCACTGACGCCATTCATGAGGGCTCCACCCTCATGACCAGTCACCTCCCAAAGGCCCCGCCTCCTAGTACCATCACCTTGGTGGGGAGTAGATTTCAACCTGTGAATTTTGAGGGGGACATTCAGACCGTAGGATTTCCATTTTACAAGAGTGGAATGTGTGTTGGGATAGCCCTTCTGGAAAAAAAAAAAAAAATTGGCAGAATGGAATAAAAGCCTTAGCAAGGTATGTGGCCTTTGACCTAGCGTTTTCCACTTCTGCCTACTGACCCTTAACCCTTTTTCCAGTTTGGCTCAATACATGAGGCAGTCATGTGAGACTATGGAAAACCTCAGCCCGCTCCAGCTGTGTTCAGCTTAACATCACTGGATGCCTGGTGTGGAGGGGACCTTTCATACATGTTTTTGTCCTGAACAAATTTTCAAAAAGTAACAATTAAAAAAAAAATCCTGAAGATAATAATTTAAAAAAACACATTATAGCTTAATAAAAGCTTGGGAAAGATGCACTTTTAGTTGCACTTTTGAAGTGTGGGGGGATATATTGTGTAGTTTATAAATGCCATCATTAACGTCCCTAGAGATGCTTGTAAACTGGACAAATGTGAATCTTAAATTTTTTTTGTTTTTTACTTCGGATAAGTTAAAAAGTCAAAGTCATACCAGCTCCTGGGGGATTGGGCGGAGCTCACATTTTATGAATTTGTAATAAAGAAGGGAAACATTTGCTCTTGTGTTTGGCATGCTGCAGTGGCCTTTCCAGGGGACTGTAACTTTATAATTCAAGGATTAATTGTAATGTAGGAAAAAACATTCTTGAAACACAGGCCAAATATATGTGAAGAGACGAGGAACAGCGATCAAAATAATGCTTTTTAAAAACAAGGTTAAAATGTCCAGAGAATTTATTTTGTCCAAAACACGGAAAGTTACCCTTCATGTGCAAGCATTTTTGAATCACTGGGGTTTAAAGAGGAGGGTAGGAGCAGGGTTGACATACTTAAGCCCCAAATCAGGAGTGTGCTTCCTGCTCCTGCTGCCTTTACTGTTGTGAAGAACATTTACTTTTGAGTTATAACCTCTAGCTGTGACCTGGGTAAAGGATTGGGTAGAAACATATTTTACCCTCAGGAGATTTTTGCTTTTGTTTTTTTTAAGTTAACTTTTATTGGAGAACAGTTGCTCTGCAGTGTTGTGTAGGTCTCTGCTATCCAAATGCATCGGGTGTATGTATACATGTGTCCTCTCTTTTTTGGATTTCCTTCACATTCTGGTCACCGCAGAGGAGCTGAGTCCTGTCCCCTGTGCTATAGGGTAGGTTCTCCTTCGGTACCTATTCTATACATAGTATCAATAGTATTATGTGATTCAGCCCCAGTCTCCCGATTTGCCCCACCCACTGTATATCCCTTGGTATCCACGTGTGTGTGCGTTAGTCGCTCAGACGTGACCCACTCTTTGCAACCTCATGGACTGTAGCCCACCAAGCTCCGCTTTCCTTGGGATTTCCCAGACAAGAATACTGGAGTGGGTTGCCATTTCCTTCTCCAGGGGACTCTTCCCAGCCCAGGGGTTGAACCCGAGCCTTCCACATTGCAGGAGGATTCTTTACCATCCGAGCCACCAGGGAAGCCCCTTGGTATCCGTAGGTTTTTTCCCTGCTACCTTTTATAGATTCTGCAGTTGATGAATGGAATCTAAATTTGCATAGCGGTCAGCTTGCTGCTGCCCAGCGTAAAATCCTGTTCACCTGTCCTCTGTGTGGAGCCTATAGACAGAAAGCCACTCAAAATTATTTTCTTGGTTTGTTTTGCTACACAAAATAAGATTTAGTGGGAGCATATGTGTGTGTGTGCATGCCCCAACTCTTCTGCTACACCATTGAGTATAGCCCGCCAGGCTCCTCTGTCCATGGAATTATCCCAGTAGGGATACTGGAGTTGGGTTGCCAACTCCTTCACCAGGGGGTCTTCCCCACCCAGGGATCGAACCCACATTTCCTATGTCTCTTTCACTGACAGGTGGGTTCTTTATCGTTGAGTCACCAGGAAGCCCCTTAGTAGAATTAGCTCAGGTTAAAAGCTGGTTTTCTCTTCACCCTTTGAGGCAAGAACTTCCAGAGCGGTCCGTGTCCCAGCCACCCTGACTTCCCTGCTGGCCTTAGAGAGTGTTTGCAGGTGGTCAGCAGGCTCTGGAATGAGCAAATTAAGTCGCACTCTCTGGCCAGTCTGCGGTCTGTACTGGGCACACTGCTCTCACCTGCGTGCCCGCATGCACTCAGGTCGGTGAACACTAGATCTTGTGTCTGGGCCCGTTCTGCAAAGCCAGGGAAGTGTGGTCTGATGACACTGGTGGGAGAGGATGGCCTTGGGTCTGGCCATGCTTTCTTTAAACTCCCAGGGTCCTAGTTGTAGGCTCACCAAAGTCAACTTTGACTCTTGGGCCAGTGTTGGTTTTGACAACCAGACCTGTAAAGCTGGGAGCTCCGGCCAGTTCGGAAGCAGTTCTGTGGCCACTCACGCCGGTCTCATGGACCATTCGGACCACGCTAGTTAATGTTTCTGTGGGCCAGGCCCTGTTCTCAGCCCTGACCATTTACCCCAACCCCTGAAATACGCAGAGAGATTGCAGGAAATGGCAGCCCACTCCAGTATTCTTGCCTGGAAAATCCCATGGACAGGGGAGCCTTGTGCGCTGCAGTCCACGGGACTGAGCAACTTCGCTTTCACTTTCCCTTTGCAGGAAATGCGCCCGTGGTGCTTCTTGCACAGGCACACGCTGGACAGTCCCTGCAGGAAGTAGATTGCGATGCGTCCAGGCTCTTCTGCCAGCAGCATTCTTCCTTTTTGCTTAAATGTCTCTGTAATTGGGGTGGGGGTGGGGGGGGTGTTTTACAATGTTGTGTTGGTTTCTGCCATACAACAGTGGTAAGTTGCTCCCTCGTGAGCCTCCAGGCACTTTCCCCCCACCCCACCCCACCCCCCTCCCTCAAGCCCTGCTGCAAGCCTTGCTCCAAGAAAGGGAAAGGCATAGTAAGCATAAGCCTGTGGGCGGGGACCCACCTGCTCCCCGGAGGGAGGGGAGGTGACTGGAACAGTGGTTACCTGCAGCCTCATCAGTTTGCATCTGAGCGTATTCTAGAGTTGAGCTCATTCTCCTGGGGATTGCCTCATGTTCTCCAGGCCGCCACAGCCAGGAGAGGTGTACATAAATGGGCCTTTCCTTTCCTTCGGAACTTCCAGTGCAGCTGCAGAAACAATGCATCCGTATTGACTGACTGCTTTGGGGATTTTTGCGTGTGCTGTAGGCTGACCTCTGCTTGTTGATGGAGAATGCCTCTCACAACAACAGCAATCTCCGGGCGGCAGCCTACACAGCAGAATTTGCCTTGCTTCGTGCCAACTGGGGTAAACATTCGCAAAACATGTTTCGGGAACAGAAAATTAGTTCATTTGGAAATAGCAGGTTATCAGCCTCTGCTTGTTAGGCACGTGGTGGCTTTGAGAGCTCCTGCTCGGAGGGTTCAGTTCGGGGTGACACGCGCTGTCCCCAGTCAGGACCTTGTCTCCACTCCTCGGTAAACACCTTTTCTGCTCCCTGTCCCTGAGCTGGGTCGTCCCCGTCACCCGTGGTGCTCCCCGGCCAGCTGTCAGTCCCCTGGTCCTTCCAGCAAGACTGGGCGTGTGTGGAAGGTCTGCGTGCCTCCCAGTGACACAGTTGGGGTGGATTTCTAGAATTTTGGCTCTTCACCCTTGCTTTCACTTTAGGCGTTCTTCTCTGAATGAACGACATTTCTGCTCTCTGCCGCACCAGGTTATTGACTTTCTATGTCAGATTTTTCTTGGGTATTGTAGTGTTTTCCAGCTTTTATGAAACACTTAGTATTTGTAATACGACAAAAGGTCAGATTTAATAAGGTATCGTACCCAAGAGGAATATTGTGTTTCCGTTGGAAAGATAATTCCAGTGTGAGCTTGCCTCATGGATAAGTTAGATCACACCAGTTATGTCCAGAAGCGGGGCCTCCAGGGGAATCGGTCATCGTTAATTACTCACAGAAGAGCTTGGAGCCGTGGCCAGCCGGCCTGGATCTGGTGGCCGGAGAACAGCTCTCTGCAGCCATGGTCCCAAGCGACTCTCTGCTGAAAAGCAACTTCTTTAGCATTGAGAGAACCTTGTATCCTTCTCACTGAAAGTATTAAATGGTTCAGATTCTAAAATCCAGAGAGAAGACCTTGCCAATGTGATTATGTACCTCCTTGATGTAAAAATTCCATTTGCTTTTGCTCTGTGGGGTGTGGTTGCGTTTGTGTTTGTGAAAGAAAGCATTAGAGGGAGGGAGGCCCACCACCACCACCTGCTCCATCTGTGTTGACAGCGGTTTGTGTCTTTCCATCCGCATCCCTTTAGACTGTGGCCTGAGCGTATGTCCTTAGGACATGGTGTTCTGTGTGAGAACCCACGGGCTAGCACACTGACTGTGTCCTTCTGCAGTGTGAATGGAAAAAACAGACAGCCCATCATTTGGGGGGCATCTCTGGTGACCCAGTGGCTAAGATGCCACTCTGCCAATGCAGGGGGCCGGAGTTCAGTCCCTGGTCGGGGAACTGAATCCCAGATGCTGCTGAGGGTCCTGTATGCTGCATGCACACAGCTTCTGTATGTATACACACGTGCAGGACACACACTGCGTACATGAGGCACGCTGCATTCATGCAGGACACACACCGTACATGCAGCATCTAAGACCTGGCACGTCCAAAGCAACAAGTAAGTGAATAAACAAATAGAAATGCATGCCGTGCTGGTTCTTTCCTTCTACCTGCTATAGAGTATCCTGTTCAGGGAGTTCCCCGGCAGCCCAGGGGTTAGGACTCCATGCTTCCACTTCAGGGGCTGTGGGTTCAGTCTCTGGTCTGGGAGCTAAGCTCCTGCAGGCTGCACAGTGCAGCCAAGAAATAAACAAGGACATTCCAGCTAGAACTGCTCTCATAGGTAAATGTTTATATGTTTCTTTAAACGAATGAGGACTTTTGAATATTAACATGTTTTTCCTGTGTGCTGTACAGTGAGTGCGTGTATGTTAGAGCTGTGTGTGTGGGGAGGTGCTTAGAGGAATTCAGGTCTTACTGAGAGAATTGGGCCACGGCCTCAGGTACCGAGTTGGGAGTCGAGGTGTGTCTCTTTTCCTCCCTAGCCTTGACGTCTGAGGCTGTAGCAGTTCCCTCCACCTAGCAGGGTGCTACAGGAGCACCGCACCTCGGGCTCTGGGATGGCCCCCCTGCAGTCATGGGGGATGCAGGCTGGGTTGTGCCGAGGCTCCCTGGACAAGGTGTGATGCCTGGCAGGCCTTGGGCCCTGGACTAAGCTGGCGGAGGCAGCAGGAGGGCATCCCGGGGGTCCATGTGACTGGGGCCAGGGCGGCTCTTCGATTTGTGAGGAAGGTGTGTTGCCAGTGGTGGGGGAATGGTAGGTCTGATTGGAAGGGAGTGCGCTGTGGACTGTGTCCGCTGTTATATGAAGATGCGTTGTCATTACCCCAGCAATAGTTTTTTAGCCTTGTCACCAAATTTTAGCTCCTTGCAAGCTTCAGCTTGAAAGGGATTTAAAAGATGGCACACATATAAAGGCATGTATTTAGGATGTCTGCACGTGTATTTAGAATGTCTGCCCAACTCTAGTATGAAGTTGTCCATAACCACATGTGTGAACTGTGGGCAACACTGTCTTGCTTTGTTTCAGCTGGGACTTTTCATGGTGATCATTGTTTAATGCTGTTCCCGACGGAAGGTTAACGTAAAATAATTCAGGCCCTTGTCACATGTTCCTGGCAGGGAGTATACAACGGCCAGTTCATCTGGAAGTATGACAGCAAGGGGTGGGAGCCTTCAAAATGTTCACACGTTTGGTCTAGAAATTCGAGAATATTATACTTTCCTATAATATTCTATTAGGAATACTGTTTCCTACTGAATATTCTGTTCAGTATTACAGGAAAGTAGAATATTAGAGATATTTGTAGAAAGGCACAAGTATTTGTTGCTTTAGAGTCAAAACGTTGGAAAATGTAAGTGTCCACGTTTATGTCTGTATTGTGAGCAGAGAGAACCGAATACAAGCACACACTCTCCCTTGTAAGTTTGTTTGATGGATTAGCGGGGAGACCCAGGTAAGGCCCACGGGACGGGCCCCGGTGCTTGATGAGCGGTGATGTGAGGTTAATGCCATCGTCTTGTGAAAGGACAGCTGCATCTAGAACTTGGGAAGGATAGTTCGCCAGGATGGCTGTGGTTATGACGGTGGGTTTTACAGGCGGTTTTTTCCCCTTTTATTTATTTTTTTGTTATACAGATACTCCTCTTTTCTTTGAGGATCACGTATTTCTGAAGGTTCTATGAGAAGAGGTAGCTTGAATGACAGTAAAATTTTCTTTTCTTGGAAACAAAATACCGTTGAGGTTAGAAGTTCTGTGGAGGTCAGCACTTTCTGGGAGGGGCCAGACGGTGAGTATTTCAGGCGCTGAGGGCTGTCCACTCCTTAAGCGGCGTCTCAGCTGCTTTTGAAAATGCATAAACAGATGGTCATGGCTGAGTTTGGTAAAATGTTATTCACAAAAACACACACTGGGCTGGATACAGCCGTCGTTTCATAACCTGTGTTGTTGTGGGTCCTGGTGGGTTTCATGGTTGAAATCCAGCAGAAAGGGGCCCAACCACCATGTAGGTATACTGAGTTTATTTTCATCGTTCTCATAAAGTTGACTTTCCAACTAGACTGCGTGCGTTGTTATTTAATTTGATGCTGTGGAGACTTTGTAGGACAAAGGCTCAGCCTTTCTCTGAGGGGAGCTGAGTCCTTTTGCTCTGGTTTGACAGCGGCCAGGGGTGCGGTCCTCGGATTCTTCGGTCATGCTCATCTCCATAGCCTCCAGTGCTGGCCCTCGAGATACCAAGTCCGGATCCAGTCTTTATTCGGGAGTGGCGCCTGCTGGCTCATCATTCCGGGAAAGTCACAGTAAAACGTTGTGTCCCGACCGAGCCTTCCGCCACCCCCTGCGGTGTTTTCCCTGGGACAGGACACCATCAGGGTTCATGTTTATTGCTGAGAGCGGGAATTTTGGGCAGTGGGGAGGCACAGTTTTTCTCAGTGGTTTAAATGTTAATTTTGAGTTCTGCCTGAAGGGTGATGAGAATGCGTCAGAACTGGAGAAATGTGTCCTGGAGTCTTCTTGACTGGAGAGGGGAAGGGTGGACTTAGGAAGGACATGCTTGCTGGAAAAGAAGGGAGGGAGGACCCGAGTGGGCACCGTGTGCTTCGTCCACGTGGGAAGATGGCCCTGCCCTCACTCACTTGCTGGGCCGGCGTCCTCCAGGGAGGCTGTGGTGGGAGGAGAGGGGGGCGTGAGACCCCAGTGAGTCAGGGCTCGGAAGGCTCTGGGGAGAGTCTGTCGGCGTGGCTGGAGGCAACTACATGAAGCATCGCCATCTCCGATGCTTTCGCTGCAGTGGGGCTGCTCTTGGACCAGAGGACAGGAAGCTGGACTGTGGCTGTGGCCTCACGCCTGGTATCCCCCCTGGAGGACCCCAGGGAGAGGGCAGGGACACCGGGCAGGGTGGGGCCAGCACGGAGGAGCTCTTCGCTGGGTTTCTGGAGGTGGGCTTGGCAGAAGGGCAGCCTGGACGTGTGGTCTGGGCAGAGGGATGGGTGAGCAGGTGCATGTGCCCAGAGGCCTGGAGGAGTGAGGGGAGGTGGACGCTGGGTGTGCAGGTGGGCAGGCCCTGGCGGGCCTCTGCAGTGAGGCTCCAGGAGCGGAAGGAAGGCAGGCAGGGGGTGGGTCAGGATGCCGCAGGCACAGCCAGAGGCTGCAGACCAGGAGGAGAACATGATGGGCACGCAGGAGGAGCATCTCCAGGCTGGGGACCAAGCGTCCAGCACGGGGACCACTGCGGCTACCCTGAGGGAGCAGACGTCGTGGAAGGCAGCCAGTGACCGTCACTCAGCAGATTTTTATGAAGCCTCATGAGTCCCAAGGACTTCTGGAGCAGGTATTCACCATTCCATCGCTGTGCATGGACGATTTCATCGCATTTTTTTTCCAGTAGAGTAGTAATCCATATATGTGGAACTACAAAGTAGAGCATCACAGGGAGGTTCTATGCAAGTAAAACACACGATAAAAGGAAAGGTACCGTTTTGAAAACCTATTAATGTGATCATTAATGTTTTGCTGGATTTCCTGGTAAAGCTTTTCTGTACATTCTTCCTTGTGAGATGAGGCGTGTGATGTAGAATTTCGAAGCCTTTTGGCCGATGCATCTTCCGTGTCATGTCATAACGTGGCACAGCCGTGTTCTGTGCCTATCAAAGGCTTAGGGACACACGGAGGGGGCAGTGGGCACTGTTGGGCTTCAGTCTTCACGTTCAGGGATTCTGCTTCTTTGCTGCCTTGATGCTGTTTGGCAGCCCAGTGGCTCTGGTTGGGGGGGGGGGGCACCTGTCCTTCATCCACACAGAGTGCCGCCATGGCAACGGTCGGCCCCGCCTCCCCCTAATTATTTGAACCCAGGCCTGCGGGCCGCCCAGGCCTGCATAATGTATGAGCCCGAGGGACAGCCCCGCGCGGAACCCGATCAAAACAAAGAGCCCGCCTCCGAGAGCTGGCGGCAGATTGTGGAAACATATTGTGAACACATTCCCTGGCAACGGTGAACCGTGTCATCAAACGCATCTCTGGTCCGTCACAAAATATTTTGACAGGGCCCACCGGCTAGTGCCTTCTTATGCAAATATGCCGGCAAGGCCCAGATCCCAGGGTGACCCCTGAGTGGGAATCCGGAGTGGGGGGCGGGGGTGCAGCCCACATCATCAGGGTTCATCCCTCCTGCAGATAAGCACACACGGAGAAAGCTCTGTTTCTGTTCTCATGTGTAAATAGCCGAATCGGTCCTGACGCTCAGATCCTGGGGGGCGGGGATCATGAAAGGGGGTCCCCCAGAGGACTCGGACAGGGCGCATCAGGAGAGCTGAACTGAAAAGCCATGTGAGGCTTGTGGGGTGACGCCGGGAAGGACGGTGGATTGGCCACCCCTGACCAGCCAGAGCCGGGCGGTTGGGGAGGGGTAGGGTGGGGTTGGCCGGCTGGCCGGGCATCATTGGTTGAGAGGGACCTTGTGCCCAAGAACCGGAATGTGTGGTCCCCACTGTGCCCGCTGTGGGTGGCCTGCCTTCCCACCAGAGGTTCCCGGGCTTGGGGATCACCTCTCCTAACACTGTGCTTCTTCCGGGAGGGCCAGGCCTGCCAGGGCGCACAGTCAGACCCCAGGAGCAGCTGCCGTGGGCTGGACTTCGGGGTGAGACGTTAGAGCCTCCGCGTGCCTTGGAAAAGGGGGGTAATATCTATGCAATACGCTTGCAGTGAAAAGTCAGTGAGAGCTGCGTGGAAACGCGCTTAGGCGTGCCTGTGGCAGGTGGGAAATGCTAATGAGGCACGGGTAGTTCTTGGTCCCAGTCCGCAACTGGGTCCCCAGAGTAAGGACCCACGCTTCCCCTCTTGCTGTGGGGGGTGGCTGCTCCCCTGAGATGCAGCTGGGGGTGCTATGTGGCAGCTTCTGGTCAACCTCCTTCCCCGAGAGCAGGGGGTGTGGGGGGGTCCCTTTGCCCCTTCACCCCTTCCTCTCTGACTGTTCTCTCCTCTCTGTGTGTGTTAGTCCTTTAGTCGTGTGTGACTCTTTACGACCCCATGGACCGTACCCTCCAGGCTCCTCTGTCCATGGGATGCTCCAGGCAAGAATACTGGAGTGGGTCGCCATGCCCTCCTGCAGGGGATCTTCCCAACCCAGAGATCGAACCCAGGTCTCTCCTCCTGGGGCCCCTTCCGCACTGGAACTGGAAGGGGTCCAGGTTTGTGGAGCACCCTTCCAGCCTCACCTGGTACAGCCCACCTGGACACGCCATTGATGGGAGGGGCCTGCCCTTCTGTCTGCTTTAAGCCGCTCTTAGTTGGGGCTCCCAGGCACATGTGGCCAGCGGACTGTGATTCGTACACAAAGTGAGAATGTGGTGTCCAGGAGACCCGGGAGGCTGACTGCCCCTGCAGTTCAGTGTCTGAAGTTGAATTAAGAGTCTGTCTTTCAGGGGGTGAACCTTTCACCCCTTGAGCAGAGTTTCCAAGAGGCTGCTTGGCCGAAGCTGAGACCTGCAGGCCGTGTTCCGGGGCTGGGGGTGTGCTCTTTGGTGGCCCCTCTGCCTCGCCAGCTCCATGATGACAGTCCAGGCTTTGGTGAGCTGCCAGAGCCAAGATACACCTGAGGCTGTCAGGCGACCGCCTGTTGATGGCTGAGTTCTACACGGCTGGTCTTCTGAGCCATGATCGGGCAGGCTTGGGCAGGTCACGGCTGCAAACAAGAAGCTCCGGATGCTTCTGTTTTTCTAGTTCCGCCTGACTTCTCCGGAGAGCGAGGCTCTGTCGTCTCTCCTTGCTGATGAGGTGGTTGTGTTTCTGCTGCAGAACAGAGCCCGCCAATTTAATAAGGAGGCAGGAGAGCCGGCCGCTGGCTACTCGTCTGCCTAGCTTTCCTTTCGTGGTGCCCAATGGCGTGCCAGGGGAGCTTTATTGCATGTGCTATCACCTTGATTTGCCTGTTGGGATGGACATCATGGTTTCAGAGGAAGGTCCTGGAGCCCAGTGGCTGGAAAACAGAGACAGCCGGGTTGGCAGATCTGCCTGTGCCTAACTTGCGTAGGAGGCATTTCTGTTTCGAAGTCAGCAGCCCAGCGGGCAGCCTTACCGCTCCCTCTGGGCGACCTTGGTGGGCTTCTGTGTTCTGCTTTGCTTGAGCCTCTCTCACAAAATCAGCAGCGAGGCGGGCCCTGATTTTTCCCTAAGCCTCAGGGTGGGGCAAGACCCGTGCACGGGGGCCGGACGCTGGAACTTGAAGACAAGCAGCTGTGACTTGAAGACAGACAGTGGGGCTTTTCCCTTGATCATCACACCACTGTGTCTCTTCTCCTTGGAACTTCTCCTTGGGGTCCTGGGAGTCGTTTATGGGATGAGTTTGCACTGGCTTGTCCCTGGATGAGAGTTCTGCCTTTTGAAAGCTGTGTGTGTAAACAAGGTAACCGTGGATGTGTGTTTACGTTTCATTTCACATCCTTAGGAGTCTTCCACGCAAGTCACAGCACTGTCATTTCATAATTATGCCCCTCTGCGCGACACTGTATGAAACAGTGGAGAGCCCCAGCCTTGGGAGTCCCCTCCGGTACCCCCACTCCCGATCCCACCAGAAGATGCTTATTTACAGCTTCTCACGGGAACCGGAGCCGAGAAACTGTCCATCAGAAGGTTATTCCTTGTGTCGAAACCGAGTTGCTCAGGCTGTGAGTGAAGCCCGTCTCTAACCGTTTCCACCACGTGTGCTGCGGGCCAGCTGTGTGTCCCGACCCCGAGGACAGTCAGGAAAGGTGAGCCCCCCGGGGGCTTCGAGGGACCTTCTCTGCTACACTTTTGATTGTCAGCATCCCAGTCGGAGCGAGGCCCGAGCCCCTTGCTTTTGTGGCTGTGTTTTCATCGGATTTCTCCCCTATCTCCCTTTAATCATCCCGCTGAATCTGAGAACGCTGGTTTTTATTTGGGTCAAAATGGAATCTTTTTCCAGAGTGTTGAAACGAGCGTTTAATTTCTAGCGAGAGAGCTTGTGCTAAAAGAGTTCTGGCTTGTGGTCAGGGCCCCGTACCTTTCATAGGATGAATTAACGGACGGAGCAGTGGTCCCTGTCCTTCCCCCCGCCTCCCCCGATCCCTCTGAAGTGTGGACGTGGTGGGCGGCTGTCATTGGCAGGTCCATGTGGGTTTTCAGGGCCTCAAGTCGACTTGTTTCTTCCCTGATGACGAATCTTGCACAACCTAGTGCCCAGGGTCTATGGTGCCCAGGGTCAGGAGACACCTGTTGATATAAGCAGCAGGTGTCCTGGATTTGATCTGACCTTAGAGCTTCTTGGAAGGAAAGCTATAACAAACCTGGACAGCATATTAAAAAGCAGAGGCATCACTTTGCTAACAAAGGTCCATCTAGTCAAGGCTATGGTTTTTCCAGTAGTCACGTATGGATGTGAGAGTTAGTAGTCACGTATGGATGTGAGAGTTGGACCATAAAGAAAGCTGAGCGCCAAAGAATTGATGCTTTTGAAAAGCTGAGGCATTGGAGAAGACTCTTGAGAGAGACCATTGGACTGCAATCCATGGACTGCAATCCAATCAGTCCATCCTAAAGGAAATCAGTCCTGAATATTCATTGGAAGGACTGATACTGAAGCTGGGACTCCAGTACTTTGGCCACCTGATGCAAAGAGCCAACTCATTGGAAAAGACCCTGATGCTGGGAAAGATTGAAGGTGGGAGGAGAAGGGGACGACAGAGGATGAGGTGGTTGGGTGGCATCACCGACTCAGTGGACTCAGTTTGAGCGAGCTCCGGGCGATAGTGAACAACAGGGAAGCCTGGCGTGCTGCAGTCCGTGGGCTTGCAGCATCCGACACGACTGAGCACTGAGCAGCAACCAGCTCGGAGCTCAGCTGTGTGGCCGTGAGTAAGGCATCCAGTCTTTCCGAGAAGCTGGAATGAGAAACCCGCCCAGGGTCACGTGATCCAGAGAGAGGCGTCAGCTCCTGAGATGCGGGCGTATCCTCTGGTTTCCCTGTTTCTGCTGATAAAGTTTGACCTTCATCTTACCTGGTAGTCTTCTTAGGAAAACTAGTTGCTCTAAAAGCTCAGGAGAGTCTCCAGGTATGGAAAATGGATTAGATTTTTTCATCCATCATTCAGAAAAATTCCAATTCCTGAGATTATTTAAAAATTTTTAGTTTAAAGACTTTTATTTATTTGGCCGTTTTGGGCGTTGGTCGCGTCGTGCAGGACCTTCGTTGCGTTGAGCGAGATCTTTGGACAGGGACACTCGGACTCTGTAGTTGTGGCTCTTGGGCCCCGGAGCACACAGGCTTCAGGAATTGCAGCGCTTGGGCTTTGTTGCTCCGGGGCATGTGGGATCTTCCTTCCCCGACCAGGGATCGAACTCAAGTCCTCTGTATTGCAAGGCAGATTCTTTACCCCTGGGCTACCAGGGGAGTCCTGCTGAGATTATTTTAAATGGTTTGGCCACAGTGGGTTCAGTCTTTGAGACACAAGAAGGCAGAGCGGGAGTGCACTTGGGCTTCCTTTTAGGAGGAATCAGCTAGAGGAGTGACTTTTCCAGAGTCAGTGTCAGAGCTGTCAGTGAGGCCTTTCCCAGCGCTTTCTCACGCCCGCCAGAGTCGTGCCCCCAGGGAGCGGCCTCCTGGGGTGCGGGGACAGCAGCGTTCTCCTTGCAGGTGATTTTCTTTCAGTGCTGTGAAATCCCAGCTTACGGACAGAGGGTTCTGGAGAACGAGCCGCCCAGCTCGGTTGTCCTTTTCTTCAGGCAAGTGCTTCGGGCCTTTGCTCCTTGGATCGCCTTTCCGGGGCTTCGGCCACAAGAAGAGAGATGGGGGCGTCCTGTGCACTGTGATTCTCGGGCTGACTGTTCTGAAGGATAACGACACCCTTGCTGACAGAATAGAGGGGGAAGGCTCTCTGATTGTGGGAATGGTCATGACCTTGGAAAAGGATGTCGGTGTGCAGCCCTCCGGGTAAATGCTGGGGTGGAAGAGGCCTTGTCCGGAACCCAGCCTCCGTCTGGCCCGAGCACCCACTCCTAGACGACCCATCCCCCGGGACCCTGCACCCGGCTTTCCCAGGAACCCCCTGGCTGGGAGATGAGTCAGCCTCACGGAATCTTGTGTCCACCGCTTGTTACGGGTTGGACTGTGTCCCGTCCAGAATCCATATGCCGAAGTCTTGCCTCCCCAGTAGCTCAGAATGTAGTCTTCTTTGGACATGAGGTCACAGCAGATGTCATTCGTTAAGAATAGGTCCTCCGGGAGAAGGCAGGCCCTGATCCAGCGTGACCGGTGTCCTAATAACTGGGGGAGATTTGTGCATCACGGGGAGAATGCCCCAGGAAGGTAAAGGCAAGAGAGCTGCCATCCAAGGAGCACCCGGGCTGGCCCTCAGACCCCCCAGAGGCGGGAGAGGCCTGGTCAGGTCCTCCTTCAGGCCCCCCGAGGGACCCCCACCCTGCAGACACTTTGCCGGACGCCTAGCCCCCAGGCCTGAGCGACCGTAAATTTCTGCGGCTTACGGCACCCAGCTGAAGAGCTTCAGCACAGCAGCCCCAGGAAAACTGGAAATGCAGCTGACTCAGTGTGCGGTTCCGCACCTGGTGTGGGACGCTTGCTCTCGATCTTGGTCTCCTTCTCTGTAAAATAAAGATAAGACCTGCCTTGTAGGGTCATGGGACGCACAGCATCTCACGGGATCACAAACTGGAATGGTCTTTAGGAGAACAGGACGATGGATGCTCCAGGCGAAAGGGCGGTGTGTTTCGGACCTCTCCGGATGTCAGCCAGGGGAGTGAAGGGGTGGGCGTCAGGATGCTGGTCACATGCCAGTTCTGCGCCTGAGTACCAACCCTCCTGCCTCCTCGGGCCTCAGTGCCCTTGGCTCTGAAGCAGGAAGTTAGACCTGACGCCCGCGTTTGGCCCTGTACTGGTAGGGCCTTGAAAGGTGAGCCTGGCACTGCTGTAGCTGTAGCTCTGGGACCCGGGCTTAGTCTCATCCCTTGACTGCACATCCCATAAACATTGATTGAAAGAGTGAAGAAAACTGAAGAGTGAGTATGTGCGGTGCTACAAAACTGTGAATAAGCTGATGAAAGATAAACTGCAAAGTGATGTGAGGGAATGTCCATGTTATTCAGTTAAAACAAGCTGCAAAATAGTATGATGAATACTATTTCAATTTTGCCAAAAAAAAAAAAAATTTTTTTTTTTCCCACTTACATCAAGAGTCTATATATTGTTGATTAGTTGTGAAGTCATGTCTGACTCTTTTTCACCCCATGGACTATAACCTACCAGACTCCTCTGTCCATGGGATTTTCCAGACAAGAGTACTGGCGTGGACTGCCCTTCCCTTCTCCAGGGGATCTTCCCAACAGGGATCGAACCTATGTCTTCCAGGTCTCTTGCAGGCGGATTCTTTACCACTGAGCCCCTGGCAAGCCAGAGTCAGTCAATCAATCTATCTTATCCATCCATCCATCCAGATAAAAGACCAGAAAGAAAACTCTGCAGTGTGAATAGCAGCTGTCTGTGAGTGGGGAGATTCCCTGTCATTGGCCCTGCTTTCTAGGATTGAGGGGAGAGTAAAACTGTGATTCAGTTCCCAGGTAGCTCCTTGGTAAAGAACCTACTTGCCAATTCAGGAGACGCAAATTCGATCCTTGGGTCAGGAAGATCCCTTGGAGAAGGAAATGGCTTACCCACTCCAGTACTCTTGCCTGGAGAATTCCGCAGACAGAGGAGCCTGGCGGGCTCCATGGGGTCGCAAAGAGTTGGACACAACTGCGCGCACACACACAATACTGTGATCACGTGTGTCCTGGAGCCAGAGGTTGCTCTGGCTTCCCTGCGGAGCACAGTCTGGGCAAGTAGGGACTGGAGGTAGGGAGAGTCCGGTGGGGCAGCTGGCCATAATCCAGGAGAGGGATGGTGTTGGCCCAAGACAGGGATATTTGCACTGTCAGCCCTCCTGACACTAGCAGGGGGGCTGTCCTGCTCCCTTGGCTGGCTGACCTGGCCTGCTGGCCACGGTGGGGTGGTCAGCAGTGTCCCTGGCCTCTCCACCCATTAGGCACCAGGGCACCCCTTTTGAAGTGTGACAACCGGACATGTCTGCAGACAGTCCGGATCCGGTGTTCCCCACTGAGAACCACTGGCCTGGAGATGGCAGTGGGGATGGAGGCAGGGCAGCAGTTCTGGAGAGATCTCAGACGAGCGGGTCCAGGACTTGATGGTTGATTGCATTTGGCAGAGAAAGGCCGAGGGCGGGGAGCTGGGTGGATCATGGTGGCACTCAGGCTTCGGGAGGGACTGGGCTGAGTTCCTAGTTGGCCATGCTCCTGCTGAGCCTGGGGGCTTCCATGGGACAGCTGAGTGGGCTTGTGGGAAAGATTGTTGAGCCAGTGGCCCCCTACCTCCGCCCTGAGCAGGGGTGTCCATTTGAAGGTCATCTGGAGATGGAGAGCAGGCTGCAGGGGTGGGTGAACTCCTGGATGAGAATCCTGGGGAAATCCCAGTGTTTCCAGGATGGGCAGGAGAGGAGGAGGCCGAGAAGGGAATTTATTTCTGCAGCTGGAGCCGTGGCTCAGCGGCTGCTGGGGGCGAGGGCGAAGCTCAGGGCAGATGTACACACGTCGGGGGTGATCTCACGGGGCGGAGCGTCCTGGGTCCATCTCTCCCTGCTCCCCCTCCAGCCTGTAGGGGCTGGGCGTCTGCTGTATTTCCGGGCGCACATGAGGTGTGTTCTGTTCGCCGAAGAATCTCAGGGAGTCTCTCTCACTCGGAGATAACAGAGCAGAGAGAGGCTTGCCGCACCTTGGTCTGTCAAATCCCCACCTCGTGGTTCAGCCCGCTGTGTGGCTGGACCGTCCAGTTCTGCTTTGCAGAGCGGAGATCAACTTCAAAGGCCACTGTGCTGGAACTTCCTTTTCAGATTATTTTCAAGGTCTTGAGGGGCCCAGGAGTTGATAAGGTCATCCGGAGTAGACAGCTTCCCTTTGGGGAAATCTGCATTGTTTCTGGTTGTGGCATCCATCAAGGGCTCGGAGACCTACAGTTGCTCAAGAAGACCTATGTGTCCCTTGACGTGAGGATCCCCCCAGGTTATTGGTGTCCCCTGGGGAAGTGGTGGTCAGCTTCTAGGGCAGCCCAGTTCGTCTCCACCTTCCTTCCCCCGGGGTGGTGGTGGGCATCGCAGCATCACTTACTGCAGAGGCCATCCTCTGACCCAGAGGTGCCTGGGTGTGCGGGCCTGGTAAGTCAGGGGCTGGACTCCCAGGTGTATGGAGATGTCATGCTCTGAGAGCTGAAGCCCCTGGAACATTTCCTGCCTCTGTTGGAGACTGAAGCCAGCCCATCTCCTGAGATTGCAGCTGGTTTCCCTTGCAGTTAAAAATGATCCCCCATGGCCCCTGTGGCCCCAGGCCAAGAGGGAAGGTGCTGTCTGTCCCCCACCTTCAGGAGATCAAGGGTCAGCAGAGGCCAGCCAACCACAGGGCAGAGGGACTGTCTTCCCAAAAAGGAAGGATCCGCACATTCCATCCCCCCCCAGAGTTCCCATCTCAGAGCTCAGAAGTCAAGAAATCCTAAAACTCCCAAGAACCATCTCTACCACTGGTAGACGGACAGGCTCAGCTGAATGAGAGAGCAGTCCCGAGTGGCGTTTCCTGGTTGCTTCCTGGCACGTCTAGTTTATAAACAGTGAAGGTCTGTAATTAAGCTGTCTGATTGGGAGTGTGTGCCACAGAGGCCGTGAACGCGCCAGGCTGGCACATGTGAGTCGTTTGTATGTTCCCTTGCCTGCCGCCATTTTTAACCCCCCCATCATCTTTTAAGAAAAGTTTGGGGGTGAATTCTAAAGGACAGACCCTTTGCTACCTTAGGAAGCCTGCCTGATGGAGCAGGGAGGCAGGTGTAATCTTTCCCCTTGAAGGAGAACCGTGTGATGTTTGGTGGGTCAGAAAGAACTGGGGAGAGGAGCCCCAACCTGTTGAACTGGACTGAGGTGGCTTAGGGAGCAACTCTGTCTGCCTCTGAGTGTGTTCTTGCCCAAGAATCAGGTCTCAGCCTTTCTGTAATGGCCAGCCTGACGCCTGCCAACAGTCCCCTGCCCTGGGAAAGCCAGGTTATGATTGGACGGTTTTTCCCATAAACCACTCTCCAGCCAGCGTTAGCCATGCAGACCTACACGTTACCCGAGACAATGTATAATGGGAGTTTTAAACTTTTTTTTAAAAAACAAAACTCCCTAATCTTACAGACCCAGTTCAGACACATGCAGCTCTACAGAAGTATGTGATTGGCCCCCAAATGTGGAATTCTTTTTTGCTTTTTAAAACATGTCTTGGTTGTGTTTTAGGGCAACTTGTAATTAGAAAAGAAATGCCTTTCATGTGTGTGTGTGTGTATGTTGAAAGCCTGCCTGAGCATTCCTGGGAGCAGTTCGAGCAGCTCTTTGGTGAATGTCAGGGAGCTGGGGCCTTGGAGCTGGTGGCACCCGGTCCTCTCGGGCGCCCGGGCCCCACTCCTGCCCACGTGGCCGCTGGCTGGCCTCCCTGCTGCTCCCTTCTGTCCCTGTGCAGAGTTTTGCTTTTCTCTCCTCCGACTTTCAGTGACATCGACCTCTAAATGTAAAAAAAAAATAATGTGCGTGTTCTCTCTTTCACGAATGACATTATTGCTGTAACATGGTTACTGCACTGTAGGAAATAATTGTTCTAGAACAGGGGCCCCTGTCTGATCGTCCACTTGGCAGGTGATGTGTGTCCATTTCCCCGTGTGCTCCGCCAGCCTGTTCTGTGTGGTTAGATGGCCTCAAGATGTCTCATTTGAAAAGACCCTGATGCTGGGAAAGATTGAAGGCGGGAGGGAAGGGGACGATAGAGGATGAGATGGCTGGATGGCATCACCGACTCGATGGACATGAGTCTGGGTGGACTCCAGGAGTTGGTGATGGACAGGGAGGCCTGGCATGCTGTGATCCTTGGGGTCACGAAGAGTCAGACATGACAGCAACTGAACTGAACTGAAGGATGTCTCACCTGCTCAGCCGTCAGGGTCATCCTTTTAACAGGGGTGTAAGCTTCTCTCAAACATGGCTGCATCGGTGTGTCTGTCTGTGTATCTGTTTGTCTTGATCCCTTTTTGGTGAGCATCTCGGTTGTTCACTATTGATGGGCCATCTCTTCCTTCATCTCCTTGCACTTTGAGTCTCTGTTCAGCCTGAAGTCCCAGAGTGGGTTCCTGGGGCTGAAGCGATGTGAGGTTCTCTGCTTTCCTGTTAATTTCCAGGGTGGGGATCATCTTGAAGTGACCCCACCCACTGGGTGTGTGCCCCTCACCCGCTCAGCTCAGCCTTCCTCCCACTAGGGACTTACCTCCTAGGTCCCGTTGCCTGTACGGTGGAATCGCTGCTTATGTGAGCATTTCCTACATCAGTGAGGTTTGGGGCAATTGGTGGGAGGATTTCTAAAAAAATAGGAGGCTGAGGCCTTCTGTGCCACCACCCTCCACCGTACCTTCCTGGGCCCTTGGGCTACATTGAGGGGAATGACCTTGCCGCCATGGGCCTTGATGGAGTTGACCTCACGATAACCTTAGGAGGAGAGGTTTTGGCACCCAAGAAGGCCTGGATCAGGGCCAGGGGGAGCCTTCTGCATTTTCCTGCAGGGATGTCAGGCAGGACCCCCCCGCCCCAGGAGAGCCTTATAGCTCAGGCATCCAGACGGGGATTATGTCAGGCAGGACTGCCCCCCAAGGAGAGCCCTATAGCTCAGGCACCCAGATGGGGATTATGTCACGCAGGACCCCCTGTCCCCAGGAGAGCATTATAGCTCAGGCACCCAGATGGGGATTCTTCTGGTCTTGGTTTGGCCAGACTGCAAGGGGTGCTTGTGCCAGAACTTGCCCTGCCCCCTCACCCCACTCCACTCCCCCCCACCGCCCCATGTCCTGACAGCTGTCGGCAGAGGCGTCCACAGGGCCCAGCTGTGCGAAGTCAGACCCACCCGTGACGGCAGTGCGCTGGGAGATCAAGTGGGGGCTCCTCTGGGCCCAGGAAGTCCCAGGCGGCCCAGGGCTCTGTTGATGAGGAAGTGCAGATGTAATTCCTGCTTTCAGATGGATTAAAAAAAAAGTGATTTGGGATCACTTTTCGCAGCAGATTTCCTCCGAGGATTGGGAAAGACACAGAGTTGGGCTGGACTGTAGCAACCATCTTCCGATGCTGCTGCCCTTCTAGGGAGGGGAAGCCCGTGAACACCGAGCGCTTGGAGAGGCTTCCCCCTTCATGCCCTTTACCATTTCTCTTCATTGTGTTTGTTGGTGGGGAAGGCAGCTGGGGGTGATTGTAGTGAACCAGGAATGGGGGAAACTGGAAACCCTCTGTCTGTGACACAGAGGGGTCCCTCCCTGTTCAGTGCTGCCTGGGAAGACCCACAGCATCTCCGGGGGTTTACCTAATCCCGTCTGCAGGGCCCAGGAGATCAGGTCATCTTGCGTGTGGGTCTGAGCACAATTCTTTGGACGGGAAGCCAGCAGTTGACAAGTTCCAGGTGGAATCATAACTCAGAAGTAGACTTTGTCGAAAGCGGCTTCTTTCTCCATCCTGCTCTCTCTTCAGGGGTCCCCGGTGTCTGAGCCAGCGCTCTTATCGGGTTCTTCCACATCCTGTGATCTTTGGAGAGGAAAAAAAAAAACAAAAACAGTGATCTCATCAAAGGAAGCAGGCGACAGAGCCCGAGGTACAGGCTGCCTTTGTCCGGTGCCCGTCGGGGTGGAGGAGGCTGGGGGCGGGCAGGAAGGGGGCTCCTTGAGCCACAAAGCAGGGTGCCGGACTGCAGGCTGCCTTCCCGCTCCGAAAATGGACCAGCTCTCTGACCTGGGACGATCAGGCTTGCAGACGTCCAGGGATTCTCAGCTGTTTCCGCTGCAGGTGGTCAGGACCAACTCCTTGGAGGCAGGATGGGAGGATGGGAGAAGAGAGTCTGCAAGAGCAGCCAGAGTTCTCGCCGATTAGCTAATCCGGAGGCGGAGTGAGAAGGGGGAGCGGAGCTCGAGGCCAGCTCTCTCCCATCCCCGTCATGGGACGTGTCCACCGATGTGTGCGCGCATCCGTCCGCCCGTCCCTGGGGACTTTCTAGGTCTGGCTGCTCTTTCTCGGACTCACTGGTGCTCACACAGGCCTTGCCAGGGAGCTGGCCCCATGAAACCGCGGGAGAGGCCCCTTTGATCTGCTGCTAGCTCATCCTCTGCCCTGGAATAGACGGTTCACTTGTAGACGTTCAGTCTCCCGAGTTCGAGGCCACCTACAGTGTCTCCACCTGGAAGGAATCATTCACACCGTCCACATGAATAAGCACGAGGCCCTGCTGAGTCTGGCACTCGGACCACGAGACAGCCTCTGAGAAGCTGGCTAAAAGGGGCTCGGGGATCTGAGGCTGGACCAACACGCACACAGAGGACTGTGGCCGTGAGGCTGGTGTCATACCCCTGGCAGGCCGTGCGTGCTGTCTGCAAAGAAAGGCTTGTATAGAACACCTTTGAGTGTCGGGGGGGCCCCGTCCAGGAGGGGGCTGCTGACTGTGGCCCTGTGCACTGCCCTAGGACAAGAGATAAGGAGAGCAGAAAGATAATTAACTCTGTAGGAAAGCAGAGGTGGGCTGGGGTTGCTCACAAAGGTAGATGTCGCTATCGTGAAGGAGGTGGGGGGAGCACGGTCATCTTTGCCCCGGAAAGTCGACTGGAGGGGCTCTGTGTCACCCAGTGACAACACAGAGGGCACCGTTTTTGAAATTGCATTTTAAAAGTTTGTGAATTTATTAACGGCTGTGCTGGGTCTCCGTGGCTTCACGCAGGCTTTTCTCTAGTTGTGGCTAGAGGTGGGGGCCTCTCACTGCAGTGCTTTCTCTTGTCTTAGAGCCTGGGCTCCAGGGCGATCGGGCTTCAGGAGCTGTGAGTCATGGGCTTCGCTGTCCCGATCGGGGGTTGAACCCGTGTCTCCCGCATTGGCGGGCAGATTTCTTTACCTCTGAGCCGCCAGGGAAGCACCAGAGGGCACCTTTCAGATCGCTGGTTTTGAAGATGCCGGGTAAATGTTTGGTCACACACAACTGCATGCAAATGAGTTTGTGCTTACCGTCGTGACAGTTAGTCACAGTCTACCCTGCCCGTAGAGTATTCTAGTGGCTTGCTGAGGAGGGAGGAAACATCTACCCGAGGGCACCTCAGTAGCCTGAACGTTTCAGATCAGACTGTTTCAACCTGCTCTGTCGAGGCTTTCAGTTGAAGGATCACTTGAGATGGCCTCAGAGAGGAATCCTGATAACGTTGTCGTTGTTCAGTCACTCAGTCATGTCCGACTCTTTGCGACCCCATGAATCGCAGCACGCCAGGCCTCCCTGTCCATCACCAACTCCCGGAGTCCACCCAAACTCATGTCCATCGAGTCGGTGATGCCATCCAACCATCTCATCCTCTGTCATCCCCTTCTCCTCCCGTCCCCAATCCCTCCCAGCATCAGGGTCTTTTCAGTGAGTCATCTCTTCCCATCAGGTGGCCAAAGTACTGGAGCTTCAGCTTTAGCCTCAGTCCTTCTAGTGAACACCCGGGGTTGATTTCCTGATGTCAGCATGGTAGACTTTGGGGAAGAACTGGGAGCTGGGAACTAGCAGGTGCATGTAGGATGGATAGAGTCAGCAAGGTCCTACTGTGTGGTGCAGGGGACTGTGTTCAGTATCTCCTGATAAACATAATGGAAAAGAATATTAAAAAAAAGAATGTGCCTGTATGTATAACTGAATCACTTTGCTGTACAGCAGAAGTTAACATTGTAAATCAACTCTTTACTTCAATAAACTTTTTTTTAATGGTAGAATTTTAGGTCTGGAATGGATTTGTCTCATCTCACTGTTTTATGGTCAAAGCTCATGGCTGACCAGTTCAAGGGGAGCCCAGGTGGGACGTGGGGGTCCCCCTTCCTTCACCCAGGTGGGACGTGGGGGTCCCTCTTCCGTCACTGAGGACCATGCAGCCACTGCTTTCCCATCAGTCTAGAGCAGATTGTTGCCATTTCAGAAAAATTCAATCTTTAGTTAATGCAGCCTCCCCTCCTCTGCCCCCAAATACAGTCATAAAAGAAGGTCAAGAACTCTGGGGTGACAGAGATGAGCACAAGTGACTTCTCTTGAGCCTCACCCTCCCTTTATTCTTAGAAAGCCTTACAGTGTCGGGCCAGTGTTGGCAAGGCTTTGCTGTGGGTGTAGGGCTACTCCCTTTTCTTCTGTGTTCCTTTCCTGGTTGCCCCTAGCCTCCTGCACGCACACACCGCAGCCCCCCTCTGCCCCCCGCCCCCGGGCAGTGGGCTTTGGTTTCTCTTTGGACGGTCAGCCCCTCATTCAGGGCAGGTCGTGAAACTGTGATGACGCTCTCGCCCTGCATCCAGGCTGCTGATGGGCCGAGGACCGTCCAGCTCTGCTCTCTCCTCGCACTGCTTCACGAGGGTTCCTGAGGAGCCTGCAGGCGACTGTCTGACTCTCGGTTCAAGTGCCTTAAAGGTCAGCAGTGAGGTGACTTCCCCTGAGTGGTTCTCGCCCTGGAAAGAGGGCTTTTTGTGTCCACTGTGGATCCAGCCACAGCCTGCAAAGCACTTCCCCCTCTGCAGGGTGGTGCCCTCTTGGCGTGATTGTTGCCATAAAGCTAAAGCCACGTGAAGACAGGAGCAGAGGCCACAGCGGAACTGTGGCTGTGGGGCTCGGTTCCAGGATATGGGAAGCAGGGCACCCCCTGGCACCCTGAGCTAAAGCCATAGCCGGCAAGGGACAGGTAGGTCCAGGCAACTCCGCTCCAAACACCCTCCCCTCCTCCTACCGTTTCTCGTCTCTTAAGGCAGGAGCTGGCCCTCTGGAGTCACGGCTTCAGATTCCTGTGCCTTCCCTCCCTGCACTGCTGTGCGACTGAGTGATGCCCCTCCAAGGCTCCGGGCCTTTATTTGGAAAAAGGAGAAGGGTAATGGTACCCACCTCCGAAAGTGGATGGAGGCTGTGATCAGCTCTAAAACACGCATGCCCAGATGCCTGGAGTTTTCGCGCACCTGCGGAGTTAACCTTCATTAAGGTGATCCGGGTCCAGCTGTGGTCGCCCTGCTGATGCGATCGGTTCAGTGGCTCCCCTGGATCGTGGAGGGCTCCGAACGATCTGACTTTCGTGAGGGCAGGTAGATATTTCTAGACAGCTTATTTAAAGCCCTGAGGGACTTCCTTGGTGGTCCAGTGGTGAAGGCTTTGCGCTTCCAACCCTGGAGACATGGGTTCCATCCCTGGTCCGAGGACTACCCACAGGACACAAAGGGCCCCCTGTCCACCCCCCCAAAACCAATAAAAAAACTAACCAAGTAAAGAAAACCCTTGACATGCGGTAGGATTTAGTTGTGTTGCTGTTTAGGGACGGGTGGGTGGGGGCTCCGTGGAGGAGGGTGGGTGCATTCCCTGGGCAGAGAGCTCTGGGCCCAGAGGACTCTAGGATAGAGGGGAAGTTCAGTTTCCCCTGAGTCTAGCAGAAATGTTTATTTTTCTGTTACAGAATAAGTCCTGGTAACATTTTGGGTGCAGTTCTGCCCTCTTCTTCCAGGGGATTTTAATTTTTCTGTTATTCCATCATGGACTTTGCCACACTTTAAAAGCCTTTCACCCTTGTTACATGACTTTTTAAAATGTGTGACTTTGATGATCCTTCAATGCTGTACCATTCTTCCAGAATTCAGGGAAAACAAGAAAGGGTGGGGGAAAATAGAACTTTTGGCTCTTTACTGAATCGGTTGTTTTAAGACGTTTCCTGAAGTGTTTATCTAAAGTAGTCTGTTACATCAGAAATGGCAGGACGGACGTCCACCCTCCGTGTCCCGGCGCAGTGCTCTGCACACCTGATCGGAGAGGCCTGAGCAGCGTCTGGAGACTTCTCGAGACAGAGTCCTGGGCTCCTCCACCAGTGACTCTGATTTAGGGGGTTTGGGCCGGGCCTGAGCATCTGCATTTCTGACATGTGCTGCTCTCTCTCTGGATCCTGCTGGTTGGGGCCACATGCCAAGGAACACTGCCCTGGAGAGTCCAGGGCCTTAGAGGGCACCACAGAGTTTTCTTGGGCTCCCAAATCACGAGGGACAGTGACCGCAGCCACAAAATTAAAAGCCGCTTTCTCCTTGGAAGAAAAACTATGACCAACCTATACCGCATATTAAAAAGCAGAGACAACTTTGCCGACAAAGGTCCGTCTAGTCAAAGCTATGGTTTTTCCAGTATGGGTGCCAGATTGGACCATAAAGTAAGCTGAATATTGAAGAATTGATGGTTTTGAACTGTGGTGGTAGAGAAGACTCTTGAGAGTCCCTTGGACTACAAGGAGATCCAACCAGTCCATCCTAAAGGAAATCAGTCCTGGGTGTTCATTGGAAGGACTGATGCTGAAGCTGAAACTCCAATACCTTGGCCCCCTGATGCAAAGAGCTGACTCATTGGGAAAGACCCTGATGCTGGGAAAGATTGAAGGTGGGAGGAGAAGGAGATGACAGAGGGTGAGATGATTGGATGGCATCACTGACTCCATGGACATGGGTTTGAGCAAATTCTGGAAGATAATGAAGGGCAGGGAAGCCTGGCGTGCTGCAGTTCCTGCGGTTCCTGAGAATCTTAGCATGACAGTGACTGAACAGCAACGGGACGTACGCTGTATCAGGTGTCACTAATTTAAGGATCTGGGCTGTGCCTAAGCGTCATGGGGTTGATAAATGTGGAGCCAATTAGCAGCACTTCAGCTCTTCATCTAGGTCATGGGCTGGCTTGTCTTATTATTTACTCCAGAGTGCCTTTTACATCAAAGGTAGTGGCTTTTTAATTTCAAGCTCAGGTTAATTTGTGGAGTTTCCAAGGCAAGAAAATTCAGTAAATCAAACACGATGACGCATGTTGGTGGACAATCAGAAGAACGCCCTTTCAATTGGGGAGTGATCTTTGGATGGAAGAGATGAAAATATGCATCAATCAGACCTGGGAGGAGTGAAGGAGCCCCTGGCTGCTTTGTGAGCTGCGGGGGCAGGGGGGTGGGATTATTTGTTTACTTCCATCCCACCATCTCCTTAGCCCCCACCCCACATCCACTGTGTATCCATCGTTCTCCAGGGCAGTTCTAGGCACTGAAGACACAGCAGAGAAGAAAGAAGGTGAAACCCGACCCTCATACTGTAGCTCACACATCTTCTGAGCTCCGGGAGGATCCTGCAGGGGATATTAATCTCCACCCCCAACCTGCTGTTCTGAAGAATACCTTCCAAACAGGGGACAGAAAACTCAATGTGGGGGTGGGGGGGAGTATCGATTTTAGCAGTAGGAAAAAAAAAATGTGGTTCCTGCAAATTACAAACCTGTGAGTTTCACTTCCACTGCCTGTAATCTGTCCAGAAAGACCTATTAGCGAATGTTTTGTGAGAAGAGCTAGCAAGCGGGTCAGGAGGATGCCAGTCTCAGAGATTGTTGGCATCCTTGGTGACCGGCCAAGACAGAGACAAGGCGGGCCGGCACTCTGTGGGCAGTACCAACCGGGCGGGAGAGCTGGCGCCATTGAGAAAACTGCTCCGGGGTGCCTGCACAGCCGCGTTCTTGAAAATCCTTGTTTTTGATGTACGCTGATCTCCATTTGACAACGGAAAACGTACTTGTGCCGACTGTTACAGCCAAATGGCCATTCTTCATGTTTATAGAGCTCATGCAAATATAAATGAAGATTCCATAGGTAAAGGAATAAAATTAATCTGAGATGCCAGTGTTTGAACAAACAAGCAGAGAGTGAACACCGTGATGAAAATGACATAGAAAAGTCCATTTCTATGACCGTGCCGTGAGGGTGGTTTGGACTGTGACTGCAAGAAGCCTGTGTGTTGTACGTGGGGCAACATTGAGGCCCCCCAGTAATGGTGGGGGAGTTGAAATGTTTACCCTTCCTAGAAAGCAGGTGGGAAATGTGAATGGATGAAAAGCTTGTACACTTTGACCCAGAAATTATGCTTCTCGGAATTAAAGAAATAGAGATTTCCACAATGATTGATGGGTTAATTTGAATATCTACCCTATTTTTTTTTTCAAAGCCTACAGAGATGGGTGGGTAATTAAATGCAAGGCATCATCGATGAAAATGTCTTCTCTTGATGAAAATCAGCGTTACATTACACAAAGTGTCTTCTTCTAGGAAATGCCTAGGATTTGGGCACCCCCTTTTTTGAAGTCAATTTTGTAGTGGTTATTTAAATGGGGGAAAAATACAGAGTGATGTCTGCTGTAGAGTTGGTGCCAGTGGTAAAGAACCCACCTGCCAGTGCAGGAGACTTGAGAGACGTGGGTTCGGTCACTGGGTCGGGATGATCTCCTGGAGAAGGGGATGGCAGCCCACTCCAGTATTCTTGCCTGGAGAATCCCATGGACAGAGGAGCCTGGTGGGCTACAGTCCATGGGTTGCAAAGAGGTAGACACAACTAAAGTGCCTTCATCCCAGAGGGCTGGGCTTGCCTTCATTGGAAACACACCTGGACTGGTGGAAGACTAGCTGAGCAGCCTTCCCGAAGGGGGCCCCACCCAGGCCACCTGGTCAGCTCCAGCCTCGGCCCAGCGCCCACTGAGGTTCCACCCACCCACACGCTGGGTTCCTATGTCTTGGGACTACGTCCCCTACATTCTTCCTGTTGGTTCAGTCACCCTCAAGAAAGTGCCCTACGCAAATTCCCTGGTCACAGGCCTGTGGGGTGACAATATTGATTACACCTTAAGAGAACAGCACCGAAGAATTGATGCTTTTGAACTGTGGTGTTGGAGAAGACTCTTGAGAGTCCCTTGGACTGCAAGTAGATCCAACCAGTCCATCCGAAAGGAAATCAGTCCTGAATATTCATTGGAAGGACTGATGCTGAAGCGGAAACTCCAATACTTTGGCCACCTGATGTGAAGAACCGAGTCATTTGAAAAGACCCTGATGCTGGAAAAGATTGAAGGCGGGAGAAGGGGACTAAAGAGGATGAGATGGTTGGATGGCATCACTGACTCAATGGACATGAGTTTGAGTAAGCTCCGGGAGTTGGCGATGGACAGGGTGGCCTGGCGTGCTGCAGTCCATGGGGTCACAAAGAGTCGGACTGAGTGACTAAACTGAACTGAGCTAAGAGAACAGCTGGGGTTGGGGCATGCGTGTCAACACAGGAGATTCCAGAACTTTGTTGCCCAAAGATTGCTGAAACCTCAGGGAAGAGGGCTTCATGCTGCAGACAAACAAAAATATGGAAGACAGCGATGCCTGTTCTTCCAGTGATCAACAGGAGGGAGAGGCAGCGCAGGGCAGGGAAGGAAAGGGGCATCGCTTTAGAGTCCGCTGGCCTCAGGGAAGCCCCTCACCCATCACTCCCTGGCTGGCTGGCCTGGGGCACGCCCTTGCCCCTTTCCTCCTCTGGAAGGAGGGAATGGTGCCCAACCACTCTGTGGGGTCCCCTCTTTGCTGCTTAAGGAAATGTGGTGTAGCTTCACTGCTCACTTCTACCTGAGCCGTCCCAATTTTGTTTATTATTGGGTGGATTAGGGAGGCTTTCCTGGCGGCTCAGATGCTAAAGCATCTGCCTGCAGTACAGGAGACGTAGGTTTGATACCTGGTTTGGAAAGATCCCCTGGAGAAGGGAATGGCAACCGACTCCAGTATTCTTGCCTGGAGAATTCCATGGACAGAGGAGACTGGCAGGCTATAGTCCATGGGGCCACAAAGAGTTGGATACGACTGAGGGACTAACATTTTCACTTTCTCTGGAGTAGTAAAGGGGAAACATCCCAAGAAGGATTTAAAGGTGGTTGGCTTGAGGAGAGAGATGTGAAGTTAGATTTAAAAAAAAACAAAAAACCACTATCTTGATCAGAGCATAAACAAAATTGTTAAAAATCCTGCCTACATCAAAGTCTAACATTTAAAAATAGCCTTTCTTATTCAAAGGAAAACATGTCAGTTTCAGAAAAATACAGATAAAGAACCAGAAGAAACATCTTACTGTTACTGAGAGGAGATTACAATCAGTGTTCTCTAGCTGCTCATTTCAATCTGGCCTGTGACGAGGTGATAAAAGGCAGTGGAGGCATTTTATTCATAACTGTGTATTTAACGTGGGTTCCTTTTTTTTTTTTTCCTGGCTTCTTTGTAGCGGGTGGAATGGTTGTCAGGAGCCCCAGTCGATTCTTCCCTGCCCAATAATGTGTTCATTGTGGTGGTATTTCCTGGACAGCTGGGGTTGCTTAACTATGTAACAATAGCGAGATGAAGGAAACAGGCTTTCCAATTGAATATTTTGATACACGATGGGTTGGAAGAGGGCACCATACCCTGCACCCCGGGTACTGCTGATTGAATGATGACCAAAACAGAAATTGCACCAGAATAGCATCACCGTCGGAAGGTGGAGACCAGAGTGGAGGGTGGTTCGCCCAGTCCAAGACCATCCTCAGAAGCCCGAGTGTGGACTTAGCGGGGATACAGTGATCGCAGAGCAGTGTCACCTTTCAAGTGACAGGAACTAGACATTGGTGGTTGGTAGCCCCCCGGCCAGTCCCAAAGCTGACCTGCTCCAGTCCCCACCCACTGTTTAAAGACAGACTGTCTCTTCTCATCCCATGAGACAGCTCTTGATGATAATTTCATCTGAAAAGCCTCCATCATGGGGCTTTATTTTCACGAAGGCAAATAGTCTCAAGAAACTGAGAATAAAAATATCCAACATATTCCATCAGAAATCTCTGAGTCGCTTCTCCCAGCTCTGTCTGGACCAGAGCTAAACATTTATAAGGAGTAAGCCGTGCGGTTTTCAGTCCTTATGTTGTGTCTTCGTCATATGATTTGCATTCCTATAGGAAGTGCTGCAAACTTGGAAAGAAAATGACTTTCTGATTGAATCATATATTTCAAACGAAGCTCTTTCATGAATAAAGAATATTAATTACTGTTTCCAGAGTGATCCCTAGGTGTTTTTTTTTTTTTGAGTTGTGTGGTAACAGAAACATTGTGCATTCCACCCAAGGTCAGCATAGATTTAAAACCAGACATATGCTTTAAAAATTAATTCATGCTGGAATTGAGAACATGGAATTAATTAGGTGTCCAGAAGCATCCCAGTCTCACCTCACTCTTACTTTTGATCCAAGTCCCTTATTTCACCAATATTACATTCCCAGCCCTCAACTTCCAAAATGAAGGCGGGGGGGGGGGGGGGGGGGGGCGGGGGGGAGGCGGGTAGCGGGGAGGAGCAGAGCTGAGTGCTCTTATCTGATCAGTTATCATGACAGGGTGTTTCTCAGGCCAGGCTTGTGTGAGCCAAGCCCCAAGCAGAGCAGTTACGTTGGCAAGAAGCAGGTGGCTCCCGTGTTGCTCTATGGATTGCCTCGGAGCCTTGGAACAGGATTCCTTTGTGGGAAGTAATCTACTTTAACCATATATTAATACATACACACACACACTCCGCCCCCACCCAAAGTATGATTTATTTGTTTTTAATTCGCTCCATGGAGATTTCCAATCCCCCCCCCCCCCCCCCCCCCACACACACACACACGAGGCTCTGTCCTGTTCTGTGGGCGAATCTGTTGGAATCAGACCCTGGTTTATGACCTACTGATTTCTAGGGGAGGGAGTGAGCAACGCAGAGTGAGGCAAGGCAGGGGGGATCTTTGATCCTTCCAATAAGTCACACAGGCTCAGTCAGACAAGCGAAGAGAGCGTCATGTCCAGGAAGGCCGTCTCCTGCGTGACCGAAGCCCATTCCCGGGGGTAGGTCAGGCCCGCTGCTGATGGCTCATGAGCACGCCAGGTGGGAGAGAGTGTTGCCTCCATTTATCCTGGGGCCTTATCACCACTGCAGAGACAGATATCCGGGTTTGAATGTGACACACTTATTTGGCAGGCTGGACCTCATACACTACTTGTGGTTGTTTAGTTGCTAAGTCATGTCCAGTTCTTTTGCAACCCCGTGGACTGTAACCCGCCAGACACTTGTTTTTAGGGTTATGTTTAAAAAAAGAAATGTGGTGCTGGAGAGTCCCTTTGACTGCCAGGAGATCAAACCAATCAATCCTAAAGGAAATCAACCCTGATTATTCATTGGAAGGAATGATGCTGAAGCGGAAGCTCCAATACTTTGGCCACCTGATGCGAAGAGCTGACTCATTGGAAGAGACCCTGATGCTGGGAAAGATTGAAGGCGGGAGGAGAAGGGGACGAAAGAGGATGAGATGGTTGGATGGCATCACCGACTCAGTGGACATGAATTTGAGCAAGCTCTGGGAGATGGTGAAGGACGGGGAGCCTGCCATGCTGCAGTCCGTTGGGTTGCAGAGACACAGATGGACACGACTTCTCAACAACAACGACAAAACCCCGAGTTTCAAGTGTAAACTCTTGATTTATACCCAGTGAACAAGGCAGTCTGAATAAAGTAGCTCCAGAAGAACAGGAGGAGCAATGCATTCTGCTCGGGCTCAGGGGTCTTTAGTTGGAATTGCTGGCCATATATGTGGGTTATGGTTTCATATTTGAGACATGCCTGGTTTTAAATGAATCCAGTAGTAGAGTTCACGGAAAGGTAGACACGAGAGTCCATACTGATCTCAGCCATGCGTGTGCTGTGAGTTTTCCCAACTTCCCCGAGATGATGGCAGTGAGCCTGGGAGGTGAGATTCTTCTTCCTCTGGAAGAGCCTGAGTGTGTGTGTCTGTTTGTCCAGAGTTTTACCAGCTAGTGACTGTTTCTGCCACTGGGGCCTGAGGAGCCAGGAGCTGAGCTGAGCGTGGCAGTGCCTGGATGATGTCAGAGTTGCTCTGGAGTTTTTACCGTGAAAAATGCCCTTTGTGCATCCAGACGGGACTCTTGTACACTGAATGAACCACCACTGGGATGTCCCTGGAGCTCCAGTGGCTAAGACTCTGTCTTCCAGTGCAGGGCATGTGGGTTGGATCCATGGTCTGGGAGCCAAGAGCCCACGTGCCTCATGGCCAAAAAAACCAGAACATAAACAACAGAAGCAAAATGCGGTGACAGTTTAATGGTGGCGCTGGCAGTAAAGAAGCGCCTGCCAGTGCAGGAGACGTGAGAGACGCGGGTTTGATCCCCGGGTTGGGAAGATCCCCTGGAGGAGGGCATGGCAACCCACTCCAGTATTCTTGCCTGGAGGATCCCATGGCCAGAGGAGCCTGGTGGGCTGCAGTCCATGGGGTCGCACAGAGCCGGACACCACTGCAGCGACTTAGCACGTATTTGAAAGAAAACAGGAAACGTTGGTATTTGTTAACTATGGCACATCTGGGTGTGAGCTGGATTGGGTCCCCTTCTAGAATTTATATGTTGAAGCCCTACCCCCTCAGTACAGCTGCACTTTGAGACAGGGCTTTTAGAGAGGTTATTAAGTTAGAATGAGGGCTCTCAGATGGCCCCTAATCGAATAAGGCTGGCGTCCGATATTATAAGAAGAGAGATTAGGACATAGATAGGCACAGAGGGAAGGCTGTGAAGACCCAGGGAGAAAACACCACCTACAAGCCATGGAGGGAGAAGTCCTGACTTCAGACTTGGCCTTCAGAGCTGCGAGAAAGCACACTTGTGTGGTTTAAATCCCCTGGTCTGTGATCCTTTGTGATGGCGGCCGGAGCAGGTGGGTGCAGCGCTGTTTCAAACGCCATCATAAACGTGTTAAGCTGTCTTGGTCGTCAAGGTCATTAAAACCTTGGCAGCCGCTTGGACATCCGTGGACGTTTTCCCGTGCACTCTGACATCCTTTGGGAAGCGTTTCTGCTTGTTCGTGCCCACCGTTCCCTGTGGGCAAAATAAATGTCTGTGTTGCTAGGAGTGTTGAGATTTTGCTTCAGAAGTGATGTTGCTGATTCTGTAACCCTTGGAGGGAGTGAGTTGACAGACCTGTGAAAGGTCTAGATGTCTCCTGGGGGACATGTACAGCTTTCCTGATGCCCAGGCCTGGGTCCCGATCTCATTGGACCTGGAGTGTGTCTGATGCTAAGAACTGATGGCTTCATAAGTGAGGACTTCCGCTTTAAGGAAGGGAAGGCTGCATCGTACAGACTTCCCCTGCAGCCTTCCAGGGTCAGGGTCCAGGGCTGGGAAGAGGAGTGGGGGCAGGCCAGGAGGGTGAGAGAGGGCTCTCCAGGAGCAGGCGGGCTCTGCAGGTGGACTGGGCAGTGGCTGGGCAATTTGGGGCCACTTAGTTTTCCTGGGGAGACATGCCCTGGAGTTTGGCTGGAGGCGGAAGCAGTTTCAGAGTTTGGGAGAGTCGGGGATGAGGAGGCAGATTTGCTCAGCCTTTCTTAGAACCTAAGAAGGAGGGGGTTGGGTTTTGATGGAGGGATCTGGGGATAATCCTGACTTCTGGACTGGTGCCTTGTCCCTGGAGATTTAGATGAATGGGAGCCTGTTTTACCCCAGGCTGCCTGGAACGTTCGGTGCCCCCTCCCCGCTTGGAACTGAGTGAGAAGCTGTGGGTGTGTGTTGGCTCCTCTGCCTGCTTGCTCCCAGTCTGTTTGTTACCTCTTTACCTCCCGCCTCCCTCCCTAAGCAGAGCACAGTGATGTTCTCTGACTTGCTTTCCCAAAAGCCCTCTCATCCTGTCTCCTCTCCGCCCTAGCTTCCACTCTAGCCTCCCTTTGCAAGTCGGAGGACCCCAGAGTGGGGTCAGCCGCACAACCCCGCCTTGGGTGCACTGGGTGCTTTTGGAGGGGGTGGGGGCAGGGGACACCCGGAGTGAGATCCAAGGCACAGGGGCTTTGGGGGATCAAATGGGATGAACTGTGCTGACATCTGTGAAGGGCCCCCCAGCTGAGCCTGGCCTTGGCCTTGGCCCTCTTGGGAGGGGCAGCCCAGGGCTGGTCTGGCTGAGCCTGGAGGCCCTAGGCTGCAGGAGGAAGGTGGTGGGGAGCTGGCTCCTTGGGGGTCTGGGTGGAAACGCTAGAACTGCTGGCTGGGGGTGGGCCAGCCCACCCTGCTCGCTGTGCTGGGGTTTAAAGCCTGGGGTTAAAACCTCTAGTAGACGGGAGGCGCCCCACCCCCTACCCCCACCCCCAACAAGACTTTGGTCCTGGATTCGTCAATCAGTGTGAATTACCTTTTTATATCTTAATTGTAAGCGAGCTGGTAAACTGAAAGTGTGTTGCGAGCGTGGCTTACAAAGACTGGCCACACCACTGCTCTCCCGGTCTTTATCATGAGTGAGACCCACTCTGGCCTGGCTGCAGGAGGTGGGCTAGTGCTGCCCTGCCCCATGCAGGCCTGGGGAGGGCGGTGTGAGCAGACTGCAGGCCCAGGTTCATCCCTTGGCTTCACTGCAGCCTGTGAATGCTGGGGAGCTGTGTGCTGGTGGCTTTCCTGGACTTCCACCTCAAGTGCTAAATCTCCTCGGGCATAAACTTTTGTAATTCCAGAGAGCAGTCTTCCTGAGAAGAAGACCTTTGGTATGAACATTCTCCTGCCTTGCGTCACTTAAAAAAAAAATTTTTTTTTTTGCACCCAGAAATGTCCAGTGACAGCTGTTGTTTCCTGGAGATTCCTGGACACTTTGGGTAGAGAGAGGTGGTGTTTGCAGAGTGGCCATCTCTGTGGGCCCACTGCAGCCTCCCAGGCCTTCCCTGAATGTGCCATTTGAAAAGTGACGAAAACCACTCTTCTGAGAACTTTGGAAATGCCAGGTACTCAGAGCCACAGGATCCTTGAATTGACTCTAGTGGAGGTCTCATCAGTAGCCTCTCTTTTCTGAATTACTTAAGGTGTTGTATTTCTTCCTGGGTGTTCTAAGCACCTGGCCCAACAGCCTGCATTTCCTTCTTTTCCCCAGTGGCTCAGGGGTAAAGCATCTGCCTGCAAGGCAGGAGACTTTCAGGAGGCTGTGGTTCGCTCCCAGAGTCAGGAAGATCCCCGGAGACGGGAATGGCAACCCATTCCAGTATTCTTGCCTGGAGAATCCCAGGGACGGAGGAGCCTGGCGGACTACAGTCCAGGGGGTTGCAAAGAGTCGGACACGACTGAGCACAGAGCACGCACCCAGCGAGGGCCCAGGGCTGGGCAGGTGGCCCTGCTTGCAGCATCCCAGTGAACCGGCGGACCGGCGGACCACCCCCATCCCCGGCTGGCTGGGAACTCCTGGGTGAATCTCCACCCACCCTGTTTTGCATAGTGGGCGTGACCAAGACTCAGGCCCTTGGGGTGGGCGGGGTAGGAGCATCACCTTCCCGGAAACCTCCAAGGAAAGCTTTCTCCAGGTAGCAGACTTTCTCCCCTCTGAACCGCACAGTTCAGTTCGGTCCAGTCGCTCGGTCGTGTCTGACTCTTTGCGACCCCATGGACTGCAGCACGCCAGGCCTCCCTGTCCATCACCAACTCCCGGAGTTTGACAGACTCGTGTCCATTGAGTCGGTGATGCCATCCAACCCTGTTATCCTCTGTCTCCCCCTTCTCCTCCCGCCTTCAATCTTTTCGAGCATCAGGGTCTTTTCCAATGAGTCGGTTCTTCGCATCAGGTGGCCAAAGGATTGGAGCTTCAGCTTCAGCATCAGTCCTTCTCTCCTCCCTAAAATGAAGCTTCTGCCTCGGGGACACCGCCCCCACCACCAGGCAGTCAGGCTCTGGGCAATCTCTCCTCCTCCCTCCTCCCCCGCCCCGTCGCGTTTGCCTGTTTTCCACCGAAGGAGGGGCAGCTTTTCTCAGGGGGCAGCCACCCCAGATCCGCTGCAGCTGAGGCTTCTTGTGGCCAGGGGAAGAAATGACTCACCCTGTCCTCTTCGCCTTTCTAAACCGCTGGAGACTTCTAGATACACTCGGAAGGGGCGGGGGCGGCCCCGGTGTGTGGCCGAGTAAACCGGAGCATCCGAGAGGGGGCGGGGCCCGGCGAGTCAGCTGACCTCTGCTGGTGCTTGTGACATAACGCGGGTCCTGCTGCTCCCCCCGCCCCCAGCTCAGCTGGAATCAGCCCCCTGGATCGATGGCATCAACCCCTGGGCAGCACTTCTTCAGTAGAGCGCTGATCAAGGCTGGAATTTAAGAGAGAAAGCTGCTGGCCCTGGTCTTCTGGGGGGAGATGGTTGTGTCCATGGCACGTGGCAAGTGTCAGGTCAGAGAAAGTGACTGATACCTTGAAGAGGTGTGCATAGGGGTGTGTGTGTGTGTGTCTGTGTGTGTGTGTCTGTGTGTGTTTGTGTCTGTGTGTTTGTGTCTGTGTGTCTGTGTAGGGAAGGACACAGACACCTGAGCCCGGGCTCCAGTAATGAGAGGAGCTGGCTGATCCTGCAGGATGTGGTGGGGAGGCTCCATACTTCCCAGTCCAGACTGGTAAGCGGTTAGACGTGTTGGGATGAAGGCTTGGATGCTGCAGCCCACACGCGTGTGCTCCAAGCCCCGGAGCCAGGACTTCACAGCCTTCATCACACCTGATCCTCACATCTGCCCTGTGATTGTCCCCTCACGGCATCAGTGAGGCTGATGTGGAGGCCACATTCCCAAAGTCACACAGAATTTGCACCCCTCAGGAGTCTAGCACCCCAGCTGCTCTGCACTGCAGGGGTCTGCAGGGGGGTGGGTGGGGGGCCGTCTGGGGCCTGGGGCGCAGGTGCTGAAGGGGCATTGGACTCTGCAGGTGATGGGACTCTCTGGAGGTCTGGGGCAGCATTGTGCCCCAAAAGTCTGTGATTGCAGCAGAAAGAGTGGTTGCCTAAGAGTGGGCTAAGCCAGCAGCGTGGTGTGCCAGGCCTGCCTGCCCAGGGCACCCAGGGGAAGATGGTGAGGATGGGAAATACTTGCGGATGGGGCGGGCACTCCTCATTTGGGGGGGAAATTGGGAGAGGCCGAGGACAGACAGACAGAAGATAGACTCTTGTTTCTGTGTCCCATTAAGTGGGCGATGATTGAGCAGTTTCATGGGCCGGCCTGGCCTGAGGCGAGCAGGCGATTGTGATAGACATGCCAACTCTGAGCGGGGGAGAGAAGGGTGTGGTCATGAGGCTGGAGAGCCAGCTGCTCTGACCACTGCCCTGCACGCTTCCTGGGAGGCGTCCTCAGGGAGGCGGTCAGCTCTGATCGCTAGCATGGAGAGGTGGGTGGGGGCCCAGGGCTGCAGTGGGGACTGCAGGACGTGTTGCCCAGCCCTGCCCGCTGTGTGATCGTCTGCACTGGGCCCAGGGCCCCGGCACTTGAGCTTGGCCGAGAGCCTCTTGGAGATGTGGAGGGCTGGGTGAGGGCCACGTGCTGCTGGCCCATGGACACGCTGTGAGGCGCATCAGTCCAGTGGCTGGCGGTTGGGGTGAGCGTGGGCGGGGGGAGGGGGTCTCAGGGGCACCAGCGGGCTGGCAGGGTCATGGCTGGTGTAGACAGCGGGATGTCTCTCAGCCTTTGCTGGATTCAAGGGTCTGAAGGACTGGGGAGGAGAGGCTGTATTGAAATAACGACTGGTGGCAGTTCTAGGAGAGGATGGCCAACCTGGAGGCTTCGGGAAGAGAATGTTCGAGGCTGGGATGGTGGGATGGCATTAGCTCAGCGTGTGGCCGTGTGGGAGGAGGCCCAGGAGGCCAGTGAAGGACAGGAGACCCCTAGAGGGCAAGAGGCAGGGGTGCCCTGGATGGACCGAGGACTTCCCCGGCCGCCTCCCTGCGGTGGAGTGGAGGAGGGACCCAGGCATGGTACCCAACCCCCTGCCCTGTGCCCCCCTTGAGGCCGAGCCAGCTGGTCGTTGCTTCAGTGGTTATCGGACTTTGTCATTTAGAGGCTTCTCGGCCACCTTTGACCCACCCACTGTGGTGCTGGTGGGTGGAACCTCCTTTTCCAAATTTAGAAAGTTTTGTGTGGGTCCGTCACCAGGCAGGTTCACAGTTCAGCAGCAGTCCTAGGGGGACAGAGACGACAGGAGGGGGAGACTCAGTCCAGATTTTGGGGCCTATAGATTGCCTGCCCACAGCTGATTTATCCATCATTCCTGCTTTGGTCCTTCTCTTTTCATGGAAGGTTCCAGGGCAGGTGGTGATTGTTTTTAAAGGAGACACACCTCGCACAACTTCATAACCAGGTAAAGAAGCTGAGAGCCCGCAGGAGTCATCTGGGCCAAGACCTGCAGCCCTGTGTTCCCCAGTGCCCCTCCACATCCCTCAGCTTTCTGCTCCAGGAACCCCTTCACCCCTGCTCTTTGCAGGCTGGGTGCTGATGGCCAGGGCGTGGTGAGCAGATGCGAAGATGTGGACGTTTTATTCCGTCTTTCTGTGTTGGAACTGATCCTGGTGGCCCACTTCTCTCCTGTCTCCAGAGCTCTTATGCAGATTGTTATCTACCGAGTGGGGGGTGGCTGCTGTCACCAGCCGCTCTGGGGCATTTATCCTCCCAGCTTGGGAACCAGGGAGCTGGTGACACCTTGGCTAATGACGGCAGGAGGCTGATCACATGTCTTCCACTGCAGATTTGGGGTAGGGGGGTGGATTTGAGCTTCAAACAGGCATCTCAAACATGCTGTTTTCAGCATTCAGAGAAAAACATATCAAACCTTTACGTCCCCGGGCACAGATGAAAGATTTCCAAATATCTCTGCAGCCAGGTGCCACATGGGCTGCAGTCGTGAGAACTCTGGTTCAAATAGGCTTTTTCTCCATAAAGGTAAGCTTTGTCACCATGCTGATAATTCCCAGGGCACTATTTGTGTCCTCGACTTTTAGTTTCACAGGAGTTCTGGATTTTACGACTCTGGGAGGGGGGTCTGTGGGTCCAAAGAGCAGCTTGGAGAACACCCAGCCGTTGTCACACACCCTCTCAGGTGGCTGGTCTTTGCCAGTTCCTGGTGTTGTTTTCCACCGCAGAGGCTGTTAGGAGGGTCCCTACAGACTCTCGCTGGGGTTTTGCTTGCCATGTCTGTAGGACCGCCCCGTCGGGCAGATGTTATTATGAGGGGGTCCCTCCTGTGGGATCCTGCAGTGCAAGATGTTAGCAGGTGGGCTCAGCCCCTCTGCCCTCGCAGGCTGGAAGGGTTAGGTAATCTGCAGGAGTTGCTTGGGTTTGCTCCACACACATTCCAGGGCTGCTTCGCAGCTGTTCAAGGAACAGGTGCTCCGTTGTGTGTTGCCCTTGATTAAATCCTTCTGACTCCTCGGCTGAACCGCCCCAGAAAGCTGGAGGCTGGATGGAAGAAAGGGGAGCTTCCTTGCTGGGAGCTGCACGGTGGCCGTGGGTGGGAGCCGCTGTGGTTGTCACTCCAGTGGGGGTTGGTATTTGTTTCCATAAAGTGACAGTTCATAGGCTTGGCTTTCATTCTAGCCTAAGTCTCTTTTGCCTGACACTTAGCAAGACCATGAAGACGTTTGTGACACATTCCTGTATTGGAGAGTGAGGACCCAACTCCTCCCTGACACGGGCATATTTCTGAAATCAAAAGCTGCTCATCACCAGCCTGCTTAACTGGACTTGTGGTTTCCACTTCACTTTGACTTTCCTGGGGGCTCCTGTCCCAGCTGTGTGCAGGGCCCTCTGCTCCTCTGCTGTGGCCTCAGGCAGGTGGCTTCCCATGGAGTGAGCTGCTTTATCTGTGAAATGGGTCAAAGGTCCATCTAGTCAAGGCTATGGTTTTTCCAGTAGTCATGTATGGATGTGAGAGTTGGGCTATAAAGAAAGCTGAGTGCCGAAGAATTGATGCTTTTGAACTCTGGTGTTGGAGAAGACTTGAGAGTCCCTTGGACTGCAAGGAGATCCAGCCAGTCTATCCTAAGGGAGATCAGTTCTGGGTGTTCATTGGAAGGACTGATGCTGAGGCTGAAACTCCAATACTTTGGCCAATTGATGCGAAGAGCTGACTCATTGGAAAAGACCCTGATGCTGGGAAAGATTGAGGGCGAGAGGAGAAGGGGCCAACAGAGGATGAGATGGTTGGATGGCATCACCGACTCAACGGACATGAGATTGAGCAAGCTCTGAGAGTTGGTGATGGACAGGAAAGTCTGGCGTGCTGCAGTCCATGGGGTCGCAAAGAGTTGGACACAATGGAGTGACTGAACTGACTGAAGATCTCTTCCAGCCCTCGCTTGCTGTAATTTAAACAGTGGTTCCCATTTGCAAAGAATGGAATGATGGTCACCCTGAGCTAGTTCAGGAGGGGACCGTGTGACCAGGTATCTCCCACCCTGGATCTGTGGCCCGTCCAGGCTACACACAGTCTCTGCAGGAGCTCATGGCGGGAGCGGAGATCCCACGTGTGTTCAGGTACTCTCTCCACACCTAGGCTGTGCTGGAATGCACTCCTGGGTCCAAACCTTCAAGCATCTTGCTTAAGACATTTTCTGATTAAACACAATACCACACTGCTTTGGATTTTAAGTAATTAAGATAGGTGAAACCTCATGTTTTTCCTTTCCAGCATTTTAATCACATTCCTGATACTTACTCATTTAAACCAATCGTAAGTGATAACGTGTCTATCACAGATGGCCTCCTCTGTAACTGCTGCTGTTCTTTGCATTTTGGGAGAGACATGCTGGAAATAATTACTTCTCTTTCTATAGAGAGGCTGTCTAGAGCCTTTCTTGATTACATGCAGAAGCAGGCGGGATTGGTTGAATAAGTAAAACGGTAAAATGAAAAGAAGACCGGGAATCCCTTGTTTCCTTTCCACGTGAGTGTGTCTGGCCTGTGGACTTGTGGTTTCCCACCTGGGGCGTTGTGCTCCCAGGAGACGTTTGCCAGTATCTGCCAACTGCAGGGGCGGTGTGTGTGTGTTTGTGTGTGTGTGTTGCTACCAGCATCTAGTGGGTAGAGGCCAGCGATGCTGCTGAACAAACATTCTACGATGCACAGGACGGCCCCCACCAAGAAGGAACCAGCCCAGGATGCCCAGAGCACCGTGGTGGATGCACCCTTCTCTGGATGAAAGCCACATACCACTTCCCTTTTGGAAACCTTGAGTGTTTCAGGTAGAAATACTAGTGTTCTGCCTTTCTCTTACCCACCTGCTTCTTAACTCAAGTAACACTTTCCCCTGGTCCACTGACCGTCAGGGTGGCCGTTTGTGATTCGTCTCGAACACAAACTCCTCTGTGAGTCAAGTGTGAGCACCCTCGCGCAATTGTGGTACCGACTGCCAGCATCTTATCAGTCAGCAGTCAGCTGAAATCTGCAGGAAGGTCCCCGGATAAACCCTGGCTGCAGGGACACTGTGGGGGTGGCTCTCCCACCCTCCTCTGCCCTGGCCCACCCGCAGGGGCACCCAGCTCTCTGGCTTCCATGTGGGCAGAACTGCCCGATTCTCAGATCTGAGGATGCCTTCGGACAGGCAGCGGACTGAGAAACGCTTTCTTCTGTGGTCAAACCAGGCTCGGTGATGATCGGTAGTGGTGACCTGGTTCCTCACTCTCAGGCCTGGAGCTTGGTTGTCTTGCCCATTGCAGTTACGCCATGGGGGCTTCCTGTTAAAACTGAGGGGTGTGGCTCACAGGCCTTCGGAAGTCTGTGCATCCAGGCACACCACGTGGTCCCGTCACTAGGCTGGCAGCGACTGCACCATTGTTGGTCCTTGAGGGAAGATGCTGCCAAGCTACTTGGAGGCCCCCCGTGGTCTTTATCCTGCTGGATCAGAACGTCCTTGCCTCAGGGACTGAGCACAAGCTTCGTCCTTCTGTGACTCGAAGGTCTCTCCCTCGAGTCCCACTTTGACCTGCAGTTTCGAAAACGAGGGGACAGCGAGGTCCCTGATGAGGTCAGTCCCAGCAGGGTGATGGCAGGGGCTGAGCATCTCAGCGGATCCGAGGTCTAGATCCTGCTCTCCTCCATCTGACTTGAGTCTCTGGCCGAAAGAGATTGCCAGGGAATTGTTCAGGAAAACACGCATCTCTTTCTCTGCTTCCTGTATGTATTGGTGAGTCAGCCTGCTGTGAGAAAAGAGCCCGTCACAGGCCCCGTGACAGCAGCGAGGGCTCTTTGTCAGCTCTTGGGGGGTGGGCGTGCAGAGGCCAGGACAAGGCCGGTGGGGGCTGGGCGGTTTCTGTGGTCCACAGATGGGGCTCTGCCAAGATGCTGTAAACGTGGTGACTGGCTGGCATGTTCTGTTATTTGGAAAGGCAGCTCGTGGAGCAGATGGCTCTGCGGTCTACCAGGGGCTTCCTTTTAAACACGGCTGATCAGCTCTAGGAAGGCTTGCGAGAAAGCATTTTCACGCAGGGATGTTTCATTTGTAGGCAGCTAGACATGGCCCGGGACCGGAATGTCACAGGAGGGTGGTCGAAGGACCTTTATCAGCTTGGGGCTGGGAGAGCGATGTCAGCTGCCAGGGGTGATGAATGAGGGGCTGGGGGCGTAGACAGGGCCGGCCGCCTCTCCCAGACCCCCACTGCAGTCCCTCCCTCTCTGACACCGGCATCTCTGCAGTATCAGGGCTTTGCCTGCTGCTCGGTTTTGATGTGGCAGTAAGATCAACCCCAATCTCTCTTTTTTTTAAAGCCCAAATGGTGATACAGATATACTCTATGGCTGGAAAAAATTCAAGAAATAATGGCCTAGAGGGGCTGCTTTAAAAAGCAACAGGAAGATGAAAGCGCCATGCCCACCTGAACACGTATAGTATAATTATTTTTATTTTTCAAAGGCAGGTCTGGCTGTGAGAAAGAGGATTTAGATTCTGGAGTGGCAGGTTCTGGCTGAGCCTCGGAAGAGCCCATGTGTCCAGAGCAGTAGGGAGAAGCCATTCTCCCAGGTTTTCCAGTGCAGACCACTGGGCCTCACGTGGAATTGCTATAACTGCGTGGAAAACGGTGCTGCCGGTGAGGCTGAAAGCACCGAAAGATGGTGAACCCGCCGGCCGGCTGGAGTAGAAACAGCTCGCTCCTCCAGTGTCATCTAAGGCAGATCAGATGGAATCTTCTACTCTGCAGCCTGCGGCCTCCCACAGCAAAGTGCAAAACCCGGGCTGGATTTCAGACAATCATAGAGGGACTGGAAGGACCCTGACAGTCCAGTGTTGCTGTTGCTTAGTCCTGAGGTCGCGTCTGTCTCTGTGTGAACCCCTGGACTGGAGCCCACCAGGCCCCTCTGTCCAGTAGGATTTCCCAGGCAAGAATAGTGGAGTGGGTTGCCATTTCCTTCTCTGGGGGATCTCCCTGACCCAGGGCTCGAACCCATGTTTCCTGTCTTGGCGGGTTGGATCCTTGACTGCTGAGCTACCAGGGAAACCCAACTGCACAGTATTCACGTTCTAAAGAAATGCTGGCCACCCAGCCCCCACTGTTGGGCTTTTATGAATGCCCCAGATACCAAGATACAGTTTATATCTTAATTATGGGCCAGCTGATTTCATGTTAAAATTCATCTCAATGTTTTGAAGTTGTCATGGTGAGAACAGACCCCAGGCTAAGCTCAGGTCTTGGATCCTGGTCCTAACAGAGATCAGGTCTCTCTGCATTGCTGAGTTTTCGTTTCTCTGCTTGCAGATCCTGTGGGCCTTTAGGTCTCGACAGCTGTAAGATTGGAGGCTTTAGCTGTCTCTTCAGGTGCTCGTCCGTTACAGGGCACCTGTACCGTCCTTTCAGCCTCCTGTCTGTGTGTGTTCCATCACTTGGCCTTGAGATCTGCAGCCTTTTTCATGGGTTTGTGAATTCTGGAGATCAGAGACCTGGCCTCCTCACTGCGGAGTGCCACAGTGGATACTCAATATATATATTTGATGAATAAATTCAACAAATGGAGCAGTGAATAAACGAAGACTTGCTGACAGGTTGTGAATCATCTGTGTTCAGTTCAGTCGCTCAGTCGTGTCCGACTCTTGGCGACCCCATGAATTGCAGCACGCCAGGCCTCCCTGTCCATCACCATCTCCCAGAGTTCACTCAGACTCACGTCCATCGAGTCCGTGATGCCATCCAGCCATCTCATCCTCTGTTGTCCCCTTCTCCTCCTGCCCCCAATCCCTCCCAGCATCAGAGTCTTTTCCAATGAGTCAACTCTTCTCATGAGGTGGCCAAAGTACTGGAGTTTCAGCTTTAGCATCATTCCTTCCAAAGAAATCCCAGGGCTGATCTCCTTCAGAATGGACTGGTTGGATCTCCTTGCAGTCCAAGGGACTCTCAAGAGTCTTCTCCAACACCACACTTCAAAAGCATCAATTCTTTGGCGCTCAGCCTTCTTCACAGTCCAACTCTCACATCCATACATGACCACAGGAAAAACCATAGCCTTGACTAGACAGACCTTTGTTGGCAAAGTAATGTCTCTGCTTTTGAATATACTATCTAGGTTGGTCATAACTTTTCTTCCAAGGAGTAAGCATCTTTTAATTTCATGGCTGCAGTCACCATCTGCAGTGATTTTGGAGCCCCCCAAAATAAAGTCTGACACTGTTTCCACTGTTTCCCCAAATTTGGGCTTCCCTTGTGGCTCAGCTGATAAAGAATCCTCCTGCAATGTGGGAGACCTGGGTTTGATCCCTGGGTTGGGAAGATCCTGTGGAGAAGGGAAAGGCTACCCACTCCAGTATTTTTTAAGTTTTTAAAAATTTTTTAAATTTATGTTTAATTGGAGGGTAATTGCTTTACAATATCGCATTGGCTTCTGCTATAAAACCACATGAACCAGCCACAGGTGCACGTATGTCCCCTCCCTCCTGGTCCTCCCCCCACCACACCGCCCGTCTGTGCTGTGACGGGGCCCCCGTTGTCACGGACCCCCCGTCTGTGCTGTCAAGGGCCCCGTGTCGCCCCTGTGCTGTGCCGCGGCTCCTCACTGGCTGTTTACGCCTGGCCCTGCACGTATATCAGCGCTGCGCTCTCAGTCCATCCCGCCCTCCCCTTCTCCACCTGCATCCACAGTCAGCTCTGTGTGTCTCTTCTGCCCTGCAGATGGGTTCATCAGTGTCATTTTTCTAGATTCCATGCATGTGCATTAATATACAAAATTTATTTTTTTCTTCCTGACTTACTCTGTGTAACAGTCTCTAGGTTCATATTTTATGAGTTTGGACAAATATATAATGATGCATATCTATCATTCAGGGTACAGGGTATTTTCAGGGCCCTTAAAATCCTCTGTACCATAAAGTATCTTTTAAAAAATAAACTCAACTAACTTTTATCTCATCAAGTCCAAATATCTCATTTCACTGAGGTAAAATTCAGATCTCCTAGGTTATAACCTCCTTTGTAAGAGACTCCGATTCATCTTTATAGCATTTTCCCTGCCATAAACACAATAGGTGCCCCATAATTATTCGAGAGACTAAAGAAGGGAAATCAGCATTTGCAAACAGCTGTCTAATCCCACAGCCACACCTGGCCTGGCCTCCAGCACTTTTCCTAAAAACCACCTCTCTGCAGTCTTGGCATTTTCAGGCCTAGAGAAGGCTGTAGAAAAGCATCCAGTTTGATGAGACATTTTCTTTCTGAAACTTTTAAACAAGCGAACTGGAGAGATCTATGTTCAGGACATCACGAAGAACTAATACGTGGATGAAGTCCATTGACTATGGTGCTGTGTTGGATAATACGGAGAACCAGTATCTAGAAAGCCAAGAAGTAGCTGGTCGGGCAGAGATGGCAAATACTTTACTTAGTGCTTACACAGAATGCCTGCACATACCTCTTAGCTAATTCAGTCCTCACAAGAATGCTGAGAGTTTACGTACTGGGTTTTTTGTTTGTTCCCTTTTCCATCTCTACTTAACAGGTGTAAAAACCAAAAACCGACCCCTGAGCTCACAGGGCTGGGACAGGCCAGCCTTTTTCCTCCTCCTCTTCCTCACTGTGTTCTCTTGCCTCTGACCCCAGACAGCAAATGCCTGCCTGTCGGGAGGTTTCCCTCCACGTTGGGAAAATACTCCAAAATATTAATTAGGAGTGAAATTGCGGGTCCTTTGTTTGGAAGGCTCTGGTGTGACCCGCAGTCCCATCGCCTGCCTGATGCCTTCCTGGGCCCTTACTAGGAATGCATTATTGCTCTTCTAAAGTTAGGACCAGTACCTAAGATACTCCGTTTTTTAAAACAAGCCTCTTCAGTCGTATCTTCTTTAAACCACCTTGATGAGGACAGGGTTTCGTAAAAATCCTCAGTAGGTGACAGAGGGCTCATATTTTGTTTTCTTTGGCAAAACAAGCCCTCACCACCCCCTCCCCTACTCATCTGCGCCCCGCCCCCCACCCGACCCCAGGCTCCAGTCTGTGAGGCGGCGATCCACCCCGGCGCTTGGGCCCGACCGCCGATCCGCGCGCCCGCCGCCGCCGCCGCCGCGCTCCCGGCACTAGGCGGCCGGGCTGGGCGCGCGGCCCGCCGTCCCTGCTGGTCCGCCGCCCCCCCGCCCGCCCCGCCCCGCCCCGGCGCGTATTTCCATTTTAAACCGCCGCCCCTCGCCCGCGGCCCGCGCAGCTGCCCGCGCGTCCCGAACCCAGGGAGTGGCGGAGGCTGCGGACTGTGCAGACAAGGCCGGAGGATGCGATCGGGCCCCGCGCCGTAGACAATGAAGCCGCGGGCGCCGCCGCCCGCCCCGGGCCCCGCGCGCCGCGACCGCCTCTGCCGGCGAGCCCGGCCCCGCGCCTGATCGCCCGCCGGGTCCCGCCAGCCCATGGCTCGGCGCCCCGGGCCCGGACCCCCGCACTCGGGCCGCGCGGCGCAGGGGCTGGCGGGCGCCAGGAGCACCGTTCCCGCAGCCTGAGCGCGCTCCGCCCCGCCTCGCGGCGGGCGGGGGGGCGTGGACCCTCTCCGGGCGTGCCCGCCCTCCCCGCCTCGCCCGGCGACCGGGCCCCGGCCGGCGCGGCCCGGCGGCCCGCGGCGCGCTGGATGCGGCGGAGCCCTGGCGGGCGGCCGCGGCCCGGGGCCACATGTACCTGCTGGACGGCAGCGGCGAACCCGCGTCTCCGCCCGCGGACGCGATGCCGCGCGGGCCGCCCCCCAGGAAGACCGTCTACCGCATCTCCGTGACCATGGTCAGAAAGGAGCCGCTGGGCGCGCCGGGCCCCGGCGGCCCCGACCCGCGTCCGACTTGGAGGCCCCGGCCCGCGCGCTCCCCGGACGCGCCCGGGCGGCTCGTGGAGGAGGCGGCGGGCGCTGAGGACCCGGAGGACCGCCGGCCGCCGCGCACCTGGGACTTCCGCACCTTCCGCACCCGCAGCACCGGGCAGCTGGAACTCGGGCGGCTCCGGCCTTGCGCACGCGGCCCGGGGCCTGAGGACCGGACCGGCAGGCCCCAGGCCATGGAGGAGGAGGTGGAGGAGGGGTCGCGCTCGCCCGCGCCGGGCAGTCCGGACGTGGAGGGGGCCCGGGCCGCGCCCCTGCGGCGGAGCCTCAGCTTCAGGCACTGGAGCCGAGCCGAGGCGCCGCGGGGTAGGACCCTGGGCCGCGGGAGGCGCTACAGCAGCTCCGGGAGCCTGGCCTGGGCCCCGGGCGGGGAGGAGGTGGTCGACCCCGAGGCTGCCCTGGAGCCCGCGGCCTCGGGGCAGCCCGCCTCGGAGAAGCGCAACACCCTGGACGTGGGTGAAGTGCTCAGCAAGAACGACGCGCTCTCGGACCTGGAGCGCTGGGAGCGCAGCAAAAGCAAGAACCGCACGCTGGACAACAGCGACCTGCAGCGGCTGGAGCGCGCGCGGGCGGCGGCGGCGGCCGCGGGCCACGGCACGGCGTCGGAGCACCGGCTGCTGCGCTTCTTCAGCGGCATCTTCGCGCGCAAGGACGGCGCGCCCGGCGGCGGGCCCTCTCCGCGGAGCGTCGCGTCGCGGTCGCGCGGCTACTTCAGCAGCCTGCGGCGGACCCCGGCCGACGCGCACTCGTCCAGCGCGGAGAGCATCGACGGGTCCCCCCGCAGAGGTGGGCAGCGCGGCCCGGGGAGGGGAGGGCCTGAGTTGGGTGGGGGTCTCCGCAGGCGGCCTGCCTGGTAGAACACGCCGGGGCTTGGTCAGGAGTGATCAGGGACCGACCCTCCCGGGTCACTGACGGCAGGTGGCCGTGCAGGGAGTGGACTCCGGTACTGCGGGTCTGGAAGTTCTTGCCCCTGCTCCCGGCCGCGTGTGCTGGTGCCCCTCAGGGCCTGTCACTGAGGCCACTGTGAGCCTGTCTGCGGAGACATCACCTTGCCCAGCGGTGTCTTTCCCCCGCAGTTGCTGGCGCAGCCCTCTTTCTCCATAAGCTCGGGCTGCGCTGCGCGCGTGCTGCCTGTGATACCTGTGGGCTGCCCCAGGGACCCCGGCTTGGCCCCTGAAGCCACCACGCAGGTGATGCTGCCTGGCCGGGAGAGGCGGCTTCCTCCCTGGTGAATTTCTTCCTCCCGCGTCCCAAGCTGGTCTCTGCAGATGCCACCGTCTGCGAATGCTGCTGTGTGGCCTCGCTCACCTATTGCCCTGCTGGTTAAGAGGGTTCACTCCAGTGGTCAGAGCTGGGTCGCTGCCCACGGCCTCCCTGCCAAGTGATGTCACGTGGTGAGAGCGCTTCCGAGCCCCGACTCTTAATTCCTGGGAATGTATGCTAGCATTCAGGCAGGAAAACCACAGCCCCACAACATATCCTGAAATCTCAGTTCTCTGTTCTGCCAGAGGGCTTGCAGAGAAGGTTCTGGAGGGAGATGTAATACTCTCTTGCAAGAACCAACTGACTTTCTGGTATTTGTTCGGGAGTCAAAATTCTGCGTGCCTGGGCAGCACCCTAAAGGGAAGAGGCCAGGTGCAGGGGGATGGCTGGATTGTTGCACCCTTCTTCTCACGGGGGAGGGCTGTGAGCGATGTCTGAGAATATTGGTCGGGTGCATTTTCCACCACCGAGAAATCATTAGTAACGTCCTTTCTGCTAATTACCAAACTCTGCTGCCAGTAGAGATGGAGGTGGGTGAAGCACTGTAGTGTGGATTTTTAATTAGAGGTTCTCAACTGCTAACTCACCACCCCTGGAGACAGTGTTCCTCCTTAGTGGACTTCACAGGTTAGCTGGCTGCCAAGCCCTATATTAAAACCAGCCGACACAAAGAAACCACTGCCCTCACTGAAGTTCTTTTTAAGGTAAACTGAACACAGGCGATGTCGTGTTCCCATCCGCTCCGGTTCATCCTCAGGTGACAGAAGATGTTTGGAACCAGGCAGTCAAATGTGCGGTGTGTTAAAATCTGAATTTTTTGATTAATGAGGACATAGCAGTTCTCTGTAGTTACCTGTAGTTAACTTGCTGCGCACACCTTTTGTTTTAACCTGCCCTGGAATTTTTTAGAAGACACCACATTTGACTTCCACCATTTTTCCATCCCTTCCCACATACCCTTAAAATATTAAAAACAACACAAGTTATTGCCCTCATTGAAAGCTGAGACCCTTGGTTTGTAGTAAGTTACTGCTGCCATCACTTGTGTTCTGGGGGGAAGTTCTGCTCTGCAGGCAGCTCTTCCTCTATGATAGCAGGCTTGCATCTTTGTTCTCACAGTCTTTGTAGAAAATAGTAATTAGCTGCCTGAGTTGCAGACAAGTACACCAGCGGTCGGGGGCGTGGAGCTGGCCCACACACCACTTAGGAGGCAAGTGCTTCGTCGTGGCTATGCAGGCAAGTTAGAAGCTGGTCAAATGGGTTGATAGTTGGTCTGGAGTAGTAAAGATGTGAAGTGTATCGGGAATTTTTTCTCTCTCTAGGGCAGTATATAAAATATAGTAATAATTAAAATCACACTTGGTTGCTTTATCCCTGTGGCCCTTCCTTCTCAGGGTGGAATTACTTTCATCTGAGAGTAACCCTCTAGCATCGTGGGTTGTGTGGGAAAACAAATGTTCGCGAACTAGATTAGAGGACACACAGTCAGAACTCTAGGGCCTTATTTCACAGTTCTAGGTAATCACAGAACTACTTCCTTCGCCTGTCTTTTGGCAAACAGGCTTGAAGCGTAAGTGTCCTCAGGATTTTTGTAAGGCCTGTGTCTAATTCCAAGGAAAGGTGCAGCCCCACAGCTTTTTGCTGTTCTCATTTTATCATACTTGCTTCCTGTGGCGTAGATTATGCAACATTTAGGTGCTGTTTAAATGAGGTTTTGAATTTTGGGCAGAATCCTCTCTCGGGTAGCATTCCTGTGCCATGGAGCCCAGGTTCAGTCTTCCCTGTGAATGTCTGTAGCGCCTTAAACTACGGAGCCAGGTGGGTTTGCCAGATCTGGAAGATGAGGATTTCAGGAAGGTCAAGTAGTGTGGTGTGGTGTGGCAGAACACGGCTTGTGAGGTCGGGCAGCACCCTGTAATCAGACACTCTCAAAGTGCAGCAGAGCTGGAGATGTTCACGCTCGGCGTGATAAATGTGCTTTGTCACCGAGAGGCTGCTAAACGTTTGTGAGTCAGGCTTCCATCTTCAGACCTGTTTGGATATCAGAGTTACAGGTAAGCTGTTGCAGACCTGTGATGTGATGTGTTTGAGGAGGAGCAGTCACTAGCTTTAAATCTCAGCCACTTTGTGTCAGACTTTGACGTCCTTTCAAGTGTAAAGGGCCTTAGAGGAGATTTGTCGTGGGGGGCAAGTTTTCCTTTTGTTACACACTTCCAGCTGTTAAATTTTTTTTAATTTGGCCATGCCATTTCTGACCAGGGATCAGACCCCTGCCCCCTGCATCGGAAGTGCAGCGTCTTAACCCCTGGACTGCCTAGGAAATCCCTCAGCTGTTAAGTTTTTGAACTGACTCTTGGAAAAGAACTTTAAAAGATTACCTGATTATTATGTAACTGGCCTCTTAGAGTTAATTTGCTTAGTCTTGGACCAGGTACCTTTGTAAGATGGTTAGAGTCTGATTTTAAGAATGCACACAGGTTCATATATCACATTGCTATGGATTTCTTATAACCTTACTTCAAGGCTTTAGGGTTAAAGAGTTTTGAGTTTGAGCAAGCTCCAGGAGTTGGTGATGGATAGGGAAGCCTGGCGTGCTGTAGTCCATAGGGTCCTCGAAGAGTCAGACACGACTGAGCAACTGAACTGAACTGAGGGTTAAAGATTAAAAGCTCCTACTGGTATGGGGTGATTTCTCATAGTTTTTAATCCCTAATGGTTTTGTCCATTGAGGAGGCTCTTCCCCTTTCTGCCCAGTGATGTGTATCCTTCGCCTCCCAGGGTTCCAGGGCTGTTGTCCTCAGATTCCTAGCTGTTAGGAAGCCCTGGAATGTTTCAGGGGCTTCCCTGGTGGCGCAGTGGTAAAGAACCTGCCTGTTAATGCAGGAACCACAGGAGATGCGGGTTCGACACCCGGGTCGGGACAATCCCCTGGAGGAAGAAATGTCAACCCGCTCCAGTATTCTTGCCTGGAGAATCCCATAGACAGAGGAGCCCGGCGGGCTACATACAGTCCACGGGGTTGAAAAGAATCAGAGATGACTGAGGACTGAACACCGACAGCAACAAAGAATGTTTCAGAGAGGCCTTATGTCAGATCAAGGGCAGTTTCCTGTTACTCGATATGCATGTAACGGGGCAGAGTATGTTGACACCAGTATAATTTAATACAAGGAAAGCTCAAATGATGAATGATTCATTAGGCTGTAGGGTGTCACTCGCTGGCGCTGGCCTGGCCAGCCTGCAGATACTCTTTGGGACCAGCTGTGGGCAATGGCAGGCCAGGGTCACACGTGTTTTCGGCGTGTTCTGTTGCTGTCTGGGAGGATTGATTACAGCAATAAAGTGATTCATTGATAGCCCGGACTGAGATTAGCTCTTTAAATTAGTCATTTACAACTGATTTTTGACAACATGTTTTGATGAGTGGCTCTGCTGTTTAATTTTTGATTCTCTTTGATTTTCATCATTCAATTTGTGTAGGCAGAGAGACTGTTCTATAGTTTTTTTTTTTTTTTTTTTAAACTTCAGTGGAGAGGTAAAGCAATAATGAAATGAAATAACTGAAATAACCTGATACATTTTTGGGGTACCTTTTTAAAATTGGTTTCTAATTGGAGGATAACTGCTTTCCAGCGTTGTGTTGGTTTTTGCTGTACATCAGCCGTGAATCAGCCATAGATATACACCTGTTCCCTCCCTCTTGAACTTCCCTCCTAGCCCGCTCCCCATCCCTTTCCTCTGGGTTGTTACAGAGCACCTGATTTGAGCTCCCTGTGTTAGAGAGGAAATCCCCACTGGCTCTCTGTTTCAGTATGGTGATGTATATGTTTCCATGCTACACTTTGAAACTTGATTTGTTGTTGAGAAGGACACTCACGGCTTTAAAGAAAGAGTGTCACTCGAAGTTTCTCGTTTGAGACATTTTGAACTAATTACATACTCAACAGTTAGGAATTCACTTTTTTTTTTTCAAGCTAATTATTCCAGGTACACATTTAGGAAAATCCCCATTGTTTTATTTATAAGGTTGACGACTCGTTTTCCTGGAGACGGAACAGCCCTCCTGGGACGCGGAGCCTCGCTGGGCAGCGAGAGACGCTGTGTGTGCGCCGGAGGTGTGGGCTGTGTCTTGCCATGTTAATTTTCTCTAGTTGGAGCCCACTTTTCATCCTAGTCACCTGTCAGAGTCTCTGTTAATCTCAACCTGGCCTTAGAATATCCTGTCCCCAAAGGAATGTTTGAAAGTGCCTCTGCTGAAGAATCCTCCAGTTTTAACATGGGCCCAGTGCAGCCATCTGGGTGGTTATACAGTTAAAACTGTTTGGAAGTATAAGACGCAGCTATAAAGCACTGGTACCGCTTTGTATTTTGGGCTGTTTTCTGGTTCTGTTGCATTAAGAGGCATTTGGGTTTCTGTCGTGTACTCTACAAGAGAGCTGGGGCTTCCTAGGGCACAGTTCCTGACTTCCAAGGTCCGTGGCTGTTGGGGAAGATGGTGAATCCTGTGAAGCACAGCTTCATGGGTACTTTGGGGAAGATATGACTGCAATTCTCTGCACAGCAGACCTCCATTGGAGCACTGACCCTAACATGTTACAGTAAGGTCTGATTATCGAAAAGTGTGAAAAAGTGTTAGTCACTCAGCCGTGTCCAACTCTTTGCGACCCGTGGACTCTAGCCCACCAGGCTGCTCTGTCCATGGGATTCTCCAGGCATGAATACTGAGGTGGGTTGCCATGCCCTTCTACCGGGGATCTTCCCGACCCAGGGATCAAACCTGAATCTCCCACATTGCAGGCAGATTCTTTGGTGTCTAAACCCTAGTCCTAGTGAGTCAGAAGGTCTAAGGCTCAGTGACCCCCTTCTGGGTGTCCCATTCCTTTTCCTTATGCAGGATGAAGAGCTCTGGACTTGGCAAATAGACTTGTAATAAGTGTTTGTGGGAAGAACTGACGAAATAACTGGAGGACACAAGAAAAGGGAGCAAATGTCCATAAAGAGGGGGTGGAGTCAATGAAGGCCTCCCAGAGGCATACAATGATTTGGGTCTTGTAGGATCGGTAGGAGGTTACCAGGTAGAAAAGAGGAGGTTCTCGATCAGCAAGTTGGTTGAGGTTTCTATAATTAATTCCTTTAAAAAAAAAAAAAGAAAAGATTCCTGTTTCTCTGATCTATATGACTAATGCCACTATTGGGCATTAAAAAGAATGTTTTGGTTTCCAGGAGGTTTATTTATCCTTTTTTCCTTTTTTGGCATGAGTTTTTTGTTTATGTTGGGAAATTGCTTTTAGGCTTTTGTTATGCTTTTTCTGTAATTATGTGAAAAATTATATTCATTTAAAATGGTGACAACTGTGAGTAAAATAATGAAAAAGAGGTTTTATTTATTTAGGGCATCAATTGAGATAAAGTATGTGCAGCTGCAGTTATATCCCCAGGTGATGAACAGAATTGGTATTAAGGTCAACAGATTAGCACAAAGAAGGGCGATTATTGCCTTTGCATCATTTTGAGAGAAAGTGCCATCTGCCCAGCATCGTTTCGATGTGGGTTTTGTTCAGCTCACATTGGAGTGTAGTATGGCGATGATGCTTCCTTGTCTGTAGGTTACCGTCTGAGACATTCTCTCTCTCATACATTTCCACCGATCTTGGCTTTCACATTTGTTCTCTTTTCTCTTGTTATTAATACTTTGCTTAAGACAAAACTGTATATGCTTGTAGAGTTTAAAAAGTGTTAGCACACATCTGTTGGTTTGCCTGGCCTTAATTCAAAGATGCGTCCTGACCTTTTGTTTTCTCATCTCTTCTCCTTGATTTCTTTCTTTCTTTCTTTCTTTTCTTTTTTTTTTTTCGCTTTGGTTTTTCAGTTCTGACATCCCTCCTGGATCTGAAGGTTCAGAAAGCTTACAGAAGAAGTGAGCTTTGTGGACTAGAGGATGGGAGTCCCAGTCACTCCTTCAGTACCAGAGTGTACCAGCCAGAGGCTTGGGAAGCAATTATTTGGCTTCTCCTTATCTGACCAGTGAAGATAATTAGAAGAGGCACACTTCAGCTGGTGGGAGGGAAGGGGGAAAAGAGGGCCCCTTTCTTCCCATTCCTTACTGAGAATTCTTCGCAAGCACCGAATTTGCTTCTGGCGCATTTGCTTCTGGCGCAGTCCGTGCGAGGTCTTGCCTGACTTAGTCATTTAATCGACCTGTAGGGCCGCTCCCTTTACTCCATGGGCTGCGTTTGGGTGCCATCGGGCTCCACGTTCATGTGCCGTGGACGTTCGTCTGTTTGAGATGCTTGTCACAGGGCATCTTGTGTTCCCTCTCGCCCCCTGTGCCTGTCATTGCAAGGGCTGACACTTGAGGTTTGCCACCAGCCTCCGATGCAGTTCCTGCCCTCTTGTCCTCAGACCAGAATTACCCAGATGCCTCTTGGTCAGTGGATGGACGTGGGGGATGGTGGGTGTTTATCCATCTGGGACCTTCCTGTTCCAATTGGCAAGGGCTTTTAAACAACGGAAAAGTCCGTCTGTGAGATCTGTGTGACAGGATTTCACACCCGTAACCTGCTTTCCTGCAGCCCCAGTTCCTGGCCAGGTCACTGGTGGAGTGGTGGGCCCAGCAAGGCAAGCTCTGTCTTGGTGGTGCCCACGGCTCAGCCATAGCTCCAAGACACTCAGATATCTCGTTCTTCTGGTTATTTTAGGTCCCAGACTAGAGTCTCAACCATACTTGACTCTGGCCTTCCTTGCATTTAAAAGGAGATGGCCTAATCTGCTTTCCTGATCTGGTTCACGGAAGGCTCTGGAAGCCCAGTTCATTTAAGGACACTAGGGGATTTTTAATTCGGAAGGGAAACCCGGGAGCCTGGAGACTTGTCTCCCAGTGTTTGAGAAGCAGACATAACAGGGACCCAGGAGTCACTGGTGAGGGAGATGCGTTAGGGAAAGGTTGACTCAGGTCTCGGAAGGCACAGACAAGCCATTCCTCACACTTGGAGTGGGCTGCCTCTTTACACGGTTGTTCCCGGTCACCAGAGGCTTCCACACACGACAGAGTCGGGATGTTGAAAGGGGGCCGTATTCATTGTCTCGGGGCCTGGAATTGGTGGTCTTGGGCTTCCCTGGTGGCTCAGATGGTAAAAAGTCTGCCTGCATTGTAGGAGAACCTGGGTTTGATCCCTGGGTTGGGAAGATCCCGTGGAGAAGGGCATGGCAACCCACTCCTGTATTCTTGCCTGGAGAATCCCATGGACACAGAAGCCTGGAGGACTGCAGCCAAAGCGTCACAAAGAGTCGGACACAACTGAGCACAGCAGTAGCAATCTCGGACCGAAAATCTGCTCCCACCCCCGCTCCCCCCCAAGGCCACTCCCACAGGTGGCAGCTGCTCCAGTGGCTTGGCTTTGCTTCCTGGGCCCCTGTTGGGCCATTGAGAGCCCCCATGATCCTGACGTCCTTTGTCCTTCTGGCTTCAAGGTGGTGGGTGCTGTCCCAGCCTCACCTTAATCTGATTCTCCTATAGCCCATGCTTCTTTCTTTCTTTGCTTTCTGTTAGCGTTCTTGCCTTGAACTGATTTCAGGTATGTGAGTTACACGATGATGGTGGCAGGAAAGAATGTTGTGTTTATCATGGGAGCCGTTGCCACATGGAGAGGGTGCAGCTTCTGGAGTCAGTGGAATCCGTTTGGTCTTGGCTGCAAACTTAGGCGCAAGGCGCCCTGAGAAGTCATTTCACTGCCCTGAGGTCCAGCTGCCTTGTTGATTTAAGTAGAGTCCCTGTGACTGATTCTCAGGAAGGCCAGTTGTTGTCGTTGTTCAGTCACTCAGTCGTGTCTGACTCCTTGTGACCCCATGGACTGCAGCACGCCAGGCTTCCCTGTCCTTCACCATCTCCCAGAGCATGCTCAAACTCATGTCCATCAAGTCAGTGATGCCATCCAACCATCTCATCCTTTGTCATCCCCTTCTCCTTCTCAGGAAGGTCAGAATGAGTGTGAAAAAGAGTCCTAAACTATGTGGCCCAGCAGCTTCGCCTTAGAATAATTGCTTGTTGTGTGTGTGTGTGTGTTTTTGCAAAAGGCCCCAGAATAGAACATATCACATATGTGGATATGCTTGGACTTGTGGTTGCTCTGACATGTAACTTTGCCCAAGTGGGGCAGATGCGTTCCCAACACTACGAGTATGAAACCTTGTATTTTGTTTCCGCTGCTTCATCCTGTGTTTTCTGACGACCTTCATTTTAGCTGCTGCTTTTTAAGTTGCTGGCTGTTGCGCCTTCGGTTTTTAAGTGGGGGGGAGCAGAGTGGTCTTTCATCCTTCTCCCCCTGTGCCCCACCCCCTTCATCTGTGTAACTGGAAGAGTTAGCTCCATCTGGGGATTCATGGTGTTCTGACACAAGCCAAACGTGTTTGTTTCCAAGAGCTGTTCCGAGCGCTGCGTCCTCACCCTGCCTCCCGCGACCCGAGGACTCCGGTGGGTATGAGGGACCTTTCGGAGTAGATCATTCACAGATGAGTCAGCATGAGACCCTCCGGGAGATCTGTCGTGTCCCACCCAGACGCATCATGTGGCATCTGGCAGAGGGTCTGATGGTGAGCTCGTTTTACCCTGTGAGGCTGCTCTGCTGAGTTTGGTTTCCTTGTGTTCTCATGGAGTGCCAGTAGGCTCATTGTGAAGCCCTTTCAAGCTGGTCTCGCCCCCGTGCAGCTTGTCGGCCGGGGCCGGGGCTCCTGGCGCCCAGCGCCTGGTGTCTGTTTCTGGATGTGCGTCCGCGGGCACGTTCTGTGGCCTCTCTGTGCCTCAGTTCCCTGTGTTCCTGGAACTCCGGGCTGGAGGTGAGGGTGTGGGTGCTGCCCCGAGCTGCTGATTCCCTGGCCAGTAAGTGGGGCGAGTGGGGTGCTGCGTATGTGAGAAGTCGTACTTTCCTTTACAGTGAAAAAAGGGACACCCTAGGAAAGAGGTACAATTTGGGTTCCACTGACTTTTTTTTCCCCCCGAATGTATTTGCCTCTTTCATCGTTCTGAAATACACATTTAAATTTTGGTTAATATTTAATATTTACTCTATTTACAGTTCATACATTGTACACATATATAACATTTTATAAATCATAAAATAATTCATTTGATATTTAGTATTTAAGTTGGTTAAAAATTTTAAATTCACGAGTACCTGACTCGGTAGGCCAGGAAGCTGCGGTTGAGATTTCTACCTGCTGAGCCTTCAAGCTCACTTCCTCCTCCTGCAAAGGGTACTTGCCTGCCTGCAACACCCAAGGGAGGTTTGGACCTCAGCCGCTGACCGGCAGATTCGAAGGCCGCTTCCAAACTCTGGTTCAGAGGAGAGCCTTTTGCTTAACCTCCTTCCCTAATTCCCCGTCCACTCCATCCTGACGAATCTCATGACATTATTACATATGGGGTTGCTTCTCAGACCTGCAGGTTAAAGGTCAGCTGGGTGGGGCCTGCAGCAGCCTCTGTCCAGGGAAGCCAGGAAGGGGTGGACCCCAGCTCTGAGAGTGTCAGCCCAGCCCTGAAAGTGTGAGCCATTCTCAGCTGAAGAATCCAGGTGTGTGTGTGTGTTCTCTGCCACTCAGCCTTGTCTGACTCTCTGTGACCCCATGGATTGTTGCCCGCCAGGCTCCTCTGTCCATGGAATTCTCCAGGCAAGAATACTGGAATGGGTTGCCACTTCCTCCTCCAGGGGATCTTCCTGACCCAGGGATTGAACCCATGTCTCTTACGTCTCCTGCGTTGGCAGACAGAATCGGTACCACTGTGGTACCTGGGAAGCCCACGTAGTTGGTATTGAACAGGTCTGCATTCCCAAGGCATGACTTTTCCACACTGCGGGAGATTTTTGTGGCATTTTCCTTTTCTTCCAAGTCTTTAGAGTGTTATCGATCTCTGGGAAGGAGATTAAGCCCTCAGGTTCCATCAGGCCAAGTCATGCTTTCCGTCTAGGCTTCCTGGGTGGCACATGTTAGCCAATACCTTTTATGTCCAGAAATTACCTCCAGCTGCCTCTGAAGCCTGACTTTTATTTGTAGCAGGTTTGCCTTTGGGGTGATAATATGATTTGTGCGTATAATGCCCGGTAAATCCTAGAAGGGTCCTTCACCTTAGATACCGGCTGACAATCCATTTCAGGTGGATTTCCAGACTTAGATGTTCCTGGTGCATGTCCCTTGCAACTTGATAAAACTTGCAGATAAAAGCCCTTATACTGGTGACCAGCCTTTGAAAGGCAGCTTGTTTGTTTAGATGACCTGTCAGCTTTTCGATTCTTCCGTTTCCAAAATAAACAGGAATGCCCTCTTGCTTCACAGAACAGAGCTGGAGGTTTATCTGAGCAGACGTGAGGGAGGGCAGGATTTCAGCACCAAGCATCTGTCTTGAGGGAAAGCACCTATCCCCAGGAGTTCAGGCTCTGTCGTTGAAGACTGTTCCCTGGATTTCTCCTCTGGTCTCTGCCCTGGGACAGTCAGGTCCGGACTGTGCCCTGTCTTCGGGGCCTTTGGCCAGTTGAGGTGTCCGTGAGTGAGGTGTTAGGTCTCAGCATGCCTTTGGGGGGTCCTGGGTGTGGGGGCCGCTTTTTGCCTGTCCCAGCCGTGTCCCTTCATTCCCTGGGTCTCGGGGTCAGGGAGGGCCCCACAGCTCAGTTGCCTTTTGCATTGCCAGCCCCTCTGCCCTATAACACACTTCTGGAACTTTCTGCCTCTCTCTGGGTCCTCAGTGTGCCCTGCAGGTGCAGACCGCGTTCAGAAGAAAGATCAGCTTCCACCACTCACACCCTGGGCCCTTTGAGAGTCTGTTGTGTCTTTTCCAGTGAAACGGAATTTTGTCCTGCTTATGCCCAATGGCTTGTGCCTGTTACTGCCTACACTGGGGTCTTCGTGGCTGAAATAGAAACTGGTCTATTTCAAGGGGCGGGGCTGTCCAGCAGAGCCCGGCGTCGTGCAGTGAAGGGACAGAGCTTCGGGCGCTTGGGACCACAAGGGGACCACGGGGCCATCCCCCATCCCCTGCCTGCCTGGGGAGCTCCTGCCACTAGACTCTGCTATTTGAGGACCAGGCCGATTATGCTTATTTTTAAACTGTTTTAGCTGTGTCACAATAAGGCAATTAGCAGCCGCCACACCTGCATGACATGTTCCAGGCTGGGCTGTCGGGAGCGCTCTGCTTTTTTTGATTCATTGATTGCTGCAACTGCAGATCAATAGGACCAATGGGTTGTCAGTGCAGAGAGGTCTGTGGAGCTGTCTGTGGCGATGGACAGGGAGATCGGGAAGGGTGCCCGAGCCCCCATCAGTCAGGGGCCCCCAGGCTCCAGCTTAGCTGCTGCTCCGATGACCTTCCCTGCTGCACGGAGGTGGTCTGGGGCTTGGGGGCTGAAAGGCGCGTGCTGGGAAGACTTAGGCTGCTTTGTCCTCCCTGTCACTGTGCAGCCCCTCGGGTGGCGGGGGCCAGAGGCTTTCATCTTCTTAGGCTCTTAGACCCTGACACAGCATTGGGCGTCTTCATGAGCAGGCAGGGTTTAGCGATGGCAGTGTCTCCGAGCAGCCCTGGGGGCTGTACACTTGGGACCACACCGAGAGGGTCAGGCAGAGCGCGTGTGGGTCTGTGAGCCGAGGGGATGGGATGGCGTGGGGCGGTGGTCTCTGGCCGGGGCAGATCCCCGTGGTCTCAGGTCTTTGTTCTACTGCCCCCCCTTTCTATTGTCATTTATTTCGAAGATGTAATTTCTCAGGGGCCTCAAGCTGTCAGTCCGTTAACAGGGATGTTCCCTACCTTGGTTCCTGCATCTCAGAGTTGAAAAGTGTTAGTTGCTTAGTCCTGTCCGACTCTTCATGACCCCATGGACTGTAGCGCGCCAGGCTCCTCTGTCCATGGGATTCTTCAGGCGAGAATACTGGAGTGGGTTGCCATTCCCTCTCTAGGGCGTCTTCCCGAACCAAAACCCGTCTTAAAAAAAGATCAAGGCGGTTTCCCTGGGTTCCCCTGTGATTTCTGGCTTTCGGGGCTGGGATGGTGGTAGATCGGCGTGCGAGTGTGTGTGCTGTGTATGTGTGTGTTCACACCTGTGGAGTCTTCGCTGGCAGGGCTGAGGCCGATGCTGTCCGGGCAGGTCGGCCATGAGCTGGGTCTTGAACCCTCGGCTGCTGGTGCACTCCAGCTGGCTGGTTTGCTTTCCAGGCTGTATTAAACACTTGGGGATGTTTTGTGGTGTTGGCAGTGGTTTTAAAATATTTCTTCTATTTACTATTTTCTCCCTGGCCTGCATTTATCTGATAGTAAATTTATCTAACAGCTGCATGTGTTTGATGAAAGTGTTGTTGTTCAGTTGCTAAGCCGTGTCTGACTCTTTGTGATCCCGTGGACTGCAGCACACCGGGCTTCCCTGTCCATCACCATCTCCCAGAGTTTGCTCAATTGAGACGACGATGCCATCCAACCATCTCATTCTCTGCCGTCCCCTTCTCCTCCTGCCTTCAGTCTTTCCCAGCATTAGGGTCTTTTCCAGTTAGTCTGTTCTTCAAATCAGGTGGCCAAAGTATTGGAGCTTCAGCAACAGTCCTTCCAGTGAATATTCAGTGTTGATTTCCTTTAGGATTGACTGGTTTGATTTTCTTGCCGTCCAAGGGACTCTCAAGAGTCTTCTGCAGCAACACAGTTTGAAAGCATCAATTCTTTGGTACTTTTATGGTTCAGCTCTCGCATCTGTAAATGACTACTGGAAAAACTGTAACTGACTAGATGGACTTTTGTTGGCAAAGGGATGTCTCTGTGCTTTTTAATAATGAAAGTGAGACAATAATAAATGCATGGGTGCCTGGCCTCAACGCACTCGCTTCACTTTTACTGCTCAGAGGGCTTAAGTACAGATTTCTGAAACAAAGAACCCTGCAACGTTAGAGCTACAGGGACTTTGACCCCTGCCCCACTCCACCCCTTTTAAAGGTGAAAACACCTTCTTTTTAAGTTAAAAAAGTCTAGTCAAAGCAATGGTTTTCCCAGTAGTCATGTATGGATGTGAGAGTTGGACTATAAAGAAAGCTGAGCACCAAAGAATTGATGCTTTTGAACTGTGGTGTTGGAGAAGACTTGAGAGTCCCTTGGACTGCAAGGAGATCCAACCAGTCCATCCTAAAGAAAATCAGTCCTGAATATTCATTGGAAGGACTGATGCTGAAGCTGAAACTCCAATACTTTGGCCACTGGATACGAAGAACTGACTCATTTGAAGAGACCCTGATGCTGGGAAAGATTGAAGGCAGGAGGAGAGGGGACAACAGAGGATGAGATGGTTGGATGGCATCACCGTCTCCGTGGACATGAGTTTGAGCAAGCTCTGGGAGTTGGTGATGGACAGGGAAGCCTGGCATGCTGCAGTCCATGGGGTCGCAAAGAGTCGGAGATGATTAAACAACTGAACTGAACATTCTTTTTAAAGGTCTGGCCCAGGTGGGCTTCTGAGACTGTGGTGGCCACAGGCACCACACCCCTTCCTCCTATGCCCCTCCTCCCCACCTGCAGGCCTGGCTCTGTAGGTTACATTTAATTTCAGAGCTCCAATCGAACATTCGATGCTTTGCATTGGAAACTTTTCAGCATGTTTTAGTTTAAGAGAAAAAAAAAGATAACCAGGAAGGGATACGGTTTATTCTTGTTTTTTTATTTTTAATTTTTTTGGCTGCACGACACGGCTTGTGGGATCCCTGTTCCCCAACCAGGGATCAAACTTGTGTCCCCTGCAGCGGAAGCTCAGAGCTGTCACCACTGGGCTGCCAGGGAAGCCCCAGGGCGCAGTTTATTCTTAGTCCCTGGATGGGCAGGGTGAACACTTGCAGTCTTTGCAGGCAGACCTGAGACTGACGTGACTCTGTTGGCCTAGGAGTCGTGCTTGGGGGCAGCCAGATGCTGGGGCTTCTCGGGAAGAGACAAGGCCTCCGCACGTGCTGGACCTGAGTCAGCTCAGGGTGGGTGTGTTGCTCTCGCTGGACCTTTGGGTGAGGTCATTGTGTTTTTTTTCATCTGCTCATGGTTTTTTTGCCCTGTCCAGTCCAGTGTGAGTATTGGTTTTGAGAAGTCCAAATCAATGGTTTTATTTTCAGAGTTCTAAATCCAGCCATGTAAACACTTGGGAGTCTGGGCCTGGGGTTTGGCAGGGGTTTGTGGCTATTTTAAATATGCCAGGAGCCTTCTTGGAAGCCGCCCACTGCCGGGTGTTTTGTGATTGTGTTGTAAGCCGGGGTCTCAGAGCTCTCCAGTGAGAGCACCACAGCCCTGGGGTGGGGGCTGTTGACAGGCAAGAGTCTGATTCTCTTCCCTCTAGAGTCTCTTTCTGAGGAACCGGGTGCTAGGTGCTGGGTGCCTCCTGTCCTGTGAGCCAGGCCAGTGTCTGCAGGTGGCTGGCACTCATCAAGGGGGGAGGGGAGAGCTGGGCCTTTTTAAAGCCTGTGCTCGCCAGTGATGTTCACCCAGGGGTGGGAAGTTTTACACATTTCCATTGCTATAAGCAAAAGTAAATTTAGCACAGCTCCAAAGTCTGCTTATGGTCTCAGGTTAATCATTGGAGCTGTGCTAGCATCCAGGTAGGGGTTGTGCGTCTGTGACTGGCTTCGGTTCACCTCCTTCTCCTCCGCCCCCCCGACCCCCAGCCCAGGGCAACACTGGGTGTAAAATGATCAGGTTACCATTGTCCCTTGTGGATGTGACCACAGGAAGGTCACGTGTCAGCAAGCGCTGCAAAGCAGACTCCGGGAGAGCCCTCGGTGAAGTCTATCTGTTGTCATGGGTTCACATCAGCAGGAACCCCAAGGAGGGAGAGACACTGGGCGGGGCTTCGTGCCCTGGGGACCTGCCTCTCCCTTCCTTCCTTCTCCTCTGACCTCACTGTGGCCCCTATCATGTGGGCCCTGCCCCCAGGGGGTGCAGCACTGGCCCACGCATGGGAACGTGGCTGATGCCTTCTAGGTCCCTGGGAGGCAGGGCAGGGATGCAGAATTAAATTTCCTAGAAATAGACAGGCAGTTATGTTGTGAAAACTTTCCAAGGGGTGAGCGCCATCCTAACAGATAGTAGCTAATTAGCTAGGTGCAAAGAAGAGGATGCCCACAATGAGGGAGACCCGGGTTCGATCCCTGGCTCGGGAAGATCCCCTGGAGAAGGAAATGGCAAACCACTCCAGTCCTCTTGCCTGGAAAATCCCATGGACAGAGGAGCCTGGTGGGCTACAGTCCATGGGGTTGCAGAGTCAGACACGACTGAGCGACTTCAGTTCACTTAAGGTCGAGCAGGTTGCCACAAACCGTGACGGTATCTCCAGAGGATGTAACTAAACAGAGTAAGCTCAGACACTGGAAGTTCATCGTGAGTTTGATCTCGCATGTCCACCGAAGAGGCTTCAGCCTGGGATGTTTCATGTATGTACAGCCCAGATCCGAGGGGGTTTCCTGGGAGGCACCCACCAGGGATGGTTCCTTCGTGCCCGGCAGGTGTGGACATCTCTACCTGGGTGCATCCCTGACCACACCTTGGCCTCTGGCCCCTTCCCCGTGTTAGGGCCTTGCACCTCCAGCCATGGCTCCTTCCCCGTGTTAGGGCCTTGCACCTCCAGCCAGACACCTGGCCTGCCCTTCCCCAGTCTGGTCCTTCAGAGGTCCTGGGAGAGTCTGTCTCTCCCGCGCGCATGCCTGCCAGGCCTCTCTGCCCATGGGGTTCTCCAGGCAAGCATACTGGAGTGGGCTGCCATTTCCTCCTCCAGGGAGCTTCCCGACCCAGGGATCGAACTCGCGTCTCTTGTGTCTCCTGCATTGGCCGGTGGATCCTTTGCCACTGGGAAGAATCCTCACCACCTGGGAAGCCCTCAGGCCCCAGGCTTAAGTGCCAGCACGTCTGGGCCCCTTGCTGACTGTCTCCCCCGGGCAGCCTCTCCCTCTTTGTCCCCTGGTCCCCACAGCTCCTGCCCTGACAGCGTCATGGGCTGGCCTTACAAACCTGAGTGCTCACTGATCTCCTGCTCTAGCAGGCTGCTTCTAGAGGGTGGAGCTGGTTTGGAGTTGGTCCTGCATGCTCCTTGGTGCCCTGTGGGCTCCTGAGGTAAAAGAACTAGCTTGGGCAGCTGGGTCAGGGACTGGCAGGGTGCTGTGGGCATAGGGGCACGGTTACCCGTGACTCAACGTGGGGTGTCAGAAAACGCTCCCCAGTTCTGGCCCGGTGGTGTTGGGGCCTTCCTGGTGGGGCTGTGCTGTGCTCTCCAGCCCTCGGGGGAGGTCAGCTCCTCACCTGCAGGCTCTGGAAGGCAGGCAGCCCGGCCCCCGGGGCTGCGGGCGCTTGGCTCTCCCTTGGAGGAGGAGGGTGGGCTGCACACTGGGAGGACAGCGGTCACAGGCTCCTGAGTGGGCCCCACACGGGGTTCAGGCACCCCAAGGAGGTGGGGAGGATGGGGATGTCGGAGCCGGGGCAGCTCTTGGAGTTGTCCAGGTTAGGCAGAGGGGCCAGGCTTTTCTAAGCCCGTTACCTGTCCGTGGTCAGCTGTGCAAGGGTCGAGTCCTTGAGCTAGGCCACTCTCTCTGGCCATTGCGTCAGGGTCAGCCTGTGGTCCACCACCAACACACCCCACACCCCGACCCCAGGGCTGGAGGGAGGGCCATATCGCCCTCCACGGTCGTGTGAAGGTGCAGTCGGAAACGCTCGTGAAAAGGGCATCCGAGTTGTACTTGGCATCGTGTAGGAGGACACAGATTAAATAGAGGAGTTCCCTGAGAGCTGATCTTAAATTAGCTTTTCCTCGTGTGCAGAAAATCCTCTCTCTGCCAGAAACGATCTCCTCTGCTGTGAAGTTAGAAGCAGATCGTGTGAGCGGCTCCCTAGCAGGTGGGAGGTCATGGCTTTTTCATTTGGAAAGCGATGCAGTTTCGATGCCTGATAATTTTACAGAAGAATCAGTGTTTTATAGAAAGTGACAGAAATTACGTCTGGTGTGAGAAGGTGACTGTCCGCTTGGGTGTAAGTTTAGTGATGAAAAGGCCCGGGGAGCACCCTCCTGGGCATCTCCTGGTCCCTGGGGCACCTGCCCTGGCTGCCTCGCTCGGCAGCTGCTCTAGCGCTTCCGGGAGCTGTCCAGCTGCACACCTGCCTTGTTCCTCTCCACACGGGACTCCTTCCCTCCGGGGTGGCCGTGCGTTATCAGAAAGCAAACACAGCTCAGACCTAGAGGACAATTTGCCAGGGGTAGGTCAGCGCCAGGACGGGTGGGGACTCAGATTTCCTCCTCCCAGTTTATCTGGCAAGATGTTGACACGGAGCCTCCCGGTGCAGCCTGGTTTCTGCGGAGGCTTTGAGCTGTGATCGGCGGGGCGCTGGGGATGGGTGGGCTGATGGGCGGTCCCCCAGGGCTGGGGGCCGAATACACGGGCAGCTGCTGTCGGTCAGTCGCGTCAGACTCTTTGCAACCCCGTGGACTGTAGCCCGCCAGGCTCCTCCACCCACGGGATTCTCCAGGCAAGAATACTGGAGTGGGTTGCTGTTTCCTTCTCCAGGGGATCTTCCTGACCCAGGGATCAAACGCAGGACTCCTGCATCGCAGGCAGATTCTTTACTGGCTGAGCCACCAGGGGACATATAAAATCTCACGTCTGTTCTTTTACTCGCTCAGTGGACCGTGTCATTTCACAACCATCTGAAAGGATCTCTGACAGTCATAGTCTAAGGACTAAGGAGTCCGCAAACAGTGGGGACCGTCTCCCGCGTTTCCTCCCTAATTCAGTGCTCAGATACTGAGGCCGACCTTCAGAGCCTTGCTCCTTTGACCACGTGGGTGAGGCCTCTTGCGCTCCTCTGATTCTTAGAGGCGTAACCAGGAACCACTCCTTTACGAGGGAAGCCTCTCTTTTACCTTTCCTGACTGCAAAAAGAACCCCCACGCCCAGGGTAAAGAAGGAAAACAGGACCCGAATCAGTAGAAGCGTCCCCCTGCCTCTTCCTCCTCAGAGACATCGCCCGGCTGGCCTCATCACAGTGGCCGTCATCGTGGACCACCTTCCTTGCCATGGTTTCTGAGCTGTGGTTTATCAGCTCGCTCACTCGTGACCGGGTGCCCAAGCGTGGGCTGAGGGCACCTGTCCCGTGACCCGGTTTTGGTGCGTTGCGCGTCAGCTGTCCTGGGGCTTTCCCGCGCACAGGTCGCATTTTGTGGGGGCACAGTCTGCACCCGAGGCTCCATGGGGTTGCAGCCACGTCTGTGCTGTGTAAACCGGGAGGTGCAGTGGGGGGCACCTTGCCGGGGCAAGAGATAGGAAGTGGGTGGATCGTCCCACAGGTGCATGAGTGTGTGCAGGACCGCTGGGCACCCAGCCTGGGAGCAGAGGAGCGGAGCAGGGTGAGGCTGTCTTCCCAGGATGCTCCTTGAAGGGGACCGAGGTGGAGTCTTGTGGAGATGCTGGGGGGTACCCATGATGTTGTGACCCTTGCCAGCCCTCTGTCGTGAGCTTCAGGATTTCATTCCTCTCTGTAACCACTGGCTGTTCTCCTGTTCTCAGAACAGAGGAGAGGAGGCCCAAGACGGTGCATGCGTGGGTGCGTGGCAGGGGTGGGTACCAGGATTAGCAGAGTGGGGATGGGCGTGGCCCTGACCAGTGGGGAGGGACTTGGCACACTTGTTTTATCTTTCAATTTTTCATCCATTGCACATGGCCAGTACCGACCCTGGAAGGCAATGACAGAGGGGCCCAGAGGTCAGGCAGGCCCTGGAGTGCTCATTGGACACCCAGGCGTGACGACGTAGCAGGCCTTCACCTCTGCACTCTGCAGCTTGCGTCCTCGTCTCTTGGACAGGAGGCCCCAGCCAAGCCTGCAGGGAGGAGGCCCGGATCCGTGGCTGTCACCTGACTCGACAGACCTTTTGCAGGAACATGATTGGATTTGCTGGACATTACAGCCTCATGGACAGCATTTGTTTTAATCTTATAAAGCAGCCCTGGAATTGGTAGGGGCAGCCTGAAATCCCTACCCATTTCCTATGCAAGGGCGGCAGGCTTACTGTGAGAGAAAGTCATGCACACTAACTTGAGGTGAGCCCCGTTCCCACCCTGGAAAGAGAACTATCCCAGCTCTTTTTGTTTTAATTTGCTTTTTATCTATGTTAAGTCAGGGGCAATGGTAGCTGAAGGCCATTCTGTACCCATCACAAGGAACCCAGGTCTGTGAAACCTCCCTTTTGGCCAGCGCAAACCCATTAAGTTGGGAGAGGCTTGGCCTGCCCCATGCACCAGGGCACTGAGGGTCTGCAAGGGAGGGAAGAATCTTTCCTTGAAGGGAAGAATCTTTCCTTGAAGGGAAGATTCTAGGATGTGAGGCTGAAGGGACCAGGTGCAGGCTTCTTGTCTTCCAGGGTAAAGGATGGGGCCTCAAGAGACCAAATGAGTTGCTTCCTGGAAGCAAGAATTCCCACCTTCAGCTGGGGCAGTGCTGGTTACCGTCTCCTGTTTCAGATGCTTAGCTTCCTGGAGCAGCTCAGAAGGGGTTCACCACATCCACGCCCGCTAACCCGTGTCCCCTGCAGGCCCAGGTGGGAGTTGACTCTGTGCTGGTGATGGGCAGGCCACGGCAACAGACACACAGTGGGCTCTGTACCTTCTGCTCTGCTGTTGGGGGTGTGCAGTCCTGGATCCCACCGGCCACATGGCCTCCACGCCTCTGCTGACCTTATAATTTTCTGGAGGGACAGAATTCATGGGCTCCCTGGTGGCTCATTGGTAAAGAATTTGCCTGCAGATGCACAAGATGCAGGAAACTCAGATTCAATCCCTGGGTCGGGAATATCCCCTGGAGAAGGAAATGGCAACCCACTCCAGTATTCTTGCCTGAAGAATCCCATGGACAGAGGAGCCTGGCGGGCTACAGTCCATGGGGTGGCAAAGAGTCGCACACAACAGAGTATGCACACAGGAAAAGAGTTGTTTCTGCTTGCTCATTCTGTAGTCATCTTCTGGATTGGATTGGATCTGTTAGCAATCCACCCCTTATTATAAACATTAATTGCACCATGAATTAAAAAATATTGCTATTTACAATTCTTTATGAATTTAAAACTGTCAAGACTCAATTATATCCAGCACAGGACAGACTGAAATGCAGCTTATGAATTGTAAACATCTAAGCCATCTCTGGGAAGAACCCCCGGAGGAGGAAATGGCAACCCACTCCGGTATTCTTGCCTGGAGAATCCCATGGACAGAGGCGCCTGGCAGGCTACGGTTCATAGCGTCGCAAAGAGTTGGACACAACTGAGCAACTTCACACACACACAGGATGTCTCTTTTTTTCCCAGGATTTATTTTAACCAGGAAAATTTTCTTGTTTCAGCTCTGTCTTAACTTTCACAAAGAAAGTGAAGGTTACCCACCAGCAGCATCTGAGCTGCACAGTAGAAGTTACTTTTTAATATATATGTCGACTCAGACTTTAATAAGGAGAACAGCCAACAGCTACTTAGAAGTGCCAGGAGCCAGTGGCCGGAGGCTGTGTGTCCTTGATCTTGAGCTGGTGTCTTAGTGGTGGGACGGGGGCTCTGTCATCCTAGGGCCCTTGTCTCAGGACCCTAGTGTGGAGCCGGTGTTACGGTTTCTCAGTTACTCATCACACCAACTATCGTTTGAAAATTCTTGTTACTGTTCCCACTTACAGAAGCGGTTACCCCAGGCTCAGCTGTAAGTCCCCGTGCAGTTCAGGTTGACCATCTCCTCTGTGCTAAGACCCTGGGTGGGTCTTTATCCATCCCCCATTGGCAGTGCTCTGCAGACAGAGGAGCCTGAAGGCGGCCTAAACCTGGGGCTGGCTTGTGGGCCAGGCAGGAGGTGTTGGCAGCCTGAACTGCTGTGGGCATCTGATAAAGCCTGAAGCCCAGGCTCGTTTGGGAGGGAGGGATGGAAAAGGTTGGCCTAGGCGAGGTGTCTGAGACCCCAGACTCAGACCTGTGCCTCCCCGCCTCGTCGTCTTTCCTTCCCTTGGTAGGGGGAGGGTCTGGTGTCACTGCCAAGGCCTGGGGACATCAGGGGGGCTCAGCCAGGTGATCAAGGTCCCGGGAGGCCCCCTGCTGACACCAGCAGTGTCTAGTTGGGGATCGCCTTGGTGTGTAAAACTGAAATATAATATAGGAAGGTTTCAGGTGGCAGCGGTTGGCTTAACAGGAAGAATGGGAGCTGACCTTTCATAACATTGTAGCTTGTGACCCTAAGATACATTTAAAGTTGAATGCACTCACCTGCTCACCAAAGTTTTGTGACCCTTTTCAGTGCTGGTGAAATGGGACCTCCACACACTCGGTGACTCTTCTTTCTGAAAATCCCTGGGGCATTTAGTGGCCAAATCCACTCCTAGAGCCATGAAGTAAGCCTCCGAAGAGTGAACAGCTGCGGCCACATTGCGTTCTGCCACCTTAAGGGTTCAGTTCAGTCACTCAGTCGTGTCTGACTCTTTGAGACCCCATTGCAGCACACCAGGCTTCTCTGTGTATCACCAAATCCCGGAGCTTGCTCAAACTCATGCCCATCGAGTCACTGATGCCGTCCACCATCTCATCCTCTGTCAGCCCCTTCTCCTCCTGCCTTCAGTCTTTCCCACCATCAGGGTCTTTTCCAGTGAGTCAGTTCTTCACATCAGGTGGCCAAAGTATTGAAGCTTCAGCATCAGTCCTTCCAATGAATATAAAGGACTGATTTCCTTTAGGACGGACTGGTTGGATCTCCTTGCAGTCCAAGGGACTCCCTAGAGTCTTGTCCAACACCACAGTTTGAAAGCATCTGTTCGACACTTAGCCTTCTTTATGGTAGGGAAGGGAATCAGCCATCCTTTTGTTAAGTAAGAAGCCTGCACAGTCCCCTGGAGCTCATCTGGGCAGACAGCATGTGCCTTGGGGGCTCCTTAGGGAGAAGAGAAAAGGTCCTATCAAAGGCTGGTTGTGTGGAGAAGGATTCTGAGCCACATCAGGGCTCAGGGGAGAAAAGATGCTTTGGGACTGCGGACCCTCAGTCGTGTCCACGATGGTGGGATTGGGGGTGTCTGGGTGGCCTGGCAGGGGTCACCCTGCACTGAGAAGGGCCTTTGGATTGGGGGTGGGACAGTGCCTGCTTCTGTTGCAGGAAGAGGGGCTCGTCTAACACTTGGAATCGAATTGTCCAAGGAGACACACTTGCTGACAAAGCAAGAGACTTCATAGGGAAGGGGCACCGGGCGGAGAGAGGAGCCTGAGGGGACGCGGGAGACCTGCTGCGCCGCGCGGCTGAGGGTCTCAGGTTTTATGGCAGTGGGATCAGTTTCCCAGTTGTCTTTGGCCAATCTTCCTCACTCAGAGTCCTTCCTGGCGGTACACCTGCTCAGTCAAGGTGGATGTCAGCAAGAAGGGTTCTGGGAGGTAGTGAGACACGTGGTGTCTCCTTTTGGCTTCCTCCAGTTCTTCCGGTTGGTGGTGACTTGTTAGTTCTGCGTGCCTTACCAGGACCTCCTGTTTGTAAAATAACTCAGCTGAATGGTCACTGTGGTGTCTGGCCAGGGCGGGCAGTTTCAGGCAGTGTGTTTCCCCTAACACTTTGAGGGTCTTTGAGGCCCCTGGAAGCCAACTTGAACTTCCAGGGAATCCCAGAAGGAATCTGGTAACCCAGAGATTTATGGCCTATTCCGTTTACTATAGATATTCAAGGATTTTCAAATAAGAAGTCAAATCATCCCTTGGAAAACTGCTGCCAGTGAGCTTCTGTTAAATCCTCCATTGGAGAGTCATCAGCGTGTTAATGTATTAGCCAGCCTGCGGTGTGGCTCTTTCCTGCTGCAGCCGAAATGGATTTCTTATTTTATTAGGGACGCGCATTTCCTCTCTCAGCTCAGAAAGGAGGCTGAGTGGAGCGCTGGCGGAGACCAGGGTTCTCTGGAGCTGTGCTTTCTCTTCCCTGCTCTTGTTTCCCTTTATATTTTGGGATTCTGAATGCTTTAAGCTAAAAATAAATGCTCCCTCATTTTTCTGTTGCTAAAAAGAGTTAAACAAAAAATTCTTGGAAATTTAACGTTTCAGACAAACATCTCAATCCTGGAGATGATAGTAGGTTGTTTTTTAAAAGTCATCTGTGGTTTCAGAGTTGTGTGTTTTTTTTTTTTTTAACCCCTGAACATAATTTCAGAAGATTTGTCTGCAACCTCTGGATCACTGGATCCAAATGGGATTGTAGGGAAAGGAGAGGATGAGATGGTTGGATGGGTATGAGTTTGAGCAAACTCCGGGAGATAATAAAGGACACGGAAGCCTGGCGTGCTGCAGTCCATGGGCTCACAAAGAGTTGGACGCAACTGAAGAAGTTTTTATTATGGTTTCAGTCCCCCTACCAGATAGGCTACTAAGATTGTCCCTCCTCATTAATCATTTTCCCCAAGGTGTGTATTATGCCAGGCGGTTGTTATGTATGGTGCTCATTTTTAGCATGAAACGCACAAGAAGGAAGTCCAGCCACAGCTTTGATGCTTCTCGTCTGAATGTCAGAGCATAACCGCTTGGTCCAGGCTCAGTGGAAATGGACGTAATGAAGGGGTAATCTCCCTGGCAGATCTTAACTCAGGGTTCCTGGTTATTGGTGGAACCCAGAGATTAATACAGTCTGCAGCCGTCTTCATCCCCTGCAATAAATAAACTCCCAAGATTTTGGAAGAAATCGCTGGACAGGAAGTATTTTTTTTAGCGACTTTGCAAAATCCAACTGGTTTTAAGACTTTTGATCCACCAAGTCAAGTAAAGAGAATGGAAGAGTTGATGCTGTAGTAATATGAAATAGTCCAACAGTACCAAGGGGAAAAGGGGTCGGGTGGGCTTTCTGCCCAGTAGGAGGTGATTATTTCCTGGACGATTTCTCACCTGTGTTCCTAGCACTTAGGAATTAGTTGATGAGGTCAAAATCCCTAAAGGGCAGCAAGTTGTTAATTGGGAATCCGTCCTTGCCCCTGCCCACCCACACCCTCTGTGTTCTCTTTGGTCCAAGGGGATTAAAAGTGGGGAGCCTTTATGGCTTGGGTGCCTATTGTGTGTGTAGGGTATAAGGAGAGCCTTACATTTCCTGGTTAAAGGCGCTGTTCTGCATGTGAATAATCTTGAAAACAGACCAGGGCTGAGTCCCTCACTTAAGTGCTATTGAAAAGCAGAGATTGAAAGGAAGTTTGGAGTCGGGATGAATTTTAAGAAAGTCCCAGGCAAGGGAGACGGCACAGTTCTCCTGGGAGCAAAAACAAACAGCTGAGCCGCTTTGTTGCTGGATCTGATTTGTGTCTGTTTCTGCTCCCTGCCCCCGCTGCTCTTAGGTCTGTCCTCCTGTGTGGGTATCGGCAGCCTTCCGTGGAGTGCAGAGTCTTGCCCCTTCTGAAGAAGGAGCCAGGATAGGGCTGGACGTGGCCCTGAAGGGGAGCTTCCTGAAGGAAAGCCCCCTCCGTCTTTGCTTTCCTCCAGTGGCCCAGAAAAGCCTCTGCCGAGGAGAGAGGCTTTTTTCTGAAATAAGCCTGAGTCCTTTGTGGCTGTATCTCCCTCAGAAGAACAGGGAGGGGACTTTGGGGTGTCTGGGGGGGTGCACGCTTAAGATGCCTTCCTGAACCCCTCGAGGTTGATCTGTGTGTGTCCTCTGGAGGGGGCTCAGGCTGTTGAAGAGACAGGGTGCACACGAGCGTTTTGGGGGACAGGGTGCAGTGGGGGGCCCCCCACAGGGTCCAAGTCCTTCCTCTGCCAAGTGGATGGTGGCAGCTTTTGCTTCCAGCTGCAGGTTGTCTGAGCCCCTCCGTGGAAGGCTGTCTGCTTGCCCTTGCCCCACAGGTCAGCAGGCACAGCCAGGTGGACCCTGTTCCGCAGGGGACAAGGCCACATTGATGCAGGTGCTACGTTGATGCAGGTGCCTGTGGGTGTGGGAAAACAGCAGCCCATGGGAGGAGGACGGAGGCCGGCTTGGAGGAGGAGGAAGCCAGCCCGGAGAAAAAGGGTTTTCTCCAGTGTTTGTATAATGACGACGTTCCTCCTGCATCAGGCATTCAGATTTACTATGAAGGCCTCAAGGCCACCTCCCTCAGAAGTAAGTGCAGAGTCTCGGGGCACCAAGGGCACCCGACCTCGCCGAGGTGGTCGGGGCCCAGTGGTCCAGATGTGCGGCATGTGGGTCTTTTGTTAAGGCGCCTGCTGTGGGTGGAGGCTGGCTGGAATCGGCAGGAGCCCCGCCCGGCGCCCTCGGGGCTCCCCCGGGCCAGGCGGCGCCGGAGCTGGCTCCCAGCAGTGTCCTTCTCTCAGGCACTGTGTGTGTAAATGCCTGTTACTCAGTGACCCACGTGGTCAGCAGTGTCAGGACCAAAACAGGAGTGAATCCAGTGTGGTGGTGTCAGTACGTCTGCCTCGGCCGTCTTCCAGGTCCAGACTTGGCACCCCCTTACTCTGTGTGTGTGTGTGTGTGTGTGTGTGTGTGTGTGTGTGTGTACACGTATATGTGTACTTTGTAAAAACGTCTTTTAAGACTTTATTTTTTCAGAGTAGTTTTAGGTTTACGATTAAACCGAGAGGGAAGAACAGAGCTTCCCTTATCCTTCCACGTCCTCCCGCCTTCCCATCGTCAGCATCGCTCCCCAGAACGGTACCTCTCTACCAGGGCGGGACCTACACTGACACGCCACAGTCTCCCCACATCTGTATTTCACCTTTAGGGCTCACTGTTGTCTGTTTTAAAAGACTTAAAATGAATGAAAGCTGCATGTAAAACAACAACAAACTGCTGATGACACCGTAAGTGGGTGACTCAGATGGTGTGAATTTCGTGTTTCTTGGGGCTCGGCACTGCCCGTCCGAACGCCAAGCGCCCCTTCCTTGGAAAGTGCGGATCTGGCAGCTTCCTGCTTGCTCAGCGTCACAGCAGTGTGTATTGTGTGGACACAGTGCACTTCCACAATCTGACCTTCACTGGGCTTTGTCTTAGAGTTACGCTGGTCAAGAATTCTACCGCCATCTGTGTTTAGCTGCGTAGGGACTGCCTTTCTCAAGTCCTAAAATAATAACATGCCATGCATGTGGCCTGTGGGCATACCAGGGTGACATCGGGGGGCTGGTGTCTTTTCCTTCAGCTTCAGGTATTTTGGTCCTTGCTCAGTGGTAAAGAACCCGCCTGCCAATGCAGGAGATGCTGGTTTGGTTCCTGGGTCAGGAAGATTCCTTTGGAGGAGGAAATGGAAACCCACTCGAGTATTCTTGCCTAGAGCACCCCATGGACAGAGGATCCTGGCAGGCTCCATGGGGTTGCAAAGAGTCAGACAGGACTGGGCTGGGCTACTGAGCACGCATGCATATTAGAAGAACTGGGCTGAGCGGTTCCCCCACCCCATGTTGAGTCATGTTGATTTCCCTCCCCTTCGTGCAAACACCTCTTGTTCTGTGAGTCGCTTTGACCACCTCCTGCAGGGAGGCCGCTTTCTTTCTCTGACTGCCTCCAGATTTCTGTTCTGAAGAAGCTAATAGTTGGGGTTTTTCATTCCTAATAAAAGTTCCCTGTTACTTTAGTTCCCCAATCTTGGTGTTCTTTGAGCGTTTCTTTTCACTGTTAATGATTTAAATTGAAAAGATAACATGGAATCTGAAGTGGAGCCATGTTAATGATAAGAAATGACGAACCACCTTCCTTTCCTAAACTCTGCTGGGCAGTTACCAAGGGTCCTCTGCAGCCTGGGCACTTGCCAGCCCCGCCGTGACATCTTCTAAAGAGGCCTCAGTGTCACAGGTTAAATGCAGTCAATCAGTGGTCACCAGCCATGTTGTATTCAAAATTCCAGTCCAGGGGCTTTCAAAGTGGCTCAGTGGTAAAGAATCCGCCTGCCAGCACAGGAGACAGGGTTTGATCCTTGGGTTCGGAAGATCGCCTGGAGAAGGAAATGGCAACCCACTCCAGTATCCTTGCCTGGGAAACCCCATGGACAGAGGAACCTGGCGGGCTACAGTCCTTGGGGTCACAAAGAGACATGACTGAATGAACGACATCAGCTGTGCTTCCATCAGCGTGCGGGAATGCGTTTTCTTAATATTGTTTTACTCTAAGTGGGGCATTGAGTGAAGCTCAGAAATGTGACTTGGGATTCTAACTGCTCTGAGAACATGCACACACGTGCACAGGCGTTCCCAGGCGCACACACAGGCTTCCAGGGCGTGTTCCAGGAGCATGTGTGTTTATCCTCCGAGGGTTGCTGCACCGTGGAACTTAAACGTGGTGACCCAGGGACTGAAGGGCAGATAAGACCAAGGAGGGTCTTGGAATGCAGGAAGGGAAAAACCAGACCCTTATCGTCCTTCCCTCCCCTGTGTCGTAACCTTTCACGGATTTTAGGTCCTCCTGAGGAGCATAACCCGTCTCCCCTCCTACCCCACAGTGAAGGTTGCTCAGTCGTGTCCAACTCTTTGTGACACCATGGACTGTGCCGTTTATGGGATTCTCCAGGCCAGAATACTGGAGAGGGTTAGCCTTTCCCTTCTCTGGGGGATCTTCCCAACCCAGGGATCAAACCCAGGTCTCCCGCATTGCAGGCGGATTCTTCACCAGCTGAGCCACCAGGGAGAAGGTATGTGCCTTACTCTTCCCCCCGACCCAGTATATGCGTCCAATCAGCAAAGGACCCACAAGACCCCCCACCCCACTCCTTGCACCCTGGGTATAAAAGTGGACTGAGGAGCTCTCTGGTCAACGGCAGTTCTCCCTTGAGCTGGCCTGCTGTTCTAACAGCGTCTCCCACTCTAATGACCTGTATTCTCCTCTCATTCTGCCTCCTGTCCGGAAATTCTTCTCCAGATCACGTGCCCAGATCACGACCTTAAACAGGGCAGCTGGCTGGTCTGGGCCCTACAGTCCCCACCCTGCTCACCCTGTGACGTGCTGTCAGTTCTGTCATCCCCGCTTAGCGAGTGCAGCCCTCGGAAAGGCCCCGATCCGTAGAGGAGGAGCACGTAGAAGGCTCTGGCGGGTGCCCCTTTGCTGCGTCTTTTGTTATTTTTCATTTCACCTCTTTGGAGACGGCGTTCTGTCCTGATCGGGCAATGATGGAGGCGACGAACGTTTTTAAAGTGCATCTTTTAAAATGGAAGATGTGTTGTTTCTGGTCAGTTAAATTAAGGATTAATTTCATTAATCTAGTTCTCACGAGCAAATGTATTCTGCTCGAGGGAAAATTTATTTGCAAGCAAGAAGGCACCGCACACTTTGTTCCAGTGTTTATATAATTACTGTCTTTATTTAATGGAGCCCTGCTTATTATGAATATGTAATATTTGTTGTGATAAACATAATCTTTTGGTGACATGTGCTTAAAAATCAGCTGAGCATTAGTGAATGAAGCTCATTTTAATTCCCACTTTACCCTCTTTGTTTTCCTATTAAGAGTATTAAAAGCTGTGTTATTGAAATTTTTTTTATATGCCAGATGGTGTAAAATTTGAGGGTTACTGAAAGGTGGCAATGACAAGAAAGTCTCATTACCTTGTCCCCAGGCTGGTTCCTTAACCCTAGATCAGCAACTGTGAAGTATTTATGCTTCCAGAAGCGTTCTCAGCGTGGACAAGGTTGTGTGTGTTACACACACACACACACACATCACTGTGGCTTCGGGATGGTTGCACTTTGGTACACTGAGGCTTTTGTTGGTGGCTTAGCCTTCCTTACAGGAATGTAGCCCAGAGAAGGAAACGGCAACCCACTCCAGTGTTCTTGCCCGGAGAATCCCATGGACAGAGGAGCCTGGCCAGTTACAGTCCATAGGGTCGCAGAGAGTCGGACGTGACTGAGTGAGCACGTAGAATGTATCCACGTGCATGTAACCAGCCCTGGGCTGTTACAAGCAGGCAACAGCCCGGCTTTGGGAGACATTCTTGGCCCAGGTATTTCATGTTGATGGACCAGCTGGCATCTACTTCCCTGGACCGTTGGAATCGCCCCACCCCCAATCCTACAGTCCGCGTTCCCGTTTCCCTGAGATCAGCTGATGACAGACAGTGAGTGTTTTGTGACCTCTCTGATCACGCTGTTCACTGCGGGGAAGGTGTGGTGTTGGTTCCTGTGTGCTGAGTGCACACGAGGGCTCAGGCGGGCCCTGTACTAGAGCACCCATGGTTAACTTGTCTGCAGGGAGAGCTTGTCTGGGACACGTTAGGGTGGTCCCGCTGGCCAAAGAGTGGGTGTGCAGGTACCCGATTAATGTGTGCCCCTGACACGTGGCCCCCAGCTGGCTCCCTTCCATGGAGGGAGCAGTGGCCCTTGCCCTTCCCTTTCCTGAGTGAGCATCTTCCCTTCTGAGCTCCTTTCCAGTGGGCCCACTCACTCTGCCAGTTGGCCGGGCGTTCAAGTCCCCGAAGTCCAGCGTCTCTGCTGTTGGACCCCGGTCCCCGCCAGCTCTCAGCTGCGCCTCAGAGGCCCTTTGCAGCTGCCTGGCGCCTCCCATCGAATCCTGATCCCCCAGCCCGGCCTTCCTCTGCCCAGTACGAGGAAGGCCTCTGAGCCGGCAGACCGCAGCCTCCGCCTTCGCGGGGCCGGCGGTGTCTGTTTCTTCGTGTCACCGTCTGTCTTCTCCACGTGTTTTCTGGTCATTCTCTGCGATGCCCCCGGTGGCGCTGCGTCCGTTCCTACATCCGTTGGGTTGGGAAGTCAGGCACCTGTTTGAAACCCTGGCGTTACTTTACTTTTAGGCCATTTGTGATTTGACTTCTGGTCGTCATGTAGCATGAAGGAGTTGGGGGTTTTCAGAAAAGGCGTGGAAACTGAAGGCCCTTTGGAGGCAGGCCCTCCGCTCGGGGGTCCCTGGGGCAGCCGCCATGTTCGTTACCAGCTCCGTCTGTCCGTCCCTAAGTACACAGAGCGGGTGGGGGGGTGGGGTGCCATGAAGGGAAACGGCAGGTGGGGGACATGGGGAATCAGGTCGTCGGGGTCCTCCCTGTGGGGCGGTCACCTCCACCCATACACCTGGGGGTGAGAGGCAGAGACTGTCAGGGGAGGCCGCCCTGAGAGTGCTGACTGGGGGGCCAGGCCCTGCAGTGGGCCGCACAGTGGCTGGGCACCCCCAGTCTTTCCGACACATCTCATGTCACCCCGAAGTGTCCTGACTGGATCTTCAGTGTCTGTTGTGTCGTTGAGGATCAGAAGTCCAGCTCAGAGGTCTTCTAAACCATGACATGCTGTAAACACTCGAATTTTCAAAATCCAGCCATCAGCTACTGTAACTTTGTTGGTGGAATTTTAAGCAAGTTACTACTATTTTAGGGGAAACCCAGAGGCTTAAAGTTGCCTGGCATCAGGCTCAGTTTCAGAAAACCCAGAGCCTCCATTGTCCTCCAAGTGGCCCACACTTAGGGTCAGAAAGGTCTGAACGCCCAGGGCAGCGTGGATCCTAAAGGGCTGGGGCAGGACTTGGTGGTCTTGGGTTGGAGTGTGTGATGAGGTTTAGCAGACAGGACACAGACCCGTGTCAGAGCAGCCGTGTGTGGCAGGCAGATAGATCTCAGCAACTCAGGGGATGAGATTCCAGGCTGGGGCTGGACCGTCTTCCGTGTCCTTCTGGTTTGAAAGCTGGCACCTCGGGGGCGTCTGACCCTGCCCTCCGTTAAGTCACGGCGTCTCACTCTCGTTCACCCTCCTGTTTTACAGATGCCTTCGTGAACAGCCAGGAATGGACGTTGAGTCGATCCGTCCCGGAGCTCAAAGTGGTGAGTGGTCGCTCTGGCCTTGAGCCTGGTTGTTTCTCAACCTGCAGGAGGGGGCCTCGGAATGGGCCCAGGAAGAGGCGCGGCGTGACCTGTGAGCACCCCACGTCTTCATCACGGGGGCCGTCTCCTCCCCTGGGGCCCAGAGGTGTATCCGGTGTGTCCTGGGGAGTAGGGGGCGCAGGTGAGGCTGAGGTTGGGGCTGGAGCCCAGGGTGCCTGGGATGGTCGTGATGGGTGGCCAGGCAGATGGCCTGTGTGCAGGGCTGCGTGCCCCCCTGCCATTCTCTCATACCTATGTGTGTGTGTGTTTCAGTGAGCAAGAGACACTCATCGGTTTATCTCTCACACACCCACCCACCCACACCTTTGCTAGTCCTTTGCAGGATGTCATGGGAAGTCTCTGTGGCTAACTATCGTCATAATTGTAATTGATTATTAAGAAAATATGGCTATGTACTGTTAACGAAGGAGCAGTGAAAAAAGCTTTGTTCTCATTGTGAGCTTTAATAATTCAGCGAGGCTACTCAAAGCTTTGTTTGCTGTTCGATCGCTGAGTCGTATCTGACTCTTGGCGACCCTGTGGACTGTAGCGACCCCCTGGACTGTAACCCGCCAGGCCCCTCTATCCTCCACTATCTCCTGGAGATTTAAAGCTTAGAAATTGACTGAAGTAAAAGGTAACTTGGGTCTGTTGCAGTCATACCTCTGAGCTCTTCCACACTTTGCACCCCTCACCTTAAACTGGAAACAAGGACCAACAGAACTATTACATGATCACGTTGCTGTGCGAAAAGTGGCATTTGGAGGATGTGTGTGTGTGTATATGTGTATGTGTATAGGTGTTCTTTTGTGTGTGTATGTGTTTTGTGTGTGTGTGTATGGGGTTTTTTGTGTGTGCATATATGTGTTTGTGTGTGTGTATGTTTTTTGTGTGTATATGTGTTTGTGTGTGTATATGTGGTTTTTTTGTGTATATGTGTTTGTATGTGTGTGTGTGTTTTGTGTGTGTTTTTATGTGTGTGTGTATGTGTTGTTATGATGTTGTTATGTGTTGTATGTGTTTGTGTGTGAAACGTCTCACGTGGCGGACTCTGACCGTGGTGAGAGTCTGAGCCTCCCCATTGACACCTTCCTTGGGGGAGACCACGGGGCCCGCCATCCCAGGGCTCCCTAGACGTGTGGGTTCTGCAGGCCCAGCCCAGGGACAGCGCCGCTCCACCCCGCGTGCGCTGAGATGCGCCCCCGGCAGAGGGCCAACCCCACGGACCCCGGCCAGGAAGTGCCGTCAGCAGTCTCGGTCCAGCAGCCAGGGATGCCACTCAGATTTCCAGGAAGGCTTCCTAGTTCCAGATCGGCCCTCCTGAGCCAGTGTGGCTGGTGCGGGTGGGGAATTGAGGATTGAGGTGTCATCTGAGGATCAGACCCTCTGGTTTAGACCCAGTTTGGAGAGCTGAAGGTGTTGATGATTCTGCCAGAGCCACACACCAGCCCATGATAACTGCGGGTGCCTCCCACCCAGACTTGTTCTCTGCTGGTGTTTCCGAAGCATGCAGTGTTCTGGAATCAGTGCCTGGGGGGGTGGGGTGGCCGTGTTAACAGGTGGATTTACGATCCTGAAACAGAACTCTCTCGTGAAGTTGGCTGGAGTTCACAGGAGGGGCGGACTGCATCTCGTGGATAAGTAAATGCAGAGGGCTCTGGAGTCCTTCTGGGGAAGGGCCTGCCCACCCCGCCACGAGCTGTGTGGGGCCAGCCAGGACCCCCGCTGGCGCCCTCCTGCTGGGGGGAGGAGCAGCCGGCAGCCCAGCCTCCCCGGGAGACCCCTTCCGTGCCAAGGCGTGCCCAGCGTCTACAGAAACGCTCCTTTGTTCAAGGGCAACCTCTGTGTGTGACCACAGGGCCACGATTGTGTCCTGCTGGGTGCGGCCCCCAGGACAGGAGGCCCCTTAGGTCAGTGCCCCTCAGATCCCCGACTCCGCTTCAGAAATGCAGCAGGTCCATCACAGAATAGCAGGCCTCAAGTGGACTCTTTAGATCTTGTTTGAGCGTAAATCTTCTGGAATCTATCAAAGAGAAAAATGTCAGTGTTTGCTTGCTTTCTTGCTGGCCCCATTGCCCGGCGTGCGGGACCCTAGTTCCCTGACCAGGGATTGAACCTGGGCCCTCGGCAGTGAAAGTAACAAGTCCTAACCACCCAACTGCCAGGGAACTCCCTGGTGTTGGCTTTCTTTTCCAGACGGGCAGCGCCGGGCTGTCTGCTTCCCGAGGTGGGGTCGGTAGTGGGGAGATGATGAATGGCCGGTTGCTTTCGGACTCCCTGCCACGGGTCCGCACTCGGGTCCCTGTGGATGTCTGCAGGCATCACGTGCTGACCGCTCACCTCCAAGCAGAAAGGAAAGGACTCCTGATATCTCTGGCCTCGTAGAGGAGGGCATCAGTCCACAACTTGTCACATCCTGTTCGTGTGTTTTCGTTGAATTCCCAACTGGGATTTTTAACCAAAAGCCTCAATTTTCTCTTCAGCCAACTCTGTGTTTAGCAGGTAAGCAGTGGAGTGTGGGCAGTAGAGAAATCAATTTAGAAAGACACCTCGTACGGCCTGACAGTTGACAGTTCTGCCCCGAGGATGCCCAGGCCCACAGTGGTCACGTGTTGCCACCAGAACACATGATTCTGTAAGTTTCAGGGCACCTTTACCCGTGTTACCTTGCTTCTTCCTGAGCCTGGAGACCGAGACTGGCTCGATTCCATTCTTCTCTGGTTTGTATCCAGGAGCTGTTCACAGATCCCAGCACAGCTTTGCAGCTTAAAGAGCATTTTCATCCCTTGTTTTATTTTCTCCTCACAGCTGGCTGATAGTTTCTGCCAGTGTTTCAAATTAAAATAAAGCCCATGGTGTACACACATAAAAAGGTGTCTGAGGTGACCATTCAGTTCAAATAAAACACCTTCCCCCCTGCCCCTTGTGGGGAATCGAGCGATTTGATCCTTGCAAGGGGTGAGTTAATTCTTTGCAAATTGTTGACGTGTCAGAAGAAGAGAATGTTTTCACACATAGAAAACACAGACTGAATAGAGTTTGATTTCGAGCACTTTCCTCCTCGGGAAAGAAGCAGCCTAATGTTAATTAAAAATTCAATTCAGTGGCATACTGTTTTGGATTTTCTCAGCGTGAAGCTGACAAACAGCAGGTGCCCTTGAGCAAAAGAATAATTAATAGGTGAAAATTCTCAGATTATAGAGGCTCACGGCAAAGGGAAGGCAGGAGTCCAATCAGGAAGGAAACAGCTTTATTTAGGTTCTGTCCACATGGTCCGGAGCTTGGAGCCGTAGTGATGAAGCATCTCATTTCTACTCATTGGTGTTAAGTCATTCATTCATTTTTGCCCAGTGTTGTGGGGTGGGGGTGGGGGGCAGGCGTCTGCCTTGGGCAGTGCTGGGAGGTGGAGGACCAGGCCCACTTGAGAGCCAGCCAGTCCCTTGTCAGCACTGGAGAGAGTCAGACCCTCAACATACGATGCTGGGAAAACAGAGGTAAGAGGCAGGCTGGTTGTGTGAGGAGGGCGGTGAGGGAGCTTTGGAAGGAAGCATTATTTGAGGCTGTGTCATTAAGAAGGCTTCTCAGAGGAGGTGACGTCTGAACTGATGGCTGAGGCATGCATAAGAGTTTGTTTCGAGCAGTGATTGGTGGGGAAACGTCTAGGTGTCCAGAGTCGGTGAGGCTGAGCGTGGCGCTTGGTCACTGGCACACGGACCGTGAAGCAGGAAAGGGCAAGTTGAGGACGGAAGGAGCCTGACTGGTGGGAAGGACAGGATGGGTTCAGGGGTTTAGGTCGGATTTTAATAATGTCAGATGTGTTCTGTTTTATTAATCTGTTTGTTGTCCTAGTTATTGGCACCATCATCCATTTATCCAACCAGCCAACATCTCTCTCTTCTCCCTCCCTCCTACCTACTTGTCCATCCACTCACCCACCTGTCCACCCCATCCACCCATCTACACAACCCTTTACCCATCCACTCCACCCATCAACCCATCCACCCACTCACTCACCCATCCACCCACTTCACCCATCCATCCACTCCACCCACCCACCCGTCAACCCACCCACCCACCCACCCCCATATTTCCCAGCACTTCGTTGGGACCAGAAACTCCTGAGTGTAAGGACACAGAGGAGTGTCCTTGCCAGTATCCGAGACCTAGTTCCTGGTCTTGGGGGACGTGATGTGGTGGGAAGTAGAGCCAAGAACATCAGCAGTGGACAGTGTGTTGGGTGTGCAGAGAAGCACGGAGACCACCCTAAACTCTTGGGTGAAGTAGAGCAGGAGGGCCCGAGTGAGTGAAGCGTGGGTGTGGTTCCCTCCTGGCCAGGGTGCCTCCAGCAAGATTGATTGTAAGGATGCGGAGGGGACACTTTGTTTCTGCTCATGAAATTCTTGGACTCCAGCCTGTAGCCAGAGTGAGAGGCTTCCCAAGAGTTGTGAAATGAGAGTGTTGCATTTTTGCAGTGTTGATCGTAGAAGAATCTCTGGTATTCTCGGGGTGAGGAGGGGGAGCTCCCAGGCAGGGTGACGAGCTAAAGGCTGTCCTGAGCGCCAGTGGCTGGACTGCACTGCCTGCCCCGTGCAGCGGTGGAGATGCTCACAAACTGTCCTCCAGGCGGGTGTGAGTAGTCAGGTGTGTCCACTCAGAGCCTTGGATGTGTGTGTTGGTTTACCTGAACGGGGGCGGGGCTGAGACACGACAGTGGGAATCCGAAGCTCCTTACGAGGAGGTGGGATGTGGCCTTGGCTCCCTCCAGTGGGCTTTAGAATCCAGGATCCAGGGGATCCTAGGGAAGGAGCCCACATGGCTGAGACGGAATTCCAAGAGGAAGCCCAAGGCAGAAGTCTGCAGAGAACCTCATCTACAGCTTCTGGTGAAGAGCTGGGTCGGGGCAAAGGGAAGGTGAGGGGTTTCAGAAACCATAGTTGTTGGTGACCTTGAGCAGTGTCTTTGAAGCCATAGAATCAAAAACTTTGGGGGGTGGTTCAGGGTGAGCAGGGAGGGAGAAGGTGTGCCCCGGAGGCCTGGCTGGCGGGGGAGAGAGGCAGACTCTTCCTGGGAGGAGACTGTACGGGGCAGAGCTCTTGTCCTGCTTTTCCTAAGCAGGGATTGATTTTGATGCTTCAGCACAGCTTTGGGGGCGCAGTTCTAGTGGGGGAGGAAGAGGCTGTCATGCAGGAGGGTCTTCACACAGAAGATGGTGGGGGGTGAGCTCCCAAGAGGCGGGGGCGTCCCGAGGGGCGGTCCTTGCGTCCAGGCGTGTCAGCTGTGGGGAGCTGTCCACGGGGGAGCTGTCTCTGGTGGAAGGTGGGATAAAGCCAGCCTTGTCCCCTGGAGATGGTGCATTCCTACCTGCTGGGACAGTGGTCCCTCACATCTCTCTGGAGCCTGTTTCAGGGAGGATGAACGCGGGCCCCTGGTGTGTCCTCGTCTCGGCCCTGCAGTGTGGGACCCTGTGTCCAGAGACCAGGCCACCTCGCCACCCCTGTCCTGCTTGGTGCGGCTTTCTCCCCTCCAGTCCCTCCTGGACACTGTTCCTCCCGGACTCCTGATCCTGCCCTGAGGTCGTGATGGAATGTATCAGAATGTCCCCTGATCTCTTTATGGCCCAGTACTGCCACTGTGTCCTCTTTAACCTCATTCGTGCCTTGTTGAGAGTTTTGAGGGTCCCCAATGCATGTTGGTGGGCTGACTCAACTGTGCACCTTCCCAGTGTAACCAGCACTCATGGGATCTAGAAAAATGCCACCACAGCCAACGTGTGTCCAAACCATGTTGATTCTTCAGGCCGTGGAGACTGATAGAGATGTGTGATGTTAATTGAGGGTGCTGGCATCCCTTTTTCTCCCGGAGAAGAATTTAATGAGATGCTGTTTCGGATTGCTGTCCGTTCCACCCCTGTCTGTTTGCAGGTTGCTGAAAGCGTGGTACACTGACCGCTCCTTAGTGACTGTCCATTTCTGTGTTGCAGGGCATTGTGGGTAACTTGGCCAGCGGCAAGTCGGCCCTGGTGCACCGCTATCTGACCGGCACGTATGTCCAGGAGGAGTCTCCCGAAGGTATGCTCTTTTGGCAGACAGTCTCCAGCTCAAGAGAGTTTAGTTGGCCGAGGTTTTCGTTAGCATATTCTAAATCGTGACTGTCATGTATCCCATATCAAGAAAAAGAATAAAACACGAAGCAGTAGAAATCCGTAGCTATGTTGCTTTTTCGGTAGTATTGTTAGCCAACCAGTTACGTTAACTTCGTCTTGGCATTGGGAGCAATAGAGTCAAACCATAAATACTGTTAAATATGCCTCTTACCTGGTGGTTCTTTCCCTTCACATATGAGTCCAGTGTCAGTGCCTTTAAATATTACTGCTCGGACATGTCTTCACTTTGGATGTCGAGTTTATAATGTAATTTGTATGGACTGTTCCATAGTTGCAGACCCGAGTACTTCAGATGACCACCACCATACGTTTGAGTATGTTTCCCCCTTTATATTGCATTCTAAACATGGAGTAATCATTTCTGCATGAGAATAAGCTGTTTCTTTTGCCATGAGGCTTTTACTTCTTCAGTTTAACATATCCACGTTTTGTTTTTCGCTGTAAATGAAACAACAGTAGCAAGGCTAGGAAACCAGGCAGCTTCCGTGTCCCCCCAGATCCAGCTAGCGTGTACACACACCGTTTTCTAAATTATATTTTCTCTCCGTGTAACCTTTTAAAAATCCAACTCTGAGACACTGAATTTCTGGTTCCTTCTTTTTCTTACTGGCTGTTCCATTCTTTGCAGATATGGATGCAGGTAACTATACATTTCCTTCATGGCAGCGCTTGTCTTGTTTGAAGAGCGAGGAGAGACCCAACTCTGTACTGTAGTCCTCCCTTGCCTCCTCGTTCTGTGTTATCCATCCTATTTTGTTCTCATCTTACCCTTTATTGTGTTTTTTTTTTTTTTTATAAGTTAAACATTTCACCCTGTGGTCCCTTAGATGTCTTCTTAGCAGTAGTTCTGAGTAGCTTCCCATGTTCCCTGTAACACCTGTTCTAGTATTTAACTCTCGTTGCTGGGCACCTTGTAATCGTTGCGAAGTGTGTGGAAGGTGGAATTCTCTGGCCACCTTTGTTTGGGGCTCTGCCTTGACTTTGCAGAATTCTCGGTGGACACGTGAGGGAAAAGGCCATGTTTCTGTTATCCATATCCACATGATGATTGCAGGGAGATTAGAGGTGAAGGCTTGGATGTGGGAGTCAAGGAGGAAAGGCATGCCTAGCCACGGAGAAATGGATACAGATGCTGGACAGTGGCGTGCTTCAGAGGCAGTAAAGGCGGCCCCTCTCCCCTCTCCTGGACTCTGTACTCGGGGTGTGCTGGTGTACATGTGCCTTCCTGTCGTGAGTGCGGGTTTTAGGCGCGGTCACCTGGATTACACCCAAGAGTCTTTTAGAGATTGTTTTTCTTGGGTTTCTGCTTATTCCTCGGGACAGGCTGTGTAGGTTGCTGACCCTACCTCCTCGAGTCAGGCTGCCTGTGGGCCCAGGATACCCTGGGCTTCACTCGGGGGTGGGGGCCCTAGCGGTTACGTGGTCTGGGCCCTGGTTTCGCGGCCACACACTGGCCTCTCTCCTGCCCGACTTGACGTCTGGTGTGGCTGGCGGGGGTCCCCAGGTCTCCCGCCCGTGGCCAGCTTCCCCTTCCCCCGTCCGGGGTGCTGCTTTGTCATTATTGTGACTTTCGCCGTTTCAGTGTCTGCCGTCACGTTTGGGCCTCGCTGTGCTTTCTGTGTGGTGGACCCTTAGATTCTGATGAACATGGAAGCCTTTCTCTTGCGTGTTTGTGCATCAAAAGTAAAACCATCCCCAGTGGGGGGACCCAGACACGCCATCTTAGTAGCCCCACTTTCTCCACTTTTCAGGCAGTAGTTCATAACGATGCGAATTTCATGGTGTCACATGATTTTCAGAATACCTCGATTGTAAAGAGGGGAAGCATCTCGAGTTCACTCTCGGGACGTCCTTTCTTCCATCTGTAGCAGGGAAGTGTCTCACCACTCAGCAGGGCCGGTGCCCAAGTGCTCCCAGGTCAAAGGAAAGAGTGTCCGCGATCTTTGCTCTCACCTTCAGGGGCTGGCCCTGCCGCCTGGCCACCTGTCCTCTCATTGTTTGATTCCGGGTCAAGGGATTATTCTTGGCATTGCCAGCAGCCTACAGGGGTGCCCGCCGTGGACATGCATCAGGGCCTCCGGGTCCTGGAGGAACCGTAAGCAGATGCCCCCTGGTGCCTGGAAGTCTTTAGCCCCACATGAGCCCGTTTCCCAGGGCCCACCACCCTGGGACTGGGCGGGGTGGATGCATCTTTGCATCTCTTCTCCAGACCAGGGAACTGACATCCACATGCTGGGGCAAGCCCCACGTGGTGGCAGGAGGGGCCCAGAATTTGTTGTTTCTGAAAGGAAATGCGTGAGAAAAGCCTTGGCACATAAAGAGTCCTTGCTTCTGGTCCGGGAACCTGTAATTGCCAAGTGTTTTCAATCCTTGCCAGACGCCTTAACATCCATCAGTTACCCATGCTTGCTTCCTCGAGAAGCTTGACAGCAGTGAATGTTCTGGAGCTTTCGGGCACCGTGTCACCACCCAGGTTTATGGGGAATGTGGGAGCAGAGGGATCCTTTCCAGGGGGTGCCGGAAGCCAGTGGTGCCATCGCAGCTTAGCTGCATCCACAGCGACTTTTGCAGCAAAGGGTCAGATCAGGGCACAGCTGCTGGTGTTATGTCGTGGGTGCTGGGCTGAGGGGTCTGGACTCTGGGTGAGCTGTGAGACCCTCCCATTTCCTTGCTGTTGTTATTGAAAGTGTGAAAGGGTTAGTCACTCAGTCGCGTCCAACTCTTTTGGGACCCCATGGATGGTAGCCCTCTATCTCCTCTGTCCAAGGGATTCTCCAGGCAAGAATACTGGAGTGGGTAGCCTATCCCTTCTCCAGGGGATCTTCCCGACCCAGGGATTGAACCTGAGTCTCCTGCATTTCAGGAGGATTCTTCACCACTGAGCCACCAGGGAAGCTTACCGATTTATCCCCCTTGCCTCTTATACAATGACTGGAGTGACACACTGCCATCTCCACAGGGCAGCAGCTTTCCATGGGAGGCATGTTGCTGCGGGCTCTGTCTGTGCACACAGCTCATTGGGGCTTCCCTGCGTGCCTCCTGTCTGCACAGGGCTGTCCTTTTGCTTTAATCAATATGTAAAAAACCTTTAGTGTAGTCAACCCTGAACATTCATTGGAGGGGACTGATGCTTAACCTGCAGCTCCAATACTTTGGTCACCTAATGCAAAGACTCATGGGAAAAGACCCTGATGCTGGGAAAGATTGAGGGCAGGAGGAGAAGGGGGTGACAGAAGATGAGGTGGTTAGAAGGCATCATTGACTCAGTGGACATGAGTTTGAGCAAGCTCCGGGAGATGGTGATGACCAGGAAATCCTGGCGTCAACGGGGTGGCAAAGGGTCGGATGCGACTGAGCGACTGAACAACAGTCCTTTAGTGTCACTCTGACCCATGGTGGGGGGATCTCTAGGTGCCTGAGAGGGAGAAGGTGGTCAGGGCCTTCTGTTTTCACCTCCCCAGCCTTCTCCCAAGTGCAGGTTACGTCCGCTTTCAGAGGATGACGTCGGTCGCGCGTTCACTGTGTGATCCGTTTTGGTTAATACTTTATTCTTGTGGCAAAGATAGCTGACGCATCCACTTTAGATTATTTTTAAGATACAATTGGAAATGAGGGAATGGATTTAAATATTATGTGTGTTTTTATAATTAGTGAATTAGCAATGTACAGGGCTTCCCTGGTGGCTCAGACGGTAAAGTATCTGCCTGCAATGAAGGAGACCCAGGTCAAGAAGTTTCCCCATGGAATGGGAAATGGCAGTCCACTCTAGTATTCTTGCTTGGAAAATCCCATGGACAGAGGAGCCTGGTGGCTACAGTCCATGGGGTCACAGGATTGGACACGACTAAGCGACTTTCCCTTCCTGCAGTGCACACAAGTAGGTAACTCAGCTGGGAACCTGTAAGTCCACGGAAGTGTTAATAATCCAAAGAGTAAAATTTGGGGGCACGCGCATAACCTTTTTAATCATGTGTGAGACAGCCTGTGTGTATCCGAGTCCTTAGGGCTGCCTTGACAAGTGACCACAGTCTGGGTGGCTTGAAACTAGAGCTGTGTTCTAAGGGCTCCAGAGGCCGAGAGTCCGGGAGCAAGGCCTTCTACAGGCTGGCTGCTGCCGAGGGAACTCGGGAGAGTCTGGGTCCTGGTTACTGCCAGCCCCGGGCGGTCCTGGACCTGCGGACACGTCTGCAGTCTTTGCCTTGTCGTCCAGGGACGCCTCCCCGTGTCTGATTCCCCATTTCCTTCATGTCATGAAGATACCCGGCTCTGGATTTTGGCCCACAGGTACTGAGGGTTTGGAATGGATTACATTTTTAGGGAAAGTTAACCCATAGCAGTATGTGTATAGTATACCCTGGGCGTTGACGCAGAGCTGTTGAAGTTGCCCCGTTACTTCTTAGTGAGACGAAGAACTTGTAGCTGCCCCAGGCCTCACTGGCCGGGCCCACGCTGGTCTCCTGGAAGGTCAGAAAGATTCGGTCAGTCTACATGTGCCCTTCACACCGATGATGGAATTTCACAGCTGTCACTCACTTCCGATGGAAATTACTCCTCTGCCGTCTGTGCCCTGCTGATGGCTGCTAGTGAGGCCAGTGAAGGAGGATCTGGGCATGTAATTAGTTTCCAGCTCGTGTGTTTGTATGCTCGATGTCCACTGTGAATCCCTGCCTCCCTGCTGCAGACCCCACGTGTCTGCCGCTGTTTTTAACTCCCTTCAAGATAAGAAGAGAAAGGAAGGAAACTCAGGCTGCCCAGTATTATGTGGGGATTTGATGGAGAACATGGGCAGCCTGAGCCGCGTCCCCTTGCAGCTGGGAGACCGTGGTGTCCCTGAGGGCTTTGAGCTTCAGGCATCTCTCTCTGTGTTCCTCCCTCTTGTCTCCTGCCGTGGGCCACACAGAGGACCTGGGGCCCAGAAAGGCTGGTTCCCAGCAGCTGTCCTCCCGGTGGTGGGGGGCGGGGAAGGGGCCCATCAGCTCTGAGATGGATCAAACCGTCCAGCAGATGGAGTGGTAGATGTTAAGGGTGGTGGGCTGTGACGGTGCCGGGGGCGGTGCCTCCATCCATCTCTGCTCTCAGGCCCCTCCAGCCCACACGTGTGGCAGCACCCACCACCACCCCAGAGCAGAAAGCATGGACTTGGATCTAGGAGTTGCGGCTCTGCACCTTCCTGTGAGGAGCAGAACAGACTAGGATGGTCAGAAGAGTGCAGGCAGAGAATGAAGGGTGGGTCTTCCCCCAGGGACGTGCTGGAGGTGGGGAGGGAAGCCCACGTCCTTCCCAAGTAGGAGGAGGAGAGGGGCTTTTTCCGCATAAAGAGGAGGGGCTGAAAGGGCAGAGGAAACCTGAATGTCTTGCTGAAGTAAGGAAAGGTGTAGGACAAGATAACGGCTAGTCAAGGAAAGCTTTACATAATGTGTGTTAGTCAAGGTGAGAAATCAGGCTTTCTGAACGTAAGTCATAGAATGTGGGATGTGCTTTAATACTGTGCCCTGGGGTGTGGGGAGGTTCACCGGGTATGTCTTGACTCTTAAAAACCTTGCTGAAAGGATCCTGCAGCTGTTTCTCTTGTTGGTACGGATGTATGGAGTTTGATAGACTTAGCGGTTTCACGGGAAGAAGGGAACTGACTTGCCTTCCTGGGAGAGGAACCTGTACCCGCCCAGCGCCCTCTTTACTGCCTTCGGGCCAAGTGGTGTGTGGTGGGGGAGGAGGGCTGAGTGATTTCAGGGATGGAGCAGGACAGCGGCAGGAGGGCGGCGAGCTGGTGACCCGGGAGGAGCGGCATCTTTCCCGGGAGCCCCAGAGCATCCAGGGACGTGGGGGGGTCTCATGGCTGGGGTGCCCGGATGCCCGAGTGTCCCCAGCAACGGGGCTGCCCTCCTCCTTGAAGCCCTGAGCCTCCGTGCCAGGCCCGCGACTCACTTGCCTGTGGTTGAAGCCTGGCCTGCCTCAGCCGCTTAAGCTCTCGGTCCTCCTGGCCCGGGGTGAGTTAGCCAGCTGCCTGAATGTGGACTTGCTCCCTCTGCTCCGAGAGTCGTTTGTGGGGACGGGGAGGGTAGACACGTGGACGATGCTGCTTAGCGCTGGCGCAGAGCCGGCGGGGCCCAGGGACGCGCAGCTGGCCCGTCCGGGTCCTGGTCCTTCGCTGCTGTGTCTTCTGCTCCAGGGGAACAGCCTTCCTCCTCAGCTCTCCTCGCCGTGTGACTTCAGGACCTCGTGTCTACCAGGAGCAAGAACGTGGCGCCCCCGCTTCCCACCCACCCACCCTCCCTCTGCTCCTGCCCCAGACAGCCTGTTCCCTGACCGGGCTCCCATGACAGTGTTTACTCCACCGGCTTTAAGTGCAGCTCAGCTCAGGACAGCAGAGCTCTGTATGAGACGCCTGGGACCTACATTGTGGTCATCTGGAAACGAGAGAAAAGAAGAGAATTTAAAGTGGGCTGGGGACTTCCCTGGTGGTCCAGGGGCTAGGACTCCGTGCTCCAGTGCACTGGGGGTCCGGGTTTGACTGCCCCCTCCTCCAAGTCAGGCAGCTAGATCCCACGTACTACAGCTGAGGGTTCACATACTGCAAGCAAAGACCCCTCCTGCTACAACCAAGACCCAGCAGAGCCAAATAAAAAAAATAAAAGTAGTAAAAAAAAAATAGTGAGTTGACCACATCCCCAGTGATGCGGGTTGAGCCTGAGTTCCCTGGGTCCTGTCTGGGCTGCGGGGTGGGGGGGGGTGGGGGGGTCAGGAGCTTTTCTGGTTGCAGGTGCCTCAGCGCCCCAGGGCCCCCCAAGAGGGGTGAGGAGTGCCCCCCCATCTTTGCCTTGTCCTCCCTGGTGTGTCCAGCCCGACGGTGCCCCTTGAGGGTGACCGGCCCTGGGCTTGCCACCGTGCCCTGCCGGTTCCTAGCTGGGATGTCAGGTGCTGGCCGTGGGCACCTCCTCTGGAAGCAGGGGTCTGCTGTGGTCAGGTCACCTCGAGCTGGACGTCTCTCTGTTAATCCCTGCATCCCTGGAGGACCCCCTGGAATTGTTCCCCGACAGATGCGCGTATCGTCAGGGCAATAAAAGCCTTCTCAGGAGCCTGTGTATCTTAAATCACTTTTTAAAAAATGAACTGTTTAGAACAAATGTTTACTTAGTTTCTTAGAAACAAGCCATGTGGTAAATACCAGCCTTTATTTTCTGGGACATATGAAATGCATTTAAACTGTCAGCTCCAAAAATCCTTTCCAAATCAAATAAACTTAAAAAAAAAAAATTTTGTCAGCTACCACTGCTCAGCAGATGTTAGGCCTATTTCTGAACGCGTTCTTGGGTGCTGCTTAATGTTCCAATGAACAAAATCTGTAAACGCTAATAAAATTTGAGGAGTTTTGAAATCTAGCCAGTTCAGTGTTTCCACATAATTTTACCATGTTACTTGCAACCAAGTGATTAAAAGTACATGGTAATTTTTTAATGAGGAGTATCTGAGACCTTATGAAGAGCCTGCTGGTAGGTTGGCTTAGTAGGTAAAGCAGCAGTCAGTTCAGCCACCTTCTCTAATTATTGCAGATGCTAACTCGGTCTGTAACTGTAGACATAATCATTGACGCTTGTCATCGTCCTGATCTGCGTAAACAGCATGCTAAATAACGTGTCCCCTTGCACGTAAGCCATATTGAGGATCAGATATTGTTGCCTTTACAAAAGGCGAAGAACGCTAAAGTTATTGCTAGCACTTCAAAGAAATAAAGAGAAAGTAGGTTCTGCTTCATTTTTAACAAGAAAAAAAAGGCCGTAAAATTAAGAGTAAGGAGATTATGTTTTTGGCATGAACAGAGTTGGCAGGACAAAATGTGTCTCTGAGTCGGTTGTTTGGAACTCTGAACACACCGTCCTGTATTGTTATAATTAATTCAGCGGGAAACCGGGGGCCTGCTGAGAGCTGGGCACGGCGCCTGCAGTCGGGGAGGAGGCGAGGCTTCAGGATGAATGGCTGTAGTTGCAGGTGGTCATTTACACCTGAGCAGCTGAGCATGCTGGCTTCTCCCGGAAAGCATCCCCACACGCTCCGTGGTGTCGTTTGAGCCCCAGAGCCCCCCAGTAGTAGCCTGTGTGCTGGTGGACATGATTGTTGCTTCCCTGAGACACCTCCTGACTTCACAGATGACAAAACCACTTCGTTCATAGGAAAAAGGAGACTGGGGTCTTGAAAGTTTTACCGTCGAAATGACAGATCATTTCCTCTAGGGAAATGTTAAGCTCCAAGATGGTTTTTTTTTTTTTTTTTTGAGCTTTAAGTGGTGGTTTAGTTGCTAAGTCATGTCCAACTTGTGCAACCCCATAGCCTGTAGCCCACCAGGCTTCTCTGTCCATGAGATTCTCCAGGCAAGGAGACTGGAGCGGGTTGCCATTTCCTCCTCCAGGGGACCTTCCCGGCCCAGGGATCGAACCTGGTCTCCTGCATTAAAGGTGGGTTCTATACCGACTGAGCTACCAGTTAGAGCATGACTTAGCTGCACGTTAGACAACAGTTGTTGGGTCTGTCCGAGCCGACACCCCTCCTGCCCACCAGCGTGTTCATCCTAATACACTGGCCAGACGCCCTCTGCTGAGTCCTGACACTGTTTCCAGGGGAATAAGACGGTTCCTGAGAGTGTTCTAGCTCCACCCCCAGAAATGGGAGGTGACATTCCCAACGCTCAGGGCCGTGTCCCCAGCAGAAACCTCTAGGGCAGACGGCTATCCCGCAGTGGTCACCCTCAGCCCGTGCGGTTGAAGGACTAGGTGCATTTCTCTTTTTTTGCAGTCTGCACAAACGTGTATTTACAAAACAACCATGTTACATATACACAGGCTTTTGACACACAGTAGTTTAAACTATTATGTCTTTTTACTCCTAGAAGGTAAAAAATTTAATAAACTAATCCTTTTTGCTGTTTTTGTACAAAGTGACAGGTCATGTACTTTTTTCAAGTTTCAAAGTCTTTTGCTAAGCGCAAACCCTGGATTGCTGTCTCCAGTTTTAAGGCAAGAATGGGACCATCACAGAGCAGTCTCTCTGGGGAGCAAGCCTGGAGGGGGAGGTGCCGGCTGCTTCCCAGGCCGCTGACCTTGGTGAGGGGTCACTGTTGCATTTCTAAAGGCTTGTAAGAATAAACAAAAACAAAACACCCCACGCAAACAAGGCTACTGCCCGCAAGGCCTGGATTATTGACTGTCCGGCAGCCACTCACAGAGACAGTTTGCAACCCCTGCCCTGCAGTGTGTCCACACTTCAAGGCGTGACCTGCAGAGGACTCTGGGTTTCTCCACAGGATCCCACCTCACAGCCACCAGCCCTTTTAGTTTTCTCGAAACAAACACCTGAGTTGCATGCAGAGGACTGTGTGAACTGACAGTTCTATGGTTATTTTTAAATAAACGTATTCAAAAATATAGTTCACATGACACACAAAAAATTTTTTAATAAGTTCTTTTACCAGGAAACACTAGTTTAGAGTGGTCACGTCTGAGGGACAGAGAGCCCGTCTGGTCAGCTTCTGGTGGGTGCAGGCCAGCCCACCCAACGCCCACATCCACCTTGCTGAGGCACCTGCCCCTGGACACGTCTCGGGCCCTGGCTGGTGGGGCCTGGCCTTGTTTTTTAAAGCCACTAGGTGAGCAGCTGGGCTCTCTGTCCTGCAGCCTCAGTCCTTTGTGGAATTTATCCTTTTTGATGCTTAAAATAAATTTGAAGGGCACTAAAAATAAATAACCTTAAGTACGTTTTTGCCCAAGGAAACAGATGTGCACCACTAAATATATTCCATTTACCACCAGACTGTTTCAGAGAAAGGAGTTGATGCTGGAACGTTCGCGTACAGCCCAGGCGGTGAGCACTGGGTGTCCAGCTAACAGCCTCCCTCTTTGGTCACCCAGCCATCCCTCGTTTTATTGACGCTTCTCAGGTGCCCCCTTTAAAAAGAAAAAAAATTGAAGTTCTGCAGCTACCTTGCATTGAGTGATGTTGGCTGTTTTTCCCAGCAGCATTTGTTCCCTTCGTGTCTCACGTTTTGATAGTTCTTGCAGGATTTCAAACTCTTTTTCAAGCAACAAGGTTGTGGCTGGCTGAAGCCTCAGGTGATTTGGTCAGCCTTTTTTTTAAGCAGGGTTTAAAATTAAGGCATGTACGCTGCCTTTTAGACATGGCGCGGTCGAACGCTTAGAAGACTATGACGGTACAGCAAGGGCGTAACTTACAGGCCCTGGGGACCTTCCAGGTTCTTGTGACGCTGTTTATTGTGATATTTTATGGCGGTGGTCTGGAGCTGAACCCACAGTCACTCCGATGAGCGCCTGAATATTAGAGTCTATTAAGATATGGAGGTGCCCATCGTTTTGGAGAAATGGCTGTTTTCTCCTTCAGAGGGCTGATTCAAAGCCAGACACCCCGCTGCGTCATCTGCTCAGGGGGTTCCCAGTATGTTCTGGGGGATACGGAGTGTGTCTGTTCCTGGTGCCCAGTCCCCTCCCATTCCGCACCCAGCCCGCTCTTCTCACCCCTTTCCTTTTTCTCCTACTGCCCTTGACAGTCAGAAATCCCGGGGACGTCCCTGGCGGTCCAGGGGTTGACTCCACACTTCCAGTTCAAGGGGTGTGGGTTCCATCCCTGGTCGTGGAGCTAAGATTCCACATACCGTGCAGTGTGGCCAAGAAAATATATATTAAAAAAAAAAAAAAGTCCTGTCCTGTTCACTCTGTTCCCGGCATCACTCACTGACGTGGAAGTCCCCAGCTAAGGTTAGGAACACACCGTGTGTGTGTTAATTGCTCAGGCCGGCTCTTTGTGGCTCCACGGGCTGTAGCCCGCCGGGCTTCTCTGTCAACCTCTACTCTCGGGACAGCGGAGTGTGTGTCTGTCCTGAGAGCAGAGCTTGATGGCTCAGCTGCCAGATTCAGGGGCCTCAGTGAGACTCCTGATCACCCCAAGTCTCCTGAGGTTTGGGCCATGCAGGCTGCCTGTCCGTTGGAACAGCTGCTGAGTTACTGGGAGAAGCACCCAGTTCCAAGGATGATGGTGTATGAACTTTGTGGGTAGGGGGTGGGTTCTGGCTTCCCAAAACAGTCTTGCAGGAGAGTCCCAGGGTGTGGAGCCAGAGTACCCTGAGTGTGTCTGGGGCTCCAAGCCCAAGGAACAGGCTACAGGCCCAGGCGTCGGCATCACACCTCGAGCGTGAGCTGGGGACGGCAAGATCCAGGCTTGTCTGTGCAGCGAGTGTCCTCTTTCCACCGTAGAGTACTTGGACACCGTCACGAGAAAGGATGCTTCAGGCTCTGGGACCTGCCTGCCTCCTGGGATGAGTGATGCTTCAGGGAGTGGTTTACTCTGCAGTATCTGAGATTCTGCAGCCGTGATTAGAGACACATGTTTTGTTGTGATCATGCTATCTTACAGCAGTTTTAGTGGGGTACTTTTGCAGGTGGTGGTTTTGTCATTTAGTTGCTAGTTTGGCTGACTGTGTGACCCCATGGACTGTAGCCCATCAGGCTCCTCTGTCCATGGAATTCTGCAGGCAAGACTGGAGCAGGTTGCCATGCCCTCCTCCAGGGGGTCTTCTTGACCCAGGGATGGAACCCAAGTCTCTTGCGTTGGCAGGCGGATTCTTTACCATTGAGCCAGCAGGAAAGGCCCCCACCTTTTTTCACCACAGAGGAAAAGCAGATAAAACTTAGTGAAGGTGGACCTGGGTCTGTCCTTAGTTGATGATGATCAGCCAGCCTACACCTGCCCCGGGCTTCCATGTTTATTGTTGTCTTGAAAAGGTGGTATTTGGAGGGGAGAGCTCTTAGCGGGTTTCATGTGTAGCTGCCAATTTACATTTTCCTCAAAGCTCTTGAAGTTAAGATATAAGGAAGCTCAGTATGACTATTGAGCAACAAACCACTTCCTCAAACATTAATTTCAGATTTCTTTTTGAGCAGCAGTACCATTTTTACAAAATGCTTTCAGTAGCCCTCTGATACCTTGTGCAGTTCCATTAATAAAACTCGTACAAGTTCTAGTTTATAAATCTGACTCACTGCTTATCAGGGATGGCAATGAAGCTGTTTTTATGAACACAAAATAGGGCTTTAGGGTCTCCTGTTTCCATTTTACATCTGCCTTTCCATCCATTTAATTTTTGCTTGTATTTACTTGATGTCAGGAAAACCTGAAGTACACAAGTGAGACTTTAAACATACATTCACTTCACTTGCCATTTCAAGGTCACTCTTCTGTGAAGTAGATCCAGAAGTGTTGAAGCAGTAGGAACAGTGAGGTTCTTGAAATTCCAGGTTGAATTAATAAAAATCAACCACTCATTCCCTAGAGGTGTTCAGGCAGGTCCCCATGGACCATGGTGCTCACTAAATGCGCGGTGACATCCCCAGGAGTCAGCTGGTTAACTGATTGTTGTTGCTTAACTGACTTGGATCACACAAAACACTGTCACCGCACATGTACCCAAGCTTGTCCCTCCCAAGAAGGTGGGACATGTCCCAAAGCAGGTTGCTGGTTTTTAGAAGGCCGGGATGATGGTGCAACCCTCCCAACACCCCAGCAGCGGGCTCTGCCTTTGCAGAGAGGTTACCTGATGCAGCCAGAGCCCCTATCTTGGTCTGTGGCTTAGCATGTAACACACTTGCCAGTGCAAGTTGGTTGTTACTGTCACAGTTTCAGAACCAGTTGTACATCTCTTAAAAAATACTACACTGGCCATTTTCCAACCCCCTACAAAGGCTCTGGAGAATGTTCCTGGGGGTGCACCTGGAACGCCGCTGCAGGATGAGTCTTGACTGGCATGCAGCTGTTCAGCCAGGCCTCCGAGGCTCCATCCTTAGAGAGTCCCTGTCGTTTTCTCCTGGAATATCGCGTGCTCTTTCGATCTGCAGGTTTGTCTCTTCCCGCATTTCAGGACAGTTCCTCCGTACTTCACCCGAGTTCTCTAGTTGGGCATTTGTTGTCAGGGGCAGCATTTCTCCTTTCCTTAGTTTCGTTTGTCTTCCTGTCAGTTAACTTCTGTCTTTTCGTCTCCTTGACGGAGTTTATTTCCTGCCGTTCCTCCTGGTCAGAATTTCAGCTTGGAGCGGTGTTTTCTTCTCTCCCTTATTTTTCCACATTTTATTCATTTGTTCCAAAATGCCAGTTGTGGTCCTCTGTTCTAGAGGCTTCCATCTTTTGTGACGCTGTTTCAGATTCTTTTCCTGGGGCTCTCGTGTTGTTAACTGCCTGTTAATAAGTGGCATCAAAGGGAAGCGACTGGAAGGGATTTCCTTCTGCTTTTTGAGTTTTCCATCTGCCCTTTGAGTTTTGCAGGCTCCTTTGCAACCCTCCCCCACTGGCCTCTTTTTTTTTTGGCCATGCCACGCAGCTTGCAGGATCTTGGTTCCCTGAGCAGGGACTGTACCCTGGCCACAGCGATGAAAGCCCACAGTCCTAACCACTAGGCCACCGGGAAACTCCCACAATCCCCTGCTGTTTTTCCTTCCTGCCATATCTTCACATGATGTCTTTACCGTTTCCGTAGCTTTCCCCCCCTTTTCCTGAGATCGGCACGGTCTCGACGGCAGTTCAGCACAAGGATGCATGCACTGGTCAGGCCGTTCACGCTGGCTGGGGCCACCGGAGGGCTTTGTGGTGAGCCACGTGTCCCGGGTGAGGTCTGGGAAGCCCCCCACCGCCACCAGGTTTCCTGGGGAAACAGGACACTGGCTAGAGGAAACCTCTCTGGACCAGAGGGATGCCCCACTGTGCCCGCTCTTGTGTCCTCGGGCCTCCGATACCCACCCCCTGCCAGGAAGTGCTAGACGCGGGACTGAGGTTGGGTGTCCCCTCCCGAGAGCCTTAATATAACATGAGCCCTTTGTCCTCTGAGGGCATCCCCTCCAGACCAAGGTGAGCTGCTGTTACAGGCAGGCCACTGCTCTCCAGGAACCTGCTGGGCGCCCGCCCCCGTGGGCGGTGGGAGGGTGTGGGTGCTGGCCCCCCGGGGCCCCTCCATGCAGTCTGGGTGTTGCAGGCACTTTGCCTCCAGAGAGCCTTGGCGGCTGTTCATCTTGAAGCCTCCTCACGGTCAGGGGCCGGGACAGGGAGACCCTTCTGCCCCCACCCACCATAGCATCCCTCCTCCCTCAGGGACCAGGAGCCCCTCCCCACCTGACCCTGTGGTCCTCCTCGATTTGTTTGGCTGTGCTGGGTGCTGCTTTACCGCACCGGGGCTTTCTCTGGTTGCGGCGATCGGGGCCGGTCTCCAGTTGTGGTGTGCGGGCTTCTCCTTGCCAAGCGTGGGCTCTCGAGTGAGCCAGCTTCAGTATTTGCAGCTCAAGAGCTTAGTTGCTCTACAGCAAGTGGGATCTTCTGGGACCAGGGATCGAACCCGTGTCTCCCTCATTGGCAGGCGGATTCTTAACCACTGGACCACCAGGGACGTCCCCTCCTTTTTCTTCTCCCCCTTCTCCCGCCCTGCTCCTTTTTATTCTTAAGGCCTGTGATTTCAAGGTTGTTTATGTGATGCTTTGCATCTTTTCTTGGTGGATGGTGAATTTTGTTTTCTGGTTTTTAACTACCTCCTCTCCCTCCACCTCTTTTATTAGAAATGGAAGAAAGGGAAATTCCGTTACAGCAAAATTTGAATCTTTCTCTTAACCTGGAACTTTGACTTCTTTCCTGATCTTTTCGTGTTTGTTGTACTCAGGTCTGGATGGAATGAAGTTGTTGAAGACCGTAGCCTTTGTGTTGAATCCCATTTCACCTCAAGCCAAAACTGCAAGCCTTTCACCTGTGAACTGACTTACCAATCACCACGGATTAATTGGATCCTTACTCTTAGTACATTTTTATAGTCCCCCCCCCCTTTTTAAAAAACAGTAAGTTTTTAAAAAAAAATTGGCAGAGGAAATGAAGTCTGATTTGGTTAAATTTTGTAATCGAATATGTTACCAATGAAACTTCTTTCCCAGTGTAAATATATGATCCAAAATTCATTTAAATATCACGACACAAAACTTCTCCAAAACCTCAGCGATAGGCATCAGGCTTCAGTATTTTTACCAAAGAGCAAAATTCATTTTAAGAAATTTTTGGCACATGATTAACTTTTTTATATTGTCCCAGGGAGAAATGAAAAGACTCATTTGTTGTCTCCAGTGTATTCCTCTCATCTCACCAGTCCTAAGAGACAACCCCCTTCGCAGATATTCTATTGTATTACTAGGCTAAGTAAGAAGAACGTTTTGGGCAGATGTCAGAAATGACAAGAATCTCGAAACCGTCCCCCTGGGAAAATCAGGCGCTCCTGAGCTGGGGGCCCTGAGAAGGTGTCAGGACTGGAGGCCAGGACTTAGCAGCTGAACATCAACGATCAGCCTCTGCAGGGGGCTGTGTTAATATCTTCCTGTCTGCAATTATTCACAGGTGGGCCTGGTCAGGATGTTTCCTGTGAGCTACACACAAGTATTTTTGCTTAATGTTCACTACCTGGGAGGCAGGGTTCCCAGAGATGGGCCGTTGTATCATTTAATCTTATAGGCAATATCCCTTTCATGATGAACTTGTAACGAAATACAAAGGTGTTTTCCCCATCACAAAAAGTGTTGGGCAGGTCTGTTCCTTTTAAGTCTCCTAAGCACTAAGTCTCCTAAGGGTTCCCAGGTACTGGCAATGCTAAAGAGACATAGGAGATGAAGGTTCCATCCCTAGGTTGGAAAGATCCCCTGGAGGAGGGCATGGCAACACAGGCCAGTGTTCTTGCCTGGAGAATCCCCAAGGACAGAGGAACCTGGTGGGCTACAGCCCGTGGGGCCGCAAAGTCAGATACTAAGTGACTTAGCAAGCAGGCACAGGGATGACTGTCATTTGCAGCTGAAGACCGCTCCTTTCCATGTGGTGAGTGGAATGAGAAAAAGACACACGCCACCACCCACATTCTTGTTGTTGCCCTGTGGGTGTAGGGAATCACACGAAGGCTTCCAGGCTCCTTTGCGGACGGTGTGTGCCATGAACTGTCTCAGCAGAAGTCCACACAGAAGAGAGAAGACGTGAGAACCAGGCGGCACGCGTGGGTTTGGGTCTCTCCCCCTCCTTTCTGGGGGGCAGGGGGGCAGATTGATCAGCGTCTGAACTTCTTTTCCACCCAGTTAGATGTGGATATTCTGGTGGCATTTGCACCATAAGATGCTGTGAGGAGGATGAGATGAAGTGGGAAGTGAAGTGCTGTGTAAACTATAAAGTATAAGGCTCGCTGTTGCTTGGAGACCTGTTAATGATATGTTAATAATTTTTAGACCGGTTAGCCAAAAGCATAGAAATGTCAAACATCTGTTGGAGTGTTTACTGCCAACAAAACTTTAATTTTTTGGTAATAGGAAAATTTGGTTTTCTTTTCCTCCTTTTTAAAGCAGAAATGCCAACCCAGGTGAGATGGTTATACCCCTCTTGATGTAGACAGCTCTTATATTTAACAAGATTCCATTGTGGGTCCATCCTGCCTAGCTCGAGTTTAGAGAGTAGAGGGAACTCAGCTGTTTTGACCTACACCAGCATTCCAGATTCAAAACTGGTTCCCCCAGCATGAGACCAGGACTCAAGAGTAACTTTGAAATCTTGAGAGAAATTGGTCACCAGTGGATTATACCCCGGAGAAGGAGATGGCAACCCACGCCAGAATTCTTGCCTGGAAAATCCCATGGACAGAGGAGCCTTGTGGGCTCTAAAGACTCCCGAAAGGTCACAGAGAGTCAGACACAACTGATGACTAAACACAGCACAGTGGATTGTAAGGGACTCCTTTAAGTCTTTTTTTCAAGATATTAAAAAAAAAAAAAAACGGGATCTTTTCTCTCTGGTGAGCTTCTCATAACACGTCCATGTCAGCATCCCTGCTTCTGTTTGGTATGTTCAGGTCCACCTTTTACCTTGACCCACCTAAGAATTCAAGCTCAAGGGCAACAGAGGCTCCCAGGACAGTTTTCTGGGTGGAAATTGAAAACTAACCTTTGAATGAACCTGAAATTTCAAAAATTGCACGTGGGGCTTCCCAGGTGGCTCAATGGTAAATTATCCACCTGCCAATGCAGGAGATGCAGGTTAGATGCCTCCATTGGGGAGATTCCCCTGGAGGAAGAAGCGGTCAACCCACTGCAGTATTCTTGTCCTGAGAATCCCATAGACAGATGCCGGGGTCCAGCCCCGGTGGATCCAGGGAATTCGAAGGTGGGGACGGAGTCGGCGTCCTGGAAAAAACTTATTTGATTATAGATATGGAGGGAGATTAGGAACAGATAGTGTAGTAGAAAAGGAGGCTGAATTCAGATGGGAAAACGGGGAGCGAGAAAAGACGACACGGGGGAATCAGTCTTTCCGGAAACTGATCCGATTTCTTTATTTTTCAGGTTTGTTTATATACCTTTTTGTTATACATAGGGATGAATACAGAGTCACGTGGGGGTCAGCAGACCTGACCCTTGTCACAATCAGGTGCTTCATATAAAATTATACAAAGGTCTTATGAGTTTCATCATCTTTTGGCCATGAGGTCTGCTGACATTTTATGGCTCTTTCTGATACCGGTCAGTTAACCAGAAAACTTATTTTTCCAGGGGTGATTTTTTTCTTAAATCAATCAGGCGCCACCCTCCAAATAAAGTTGCATTCCTATAGGGTGAGGGTGTAGTGAGTTACAATCAAGAAAGGAATTTACTTAACCTAAGGTTTAACATGATTAATCTTAAAGGTTAATACTTATTTTTCTTATATGCTAGTTATATTCATTATATAAGGGCAGGAATATGGAGATTTGGCAGCAAATATTGGCTCAGCAAATGTAAACCCTTCACCAATGTTCCCCTTAAGATCTATTTTGTTTTAAGATAGAGATAAAGTTACATTTTTGCATAGCAAGGACACAGTGATTTATAGTGATTTATAACAAAGTACAGTGATCTTATAACAAAAGAGAAGATTCATTAACTCAGAAAGTCTAGTATTGCTAACATCAAAAACTACTATATTTCCTTTTCTATATTCCAAATACATTGATTAATATATTCTCAGGTGCCTAAGGATATGGAGGCCTGATGGCAATCATTGACTCATCAATGAAAAAAGCCCTATGCTAATACTCCAAACTCTCTGTGCTGTTTATGGCTGAGAGGCTGTCACACAAGCTAGTCTGTCAGCAGAGGGGTTTGACCTGAGATATCCTTGTCACACCCAGGGCAGGGAATTAGCAGTAATTATTGGTAGGACAAATGAAAAAACCCTTCACCAATATAATTCCTAATCATCCTACTAATACTATACTAATGATCTTCTAACTTCTCAAAAGAGTCTGTTTTTAGAAAGTTTTAAAACATCCCATGCCTCTCACAGTTGGGAGGCTGTAAACAATCACATGCGGCCGAACGAGCCTGATCAGGCAGGCCAGAGAACCTCCAGAGTTCGTAAGTTGAAACACTCTTATCACGCCCAGGAATTTTTATTAACTGGAGCTGCAAGTTAACTCCTTTTCTGAGAGAAACGGTTATGGGGGACAGCTCCCTGTAAAGTACTCTGGTTTTGGGGGTAGACATTAGGGAACAGGGGGTTTCCTGAGGCTTGATCACGCCTTTGCGTATGCCAAGCTTCCTTCCTCATGACCTTTGCCATGGGCGGAGTTCCTCACGCTGGCCCCCAACAGACAGAGGTGCCTGGCGGGTGCCAGTCCATGGGGTTGCAAAAGAGTCGGACACAACTGAGCAACTGAGTACACACACAGGTTAAATTTAGGCAGGAAGAATGTCCCCTATCTGTGCACACATGAGATGTAAGCGATCTTGCTGTTCAACGAGACTCAAGAAAACCAAAGCCCAGAGATGAACTGGACTCTGCTCACCCATCTGTGCCTGCTTTATCCTGGTGCTGTCTGCCTCTGCTGATCAGAAGCCATCTGTGGAAGGGATCCATCAGGAGCGCTCTCTGTTCTCCCTTCTCAGGGAGTTGCCATCACAGATGCAGAGAGCCCTGCGTCCCCCGTGGACTCGCGGGCTAGACAGCCCTGCACACCTGGGCACAGGTGGGCTGAGCCAAGTGTGTGTCAGAGGCTCCCAATACGGGGGTCAGGTTTGGGCGTACTCTGAAAATAAAATGATCTCTCGGGCGGTTTAGTGTCATCTATTTGGCAGTCCGAGAAGGTTGACAGTTATTCATGTAACAAGTTTATAGGGTGGGGCCATGGTTGCAAAGCCGGGTCAAACAGACCTGCAGGGAGATACAGCCGTCTCTCTGTGCAGACAGTTCTGTATCCACAGATTCAGTCAGCCATGGATCGGAAACGTGGCGGGGGGAGGGGGGCAATTACAAGAAGTTTTCAAAAAGCAAAACTTGAATTCGTTTCATGCTGGCAACTATTTACATAGCATTTATGTTGTACTTAAAGCTCTTTACGTGGCATTTACAGTGTATTACATGTTATAAGTAATCTGTAGATGACTTAAAGTATACAAGAGGATGTACGCAGGCAGTGTAAAAATTCTTCATTTTATGTAGGGGATTTTGGAAGCAGCCCCCTGTGGATTGCGAGGGATGACTTTATTGGAAATAGGATTAGAAAACAGACATTTATAAATCTACATTAAAAATGAAATTGGACGTAGAGTTTGGTGGTGTGCTCTGATATTTCAGTAGGAAAAGATCCAATGGCTAGGATCAGATGGTGGGTTTGGATTTCACAAAACAAGGGCAATGGCCCCTGATGGATGTAGACCAGCTTGCTGCCGCCCACACCTTCATCCCAAGGCCTTTTCCCTTTGTGTCTCTGAAGTAAACTATAGAAAATGGCTTTTAAAGTCATCTTTTATTTACCCGCTGGGGTGTGTTTCTCCAGTACTCAGGGGCCTATGTTCCCATTGAGCCTGACAGTCTACCAGCAGTAGGAGTTTATTGTTTACATATGACCTTTTAAATCATATTCTTTCTCGCAATCTGGGTGCTCAAACACCTGGCTGATTTTTATCTAGTTATCAAACCTTTGGGTTCACGGCAAATGCATTTGAGTGTTTCATTTGTTTCTCGATGTACATACAACACCAGAAAACACACCCAAGTCCACTGCAAGTGTCTGATATTTGCAATCGTAAAATACGGACGAGATGCGCTGCTGCTGCTGCTTCTAAGTCGCTTCGGTCGTATCCGACTGTGTGACCCCATAGATGGCAGCCCACCAGGCTCCCCCGTCCCTGGGATTCTCCAGGCAAGAACACTGGAGTGGGTCGCCATTTCCTTCTCCATCGCGTGAAAGTGAAAAGTAGTGTCCGACTCTTACCAACCCCATGGACTGCAGCCTACCAGGCTCCTCCGTCCATGGGATTTTCCAGGCAAGAGTACTAGAGTGGGTTGCCATTGCCTTCTCCATTGAAGAGACATACTAACTACATATTTTAGAGGGGAATAATATATAGTGATTTTTAGAATGGGAAGTGCCCTTAGGGATGCAGAAGACAGTCACCTGCCCTTTTAGAGCTGATGCAAATTAGCTCCAGAGGCCTTTGCATGTGGTTACACAGCAGAGGAACAGAGGAGCAGAAAGAACTCTGAGCAAAGCTTTCCTAACGTTCATATTGTGATCTAATCACTGGGATACATAACTTGTAAACGTGACTCTACAAAAACATATCAAAGAAGGTGAATGGCAGATGGGAAATCCATCAAGTGCTTACCCTGTGAGACAGGACGCAGAGACCCAGGGGAGGGGCAGGGCCAACAGCGGGCGTCACTCCTGGGGAGCCGAGTGGTGACGCCCACCGGGTGCCAGCTCCCCAGGGAGGTGGGGGCGGCGGCTGGCAGCGGAGGGGTGCTGGTCCTGCGGGAACTCCCCCTCCTGTCCCGGAGACCACGCAGATTGGTGAGGAATTGGCCACCTGAGCCCAGCATGCCCGGAGCAGCTGGGCGGCCTCGTGGAGGTGGAAACTGTGTTCACACCAGGCAGGGGCCGGGCTCCGCGAGTGCTACGATGCCAGGGCTCACGGCGCCTGCCTTTGGCCGAGCTGCTGGGGCGCAGGGACCCCACTGTGGGTCCACCCACAGCCGGAAGCGCGCGCGCAGCCCTCTGTGGTCTAGCGCGCATGCGCTCTCCCAGCGCCGTCGCCTCTGTGTCCTTCCAGCGCTTCTCCGTGGAGTGCCCCCTCTTTTTTTCCCCTTATCAAAAGTGAGGGGGACCAAAATGAGAGTTTATCCGTTGTAATGCTGGAAGGCTTTCTTTGGTGTTTGAGTTTTGCTGTGTAAGCAAGCGTGGGAGTGGCCGTGTGTGCGTCCGTGCTCACCTACCCCTGTGACCTCCCACCCAGCCTTCCACCCCAGCCTCACGGGGCCTCAGCCCACCTGCAGGCCTCCGATCCTTTGGGGTGGCCCAAGCCCCGGAACTCTGGGAGGGGAGGCCGGCATGGTCCAGGCATCACTGTGGCGCCAAGCCAGATGGGACTCAGGCTAGCAAGAGACCCGACCCACAGCCTCCGGGGCAGAGATGTTCTGGCAGCGTGGTCCTCGGGGGCGTCCAGTTGCTCGGGGTTGTCAGTTCGCTGGTGTTTCTGGAAGGCCTCTGTGCTGGGGTAGTTGAAATGAGACTCGTTCCTCTCTTTGAGACCGCGAACTCCCAAGCCTGGGGAAGGGGTGGGCGCAGAGCGCAGAAGGTGGAGAGGTGGCCTGACTCTGGAGGTGGCAGAGGAGCCCAGCGGTGGGCGTGTTTCCCGCTGTCCAGGGGAAGGGCTGGCAGTGCGACCCTGGACGCCGATGGGAGGTGCTGGAGGCGGCTGTGCGCGCACCGGGCGGGAGGGGTCAGCCCTGCCGCCTCCACGTGGCCGCCCCGCGCCCCGCCGCGGGGGCCCCGCTGACCCAGCGCGGTCTCTAACGCTGTCTGTCGCCAGCTGCCCCGCTGTGTCTCGCGCAGGTGTCGTCCCGTAGCTTCTGTCTAACCCGTGTGTGGTAGCAGCCCCTCCCTGTGCCCTGTGAACACGGAAGCGCCATCGCCATGCTGTTGTGTGTCTCCCCTTCAAGAACTGGGTTTCCCTTGAGGAGAATACAGAGGTTCTCAGCCCTGGGATTTGTCCACGCGGTCGAGACCAGGCCCCCACCCTTTTCACGGCACAGGAAAATTTCATTTCGGTTTCCTGAACCCAAGGAGAGAATGACGAATTTCGATGCTCTCCGTTTCTGGACTCTATCAGCCGGGTTCCCAGGGAGCGAGAGACATCCCGAATCGGCACACAAAGCCCGCATGAGCGCTCCACCCTCCTGAGTCCCGAGCCATCCTGGCCTTGCGCGGAGCCTGTGTGTCCTAACTCCAAACGATCATGGGTTCTTAAAGACGACTATTGGAATCTGGAGTGGCAGTAGGCCTTCCAAAGCCCAGTGGTTGCTGGAGACAGATCTGAAGCTACTCCTAAACACTCAGGGCTGCCTCCAGGGCCGCAGTCTAGGGCGTATTTTTCCACAAGCGAAGCCCACGTCTGTTCGCCCTCCCCACGCTCTGTCTTTCCCGTGTAACAAGGTGTTTTGTGTGTGTGTGTGTGGCAGGTGGCAGGTTCAAGAAAGAGATTGTCGTCGACGGACAAAGCTATCTGCTGCTGATCCGAGATGAAGGTGGCCCCCCGGAGGCCCAGGTGAGTACAGCACCCACACTGGGGACCCGCGTGCACCTCTCGCTCCTCCTTGAGGTTCTGACTCCACAGGTGTGCACAGAAGAGGTGAGAGAGCGGCCCCTGAAAATGTTTCCTGTGACTGAGGTTTTTCAGTTCAGTTCAGTCGCTCAATCGTGTCCGACCCTGTGACCCCATGGACCACAGCACGCCAGGCCTCCCTGTTCATCACCAGCTCCCGGAATTTATTCAAACTCATGTTCATTGAGTTGGTGATGCCATCCAACCATCTCATCCTCTGTTGTCCCCTTCTCCTCCTGCCTTCAATCTTTCCCAGCATCTGGATCTTTTCCAATGAGTCAGTTCTTCACATCAGGTGGCCAAAGTATTGGAGTTGCAGCTTCAACATCAGTCCTTCAAATGAAAAGTCAGGACTGATCTCCTTTAGAATGGACTGGTTGGATCTCCTTGCAGCCTAAGGGACTCTCAAGATTCTTCTCCAACACCACAGTTCAAAAGCATCAATTCTTCAGCACTCAACTTTCTTTATAGTCCAACTCTCACATCCATACATGACTACTAGAAAAACCATAGCCTTGACTAGACGGACCTTTGTTGGCAAAGTGTTGTCTCTGCGCTTTCATATGCTGTCAAGTTTTGGGGAGAGGCTAATTCTGTTTTTCCTTCAGGCTGAAACCTGGAGGGGCAGTTTGGTCTGTGTGGCTGATTTTCCCTTTGTGCTTCTAAGAAGGAAGGAAGAGCAGATGTTGCGCTGATTGTCAACTCGGTGGCAGTGGCATCTGGACGTTTCTATAGCTTCCCACCCTTTTCTTATAAACGTTTCATCTCGAGAGCATGCTAAGTCACTGCAGTCATGTCTGACCCTTTGTGACCCCCATGGACAGTAGCCCGCCAAGCTCCTCTGTCCAAGGGACTCTGCAGGAGAAAATACTGGAGTGGGTTGCCATTTCCTCTGGAGCAGTGCAGTCAGAAAGCTGGGTGGAATTGGAAATCTGAACACCACCACCAGGCTGCCCACCAGGCTTCACAGCCCAGGTCATTCACCACTGAAAACCAGAAGCTGCAGCATGGTGTGTCTTCTTTGAGAGTTCCTTGGAAAATGGGCATTGTGGAGGGAAAAAAAAAAGACCAGCCTGAGTGTGAAAAATTTCTTTCTTCGGTTTACTCACTCCCTAGTTTATGGCTTTATTTCTATAATAATTTACCAGCTAAACACTTTAAAGGAGGTAAGGGCTAGTAATAGTCAAAACTGATTACTGCAAACTTAATATTAAAAAATATCCCTGGTGTTCTTTCTTGAACTTACCCGTTTGTGAAAATGCACTTAAATTTAGTGATTTAAGTGAACAGTGTTGAATATGGGGGTTGTTAAAGAGTTGTTAAAGAGTTAAGAGTTCTAGAAAGAACTTCATACACTGAGAGGTGTGTGGCTTTACAGAAATATGGTGTGGAGTTACTAGGTTCCAGTGAGTCTATAGTGTCACTGATTATAAGCTATGCCAGTATTTAAAAGAAAGATACTGTCAACTCATGAAAGAAAGCAGTCCTTAAGGTATGTTCTGATAGCAAAGATGTGAAAGTATGGAAAAGATTTCTTTAGCTTTGATGAAACAGCGTAGTCAATGATAGTAATAAGGAAACATTAAAGACAGGTTGAACATGGGAAAAGCAGGTTATGAAGCTCCAAGAGCTCCTGGTCAGTGCATGTCAGTGACTCCGAGCAGGACCGGCTTGCCGTCTGACAGTGTCCGGAAGGTCTGTGATGGCAGTGAAGCTAAATGGCTCTTAGTTGACCTTCACCCGTCGGGCGTCTGTCCTGCTGTCACGAAGGCTCCCTCCGCGGCGGCTGGGGACAGGTGAATGAAGTAGGTGAAGTGTGGGGGTCACCTGGGGTGATTTTCCGCCTTTCCGGCTCATACACGTCTCGGAGTATGCAGGGGCAATTTCACACTCAGAGAGCACACCTCGGCTCCAACCGTTAAGAGTCTAAGAAGAAAGTTGCGTGCAGAAACGCGTGTCGGAGCTGGCTGAGTGGCTTCAGGGCCGCTGCTGTCCAAGGTCGCTGCCCAGGGATGGACACTGGTGGGTCAGAGAGGCACAGACATGGCGCTTTTCTCCCTGACTCCAGTGGTAGACCAGCAAGCCGGCCGCCCTGGACCAGAGTTAGTGATGAGACCTGTCCCCAAGGGTTCCAGGTCCACCCTGGAGAGGGAACTCCAGCTTGAGGAACTAGGGGCTCAGCGCACCACTCTACCCTGAAGGTTTCAGCAGCCATGATCATCATTGTTACTGCTGTCTAGTCGGTATCATCTGAACTTCAGGTTTAGTTTTGTCCTGTCACACGAAATCTCCACGGGCAACTGAATACCCTTCTCATTTCTATGTAGAAGTCAGAGCTTGGGCTTCCCAGGTGGCGCTAGAGGTAAAGAACCCACCCGCCAATGCAGGAGACGTAAGAGATGCCAGTTTGATCCCTGGATCAGGAAGATCCCCTGGAAGAGCGCATGGCAACGCACTCCAGTGTTCTTGCTTGGAGAATCCCATGGACAGAGGAGCCGGGAGGGCTGCAGTCCATAGGGTTGCAAAGAGTAGAACACGACTGAAGCGACTTAGCACGCCAGCTTAACCAGCGGAAACCTTCCCCGAATGTATTAGAGCTGATGCCTTGACCATCAGAACTTGTGTTAGAGCTGCAGCTTCTTTTAGAGAAAGCACGTGGGATTTTTCCCCCCACATTTTCACTTGGGTCTTTCATTAAAGAGGAGGGCATCAGGCTCCAGATGGTGCCTGGTGCCATGTGTGTGACCCTGGGGAGCTCTGAGTCCTGGGGTGCTTTGCTCACTTGGCTCCAACTTTACAAGGTGACTGTGGGTATCACATGAGCTGACGTGTTCCTCCAGCTGATTTGCCAGAAAGAGGGTCTGATGTGAGTTCAGCTGGATGCAGGTAAAACAGGATAAAATGATAACAGAGCCGGGCTGCTGTGGGGTTTTCGTTTTCCCCCCTCCTTTTTGCTCATTTTGTTCACTGGTTTGGTTAATGTCTCTGGGTGCTGCTGCTAAGTCGCTTCGGTCATGTCCGACTCTGTGCGACCCATAGATGGCAGCCCACCAGGCTCCCCTGTCCCTGGGATTCTCCAGGCAAGAGCACTGGAGTGGGTTGCCATTTCCTTCTCCAATGCATGAAAGTGAAAAGTCAAAGTGAAGTTGGTTAGTCGTGTCCAACTCTTCGCGACCCCATGGACTGCAGCCCACCAGGCTCCTCCGTCCATGGGATTTGCCAGGAAAGAGTACTAGAGTGGGGTGCCATCGCCTTCTCCAAATGTCTCTGGCAGTGGGTCGTAATTCCCACGAAGGGTGCTGTAATTCATCTGCGGCAGATCTTGACAATACGAAGACCTCTTCTGTTGACAGAGTCGTTGGCCCTGGGCGTGGAGGACTTCTGAGCCGTGGGCCCCCAGAGGAGGAGGGCCAGGGTCCCAGCGCGGCTTCCTGGGGGGCTCTGCAGGCAGTTTAGGGTGCAGCAGGAAGCTGCAGGGTCACCCCGCCTATCAGTACCCAAGTCGGCTCTGCGCGCTGGGTGCTTTCCATCAGCCGAGTCAGGATGGGGGTGGACATTCCCGTGGGGAAGAAGGTCTGATTTGACTTTGGAGACATGGTGGCCTGGGTGGGAAGCAGGTGCGGGCCCCGTCCCAGGTGTGTTGTTCCAAGGATAAGGGCGTTAGCGATGCTTCAGAAGCGGGTTTCGGTAGAAGGATGCCATGCGTGGCCCCCCTGCCCATGCTCACGAAGGTGGCCCGATGCTGCTCCTTCCCTCTGTCTCCTCGCTCCTCGCCCCCTACTCACCTGCCCTCTTTCTCCCCAGTTTGCCATGTGGGTGGACGCCGTCATATTTGTCTTCAGCTTGGAGGACGAGATCAGTTTCCAGACCGTCTACCACTACTACAGCCGCATGGCCAGCTACCGGAACACGAGTGAGATCCCACTGGTCCTGGTGGGGACCCAGGGTGAGTGGCATCTCCGGGCAGGTGGGGCTCACGGGGCTCTGGCCGCTGAGCCGTCAGTGCTTCCTGGCCTGTATTTTCAGAGACGGGGCCAGTTTGCAGAAGGTCTAAAGAAGAAATAATTTCCTGCTGAAGTCTTAATTTTTTTAAATTTATTTATTTAGTTTTACTTTACAATATTCTATTGGTTTTGCCATACATCAGCATGAATCCGCCACAGGTGTACACGTGTTCCCAATCCTGAACCCCCCTCCCACCTCCCTCCCCATACCATCCCTCTGGGTTATCCCAGTACACCAGCCCCAAGCATTCTGTATCCTACATCGAGCCTAGACTGGTGATTTGTTTCTTATATGATATTATACATGTTTCAATGCCATTTACAGGGAGAAACCCTGAAATGGCAATCATCCTGTCTCCTCATTTGGTTCAGCAGAGAAATCACTTGGCAACTTCAAAACAAAACACACTGCTACACCCCCAAGGGCTTCAGAAAGAAAGAAAGTCTAATTTCTATATTAGGGCATCTTAATTCTGTCTGTCATAAAGTAATGTGATTTATAAGCAACCTAAAAAGTTACTTCTGCTAACGTTTGCAACTTTAATACTGATTTTTCATACATTGCCGAGTTTCATTTTATTCTACTGTATTTCTTAATGTCTTATGATCCGAATCTCACTTTTAGCAGATCCCTCAGAGAGCGTACTCTTACTGCATGGGTATGTTTTGCAGTTTATTTCTAGGTCACATAAAACTTGATCTCTTAGTAAAGTGACATCACCTAGGACGCTCTTGGTCATAGATTCATTGACGTGCTGGTATCTGCTGGGGGCTTAACTAAGGGGTCACAGGGATTGTTTTAGAAAGTCAGATGAAAGTGCAAGTCGCTCAGTCGTGTCCGATTCTTTGCGACCCCATGGATTATACAGTCCATGGAGTTCTCCAGGCTGGAATACTGGAGTGTAGGTAACCATTCCCTTCTCCAGGGGATCTTCCCGACCCAGGGATTGAATCCTGGTCTCCCGCATTACAGGCAGATTCTTTACCAGCTGAGCCACCAGGGAAACCAGATGAAGGTTAACTTTAAAACCGCTTTGTCAGAAAAATGAGGAACTTAAAAAACAATCACATCCAAGAAACCCTGGATTTATCCCTTCGTTTCTTGGTGCAGGTTCTGTTTTTGTTAATTCCTTTGGAATAAGCACATCCGATCTGCCCTTGCATGCCCTGATGTGAGACTTCTTCAGATAAGAAACTCGCTGTGTTTGAGCAGCAGGACCAGTTAGCTATATGCAGGACACCAGGTCTGATGTAACTGAGAGCAGGCGGGATAAGCCAAGATCATGGAGTGGGGAAGTGTGCTGGGAGGAAAAAAAAAAGTGTGGAATAAACTGAAAGCATCTTCTCAGGGTGCTAGATGTAAAATGTGAGTTGGGGTTTCATGGAGAGGACCTCACCCCCATCTTGCCCCCTGCCAAGCATATATGTCGTGACCAGTGGTCTCATAACTGAAGCCTTCAGAGTAGAGGTGGGTTTAGACCAACTTGGGACATCAGTTCAGTTCAGTCCATTCAGTGTCCAAATCTTTGCGACCCCATGAACCACAGCATGCCAGGCTTCCCTGTCGATCACCAACTCCCGGAGTTCACACAAACCCATGTCCATTGAGTCGGTGATGTCATCCAATCATCTCATCCTCTGTCGTCCCCTTCTCCTCCCGCCTTCGATCTTTCCCAGCATCAGGGTCTTTTCCAGTGAGTCAGCTCTTTGCATCAGGTGGCCAAAGTATTGGAATTTCAGCTTCAACATCAGTCCTTCCAATGAATACTCAGGACTGATCTCTTTTAGGATGGACTGGTTGGATCTCCTTGCAGTCCAAGGGACTCTCAAGAGTCTTCTCCAACACTATGGTTCAAAAGCATCATTTCTGCACTCAGCTGACATGAGAGATTTTTAATGCCCAACGCGCCCTCTAGTGGTCACTGCGAGACAAGGCGCACCCGCAAGGAGCCCTTGGTTTGTGTTCGGACGCTTCAGGATTGGGTGTTTGACTTCCTAAAAAAAAAAATTCTTTTTTTAACTTCTTATTTTGTATTGGGTTATAGCTGATTAACACACAATGTTGTGATACTTTTGGATGTGAAGGGACTAAAACTTCTTGACACATAACGTTTTATAGTGGCCACCTCATCTAAAATCAGATCTTGCTTTTCCAAGCTGCCTGGAGATCAAGGCAGTTAATTTCCAGTAAGCCACCTCTCCCTGCAGGCCTGCCCAGGGCATTTGTGAGCCAAAGCGCAGTCTGTGTGGGCATCTCCTTATTGGCTCCCTGGGTTCAGGGGTCTATGCTCAGGACACACAATGCCTTTGTGTAGTAGGGTCCCCAGAGTAAAGGGAAGATAGGCATTCCCTCCAAGCCAGAAGGCTACCTTGACCAATTTGCTGTCCTTCTTCTTTAGCTGTGTGTTTGGGTGTAGAGAGTGAGGAGTCTGGGGGCCACACAGACCCGGGCTCCCTGCCTCTGGACTGCCGTTGTCCTTGACGCTGCCAGGCTTTGGAGGGAGGAAATCTCACGGGGCTCTGGGGGCATCCGTGGGCACAGCAGTGTTGAGCACGTGGCTGGTCTCCTTCCTTCTGTTTCCATGTTTGGCCCACCTTCCTGAGGTCCTGCTGGGGTGGTCGGCCGGTCTTTGCCGGCCGCTGACCTTGGAGGTGCGTGTCGCCTCTGTGTGTCCCGCCCCAGCTGAAGGGGAGTCCGACTTTGTCTCCCGCCAGGGTGATCCGGGTCTCAGGGGGCCCCGGAGGCGGCTCCATAGGCTGGGGAAGTCCCGCTGGGGGCCCTGAAGGCAGGAACCAGCCCCTTTTCATTCCCTCAGTTTTATAAGCGTCTGTGGCTGGAGAGCTTGTCTCAGACCTGTTGGGACTTCAGCAAAGCCATGCCCCAAAAGAGCAGGACTTGAGTGTTTTCAGGAGAGACAGTCCTCACCTGAGGGGTCATTACCCAGACCTCCGATTCCCAGAGCACCCTAGAAGCCCCCATGGTGGGAAGGTGGAGTGAGCGTGGGCTTCTGGAAAGTTCCACCCTCGAGGACCATTAGCTCCTTGTGGGTTTGCGTTCTGTGAACCCTGCACACAGATCCTGCCACTGTGCAGAGCGCATGGGGCCTCAGAAACAGAGGTGAGGGCATCTCAGATTCCCCCCGACCCCCCGACCCCCACCCCCCGAGGTGGCTGGGGCCTGTAGCCCCGTCGGAGGTTAGGGGGTGCAGAAGATGAAGGAGAATCAAGTTCATTGTTCAAGGACACGTGGGGTGCGGGGCCTCACCCGGCGGTGGGTGGACGTGCTCTCTCTTGGGGAGCCGGAGGATGTTCATCAGGGCCGAGGCGATGGTGTTTGTTAAACATGGCCTGTTTTAGAGACAGGCTGATCGCATTGATTTGAGGGTGAAACCTGAGCTGTAAAAAAAGATAAAAAGATTTAGAGTCTCAGGAGTGAAACAGGAGGCAAAAAGAGTGCTCCAAGGTAGGGTCTGTTTCTGACACGTGACGCTGAGTCATGGAAGCCAGATGGGACAGAAATGGGGTGGGCACCCGCCAGGGAAGGAGGCCTGGGTTATTGTGGGAACTCCGGTCAGGATAAATTCTAAGCTGGATTAATGCTCTGTGCATTTATTTTCTAGTTTACATACACCACAGCGTTTGAAAATCCTGGGTTTCTAACTGTTTTTCTACTATTTTCTTAAAAGATGTTTCCACCTTAAAAAAAAATACTTCTTTTCCTTAGGTGTTATGAAACCCAAGTCAGGTTTATTAATCTGTAGGTGAGACAGGATGAGATACTGTTTGAATTAATCCCTCTGACAGGCCTTGCCAGGAGTCTGAGTCAGTTTTCCTGGGGGTCATTCAGAACTGTCAGTTAAACCTGTTCCATGGGGCTAGGGAAAACAAACAGGGGATAAGGAAAAAGAGAAAGTGAAAACAAAATCGGTGTATCATTCCCTGGAGATGCCTCCCTTATTTGATACTGAAAAAGCTGAGAGCCTCGTGCATTTCCTGTGCTGCGGCAAACATTTAAGAGGTTGTTGGTGTCTTATCTGCTGCTGTTTCCGGGACTAGCGGAGAAGACTTCCGCGGGTGGGCTTTTCTTTAAAGAGCTCTTGGCTGTTTCCTGTACCTCAGGAGCCTTCACGCCCGCAGGAAAAATGCCACGTCAGGAACAGTCCCTGAAAAGCGTGTTTCGTCCCTGAAAAGCCCATTTCGTCTCACGGTAGCACCGTGGCTGGAGCATCTGGGCCCTGTGTGCCCGGCGCGTGGCTGCCCCCCTCCCCCTCCCCCTCCCCGCAACTCGGGAGTCATGGAAGGGATGCAGCAGGGGGCTCATGCAGGCCAAGCTAAAAACAAATAGCGGGGGCGCGGGGTTCATTTTATCGGGAGACCAGTGGCTGGTGCCCGATGTCTGTTTTGTTGCCCAGATCTTCCCATCTGTACACAGGTCCTGCAGGAGGTGGGGGTGTCCCCTGCCGGTCCGCCCAGGCCATCTGCTCAGGCCCGACGTGGCTCGTACACTTGTCTGTGGCCCCCTCTAGCGCCCCAGGTCACTTGCCACCCCTGCTCTTAGCCTTGGGTCGCCCTTAAACCCGAGATGCTCGGCCACCCCGGGCCACCTCCTGCAGGCGTGCTTCCTTGACCCCTGCCCTCCCAACCCGTCTCCCGCCCTGCGCCCCACCTACACCCCTGGTCCTTTCTCGGCTCTGTCTCACTTTCTGCCCCCTCCCCGGCTGACCTGACACCCACTCCGTGAGAGCGCAGGCTTCTGTCCCTCTGGTTCGCTGGGGTTTCCCTGTGCCCGAACAGGACAGGCACCTGCAGGGGCTCCGCGAGCGTGTGTCCAGCGGCCGAGGGCACCTGGAGGCGTTGGTGCTGGTGGAGGGGTGTTTCGTGGGCGCCTGTGCATAGATGGCCACTGCCCGTAGTGACCGTGCAGTTTTCTTCGGGAACCACATTTATTTAACCCTCACGCTTCCCTCCCCTGGTGGCTCAGATGGTGAAGAGCTGCCTGTAATGCGGGAGACCCAGGTTTGGCTCCTGGGTTGGGAAGATCCCCTGGAGGACATGGCAACCCACTCCAGCATTCTTGCCTGGAGAATCCCATGGACAGAGGAGCCTGGGGGCCTACAGTCCGTGGGGTTACAGAGTCAGACGCGACTGAGTGACTAACACTGTTGCATTTCAGCCTTCCCTCCCGGTCTTTGCGGACATGCTTTTATTTCCTGTTCAGGAACAGGGCCCTCTGGGACAGCTGGCCATGTGATGTCTGAGCTGAGTGGGGATGAACTATGCTCTGATCACTCCAGGTCCTGAGAACAATCCCCTCACTGCTGAGGAGGGACGGGCTTAGAGCTCCACGGGGCCGCGGGTGGCGGGGCGCCTTCAGGCTGCTTGGGGTCACCGTGTCGCCTCTTGTCCGTCTGTTGCAGACGCCATCAGCTCCACCAACCCGCGGGTCATCGACGACGCTCGGGCGCGGAAGCTCTCCAGCGACCTGAAGAGGTGCACGTACTACGAGACGTGCGCCACGTACGGGCTGAACGTGGAGCGGGTCTTCCAGGACGGTACGTATGCGCCGTGCGGGGGCCGGGGGCCTGCGCCCTGCCTGCGGAAGGGGTCCCTCAGCGCCGGGCCGCGCTCAGGGAACCACTGAGCATCCGCCCTGAGACGGTCCAGCAGCCAGTTCCGTGTGTCCCGTGGGTGACCTTTATCATGGACCGTTCTTTATGCACAGAACATGCAAGACACACACACATGTGGCATCATTTCTGCTTCACTGTAGATAATGTCTTCATTCGACCCCTTAAAAAAAAAAAAGGTTTAAATGGCAGCAAGTGAAGAATAGCTAAAGAGCCTCTTGATGAAAGTGAAAGAGGAGAGTGAAAAAGTTGGCTTAAAGCTCAACATTCAAAAAACGAAGATCATGGCATCTGATCCCATCACTTCATGGGAAATAGATGGGGAAACATTGGAAACAGTGGCAGACTTCATTTGGGGGGGGGCTCCAAAATCACTGCAGATGGTGACTGCAGCCATGAAATTAAAAGACACTTACTCCTTGGCAGGAAAGTTATGACCAACCTAGACAGCATATTAAAAAGCAGAGACATTACTTTGCCAACAAAGGTTTGTCTAGTCAAGGCTATGGTTTTTGCTGTGGTCATGTATGGATGTGAGAATTGGACTATAAAGAACGCTGAGCGCCGAAGAATTGATGCTTTTGAACTGTCGTGTTGGAGAAGACTCTTGAGAGTCCCTTGGACTGCAAGGAGATCCAACCAATCCATCCTAAAGGAGATCAGTCCTGAGTGTTCATTGGAAGGACTGATGTTGAAGCTGAAACTCCAATACTTTGGCCACCTGATGCAAAGAGCTGACTCATTTGAAGAGACCCTGATGCTGGGAAAGATTGAAGGTGGGAGGAGAAGGGGATGACAGAGGATGAGATGGTTGGATGGCATCACTGACTCAATGGACATGGGTTTGAGTAAGCTCTGGGAGTTGGTGATGGACAGGGAGGCCTGGTGTGCTGCAGTTCATGGGGTCGCAAGGAGTCAGACATGACTGAGCGACTGAACTGACTGAAAAGTTTCATGTTAGGAAGACAGGAAACAGAAAGAACAGAGTCAGGTCTGGCCAAAAGTAACAGCACCTTAGGCCTGGTGGAGGCAGCCAGCGCCAGCGTTTGGAGGTTACTTCTTGTTGTCGCCTCAGTCTTGATCTCTCACCTGCAGGACGGCCATGCCTCAGGTGGGAAATTCTCCTGAAGGAGCCGAAGGTTGCCTGAGGGATAAACAGTCATGGACAGGCTCTTGATGGCAGATGAGACGCTGGAGGCGAGCGGGGGAGTGCAGGTGGAGAGGAGCGGGAGGTGGGGGGTGGGGAGGCAGCAGGGAGGGGGCGATCTCCCCGACTCCCCCAGGTCTGGAATGCGGGCCTGGCGGTGGTTAGCATCCCAGGCCTGGGACAAGGATGCTCCTGGCAAAGGGTCCCGTTTCTGATGGGAGGCGTGGGAAGTGAATCCTCGGCCTCCGCCTCTTCTGGGTGAATCTGGGTTAGACTGAGCTTCGCATCCCCAGCTTTGGTACCAAGGCATGTTGGGGGCTGAGCAGCGTGGCTGGGCAATCTCCTCAGAGATTCCCTTACTGCCGGGGTCCCAGAGTCTCATGGTGCATCGGTCTTGGGGAGACTGCTCGAGCCCGGAAGAGCGGCAATGCAACGTTGGCTCGCGGCACAGCTCCAAACCAGGCAACGTATGCTCTCCTTTTAAATGTCCAAGCGAGTTTTCAGATGAAATCATAGGAGTTCCGCACTTGCTTTCATCATTTCATTAAATTTCAAACCTTGGCATCCATTTTTTAACTTTGCATTTTCTTCCACTTGCCTCATCAATCAGCTGCTTTGTAAGCTTGCCCTCTCTTTCCGCTTGTCTGCCTCACAGGTAATCATCAGCCTCTTCTGTGTCTCAGCACGTTTCTCCTGTTTGGTCCCTGCCTACCCCTTACAGCTCAGGATTCCACCGATGACAGCCCCAGACCCTGGGATCCTGTGTCCCCTTCATCCCTCACCGTACATTTACGTGGACCGTCCCCACCTGTGCTGGGGAGCAGACCCACCCCCCCCCCCCAAGAAAATCATGCAGAGCCAGCGTCTGCAGCTCCTTGGACCTTAGTGAGCAGATGCAGAACCGTGCGAGGAAGCACGTGGGCTCCCCGAGTGGTGACTTCCGGTGGGCAAGGTAGCTGTCAGCCATGCAAGAGCAGACACCCCCAAGGGATTACGTGATGAAAGGTCCCCAGACAGGACCCAGGGTCCAAGCCCAGCCCGCAGCCTGTCTCTAATAACAGGCTTTTTTGCTTACAGGCTGCAGGGGGGCTGGGTTGCCCGTGGGTGTGACCACAGAAGTGAGTGGTTCCTGTGATATCTGGTGGCCGGGGGAGTCCCGGATACTGGCTCTGTGGCCTTTCACAGGACTCCTGCCCATCCCTGACGGCAGTTCAGCTCAGTCGCTCAGTCCTGTCTGACTCTTTGCGACCCCATGGACTGCAGCATGCCTGATCTCCCCGTCCATCATCAACTCCTGGAGCTCAAACTCATGTCCAGCTCATGTCCAAACTTATGAGTGAGTCCAAACTCACGCTCATTGAGTCAGTGACGCCATCCAACCATCTCACCCTCTGTCCTCCCCTTCTCCCGCCTTCAGTCTTTCCCAGCATCAGGGTCTTTTCCAATAAGTCTGTTCTTCACATCAGGTGGCCAAAGTATTGGAATTTCAGCTTCAGCATCACTCCTTCCAAAGAACATTCAGGACTTATTTTCTCTAGGATGGACTGGTTGGATCTCCTTGTTGTCCAAGGGACTCTCAAGAGTCTTCTCCAACACCACCGTTCCAACATAGAGGATCGGAATTTAGTGGCATGGGTGAATGTCTTTTCCATGTGACGGCTTTGCTTGTACATTGATGGAGGTTTGCAAACGTGACCTCTCCATGAATAAATGAATTCATCTCATACATAATAAGCTGGTTAACACTCAAGGATGACGAGTGATGAAGCTTCCCCGCAGGGCTTCCAGAACATCCCAGGCAGTGGGCAGGTCCCCTGTGTGCTGGGGCACGCCTCTCTCACCCTCACGGTGGACCCCAGGCAAGGGGAGCAGGAGGAGGGATCTTTCCAGAAGTCACTGGGCAGAACCCCACAGTGTCTCCTTGCTGTGACAGCTGCTCAGTGAGTCCACTGTGAAGCAAGTTCAGTCCGAAGTGTGAGCTTGCACAGGCTTGGATTTCCCATCTGTTTTGTTATTATTCTAGCAATTGCCATTAAGTATTTGAATTGTACAGAGTCTTCAAAGGAAATAACATCTGCAGTACTGCAACTTCCATCTCTGTAGTGATTTTTATCCTTAAAATATTTTTATTTACATGAAAATAAGTTTTTTAAAGTAAAATTTGGGTTTTTATGTGTGTGTGTGTGTGTGTGTGTGTGTGTGTGTGTGTGTGTATGAAGTTGCTCAGTTGTGTTCAATTCTTTGTGATCCCATGGTCTATAGCTTACCAGGCTCCTCTGTCCATGGAATTTTCCAGGCAAGAGTACTGGAGTGGGTTGCCATTTCCTTCTCCAGGGGATCTTCCCGACCTATGGATCGAGCCCTGGTCTCCCGCCTTGCAGGCAGACACTTTACCATCTGAGCCACCAGGGAAGGCCCTCTATTTTATACAATAATTAGATGACATGTATTTCAATTTGTTGATCATCAGCTCTTTTGCTGTTAGTTGGTAAAAGTAGGTGTCAGCCAAGTGGGGAGTATTCTCAGTACTTAGAAATAATTAACAACGGCCATCCATTTTAATCTTCAAGAGAAAAAACTGGGAAGTTCTGTAGCTAAAGAACTCAAGAAGAGTCATGTAGCTCAACCAAAGGCCCTCGCCTTCACTGAGCCCCAGTCTGGGAGCCCAGAGCCTGGAGCCTTAACCACGTTGTTAGAACAAAGCACCATGGGCTTCCCTGGCGCCTTGGTGGTAAAGAATCCGCCTGCCAGTGCAGGAGACACGGGTTCGATCCCTGGTCCAGGAAGATCTCACATGCTGCAGGCAACTAAGTCCCCACAACTAGAGAAAAGCCCGCACAGCAGCAAAGACCCACACAGCTAAAATTAAAAATAAAATTCAAAAGTAAGCATTTGGGTCCCTCAGGCGGGAGGGTGGGGATGGGGGTGAAGGGCGTGTGTTTAGCTCACAGATTCACTGCCCATTCATGGACTCAAGTTTATCTGGATTTCTTTCTTCTTTTACTTCAGTTCAGTTGCTCAGTCATGTCTGACTCTTTGCAACCCCATGAACCACAGCACGCCAGGCCTCCCTGTCCATCACCAACTCTCGGAGTTACCCAAACCCACGTCCATCGAGTCAGTGATGCCATCCAACTATCTCATCCTCTGTCGCCCCCTTCTCCTGCCTTCAGTCTTTCCCAGCATCAGGGTCTTTTCCATTGAATTGGCTCTTCACATCAGGAGGCCAAAGTATTGGAGTTTCAGCTTCAGCATCAGTCCTTCCAATGAATGGGCAGGGTTGATTTCCTTTAGGACTGACTGGTTTGATCTCCTTGCAGTCCAAGGGACTCTCAAGAGTCTTTTCCAGCACCACAGTTCAAAAGCATCAGTTCTTTTGCACTCAGCCTTCTTTACAGTGCAACTCTCATATCCATATATGACTATTGGAAAAACCATAGATAAAATAATAAAGTGGCTCCAATGAATAAATATATTTTCTTTTCCAAAGGAGTACTTTCAAAGATTTTTCATGTTCAAAAGCAAGCCATGTGTGTCTACACATATATTTAATATATATTGACAAGGTGAACTTGTGAGTTGCCATCTGTTAATACGTACTTTTTATCATTTGTAGTGATGACTGATATTTATATCACAGTTTAAGGGCTTATGATGTAAGACAGATCTTACGAGGCCTGGAAACTGCCTTCTTTGTGGGGTGGCTTCCTGCAGTCACACCAGATTGCTGGTGCCAGGCCAGTGTGTCCTTTTTCTGCCTTCTTGGCACCTCTGTGCCCACCAGGGTCACGGCCACACCCCCTCCCCAGTCCCACACCCACAGCCCGCTCTGCAGTGAGAGCTGGATATGCCGAATTTCCTGGGCCAGATGGGTGGTTAGTGTCTGTTAGGATGGGGCAAAAAAGGTTCAGCTGCGTGAGTTACACTGTTTAAAGGGGTTTACTAGTTTGCTGGGAAAGATTGAGGGCAGGAGAAGGGGACAACGGAGGATGAGGTGGTTGGATGGCATCACCAACTCAATGGACATGAGTTTGGGTGGACTCTGGGAGTAGGTGATAGACAGGGAGGCCTGGCGTGCTGCGGTTCATGGGGTTGCAAAGAGTTGGACATGACTGAGTGACTGAACTGACTGACTAGTTTAAAATTCTCCAAGAACAGGGATGACATGAAAACGATTACCTGCCTAGGGTGATGCTCAGTGGAGGGTGGCAGGTAGAAAAGGAAGATGGTCATCAGGCTCGTCTAAGTTAGCTGTTTGAGTCTAAGAAGGTGCTCTGACCCTGGTTTGATGGCTTCCCTGCTGTCGTCATTAACCACGGGTGTCAGCGGCTGTCACTGCCTTGTAGCTCTTTACATGATCTAATCCACTAGAAATTAGAATTTGCAGGTTGTCCCTGAAAAGGCCACATCTGATTCATCCTTGATAATTTCTCACCGAATTTCAAAGATGCCTGATATGGAGTAGACTTTTGATTGAACCTATGGGTGGAGGGTGTGTGTATAGTGTATAGTAGGTGTGGGGTATGTAGATTTGGTGGGGGGTCTCTCTGTTGGTGTTGTAGCCCTTGTTTATGTTTGAATGAGAAAGTGTGTACATGATTTATAGTAACTATTTTTATAAAGCATCACATTGTCAGTACCACTTGTATATGTGTTTTCAAATTCAGTCAATTTCTTAAGCAAGAAGTTAACAAATTGAAATAATGCATGAATACCAAAACTAAAATAGCAGCATCTGGTGTAGTAAACTGAATTCTCAGAGAGAACAAAAACAAAAGAAACACTTTTGAGTTACTCTTCAGCAGAAAAAAAAAATTGAGTTCAAGTTCTTAGTGGTGGGAAGTTTTAAACCCATGTGTTACAGGCAAGCCCAGTGTCTGGCACGTGATTTGTAACCAGATCTTCCAAACACAGTGAACAGGTGGGGAGTGTGTCAAGGTGGGACCAATACCCGGTCTGCATCCACTAATGCGGGGCTAGGAGGTGATGAACCTTGAATAACCCAAGTGTCTGAAAATATGATTATTAATTTGTCACTGGTATGTAATCAGCTTGTCCCTTATCTGAAGTCTCTTTGTCTGGAAGTAAGAGCTTATCTCACATTATGTTCAGTGGGCCCAGAGGACTGACCTTTAAAGGGGAGTGACCTCTTTCGACTATCGATGGATTTGCTTAAAAAATTGGAATTGACATATATACACTTGTTGTTTATATGTGTCTGACTCTCTGACCCCGTGGACTGTAGCCTGTCCGGCTCCTCTGTCCATGGGATGTCCCAGGCAAGAATATTGGAGTGGGTTGCCATTTCCTCCTCCAGGGGATCTTCCCAACCCAGGCAGGGATCGAACCCATGTCTCCTGCATTGGCAGGTAGATTCTTAACCCCTGACCCACCAGGCAAGCCCATATGTCTGCTGCTATGAATAAAATAGATGACTAATGGGAACCTACTGTTTGTCTCGGGAAACTCTACTCAACGCTCTGTGGCGACCTAAATAGAAATGAAATCCAAAAAAGAGGGGATGTGTACATAGATGGAGCAGACTCACCTGGCTGGACAGTGGAAACAAACGCCACATTGTAAAGCAACTGGAGCCCTATATAAAATTTCTTTAAAAAAACATCACTTATCCAAAAATGACAGTTTTTAGGTAGAGGGGAATTTCTAGATTATCAGTGTGGCCCCTACTCCACAGCCTGCAGCCACTGGTCATCGCGATACCCAGTCAGGTGTGAAACTTGATGGTTCTTAAACTAGTTTCAGATGCATGTAGAAGGGACCATCACAAGGAGAGGCCTCTCAGTCCTTTAAAACATAACATAGGCATCACCTTAAAATCTTCATTAGAACTGATGATATTCTAAACAGCAAGAGACAGGACGCCATCTCTCATCTCACGGTGCCGTGGACTGTTGTGTTGATAGAGGCTTTGATCTTTTCTGGCAGTTTGGGTCCCTGAGTCTGGGGCTTTGTCACGCTGTGCTGCTTTCCGCAGGAGCGTCGAGTGGGCCCCAGTGCTCCTGTGTGCGCAGAAATGCCTGAATTAACTCCCGCACTGCCAACTCGAGGCCGTTAAGCACACTGTTAGTGGGTGTGCTCTGTTTAGATCTTCTTGCTCAGAGCCCCTCTTTTGCTCGTAGAATTAATTTTATCAATGCCACCGAAAATGGTTCTTTGACTACTTTGCTGCAGCGTGGCATCAGAGCCGTGTTTTGCCCCAGGATTCCTCCTAATGACTTTAGCCAGCTTGAATTAGCTTGATGTATCATTAATGCATACAAATGGCTTTTATTTTTGTTCATAATCTGTTCATAATGCCGTGGCATTCTGCTCTTTCTAATGTTTTTGAGATGATTAAACGGTGATGTACTTTTTGACCTATTTAACCCTCCAGCAGAGTCTCTGATCAGAAGGACATGAAGATATGATTTCCCTAGGGTAGTCAGAAGTTGTTACCATCTCTGGCTGATGTTTCCAAGTTCTTTGAAGTCTGTTTTTCATAACATTTTTTCACTTACAGAGCATGGCTTTTAGCCAGGTATTTTTAAATGGAAGTATCGTTGATTTACAATGTTCTGTTCATTTCTGGTGTACAGCAAAGTGATTCAGTTACCTCATAGACATTCTTGTCTGTTCTGGTTTATCGTAGGATATTGAATGTCGTGCCCTGTGCCGCACGGTAGGACCTTGCTGTTTTTTATCCGTTCTCTATATAATAGTGACATGGACTAACCCACTCCCGCTCCATCCATCCCCCAGCCCCCTCCGCCTGCGCAACCACAAGTCTGTTTTCTGACATAGCCAGATTTTGAGCGACCTTTGCTCACTGAGGAACTGCTCAGGACCCACCAGGTTAGCAGCACCAAATCGGTTCATTTCGCGAAAGATGAAAGTAGTCCTCAAGGGAGGTTGACTTTTACGCTGTGAGATGCTCTGATACGGGACTTGGTACCTTGTCCCCGTGGACTTGGGTATTTTTTACATGCTATGTACTGGGTGAGCCTGGCAGACCCTGGCTTCAGAAGTCAGTCGGGGAGCCAGGCTTGGAGCAGATGCTCAGGGTCCCCAGAGACCAAGCTCTGGAGTCCGAGGTTAGTTTGTGTAGTTGGTGTGGAGTGCTGGGAACTTGGTAAAGAGGAGAGCAATGCATTAATACCTTGATCTGTGGTCTTCCCTGAGTCCCGGAAAAGTAAACTGTGGAAAATGGATTGTAAATTTGTCTAGCAGAGACAAAGATGTAAAAACCTTGATGAGTAAGTTTTGAGTTTTATGAGACTTGCCAAAGAAAACAGAAATGGTTTTTAAAGGATGTGAAATATGGAAATAAATACCACTGGTCAGCTCACCATGCATTGGCTGTTATTGTCAAAGCCTGGCGGGATGTGCCATGTGCCATGTGCGTGGATGCCCATGTGTTTGAACAGAGTGTTGGGCTTTGTAATGTTTTGCAGTCCGTTTTTTCACAAAAATACTTTTTCTACAAAATACTTTCTAATTTTTATACTGTATTCCATTGAGTCACTCTAACAACTTTTTTGTCCAATCTATTAGACATTTAATGGTCATGCACCCCTACCCACCCCAGCCATTTATTTATTGTTTTTAGAATTAATGCTTCAGTGGGTGACTCTTTGGCTAAAGCTTCATCTCCATCCTTCATCATTTCTTTGGGACACACCTCTGGACGTCAGACGACTGGTCAGCCACTTGCAAAGCTTTAAAGCCTCAGCCTTCCAGGGAGTCTGAACCAACTCTGGTTTCCTCCAGCAGATGTCTTTTCTGCCCACTGGCCACCCTGGATATTTTCATTTTAAAAGTGCTTATTGTTTATAGACAGAAAATAACCACAGTTTCTAGTGTTTTTTTTTCAGACATTAACTTCCAACAGGTCTGCGCCTTAATACAAAAGATAAGCGCATTTCCTGCTGTCAGCTGACTTTTTAGGAGGTGGCAGCCAGTCTCCCGAGAGGGATAAAAATAATGTTTTTTTAATAATCTTTCCCTTGCTGCTCCTTCAGAGGTCCTTGCCCTCCCGGTGGACCAGGCAGATTCTCTGAGCACCCAGCCCCCGCAGCGGGCCACCAGCCCAGAACCTGGTCCCCAGCCCCTGGCAGAGCTGTGACCTCGGCGGCTGGATGTCCTCAGAGCTTTCTCACCAGCCTGCCCGTGTCACTGTGGAGACAGGCGTTCTGGGGGCCTTCTGAGGGAAGCAGGGAGCGCCCAGGCCCTTGGGTGTGGGCCCGCTTCTGACTCCCACACCGGGTGCCCGGGGTGCCCGGGGCTGTGTGTCGCTGTCTCGCGTGCACCTCCGTCTGCAGGGAGCCCTGTGGCCTGACCCTGCTCAGTTCCCAGCACAGCCATAGTGCAGGGAGGCTTTTTTTCCTGTGAACGTTGGAATTTCAGGAAACTCCCTATGTATACCGTTGTCTGTAAACCGAATGAAACATTCCTGAGCACCGGTGCAGTCGTCTGGATGTTAGGGAATACTCCCATGCCCACACCAAGGTTTCACCCTTAAACGAAATATCAGGGTGTCTTCTACATTTAAGTTCTTTTCTTGCCTGGCCTGCAGGCTTGTAGTTCACATCGGGAAGGAGCCAAGGCCTTGTCTTTTCACCCCTCGCTTTACAGACAAGCCAGCAGGACTCATGGGGCCAGTCCAGGCAGGAAGCCCCCTTAGTAGCAAAGCAGAAACTGGAAATGAGGTCTGTATCTGTTGGCAGCACAAGTTTCACCTTTTTCCCGAAAATGTAATTCTTAAAAGCCACTTACTACATTTTTAAACATGGTAGTGAACAAAAGTGCTCCAGCAACTGATCATTCAGTTCAGTTCAGTTACTCAGTCGTGTCCAGCTCTTTGCGACCCCATGGACTGCAGCATGCCAGGCCTCCCTGTCCTTTGCCAACTCCCAGAGCTTACTCAAACTCATGTCCATTGAGTCAGTGATGCCATCCAACCATCTCATCCTCTGTTGTCCCCTTCTCCTCCTGCCTTCAATCTTTCCCAGCATCAGGGTCTTTTCAGATGAGTCAGTTCTTCACATCAGGTGGCCAAAGTATTGGAGTTTCAGCTTCAGCATCAGTCCTTCCAATGAATATTCAGGACTGATTTCCTTTAGGATTATTTTTTAATGAAAACCATTTCACCTGTGAGGAATCTTGGCTTAAATGCAGTGCTATAATTATGAATTATAAGTCATGAATAATTTCTGATATGCTACCTAACAAACACATTCACAGACTGTTTTCTTTACATGATAGGATATGCAGGTAATAGAACTGGATCTGTGACAGGATCTCTGAGATTCAGTGGGGAAAAAAAAAAAAAAAAACAGCAAAAGACCAGTACTCAGTTTTATAATTTAGTGAGCTGCCACTAGGAGGCATCCTAAGCGCTCGTAAGGATGACTCTTGCATAATTACAGCTTTTGCAGTCTCTGCAGAATACAGACATCATAAAACTAACACCCTGGTGTAAGAGGCGATCTGGACCCTGTAAGAAGATCCAGTCCATAAAGTGTGTGAAGCTGCTGCGCCAGCAGTGCACGGAGGCAGAAGTGAAAGAAGTTTCATCCGCTCATTGGAATGGGGAGGAGAATAAAATTTTCAAAGATGAGATGATGCAGTCTGTGGTTAAAGGGACCCAAATCCCTTTTTTTCCTAATTTTGTCTCGCATCTAACTTTACAGAAGAAGCAAAGAAAGTTTGTGCAAAAGATACACTTATTTTTATATATGGATTTTTTATAATAAATACAGTAAATTAGTATAATAAATGGACTTACTTGTTCCATCATTCTCATTTGATAGAAGCCACCAAGAGTTCTGTTGACCCAGGCACCCCACTTTAGGGTCTGCACCCTAGATGGGAAGGCAGGTGGTGCCCAGGCCGCTCACCAGCACCCAGGCAGGGCAGGTGTCTGTGTAGGACTGGGGTGCAGCCCTGGCCATCAGCCTCCCGGTTTGGGCGAGGCCGTGGGCTCTTCACTCAGCCTGGCAGTTAGAGATGAGACAGATGACAGTCAAGCTGACCTTCCCGGGCAGGAGGGAGGGAGGTGGTCAGTTCGGGGCATCCTAGGTGGTCTTCGCTGTACAGGCAAGCAGCATCACTGAGGGGTCTGCAGGCCCCTGTGGTGTTGGGGGCCCTTGTGGAGAACAGGCAGTCTCTGCCTCCTCTGTGGGTCGGCCGTGGGCTGGGGGATGCGGACAGGAGAGTCTCTGATAGAAAATGACCCACTTGCCTCGGGCCGGTCTGTGGGTTTCTTGAGATGGTGCTGTTTACTTTTTGCTTCATTTTATTCTGTTGGTTCATCTCCCCTCTCAGGTTGATAACTTCTCCCTCTTACTTTCCACTTACTTACGTTTTGCTTGCACCTTGTAATTTTCTCCCACTGCATAATTCCCACTAGACATGGTTGCATCTCAGCTTAGAAGATTTTCAGTTTGTTTGGGAAATGGGATTAGTTACACATTGGGTGCCTCCAGTGAGAAGTGTATCAAGCCACAGGCTTTTCTGAACGGGTGTTCTTTTATCGGGCTACTTACAAATGGAGTGATCAGAATTGACAAAAGAGAATAGAATTTGGAGAGTCCCACGGTTTTCAGTCCTCGGGAGAGTTGGAACAGGGCAGAATATTTTGAGCAAGAAGAGGAGTTGGGTAGAAGTGGGTACATTCACCCGAATGAGACGTGAGATGCCCCCTGGAGGACAGCTTTCACAGACAGGCTTTCAGAACCAGAGGCTGTTTACCAGCCCCTGCCTGTGAGAGACCAGTTGGGGTGTGTGGAGATGGGTTGAGGCCCAAGTTTGCAGGTATTTCCGTTGAGTTCAGTACACTCTTCCTGCATGAAACCACTCGCATAGGCACCGAGGTGGGTCCACAGGCCTGGCAGAAGGTGAGCTCAGCTCTATAGTGAGGCTGGCAACGCACACATCCTTGAGGGTCAGTGGACATGAACAGTGTCCCGGGACCCCTCGTATTCTGAGCGAGGGCTCCAGGGGGCTGGACCCCAGCTCAGCCAGAGCAGTCAGCTGCACCTTTCCTTGTTGGTGTTGCCTGATGAAGCTTTTCCAAAAGAAGGAAAGTCCGCTGCTAAAGGACACGTGGAAGAACAGTGGTCTCACAAACATATCCCTGGGGATGAAATATCCTCAGCGAATATCCTGGTGAATCAGGTAATTCAGAATAAACAGGGGTGAAAATGCCTGTAAAATAGATTGGAAACTGTGAGCGGGGGCTCTTCTCCGGGAGACCTTGCTTTTCCCCAGGGTTTCTCCCTCCTGGGGAGCCCTTTGTCCCCACATGGTTCCCAGAGAAACGCAGTTAGACGTGCGGGTCACACTGCTGCGTGCCACAGGAACCGGTAGGATGTTGAGGAGATAAGATGATGGACCAAGGAAATCCTTCCGGGGGATAGGTCACTAACTCACCTGCTATAAATACAATGGTCCAGGAAGGAGGGAGCGTGGAAAAGAGCCAGTCTCAGGAGTCGGACTCAGGTGTGTGTGTCCCCCGCCCACCTGGCCAGGTAACAGTAGGGAAGCGGGGCTTCTTGTTCTGTAGCTTTGCTGACCGTCAGGTTGCACAAGGCCCAGGCTACATGAGTGAGTCCTGCACTGTGGGGGTGGGTGGGGGTCATAGCCATCGGCTGCTAAACTGTTACCCTTCCTGTGGAGTTTTGCTTTTCAGAGGGGCTTCCTTGGTGGCTCGGCTGGTGAAGAATCCACCTGCAGTGCAGGAGACCCCAGTTTGATCCCTGGGTCGGGAAGATCCCCTGGAGAAGGACATGGCAATCCACTCCAGTATCCTTGCCTGGAGAATCCCACGGACAGAGGAGCCTGGCGGGCTACAGTCCATGGGGTCACAGAGTCGGATACAACTGAGCAACTTTCACTTTCTTCCTTTACAGAGTCCCAGTTCACATCTATTTCCATATATTTGCATATTTCACATGTCATCTATTTACATATATTGAAATGTTCATGTTGTTCCTAACTAGGATAACCCTTGTTTGTGAAAATACAGAAAAGTGTGAAGGAAGCCAGTTAAAATCACCTGTGATCCCACCACCTCATGATAAGCGTTGTAGGTCCATCTAGTCAAACTAGTCACTTAATACTTCAGAAGCAAAGTTGGCCCTTTATTCTGTACCCTTGTTAATAATCTGCTTTAGAAAGACCTGGCAACAGTCTCTCCATGGCTTACTTTGCTCAGTGTCTTCATGACTTCGCAGCACTCCTCTCTCCGCCAGCATCTGCCAGCCTAGATTCACCAACCCCAGAGACAGGAGGTGGTCTCCAGACCCCCCTTTGTTGAGATCTCTGCCCACAGCATCTCCAGTTCTGACCGTTTGTTTAGATCAGGAAGGTCAGCTGTGACGTCCCTGGGCCTGCCTGGGAGTGGTGTGTGTGCAGGATGAAGTCCAGGAGGCCTGCCTGTGTGCACGCGACATCCTGCACCTGTCAGCAGCCCCCTCCCCGCATCTCTGATCACCAGGGAGCTGTGGTTAGACTGGCCTGCCAGTTGGTAGACTGGGAGAAGCAAGCCTAACTGCTTGGTGCATGGATTCCTCTTAATAAAGGAACTGATACCACTAGACACTTTAGACAAAAATCACAAAGGGCCATCTAGGCTCCTTTTATGGATCCCCTTTTCTTTTCTGGCAGATTAGCAAAAGCAAGCTGCACTTTATAAAGATCCATTCCTAAATCTCATGTATCCATTTTCCCATATACAAAGCCTTAAAAAAAAAAAAAAGCCTAAATTGAGAGACAAGTCTTAAAACAGTCATTTTTTTAATGAATGAAAAGTCATTCAGAATTTTATTCAAACTAATCAGAAAAGCTGCTGGATGGGGAGTTGGGGGAAGGCAGTATGCCTTTGGTGGGCTCCCCCCATCAGTGCTAGGAAAATTGGTCTTGAAATGACAGATTGCAGAGCCACGGCCTGAAATGGTGTGGCAGGTGAGAGGGACATTCCCCCCAAACCCCAAGGTGTTCACGTCGGAGTCCCTGGCCTGTCAGTTCAGTCTCTGAGTCATGTCTGACTGTTTGTGACGCCACGGACTGCAGCACACCAGGCCTCCCTGTCCATCACCAACTCCCAGGACTTACTCAAACTCATGTCCATTGAGTCGGTGATGCCATCCAACCATCTCATCCTCTCTCGTCCCCTTCTCTTCCCACCTTAAGTCTTTCCCAGGATCAGGGTCTTTTCCAGTGAGCCGGTTCTTTGCATCAGGTGGCCAAAGTATCAGAGTTTCAGCTTCAATATCAGTCCTTCCAATGAATATTCAGGACTGATCTCCTTTAGGATGGACTGGTTGGATCTCCTTGCAGTCCAAGGGACTCTCAAGAGTCTTCTCCAACACCACAGTTCAAAAGCATCAATTCTTTGGCAATGTGGATCTACCTTAAGAGGCAGGAAGGGGTTTGCAGGGTGGTTAAGCATCTTCAGAGTGGGGATCGTGGACCATCCCCGCTGGGCCTTGAAAGGAGCTGCTTTTATCCTCTTAAGAAGACGGCAGCGTGGATCCGAGCGCACGCGCAGTGGAGGACCACAGGAGGGTTGGGCGGAGGGATCCCAAGGCCGCCGTGATGGAACCACAAGCCAGCAAACACTGGGGAAGTAAGAAACGGATTCTCCCTGGAGCCTCCGGCGAGCCCAGCCCTGCCAGCTCCCCTACTTCAGCCCTAGATGTTAGGTTCTCAGCATCCAGAGCTGGGAAAGAATAAAGACTTCCACTGATTGCAAGCCGCCAGTACTGCGGGGATTTGTTAGGGCTGCCGGGGCAAGTCCCTGCAGATGGAAAGGGGCCGGCTGCCGCGCGAAGGCTGGAGGAAGCCGTGCCTGCGGTGGAGATGCTGAGCCCGGTGATGCGGCAGCCGAGGGGGTCTTCCCAGGAGGGGTGACCCAACCTGCAGGGGCTGACGCAGGCCCTCGCCCGGCGGGGTAGTCTGACTGCTGGCCATTTCTCAGCAGTTCATGAAGTCAGGGCTCTACATACCTCGTGCGATCGAGGGGCTCTGTCTTAATTTTCCCCGCTTCGCACTCCCATCCCCACTACGGCCTTCCGGCTCTCACCAGCTCGCCAGTGACTGGCCCCTGTCCAGCGGCCACTCTCCATGCTGGTCCTGCCCTCACCTGTCACCCTCCGTGACACCTGCCACCCCGTGCCGGGCAGCTGCCCTTCCTCCTCGTCTGTGGGTTCCTCCGCTGCCCAGCCCCTTTCTTGACGGTGGAATTTACTGAGGCCCCGTCCTGGGCCCCTGCCTCTTCTCTCTCGGGTCATCTCAGCGGCACATCCCTTTTGTTGATTCAGTGGATGGATTTCATGCGCAAGAAACTGCATTAGCTGTTTTTGCCAGGCAGCTTTGAAAAGTGGCGTGGAGACCCACCATTGATATTGGCCCGAGTTGGCCTCCACCAGCGTTTACTGAGTGTCTTGTATGTACCTTAGCATGCTGGTACATGACAGCAGGTGTCTGCCCGCCGCCCGAAGGTACCACAGCGACCTCAGGTCCGCGTGGTGCTGGCCAGCCACAGTGGGCACTGGCCGGAACGTACACGTTCAGCCTTCTCAGAACCTGGCAGCTGTTGTCTGCCCCATCTAGCTTTTTCAGAACAGGAAAAGACATGCCAAAAATTGTGCAGCTGATTTGGGAAAGTTTGTAGAAGATTGGAAAAGCATTTGAGTATGAGTCTAGGGTTCAGAGTGGGTTCCCTTAGTGGCTCAACTGGTAAAGAACCCGCCTTAATGCGGGAGACCCTGGTTCGATTCCTGTGTCGAGAAGGTTCCCTGGACAAGGGATGGGCTACTCGCTCCAGTATTCTTGGGCTTCCCTGGTGACCGGGATGGTAAAGAATCCTCCTGCAATGCGGGAGACCTGGGTTCAATCCCTGGGTTGGGAAGATCCCCTGGAGGAGGGCATGGCAGCCTACTCCAGTGTTCTGGCCTGGAGAATCCCCATGAACAGAGGAGCCTGGCGGGCTGCAGCCCATGGGGTCGCAAAGAGTCGGATGCAACTGAGCAGCAGCAGCCAGGGTTCTGAACGTTTCCCCATTTTAGTTTTATTACATTTTGTATCTTATCATTCAACTCTTCTGCCTGTTTCCAGATAAGTGGTATGGGAATTGAAAGCAGATTCATCCAGGCTTTCGAAAAACAAGCCACAGAACTCAGGTGGAATTATTTACCTATTCTAGTCAGACGATGGTTGAAATAAATGGAATGTCTCAAAACCCAGATGTTTCTTAAAACTTTGCTAATGACAAGACAAGCTGAGCTGTTGCTAATGAAACGAGACGCCTAGGAACTTCAATTTCTCTTGACGAACTTCCTGCTTAATCCAATAAAGACAGCTGTTACGGAACCTCTACCGCCGCAAGGGCTTGCGAATTCAATAGGTATTGAGTCATCATCTCAGATGGTGCTGAGTCCTTACCAAGAACCATCGCCTCCGGGTGGCCTGGGGATGGATGCCGGGCTGGACCACAGGACACTGGGCTCCATCTTCATCTTCCTCGGTTCGTGACGATTCACCCGTCACCTCCTCAGCGTACCCTGCTGTGGGGTGGGGACCGCTGCCCATGTTACTTCTCCCTAGGGATGCCCAGGATAACTAAGGCATCTGGGCTTGCCTGGGGGACTTCGGAAGAGAATCCTTGCCTATCCTGGAAGTAGCAGACGGCCTTTGGAGCTGGGCTTTCAGAGACTGGAGCTGGTCCCGCTGGCCCTCCGGGAGGCCCTGGAGCCCCTTGCCCACTCCTTACCTGTCCCCTCCTCCCCGGATGTAGGACAAAATGCACTGAGTCCTCTCTATCTGCTTTCCCCCCTGTGTTCTGGGTGCAGATTTAACTCACCATACAGTCTGATTCTTTTAAATCACACCTACTTGTTCATTAAAACCGATTCTAGAGGACCTGTTGAGTTGACTCGTAAGTCACACTCTGTTACAGGGTTGAGTTGGCCAGGGGAGAGGGAGTGTCTCTGGGTAACCACAGTGTGTGTGTGTGTGTGTGTGTGTCTGTGTGTTCAGTCGCTTCAGTCGTATCCGACTCTTTGCAACCCTATGGACTGGTGCATGCCGGACTCCTCTGTCCGTGGGATTCTCCAGGCCAGAATACTAGAGTGGCTTGCTGTGCCCTCCTCCAGGGGATCTTCCCGACCCAGGAGCTGAACCTAGGTCTGCGGCTCCTGCATTGCCCATGGATTCTTCACTGCTGAGCCACCAGGGAAGCCCCAGCCGCAATGTATCTACTATTAATTAACCGAGTTTCCTGGCTGCCTTTCTTTTCCTCATACCTGAAGAAAAATTAAGTCCTTCTTATAAATATTACCAAAAATTCATCGACGAGGCCTTTTATTCCCTTGGTTAAGATGAATCTCTCTTCATCTCACCTGCTGATCATTTCCACTGGTCTCTTTTCCTAGAATCCTTAGCAACAATTAAACAGCATGGAGAGATAGTACGTAGTCTCTAGTTATTACCTGAATAAAAGCTAAATTTCGCAGTCTTGCCCACACTGATCTATAGTGCAGTGAAACATCCAGACCTATGAGCTGCTTTGTATTAAGTTTTGAAATGGAAATTCAAATAGTAGGTGCCTTTTCTCAGAATGATACACAGTCCTCTGCCTCTACCCCGGCCCGTGAGTATGGCATACATCTAATTAAGGACCCGTGGCTGGAAAGTTCACAAAGCAAACAGCGCATCCACGGCCGTTTTAAGAATCCTCAGTACTGGCACCTCCGCTTCTGGCTGAGGAGACAGAGGCGCTGTGGACAGAGGGCCTGTAACCACAGGGTAAGTGGTTCGGCTGAGACGTGGGTGCGCGTGTCTCCAGTTTCTGTAAAGGGTGGCGCCTGCAGGGTCCTATGCTCTGCTCCCCGGGGATTGGGGCAGGACAAGTAGGTGATGGAAAAGCACAAATCAAAGGTCGCAGCCTGGGAGCGTGTATCCTAAACACTGCTGACAGCAAAGCAAAGCAGCGACTAGGAAATGCAGTTTTTAAAATGGAAATGACGTCGGGGCTGGAAGTGGAGCTGAGTGTAAATGCAGTAATTAAAATAGTTATCAGGCGGCTGGTAATTACCTTCGCTCCGGCAGGCCGCCTTTATCTTTATGATCGGTGCTTGGGTTCCAATCAGAGCTTTCAAATGAACTTATTTTGGTATTTTCGGCGAAGTCTCAGAGTCAAAAGCAGATGGTTCTAAAGTAATTACTCACCCTTTTTCTTCCTGTGGAAGAGAATTAAGATGAGAGAGATGCATGGCAGTGGGGGAAAAACCCTAAGGAGATGCTCTGAGTTGTGGGCCGGTCCATTCACTCTCATCCCTCGAGTTCCTCCCTGACCACGAAAACAAAACCACCTGCACCTCCCGAGCCCACAGTTCACGTGCCGCTCGGAAACTCAAAGCTGCCTTCTGAGATTTGAATCTGATTTTTCATGGAAAGGAGTCCCCCGGTGCAAATTCTGGGAATGGTCGAGGGGGAGTTCAAGGTGTCGTGATGAAAATAAGACGGTGGGTCGAATGCAGCTCCAGTCTTCCTGCCTGGAGGATCCCATGGACAGAGGAGCCTGGTGGGCGACAGTCCGTGGGGTCACAAGAGTCGGGCAAGACCGAGTGAGTTTTAGTTCAATTCAGAACGCAGCGCTGGACTGGACGTCGGCCAGCAGCCTCATGATGGGAAGGAAGGAAGTACAGAGCTCCGTGGTGGGGCCTCCGGCCCTGCCTGGTGCCCACCGGAGGACGAGACATGACGGAGAGGAACTGTGATACTGGGCACCGAGTTTCGGGGAGGGCCGCCCTCGATGGGAGAAGATTAGCATTGATGTCGCCTTCGTTTGAGCCCCAGTGGCTGGGATAACTGCTGTGAGAGCATTTTAAACCAGCAGAGGTAGTAGGGTTTTACTAGGAGACGAATCAAAGCCGTTCTCAGTCCTGGACGTGTGGCATTCTTCCCACTGGGACAAGATGGGCAGCATCTCCAGGATGAGCCTCCACAGCAGCTTTGTAGACTGTGCTTTCTTCGGGCAGCAGCCTGGTTCTCCGACGGCCCGGAGGTCAGCGCTCACCCCCATGAGGCTGAGAAGCTCCACGGTCCTTCCTCCCTCAAGACGTCCAACTTGCTGCCTGTGCCTTGCTGTTCTGCATTTCCTGTGCGTTCCGGCATGGGGTCACTGGGAGGGCCTTTACTGTGTCTCCTCTCTGGGAAGAAGGGGCTGGATTTTGCAGAGAAACAAGGGCGTCGAGACACGTGATACCCTGGGCTCTTCCTTAGCCGCAGGGATGAAATGCGCAGAAGTGGTACCAAGGCAGGCAGACTGCGATGAAGTAGTGCTCTACACACTCCGTCCTCGGCTCAGCGGGGACCCTGACTTTTTTTATGTGGGTCATGGGGACAAAGAGAAGCCTCCCTCCGTCTCCACCCCCAGCCTCCTCGGTGGCCTGGCTGGCCGAGCTCTTTGCCTGCTGTTGGCACAAAAGGCGACTCCCCAACTGCCAAGCCTGCGTCCACCTCCATCGGCATCTCAGACCCTGACCCTGGGGATGGATGTTGTCTAGCAAGTCATCTCAGCTTTCCACCCGCACCCCCTGCAGACACACACCCACCCTGTAGGTGACCGATGGTACAGTGGCTGTTGGGAAAAGGTACTTGCTGCAAGAAAGGATGGGTTTTAAATATTCAGGGCTGAAGGGAAACAATAATTACTTACTTGGTGCAGCTGATAAATACAGCAGTAAGAAAAATAGGGCGAAATGTTTGCATTTGTTGCCTGTAGGCGGTGGGTTTCCAAGGTGTTAATCCACCATGCAGTACTTTTTTCAGTGACGCTTCCACATAAAAGTGTTCTGAATAGAGCAGATTTGGGGAGGAGCCAGTTGTTCTTGCTGTGGATTGGGGTGGGGGGCGCCGCCTGGGACCCTCTTGGCTCCGTCCTGGCCTTTGCCTCCGTTCCCGCTGAGCTAAGGCATCTACTTGCTCAGCTGAGAGTTCGGGGCTCGGCCAGAGGGAAGCTCTTCTCTGAGAGCTGTCCCACGTGCCCCTCTGATCCTGGGGGTCCCAGCGCATCTCTCTCTTCGCTCAGGCTGGACAGCTGGGGCCGTTCTCCCCCTCTCTCTGCCTTCCTTCCTGTGTGCCCTTCACCGAGTTCTGTTGGTTTAACTGCCTGGCTCTGTGGTCACCTACCCTGTGTGACCCCCTCCCCCAGTGCCCTGGCCTGGGCCACTGCCTGCCCCCAGGCTCCTCTCTGCACTTCGCATTTTGTGGATGTCTCCCCTTACCCTCTTGTCCTTCTGCCACGGGTTTTTTGTTTTTTGTTTTTGTTTTTTTCTCTCTCTACCACACAGCATGCACGATCTTAGTTCTCTGACCAGGGATCGAACCTGCAGCCCCTGCGGTGCAGCATCTTAACTACTCGGCTGCCAGGGAAGTCCCTTTCTGCTGTGCTTTTAAAATTTAGGTCTAATCAGACTTTGCACCTCCTGCTGTCTTTCTGAGACTCTCCACTGTTCTTGGGGGTGGAGAACCCCATCTGTGAGTCCCGAGAGACTCCTGGCTCCCGTGCCCCCCCCCCCCCACCGGCCCCTGCACCTCTCAGCATCCACCCTGCTCCAGGCTCCTCCCTCTTCCCCCACACCCTCCTCGCCTCTGGTCCCTGAAGCCCCTCTCTTCTCCAGAGTGCAGACCTGGGATCCGAACCCCGAAGTCTGCCTCTCTGCTGCCCCTGTGCCCGGGGCGAGGTGCCGGTCCCGCAGGTAACAGGTGACTGTCGGGCACCTGCCCTGAGTCGGTCACAGTACAAGATCAGAGTAGGTCCTGATAAAGAGTAAGGGGCTCCACGGGCTTATCTGAGGGTCCATCTCGGGGCCCTGCTCCCCGCCTGGTCAGCAGGGACTGCGTCCAGACCATCAGCCTGCCCGGCCCCATCTTCATCTCCGTCATCCCCTTGCCTGTGTTACCTCTGCACGAGGCTGGCTCATTTCCTTGTCTTCGTCTCATCACGTGACTTCCTCCTCGGACCACCACCCCCTTCTCCCGCGAGGCAAATACGGAGGTGGAAACAGGCTCGGAATCTGGGTCACCACTGCAGAGCTGAGAGGGAACCCATGCGCTTCTGTGTTGCACTGACTGCCTTGTAAATACTTTAAAGAGAAACTAGGTGTGGTTTTTTTTGGAATATAATTGTTTTACAGCGTTGCATTGGTTTTCTGCTGTACAGCGAAGCGAATCGGCTGCATGCATACGTCATATCCTCTCGCCCCTCCCACCCCGCCCCTCTAGGCCATCACCGAGCCCCGAGCTGAGCCCGTGCGCTGTAAGCAGCTTCCCACTAGCTGTCTGCTTCACACGTGGCGGTGCAGACATGTCAATGCTGCTCTCCCAGTTGGTCCCACGCACCTCTTGCCCACGTGTCCGCACGTTCTCTACTTCTGCGTTTCTATTCCTGCCTTGGAAATAGATTCATCTGTACTACTTTTCTAGTTTCCATATACATGTTAATATATAATTTTTTTTTTCTAGTAAGCCCAGGTCTCTTTATAATTTTTTTTGTGTGTGTGGTTTTGATTTTTCTTTTTCTTTTTAATTTTTATTTTTACTTTATTTTACTTTATAATACTGTATTGGTTTTGCCATACATTGACATGAATCCACCACGGGTGTACATGCGTTTCCAAACATGAAACCCCCTCCCACCTCCCTCCCCACAACAACAATATTTGTTGTTGTTTTTTTTTCTTTCTGACTTACCTCTCTCCTTATGACAAACTAATCAGTTCAGTTCAGTTCAGTTCAGTTGCTCAATCGTGTCTGACTCTTTGCAACCCCATGAACTGCAGCAACGCTAGGCCTCCCTGTCCACCAACTCCCAGAGTTTACTCAAACTCATGTCCATTGAGTCGGTGATGCCATCCAACCATCTCATCCTCTGTCGTCCTCTTCTCCTCCTGCCCTCAATCTTTCCCAGCATCAGGGTCTTTTCCAAAGAGTCAGTTCTTTGCATCAGGTGGCCAAAGTATTGGAGTTTCAGCTTCAGCATCAGTCCGTCCAATGAATATTCAGGACAGATTTCCTTTAGGACAGACTGGTTGGACAAACTAATTTGACTGATAAATATTTGCCAAAAATCTCTGCCAAAAATCTCAATGGAGTCATCAGCAAAGACTCCTCAGGAAGTTGAGGAACCCTCGCTAGAGGACTTGGGAAAGGAAATCTTAATAGAAGCATTGATGAGTTTTTTGTTTTTTAAATAACAGCCTTGTGAGTGAGTGTTCAGTCATGCCCGACTTTTTGCGGCCCCATGGACTTTATCCCGCCAGGTGCACCTGTCCTTGGAATTTTCCAGGCAGGAGTACTGGAATGGATTGCCATTTCCTACTCCAGGGGATCTAACTGACTGACCTAGGGATGGAATCCATGTCTTTCTGAGATCCAACTCAGTGCCATCAAAAAAATTACCTGTTTATTTTTTATTTTGAGATTTGGGCTTTTGGCTACAAGTCATGGATGTTTGTAATCTGAGAGCAGTTTGTGATTAATAGCGTACGTTTTCCATACCCTACCAAGTATTTCTCATCGTGGTTTATTTTCCAGAAGCACTTTAAATAGCATATTTGGCTGCCCTAGAACAAGGATTGGTGATGGACAGGGAGGCCTGGTGTACTGCTGTCCATGGGGTCGCAAAGAGTCAGACACGACTGAGTGACTGAACTGAACTGAACTGAGAACATCCTCAGTTCTTCAATGCTCAGAAAGATTTTCGACCCTGGAGCCCAAGCCTTTCTGGAAGGTCGATGACAGAGGTGGCCACTAGATGGCAGTCCTGCCACAGGCAGACCAGAGCCGCCTGATCTGGTCTGGTCTTCCCTTCAGGTGAGATAATCAACTCAGCGCTTTGCAGACTGAAGGTGGTGAGGTGATGCTCCACATCCATTTTCATTTGAAAGATACAGTGAGTTAAATCAGGCAGAAAGCGGATGCGCTAGGGAACTGGAAGCTCATGGCAGAGACACAATCAGCTCCTGAAACAGCAGGACCCAGGGTTCTGAGCCCCTGTGTTGCTGTTGAGCAACGTCCTCTCCAGCTCCTCTGAGTAGACGGACACACTTTATAAAGTTTCCACCCAATGGGAAAATACTTCGGGAGACTGAATTCTTGCTGAAGGGTTGGACTGAGTAGTTGCATTAGTGAACATGTGCAAAGCTCCTCACACGAGGCTCAGGACATTGGTATCCGGGTGTCCACTCATAAAGGTGTCTGGAACAGAAGGTGGCAAGTCCCCTGGAGGGGCTCTCCCTTCCCCTGTCAGTGGGTCTGTCATCTCTCTTGATACAGATGGGCCCGATTTATTTCCAGGCCATAGTTGATTCTCTTCCTTTTTCTTTTTTACAGCTTTAAAAAAATAAGTTGAAGAATGTAGGTCTAGAAAAGTGAATAGCTACAGGTAACCAGCACCAGATAATCAGTGGCCGACGCAGCAAAAAATACATTTCTGCAGAAAATTGGATTTTGCACATAAAACTTAGTAATACTAATAAAGACAGGTCCATTACCAAGTTTTAAGCCAAATAAGCAAATTCAAAGAGATCTGCTGTCAGTGTGAATCTCGGTGGCTTCCTGGTGTTTTTTTTTTTTTGGAGACGTGTAAATCAGTTTTCGTGTAGCAGGTACACGACAGGTTTGCAGAATTCATCCTGCCCCTTCTGACGGTGGGCAGAGTGCCTGGTGCTGGGTGATTTACAGTCTGGTGGCAAGGTATGTTTATATTTAAGCTGTGCAACGGTGTAGCTAATGAGAAAGATAAGAAATTTATAGTCCTAGGTGATTGATAGGATTACTGCCTCGGCATTAATTGAAACCTGAGGGATCACAGCTGTGGGCTCAAGTTGGTGGGGGTTGGGGGGGATTACTTCAAGTAAAAGGGAAACTTTCAGATTTGCTTGTGAACATTTGAAAGATAATTTTCCCGCTGACAGTCTGGTTGGTGATAGAAACAGTTGTTCCTTGCCAAGGCTTGGGTAATTACATGGTGATAATTACAGTATTTGTTCGGTAACCTCCCTATGGTAGGTGGTTATAAGTGTGGGGAAAAAAATTAAAGACTGTGGAGTTTTTTAAATGGCTTTAAAATTTTACATGGAGAATAATAAAATTCTCTATGGTTACTCTTTGCTAAATATTCTCTGGGCTATTAAAGATGTTAGGGGGGAAGGAAAAAAACCGAACTAATAGTGTCAGAGGCGAACCTCTGGTATTAGATATGCCTTAAAATTCTCACCGATGGAGTTTCGTCTGGGTATTTCCTAAAGTCTCTGAGACCTGACCCAGCCTGTCGCTGTTTAAATGCACCGTTCTTGTTGGAGCTCGGTCTTGTGAAAATGTCTAAATTTTCCCATTAAGTGCTTAAAAAGTAATAAAACTACAGTCATCAGACTTCAGTCATCAGAGTTATATCAGGAGGAATTTTCTCCGGTGCCATAAATCTGAGCATGGGTTCGACATTCATACCCCTCAGATTCATTCCCTGGAAATGGACGTTTGAAGGTAAATGGCTTAAGTAGGGCAGTTTAAATTTTTAATACCATCTTATTGTAACTGTTAGCACATGATTAAAGTGCAAAGGGGCCTTCTGTGTTTTGCAAGATTTATAATAAACGTCCTGTGATGCCTCTTGTATGCTGAACTAGAGATATTAACGGCAGTTCAATGCGGATAAAGGCCAGAAAGTCACAAACGAAGGGTCAAGTCTGGATTACAAAGTAAATCAGGCTTTCGGAGCGCAGGTGTCTTTTCAGGGGATGCTTGTGAATTCCTGTCTTGTTAACATTCTCCAGGTGCCTAGAAGCTGTCAGCAGCCAGAGAGCACCCAAGCCCTCCTTTGAGCCATTTCACAGCCAGGGGACGCTGTTGGGAAAATCTGTACATCGGTCTTCCGGACACCAGTTTGCTTTTGCAGATGTGTTGGTAAAGGAGCCTTCTCATCAGACGTCTTTTTCTTGGGTGGAACGCCTCTGCCGTGTAAGGAGATGCCGGGTTCCCTCTGCGGGACCCAGGAGGCTTGAGGCCGTGACTGCCCACTGTGACAGTCTCCTTCTGCAGACCCAGGACACAGCGGCATTCCTCTGTCCACTGTGGGTTGCTGGTGTTCGTGGGCTTGTTTTAAGGCTTCTGACAGGATGGCAGGACGGGCTCTTCATTGAGGGGCCAGCCTCAGCCCAGGAGCACAGATGGAGCTGGGCAAGCTGCCACCAGCTCAAGGCAAAAGATCACCCTTAACTTCCCAGGCCTGGAGGCCCAGCCTTTGTGTGTGTGTTGGGTGGCGGCGTGGGGGGTTGGTAATGCATTTAAAGGGTGGCTCTAGCTACCGTGGGTCTCCCTGCTGGCTCAGACAGTACACAATCTGCCTGCATTGGCGCAAAAGTGAAAGTGAAAGTCGCTCAGTCATGTCCCACTCTTTGCGACCCCCCAGACTGTACAGTCCATGGAATTCTCCAGGCCAGAATACTGGAGTGGGTAATCTCTCCCTTCGCCACGGATCTTCCCGACCCAGGGATCAAACCCAGGTCTCCCGCATTGCAGGTGGATTCTTTACCAACTGAGCTATCAGGACGTGGGTTCAATTCCTGGGTTGCTAACATCCCCTGGAGAAGGGAATGGCAACCCGCTGCAGTATTCTTGCCTGGAGAATTCCCTGACAGAGAAGCCTGGTGGGCTATAATCCATGGGGTCGTAAACAGCTGGACATGACTGAGTGATGAACTCTTTCGCTTTAGCTATTGTATACTTTATCCCCCTCATTTTTTGTATTTTTGCCCATCAAAAGAGAAATCTGTGTTAAATACCTTTCTCATCTATCCTTACATATATTTTTTGGAAGAAGGAAGAAAGTCTCTGGATTTTCTAAACTGTCTCTGACCATGCCCTTCTTTGACATATTGAGGTTTTAGGCTGTAACTGCCTTTTACCCGTGTGTCTGAGCCAGCGATGGATTTGGGATGTCAGCAGTGAAGAGAGAGTATTCCTCCCAAATTGTTTTCTCTAATTCTTGTGATAGATGCTAATGGTTGGGTTATTAACTAGCACACACTTGAGTCTTTTTTCTCTGTTCCCGTGGGTATCTTCTCTCGAAATGGATTCCCCAAAGCTTCATCAGAAAAGCTTATGCTGTACGTAGACATGCACACCATTCCTAGCTACAGTGTCACCTGGAGCAGTGTCGATGGAAGAACCACACACTGTGAACTTCCTTCTCTGAAAAACTTGATAAAATTCACAGCCACTTGCTTCTTTCATTGTTGAGTATCACCTTGAAGGGTGTTACAGCAGCGGGATTGTGTGTTTCATTTTCACACTTTTCGATATTGAGATGATGCGTTGAAGTTGCAGTGTGACTTCTTCCCACGTTAAGTGTCACTGATCATCCTGCAGCCTTAGACTAGGCATCGGGTAGGAGCCTACTGCTATTCTTGGGCTCTGAAATCATGTGGCTGGCGACTGCAGCCATGAAATTTAGAAGGTGATTGCTTCTTGGAAGGAAAGCTACTACAAACCTAGGCAGTTTATTAAAAAAACAAAGGTATCACTTTGCCGACAAAGGTCCATATAGTCAAGGCTATGATCTTTCCAGTAGTCATGTACAGATGTGAGAGTTGGGCTATAAAGAAAGCTGAGCGCCAAAGAATTGATACTTTTGAACTGTGGTGTTGGAGAAGACTCTTGAAATTCCGTTGGACTGCAAGGAGATCCAACCAGTCCATCCTAAAGGAAATCAGTCCTGAATATTCATTGGAAGGACTGATGCTGAAGCTGGAACTCCAATACTTTGGCCACCTGATGTGAAGAACTGACTCATTTGAAAATACCCTCATGCTGGGAAAGATTGAAGGCAGGAGGAGAAGGGGATGACAGAGGATGAGACAGTTGGATGGCATCACTGATTCGATGGACATAAAGTTGGGCAAACTCTGGGAGATGGTGAGGGACAGGGAGGGCTGGCGTGCTGCAGTCCATGGGGTTGCAAAGAGTCGGACGGGACTTGGCAACTGAACAGCAGCAGGAGCTTGCTGTCTTCAGCTGTAAGTGCTGGGAGTTGTGCGTTGCGTGTCGCTGCTGAGTCTCCAACATTTTACATTGCTGGGATACAGATGATAACTTTTTCTGACCTGCTCCCATGTGTGTAGGTTGAGGTGGGAGGAATTCTGTGACTTGTTTTCATAGTGTCCACCATGGATTTTTTTTTTTTTTTAATGTGATTTTTCTCAATGAGTTTAAATCATGATGTTGCCAAGGGCAACGGTCCTCAGTTTTTGTTAATGAAGGATGTTTTCTTAGGGTGGATTAAAGGAAGACTCCCATGTGTAGAAAGAGTTTTGAGCTATGGTTTAAAGAGGCATTATGACCTCTTATCTACTGCTAACACATACACCCGAGGTCAGGCACATTTAGAAAAAGGTGTAATGTTCTTAAAAAATGGGCACTATGCTCCTTTCAAATCCTTGGCAGGACCAGAGAAGTTTGTGATATGAATTGGGAGTTTGAGACTAAAATATATATACACTACTGAATGGCACAGGGAAATCTACTCAAGGCTCTGTGGTGACCTAAATGGGATTGTTGTTGTTGTTTGGTAGCTGAGTCATGTCCGACTCTCTGTGACCCCACAGAATGCAGCACACCAGACTTGCCTGTCCTTCACTAACTCCCGGAATTTGCTCAGATGCACACCCATTGAGTCGGTGATGCCATCCAACCATCTCATCCTCTGTCATCCCCTTCTCCTCCCACCTTCAGTCTTTCCCAGCATCAGGGTCTTTTCCAGTGAGTCAGGTCTTTGTATCCGGTGGCCGAGGTATTGGAGCTTCAGCTTCAGGATCAGTCTAGGTTTCTCAGGAGACAGGTGAGGTCATCTGGCACTCCCATCTCTTTAAGAAATTTCCACAGTTTGTTGTGATCCACACAGTCAAAGGCTTTAGCGTAGTCGATGAAGCTGAAGTAGATGTTTTTCTGGAACTCCCTTGCTTTCTCTATGATCCAACGAATGTTGGCAATTTGATCTCTGGCTCCTCTGCTTTTTCTAAACCCAGCTTGTAATCTGGAAGTTCTCAGTTCAGGTACTGCTGAAGTCTAGCCTAAAGGATTTTAAGCATGACCTTGCTAGCATGTGAGATGAGGGCAATTGTAGGGTAGCTTGAACAAAGCTTTGGCATTGCCCTTCTTTGGGGCTGAATCGAAAAATGATCTTTTCCAGTCCTATGGCCCCTACTGAATTTTCCATATTTGCTGACATGTTGAGTCAGCACTTTAACAGCATCATCCTTTAGGATTTGAAAGAGCTCAACTGAAATTCCGCCAGCTCCACTAGCTTTGTTCATAGTGATGCTTCCCAAGGCCCACCGGACTTCACATTCCAGGACGTCCGGCTCTAGGTGAGTGACCACACCATGGTGGTTATCTGGGTCATGAAGACCCTTTTCCTCAGTTCTCTTGTGTATTCTTGCCCCTTTTTAGTGTCTTCTGCTTCCCTTGGGTCCTTACCATTTCTGTCCTTTATCATGCCCATTCTTGCATGAAAATTTCCCTGGATATCTCCAGTTTTCTTGAAGAAATCTCTAGTCTTTCCCATTCTATTGTTTTTCTCTATTTCTTTGCTTTGTTCATTTAAGATGGACTTATCTCTCCTTACTATTCTCTGTAACTCTGCATTCAGTTGGGTATATCTTTCCCTTTCTCCCTTGCCTTTCACTTCTCTTCTTTCCTTAGCTATTTGTAAAGCCTCCTCAGACAACCACTTTGCCTTCTTGTATTTCTTTTTTACTTTGGGATCGTTTTGGTTACTGCCTCCTATACAATGTTAAAAACTTCTATCCATAGTTTTTTAGGCACTCTATCTACCAGATCTAATACCTTGAATCTATTCGTTACCTCCATTATGTAATCATAAGGGATTTGATTTAGGTTGTACATGAATGGCCTGGTGGTTTTCCCTACTTCGATTGAAGCCTGAATTTTGCAATAAGGAGTTCATGGTCTGAGTCACAGTCAGCTCACAGTCTTGTTTTTGCTGATTGTATAGAGTTTCTCTATCTTTGGCTGCAAAGAATATAATCAGTCTGATTTTGGTATTGACCATCTGGTGATGTCCGTGTGTAGAGTCATCTCTTGAGTTCTTGGAAAAGGGTGTTTGCTATGGCCAGCACGTTCTCTTGACAAAACTCTATTAGCCTCTGCCCTGTTTCTTTCTGTACGCCAAGGCCCAACTTAACCTGTTACTCCAGGTATCTCTTGACTTCCTACTTTTGCATTCCAATCCCCTTATGATGAAAAGGACATCTTTTTCTGGTGTTCTATAAGGTCTTATAGGTCTTCATAGAACCATTCAGCTTCAGCTTCTTTGCATTAGTGGTTGGGGCATAGACTTGGATTACTATGATATTGAATGGTTTGCCTTGGAGACGAACAGAGATCATTCTGTCGTTTCTGAGGATGCACCCTGCATTTCAGACTTTTTTGTTGACTCTGAGGGCTGATCCAGTTCTTCTAAGGGATTCTTGCCTACAGTAGTACATGTAATGTCCAAATTAAATTTGCCCATTCCTGTGAATTTTAGTTCACTGATTCCTAAGATGTCAGTGTTCACTCTTGTCATCTCCTGCTTGACCATGTCCTTCCAATTTATCTTAGCTCATGGACCTAACATTCCAGGTTCCTATGCATTCTTGTTCTTTACAGCATTTGGGCTATACTTTCACCACCAGACACGTCCACAGCTGAGCATCATTTCCACTTTGGCCCAGCCACGTCTTTCTTTCTGGGGCTATTAGTGCTTGCCCTCCACTCTTCCTCAGTAGCATATTGGAGACCTTCCAACCTGCGGGCCTCATCTTCTGGTGTCATATCTTCTTGCTTTTTCATGGTGTTCATGGGGTTCTTGTGGCAACAATGCTAGTAGTTTGCCTTCTCCAGTGGACCATGACTTGTCAGAACTTGTCACTATAACCTGTCCATCTTGGGTGGCCCTGCACGGAATGGCTCATAGCTTCATTGAGTTACACAAGCCTCTTTGCCATCACAAGGTGTTGATCCATGAAGGGGGACCTAAGTGGGAAAGAAATCCAAAAAACAGGGGATGTATGTATACATATAGCTGATTCCCTTTGCTGTACGGTAGACACTAACACAACATTGTGAAGCAACTCCACTCCAATACATTTTTTTTTAAGAAGTTTATAATTAGATGTTACTTGTAGAGAAGCTCACTGTCATCTCCAGGGACCTGCTGTGTTTCACTGGGAAGAGAAAAAGGCTTTGTAACCATGATTCTGGTAGCTCGGTGTGCCAGGGCTGATGTGTGTTTGAAAACTTGTTATTTTGGATGTATTCACAAAACATGATGTTGAGTGAAAGCAGGCTTTCATACTAAATGAATGATTCCATTTATATGAGGTTCTATGAATACAACAGGCAAAGTAATCTGCAATTTAAAAAAATCGGCAGTGGGGGGTGGTTGCAAGGGAGTAAGAAAGGCTGGTAGAGAGGATTTGGGGTGATGTAGGCCAGGAGGCGGAGAAGGTAATGGCACCCCACTCCAGTACTCTTGCCTGGAGAATCCCATGGATGGAGGAGGCTGGTGGGCTGCAGTCCATGGAGTTGCAAAGAGTCGGACATGACTAAGCAATTTCACTTTCACTTTTCACTTTCATGCATTGGAGAAGGAAATGGCAACCCACTCCAGTGTTCTTGCCTGGAGAATCCCAGGGATGGTGGGCTGCCGTCTATGGGGTCGCACAGAGTTGGACACGACAAGTGACTTAGCAGCAGCAGCAGCAGCAGGCCGGGAGGGGAAACAAGACTGCTCCCTGAGAGAGTGCAAGCCTTCTCTGTCTTCATAGTGATTTGAGTTACGTGACATTTGGCACTTCGTGGGGTGGTACCACCGAGATGTTTGCATTTCACAGAGTGTACATTCAATCACGGGAAAAGGAACCCTAAGCGCTCAATGAATGCGTTAAGTATGCACACGCTGAAGTGTGTCGGGCAGAAGAGTGCCGGTGCCTGCCTCATATTTGAAATGTGTCAAAAATAAAATGGATGGATGGTGGGCGTGTTATAAGCCGAGTGGAGCAACACGGGGCAGTTATAAAACGGAGGTGGTGAGGACATGGGTGTGCACAACATGTCTTTCCATGTTTTGGTGCAGGGTTATAGATTTGCATTATGAAATTTAAGGGGCGAGAGAAACTGTTGTTATTCCATTTAGAACACTGTTGTAGGTATTTTATATTAAGGTGGGTCAGGTAGTGGTTTAGTCACTAAGTCGTGTCTGACTCTTTGCAACCCCATAGACTGTAGCCCGCCAGGCTCCTTCATCCATGGGATTCTCCAGGCAAGAATACTGAAGTGGGTGGCCATTTCCTTCTCCAGGGGATCTTCCGAGGCATCTAACCCAGGTCTCCTGCATTGCAGGCTAATTCTTTACCGACTGAGCTCCGAGGGAAGCCCAAAGTGGGTCTAGATGCACTGAATTTAATGTGAAGTGCTTTCTAACAGGGGGGCTGGGCAGTATTAGGAGGTCTGTTGTTTTTTTTTTTTTAATGGCACTTTCCGGAACTAAATGCATGCAGGATTCTTTGAAGGACTTCAGTTATTCGTAGAAATGCGTGGTAGTGTGGGAGGATAGTTTAGCTTCCTCATAGTGGCTGAATCACAGCAGATTGCAAACTTAGAAATCAATCAATATTCTCTGCTGAACTCTAATTAACACTTAAACACGATTAGTCACAAACACGAAATCTTGATGGCGGTGACCTCAGGTATTCTAAATGTAAATAAAATTAGATTTAGATCCCTTTTAATTACCTGCGGTGCTGTGAGTAATTACAGTGGCAATTGATACACTCAATTTCTTGTTGAAGGAAAGAACTCTGGCAAAGTTTCTCTGAGCTGTGTACTTAACCCTTCAGTAGCCGTGATGTACGGAAAAGAATGACCAAGGGTGCTGTTTTATTTTGCTTCAAGTTAGTTTTGGAGAATGACTGATTTACAATGCTGTGCTGGTTTCCGGGGTGGTTGCCAGTTCCTTCTCCAGGGGATCCTCCCGACCCAGGAGTTGGCCCTGTGTTTCCTGAGTCTCTTGTGTTGTCAGGCGGGTCCTTTTTGCCGCTGAGCCACCTGGGAAGCCCGGGTTAGCTCCTGCTGTACAGCAGGGTGAGTCAGTTCTGCGTGCACACACCCTCTCTTTCCCGTGTAGGTCATTGTGGGGCGCTGGGGAGGGTCTCTGTGCCATGCACTTGTTCAGTCACTGTTGTACCCGACTCTTTTTCGTCCCCATGGACTGTAGCCCGCCAGGCTCCTCTGTCCATGGGATTTCCCATGTTGTTTTCCCTGCTGATGTTTTACCAGTGGGCCACCGGGGAAGCCTGTACTATACAATAGGTCCTTATTACTTATATATTTAGGATGCTGTATTAAATCTATGGGATCATATTGTTTCTTTACTTGGGCCCTTGAATTCACGTAACTTAAATGCCTGAAGAAGTCAAGTGAAAGTTGCTCAGTCGTGTCTGACTCTTTGCGACCCCATGGACTATACAGTCCATGGAATTCTCCAGGCCAGGATACTGGCGTGGGTAAGCCATTCCTCTCTCCAGAGGATCTTCCCAACCCAGGGATTGAACCTAGGTCTCCTGCATTGCAGGCGGATTCTTTACCAGCTGAGCCACCAGGGAAGCCCCACTTAAATGCCTGGTATCGCATTAAATATCGTGAAAGGCAAACCGTGTGTCTCCGGGAGAGGGTAGGGTTCTGTGTGGTGGCGCTGGCTAAATGGTAATAATTGATGGGTGGTGGGGGAGCCTCACAATGACTTAATGCACACAGCCCTGCTGAAGACCGAGCGGAAATCTGTTTTGTCATCTCATCCTTCTTGCTAATTGCATCACAATACATCGTATAATTCAGCCTCTGTCGCTGTCACTCCTCAAGGCGTCTCACGCAAGGAGCAGGGCTGCTGGCTCGCTATTAACAGAGCCGGGAAGCGAGGGATCCTTTTCCCAGGTTCTGACCGAGACGTCTTCTCCCCCACTTTAGGAAGAAAATGTCTTTTTTATGGAGATTGTTGTAAGGAGAACTATTTCCAGAAATAGGAAAACAGCTTCAGTTGCGATAGATAAGTCCATTTTTCTTGAACGTTAGAAGGTATCTCTAGGAGAATGTGCTTATGGCAAATGGGGATATTAAAGAAGTTTCTAAAACTCCCTTTTTTTTTTTTTCTGTGAGCACATGTCTCCGTAGGAAGCAAGTTAGACCTCCCAAATTTGGTTAGGCCAGTATTAACCAAACCATATTAATTTTTAAAAGAGAAACCAGTGCGCTTGTGTTTAACGTATTTGTCTCAAGGCTCCCGATTTAAAAATCTACTTACGGCCTTTACATCTCGTGTATTTTCTTTTTTCAGGCCCCTTTCATCTTCTCACATTCCTTTGGGCTTCCCGGGGCTTCCCAGGTGGTGTTAGTGGCAAAGAACCTGCCTGCCAATGCAGGAAACAGAGGAGTCATGGGTTCGATCCCTGGGTCAGAAAGATCCCCTGGAGAGGGAAATGGCACCCCACTCCAGTATTCTTGTCTGGAGAATCCCACGGACAGGAGCCTGGCACGCTGCAGTCCGCAGGGTCGCAAAGAGTCGGACACAACTGAAGCAACTTAGCACAGATGTCTCACCTTCCTTTGCATTTTCGTGCAGTTCCTTTCGCTTGAATAATCATGTCTGTGGTTTTACCGTTTCCTTGTAGTCTCTTCTGTTTTTACGTGTTTTGAAATCCTCATTGCAGGAAAAAAGTCACCTTTTCCTACGTCACTTCTGCCTTTGTCATAGATCATATTCTTCTGATATCGCTACCTTTATTTGCTTGTATCCTGGGTTTTTCTTTCATCTGACTCATGTTATGAGTCTATGTGTTAGTCTATTTTTACCTGTAATTTGGCCTTTAAAAAAAATCTGAAAGGTGAGGCTTCCCGGTGCAGGAACAATGGCAAGGAGCTTCCGTGGAAAGCATCCAAGGGAAGCCTTCCCCTTCAGGGGGTGTCAGAAGCCTCTCCGCTCCAGAATCATCCACTCTGTCCGCAAGACAGCTTGATGAGTTGAGAAGAAGTGACAGGTTCATTTTTCCCCTCTTTGTTTAAGCCATTTATCTTTTAGATCCTTGTCTGCCATCTAAATTGTATTGCCAGTTTGTTGGGATCTTCACTTGCCTTGTCTTGAAAGACGCTGATTTGCATCCACCTTGAGCATAAAGGAGAAAGTTAATCATCTCTCAGCCTCTTGAACAGATCTGCACAGGGCTTCACTGTTGCCTGATCCGAATCTGGGTGAAAGTCCCTGTTCACCAGGGTCTTGGTGAGAATATCCTTGAGCCCCAGTCCAGAAAGCTTGGCTCTTTGAAACCTCTTTAATTTATACTTTGGGCAAATCTTTCTATATTTGCAATTAACCTAAGCTCCATTCATAGCTCTTTATTCATTAAGCGGCATCATAGTAATGAATGCCCAGTGAGCACTGAGTGGATGGTACGCAGCCTTGTAGCTGTGAGCAGCAAGTCAGGGTAGAGCTTTCTTCCTTCTGAGCCGGTGAGGTTACGCAGGAGAAGTCCTTTTCCCATAGGTCCGGGAGGCCACCGGTGTTCCAGCCCTTGCTGAGGTCTCCGCGCCTGTCAGGAGTACCAGCTCCCACCCCCGGAATCTCCCTTTGGTGATTCTCAGACCCCACAGCCAGCAGCAGCCGCCTGCTCCTGGCTTCTGTGAGTCTGAGAAAAGTGCTCATCTTCTCCTGCCTCAGGCGTGAGCCACTAGGCACACCTGCACCCTTTGCTGCAACTTCTAGGGACACACACACACACACACACACACACACACACACACACACACACACAGTCCTTTTCATCAGGCCCTGCCCTCGTCTGGTGGTGATTGTCACTGGTTTTACACACACACACACACACACACACACACACACACACACACTGTCCTTTTCATCAGGCCCTGCCCTCGTCTGGTGGTGATTGTCACTGGTTTTTCAGGCAGGGCACTTTGACACGTTTTGTGCTCCTGTAATCATTGCGGTCATGCACCCCGATTTTTCCTGCCTTTTAAAATTTTTTAATTTTTTAAGTGGAAGTATAGTTGATTTATGGCTCAGCAGTAAAGAATCCACCTGCCAGTGCAGGAGACACGGGAGTCGTGGGTTCGGTCCCTGGGTCAGGAAGATCCCCTGGAGGAGGACATGGCTACCCGCTCCAGCATTCTTGCCGGGAAGGCCCATGGACGGAGGAGCCTGGCGGGCTACGGCCCTGAGGTTGCAGAGCTGGATACTAGTGAGCAACTGAGCACGCACACACACACACACACGGTTGATTCACAATATTGTGTTAGTTTCAGGCGTACAGATAGCAATTCAGTTACATGTATATATTCTTCTTCAGATTCTCTTCCCTTACAGATTATTGCAAAGCTTTATCAGTAGAGTTCCCTCTGCTATACAGTAGCTCCTTGTGGATTATCTGTTCTATGAATAGTTGTGTGTATCTGTTAATCCCAGACTCCTAATTTATTTTGCTCCCCAGCCCCTCTGTCCCCTAAATCGTCCCTGCTTTTGACGATTTCCTCCGTGTCTGTGTAATGCGTTCCTAATCCGTCAGCATTTCCCTCCTGGGAACTGTCCCCACTTTGTCACAAGCACACGCCTCCTTTCCAGGCACTGTTATGCCCCAGCGGCAGGGCCCGTGTCTGACACACGTATCAAGGAAGAAAGCGAGTGCTCAATCTGAAACGGCAAGCTTGAGGAAGAGAGAGGTGTGCGGGTTCTTGGCCGAGACTGGCGAGCCCTTCTCCTGGGAGACCTCCGTGAACTGAGGCACGAAGGCCGTGTGACTGTCTCTTCCGAAGGGCGCCCTCAGCAGGGCTGTCCGCCCCTTCACTGGGGTGACCGGCACGCGTCTCCCCATCCAGCAGGCAGCCTGGCGCGTCTAGCTGCTCCAAGGTGCGATGGAAGAGTAGATCGGGAGCCAGGCAGGCCAAAGAGCAGAGGGAGTCGCCACCTGCGACCCATGGAAGGGGAAAGCCGGCCCCGGGCAGACCCGTGCGAGGACCGAGTGTGTCCCGGGACCTCCCGGATCGCCGGCACGGGTGCCGCCCTGCGTGCACTGGCAGGTGGCGTCCTCGTGCCCACTGCGTGGCGGGGGGCAGGGGCAAGCCAGATGTCTCTCCCTCCCCTGCATTCCTGCCGAGTCACCCCTCAGGCCTGCGGTGCCCATTTTCTTTGGACCCTCTGGAAACTGGAGTGGCTAACATGTGTGCTGGTGCCTCAGACTCATCAGGAGCCTGAGCCCATCCCTACGAGGAGACCCTGATTCTCCGGGTGTTCTCCAGGCGTCGGATTTGTGCCAGATGCGGGGTGGGCGTGTGTCCCTTCCACACCTGGATGGGGGAATCCGGAGTCTGCACGGTGACGGAGGGGTGACATGGTGAAGGACTTAGAGGAGGGTGCCGGGGGGTCAGCGGCTGGAGAAGGACCTGTGTCCTTCGGAGCCTGGAATCCCAGGGGAGGGAGGGTGGGCGGAGGGGCTGGAGGACTCCTCGGTGTCAGCAGAGCACGTCAGCATGTCCCGAACGGACCATCTGCTGGGCATCCTGAGGGCACATGGGGCCACTGGAGCTGGTGCTGCAAAGCTGGGGGGAGTCCAGGCGGGGCTGTGGGCCATGCCTGCCTTCTTTCTAGTGGAGAAATGCTGATTCCAGCCCCGGGCAGGCTGGCCGCGGGCAAAACCAGCTGCAGGACATTTGGCAGCATGGTGTTGCGTGTGTTGGAACATTTTCTATAAAGTGAATGTTCGTAGTCCTTTGTGTGTGGACACGGGGATCCTGTGTCCTTCGGGGCCTAGAATCCCAGCAGGCAGTCAGCGCCCTGCGGCCCACTGCCCCCCAGACCAGCACCCGGGGCCCTTGGGACCCAAAGCTTGCTGTTGGCAGCTCCACTTTGGGGCTTGGTTTTAAGGGACAGTGTGCTCTGAAGAAACTCGAAAAAGTGGGATGTGGTGTCCGACGGGATGATTTGATGTCCCCCTTGTCACAAATAATAACTTTATATCAGACTTGGATACACATGCAAAACACACTGCATAGGCCATATTTATTTCAGTTTGAGTTTGTAAAAATGTTATGTTCTTGCATGATCTGTGAGGACAGGGGAAATCCAGCTGCTGGGGACATGGTAGAAATTTCCCCTCGTTGTGAGATTGTGAAATTAATGTCAGGAGCCATGACTTTGCTCCGTCCTGAAGGTAACTGTTTATTACAGTCGGCATTTAAATCCCCCGATTAATAGGAGCAATTAAACAATAGCTTCATTTCCAGCAAATTAACAACCCTAATAGGTAATTGCGACATAAATGAAGATAAATTTGTTTTAATACAACGAGATAAAAAGAATACAGACAAGAACAGAATCTCAGATTAGGAATTCAGACTTCATTACTTCATGGGAAGCCTGAAAGCTTCACCAGAAGAAATTAAAGCAAGTTTGACTTGTTTTTTTTTTTTACCAAGACCTATCTTGCGGGAGGGATTGGGGGCAGGAGGAAAAGGGGACGACAGATGATGATGAGATGGCTGGATGGCATCACTGACTTGATAGATGTGAGTTTGAGAACTCCGGGAGATGGTGATGGACAGGGAGGCCTGGTGTGCTGCGATTCATGGGGTCGCAAAGAGTTGGACACGACTGAGCAACTGAACTGAACTGAACTGATCTTGGTCTAAAGGTTTTTTTTTTTTTTTTTAAATGAAGTGTCCGGTCTAAAATGGTTTTTTTATAAAGTGTCATAGAAACGACATATTTTGTGCTGAGGTCCACAGGGTAAGTCATCAAAGGATGTCCACCACCAAACTCTTTCTCTTGAAGACTCGCTCGGGGCACAGGGGCTCCTGGCAGAGCTTCTTGCGAGGTTTTCACTGACGGAACCAAAAAGCAAAGCACAGGAGAGCATTTTTGTTTTCCCTACACCCCTGTATTTGTTTTATGATCTGTTGAGTCACAGGGGATGTTTCCTTCCTTAATAATACTTGTTATAATTAGAACACTGTGCTGAGGCTTCATAGTTTGTTCTGTTGAAACATGGACATGATCAGGCCAGGCCTGTTTCTAGAGTGATAATGTATCTGTTGGAGGAGGAGATGGCAACCCACTCCAGGGTTCTTGCCTGGAGAAGCTCATGGACAGAGGAGCCTGATGGGCTATGGTCCATGGGGTGGCAAAGAGTCGGACACAACTGAGCGACTGAGGTCACAGGCAAGGTGTCCGTGCGAAGGATGCTTTGGAAGGGGTCAAGTTGGCTTCAGACAGAGCGGTTGGTGGTTTTAAAGGTAGTGGCACAAACGCTGAAAGCTCTGCTAGAACAGGGGTGATGACTTTCTCCTGGTGGGTCGCTCTGCCGACAGGAAGATCTAACACACAGCAAAGAACAGGAGCGCTGGTCTCCCTAAGGAAGGTCGGCAAACTCAGATTTAGGAATTATACCTTAGAAGAGGTTAAATGTCCAAACCTGCTCTGAACGTTTTTAAACTCTGGGCGTTTAGCTGACGTTACATCCCTGAGCTCACATCCCCTTAGAAGAACACCTTTTGGCCACTTCGAATCATCAAATGATGTGTAATCAGCCTAGAATTCCAACTCCCTTGAAAATATTAATCTTGGGTAAGGGTAGACAGGCCTCCCTGGTGGCTCAGTGGTAAGGAATCCACCTGACGGTGCAGGAGGCGCCTGGGTAGCCAAGATCCCCTGGAGAAGGAAATGGCAATCCACTCCAGCATTCTTGCCTGGAAAATCCCATGGACAGAGGAGCCTGGTGGGCTACAGTCCATGGGGTCACAAAGAGTCGGACAGGACTGAGCAACTATGCACCAAGGGTAGCTATCAAACCAGACGTCCCGGAGCCTGCGTCCTGAGTGAAGACCATGGCAGCTCGGTCACAGTCCCCTACCCCACCCCTCATCGTGTCCACACACACCCCATGTGCTTCCTGTCTCCACTGCCCAGATAGAAGTCACCCGCCTCTTCTAAACCACGTGGACCGGGTGTCCTTTCAAAGCGTGGTTCTCGTCACTTGCCCACGAATAGTTTCGGCGGCTCCTGTTGTTTGAAGGACCCAGTCTACACACGTCACTCTTCTTTGCATACGGGATTCTTACCCCTGTGTTTCCATTTTCCCTTCTAAGCTGCTTCTCCGCCTCCGTCCTCTTGACGTCCCCACTCCGTCCCCACTGGTGAGCCATCATTTCATTTGTTGACCCGGATGGGGAGCAGTGGTTGAAGGTCAGGTATGCATTGACCTTGGAAAGTAAGCGAAGCATCCTCTCTAGTGTTTCCAGAGGTGTCTGGAGGCCCGTGAAGCTGGCTCATCATCTTAGAACATGAGCTGACTGTACTTGCCAGCTGGCAGCAAGTGTGGTAGGATTTCCAGAGGTGTGTGGGCCAGGCACGGCTGTGGGTCCCTGTGGTTCACTAGTTGTCACCAGGCATCACACAGCCCAAGAGGCCTTCAAGGTAGCTCCTTCTGCACTCCCCACCTTCCTCTCTCTTTTTCCTTTTGCTGGTTTTTCTGGCATAGCTTCCTCTATACTTAAAACTTAGATTAGATGAAAACTCATCTAGGGGAGGGGGATAGGATTACCAACAACACAGAATACCCCCCTTTAACGTTCATTAACTTTGAGAGTTGAGAAAAATTTCACTTCGAACTTTTTTTTAATTCCTAAGTCACAAATTCAGAACTACACGGATAATTTGGTAATTAATTTCTCCTTAATTAACAGGATCGTTTAATGATCCCTCAAACTGTAATTTAAAACTGAGTTGAGACATTAGGGGACCTTTTATTTGTTACTGGAAAATTTACAACCCCTGGTGGTTTTCATTATTTGTTCAGGATTTGCCTGGTAAGCCCTCCAAGGTTCTAACAGAAGAGCCTTTCAATGCAAAGGCAGTCAATGTTACCTCTGGGTGGTAGCACCAAAGATAGAAATAAGACAACGGCATAAACTGCAGCCATGAAATTAAAAGACGCTTGCTCCTTGGAAGGAAAGCTATGACCAACCTAGACAGTGTATTAAAAAGCAGAGACATCAGCTTGCTGACAGAGGTCCATCTAGTCAAAACTACGGGATTTCCAGTGTTTACGTACAGATGTGAGAGTTGGACCATAAGGAAGACGGAGTGCCAAAGAATGAATGTGCCACGGGCGCACATGTGTCCCCCCATCAGAAGACAAGTGGATGAGGAAGTTGTGGTATATACACAATGGAGTATTACTCAGCTATAAAAAAGGGATGCATTTGAGTCAGTTCTAATGAGGTGCATGAAACTGGAGCCTGTTATGCAGAGTGAAGCAAATCAGAAAGAGAAACACCAGTTCTGCATGTTAACGGATATATATGGGCTTTAGAAGGATGGTGACGCTGATCCTAGATGCAAAGCAGCAGAAGGGCTGCGTTCCTACTGTCTTGTTTCTCCCCCACAAGGTCCATCACTGTGTCGGCAGGTGTGGATATGCTGTTTGTTGTCTATGCTCAGTCAGCCTTCCTCGTGCCTCGTCTGCTCACGTATCCTGTGACTTCACTTCTAAGTTTATTTTTGTCGTGAGCTCATGATCAGTGGTCTTTGTCTCAGGGAATTCTGAGGCCTGGATTAAGAGCACCTCTTCCTGAGATATTTCTGTTTTACTTCAGTCTGGCTCTTGCATGAAGGTGTGGTTCCCTGATGGCTCAGAGGGTGAAGCGTCTGCCTGCAAGGCAGGAGACCTGGGTTCGATCCCTGGGTCAGGAATATCTCCTGGAGAAGGAAATGGCAACCCACTCCAGTACTTTTGCCTGGAAAATCCCATGGACAGAGAAGCCTGGTAGACTACAGTCCATGGGGTGGCAAAGAGTCGGACACAACTGAGCGACTCACTTTCACTTTCAGTCTGGCTCTTGCATGAAGGTGTGGTTCAAACTAACTTCTGCACCACAAAATTGAGACAAAATCAGCCCCAAAACTCTCATAAGTCTGGCCTGTTATTATGAAGTCTGGGGAGTATTTTCTCTCCCTGTAAGCAGGACCAAAGAATTGATGCTTTTCAACTGTGGTGCTGGAGAAGACTCTTGAGAGTCCCTTGGAATGCAAGTAAATCAAACCAGTCAATCCTAAAGAAAATCAACCCCAAATATTCATTGGAAGGACTGATGCTGAAGCTGAAGCTCCAGTACTTTGGCCACCTGATGCAAAGAGCTGACTCATTGGAAAAGACCCTGAAGCTGGGAAAGACTGAGGGCAAGAGGAGAAGGGGAAGGCAGAGGATGAAACGGCTGGATGGCATCACCGACTCGAAGGACAAGAATCTGAGCAAGCTCTGAGAAATAGTGAAGGACGGGGAAGCCTGGCATGCTGCACTCCATGGGGTCACAAAGAGGCAGACATGACTGAGCTACTGAACAACAACAGCAATGAACCCCCAACCTCAAACTGTGCTTTTGAAATATTTTTGCAGAGTAAAAATTAGAGTCTCACACTGATTTTTAAAGCAATTTTTTAATTGAAGGATAATCTCACGCTAGTTGGTTTTTATAAGTGTGCCTGTTATAAACATTGAAACAGTCCCGTAATCGATGTATCATTCATACTTCAATTCCCATCTAACATTGTTCACTCAGCGCTCTCACCCCTCCTGGTCTCCACAGCCTGCGTCCAGCTTTCCCCAGTAGCCGAAGACCGCCCCCTTACTCAGGTTTGGCCGGGTTCACGCTCGGCCTCCAGGTGCACCCGACGGTGGCTCCGGGATGTCGATCAGCCGTTCCTGCTCGTGCAGTGCTGTGCTGGGCTGCGGCCCCCAGCTCCCCCGGGCCCCGGACTCACCCGCTCCCCAGCGCAGCCCAAAAACGGGGGCCGCACTGCTCCTACAGCAGTGTCCACACCGCGGGAGCTGACGCTGCTCACAGGGTGGTGGTGGGGGACATCCGAGAGCAGAGCCTTACACACTTGGTTGAAGAGTTAAGTCTCCTGCACACTTGGGGAACTGGGGAAAGGCAGGTGAGGGGGTTGCCTGATGGAGAAGCCGCTGTTCCCCTGGGACCCGGACAGGGAGCTGGTGGGGTTGCAGGATCTCGTAAGTAGAGTGAAGAACGGATGGGGCAAGAGGGGCCCCCGCCCAGTGTTTGAGTGGCCCTCAGTGCTCCTGTCTCCACTGGAACCTTGGAGCTCTGGTTGAGGGGCCAAGGACATTGCTCCCGGCTTGGAGCTCCGAGAGGTGAGAGACCAGGTCACACCCCCGTCCCCTGCCTTCCCTTCCTTCTCTGGGCCCCAAGGTGGTGCTTCCAGCATTCCTGTTAATTGATCGATTCCGGTAAATCATTCAAAGGAGAGAAGATATCTTGTGGATTACATTTGCTAACACTCACTGAACTATGCCAAAAATGTCATCATGGCTAATGAAATTTTAAAAAGCTTAAGTGCTTAACTGTGGTGTTGGAGAGGACTCTTGAGAATCCCTTGGACTGCAAGGAGATCCAACCAGTCCATCCTAAAGGAAATCAGTCCTGAGTGTTCATTGGAAGGACTGATGTTGAAGCTGAAACTCCAATCCTTTGGCCACCTGATGCGAAGAGCTGACTCATTTGAAAAGTCCCTGATGCTGGGAAAGATGGAGGGCAGGAGGAGAAGGGGACGACAGAGGATGAGATGGTTGGATGGCATCACCGACTCAATGGACATGAGTTTGGGTAGGCTCCGGGAGTTGGTGATGGACAGGGAGACATGGCGTGCTGCAGTCCATGAGATCGCAAAGAGTCGGACACGACTGAGCGATTGAACTGAATCAGTGCTTAACTGTGGATGTTGCAGACATCGGGTGGTGCCGTTCAAGGGGAGTGTTAGAGGCACCCCTGGCCAGGGACCTCGTCCCGTAAGTAGAGAGCTTGAGGCCAGGACCTGGTGTGAGTGATCACGTGTTGGGTTGGGGAGGAGCAGTTCCTATGCCCAGGCACTAGGGATTCAGGGCTGAGAAGTAGGATTGCAACCTTCAGCATGGCCCTGACTGCTGTGCCCCTGTGTGTGTGTGTGTGCGTGTGTGTGTGCATGCATGTCTGTGTAAACATGCATTGGTGCTCAGTCAAGGCCCGGGTAAAACACTAGCACCCGTGGGCATTTGGGGTGCAGGGTCCCCCTGGAGGAACCTCATGCTTAGAGAGGACAGCTTACCTAGGAGAGGTGACGCTCGTGGTACGGATTCTGAGGAGGAGCTGACTGTGAGGTCTGGGCCGTGGTGCCCGCTTGTGTAGCGTGTTGTGGGAGGTGTGGTGGGTTCTGTCTGGCATGGCAGTGGCCGCGAGGCTGGAAGGTCGCGTCGAGTTGGGATTGCCTCCTGTCCCCTCTGGGGTTCTGAGCCAATTAAGAGGTAAGATCCCCGAGGGTCAGATGATTCCTTGTTATGGGTAAAGCTGTACCGGGCAATAACGCTTATCTGGGTTTTCTTCTGTGAAAACCAGAACCAGACTGACTTGGTTCCAGGCAGCAGGGGAGCCCTCGCCTTGCCCCCGTGCTCCGAGCACACCGCTCCCGATTGCAGGGGTGGAGAAGGGACAGCCTGTCCCAAGCTGGCGGCCACTTCAGTCATTTAAGTGGGTCGGGCCTTCTCAGGAGGGCTTGGGAATAGGTCAAAAGAGGTGGGGCTGTGGGTCCCTGGCTCAGTGGGAAGTAATAACGGGAGTGGAGAGCCCCCCGCTCCTCCACGTGGAAGAGCCCTGTTTTGCTGAGAACTTTCAGCTCTGACATCGGTGTAGTGATGGGGCGTGTCGCAGGCCTGTTAGTGAAAGCGCCCCTGGGAGAGCCTCACGAGGCCGCCTGCAGCATGTTCTGTGGGCGGCAGTAATGCTGGAGACGGCAGTGATGGGGGACGGCCTCGGAGGCCGCCTGAGGAGTCGGCCATGGGCAGGTGGAGTTAGGGTCCAAGCAGTGGTCGTGAAAATGGATTTACGAGAAATTCCGGTGGAAGAATCCATCTCTTCCGCCTCTGTCCCTGCCCTGGCATCGCAAGTGATGGTCCAGTTAGAGCTGGGAGATGGCGTGAGACCCAGGCTGGGCACGTGGACATCAGGGTGCATCCAGAGCGGGGGGTGTGGAGTCAGTCGTTGGATCCACGGTCCCCAAGGCAGGAAGGACGCGGAGCAAGGCTGCGTGGATTTCAGGAGCCCTTGGCCGGAAGAGAAAACGGCCGAAGAAGGAAGCCTTGAAGCACCCAACATCCATCAAAGGAGACCTCGCAAGAGGTTCTGCCAGAGAGGAGCCCTCGAGAGTCGGTGTCAGGGGAGGAGGAGCAGTCAGTGGTGCCCAGGGCCGCCCAGAGGTCAAGCAGGAGGTGACTGGGCCTCCAGCTGGTCACCAGCAACCTTGGCAATGGCAGGTTCCAACCAAGGGCACTGAGACGGAAGCCGGGTTGCGGTGGTCAGCACAAGGGAGGGGGCGTCAGGGAGAGTCTGTGCGGGCACAGGGCAGAAGGGTACACAGGCCTGTCCTGGGAGCGCCGGGGTCTGGCGGGGCGGTGTTGCGAGCACTCCTGGAGGCAGACGGGCTGCATCTGCACCCCTAATCTGCCGATGGCTCCCCCGCCTCGTTTTCCCCATCTGCGATACGGGACTGTGAGGGTTAAATGGGTTAGTAGATAGGATGTTCAGGGCTTCCCTGGTGACCCAGCGGTAAGGAATCCTCCTGCCAATGCAGGAGACCCAGGTTCTGTCCCTGGGTTGGGAAGATCCCCTGGAGAAGGGAAATGGCAACCCACTCCAGTACTCTTGCCTGGAGAATCCCATGGACAGAGGAGCCTGGCGGGCTGTAGTCCTCGGGGCTGCAAAGAGTCAGAGACGACTTAGGGACTAAACAGCAGCGGACAGGATGCGCGACCTCCTGGCCCATTGTTCAGGTGTAGGGTCAAAGGTGGTGGGGGAGGGAGAGAAGGGGGAGGGGGGAGGAGAGGAGGATGCCCCCCAGATCCTGGTGAGCGGTGGACCTGACTCCCTTGAGGGGACCAGACTCATTCTTTCTGCTCCTCCTTCAGTGCGTATGATTTGAGAACCAGGAGAAGCAGAAATTGGGCATTAGGCCAGGTTTTAATGAGGTCTTATTTGGGAGCTATCCGAGAGTCTTATTTTTACACACTAATTAAAGGGTGTCATTTATCATCTCTCCAATAGAAAATTCAAAATCTGTGGAGAAAGTAAATGTATAACTCGCTTTTTCTGGTTGCTTCAGTTCTTGAATCAACTTCTTTTTAATTGAAGAAGGGAAATATATTTATGAAAGTATAATCAAGGGCACAACTGAAAAATAAAGATCTCAAGGTCATCACGCAGGTCGAGAAGGGGCTACTGCCAGCCCCCAGTAAGCCACTCAGGCCTCTCCCAGGCCGTGGAAGTTGCTTCCTTATTTTTGAAGTTTCTACAGTGAGATTATGGATACATTTAAAGGGTATCTATCACCCAAATAAAACTTCAAAATTGTGGAGGGAATGATACTTATTCACTCATTTGTTTATATTTGAGTGTATTTAATATTTTTTCCCGTCCAGTTTTACTGAGCTGTAACTGACACACCATATAAGGTGCATAGTGCAGTGATTCAACTTGCATCATGAAATGATATCACAGTAAGTTTAGTGAACATCCACCATCTCATATAGATAAAAAATTAAAGAAATGGAAACGTATCTTCCTTTGATGAGAGCTCCTAGAATTTACTCTGTTAATAACTTTCATCTGTAACAAGAGCAGTGTTGATTATGTTTATCACGTTGTGTATTAGTCCCTAGGAAGCGACTTTTCAGACAGAGCCAAGCACTACTGTCAGAATACCAGGTTAATGAAACTGGTTAGCGTCTGGCGCCGTGCTGCTGTGCATGCAGTCGCAGAGAGTCAGTCACGGCTCAGCAACTGAACAGCAACACCACCTGGAAAAGGAGTGAACATTTTCAGAGTCTGCCCTCGACAGCAGTTCAGACTTGGGCTTAGCTCCTGTGGCAGCTTTATACAAAAGCATGGCACCGAAACTGGCAAAACATCACAGCTTGATGATAAAGAGTCCAGATCCTTTTAAGTCAGCTCAAGTGACTGTTTCTGTTTTATTCATTCATTACATCATGAGAAACGCTGGACTGGAAGAAACACAAGCTGGAATCAAGATTGCTGGGAGAAATATCAATAACCTCAGATATGCAGATGACACTACCCTTATGGCAGAAAGTGAAGAGGAGCTCAAAAGCCTCTTGATGAAAGTGAAAGAGGAGAGCGAAAAAGTTGGCTTAAAGCTCAACATTCAGAAAACGAAGATCATCGCATCCGGTCCCATCACTTCATGGGAAACAGATGGGGAAACAGTGGAAACAGTGTCAGACTTTATTTTTGGGGGCTCCAAAATCACTGCAGATGGTGACTGCAGCCATGAAATTAAAAGATGCTTACTCCTTGGAAGAAAAGTTATGACCAACCTAGATAGTATATTCAAAAGCAGAGACATTACTTTGCCGACTAAGGTCTGTCTAGTCAAGGCTATGGTTTTTCCTGTGGTCATGTATGGATGTGAGAGTTGGACTGTGAAGAAGGCTGAGCACCGAAGAATTGATGCTTTTGAATTGTGGTGTTGGAGAAGACTCCTGAGAGTCCCTTGGACTGCAAGGAGATCCAACCAGTCCTTTCTGAAGGAGATCAACCCTGGGATTTCTTTGGAAGGAATGATGCTAAAGCTGAAACTCCAGGACTTTGGCCACCTCATGCGAAGAGTTGACTCATTGGGAAAGACTCTGATGCTGGGAGGGATTGGGGGCAGGAGGAGAAGGGGATGACCGAGGATGAGATGGCTGGATGGCATCACGGACTCGATGGACGTGAGTCTGAGTGAACTCTGGGAGATGGTGATGGACAGGGAGGCCTGGCATGCTGCGATTCATGGGGTCGCAAAGAGTTGGACATGACTGAGTGACTGAATTGAACTAAACTGCATGTATTTATATAAAATATGTAACATTCACTTGTGGAGTGATTAAATGCTGGCAAAAACTCAGTGATTCTAAAGATTGCCCAGCCAGTGTAATCTGAGGGGTAAGTAAGATTCATGTTTTAAGTCGACTGACCTTTAAATGTTCTGGATAGCAGGCGCAGTTGATGACTATAGTTACAGAACAGAGCCTCCCTGCTCTGGGACCCCATTTCCCTTGAGCTGCTACTGGGGAGGGCGCCTCATCCACGCACACGGCCCAGCCCAGCTCTGTGGCCACAGTGGGCAGGAGGCTTTTCACTGTGAAAAAGAAGGTGGCTCAGCCTTACAGAACAGTCACTGTGTCTCCCCGTCCTCCTTGAGTCAGACACTCCCATTGCCCCCGACGAAGTGTCCCCCACTGTTGTGGGTTATCCTGTATTTCTGATGCAGGATATGTATTTTAGTACCAAATATTTGTAACTCACTTCCTTGCTTCCATTTGTGGGTAGACATAAAAATAATGGCGAAATAAATAGGATTAAACGTTCTAGTTAGGCTTAAAAGAATGCTATGAGTTATTAGAGGCTGTGACTTCATATTCTGTTACAAATGTGGCAAAGCAGTAATTCCATGGACAGAAGAACCTTAGTACTTAGCGTGTGGTTGATGCTTTGCACGGCCCTTTTGGTCCCCGTGTGGGAGTCTTAATGAGTAAAGGTTCTCTCTGCCCGTGGACTTGCTCTTTCTAGCCTCCGTGTGGGGAGGAGAGAAAATTCTTTTCCATTCGGAGTGTCATAAAATGAGGATTTTAGTAATGTATTTGACTTGTTTTAGAAAGTTTCTCAACTCTCCCCCTTAGAGTATAGAACACTTACCGAGAATGCCTATAGAGTTGTTCAAATAGTCTTGCCCTCCTTAATTCTGATGTTCATGGTTTTCCATGAGATTGAAGATGCAATCCTGTATGGCCATCCAACTGCATAGTAGCTCTGAGGTCAGGAGGAGGATAGAAATGCATTAGAGTTGATCATCAATTTAAAAGAGGTTCTTTCTTTTGTGTTTTTAATGGAAGTAGATTGGCAGTCACCCTGACAACCGTGATTGTAAGTTATTTAACTTCTGGTCTTGGAATCTCAGCTCACCTATACAGCACTTGCTGCTGGAATCTGTTCTTGGGTTTTAGTTTCGAGTTCACATAATGATTTTTGAAATATTCTGATGTGTATCTTCAAAGACCCCAGATCAATACGCCAATGGCTTTGAAATGACAAAGTGTTGCGATATTCCTCTGTAATTTAAACATGATTAGCTGATGAAGGTTATGATCAATACACTATGGGAAGATAAATTAATTGATATCATCCTTTCAGGATGATAAGAGGCCTATCGGAGGTGGGATGTAACTAATGAGGCTGCTGTTTCATCTCTGTGAGCCATTTTTTATATATTGCATTTTCACTTAATCATATTTATACTATCATTCATTTACATGAAAGCCGTAAGCTGTGGACAAATCAGCTCCTTATTAACATTGTATTCATTTGGACAAGAAATGTTCTGCGGCCACTGTGTGTGCTCCCGTGTCATAACCTGCTGCTGGGGACAGTGTGCGTTCCTTTGCATGGGTGTCTTTAAAAATAGCCACTTTCTGGGCAAAGACAAGGATTGAATATCATTGAACTTAATTACAGCTCGTCCCCAAAGACACACATCTATTCAAATAAAACCTGCAGTTACTCTCTTGTAGTGACACCTATTGGTGTAGGAAGAGTTTTCTAATCCTTGACTTCCTTTCCAATTAAATCCAGTATGCTTTATCAGCCAGCCTATTTGCCAGAAGTTATGACTGGTGGAATTTAGATTTGTATTGATTAAGATAAACTCTCAATGTGTGTAGCTGTATATTTAAATTTAAAAAAATCTTTGAGATAATTACATGTCCTTGAATATAATTCTATGCAGTCGCTTGTAGAGTTGAGAGTAATTCTTTAGGCTATGCAAAAAAAAAAAAAAAGATAAATAAAATAGATTTTTTGGTTTCCAAAAGGATTTGGTTTAAATTCCCCTGTCTTATTTAGAATGATTTTTGCTGCAAGTAATTGGGGAGAAAAATCATTAGAATGATTTAAACAAGATAGATGTGTATTTTTTGTGGCTTACCTATAAAGCTTCTGAGGCAGTCTGCACAGGGCTGGCAAGGGCTCATGTCCCATCAAGTGTGGCTTCCACCCCCCCTCAAGGTCACTGCCAGGGCTGCAGCCAACATATGTGCCTTTTATGCAGCCAGAAGGAAAAGGTCATGAGGAAGAAATAGGCCAAAGGCATCTCTCTTGAGGGTGCGTCTGGGATGCTGCTGCGTGACCCTCCTGCTGACATCCTATTGGCCAGAACTTGGTCATGTGGCCACATGTAGCTGGGGGGCAGGAGGATGGACCAGGGGAAGCCCCAGGGAGTGGTGTGCCTCTCCTGGTCGTCCTGTGCCCCGCTGAAAGTTGGGAATTATGTTAACTGTAGGCCCAGGGGACAGTGGGTGATGGGGACGGACCTGGGCCTCTGCCATGTGCCCTGGGTTTGGAGAGCAGCCTCGCAGAGACCTCCTCTGTCTCCTTGCCCGCAGTTGCCCAGAAGATTGTCGCCACGAGGAAGAAGCAGCAGCTGTCCATAGGTCCCTGCAAGTCCCTCCCCAACTCGCCCAGCCACTCGTCCGTCTGCTCCGCACAGGTGTCCGCCGTGCACATCAGCCAGGTATGTCGGGCCCCTGGGAGGCTGGGCTGGAAGGCAGGTGCGAGCCCAGGAGGACTCGCCTGCCAAAGAGGGTGCTCAGCCAGCTCCAAGGTGGATTTCCTGTTTGTTTCAACTTAGCAAATAACAGCGTGCCTGTAACTGACATAACCTTTCCTTCAGAAGCTGCTGGGGCCCGGTGGTTTTTACGGGAATCAATCTTTACTGCTCCCGTCTGCACGTTGTCTCTGCTGTTGATTTAAACGACCCCGAGTTGGTCCTCGCTCTCGTCTGCTTGTAGGCTGAGCAGTTGTAGGTAAATCTCGTTGGCTCATCCCACAATATGCTTCAAGACGGTAGCAGTTCTGGCATAGAGTCCGCTTTTCCCTTATGCCCTGTGGAAACTAGTAACTCTTTTTTTAAGTCTTTGTTGAATGTTACAATAATGTTTCCCCTGTTTTATATTTTGGGGTGTTTTTTTTTTTTTTTGCCACGTGTGTGCATGTCGAAACTTACCTTCTCGAAGAAGGATTGAACCTACACCCCTGCACCGGAAGGTGAAGTCTTAAGCTCTGGACCGCCGGAGAAGTCCCACTAGTATCTTTCTATTGGAACATTTTGCTGTTTATTTGGAAGCAAATCATATATAAGTCACTTTGAGGAACCTAACCAAAATCCCAGAGAGGAACTGTTGGCTTATCCTTGCCTGCTGTCCTGTCTTCAGTTTACATTTCCCAGACAGGTATTATGTTGATAACTTTTTAAACAGATTTAGTGAGAAGGTTAGGCATCCTCTGTTTGGTTCCTTGAAGAGAAGGGAAGTGCGTTTACAGTAGGGCCCTACAAAGGTACCATCAAGGTACTGTCAAGGTACCATCAAGGCTGTTAACGTCCTCACCACTGGCATCTGTAATTCTCTCTGAATTTTGAAGTATCTTCCAGATGCATCCACATTTCCAAGAGGTCATTTTCTTTTTTTAAAACTAATATTTTGGGGGGGAATATAATTTATTTACAGTGTTGCATCGGTTTCTGCTGTACAGCAGAGTGTCGTTTATACATGTATTAATACATATGTCCCTTCTCTCTTAGATTCTTTTTCCAGATAGGCCATTACAGAGTATTGAGTATTATTCCTTGTGCTATGCAGCAGGTCCTTATTAGTCATCTTTTTTATATGTAGTAGTGTGTACATGTCAACCCCAGTCTCCAGACTATCCCTCTAAGAGGACATTTTCAAAATGTGAGTTCTGGTCCTCTGGGGCACAACTTTGCTCTTTGTGCCTCTAATCTAGCGCAGTGAAGGGACCACGGAAACCACTCAGTTCAACCAGTCCCTTCCTTTTTCAGAGGAAATAGAAAATAATTACATTTTCACTCTCAAGAAAAATTAAACGAAAGAGACTTCCCTGCCTTCAGTCCCTTTTCTTAGCTGAAATGACGCTGAGCTGATCGCTGTCTTCTAGAAGGACACCAAGCGTCCTTCATGCTGATGCCACCAGCCAGTGGGAGAGGCTGGCCCACCCGTGCGGCTGCACCTGCTGCGCGTGACTTGCTGGCCCGTGGGTTACGGTCCCACACAGGTGGTGAGCGAGGCTCCCGGGGCGTGTCCCTAACAGCCTTGGCTTTTGATCGTTGCAGACGAGTAACGGCGGTGGGAGCCTGAGCGACTACTCCTCCTCCGTGCCGTCCACGCCGAGCACCAGCCAGAAGGAGCTCCGCATCGACGTGCCGCCCGCGGCCAACACGCCCACGCCCGTCCGCAAGCAGTCCAAGCGCCGGTCCAACCTCTTCACCGTGAGTGTCCCCCGGGGCTCGGAGCGTGGGTCCCGAGACGGTCACCGAGTGGTCCTCTGGCCACCAGGTGGTCAGGGACAGGTGTCGTGTCCGAACCAAATAAGCAGGAAGGGCGCTGAGTTCCATGGGTGTGTCAGAATATTGTGGGAAGCCGAGGTGCAGGTGCTGAGCAAGCTAGGAGTTGCTCAGTTGCAGGGAGTCAGAAACGAAGAGCCAGGGGTTTGGATAAAAGTGTCCCTGGTCCTGCGACTCTCTTGGTCTCCCATTAGATACAGACTCTGCCAGGATTCCCCACACGTGTGCATCCAGCCTTCGAGATGAGATGTGTAAGCCCTATAGGTGGACAAACCCCCTGCTCCTTAGGCTGCAGCCCTGAGGACTTCCTCGGGGTCTGTAGAGGCCCACGGACACGAGCCTATGCACTTGAAATTTTCTTCAGAACAATTTGCAGGGCTCTGGTGCACATCAGCTCTCAGGGCTCAAGTTTATGAGCTTGGAATCTGTGAGTGGGAATCAAGCGTGTGTAGTTTTTTAAAAGCTCCCTGAGTGGTTGGGCTGTCCCCTTAACAGCAGAGGACACAAAGGCGCGGCCACCCTGTCCTTTCCCTTACACACAGCAGGCATGACCAATCAATGGTGGAGAAGGCTTTGCAGCTGAGCCCAGAACTCCAGACTCAGAACTCAGGGCACAGCTACTGCCATGCATGGCTGGACTCATTTGACTTGAGAAGAACACTTTCCCTCCTGGGACTAGGTCTGTGCATTACGAGTTATACAAGCTTTCAAACCAAGGCTTCTCATCCAGATGCTTTTGCTCTGCCGGAAATTTAGCAGTTTCTGGAGAAGGTCTGAGCTGTCTCAGCTGGGGGGAGGTGGGGGGTGGGCGTGGTCATGCAGAGTTCTAGTCTGGGTGCCAGCCACAGAGGCGTTCAACATTCCACAGTGCACAGGCCAGCTGCACAAAGAGGATGTCTCCAGTGTCCAGTGTCTTGTCTTAGACACAGAAATTTGACTTGTCTTAGAAAGTTGCTCAACTCTAGCATATAGCGTCAGGGTGCCCTGTTCCCAGCCGTGTGATTTTTCCTCTTGGTTGGTCTCTGGGTCGGGAAGATCCCCTGGAGAAGGGAATGGCAACCCACTCCAGTCTTCTTGCCTGGAGAATCCCATGGACAGAGGAGCCTGGCAGGGGCTACAGTCCATGGGGTCGCGAAGTGTCTGGCACGACTGAGTGACTGACACTTTTTCTTGATTGATTATTACTGACTTTGGTGCAAAGAAGTTCAGTATTTCCTGGCTCGAGCTAAAGGAGACTTCTACAGAGGTGGCCACGAGTCTGTTATCTGATCCACTGCCCTGATTTGGAGATAGCGGGGTTTGTTTGTTTGTTTTTTTGGTGGCACAGCACGTGGCATCTTAGTTCCCCGGACAGGGATCAGACCTGCGCCCCCTGTATTGGAAGTGCGGAATCTTAATTACTGGACTGCCACAGAAGTCCCTAGAGATGGCGTTCTCCATGGTGGAGGAGGGCGCCAGGTACAGTGGATCCCCTGGCCCTCTCCACCGTGTCCACGGCAGTTTCCCCATCAGATGGTCTTTGTTGCCGAGGTCTGTTGCCAACAGCACACACTCCCTCCTCACAGCTATTCCCTTCCCTGGCTCCTTGCCCCATGCCGTGCGAGTTCTGGCAGGCACTGCTGTTGGAAGGCCAGAGTGAGGATCGGACAGGCTCAGGCCCTGGCCTCCACTGCCTGGGGCTGTGTGACCTTGGGCAAGGAGCTCAACCTCTCTGAACCGGAAACAACAGTAGTTGCAGAAAGGTTGCTAGGAAGATTCCCTGCAGGGGTGACGAGTCCTTTGCTTTCATTTTTATCTCACCACCCCACTGTTATGGAGTGACACAAAAGTGGCTGTAGATTGGGAGGGAGGTGCTTAGGTGTGTGCAAAATACAGGTACATACCTGATGTGCTTAAAGGCATCCACTGCAAGACGCTGTACTGTGGAATTTCTTCAGACACACTGAGAATAGCAGCAGTCACCTAAACAGCACTCGTGGCTTATCCATCCACCTGTCACACGTGTGCACACCCAGGTGGGGGCTTCCAGGTGAGGCGGGGTCACCTTGGAGAACAGGCTGTGGATCGACCCAGGGCTCCGTGGACCTGAGGAGGAGCCCGCTGCTGAAGGCGCAGAGAGGGCGGGTGGGCCGTGAGCGGGACACTGGCATAGCGGGGAGGAGGGGCCCTGGAACGTGGGTCAGGGCATCTTCTGTGTGTTTGCCACTTCTTCTAGGGCAAGGCGGGAGGATGGGACACCCAGGCTCATGACACCTCCTCAGCATCACCTTTCTCAGTCATTGGCTTTGGTCTGTCTTCAAGGCAAGAGGCGAGAAGCTGGGAAGTCTCCTTGAAATGGGGCTGCTCCAGCACATTCCATCCCACACCTATATGGGCACCACTGGGGTCTGAAGGTGCTGGAAAGTAGTGTCCTGAGCCCTGCCCACTGGGTACCTGCCAAGGGGGACACATTTGAGGCAGGAAGAAGCAGATGAACAGTAACTCGGGTGATAAGCCTGCCCTTCCCTGCCACTGTCTGCACGGCCAGAGTTGTTTTCCATCAGGCGTGGGTGTCGTCAGAGTCAACCTGGGTTCAAGAGGAGGTGGACTGGGATGGGGGTGCTGCCTGCCCAGAGGAGAGCAAAGGGATGGGACCTCCACCTCTGCACAGTTGGAGCAGTGCACACATGTATACACCGAGTCCAGGCGCCCAGACAGCGGCTAGCTGTCCAGGCCGGGTGGGGCAGGGCCAGAACCAGTGCAGACCCGTCCTTATGGTGACTGGAAATCCCCATTGATCATGTCGTAATTACTGCAGCTGGTGATGGAGGCGAGGGCCTGCCTGTGAACCAGGGCGGGATCGAGGCTTGGTCTCTCCGTGTTGGAAAGTGGCCTGAGAGTAAACCCTTTCAGAAGCTGAATCCATCGCACTGTTGTCACTAGTGGGAACAGGAATTGGGGTCGTGAAGAAGCTACCTTCACGGCGGGTTTGCATCATGGCGTTGAAGGAGAAGACTGAAAACCTGTATCTTCATCACTGCCAGCTTTGACACCGAACAAAGCGCCGGCGCTGATGGTGATGGTGACGGGTGGGCGTTGCACGCTGAAGATCTCAGAAGTGATAACTCCACTAGATGTCAGTGTCACCCAGGGAATGACAAGAGGCAAATTGATTTCGAAATCGTGGCCAATTAAGAAACTAGATTCTCCTTGTTACCGGTTTGCTCCGATTCTTAAATATGTAAAATGTCATAACCTCCTCATCCCTGGCGATTGTTAGTAATCACTGGCTTCAATTAGCGAGAAGTGTATTTATTGAAAAATGTGTATTAGGAGGATGGAAGTGCCCTACATCGACCAATCTTAGTGAGTAAAATCCCACTCAGGCTGGGACGGTAATGCCCAGATGAAGGAGCTTCATCTTCCTTACTTACGAAATCCTCCTAAAGAGGCCAGCATTAATTAAGTAGTACACACACCAGTCTGCAAACACCGTGCTTATAAATTTTATAAAGTGACCTGTAGTGTGCCACCCTGGGCTAACATTCTTCAGTCCCAGGTGCTTTTGTCTGTATACACACACATGCAAAAATAAGCCAAAATCTGAGCAAAAATAAATCACACACACACCTTTTACGAAGACTACGAACTTGCAGACCTTTCCTCTAGTAGCAAATGTTGTGTTCTGTTGGCAGTAGGAACCATCAGTCACATAATTAAAAAGCTGAATGATACCGTATCTTGCTTATTTCTTTGAAAAAAAAAATATTTTGAAAAAAATACTTAAAGGCTATATCCATCAAATTCCTGGTTCTGTAATATATGTTCTTAGGATGAGTAGTTTCATAGCCCTGATTTATTAACATGTGGTTCAAATATTTTACTAGGAAGTATTTTCAAACATACAGGAATTTAAAAACACATGCATATACTCACCCTGCAGCTCATAGACTGCGCACATTTTCCTGCCACTGTTGCTGCTACTTCTTCTAGAAATAACCCCGTCATAGATGAAGAGTGCACCTCCAGAATATCCATCCCCCTACCCCCCCACACCCCCATCCGGGGATCGGCATCCCTTTGGATGCAGTGTCTGTTATCTGTGTCCACGGCTTAAACGCACTCCTCTACATGTCTGCAGATTGTCTGGTGGACCATTTATAATCCTGATGGCACTTACGTGCTTATTTCTCAAAGCTTGCCATATAATGCCGACACCCCAGAACAGAGCCAAGCATACCCAGTAACCAAAGGTTGTGAAAAGCCATTACCCAGTTCACAGAGACTCTCTGTAAAAAATAAGGCAGCGGAATTGATAGTATAAATAGACCTGTTTGAATGGTATTTTGTCTTCTGCAGGGCAGGGAGCGAGGATCCTGTGACAGTGTGCCCCAGCAGTCTTGGACTCCCTCATCGGTTGGAGAGGGGAAGGCGGGTCTCGGTGTGATAGCGAGGGCGCTTGGCCGTGCTGCTCCTTGTTCTCAGGAACAGGCCGCTGGTGGGGTGCCCCTCACAGCTTCCTTTATCACCCGAGGGGCAGCTGAATGTGTCTCTGATGGAGGAGGGGGTGATTAGGTTTATCCTAGCCTTCCTTTCTGCTGCGTTCACTGTGTGCAGAGGCTCTGCGGTCGCTCTCCCGGCTCCCCGTGGCTTTCTGTGTTGGGTGTGATAAACTGCTGTTAGGGTTCTGGTGGTGTGCCAGGCGGGTGCCTTGCACACTCACTCCTGGACCCCCAGCAGCGGTACCCAGGGCCGCTCTGGATCTGACGCTTTCGCCGAGCCATTTGAGTGGCTTTGTGAGGCTGTGCTGTGGGCGGTGTAGTCTCGGGGCTGGCAGAAGTAACAGGAGGCCTCCCTGGGACTCTGCGTGCTGCGGTGTTTCATGTCCGACGGGTTTGGTTTAGTTTGGCTGTTGGATTTCCATGTTATGATATATGTCACAGACTGCTATACCAAAAGCCACTGTAGGATGGAGAGACAGTAACCCTTCTGCCTAACAAACTATCACCACTCTGTCCATGAAGCTTTAGTTTGATGGTTCTCTCCACCCAAGTGTGAGAGTCATCGGGAATTTCTGCTACATTTTGGCGGGGGGGGTTTCCCCTCAGTTTCCCCCTCATTCGTCTCAGGGTATGCGATCAGAAGTGGAGTTTCGTTCCTGATCATGCTTCCTGTGGAATCTGGAATTCTCTGACGACAGAGTGGCCATGGAGACAGATGTGCTGCCTTGAGGAAGATGTTAATTTTTTTTTAATGTTTGTTTTGTTAATTATTCTGATTAATAGAAAATAATGAAGACAGATTTCCATATTTAGAAATTCAGAATTCTCAAAATTCCAAAGTACCATTAGTGGTCTCTATTGATTTGAAACAGTTTTAAATGTCATCCCTGTGAGCTTCGAATCTCATTTACAGATAGAAACCTCAAATTCCAGGTTTCACATGAACTGAGACACAGGGAAAAGAGAACTTATGTAAGAGCTGTTACATAGCTCTTACCGCAGGTTATTAATTAAATGGTTAATTAATTAAAGAGAAAAGCGAGCCCCTAATTCTTTAACTAAAGTTCCTGACAAGGAATTGATAAATCTCTATTTATTTCCCACCGAGCCCAAAGGTTAAACATTACATTTTACATGCTTCCACAACTTTCTGTGTGTCGCTTGTTCCGTTTCCTGGTACCTCATTCCAAGCTTCTAGCATCCTAAAGAATCAAGTGCACAGTGCCTGGCTCTTAGTAGGTGCTCAGTAAATAATGTCAGCTTCTTAGCATCATCAGAGAAGCCTGTCTTCTATGGAGCCTGTGGGCTCGCAGTCCCTGATCTGGGTTTACGTCATGGGAACTTTTCTCCTCATACCCCATGACATCACTCCGTTTAATATTAAAAATATATATATACACATATATCAGCAGTGCCATGTCACACCCTTTAAAACCGGATTTCATTAGCTTCTCATTGCCGCACTGGACACCACGAAGTCTGCTCATTTCATATATCATCTCAGATTTGAAAAGCACATGAAAATGTTTCTCCATTTTCAATATTGCGTGAGTAATGTTCCCATTGAAAAGTAATGGAGTGGAGTTGTCACTTGTCAGCACAGTTATTAAGGAGGACGAGTCTCAGATCTTTCTCTCATAATAAAATAAATCTGTCAGAAAATCATCGTGCTCACAGTTTCTCATGCCACCAAGCGATGGAGACTTAGGTGTGGTTGCTCCTTCAATGTCCCCAGGTCATGGTGTCCTGGGGTGGCTTCCCTGGGGCCCCCGTTGACACCCTCCCTGCTGGCCGCCCTCCTTCTGGGTGTGCGTGCACATCGTTATTGCCAAGAAAACTGTCAGGAACTTGGCAAACAAAGCCACTCATTTTCCCCCAAAGTACTGATGTTTTACCCCCAAAGATATATTCAACTTTCTTTCCCCTTGGTTATTTTCTGTGGTATATTAGCACTAGTTTAACTTTGAATTCGCTCTTTTCTGACTCTCCAGAAGCAATAAAAAGGAACATTAATGGCAGCTCAATATGAATTAGGAGTATCCAGTTGAATTGCACAGCTGAGACGTTAATAGAATTTTTAAAATCCTTCAGATGTTAATTAAATATATACATTTATGTCACAGGTTTCCCAAACAAGCAGCGAGGAGTCCTTTTCTCCTCGGCTGGATTTAACTGCAGCTTCGGAATGTGTTTTCCTGTTGGGCGTTACTTTCCTGTATGGTCCATTGGCTTCTCGTAATTGAATTTTGAACTTCTTTACAAAAGAATTAAAAGATGATTTTGCAGTGGAAAAGTGGGAAGGAAAGTTTAGAAAATTTCCTGTAACGTGATGGCTCGGTGACGATGGACGCCCAGCAGTCAGTTCCTGGGATATGTGTGCGTGCACATGGGTACACATACAGCTCATCCATGTGGGTACATGCACAGCTCGTACCCGGGGGTACACGCACAGCTGGTACATGTGGGTACACTCACAGCTCATCCATGTGGGTACACACATAGCTGGTACACATGGGTACACGCACAGCTGGTATATGTGGGTACACACACAGCTCATACTTGGTACATGCACAGCTGGTACATGTGGGTACATGCACAGCTCATACACGGGGGTACACGCACAGCTCATCCATGTGGGTACATACACAGCTGGTACATGCGGGTACACACACAGCTGGTACATGCGGGTACACACACAGCTGGTACATGTGGGTACATGCACAGCTCATATGTGGGGGTGCATGCACAGCTGGTACACGTGGGTACATGCACAGCTCATACATGGGGTACACGCACAGTTGGTACACATGGGTACATGCACAGCTGGTACATGTGGGTACATGCACAGCTGGTACATGTGGGTACACGCACAGCTCTTACATGGGGGTACACACAGCTGGTACATGTGTGTACATGCACAGCTGGTACATGTGGGTACATGCACAGCTCATACATGGGGGTACATGCACAGCTCATCCATGTGGGTACATACACAGCTGGTACATGTGGGTACACACACAGCTGGTACATGTGGGTACACACACAGCTGGTACACATGGATACACGTACAGCTTGTACACGTGGGTACACACATGGCTTGTGAGGGCTTCTTCAGGGCTTGTGTATTTTGCAGAAGCTATGCAGGTGGGTTTCACCTCCCCAGTCTGTGAACCGCAGACCTTCCCCAAATGCTAACTTTATTTTTGCTTTTCAGTCTCGGAAAGGGAGTGACCCAGACAAAGAGAAGAAAGGCCTGGAGAGTCGGGCGGACAGCATCGGGAGCGGTCGAGCCATCCCAATTAAACAGGTAACACGGCTCCCCCCCTGCCCGGCCCTGTAGCCGGAGACACACCCGGGCCTCTCCTCGCCGTGAGGCTGGCTCGCGCGCCGAGGTTTGTTTGATGTGCTCCGCTGATGAATGTAGAAGTCACTCACTTGACATCAATTAGAAGAGGTTCCTGTGTGTATTAAAATAGGATCATTAGAATAAGAAGAGGGGAAATGTGACAACAGACCTAATGAAGTGCAGTCTGCCCGCCTGCATATGGAGTGCGTTTCGAGACCGCGCTGGCTTCAAAGGCTGCCTTTGTAGCGCGGCTTTGATTGGGCCGCTGGCCGCCAGGCAACAGGAGTAAATCAGATCCCCGTACAAGAGCCCCTTGTGATCACAGGAATAGCCCGACGTGGCCCTAATTTGCTCTCGCAGACGGACATCTGAACACGGTTTCAGGCTGGTTTGTAACAACGAGGCAATTAGTTGTGATAATCATAGCCGGTGTGTCAGCTGTGCGCTCTTGTTTGTAATTTGCTAATGAAGGAATTGTAACTTTGATTAGGTTCAGTTTCATTTAGACCTTATTATATAAAGGAACATTTACAGCTGTAATGTGGGGCCTTAATTAAACTTCCTCATTACACAACAGGACTCGAACGCAGGCATTTGTTTTGGCCTATGTCGCTAGCCTGGAATCGGTTTTCATTAGCCCAGAAGCCGGGTACCAAATGACTTTATGTCTCAAGGAAAAGGGGAATTCACAAGACCTATTTGGCTGTGATAGTTCCCAGGGAAATGAAATGAAAGTGTTCAGCCCAGCAGCACGGCTTTTGGAAACGCCGTCTCTTAGTTTGCTGAAGAAGGCCGGTTGGTTTCGAGTGTTTTCTGCTTAAGGAGAGGAGGAGTCAGTGGGCAGGATGACAGCTCTGCCACTGCACTTGTACCTGGACACGTTCATGAATCCTGTAGGAGCTCGTGTTGGCATTGGCCACCGTTCAGGAGGGCTAGAGTCTTTCCACTTGAAACAGGTAGCCTCCGGCTTCACTTGCGGACGGGGCAGTTTCTCCATGCAGGTGTGGGGCGGGCCCCAGCATCACAGGTGAGACAGAGGCGGAAGTCCACGGGGTTTCACAAGACACCTTCAGAGACGGGGGAACTGATGTGTAGGCTGGCGCTGAGAGCCACTGAGAGCAGTCTCCTTCCCTCCTGCTGCTGTTCGCCTTTTTGTTTTTAATTGAAGTATAGTCGATTTACAATGCTGTGTTTAATTTCTGCTGTACAGCAGAGTGACTTAATTATATGCGTGTGTGTATATATATGTCTGTACATATATGTACACATACATTCATATGTATTTATGGGGTGTGTTTATGGGGCTTCCCAGGTGGTGCTAGTGGTAAAGAACCCACCTGCCAATGCAGGAGACATAAGAAACTCGGGTTCGATCCTTGGGTCGGGGAGATCTCCTGGAGGAGGAAATGGCAACTCATTCCAAAATCCTTGCTTGGAGAATTCCATAGACAGAGGAGCCTGGGGGGCTGCAGAGCCTGGGGTCGCACAGAGTTGGACGCGACTGAAGTGGCTGAGCACGCCGCTATATGCATAGTGAGCCGTTGGTGCGTGAAGTCCCCCCTCTGTCTGTGGAGTTCTCCAGACGGGACTGGAGTGGGCTGCCATTTCCTCCTCCCGGAGATCTTCCGACCCAGGGATCGAACCCGAGTTTCTTACGTCCCCTTCACTGGCAGGTAGGTTCTCTACCACTAGCGCCCCCTGGAAAGCCCCATAAACACACCCCCCTGACAGACACACACATATATATGCACACGTGTGTGTGTGTACATGTACATATGTATATATTTGTCTGTGTTTTTTTCCACGTGGGTTTCGCACAGGATACTGAACCCAGCTCCCTGCGCTCCACAGCAGGGCCCTGTTGTTGATCCGTCCCGTGTGTAATCAGTTGTGTCTGCTAACCCCATACCCCCGGTCCTTCACTCGCACCCCCTCTCCTCTCCCCTTGGCACGTCTGTCCTCTGTGTCTGTGAATCTGGTTTTGACTGCTCCTAAAGGCTTTCTCTCCTGTAGAGATGCAGCCACAGTTGCTTACTCTTTGTGCAATTACTTATTGATATAAACCTAACTCTCCACATAAAGCAATTTTAATGTGTAATTTTCAATCTGTTGATGCTCTTTCAACTAGAATTGGGGAAATCACTGAACTCTTTCCCTCTCATTTAAAGTATCCATCCTGGGACATTTCCTTTTGGGGGTGCTGGATCGGGTACCCCGTGGGCTCGGGTGGGCATGCTGACCGCCACCCCAGTCAGGCTGGTCCCTGGTGTGGGTGGGGCCTCCCTTCCCTCAGTTTCTGCCCTGCGCCTCTGCACAAGGGCTTGCTGTACAGGCCAGGCTTTCCATCTGCATGCTGCTGGAGGCTGACGGTCAAGGGTAAGTCGGGTATTACCCTGTCCTGGGAAGCCTTTCAGTAGTAAATGTTCAAAATAATCCAGCTTACCCCTTCAGCCGTGGTCTGGTTTCCTGGGGCATCCTGACACAGGCAGCCCAGCCAGCTGCTGTCTCTCGTAGCTGCCTCTACGTACAGACATGGGAAACCCGCATCCTGGAGACCATACCTGGCAGGTCAGAGTCCCCTTGAAGCAGAACATGCCCAGCCTTGGACTCCACATCTGGGAATTGGGCTCCAGATAATACCGAGTCCCTTGGGACGCTGAGATGAGGAGATGCCGGAGAGGATTTTTAGATTCTGGTAAAACCAGATTTTCAGATTCACTGTGCTCAGGACACGTTGGAGCCTTGCTGTGGGCCGCACAGGCTGTTGTGCGTTTGCACACAAACGTATAGATACATCTATATTTTTATAAAGGAACGGAGACCCTTAGAGGTAGTCTGGACTCCTCAGCCTGCCAGGGATGACATCAGCTAGTAGAAATGAAGCGAGAGGATTGTGGAGGACGGGGCCCAGATAGAGCAGCACCTGCCAGAATGTTCTAGACACTGCAGGCCTGAACAATTAAGTGACTGCTTAGTATTTGCTAAGCGTTCACGTAATATCTCTCTGAACCCTCAACATTGCCACAGTTGACATAACTGTGTTACCTTCATTTTTAAATTAAATCCTTGTGGTGCAAGCTTTCCAGACCAGGCCCCTTTGGAAGCTGAGGGGCCCGGATTCAAACCTGGCCCCTGAGCCCATGCAGCCATGCACCCTATGCTGCCTGTTGGCCAGAAGCCTTCAGAAAGCTTAGGAAGGGAATTCCCTGGCAGTCCAGTGGTTAGGGCTCTGCACTCTTACTGCCGAGGGTGTTCGACCCTTGGTCGAGGAACTAAGATCCCACAAGCGACACGGCACAGCCAAGAAATAAAAAGAAAGCTTAGGAAGCAGAGTTACATGCCTTGAATTAAACGTGTGCCCCCAGCCTTAGACAAGTACCTCGTGCCCAAGGAGAGGAATCTTCTGAGATATGCCTGCAGCACCACATGTCTGCAGGGACACGGGTCCACACATTGCCTGGGGTCCCTGCATCCCTTCTCCATTGCCTATCCTTCCCACCAGCATCTGAGCCCCTGTCTCCACACTCAGCCCCCATTCGGGACTGGGTCTGCATGTTGGGGCCCTGAACCCCGGCTCACAGGCCCTAAAGACAGAGAAGTCCTCCTCCTGAGCCTCCAGGTCTTCTGTGGGGCTGGGCCGGGGGTGGCTTGGGGACCATCACAGGCGCTCTCTCTACCACGGCACACAGGAGTCTTGTCTGGGGCGGTTCAGGACACGGGTGAGGCCGTGTCTTCATCACGCTTGGCAGCCTGACGCGTGTCTTTGCAGACGAAGCGTGTTCCGGTGGGTTATTTTAACCGCGTCCGGCTCACGTTTTACAGCTTGCCTGTTGGCTCTGAGACGGAGGCTCTCCTCGGCCCAGCGTGGGAGGAGCTGTCCACGGATGGTGGGCAATGATCCTGTCTCCCCTCCTTCCCCCGTGAAAGCTTTCTCATCGAGAATGTGACATCTTCTGCAAAATAACTTCCGTTTTTTGAGGATCTGGGCCCACCCCCACGTTCTTTGTCCTTTCTGAGTCTCAGTGGAGATTTGGTTCAGAGAGGTCTGCTTCTCCTCCGTCTGCCTTTCCTTCCTTCCTCCTCCTCCTCCTCCATCTGCCTCCTCATCCCAGCCTCCTCCTTCTCCTCAACTATGGCGATCAGGTCTCTTCAAATAGAAATGTAAAAGCAAAAAGCAAGGAAAAGGAAAAGCCAGAGGCCCGGCTCAGCGGTGAGTGGGCTTGTCACGTATTAATTTTTCATTGCTGTGGAGAGTTGTACATACATAATCACTTGATTGCAGTGGGAGTTAGGGAGCTCCTATGGTGTCATTTGCATAAATCTTGTTAAGTCAATGGCAGTTAATGAAGTACAAATGAGCCCGGAGAAGGTGACATGCAAATCGTGGGTGGCAGATGGGAGGTCTGTTTGGGGGACGGCAGCTGTGTGCTCTTTTTTTATTTCCCTCTCTCCCGAGTTTTTTCATCTCTATATGATGGTCCATATACTCAGCCTGTCCTGTTTCGCTTCCGGACTCCTCCTGCCTCTGATGTTCACCCTGAAAACACAGACCTCAGGGCCTCACCTCACACCCAGTAACACATGCTAGAGTGTGAACATTTGAGTTTGTAGAATCTTGGATGAGAGGGTTAGACATCATCACCGACTGGATGCATGTGAGTCTGAGCAAACCCCAGGAGACAGTGGAGGACCGGGAAGCCTGGCGTGCAGCAGTCTGTGGGGCTGCAAAGACTCAGACACGACGGAGCGACTAAACAACATTCTTGGTCAGTTGATTCTGCTCACACCGTTGAAAATACCTGTATGTATCTTTTGTATGTGAAGACAAAAGGGAAAACAAGCAAACGCCTCACTAAGTGTTGTCTCATGCGGTTTCAGAGAGTGAAAAAGTGCATACTGTCTGCTTTATCACGCTTCTGTCTGTCTGTCCTTCCTCACCTGCAGACAGACTGATGGTGTTTATCTGGTCAAGATCCCTCCCAACCCCTGGCCCCCCTTGACAGGTGAGCCCTAAGGGGTGGGCTTCCGCAGGTTAGTTGGGCGGGGAGACTCCAGAATAGCACTGTAAATGCCCCCCTGTAAATCTGGCTGCAGCGAGGACCCCTCAGAGTCTGCGTGGACCCCCTCAGCAAGGCCCCACAGGCCTGTCTGGACGAGGCTGGGGCGCCCCTGGCCTGGTGGCTTTTGTCTTGGAGATTTAAGTGCTGGTGAGGCTCAGAGAGCTGTTAGAGATTAACAGGCGAAACACTGCATCTGCTTGCTTCCTGCTTTCAGAATTTTTTTTTTTTTTTTCGTCCACTGGTTGCTATTTTGAAAGAAAGAAGTCCCTGTTGTCCTTGAACAAACGCAGGCAGAACAGTATGTGCGAGGAACTGGGCTGCGGCAGGCCTGGGAGCCACCCGCTCTGTGCGGTCCTAGCTCTGCCTGGGGGCACTTTCTCGGAACCTGGGTCTGAGGTGCTGCTGGAGACCCAGGTCAGCTGCTTAATTCTGGGATCCATGGAAACACCAAACACTAAGTGTCTTCACGTGATTTTCTATTTGTGTTCTTTCCTTTTTATTAACCTAAGTTGGGAGTGTTTTATTTCGTCTTTTAAATTTTATTGGAGCAGAGTCGATCTACAATGTTGCATTAGTTTCAGGCGTACAGCAACGTGAGTCAGTTATATGTGTGCACACGTGTGTACTAAGTCATCTCAGTTGTGTCAGACTCTCTGCAGCTTCGTGGACTGTATCCCACCAGGCTCCTCTGTCCATGGGGATTCTCCAGGCAAGAATACTGGAGTGGGTTGCCATGCCCTCCTCCAGGAGATCTTCCCGACCCGAGGATTGAACCCATGCCTCTTATGTCTGCTGCACTGCAGGAGGATTCTTTACCACTAGGGCCAGCTGGGAAACCCCTCGTTATAGGTATACATGTATTCAATCTGTTTTAGAGTCTCTTCTCTTACAGGTTATCACAGATGTTGAGTAGAATTCCTTGTGCTATATACGGTAGATCCTTTGTGGTTTCATGTGACTTTTCAAAGAATTCTGAATTTTGGCCTTGAACCCTGATGGGACTTTGGCCACCTCTGGGGCAGAGAGCCGCCAGTGAGCACAGAGCCCTTCCTGTAGCCCCTGAAGCCGTGGGGAAGCCCTTCCCAGGACATAGAGGCAGAGCGGCCTGGGTGGCCTTCCCCAGCACCCTGCCATCACCACGAGCCGCGGTGAAGCTGTGTGTGTTTGATTCTCAGTCGAGTAGAAAGCAGCAGTTATCAATTCAGTGAAAGGAACCTCGAGTTAACCCCCTGGCCAGCCTGCCACTAGGCCTCTGACCTGCGTGGTCTGGTACCTGGAACGCACACCAGGGGCTGGATCGTGTGGCATCTGCAGAATAAAAGCCACGATGCCGCTCACTTTTGATGTCCCCGGAACGCCTGACACCGTTCACAGCCAGTTGGTCAGGCATCCGGCCATCATCTGCTTTCACAGAGCCACCAAGATTGGTGAGTGAGATGAAACTGTAAGCAGACTGGATGGGAAAGAAAGAGGTGGCCCTGCCCTTCTCCCTGGACACATGGGGCCATGTCCATGGGGCTCCTGCTTGCCCCTCACCACAGCGGGGCCCCTGCCCTTCTCCCAGGACACGTGGGGCCGTGTCCACGGGGCTCCTGCTTGCCCCTCACCACAGCAGGGCCCCTGCCCTTCTCCCAGGACACGTGGGGCCGTGTCCATGGGGCTCCTGCTTGCCCCTGGCCACCGTGGGGCCCCTGCCCTTCTCCCAGAACACGTGGAGCTGTGTCCACGGGGCTCCTGCTGGCCCCGACCACAGTGGGGCCCCTGGGCACCAGCACCCTGAGAAGATGTCGCTCACCCGTGTGGCAATCAGCTCTGCCTGCACCCACCGGGGCCCAGTCCGCTCCCCAGAAGCAGGTAATTTGCTGACGCCGACCTGGTGCCCTGGACCTAATTTACCTCACTTGGGTGCACAGCGCCCGGGGAGCGCCGCATCCAGCCTGGACCCCGGCAGACGTCGCCAATTATGATGATTAATTTAATGGGTCAGGTGGGGGCATCACATGCTTTTCATTCGGCTCCTCAGCCATCAGAGTGTCGTTGGCAGAACACTCTGGAAGGCCTGGATGCCTCGGTGGGAACTTCCCTTCTTCCATCTACCATGGGAGGGCAGACCCTCCACAGCCCCCTGATGCCTTGGCTCGTGTAGGTGGATGGCGGCGTGGTCCGTACAAAACGCTCAAAATGCTGCAAGAAATGACATCGACCACAAAATACAAGGCCCAGAGTTTATGTTTAAATCTACAGAGCAGATTAACCTAATCCTTCCCTTGGTCAGAAGGGCTACAGGAGCGTAATACAGGTGATGCCGATGAGGCACTTTATGTGCTATTAAGCGGGGGTCTTCTCTGATGGTCTCGTGGGGACGAATCCATCTGCCCATGCGGGGATACAGGTTCAACCCCTGGTCTGGGAAGATCCCACCTGCCTTGCAGCGGCTAAGCCTGTGATGCACAGCTATTGGGCCAGTGCTCTGGAGCCCGTGAGCTGCAAGTGCTGAAGCCCGCGCACCCTGGAGCCTGTGCCCTGCCACAGGAGAGACCACCGCAGTGAGAGAAGCCCTCATCCCGCAGGAAAGAAATGTTCCCTTTTGCTCAGCCTGTATCTCCCTCTCAACAGTGCATCTTATGACAGGTAAGGCCAACTTCCCAGGTGGTAAAGAATGCGCCTGCAATGCAGGAGTCACAAGGGACACAAGTTCGATCCCCGGGTCGGGAAGATCCCCTGGAGGAGGGCATGACAACCCACTCCAGTATTCTTGCCTAGAGAATCCCTTGGCCAGAGGAGCCTGGCAAGCTATGGTCCATAGGGTTGCAAAGAGGTGGACACAACTGAACTGACTTCACACTCAAGGCCAGCTCGGATTTCTTTCTCTGTGAATAGAAAGTCTGAAACAAGTGACCACCTTGCTTTCTGGCAGGAAGAATCACACTGGCTGTCAAAATGTCATGTTTTATGTCCATCAACAGGTGAATGGTTAAAAAAGATGTGCATGTATTCAATGGAACGTTCCTCAGGTGTAAAAAGGAATGAAATGATACCATCTGCAGCAGCATGGACGGACCTAGAGATGATCATGCTGAGTGAAGTGAGTCAGACAGAGGAGGAGAAACACCATATGACATCACCCATACGCAGAATTTAAAAACATGTCACAGATGACCTTACTCACAAAACTGAAATAGACTCACAGACACAGAAAACAAACTCGTAGGTACCCAAGGGGAAAGTGGGAGAGATGGATAAATTCGGAATTCAGGACTAACAGATACACACTGTGCTGGGCTTAGTCGCTCCGTTGTGCCCGACTCTCTGTGACCTCATGGACTGTAGCCCACCAGGCTCCTCTGTCCATGGGATTCTCCAGGCAAGAATACTGGAGTAGGTTGCCATGCCCTCCTCCAGGGGATCTTCCTGACCCAGGGATTGAACCCAGGTCTCCTTCATTGCAGGTGGATTTTTTACCAGCTGAGCTACCAGGGAAGCCTGGATATGCACTACTATATCTAAACTCGATCACCCAGGGCCTACTGTACAACACAGGGAATTATACCCGGAATTTTGGAATGACACTATAGAGTAAAAGAATCTCAACAAGAATTATGTATATATGGAGGGGGGTGTATGTGTAACTGAATCCCTGTGTTGCACACCTGGAACTAACACTGTCCATCAACTATACTTCAAATAAAACACTATTACATCTTAGTGCCTTCCCAAGGCTGCTGCTGCTGCTGCTGAGCCGCTTCAGTCGTGTCCGACTCTATGCGACCCCATAGACGGCAGCCCACCAGGCCCTCCTGTCCCCGGGATTCTCCAGGCAAGAATGCTGGAGTGGGTCGCGTTTCCCTCTCCAACGCATGAAAGTGAGAAGGGAAAGTGAAGTCGCTCAGTCGTGTCCGACTCCTAGAGACCCCATGGACTGCAGCCCACCAGGCTCCTCCGTCCATGGGATTCTCCAGGCGAGAGCACTGGCGTGGGTGCCATTGCCTTCCCCCTTCCCAAAGCTAGTCTTCCCCTGCTCAGTCAGAACCATACCCTGCTCTGCTCGTTCGCTAATGTCTCCGCCTGCTTAGAAAGCCCTCACGATTGACCAGATCGTTGCTGTGTTCGATTTATAATAAGAACGCTGGTCGTCCTCCTGGGCTCTCTCTCTGCATCAGTTACTGTGTTAAGATGCCTTAGTCACATGACCTCACTTAATTCTCCGCCAACCTCAGACACAACTCATGGCCCATGACAGATGAGGCGTCCCGGGCCTAGGGAGGTTGGGTCACCCTGCTGAGGTTACCGAGCTGTGAGGGCGGAGGTGGGGGTCACACCCAGGAATCGTCTAGCTTGTGTGGCCACAAGAGCCTTTGCCATCCACCCCTGATTGAATCTGTGCCTACACTGACCATCTTTGCTAGACCAGGCTAAAGGTCACGGCATGGTATCCTCCTTGTGGGGTTCCAGCAGGGCAGGGTGTTTATGTGGGGGTTGGGGGGGGCTGTCCTCTAAAGCACGTGCTGTCTGGCACCTGGACCAACTGCAGTCCTTGGGCTACAGCCACATCAAGGTCACCCGCAGGCCCAGAGAGGGACCGGCTCACGAGAGAGGCCAGCATCACCAGATGGCCGGGCGTTGGGGGTCCCTCGGGGTTCCTTCCCTTCCATCCTCATGCATGTTGAGCTCCCAGCTTTGGTTGGTCCCTCAGTTTGTGCTTGGTACAGCCTGCCTGTTCTCAGGGCCCATTTCACGTGCGTTCCCTTCCAGGAGATGCAGGGTCCCCTCTGCTCGCTGCCCTGATACCTCGTCAGGTCTTGGGATTTTGCCTCTGTCTTCCCTGCCTCGTGGACGCGTGCATCGTTCATGCCCTCTGCGTCCCCATACTTTGGAGCCAGGAGGCGTGGGGTAGGGGTAAGAGGGGCGTGCCCTCTGATGGTCTCTCCTGGGGGTCCACAGGGCAGGGCAAGAAGGTCAGCAAGTATATATACAGTAGATGGAGTAGGTCAGTAGCGTAAGGTGTTTCTCTTTCCCGGACACAGTGTCGTGTTTCTCTTAAAGAAGGTGTTACATCGGAGAGGTCATGCTCTACATTGCTAGATTTTAAGATGCAGAATAAATTTTAATCTTTCTTTCTGTTAATATAACTCTGATTCTTGTACAGAGGATACACTATCTAGGTGTAGCACAAGGGGCACTCCTTTTCATCTTCAAAGAGTGGAAGTTCTGTCAGTGATCAAGATGATTTTAGAAAGCTGGCTTCTTCTAAAACTTGTTCACTGCAGAAGAAAGTTCCTCTAAATAAATGTCTTCGTTATGTAATTTTGTTTATAAAAATTGTTTCGATTCAAACCTGCAGATTTTAACTCGACTGTTTTCATACTTGCCAGATTTTTGCCCCATTATTCAGTCCCCTGGAGAAGGAGATGGCAGCCCACTCCAGTACTCTTGCCTGGAAGATCCCATGGACGGAGGAGTCTGATGGGCTACAGTCCATAGGGTCCCAAAGAGTCAGACACGACTGAGCGACTTCACTCTCAGTCTACATCAACCATAGCCTCTGTGACAGTGATTCATCCCCCAAACAAGAATGTTTATCCCCAACAAGTTCTTCTGTAGAAGAATAATTTGTATTGTTTTTAACATGCAAAACAAAGCATTTTCTGGAAACATGTACCACCTGTGCCAACATACCCCTGGGGATGTAACACACAGGGGATGATTTGGAAATGAAGATCCTCAAGAAGGGAGTAAGTGTGGATGGGCCTGTGGCCTTTCTCTGCTCATTCCTGAAGTATCAGAAACTTAAATCAATGAGAAATCATTTTGTACTTAGGCTTATCGTGAAGAAAATGTGGTAAAACCCTGGTCTTAGCAAAAATTAGGAGAGAACAGAATTTTCAGAATGTACTGCTATGTTACTGAAAATTGGCCCAGCCCTCTCAGAGTATAAACTAGCAGTATATAAAGGACAAAAAAATTGTACTCACTTTGTCCCCGTAATTGCTCTTGTAGAAATTTATCCCAAGAGGATAATTCACTAGGAGAAAGGGAAAAATGCTTTATGTGTACAGAAATGTTCATAGCAGGTTTATTTATAGTATTGAGAACCTGGGAACTAAAAATACTCAACAAGCAAGGAGTTAAATTAGTGACTGTCACCTAAACGGTAGTAGGATATACAGCCTCTAAAATGGTCAATTTCAAGGCTCTTTAGAAGTGTGAACAGTGTTTAGAAAATACTAAGTAAAACCAAGAAACTGTATTTATCATAATTAGCACATGAGAATTTATGTCCTTTTGGCTTAAAATTGGATGAATAGGAACACAAACAAGTACATGTGGTGTAGGATTAAAGGAGAACTTTAAAATTTTTAACTTTTAATTGAGAAATAATTTTAGATGTGTGGGAAAGCTGTAAAAAATCGTACAGTGAGTTCCCACACACACTGCACCTGACTCCCCCTAATGTGAATAGTTCACATGACCCTGTCTTGGTGGCTCAGTGGGTAAAGAATCTGCCTGCAACACAGGAGACGCAGGAAGACATGGGTTCAGTCCCTGGGTCGGGAAGATCCCCTGGAGCAGGGCATGGCAACCTACTCCAGTGTTCTTGGAGAATCCCATGAACAGAGGAGCCTGGCATGCTGTAGTCCCTGGAGTAGCAAAGAGTTGGACACGACTGAGTGACTCACGGTTTTTGGAAATTATTTACTTATTTTCGGCCGTGCTGGGTCTTCAGTGTTGTGGGGAGCGGGGGCTGCTCTTTGCTGCGGTCTGAGGCTTCTCACTGCGGTGGCGCCCCTTGTTTGGGAGCGTGGGCTTCAGTAGATGCAGCCTGTGGGCATGTTAGCCGCAGCTCCCGGAGTCTAGAGCACAAGCTCAGTAGCTGTGGCGCCTGGGCCTCATTGCTCCAGGGCAGGTGGGACCTTCCTGGACCAGGGATCAGACCCACGTCTCCGGCATTGGCCAAGTGGATTCTTTACCACTGAGGCACGAGGGAGCCTGGTACTGACCCTTTTGATGTCATAATATGTACAACTCAAAAACATTTCATAGCCTGCCAGAAAGGACAGCTAAGATTGTCCTGGAGTAATTTTTCTTCTTCTTCTCTTTTTAGTCTTCCATTGATTTACCTTCTGAGAACCAATGAGGTGCTTGTTTAGACTCTGTGTTGGGGGAAGGGGGCCCAGTTTGAAATTTGCTGGACCTTTGAGCTCAAATTTCAGCTGAAATTTGCTGGACCCTCATTGGGAAAGACCCTGATGCTGGGAAAGATTGAAGGCAGGAGGAGAAGGGGATGACAGAGGATGAGATGGTTGGATGGCATCACCAACTCCATGGACCTGAGTTTGAGTAAGCTCTGGAGTTGGTGATGGACAGGGAGGCCTGGCGAGCTGCAGTCCATGGGGTCACAAAGAGTCGAACACGACTGAACGGCTGAACTAAACTGGACCTCTGAGGAGGAGCTGGAGGGGACCGGGAGAGGAGGGGCCGCGAGGTGAGGAGTGTGAGTGGACCTGGCGAGATAGATCTGAGGGTGGGCGGCAGCGTCCAGACAAGGCTGACCAAAGGCTTGGGAGGCGCGCACCTGGTCAGTTCTCAACAGATTCTGAGGAGTGACCGATAGCTGTCAGTTTCTTTCATTTAAAAACTTGTCAGTGTGTTTATCAGACCACAGCTCTGCTGTGAGTGCTGCTGGAGTCTGGCTTTGTGCCAGGTTGGTGCAATGTAGCAAGGAAGGTTTTCAAAGGGAACCATTCAAACCAAGCGTCTGTTTGGGTTTGTTCCCTATCACACTTTGCTGGAAAATTGGAAATTTATATATTTTTCTTCAATAGTTTATTTGGGCTTCCCTGGTGGCTCAGTTTAGAATCTGCCTGTGATGCAAGAGACCGCCTGCAGTACAGTAGACCTGGGTTGGATCCCTGGGTCGGGAAGATCCCCTGGAGGAGGGCATGGCAACCCACTCCAGTATTCTTGCCTGGAGAATCTCCATGGACAGAGAAGCCTGGCGGGCTATAGTCCACAGGTTGCAAAAGTAGGGCCCGACTGAGCGATTCACCCACCAGACCACCAATTTATCTCAGAGAATGAAGAATCTAAGTGTGTATTTTTATATATATATTGATGTGCACATATATTTATATATTAGCTTGCTACTTATGTATGTTAGCCATAAGAGTTCTTTTTTGCTGTGGTCATCCCATTTTTGCCCAGATGACCAGGTGCTCTTCTTGGGTGGGTCCTGGAATTACAGTGTTGCTTTAGCACAACAGATTGGAGAAGGCAATGGCAACCCACTCCAGTGTTCTTACCTGGAGAATCCCAGGGACGGGGGAGCCTAGTGGGCTGCCGTCTATGGTGTCGCACAGAGTCGGACATGACTGAAGTGGCTTAGCAGCAGCAGCAGCACAACAGATACGCTGGTTTTTGTTTTTTGTTTAAAGCTAGAAGCAATCTCCATTTCACAGATAGGACAGCTGAGTCCCGAGAAGGTTGAATGACTTACCTGAGGCTACACTTCAGTGTGTGGCGGGATGCTTACTCCACGGTCCTTTCCACTGTTAACATCTTGGGCATTTTCTTCTTCCTTGGAGGTTTTTTGGTAAAGGAAAAAAATAATAATAATAATGTTTGTGGATATTTTTATTGTATTGTGACTGGCCATGTTTTTCTGCATTGGATCTTTCAGTTTCATACTGTTTGATCTGACTGTTTTAAAAAGGAGGAAGAGAAGAAATAAAAATCATTGCATTTAAAGGGACTTGGTTCCCAATAAGAACCATTTGTGTGTGTGTGTGTGTGTGTGTGTGTGTGTGTGTGCATGTATTCAGCAGCCTCCCTGCTTGTCCAGCGCCCTAGGAGGCTGTGTGCTGTTACCTTCACATTTTATGGATGAGAAAGCTGAGACTCAGCTTACATGGGTTCATAAAGCCAGTGAGAGGCAAAGTTCCACCCATATCTGCTTCTTTCCGAAACCTGTGGTCTTCACACTGAGTGGCCTCATCTAGCACTGGGCTTCCCACATTATACTAAAAATCCAGGCCCAGGACAAGGTGCAGGGGTGTGTGCAGATGCGTTTTCAAAACAGCACCAGCGCTGCGAGGTCTTTGGTGGGGGGCGTCCGCATGCCGCGGTACAGCCAGTCCTTCCGCAAGGCCTTCTCTTGCATTCTCTAAGTATATTCCACAGCAGTTGTTTGTAATTGGAGTATCTGGAATTCACTGTGGTTTTAATTAGTTGATTACTAGTTCTTTAAAATGTACAGTCCTCACTGTGGGTCTTGCAAATTGGTAACTGGTAGCTACCAGTATAATTAAATATTTCAGAGCACTTGGCTACAGTAGCATTGAACTGTGAAGAAATAATGTTGTCGAGCCAATCAAAAAGAGATCCTTGTAAACTCATTTACCGCGGCACTGTGTGCTAGGATCATTGTAGAGACGCTTATTGCGGGAGAAATTGAAGATACAATTTTGTGCTAAGAGGCAATATAGAAATTAGTTCCTGAATTACTTGTTAATTGATTTGGTAATTCCCTCAGGTTTCTGCATGCTCTTTTTTTTTCCCCCTCTTTTTGTTGTTGCGTTCAGTTAACAGTGACTATTCCCAGAGCAATAAAAATATTTTTCTCACTTAGATCAGATATGTCCTCACATCAGACTGCCCACATTGATATTTGCAGAACCAAAAAAAAAAAAAAAACCTGCCTTCAGCACATCAGGCTTATGGTTGTCTGATGTGTACTCATCACGGAATCATGGTGACCCACGCGTTCCCGGGACTGGATTATCTCAACAAAAGGGAAGCATGTTTTTATGTCCCGTGTTGGAGGGAGGCTTCCCTGGGTTCTGTTGTTTGTTTGTTTCCTAATGGAAACCCTCTTTTTATTATCAACAAAGGAAGAGATTCCACAGAGTTGATTTATGAAAGTCTTTTCTTATTGTTTGCAATTCAGCAAGAATAACCGTACAAAACACTATTTGTAGACGGGTGCAGATTGCTCCTAGAAATGATATGAGAAGAAAATGAGACCTGTTTCTCTGCGTTGAAATTGAGCGTGTCTCCGAGAAGAGCTCCGTGAGCCCTAGGTTGGCAGGGGGAGTCTCTGGGGCCTGGCTCCCCGTGTCGTGGCCGCCCCCTCCCTGCCTGCTCGTTGACAGATGGGGAACAGCTCTGCGGTGGATGCACATTTTTCTGCTGCTTCTGTGAAGGGGGCAGGTGCTGTTATCCTTCTAGATTTTTGAAAGAAGCACTGACCGCCCTTTGGACAGCTGTCAGCAATAGTGGCCTTGGCCTCGTTGCAAAGAACATTTTTTTCTTTTATCCAATGATTTGGTTTAGTAAATTATGGTGCATCAACATGACAGAACATTATTCAGCCTCCAAAAATGATAATTAAAATGATTATGTGCATTATATAGGGAAAGAAACAGCAAAGTAGTTTATATACATAATTGCATTAAAATGTACCTGCTTGAGAACACATTTTTAACATCTTGTTGGTTGTATTTATGGCCTGAAAAGTACCATAAATGACTTTCTTAAAAAAAATGCATATCAGTATGTTAATTTTAGGTTCATCTGTTATTTTCTTCTATTGCCCTGCCTTTCCCTCCTCCATGATCACCTGCACATATAAATGTCAGAATAGTTTGCCCAGCTTAGGGCAGTTGGTGTTTATTTCAATGTCTGCTGTGAAAAATAGATGGTGATATTTTGTTTTCAGTTAGGAAAAGCAAAAGATGTTTGCGTTTAGCATTGCATCTAATTCTTTATAAATTTGGCACGATTGCTCACTTACCAAGTTAAGTATATTTGCGTGTTTGTCAGTTTATACAATAAATGGTAATGTTTAATCTGAATTTCACGTCTCCCTTTTGGGCTTCCCTGATAGCTCAGTTGGTAAAGAATCCTCCTGCAGTGCAGGAAACCCCAGTTCGATTCCAGGAATTGAACGGAAGGGTAGCCTATCCCTATCCGCTGGAGAACGGATAGGCTACCCACTCCAGTATTTTGGGCTTCCCTTGTGGGTCAGCTGGTAAAGAATCCACCTGCAATGCAGGAGACCTGGGTTCAATCCCTGGGTTGGGAAGATCCCCTGGAGAAGGGAAGGGCTACCTACTCCAGTATTCCGGCCTGGAGAATTCCACGAACTGTGTAGTCCGTAGGGTTGCAAAGAGCCGGACATGACTGAGCACTTTCACTTAGCCGAGTGAATTCTTTACCACCAGTGCCACCTGGGAAGGACTGATCTGCTGTTTAGAAGGCGTGGCGACTGCGAGAGCACCAGGAATAGGGGACACTCACAGGCTAAGTTATTAGGCTCGCGTGGCTCCCACTCCCACAGGTGAAACGGTTGCTTGGCTAGTTCTTGGCTCCAGCGGACAGAAGGCACACTCTGCTCTTCACTCAGATAGACTCCTTCTAGCTACCCCTGGCTGGGATTGCTGGAATTTTTTTCATAATCTGGTTTATCAGGGACCCACAAAGTCCAGCCTCATCATCATGCGCTTGGGTCATATTGTTCCTGACTCCATCTCCACGTCTCTGCTCCTCATGGCTTAAGTGTTTCCTCATGGAACTAGCTCTGCTGGAAGCTACTTCATGAAAGCTCCTATGCAAGGGGCCCATCACTTTTGTCTACAGATTGATTCAGACACACCAACATTGAGCTTCATCACCCCAGAAACAAAGGTTCTCCCAAACCCACTGCAGTATTCTTGCCTGGAAAATCCCATGGACAGAGGGGCCAGGCAGGCTACAGACCACAGGGTCGCAGAGTCAGGACACGACTGAGCTCACACACACAGAGGCTCCCTCAACACCGCTAACCTCGCCTGAGTTAGATCCACCTGCCTTCCCTTTGCAGAGGACCCAATGATGGTTCCCTTGGAGAAGAAAGCAGGAATCCCACCGTGGACCCTCAGGTGGGGGGAGTCTCACAACCCTGGGCTGGCCTGCAGCCTGGGTTTGTGTTTCTTTCTCCTCAAGTTGCACAGAAGAGAAAAATACGTCCCCTTGAGGGATTATTAGAAGGACACCACCGTAGACATTTTTATTTGAAAATGTATGTGACATGAGTTTGGATAAACTCCGAGAGTTGGTGATGGACAGGGAGGCCTGGTGTGCTGCAGTCCATGGGATCGCAGAGTCAGACACGACTGAGCGACTGAACTGAACTGAACTTTATCTTCTAATGCGTAAGCATGTCTCACGTTTGAATGCTTCCTTTTTTCATGTGTGTGTGTGTACATACGTTAAAGTATAGCTGACTTGCAACCTTGTGTCAGTCTCAGGTGTACAGCAAACTGAATCACTTAGACGTATACACTTACCAACTTTTTTCCCCGAGATTCTTTTCCCATACAGGTTATTGTAAAGTACTGAGTCGAGTTCCTGGGCAATACAGCAGGTTCTTATTAGTTGTCAATTTTATAAATGTTTTCTATGATTTATCAGTTAAATTATAGACTTACGTCTCCAAACGTTTGAATGAAATTTGGTTCTCCACCAGGGCTGACCTTGCTTGTGCCATGGTTTCGAGTGAAGGTGAGGACTTTGCAAACCCCAGGCTGTAGCAGGGCTCGGACCTGAGCATCTTGGGTTGAGACCACTGGTCTCCTGCCACCCCAGGCTGAGGGTTTTGCAGCAGGAAATCAGTGCTGGTGCTGAAGCTCCAAGGTGACAAATATTTCTCCGTGATATTTCTGCACTTTAATGACTATTTCTACTAATGCTTGTGCTAATAATTTTTAATGGTTCACATTGAGTAGGTGACATTTTGATACATTAATGAGCCTTATCGATGACTTTGAAAAGTTCTTTGGTCTGCCAGGATACTTTGCCTTGGCCCCCAAAGGAATGGCTGGAGTGCTGAATCCTTCCTGTGCTGCCTGTGAGCTGGGAAGTGGGTGCCTGGCCAGCTGCCCCTCTAAGAATAAGATTCATCACTACATCATGTCAGAGGGCTTGGATTGTGCTTCCAAGGTTTGTCATGAAGTATTTTCTTTGAAAATCACTTGCTTGCACTCAAAGACCTGCCAGAGTGTTTGAGAAGCATAAGCCTCGCAGAGAGCAGGGTGGCTCTGGCCCACACCAATGTAGAGGGCCAGGGCAGGGGTTGCTGATGTTTGTGGGGAGAGGTCCTCCCTCTATAGAACCTTCCAGGAATCAAAAATGCCAGAGGTTGGGAGGATTCCTCCTGGGGGCAGGTGCCTGCCTCACAGTCCCCAAAGCTCACCCAGGCCACCTTGGGTACTGATGACCCAAGGCTGTATTTACACAGGAAGGTGGTGTGTTTGACCGAATTAGGACAAGTGCCCCCAAAGAAGGGCTTCCCAGGTGGCGCTAGTGGTGAAGAACCCACCTTCCAATGCAGGAGATTTAAGAGATGCTGGTTTGATTCCTGGGTCAGGAAGATCCTCTGGAGGGGGACCTGGCAACCCACTTTAGTAATCTTGCCTGGAAAATCCCATGGAGAGAGGAGCCTGGGGGGCTACTGTCCATAGGGTTGCAAAGAGTCGGACATGACTGAAACAACTTAGCATGCATGTACACACCCCAAAGAAAGGTAAGCACAGGTAGTGATCCTGAATTTTGCTTTTCTGGGAACCAGTGCTTTTTCATTTGTTCTCAGGTTTCTGGGAAATAATGGGCAGGGACACTCTTAGGCACAAGATTTACCAGAGAAGAAGTAGTCTGAGATAAGTGAAATAAAAGCTAACCCAGCAGGCATGTCCCTGTGTGCCAGGCCCTCAGCTTACCCTGCAGGTGTCACTCCATAGCAGTAAATGTGTTGAGGTCAGGACATTTTTAAAAAAAAATTTATTTGGCCACTAGCTTATTCCAAGACCCTAGAGGAAGTAAGCGCTCAATAAATATTTGTTGAATGGAAAATTTCAATTCTTACCACCTTCTTGTGGGGATAACAGGATAATCCACGTTTTAGAATCCCTGCTCAGAGAAGTTAAGGCCCTTGTTCAATGTCACACAGCTGGGGAATGGTGAACGCTGGGATGTAAGCTTTCTGTGGGGCTTCCCAAGAGTCACGTGTGAGGTGACCACATGTCCCTGCAGGACCTGGGGAAGGCAGAGGGAACACGTGGCATGGAGAATGGGTGGCGGGGAGGCACTTCAGGAAAAGGCAAGTAGTCCCTGTTGACAACTACCTGGACACTTTCTCTGCAAACAGTAAAAAGCCTGGGGGCAGGACCATGGACAGCAGAGCTCCCCCGGGGGCAGCCAGGGTACTTCCCTTCTTGAACCACAGAGGCAGGGGGCTGACGAGTAGTTACCAGTGCAAGGCCATTGTGATCCGACCCAGGAAGGAGGCCGAGGACAGAGCAGGAGCCCAGGAAGGTGGATGAGGAGACACTGGGCTCTGGGCATTTCTTGAAGACACCAGGAGAGCGGGCTGGAGTCAGCCTTCTTGGTGGCCAGGGAGGATCTGTGTGCTTCTTAAATTAGTTGTATTTGATGGTTTCGAATTGTGCTGGAGAAGACCCTTTTGCATTCCTTTGGACTGCAAGATCAAACCAGTCAATTCTAAAGGAAATCGACCCTGAATGTTCATTGGAAGGACTGATGCTGAAGCAGATCCTTTGGCCTCCTGATGCGAAGAGCCAACTCATTGGAAAATACTCTGATGCTGGGAAAGATTGAAAGCAGAAGGAGAAGGGGACGACAGAGGATGAGATGGCTGGATGGCATCACTGACTCAATGGACATGAGTTTGAGCGAACTCTGGGAGATAGCAATGGACAGGGAAGTCTGCAGTCCATGGGGTCACAAAGAGGCGGACAGGACTTAGCAAATGAACAACAAGAAGAACAAGGTTATTTCATTATTTAGTAGATTTTGTTTTTCTCTGCATTTGGAAATCTCCATGAGGAAAGATGTGCTGTCTGTCACCAGTAAGCATCACTTTCCCTCCAGGGCAAGGAAGCCCAGGGAGGGTTCTGGTCTGAGGGTATCAAAGTGGCCAGATCCCCTCCTTGTTCCTCTCTCAACGTGTCCATTTCAGCAAGCATTCGATAATTCAGAGATCTGCTGGTAAAAATTAACACACACTACCAAATGTAAAATAGATAACGAACGAGGTCCTACTGTGTGGCATAGGGAACTATATGCACTGTCCTGTAATAGGAAATGGCAGCCCACTCCAGTATCCTTGCCCGGAGAATCCCATGGACAGAGGAGCCTGGCGGGCTGCTGTCCGCCATGGGCTGCACGAGTCGGCCACGACTGAGCGCAGCGCGTAGGCACACACCAGCGTTTCACTCTTCTTTTCTTCCTCCTCCTCCTCCTCTGGTTCATTAGTAGATTTGATTTTTTTAGAGAAGCTTCCGATTCCCAGCAAAACTAAGCTGAAAGTACAGACAGTTCTAACTTAATCTCTCCCCACACATGCACAGAGTCCTTAACCATCAACAACCAAAACCACACCGGTGCATTGCTTACAGCTGATACACCTGCGCTGATACCTCATTATCACCCAGAGTCCATAGTTCACTTCATGTCCCCCGGGTTTGGACAAAACTTCACAGACATGTTTCCATCATTGCAACATTATATCATACAGATTCACAGCCCTGAAAATCCACCTGTTCATGGAGCACTGATTCCTTCCCTGCACCACTGGCAACCACTGATTTTTTTTTAAATTGTCTCCAAATGAGGTTCGTGACATTGTACAGCAGACAGGAAGGACCATCCCCATGGAAAAGAAATGCAAAAAAGCAAAATGGCTGTCTGGGGAGGCCTTACAAATAGCTGTGAAAAGAAGAGAGGCGAAAAGCAAAGGAGAAAAGGAAAGATATAAGCATCTGAATGCAGAGTTCCAAAGAATAGCAAGAAAAGATAAGAAAGCCTTCTTCAGCAATCAATGCAAAGAAATAGAGGAAAACAACAGAATGGGAAAGACTAGAGATCGCTTCAAGAAAATTAGAGATACCAAGGGAACATTTCATGCAAAGATGAGCTTGATGAAAGGACAAAAATGGTATGGACCTAACAGAAGCAGAAGATATTAAGAAGAGGTGGCAAGAATACACAGAAGAACTGTACAAAAAAGATCTTCACGACCCAGATAATCATGATGATGTGATCACTCATCTAGAGCCAGACATCTTGGAATGTGAAGTCAAGTGGGCCTTAGAAAACATCACTACGAACAAAGCTAGTGGAGGTGATAGAATTCCAGTTGAGCTGTTTCAAATCCTGAAAGATGATGCTGTGAAAATGCTGCACTCAATATGCCAGCAAATTTGGAAAACTCAGCAGTGGCCACAGGACTGGAAAAGGTCAGTTTTCATTCCAATCCCAAAGAAAGGCAACGCCAAAGAATGCTCAAACTACCGCACAATTGCACTCATCTCACATGCTAGTAAAGTAATGCTCAAAATTCTCCAAGCCAGGCTTCAGCAATACGTGAACCATGAACTCCCTGATGTTCAAGCTGGTTTTAGAAAAGGCAGAGGAACCAGAGATCAAATTGCCAACATCCACTGGATCATGGAGAAAGCAAGAGAGTTCCAGAAAAACATCTATTTCTGCTTTGTTGACTATGCCAAAGCCTTTGACTGTGTGGATCACAATCAACTGTGGAAAATTCTCAAAGAGAAGGGAATACCAGACCACCTAACCTGCCTCTTGAGAAATCTGTATGCAGGTCAGGAAGCAACAGTTAGAACTGGACATGGAACAACAGACTCTTTTCAAATAGGAAAAGGAGTACGTCAAGGCTGTATATTGTCATCCTGCTTATTTAACTTATATGCAGAGCACATCATGAGAAACGCTGGACTGGAAGAAACACAGGACTGGAAGAAACACAAGCTGGAATCAAGATTGCTGGGAGAAATATCAATAACCTCAGATATGCAGATGACACCACCCTTATGGCAGAAAGTGAAGAGGAGCTCAAAAGCCTCTTGATGAAAGTGAAAGGAGAGCAAAAAAGTTGGCTTAAAGCTCAACATTCAGAAAACGAAGATCATGGCATCCTGTCCCATCACTTCATGAGAAATAGATGGGGAAACAGTAGAAACAGTGTTAGGCTTTATTTTTTGGGGCTCCAAAATCACTGCCGATGGTGACTGCAGCCATGAAATTAAAAGACGCTTACTCCTTGGAAGAAAAGTTATGACCAACCTAGATAGTATATTCAAAAGCAGAGACATTATTTTGCCGACTAAGGTCCGTCTAGTCAAGGCTATGGTTTTTCCTGTAGTCATGTATGGATGTGAAAGTTGGACTGTGAAGAAGGCTGAGCGCCAAAGAATTGATGCTTTTGAACTGTGGTGTTGGAGAAGACTCTTGAGAGTCCCTTGGACTGCAAGGAGATCCAACTAGTCCATTCTGAAGGAGATCAACCCTGGGATTTCTTTGGAAGGAATGATGCTAAAGCTGAAACTCCAGTACTTTGGCCACCTCATGCGAAGAGTTGACTCATTGGAAAAGACTGTGATGCTGGGAGGGATTAGGGGCAGGAGGAGAAGGGGGCGACCGAGGATGAGATGGCATCACGGAGTCGATGGACGTGAGTCTGAGTGAACTCCGGGAGATGGTGATGGACAGGGAGGCCTGGTGTGCTGTGATTCATGGGGTCGCAAAGCGTCGGACACGACTGAGCAACTGAACTGAACTGATACTTTTGCCTTTTTCAGAATGTCATATCGTTGGAATCATGGAGTATCTAGTGTCTTTAGACTTGCTTCTTTCACTTAATAATATGCGTTTAAGATTTTATCACGTCTTCATTCCTGGTTAGCTCATTTCTTTTTAGTGCTGAATGATATTGCAATATCTGGATATAACACAGTTTGTCTTTTCATCTATTGAAGGATATCTGGGCTTGCTTCCAAGTTTTGGCATTCTGAATAAAGCTGCTTTAAACATTTGTGTGCAGATTTTGGCATGGACACAAGTTTCAGCTCACTTGTGTGAGTACGATGGAGTGGGATTGCTGGATTGTGTGGTAAGACTGCGGCTGTTGATAAGAATGTTTCTAGCTTCATGAGAAAGAGACAAGCTGTCTTTGAAAGCAGCTGTGCCATTTTGCATTCCCACCAGAAGGGAACTGGAGTTCCTGTTGCTTCACGCCCTTGCCAGCCTTCGGCAATGTCAGTATTTCTGGTGCTGGCTATTCCAGTAGATGTGTTCGGGGTACCGCACGGTTTTAACGTGCAATTCCACAATCACTTGTGATGCTGAGTGTCTTTTTACATGCTTTATTGGCCATTTGTATACCTTCTTTGGTGAGGTTTCTGTTCAGACCTGTTCATTTTTCAGTTGGGTCATTTTGTTGTTGTTGTTGATTTTTAAAGAGAGTTCTTGGTACGTTTTGGACAACATTCCTTTATGAGGTATGTCTCCCAGGCTGTGGCTTGCTTTCTCTTTCTCTTGATCATCCCTCCTCCTTCCACTTCTAATAATTATCCTCTGGTGTTCCCTGCCGTCATTATTGATGTGCCTTTCCATTTTCATCTTGAACTTGTTCGGTTTGCCAGCAATGTTTCATGAGCGTTTTCTTTACAGTTTAGTAGAATTATTGCTTACTTTTCAACCGGTATGTAAATGCATCCTGAAAATCATCGACTCTTGATTACATAATTGCTCAGAAGCATATATAATTTTTTACAAGTACTTTATACATTGTATTAAATTTAGAATGGGTAAATGTTTTATAGTTTATGTAGTGTAGACATTCTAAGCTTAATTCCAATTAATAAGAATAACAAGCATTCAGGGCTGTGTGAAAGTTCTTATGGATAATGATTCTTCCAGTCCTGTGTTGGGTCAACATCTGTAATTAACATTTGGGGGAATACTCAACTGCCTGTCTGCTTCTGTATTTATTGCCTGGAGTGACTGGGTGTCGACCAAGCCCTGCTGAGCCTTGGGGGAGGGTACGTACCCCTGAATAAGAGGGTCGGCAGGCAGCACAAGGCACTGGTCAGTTGCCAGGGAGAAGGTGGCTTTCCCACCCCCTTTGTGGGTAAAGAGGGAGCTGCCCCTCCCCACAAGGCAGGGTTTCCTTTGCGATGAGATGTCACATCTGACTCCTGAGGCACAGACTTGGTCACAAGAAAGTGAGTTTGGAAGGGCTGGCAGGCTGAGGGATGTAGCGGAAGAGAACCTGGAAGCCAGACAGCAGGTGTCTCTGAAGGGAGGTGAGAAGGCTTGCTGCAGATCCCAGGGGCGGTCAGCTAACAGGCTATGGGTACAGGGGTTGAGGATCGGAGCCGGGGCCATGCTGCAGGGGGACCCGCAGCCTGCAGCCCGGGCCGGTGGTTGGGCGCAAGGGGTTGTCAGGAGCACTGTGTGAGGCTTAAAGGGCAGGGAGAAGCCAGGCAGGGGGCACTGGGGCCTGAGTGGTTGCCTGGCAAAACCAGAGCTGGAAGGAAGCCCGCAGGCCTGCGGAGGGGCAGGAGCCACGAGGGACCAGGCAGGCGGGGCTGGGTGGGATGGTGCCCGGGTGGAATTGTTTTGTAAACCACGGCGGGAAAGTAAAGGAATGCGTCCTCGCTGTAGGAAAACAAGAGCATATACAAGGACAGAAAGAGAAGTCACCCGTGGGGTCGTGCCTCCAAGCTCGCAGCGATCACCCACATTTTTTGAGACTTCTGTTCAGGGTCACTGTGTCTGGAACCCTTGCTCTCCCCCTCTGTCACCCTGGTCCCTCCTGGAGCACTTCTGTCACCTGGTTGGTCTCACCTGCTCTGGGTCCCCTCCCAGAAGAAATCTTGCCTCTTGGTTGCAGTTAGTATCGTAACAGGCGCTCTGTAAATGTTTCACGAATGAATGAGTAAATGAAACAGTGATGGTGTGTCTTTGAATTCCCATCGCTGCGTATAGGGAGGGCGTTTTGAATCTGCTTCTGCTTTCCAGCCTTTGAACTTTGAAGGCGTCTTTGAGGCGTCCTTTACCTGGATCCATCTGAACCCCTGGTTGCTATTACTAGAGGGCAGAAGGGTTTCAGCGACACCCAGGGAGCCACATCTTTTTATGTGGATTCTTCCCAATTTCCTTAGCATATGTTACTAACAGGTTTGCTTAGTCAAAGGGCATAAGACTTGTAAGGCTTTAAATAAATATTTCCATTTTTTTCTGTAGAAAAAATGTACCAGTTCACTCTTTCACAAGTGATATTTCTACATACTTTCATCTGCATTTGCGTATTTGTGTATGTGTGTGTGTACATATACATGTTTTTTAATCTTAATTTTTATTTATTAGAATTGCACTCTACTGTTTTGAAAACAGACTATTTATTTCCAGTTTTTAAAAGCATGTTGATTGGCTCCTCCTCGGGTTGTTTTGTATGGAGTGCATGCTTAAGTGTTGGCTCATTTTCCTACTAGTATCTCCGTCACTATCCTGTTAATCCTCTTCATTTATTAAGCATGTTAACGCTTAGCTTTTATGCTGTTGCTCAGTCACTAGGTCATGTCCGACTCTTTATAGACCTCATGGACAGCAGCACGCCAGGCTTCCCTGTCCTTCACTATCTCCCAGAGTTTGCTTAAACTCATGTCCATTGAGTCGGGGATGCCACCCAACCTTCTCATTCTCTGTCACCGCTTCTCCTCCTGCCCTCAATCTTTCCCAGCATCAGGGTCTTTTCCAATGAGCCTTTGCCTTTATATATGTTACATTATGTACGTTATGTATTTATTTTTTGACTTCAGCTTTATTTGCAGTAATTTTGGACATTGAGAATAGAATATTTTTTTTAATTAATTATTTTAATTGGAGTTTAATTACAATACGGTGGTGGTTTTTGCCATACATGGACATGAATCAACCATGGGTGTGCATGAGTCCCCCGCCCTGAACCCCCTCCCACCTCCCTCCCCATCCTATCCTTCTGCGTTGGCCCCGTGCACCGGCTTTGAGTGCCCTGCTTCACGCATCGAACTTGGACTGGTGATCCATTTTGTGTTGCCTCCTTTGTTAATTATCTTTAGAAGTCTTCTCTCCTCCCAAGCCCTCTGATACCTTCATCCTTTCACTCTTTTGCTGTTTGATTCTTTTGGGTAGCTAAGCTCTTGTGTTGATTGATGAGTCTGTCTGCTGTCTACTGATCTGAGCAGCGCTGTTGCCGTGTCAGGTAAACATCAGTGTCTCAGGACAGAATCTCCGTGCTGCACCCCATCAGGTTTCCAGCTAAACTTGGAGATCAGGCAGGAGAGCTCCTTCAGAGGAGAGGCCTTGCTAGAGAGTGGACATGAGTGCTTTGCACGCGTCTCTGGGGAGTGAAGCTTCCTTCTGTCCCTAAGGAATGGCTGGGAGACGCCAACTATCAAGAAAGGCTGTCGGTGCAGTGAACACCGAGCATCACCATCTCCCTAGAGACTTTCCTCACATTTTTCCTTTGTCCCTTTCCAAGGTGGATCCAGGGCTTCCCGGTGGCCCTGCTAGTAAAGAACCCACCTGCCAATGCAGGAGACTTGCAGAAGATGTGGGCTTGATCCCTGGGTTGGGAAGATCTCCTAGAGAAGGAAATGGCAACTGTCTCTAGTATATTCTTTCCTGGGAAATCCCATGGACAGAGGAGCCTGGTGGGCTACAGTCCACAGGGTCACAAAGAGGCAGACACGACTGAAAAAGGTGAAGCCACTATTCTGATTTCTTTTCCCATCAACTAGTTTTACCTGTTCTTGAGCTTGACATGGATAGAATCATACAATATACACACAACCAAAAAAAAAAAGAAAAGGAAGAAAGAAAAAAGAAAGTTTTTTGATTTTCCGTGGACTGAACTTAGGAGAACATTGTATGGAGAATGTAAGACTGTAAAGTAACATTAATAGCTAGTAGTTCTGGCAAGCTTGCCATGGGCCAGGCGATATGGCCAATTTACTTAGACTGTTGTGTGGTCTTTGCAGAGTCCTGCTTTGGGGAGAAACCCAAGGGGTCTGCACAGAGGGGGTGTCACTTGTCACAGGCTCACAAGCACTGTCCCGGGGTGTCCAGGGGCCAGCCTGGCCAGCTCACACTGTGGGAGTGCCCAGGAGGATGAGGATGCGTGAAGCTGGGGTGTGGGCTGACCATAGGGTCTTCTGGTCATTCTGGGTCATGGCTGGGGCCTCGTCCCTGTGTCTGTGGTCTTTTGGAGTGGGGTCTCTGAAGTTCAGCTGCAATGACCTTGTTTGAGTGGAGACCCTGAAATCCTGGTCTCCAGGAGTCTGGTGACCAAGATCTGGGGTCATCCAGGCAGAATAGATGGTGGCCTTGTCTAGCGGGCAGCAGCCTGTGCCCTGCAGGTCCCAGGAAAGCCCAGCCCACAGGCAAGGGCAGTGAGGCCTCGCTGAAGCCCACAGACTCAGGCTTTGGAGGGGCTGGTTTTTAAACTCGTCCCTTTGCTTCTTCACGTGAGTTCCTGTCCAAGGCCTCAGTGCCATGCCCTCCTCTTGTTACGCTCTTATGGGCCTTTAACACTCCAGAGTATCATTAGAGCCAGGGACTATGTAAGCTCACTGTGTCCACGTTTACATGGTGTGATTGGTGTAAAAGGCACCACAGATCTTCTACCAGCCTTTTGGACATATTTCAGAATTCATTAGTCACATCACAGAGGAGGAAATGAATCTCACGTTGGGATGCCGTGTGTGTGTGCACTCACACATATGCCTCACTGATATCAGAGGTCTGTGACAGCACCCTTACTAAGTGCATTGCATTCCTGTCTATTCTTTTCTGTCCGACCCCGCCCACCCGCCCCCCCGGCCTTTTTTAAATTGTTGGTTGCAGCCCACTACAGTGACCTGCTGCTTGGCAGGCGTGCATGCATGCTAAATTGCTTCAGTCATGTCTGGCTCTTTGCGACCCCATGGAATGTAGCCCACCAGGCTCCTCTGTCCATAGCATTCTCCAGGCAAGAATACTGGAGTGGGTTGCCATGCCCTCCTCCAGGGGATCTTCCTGACCACCCAGGGATTAAGCCCACGTCTCTGGCAGCCGGGTTCTTTACCACTAGCACCACCTGGCTCGGCACACACTTTAAAAACACCGTCCTGGTAGCATCGGCCCCACTGGAGCAGCTGCCGACTAGCTGAGGACGGAGTTGACCTCACCCAGGGTGCCAAGTCCACCAGCACCTGGAGGGCAGAGTTTCCCATCTCTCCAAGGCCAGGCCCGCCATTCCAGCTCTTCATCCACGCGTTCTGTGGCTGCCTTGAGAAAATATTTCATCCGGAATGTCAATCTGGGAGGGCCCGGGTCTGCTGAAAGTCCCCTTCGTGCTTGCCAGTTAACTCATTTAGCAGACTGTTACGAAGGAGGTTCCCCCAAGAGGATAGGAACATGCCATTGAAATAAAAGGTCACCCAAGGAGGAGCTGGTGAGAAGGCCGGGAGGGGGAAGAGCCCATCCCAGGGACCTGGGCAGGATGTGCAGGGGCGGCTGCAAGGAGCATGGGGAAAGGCAGCTGGACTAAGTCACCGCCCTTCCAGCTTTATTTGCATAATCTCGCGGGAACACTGGATTCCTTAATAGCGATGAGTGGTAATAACTTTCAGGGAGTAGGCAGGAAAGAAACTAGCTTAAAGCCTGGTTGTCACCTGCTTCTTGCCTCCCACGTCCACTGCTGCTCTGTGCCCTCACGCCCCTCCTCTCCTGGACTACGTGACAGCCCCCCACCGCAGCCTGTTCCCCCTCCAGCCCTGACCCACACTGAAGCCAAACGCTGCCTTCAGAAAATGCCAATTAGATTTCGTCAGTGCTTAGCCTAGAATCTTCCATGGCTTCCCCACGGCCCGTGTGTGCAAAGGCGGCTAAAGCCCGTGGCAGGGTGGGCCCTCCTCCATCGCCCGGCCGGGATCTGGTCTCCTTCAGTCTCCCCGAGAGTTCCCGCTAGCCCACAAAGTGTCTCGGGTCTCCCAGTGTGCTGTATGCCTGACACCTCACGTTCTACAGAGAGCTTCTTCGGCCTCTGGCCTGTTTCCTCCTCCATCTACCGTCTCTGTTCTTTTAGACTTCTCATCCTTAAGATGCTGCTTCTGCAGCCCCTACCCTTTGAAACCTTCCGTATTTATCTCAGGCCTATGTCCCGCCTCTCTCCACCCCGTGGCCCATCACTAAGGTGTGTGGCCCATTATATCAACTTTTGCTTGGGCGGGGGGTCGGGGTGAAGGTGCCTGTCTGGCTCTCCTGATGGTCATCGAGTTCGTGGAGGACTGTGGGTCCCTGACGTCTAGCCCTGCTGGAAGCTTTGAGACAAGGTCACGTCTCAGTTGTACAAAGTTTGCATCACATTAAATGCTGTTGCTTATCAGTCCGTCTGGAATTTAAGGTAAGAAGGAATGACTGAGCCAGGGCTCCTCAGGAAGACAAAGAAAGCGGCTGAGGGCAGCCAGCCGGCGCTGGAAAGGCCGTGGCTGTCACCACGATTATTAATACATCGCAGAGACATTTTGGGGATTCCGCCATATTTTGTATGGTTGCCAACAAAATCTTGACAGTTGTATTGTGGTTAATAAATTCATTTAGATTTATAAGCATTGTTTACAGAACCTGTTCGCCTGCTGAAACTCGAACAGCATCTGTTCCTTCTTACTAATTAACTGCTAATTACGAATGAGCTTTGTGTGTTTGTCAGTATCACTGGCTCATGCATTTTGTAAGGAACATTAACAAATTGATTTACATAGTAGCAAAGCAATCAAAAGAGTAAACTGAACAGCAAGCCGCTAAAACCCTTCAGCCTGGTTTCTGAATGAAGCAAACTTTTGAGGCTATAAATATCACCATAAATTTCCCCCTTACCTTAATTCCTTAGTAAAGGTGCAGTGCTCAAAAGCCATATCCAGTGAGTAATAGTCGAATTAGCACCCCGCAGCAGGCGGCCCAGAGCGCTGTGGTGGTGACCCAGGGAATCCATGAGGGATCTGACTGGGAAGAAGAGCCAGAGAAGTGGTCCCGTCCCTGTGGGACTCCCCGGGCTGCTATGAACCCTGGCCTTCAGGTGATGCTTCACCTCCAGCCAGCGTGCAGCAAGGCCTTGTCCAGAGATGTGAAACCTGTGGTCTGTCCATCACACTGGTCCTCCCCTGGGAGTCTCAGATCTCAAACTGGGCTGATGCACATCGTGTTCTTAAGAGCACGCATTTAAAAGTAACGAGTTGAAATGGGTGATTCCAGAAGCTCAGGGCTCATTGATTTTGCAGGGAGATGATGAAGGCAGCCCCCTGTTTTGCCGATAAGACAGGCCTGTTTGCAGCCCAACAGCTCCCATGGGAGTTTCTCTAAAGGGACCTCCGTGGTAAGAGCTAAAGGGCAGAGAAACAACCAAGGCGAGAGCTATGTGAACACAGAAGGGAAGAGATAAGTTGCAACAGTAAGCATTGGTTCTCTGGTTTCCTCTCCCCAGATCTCAGATGCCGGTGTAAACTGAAGGTCGTGGGTGGGGCAGGCAGAGGGGTAATGTGTTCAACGGTTTTGAGAATCACTCAGGTTAAATATCGCTTAAGAGCCTTGTTGTTGTTGTTCAGCTGCTAAGTCATGTCCGACTCTGCGACCCCATGTTGGGAAAGATTGAAGGCAGGAGGAGAAGGTAAGGGGATGACAGAGGATGAGATGGTTGGATGGCATTACCTACCTACTTGATGGACAGAGTTTGAGTAAGCTCTGGGAGTTGGTGATGGACAGGAAAGCCTGGCATGCCGCAGTACATGGGGTCGCAAAGAGTCGGACATGACTGAGTGACTGAACTGAACTGTGTAGCACACCAGCCTTCCCTGTCCTTCACCATCTCCCAGAGTTAGCTCAAACTCAAGTACATTGATTCAGTGATGCCACCCAACCATCTCATCTTCTGTCCTCCCCTTCTCCTGCCTTCAGTCTTTCCCAGCATCAGGGTCTTTTCCAGTGAGTCACTCTTATCAGGTGGCCAAAAGATTGGAGCTTCAGTTTCAGCATCAGTCCTTCCAATGAATATTCAGGATTGACTTCCTTTAGGATTGACTGGTTTAATCTCCTTGCAGTCCAAGGGACTCTTAAGAGTCTTCTCCAGCAAGAGCCTTACATTAAAATAAAAAAGTACCAGTGAGTATTTCCTGAGATGGAACATTTACCATAAAGGATCATGAGACACAGCACTGGTGCCAGCTTTGACACAGATGTTCAGGGTCAGGACCTCTGGCAAGGTGCAGAGATCCAAGCTTTGGAATGAAACTCAACTTACCAGCTGTGCACCTCAGGTAAACCCCCCACCCTCTCTCTGAACCTCAGGTAGCTCACTTGTAGAACAGGATTGATAGAACAGCCCTCTTCCAGAGTTGTTGGATGGATTAAGAAGTTACCAGAAAGCCTCTGTAAAGCAGGTGGCATCTTACCACAGCTCAGGAAACGCAGTTACCGTCATCGTAGTGTCTGCAGTCATGTGGAAGTAAATATATGTGGAGAGGCACCATCAACAATAAAACAGTATCATTGTTATTCAGCTGCTAAGTCGTGTCTGACTCCTTGTGGCCCCGTAGACTATTACTATATAGCCTGCTAGGCTCCTCTGTCCATGGGATTTCCCAGGCAAGAATCCTGGAGTGGGTTGCCATTTCCTTCTCCAGGGCATCTTCCCCACCCAGGGATCTAATCCGAGTCTGCTGCAGGCAGATTCTTTTTTTTTTTTCTTTTTTTTTTAACGGCTACTTATTTTTGGCTCTGCTGGGTCTTCCTTGCTGCACGGACTTCTATCTAGTTGTGGCGAGCCGGGACTGCCCTTCACTCTGGTGCTCGGGCTTCTCTTTGTGGCGGCTTCTCTTGTTTCAGAGCATGAGCTCTAGGGCAGGTGAGCTCAGTAGTCACGGCTCCCGGGCTCTGGGGCGCGGGCTCAGTAGTCGCGGCTCCCGGGCTCTGGGGCGCGGGCTCAGTAGTCGCGGCTCCCGGGCTCTGGGGCGCAGACTCAGTAGTTGTGGCACAAGGGCTTAGTGGCTCCACGGCACGTGAGATATCCCTGGACCAGGAGTTGAACCCCCATCTCCTGCACTGGCAGGTGGACTCTTAACCACTAGGCCCCCAGGGAAGCCCGTTGAGCTTTATTAGCTCATGATAATTATGTTTGGGAGGAAGATTCTCCTTTCTCATCAATAAGTTTATTGCTCTTTCAGATAAAGGGAGAAACTTTAAGTGAGCATGAACATCGTAGGTGGAGAGTTCAAGAAGTGTTCAGGATGGAGCGACCGTTATATCACAAACCTGTAACGTTCATTTTGTATGTTTAACCGATAGCCGAGCCACATGACCAATACTTCAGTAGCACTGCTGGTGGTGAGTAGCCTGCCATTGGTGAGGGTTTGCCTTCAAAATAATTTCATTAAAAGCCAAAAACATTATTTGCATTAAAAAAAAAATGATTTCTTCTAACTCTTCATATAGTAGGAGGAGGAACAGGCACTGTGCTTGCTGAAGCATTCATTCCTTCTTGCAGTTTTGCCCATGGATAAGTGTTTAGAAAACTTAATGAATTCAATCTAGTTGGCTCCAGAATATTAGGCAATCATCAGATTGAATCAGTGGACATGAGTGTGAGCAAATTCCAGGAGATGGTGAAGGACAGGGAAGCCTGGCGTGCTACAGTCCGTGGGGTTGCAAAGAGTCAGACGTGACGGACTAAACGACAACAGATTGACTGCATATCATTTCAAGTGGCCCTTGCTGACCCATCTATGTGCTGGCCACCATCATTAGTTTTAAAAACGAAAAACTGGTTTGAACGGGAGAGTCTACACACTGAGGACTCGCAGGCCAGCAGGAAGCCAGGCTTATCTGTGTAGCTCCAGGGTGTACAGGCTTCAGCACTAAGGGCCTGGGGCCAGAAGAGATCCTCTCACAGCCTCCATCCTTACCTGGGCTCCCACAGATGAGATTTAGTGAACAGGACAGCTTCTCTTTTGGAATCTCATTGACCGAAGACTTTTTTTGAACACACAGATTAGAAGTGAACACCGTGGTTTGGGACTTGCCGTGAAAATCCAGCTTCTAAGACTTTTCGGTTTAATTTTGCCGTTCAGGAATTTCAGATGTAAAGCCTTTCTTTAAGCTACCTCCAGTGAATGAGGCACTTATTTGTTTGAATGTTTTTGACATTTCAGTATTTAGCAAATCAACCACATTGGATATTCTACGTGACCAAGGTCTAGATGTCAGAAGACATACACATGGTATTTTTCTCGCCAGGGACTTTGTCTGCATTTAGTATTAAGCAATCTTTTGTGGAGAAAGCTCATGAACAATAGGAGGAAGTTAAAGTGAAAACACAAAGCCGTTCTTTTCCACTTAAATGTGGCACGAGGGACTCCAAGGAAACCTCCGCACCAGTGGTTTTCCATCTTGGAGATACATCTGTTCACGTCTCTGCACACACACAGATGCTCAGGCACATTTCTTACACGGAGGTCAAGATTCATCTGGTCCAGGTTGAGTCTGACGATATTCTCCAGGTGACTGTTCATCAGAGTCACCTGGAAGGCTTACAAACCGGGCAGAACACGGCGTCAGAGGAGCCAGACCCCAGGCTTTGTGAATGGGCTCCCGGGGAGGGGAGGTTGGTTTCAAACCAGTCTTCCCAGTGATTTCACTTCCACCCCATTAAAAACCACGACTCGAGGGAAACCCAAGGCAAAGATGGAGGAGGCCGCTGCCGCCTCCCCTCCAGGAGCCCTTGGAAAGGGGGGTGTGTGTGCTTTCACACTGAAACAGTTCCTTATTTGCAGATGATCATCATTTGAAAGATATTTTCGTAGCTTGATTTCTGCTCAGAAATAGATGTCACCAGCACAGGATGAGAGAAACTTAGAAAGAATTATGAACTTCTTTTTAAAATGAGAAAGTCAATGAAGGGAGGCATTATAACCAGAAAGGGGGAAAATTAAAATCTGAAATAATTTATGAGCAAAATAATTTTCCAGCTAAGAGTATATTAGCTGTTTATTCAAAATGTGTGAGAGGGATGTTTGTAATCAGATCATACTGCGATCTTCGGGGGACTCACCATCTCCTTGCAACCCAGGGCTGCAGTTTCTCTGCTCCTAGACTTAGGGTGGGGTAAGCACCACGCAGATACCCCAGAGGAGACACACCTGTTGATGGCCAGTCTTTGAGGAGACTCAGCTGCTTTCTAGTTGATGGCTTCAGCTGTCATGATGCTATTTAGCAAAGCAGTGGCTTAGAGACATGGCACAGTGATGTTTGTCGAGGGAGAAGACCCTTTGTCCTCTGCCATATTTTCACCTGCGCGCAGAAGCAGAACCATCCCCTCTTTCTTGGTCTTCCTTTCTGATTCCTCCCTTGGGAATCCTTGTCATGTGATGGGTCAAAACTCCACATCCATTGGCCCAGGTTTGGCATTCAGACATGTACTTCTAAGCAAGAGCCTTCTGGGCTTGAGGAGGCTGTGGCTGTGGGAATCCGAAGAAGAGGATGTGTCTGGGAGATGCTATGGAAGCCTCCTGATGGGAAGAACCAACTCACTGGAAAAGACCCTGATGCTGGGAAAGATTGAGGGCAGGAGAAGAAGGGGACGACAGAGGATGAGATGGTTGGATGGCATCAGTGACTCAATGGACATGAGTTTAACCAAGCTTCAGGAGATGTTGAAGGACAAGGAAGCCTGGCGTGCTGAAGTCCATGGGGTCGCAAAGAGTCGGACGCAACAAAAACTGAACACCAACTTAGACTCATCAGGGAGTTAAGAACATAGGCCACAGAATTAGCAGACATCTCTGTGTTTAAAAGAAATCTGTGGCCCCCACTCCACAATGATGCCTCCCACCCTTGTATGAGGTACCACTGTGGCACACGCTCTTCTGAGACATCCCCTGAGACATCCCCATCTCTTCCTCCTCTTCCAGCTTCTGCCCCAGCCTCTTTGTCGCAGGCGTGCCCACCACCCACGTCCCCGGGCATAGGTGCGGCCTCACCCCTGTGCCTTTGCATGCAGCTTTTATCCTCCGTCACACCCACACCTAGCCTGGCCTGCTAAGTCTGCCGTCAGCCCTGCCTCCCCTCAGAAGCCTTCCTGGCTTTCTTCTCATGGCCTCCACACAGGAATGGCCTGGTTCTCGGCACCCTGGGTACTGACAATGGGTTATCTTATCCACACCCACCCCACCCCCAGTGATTCTCATCATGGGCAGCAGTTACACCTTCCCGTGGGACATGTTCCCAGGACCTGGCAAGGATGCAGGCTGGCTGCTGGGCTCTGTTGGTGAACAGCTGAAAAGGCAGCTTCCAGCCCACAGGCCCTGTGTTAGGCCAGGCGGGCCACCTAAGCAGGAACAGATCCATGTCCTGGACCAAAGCTCTGTCCAGGAGCCTCAGGGGCAGCCCACAGTTGGGCTGTCCTGGTATCTGAGAAGGGTCATGGGGGTGGCAGGGCAACTGCAGACCCCCAGCCACCTCCTGAGTCAAATCCTGTTTATGGTGATTTCAGAGGCTCCAGAGCCAAATAAGGCACTGGGCCGCTTCTGTGCATGCACGTAGTTACAGCCGGACACACAGATACACCTGCTGTACTCACCACTCTTTACTAGAACAGCATGCATAGGTGTTAAGTAGCTTCAGTCATATCCGACTCTTTGTGACCCTATGGACCATAGTCTGCCAGGCTCCTCTGTCCATGGGATTCTCCAGGCAAGAATACTGCCATTTCCTCCTCCAGGGAATCTTCCTGACCCACAGATCGAACCTGCATTCTTTATGTCTCCTGAATTGGCAGGTGGGTTTTGGGGGAAGCCTGGAAAAGCAGCGTGTGGGGCAAACTTGGCCCACAAGTTTGTTGGGGCCCTGCCTGTGGCCCCCTGCCCTGCTTATCTACAAAGAATCTTCTTTTCATTCCTGAGCACTTGCATCCCTATGTCTATCTCAGTGACATATGTAGAGTCACTCAGGCCTGGGACTCTTCTTGGTCTTGCTGATTGTCGAGCCTGTGCCCTCAGGAGGCCCGCCCCCTGGCCCTGGCTCGGCCCTGGTGCCCCTGTGCCCGGGCCTTCCGCCTGATAGAACACCTTGCCTGCCCAGCTGCTCTTCTCAGCTCTTCAGGAGAGTTCCCACATAGGCCTGATTGCTGACCCCAGAGTAGCCTGTCTGTGGGATGGCTCTTGGCTAATGTCTGGGAACTTGGATTTCGAGGGGAGGGTCCCCACAATCCCTGATCAGCGCAGCTTGCTGTTCCTACTGTTTGTAGAACCAGGGTGGTTTGTGCCGAGCAACTGCTCTTCTCCAGGGAGCCTGGAATTTGGGGCCATGCCAGGCAGAGGGTGCGGGGGGCAGCCCTGAGTGCTGAGTCTGCTGAGTGGCCCTGGTGGCTGGCACTTCCCACGAGCTGTCTCAACTCCTGGAGGAAGGAGCTGTGCGTATGTTGTGTGGCTTCACCAGGAGGGGCCCCTGCAGGCCCTCTCCCCTGGACTCCACCCCAGGCGCCTCTTCCCTCTGCTGCTAGCAGTCTGGATCCTTTTTGCTGTAAGAAGTCACAGCTGTGACCACAACCACATGCCCACTCCTGTGGATCTCCCACCAGGACCCCTGGCACACTGAGCCTGTCAGATTCCATCTCCCCTTTCCTTCCGTTTCACTATATGCTCAATCCTACTTCCCCTCACCCTCGCCATGTTTGACTGAGGCCGTGTGTCTAGTTAGGTGTGTTCCTGTACAGACGCTGGCGAGTTTTTAAGAGGCATCATGTTCAGCAGTGCACTGGCAGTGGAGGTTTCGATCTGGGACTCAGAGGAGAAAGAAGGTTTTGAAGAAAGCCATTGGTGACATGCAGACCCCTGGAAACCCCACAGGATGGAGAAGCTTGTCAGAACACCTTCTTAAAAGAGGTGCCCTGGTTCTCTGAAGGGCTGTGGCCTTCCTCTCCCCTTGCCCCACGAAGCTAAGAACTGCAGACTGGTTGTCATCTCCCAGCTTGACCACGTTGAACAAGGAGGCCGACAGCTGATCCGGAGTCGGTGGGGGAGGCACAGAGGCCAGCCGGGGCCCTGGGCCCAGCCCATCTCCAGTCTAGAGGGGGATGGAGCATCTTGGGAAACTCTAGGTTTCAACAATAAGTCTTTGTAAGGATTGTGGATCTGTTAACAGAATCAGAAACTGAGGAAGAAAAGATAATTCCATTAAAGGGGGAAAAAAACCACTCCATTAGAAAGGAAGGGGCTCTGAAAAATCCTGGATCATCAATTCTTCCTTTTTTTCCCCACTCTAGAGTGTGGCCATTCTGGCTTTTATACCTTCCCCAGACTCAGCATCCTATTTCTGTTCACTTGACTCTTGCTTTTGACTTTTTCCAAAAGAAAAATGATCTGCAGTGAAAATGTTGTTGTTTGATGTACATACTCTTTATTAAATCCGTAAGTAATATGAACCTCTTCATAGATTATTTAGCCCGAAGTTCATTCTGCATAGAAACTTACATTTTTGAAAAGACACGACAGGGTTTGAATGAGCCCAGCTGTTTTAACTGTATTCATTTAATCCATCATTCTATCAAACAGATCTTTTCACTAGTTTTGAATAGTTGTGACTTTAGTGCGCCAGCACTCCTAAAGAGATGACCCCTACCCTTCCAGTTAGGTTTCAAGACCCTGGTACATGCTTCTCTGAGTTCGTTTGCCGAGATAGGGACCCTCAGACACCCCTGCGCCTGACCTGTCTCAGCCTGAACCCGCCTCCCCAGCGCTCCACTGTTTCTTCTCCCGAGGAGGACAAAATCGCCATGAAGTTATCCTGTTCCTGGCATACATTTCACATCATCAAAATGAGAAACTGGACTTTACTGCTGCTGCTAACTTGCTTCAGTCGTGTCCGACTCTGTGCGGAGACGGCAGCCCACCAGGCTCCACCGTCCCTGGGATTTTCCAGGCAAGAACACTGGAGTGGGTTGCCATTGCCTTCTCCAATTTATGAAAGTGAAAAGGGAAAGTGAAGTCGCTCAGTCGTGCCCTACTAGATGACCTTTAAAGTTACTTCCCACCTGAGAATTCTAAGATCCTAGAGTTTAACAGTCTAGTCAGTACGTGAGGGTGGGAGGAGTTAAAAGTCTTTAATATATCGACTTCCCTAGTGGTCCAGGGGCTAAGACTCCTCGCTCCCAGCATAGGGGCCCTGGTTCAGTTCCCTGGTTGGGGAACTGGATCCTACATGCTGCAACTAAGACCTGGAGCAGCTAAATAAATAATAAAAAATAACCTTTAATATCGATTTCTGGTCATCCCTGTAAGACCTGCACATGTCTATTCACCTATCAGAGTTGCCGAGTAGTGCTGAGCCTCTTCAGGGAATGGCCTGTCATCATATTACTCCCCCCGGACCCCCAGCACAGCCCCTGGGGGAGAGTCTGCAATTGGTGAGATTCCAAATAAAGTGAATAAAGCCACACTTGTAGGCAGACAGCTTCCTTCTAATACTGGGAGCTGGTTATACTGCATTTCAGACTTTAAAAAAAAGAAAAGAATAACTGCCATCTCAACAACTTTTTGGATTTAGCAAAGTTCAGTTCAGTTCAGTCACTCAGTCGTGTCCGACTCTTTGCGACCCCATGAATCACAGCACACCAGGCCTCCCTGTTCATCACCATCTCCCGGAGTTCACTCAGACTCACGTCCATCGAGTCCGTGATACCATCCAGCCATCTCATCCTCGGTTGTCCCCTTCTCCTCCTGCCCCCAATCCCTCCCAGCATCAGAGTCTTTTCCAATGAGTCAACTCTTCTCATGAGGTGGCCAAAGTACTAGAGTTTCAGCTTTAGCATCATTCCTTCCAAAGAAATCCCAAGGTTGATCTCCTATAGAATGGACTGGTTGGATCTCCCTGCAATCCAAGGGATTCTCAAGACTCTTCTCCAACACCACAGTTCAAAAGCATCCATTCTTCGGCACTCAGCCTTCTTCACAGGCCAACTCTCACATCCATACATGACCACAGGAAAAACCATAGCCTTGACTAGGCAGACCTTAGTCGGCAAAGTAATGTCTCTGCTTTTGAATATACTATCTAGGTTGGTCATAACTTTTCTTCCAAGGAGTAAGCATCTTTTAATTTCAGGGCTGCAGTCAACATCTGCAGTGATTTTGGAGCCCCAAAAAATAAAGTCTGACACTGTTTCCACTGTTTCCCCATCTATTTCCCATGAAGTGATGGGACAGGATGCCATGATCTTCGTTTTCTGAATGTTGAGCTTTAAGCCAACTTTTTTGCTCTCCTCTTTCACTTTCATCAAGAGGCTTTTTAGCTCCTCTTCACTTTCTGCCATAAGGGTGGTGTCATCTGCATATCTGAGGTTATTGATATTTCTCCCAGCAATCTTGATTCCAGCTTGTGTTTCTTCCAGTCCAGCGTTTCTCATGATGTACTCTGCATAGAAGTTAAATAAGCAGGGTGACAATATATAGCCTTGACGCACTCCTTTTCCTATTTGGAACCAGTCTGTTGTTCCATGTCCAGTTCTAACTGTTGCTTCCTGACCTGCATACAGATTTCTCAAGAGGCAGGTTAGGTGGTCTGGAATGCCCATCTCTTTCAGAATTTTCCACAGCTTATCGTGATCCACACAGTCAAAGGCTTTGGCATAGTCAATAAAGCAGAAATAGATGTTTTTCTGGAACTCTCTTGCTTTCTCCATGATCCAGCAGATGTTGGCAATTTGATCTGTGGTTCCTCTGCCTCTTCTAAAACCAGCTTGAACATCAGGGAGTTCACGGTTCAGGTATTGCTGAAGCCTGGCTTGGAGAATTTTGAGCATTACTTTACTAGCATGTGAGATGAGTGCAATTGTGCGGTAGTTTGAGCATTCTTTGGCGTTGCCTTTCTTTGGGATTGGAATGAAAACTGACCTTTTCCAGTCCTGTGGCCACTGCTGAGTTTTCCAAATTTGCTGGCATATTGAGTGCAGCATTTTCACAGCATCATCTTTCAGGATTTGAAACAGCTCAACTGGAATTCCATCACCTCCACTAGCTTTGTTCGTAGTGATGCTTTCTAAGGCCCACTTGACTTCACATTCCAAGATGTCTGGCTCTAGATTAGTGATCACATCATCATGATTATCTGGATTGTGAAGAGCTTTTTTGTACAGTTCTTCCGTGTAGTCTTGCCACCTCTTCTTAATATCTTCTGCTTTTGTTAGGTCCATACCATTTCTGTCCTTTATCGAGCCCATCTTTGCATGAAATGTTCCCTTGGTATCTCTAATTTTCTTGAGATCTCTAGTCTTTCCCATTCTGTTGTTTTCCTCTATTTCTTTGCATTGATTGCTGAAGAAGGCTTTCTTATCTCTCCTTGCTATTCTTTGGAACTCTGCATTCAGATGCTTATATCTTTCCTTTTCTCCTTTGCTTTTCGCCTCTCTTCTTTTCACAGCTATTTGTAAGGCCTCCCCAGACAGCCATTTTGCTTTTTTGCATTTCTTTTCCATGGGGATGGTCTTGATCCCTGTCTGCTGTACAATGTCACGAACCTCATTCCATAGTTCGTCAGGCCCTCTCTCTATTAGATCTAGTCCCTTAAATCTATTTCTGACTTCCACTGTATAATCCTAAGGGATTTGATTTAGGTCATACCTGAATGGTCTAGTGGTTTTCCCTACTTTCTTCAATTGAAGTCTGAATTTGGCAATAAGGAGTTCATGATCTGAGCCACAGTCAGCTCCTGGTCTTGTTCTTGTTGACTGTATAGAGCTTCTCCATCTTTGGCTGCAAAGAATATAATCAATCTGATTTCGGTGTTGACCATCTGGTGATGTCCATGTGTAGAGTCTTCTCTTGTGTTGTTGGAAGAGGGTGTTTGCTATGACCAGTGCATTTTCTTGGCAAAACTCTAAAGGGGGAATAATACATGATGAAAATAATATCCATTGATTGTGATGTTCGTGGTGATGTCACTACTAATGAGACTAATGCTGATCACGTAATTCACCTATCAGGAACTGTTTTCAAAGCTCTTGTGTATTTGGTGTATCCAAACGTAGCCATTCAACACAGCACACAGATCAACTCTTCCTTATCCTCTCAACAAACAAGAGTGAGAAACACACAGTTGTACCTTGATCATTTTTTTCCTCTAACTTCTTCCTCAGCTTGTAAATACTTGGGACAGTTTCTCTCGTTTGGGCTCTTAATGCTTTTCCACTGTTTGAGAGTCATATCCATGACTACTTTCTCTTTGCTTCTTGCCGTCCTCTCAGTGTCTGGGGTCCGAAGGGGCAAGGGCTCCCTGGTCGTACATGTACTTCAGAGGTGTCCTGGCCATGTTACTCCTTAAAGCTCTAAGTAAAATGACTTTGCTCTGTGGCGCTCTGTTAAATTGGCTGGTTAATTCTGGTGTTATTTACCCTGTAATTCATTAGTTTCACCCCACCATTGGCAGCTGACAGGCTGTAATTTCACGCCTTGCAATAAAAGATGTCTCGTAATCCGCTTCATTTAGCAGCAAGAGAATTTAATGAAATTAACTGCAGTCCTAATTATGCCAGTGAATACTAAAGACCGCCATCAAGTTTTCTCAGAAAAAAAGGACGAGGTCCACCTCGTGAAGGATTTCGAATATAATTTCCTGGGAAAAGTTGCAAATATCTTCCTTCTATTGGCCAACAAGGCCCAATTATGACTACACATATGACTGTAATTAACCAGTTTTTTCTGAATGTCTCTCCAAGTATTCATCATTTCCAATCAAATTTAAAAGCAGTTCTTCTATTGGAGTGGTGGTGGTGATGTAAACAAGCTGACGTCGAGTTTTCCATCAGTGGTCTTTCCTCCGTGCTGGTCCATGGCATGGATTTGCATTACGTCCCGGGTGGGTAGCAGATTTGCAGCATGTGGCTGGGAGAGGGTTCCCACGTACACTGTGAAGACACCCTCCTGCCCTGAGGATACCTGGGGGAGCTGCCCACTGCAGATCCTTTAGGGCTTGGAGTTTCCTATCTCACCTGCTTCCTTGCCCTGCCCTTCTCCAGGACACAGGGTTTTTCCATGCTTCTTGGTCCACCTTCCCCGCCACCCCTGGGTGGGGAGAAAATGTGTTCTTGGCACCCAATGTGACCATCTTCCTGTTGCCAATGGAACACACTGCATGTCTCTCCTTAAGACACAGTCCCTCTACCTCTCCAGGCTCCCCTGTGCTGCCCTCCACCTTTGGCTTTTCTGCCTGGGTCTCCGCTGCACATCCTCATTAGTGGAGGATACAGAATGGAGAGGCAGTAAGACACACTCATGCTCCCAAAAGATCCAGGCTTCCCCACGTCCCAGCCCTCACCCAAGGGGCCACACACCCAGTTGCCCTCCTGCCCACGTCTGCGTGCCTGGGCCGCTGCTGTCAGCAGCTTCTCTTTGCGATGCAGACACTGCAGCACGCCTGGGTGGGTTAGAGTGTGATTGAAACATGTGCTGCACAGGGGCCAGTGAGGTAGAGACTCCTGGAGGAAGACTCACACGCTCTACCCTGTGTCTGTGTGTGCTCAGTCGTGACTGACTCTTTGCGACCCCATGGACTGCAGCCCCCCAGGCTCCTGTCTCCATGGGATTTTCCAGGCAAGAATGCTGGTGTGGGTTGCCCTTTCCTCTTCCAGGGGATCTTCCTGACCCAGGGATGGAACCCGCATCTCCTGCTGCTTCTGTGTTAGCAGGTGGACTGTTTACCAGTGCACCACCTGGGAAACCCCTCTACCCTGTAGAGACAGCAGTTCAAATACAGTCATGAGAAGTTGTGTTTTATTTAAATACAGGAGAAACAGCAGTAGCCCCAGTTATTAACTGCTACCCTTCTTCCTAATCTTACTTTAAAAATTGGTGACATTCCTCAAATTCTCAAAACAATCACCTGGCTTCCTTGGGCTGCAGCCCCTGTGTCATGGGCTCCACATCACAGATGCATACTCACTCGCTGTGGTGACGTTACCCTAGCAGCTTTTGTTCAGAGGCCAAAATGAGATGAAATGTGAAATGTGATGGTGAGGCCTCTCTTCTTCACTTGTGGTTGCTGGGCGGGCAGCCTTTGACTGGAAGCACTGCAGAGCCACTTGGGATAGCTGCTGTGTGTTCCTGAAAAAGAACTGCTTTGCAGAGTATTCAAGTTCATGATCAACCTTCTTGTTTTCCCTGTCTCCAGAGACAGGCGTTGTGCTGTCGGGGACTCAGAGAGATCAGGACTGTACAGCAAGGTTGGGGAGCTCCGTGGTCTCACCCCACAGCCCACTGGCACCAGGGCCATCCCAGGGGCCCTGCGGTCTTGCAGGTCTGTGTCCATCTGTGGGGTTAGGTAGGGGTCCTCCCCTGGGATGTTGGGTCAGTAGCAGTGCTGGCCCCTGACTCAGGGTCTTGCCCTGGGCACAACCTCTGTCACCATGCAGTGGCCCCTCACCGCCCACAACCGATGGGGGCGGCTCCCAGGCAGAGTGTGGACTGTGACAGCATTCATGTGGCTCTCTCACGCCCCGGAGACCTTGGTCTCTGGGTGTCCTCCCGGCTGGTCAGCCTTGGGCCCGCCGGCCAGCTTCTCTGGGCTCTCTGAGCTCCAGCCTGTTCTGGAACGCTGGTGCTCACGGTGCTCAGTGCCCAGCAGAGCGTCGGTCCTGACTGTGTGAGCACCCACCGGGAAGGCCCAACTCTACCCACCGGGAAGGCCCAACTCTTGCAGTGAGAGGAAGGGAGGCGCCATGGACGTGGGGGTTTGGGCCTGGAGGACATGTAGAAGCACACACCCGAGGCAGGGCCAACTCAAGGGAGGGAGCAGAGGAAGCTCTGCCCCCTCCTCTTAAACCAGATGCGCCCATGATGCACCAGGTTGGGGGGGGGGGGGGGCTAAGTGCAGGGCAGAGGAAGCTCCGCCCCCTCTCCTTAAACCAGATGCTCCCATGATGCACTAGGTGGGGGCCAAGGGCGGGGCAGAGAAAGCACCATCCCTCCCCTTAAACAGGTTCCCATGATGCATTAGGCAGGGGCTAAGGGCGGGGCTTAAGGGCGGGGCAGAGGAAGCCCCGCCCCCTCTCCAACTGGCTGCACCCATGATGCACCAGGAGGGGCTGCGGTGTCTGTGAGAGGATCACACTGGTTTGGGGGTTTTCCGACCAGGTGTGCTGTTTGCTCTGGGCGTCACTTCACCAGCCGTACCCCTCAGTCTCCCCACTTTGGAGCATTTGCGGCTGAGGCCAGGCTGCTGCGGGGCAGGGCACGGGGCCCTGTGCCCAGATGTCCACCCTGGTCATCCGTGAACACCCAGGAGCCGCCAAGAGGTCCCAGCGCGGGAGCCTGTGGACCCGGAAGAGGGGGGTGGGACGCTCGTCCTGACGCTCTCCGATCTGAAAGCTGGGGGTTCTGGTCGCCTCTTGGGAAGGAAAGAGAGGAGGGCCCACTGTTGGGATGCACAAAGCCCCATCTCGTCGGCGGCGCGCCAGAGGTAATTTTGGCGACGAGCAGTAAGGAAACCTGAAGTATTTCTCTCCCAGACCCTCCCAGCTTATTAAAAGAACTTATAGACATGAAAATACATTAAAGTGGGCAAAGCGGAGAGGGTGAAAGAGATTAACAACCTTCGCTGAATAGAGCCTATTGATGAAGCGGGCCTGTGAGCGGCTGCGGGCTCTGAGACGAGGTGCGAGCCTCTGAAAAGAAGGTCAAGCCTGTCCAGAATTTAGGGGGGCGGGGGTGGGAACTGACATGTAAAAATACGAAGCGCCTGCCTGGCCCTCTCCTCCCTCCTGACTGGGGAGGTTTGCTCTGGGAAAGAGGAGACACCGCCCTGCCAGCCGATTTCCCAGTTTTGCACCCAAACTAAAGGATCCACTTAACATGCAGCAGAGACGGGGGGGTGGGGGGCGCGTGTACATCTCGTCTGTTGTGTGTGGTGTCGCCTCGTAGTGTGGGTCTCAGCATGGGAGATGGTGCGGCAAGAGGAAGCCGGGGCTGGAAAGGGGCGGGGCGGTGGGGGTGGGTACCGGAATCAGGCCAGCTTGTGACGGGGGTGGGTGCCTTCGGAGATCTTTCCAGGCAATGGGGTGTTAGCAAGTATGAGTGCAAGCAAGCCCGCCAGTGTGTGTCTGTGTGTGAGTGAAAGTTAGCCGTCAGTCAAGTTTTATCTCTTAATGAATAGAGACTGCTGAAGTAAGGGTTAGGTAATTGAGTTTATAATTAATTAGCCATAACCCTCATCAGATAAAGCAGTTGTGAGGATTTTTTTTTTTTTTTATCTCCTTTCTCTCCCCAGGGCCTGCCCTTCTTTGTCCTTGCACTGACAGCCGGCACTTATCTCGGGGCCGCTGCAGCCCGTGCGGGCAGTCCTCCACCCCCACCCCGGCCAGGGCCCAGGGGTGGTCAGCCGGCTCCGCTTTGTGCTGTGAGGCCGGCAATCAGTCCAGCTGTCCGGGCCATGATGAATTAGCGGTGGGAGTGAACACAGAGGTGGACCCCAGATCAGCCTGATAGCTCCCAGGCCGCTTCTGTGTGTCCCAGCTTCAGCACGGCTCTGATAGACCCTTGACATCTACCAACAAAGAGATTGTGAGGGTAGAGGTGGGGAGATGGATCGTGCCTCCGAAAAGTTGGGCAACTTACAAAAGACTCCTTAATTTCAATAGCTGGGCAGTTCACTCCACAAAGGAGGGAAATCAATGAGCGTTTCCACTCTTTCCTTGAGGACCTTTCTTCTTCATTTCTCTCTCCATTTACTGGAGCTCTCTGCATGTTCAGAGGACAAGCAATAAATAGTACACATGTAGGCATTAGAGTCCAAGAGTGTGTCAAGGAATCTGCCTTTCTTTACAGACCGTATGGCAGCGGGGGGCTTCCCCTTCTCTGTTGCTGGAGGCACATTAAGGGAGGAATTTTTTAAGGTCCAAGGTTGTGCTTTTCTTACTGCTTCCGATAGTAAATCAGAAAAACCCTGGACTTGTGATGTCAACTTCCTTGTGGTGTTAGTTGTTTCTCATTAACCCCAAAGCAGGTACAGATAAACCTCTCAGTCCCCCAGGGATGTGGCCCAGCTAAGGATGTGCTTGCTTTTCCATCTCCAGTCGCTGCCTGTTGTAGACAGTCTGGGACACGATTTTGTTTTTCTTTGTTTGCCAGAGTAGGTATCGCTTCCCAAGACCCTCTGGTAATTGTTTGAGGACTCAAAAAGCCAGAATGTTTTTCCAGACCGTGTGACTGAACCATGATTTTGAATGTTAATGAAAATTTAATCAGACCGAATATATTATTCAGCCTCATTTAGGGAGTAAAATATGATAAGTGCGTTTACAAGTGCTGAAATTTGTAGAACAAATGAGTTCATTTTTGTGGGGAGCAAAGAGAGAAATCCACAGGCTGATGTATTTTGAGATGGGAGAGAAGGATGGTTGTTTGTTTTGGGTTCTGCTAGAAATAAATGTCGACTGCTCTCAGAGTTAAGTTGGGAAACAACATTAGTAGCAAAAATGCCGAAGTAAAGGCCCATGATCTTCATCACCTTCCAGTACAGAAATACCAGATGCTGTCATTGGGCTGCACCTGATGACTCCAGGTTTGTTTGTTTTTTAATGAAGCAAGTATGGTAAATATGCCAGTTCTGGGCTTTCTCTGGGGGAAGGAAAAGGAATTAGGTGCATAGATTCACAGGATGATTAAGAACAAGATGTAGAATCCAAGTTACGCATCTGACAAAAGTGGACCCGCCCTGTGGAGCAGACGCCCCACCCACCCAGCCGCCCCTTACCTTCCAGACTTCCTGGGGTCTCGTCCAACTCCAGAACAAAGCCCATGGAAACCCCTGCGAGCCTATGATCAAGCTTTGACAACTTCTGTCACAGCTGAGCTAGTTTAGGTCCAGTACTTGATCAAGATCAACAGATACAGAATATTGCACAGAAAAGACCATGTTTCTTCTCTGCGTCCAGCTGAACTGTGCATCATGGTTGGCAAACCACGTGGCCCAGGGCACAGAGAGTGCATCTTCCTCTTTTTCCCCATCCCCTTGGGTAGGACCTGAGGTCCCTCCCTTAAGTGGCATCAGCCAGGCCACCCTGTCACAGGTTTATTTCCCAGATGACTGTCATGCCCTTCTTCAGAGAGGCAGAGCCAACTGGTTCCTCTGGAACTGCACTGCAGCTACAGAGTATCAGCTGAGTCTCCAACCACTGATTGAGATGTGGTCGGTCATAGCCATATACAAACTCCGTGATGGGGAGTCAGCTCACGGCCTAGACGTGGTGGGAACAAAAGGCTGTGAGTCCAGGCCAGCCCGGTGCCTGGTGCCTCTACTTTCACCCATCAGTGCCATAATTTGGGGAGTTTTCTTAGCCTGTCTAAGCTTTACTTGCATCATCTATTGAGCTGTGGGCTGTCACCGTGAGTGAAGTTTCAAAAATGGCTAGGACTTCCCTGTTGGCGCAGTGGGTAAAAATCCGCCTGCCAATGCAAAGGACACAGGTTCAATCCCTAGTCGGGAAAGATCCCACATGCCTCCGAGCAGCTAAGCCCATGTGCCACAATTACCGAGCACTTGCTCTAGAGTGAGCTGCAACTACTGACGCCCGCTCGCCTAGAGCCTGTGCTACACAACAAGAGAAGACACTGCAGTGAGAAGCCCACTCAGCTCAATGAAGAGTAGCCCCGACTCTCCTCAACTAGAGAAAGCCCGAGCAAAAGCAATGAAGACCCAGTGCAACCAAAAATAAAAAATTTAAATAAAGCCCATTTCCTGTGGTCTTTAGGATAAAATGTAATTTTAAAAAAAGGTTAATCTCCCGCTCCCCACACCACCACCCTCCACCCCCACTTTACTTTTTATTTTTTTTATGTAGAAGTTATTGGAGCAAGTTATGAGAGACAGTTCTTTAGTCTTGGTTTTGAAGCCCGTGTCCTGGGGAGTTTCGATCCCCGCAAGTTTAGCTCACTTCTGCAGCTAGAGCCCAGGACGTGGGTCGGCTCTTGCGGTGTGACCTGCATCCCAAGAGGATGCTTCAGAGGGAGAGCTTTCAGTTTTTTTCTCTCTGTTACTTCTGAAACCTCAACATCATTTAATTTAAACTGGGATGACTAATGGATCCTTGCCTGGTTTTGTGCAAGTAAAGCAAAGCAGAAAAGGTTTAAAGGAAGACCAGATGAAGGCCTTCCTTTGTGATGTTCAACTGGCCACCGTTCTCAGGCGTCCCATGTGGATCCTGGCCTTTCTGATGCATGGGCTGCTGTTGCACGTGTCAGGCTTGGGATGATGTGGCTGGACCAGGGGATTCGTGGTAGTGTGGCAGGCTTTTCAGACTAATTTGTATATTTATTCAAAAGAAAATGTCACCTAAAATCCTAAATTCTCTTTGCTCTCCTCTATTTAAACATGTTTTCATTCTGTTCATGGGGTTCTCAAGGCTCAAGATCAAATTGCCAACATCCGTTGGATCATAGAAAAAGTAGGAGAGTTCCAAAAAAACATCTACTTCTGGTTTATTGACTACGTCAAATCCTCTGATGGTGTGGATCACAATGAACTATGGAAAATTCTTCAAGAGATGGGAATACCAGACCACCTTACTTGCCTCCTGAGAAATCTGTATGCAGGTCAAGAAGCAACAGTTAGAGCCGGACATGGAACAATGGACTGTTGCCAAATTGGGAAAGGAGTATGTCAAGGCTGTCCATTGTCACCCTGCTTATTTAAGTTACATGCAAAGTACATCGTGTGAAATGCCAGGCTAGATGAAGCATAAACTGGAATCAAGATTGCTGGGAGAAATATCAATAATCTCAGATATACAGATGACACCACCTTTATGGCAGAAAGTGAAGAAAAACTAAAGAGCCTCTTGATGAAAGTGCAAGAGAAGAGTGAAAAGCTGGCTTAAAACTCAACATTCAAAAAACGAAGGTCATGGCAACCCGTCCCATCACTTCATGGCCAATAGATGGGGAAACAATGGAAACAGAGACTTTATTTTCTTGGGCTCCAAAATCACTGCAGATGGTGACTGCAGCCATGAAATTAAAAGACGCTCCTGGAGGAAAAGTTATGACCAACCTAGATAGCATATTAAAAGGTAGACACATTACTTTGCTGACAAAGGTCCATGTAGTCAAACCTATGGTTTTTCCAGTAGCTGTGTTTGGATGTGAGAGTTGGACTATAAAGAAAGCTGAGCACCAAAGAACTGATGCTTTTGAACTGTGGTGTTGGAGAAGACTCTTGAGAGTCCCTGGAACTGCAAGGAGATCAAACCAGTCAATCTTAAAGGAAATCAGTCCTGAATATTCATTGGAAGGACTGATACGGAAGCTGAAACGCCAATACTTTGGCTACCTGATGCGAAGAACTGGCTCATTGGAAAAGACCCTGATCCTGGGAAAGAACTTCAGGTGGGAAGACAAGGGGACGACAGAGGATGAGATGGTTGGATGGCATCACTGACTCGATGGACGTGAGTTTGAACAAGCTCCAGGAATTGATGATGGACAGGGAGGCCTGGTGTGCTGCAGTCCATGGGGTCGCAAAGAGTCGGACACGACTGAGTGACTAAACTGAACTGATTTAAACATCATCAATCTTTTCTCGACTTGGTTATTAAGCCAGTTACAGATTGAGTTCAAACCTAATTCCAGACTTATTTTATCTTAGTTGTAAAAGCTGAGTTACACTGAATTAAAAATGAAGTGATTCCAGGTTTAAATGTAAGTAGAGTGTCTTCCTTCCCTTTAGACTCCTTCCTAAACTTCGGGTGTTTGTAGTGCTCGGTCGCCAAATTGTGTCCAACTTTTTGCGAGCCCATGGACTGTAGCCTGCCAGGCTCCTCTATCCATGGAATTCTCCAATAGGTTGTCATTTCCTTCTCTGGGGGATCTTCCTGATCCAGGGATCAAACCTGAATCCCTGGCATTGGCAGGTGGATTTCTTTACCACTGAGCCACCTGACTGCTGTCCATACACATTGACTCAGACCTCTTTCTCTTGACTACATGATGCTGGGAAACCAGGAGGCCTATTGGTGCCTGAAGAACTAGACACCCAGGAAGGGAGGAGGCATCCTTGATCGTGCTGCAGAGACATGGGCTTCTTTCCCTTGGTGGGGAGAGTAGGGGATATCTCTGGAGGCACAGAGGCTGCTGCATTCCTGGAAGGCCAGTCTTGTCTCGCAAGTACTGACAATATTTCTAATGTGCATATTAATCTAGCATCCCTGGGGCTATGGCTCCTTCCCTGAGGTTTGTCCCCGTCCTTGGTGGCTCACCTAGAATGGTCTGGGGGCTGCATGTGAGAAAGTGCACCTCGCCTGGCGCCAGCAAGGAGACAGGGACAGCCCCAAACTGTGGCACTGGGAGGCATCTCCTGGCCCTGCCCTCTTTGAGTTCAGGCTCTGTGTGTTCTCCTGCTCTGTGTGCTGAAACCCGGGACTTCCTGTCGTCTCCATGTCTAAGCTAGCAGTAGTGTAGACAGAAGGCCCCCAGATGGTGCTCACATGGACACCTTCCTGTCCAGTTCTGACCCTGCCCGCGTGGTTTGGGGACATAGTGTGCACTGACAAGGCAGTGACCTTGACCCAGGACACGTGTTGGCCCTGTGTACACAGGCTGAAATGAAAATGGGGACTGATGCAGGAGAACCACCAATAAATGTCCCTGCCAGGGTTACCATTAAATTTCAGCGCTTCTCTTATATGTGGAGTCTAAAGAAACAAAACAAAAAAACCAGACTCCCACGAAAGGAAATCAGATTTGTGGTTTCCAGAGAAAGGGGGACAAGGAGTTGGAGAAAGATGGTCAAAAGGTACAAACTTCCAGTTAATACATTAAGAAGATAAGTAAGTGCCAGTACCATAGTGTCTTGATGACTGTAACTTTGTGATATAGTCTGCAGTCGGGAAGGTTGATTCCTCCAGTTCCAATTTTCTTTCTCAAGATTCCCTTATATCAGACTCTCTTGTGTTTCCGTACAAATTGTTTAAAAAAAAAAATTGTTTTAGTTCTGTGAAGAATGCCACTGGTAACTTGGTAGGGATTGCATTGAATCTATAGATTGCATTTGGTAGTATAGTCATTTTCACAGTATTGCTTCTTCCAATCCAAGAACATGATATATCTCTCCATCTGTGTCATCTTTGATTTCTTTCATCAGTATCTCATAGTTTTCTGCATACAGGTCTTTTATCTCTTTAGGTAGGTTTATGGCTGGGTATTTTATTCTTTTTGTTGCAGTGGTGAATGAGATTACTTCCTTAATTTCTCTTTCTGATTTTTCATTGTTAGTGTATAGGAATGCAAGGGATTTGTGTGTATTAATTTTGTATCTAGTGACTTGACTAAATTCATTGATTAGCTCTAGAAATAGTACTTGTGAACCTATTTGCAAGGAAGGAATGGAGAGAGACGTGGAGAATGGACTTGTGAGCAGAGCCAGGGAAGGAGAGGGTGGAACGAATTGAGAAAGTAGCATTGCCATATACACGCTATCGAGTGTGAGACAGCTAATGGGAAGCTGCTGGGTAACACGGGAGCCCCACCTGGCGCTGTGTGGTGACCTGGAGGGGTGGGCGGGGCTTAGCAGGGGAGGGAGGCTCAAGAGGAAGGGGGCGTATATGTGACTGATTTGAGTTGTGCAGCAGGAACCAACACATCACTGCAAAACAATGTTCCTCCAATTGCATAAGTACCAGCGATGAGACGGACAGTGTGATGGCTGTAGGCAGCACTGCTCTGTGGTGTGTAGGCAAGTTGTTAAGAGAGTGAGTCCTGAGAGTGCTCATCACAAAGAAAAGCTCCCTGCCCCTTTCTCTTTTCCTCTTCCTTTTCTTTTTACTGTATGTTTATGAGAAGAGGAATGTTAGCTGAACCTTTTGTGGGAATCATTTCACAGCATTTGTAAATTAACCGTAGTGCTATATGCTTTAAACCTGTGCAGTGATGCGTGTCAGTTATTTCTCAGTAAAACCAGAAGAAAAGCTACTGCAGACAGCACTGGCTGCTTGAGGCTGAAGCCCAAAGACCCCTTGTCAGTAAGGGGTCAGCTTGTGCCGGGTGGTGTCTGTGCCACTTGCTTCCTGTGGTGGAGTCCGGATGGCATAGTTCGGCGTTCAAGGACACTGCTGTAGACACGTGTAAAGACGTGCAACCTAACCCCACCCTTGTTACTGGTCCCAGAGTTGTTTGTGTGGGAACAAGTGTTCCATGTGGACTTGCGTGTTGGAGCCCACCCGCGTTCCGCCCCAGCAGTCCATAGCTCGGGGGAGAGGCTAGGCTTGCCCCTGGGTTGATGCTCATGGTCATCTTCCTTGAGGTCCCTCCCCTCTCCTGTCCCTGACCCTTCTGGGCTGCTCAAAACATGTCCGTTGAGGAACATACCACCCTGGTTGTGGCCATAACTTTTAAAATAGAAACTGCAAAAGTGGATGCCCATGAAAACATGGCTTGCTTGTCACACCCATGTGGTTCTTCTCTTCACGTGTGTCCCCTGCGTGTGTGACAGAGGAGCCCCTCTGAGCCAGCAGGCCAGCTTTGTATTTGCCGTCAAGCAAATACACGGTCAGTTGCTGGTAAGGAAAGACTAATAGAAGCACGTTCTGTGTATTCCTGTAACTGATTTCAAAGAATTCAATGTAAAAGTCTATTGTGAGTTGACTGGGTACAAAGAAAGCACTGAAGGACCCAGAGGTCTACTGAAGTTCATCCTAAAATATCCCTTTTGATCTGTGCTGCGTGTTTTGTTTTAAGTGTTTGAATGTTCTAGGTGAGCATGGCTACTTCCCACAAGGCTGCCTTGGTGATCTCAGGGAATTTTTGTTTTTTTCTGGCAGAGGACTGGGTAATTGACGCCATGATTGTACATCATTTAATTTAGTATTGCCATTTGGAGGAAATGGTTATCTTAATTGTGAAAACCTTCAACTTTGTATAAATTCAAATGGAACACAATTCTGACGCTGTAGCAGTCTTCAAATTCCACCATCACCGTAACTACAGAAAGGAAACTGAGGCTGGGCACATAACATTATAAATCATTTAATTTTTCTTTAGTTGATAAATTAATATTCACGACTCCATTACATTTTATCCAAGGTTTTGGAAACATTAGTTAAAACATGAAAAAATAACACTGTAGCATATAAACACAACATCTTTAGGGAAATATATTTATCAAACTTCTTAGCTGCAAGATTCTGGAGGACTTTTTACTGATTAAGATCATTTCTCCTTCTAAAAGATAAGGCTTAGTGTTGTTGTTTTTTTTTTTTTTTTAAAGACACTGAACCTTCAAGTTGGAAAACTGACAGGCAGAACATATATATCTACTTGAATTTGTTTCAAATGTATCAATTTAGAGGGAATTATTTTTAAACTGTATAAAATTAAGGAGGCAGATGGCTTAAGTAGTTAGGATGACTCATATCCAGAGATGATAAAAAGTAATGAATATGAATTATTTCGCTGTGAATTATATTTTGTGCGCACCGTGATCCGTACTCCTTACTTGCTGTGTACGTCCCCTTTGTCAAAAGTTATAACGTATCCGTCTACCATGAAAGGTCCCTATAATGTGAAGGTGGCTTCCCTCCATGCCTGTGAAATTGATGAGCTGATGAGCTGAGAGAGACTCCCTCATATTTTAATGCCAGCCATACCAGTCCTCACCCCCAAAGGGCTGGGGCATCAACATCGATGGTAGCAAGGAATCTTTGCTGCTGTAATTGACAAATAATACCCCTCATAAATACTGCCAGTCTTTTCAATTAGTTTTCATCTAAAATTCGGGCTACAAAATGATGGCCTGTCAACTGACAATAAATGGCAAAAATTAATAAATTGTCTTCTAAATAGAATGGACACTTAAGAAAAATTGGGCAGCCAATTTAGCACAGCATGAAGCGAGGGGAACCTTTTGTACTGATGCCCGGCACTAATGTCGTCCCCGTCTTTATTAATGGTCCTCAGCGGCTGCTGACAGTTTTGTTGCTACTGGCAACTTTCTTCATTAAAATTAAAGCCAGCATCAGATTCCATTAGCCCGTACTCTGGGCACCTTGCATTTTCTTATACATATTGTTTCTTTTATTAACTCCCTCTCCACCCATGAGAAGTTTTCAAAGAATTTAGATGGGAGGAAATATTTGCCGAAGCCAGAGAACCGTTCTGGTGTTCTTAGGGAGAGATGGCTGTTACTTGCCATGCTAGAGTCAGCTTCCTAAAACCTACAAGCGTCTCTTTATTTTGTCCCTTCCCTTTAAGCAGCACGAGAGCCTGTTTCATCTCCATAAGTGTGTGTGCTCATGCCTGCCAGCTTTCAGACAAATGGCCAAGTGGCATCAGGCCTTCAACTTCCTCGTCCCCGCGACCACCCCCCGCCCAGCAGTTTTTGTTTGTTTGTTTGTTTTGTTTTTTAAGTTCTGGCTTTCCCTTTCTAACTTATCATTTCCAGCTGACTGTACCTGGGAACAATAGTAGCTTGATGCTTGGAGGGACTTGAATTCACCAGAAATGCCTTAGAGTTATTTTCCCTGAAGGCATTACTTTTATCTGTAGAACAAATTTCAACCTTTGAAGGAAGAAAAAAAAAAAAAGAAAAGCTTTGCTGAGCAAGTTCTGAACTATTGTCTGGGGATCGGCTCTGTGCCCCTCACAGCACCATTCACGGTTCAAAGACCGAAATGCCTCAGCCCGGGCTCCGAGCCTCTTTCCGCAGCAAGAAGTGACAAACAGCTAGGGATCCAGGGCAGCTTGGGTCCTGCCGGGGACCTCTGCGTCCACCCTGCAGCAAGGGCTGTGTGGGCGCTGTGAGTGCCCCTCGAGGGGAGTCAGGCTGAGATCAATGGCCACATGGCTCCTGCCCCTCCCAAAACAATCCCTTAACTGCTTTCTTATGCCCTTAGGTTGGGGCTAAACCTTCCTGTCCGTTGTTTTTCTTCTTTTCCTTCTTTCAACTCGATTTTACACGGAAAGAAACCCAGACACTTGTGAAAACAATAAAAGGCACCAAAGGAAAAGACATTTATCAGAAAACCTACTTGGAAAAATTTATCTCTGAGCATCCTGGCAGTCGAGGCAAAAAGGAGAATACGGTACTCTGTTCTGTGGGGAGTTGTTACGTGAGCACCCGCCATTTCCTACAAACCCCGTAACCAACCTGAAATCATGAGTTACTGTTCTCTTGTTTTCTCAAGGGGCAGTTTATGGATTCAGTATACGAATGAGCCTCTTCTCACCACTTAGATTTCCAGTCACCACTGTCTCACCCTACCTTCTACTTTCACGTCATAGATAGGTACAAACAGTATCTAGGATAGTATTAAACCAAAGAGAAGCCAACCCGGGAAACATCCTGTCTTAGTCTCAACTTTGGGTTGGTTTTTTTTTACCATAAGAAGTGACCAGAGATTGCAAGCAATTTATAATTAAAGGTTGTATGGCTTTTTGCTTTGCAGAGAATTGTTGCAGCCTATTTTTTTCTAATAAGTGTTTCTGACGTAATAGTGAAGTGAATCAGTCAGATCATTGCAAGAAGGCTCTGCTCTGCAGTCTTCTCTGAGTAATCTTAAATAATTAAATGAAGAGCAACATGTCAAATAGTGTTTCAGTTAGTTGGCATTAAAAAAAAAAGCATTGATAAGCTAAAATCTAAATGTGCAATTATTTAATATTGAAGGGCCCATAAAGGAACAGGACCAGATCGCTGTACGTGTGTACAGCCCTCTGATCCCCAGTGGGCTCTTCCCACTGTAGGCTCCCCCTCCCCAATATCTGAGCCCAGCAAAGAAACAGTTGTTACTTGATGATTGAACCCACTAATATGTTACAGTAAATGGGGCATGAAATACAATACTTTGTATATAGTATAGACTAAGTGATTCTTGTATTGGAACAACAAGACCATTTTTAACTTGCTGACACAATGTTTGCAGTGTTTCATCATTAAATTGTCCTGATTAACAATCAGCTGCTAGAATGAAACCCTTGGAGTCATTTTTTTCCTAATGTGATGCCTCAGAGGATTGGTTGAGCATCACTTCGTCCTCCCTTGTACCTTAAATTTTGATATTTGAGGCCTATGGAGTGAAGCAAGGTATAGTCTTTTTTGATAGGATACATCATTCAAGCACTTGGTCTCAGTGTTCTTGTCATTAGTTCAACAAGCATTTTTTTTTTTTTTTTAATTTGTGTATTTGTTGACTGGTTGAATCTTAGTTGTGTCGTGTGGGATCTTTGTGGCTCATGACTCTGTGGTTGTGGCACTCGGGCTTAGTTGCTCTGCAGCCTGGGAGCAACTTAGTGGGATCTTAGTTCCCCGACCAGGGATCGAACCCAAATCCCCTGCATTGCAAGGGGATTCTTAACTGCTGGACTCCCAGGAAAGTCTCAGGTACAGTCTTATTTTTTATGTGGATGTTTCCTGAAGCACATTTTTTTTGACAGCTGCTGAGAATATTATCCAGAATTTCTGTATTAGTAAGGTGTGGTGGTCGTCACTGATTTTACTCCATATTTAGAGCACACATCTCTCCGTCTCTGTTACACCCACCGAGTCGGGGCAGAGGAGACGTCAGGAGAGGATGCTTGGTGAAAAAGAAGCATATGCAAGTCACCCCACCATCACCTCTGGCACCCCTACGCACTGTGTGTACTCGGCAGAGTAGCCCCTGCTTGCCATTTTGGGGTGCACAAGCTGGGCAGTCTCTTCCCTCTTTTTGGTTCCGGGTACCTTCAGACAGATGAACTGACTGCTGTCTGTGAAAAGACCCACTGGTGACCCTGGTGGGCACGCCAGTTCCTGCTTACCAAGGGAGTGATCCTAGGGATGACCCTTGACCTTCTGTATATGGATTCACATTTGTAAGCGCATGTATCCATTTGATCCCAGTTTTCAGCAACTTGACCTTTCCTCAGCTGAAACTGATGGGAAGACACTGGAATCTGTAGAAAAGTCACACCTGACATCTTAGATGTGAGACCACAGGACCATCTGGGAGGAGGAGAACCATCTTGCACCTTGTCCCCAGAGGGTCTGGGGGGTCCTGGGTATCTTTTCTTGAACTCACTCATTTAGACAAAGACTGAGAGCAGGGGTGCCCCCTTCAACCAGGCACCTTGTAAGGAGCACTGGGGCAGTTGACCATCTGAAATGAAACCTCACCACAAGCTTATTTAGGCCATGAGGGACCCTACTGTCCCGAGCGTTTAGTGATAATGTTGAGTGCACACCCAGCCCCAGGACATGGCGATGACTAGATTTGTTTTGTTTTTCCAGAAACCGGGTCCAGCTGCCTCTGTCTCTCTCTTTTACTATCTAGTCAGTTCACAATATTGTTCAGTGTCCAAGAAATTGTTGTTGTTTAGTCACTAAGTGAAAGTGAAAGTCACTCAGTCATGTCCAACCCATGATCTGTAACCCACCAGGTTCCTCCGTCCATGGGACTCTCCAGGCAAGAATAGTGAAAGTGAAAGTCACTCTGTCGTGTCCGACTCTTTGCAACCCCATGGACTATACAGTCCATGAAATTCTCTAGGCCAGAATACTGGAGTTGGTAGCCTTTCCCTTCTCCAGGGAATCTTCCCAACCCAGGGATCAAACCCAGGTCTCCCACATTGCAGGTGGATTCTTTACCAGCTCAGCCACCAGGGAAGCGCAAGAATACTGGAGTGGGTAGCCTAGCCCTTCTGCAGCGGATCTTCCCAACCCAGGAATAGAACCCAGGTGTCCTGCCTTGCAGGCAGATTCTTTACCAACCGAGCCACAAGGGAAGCCCTTCCAAGAAATTAAATAATACTAGTTATGGTTTCGACTCATCTCACATGCTAGTAAAATAATGCTCAAAATTCTCCAAGCCAGGCTTCAGCAATACGTGAACCATGAACTCCCTGATGTTCAAGCTGGTTTTAGAAAAGGCAGAGGAACCACAGGTCAAATTGCCAACATCCGCTGGATCATGGAAAAAGCAAGAGAGTTCCAGAAAAACATCTATTTCTGCTTTGTTGACTATGCCAAAGCCTTTGACTGTGTGGATCACAATCAACTGTGGAAAATTCTGAAAGAGATGGGAATACCAGACCACCTGACCTGCCTCTTGAGAAACCTATATGCAGGTCAGGAAGAAACAGTTAGAACTGGATGTGGAACAACAGACTGGTTCCAAATGGGAAAAGGAGTATGTCAAGGCTGTATACTGTCACCCTGCTTATTTAACTTCTATGCAGAGTCCATCATGAGAAACGCTGGGTTGGAAGAAGCATAAGCTGGAATCAAGATTGCCAGGAGAAATATCAATAACCTCAGATATGCAGATGACACCACCCTTATGGCAGAAAGTGAAGAGGAACTCAAAAGCCTCTTGATGAAAGTGAAAGAGAAGAGTGAAAAAGTTGGCTTAAAGCTCAACATTCAGAAAACGAAGATCATGGCATCTGGTCCCATCACTTCATGAGAAATAGATGGGGAGACAGTGGAAACAGTGTCAGACTTTATTTTGGGGGGCTCCAAAATCACTGAAGGTGGTGACTGCAGCTATGAAATTAAAAGACACTTACTCCTTGGAAGAAAAGTTATGACCAACCTAGATAGCCTATTCAAAAGCAGACATTACTTTGTCAACAAAGGTCCGTCTAGTCAAGGCTATGGTTTTTCCTGTGGTCATGTATGGATGTGAGAGTTGGCCTGTGAAGAAGGCTGAGCGCCGAAGAATTGATGCTTTTGAAGTGTGATGTTGGAGAAGACTCTTGAGAGTCCCTTGGATTGCAAGGAGATCCAACCAGGCCATTCTAAAGATCAGCCCTGGGTGTTCTTTGGAAGGAATGATGCTAAACTCCAGTACTTTGGCCACCTCATGCGAAGAGTTGACTCATTGGGAAAGACTCTGATGCTGGGAGGGATTGGGGGCAGGAGGAGAAGGGGACGACCGAGGATGAGATGGCTGGATGGCATCACCAACTCGATAGACAAGAGTTTGAGTGAACTCCAGGAGTTGGTGGTGGACAGGGAGGCCTGGCATGCTGCAATTCATGGGGTCGCAAAGAGTCAGACACAACTGAGCAACTGAACTGAACGGTTTCTAATCATCACCATCATCATTGGGATTGTAGATAGTCGTGGAAGGAAATATTTGTGCTGCTCATAAAAAGATTCCCTGTGGAATGTTTCTGGAGATCGGGACTCAGCAGTACCAGGGACTGGCTAGCCATGGATTCCCATTCTCTGCTGGTTCTCACCCACAGTGGAGGCTGCCTGGAGCACGACATACAGAGCTGGAGGCTCGCCCCCTACAGCTGCTGTAGAGGGCAGCACAGTGAGAGCCCGCCCACCACATGGGTGCTGCCCCTGGTTCAAGTCTTGGCTTACAATCGAAACATGGCTATTTGCACAAGCTTTCTTCTTTTCTTAACCAAGAACCAAGTGAGTAATCCCTCCCTCCTTTGATTTCTCCGATAGAAACTCGTGTCCATGTTTGAATTACTGAGTTAGAAGAATGCAGAGGGGCAGGCCATGAGGGCTGTTTCTCTCTATACCTCCCTGTATCCAAAGTAGCAGTTTACACTTATGGTCTGTACAGCAAGGTTGTGTGTACTGAGTTGCTGCCTGACGGGATCCTTTATGAGCCTACCATTTCTAGTCAGTCTGTATAGTCAAAGCTATGGTTTTTCCAGTGTTCACATACAGATGTGAGAGTTGGACTATAACGAAGGCTGAGTGGTGAAGAATTGATGCTTTCGAACTGTGGTGCTAGAAAAGACTCTTAAGAGTCCCTTGGACAACACAGAGATCAACTAGTCAATCCTAAAGGAAATCAACCTGAATATTTATAGGAAGAGCTGAAGCTGAAGCTCCAATACTTTGGCCACCTGATGTGAAGAGCTGACTCATTGGAAAAGACCCTGATGCTGGGAAAGATTGAGGGCAGGGGGAGAAGGGGACGACAGAGGATGAGATGGTTGGATGGCATCACCGACTCCATGGACATGAGGTTGAGCAAGCTCCGGGAGTTGGTGATGGACAGGGAGGCCTGTGTGCTGCAGTCCATGGGGTCGCAAAGAGCGGCTGAACAGCGACAACATTTCTAATCAAGTTCGCAGTGCAGAGCAGGCACACGGTTACCATGATGGGATCGGAGCCCTGCAAACAGGTGAATGCAGGTCTGGGGTTCACTCCTCACTGGTCATATTCAATTATTGACCTTTTTCAATTATTTAATCTCCATGAGACGTTTTACCGTCCATGGTGATGGTGATATCATACAGTTATGTGTTCACATGTTCAACAAGCATTTCTTAAACGTTTGTTGTGTGCCAGGTTATAGGAAACAGCAATGAGCAGAGAAAAATGGTCCCTCCCCTAGTGAAGCTGGAGCCCATCAGGGAGGATCAGATGTGGTCTGGGCCGGCAGCACCATCAGATAGAACGTGAGCTATATAATCACATCCTGCTTTTGGTATTCACATTAGGAAGAGTTTTTAAAAAAGTGAAGTTAAACGTAAGAATACGTTTTGTTTGACTGAGCCTGTCCCAGATAACCTATATAGAGTCATCCTCTTTTACTGCTAAGCTCCCCGAACCTGGCATGTGGTTCACACCTACAGTCCATCTCAGAACTGACCATAGGCGGGGTCCTGGCTTGTCACTCGGGGCTCATGGTGGCCCTACTGGGCAAAGCAGGTCCAGAGCTGGAGGTACTTAAGCTGAGGAGGGGGAGGAGGCAGCGTGAGGAGGGGTGTCTTCTGGGCCTGGGAGCCGCTGAGGCTCTGCAGAGGGGAGGTTGCCTTGCTTGGCGACAGCCCTCACCAGTTTGGCAGCGCTGCTGGAGGAAGCCTGGTGTAGGTGTGATGAGGAGCTCTGGCCTGAATAGGGTCTCCCAGGGACCCTGGAGAGAGCTGTCCACAGCTGTGGGTGAGGTCTTCTAGGGCAAGGCTTGGAGAGAAACCAGCTCTGGGCAGGGGCAATGTCCGGCAAGGAATTGGTAGACGGGTAGGACAGAAGCAAGAACAGTGTGTCCCAGGGAAAAGACATTGAGAAGTGTTTGTCTGGAGAGAAAAGACACATCTCCCTGCAGAAGACGAATACATGCTTGTTCAGCCACTAAGTCGTGTCCGACTCTGTGAGACCCCATGGGCTGCAGCATGCCAGGTTCCTCTATCTTTCACTGTCTCCTGGAATTACTCAGATTCATGTGCATTGAGTCGGTGATGTCCTCCAACCATCTCATCCTCTTTCACCCCCTTCTCTTTTTGCCTTCATCTTTCCCAGCATGAAGATCTTTTCCAGTGATTCGACTCTTCGCATCAGGTGGCCGAAGTACTGGAGCTTCAGCTTCAATATCAGTCCTTCCAGTGAATGTTCAGGGTTGATTTCCTTTAGGATTGGCTGGTTTAATCTCCTTGTAGTCCAAGGAGCTCTCAAGAGTCTTCTCCAGCACCCCGATTGGAAAGCATCAGTTCCTCAGTACTTTTCCTTCTTTCTTGTCCAACTCTCACATCCGTACATGACTACCGGAAAAACCACAGCTTTGGCTATACAGAGTCAGTGTCAATGTGAAACCTACTCAGCTCACCTGATGTCTCACACTCTATTTCCACGCCCCCCTCACACCCCAATCCCATGCACACCAGCAAACAGTTGCCCTGGGGGGTATAGTATCAGTGCTGGTGACTGGGTTTAGGGATCACTTGCTTGAATAAAGAAGCAGCCGCAGGTTTTTTATTTCTTATACAGAATTCCCCTTGCCACGTCTGTCACCGTAGTATTTTCGGCAGTGCCCACCATCTGTCGCAAGGAGGGGTTCCTCCACCCCTGGCCTCGTGTCACCGGTCTGGACACTGGGGTGTCCTGGCTTCCAAGTCGGGAGACTGAATTCAGTGATTTTCTTTAGTGAAAAGAAAAAAAAAAAAAAACCTCATCTACTCAGGCTGGCGGAGTCCATCTCCAGCCTGTGGTTTTGTTTGTGGTTCTCGCCTCCAGGGGTGGTCTGGGTGGGACCAGCCCAGGATGGAGCGGTCCTGCTCGGTCCTGCCCCCTCGGGGTGATGGAGCGGTCCTGCTCGGTCACGCACCCTTGGGGCCCCAGACAGTGGTCAGTGTACAGAGTGGCGGTCCCCTGGCTGAAGCTCTCATCAGAGCTGCCGAAACCCTGGTGCCAGACGGAGGCAGTGTGAGAGGGAAGGAAAACAAGCCGATCAAGAGAGAACGTTAACTGGAAAAATCAAGAAGGGTCTGTGCATCCTGGCGGGAATAGGTTTTTTCTCCCTTTCTTTTATTTCGATGTGAGAGTTGTTTTTGGTTCTTGTTTTAAATTATTCCAATATATAATAGGCTCATTGTTGTTATTTTTCTCCTGCCCCTGTTAAAAGAATTCATTTGGTTCTTGCTGGGACTTCATATTCAGCCATAATTCAGCCATAATTCACCTGAAGTACACATCTCTTCAGCATTCCTCAGGTCAACGTGGTTTTTAAAAAAGGGGGTTGAAAAAAACCCAACAAACTTTTTTCCCTTCTCTATCATTGTTCTCCATCTTGTTATTCAGTTAACATGGAATTAAATTGGATTCTGTGTCCATCATTATTAAAATGTGAAGTGTGTCGGTCACAAGGCATCCATTCCGGGGCAGTTGGCTGAATAATACTTTTCTTTATTATCCCAAATTACTGCTGAGCTCTGGAGAGGGGAGCAGTTTAGCCAATTATTGCCATTTGAGCTGGATTTGTGGGTGATTAGCTCCTGGTCGAATCCAGTCCCGGCCGGCGCTTTGAAGCCGCGCCGTGTGATTTTCTCAGCGGTGAGGTAGGAATCTGCGCAGCTAATGACAGGAAGGTCGTGCGGGTGAGCTGACCCGCGCGTGGTGCAGGCTTGGGCTTCGCAAATAGGGCATCCACAATAACAAGTGTGTCACTAACCCCGCCGTGCATAATCGGGGCTTTATAGGATTGCCGGAGATGCTGACAGCTCAATTAAAGTGGAACCCTTTGTACCCTACAACCTGGCAGAATGACAGAAATATTACTAACCAGAAAGGGGAGGGCATCACGGGGGGGCGGGGAAGCTGGTTAGAGATCCCCAATCCTCGCCTGGTCCCTTGGCCCCCTCCCCCACCTCCCTCCGCAGGCTGGAGCGGAGCCTCCCCCGTTTGTGGTTTAATAGAGCCTCTGGATGGGGTCTTGGAGGCAGATATCACTCTTCCAAAAAATGAGCTCAGTTAGGATGGGCTTCCTGCTGTTTCTATGGAAACACTCTAAACTGGGTGTAAAGTTAAAATGGAGGAGTCAGGGCAAAGCTCGAAGCTCCTGGTCAAGTCAGTACATCTCGTTTTACCAACACTGACATCCAAGCCTCACATGTGTGAGTTTGCTAGAATCTTTTTGCATTTGAGGTGGATCTGGGGAAGCCAGTTAATTGAAGTTATTTTCTTGCATACAATGAATGGTTGTTACTGATTTTCTTCTTTTACTTAAGAGTATTTTCTACACCTAGAGCCATAGGCTGTTTTGATCCACAGTGTATGTAGTCTTATCATTTTTGTCACACTTGCTTTTTCCCTGTTAAACCTCTCAGGTGTGGGTCCCTCATCTTGATTGGATTGGATGGCATTTTAATTGAGTGGTGGGGTTTTACACCCTCCCCGCCTTTTTATTTTTGGTTTCGGGTTTTTTGATGGATTGCTTGGATATACGGAGACATTCTGGGTTTCTGGAGCTGTTTTATAAGTAGGAACATCTGTAAATTGGGGTGATTATGTAGGGCTAGCCTGTGCAAACTCAGAGAGACCTGGTTCCCCAGCATTCCCAGTCTGTTGGGGTATGCCGGATCTGAGGTGCCTCATAGACATGCAGGGAACACAGCCTGTTGGGAATAAAAAGTGAGCCTCCAGTGAGCTGGGATTGGAGAGCTGAAGATGCCGTCTGTCGTGGAGACCTGCAGGGCGTGTATGGTGAGTCCAGGCTGTGCGCCTGCTGTGCTGGGTGCTGGAGGACTAGGCCATTTCTCTCCGCTACAGCAGCTCACAACCTGTCTGCCCACCACTGCACCATTCTTTCAAGGCTGCTGTGCTGCTGCAGAAGCAAACTTGGGTCCGCTTGCCGACGGTAAGGCTACTCTGTGGACGCAGGGTTGTGGTGAAGGAAAGTAGGGTTTCCTGCAGGTGCCAAGCAAGGAGTCCAGGTAGCTAGTGCTCAGAAGACCCAAATTCACTGATGGCATTCAGGGACAGGCTTTTAAAATCAGGGTCTAGGAGGAGGGTTGTGGGGTGTGTGATCAGCCCGTGGACAGTCTTCTGATTGGTTGGTAATGAGGTAATCGGGACTCAGCATCATTAGCCTTCTGGCTGCAACCGGTCTGTGGTCTCCATGCTTGTGGGCAGCGTCCAGTTAACTTCTCCCACCCGGTGGGGGTTTTAGTATCCACCAAACCGCTGAGAGGACGTAGTGCAGAATGCTGTTACCTGTGACCCCTGAGGAGGAGCTGACGCTCCTTGACTTTGTTTAATGGCCAAAGTATTTGTTATTTTGTCTTGCTTGATTGTTTTCTTTCTGCATTGTTTTTCCCTTCTCTGATTAAATGTATTTAAAACTTTTATTAAGGTTTTTCTACGGACGGTGGGCAGGCAGAGGACATGTGGTTGGGGGGCAGCGCATGGAGCATCATCCCGGGGAGGCCCCGATGGGTCCTGCTTGGTTCCAGTCCCATGGACTGGGGGCTTAAAAAGAGTCATTCATTTCCTCACAGTCCTGAAGCCTGGAGATCCAAGGTCAAGGTGATGCCTTCCTTCTGAGGCCTCTCTCCCTGGTTTGTGGCTGGCCATTTTCTCCCCGTGTCTTCACACCAGTTTCATTCTGTGTGTGTCTGTGTCTGAATCTCCTCCCGTAAGGGCACCAGTCACACGAGGTTAGAGCCCATCCTAAAGGCCTCATTAACCACAGGCTCCTTAAAGGCCCCGTCACCCAGAGCAGTCACGTTTGAGGTACTGGGCTTCGGACTTCAGCATCAAAATCAGGGAGGCTGTAACTCAGCCCAGAACAACCACTGTCTAAGGGACCAGGTGATGCTCATTTCAGTAGAGGTTATGGAAGCCCAGAGCCCAGTTTCCGTAAGTGTAACGGGGTCTTCCCCAGGAAGGGCAAGGAGTAAGGGGAGGATGCAAAATGGGAACTAAGTGGGGAAAAGCAGGCTGTGCCAATTTTAAATTAAGTCAGTGGCTGCTGATGGCTTCTGTGTGGTTCCAGGGCCAGAGAGTGAGTGTTTTAGGCTTTGCAAGTCACATCATCTTTCCTGCAACTCCTGAGCCATACCATGCCATGTAAAGCATCCAGATGTAAGGACGGACATGACCACGTTCTGACGAAACTTTATTTACAGAAAAGAGGCAGAAGGTAGATTTGGCTCACAGGACTGACTTTGCCAGCCCCAGTCCTGTGGGAATCCCAGCGTGAACAGTCTCTGTAGGGTCCACTGGCCTTGAGATTCCTGTTGAAACAGGAATGAGCCCAAGGCTCAGGTTTTTACATCCAACTCTCCTGATGGGGAGTTCGCAGCATCAGCTCGGTGCAGTGTGTAAGTGATGGGGGGATGCGAGCAGAGGAGGGTGCAGACGCCACCCCTGCAACAGACACTTCCGTGCGTGAATTTCCACTCCTTTGGGTCCAGGCATGTTCCTCTAAAGTGTGTATTTGTTACCTGCAAGGGACAGCTTGGCATAATAAGAGCAGGAGCAGGATGGATGGAGAGTGAAGTTCTGTTCTGGAAAAGCAGGCTGTTGGGGAGACAAGCGGAGAGTGACACCAGATTGGGGGGGAGGGCTTCTGCAGGAGCCCCTGACCAGGCAGAAGGATGTCCCTGTCCCTCATATGATCATTTGATCCCTCTGCTTCCCCAGTTTCTAATAATGAAATGTATCTCTCAACCAAATGCAAGTCAGCCAGGCACAAGTATTAGTTGTTCAGTCGCTCAGTCATGTCCAACTGTTTGCAGCCCCATGGACTGCAGCACGCCAGGCTTCCCTGTCCTTCACCATCTCCCAGAGCTTGCTCAAACTCATGTCCATTGAGTTGCTAATGCCATCCGAGCATCTCATCCTCTGTCGTCCCCTTCGCCTCCTGCCTTCAATCTTCCCCAGCATCAGGGTCTTTTCCAGTGAGTCAGCTCTGCACATCAGGTGGCCAAAGTATTGGAGCTTCAGCTTCAGCGTCAGTCCTTCCAGTGGTTTCCTTCAGGACTGATTGGTTTGATCCCCTACTGTCTAAGGCACAAGTAGATAAGGTTGATACATTTTATGGGGAGGATCTTGATGAGAGCAAAAGTACTGAGTGAAAATGTGAGACTTAAGTGATCGGCGATCATACTCTTTGACTCTTGTAAAGATGCCAGCTTTCCTCTGTGATGTTTTAGAAATTCACAGAAACCTTGAACTGCTATCAGGAGAATCTACTCGAAAGTCCTAAGAACGGGAATCGTCATGACACTGAGGCACCCTTGACAGGTGTCCCTTACGGAACCGAAGAAGGATGCAAACAGCACTTCTTTTTTTAGAAGCAGCAATATGAAACATTTTTGAACTTGTATGGATGGATTCAAACCCTGGAAAAACTACCATCTTTTTAAACTTGATAATTAGGGAGCTATCGCACCCCCTCTGGTACAGCAGGATAATTCAATTTATATGACTGCTGAATCACACGCGGACTCTCCTTTGCTTTCAGTCAAATGCGTGTGTGGCCTCCAGTGGCTGTTAAAGCAGATGAGAAATGCTGCCTCTGAGCGAAGATCAGCGCTTCGTGGATATGTCTGTTGATGGTCTGATCTTTCCGTGGCTCAGCCTGCCGCAGGCTGGTCCTCCCTTGCCTCGTAGGACTCTGGCCGTTAAATGTTCTCTTGGTGTCGTGATGCTCTCTGGGCTGGCGGGCGCCAAGGCCACCGGTCCCTGCAACTCAAAACAAAGACTGATTTGCCTGCTTAAGACCCCCAGCCTCGAACGCAGTCAGTAAATCTTTGTTGGTAAATAATTGCTATCGAGCAGGGTTTTAATATAAATTTATGAGTGGTGTTTTATCACAGCTTGGGGCTGCAACGGGCACTGAGTGATGGATTTCAGACGCCACTTACATTCATTACATTAACTTTGTAAGTTATTTAAAGCTTGTACACTTAACATTGCTTTTGGCTTTCAATGACCTCTTGGGACCAGGCAGAGACTACACACGGCTAATAAAGAGATTGCAGCCGAAAAGATAATTCTACTCTTTGCTCCACAGTAGAAAACGGTCCTTGAGCCAAGGAAGCAAGTAATGCCTGCCTGGAGTCTGAGATTTTGGTTGTAGATCATTTAAAAAAAAAAAAAATCAGCCTTTCTGGGGCATCAAAGAACAAAATGGTAACAATTAGATCAGCATTTGCCATTTCCAAGTAAGAGAAGAGGAATATTTGAAATGGGACAAAGCCCGTACATTTCTTGCTGTGCAGACAGGCCAAAGATTTTAAAGCTTTGCAGCTGGTCTGGAGGGTGAGATGATTGACAGGGAGGTGGCCTTGCGTCCGGTTTTGAGTACAGACTACTGCTCCTGGCTCTTACGCTGCAAGGGTGATCTACTGCCGGGGATTAACTCGCATCAGAGCGGTTTAAAGCAGTAGCCATTTTCTTATTGCTCATGGCTCTGTGCATCAGGAATCTGGAGCAGGGATGTTGGAGACAGCTCATCTCTGCCCACAAAATGCCTTCTAGGGCTGGGGTGTCCATGCTGGTTCCCCTACTCGAATCTGGTATCCCAACAGACGTGGCTCCTGTGGCAGGGGGTTGATGCCCACTGGTCAGTGGCGATTGCCCCATAGATGAGACCCACATTCTCCCCTGTGTGGTTTCGGGGTCTCTGCCTCCTCACTGTCTCCCTAGCAATATGGTCCAATTTCTTTTAAGGATGCTAGGGCTCCCAAGGGCATAAAAACAGGAGCTTGCTAGGCCTCCTTCAGGCTTTGGCCAGAATAATAGCATCACTTCTGGCACATTCTATTGGTTAAATTGGGTCTGGGGTCCTGGGACGACACAATGAGCTGGGTTTTTGAGAGTCATCTTTGGACTTCAGTCTTCCCTCGCACCTGCAAAATACCCTCACCCCGATGCACAGACTCTCATTCCATGTGGCATCAGGCTTCCAGCCAAGATTGTCGTCTAGGTCAGGCATGCATGTAGGTGAGGCTCCTGGGATAGAATCCTTCCCCTCTGAAGACCAGGCACTCGAGAGATAAGTTATGTCACACACATGCACACTCACACAGCACTGGCGCAGGGACGGGAGAACCACAGCCGATCCCTTATTCACAAAAGTAGGAGAGGGACGGGACGCCTGAAGCTGTTTCTGGTCCCCAGCAGTTCTGAGCCCAGCCGGGCACCCAGTCTGCCCTGCTCTGGGCAAGGGGATGTTACACTCCCGGGGGCATCCTCCCTGGTCCTGGTCTCTCTGTCTGAGTCGACCTTCCTCCTCCATAACAAGTAGCCTGTGTTCATAGCTACGTAGCTTCCTCAGCCTGCTTCCTGCCATACTTGGGTTGAAAGCCCAGAAACTCTTTTCATTTTGAACCTTCTCTGTGCTTTTTAGTCCAAAGTGGTGTAACTCTTAAAAAAAAAAAAAAAAGCCTCATGGGTGTCTTTTGTATCAAATTACAAATTCCATCCCTTAGACAAAGGCCAATCTACACATCCCTGTCTCTAATCCACAGATCTTCTCTAACATGAAGGGCCTACCTTAAATATTTCTGAGTTCTCAAGAAGGGGGTCTGAATGGCACACCCTGGTGGTGTCTATATTTTGAAATCACATCTCCTGGCATTCAGGGCTTCCCTGGTGGCTCAGATGGTAAATAATCTGCCTGCAATGCAGGAGACCCCAGTTCAATCCCTGGGTTAGAAGATCCACTGGAGAAGGGAATGGCAACCCACTCCAGTATTCTTGCCTGGAGAATTCCATGGACAGAGGAACCTGGTGGGCTACAGTCCATGGGGTCACAAATAGTAGGACACGAGTTAGCAATTAACAATTTCACTTTTCACTCCTAGCATTCTCTGGATTCGGTCTTTGATCTGAGGCCAGTTCTGACTCTCAGAGGTTTCTGCTGGAGAAGAAGCTGGGACTGAGATACCGTTTTTCTCATGGTCTGGTCCAGCAAGGTTTTGAAATATTTTTTCTAAGTCTGCTTGAAAACTACCTTGAGTCCCCCTCCCTCCTTTCAGACTCAGCTGAGCAGCCAGTGTGCCTGGCATTCTGCTCTCAGCCAGGTCCGTCCAGGGGTTCACTGGGCGCCCTGGCTGTGCTGCACCTTCCCACAGGGAGCAGGTCTGCTAACTGTCCGTCCAGCCAGTGCACAAGTCAGCCCCCTTTCTCCACCCTCAGGGAGCATCTTCCTCACGGTCCTTCCAGCTGCTCCGTCCCACCAGCCTCCATCTGCTGCCTGATTCCAAGCCAGTGCTACGTGTTTTTGACTTTCGTTACTGAAGTGCCAGATGCTACTTCTGTTTTTCTAATCTGTTTGTGCACAGGGCTTCCCTGGTGGCTCAGACAGTAAAGCGCCTGCCTGCAGCATGGGAGACATGGGTTCGATCCCTGGGTTGGGAAGATCTCCTGGAGAAGGAAATGGCTACCCACTCCAGTACTCTTGCCTGGAAAATTCCGTGGATGGAGGAGCCTGGTGGGCTACAGTCCATGGGGTCGCAAAGAGTCGGACACGACTGAGCAGCTCCACTTCCTCACGTGCATAGCACTCTCCTCCGAAACTTGTGTCTGTTAGTCGCTCAGTCGAGTCTGACTCTTTGTGACCCCATGGACTGTAGCCCACCAGGCTCCTCCGTCCACGGAATTCTCCAGGCAAGGATACTAGAGTGGGTAGCCATTTCCTCCCCCAGGGGATCTTCTCCAACCCAGGGACCAAATCCAGGTCTCCTACATCGCAGGCAAATTCCTTACCATCTGAGCCACCAGGAAAGCCCAAACCTTAATGATTTGGGAAAAAAAAAAACCTGTCATTATTTTTCATAATTCTGTGTCTCAGGACTATGGACAGAGCACAGCATGGCTTCTTGGTCAGAGCTCCCCAAAGCAGAAGCTGTCAGAATTTCTTTCGATTTAAACCCAATGTAGGGGGCATCAGTTCAGCTGCTTCTGGGTAAACTGAATCTCAGGCATCCCCCAGTCAGTGTGGGATAATTTACACAGGGGCAGGAATAACACGAAGCCTGGTGCAAATTGGAGTTATCTTGAGATCGGCTACTAAGCTGGCTGTGTGCCTTGGGTAAGCTACATACCCTCTCTGTGCCTCAGTGGCCTCGTCTGTAAAATGGGGATAATCAGAGTAATTACCAGCAGGTGGTAATAAGCTTTCGGGGGGGGTGGGGGGAGGTAATTCTTAACTTGTGAGACTCTTAAAGCAGCATCTGGCTCACAATGAGCCCAATATTGTTTCAAAGTAAAATTTTTTTAAAACAGAGGCATAAGCCATACAGGAGTCACATAAAACATTAACCGTAATTGACGTCTACACTGGGGTAGATGGTCAGTGAGAAACAGTTTGAAGCAGGAAATTGTTTTTACATGTACAAAAGTGGCATCTGAAAGATAGACTGAGGATACATTTTGACATTCTGCCGTGCGGTTTTGCCCTGGGTCACATAGGATCAAAGGGACTTAGGATCAGCAGGACCGTCTACCGCGCCAAGGGGGGCTGCCCGCCCGCGTGTCTCCGGCAGAACGCCTTCCGGCCTCTGTCATCTTCTAGCTGGTGGGATCACGGCTTCACGTCCTTCAAAAGTTTAAAATGAACTATTTATAGGGTTTTCCGTTTCCTTGGCGCTTAGAGTAGAAAGTGTGTGAATTTGGGAAGACAGAACCACAGAGGGATGCGATCTAGGGGCTCAGCCAGATGCAGTGAAGGGCCTCCTGGCATGTTTGAGCATCGTGGCTCACTGGTAGAAGTTTGTCCTAAAAGGAGGCTGGGTTCTCCCCTTTGGCACTTTGGCGGGATCCTACTGTGTTCAGAGGAGAGACACAGCACGTCAGAGCACTGGAACCTTTTGCTTCCAGAGGAGTTGGGGACTAAGACCAGGCTTGGCTATGTAGCTGTGTGATATCTTACTGGACCTTGGTAGCAACTAGCCTTGGTCCCTGGAAGTCAGGGTATGCTGGGACAGCCTCCGCTCCAGACTTACAGACCAACCCCCCCATAACCCCCGCCCCTCTGCGCCATCTCTGCTCAGCCGTGGACTCCTGCTCGGGCAGCTCTAGGGATCCAGACGCTCACTGTCCCCAGGGATGCTCAAGCAGGGTGGGCCCAGGCAGGGATCCTGCACAAAAGCTCATCTAGCAGATTCGGGACTGAATGGTTCAACTTTCAGAGCCTCTTGAGATTCTGCTATTCTGTGATTCCCACTTGATACAAATTACTCTTTAAAAAATCAGTGTTCAGAATTAATTTAAGGAAAAAAAAAGAAGAAGCAACAGGAAACACGTCTTGAATCCACTGAAGCTGTTGCCTGAGTCTCCTCATTTGAAGTCCAATTGAACCTCTGATTACACAAGTTCGTCCTGCTTGCTGCCGCCAAAGCCCTAGCTTCCTACCATAATTCATCAAAGAGTTCGCCTCCCATCATGTTTTTCAGGATGGGGCTCTCTTTATTGTTTATGGAGAGACCACCGAGCATGCTGGCTTCTCCTGGTGTCGTGGCCGACCTTTTCTAAAGGCTCACATGTATATGAGCGCAAGTGGACTCTGACATCTAGAGCTGTGGGCACTGATCCAGGACTCCCCTTCCAGGAAGTGAAAGGCCGTGGATGGCCGTCGTCTGGGTGATAGGATGGAGGTCCCACATGGCCCGCTGTGAGTCCAGTGCCTTAGTCCAGACTCCAATACTGCCTCCTATTGACTCTTGGCATGAGGTCACAAACACAGAGGTGCCTGCCTCTGACCTGCCCATGTGTTGGGTTTGGCCTGAATTACATGCAGATGGTATATAATCCATTTCCAACATTCTAAAATAAGGAGCTGTCCCTAAAGCTCCAGTTTTTCTTTTTCTCTTGACTCATCGGGAGATCTGGAAACATAGACACATACTTTGGGTTCCCTGCACAGTTCAGGGAGGCCGTTCCTGGAAGGGTGGCCTCACTGGGCCTCGCTGAACCTCCATCAGGAGATGTGACCTTCTCCACCCGCAACCGCCCTGACCACCCCTTCCTGGAATTTTTTAGTAGCCTTGAGATGTGCTTCCATAAATTCTTCATTGCAGTCTCCCCTCTCTCAAGGACACTCAGCATTTAGCACATTCTCAGGGTACTCAAGATTCAGCAAACAGAAACCCCTTCCTCTGGGTCCACGTGCAGTAGATTTTAGGGGGCACATCTGAATCTGTTCCTTTTAGAAGGGTGCTTGTCATTTCTTTCAGTGTGTGAATATGAAATACCAGTACCGATTGGCCACCACCCCTCAGGAGAGGAATCAGACCTGAATGGCTGCCAGGATCCTGGGTGACCCACCTCTCTCAGGCTGGGGATTTGTGCCAGGAGAAAAGGAGCTGGTACTTTGGGACTGAAGGCTTTGGGCTGAGCCACGGCAGGAACACTGGTAGGCTTGACCATGGTGGTCATTTCCAGGTCTGAACTTAGCAGCCCGCGGTGCTAACGGCAGGAGTGGAGAGGGCAGGGTGGCTGGTCCCGTCACTGTCCATCAGCTGACGAGCGCCCTCACCTCTGTGGTCAGAGTTCATGTCCAAACCAAGGGAGCCACAAGAGCAGCTGCCCCCGTCCTGCTGCCGATGGGGGATGAGTGAGCGAGAGCACGGCAGTGCTTAGAAATGCGTGGCTCGTGCTCAGGCCGCTTAAAGAAATGTGCACCTTACCTGGTCCACCTCTGCCCAGACTGGCATCTGGGTGGCCCCGACGTGTGTACATGTGATGTGGGGAGCCAGTTCAGTCCCCGCCTGGTGTCTGACGGGGGGATGATAAACCGAGCTGGGGCCAAGGCTGAAGGACAGAAATAAGGCTCCAAGCATGCCAGGGTGGTCTTCAGTTCAGTTCAGTTCAGTCGCTCAGTCATGTTCGACTCTTTGCGACCCCATGAATCGCAACACGCCAGCCCCCCCTGTCCATCCCCAACTCCCGGAGTTCACTCAGACTCACATCCATCGAGTCAGTGATGCCATCCAGCCATCTCATCCTCAGTCGTCCCCTTTTCCTCCTGCCCCCAATCCCTCCCAGCATCAGAGTCTTTTCCAGTGAGTCAACTCTTCGCCTGAGGTGGCCAAAGTACTGGAGTTTCAGCTTTAGCATCATTCCTTCCAAAGAAATCCCAGGGCTGATCTTCAGAATGGACTGGTTGGATCTCCTTGCAGTCCAAGGGACTCTCAAGAGTCTTCTCCAACACCACACTTCAAAAGCATCAATTCTTCGGCGCTCAGCTTTCTTTATAGTCCAACTCTCACATCCATACATGACTACAGGAAACACCATAGCCTTGACTAGGTCTTCAGTCCCCGCTGAATTCTGCAGTGTTTGAATAGTGCAGGTAATCAGAGATAATCCTTCGAGGTGAATCATGGGATTTATTTAAGATTGTGAAGATTTGGATTTTGTATTTATTTATTTATTTTTTTTAGCAAGACATTGTTTTCCTAGCACCTAACAAATTGCCTAATTTAAGTCCCCAGAAAACTATGATGTCCCCTCTTCACTTGGCCTCCTGGTAAATTTTCTTTTTATTCCCTCAAGAAAGGAGTCTTTATTCCCCTCATCAGGCAGTATAGGACTTGCTCCTGAAAGTGCCCTGAAGATGGCCTGAGGACTTCTGTGTGTCCCTCTTCACGGAGCCTGTCTTTCATTTGAGGAAGAAAGGAAAAGCTTCTTGAGGAGGTCCTCCCTGGTGGTCCAGTGGCTAAGACTCTGCACTCCCAATGCAGGGGTGGATGGGGGGGCGCAGGTTCGATCCCTGGTCAGGGAACTAGATCCCACGTGCTGCAGCTGAGACCCGGCACAGCCAAGTAAATAAATGAATAAAAATAGTAAAATATCTTTAAAAAGTCTTTCTGAAATGCAGGGCAGCTCTTAGCTGGTGAGGATGCACAGTGACCCCGGCCCCTGGTGGTGTTGCTGGAATTCCATCTGAAATGGAGGGTGGGAAAAGGTGAGCCTATGGAAGAACTTGTTTATATTATGTATATACCTTTATTTGGCTTTTTAAAAATATGTATAATTTTATCTATTTATTTGGCTGTGGTGGGTCTTTGCTGCTCCTCACGGGCTTTCTCTGTTTGCAGTGGGCAGGCTCCGCGTGGAGGCGCTGGTTTCTCTTTGCTTTCAGATCATGGGTTACTCTAGGGCACACGGGCTTTGGTAGCTGTGGTGCGCGGTGTCTAGAGTGTGGGCTCAGTAACTCTTGGCACACAGGCTTAGTTGCTTGGTGGCGTGTGGGGTCTTCCCCGACCAGGGGTCGTACCTGTGCCCCCTGCATTGGCGGGTGGGTTCTTAACCACCGCAGCACCAGGGAAGTCCCTGTGTCAGATTTCATTATGCTAAGTTTTAAAATCTTAGAAATCCCACTGGGGAGAGACATTTAATGGTGTTAAGGGGTTGCTTTTTCATCGCCACTAATTCACTGTCACTAATCGAGCCCCCCACACACACTAGTTTTTACTGTGCCCTAAAACCTGTATCCCCTCCGATGGGAGCTAACATTTTTCTCTGGAGCTGGTTCCCTTTGTTGGTCTCAATGCCGTGTTTGGTTTATATCGGTTTAGATTCCAAGAAATCAAGGTCTGCAGCTTTATATATCACGTGCTTCTTTACATAAGAACTTGCAAAGAAATGATCTTCCAAAGGTTTACTTGTTAGTTGCCTCAAACTCCAAAATATTTTCCCTCAGAAACAATAAGCATTGTGGCCAGAGTCCCCAGGTGGCTCATAATCCGTTACGTTTGTAAAATCTGTCCATAAAAACACAATGTCATAATATTGGGAAACTGACTCAATGGAAATGAGTTTGCGCGAACTCCAGGAGATAGTGAAGGACAGGGAAGCCTGGCGTGCTGCAGTCCATGGGGGTCACAAACGCAATAGGCTTTTCCAGTCCGTGCAAAAGAAAAATGCCTTCTTGGTGGTTTCTCGTCCTTTGGTTCCTGGTTGATAGAATTAGGAGGTGGGTGGGGGCTGGTAAAAATTCTCAAAGGGACTTGGGAGGCCGCACCTTCCTAAGGTATCAGATTCTGTTTCAAACTGACCATTTTCTTTCTGCCTCCATCTGGGTGAATCAACTCACGTTAGTCTTAGGCTTTCCCAGTCATACTTATGATCTCGCACTTCTCCTTGTCTTGGCTATGCTGGCTCTCATCACGGCACATGGGCAGACTTCTCTTACCGTGGGGCACAGGCTCCAGAGCCTGCAGGCCCAGCAGTTCCAATGTGCTGGCTTCTCTGGTTGTGGTGCACACGGGCTCAGTGGCTCCAAGGCAAGTGGAATCTTACTTCCCCGACCAGGGATCGAACCCACGTCCCTGGTTTGGAAGGCGAATTCTTAACCACTGGACCCCAGGGAAGTCCTGATCACATTAACATGTGAGCAGCAAGAGGAAGAACAAGGAGGAAGGTTCTCCTGCTCCCCTTCGTTGCTGTGGACAGGAGTTAGACGAATCCAGATATGAAAGCTCAAGTTTAAAACTGACTGACTAGAAGGGCGTGGGGCTTCCTTGGTGGCTCAGATGGTAAAGAATCTGCCTGCAATTCAGGAGACCTGGGTTCATTTCCTGGGTCATGAAGATCCCCTGGAGAAGGGAATAGCAACCCATTCCTGTACTCTTGCCTGGAGAATCCTGTGGGCAGAAGAGCCCAGCGGGCCACAGTCCATGGGGTCACACACAGTTGGACATGATTCAAGCTGCTTAGAATGCACACATGCAAGCAGGGGGGCCTGAAGCCCCAACAGGGAAAGAAAGTACAGACTCAAGGTGCTGGGCCTGGCAGAGCTCAGGCTGCCTCCGGTTTTCTTAACTCAAGAAAGCCTAGAAATGAGACAGAAGGTTTGCTGGGAATTGGTAGTAAAAACAAGAGCAAATCCTCATCAGTCATCTAAGGAAGACTGGATTAAATATACTTGTGTGTCAGTTTCAAGTGTTGAATGGTTTTTAAGAAGCTTTAATATGATTTCATTAAAAATGGATTAAAGTAAATTATACACAGTTCATCTATTAAATGCCATTGCTAAGTTTGCAAATGGAATTTCATTTTTAATAAATTAAGATCTGAAGTGAAAAACTGTAAAATAAAATGTTCTTATTTGTAAATATCGTAAAGGAAGAATATGGTTAGTGTCTTATTTTTAGAAAAGGAAATTTACGTTCCTTTTTTAATTCCTTTAGGAGCTCTGTGTGCTTACAGCTTAGTTATAGGAAAAGGTATGATATATCACATCACAATGGTTTGTATTATATTGGTTGAACCAATGGCACATCTTAGCCCTCGTGAATGTCACAATATTAAGTTCTGCACTCGCATACACGAAAGGGAATTTTATGTTGATTGTATCTATATTTTATAAAAAAAGAAAGGGGAAACCGCATGATCAAGCCAGAAATGTGTCATTTCCATTTTAAGATGGCAAAGAGAAGATGGAAGTTTAACAATTTAAAAGTTAACCTATGTGCCTACTCTTTTTTAAAAAATGTACGCAGGATTTTACGATTCATGCTAATTTCTGCCTGGCTTCTTTTCCGCTTATAGGGCATGCTGCTGAAGCGCAGTGGCAAGTCATTAAACAAGGAGTGGAAGAAGAAGTACGTCACCCTGTGTGACAACGGCGTGCTGACCTACCACCCAAGTCTGCACGTGAGTGTTGCTCCCTTGGAGAAGTGAGCAGGTACTGGGCTCCGGGGACGCAGAGGGGGCCCATGCACAGGCAAGCCTTTTGGCTCTGTCAAAGGTTAAAGTAGTATTTTATTTAATTTTAAATTACTCCTTTTTTTAATTGGTAAAATTTATTTTTAAACCAAAATGAATATTTTATAATATTATAAAATTTGCATCTTATTATAATACTAACAGAATGAAAGTTACTTTCTTAATAGAGCATTCCTTTAACAGTATGTAGTCTTCCTCTTTCCCAAATTAAGGATTTTGCGTTAAATTCTATTTTGATAATATATCTCAGTGTTCTTAACCCTTTTTATTTTCAGTCTATGTGGTGTTCTTATAGTTCTTTTTTTGTTTGTTTTTCTATTTTTTTTTTTTTAAGTAAACTAGTATTTTAAATGAGAGTAAAAAGACAGGAGCAAGTAGTCAAAAAGAAAGGAGGAAAAAATCTATCTGAAAATCTAGACTAAAAGAAACTATAGCAAGTCTACATACGAACAAGCTCCATTCCGAGAGTGCATTCACAAGTCCGGGTTGTTAGGGAGTCCAACAGAGTTAGCTCAGATACCCTGCTGACACAGTTGACCTTACAGTGCGGTAATCTAATAAGGTTATGGGCTTCCCAAGTGGCTCTGGTGGTAAAGAATCTGCCTGCTGATGCAGGAGACGCAGCAGATGCTTGTTCAGTTTGGGTTGGGAAGATCCCGTGGAATAGGAAATGGCAACCCACTCCAGTATTCTTGCCTGGGAAATTCCACGGGCAGAGGAGCCTGGTGGGCTACAGTCCATGGGGTCACAAAGAGTCGGACACAACGGAGCACCATAGGTTTATAATACTTTTCTCCAAAAAATACATTAAAAAAAAAACACAAAATGATAAGGAAAGCATTTTTAATCTTACAGTACAGTACCTTGGAAAGCACAGTAGTGCAGTACAACCGCTGATGCTTCTCAGTAGTACCAGCTGCGTCAAGCTGCTTTCACGCCTGCTTCTGGACACCCTGGGCTTGAAATAAAGATGCTGCACTGCTGTCCTCTCTACAGCACGGCTCAGTGACGTGCACAGAAGCACAACCACTCGCAGAGGATGCACGCATGTGGCAACGCACACCAGACACGTGAACAAGTAACGTGACTGGACATGAGAACACACAGTTGCATCTTAGAAAGTCTGCAACTTGACAGTTCATTTGTAGGGAACTCACTGTGCATCGAAACCCAGGCTCAGCTTGAGGAGCTGAGAACAACAAAACCAAGAGTTGAATGCATGCCGGTTTGTAAGGCAGGTTCGTTCTCTCTGTGCAAGAACGTCTCTTATCCTGGTGATTTATGTAAGGTAGAGGGAAAGAGATGTAAGTTCATCACTGGGAGAAATGGCCGTCATTGGGAGAAATGGCCGTCACTGGGAGAAATGGCTGTCACTGGGAGCTCCTTAGGAAAGCTTTGGTAAGACCTGAAGGTGGTTGCCATGGCTCTCCCAGCACAACATATTCCATGAACCTTGCATGACGTTTATCTGCCTTCACACAGGTATGTGTGTGAATATGTAGTATTAGCTGGTTGTTTGACTATATCACAGTGTTAAGCACAACATTAAGCTTTTAATTTTAAGTACTTCTTGAAAATTGCACTGTGATTAATGAGAAGTTAAAGATAAACATGCCGAAGAAAATGTCCTCCTCCCAGATAGCCCCTACGAAACGCAGCTGCTCACATTTTGAGCTGTATCCTCCTAGCCGTGTCCACAGTCTACGCCTTTGCCTCCCTCTGCTGGCCTGCAGCCCCCTTGGGTACACAGCGTGCTCCCTGCTCTCCTAGACGACGCCAGATCTCAGGCACCTGCCCGTGCCAACAAACATGCCTCTATGCCACCATCTTAATAGTCACATAACATCCGTCCTGCACGTGTGCCCCAACGGACTGAACCGACATTTGGCGAGCCGACTTCCTTTCTCCATGATTTTTACCGTTGTGAGTCACTCTGATCAGCGTCCTCGTTTGACACCTCTGTGCCCACATCCATGTCCTGCAGACACATCCCAACCATAGCCTTCCTGAGTTGAAGAGGGTGTGCTTCTGTGGGCTCTGGGTATGGACTACCAAATTCCAGGAAAGACTGTGTCAGTTCATCTCTGGTTTTTTCTCCCCCCTGTACTCTCAGGAACATTTCCCTTGTTTTTTGAGCTTTCAGTAGGATAGGTAACAGATGGTGTCCTTGCAGTGGGACTTGCTGTCTGGAGTGAATTTGCTTCCAGGGCTTCCCCAGTAGCTCAGCTGGTAGAGAATCCACCTGCAATGCAGGAGAGCTGTTTGATCCCTGGGTTGGGAAGATCCCCTAGAGTAGGGAAGATCCCCTGGACAATTCCATGGACTGTATAGTCCATGGGGTCACAAAGATTCAGACACAACTGAGTGACTTCCTCTTCGACATTTATAGTCCCTTGCAGGTATTTGGAGTGGCTGTGTTCTAGTCTTAAGTTGTCGGGAGCTGCTGACCCCCGGCGGCTGAGTTAGCCCAACATTCTTTGGTTCCAAACAGGAAGAGGAATTACCTTTCTGAAAGTCTTTGCAGCAGGACCAGTAACAGATGGTATCCTCACCATGTCATCTGGTGACTGGGGTGAGCTGTCCTTTTTCCTCTGGTCTTCCGGCAGTGGCTTCCCCTCTCTGAACTGGGCTCAAAAGCAAGCGTGTATTTAGGCCCCTCTGCTTGTTCCTCCAATTGGTGGGGAGTCTTTCTGCGCTTCACCAGTAGGTAGGCTTTCGAGATACACACTTCTTGGACTGAGGGGATTCCTTGTGCTTGATTTATTGGGGTTATTTGGGACATAGAGTCAGGCTGCTTCCCCAGTGGCCTAAACCAGAGACTTAACACTATCCCGTGAGGCCTGCCTGTGACTGTCATGCTCCCGTCTGGGTCTTTGGGGTTCTTTCTCCAAAGCTCCATCAACAGGGAGGTGCCCTTTCCCAGGCGTAGTTCTTCCTAAAAACCCCATCAGAGAACAGAACCTGTTGATGGACCCGTTTGGTTTGTTCCTTGGAGGGAGACGTGCAGTCACGGTCTCCTTGCTGGCCTCACCGACCTTTAGAAAGTGAGATCTCATGGGTGTTGCCCCCCGCCCCCCGGTCACATTCCAGTCTCCTGCTGAGCACCTCAGAGGGACGTTGGCTGTTTCTTGCCAAGGGGGAAGAATGGCGGCAACAGGAGATGGTTCTGGAACATTCCTGCTGGAGGGCCTATGCTCCCTTACTTTTCCTCTCTGCCTTTTGATGATACAGTCTCCATCCGTTCTTCAAAAGTTCTCCCACACAGGCTGCTTCTCATGATGGTCCTCAGTGCCATCTTCCCTTTTTTTTTCCCTATGTATGCATGGATATTATTGGAATATAGTAAAGGAGCAGAGTGGGGCTTTATAACTGTACAGCAGGCAAGAGCCATCATCATTTTAAAAAGTGCGATTCGGTTAATGCAGGTCGCCTGGGAGTTACAGTTATTGATACAGGTAGACAGTTCCCTAAGGAAGTGGCTTAATCTAGTGGTGAGTTTGAATTACTAGACCACACAGAGATGTCATGACTTTCATTGTAATCCTTCGTGGATTCTTGTTTTCACAACCAAGCTTTGGGTGGACATTTAGAGGGCTGTGAGTTCCAGGTATTTTTCTTGGCAGGTGCCTGGAATGTTCTGGTCTTAGGTGTTCGGAACCACAGATGCCCAGTGTGACTTCCCCAGTGGGTCAGTAGCAAAGAAACTGCCTGCAGTGCAGGAGATGCAGGAAACGTAGGTTCGATCCCTGGTTCAGGAGGATCCTCCGGAGGAGGGCATGGCAACCCACTGCAGTGTTCTTGCCTGGAGAATCCCATGGACAGAGGAGCCTGGTGGGCTGCAGTCCACAGGGTTGCATAGAGTTGGACACGCCCGAGCGACTGGACCCCACAGCAGACGCCCAGTGGCTGAGTTAGTCGTGTGCACTCTGTGGTCCCAGACACGAAGGTGCATCAGGGGGATGTCCAAGGGCAGAAGATGCATCAGGGGGATGTCCAAGGGCAGAGTCCTGACTTCCCTTACTAAGAAATTCGGGAGCATTCAGATAGGTGCTACTTTAGGCCCCAAAAGTCTACATCGTGGAGAATGGCCCAGTTATTAGAGTCTGGAAAATTTCAAAAGGGGATGGAAACGAATGATCTCAGATAGCAGTCACACTGTAACACTGGCTTCCAAGGTAAGGGGTGTTACGGGAGAAAGACCACTAAGATCACTGACCGCTTGTGCTGAAGACCTAAGTGATCTTCAGCCATTTCCTTCTCCAGTGCATGAAAGTGAAAGTGTGAGTTTCAGGTATATATTTTCAGTACTGGGGAACTCTTGTCCAGGTTAGTAGCTTCCGATTTCCACACTGTCCATCATCCACCTCTTACTGGTCACAGAGCAGGGGACCTACATTGGTCTCAAATAGCAGATCCTACAACCCGTGACTCTGCTGGGAGTCACGGGAAATAACCTGGCTAAACAGGCTGACATTTTCAGACAGAGTTTTCAACAGAGGTTGTGGTTGTCCTTGGTGGATTTTCTGTGCCAGCTACCCTGTACCCTCCTAACTTTTGATGATGAGATGGTTTATATATCAAAAAGGAAGCTAGCATGCTTTTATGAGGGCAGAATTTTAATCAGGTAATTAATACTCCGATAGTAGGGAGGTTTGGGGTCGAGAGCAATAAGGCTTAAGATGCATCAAACGTAGGATTCAAACAGATGTTAGGCGGGCCTGCAGCAGCCCCTTCAGAACCAGCATTTTCCTGTGGCCCTGGGGCTCCCTTCCTGCTGGGACATTTTATTTCCTGTGCACACATGCGCTGCTCAGGGCTCCATCACCCTGGACTCTGACTCCACCACTGGTCACCTCGGACATGATGCCCTGTTAAACCCACGAATCTGGGGCCTTTTGCATACAAGGAAGATGAGCACAAGAGTAAAGGACCGATGAACATTGGGGTACACGTGTCTCTTTCAACTCTGGTTTCCTTGGTGTGTACGCCCAGCAGTGGGATTTCTGGGTCATAAGGCAGTTCTATTTGTAGTTTTTTAAGGAATCTCCACACTGTTCTCCATAGTGGCTGTACTAGTTTGCATTCCCACCAACAGTGGTAGAGGGTTTCCTTTTCTCCACACCCTCTCCAGCATTTATTGCTTGTAGACTTTTGGATCGCAGCCATTCTGACTGGTGTGAAATGGTACCTCGTTGTGGTCTTGCTTTGCATTTCTCTGATAATGAGTGATGTTGAGCATCTTTTCATGTGTTGGTTAGCCATGGAAGCAACCTAGATGTCCATCAGCAGACGAATGGATAAGAAAGCTGTGGTCCGTATACACAATGGAGTATTACTCAGCCATTAAAATGAATACATTTGAACCAGTTCTAATGAGGTGAATGAAACTGGAGCCAATTATACAGAGTGAAGTAAGCCAGAAAGAAAAACACCAATACAGTATACTAACACATATATATGGAACTTAGAAAGATGGTAATGATAACCCTGTATGTGAGACAGCAAAAGAGACACAGATATAAAGAACAGACTTTTGGACTCTGTGGGAGAGGGAGAGGATGGGATGACTTGGGAGAATGGCATTGAAACATGTATACTATCATGTAAGAAACGAATCGCTAGTCTAGGTTCGATACAGGATACAAGATGCTTGGGGCTGGTGCACTGGGATGACCCAGAGAGATGATATGGGGAGGGTGGTGGGAGGGGAGTTCGGGGTTGGGAACTCATGTACACCTGTGGTGGATTCATGTCAATGTATGGCAAAACCAATACAGTATTGTGAAGTAAAAAAATAAAATTAAAAAAAAAGAGTGAAGGACCGAATCTCGTCATATGGAAAACGGCCATTGCGTTGGATTGTCATACTGCAGTCAAATGCATCGCCTGCAGGGTGTGGCCTGCCTCAGAGAGCATGGTCTGCACGGCCGGACACCCCCTGATCTGATCTGAGCTGATCTAGGCCGCTCCTCTGTTAGCCAGTTTAAAGTCACAATGCTCCACAGCAAGAGATGTCACCGCAGTGAGAAGCCTGGGCACCACAGCTAGAGAGTAGTCTCTGCTCACCTCAACTAGAGAAAGCCTGAGGGCAGCGAAGACCCAGGACAGCCAAAAATAAAAATAAATAAATTTTTTTAAAAAAATGAAGCCCCAGATGACCACACTGACCAGTGCTGCTGGACAGGGCCATCCCACACGCCTCTCCTGCCCCCGCCTTGCTGTACTGCACCCCACGTTGGCTCCCCGGGCTGCCAACGATGGTGGTTTGCTCAGACATCTGCTTGGACAAGATGCTCCGGCAGCACTGAGTTCTGACTTTAGCTCACTTTGGGTGCTCTGGAAGCAGGAAGCTGACCATTTCCTAAACTTGCTAAAAAAAAAAAAAAAAAAAAAAATCCACACAGCTCTTGTATTTTTTAAATGTCTTCATCGGATGCCCTTGAAAAAAAAAAAAAACTCCCAGAAGAGGTCATTCGTATCCTTGAGGGAAACAGATATGGTTTCCTCATTTCACAGGTGTCCGTGGAAGTGTTTACGTAAAGATCATCCTTTGGACAAGTTTCAGTCCCAGCAGGTGTCTCACACAGGTTTATTGTTGCTGCTGTTCAGTCATGTCCAACTCTTTGCGACCCCACGGACTGCAGCACGCCAGGCCTCCCTGTCCATCACCAACTCCCAGAGTTTTTACTCAAACTCATGTCCGTTGAGTCGGTGATGCCATCCAACCAGCTCATCCTCTGCTGCCCTCTTCTTTTGCCCTCAGTCTTTCCCAGCATCAGGGTCTTATCTAATGAGTCAGTTATTCGCATCAGGTGGCCAAAGTATTGGAGCTGCAGCTTCAGCATCAGTCCTTGCAATGAATATTCAGGGTTAATTTCCTTTAGGACGGACTGGTTTGATCTCCTTGCAGTCCAAGGGACTCTCACAAGTTGGTGGGGTAGAAAACAAACCCAGCCTTTGGACAAAGCAAGCAGTGGGTGCCAGACCCCAGCTGTGCACCTGCTTGTGGAATCTTAGCAGAGCAACATGCTCTTGGAAACCGTGGCTTCAGAAACAGGCCGCCAGCTGTGAAACCAGGCATCCTCAGCTTTGCAGCAGGCAGTGGGTTTGGGTAAGGCCGACCAGCCTACCGAGTGCTTGGGGTGGGTCAGCTGCCAGGGAAGCTCCTGCCGATGGCCTCCCTGGATGGCCGGGCCCCATCATAACTCACGTGCCCGAGATGAATAATAGCTCAGCGCCTCGGGTGGTGGCCCCGTGACATCAGTTTCCCCTTCCTCCTTCACATCCTTTCCTAACCACGTCTTCTTCCCAAGCCCTCAGAGTCTGCCCAGATGTGTCTGTGTGTTTCACCCCAAGATGCATCCTACAACAGATTATTTAAGAGCCCCAAATTCTTGGTCCCTCTGACGCACAGCTCGGCCTCATTCTGGAACTTATTCAGCGCAGGCGTCCCTGAACCTTCCCTGACCACAGCTAGACGTCGTTGAAGGAAGCCTTTTTACCGCAGGCATGTTTCCTGTTGTTGAAAACCCGAAACAGTCCTCTTAGGGGGAAGACACCCTCTCAGAGCAGTGGAATAGAATTACCAGCACGTGGCCAGATCATAGGTGTGACGGTCTGGGAATTAGAGAGAATACTGACCAAACATGGATCCTGCCCAGACAGTTCCCTACAAGTTGATACCAGTGATACTTCCGGGCCCCAGATTTGCTCTCTCTGCTCTCCTGGGAGTCTCAACCCCACCCTTCACCCACTGTGACACCCCCAGCCTGCTCTGCCCTTCCCCAAAGGCTCAGGAGCTGTTGGCAGTGGCTGGCTTGGCCTGCCGGGGTCCGCCTCCCTCCTGCAGCGTGGGTAGAGATGGGGAGATGTGAGCAGAGGCGGGAGAGGGGATGGTGGATTTCAGCCTAGGGGCTTCCTAAAGATCGGTGGTTCTTGCACTGTGGGATGCTTGCTTCAGGGTGCGGGGGCAGGGGCATGCTCGTGGCGTTGCCTCCGTAACTGAGTTTGCGTGCCCCTGGCCTGTGGTGGAACTTGTCGTGAAGCATCAGCTCCTGTGTCCTTCCCCTTCTGCATGGGGTCAGGCCCTTCTTGGCGTGCCTTTTAAGGTAGACCCTGAGAAACTGGCCAGATGAAGTCTGCTCGTGAAACCCAGAGAGAGAGTCCGTTCACTCCAGGGGATGTATGGTGGTATTGTCTTCTGAAGATCACTTGAGACTCTTGAGAGTGTGTGGTCCAAAAATGCCACCAAAAACTCTAAGCAAATGGAGGCTCCTGGGGCCAATCAGACCCCTAACCCCGCACCCCACCCCAAGATTGGTGCTGCTGGGTGGGATGAGTCTCATAGTAAGACAAAAAACTGGGTTCAGGAGAAAAAAAAACAGTTGATTTGATTCATCTTTCTTTCTCAAGATGCTGTTATTAAGTAGAACCTAGAATGATGCTGTTATTAAATGGAACCTAGAACGCAGTTTAGATAGCACATGGGGAACTTAGCCAAGGTAACGAAGCTGCTTTGGCTTTGTGGGCACTCCGAGTAGAGTGTCTGACTGCCCTGGTTTTTCCTAAGATGCGGGACGTTCGGTGCCAAAAATGCAGGAAACCCCAGGCAACTGGGACAAGTTGGTCACCTGCCCTTCAGGACTGACCAGCTTCATTGCTCCTTCAACTCCACGTGGTATTTTGCACAGACAACCCTAAATACATAAATAAGACTGAAACGGTAAAAAGCAAGCTGTTGACGTCTGCTGTGGCCCTGTGGTCTATATATTTTTTTGATTCTCGGAAGACCTATACAACTATAAGACCTTTAAAAAGCCCTAAGTGCTTGACCTTCTTGGAGGAGACACATCTGAGTGTCCCGAGGTTTCCTGACACTTGGCTGGGTCGTGGTCTGGGTGGGTGAAGGGCTGCCAGTTCTGAGAGCCTTGGATTCGCTCTCTGTGGACTTGAACGTGAGCCCTTAAGCAGCACCTTGATGGGAAAGTGGAGGGGATAATGAGAAAGAACTTGGACCCTCAGGGCCGCACAGTTCAGCACCGCCACCCATTCATCTTCCATGTCAAGGGGGCTGCCGTCCAGGGCGCGGCTGAAATAACTGCTGACAAGGCCGTGCGCGGGGCATTCCTAAGTGGACCCGTAAGAGTTCACTCGGGGCCGCAGGTCAAACCAAGGACTCGACGGTGCCCTGACCAGGAAGGTTGCCCCGGCTTCCTCCTGAGCACGAGTGGCTGGCTGACACAGCTGACTGACCCGTACTCGAGGTGCTCACCATTTTGAAATCTTCCTTCCTGGATTTCTTTCTCGTTCCATGTGCCGCCCGAGTGAGAAGCCCCTGGGCTGCGGTCACTTGCCCCTGCCCTGCAGAACCGGACGCTTCCTTCTCACAGGACCTTCCTTCCTAATCAGGTGGCTTAGATGTTCCATTTCCACGCAGCCTTTGCTTCTGTATGCCGTTGACATTTCTTTGTTTTTTCCCTCCACGGACTCAGACCCTGAATTATCATCAGAATGCTGATTTCAACAAGTTTCTAGTTTCAAAATCATGGAGGGGGGGAAATCTACTTTTTTTTTTTTTTTTTTTTTTTTTTTACGAATGCCAAAATAACAAAAAGATGTGAGATGCTTTCCAGAGCAGGCATTCTTCTCAAAAGAAATATTTCAAGGTAAAAAGGAAGATAACCTTTTGTTGTAAGAGAAGCAACTCTTGCCCGTTTTCGTCTTGCAAAAGTGAAACTCTGCCCCTATTAAACACTAACTCTGAATTCCCTCTCCCCTGGCCCCTGGCAGCCGCCTTCTACTCTTTTGATTCTGTGAATTTGACTATCCTGAGTACCTCGTATCGGTAGAATCATGTAGTATTTGTCTTTTTGTGGCTGGGCTTTCACTTAGCCTCCTGTCGTCAAGGTTCATCCGTGTGGTAGCATTTCTCTCCGTTTTAAGGCTGAGTAATAATCCACTGTATATACATACAGTACCATTGGGTATGTACATCCTACAACTCAACCAACTGCAGATCAATAGTTTTTGGGGGAAAAAAAAATCCAGAGTTCTAAAAAGCAAAAACTTTAATTTCTCACATGCTAGCAACTATTTACATAGCATTTATATCATATGGGTATTAGAAATAATCTAGAGATGATTTACAGGAAGATAAAGGTTATAGGGGCTTCCCTGGTGGTTCAGATGATAAAGAATCCACCTGCAATGCAGGAGACCTGGGTTTGATCCCTGGCTTGGCCTAATCCCCCGGAGGAGGGCATGGCACCCCACTCCAGTATTCTTGCCTGGAGAATCCCATGGACAGAGGAGCCTGGCAGCTACAGTCCCTGGGGTCACAAAGAATTGGACACGACAGAGAGACTAAGCACAGCAATGTGTGTAAGTTATCTGCAAATACTCTGCCATTTTACATAAGGGCCTTGAGCATCTGTGGGTTTCGTTGTCACTGGGGTCCTGGAACCAGTCCCCAGGGTGTGCACAGCGTTCTGTGTGTCCATTCATTCGTGGGGCGACACTTGGCTCCCTTCCTTCCTTGGCTACTGTGAATGTTGTTGTTGCTCAGTTGCTGGGTCCCAACTGGCTCTTTGTGACCCCCATGGGCTGCAGGGACACCAGGCTTCCCTGTCATTCACTGTCCCCCGGGAGTTTGCTCAAACGCATGTCCACTGAGTCTGTGATGCTATCTAACCATCTCATCCTCTGCCACGGCTTCCTCCTTTTGCCTTCAGTCTCTCCCAGCATCAGGGTCTTCTCCAGTGAGTCCACTCTTCACATCAGGTAGCCAAAGTATTGGAATTTCACAGGTGTGCAAATACGTCTTTGGAGCCTGAAGTTTTAATGTTAAAAACTACAAAGCGGGAGAGCTGTTGAGAATAGCTGAATTTAAAGATGCCTGACACTAACCAAGGCCCTGGTTGAGAAGTACCACAGAGAAACTGGCTGGGCCCTTCATGATCAAGGGGGGTTCTGGAGGCCTAATAACCTGCATGATGGTCTAGAACACACGTGGTATGAAAACACCCACCCAGCCCTGCCCACGTGGGCTCTCTGTGTTTGCCGAGTGCCCTCCGAAGGTGAGGGAAGCTGTCCCTCTCTGTTCTTTGGGTAGCCTGGGAAATACTTCTGGCATTCATTTGAGTTTCAGATAGTATGAGAAATCATTTCTCCTGTGTATCAAGGCTTTCAGACGCATGGAATGACACCACCACAATAGAATAAATATTCTCAGGGAATATCTACAACTATTGTTGGCAGGAGGGACCACTGAAAAACTCACACCTTTTACACATACACAGAAATGTTAGATTCTTTATCAAAGTCTGCTCTAAGGAATTCCTCGTTTATTTATATAGCCCTCAGGGTTTGAAAGTGTTTAGATTTACAAGGGGAAAAAATGGCCAAAATGCTGGCTCACCATGGTACACTTTGTCTTGATGTTGAGAACAGAGTGACCGTAAGTAGCCCAAGATCAGAGAAAGTCTTCCTGTCTCTATAGAAATTAAGCTATCAGATAGGGTAGCCTGTGTCTAACTTACTCTTTTTTCTACATCGAAAACCTCTCCTGCCTTCTTGCCTTAAAAAAAAAAAGGTATATATGTTTTTATAATAGCTTGTGAGTTTGAGTAAAGCTTCTAGAGGAATCCATGGGATGTTGCCTTATCAGTACACAGCATATTTCATCCTTGTACCCAATCTGCAGGGCTTCCCAGGTGAAGCAGTGGTAAAGAGTCTGCCTGCTAAGGCAGGAGATGCCGGTTTAATCCCTGGGTGGGGAAGATCCCCTGGAGGAGGAAACGGCAACCCACTCCAGTATTCCTGCCTGGAGAATCCCATGGACAGAGGAGCCTGATGGGCTACAGTCAGCGGGGTTGCAAAAGAACCGGACACATCTTAGCAAGTAAAACAACAACAGCAACAACAACTCACTCCACATCACTTTGTTTTCCGCCGGGGCCCTGTGAGGGTTGTTCATTGTGGCTGGAAATCCTTACCAAAGGTGGCTAAGTCAAATCCATTCATTTTCTTCACTGGCAGCAAGTCGCTGTGGAGAACTCTCAGTGGGAGAGCTCGGATGTGGGGGACAGCGCGGGAATGTTCTTTCCCTGCTGCCAAGAGATGGGGTTTCATCATTAGACTTTATAAATGTGTGAAGCTCTGGTTCTAACCCGGTTGCCGGCCGGTTGCTAAGGTGTTGGGAGGAAGGGAGCAATGCAGACTCAGAGGATGGCTTCTTCTCAGGTGTGCCCGTGGCCCCAAATGGAAACCAATCAAGGTGCGATTTATGTTCATTAAGTGCTTGTCAAAACTGAAAAATTTTCTAATCAACAGCAATCTAGCGGCGTCCCCATCGATGGCTGGGAGTGCCGCCTCTGCCGCAGCGGCTATTTGCCTGTTACAACTCTAGGCTAAGAATCCGCTGATGATTACATTAGGCTAAGCTGCGAAGTAAATGAACCATATCTTATTTAGGTGCCACAAGCTTCAGTGTAGTCCTGCCCCGCAGGGCACTTGATAGCGTTTTATGGCTTTAAAATTAGTGTAGCTTCCCATTGGCTGCAGGGCGCTTGCCTGTTATGCCTTTGAACTCAATAAGCAAGGGGAAGGGGGCCTTTTGTTTTTCTCCTGTATTTTTCTCCCTTGCATTTTTAGCAATTTTGTTTTGCATCTTTTCCAGACGGTGTTTTGCAATAAAAATGTCTGACTACCCTCTATATGCCTACCCCATCCCACTTCCCCCCCACAAAGAAAAGAAAGAAAAGAAAAAAGGAGAAAGGGAAGAAAAAGAAGAAGTAGAAAATGTCATGCATTTGCAGAGGACAGTTTCTTTCCCCTATCCTGCTAAGTGAAAAATAGCATTGCAAGTCACCCCCAATGGCTTATCAAGTTGGAATGGCTACCTCCAGTGGAGACAACACCTATACTTCGGGTAATGCCCACGTGAAATCACAGGGCAAATATTTCAGAATATTTATTAGACGTGAGCAGTAAGAGTCAACATGTATTAAGGGCTTTGGGATTCTTTCAAGTTCTTTATGCATTATCTCAGTTAATCACGACAACAATTGCCTGACGAAAGAATTATTATTATCCTTATTTTTAAAGATGAGAAATGAGAACCCGGGATGATGAAACAGTCCACAACCCCTAACAGACGGAGCCTCCCAGGCACTCTTACTCTGAGGCCATCCTCTGGCCTGGAGAAGCTCTGTCTTCTGCAGATAGTCTTAATTTAGAAAACCAGAGAACTATGTTAGTCAGTGAATTGACCACTCTTCATTTGAAATGAATCTGATTATATTACTGTAAACCACCTTGGTGGGCAGTAAATAGCATTAGGAAAACAGAGTCACTCCCAAAACAATGCATCAGGGAGGCAAAAAAGCATTTTTTTTTCTAGACAGGCCTAGTCAAAGTTCTGAAATTAGAAGAAATTCTGTGATGGGCAAAAACTGAAGTGGTAATTTTTCTGTCCATGTTGAGTTAAAACGGTAGAAAAAGATAGCGACCATCACTGTCCTTGGAAGAGGACTTTGTGTGTGTTTCTGTCTTTAAAAAATCTATTTCTTTAAGTGCTTCACGTTCTAGCAAATGCATCCCAAGGAATCTGGAGTTTTAAAAAGGTTCAGATAGATCTAATTATCATTACAGTGAATATTCCTACATAACTCAGACTTTGTCAGATCAAGTCCTGGTCCAGTTGTTTCAAGCCATGTTCAATTATAAAAATACTCATAGAGCCAGGAATGGCGCTGGCTCCTTGAAGTTCACTGCAGTGAACTTTCACTCATGCTTGCCTGTGGAAGAGACCTGCATATGCAACACATTCATTTTGTAAGGCTAGGTTTGAGCATGCATGGGTTACAACTGGGTAATATTCAATTTAGCTTAAAATGAGAAAAATCTGCCTTGCAGTGTAAAGCTCAATATACAAGGTCAATCAAGACAGAGAGAATCAAGAAGCACAAAGATTATATTCATAATTCATTGTGGAAATTTTCTATTTTGATTTAGTATATTATATTAATCTATGCTTCCCAGGTGGCTCAGTGGTAAAGAATCCACCTGCCAGTACAGGAGACGCAGGAGATGTGGGTTCGATCCCTGGGTCAGCAAGATCCCCTGGAGAAGGAAATGGCAACCCACTCCAGTATTCTTGCCTGGGAAATACTATGGACAGAGAAGCCTGGCAGGCTGCAGTCCATGGGGTCACCGTCAGACACAGCTGAGCAACTGAGCATGCATGCATATTAACCTGTGACCAAGCTTACGTTGGACTTGAGCCCAGCATGGTCTTGAGTCCAGCATGGACTCCAATGCTGAGAGCATGTGCACTGGAGAGGTTTACCCTAGGGTGTCGAGCTCCCCTTGATACATGAGGGGTGCCGTACTTGCGTGACCTTTCACCAGCCTTCTCTGCTGATGTCTTAGGTTAATTCCCCGGGCGCAGTAAAGCCTTTGTTCAGAATCGGGTGTCGTCAGCTTTGCCTTTGCCTCGTCGCTGTTAGACATCCAGTTTGCTGGCCGCCTTCTCCCTGCAGTGGCCACAGGTCTCATGGATGAACACTGGTCCAGCGGCCGTCCCGAAGCAGCCCTACAAGTGAGACTCTGGGATTCTCTTGGCCGTCTTGGGAAACCAGACGGATTCTCCCAAGGCTTTTCTCTCTGAAGCTGCCTCCTACCTTGCTATTGTAACTGTGGTCCTGTGGAGATAAGGAGAAACTGTCCTCTTTGAGGTATGTGATCTGAATGGACGTGGCCGGAAGATTTCTCGTAGTATTACAATATCTTCCTGGTATCTTTAGGGTGTCACTCTCCTCCACGCCGGTGACTGTATATGAGGCTATTGTTTATTATTCACGCGTGTTGGACTTGAGCGTTCACTGGTCTCTTTGAAGGGATGGTATTATGTATGTCTTTATAGAGGAATTTCCTTTGAAAATAGTATTAAGCAGAGTTTGGGAATGGCAGGGCATCTGACAATGGCTTCTCTTACATACTTTTTTTTTTTTTTTTTTTTGAGCCCAGAAGTAAAGGTTTTTAAAAATAGGATTTATACAGACTTCTGTTCCTCTTGAAACTAGATATATGTGAAGTGTAGTGAAAATGGGGAAGACTGAGTTATTCCTCTCCTCCAAGAGAAGACACACAGGGTGCTGACTGTGTCCAGTACCTGCTTCCCCCGGTTGTGTGCACAGTCACGCACGAAGCCAGCCCGTGGCTGGTTTGTGAACATTAAGCGGGACTCCTGGCTCTAGGGCCCGTATGCTTTCTTAAAAATCGAGGAATCTGAATGAGCCTTTGTTTCTGTGGATTATATCTATTGATGTTTGTCACGGGAGAAATTAGAACAGAAAAAAATTTTATATTCTAGAATTCATTTAAAATAATAAGAACCCACCCATTACATACTGTCCCATAAACATTGTTTATGAAAAAGATATTTTCCAAAACAAAAGGAAATTGTGAGCAGAGTAGCACTGTTTTCCTTTTTTCAAAGCACTTTTAAAGTATGTAAGAAAAACTCTCATAAAGATACTTGGCTGGAAGAGGGAGGAGTTTGTTTTTTTTAAATGTTGTGCGCTTTTAAAATTCTGTTTTCGAAGCGTAGTTGCTTCACAGTGGCATGTCAATTTCTCCTCTGCAGCACAGTGATCCAGCGATTCATCTGCACATTCTTTTTCATATTCTTTTCCACTATGGTTTATTGTATGATACTGAATATAGGGCCCTGTGCTGTGTGGTGGCATCTTGTTGCTTATCCCTCCTATATATAATACTTTGAATCTGCTAACCCCAAACTCCCAGTCCCTCCTTCTCCCACTCCCCTCCCCGCCCCAGGCAACTTCAAGTCTGCTCCCTATGGCTGTGAGTCTCTTTCCTAGATAAGTTCATTTCTGTCATATTTTGGATTTCTATATATGAATGCCATCATATGATATTTGTCTTTCTCTGTCTGGCTTACTTCACTCGCTATGGTGATCTCTGCGTTCATCCATGTTGCTGCAAGTGGCATTATTTCATTTTTTTTTTAATGGCTGAGTAACAGTCTCTTGTTTGTGTGTACCACTTCTTTGGGGGCTTCCCTGGTGGCTCAGAGGTTAAAGAGTCTGCCTCCAATGTGGGAGACCCGGGTTCAATCCCTGGGTCGGGAAGATCCCCTGGAGAAGGAAATGGTAACCTGCTCCAGACTCTTACCTGGAGAATCCCATGGACGGAGAAGCCTGGTGGGCTACAGTCCACAGGGTCGCAAAGAGTCGGCCACGACTGAGCAACCTCACTTCATCTGCACCACTTCTTTACCCGTTCGTCTGTCAATGGACTTTTGAGTTGTCTCCATGTCCTGGCTGTTGTCGATAGTGCTGCAGTGAACGCTGGGGTGCGTGTGTCTTTTTGAATCATAATTTGTCTGGATATTTGGGCTTCCCAGGAGGTGCAGTTGTAAAGAATCTGCCTGCCAATGGAGACACAAGAGATGGGGCTTTGATCCTTGGGCCAGGAAGATCCCCCAGAGTAGGAAACGGCAGCCCACTTCACTTTTCTTGCCTGGGAAATTCCATAGACAGAGGAGCCTCTCGGGCTACAGTCCATGGGATCACAAAGACTCAGACGTGATTGAGCAACTAGGAGTAGGATTCTCGGATCACATAGCAGCTCTAGCTTCTGAGGAACCTCTGTACTGTTTGCCATACTGCTGCAGCAATTTCTTTTCCCACCAACAGTGAAGGAGGGCTGAGGGAGGAGCACTTTAATAGCCATCTCAGATTGTGGGTCTTCTCGGGTACTGCACCAAAACCCGACATGTGACAGTTTCTTAAAGCTTAGGAATTCAATGAATTTTTCCTTCCTTGCTGATTTAAAATTCAATGACCTGTCTTGCACTTTGAATGAACTCGTATCCACGCATGTGACATTCAGCGTCAGTCATTTCAGAAAGCTTGTTTAACTGAGGTATGCAGATTTCCAAATCTGCACTTTTTGTCGAGTTGTTGTTCAGTTGCTAAGTCATGTCCGACTCTTTACAACCCCATGAACACCAGGCTTCCCTGTCCTTCACTATCTCCCAGAGTTTGTGCAAACTCATGTCTACTCAGTCGGTGATGCCATCCAACCATCTCATCCTCTGTCCCCTTCTCCTCCCGCCTTCAATCTTTCCCAGCATCAGGGTCTCTTCCAATGAATTGCCTCTTCATGTCAGGTGGCCAAAGGATTGGAGTTTCAGCTTCAGCATCAGTCCTTCCAGCTAATATTCAGGATTGACTGGTTTGATCTCTTTGTGGTCCAAGGGACTCTCAAGAGTCTTTTCCAGCACCACCGCAGTTCCAAAGCATCAGTTCTTCAGCACTCAGCCTTCTTTATGGTCCAGCTCTCACATCCATACATGACTACTGGAAAAACTATAGCTTTGACTATGCAGATCTTTGTCAGCAAAGTGATGTCTCTGCCTTTTAATACACTGTCTAGGTTTGTCCTAGCTTTTCTTCCAAGGAGCAAGCATCTTTTAAATCGACCACTGTTTCCATTTCTCCCCATCTACTTGCCTTGAAGTGATGGGACTGGACGCCATGAACTTAGGTTTCTGAGTATTGAGTTTTAAGCCAGCTTTTTCACTCTCTTCTTTCACCTTCTTAAAGGGCTCTTTAGTTCCTCTTCACTTTCTGCCATGAGGGTGGTGTCATCTGCGTATCTGAGATTGTTGATCTTTCTCCAGGCAATCTTGATTCCAGCTTGTGATACATCCACCCTGGCACCTCTCATGATGTACTCTGCATGTAAGTCAAATAAGCAGGATGACAATATGCAGCCTTGACATACTCCTTTCCCAATTTTTAACCGGTCTGTTGTTTCATGTCCGGTTCTAACTGTTGCTTCTTGACCTGCATACAGGTTTCTCAGGAGGCAGGTCAGGTGGTCTGGTCTTTCCATCCCTTTAATAATTTTTCACAGTTTCTTGTGATTCATGCAGTCAAAGGCTTTAATGTAGCCAGTGAATCAGAAGTAAATGTTTTTCTAGAGCTCTCTTGCTTTTTTGATGATCCAATGAATGGTGGCAATTTGGTCTCTAGTCCCTCTGCCTTTTCTAAATCAGGGTCTTTGAATACCCCCCAAATCACATTCATTAATATCACCACCAGTCTTGTCAGAAAAAGGTCTCTAGGTATTTGGAAGGTATCAATCTCATGGTGAGAGTTACAAGTTTTCAAACTTCACATCATCACTAGAAAGCTCAAATTCTATCACTGGCCACAAAAACTGTCAGCTGCTTTCCTTACAGTACTAACTTTGTTCATTTTCAAGAAAATATCTGCCAAGCACCCAAGACTGAATCACCACAGTTAGTGTCTGACATAGTCCTTCTTTCAAGTAGAAGTGTTGCCCCAGCAAACAAGTGACAAATTCAGCTTATGACTGAAGCGCTTCGGGAAGAGCTTTCCTGCTTTCAAAGTGCAGTAGAAACCCTGAAGTGTACTTGCCGTGGCATCACCCGAGAAATTTAAAGGCTCAGAGGTCACAACTGTTTTTAATTGGTAGGTTTTGGTATATTAAGGTTTTGGTTTATTCCTTGGGTGAAACTGTGTTTTGTTTGCATTTTGAGAGCATAGGAATCAGTAAAAAAAAGACGATGTGCAGAGCAGAACCTGGTTACCATGGTCTCGCTCCATGCTGAGACGCCATCAGTGTTTATCACTCACACCGCTTCTGTACCATCAGAGCAAATTTCAACACAGGGAAAAAGCAAATGATGTCTTGGGGTTGTTTTGAAAATAGTGTTGAACTTGTGAATCCTCTGATAGGGTGTTGAAGACTACACTTTGAGGATTGCTGAACTTAGATTATGCAAAGAGAAAATGCTTGATTAGATTAGCCATGACTCTAAGACCAAAGCAAAGCATTGGTCTGTCCTAACAGTTATCTCACTTAGACAAAATACTAGATAGTAATAGAAAAGTGTAAGTTTCTCAACATTTTATGTACAGTTAGGAACCAGAACTTATTGAGAAAACCTAATTGGAACACAGATTCCTGTAATTTTTTTCCATCATGTAATTATGGAAACGAATAGTCTTAATACCTTTAAAAAGTATATGTGAAATTGGGGTGATGGTGATTGCATTTCAGAGCTGTGTGTTTTATTCTGATGATCTAACTTTGAGATGCCAACCACATCATGGATGCATTTGGGTTTCTCTCTAAGATCTTGTTAAACTGCTTTTTGGTACCCTATGAACACATGAAGCAAATCATCTTTCACCAGACAGCCAAAGGTAACAAAGGGATGGGAAGCAGTGAGAATCAATATAGTAAGAGTATTTTTAGGGACTATTGATGGATTGCTGTATTTTGAGCTTAACTTCAAGGGCCAAATGCCCCCGAGCTGACTAAGATGAACTCACCATTTACTGAGAACTGTAGGGCGTCAGGCACACAGAGGGCTCTGGGATGGCCAAGACGACACCCACACATTGTTCCCTTGGCTGTCTGGGGAGAGCTTCTGGACAGTTTTTTTTTTTAGGAGCCTTGTGCAGTATTTTGATAGGGACTTGACGCCAGTCTCCTGGCTGGGACTCAGTACTTCTTCGTGATGACCTTCCGGTCCTGGTAAGTTGTAACTGTGAGATTTTAGGACAAAACCGTTACTGCAGCGCATTCATTAATGCACCAATCAGGAGGAATCTGGTACACCCACCAAGGTGCCCAGGGCTCCACGCCGTCTCCAGAGGCAGCCCGAGGAAGGTGGGAGCCACGTGGAGCCGAGCTGCTGTCAGCAAGCTGGAAGCTGCGGGTCCCTGACACGCTCTCAGTTGCTAGCAGGTTCCCTCACTGTACCTCATTTGCATCTGGGACATCAATTAGCATGTTTGTTGAGGCTAATTGAATGAAACTCAATCATAGCTCTTAATTGCTTGACTATGTGAAAAGAAATCACATTAATGCAGCTAATTAAGTGTACGGCAATAGATGCAACATAATTAGGAGGAAAATGTAAAAACCAAGGGATGGCAAAGGTGCGGGAGCCGGGTGGCAGGGGGGCGCCAGGCGCGGTTACCAAGCTCCATCCACCCGGTCCGGGACAGGTCCCTCCGCTCCGGTGCCTGCTTGCAAAAAATAATCCAGGCGATGAGCACGGACAACTTGAGAAGAAAAATGCAAATAGGTTTGCAATTACTACTTTTTCAAGCTGTTGAGGGGCAGGAGATGGCACCTCTGGGGGGCCGGGCTCTTGAGTGGGCCCCAGGGACTTGTTAAGTGCTGTTTAAAAGTACTTGGCTTTGAATTACCCTCATGCCTTGTTAAAGGGTTTTTTCCCCTTTTATCCTCGATCAGCATTTTTCTACCAGGAACACGGGGAAGGGATGTATCTGGAACATTTGCATATCAAAATCAAGCTCACTGGCTTTATTTCACCCTGCGAGGTCCCTGCTTTGGACCACTGGGCCCCATGTCCCACTTCTAAAGAGGTGACATTATTTAGAGGTTGTAGCTTCAATTCCTCAAGTCCCAAGCTGGGGCCAGATGAAAAGGGTAATTCTTTCTAAACCAGAAAACTCCCGTGTCGTTTCTCTTGGGAGAAGCTAGAAGCCACTGATTCCGGTATCCACCTGTTTCTGAAAACACCAAGCTAAAAGACTTGTGTGGACTAGGAAATGCATCTTGTAAAGGTTTTAGCAATGTTAGAGGCTTGAAATTTAGGAACTGCCAAACTTACCCTCTGAATTTCTTAAGAACTAATTCATCTGTGCTTTGAAGCACCTAACTCAGGCAGGAAAAACAGATCCCTCAGCCCGTGCTGAGCCAAAGATAAATGAGTCCCTTCGCCGCATTCAGATCTGGAGAGCCGGCACTTAGTACATTTCTATAATAATTTTAAATAAAATATCCTGGTTATTGTATGTTAAAACATGCCTATTAAAAAGGAGGCCATGCTGAGGCTTAGTCACTCTCTGATTAGGCTCATTTCAGAGCCCATAAGCCATAAATGCTCAATTACACTCCTGTTATTGTATTTTAATTTGTTAAGAATTGGCATTAAAGAAGAAACTTATAGCAAGTTGATATTTTTAAAGGAGTAACTATGCAAGAAGGAATTCATTATTTACAAGTCCTAACTTTGGCTTTGAAACTTGAGGTTTGCCCCTTTTCAGTAGATATCAATGGAAGTAAGTGAAAACTGCTTGAGAACAACCTTTTTTTCACAGTGACCTTGACCCTTGGTCCTGTGCTGCCTGAAGGTCACTTCTTCCATGTGTTTTTTGTTTGCCATCCTCTTGACAAGCTGCGTCATGAGACCTCAGTGTTTCCTCCCGTCTGCCTTATCCTTCAGCCTAATTTAAGGATAACAACTTTCTTTCTATCCTTTGTCCTCATCCTTTAGAAATCACAATTTTTTTCATAGTAAACAGTACTTGTGGTGGGAATCAGGGGGCGCAGTTTCTAGCAGTTTCTAAGCATCTTAACTTTCAAGTGGAGTCTTTAGTCTGTTCCCAGTTGGACATAGCACCTCCCTTCCCTAAACCCGTGATGACTCTCCTTCCAATATGCCCATGGCCAACCCTGGCAGATGTCCCTCCGCAAGAGATGGGAGATGACTTGCCAGGCTGGTCCAGCCCCGAGTGTATCAGCGCCTATGCCCCCAGCTTCCCCTGACGGCGTACGAGCTGGTGCAGGCGCTTCCGTCTGGATGGTTTATCATCACTGAAGAAGGCCCAGCCTCGCCCCTCCCTGGAGGAGCTGGTCTGAGTTCGCCTCTACTGTGGTGCACCCCCTGACCCTTCCTCTGTCCGTGTGCAGTCCCATGTTCCTCCTGAGCCTAGCTGCGGCTTTTTGAGCTTCTGTTCTGTGCTAAGAATTGGCCATCTGAGGCCTGTCCTCGAGCGATCACCTGTGACCCTGTTGCATGTTCTCTTGCTGGGCTGGTGCTCGGCGAACCTTCTGGGGTTCTGTATTCTCCATCTCAAGCTCCCCTCACGTGATGGAGCTTCTCTTCCAGCACTTCCTCCTCCTCTGTTGAGAATTCTCCCAGCCCCTTTCCTGAGTCTGGAGCGGCCCCCACGTGGCCACGACTCTCAGCTGCTTCGGTTCCAGGGGGAGGTGTGATGCTCAGCCGGTCCTCCCTCCTGCCTATGGCCGAGAGAGGACAGCTCTGTCTGTCCTGACAACTCAATTTGGGCTCTTGCTCTGGGTTGGAATCTTGGACTTTGGATTCCTTTTTGGGCCATAATTTCTATTGGAAAACTTCCTGCTTCTGGATATACCAGTCGCTGTTTCTCAGCTGCTTCACCTCCTGAAATATTGACCTTTCCTTGCAATTAAAGGAAGCCAGTGGGGTCTTTCTCTTGGCTTCCCTGGTACCTTGTGTCTCCTCTCGAGCGTCCGTCACACGCTTTGACCAACTTTCCTGGCTCCTCTGACTGTGCAGTTCGCTGCTAGACCATTGCCTCCTTCTCTCCCTGCATCTGCTGGCCCTGTTGACGGGGTACCGATCATGTCTGCCAATGTGGGAGACGTAAGAGAAATGGGTTCAATCCCTGGGTCAGGAAGGTCCCTTGGAAGAGGAAGTGGCAACCCCACTCCATCAGTCTTGCCTGGGGAATCCCATGGACAGAGGAGCCTGGTGGGCTACAAGTCCTGGGGTCGAAAAGAGTTGGACACGACTGAAGCGACTTAACAAACACGTGTGAAGGATTCTGCCAAGGAAGGAATCTGTTGATTTCCTTCCCTGGTTCGTCTTAAAACACTTGAAATATTATTTACCCAACAGTGATTTAGATAGACTGCAGCGTTTCTCAGTGTGCAACGTTGGTTTAATGATAGGTCTGCAGAGACAAGGGGGCTGATTGCCCATAAAAACACATGAAAAGATCAATAACTCCTAATGCACCAAGAGACCCCTCACCCTGGCTCTCAGTCGCCGTCTCCTCTCTGCCCATCCATCGGCTGACTCCTAAGTATTGTTTTCCTCCACGCAGAATTGGATGACGGCCCACTGTGTACCCAGACTTCTTAGTTCCATGACAACTGCTAGTCCTTCACCTCCAAAACACAGACAGCAGCAAGACACTGAGTATAGCGAATCCCTGGAAGAAACCTCACACTGAATATAAATAATGTGCTTTCTACTTGAACATCCAGCTCTTGTCCATCCATCAGGGACCTCTGTGTTTTTTCAGCACCCTACCACTGACCCCTCAGACATCTTCCTGAACAAAACGTTTGGCCTCTGAGTTAGAGTGTTTACCTGAGTTCCCAGCAGACAACTTCAGTCTTAGCTAGACATTCCAGGGTATCGCCATCAGAGACAAAAAGGTTATTACAAAATAGTTTCTACTTCATGGAATTTTCCCTGCAACTTACAGGAAGAGCCCAGGCTCCTCATGTGCCATCTGATAAGTATCAGTTCACAGAGTAGGATTTCATGTCCATATTTATTTTCTTTACCCTCCTGCATAGAAGCATCTACTGCGTCTCCTGTATCTCCAGAGCCTGGGCTAGTTCAGGACACAGGCAGAGCTGGATTCAGTATAATGATGACGCCATCAGGACAAGACAGATCAAAGCCTCCTTATTTTTTAAAGAGCTCACCACCGTGGAAGGGCCATAGGGTGACGCCTCATGACGTCTCATAGATCCTCTTGTTCTAGATCGTAGAAGGTCTCCTTTTAATCTCTCTTGGGTGTTTTAACGTTTTGAACAGGATTACATGCAGAATGTTCACGGTAAAGAGATTGATCTTCTGAGAACCACTGTGAAAGTCCCAGGGAAGAGGCCCCCCCGAGCCACGTCGGCCTGCGCACCCATCTCCAGCCCGAAAACCAACGGCCTGTCCAAGGACATGAGCAGCTTGCACATTTCACCGAATTCAGGTAAGCTCACAGCCGACCTGCCGAGGAGATCCGGCCCGACTCCAGCGATGGGTGGCCCTGATGTGGGAGACAGTGCTGGGCTTCTCGGGTTAAACGGAGGTTTTGCCATTAGACTGCAGGCTAATGGACACCCTCTCATGTCTTCTGTGGGTACTTGTTCGCCCTGCGCTTTGGGTCCCAGGACTGCCCACAAGCAAACTGCGGCACTTTGAGTCATAGCTGCGTGGACCGCTAGGCCTTTCCAGGGCTGGGCGGTTGAAAGTTGTACCTTACACGTGATGGAGGCTTTAAGGGCCCTCTGAAAAACATCAGTTCACTGTTAAAGTGTCAAGGATTAGTCCTAACTAATTTGTCGTAAATGTGTATAGAAAAATGGAAACACCAATTTGGAGCAAGATTTAAAGCAAACCATTGGACCTGCACAAAATTTCAGACTCTCTCGGTTTTGTATTGTAACTGTTATGTCTTCTTCGACACAGCTTTGGTTTTCTGCGTTCTCTTTTAAAGGAGGATTTGTCTTTCATTCAGCATCAGAGAAAATCAGTGTTTCTCAAAATAGATGTGTTGAGAAATTCCCAGCCTCGGTGTACAGCGCAAGCCCTCCAGGGTATTGTGGTTCATTGTTGTAGAAGAGTCTTGGTTGGCAAACCATGCTGTGGCTTTTGCCTTCCGTGATTTCTTATCAGAGGAAAGGTGGTGAGGACTTAAAGTCTTCCCACCAACAAACTCAGACTCCTCCAACAAATGGAATCCCTTAACAGATTTCAGTTATTTCCTTTCTCCTCTCCAGCTTACATCTGATCTTCTCAAAATAGATTTCGGTGCTGCAGTCATTCCTGGCATGTGTCCCTGCCTCTTAAACACGCTGCCTTTCTTCCTTTCTGAAATGCTAAATGCTTTTAAAGAGGAATGATGCTCACCCCATCGTTCCACGGTGTAAGTGACATTGTTGGCCAAAGGAGGCTAGTAAAAAGGAGATGGAATTTGGGGTCCACCAGCCTGTGCCCTGCTGCCGGGGGCTGCGAGGTGTTCGGTAGGTAACTGACTGCACTTCCCATGAGGCTCATCTGGCCCGGCCTGCCTCCGTCATAGAGGTGTGATGGCACGTACTGTGGAAACTCATAAACACAACACAAACGTCAGCTGTTGTTACTAATCAAAGTAAAACTGGGCTTTCTCATAACAGAGGCATTAGTTCATTCCAGGAAGCAGATAAGATTACCCTATGTGTCTCATGGCCTACTGACCTTCCTTCCAAGAGATACGTGAATTTTCCCTTTCAGGATGGTGTGCTAACTCTATGGGAAGAGAGAAAAGTGCCCAAGGAAAAAAGAGTTTTTCTATAGTGGATAAAAAGCTGCTGTCTTCATTTTAAACTATTTTTTTGTTCAAAAAGCACTTATTGAGTATCTGTTCCATGCCAGGGATTGTGCATTGTGTGGATCCCAAGTTCCCGACCTCCAGAACTTACATGCAAGGCAGTCACCCCTTAAGGAAAGTCACCAACTTTCCATATCCCCTTCTAACCGACCGTCATGCCACATCTCTCCATTTATTTATTCAAATCAGCAAGTATATATGAAGTTTCTAATGTGTGCTGGTCACTGTCCTGCACTCCGGGGGAAGAGAAATATGAGATGTTATCCCTGCCCTCCGGAATCTCCATCTCTGGGTAGATGAATCAGTGCAGCGGCCCATAGTCGGGGCAGGTAAGGGGGTGTGAAGGCCCAAGGCCATGTGCTTGGCTCCACCCCAGGAGGTGGGACAAGGCTTCCGGGGGATACCCGTGTGGGTGGGAAGAAAGGGTGGGAACTTGCCAGCAAGTAGGACGAGGAAAGAGTCCTGACAATTTGAAGCCGTGTGGGCTATGTAAGATTTGGGGTTTAAACGTCATCTTGAGATTTGTGCTCTTTGGAGCTTCACCGCCACTGACTGTCCTAAGGAAAATGTTGTGTTTGTTAACAAATAGAAAACACACCAATGCCATATAAACCTTATCACATCCCCAGGAGATGTTATGTCGTGGGCCTCAGCCTAGGATTGAGTCCACAATGTCCAGTTGCCTTCTCTTTTAAGAGTCTTGCTGTTGGGTGAAAGGGAGGCTTCGGGGCACAAACAAAATCCTTTTTCCACGGTCACACCCTCAGTTCGTTACAAGCGGGTAGACAACCTACACCGTGTGCATTGCCATGCAGGGAGCCTGGTAGATTTTCATCCTCCTTGGATCACAAGGAGGGACGCGAGCAGTGCAAGTTCAGTACCTGAAGCAGGGCACCCAGGGCCGGTGCTCGGGACAGCCCAGAGGGTTAGGGCAGGGAGGTGGGGAGGAGGGGGATTCAGGATGGGGAGGACACATATATACCTGTGGTCGACTCATGTTGATGTGTGGCAGAAACCGTCACAGCATTGGAATTATCCTCCAATTTAAATAAATTAATTTTAAAAAAACACAAGTAGGGACTCGGAAGTGGGACTACGACGTCCGCCAGAGCACAGCACCACTTATGGGGAGGAAAGCCGCTCGTGGCCACAGGGCTCAGGTCTGTGGCGCCCTCTGCCAAGTCCTGGACAGTGTCATCGACTGGTGTCCGGCCAGAGTGACGTCTACCCGGCTGTTCGTAGAACTGGCTCATAGGAAGCATTCCAGCCCGGCAAACTTAGTTCAAAACAAATCATTGCTGCTTTTAAGTGTTGGATGTTTTTTTTTAGCTGAAAAATGGGTATGAGTTATTTTAGAGCTACTTGACAAAGAACTTACCACAGTACTTAACCTCATCTTTCAACTGTCAGCTCATTAGAATTCTGCCACTTTGGTTTGGAACTCTGGATGAACTGCTGTTTCTTTGTAGCTTTTTTGATTGCTTGTTTCACTTTCTATCTCCACGTTATTGAATCAGATCGATGTCCTGTGCCTTCCCTTGTATAACTTTTACATTCACGTAGGCCTGATGTGATACACACTTATTCTGAAATCTTCGTGCATAACTTACTAATATCTTAGAATAAAAGTCTGGAGTTGAAGTGACTCGGTAAACAGATATAAACATTTATAAGATTCTTGTTACACATTTCCAAATTCATTTCTAAAGAGGTTTTATATAAAATAAACTTCCGTGTATAAAGTGAGTGCTCATTTCACTTTTACACATTTTTAGAATCTATGCTAATCTCATAAGCAATAAAAGCATTTGGTGCTTCGCTTGTTTGGATTCCTTCAGTTCATGCTGGCGTTGAGCATCGCATATGTCTTTAGGTTGCCTGTGTTTCTTACGTTGTAGTCTTTAGATGCATCCTTCGCCCATTGCTGCGCTAGGTACTTGTCTTTTGCTTATTAACATGTAAGAACTCTTTGTATATTAAGGGTATTAACACTTTGTAATATATTTTGCAGCTACTATTTGCTTTTTTGATTTTATGGTCTTATTTACATACAGAGGTTCTCCTTCTTTGGTATATAATAAAATCATTAGACTTGTACGTCTATAGTTTCTATTTTAGGTATTTAGAAATCCTTTAATAATCCTGAAATAAGACCATAAATCATATATATTTATTTCAGAGTTTTATAATTTTACTGTTGGTCCCTTTCCCTTTTTTAAATATTTAACCTCTAGTCTACCTCTAATTTGTTTGGGTCTATTATATGTAATAGGAGACCTAGTTAAACTTTTTATTCAAATACATAACTAATTGTTCTTTCTCTGTTATTTCCTTTTCCTGTTGACTCCGTTTGTCTCCTTTCTTGTGCAACTAACTGATTTAATCAAATTAGTTATGTTTCTGGGCTAAAAAATTTATTCCGTTGACCTACTTTCTCCACATTGTGTGGGTTTCCTCCGCTGTCTTAGGTTCACGGCTCGATTTATACCTGGTAATAGAACCTATAACATAGTTTCTTATTACTCTTTGATTTTATAGTTTTTCTTGGTAATTGCCACCCATTTTTTTTTTCCAATAAACTTCAGAAAAACTTGAAACCTCTTCCCCCTAAAAATAATCTCATTGTGACTCTAATTGTCATGCCGCTAATCTATGAATTAGTAGTAGAGGAACTGACATCTTAGCTATATTGAGTTTCTTACTCTAACACAGTTCTTTCCCATTTATTCAAACTTATTATATACCCTTCTGTATGTTATTTATTCTATTACTGTTAGGATAGATCAGACTACTGTTAATCCATTCTATTACTTTATAATTTTTGGTGAAATGTGAAGGTTATATTTTAGGGGGCGTGTCTATTGTATCATCTAATTGGTAAGAAATAAGAAAGCTCTGAATGTTTGTATTTTTTGTATCCGGCCATCTTAACTCTTTCTTAGCTGAAGTAATTATCCAGATGTTTCTCTTGCATTGCTAGTGTGCGGCCATGGTGCATTCCGTGCTCCAAGCCTCATGATGCCTAACTGTGTCAACGCTGACTTTTAGATTGTCTCAACAAGTGTGATGATTTGGGTTCTGTGTTGCTCCGCCCCTTGTACCATTCCCTCACCATCATTACTGAATCAGTGCCTGCCCAGCCCTGATTAGTGCTCTGGAGTTCCAGGGGGTGAAACAAGACCCTCCCTCCAAGGGCTGTACCCTCCAGTGGGGGCTGGAGGAGTCCGATGATAAACACACAAATGAGACCACTGAAGCTGGTGGGTCTAAAAGGGGCAATGGGATAGAAAATTACTCGGGGGAAGGCTGAAGTGAAGTGAAGTGAAGTCGCTCAGTCGTGTCCGACTCTTCAGACTGTAGCCTACCAGGCTCCTCTGTCCATGGGGTTTTCCAGGCAATAGTCCTGGAGTGGCTTGCCATTTCCTTCTCCAGGGGATCTTCCCAACCCAGGGATCGAACCCGGGTCTCCCGCATTGTAGACAGACGCTTTACAGTCTGAGCCACCAGGGAAGGCTGAGTCTTACGCTATTCCTAGTATCGGGGAGTGGTTTGCCAGTGTTGGAATGCTGACTACATCTCAGACATTAAAATGCTGGAAATCTGATGATATTAACATCACGTTTTGCCAGGGGGTTGGGGAGGAGGAGGAAAAACACATTGTCATGCCTTCATACTGTGGACCCAGCCTGGGTCTCAGTTTGGAACTTGCGAGTTAGTCAGAGCAGAAGGCCTGCAGTGAAGATGGGGAGGCTCCCAGCTCTGCTGTGAGAGGAAATTACAGCTGCCATCAGGGCTTCCCAGGTAGCTCTGTGATAAAGGGTCTGCCTGCCAAGCAGGAGACACGGGTTCTATTCCTGGGGTCAGGAACATGTACTGGAGAAGGAAATGGCAACCCACTTCAGGTATTCTTGCCTGGGAAGTCCCACGGACAGAGGAGCCTGGCAGGCTACAGTTGCAGAAGTCAGACACAACCGAGTGACTAAGCAACAACGATCACTATCATGAGAAAGATTTAAGAGGTCGGTCCTTGTATTCTCGAAATGAAGCAAACTAAAGATGAGATGAAAACCCTGAGGAGAAAGAGCTCTGAGGAGAAATTAAGGGGGGAAATTGCGAAACTAAAAATTTCAGTAAATGGATTACAAACCATGAAGAACATAGCTAAAGGTACTGCTGGCAATCAAAGATATAACAGAAGAGAGGATGCTGGAGATGACCAAGAAAATGCCAGTGTCTTCCCATTTGAAGAGTCAGGTCTCAAACTGGATAGGAGAATAAGCTCTGTAAACATGGACAAGTTCCCCAAAGCATCCAAGTTAAGGAACGACTGAGGTTAACCTATCAAGGAAGAAAACTCTTATCGACCTTGGCCTTCCCAAGAACACCACCTTGTATTTGTTACATGGACAAATCATTTTGAATTTAGAAGCTTATGTAGAGTCAAGCTATTATCAATGAAGTGTGAAGGCAGAAAGAAAACATTTTTGGATAACACACCTGGATATAGAACATTTCCCTCTCAATGGGTTTTTGAAAAAATTACTGCAGCATCTACTCCAGCAAGAAGACGTTTGTTGATTCAGAACTGATTCAAGTCCGCCCTCCCCATCACATCTTTCCCTTCCTCCAAGACGGGTTTCTCAGGATGCCCAGGGCAGCATCTGCCTTCTCCATCCTTTTTATTTGCTTTCAGTTTTAGCTGTGCTGGATCTCTGATGCTTTGTGCGGGCTTTCTCTAGCTGCAGCAAGCGAGGGCTGCTCTGCCTTGCAGTGCACAGGCTATTCATGGCTGCAGCCTCTCTCGTTGTGAAGCACAGGCTCCAGTCATGCGGGCTTCAGTAGTTGCAGCTTATGGGCTTGGGAGTTGCGCCTGGTGGGCTCTAGAGCTCTGGCTCAGTAACTGTGGCTCACCAGCTTAGTTGCTCCGCAGCACGTGGGATTTTCCTGGACCAGGGCTCGAACCCGTGTCCCTGGCATTGGCGCATGGATTCCTATCCACCGCACCACCAGGAAGTCCTACGTTGCCATTCTAAGGGAACCCGTCAGAAGTCACATTTAGAGAATCTACCCAACTGTCATTTCAGGGATGCTTCCAGAGGGGGTGGAAGAACTTCCACTTCCCTGGTGGCTCAGACGGTAAAGCGTCTGCCTCCAGTGTGGGAGCCCAGGTTCGATCCGTGGGTCGGGAAGATCCTCTGGAGAAAGAAATGGCAACCCAGTACTCTTGCCTGGAAAATACCATAGACAGAGGAGCCTGGTAGGCTACAGTCCATGGGGTTGCAACGAATCAGACATGACTGAGTGACTAAACTTTCTAAAAAAAAACTTTTCCAGAGAAGGTGGGCAAATGTCCAGAAATACTTTCTGACATGAGTTTTGGGCCAGGTTGGTAGAACTGTATCCACATGTGACGGAATAGAGTTCAGCTCTGACAGTTATTTTGACGTTTCAGTAGAAAGCAGGAAACATAAGGGCCCACAGTGGGGGCTTTGGAGTCACAGTCACTAAACCGAATCCCGCCTCCCCCATCCTAGGACCTTGTGCAGGTGTCTCTAAACCCCCAGCTTCCACGTCTCGAAAACGGGAGAACAGTGCCTACCTCCATCCCTGTAAGGATAACACAAGCCGTGCCTTTCCAAAGCCTGACTCTTCAGCACTGTGTCAGGAATCCATCATGATAGTCCTGCTCATCACCAGTGAAGAAAAGGAAGAGTGTTGAGAACTCAGGTCTTTGAATTAATTTTGCAGGTGCCATGAAGTGTTTATTTAGCTGTTGGGTAGACTTAGTGGCTTAGACTTACTAAACCCATGCCCCCCGCCCCCCAGCTCCCCCGACAATGGCAGCAGGAGCCGTCCCCGTTAAGATGTCCCTGGATCTCCACGGGCACCCCGCTCTGGTTCCGTGTGTCCATCCTCTCTTTATTCCTGTGTTCTCCCCAGCTTCCAATTGCGACATGCGATCTTGAGATGTCAGCTCTCTTGTGGTCCCCAAAGTGCGTCTTTTGTTGGGTATTTGTGGGTGTGTTTTCATCCTCACCAGACTGACGCTGGGACCTCTGTAAAAGGGGGAACCTTTCCCCCCACTTCTCCACCTCCCCCCAACACAGGCCCCCAGTGGTTTTGAGATAGGAAAGCCATCCCCAAGGGTCCAGCTGATTTTTTTTCTAGCTGGGGGGCAGAGGGACGAGGATCTCAACGTGTTTTGCGGACTGAACCGCCGTTGACATCGAAAGTCTCAACCATGCTGTTTTCCTCCACACTTCAGTAATCAGGACATCGAGCAAACCCATAAAAAACCAAACTAATAGCATGAATATTCAGTGACCTAGAATACTAATTATTGTCATGAATATTAATGTGATCGGACTTGCTTTTTCCTCTCCTCTTTCTCTCCCGTCCTCTTTCTCCCTCTCTCCCTCTCCTCTCTTTTTTTTTTTTTTTTCCACTTAGCCGGCTCTAAAGATGGGTCATAATGAGAGCATTTAAGAGGGAGCGCGCTCTCCGCCGTGACAGGGACTGGGGTAATAAGGAGAGCTTGATTAACGCGGAGCACTTGGGGGAGAGATGAGAGACTTCACGTGGGCCTGATCGGGGGAGGCAATGAGACACCGGCGGCTCTGTTGCTGCTCCCGGAGATTAATGAGGCCTAAGAGTGCATTAGGAACAGTGACAAAGGTTTGATCTAATGGGCTCAGTCATTTTTCCTTTGAGTGACAGACGCACAGAAGTAATTGGCTGTGCAGAATGGCAGCTCATTGGCGGTACTTAAGGATACATTATCCCCGTTGTGTGGCCCGCAGAGGCTGTTTATCAAAACTGCTCACACTGCAGACGCCGAGTCGCTAAGCTGCTGCTACGGTGGTAATAGCTATTTAAAAAAAAAAAAAAAAAATCACGCGACATCAAAACTAGATCTGTGGTTGTCTCGTAGAAACAAAAGTTTTTCTTTGTTTAGTTTCAGATGGTCTAGAAGATATGGTAATAACTCCAGAGCCTGTTCTGTGAGCCGGATGAGCGATCCCCTCCCGGTGGGTTGCATCTCAGGCTTGTTAGGGCTTCAGAGCCTGGCTTCTCACCCCGTCCCTGCCTTGGCCACCCGATTATTGCCCACCCCTTGGGTTCTGTTTACAGCGTGAACTCGCCAGTGCATCAGTTGGACACCTCGCCTAAACTCCTGTAACTTGGCGGAACGCTTGCAGACGCTTGCCTTCTTGGTTGAGAATTAATTTGCTTGAGAATACTCCCCCAAATCAGCATCACATGGTGAGGTCTGCTTCCATAAACCAGATTTCAGCGGGCTAGGTTTTGATGGCTAAGTAGTAATTCATTATTTTCAGGTTAAACATGTCTCATGGGGCTTCTCTGAGACTAGCATTTGAGAAAGTTGGTGACATCTGAAGTGAAATGACTCAAGCTATTATTTGATTCGGCCTCTTCTGCTCTTAGGAGAAATGCCTTCGTACTGTTGGTTTTCGCTGTTGACACGTTTTTCCCACTGAGGTTTAGGCAAATCTGTGCTATATTGTTCTGGGCATTAAACTGTAAACTCTTTGAGATGTAGACCACTATTTCTCTTCCTTTGTTATCCTCTCCTAATGTCATGACCTGGCAATTATTTTTGCATGAAGTAAATATTCTTGAATATCACCTGTCATGTGAGATGCAAGTGATAAATATTGAGGGTAACTATGTTGGCTTTCTGATAACGGTTCCTCCATTGCAGTATTCTATGGTTGAGACCTTTGGGGTACAGTTCCCATAGAAATCAAAGCCACACCTTCCAGTTTAAGGAAAACATCTTCAGTCATTTAAACTCCAAATGGAGTGTTCCCTTCTGTAAGAACTGACAAAAGCAAGTTAATCCTTGATGATTTTCATTATAAACATATGAGGGATGTTGGCAATACTAAGTTGTACATCTCTATGGGAACAGATATTCCAATAAGTAAATAAAAGTTGCTGTAGAGACTTTCTCCCCTCTCAAAAATGTGTGTGTTCAGTGGAGAGTAGGATTTCAGCTGTTGATATGATGCTTTCATGATGAGCAAAACAGTCAGCATGGAGGAGCTATAGGAAAAGGGCTGGGGAGGCAGAGCTCTGAGACAGATGTCAGTATGTGACCCACAGTCTTCAGGAGGGCTGGCCGGGACCGGGGCCCCAGGTTACAGCCTTTCTGTGCGAGTCAAGTCCATGGCTGGCCCCCTTGCCACGTAAGCATTCCTGTGTTGGCAGAAGAGAACCAGGTCGTCCTGATGTCCCACCAGCTCCGAACCTTGTGGCCCGGCATCTCAAGTAACCACGCCTGCAGAGCCCTTGCCTCTCTCTGGAATGTTCCTAGTGAGGAGTCACCCCCCCAAATGTCCTGACTCACAAACAAGTCGCCCCCTTCACATCCTCACCGTTGCAAACACGGAGTTGCCCAGTGCCCTCACTCCTTACAGACAGGGCCTCTGTTCAGTCCTGAGAGATGATTCTGTGAGACCTGGGAAGGAGAGGAGGAAGTCCCGGTGGACAGGCCTGGGCGTGGGGCCGTTGTGTGGGCATCACGGCCGCCTCCTCGAAAGGGCTCAGGAGATGCAGTGAGAGCCAGAGATGCCTGCCCCCAAAGCAGTGCGCCGCTCAGTTACAGGGGATTTTGTGCAAAAATGCCCACTGCATATGTCAGGTGGAGGAGAAGGAGTATGTTAAAGAAGGGAGTGAGCAATTGAACTAAGTTCTTGAGGGCATAGAGCCAAATAAGGAGCTAGTAGACAAGATATGAGCATCTTGGACTTTGTATTTTATAAAACTGTATTTTATTGAACTGAGTTACTGGAAAAGACCCTGATGCTGGGAAAGATTGAAGGCAGGAGGAGAAAGGCAGAGGATGAGAGGGTTGGATGGCATCACCAACTCAATGGACATGAGTTTGAGCAAGCTCTGGGAGTTGGTGACGGACAGGGAGGCCTGGCTGCAGTCCATGGGGGTCACAAAGAGTCAGACATGACTGAGTAACTGGACTGACTGCGTGAGTGTTAAATTCATGTTTTATTACTTAAAATCCTTACTGTTAACCTCCTTTTATGCAATGTTGTCATACCTCATTATAACTACCGCATATAAACTTGTTCATATAACCTGTACCAAGAAATGGCTTGTGGCTAAGTAAGCATCGTGTAAATAAGCACAGGTGGTGGTTGCTGTCGTCCGTCAGCATCTTCAGAATGCATAGTAGCCAAGTGTTCATCACTCTCATATAAACGGGCAGGATGAGAAGTGCAGGTGTCATTGGCAAGAATGAGTGCCACACCACACAGCTGGAAGACGCAGGCTTTGTCTTTGGAGTAAATATTTAAACCCATTTCCAGTTATTAGAACTTACCTTCTGATGGGCTTAAGGGTTTCATCCTGAATTGTAGCAGACATCAAATTCTATCCGTCCCCAAGGTGGTGCGGCATCCCAGCGATGGGATGGAAGCTGGGGTGGGCCTTGGATGCTCCAGCTCCCCTCTCCTCACTGTGAGGTCCTCTCTTTCATCCTTTGCTTGCGTCAGCCCCGAGCACGTGATTTCTCCTCTTTCTGTCTCTCGCTGTATCTACTCTACTTCTGATGACTTTGGCATTACCTCTGGTGGGGAGACGAGGAGTGGGAAGTGCGTCGTCAAGTTTTCCCAAGACTAAGCACTGTGCTGGTCCGAGGAGGAGCAGCAGGAGCGGGGTTCAAGAAGCATCAGCCAGTGAAAGAGTGCTTGGGCTCGCGGGAGGTGTTGACTAGGACGTCAAAACACAGATACAAGGCAAAGGGTCTGGGCAACTTACACATACCAGGACGCCACCACAAGGGAAAGAGGAGTAGAATATCCAGACTTGTTAGATTTTAAAGTCAAACACAAAATTAGCAGTATCACCATTTTTGCTGAAAAAAAAAATTAAACTGTAGGGAAAAGGAAAACTCACCATTGGCAAAATTAATAACAACCAGTATCTTCAGAAGCTTGGCGGTTGACAAAGTGCTTTGTGTAATTTGGTCCTTGTATTAACCTCAGGGGGCTGTTATGATTATCTCATCATTATGATCATCATCATTGTTACTGTTGTGTCCATTTTACAAATTATGACCTGACTTGTTTGCTCAGGTTCCATCTTCTTTTAGCCCATTGGTCCCTTAAGAAAATTAATTCATAGCATATATCATGAGTCAGAAAGATGTTAATGCTGTTTGACCCAATCAATCAATAATAACTCTTTTAGGATATCAGCCTAAGGAAACGTCTAAAAGTAGAAGATGTCCTTTGCAACACTGTTTATGATAATGAGAAATTTCAAACAGTCAAAGCAATACAGAGGTAAGAAAATGGCAGGGTGAGTCATCTCCATTAAATCAGTAAGATGTTCTAGATCTAAAATTATCATGAAGGTTTTGGAACAATAAGGAGAAATGGATGGGAAGTTATATTAAAGAAGTGTAATAGAATATTGCATCTTTTCTGTGGTCATAACTAAGAAAAATATGTACATGTCCAATAATGAGTTGATCTATTAGATGCATTTTGGTAGACTTCTAATTTACATTATCTGTGTATCTGTATAACCTTGCAAAATAAGTTTAAGCAATTTCTACAACAAAGCATACTCCCATTTTTTTTTCCCCTTGGCATCATCTTTAGAACAGGGAGAAATCAGAATAAAATGAGCTGTTTCCACATTTTAGGAAATAACCACGGACTGTCTTAATTCCAGGATTTTCAATTCTGGGCATGGCCACAGTGTTTTATTTAGTAGTAATTAGATTTGACATTACCCCGAGTCTGGACTCTGTACATTCTTTTTTCTCCAGTCAGCATACTGCAGAAAATATATACCCAAAAAATAAACACAATGCATAGCATTCTGAGAAACACACGATTCCTGTCTCAGTGGCAAATGTGTTGAATTGTGCTCTTTTACAAAGCAACTGTCACGCAGTGCTGAGTCCTGAACGCCTGCATCTTTAAGAAAAGCTACTGAAGGTGTCCTTGGGAAAAAAAAAAAAAATCCTCTTAGCCTGAAATCCTGGTTGCCAAAAGGAGGGCAGATTTCCAATGCAAATAGTGAGGCGAATGGGCCCTCCTCACAGGCACTTAAATCATTTGTATCTCACTTTTTATGGTAGTGTTGTGAATTATATTATTTTTGGGTTTATAATTAGAGGACGGAACAGATGGCGAAGGCCTAGTTTGAAGTGATGTAGCCGTTAGGAAGGCCTCCGCTGTCCAGTCCTGATTCCAGCCAACCTGGTTTTCCCTCCAGTGCTCAGAGCGGGCTGGGGCATAGCTGTAGGTTTGCATGGTAACATTGAACTCTTGAGTTTTTTTAATAAGATTTGAAGCCACACAGGAATGAAAAAAAGGCCTCCAACAGCAGTCTGTATTTCAAAGACCTCCAACGGAAAGAGTGAGTGCCTATTAATCTTTTTCCCGTAATTATGATTTTTTTTTTAAAAATTACAAAGTCCTACAATGGAAATAAAGGTCTGTTTCATACTCACGCACTCATAGAATCCTCTTTGGGTTTTTCTCCTCCACTCTCGGACTGCATGAAACTTCATTATCACCATCACCAAGAGTTTCTGCCCTTTTCCAGGCTGATTCACCAGTAAGTCAAATCCCAAGTATTGTTTTCCCGGTTGAAGCATTGGTAGGAAGGATCAAATCTCGTTATTGAAGATAAACCAAAATCAGGACATGCAGTGAGCAGAATTCTGTATTAAAGAAAAAAGATTGTTGATGAATCTCTATTTGAATGCTATGAAAAGCTTTATTTCAGGGTATTTTTTTTTTAAATCAGGACAGGCTATTTTAATGTAATAAGCCTATAGCTTAAAAGAGGAATTCTGTCTTTGATGTCATTTGGCGAATGAAAACATTCTTGTTCAATAGAAAACCAGCATCTTTTTCATGCTTGTGTGAGATCAGGCAACATACTGATATTCATTCAGCTATAAATGCCATATTCACTTTGAAATGCAAATTGTTTAAAGAAAAATAGCATATGGTGGAGGTAAGTACCTTTCAAATCAACTCTCACACTTTAGGGATGTAAGTAAAGCTAAAATTATTCTTGGGGAAGAATTTGGTGCTTTTGACACATGGAAGCTTGCACTAATCAGCTGGCCCAGTGGGCACACACATCTCCATATCAAGGGGCTGGCGTGAGGCTCCATGGATTAGCATTGTAATGCAGCCGCCCCTGCCCATCAAGGCCAGCAACCAGATGATCCAGAGAAGGGGTCTTTGAGGGAACAGGCTTCTGAGTTCAGAATGGACTAGGAAGTCGACCATGTCTGTCGTGATAATGCAGACCCTGGGGGGAAATACTGAGACGATACCAAAGCGGTCCTTCTGTGCCTCACTTCCTCTGGATGCCAGCATCCCATACTTTGTAGGGCTGGACCACTCTGGGACTTTACGCTGGCGAAACTGTCTCCTTGCTCCTGGATAACTTTATTTCATGCTTCCTGATCTGACCTTTGCATTCACAAACCATTCAAATGAGTTTTTTCTTTTCTTTTTTTCTAAGAGGTTTTTTTTGGGGGGGGGGGGGTGGTGCTAGATTATATTGATTTAATATACAGTGAAGCGGCTCAGTCGTGTCCGACTCTTTGCAACCCCATGGACTGTAGCCTATCAGGCTCCCTCTATCCATGGAATTTTCCGGGCAAGAGTACTGGAGTGGGTTGCCATTTCCTTCTCTAGAATATACACTTAGAAAGTGAAAAATCCTAAGTTCTAGCTAAGTGTATGGGGCTTCCCCTGTGGCTCAGCAGTGAAGAATCAGTCCAGCTGCAGTGCAGGAGACCTAGAGACGTGGGTTCCATCCCTGGGTCGGGAAGATCCCCTGGAGAAGGAACTGGCCAGCGCACTCCAGTATTCTTGCCTGGGAAACCCAATGGACACAGGAGCCTGGTGGGCTACCATCCTTGGGGGTCGCAAAGAGTCGGACACGGCTGAGCGACTAAGCTACAACAACGTGGGTGACCAGCGTGGAGGTCAGGTCGCAGCCGGTGGCCGGGCAGCCCAGCAAGCCCCCGGATCCCATCCCACCACTGCCCGCATCGCCCCCTGCTCATGCAGGGCGAGCCCGTCTCATTTCCTGCTCCGCCGTTGGCTTCGCCCTGTGGTGTGGCTGTGTGGGACCAGGACCAGTGGTGCCCCAGCCTTGGTCTTCTGTGGGTCCACGCCCTGTCTGATGTCTGTCCTGAGGAGGCCCACGTCAGACTCCCCTCTTACTGCCGGGGATCTCCCACGAGGTGCCCATGATGGGTGGATGGACATTGCAGCCATTTCTAGCGTGGGACTATTCTGAACAATTCTGCCAGGTACATTCTTACACATGTTGTTCTGGTGGATTGTTGGTGCATGCCGGGTATGATCTTTTTATCCTTTTAAATTTGTTTAAAATGTTTTACTGAAGTACAGTATTATTATGGAAGTGACAGGTATAGTGAGTCACAGTTTTAAAGGTTATACTCCATTTAGAGTTATAAAATAGTGGCTGTATTCCCCATGTTGTTCCAGCTTATTTTATACGTAATAGTCTGTGCCCGTACTCCTCATCGCCCCCCTCCCCTTCACTTCCCACTGGTAACAGCTCCTTATCGCCCATGTGTCTGCTTCTTTGTTATACTCACTTTGTTGTGGTTTTTAGGAGCCACCTGTGCATGATATCATCCCGTATTTGTCTTTCTCTGTCTGGCTTATTCTACTCAACCTAACAAGAGTCGGACACGACTGAGCGACTGAACTGAACTGAACTGAATGCCCTCCAAGTCCAGCCATGTTGCTGCAAATATCAGAATTTCATCCTTTCATATGCCTATCACTTCAGTCGTGTCTGACTCTTTGTGACCCTACATGGACTGTAGCCTGCCAGGCTCCTCTGTCCATGGAGTTTTCCAAGCAAGAATCCTGGAGTGGGTTGCCATTTCCTCCTCCAGGGAATCTTCCACACCCAGGGATTGAACCTGTATCTCTTGCATCTCCTGCCTTGGCAGGCAGGTTCTTTACCACTGGCGCCTCCCAGGAGGATTTGCCCTGGGGTTCAGCTCCTGAGGGGGCCCCCAAGGAACCAAACTGGAGTCTCTGGAGTGAAGAAACTCTCAGGTGGCACTAGCGGTAAAGAACCTACCTCCTTTGCAAGAGATGCAGGTTTGATCCCCAGGTCAGGAAGATCCCCTGGAGAAGGGAATGGCAACCCACTCCAGTATTCTTGCCTGGAGAATCCCATGGACAGAGGAGCCTGGCAGACTACAACCGATGGGGTCACAAAGGGTCAGACGTCAGTGACTGAGGATGCAGAAATAAGAAGATCCTCGCCAGCTGACGAACCCTCAGCGTGGGCTTGTCTAAGGATTCCACACAGCTGTTTTGGGTCTCATATGGATTCTGCAATCAGACACCAGGACCACGCAGCCTTGACAGGAGTTTCTTCACTCCAGAGACCCCAGTTCAGTTCCTTGGGGGCCCCGTCAGGAGCTGGACCCCTAAGCAGATCCACCAGCAGCATAATGTGCTAAAAATTTCATTCAACAAGCAGCTGGAATTTGAAAAACCAGGTGTACATTAGTGTCATCACATAGCTTTTCATTAGTGTGTACGTTTGTAATGAATCCACCTCTTCGCTTTCCAATGGTAGATGTTTGACCTTAAGACAAAAAGCTTATCATCCTAAGATTGGCCCTAATTGGTTGTTTCCATCTGAACGTTTCCTGTGTCCCTGATCTGGAGTGGAGGTTGGCCTCGGTGTCTGAGTGCGCGTGGACACTTATTCCTGGAGTCTGGCACTGAGTAGTCAGGGATAGACGCACTTAGATCATCCCGTCCACCTTCTGATGGAAGCAAATGTGTCAGGAGGGTTTGGGGCTGGTTGTCCTCGGAGCCACACCCCAGACAGAATGAACAAAGGAAAAGGCACCTAATCGATTCATCAGCCCAAAGACGGATCGACGGTGAACTTATTCTTGGCTTTTCAGGTGTTTTGGCCTTGTGTGCCTAAAGTGAAAGTGAAGTCGCTCAGTCGTGTCTGACTCTTTGTGACCCCGTGGACTGTAGCCCACCAGGCTCCTCCGTCCATGGGATTCTCCAGGCGAGGATACTGGAGTGGGCTGCCATTTCCTTCTCCAGTGTGTGCCTAAAGGTTGTATGAAATGAGATTTTGTGGACAAATCCCACACTTGATTGGCTTCCCTGGTGTCTCACACGGTAACGAATCCACCTGCAATGCAGGAGACCTGCTTTCCATCCCTGGGTCAGGAAGATCCCCTGGAGAAGGAAATGGCAACCCACTCCAGCATTCTTGCCTGGAGAATTCCATGGACACAGGAGCTTGGCGGGCTACAGTCCATGGGGTCACGAAGAGTTGGACATGACTGAGTGCACACACGCCCACACTTGACAAGGGCTTGTCAGAGGTACAGATGGGCACTGAAGGGAGGATGGAAGCATCGCCTTGGCATTCTCACCAAACAGCAGGCATCCCTGTGGGTAGCATGGGCTTGAGGAGGGGCTCCTGGCTCAGAGTTGGGGTTGCAGCCCACATGCATCTTATTATCACTGTGCTTCTCCTCCTGTTCTCTTTCTTTTCCTTTCATCCACCATAAAAATGTTAGCTTTTTTTTTTCGAGGCCACATGCCCAGCATGTGGGAATCTTGGTTCCCCAACCAGGGAATCCAGCCTGCAACCCCCCTGGCATTGGAAGCTTGGAGTCTTCACCACTGGACCCCCAGGGAAGTCCCAAAACTGTTAGCGTTTTTCTGAGTTCTGCTGTTGAAAGCAGAAAGGGCCTCAGCGCCTCAGGAGGGGATGTGACCCCCTCTTAAGTGGTGAGTACATGGAACCGGCGTCCCCACAGGGAAGGGAAAGGCTGAGGACCACACCCTTCTGGTCAGAAGGGTTTCTTTACAGAGGGACAGAGGTGTGGGCTGAGGGAAGCCGGGAGGTAGTGCAGGTGGCAGGGCTGGCAGGGTGGCACCAGGACCACCCCAGACCCAAAGGGAAAAGAGGTGACCCCCAGCGAGCCTCCAGCACAGGGATCCCAGTGAGAGGAGGCCTGGAGCCCTGGAACTCTGGAGAGAGCCCAGACAGGCGCACTCCCACTTCACACTCTGGTATTCCCACCTGGTCCAGCCAAACGGAGCCAGAGGTACCTGAGCTGATGGATGCCACCCGGTGGGTATCCTCGAGAGGGCAGAAGGTGTGGGCAGAAGGTGGTGGGAGACTCAGGTGTCAGCCCAGGGGAGACCCTGCCGAGCCGCCCAAGGGGAGCACCCGCTCAGCTCCAGGGAGCGCTCGTCCTGCTGTTACACTGCCCCGCTGTGCAGGGATCTGGCCAAAGTGCACCCAAGGACCGCTCCCTAACGGCAGGTGGAGAAGACCCCGAGGAGCGTGTGCGGTGGCCCTTCGCAACGCCTCGCTGAGCCTGGGCGCCCCCGTCCTTGTGAGATGCTGCACACCTGGCCCCCTGCCGCCCCGGGGGGCTGCTGTGAGGACGGGGCTGGAGCAGGCGCCAGTGCTGGTTTTGACACTGTCATTCAGGACGTGAGACTTTCCACATTCCTGGGGCTCGAGCAAGTCCTAGAATCAGAACATCCGAGCCAGGAGGGAGACGGGGAGCTGGCTGGCTGCAGATCCCCAAAGCCCAGCCGAGGGGCCAGGGCGGGTGCACTTGTCAGGAGCATCTCTGATCTCAGTGTCCTTGCTGCTGAAGAGCTTCCACTGTAGTTTTTATTTCTCTTGTGATATTCGAGATGCACCCAGCTTCCACAGTGGCATAGAGTTGGCATTGTTTTTTAAGGTAGAAATATATATTTTAAGAGCAGGATCTTTCCGCTTCGTGCGATGACAGTGAGGGCCTTGTTTGTGGCTGGGCCCTGGTTTCCGCCTCTTCACTGCTCACCAGGACTGCCAAAGTCCTTCTGAGAAATGTGTGTTCCCTCGAGCTCTACCCGCCAGATCATTGGAATCAAAATTTGAATTTTTTTTGCAGCTGCTATTTTTTAAAAAGCTCCATGGGTAATTCTGGTAATTGGCCATATTTGGGAACTACTAGTATGCTCTATGTATTTAAAATCATGCGCTATGAAAACCTTCTATGGAAACAATTTAGAACTTAATTGATTCTAAACTTAAAAAGGGAGGAATGTTTAAAAATCAAAAGAAACTGTTTAATACCTTCAAAGATCTTCTTACAGATGCAACGAACTTGCTAGCAGCAAGGTGTGATTGGCTGAGCTTTAGAGAAAGGCGCTTAATTATATTTTTGAGTTTGAAATCCTGGTGACCAGATAATAATTCACTCTGACGTTGAGCAACTGATTCAAATCATTAAGTATACAATGGAACCGTTTTTCCACCGCACTACATGCTGTTAAGTTGGGAAGATTATTTTCCCTCTGTGTAGTCTCTTTTCAAGGCGAAGAGTAAACTTATCTGGTTTAAGAGCCTGACTCTGCCACCCGTGTCTCATCTAGGAACTTTGATTTGCGTTGATTCTAAAGTATAGCTGTCCCACGAGAATAACTCTCTGGCACCAGACAGTGGAATCCGATTGGCGATAGTTTTCGCTTGCACCGATACGTTGACGCAGCAGGACTCCTCCAGGACCCGCCTTGTCTCGCTGGCCTGCTAGGAATATCGTTGTTGTTAGTCGCTCAGCCGTGTCCAACTCCTTGCGACCCCTTGGACTGTAGCCCTCCAGGCTCCTCTGCCCGTGGCAATCTCCAGGCAAGAATACTGGACTGGATTCCTTCTCTCGGGGATCTTCCAGGCATCGATCCAAGGCTAATTTGTTGGCAGGTGGTTTCTTGACCCTTGCGCCACCAGGGAGGCCCCACCGGGAGTAGTTTTTTTTTTTTTTTTCCCCAAAAGTGGGTCTCCTGTCTTCACCGCTGCTCCGCCTAGAGGTGGTGATGCACGTCTTTGCCTTGGCTTGCGGTGGTTGCAGCCTCCTGAAGCCTTGGGTTTCTTTGTTGAGCACCATAAGGCTTGCTTCGCCGTCTTCCTCTGGAACGTTCTTGTTTCACGTGCTGCCTCTCCTTTTCGTGAATCTGGACGCCAGGCGCGCGGCGTCAGGTCCACGGTGCGCAGGCGCGTAGCCCCCTAGACTAACTCGTGCCGGCTTCGGGTGTGCAGTGCGCACTGGTGTTCACCTGACTTGTTTATTCCTAGGGAATGTCACTAGTGCGCCTGGGTCTCAGATGGCGAGCGGCGTCAGCCTGGGCTCCTTCACCAGCCGAGCGGACGGCATGCAGCAGCGGTCCTACTCTGTCTCCAGTGCCGACCAGTGGAGCGAGGCTACGGTCATTGCAAACTCAGCCATCAGCAGTGGTAAGAGAGAGGCAAGGCCCCGCGGACCCGGGCCGCCTTGCGGTCCTCGGTTGTCAACCAGAGGCTGGAGGCAACGCTCTGCTGTGAGCGCGGCCGCCCTGCCGACGGTGTCACGCCTTGCGTCCTCAATCGGCCGCCTCACCCACGGCACCTCGTGTCCCGCTCCGGTGCAGGGACGCGGCGGAGGTTCGCCCCACTTGACAGATTGGGAAACTGAGGCTTTGGGAGAGGTTGTGCCCCTGCTCACGCGGCCCGCCACGACATGGCCTTCATGTTGGTGGTCAGGCTTCACTTTTTTGTCATCTAATCGAAGCACATAATTCTTCCTCCTTGTCCGTTGTCCCAGGTTCCTGGTATATCCTCTAAAGTTTGGGAGAGTCTTCCCTCTTGCTTTTTTTTTTTTTCCTCCAAGTGTGGACATCTTCTTGGGAAACAAATGTGCTCCCAGGAAACCATCTTGACATATGTGTGAGCGCATAAATTATGCAGAATCGAGGCCCCACTTACCGCAACATGCTTTGCCTGTGGCACTTTTGTCTATGGCCTGTTCACCGGTATTTCAAGGAATTCCCACTGTACTGTGCCATCTATCAGACAGGATTTTAGAGTAATTTTAGCATAATTTGTTCTAATTAAAAGATTCAGCATCAGGTCTTCCCTGTAGACCCAGCAGCTGCTGCCGCAGGACGTGTACTTTGGGTAAACATCATCCTTGTCTCCAGCCACCCCACATTCCTCCGTCAGCAGAGGCCTTAAGGAGAGGCATCTCCAGGCCCAGGAGGAGAAGCGGGGTCTGGGAAGGCAGCGCTGAAGGGTGCTGTGACCTCGCGGGCCTGGGGCGTACACACAGCCTCACCCAGAGCCCAGCACCCTGCTCCCGTCTCCTTCCTCAGACAAAATGAGATGCTTTGGTGGAGAGCAAACCTCTGCCTCCAGCCTCTTCGGGGGCTGGGCGTTTCACCTCTTGTCTGGTATCATGACAGCACCTCCAGAAGTTCAGTGACGGGGCTAAAGTCGTCACACATTAGCCGCCTGCAGTTTATTCCCTTGTAATGTGACATGTGTGCGTTCACAGTCATCGAGGCCGCAGAAGGCCCGGTGTCTCAGCAGATGGGGCTGTGTTTCAAGCAGACCCCCTCCCCGCTCCCCCTGCCGACGGGACAGCCTTGGCAGGCGACCTCCGTGTTCTTATCTTCAAATGGGTGTGCTCTTCCCGCCCTTGTGTGGTCCATAGCTGTGCAGGGGACCATCCGCCTGTGGCTTCTGCCCCTGAGTAGGTGCTCTTGTTGCCACAGACAGTTTGTTTTTTGGAGGGGCAAGTAGTCCACATACTTGTTGTTTTAATCACTAAGTTGTAGGCAAGAATACTGGAGTGGGTTGCCCTTTCCTTCTCCATCACATACTTAGTTGCATTGGCCAGTTCTCTGCAGTGTATCCATTTTTTCAGTTAGCATTAGTCTTTGTCCTAGCGGGTTTATGCCGTCGCCCTCTTTCTGAGAAGGCGCACTCGTGTTTGAGGGTAGGAGGACCTGAGCTGGGCCTCCTCGGCCTGGTGCACACACCGCCCTAGCCCTGCCTTGCCCAGCAGCTGCCCCTGGCCAGAGCTCTCCTCGTCTGATGAGAACTGTTGAGCCCCTAGCGCAGCCTGATTGGGGCAGCAGCCTTTGGGCTTGGTTCTTTATGTGCCATAAGAGTTATGTTTGGGGAGTATAACTATGTAATAATAAACAAGAACAAGTTTCACCCCAAGTGTTGGCCTCCCACACGCTCAGAATATTTTTTCAGGAAAAACATTGGAAGCAGCACATGAATCTAAAATCCGTTCTTTACAAATATTCCGTTTGCACAGAGACTCGCTAGGGGGCTTCCCTGGAGCTCCAGTGCTTAAGACTCTGCCTTTCCACTGCAGGAGGCACGGGTTCGATCTCTGGTCAGGGAACTAAGATCCCACATACTGCAAAGTGCAGCCCCCGCCCCCCACCCCCCCAAAAAACACCTTACTAGCTAACTCTCCCTATACCCAGTAGCTCTTTGCCTCTGGTCACGGGTGTGAGCCAAAGCGCCCCCACACCTTGTCTCATCAGACTCCCCGATTTCCAGACAATTGGTTTGGATGGGAGCCTCTCCCCACGGAAGGTGATTGCCTCGGTTTGTACAGTTCAGTGCAGTGCAGTTCAGTCGCTCAGTCGTGTCCAACTCTTCAAGAACCCATGGACCACAGCACTCCAGGCCTCCCTGTCCATCACCAACTCCCAGAGTCTACTCAAACTCATCTCCATTGAGTTGGTGATGCCATCCAGCCATCTCATCGGCTATACAGACATCTTTATAAAGTACCTGTACAACTGAGGTCACCACCAGATGAATGCTGTTTTTAAATGTACCAAGTGATTTCTCACACGCTAACGCCCGGGTGCCCATTGTTCTTTCCTGTAGCGTGTTTGTGAAAGACTAGTTAGGCCTCCTGCTGCCCCAGAGCGCGAAGCCTGGACACAAGAGATGAGAAAGCAGTGTGAGCCTGCAGTGGGGTATGGGTGGAGAACGCCCAGGCGGAAACTGCGCAGTTGGTTTAAGGATGAGAGAGTTAATCACAGAAAACTTCCCAAAGAGAACCAAACTTGAGCGACGTTTCAGGAACCAGATGGATTCCTTGTGTGTGCAAAACTGCAGAAGGACGTTCTAAACGTGAAAGCTGTTTGGACCAAGACTCGGAGAGGAGGAAAGGGGCACTTGGGACAGCTGAGGGGCCACACGGAACTGCAAACCTGAGCAACGTTTCAAGAACCAGGTGTTAGCTGGAATACAGCAAAATGAAGACAGGCAGGAAGAGCAGAGAAGAATGATCAGTCATGTCCAACTCCCTGCGACCCCATGAATCACAGCACACCAGGCCTCCCTGTACGTCACCAAATCCCGGAGCTTGCTCAAACTCATGTCCATTGAGTCAGTGATGCCATCCAACCTCTCATCCTCTGTCGTCCCCTTCTCCTCCCACTTTCAATCTTGCCCAGCATCAGGGTCTTTGCAAATGAGTCAGTTCTTCTCATCAGGTGGCCAAAGTATTGGAATTTCACCTTCAGCATCAGTCCTTCCAGTGAATATTCAGGACTGATTTCCTTTAGGATGAATCGGTTGGATCTCCTTGCAGTCCAAGGGACTCTTAAGAGTCTTCTACAACACTGCAGTTCAAAAGCTTCAATTCTTCGGCCCTCAGCTTTCTTTATAGTCCAACTCTCACATCCATACATGACTACTGAAAAAAACCACAGCTTTGACAAGACGGACCTCTGTAGGCAAAGTAACATCTCTGCTTTTTAATATGCTGTCTAGGTTGGTCATAACTTTTCTTCCAAGGAGCAAGCATCTTTTAATTTCACAGCTGCAGTCACCATCTGCAGTGATTTTGGAACCCCCCAAAATAAAGTCTCTCACCGTTTCCATTGTTTCCCCGTCTATCTGAGATGAGTGATCAGTTCAGTTCAGTTCAGTCGCTCAGTTGTGTCCGACTCTTTGCGACCCCATGAATCGCAGCACGCCAGGCCTCCCTGTCCATCACCAACTTCCAGAGTTCACTCAGACTCACGTCCATCGAGTCAGTGATGCCATCCAGCCATCTCATCCTCTGTCGTCCCCTTCTCCTCCTGCCCCCAATCCCTCCCAGCATCAGAGTCTTTTCCAATGAGTCAACTCTTCGCATGAGGTGGCCAAAGTACTGGAGTTTCAGCTTTAGCGTCATTCCTTCCAAAGAAGTCCCAGGGCTGATCTGCTTCAGAATGGGCTGGTTAAAGGGGTCAAAATTGCAACATTAGGACTTCCCTGGTGGTCCAGTGGTTGAGAACCTGCCTGCCAGTGCCCGGGACTCTGCTTTCATCCCTGGTCTGGAGAGAGCCCACACGCCGTGGAGCAGCTCAGCCGGTGAGCCACAGCTTCCGAGCCTGTGCTCTGGAGTCTGGGAGCTGCAGCAGCTGAAAGCCCGTGCCTAGCATCTGTGCTCCATAACTAAGAGCCACTGCAGCGAGCCGCCCTCGACCCGCAACCAGAGAGTAGCGCCCCTCACCGCAAGGAGACAAAGACCCAGCACAGCCAGATAAATAAATAATGTGTTAATTGCAGAGTTAATTAGCACCTCATTTAAAACTTAGAGCTGACATGTTAAGAAGCAAAGATCCAGAGAGACAACAGAATGTTTCACAGAAGTAAGGTTCCTGCAGTTTCACAGGGATTTTCCTTGACATCTGTATTTCCTGAGGACGGATGGCTCTGTCACACCCAAGATATGAATGAAACGAGAAATGGTAGTCATGATAAAAAAAGAGCTAATGATACTGAGGCCCTCGTGTGGATCATCACGTTTGCTCCCCATGGAGTGGGCACTGCTCCTAGCTCCATTTCCAGTGGGGGAGACTCTGGTACAGAAGGGCTCAATATCGCTTATGCAAAGTCACGTCCTGGTGAAGCTGCCATGTGAACCCAGGTGGCCTGATTCTAGGCCTCAGACTCTCTGCATCAGCACTTCTCAGAAAAGCTGCCCAGACCCATGATGGCAACATCGCCCGGGAACTGGTTAGAAATACAAATTCTTAAGTTCCACCCCAGTCCTATGCGTGGGTGCTAAGTCACTTCAGTCGTGTCCAATTCTTTGAGACCCTATGAACTGCAGCCCACCAAGCTCCTCTGTCCGTTGGATTCTCCAGGCAAGGATACTGGAGTGGGGTTGCCATTTCCTCCTCCAGGGGATGTTCCCAGACCCACTGAATCTAAAACTCAGGGGTGGCGCCTAGCAGCTTCTGTGCTAACAGACTCCCCATGGAATGATGCTGTAGGCTGAAGTCTGAGAACCGTCGCTTGAAATCCTTGCTTCTTAAAGTGTGGTCCACGGACTAAGTGGTATCTGTCAGCCCCTGGAAGTTGGCTAGAATCGCAGAGTCCCAGGCTCCAGCTAGACTTCCTGGATCGGAGCGCACGTTGTCAAGAACTTTAGGCGACTGGGACCCATTTGCATCCGGAATACATCCTGGCTTCCCTCTGGTTGGCACCATCCTGCCATACCCCAAGCAATTGTTAATAAAAACCAGGGCACAGGATCCGATGGCTGACTTCAAGAGAACACATTTATGTGTGGATTTCAGGACCTCAACTTGGCATCTGCATTCCCTGCCACACTTGGAAAATAACCACAAAAGAAACAGGGATTAAGGGCTCTCTGTCGTGTTTTCTCTCTAAGTCGCAGTGAAATACAAACTCTACCTTTTTTTTTAATTAATCATTTTATCTTTTTCCCCCATGTCTCTGGTTTCGATGTCAGTTCAGTTCAGTCGCCCAGTCGTATCCAACTCTTCACGACCCCATGAACCACAGCACACCAGGCTTCCCTGTCCATCACCAACTCCTGGAGTTTACCCAAACCCATGTCCATCGAGTCGGTGATGCCATCCAACCATCTCATCCTCTGTCGTCCCCTTCTCCTCCTACCCTCAATCTTTCCCAGCATCAGGGTCTTTTCAAATGAGTCAGCTCTTCGCATCAGATGGCCAAAGTATGGGAGTTTCAGCTTCAACATCAGTCCCTCCAATGAACACCCAGGACTGATCTGCTTTAGGATGGACTGGTTGGATCTCCTTACAGTCCAAGGGACTCTCAAGAGTCTTCTCCGACACCACAGTTCAAAAGCATCAATTCTTTGGTGCTCAGCTTTCTTTATAGTCCAACTCTCACATCCATACATGACCACTGGAAAAACCATAGCCTTGACTAGACGGACCTTGTTGGCAAAGTAATGTCTTTGCTTTTGAATATGCTATCTAGGTTGGTCATAACTTTCCTTCCAAGGAGTAAGCGTCTTTTAATTTCATGGCTGCAATCACCATCTGCAGTGATTTTATAGCACAGAAAATTAAAGTCAGCCACTGTTTCCACTGTTTCCCCATCTATTTGTCATGAAGTGATGGGACCGGATGCCATGATCTTAGTTTTCTCAATGTTGAGCTTTAAGCCAACTTTTTCACTCTCTTCTTTTACTTTCATCAAGAGGCTTTTTAGTTCTTCTTCACTTTCTGCCATAAGGGTGGTATCATCTGCATATCTGAGGTTATTGATATTTTTCCTGACTATCTTGATTCCAGCTTGTGCTTCTTCCAGCCCAGTGTTTCTCATGTTGTATTCTGCATATAAGTTAAATAAGCAGGGTGACAACATACAGCCTTGACGTACTCCTTTTCCTATTTGGAACCAGTCTGTTGTTCCAAGTCCAGTTCTAACTGTTGCTTCCTGACCTGCATACAGATTTCTCAAGAGGCAGGTCAGGTGGTTTGGTATTCCCATCTCTTTCAGAATTTTCCACAGTTGATTGTGATCCACACAGTCAAAGGCTTTAGTGTGGTCAGTAAAGCAGAAATAGATGTTTTTCTGGAACTCACCTGCTTTTTCGTTTGGTTTCGTTTCGTTTAGTTTGGATGTCAGAGTCATAGAAAAGCTTACCCAGTGGGAGCTGCAGGAACAGGGGCAGGGGGACAACAGTAGCTTTTGAATCTGAGTGCCCGTGTGTTGGTGAATATGCCTTCTTATTATCCCACGTTTTTATTGTACATAATAATACGTAGCATGGGGGTTCCATTTTCCTCTACCCCATCGTCCACTCTAAATTAAGACTTTGGCTCCAGAGAACTTTGTCAAGTCTTCCCCTCTGGATGCACAGGTACCCTGGGGGTTTCTGCTTTTCAAAGGTGTGAGCAAACTCCTAATTAGCTAGATGACGTTGTGGTGTGCAAAACCACAAAACAGGAGGTCCTGGTTAAATTAAGCACGGGGTGGGGGGTGCGGGAGAAAGAAGCATCCATTCTGTGAGATGGAATGCCCCACTGCTTTATGACTATTACTTTGGTAAGGTTTTACATTTAAGTACCTGAGGTTTAAAATTAAATGTCTGATATAATTTGGTGTTGCTAACGTGAGACCCACAGCTGCCCCGAGAGGAAATGCAGACACCTTGGCTCAGGGTTTCAAATTGCTGTCTGCCGGCTCTCAGTCAGGGTGGAGGGTTGGGACCCACTCCCACTCAGCACCGCATGCAGCTCCAAGTAATTTTTTAAATGCAGAAACGTATTCATCTTGAGCTTCAGCGTTGAGAAAGGCTGCTCCGGTAGTACATGAAAAATTAATTTTTTTACATTTTTCCTCACTCTCCTAAGTGTTTGACAGAAGTAATTTTTGCAGCAAGAGAGAATAAAAAGTGGCAGCTGTAAATTCCTGTCCCAGAACCTGTTGTGCAGATTCTTTATGGACCCAGAATTGATCTACATGTCAGACCCTGTTGTGGTTTAAACTGTTTATCACCATAATGGCAGGAGTAAGCCCGTGAACACCAACTTATAATCCCGGGTGAAAGAAATTGGTGCTCGCAGTCAATGAAGGGGCAGCTCGGCTTTATTGATAGATTCAGAACAATTATCTCTGCAACAACTATTGGCTGAGGAGTCTCTGGAATCTCGTTGGAAGCCTGGGATTTTTTTTTTTCTTTTTTTTTTTGATTAATCATTTTCTCTATAGGTCATTTTTTCCAGAAGTGTTAGCTAAGAGCATGACTGTGGGTAGCCAGGGACCCTCAGGGCGTCGTCTGTAGTATACTTGGTGGTCTTACCTTGCTCCGGGGCAAAATGTATTTAGAGGTGTGTCCCACCTGCGCTGAGGGCCCGAGCCAACGCCACGAGCCCCATGCACTGTCTGCGAGTGTCCCTGCGTGTCTCGTCAGCAAGCCTGCAGGCCTGCCAGCCTCTCCTGCCAGTGTCTGCCTGTCGGCGTGGCAGCCAGAGAACCTGTCCCTTCTCCTCCCGGCTGTCAGCTTGTTCCGGCGGCTCCACCCCGTCCCCAACTGCTGCACTCCAGCAGTTAATCTTCTGCCGCCCTGGCTGGCCTGATCTCGCCGGCAGTATTGCATTGCTTTAACTGCCGCTTGAACATCTCACTTCAGCCTGGCTGCACCAGGCCACTGTCTGACCTCGTCAGCCCCAAGTGCAAAAGCCATACCCGTCTTTCACGCTTCCACGTGGAAGGTGTGTGTGTGCCCGCCTGCTCCCTCCACACCGTGTAACTACACATCTTCCCACCTGAATCTGTGGTTATTGGACAACCAGTCCTGAATCTGAAGCAAAAATTTACGTATTTGCAAACTTTCAAATATTTTTTTTTTCATCATGGACATTTTTTAACAGGACTTCAGGCTCCCCGGGTGGCACAGTTGGTAAAGAACCTGCCTGCTGATGCGGGAGACACTGGAGATGTGATGCCTGGGTGGGGAAGATCCCTTGGGGAAGGAGATGGCAACCCACTCCAGCATTCTTGCCTAGCAGATTCCCGTGGACAGAGGAGTCTGGCGGGCTACGGTCCGTGGGGTCGCAAAGAGTCGGACACGCCTGAACACACACACACCGTTAGAAACACACATTTCTGCTCTGGCCCACGTGTCCTGCACTTCCTTGTTTCTCCCTCCCCATAGAGCCAGCTCCAGGAGGGACAGGCAGCCCTGAACTTGACATTACAGAGACTATGCCATAAATGTGGGTTCTGGGGATGTTTTCTGTCGGTTCATTGATTTTAGTTTCGACAACTTGAGCACTTTTCTCTCTCCGTGGCTTCTGTGCTAGCAATTTTAGCATCTGGCCAGCAGGTGGCGGTAGTGAACGACAGTACCGCTCTCACCTGGGAGTTTAATGGAAATACAGTTGGCTTCCCAGGTGGCTCAGCAGTAAAGAATCCGTATGCCAGTGCAGGAGATGGGGGTGAAGCTGGGGGTACTGGGGTGGGGTTTTAATCCCTGGGTCAGAAAGATCCCCCTGGAGGAGGAAATGGCGACCCACTCCAGTATTCTTGCCTGGGGAATCCCATGGACAGAGGAGCCTGGTGGGCTACGGTCCATGGAATCATGGAATCGGATATGACTTGGCAGCTGAGCGAGGGCACGATAGTTGATTTACAATGCTGTGTTAGTTTCGGGTCTTTAGCACAGTTATACGTATATATCTATTCTTGTCCAGATTCCTTTCCATTCTAGGTTATTGCAAGCTAGTGACTATAGTTCCCTGGACTATACAATAATTCCTTTCTGTCTATTTTATATGTGGTATGTATCTGTTAATCCCAAATCCCTATATTGTACCCTTCCCTTTCCCCTTTATTAACCCTGAGTTTATTTTCTTCCTCTGTGGGCCTTTCTCTGTTTTGTAAATTAGTTCATGTGTATCTTTTTTTTTTCTTTTTTTCAGATTTCGCATGTAAGTGATATCCTATGATATTTGTCTTTATCTGGCTTATTTCGCTTAGCTTGATAATCTCCCGATCCATCCATGTTGCTGCAAGTAGTATTATTTCATTCTTTCTATGGCTGAGTAGTAGTTCATATACATACCGCATTTTTGCCCATTCATCAGTCAGTGCACGTTAGGTTGCTTCCGTCTCTTGGCTATTGTGAATAGTGCTGCTGTGAACACTGTAGTGCATTTATCTTTTCAAATTAGAGTTTTCTCCAGATATATTCTCCTAGGAGTGGGATTGCAGAGTCATATGTTAGCTGTACTTTTAATTTTTAAGGAACCTTCAAACTATTCTTCATAGTGAAAGTCGCTCAGTCGTGTCCAACTCTTTGCGACCCCGTGGACTATACAGTCCATGGAATTCTCCAAGCCAGAATACTGGAGTGGGTAGCCTTTCCCTTCTCCAGAGGATCTTCCCAACCCAGGAATCAAACCCAGGGCATTCTGCCGTGTGGGTGCATTCTTTACCAGCTGAGCCATCGGGGAATGGGGAAGCCCCATTCTTCACAGTGACTTACCAGTTCACGTGCCCCCAGCAGTGTCGGAGGGTTCCCTTGTTTCAGCACCCTCTCCAGCGTGCATCACCTGCAGACTTTCTGGTGGCCATTCTGACCTGTGTGAAGGGATGCATCACTGTAGGTTTCACTTGTGCCTCTCAGGCGTCAGCAGTGCTGAGCGTCTCTTGTGTGCCTGTCGGCCACTCGGCCTGGAGTCTGAGTTTGTGCAGCTGCCCGTCTCTGTCCGGTGCCTGCCGTCTAATGCCCGTTTCCTGAGAGTCATTATCCCTGTTTGATAAGTGAGGTTCAAAAAGGCTGAGAAACTTAAGACCACACTCGTTTAATAGCCAGAATTCAAACCCAGGGCTTTCCCATTCCAAAGCTTATGGTTTACCCCTCTGCTGTTTGCTTAAAGGAGAAATGAATTCTTGGTATTGAAACAACATATCATAAAAATTGTTTATCTTTTCATCAGGCTTGCTTTCTAAGGGAAGATACGCAGACGTTTTCCCTCTCTCACTGATCCTGAACTTTGCCTTTCTCATCATTTCTCCCAAATCTTGGCTGGCATTCAGAAGCCATCCCCTGGGGGTTGTCATCAACCCTCGGCTCCGTTCAGTATTAAAGGGCCGGCGGGCTCTCATCTCAGAGTTGGGCAGTCCCAGGCTCAGCCGCCGCCGTCTATCCCCCCACCAGGCTGGTCGGCCTAATTAAAGGAATGACCCCAGTTTCCTTCTACATGCGGAACCTGCTTCCCTTTCTCTGCGTGGGACCGAGGAGAAAGCAGAAGCTTCCTAGGGTATCTGGCCACAGGGGGGAAAGGTGGTTTTTTTTTTTTCCCTCCCAATCAGAACATTGTTACTTTGTACTTCGCTTGCTCAGTTCTTCCCTAACAGCTATTTCTAGCAGCAGGTGCTGGCCCCGGGGAAACGCTGCCCCCAGTATCAGACACAGAGCAGAAGATTCCAAACCCACGGGCCCGCAATTCTCGAGTTGCCTGGCAGACGTCTGGAAATCATTTTAAACAGACGGCCGAGAAGAATGCTCTTGCCAGTCGCCATGGTGCCGGGTCCCAATCTTTGGGGCCCTCTGGCCCTCGGTATCTTCATCTAGACCAGAGGTTCTCAGCCAAGGGTGATTTTTGTGTGCCATTCCCCTGGGGATATTTGGCAGTGTCGAGACAGTTTAGGTTGTCGTGGCTGACACGGTTGGAGGGATTTGCCGCTGGAATCAAGGCGGGTAGAAGGCAGAGAAGCTGGTGAACATGGGGCAGCTCCCTCGAGACAGAGAACCGTCCTGTTCAAAGTCAGGAGCACCGAGGGCAGAAAACCCTGGCCTTGACCGCGTAGACTTGGGCTCCCTGGGTCCTGCCAGCCACCAGCTCATCCTTCCCAAAGGCAAGGGAGGCTGTTTCCTTTCCTGAGAGAATGACTGCAGCCAACCCATGGCGGTGCCTTGTCCTCAGCAACACTTTCAACTCCGCTTCCCAGATGGACCGCTCGAGACAGAAGGCAGGGCACGTGGCTGGCCCCACGGTGGTCCTGCCGCCACCGCCAGTGATGCCGTCACTTGGCGTCCATCCAGCGCCCCCTGCCTGCCAGGCACAAGGACCCCGGGGTGGGTGGGGGCGGAGGGCTAGTGCCATCCCCACTTTGGTGAGAAAACAGAAGTAGCAGAAGGCTGGATCCATCTCAGGCTGTGTCTTAACCTCCACCCACCGTGCCTTTCTGCGAACCACCCATCCCCGAAAACCCTGCCGGAAGGAGACTCAGGGTGGCCAGGGCTGTCTGCAGGCCTGTGCTGAGGACACATCAGAGACACACGGTGCCAGGCGTCATCTCAGTGTCCTCCCTACTCAGAGGCCACGAAGTGGGCCAGGCTCACAAAGTGAAGCTGAGAGAAAGAGGTTCTGCGTTCACGCTCAGCAAACCAGCTATGCATACACTGAATGGGAGCCTGACGTTGACAGGCAGACCCAGGCATAGCCCGTCTCCTGAGATGCTGAGACTTCCTCTGCTTCCCTGGTGGCTCAGCGGTAGAGAATCTGCCTGCAATGCAGGAGACGCGGGTTCAATCCCTGGGTCAGAAAGATCCCCTGGAGAAGAGAATGGCAACCCACTCCAGTCTTCTTGCCTGGAGAATGCCACAGAGGAGTATGGCAGGCTACAGTCCATGGGGTCGCAAAGAGTCGGACACAGCCGAGCGATTAGCACTTTCACTTTCACTCTTCCCTAAGGGATGAGAGGCCTCTTTCATGGGGCCGTGTTTCCAGAAGGTCACTGGCAAATGGGGAAGTGTCCACAGCAGTGTATTTCGAGAAGGCTCCAGAACCCCCATCAGAGAAAGAGGGATGGAGGGATTGGGAGGCAGGAGGGGCTCTGGGGCCAGGGGAGGGGTCCATGGTCCTGCTCTGGAGGGTGCTTTTCCAAAGCACTGCCTCTGGGGCCGGGGAGGGGGGCTGATTTGAGCCTCAGCGTCCCCAGGTGGCTTCTCGGGTGCAGCTGGGGTTAAGACCCACTCCTGTGGAGCTGGAGGGCGGGGGAGTGGGCGGCACATGCAGACAGCGGTCAAGGTGACGAGCAGGAGCCGCACGTCCGGAGGACCGAGCTCAGAGCAGCAGGCCGAGGGCGCAGGGAAGGTTCATGGCCTTTTCTTTTGTCTGTATTGGAGTAGAGTTGGTTTACGAGGTTGTGTTGTTTCAGGTGTGCAGCAGAGTGGCTCGGTTACGCGTGCAGACACACCCACTCAGGTTAGATTCTTTTCCCGTAGAGGCCATTACAGAGTATTGAGAAGACACACGTTACTATATGTAAGACAGGGAACTAATAAGGACCTGCTGTGTAGCTCAGGAATTGGGGCAGTTGTGACTCAGTTCAGTTCAGTTCAGTGGCTCAGTCGTGTCCGACTCTTCGCGACCCCATGGACTGCAGCACACCAGGCCTCCCTGTCCATCACCAACTCCCAGAGTTTACCCGCACTCATGTCTATTGAGTTGGTGATGCCATCCAACCATCTCATCCTCTGTCGTCCCCCTCTCTTCCTGCCTTCAATCTTTCCCAGCACCAGGGTCTTTTCAAATGAGTCAGCTCTCCGCATCAGGTGGCCAAAGGATTGGAGTTTCAGCTTCAGCATCAGTCCTTCCAATGAACACCCAGGACTGATCTCCTTTAGGATGGACTGGCTGGATCTCCTTACAGTCCAAGGGACTCTCAAGAGTCTTCTCCAACACCACACTTCAAAAGCATCAATTCTTCGGCGCTCAGCTTTCTTCACAGTCCAACTCTCACATCCATACATGACCACTGGAAAAACCATAGCCTTGACTAAACAGACCTTTGTTGGCAAAGTAATGTCTCTGCTTTTCAACATGCTCTCTAGGTTGATCATAACTTTTCTTCCAAGGAGTAAGCGTCTTTTAATTTCATGGCTGCAATCCTCGTCTGCAGCCCCCAAAAATAAAGTCAGCCACTGTTTCCCCATCTATTTGCCATGAAGTGATGGGACCGGATGCCATGATCTTAGTTTTCTGAATGTTGAGCTTTAAGCCAACTTTTTCGCTCTCCTCTTTCACTTTCATCAAGAGGCTTTTTAGTTCTTCATTTTCTGCCATTGTTTTTGACAGAGAGTAGCGTAAATGAGATACGGCGTACTTTTTCGGCATACCGTTTCGAACATTGTGCTCTCAAATCTTTCACTTCCGCCCTCCCCTGCTGGCCCTCTTTAAGCTTCACCAGCCCCACACCCCCCTGCAGCTGGAGCCACAGCCTTCACGGAGGACGGGGCGTCCCTTGTAAAGCGTCGCCCACTCCCTCCACCTTTGGACCCATCACCTCTCACTCCCAAAGGACTCTGCCCCTGCAGTTACCCCACCTGCTTCCTGTACCATCAGATCCTCCTGGGTGTTGGGTCCTTCCATTCAGCAAACAGGCCCACTCGGGCATCTCCCATCCCGGCTCCATGTCCCTCTGACCTTTCTACTCCTTCTCAGCGCTCCTCCTCCCACCCTCCCAGAACCCCCGTCTACACTCGCTGCCTCCGGTTACTCACCGAGTGCTTTCTCTCTGGCGCATCCCTGTCTCGCCGTCTCCCCGCACGGCTGGACCCCGCTCTCTCCCAGTGTCCGGGCCACCCGCCCCGCCCACCCCAGGCGCTCCACGGCTCCCTTTGCCATCTGCTTCTCGGGGGAGCCCGCTGCCGGCTCCGTCATGCTGGACTCTCTCCTGTCTTGGCGCCTCTGACGTCGCCTTCTCTGGGTTCTGCTGCCACGCCCAGAGGTCTGCGTCATCAACCTGCAGGGTCGACATCGGTGATGTTGCTCAGGACTCAGCTTCTCTCCTCATCCCACGCCCTGCTCCAGTGGGCCCAGCCAGCTCTCTGAACAGGGAAGGCCACCAAGGTCACAGCCAGCCTGACGCCCCCTCCTCCACTGCACACACGTGACCAGCGACCTCCTTGCACGACTGTTGACCGGTTCACTCAGGCTCGTTAAATTCACAGCAGAACCAGGCGTCCTTCTAGACGCACCAGCCTCCCCACCGTCTCATCTTCCCAGTGGCCCGAGTCGCAGACGCAGGGCCACTCACGCACGAGTCTTCCCTTAGCCTGACCCTGAAGGACCAGTTCCTGTGGTGAGTTCTAGGGACTTGACTTCCCGGGGCGTGTGCTGGCCGCTCACACACTGACCTCCCTCCCTTGTGTCCCCCACTCGCCCCGCAGCCCTGCCTCATCTCCTGCCCTTTTTTCTTGTTTCCCTAAAGTCTTCCAAACTCATCTTTTAAAGAAAACAGACACGAGCCCCCGTTGCCACTGCCTGCCCGTGGCACCCGCGTCTCCCTCTGCGCGTGGTGTGTCCCCCTGGTTTTGTTTCTAGAGCCCAGGACAGCTGGTCTGCACCCTGATGTCTCTCTGTCAGATCTCCCGCCCCCACCTGGCTCCCTCTCTGTGGCTCAGGTGTGCTCTGCCCGGGTCCGGGCGAGTCCCGTGGCCGCTCAGGACTCAGTGTCCACGTGGCTGGCCACCTCCCCCCAGGTGTCCCTTCTCCTGAGCTTGACTGTGGCCTGGCTGGCACTGCACCACTTGTCTGTTCGTCTCCTGCCTGGTGCAGCAGGTCCCTGCCCCTTCCCATCCCGTGACTGTGTCCAGAGTCATCCCATCTGGCTTTCTCGTTTGTCTCCTCCCCGAGCCCCTTGTCTCACCAGGCCCCTGAAGCCACAGCCCACGCATCCTCACAGCATCTTCCTCGCTCACCAGATGTGCTGACCTCACTCCCGGCTCCACCTGGATCGTCGCTAGGTTGTCCCCAAAGAGGGGCGGACCCCGTGGTGATGGGGGTGGTGTGATGCGCTTGCAAAGTGAGCTCCTGGGCCTTTCTGCCAATCTCCTGTGATAAAAATTCTCGGAGTTTTTTAAGGTTTAAAACAAAGCACTTTGCCTGCTGCTCTAGAAACTGGTTCTTAGCAAAGCCAACGCCGCTCACGTGGAACAGAGAGGGTGGAGGGAATGTTTCAGTTCTGGCTAAGACATGCCCGGTGGGCCGTGTGAGCACCTTGGGCAGGTCTTTTAATATGTCTGTATTTGTCCGGCTCCGTCAGGTCGTAGCTGCGGCGGCAGGGTCTCCGCTGTGTCACGCAGCATTTTTCGTTTCGGCGTGCCGACTCTCTGGGCTTCAGTCACTGCAGTCCACGGGCTTAGTTGCGCCACAGCCTGTGGGGTCTTAGTTCCCCAACCAGGGATTGAACTTGCATCCCTGCGTTGCAAGGTGGATTCTTACCCACTGGACCACCAGGGAAGTCCCTTGTGCAAATTTTTAAATCAGTTGATGGTCAGAGATTAAAACTGAGTTTCCTTCCTTCAGTGATCTCAAGCCACTTCAGAATCATAAGTAAGATCAGTGCTCAAGTAAGTAGGGATAATCTAGGTTAGGTTGTGAAAATGCATTTCATGGCATTTAGTTAATTTTATGTTTAACCTCAGTTATTCCACAAATATTTATTGACCACGGCACCCCACTCCAGTACTCTTGCCTGGAAAATCCCATGGATGGAGGAGCCTGGAAGGCTGCAGTCCATGGGGTTGCTAAGAGTTGGACACGACTGAGTGACTTCACTTTCACTTTTCACTTTCATGCATTAGAGAAGGAAATGGCAACCCACTCCAGTGTTCTTGCCTGAAGAATCCCAGGGACGGGGGAGCTTGGTGGGCTGCTGTCTATGGGGTTGCACAGAGTCAGACACAACTGAAGCGACTTAGCAGCAGCAGCAGCAGTATGGTGTGTCATCCACTGCCCTGAGCCTGGCAGTGGCGCCGGGGATCAAGAAGGAATTCCTCGGTCTCTGGAAGAGAAAAGAGAAAAAAATAATCAATAAACAGACTGAAATGTACTTGGTCAAGTAGTGAGAAGTAAAGTGTGATTAGTAAGGGGTAGCTGTGATATACATGTTTGTGTTCAGAAACGGGATTCTGAGTGAATATGTGAATTACTAAGCCTTCTTCCCACTGAGACTGTAAAGGTGCTCTATCCGTTCATTCATTCATTCATTCATTCAACAAACATCGTGCACTTCAACATGTGTGGTGGGTCCCCACGGTGTATTTGGAAATGGCTCTGGGGAAGACAGATGTGTTACTCGGCCTGAAATGCTGGTAGGAGGGCACGTGGGCCTACCGGGTGGAGGGAAGGGTGTGTGTCCCAGGCTGGGAAAGGCATGGTGTGTGGGGAGCTTCGTGGGGTGAATGATGAAGGGACTTAGCTGGAGAGGAGACCTCCAGGTAGGAAGGACGATTAGAAAAAGCATCCCCAAAAGGTTTGGGCTTGAACCTGGGCAGTCGAGTGACCTCAGATTCTCAGGGAGGAGTAATTGCCTTTACAAGCTAACTCCTGAGTCCACGTGGGTGACCATCAGTGTAGAAAGACGAGGGTGAGGTGGGTTAGCGGGGAATCAGGGAGTCCAGGCCCCCACCCCCTTATTCTCCTGGGGGTCTACAAGTTTCACAGACAGTTTTACAGTTTTAGTTTGACTGTAAAAACTAAATTTTACAGTTAGTTGCTTGTGTTTGTTAGTTTGGTCCCAGCAGTTTTAGTTGCAAACTTTCAATTTTAGGGTAATTTTTTAAAAAGAGAGAGAGAAAGAGAAAGCATCACTTACCCCCGCCCCAACATCCAGTGAGATATAGGTAGAGTAGTGTGAAAAGATTCATCAAATATGTATGTGCCCTTTCTCTAAGAAATGAAATAAAACTTTCAATGAGGTTTTTGCAACATTAGAACATCTGATTTTATAACATTGTGTATTTTTAAGCAATATAGGACGTTTTCTCATGGCATTATACCACTCTGGGGACAGAAAAATACTCATTCTGTATTCCTTTACTTTGCTCAGGTTCTCAACCTAGGAATCAAGTCGCTTAAGGAACTTTAATTATACTGTCTCCCTGGCGACCTTTTCACTTCTTAGAATAAAATTTGATCAGATCTTTTTCCAGCCCTCCCTTGCCTCCTGTTGTAGAATTTACAAATACATGCTTCGAGGGCTTAAAATGTTTGTAAATACCAATAGAAAGACAGGAGTGCGAGTGGTGGTAGAGAGGAGAGATTGTAAAAATACAAGTAATTGTAAGATGGTTAAAAGGAGATGGGTAGGTGGGTAGGTGGGTGGAGAAGGAAATGGCGACCCACCCCAGTGTTCTTGCCTGGAGAATCCCAGGGACAGAGGAGCCTGGTGGGCTGCCATCTATGGGGTCACACAGTCGGACACGACTGAAGCGACTTAGCAGCAGCAACAGCAGGTAGGTAGGTAGATAGATGATAGATGGCAGTAGAGAGAGAAATTGGGAGTGGGCGAGGGGGATGGATGGACCGAGGGGCAGATGAGATTAGGTAGGTAGGTAGGGTGGTTGATAGATCGTTAAGCAGAGATAGACAGGTTGGGGTGGCTGGCTGGCTGGCTGGCTAAATGAGATAGGTAGGTAGGTAGGTGGGTAGGTGGAGTGATGGGTGATAGGTTGGTAGACAGCTGATAGATTGTCGAGAGAGAGCTGTGTGCAGATCAGGCTTATCCTCAAGCTCTCTGTGTGTTTACTCCTTTAGTATCTGTACATTACGTTGGTTTTGCATTCTTGAACTTCTTTCAATGAATATATCTTCCCTTACATCTTTGCTTTACTCTCTGACAGATAAGGTTATTAACAGAAAGCGATATTAATATTAATTACACAAGGATACTAAAAATTTTATATCACAAGGAAACAGATGGTTATTTTAAATGGCTTAAAATTTTGCTCTTTTATAGGAAGAAACATTTTAAACATATTTAGTTATAAATGCTATTTTAATTGCTACATTATTTCTGCAGTGGGATTTTTAAGATCTTATTACATTAGCAGGGGAATGTTTCTCTATATATTTCAGAGTCTCTTAAAATGTGTTCTTATTTACAAGAAAATTATTATAATTAAATTTAAAATACAGTATCCAAGAGCTCGATCTTATTGATAAATGCATTATACAACTCCCACACCTGATCTTTCCCCGGCCACAGTTCAGGATTTCAGCTCCGACAGGAACTCCTCTCTCTGTAGCATTTAGCCACGATCGCAACCGCGCCAGTTGCCTTTTCACATGGGCTCTCTGTTTTTCATGGTGTTTATAAATATGCAGTCCTTATCTGGTCTCTGAAGTTATAACTGAGGGAAGCATTGCTCCTTTAGAAATGCTTCGATGTATCATATAATTACAAGACAGAAAAATGTACTGCAAAATTTTCAACTTAATTTCACAAGATCCGGAAACTCAGCTTGCAGCCAGCGGTTGGCTTCTTGGTTCCCTTCATCTCAAGCTTTGCAACAATACAGAAGGTGAAATAACCATCTCTACTGCCCAAAACAGCCATCAGAAATCTGTCTGAGTGCTGTTTTCCTTTGACATCAAAATGTCCCGGGAAGCCGGTGTCCAGGAGCAGCGTCCTGCCATCTCCAGGAGAGACGCCTTTATGGTGGGGGTGCAGAGGGAAATTGAAGGCTGGGGGCATGTCAGGCCGCCATCAATCAGCAGGCAGAGCAGAGCCGGCAAGACACGTGGGTCAGGCCCCCAGATGAGATTTGTAAGCCGGCAGCATGCATCCGGGCCACCCATTCTGGAAAAATTATCATCCTGTGATACCATCTAAAGCAGTCAAGGTTGGGGTTATTGCCTGAACCAGCCCCTGGTTTTTATACACGTCTGTCTTCCAGGGCTCTGGCAAAACTATAAACCAAGTGTTAGCCATCAAATCACATGAATACAGATTCCTGGACAGTTAATTTTTTTTTTAAGAAATTATTTGTCCTTTCAAACCATATTCACTTTTTCCCCATAGTGTTCATTGTGCTGTTTTTCATTTTTAAAATTCTTTGATTTCTAGAAGCCTTAATAGTAGAAGCCTGGTGTGAAAGTGTCACCAGTGGATAGGACATCTGTGTATCATGCAGCTAGAACACAGTGTCACACGGCTGCCAGTCATGCATGTTTCGGCCTGCTCTGGGAAGTCTGCCTTCTTCCTTCTAGCAAGTGGGTTAACTCACCCATCCCTTCATTAATTTTTGTGATAGTAACTTTCTATTTTCCCTAATTATTTATAAGCATTACGTTTTAGAAAAATTTAAAATGCAGAGAAGCTTTTTGCTCTAAAAACAGAAAGAAAACACCCTGCAGGAAACTTTTAGTCGGGGAGATGTGTACCCCTCCAGTGCCTGTGGTCCTGCTTATTTCCCAAAGCTGGATCATGGCATGACTGGCTTTAATCATAGACGTGTTAAGTTTCTGTACTCTCTGTGACTAGCAATAGAGGAGTGGTTAAGTAAGTTACAGTGCAGCCCTTAGTGGGCTGCCACGTCGCCCTGTTAACGCTGCTCTCCGTGTAATGGCCGGGGAACATGTTACAGACGCTGTAGGCGCCCTCATGCTATGAACCGACGTCAGCATGACGTGCGTGGTCCCACTGCTCCCGGGCCTTGTCCCGTGCTAAGCTGGGGAACCTCTTCCCACACCCACGTGACCTCCCCACCCCTGTGCCCCATCAGATACCACCTTGTCCAGGAGGCCCTCAGCTCCCTTCTCTGCTCTTTTCCCTCCATACCACGTCCCACCTTCCAACCTTTGTGACTCACCGTTGATTTTATTATCTGTCATCTTCCCCACTAGAACTGAAATATCTCAAGGGGAAGACCTGGGTGGCTCAGGTGGTAAAGAATCCACCTGCCAATGCGGGAGACTCGGGTTTGATCCCTGGTCTGGGACAATCTCCTGGAGAAAAGGAAATGGCAACCCACTCCAGTATTCTTGCCTGGGAGATCCCATGGACGGAGGAGCCTGGCAGGCCCTAGGGTCGCAAAGAGTCGCACACAACTTAGTGACTGAAACTACAGCAACGCAGAAGGGTGAGGATTCCGTCTAGTTCACCTCCCTGCCCCAAGGCCCAGGACGGGCTGTGTCTCCATCAGGCTCGGCCCGAGGAGCCTCCCCGCAGGCTTCCATAAGGAACCAGAGTCATCCGCCCTGCGCAGTCCTGCAGTCAGTGCTTAGACACACTGCCCACTGAATCTATTGCAGCTCTAGTCTTAGAGAGTCTGAATAACTGGCCAGGGTCACACGGCTGGCAGGGTCTCGTGTGTGTAGATGGGCTGGGTGTGTGTGCACCTGAGTGGAAAGCGTTGTGGGGTGGGGGAGTCATCTAAGATCCAACCGTTCCCCCTACTTCAGCATTCAGAACTGAATACCTACTGCTTATGGAAAATGTTTTACATAAAGTTATCCCAAATATTTTACATAAAATACTTTACAAATATTTTATGTAAAATATCCCAAATATCCTGACTATTCATTGGAAGGACTGTTGCTGAAGCTGAAGCTCCAATACTTTGGCCACCTGATGCAAAGAGCCAACTCACTGGAAAAAGACCCTGATGCTGGGAAAGATGGAGGGCAGGAAGAGAAGGGGATGACAGAGGATGAGATGGTTGGATGGCATCACTGACTCAATGGACATGAGTTTGAGCAAGCTCCAAGAGTTGGTGATGGACAGGGAAGCCTGGCGTGCTGCAGTCCATGGGGTCACAAAGAGTCGGATACAACTGAGCAATTGAACTGAACTGAAAAAAAAGAAAGAAAGTGAAGTCACTCAGTGATGTCCGACTCCTTGCAACCCCATGGACTGTAGCCTGCCGGGCTCCTCCATCCATGGGATTTTCCAAGCGAGAGCACTGGAGTGGGTTGCCATTTCCTTCTCCAGGGGATCTTCCCCACCCAGGGATCTCCCACATTGCAGGCAAGACTCTTTACTGTCTGAGAACTGAACTGATCCCAAATATGAATTCTGTAGTTAGGAAAAACACAAGTGAAGAGGTGAACATTTGAGAATTTCCACTTGCACTTCGTTAGGAGCTGTGTTCAGCTTGCAACTTGAAGTGGTCAGGAAAGTGTGGTCCTCAACTGGTGTTAGTAGAGCCAGGAGGAGCAGAGCAAGGCGGTGGGGGGTGGGGGTGGGGATTTGAAGCTTTGGGCCGGGGCTAGGGTTGGGCAGTAGGGGACCTGGGACCTGGTGGGCAAACAGAGACCAGAGTCAGGACACCACCGGGCTCCCTGCCCCCATCCTGCCTGTTGCCACACAGGGCAGAACGTGACCGAGACTGCAGGAGACCCGATTCAGCTCAGAGCAGCCGGGTCAAGTCATGGGGAAGCCACAGAGCCTGTCCCGTCTCCTGGAGAGCAGACGTCACCCCAGTAGGGACTGGAATTACTCACACATGTGAAGTGTCCACAGTAGGATGAACCATAGCTTAAGAGTCTCATGGCGTTGAGCAAATTGCGGTGTTCAGTAGTCAGAGCATGTTCTCATTGGCCGGAACCCAGAACAAGGCTCTGGATCCTGGTCTTGCCCGCCCCTTCTCCTTGCCCACAGGAACACAGCTTGAGCAAACAGGCTCCCTCCAGAGACTCTCCCAACGTGGAGTCAGATACAGTTAGATACTTAGAGATACCGTTTTGTTACTGATTTTTTTCATGTATTAAAGTTGTATTTGTGGGAGTTCCCTGGAAGTCCAGTGGTTAGCACTCTGCACTTCCATTGTAAGGGGCACAGATTCGATCCCCCATCCAGAACTAAGGTCCGGCCAGCCTCGCAGCATGGCCAAAATAATAATAATATGTTGAATTTGTAAGAATAGTGGCTGTAGTGCCTCATGAGAGAGTGGTGTTAGGCTGTGCTTTTCCCGAGAGCTAGAAAGTACCGTGCAATTGCAAATCATCCCTCAGCTCAGCCTGCTTCTCTGCACTTTGTCTCCGTATCATCGTTTTGATCTCTTTCTTCACAACTGAATGGATCTGGTTAAATTCCCGAGTAGCCAAGGTAGCGTAGATTCGCCACTTTGAGTGCCTACCGAATCCCATTCTTGTGCCCATTTTGCATATTAAGCTTGTAAGTCCCGAGCTCTCTTCACAAATATCGGTATCTTCTCTCTCTCTCTCTCTTTTTTTTTTTTTCCATTTTCCACTCACCCTCAAGAAATCAGGGCAGAAATCCATTGAGTTGCCCCAGCTACATAAACACCCGGGCAGACAAGGAAGCCCAGGCATGCTTCGCTGCCCCCCTACCCCCAGGATGTTTTTAGAGCTCAGTCACCTGTCATTCAAAGGTCAGTCTCTGAAAAGGACAGAAGAGACACCTTCACCTGGGAAAAAGTGTCCTGAGATCTAGAATGAGAAAATGAACTTGGGTTTCATGGAAGAAGGAAGGAAACACATACCCTGATTTCTTCCTTTTCTGAGCCAGAGCCGGGAACCAGAGAGAACACTAAGAATAGCCGCTGCTCCCAAGAGCCCTTGGCTGCCAGGAAATGGAGGGTCTGAGCCTGTGGAAGCGGGGTGACTGTGGCCATCTAACCTGGTTCTAGCCCCCGAGGACCTAGAGGAACCTGGGGTGGGAAACCTTTCAGGAAACCCTAAAAGCGCTCCCACCTTGGGACCCTGAGTCTCCTCTGTCCCCCAAAAGTGACAGAACCCCAGTGATGAGCAGGAGACAGCTGGCCGGTCCCAGCCGCCCCTGTGCTGTAGGACAGGGGTCCCCAGTGGTCCAGGGACTGTTAGGAGCCACATTGCACAGCAAGAGGTGAGCACCCGGTGAGTGGGGGAAGCTTCACCTGTGTCTCCCCATTGCTGGCATTACCGCCGGAGCTCCACCCTCTGTCAGATCAGCTGTGGCATCGGATTCACATTGGGGCACGAGCCCTAACCTTCAAGTCAAGGCAGCATATCCTGAGATTGCCACAAAAGAGAAAAAAGCGGCACATCATCCAGAAACCACCCCCCCGCCCTGCCCCCCATCTGTGGAAAAACTGTCTTCCACGAAACCGACCTCTGCTGCCAGAAAGTGCTGGGGACCACTGCTTGGGCATCACAAGGAGTGTGGGCAGGGACAGCTGGCGAGAGTGTATTTAAGAGGGCATCATGGATGGCCAGCATCTTCTGCAGGGAGGAGGGGCGGGGAGAAGACGGGAAGACTCATCTTCCTGAGGCCTGGGGGCTGGCAGAGGCGAGGAGGTCGCATCCTGCTCGGGAAGGCTGTGGGGACTCGCTTCTTTTAACCTCACCCCCGGGGATCAGAGGCGGCGTGGGGAGAATGGGAATGAGCGATCCCCGAGTGAGAAGCGGGCGGCAGATTCTGCTTCCCGGCCGGGGCCACCGCATCCGTCACTGACCCTCCGTCAGCCACACGGGGCTGGGCTCCTGCTCAAGGAGAAAAGAGAAAAATGTCAGTTATTATGTTCGGGAGCACAATCTTATCTTTCATTTCATTTTATAGCAATTTCCCCAAAGATCCGCCGTAGTATCTGATGGAACCATATTGACAAAATTTTAGCCATGATAAAGAGAATGCTTTGAACTCCCCGCAAATCCAAGTCAAGATCTCCAAACACTTTCCCCTTTATTGTGTTCTATTGCGTTTTATTTTACTTTTGCCCGGACAAAGCCCAAATTCCAAGGCCGTGCTGAAAGTAGAATGATAAAGCTGGAGTAGTCAGAAGGAAGTCCGTTCTTTTTTTTTTTTTTTAAGAATTTTCTGGTCTGAAGGCTGAATTATTAACAGCCTTTTTGTCAGAAGTAATTTAATATTAGTTTTTAAACACCACCATTAATTTTAGACGTTACACTCCGATTTCTCATTTTTGTGGAAAAGACAAAATAAGAGTCGCTCATTTGGCCGATGTTATTAAACTACTGAAGAAGGCTATACTTTAAACAGCACTTCAGAAATGAAATGGTTTTTGGTCTGCGGTTTTGAATGGAGATATTATTCATGGTGTCTTCATCCACGGGGTTACTGGGAGAGGCAGCTATCCTAAATATAGTCTTTGACAGATTTTCAGGCAAGTTAAAATTATGTGTCACGTTACAAACTTTATACGTCCCAGACGTGCTTTTCGATTTGAGATTGACATGAAATGGTCATGAGATTCAGTAGGATAGAACACAGAAATTTAGGGCAGGTTTTCCGACGGGCTTTTCAGCCTTCATGAGACCTCTTACTTGCCCGAAGCTTAATAGTCGTAATTATTAGATTTCCTTTTAGCTTTTTCTTTTTGTCATTTTCAGAAATGATGGCAGAATGAGATGAAGGTTGTGTGACCACATGTTACTAATTATGCTGCAAAACAGACGTAACCTGGGATTGCTCCAGAAGAAGCAGGGCGATTGTCACCCTAGTCAAGCTGGTGCATCTGAACACCCTTTTGTTGTTCAGTTGCTCAGTCGTATCCGACTCTTCACCGACCCCATGGACTGCAGCACACCAAGCCTCCCTGTCCATCACCAACTCCCAGAGCTTGCTTAAACTCATGTCCATTGAGTCGGTGATGCCATCCAACCATCTCATCCTCTGTCATCTCCTTCTGCTTCTGCCTCCAATCTTTCCCAGCATCAAGGTCTTTTCCACTGAGTCAGCTCTTCACATCAGGTGGCCAAAGTATTGGAGCTTCAGCTTCAGCATCAGTCCTTCCAGTGAACACTCAGGGTTGATCTCCTCTAGGGTGGACTGGTTTGTGCCCTCTGCTGCAGCCTTTGTTCCTCGTGGGCACAGTCTGTGGCTGTTACTCATTTTATTCCCGCCCAGAGTCAATGATATGCTAGTGTCCTAAATGGTCAGAATCTTGGGCTTCAGACACAATGTACTGCGCCAGCCTGCCAATCTCTGCGTGTGCTGGGCAGTTTTTGCATCGTCGGAACATAGGGCTTGCCAAATGTAGAAAGCTACAAGGCTCCTTCCAAAGAAGAAATCTTAGCTACCAGATTTGGGCAGAGACAAAACAGCCCACTCTGATCTACTCATGTGCCATCTGGTTTGGGGAAGTTTCTGTTATTCTGCGTGCTAAGTGCCAAGTCACTTCAGTCATGCCCGACTCTTTGCAACCCTATGGACGGTAGCCCACCAGGCTCCTCTGTCCATGGGATTCTCCAGGCAAGGATACTGAAATGAGTTGCCATGCCCTCCTCCAGGGGATCTTCCCAACCCAGGGATCAAACCTGCGTCTCTTACATCTCCTGCATTGGCAGGAAGTTTCTTTTTTTTTTTTTTTTTTTTTTAAATATTTATTCATTTATTTGGCGCAGCAGGTCTTAGTTGCAGCATGTGGGATCTAGTTCCCTGACCAGGGACCGAACCTGGGCCCCCTGCATTGGGAGCTGAGTCTTAACCACAGGACCAGCAGGGAAGTCCCTGGCAGGAAGTTTCTTAAAGACTAGCGCCACCTGGGAAGCCCTCTGTTATCCTACCTAATATGTATTAATATTTGCGACCTGGTCAATATTATTGGCCTCATCTTCTTATTAATACAGCACCAGACTGATTCCCAAATTCAAAGTGCAGACAACCTGAATGTCTCAAGTTCTTTCTTCAAATGACTGCAGTGCCAGCCCTCACCTACCTCTGGTTAGAGACATGAGTGAGTTGATAGCATCTAGTGTTCAGGCAGAGGAAGTTAGAGGTTAACCCCAGCCTTGGAATCTACATAAAATATGTATGTAACACAGTCATTAGTCATTAGCAGCAGGTTAGCAAAATTCTGAAACAGCGGGAAAGAGAAATATTCTCTTTTCAGTGGCAGTTACAGAAGTCATCTCACACTTTTCAAAAAAAAATTCGTAAGACAAATCCTCACAATTAAGTATAGAGTTGATCCATATTTTTATCAAAAATGTTTATTTGTTGAAAGGGTGTACAGGTACGAAACAGGTGCCCACAGCAGCCCGTGATGCAGTTTTAAATAAATGTATTCCGAGCACCTCTTGCCTCCGCAAGTCCAGTATCAAATCACGTTTGAATTGGTCTGTTTGGTTTTGTACTAATTGTATCTGTTGTTTTAAACACATGGGCTTCCTGGGTGGCACTAGTGGTAAAGAACCCACCTGCCAGTTTGAGAGACTTGGGCTCAATCCCTGGGTGGGGAAGATCTCCTGGAGGAGGGCATGGCAGCCCACACCAGTCTTCTTGCCTGGAAAATCCCATGGACAGAGGAGCCTGGCAGGCTGCTGTCCTTAGGTTTGCAAAAAAGTCAGACATGACTGAAGTGACTTAGCACACACGCGTGCAAACACGTAGCGTCTTTCCGCTGTTTCCGCAGGGCCTAAAACAGTGCTTCTCACAAAGTAGGTCCTGGGTAGTTACTTGCAGGCTGGCATCTATCTGAGTGGGGAGGCCTTGTCACCCGTGGTCCCCAGTGATGGCCAGTTGCCCTTCTCCAGCTCCTGGGCTTTCTGTGCAAAACCACTGAGAAGAGATTATCAACAGAGCCCACCCTTGAAACCACCCCCTGTGCCCTTCCTCCTGTGGGCCGAGTGGCTCAAGGCAGGAGGGAGTCCTGCTTACTATCCTCCAATCCCTTGACTGGGGCGATTGTTAGGGCCCAGGTGTGCGGAAAGGAATGGAGTTTCTGAGACGTTTGGGGCCTCCCTTTCAAGCGGCCAGACGTTTGAAGCACCTGATACCATCACTTACTGGCCTGCCACCCACAATCAACAAAGGCTTGGGAACCACAATCAAGCCTCCTGTCCCACGGCTTCAGAGACAGTAGGGAGATGATATAGAACAAGAAGTTTTTCAAGTATCATTTTAAATGTTGAGAAGATATTATTTCTGTGACTTTGCAAATTATCATTTGATTTCATCCAAAAAAAAAAAAAAAGCCAACGTTGAGTTCAAACATAATGTTACATGTGATGATGCCCAAGGGAAATTAAGATCTTTTTAAAAAGAAGGTACAATTTATCATCTTCATAGGGTAATCATTTATTTTCCAAAGGGCTCAAAACTGAAAGGATATTTAATACAGATTTTTCAGCCGGTATTTAAATAATATTTAAATCCTCTAGGTCATAAATATACAATGATAGGGATACTGCATTTTTTGTTTCTTCCGGCAGAGACTTTCCTTAAACGTGTAGGGTTTTCTTGTGCTACAGTTTGTGTCTTGGCAATTCTTTTTTTTTTTTTTTTTGGAAGACTTTTTACTGAGCACCTATATTTGGTGTTTGGTGCCTCCTGGCTGCTAGACACACATAAAGAAGTTAAATCTCAGGGGGACGCCACCACGGAAGGGAGACATCCCCCAGAATCAGATCACAGCACTTCGAAGGTGGTGGTAGGGGTGCAATGTTGTGTGGGAGCTGGGAAGAGGAACAGGGAGGATGTCATGGAAAGGGTCGTCTGGCCCTGGGCTCCCAGCCCCTCTCTAATAGTCATCAGAACTTTGCTTCCTTAAATTTATAATCTTCTTTCAGTTCAGTTCAGTCATTCAGTCATGTCTGATTCTTCGCGACTCCGTGAACTGCAGCACGCCAGGCCTCCCTGTCCATTGCCAACTCCCGGAGTTTACTCAGACTCATGTCCATTGATTTGGGGATGCCATCCAAATAATCTTCTTTGGGGATCAGCTTCCCTGGCTTAGACGGTAAAGCATCTGCCTGCAATGCAGGAGACCCGGGTTCGATCCCTGGGTTGGGAAGATCACCTGGAGAAGGAAATGGCAACCCACTCCAGTACTCTTGCCTGGAAAATTCCATAGACAGAGGAGCCTTGTAGGCTACAGTCCATGGGGTCGCAAGGAGCCAGACACGACTGAGCAACTTCACTTCACTTCTTCACTTCCAATGTATGTTTTTGGTGTTGCAGTTCTGTGTTAAGAGTCTTCGGTTTCCACTTATTGGGGGATGATTTTTTTCTTTAATCGAGGCATAGTTGATGTCCAGTATTACGTTCGATTTAGGTGTACGATGTAGTGACGCACACTTTTTGAAGGTTATATTCCATGTATAGTTTTATAAACTACTGGCTGTGTCCCCTGCGCTGCACAGAATGTCCTCGTCACTCATTCTGTGCACAGTGGCTTGTGCCTCTTACTCCCCAGCCCTGTCTTGCAGCCTCCCCTCTTCCCTGTCCCCGCTGGTAACCACGAGTTTGTTCTCAGTATCTGTGAGTTGGTTTCTTTTTCTCATTAGTTTCGCTAGTTAGTTTTTTAGATTCCACATATAAGTGACACCAGTGTTTGCTTTTCTCTGACTTGCTTCACTAAGTACCCTCCAGGTTCCTCCGTGCTGTGGCAGGTGGCACCTTTTCACTCTATCTGGCTGAGTGGTATTCTATTGTGTCTATAGCTGTCTAGCTAGCTAGCTCGGTAGATAAGTGGATATCTCGCATCTTCTTCGCCCGTTCAGCTGTTGATGGACACTCATGTTGCTCCCGTATCTTGACAACTGCAAATAATGCTACTGTGAACATTGGGAAGCATGTATCTTTTCAAATTAGTGGGGTTTTTTTTTTTTTTTTCAAATAAATACCTAGGAATAGAATTGCTGGCTCATATGGTTGTTCTATTTTTAGTTTTTTGAGACACCTCCATACTGTTCTCTATAGTGGCTGCACCGATTTACATTCCCACCAACAGTGAACAAGATTCCCTTTTCTCCACATCCCCGCCAACTCTTGGTATTTGTGAATGATTACTGTTTAAAAAACAAAAACAAAAACCTTGCTTGCCCTTTGTGGCCACATTTAACTGGTTTTGAGGATTAGGGCTAAGAGCAGGCCAGGGACCCTCCACGCCCACCCAGATTGCCTGCCCGCTCAGCATGCTCACCCTCTGTGTTCTGTGTGTGTGTGTCTGTGTCCGGTGCGTTTATTGATACCATCTCCTCACTGGAATGCAAGCTCTCCAGGACAGGAGCTGTGTTTCCTTTGGCTGGCACACCTCTAGACGAGAGCCTGACTGGGGCGAGCGGGTCTGTCTGTCCATCCGCTTACCTGGCAGGTGGTCGGCACCCCCCTGAGCACAGAGTCCAGGCACCGGGTGGCACTGTGCCCTCCTCCTGCACTGCCAAGCAGTGTGAGAGGGAGAGTCGAGTCAGGCTGGCCCGTGCTGCCAACCTGCACACCTGGAGGGTGGAGTTGCTGTCGACCAAGGCCGAGAAGGGGCAGGTTGGGATGTGGCTGGCCAGGGCTGGGTACCCAGGGTGCCATTTCGCCCATTGTGGTGGAGATACTGAGACCCAAAGGAGATGAAGTACCCAGTCACACAGCCAGGTGGGAGTTGGAGCTGCTTTTCTGACCCCGCAGCCGGGCTAGTTTCTTCTCGTGGAACTCATGCTGTGGTTCTCTCCTTGTCCCATCTCCCTTCCTTTTCAGCCACTTGATGTCAGCCGTTCTGAGGACCGTGAACTTCTTCATGCAGAATAAGAGCTGAAATGGGAGTCAGCCAGCAAGTGGTACCTCTCACACTCTGCCGTAGTCGGCGGAAAGTACAGAACTCATTTTGTTGGGCCCTTCCCTTGTAAACTGCCCTCATGCAATAATTAGGAATATTAAAAAATATATGAAAAGTATTGATTTATGGTAAAAAAAAAAATTCGCAGTCCATCTAAGCAGTAGGGAAATAGTTAAGCATGCTTAAGCACACTCTGCTGTTTATTTACTTTTTTGACAGTGTGATCCTAGAGCAATGGAAGGGTCTATCACAACCAAATTACCTCCTGTTTTCGTCTGGGCTTCTGTGTATTAGGTTTTCTTAGAGCTGGGAGCACCATTGCTCTACTTTTTCAAACCACATGATGTCAGTAGATGAAGAGCAGGGATGTGCCGTGAAGCAGCAGGCCTTGTCTTCGTGTATTTCTACGTCTTGCTCAGAATGAACGAGCTGAACACATTCAGGACCCTGGACAGAGCCCTCCAGGGATGGGTGGAACTTTAGCCTGCCTTCCCGCCTCCGTCAGGACCGTTTCTTGTGCAGGAGTTGGGAATTTGATTCCAAATGACTTTTCATAGAAACAGCTAAGTTTCTAAAGATGGGAAATTTTTGTTATCAAAGAAGGATCGTGCATCTAATTAACTTCTCTATTTAGCTGAGTTTTCTTCTAGACGTCTCAGCCTTTCCCCAGCCTGCTAGGCCTGTGGAGCCTCCCACGTGTAAGAGAATCTCTTTGTCATTTAGCAACCATCAGCGCCCAACTTGAGAAATGGGTTGTGGCTGATTATGTAAAAAGAGATGAGGCTGCCAAGAGGCGGGAGTCTCTTGAAATGATTTCATTTCCACCTAACAGCACCTTTTTGCATTTTTCGGGAGCACGCTGGGTTAATTTAGACTTGTGCAGCTTAATTCAGCTAAAAATCAACTAGAGAACAATTTAATATTTGACCCTTAGATATAAAATCTTGGCCTGCATTCCCCCAGAGTGGGCAATGGTATCAGGACATATGAGCATCCGGCAGGAGGAAAAACTAGAGGACCTCAGGAGATGCTTACAGAGCCTGCTGTCGTGGGCAGGAAGGACAGGTGACAAGGCGGTGAAGAGTGCAGGGCAGGAGGTCGGAGGGGAGAGGAGTGTGTCTCAGAGAGGGAGAAGACATGAGGAAGCTTGAGAAGAGCAAGGCTCCCCCCACGGGCATGCGCTGTCCTCCATAGGACAAGGGGGACGTGGGGCGGGTCCTTCAGAGGAGTAGTCATCACAGGGTCCACCCTCTGTCTGAGACGTAGAACCGGGTCCTGGCGCGTGGCTGGAGACCCAGGCAGCCACGTAAGTCCCCACGCTCGATGGTGTGGCCTGAGGCTTGTGACCCGCTTGGCTTAGGTTCCTGAGTGTCCGCGGGCCCCGTGGACCACCTGCTCTGACCCCGAGCCTGCAGACAGTCTAGCCTGCCCCACCACCTTCCTTTGTCTCGCTCATTCTGTGGCTTTGAGCACTGAATACAGCGTGGTTGTTCAGTCACTCGGTCATATCCAACCCTTTTGTGACCCCACAGACTGTAGCCCGCCGGGCTCCTCTGTCCATGGGATTTCCCAGGCAAGAATGCTGCAGCAGGTTGCCATTTCCTTTGCCAGGGGATCTTCCTGACCCAGGGATTGAACCCATGCCTACACTGGCAGGCAGGTTCTTTACCACTGAGCCACCACGAAGCCCATTTAATACAATGACCCCCCCCCCACCCGCCGCTGCCTTTTTTTTTTCTTTTGCTTGAAAATAGCTTTATTGAGATTAACACTCAGAGCACATATAATTCACCCGTTTATCATTGACACTTCAGTACTTTTAGTATATTCACGGATAGGGGCAACCGTCGCACAGGCCTAGAACATTTTCATTGCCTCGGAACGAAACCCCATACCCTAATTAGCGATCAGAATTTCTGGGGGATTTTGAAGGCTGTTCTGGAAACATATGTCAGTAAGGAAGGGCTTCCAGTAAATGAAGACCCACCCGACCCGTCTGGCTTCCTCGCCCGAGACCTCGGGGCGGAACGGAAGTCAGCCCGGGTAGGACACCCTTCTGCCCGTCTTCTGCCTTCTCGCCGGCCCCTCCTATTGTCTTCCTTTCCTCCCACTTCTGTGAGTCTGTCGGACGCTGTGTTGCCGCTTCCTTTTCCCCAGCACCTGTCATCTTCCCGGGCCCCCCACCGTGTCCCCGCTGCCCCTTCTTCTGACACCGTGTACCCTCTGTGTGCGCGCCGCCAGCCGCAAAGGGAGCCGGACAATGTGCCGGGCTCTGAAACATCTTCAGAGATGGGGATTCAAGTAAACCTCCTCCTGTTGAAAGCTCCCGTCAAAAGGACTGTGAGAAGGGGCGAGGTTTTGAACTTCACTTCACACTCAACCTTTTAACAGAGGCCTGGGATGTTGTGATTTCCTTGGATGGCAGAGGTGGCCTGGTTCTTTATTTACCGGCCCACACGTCTCTCTGAGCTCCAGGGAGAGCAGAGCCCTTCGTGAAGGTCCAAATTGGCTTTATGCCATCGGCTTTTGTCTTGAAGGAAATGGGTTTTAATGGACCGGCTCCTGTGATGGCTTCATCTTGAGTGTTTGAAAGGTCTCAGCTCTCCAGTGATCTCCCCCACCACCACCACCCGTCCCCGACAAATAGCCATGTCTTTGATCATTTTTGAATTCTCGTAATACCAAAACACGAAGGTTTTTTTAGTTCTGTGTGGTTCCTAATCCTGTCAAATGAGCAAGGTAGGGTCTCTTTGAGAGTGAGAAAGAACAGCTAATATGCATTCACGGTCCTTTCCCTTTCTAATTTTCTAATAGGCGTCCAGGCTTCTGTTCTGTAGTTTTATTCGCTCGTGGCCTTTGGCTGTGCTGGGCCGCCACTGCTGCATGGGCTTTCCTCTGGTTGCAGCGAGGGGCTGCTTCGTAACTGTGCTGCTTGGGCTCACTGCAGCGGCTCCTCTCGTGGAACTCGCGCTTCGGTGGCTGCACCCAGTGGGCTCAGCCGTCGTGTCCCCCGGGCTCTGGAGCCCTGCTGCTGTGACTCCCCCTCAGCTCAGCGCGTGCAGTCTTTCTGGAGCAGGGATTGAACCCGTGTCTCCTTGCACTGGCAGACAGATTCTTTACGGCAGAGCCACCACAGATTCTTTACGCCCTCCAGGCTTGTGAGCATGCCTTTTAAAGCATTCCCCATTGTTCCATCACTCGGTCATGTCCGACTCTTCGCAACCCTGTGGCCTGTAGCCTGCCAGGCTGCTCTATCCGCTGGATTTTTCCAGGCAAGAATAAATACCATAGCGGGTAGCCATTTCCTTCTCCGGGGGATCTTCCCCTATCTAGGGATGGAACCCGCGTCTCCTGTATTGGCAGATGGAGTCTTTATCGCTAAGCCACTGAGGAAGCCCTCTTTCTTCAACACGTAGGAAATTAACAGTCAGCCTGCCCTCAGAACCATCAGCAGCACCCCCCAGACAGCGTGCATGGGGCGGGGCGGGGGAGTCCTGCAGGGAATTCTTGGTGTCCCCTCTGCAGGTCAGACCCGGTAAGGAGGAGTGGTGGGAAGCATCCCTCCAGAGCCCCTGGCTCCCTGAAATAGGCTCTGGGTGGTGAGGAGCACACGTCCACTGGAGGAGCACGGGCCGTAGTAACACCGGTTTTGTTGCAGTGCTAACAGTCATCGGGACGCTCAGCTCCCACGCAGCGCGGTGCAGAAGGACTCCCCCCGCCTGGCACACGCACTGGGAGACCCCTTGGGAGAAGCAGGGCCTTGGGAGTCGGGGGCACGGAGCCCGGTCTATTTGAATAGCAGCCGGGGATGTCAAAAACCCATCCTCACACCTGGCACCGACGGCCATCACCGAGGCACGCTCCCCGCAACAGTTCATCGAAAATGGCCCAGCTAATGATCGGCTGGGCAGATAATCGGAGGAGAGTTAATTGTAAGGTTCGATATGGCATCTTGTCAGCAGAGATAAGTTGTCACGTTTTCCACTTGAGCTGAAACTAAATGATTGTAAAATAAGTTATGAGTGTCCTTGGGCCTGTCTGCCGGAATGATGGCTAAGAATACATTCCTGGCCCATCAGTCTCAAGCAGGCTGCTTGATATTTATGCGGACGGAATGTTATTTTATTCCCCCTCTAGTCATGCTTGTCAGCTCTCCGAGTGAAAAGTGAAGCTGCTTCTTTGACTCATACTTCACGTACCGAAGCTCGAGAGCCTGCAGATTGTTATCATTATTGCTCATATTATGTATTTTTTGGGGTGTGGGTTGAACATTGATGCCCGATTGGGAAGAACTAATGGCCAGCATTGAGTGCACGGGATGGCAGAGGACCGGCCCATCCCGGCTCAGCGCCATGTCTCGGGAACTCCAGGTCCCTCCATCAAAGCCGGGTGAGAGGGGGCGTAATGAGGCGCTCCCCTTTCTAATTTGCTGTGGCTTTCTTTTCTTCCCATCTCCCCTCTTCTGCCCTCTGCCTCACCCCCTCTCGCATTTAAGGGCATCGACAGGGCCATCTGTCCGGTGTCCACTAATTGACACAAAACAAGATGCGTTATTTGTTCTCAGGAGGAGCGGACTGTGTTCTGCGGGTGCATTTTCAGGGTCTGGGGCTGGGCCGTCAGAGGCTTTTCAGGTTGAGGGATACTTTGTCAGACAAGAGGAGTCATCGGAGATGGAAAAGCGCAGCACAGAAGCCCAGTGTGTTTTGATGGGTCGTATTTTAAACCAGGGCACTGTTTAAACACCTCCTCTTGAAAGGGAGTTCTCAGGATCTAGGAGCCAGGCATTCAGATACCAGCACCCAGACATGGAACCCAGGTCACTAGAAACCAGATCATCCTTGATGTGGCACCCAGCCTGGAGAACGGTCAGGGCTGCCGGGGACCCTCTCTGCTCCAGGCCTCCCTGACCATGACCTGGCCTGCCCCTGCTCGGCCTCTGTCACAGCTCGCCACCCCAGCCCCATCCTCGGAGCCACAGACGCCGGCCCTTCGCGTAGTGGGTGCTCCTGCTGCTGCAGTCAGCCTGCCTGGCCCTGACACACAGTTCCTGGCAGGACCCTTCATTCCTGGGGAGCTGCCTGGCTTTGCCCAGCTGTCCACCGTGGAGCTGTGCCTGCCCCCACGGACCCCAGCCTGGAGCACCTGGTTTTCCCAGGGACTTCTGTGCCCGACTCCCGCTTAGCCCACCCCCTGTGGACGCCTGGCCACATCATGATTATCTGTCCTTCCTCCAGCGAGAGACTTGGGATCACATGTGCAGGGCTTGGGCCAGCATTGAGCACTGACCGGGCGGGGAGAAGAGATGAGGCTCCAGGGTTGCCTGCAGTCTCTAGACTTTGGCAATGGCGCTCACGGCTGGGCCTTGGTCCTGTGAGCAGCAAGCCAGACGGTAGATGGGAAATGCTTCTCGGTTTCCGAGCAACGAGTACACATCACTTCCTTTATTCTTGCCCCTCCTTGTCTGAGACGGGATTGCTGGGGCTCACAAACAGCTGGTCCTGCTTTCTGGTTTCGTCATTGTGATCATTGTTCCTATTGCTAGCTGACAGCCCTGAGTTATTCTGAAAGCTCACCTCCCGCCTCCCTCCCTTCCTGCGGGGCCCAGATCAGGACCCGTGTTTTTCCGTTCTGCCCTTCACCGTCCCCACGCCAAACCCCCTCCTGGCCCTTTCCCTGGCTCCGTGGTTCCTTTGTCTCTGTCACTCACGCTCTGGGTCCTGGTGGCTCCTCCTGGAGCCACATTCGTGTTCCTCAAGGGAGGCCACGGAGCCCCCTTGTCTCGGTGACTGTGGATGTATGGATGGCTCCCCACCTTACTTCTCTCTGCGTGTAGGTGGTGCTTCTGTTTACATAGGATTCAAAGTGAGTGAAGACGCTCAGTCGTGTCCGACTCTTTGCGACCCTAGGGACTGTAGCCCACCAGTCTCTTCTATCCATGGAATTTTCTAGGCAAGAGTACTGGAGTGGGTTGCCATTTCCTTCTCCAGGGAATCTTGGTGTTTCTGCCATAGATCTGATTCCCCCTCTTCAAACTCCTATTTCCCAGGAGATATAGTCTTTCCTGGAGGTATCAAGCAAGAGGCCAGACAGGCATCCTCTCAGTCATTAGAAGTCACTCCATGGGGACAGGGGTTTTCACTCTCTAGTCCAGACATGTATGGATGTTGGACCATAAAGAAGGTTGAGTGCCAAAGAATTGATGCTTTCGAACTTGGTGCCAAGGGACAGAGGGAAGTAATAAAACACATGTCCTGCTGCAGCAGAGGGCAGCGGTCTTAGCCTGCACCCCCCATCCGCCTCCATGACTAGAGGGTGGGGATGCTCACTGGGACCAGTCTCCCCATGGCCTGTCACCCAGCCTGGCACACAGTGGGTTCTTAACACTTCAGAGTCAGAGAGGATACGGTCAGAGCATGAAGATTTTTGAAACCTGGGCAGAAAATATTTGAAATGACAAATATATTCATCGTAAGGCTTGAGCACTGACTAACATGTAAAAGGATTGCTTTAGGATCAGCTAGTGACCCTGGGGTCCCTGGACACCTCAGCAGTGTCAGGCAGCTTCCAAACTGTCTGAAATTGTTCACAAGTATTAACTAGACTGGGGACTTCCCGGGTGGCTCAGTGGTAAAGAATCCACCTGCCAATTCAAGAGATGAGGCCTCAATCCCTGGGTCAGGAAGATCCCATGGAGAAGGAAATGGCAACCCACTCCAGTGTTCTTGCCTGGGAAATCCCACAGACACAGGAGCCTGGTGGGCTTCAGGCCATGAGGTTGCAAAGAGTCGGACACGACTTAGCGACTAAACATTAACTAGACTAACCTTTTTTTTTCCCTTTGATGTCTATGTACAGTCTTACGTACAGTGGGGTATTTTATTTACAGTGGGATCTAGTATTTTCAAAATGTACGTGTATTAGAAGTGCTATTTTTAAAAGATTCGTATTTAGAAGACTGGGACCACTGAAAAGGTGAAAAGCTAGTGAGAGAGGAGCCCTCCTGCAGTTAGCCATACTCCCTGGACCTGGAGGGGAGCGGGTTCTATAGGGCAGGAGCCAGACCCAGGGTGAGTATGCCTTTGGTGGAGAGCAGGCAGCAAGTTGGGGAGAAGATGAAGAAATGACCATGTGGAGAGAGTCAACCTAGAGTTCCAGTCTCCTGGAGGCAGGTTCTCCTGCAGGAAGGAGCTATGGGTTGACTCTTACACCCCTCCCAGGACAGGCTCCCAGCGGCCTTGGCTCCGCAGGGGATGGGAAGAAGGTTGACCCTCCTGACCGTGCAGGGATGGGAAAGGCGCTGCTGGTCTTAGGACATCAGGAAGTTGCTTCCTAGGGCATTCCTCGAGCTGGCTGTAGAGCTTAAAAGATACTAAGCTTTTTTTTTTTTTTTTTTAATATTTCTTAATACATGCTAAAATGTTCCAGGGGTTCAGAAAATAAAAGTATTTTAAATTCAGATTTCCAGTATCTCTTTATAAAAATGTTGCTTATTCATTTTTGGCTGTGCTGGGTCTTCGTTGCTGCAGAGGCTTTTCTCTAGTTGTGACGAGCGGGGACTCGGCTCTGGTCGCCAGGCGTGGGCTCCTCACTGCAGTGGCTTCAGTTGTTGTGAAGCACAAGCGCTCTGCCCACGGGCTTCAGCAGCTGTGGCTCCGGGCTCTGGAGCACAGGCTCATCGGTTACGGCCCACGGGCTTCAGCAGCTGTGGCCCCGGGCTCTGGAGCACAGGCTCATCGGTTACGGCCCACAGGTTTCGTTGTCCCGCGGCAGGTAGGGTCTCCCCAGATCAGGAATAGAGCCCGTCTCTCCTGCCTTGGCAGGAGGATTCTTTACCACTGAGGCACCAGGGAGACCCTCAAGTATCTTTGTATTCAAAATCAGGTCATCCTTCTGTTCAAAACCCTGCAGCAGCTCCCCAGAGTAAACGCCGGGTCCTAGGCAGTGTCTGAGCCCCTTCCTCTCTGCTGACACCCTGTCTGAGTCTCCCGTCCTCACCGGCCCTGGCCACTCTCCCCTCTGTGGTTCTGGGACACCACCAGCATGCACACCTGGTCTTAGGGCCAGGTTCTGGTGATTTCCTCCTCCCTGAGGTATGCATGTGAGTTCTCATGTCTTCACCATCTTTAATCATTGGCCCACGGGTTGCCTTCTCATCAAGACCCTCTCTGTACCCCCCCACCCCCTCACCACCTCTATAATGTCCACTCTCCATGGGCTCCTTTCCCCTTTCACCACCTTGTAACGAAGTCTAGGCTGTGACCCCACGGCTGTCCCAATGCCACTCAGACAGGGACCTTTGTTATTCTCAGCAGTGCATCCCAGACATCTAGAAAAGTGACTCAAAAGAACAGTAAGTGCTCAAAAGAACATTCGTTGGATGAATGAATATTTATTTATTCATTGCACAGAAGGTTCTGTCTTTTGAGCTAACAAAGATGCTGTGTCATGAAATGATGAATTCTTAGAAGCTTGGAGGTATCTGGATGGTGTTCCTTCATCCCTTTTCTCAGTGAACTTGTTTATTCTGCTGAATTGCATGTTCATTTCAGGTCTTTTAAGGGAGTTGTGTTCTTCTCTCTGATAAAATAAAGTTAGTCATTGTTAGTTGAGAGTTTCACTTCCAGTACACTGGTTTTAACATTTTGTTAAGTAGGTTCAGTGAATCTAAAATTGCCAGGTCTACTGTGGACTTCTAAGCACTGTTGCTGGACATTGGTGAGACAGGGAGGTGGTGTGCAGCATCTCACAAGTAATCAACTGGCGTTTGGTCCTACAAAGTCTTGAGGGAAGGAGACAGAGAATCAGACATACCTGTATCTTGCGTGTGAGCGCACACACGGCTCAACCCCATTTACGATGACACTCTGCTACGTATTCCTGAGCATGTCTTTCATTCCTAATAGATCAAATTATTTGTGAGAAGAGAAAAATAAACAAGTAACCCCCCCCCACTTTCCTTTTCCAGAACTCCAAACATGCAAAATAGAGAACTTTATAAATCAGATAAAGACAAATGTGATATGATATCACTCATATGTGGAATCTTTAAAAAAAAAGGGGGGGGGGGCGGTTCAACCAAACTTATCTACAAGATAGAAATGGAATCTCAGATGTAGAAAACAAACTTATGGCAACCGGGGGGAAGGAGAACGGGTTGGGGCTCACATATACACGTGACTGTATATAAAATAGTAACTAAGAACCCACTGTGTCGCACAGGAAACTCTACTCAACAGACTGTAGTGACCTATATGGGAAAAGAATCTTAAAAAAGAGTGGGCATATGGATATGCGTCACTGATGCACTTTCCTGTACACCTGGAACTAAAGCAATGTTTCAAATCAACTCGACTCCAATAAAAAAAATTTTAAAGTAATAAAGTTGGAGAAGCACTGGTCTTTAAAAAAAAAAGGAGGACTTTCAATTCTCCTGAGCAAAAAGAAGATGCCAAAAGGGGCTCCTGCTTTGGAATGGCAGGTGGCGTGTTCAGGCACGGGGCGCCCTGACCTCTGAGCCCCTGGTTCGGAGACTGTTTCCAGGGCTTGGTAACTGGAAGAACGTTGCTGTGGTCCTTGGCAGAGTCTGGTTTCTCCGTGCTGACCTCTGCGCTCTTTTCCTTTTCCGGTCCGGCGGCAGACACGGGGCTGGGTGACCCCCTGTGCTCGAGCCCCAGCATTTCCAGCACCGCCAGCCCCAAGCTCGACCCGCCCCCCTCCCCTCACGCCAACAGAAAGAGGCATCGGAGGAAGAAGAGCACGAGCAACTTCAAGGCTGACGGCCTCTCCGGCACCGCTGACGGTAAGGCCCCACCCCACCCCAACTTCCGAAGACTGTCGGGGGCAGAGGTCACGCTCCTGAAAAGTAATTCTCACTCCTCCCATTTGTCGCATTGTTTATCCTCCGAACCAGAAACGCTCGGGGATGCAGGTCACTGCGTGTGCTTTCTGTTTACAAGGCGGTGCTAGGGGCCCTCTCTCTGCCCACTGATCCTCCAGACTGCCCAACCACATCAGCTCTTACCTCCTGACGGCTGCCGCTGGGTCCATGGTGACACTGGTGGCCCAGCCCCCCATTCACCCGGGCAGGTGGTTTGGTCTTGCCCGACCTTGGCAAGCTGGGTTCGTGTGTCCTCTCCAGCCAAGATGTGCCCCGTTGTCTTCCTCCAAAAAAGACCAGCCTGCTGATGTAGGAGTCTCCCCTGATCCCAGCTAGACTCAACTCGAGTTAAGACAGCCACTCCGATCCTGGCTTTCAGCTTCTTCTGATGATAACCGCCTCCTCTATTAATGCCCATCACTCTTGTTGTTTCGTGAGCTGCATTAGTATTTCCATGGGCACCGTCTTGTCTTGATTCTCCTCTGACTTGTTGAAGTCAGGTTTTTTGCTCAGGGCTGGGCCCACGTGATCTTTCAGAAGTGGCTCCTTCTGATGGAGTTACGTTTTTTTAATTCCTTGGTGTGCGAGTGGAGGTGAACATGCACACACAGGCACACGGGCATGGTGGGAGGTGAGATTAATACACTGTAATAAGCAAGTTAAAGAGATCCTTCCAAGGAAAGTTCAAATGTGAGAACATTGTTGTGTAACATGAATAATGATTGGTGAGACCAGTGAGAGTAGATGAATCTGGTTTCAACAAGGATTCCATGTGTGCTGGAAACAACCTTTGTAACTTACATCCTTTTCTTTCTCCATCTCTGCTGCACTTTTTTGGAAATACTCTTTTGCCTGTTCAAACTGCAAGTCTGAGTGTGAAAGAAAGTGCCTGTTCCTTCCTAATATCTGAAGATAAGCTTAAATGAGATAAGCCCATGATGCATTTGTTAGCAAGGCAGGAGCAGAGTTTACGGTACAAGTGCTGTGTCATTTACCGTAATTCTGTGAGTTCACGGCATTTTCATTTATAATGAGGAGACCGAGGTTCAGAGTGTCAGGGAGCTTGCTGGGGCTCTCACGGTGCCAGGAAAGAGTCTAGAAGCCCTTTTTCAGTGCCTGTCTTACCATTTTGCCTCCCATAGCTTCCTGCTAACAAGTTTAGCCCGTAAAAACTGATTTTCTCCTGTTATGATAAATGAGGATGATTCTGTTATATCAGCAGTGGTGAAAAATAATGATTGTGGATCAAAGCACCCACTCAGAGACCACTGGCCTTCCCATTGGAAAATAAATCGCCCACAGATGCTGAGCATTGATGCAGCGCCTTCCAAAAACTTCAGCAGAAAGCCCCCAGCCACAAATGGGTGGCCACACACCCCACCCGCTACAAGAGGACTGGGGTAAAGTCACGAAGATGCGTGGCCACCGGCCAAGTCGGGGGCAGGTGCCCCACGGGCCCAGGGGAAGAGTAAGATTTGCCTCAGGGGAAGGTCTCAGGCCCATTTCACAGATAAACATCTTACTGTGTTTGTCACGTGGGTTTCCAACTAATGACTTTTTTTAAAAAGTACCGCTTGGTAGAAGCTGATTATCAAGTCCATCTATTACTTCATTACACACATTTCATCCCTGCTAATCATTCCACCCACCTCCTGGCATAGTGAACACTGTGTGAAAAAGATACAGCCTGAAAGTAAATTAGTAGTGGTTGCGCGTTTAATTGGGCTGCCGGTTCAAATCAGCATCTTCGTCATGCAGTGGGTTCGCAGAAAGTTCGAGAAGTGATAGTGGGCTTGTCGGATGCCTGAAATGCTTCCATCTTCCACTTCCTGCGTTACTGGGGCGGTGCCTTTGCCTCTGAGCAATAGCCTGTGACAAGGCTGAGTCAGATCCTCAGCCTCCAGCCAACCATGGACCCTTTCATTAAGAGCCTTCCTGCCGAGGTGGTGACACCAACAGAAAGACAGGTTCAGAAGCACCCAAATTAGAAATCACAACAGCATCTCAGGCATGTTTGATGGGTGTCGGTTGATGTGTGTTCAGAAGTTCAGTGCTAATGACTAGAAAGGACACCGTGCCTCGCTTTGTAGTTAAGAGGACCATCCCTATGATGCCATATCTGTGACATCTTTCCACTAGAAAATAAGACAAGTTCTCTGTAAAAAGAAAACGGATCATTTTTTCCCTAGGAAAAGTTACCTTCCCAACTATAAATGAGTCATTTTGGGGAGACAGGCTATATCCAAGGCATATTATTCTTTTTTTTTTTTTTTTTTTTTCACATTTTAACATCTTTGAAGTCAGAACGCATCATTCAATTGAAATAATTTTAGATTCACAATGATGCACAATTTTTAAAATTTTCTTAATAACTATTAAAGTGTATTGTGGGAACCATCAAAGCTAAGCCTTCTTAAAATGAAAGCTAGTTGTATATTTTTAGAGGATTGTTTAATTTTAACTACTAAAAATATTTGTATTTCTCTCTCCTGCAAGCATTGTGACTTGGTATTGCCAGTATATTCTCTTTGGCTTGACCTCATGCTGAACAGTCGCAACTGCAGATAGCAAAAAGTTCTCTAGATGATGTTCATAGAGCGGATGAATCGCGTAGTTTTTGAGACGCCCCATTGGATCAGATGACTAGACTCAACTCTCTATAGAGAATAAGAAAATTTCACTTCCACTGCGTCAGCTATGTCACTCCGGGTTCCGGGGAAAACGTGGCACCCTCAGCTGGGTCATTGATGGGAATTTTCCACAGGGACTGTCTGTAGACGTGTGGGCAGGGTGTGGGAAGAGCTATAGGGGTGGTGTGGGCCCCCAGTGGGTAACAGGGAAAGGAGGAGCTGGTTATAAGGCCCAGAGGGAGGCGTCTGGGGAAGACCTCCATCCGGGGATGTGTCCTTCAGCAGAAGGACACTTGCCACCTGGTGACCCAGAGGGTGAGGGGCCCCGGAGAAGCCCCTGACCTCCCTGTCCCCATTGCCTCTGGTCCCCTGCCGCCACCTCCCTGACCAAACCCGGTGAGACACCAAAGACATCGAGCTACCCAGGCAGGCTGCCACCCAGGCCTGCCTCCAAGGGCGGGGGAGTGCAGGCGGGGACGAGCTAGCAGAAGCCGTGCGTGCTCGTGCCTCTCCTAGGGCCTCTTACACACCCCTGGGCACATCTGGCCCCTGATCTAACATCAGTGCAGTGGACCGGAAGTCTGTCCCCTGTGACCCTCAAGGACCTGGCCTGAGCCCTGCCGAGGGAGGGGTCGGAGCGCCATGTGTGCGCGTCTGGACCGTCCCCCACCAAGCCCATGAGGGAGCCCCACTCTCTGCCTAGGCTCTCAACTGAGCACCAAGTTTCTGTTGCTGGGCATTTCTTACCTTTGTGGTGTCTTTGTTCAGAAAGTAAAGACTAAAAGTGTGCCTTCATCAAATATTTACGTTGCCTGAAATTCCAGAAACTTTCTGTCCACGTGGGGGCCCTTGGTGCCATAACGATCTTCTTCCCTGACTTCCTGGCTGCCCTGGCCCTCATCAGACTCGATTACAGAGGTTCTTTCCTGCAGAAGAACAGGTCTACACAGAATAGTTGAAAACGCTGTAACCTAAATTAACTAGAATGGCGGTCATCTTGCTGTATTTACAGTTTAAAATGAATGGATTGAATCTCATAAATTATGGGAGTAGCAACTGTGACCAGAGAGTTCCTTCCTGAATATTTTGAGTTCCAGTGTGGTCACTGGGTTCAAATATAACCCAGCCCTCATACGTGCTCAGTTGCTCAGGGGTGTCCAACTCTGTGACCCCCCAGACTGCAGCCTGCCAGGCTCCATGGAATTCTCCTGTCAAGGGTACTGGAGTGGGTTGCCATGCCCTCCTCCTGACTGACCCAGGGATTGAACTTGCATCTCCGCCCTCTGCAGGTGGATCCTTTTCCACTGCACCACCTGGGAAGCCCATAGAGAGAGTCAATATCATAGAGTAGTCCAGCCCCTTCTGGGGTTGGGAGGGGGCTGAGTGTGGAAGAATTGTGAGGTATGAGCTAGTGTGGGTGGCATTGCATGTCGTCTAAGGCAGAAGTGCCCTGGAAAGGCGGGTGTGTGTCTAGGTGTCCCCAGCACTGAGAGCTAAGCTATGTCTTTGGGCGGGCGAGGGCTGACCGCCGTGGTACTGACCTTGGGAGGACCTGGTGCGTGTCCCCCACGCCCTCTGCATCACCGGGCATCAGGCCCCCCACTGCCTACCTGGAGGCTCCTGCGGGTGAGGGTCTGTTCTTTCCATACACACAGTCTCTAAAAATACGTGAGCGTTTTCCAGTTCCGTGGCCCCATCGGTAATGATAAAAACACCTTTGTGATGCCTTTACCTGGGAAAACTAGACCATTCGTGAAGAATGTCAGCAATGGGGCACTTCACTGCTGAGTATAACTTTGAGGGTAAGCTTCTCAGAAACCAGCAGCCTGCAGGCTTCCCATGAAAAATGTGAAGGCGGCATTTAGCTTTAAAAAAAAAAACCTTCTACATCATGAATAGTACTTGTATCCTTATTTCATAGACCATCGGGAACAACGGGACTGAAATATCAGTGATAGTCTCGGTTTTAGATTGAATTTGACTTGCTCAGAATTATTAGTTATATTTAACAAAATGGGTAGGTTCGGATCTGGGGGCTAAACTCTACAGTGATTACAGACCAACCAAAGTGAATTCATAGTTAGGGAGTTTGGGATGGACTTGTACACACTGCTTCATTTAAGACGGATAGCTACTGGGGACCTAGCTGCTTCATGCTGTGTGGCATCCTGGATGGGAGAGGAGCTTGGGAAGAATGGATACGTGTGTATGTATGATGTATGGCTGGGCTGCTCTGCTGTCCATCTGAAACTATCACAACGCTGTGAATTGGCTGTACCCCGATATAAAATTAAAAGTTTTTTTAAAAAAAGAAACGTAAACTCAGATATGGGGAAAGAGGGTGGTGAGCCAGCACGAGGGCCATGAGGGCGTCCTGTGTTCAAACCACGGAAAGGCAGTCCCAGCGCGTCCTGGGTGGCCCTGACGGAGTTCACTGGGACTAGTGGGTGGAACCTTCACAGAAGCGGATTTTGGTTAAGATATTAAAAGGAAAACTTTGTCAGAGCTGGGGCTGCCCTGAGCGGCAAGGTTCCAGGTCCCCCTATGGCAAGTCTAGCACTGGTTGGGCCCCCATAGCAGAACCTAGGTTCTGGAAGGATGCGAGCCCCAGGGGCCCTGGGCTCATGGCCAGAGTCAAGTTGAAGGGCGTGTGCCTGGAAATCCCGTGGGCAGTGGGGATTTTGCAGATCATTAATGACTTGCCATCTTTTGCCGTTGCCTTGGAACTGCCGTCCGTTCTGGATATTCTTCTCATCCAGGGTCCAGGAGAGAGGTTGTCATGGCTGAAACTGTGCCGGTCGTCTCTGCAGCCCCGGTTCCGCAGTCCCGAATCGGGTAGTGCTTGTTCGTTTGGTAACATTCATGCAAGTTTGCATCGGGTGTTAATTTCCCTGTTTCCCCAGTGAAAAGGCAGAAGTAGAGAGAGGTTAAGTGGCTTTCTTGTCCAGGGTCAGGTTGCTGGTAGGTGACAGAACTGTCTCTTGATTCTCTGCCTCAAGCTCTTTCCACCAGGCAAAAAGCAAGTCTTTGAGGTGTGTGGAGCGGCTTTTAAATCTAGGAGTGGGGCAGGCAGAGTAGCTTCCTTGATATTTCTCAGATTCCATGTAAAGACCCTGACTTTCATATGGATCATCAAATTCAGAGGTGGTAGAGCAAAGATGTTTCTTTAAAAATGCAGGACCAGTCTGGATTTACCCAACCTTATTATACAAGAGAGGACTCGGAAATCTTGTTGTTGTTGGGGTTTTTGTTTGTTTCTTGGCATTTTGTTATTGTTTTCTTTTTGTTTGATTTTTTTAATTTCTTTTTTTTTTTTTTTTTTGGTCCCCTTGGGTTCTTGGTGCTTTGTTCTAAAGGTCTCGGAAGGGAATTTATTTTATCCTTCTCATCTCCATCCCTTGGTTGTTCATTCGGGGTCTTTTTAGACCCGTTGCATGGTTGATCGTGGATGAATACTGAAATGTTACTCGGCAGGGGAACGTCACAGTGAGCTGCCCATCGCAGCTGTGCCCACTAAGCCATCTCAAGTGAGGCCTCCAGCATGGCTACAAATTTCATTAACTCCAGTTTGCAGAGGTCAGATGAGACTTGGTCTTCCTCCGTTCTTTCCAAGGACAACCTGAAGTTGTGAATCATTTCATTCTTTCATCAAATATCATACAAGCACAGAGGAAGCTCTGTGTGCTTGGCTCAGTGGGAAACGACAAATAAAAATCAGTTCCTCTCTCACCCCAAGGCACTCAGTGCCTTAATATGGGAATAAGACACACACCAAGGGGACTTCCCTTGTGGCCCAGTGGTTGAGAGTTCACCTTCCCGTGCAGGGGATGCTGGTTCAATCCCTGGTCAGGAAACCGGGAACCAGAGTCCCACATGCCGAGGAGGTACTAAGCCCACTCACTGTAGCCACTGAGCTCGTGTGCTCGACGTGCATCACAACAAAAGAAAATAAGTAAATATATATATTTTAAAAAGATATGCCCCAGGGACTATACCTATGATTTCAGGCAGAATATGTAAGAAGGGCATGGATGGTCCAGAAGAAAGATAAACCAGCAATGAGTTGTAAAAGTCAGGGAGAGCTAACATGTAGAACTTCATGTTAGAGTCTGCAGATTTAATACACAATGGTTATCTTAGTTAATAAAATGCCACAAAAGGCATCACTCTTTGATTAAATGTCATTATTTACAGCAGCCTAAAACCCCAGCGGTAGTGATTGAATTAGTCACAGAACAGTTTCATTTTCACTTTAGTCAGTTAAGTTCAGTCACTCAGTCATGTCCAACTCTTTGTGACCCCATGGACTGCAGCACGCCAGGCCTTCTTGTCCATCAACAACTCCCGGAGTTTACTCAAACTCATGTCCATCAAGTCGGTGATGCCATCCAACCGTCTCATCCTCTGTCGTCCCCTTCTCTTCCTGCCCCCAAGAAAACAGATGTTGCTGTAATTGATCAGTGTCTTTTCATCTTAGGAAGAAAGTTTTTTTTAATTAGTTGATATATTGGAAGACACATGGAGAAGAAATGAAGAATTCTGCAACTTTTTTTCCCTATATACTCATTTTTACAGAAAAGCAGCAGCTGCAGCTGCATGGGGGCTCAGGTTCGCCTGTGCCCATTGGGTGGTGCTGAGTGTCGGGCAGTTTGTTTCTTTTGTTATTTAAGCATCTTTTCACCGTGACACTCTCACCTTTCCTCTGTGGGCACAGTTAACATGCTGGTTGCTCCATGTTACATGCAATGGAGGACACGTGACTGCCAGGAAACATAATGATGACCAGGAACCTGCCTCTATGGGGCCTTTCTTATGGGATTTTGTGTTATTTGGAAGTGGTTCCTGAGGAAGTTCGGAGCAGGCGATGGCACCCCACTCCAGTTCTCTTGCCTGGAAAATCCCATAGACGGTGGAGCCTGGTAGGCTGCAGTCCATGGGGTCGCGAAGAGTCAGACACAACTGAGCGACTTCACTTTCACTTTTCACTTTCATGCATTGGAGAAGGAAACGGCAGCCCACTCCAGTGTTCTGGCCCGGAGAATCCCAGGGACGGGGGAGCCTGGTGGGCTGCCGTCTATGGGGTCGAACAGTCGGACACGACTGAGGCGACTTAGCAGCAGCAGTGGTGAACATCAGAGAAGACTGTGAAAGCTGTCAGGTGTTGCCATCGTGGGTCACTCTTGGATCTCCCACTATGTAAACACTGAGGCAGTGTGTCTACACCTTGTTATAATCTTGGCAGCTGCCTTCCGTGAAAGGAAAGACAGTCAGAGGTCTCCACCATCAACTCCATCAGAATTCCATGATCAACTGTATTTCCTTCTAGCAGTAAAGACTCCTCCATGGAACCTCCTTGTTAATACACTAGTTGGTTAGTGCCTCTGAATCGTTGAACGGAGTGGTTAATTAGAGCGAATGTGAAATGCTGAGAACTATAACATCTTCCTAGATGATTTCCCCACAACGCGGGACCTTTGATGAGGCAGCCAGGTTGCCTGGGGTTCTTTGCCCCTGAGGTGGACATGGTAGGAAACACTGGATATCCTGATGGACTTGCCTACTCCCCACACACCAGATCATTTTTCCTGAGAGAGTTCTCGGGTGGCAACTCCAGCTTCCACAAGAATGAACTTGCTGAAATTGAGTAGATGTGGGCTTACTCTAGACATTGACATCCTAGATGGGGCGCAGTTGACTCAAAAGCCGTCCTGCAGGGTTCAGTCCTTCCAGCACAAACACACAGAAGCTGACGGTGCTCACAGATCCTTTGTGGAAGGCTGCGGGTCGGAAATAAACAAAGATGAGTTGATCACAGCGGGAGAAGCCAGATCAGACGATTCCCATCATGATGAGCCGACAACAAGAGAAGGATTTTTTGGTCTTTTTTTCTTTTTTTTTTTTTTTAAGTACACGCAAACGAAAGCGTTAGATTGAGTTCCATGAAAGCGCATTAATCACCTAGTGCAGGCCAAGAGCCATGCCTAGGACTGGATGGAAGAATGACTGAGGTGGCCCCTGCCTTCAGAATGCCCACTGTCCAGTGGAAAAAGCGGGTCTCTAAACAGACTGTGGCCACTGGAGCAGCCTGTGCAGGAAGCCCAAGGGACCCCAACCTAGCACCTTGGGTCCTGGAGGCAGCAGCGTGAAATACCTGCTGTTCAAAAAAAACGGGAGGAAAGTACAAAAAGTGAACACATGAGAAATCTTGGTATAAGATGTCTTGAGGGCGTCCCAGGTGGCGCTAGTGGTAAAGAACCCGCCTGCCAGTGCAGGAGACGTGAGAGACGTGGGTTCGATCCCTGGGTCGGGAAGATCCCCTGCAGGAGGGCATGGCAACCCACTCTGGTAGTCTTGCCTGGAGAATCCCACGGAGAGAGGAGCCTGGTGGGGCTATATAGTTTCTGTGGGGTCACAAAGGGTCAGACACGACTGAAGCAGCTGAGCACACACACAAGGTGGCTTGGAGCTCCAGCCACAGACACCCCTGGTGCAGTAGGCCACACTCCACTTCCTGCCATACGGACGGGTAGACTTGCCTTCGAAAAGCACAGACTCTTCTCAAGCTTGCTTTCCCCATGTACAGATCTGCTGCAGAGCCCTCCTTTTACTGACCCTAACACTTGGAGTGCTTTTCTGCACAAGCCTCTCACAGCCTCCAGTGTCCATCAGCAGAACCCAGGATGGGCGTTGTCCTTCAGGAGCCCTGAATTGGAATTCTGCCTGGGTGGAGAGGACCCCCCGCCCCCGCCCAAGTCAAACTGACTTTTAGGGGATTCTCAGATAATTTCTCATCTTCTTGATGTTCTCCAAAAAATGGTAAAGCTGTCAGAGTCTTTGGAGGGCATTTCATTAGCCATGAAATCAGGGGTGTGCTATGATCTGCTCAGACCGACGTCCAGGAAGGGCAGGCCGAGCGCTGGCCGCCCGGTGTGTTCTTCGCCATTCGGATGGCTTGTGTCCTTTTTCCCCTTTTGCCTTGCTGCACGTATTTTATCACAAAGGGTACAGGGATGCAAACGGAAGCTGTCATGCTCAGAAGATGGACATGATGGCATGTCTACCTCCCTTGAGTCTCTGCCTCATGCAGCCCCAAGACCCACAGATGCTCTGCATTAGACACAAGCGTCCGGGCATCTTCAGGAGATAAAGGCACCCGGGAGGTTTGTACTCAGATGTTCTGAGTACGCTGCATCTGTGCCCCCGGCCCTAGCAATAATGAAACGAGGCTGTGTTTTATCTCATGTGTAGAGGCGACTTCATTCGTCTTCCTGAAGATATAAAACAAACCAACAAAAAGGATGGAGACGAAATGCAAAATGCAGTCTGTGTAAAAGCAACTCGGCAAATGGGAAATATCAAATAAAAACTCCATGCACTTTGGGTCTCAGTCTGGTTTAGCCGCCATAACAGAACCGCAGACCAGGTGGCTTAAACAGCAGAAAGTTACTCCTTTCCATTCTGGAGGCTGCAGATCCAGGTGCAGGCCCACTGGGTTCTGGCCTGCAGGGTGAGCTTTCTCACCATGGCCTTTCCTCGATGCACGGGAAGCACTCTCTCTCCCCTCCTTGGAAAGGCACTAAGCGTATTCTTTGGGCCCCACCATCATCTTCAGACGTCATCACGCTGGGGGTGACAAACAGCAGATGAACTTTGGACACAGACATTCAGTTCATAAAAGCTGTGACCTTGCCTTCCTATCTGTGGGATTCATGGGTCCGGACCCTCTGCAAATCACCCCCTGTTGTGTTCACTGCCCGCTCCCTCCCCAGGGTCTTGGGTCCCTTGTTGGAATAGGTCTGTAAGCCCCCAGGGAGGAAGCCATGGTTCAGTGACTGCTCTTAAACAGGTGTTACCTCATTGCATCCTTCGTACAACCCGTTGTGTCAGATGGGGAGGTGGCATTATCTACTGTTTTCCCGTGGGGACTACAGTTGGGTGACGTGAAGTGATTTGCCGGAGGCGGGCAGGTCAGTGTGAACTGGGGGTCCGCCTCCGGCCTCTGGGACTCGGAAGTCTGCACGACCTGCCTTGCACCTGTGCTGTTCACCTGGCCAGGCCCTCAGCGGCTTGGGCGTGACGAGGAGGCTTCTGCGGGCGTGGCGCAGCCCTGAGGCTCCTGGAGAGGCTTCTCCCCATCGCCGCCGGGTGCCCACCACCCCCACCACGGCCCTTAAAGGACCTGGCAGCAGCGATTCCTTTACTAGTTTTGAGCTCAGCCTCTTTTCTCAGGACCCCGTTGCGACACGGCTTCTTCACAGAGACGTGGCTCTTGCTGCGCGTGTCTGTGGCAGGGGGTGTACGTTCCAGGAAGGCTGAGGATCACTGCCTCAGATGCTTTACAGACAATTAGAACACGCAGGATTAGAGAACGTCCAGGGGACATGACGTAACTTTTTTTGGACTTAAGGATGTTTCACTCAGAGGCAGTCAGCCCAGCTTTTAAGTTCATTATGAGGACGATGTCCTTTGTGGGCTTTTGGAGTTGGGGAGTGAGTGTGTTTAAGGACAGTCGGAGGGAGGAGGTGAGCATTTGATCTTGCTCCCTGTCATTCATTGGAACCCTGCCTTGGCCTGATCTAAGTCTGATCAGATGTCCGTCTCATCTTGTTGGCGGGTCTGATCTCCAGGCGCTCAACCTCGAGTGGGTGTGGCTTAAGATGAATTCGGTGTGTTTATTTAGGAATCTTTGCTAATGCTCCCCTGCCTTTCAACTCCACCCCTTTCTCATCTCAGACATATAATGGGGCCGCAGGTATTAAACCCAGGATGTTAACCGCCAATGAAAGAAGAAGGTACAGCGAAAAACTTCAGTCATCGCCCCTGAGATGCACACACAACCTAACAAGCCTCCTTTTGTACTCGGGACATGGAGAAAATTGGCCATTTGTCTGTGGGGTAATGGGCTTTGCTGCCGCAAGAGCGTCTCTCAAATGGTTAAATTCAATGACATTATTTCCCAGTTCATGAAAGCGACTGCCGCACACAGTTTAATTCTATTTAATTTTTTTTTAAAGGAGGGGGGGAAAAAAGGCAGGAGGGAAAATGTTTTAGTTTCTCTTCAGCTGATGTCTCCCTGCTTCTTCTTAAAAGTGCCTTTCTAGTTGCCGTGCGGTGATGTGATCATTATCTGCTGCCTCGTCGCCTTGCCGCCTCTCCATGCAGTAAAATCCAAAAAAAAAAAGAGAGAGAGACAGACAGGGAGAGCGTGTGAAGTATGAGTTCCTATCCGAAGACTCATTGCCTGCGATCCGTACCGCTTGACAGTAATGATCTTATTACAGTACTCTGGACCTTGAAGAGATTTCGTGAGGAGAGCGAAAGGACAAGCCTCCGTGTAATCAAGTGGTGCTGAATATTCCACGCGTTTCTGATCACCCGCTGATTGGCCACCGTGCTAGCCCATCTTCTAGTCAATTAGGCATGGCCCCTGTGCTCCTCACCTAGTCAGAGACACTGATGGCTGTTGTCTGGGTTCTGGCAGGCAGCCAGGGGGTTTGAAGCACCACACACGCCGTCCTCCCAGGATAAGCGCTTTTTTCGTCCGAATTGATTACCTTTCTTTGAGTTTTGCCTAATAGCAAAACTGCATTTGGAGAGGGCTTCAGGTGAAAAATGGACACATTAGCCGTTGAGAGCATCCGAACTCCTAGTCGATTTTTTAGGCTTCCCTTTGCCTCCGTCTAATTTCTGTTTAATGAGAGCATGTGGGAGAATGCTGAAGGTGTTTCACGGCACTGGCCGCCAAGCACGCATGTAGCGTGGGGAGGACCACGGGGACGGGACCTGAATCCAGGTGCCGTCTCAAGCTTGGAGAGAGAGAGCTCTTGTTGGTTAGTTTCCGTCTCGGCAAAAAGCTTTAATTAGCTACAGATATTTTCGTCTGTAGGAAAAGAAGTGATGAGTTCTTCCTGCCATCCACTGGCCTGCCTTTAGTCATTGTGAGGAGTGCGTCCACGTGCCTGGGTGTGGTGACCTCTGCTGCCTGTGCCCAGAGGGCTGTCCCCTGTCCCCTCGCCCTCTCTCCAGCTGTGTACCTCCTGTTATCGGTCTCCAAGCATCAGTCGCTTATTTGTGTCTGAATCTTCGTGACTCCGTGGACTGGCAGACTGTAGCGGACCAGGCTCCTCTGTCCATGGGATTCTCCAGGCAAGGATACTGGAGTGGGTTGCCATTTCCTCCTCCAATCAGTCTCCAAGCCTAGTGAGATTTGAAAGGATGGGATTTTTTTTCCTGCCAGAATGATTGCTTGATGCTGCCTATTATGAAACTACTGGTTAAGCACATGTTAATGCATTTGAGAAAAACCTGTCATAAATCAAGATTTTTTGCTTCCTCCAAATTCAGATTCTTGGCGGGTAGAATGTCCGTTGAGTCGGTGATGCCATCCAACCATCTCATCCTCTGTCGCCCCCTTCTCCTCCTGCCCTCAATCTTTCCCAGCATCAGGGTCTTTTCCAATGAGTCGGCTCTTTGTATCAGGTGGCCAAAGTATTGGAACTTCAGCATCAGTCCTTCCAATGAATGTTCAGGGTAGATTTACTTTAGGAAATTCCCAAGGGCTCGGTGCACCCCATATGGGAGCTGTAGAAGGTGGTATCTTGAGTTGCACACGGGGCACCTCGATAACCTGATTTGACTCTTCATGATTGAAGAGTAGGTGTTACAGCTTCGTTCTTTGACTTGTTTTCATTTCGTTCTTTGACTTGTTTTCATTTGGACCGGTCTTTGTGCAGCAGGAATGGTTTTCCTCTTCAGTTGACTCTGCAGAATCAGGGTGTACTGTAGGCAGCCCTGAGGGAAACTACTAGAGTCCTTAACTTCATGTTCTGCATACACTCACACTCACACTCACACACACACACACACGCACACACACAAAGGCACTCATGCACACAGACACACAAAGGCACTCACACACAGACACACAAAGGCACTCACACATAGACACACAAAGGCACTCACACAGACACACAAATGTACTCACACACATAGACACATGAATGAACTCACACACACAGACACACGAATGCACTCACACACACACAGACACACAAATGCACTCACACACACAGACACACACATACAGAGGATTTATTCTTTCTCACTGTCATGGAAAGAAAATAGCTTCCATCAAAATTTAGAGTTAGTGATAAGTCTGTAAAAGAGAAAATCACAAAACAGAAAATCTAGGTTAATCATCTATTGGCAATAATCACTGCACCCAGTCATTGACCCCTTGCTACCCATCAGCCCTGCGATTAAACCTTCCACCGGCCTCCTCTTCTGACTTTCAAAGGAGCCTCCCACTTGAGTCTCCACAGTGACCAACCCTCCCTTTGGAGGGTCATGTGTCATTTCAGTGGCCTTCCCTCACTACAAATCTTGGCTTATCTAGGACTTTCCCTAAGACTTAAATTCATATAAAGCAGAGACTTGTATTGAATACAATAGGCTCAAAAGAATATTTCTTAATTATAATAAGTTAATACTCAAGCCATTAAAAACTTCTGTCATTTTACCCTAGCTATGTTGACAAAAACATGTTTTTGTAACAGTTGGAAAATAGCAAATTCAGAATTAGCAAATGGTTTAAGGTTTAAGGTAGGAGTTTTAGAAACTGGCGTACATGATGATAACCTGTTTATAGCTGTGTGATTTTACCTGAACCAGTGAATCCAATGCTCACATTAAAAGAGAAAGAGCCAATAACTTGAAAATACAGTTCCATCATCACCAGGTGCAGAATACCTCCTGTAATTAACATGTAATTAGCCTGAAAAAGGCCGATTAATTAAATAATGTAAACAGTTTAAGTTAACTACTTTCTTAAATCCTGCCCCCCAAAACATTATTTTTTTTCCCCTCATTGTGGGATCAGACTCCTACAGCAGGAGGTGAGAGGGAGGGAAGGACTCGCCAGCCCAAAGTGACCCAGTTTCGGGGGGGGGGGGTGGGGGGAGACTCACCTGCCTGCAGTGCCCTGAAGATGTGCCAGCAGGAAGAGCCACCACTGTGGCAGGTGGTCTGGGACCTTTGCTTGTTGCCATTCAGTTGATAAGTTGATCCAGCTGTTTTGTGACCCCGTGGGCTGTAGCCCGCCAGGCTCCTCTTGCATTTCCCAAGCAAGAATACTGGAGTGGGTAGCCATTTCCTCTTCCAGGGGATCTTCCCAAAAGTGAAAGAAGTAAAAGTCACTCAGTCACGTCTGACTCTTTGCGACTCCATGGACCATACAGTCCACGGGATTCTCCAGGCCAGAATACTGGAGTAGGTACCCTTTCCCTTCTCCAGGGGATCTTCCCAACCCAGGGATCAAACCCAGGTCTCCCACATTGTAGGCAGATTCTTTACCAGCTGAGCCACAAGGGAAGCCTAAGAATACTGGAGAGGGTAACCTATCCCTTCTCCAGCAGATTTGCCCCACCCACGAATCGAACCCGAGTCTCCTGCCTTGCAGGCGGATTCTTTACCAACTGAGCTATCAAGGAAGCCAGATCTTCCCAACCCAGGGATCAAACCTGTATCTCCTGCATTGCAGGAAGATTCTTTACCTCTGAGCCACGAGAGAAACCCTGGACCTTTGGAGTATGTATAGCTTTTTGAATAACTACCAGAGGCCCTCGTTTCTTTTGCTGCTGTGACTTCCCTTTTTTTCTTCATCTAAAGCAGGAAATGGAAGATCTCCTATAGTTGAATGAATGCATTTTTTTGGCTGCCTCTTAATTACAGAAATATGCAAGTTTAATGTGGTTTGAAATCTTTCTGTTTTCCTTTTTAGAAAATCCTAGATATCTTTAGTGAAGGATTCCTTCCGTTGGTACGTGAGTGACATTTGATCCCCTTCTCTGCCTTCCCGAGTCAGTCACAGCCTCCCTTAGGGACTCTGAAATTTCCCATCAGCCCACACTATTCCCCATCAGGAACCGGTCTCTAAACATGAGGACAGGTGTTCTCCAGAGAGCCCAGCTTCTCTACCTGAGTAGCAGCAGTTGCGTAGTCAAGGCATGCGGGCACTCTTCCTGTTTCAGTTTGCTGGCAGAGGTCAGCTTTTCCATCTTCTCTGGGATACTTGCATTTTTATATCACTTCCCAGTGATGAGCCGCCCAAGAGTAAATAGAATCTTAAAGACCAGAGACGATTCTTTCTTTTTTTTTTCTGCCAACCTTGAGTCGTGGTTGGAGGCAGGAGGGAGTGGAGGAGATGATGAGGATGGGGTGGCCAGTGGACCCCGGTCATGGGGAAGAAGGGCTGAAGATGCTGGCAGGCCAGGCAGTGCCTGTGGGAGAGGCCTATAAGAGTGGGAGGGTCAGGTCACAGGTGGCGACTCTGGGGAGAGGGGTACCACGTGATGGCTCTGGTCCAATGGAGGCGGGCACAAGGGAGGGGCCAGCCAGCCAGCTCCCTGGACGATTCTAAAATCACTGATTTGAAACCAAGATTTGGGTCCAGCTGGCCTCTGGGGAGCCTAGACGCCAGCTGATTCCAGCTCATCAGGGCTGAGAACCAGTGGTTCAGGTGAAGGTCAGCTAGGACAGTGTCAAGGACGCACACCACCAAGGTTCAGACACACCTGAGTGCCGGCCACCCGCCAGGATGTGGCAGCCCCCGAGGACACTCTCACCACTGGACGTCATGAATCTGCCCCAGGTGCTCTACCATTAGAGTCCCTTCCTCTGTTGTATTGATTTTATTTTTTTCCTAGTTTTATTGGTTTAAATCAAATTTCAAACTTATAAAAGCTCAAATTTTGTTAACTGTTTTGTTAATACACCAGAATTCATATTTGGGTCATAGCTGCTGTTTTCAAGGCAGTCTTACCCCTCAAAAAGTACCTGCCAGACTTGCCTGGTGGTCCAGTGGTGAAGAATCCACCTTACAATGCAAGGAACAAGGGTTCTATCCCTGGTCGGAGAACTAAGGTCCCACACGCCACAGAGCAAATAAGCCCATGTGCCACAAATACTAGGGCTTCCCAGGTGGTGCTAGTGAGAAAGATCCTGGCCTGCCGATGCAGGGGACGGGAGAGACACAGTGGCGGGTGTTCGATCCTCTGGAGGACATAGCAACCTAGCGTTGGACGTAACTGAAACGGCTAAAGAATCTGTGCACCGCAACTAAGAACCAACATAGCTAAGTAAGTAAATAAAAAGAACCTGCCCCTTTGCATTTTCCCTGCCACCGTAGCCAGTCACACAGACAAATCGATGGAGCGTCCAGCCACCAGAGCAGAGCGCTCCCCTAGAAGTGTCCCTGCCCTCAGTGGATCGGGAATTAGGACAGAAACAGCTGAAAAGCCTTTTCTCTGCTCCTCGGTGTCTGGGGCCTCGCCCAGAAGGCTGTACATGCCGGGGCTGGAAGCATCTGCAGTCCGGGCCCCTCACGTGCCTGACTCTTGGTCTGACCTTGGCTGTGGGCCAAGGCACCTACACAGGGCCCTCTCGCGCCCCCATTCCCACGTGGCCAGCCTTCCTCCCAGTGCAGGGGCAAGCGTCCTGGGAGAGACACGCAGCCAGGAAGGAGCCCCGTTTCCTGCTGCGTCCTAGGCTTGGAGGATACACGGCGTCCACTCCACTGTGATCTATAGGAAACCCCAGGTCCCAGTTGCAGGCAGCAGAAATAGACTCTGCCTCCTGCCAGAATGTGGCGAGATTCTAGGAGAGCGTGTGACCCCCCAGTGTTGCTGCCGCCTGTGGAAAATGGGCCGCAGATAGTCAACATATGACGTGGCAGGCTGTGATCAATGCAGTGACATGAGATGAAACAGAGGAAGGAGACGTGAGTCCATCAGGTTGCTTGCTGGAAGGACAGGGGCCAAGAAAGATCTCGAGGAGACTCAGCAGAGAGCCCGCAGAGGCGAGGCTGGTGGCTGGTGGCCCTGTGGGGTCCGCGTGTCCCCAGGGAAGGAGTTGTGTTCTTGTTTTAGCTACGGGGGCCTCACTAAACTCAACACGTGCCCCTCATCAATGTCATGATCTGTATGCATGTTATTGTATGCTATATTGTTTCAAACAAGCTGACTTTTACTTTGACTTCACTGTTATAAATCGCTGGTAAAATACCTAGGGAAACAGTTTATTTTCCCTAATGGCTCAGACTGGAAAGCATCTGCCTCCAATGCAAGAGACCCAGGTTCAATCCCTGGGTCGGGAAAAATCCCTTGAAGAGGGAAATGGCAACCCACTCCAGTATTCTTGCCTGGAGAATCCCATGGACAGAGGGGCCTGGCAGGCTACAGTCCGTGAGGCTGAAAACTCGGACACCACTGAACAACCAAACCACCACCACCATGTAGTCCTTCTCTCTCCAAACTTGAGGAGAAGAGCCAGTGTAAAGATATTTCAGTATCTTCCAGCTTGTTCCCCACATATCATTATATTCCTGTCTTTTCAGGATTTATTCTTTCCAAACAGCACATTAAACCAGAAAACCATACCTTTTATTATCGTTATTATTTATTTGGCTGTGCTGGGTCTTAGTTGTGGCATGCAGGACCTATCAGTAGTTCCCTGACCAGGGGTTGAACTCAGGCTGCCTGTGCTGGGAGCACAGAGTCTTAGCCACTGGACCACCGGGGAAGTCCCCAGGCCATTTTTAAAAGTGGTCGAGAGGGCTTTCCTGGTGGCTCAGTGGTAAAGAAGCTGCCCTCCAGTGCAGGAGACGCCAGTTAGGTCCCTGGTCCGGGAAGACCCCACATGCTGTGGGGCAGCTATGCCCAGCTGCGGCAGCTGTTGAACCCCTGACCTAGAGCCCGGGAACCGCAGCTACTGAAACCCACACGCCCTAGGGCCTGTGCTCTGAGGCAAGAGAAGCCTGCACACCGCGACTAGAGAGTGGCCTCCACGCGCTGGAATTAGAGAAAAGGCTCGCACAGCAGTGGAGACCCAGCCCAGCCAAAAGTAAATAATTTTTTTTAAAAAGGGCGGTTTACAGAACCACTGCACACAATGGGATGCTGAAGAAAAATGAATCCCTTTTTATGTGCATCCCTTTACCAGTTGAAAATAAAGTAGATTAAATATTTTAAAGTTTTTAAATAGTTTTATTCTGTGTGGGATTACTTTCAGAGGTTGCTGAATGGGATGGGGAATTTTCCAGCAACTGGAAAAAGACATGAGCATTTAATACGGGGTACTTCCTAGTGCTTTTAAAGCGAAGGCAATCGCATAAGGCCATCTCGCTTCATGGGTAATTAAGGCACTTCACTCTGCAATTCCTTATTCTAATGAAGAAGAAGAAATTTCTCTTTTTGCTGAAATATTTCTTGGAAGGGTTTTATTTCTAGTCATTGCTGAAACTTTGGAAAATGTTTCTCCCCTTATCTCCTCTAATACCTTTTTGAATTGTGAGTCGGTGTCGGGGGCAGGGGGGAGGTGATCAAACATATAAAGACCCTTCACAGATTCAAACTTTTGTAAAATGCCTAGAATCTCACTGTCCAGGAAGGGGACACAGCCAGCACCGCAGGTGCCCGGACGCCCTGCTCTTCCTCAGTGACCAGCAAGACTCTCATCCCAGTGTTTCTTCCCACCGTGTACGGCCAGTCCAGTCCAGGCAGGCAGGTGGCCGAGCAGCATCAGGCGCCCTGACAGAAAAAGCAGTGATCCCGGGCAGCTGGGGGGATGGTCAGGATCTCAGGCCATCGTGGGCTGGTTTCCACCTCCTACTGGTGGGATGGCCTGGGCCAGTTCACTGTGTCTCCTGCCCTGAGCTCCCAGCTATAAGGTGGAGGGACGACGCCTCCTAGAACTGTCAGCAGGGTGCCGTGAGTTCTGAAGTTCGTGTGTGTAGGACAGAGCGCCTAATTCCTTTCTTGGGATTCAGTTTGCCTGTATTAACATAATGCTCTTGGGCCTCCCTGGTGGTGCAGTGGATAGGAATCTTCCTGCCAGTGCAGGGTGCACGGGTTCGATCCCTGGTCCAGGAAGATTCCACGTGTTGCAGGGCCACTAAGCCTGTGCCCCACAACTGCTGAAGCCTGTGCGCCTGGAGCCTGCACTCTGCAGCAAGAGAAGCCCCCACAGGGGGAAACCTGCACACCCCCGCTGGAGAGAATCCCGAGCGCAGCAATGAAGACCCCACGTAGCCAAATACAGATAAACTAAGTAAATTACAAATCATAATTAAGATAATACTCTCAGGACTCAAATCACTTGCAGTACATTCGTAGTTTATACTGGCTTACCTAACACAGGCCCAGGGACTTTGTTTTCTGACTCAAGGGATCTCTAGTTAAACCATGTTTTTCAAGGGTGATAGATGGTAACTGGGCTTCCCTTGTGGCTCAGCTGGTAAAGAATCCGCCTGCAGTGTGGCAGACCCGGGTTCAATCCTTGGGTCAGGAAGATCCCCTGGAGAAGGGAAAGGCTACCCACTCCAGTATTCTTCGGCTTCCCTAGTGGCTCAGCTGGTAAAGAATCCCCCTGCAATGTGGCAGACCTGGGTTTGATCCCTGTGTCAGGAAGATCCCTGGAGAAGGGAAAGGCTACCCACTCCAGTATTCTGGCCTGGAGAATTCCATGGACTGTATAGTCCATGGGGTCCCAAAGAGTTGAACAGGACGGAGCGACTTTTTCACTTTCAGACGGTAACCACTAGAGGTGATCTATTAAGTGGTGAGGATGAAACGTTTAAGCTGATGCTTCTCCTCACCCAGAGTACCATGCCCGTTAGTGCGGTACCGACCCGTGGGTCAGTAGACACTCCTGGTGCACTTTGGGGTGGATAAGAGCTGCCTCCACACAGAAGTGGGTCCCAGTCCTTGGGTTCTTCCAGCCTCTTCTGGTGGATCTCCGGGGTGAACCATTCAATGTCTTCCTCCAGCCCCTCCAGGGCTGGGCAGCCTGTCCCCCCACGGAGGCCAACTTAGGAATGTCTGCACTGTCACAGCCAATGTCATGACAGGGTTACAGAAGGTCCCTAGTAAAGTAGTGGCAGAAGTTACCGTTAAAGGTGAAGAAAAACCGCTTCACGGTACAGCATGGATTTGCACGTGTGTGAACTGAAACTGAAGCTCTAACAGAGACTCTGCATCTTGGACTCGGTGTTCCTGCATGGCGTTCTTTTCCCTGGGCGCTGACAGCGGGGTGTGTAGAACGTCCGTAGTCGATGGCTGTACCGCTAAAAGGCTGACCCTTTGGAGGGGGACACTGATCTTTTCCTCAACTCGTGTTGATCTAGGCAGTTCAGTTGACAGCCAGTTTCTGCCAGGGGACAACGCTGTTTTGTGTACATGACTTGTTTGTTTGAAACGTTTCACATGGGCTGGCCCTGCCTCCTCACCTAGATGGAAAGCTGGAGAAGGCAGGAGGCGCCGCGCTCCTGCTTGCTGGTGTCCCAGGTCGAGAAGAAAGAGCCCACATGAGCTACTGATTGGGTTCCAAAGCACTTCTTTTGGACGAGGGTGGTTTTAGGTGATATAAACCAGTGTGTTTGCCAAAGTTTGTGTTATCAAACGTGAACCCAACAAGATGCTCTGAAAGACAGGAGTTTTCAGTGTCGTTTAGTCCAGCCCCATCCCAGAGTTCTAGATGCACTTTGGCTGAAAGGAAAGGGTATGTGTGTGAGTGCTTGCTCGCTGGGTCCTGGCCGACTCTTTGCAATCCTTTAATGAACCAGAGGACTTCGCTGGTGGCTCGGTGATAAAGAATCTGCTGCCAGTGCAGGAAACCCAGTCTTGATCCCTGAGTTGGGAAGATCCCCTGGAGAAGAAAATGGCAATCCACTCCAGTATTCTTGCCCCATGGGACAATCCCATGGACAGAGGAGCCTGGTGGGCTACAGTCCATGGGGTCGCAAAGAGTCGGACACAGCTGAGCACCTAGCAACTTGAAGACTATATGAGAAGCTCTCCACTTAAAAACAGAAAAGAACCGCCCCCCCCCCCCCACACTTAATTTATTTAACCTCGGAAGGAAGGTTATGATGGTGCTCAAGGCCGTGCTTCTCATACTGGCAGACGCCTTACCCAGGGTCCCCAGCTAGACATGGATCCCCAGGCTCTCAATGCCTCCAGCACTCATGCTTGGGTTAAAGAACCCTTGATTTATCACTTAAAGTTACATAACACACTTTCCACATGTGTCCTAATTAATAACTGTGTAGCTTCATTCTCTCATCTCCACCAACATCGTCATCTTAGAGAATGTCCATCCTTAAAAGTCCACTGCGTGTAAATTTTTTTTCCTGCCTGAAATTCCTGGTTACGTTTAGACGTGTTCCCCGACCGTTTCATGCTATAGAATAGTCAGTGGGGATGATGTAATTTATCAGGGGCACCTCATATTCATTTCTGTTCGTGTAACTGAAGTCTTGCCATGCTTGTTCTTACGTATGTCTTGACCTTACCAATGGGCAATGATAGTAATGTAAGTAGACACTTGCTCCTTTCTGTTTTGAAAGTTGATTGTTGTCATCACAGCTAATATTGACTACTTCTTCTCTGCCAACTCTATACTAATTGCACTCTGTGCGCTATCTTCTTTAATTACTTTTCCCCCAATCTGGTGATACAGGCACGAAGGAGAGGCTGAGGACCCAGAACACCAAGTTCTGGTTTTCACGTCATGTCAGTTTCTTGGGAAAAGAAGAGCCTGTCGAACTGATTTGATTTGTACCCAAATTAAGATAAGACACGACAATATAATACCGTAGAAATAAGTGTGCTATTTTGAGTGTTGCATATTTAATGTCCTTAAAGCCACACTCCCTGCCCCCCACTCTCCCATAGAATAACAGAAAAACATCGACTAAAAGAATAAACATCTTGTGTTGGTTGCGGGCGGAAGGCAGATTCCAAGCACAGCAGCGCTGCGCTCTCTGGTGACAAACAACCTTGATAGGCACTCTGATGCCACAGATCAGACTTCACCACCGAGAAAATCTACCTGCCACCCCGCACCGGTCGGAAGTCATTTATGCTCTGATCCCACAGACAGTTCCATTTCTCCATGTTAGGACCGTGCGCTCTCTGGCTGGGCCTTATCTTTCTTTCTTGTTGTGGCTCTTTCTTTTCTCTATCTCTTCTCTCCCTCGCCCATCACCAAAAAGAAAAAAAAAAAAAAATCCATTGTGCAAATTGATTCGGAGATCAGCCTTGATAAAACGCCGGTCTCTAGCCCTCACTGGCTCTGTGCAGCCGTGGCATTAGCTCTTCGTGATTACCTGGCTGCTCCGCCTGGGAGCTGCCTCTTCGGGCTGGAGGTCTGCAGAGATTAACTGGGGCTCTCCCACCGTTTGTCACACAAATGGCAGTGCCAGTAAACTGGAAAACGATCCATCATTTTTCTCAAGATTGAAACCTTTTATCAGTTGTGTCAGTTTCATTATTCAATAAACGATTAGTAGCAGCCATTGTCGCGTACTCATCCGTACTCAACCACTCGGCGCTCCTGCTGCCCGAGCGGGAGGCGAAGACACCTTGATGCTCAGCCCTCCCGCAGGGGGAAGGATGCTGGACCTGCCAGTCACAGCGCCTTGACGATGGGAAGGGTAAAAGTGTCTGACGTCGATCTACTAATTTTTTTATTTTTTTTGATGGCGCTTGTGTTAAAGGATCTACCTGCCAATGCAGGAGACGTGGGTTCGATCCCTGGGTTGGGAAGATCCCCTGGAGGAGGCAACCCAGTGACTTAAGGGCACTTAAGTCCAGTACTGGACTTAATACAGGGCAACCCACTCCAATAGTCTTGCCTGGGAAATCCCATAGGCAGAGGAGGCTGGCGGGCTGCCGTCCATGTGGTTGCAGGGTCAGACATGACTGAGCTCACACACACACGTTTGACCTGGTGTCTAATCATTGGGTGGGCTTTTTCTCTGACCTCCCACCTAGCTTTTCATTTAAACGTTTTTGTCTTTAAATTTAGATGCCAGCCATCTTGACTAGAGGGCTTCCCTGGCGGTCAGCAGTAAAGAATCCACCTGTAATAAGAGACCCAGGTTTAATCCCTAGGCCAGGAAGACCCTCTGGAGAAGGAGATGGCTACCCACTCCAGTATTCTTGCCTGGAGAATCTCACAGACAGCCCATGGGGTTGCAAAAGGGCTGGATAAAACTGAGCTGCTGAACAACAGTAGCGCAACATCTTGACTGGGGACATCACGTTGCTCCTCGGTGCCCGCAGGTCGCTGCTGGCAGCCCTGCTGACTCTCAGGCTGCCCGTTTGGGACTTGTGTTGATTATCAAGCCATTTGTCTGGAGGCAGGAAAGAGAATGAGCTCCCAGCCTGCAGGTAACAGACCTCCAGAGGTGCTGGGGGTCTTGAGACAAGGGGTCCTCTGTAGAGTCATAAGTGAGCTTACACTGACTTTGTGATCGACAAGGAAGCAAAGTCACTTTAGAATGCTGCTGAATCAAAGTCATCCAAAGGGGACGTGCATGCTTTTTCAAAATGGGGAACCACTGAGAGAGGTGGACTTTTGCTAATTTGGTTTTACATTTTCACCCAAGTTGAACTTATTAGAAAATATATTTCTGCCATTAGTTAAAAGCAGAAGAGAGACATCACTGCATTTATCTATCACTGGGACCTTATCTGATGATTCTGCTGAAGCACTGTGTGGCCAGGAGTGGAAAAGTGTGTACGTGTCTGAATGTCTCTGTGCGTGTATACATATGTATATGCATGATCCCTTTAATGAGGGGATTGTAAAATATTATAACTCCTGAAACCATTGTGAACTGTATTTCTACAGTTGTCAGAAATACCTCCATACTTTCTTAAGCTTAATAATCTGTATTTTTTCCCCTTGATCATACATTTTTTTTGGAAGGTTATGGGTGTTTCTTCGGCCTTCAATTGCAGGAGTATTTATGTCAAACACTGCAGCCAGTATGGTTAGTGGTTAATTATATGTTGATCTCTGTCAAAATGGTCAGTTTATTGTTTAAGAAGATGTAATTTTGAGACCTTCTAAGCTGCTCTAGTGCAGTCTCCAGGATATGTAATAAAAATTCGTCTTCCTGCTATCTGAAAAAGTCAAAGTCCAGTCAGATGGATGGTTCCGGTCTTCCCCTTTAATTCTAGCAGAGTCTTCTTTTGGAATTCCTCTCTTCAACCCTCCTGTGTGTGAGAGAGAGCTACTGTATGTTTCATAGACTGCTTCCAGGTTCAAATTTTATGACTAAAAGGATGCGAAAAAATTTGTCCACAGGGTCCCCACGACTCCCATGATGTAGTCATCAGCTGTTGTTACAGTGTGTTTCGGTCAGAAAGCCTTTTCATCTGTTTCTCTTTGCTGGAGGTTCTTGGCCTTTGAGGGTCAAACTCGTTGCATCCTCCGTCCTTCCCAGATGGGACGTTTAAACATTAAAAAGAAGGGACATATAGATGGATGATGCTGTAAGAGTCACGTTGAACGGCTGCCCTTCATAAAATTATCGAACTGTACCAAAAGTTACAGGAAGCTATTTCAGTAACACATTTCATTCCATTTATACTATTCTCGTCTTGAGTTCAGTATGTTCTCAGATTGTTTTTTTAACGACTGCACTTTCTAAGTCTGGCCTGCTGCAGTCCATGGGGTTGCAAAGAGTCGGACACGACTGAGCGACTGAACCAAGCTGAGCTGAACCATGCTTCCTAAGAATGAAATCTGCATCAGGAGGGGCCAGATGTGAAGCCCATCCTCAAGACACCTGCTGTACTCCCACCACTGCTTTTACTTTGCTCACTGAAAAAAAAAAAAAAAGGAGCATGGAGGGTCCATAGAACTCATGCAGAAGTTCATTAGAAGGTCGTACGAGTTACACGTTCAACCCACGTGTCCTTCAAGCTGTCGGAGACTTTCTTTCCCGGGGTCTGCATACTTTGAGTGGTCTTGACCTCCCAGGCTTTCTGCCCTCTTGGTGTGTCGTCTCCCTTCCCCCTCGAGGCATCCCCGGAGGTGCTGGAGGTCCCTGATGGAGGTGATGACAAGGGGGCCGGGGCACAGAGCCCTGCGTCTCCCCACAGCCACCTTGCACTGCTGCTGGGTGGGGCGGCAAGGGTCCCACTTTCCCACCCCACCCCCTTTCTCACCTCTTCATCACACCTGGCATTTGGGAGGAAGGCAGTGTAGACACCACCCGGATCCAACTCAGTGGTTAGCCCACTGAGCCCAGACACGTGCCCTGCAGCCTGCTCTTCCTGGGAGGCAGCCGCTGACGGCTGTCCTGATGGTCTTTCTTGGCAGTTCGCAGGTCCTGCCCACTCTATAAAACATCACTTTCTCTCCCAAAGAATTAGAAGTTTAAATAATATGTTTCTTTAACCCAAATAATGCATATGGGGTACAGATATATATGTTCCCTATCCATTCATGAAAGTGATGGATGAACACCGCAGGTCTTAAAACCATCAGGCCGTGAAGTCGGTACTTCTTTGGATTAAGTTGGTTTAGTTTCTTTTCCTGGCTATCTATTTGAGGATTTTGTATGCAAAATGGATAAGAAGAGCACCTTGTATCACGTGTCCTGATAAAACATAACTGTGTCAGACAGTATTTTCTGAATGTACTGGTGATTGCAAGATTGTTTTTCATATGTAGCTATCACAGTTCATCCCTGTTTCAGACACCGATTTTGTCTCCTGACCAAAGTCTTGAGGCCGTTGCTGAGCTCAGACCTTCTTGGTGTAGACAGGCATATATACCAGGGAATCTCAGGAAGCCAGCTTAGCGTGGCTCTCTCTTTAATTTCATTAAACTCTGTCACTTTTACTAAAAAGATGATTTGGTGTGCTGATTAGAAGCTGAGATCTAAATTTAACATGAGCAAACTTTTTTCTCAGTGGATCAAAGCTTATTTTTTAATCATTAACAGCTAATCCTGAAAGTTAGCTGGAAACTTGTTCAAACATGTGTGTCTGTAACTCAGTCACTAGGTTATTTCTGACATTTTTGTGACCCCACGGACTGTAGCTCACCAGGCTCCCCTGTCCATGGGATTTTCCAGGCATGGTGCATTTTTATGAAATATGCATTGTAAATCACTAAAAGGGAAAAATAATTTAAAGGTCAACAACTCTAAATGAAATGCAGGGGAACAGAACAGCAACCCAAAGGACCAGCATCGGTAGATTATTGCTTCTGAAGATTAGTTAAGAAACATACGCTGAAGCCCACCTTCACAATGATAAATTAAATCTTTTCACTCAACTCCCCATTGGGGTGGGCATGCAAGATGTTAGGAATTTCAGTGCTACACGTGACACGTACTATTGATGCCACCCTAAGATTCCAACTGTCTCTAGTTTGTAAAAGTGGGTTTAGTGAGTAGAATCAATGATCCAGTGTGATGAGATAGTTCTCTCTGTATATGTTACAAGTTACAAAGTTTTCCCTATGTTCAGTAATGTTACTCCTGGCATTTTATTCTAAAGAAACAAAATAATTGGGAGGAATAAATACTCCTGCCCAGAGATGCTGATTATGGCACTGGTTTACAATGCTGTGTCAGTTTCCGCTGCACAAGGAAGTGAATCAGCCGGTTGTTGTTACTGCTGTTTAGCAGCTCAGTGGTGGCCAGCTCTCTGCAACCCCAGGGACTGTAGCCTACCAGGCTCCTCCATCCATGGCATTTTCTAGGCGAGAGTACTGGAGTGGGTTGCCATTCCCTTCTCTGGGGGATCCTCCCAACCCAGGGATTGAACCCAGGTCTCCTGCTTGCCAGGTGGGTCGCTAAGCACTGAGCTACCTGGGAAGCCCATGTATTTGTGTATCCCGTTCCCCTTCAGCCTCCCTCCCTCCGCCTGCCCCATCCCACTCATCTAGGTCAGCACGGACCCCGAGATGAGCTTCCTGCGCTGTACAGCAGATCCCCGCTCGGTACCTGTTTTACACATAGTAGTGTATACAGTTGTCCGTTTGCCAAGTCGTGTCCGACTCACTGCGACCTCAGGACTGCACCACTCAGGCCTCCCTGGCCCTCCCCATCTCCCGGGGTTTGCCCAGGTTCATGTCCTTTGAATCGGTGATGCCGTCCAGCCATCTCGTCTTCTGTCGCCCTCCTCCTCCTTCTCCCTTCAATCCTTCCCAGCATCGGGATCTTTGCCAGTACTTTGGCCACCTGACGCGAACAGCCAACTCATTGGAAAAGAAGTGTGTGTGTCAGTTCAACCCCCAGTTCACCCCAGCCCCTGTTCTGGTGGCTCAGCTGGTAAAGAATCCGCCTGCACTGTGGGAGACCTGGGTTCGATCCCTGGGTCGGGAAGATCCCCTGGAGAAGGGAAAGGCTACCCACTCCAGTATTCTGGCCTGGAGAACTCCATGGATGAGTCCATGGGGTCACAGAGAGTCGGAAACGACTGAGCAACTTTCACTTCACTTCACTTTGGTTTTTACATACTGCCTCTCCGTTCCACCCTGACCCCAGCCTGGCTGCCACGGGACATGTCGTCTCCATTGGCGGCTCTCGGCTGGGGCATTTTCTCAGACTTCCCTTGTCTTTGATGATCTTGATGATTCTGAGGAGGGCTGGTCAGGCGTATTGCAGCAGGCCCCTCAGCTGGGATTTGTCTGATGTTTTTCTCAGGGTTAGTCGGGAGTTTCAGGTTTTGGGGACGACCACAGAGAGAGTGTCGTTTTCACCACATCACGTTGAGGCTGTGCACTAGCAAGAAGACGAGACTGCCAGTTTTGACCTTGATCACCTGGCTCGAGGGTGTGTTTCTCAGTTTCCTCCCCTGAGTTGCTCCCTCCCCCAGCACCCCTTCCACACTCTCCTCCTTGCAGGGCGGTCTCTGCACAGCCCTCACTTAAGGAATAGAGAATTATGCACCCCCTCCTTTAGGAGGGGTGCCTACGTAAATTACTTCAAATTCTTTCTGCCTGGAATATTTGTCTCTGCTCCCCATTTATTAATTTGTTTGATCACTTACATCAGTATGGGCTGTTTATTTTATACTTGAGGTTATAATCCAGTACTGCTTTGTTTTTCTTCGTGCTCAAATTGTTCCAGCCTTCAGCCGTTGGGACCTCTTTCATTTGGTCTTGCTTACCTGTTTGTTTTAGCGGTTTTTTACTTCCTAGAACTACAAGGTGCTTCAGGCTCATCTTGTGTTTTTCCTCTCTCAGTCCTAGAATTAGCCATTTTTCCAAAGGTGTCCTGGTTCTGTTTATTGGAGAATGGTATTAGAAACCAAGATCTGGGGTCTAGGGATACTTGTTGCTACTGAAATGTTATTTCTTCTTGGTCCTCTCAGCAGATTTAGCAAAATAAAGGAATCCAAGTTATAGTCTAGCATGTATATTCACATATCTATAAATATTTCTGTATATAATTATTTGTACCTATATAGTATCTTTAATAGCATAAAATTAGAGATCACTAAATATTTAACAGTAAGGAATGTCTGGGGCTTTCTTGGTGGCTCAGATGGTGAAGAATCTGCCTGTAATGCAGGAGACCCAGGTTTGATCCCTGAGTAGGGAAGATCCCCTTGAAAAGGGAATGGCGCCCACTGCATTATTCTTGCCTGGAGAATTCCAGGGACAGAGGAGCCTGGCAAGCTACAGTCCAAAGGTCTACAACTATGATGTATGTTAACCCCACAATGCAATTGCGAAAAGGGAAAGTTTTGAAAACCCTGGTAACTGTAACGCCTTGCAAACACAAGTATACTTGTAAGTGTGATAATTACAGATGTAGGTAGATTCGAACTTTAGAAGGAAAATGGAGTGGATGGTTAGAGTGGTCATAGTTTATTCTTAATATTAAACTACAATGAAATTAATTTGGCTTCTACAGTAATATTTAAGAATCTTCTAGTATGTTCTCACTTGAAGCTGAAAAAAGTTGATGTATTTAAATTATTTTCAGATGAAAGAAATGAGACATTTTTTTGTTTTGTTGCTACAGTAACTGGCTTCTCCTACGATAATAATGACATTGTTTAATCATTCACAATAGCCAAGGACCATGCTAAGAAGCTGTGAAGTTCTAGTCAAAGCAGTTTTAGGGGGAAGGAATCTGTTAGTGTTTAAAGGAATGTATTTCCATAAGAGCAAGAAGAATCAGGAGTTTAGCATTCTTCTTTTGTTTCCCCACTCTGATCTTTTTACTTGATTGACTCAGTAAGTACCACAGATCTTTTGGCTTCCAGGATTTCTCAAGCCACAAATCAGAGTGCTCTTGAGAATTTCCGGTGAAGTCCTTCTTAAATGCAAAATGTTAAAAAGGTTTTCTAGCAGATATTTCCCCCAGTCTTCTCAGGTTCAGCTGGCCACAGGGGGGAATGTGATGGACTGAATAACCCCAAAGTGTATCATTTAACTCCATGGTTGTAGGAAGTCAGCTGCAAAGATGGCAGATCAAATGCAACGTCTGCCATTGTTGAGGCTGGTGGTCCAGTGATCACAGCGCCTCAATTACAGCCCTTCCAGGGAGCACGAGCAGCGGTCATTAAATCATTATGTCTTTGATTAGTTGCTCTAACTGGTCATTGCCTTTGAAATACGATAGCACAATTTGAAGTTTTATTAAACTTTTTTTGGAACTGCTGAAAAAGATGTTGTGTTTAAAAAAAAAATCGAAAAAAGGCTTGCCATGTATTTTATTGGAGGAGGTTGAGAAGAAGAAAAAGAGGAGAAAAGAAAAGACGAGTGTTTCCCATTATCGGTCATTTTGTGGTCTCAGAAAGCCTAAGGTGGTCCCCGTGTGCCCACAGCCCGCTTCTCAGAGCAGCTGGCCCCCAGAGAGGGGACATGAGACGGGGCAGGTCAGGAGACCCAAACCCACTCCCAGACCCTGCTCCTGCCTGCCTGTGTGAGCACAGCTTAGCATGGCTGGCAAAAGAGGAGCTTCACCTTCACCATCCAGCTTGAACTACCTGATTCAAACTTCACTTTTTTTAAGTGAGAATTTGGTTTCCTTTTTATTTCTTTTTTTTAATATTGATTTATTTGCTTGTATTTGGCTGCGTTGGGTCTTAGTTGCCGCAGGCAGCATCTTCACTGCATCGTGGGGCATCTGTCCTTGCACAGACTCTCTAGTTGGGGCATGCAGGCTCAGTAGTTGCTGCGCATAGACTTGGTTCCCTCACAGCATGAAAGTGAGAGTCACTCAGACTGTGCCCAACTCTTTGCAACCCCATGCACTATATGGGATTCCCCAGGCCAGAATACAGGGGTGGGTAGCCTTTCCCTTCTCCAGGGGCACTTCCCAACCCAGGGACTGACCCAGGTCTCCCGCATTGCAGGTAGATTCTTTACCAGCTGACGGGACCTTGGTCTCCCGACGAGGCATGGAACCCAAGTCCCCTGCATTGCCTGGTGGATTCTTAAACACAAGACTACCAGGCAGGTCCCTGCTTTTTGTTTCTGTTTTGAAGGCCAGGTGTTCAGCCTTCCTACTACAGAACCATCAGAGTACAGATAACCCTGTCGCTGGAAAACTAGGCTTTAATAAAAAAGGCAGAGTGTTCTTTGTGATGCTGAGAACCCAGCACCCGAAAGTGGTTCCTGCTCTCACACCCTCGTTGCATCCCAGACGAGCGTGATGCCCAGAGGCCAAGAAGCCCCAATTTCAGTATCCTAACAAGCCACCCCCCAATAGCCATCCCTTCTCAAAATGAATAGCTGCTCCTTGAAGACACGGAAAGACGTTTGCATTACTTAGCAATGCATTTCTCATCTCCATCTGAGAATGTGCCGAACTTAGAGTGGGGATATTTCTACTTCAGCTCACTTTTTTTATTTCAGTCCCTATTAAAAGTTACACTCTCTGTGTCAAACTGAAATACCCAATTAATTGTGGGTACACTTGAACCCTTGCTCTGCGACTCAGTGTGTTTCTAGGCCGAAAGGGAAACCAATGCTCCACCTAATTGGAACTTCTGGTTTTATGGCGTATCCTGGAGTTTTCGCTTCGTTTTTATTTTCGATGTTTTCCGGGGTTAATGGTGTTTTCCGTGCTCGTCTACATCAGCCCACTATGTGGACGCCCTCGGCAGTTTTCAAATCGTAAGAGCTTCAAAGAAGCCGCCAATGTTGAAATTGTATTTGCTGTTAGGAAAGTCGTTATGAGTTATTGGAAATGGAATTAAAATTGTATAATGAAGGATCGATCCCTTATTTCGGAGTTCTGTTTTGTTAGGTATTTCGTCTTGTGCTCTATGGGTTCAGACTACGAAAAGAACACTCGTCTTCAGGGAAGGATGAAGTTATTTTGCTTTCTCTGCATTTGTCCTATTTTGCCTGGCCTCTGGTTTTGTTTAATCCTCTCAAAGACCCTTTTAATGGACATTTCAACACGACTACTTCTCTGTGTGGTAGCCTCTAGGAAACAACCATTATGTCAAGCCCCTTCACAGCTAAAGTAGTAAGTTCACATAGTGGAAGAATCTTCAGGGTTGCATCTTACAGGAGGGGGGAAAAAAAAAAGAAAAGCCCACTGCTTTTTTTTTTTTTTTTCACAAAAGGACAGAACATTTACCCAGTCTTGTTGGGCACATGAATGTTCAGATGCCGGCACAAAAGAAATCTCCAATCTCTAACCTCACAATGAAATTGCTCCGACAAAAGATCACGGAGCACCGGGCGCGCTAAAGTGGAAGTGACAGAAAAATGCAGCGGCATCTGACCCCGCCTGCAGAGGTTCCTGGGGGACCGTCTTTATCCAGCATCCCGGTGCCGCGGTCCGGCTGCAATGCTCCGAGGAGCCCAAGCAGTTCCCCGGCACCAGTGGCATTTACACCGGTGGCGTCTCTACAAGTAAATAAATGCCCGTCTGAGGAGGACAGGGAGCCGTGCTATCGAACACGGTTATCATTTGCCTTCTCCAAGAGGCACAAGTTTCCACTCCCCGGTAGGAAGAGAGAGGGTTATTTGTCTCGTGCTGAGACAAGGCAGTCTTCAGAGACGAGTGGCACACCCTTGTCAACCCAGCCCCTTCCTGCGCTGGGCTAAAGAGACCCTATTAGTTCTCATAATTGATTCTGAGGGCTGCAGCCTGCGTTTCCCCAGCTCTGCGCCGTTCACGCCAGGGATGTAACTCATGCACACTTGAGCATCCAATATGGCTGGCAGGGCTCGGACTCTCCGCTCCTGGCTGCCTCATTTTTAAATCAGCTATCTGAGGAATATTTATCTAATCAACAAAGAGTGCTGTCAGAAGGAGACCAGCGTGACATTAATATAAGTCTGTGGTCTCCTGGTGCAATGACGGAGGAAGAGTTTAGGATAAAACCCTGCTTGTTTGAGTATGCCAACAGACCACGGAATATGTTTATTCCGCTTAGAGAGAGCTAGTCAAAGGGTTTCTTATGTTGGAATTTTGCTCTGTGATTTGTTCTCAGGTGTTCATATGCTGTAGTTTAAAAAAAAAAAAAAGTTTTTTGTTTTTTTTTTTTTTAGAGAAACAAAATGAATTTTCCTTTAAACGAAAAATTTAAGTCCTTATGATCATCATGGGGAACTTGTATGAAAAGCTGTAGTGTCCAAAAGTAAAGAGGTGTGTAATAACTGGGAGTTGTTAACTCTAAGTGATTCCAGCTCCTCTGACTTAGTCAAAAGCCGTCATTTGCACGTTTTCCTTTTCTGTCTCCTCTGAAAAGGTGGTGACTGCCTGTTAGTAATTATAAGGAGTTGAGTGTGCGGTGCACAAAACTCATCTTGTGTAGCGCTCAGACACCTCAGAGGGATGTTCTGTGCATTAGACTTTATGCCAGCTTTCCTTCTTCAGATGTGCGGCTGGGGTGGCCAGCCATCAGGACCTGGGCAAGCTGGGTCGTGGCCACCCACCCATCAGGCTGGCAGCCCGCTCGCCCAGAAAATCAGTCAGCCGAGGATGTGGACACCATCAGGTCTGTGCTCTGGAGGGGCAGGGTCACGTGACACCCCCAGTGCGCGTGCTCCGATACTTACCAACCTTTGCACCAAAGTCACCTCTCTCTTCCTCTCCTTGTAATTCAAAGATCGCCTTTTAAAGTTGGTTTTCATAATCCGTTCAGTGTTCATACGCAAGAGGGCTGTTTGTCAGTTCTGAGGGGAAGTGACAATACCCTTGTTATCAGAGGGCAGTACACTTTTTGTTTTCTTACAGTTTCGAGCACAAGTCTCTGTACTGTCTTAACCTGCCTTTTCCACAATTTTAATCCTTAGAAAATACCTTCCAACCAGACTTCTGATGAGTTTCACCTCCCGCCCTGCTGTTAATTCTCGACCCTCAGCTGTGTGCCCCGTGTGCCTCCTCATGTTGTAACAGTCCAGCAGTTGTCTGGGATTCCACCCACGTCCACGGTTCACATTTTGTCGCCATTATGGGGAGAATGCTACAGTGTCCAGCTAAAGCCTTCCTTTCCCAGGCCCCCTGACGTTTCTGCTGACCTAGACTGGGATTCCAAAAGATCCACTTAATTTGCAGGCTGGGGACTTTCCCTGGCTGTTCAGTGGTTAAGAGTGCTTCCAGTACAAGGCGTGGGTTCCAGGAACTAAGATCCCCACATGCCATGTGGTGTGGCCAAGAAAATAAAAGAAAAATTCATTAATTAATTTTTGAAAAATAATAGTTTGCAGGCTGCAGTGATACGTGGCCCATCTCACCGTCTGCATTTGTTGTTGTTGTTCTGACTATTTGCCACCCCATGGACTGCAGCACACCTGGCTTCTTTGTCCTTCATATGCTCGAGCTTGTTTAAACTCATGTCCATTGAGTTGGTGATGCCATCCAACCATCTCATCCTCTGTTGCCCCCTTCTCTTCCTGCCTCCGGTCTTTCCCAGCATCAGGGTCTTTTCTAACGAGTCAGCTCTTTCACATCAAGTGGCCAAAGATATGACCGTCTGTCTACACTGGGACTGACCATTGGTTTGCACTAGATCTGGAATTTTATGTCATGGGTTGAGTCTGTGTCCATTAAAATGTGCATGTGTGTTCTCAAACACTGGAGACAGTGGTGTTGAACCACTGTGCCTTTCCAGTAGTTAGGTAAGGTGTTCTCAGCTCCCAGGTGGTGCTAGTTGTGAAGAACCCGCCTGGCAATGCCCAAGATGTAAGAGTTGAAGGTTTGGTTCCTAGGTCCAGAAGATCCCCTGGAGGAGGGCCTGGCAACTCACTCCAATATTCTTGCCTGGAGAATCCCATGGACAGAGGAGCCCGGTGGGCTACAGTGCCATATGGTTGCAAAGAGTTGGGTACAACTGAGCGACTTAGCATGCACGCAGAACGTAAGGCATTCTGGAAACTGCTCACAGAAGTTCAGTTCAGTTCAGTCACTGAGTCGTGTCCGACTCTTTGCAACCCCATGAATCGCAGCACGCCAGGCCTCCCTGTCCATCACCAACTTCCAGAGTTCACTCAGACTCACGTCCATCGAGTCAGTGATGCCATCCAGCCATCTCATCCTCGGTCATTCCCTTCTCCTCCTGCCCCCAATCCCTCCCAGCATCAGAGTCTTTTCCAATGAGTCAACTCTTCGCATGAGGTGGCCAAAGTACTGGAGTTTCAGCTTCAGCATCGTTCCTTCCAAAGAAATCCCAGGGTTGATCTCCTTTAGAATGGACTGGTTGGATCTCCTTGCAGTCCAAGGGACTCTCAAGAGTCTTCTCCAACACCAGAGTTCAAAAGCATCAATTCTTCGGCGCTCACCTTTCTTCACAGTCCAACTCTCACATCCATACATGACTACTGGAGAAACCATAGCCTTGACTAGACAGACTTTTGTTTGCAATAGTAATACCTCTGCTTTTCAGTATGCTGTCTAGGTTGGTCATAACTTTTCTTCCAAGGAGTAAGCGTCTTTTAGTTTCATGGCTGCAAACACCATCTGCAGTGATTTTGGAGCCCCAAAAAATAAAGTCTGACACTGTTTCTACTGTTTCCCCATCTATTTCCCATGAAGTGATGGGATCAGATGCCATGATCTTCGTTTTCTGAATGTTGAGCTTTAAGCTGACTTTTTCACTCTCCTCTTTCACTTCCATCAAGAGGCTTTTTAGTTCCTCTTCACTTTCTGCCATAAGGGTGGTGTCATCTGCATACTGAGGTTATTGATATTTCTCCCAGCAATCTTGATTCCAGCTTGTGTTTCTTCCAGCCCAGTGTTTCTCATGGTGTACTCTGCATAGAAGTTAAATAAGCAGGGTGACAATATACAGCCTTGACGTCCTCCTTTTCCTATTTGGAACCAGTCTGTTGTTCCATGTCCAGTTCTAACTGTTGCTTCCTGACCTGCATATAGGTTTCTCAAGAGGCAGGTTAGGTGGTCTGGTATTCCCATCTCTTTCAGAATTTTCCACAGTTTATTGTGATCCACACAGTCAAAGCCTTTGGCATAGTCAAGAAAGCAGAAATAGATGTTTTTATGGAACTCTCTTGCTTTTTCGATCATCCAGCGGATGTTGGCAATTTGTTCTCTGGTTCCTCTGCCTTTTCTAAAACCAGCTTGAACATCTGTAAGTTCACAGTTAAGAGACTGTTGTTTATCCAGTTAGCAGAAGGGCAGAATGGAAAATACTGATGGAATGCTCATACCCTGCTGCCTTTTTGTCCCATAACAGGAAGTTCTCATATTAAAATAATTGTTTTATGTGAAATGAGAAAATCAACATAAGTTAACCTTTGTTTAAAAAGGTGAAACTATATTCCTGAAACATTTTTATTGTTTTTGATGGAGCAAAGGTGTTTTAATCAACATAGTATTTTTTAAAAGCTAAATTTTTTTTAATATTTATTAAATTATAGTTGTTTTACAGTGTTGATAGTTTGTGCTATACAGCAAAGTGAACCAGCGATGCGTATACATATATTCCCTCTCTTTGGATTTCCTTCCCATTTAGGTCCCCACAGAGCACTGAGTACTGTCACAAACACAGAAATACAGATCCATGGAACAGGAGAGAACGCCCAGAGATAAACCAACACACCTATGGTCACCTAATCTATGACAGAGGAGGCAAAAATATACAAAGAACTCTACTAAAAACTAAATATTTAATTGAAATAAAGATTACCCAGGAAATTTAGTCTTTTGAGCTAGCTCCACATGGAGTCCTCAAGAGTCACCAACTGATCCAAAGGCCTGCGGTCAAAGGGTGCTGCCAGCGTGATGGCCGTGGTGTGCGCTGGTCCATGGAGCCAGCATCCAGCTGGCAGGATCAGGTCGCCTCACTCCTGGGTCTGTTGGTTGCAGCGTCCTCCTTTCCTTAGAGGTGAATCCAGGCAGCAGCACTGCACATAAGCTGAGATTTTATTGATGATAATATGATTGTATTTTCTCATTGAGAAGCTTCTAAACAAGTGGACTTAGAGCAATCAATGCCCCAGGAAACAAATGCACGTCTCAGGACCTCTGTATCAGCCAGAAAATGTCCATTTGTTTAGGAGGAAGAAAAAGGCATGACATTTTACACATTAAAATTGATTATTTCATCAATAGGTTAATAGAAAACCAGGCTTCGAGTTCCCTTCCTGCTTATCCATCCACACAGTAATGGGAGGCTGGGGTTTGAAAAATGCCAGGTGGGAAGCAGGCAGGAGAGAGGTTTCTGCACCAGCTCCGCTTCCTTGCAGAGGGGTGCCCAGCCCCGATTCTGCCTATTTATATGTAAATGCTTTAGAACGAGGTAAGTTTTTCCACTGAGAAGTGCAGTTTCTGTGGCTGTGACTTTCTGGAACTTTTGATGCATGGGCCAAGATGCCAGAGCTTGGGCTATTGAGATTACTAAGTACACGCTTAATTCTGTGAACATATGACTTGTAGCTGAATGAGTGTGAATGAATGCGTGCTCAGTTGCGTCTGACTCTTTACAACCCCATGGACTGTAGCCCGCCAGGCTCCTCTGCCCATGGGATTTCCCACGCAAGAAAACTGGAGTGGGTTGCCATTTCCTGCTCCAGGGGATCTTCCCAACCCAGGGATGGAACCTGCGTCTCTTGCGTTTTCTGCATTGGCAGGTGATTTTTTTTACCACTGTGCCACTTGGGAAGCCATCTGTGCCTGAGGAACCTGGTATTTATCCACTGAACATTTCCCAAGGAAACTCTCAAAAACTATGACTGGTTTCCTTTGGCTCAAGTGATCTTTGTAATAGTGGTTATACTTGAAGGCCCTGTTGCCAGGTATGGTGTTAAATACCTTATAGATAAGACGCCTTGAAAGTGTAGAGATTAGAGAAGCTTCTGCACTGACGGAAAATTAAATTTGGGCCTATATACTGTAGAAGGGACTTGTTCAACCTTACTAGGTTAGAGATGATGTTTCTTTTTTTGTCTTTTTAAAATTTATTTTGTTGAAATGTAGTTGACTTACAATATTATGTAAGGACTCTTGAGAATCCCTTGGACTGCAAGGAGATCAAACCAGTCAATCACAAAGGAAATCAATCTTGAATATTCATTAGAAGAACTGAAGCTGAAGCTGAAGCTCCAGTGCTTTGACTACCTGATGTGAAGAGCCAACTTGTTAGAAAAGACCCTGATGCTGGGAAAGACTGAAGGCAGGAGGAGAAGGGGACGATAGAGGATGAGATGGTTGGATGGCATCACCGACTCAACGGACATGAGTTTGGGCAAGCTCCATGAGATGGTGAAGGACAGGCAAGCCTGGTGTTCTGCAGTCCATGGGTCACGAAGAGTTGGACACAACTGAGCAACTGAACAACAATCTTGTGTTAATAGTTGTACAGCAAGTGATTCAGCAACATATATGTGTATTATTTTTCATATTCTTTTCCATTGTGGTTTACTCCAGGATCTTGGGTAGAGTTCCCTGTGCTCTACAGAAGGACCTTATTGTTTAACTCTTCTATATATAGCAGTTTGCATCTACTAAACCCCAGATTCCCAAGACATTTCTTATTAATTTGAGTTTTCAAGCCACAGAGTCCTTCTTAGTCATTGTTACAGCTTCACTTTTTCTTCTTTTGAATCAGGTGACAGCTAAGTCATGTCTAGTTTTTATTCTCACTAACATGAAATGTGCGTCCTGATTATAGAGTACTGTTTCTCAAATATGTCTTACGTTGTCACGCCAAGGAAGTCCAGTGTGCACCAAATTGCTTGGCATTCGCTTCAGCAGTGGAAGTCCTTGTGAAGACCCGGTCCTCTCCCTGTTTGTTCTGTGGCCCTCAGAACTTGACACTCCACAGCCTGCACTGTGCTGTGTAAGGTTGAGTCTTTTGGCCCTAAGCTACTGCAGGCAAGACCAGCCAGCCTGTCCTAAGCCAGCAGTGTGTTGGGGTGAGCAAGCTGGCCCCTGACCAATGCATGCCTTACTTTGTGGTCCATCTGTGACCCAGTGTGTCAGCCTGGCTTTCTGCAGTGAGCTTCAGACACACTTGTGGAAACACATACACCTGCCTCCCCAGGTCAGCACTTCATACCTGCATTAACAAGTGCTCCCTGAGAGCTCAGCTGGTAAAGAATCCACCTGCAATGTGGGAGACCTGGGTTCAATCCCTGGGTTGGGAAGATCCCCTGGAGAAGGGAAAGGCTACCCTCTCTAGTATTCTGGCCTGGAGAATTCCCTCGACTGTGTAGTCCATGGGGTCACAGAGAGTTGCACGTGACAGAGCGGCTCTCACTCACTTCACTGTCCAACGAAAGCCTCGTGCAAAGCTGGACAAGTTTCTCTTCCGGGCTGTGGAAATCAAGAGACAGGTGGTCCGATCATGCCCCGTCCTCGGGAGCTTGGGTGACTGTGGCCGTCCTGTCTGTCCACACTGGTCTCTGGCTGGATCTTCAGCTGCATTAGCCTGAAGACATGTTTCTCAAGAACCACCCTGCCTAACTGTTTCCTCTTCACTGTATGTCTCCTCTGAAGGGCTGAGGGGAGGCAACCTGTTTGCTCCATGTGTCTAGTTCCTGAGTTAGGGGTGGGAGGGTGTGGGGCCGATGAGGTGAGGACCTGTGTGTGGAGAAGAGTGTTCAGGGAGGTAGGAGAGGGGCTTAGCATCCCAGGTCATCACTACATGCAGTGTGAGCGGTGGGCGTGCCTTGCCCATGGGGAACTCATCCTGTGGTTCACTTCCAAACCCAGGGCTGCCCGTGGGTCTCTTGGTGTTTGTCTTTTTCTCTTGGATGCTTTCTTCAGTGAACAGAGAGCTTAAGGGGGCGTGTGCTCTTTGGGTCCCTCGGTTCAGAGCCCCCAAGCCTCCTCCTGTAGGAAGGAAAATGGAACCACCATCAGCCGCAGCACATTGAACAAGTTTAGCTGGTCCGGTTCCTGTCCAGATCACAGTACGTCTGAGGAGAAAACGCTTCATTTTTTCTTTTTTTTTAACGGCTCTGGGAGTTACAGACCTACCGTCTGCAGCGTACGCAGGAGCCATTTGATTTGACACTCACCCAGTGTTTTGCCAGATCCAAGGGATTATGTCTGCTGGCCTTGGTAGCTCCTTCAAAAGATGCACTAGCGATAAAGAACCCGTCTGCCAGCCTAGGAGATGCAGAGACTCGGGTTCAATCCCTGGGTCAGGAAGATCCCCTGGAGAAGGGAATGGCAACCCACTCCAGTCTTCTTGCCTGGGGCATCCCATGGACAGAGGAGCCTGGCGGGCCACAGTCCATGGGGTCACAAACAATCAGACATGGCTGAAGCGACTTAGCACGCACACGCACCAGCCCCCAGGGACAAGGCTTTGCTCAGTTGTCAGTAAGCGCTGTAGAACCAGCAGGACGAGGCTGGTGCATGAACTTCCTTGTCTGGGCTTTTGCGGGATTCTGTGCAAAGCTAAGGATGCTGGCTGGCCTCCCTCTGCCCTGCCCGAGACCCTCTGCACTTCGGGCCCAGGGAGGCCTGGCCGGGAGACGAACCTCCCCTCCCGGCGCCCACCTGCCTCCCGGGAACTGCACGTCGGAGGTGATGTCACGCGCTCCTTTGACATTTCTTTTCTCCCCGTTTCATTTGTTTCTTTTCCTTTTTGTTTTCTCTTTCTCCCCCCTCCCCTCTCTGCTCTCGGGATGCAGCCAAACGCAAAGCATGGAAACTAAACCGTGTTGGTAGCCTGCGAAATATTTACAGCAGCAGCACCAACACCGAAGGTAACGCCGCCCCCGCCCCCACCCTCCGCACCCCTCACCCTGGCCTTCCCGCCTTCCCGCCTTCCTTCCCTCCCATGCAGAAATGGAGATGCGATTCGCCCAGAGCCGCATGCACCCCAATTGTGTTTGCAGAGTCATTCCTGTGGTCTTTTCATCTTTTTGTTTGTGTGTTTGATTTTTTTTTTTTTTTTTACCATTCATGTTCCTTTCAGCTTACTTAAATTTTGACCTTTCCCTTGCCGTCCTAGACTAGTGATGTTTAAATTACTTCAGAAACCTATTTTCTCCTCTTTTTTTTTTCTTTTCCTTTCTACGTGTGGGCACTCAGTGTAATATTTCCCAAGTTATTACAGTTTTTAAAAGTGTTAGTATCAGGTGTAATGATCTGTAGCCGAATACAATAGTGTGCCGTGACATTTAAGTAACAGTCTTAATTTGTTTTGTGGAAACATTCTCCGTAATGCTCTCTGCAGCTCTAATCCAGAAGCAGCCAGGCCCGGGTCATTTGCATGGGCTGCTATCGCTTGTAAATTCAGTATATTGTTGTGTTTCTAAAGGTCGTCTGGTGCCAAAGTTCACAAATTGACTTGCCTTGCTTTTTTCACCGAAGACAGCCGTCATTGCTTTTGTATAATAGCAGATTGAATTTCCCCCCCTCCCCGCCTTCATTTGAAACAACACAATTATAAATTGCCCTTTTTTTTTATGATTACAAATGTCAAGGGTCAGAATTATTTTGATGCCAGGCAAAAGAAAACCACCCCTATCAGCCCCAGCCCTTGTAAGGGAGGCTGGCGTATAATACGCGCGATGCAAAATAGGTCACAATCCAGCAATCTCGGTATAATATGGGGGACTTTTTTTTTTTTCACTTAAGTGCAAGCCAAATGGGTCAAGTAATCGCAAGCTCGTGCCCTAACACTAATTGACTTATTTGGGGATGATTATAACTGTAATATTTTTCTTAATGTCACTGTTTTCTGGGCTGTTGATTTTAGCGATTGCCAAGCAGTGGCATTAAATCTCTTGTAAATTTTAAATTGCACGCTATTTCTGTAAACAAGTCCCCCTCTTCACATCCCGATCATTAACCTTTGCTGATTTATATCACCATCCTTTTTTCCTTTCTTTCACAATTGCTCCTGTCTCACCAACCAAAAGCCCAGCTCTCGGCCAGAAAAAAAAAAAAGGCATCTGAAAAACGAAATTACATTTTCATGATGGCTTGTTAAAGAACTATTGTTTTAATCATAATCTTTCTTTTTCATTCCTCAAGGGGAAACTCTTGTCTGTTAAGGTACCAATGGAGCTTGACCCACCCCCTACCACCTTGGTATTTTCTTTCAAAGCATTCACTCTAGAGAGACAAAAATGAGAGAGAAAAATAATAGAAGCTTAGAAACAGTCACCTGCAGTATCATTTTCTGCTGGCTTTAAAGGGTATTAAGTGTCCTCATTCTCTATGTTTTAGTGTTAGTTTTTCAATTCAGGGTTCATAATCATTTCTCTTCCCTCTGTCCCTATCAGATATGTTTTTCTTTCGTGTGTGCACTTGTCACAACAAATTTGTTTATTGACTTCCAGCCTTTAAGCAATATTTGTGAGGTCTGGTTTCACCTGTGGTTGTATACAAAACTGGGGGGAGGAGGAGGCAGGCAGACAGTCCTCCCACCCCCAAGACTTGCTGATGGGGTCTTCCAGGAGACACTGACAGGGAAGTGTCTCACGACAGGTGTGACAGTTTGCAGAAGTGGGAACTTCTCAGCCTTGACCAACCAGGTAACCTGCAAAGTCCGCCCTGCCCAGCACTCCTGGGTGGGGTGGGACGATGATGCTCTCTGTGCTCTGAAATCTGTCAATACGGCAACAGTGCAGTGCACTCAGGGTCCCGTCAATTGCCAATACTCTAGGCAGTCCTGAAGCTGCTGGAGTAAATAGTGTCCAGTTCTCTGTCACACTGCATTTCTGTTCAGCACGTGATTACATCTATGTATCTTCAGTTAAGCGACATGACCGTTCTTCATTTACTTTGGGTTTCTTCGAGACTGTTACCTGTATGTACCAAGTCTCACGTCATACAGCTTTTAGGATGATAGTACTGAATTCATGTCACTATATGAAAATATCAGAACACCTTTCTGATTTCTCATCTTTTGCTATATGGTATCACCGCCTATTTTCTGTCTATAAATTGACCCTTCATGGAAAGTCATGTTTCAGACATTCTAACTTTTGTGATAACCTGAGTCCTTGAGTGTTCCCCTAAAGATACCCCGAATGGAATATTTTTTAAACTGGTTCACTTTAGTAATTTGTTCAGCTGCTGCTGCTAAGTCGCTTCAGTCGTGTCCAACTCTGTGCGACTCCATAGACAGCAGCCCACCAGGCTCCCCCATCCCTGGGATCCTCCAGGCAAGAACACTGGAGTAGGTTGCCATTTCCTTCTCCAGTGCATGAAAGTGAAAAGTGAAAGTGAAGTCGCTCAGTCGTGTCTGACTCTTCGAGACCCCCACAGACTACAGCCTACCAGGCTTCCCCATCCCTGGGATCCTCCAGGCAAGAACACTGGAGTGGGGTGCCATTGCCTTCTCCAATTTGTTCAGAGGTATCCACAAAATACTGTCGATACCAGAGTTTCCTGTAGAGGGAGTTAGAACTTGAGTTTCGGGGGTGGTGGGCAGGCCCTGTCCAAGGAGCTTGTCCACACCCCTCCATCCAGTCCCAGAGAGAACAGCTCAGACATGGTGCGGCTCACCCCAGGACTCGGGCTGGTGACAGACAGGCAAGACCAATAAATGAACCTGACAATCTCGCTCCAGACCCTTTCTCGCGCATATTTATTCTTCTGGCCCCAGGGCCACGGTCTCCTCATTGAATCTTCGCTGCCAGGTAGGTACTTCGTTGTAGGTGGGAGTTTAAACAAGTCAGACGGTTTTCTGCAGGACTGGGAGCTGGCATCTTCCAGAGACAGGCCACGTGCCCGGATCTCTCAGCTCCATGACCCTTCTCCTGGGTTCTCGTGGAAAGAGTCAAGGATGAATGTCAGGAGTGGATGAAAATAAATTAAACAGAACTAATTAGGGACACACATGGACAGGATTAGAAAACAAACAAAAATATGTTCTCTTCCACTTTCTTTTCTGTCCACTGGGGCTAATTATCTCTGAAACCAAGCTGGAAACCTCGTTTGTGTATTATATTGCCCTAATTTTTAAGCCTCCGTTTACTTTGTAAAAGCTCAGTTCTTTCCCAAAGTTGGTGAAATTTAAATTCCTTCAACAAGAATGCAACTTTAATTTTCCCATCTCGGAAGCCTGCGTGCGAGGTTGGATGGAAGGTTTGTGATGCGATTCTTCACTTCGTAGCTGCCTATTAAGCCAAGGGGAAAACGTATCTGAAGTCCGGTGGGTGAGGCTGGACTTGAGAATGTTCAACTCCAAGGGAAACGTGTTTCTGGAAGCAGAGGGACCTGAGCAGAAGTGGACGCATGGCCAGGCAGCCGGCTGCGTGGTCTGTGAGCAGCATCACCCCCGCGGGAGGATGCGGAATCCGTGTGTGTGCCCTCAGTCCTCACATTCCCTGCACCGCTGGGGTGGGTCGGACCATCACCCACTGTGCGGTGGGCCGACCATGGACTCTACTAGGGGTTTTCAGCTCTGCCTGCTCCTACAGAAGAAGGCACAGGGTGAAGTGTAGATGGGTAGAGAAGCAATGTATCGTGGAACACAGAGCATGTCCAGGGGTGCCAGGCCCACCCACGCCATATGCATGGGACAGGCCATGTCAGTCGACTGCCAGTGGGCTTCAGTGCAGCCCGAAGTGCCAGCTCAGCCCTGGTGTAGACTCTGTGTCTGTGGATCTGGAACTTGACCCAGAGGCAGGTGCGTGATGCCTGTCTGGGGTCCTTGGCCACAGCGCAAAGGCCAGATGGGGGAACTCGAAGTTGCCAGGCACCGTGGTTCCACACAGGCCCCATTGTGGAGAAACATGAGTCTCATTCTGGTGGTCCCTCAGGCCCCAGTCACGCTTACACCCCCTTCCTCCAGTGGACGGCCAAGAGTGTCCCTCTGCTAGGAGCAGACAGAGCAGGCCAGTCTGTGGCCGGCCTAACTCTGTGATGTCCTCTCCACCCCCTGGAGTCCTCAGGCACAGATCTGAGATGCCCGCCTCATCCACGTCCAGTTCAGTTACAGGTGATATTCAGGGGCTCCCGCCTGTTGAGGTCCCACGGACGGTGCAGGTGCCCAGAGCTGGACCCCAGGCAGATGGAGGGTCAGGCTGACAGTCAGCCCAGGGAGGGTCACAGAGACCCTGGCAGGGTGAGAACGGAGAATTTCCAACCAGGCTCTGGTGGCCTGGAGCCTTAGAGGAGACTGAGGCCACGTTGGATTTGGGGGTCCGGAGCCGTGATGGGCCCCCGGGCTGAGGACTCAGATTTCCTGGCATGCTGTCCTGTGGCCAGCAACCCCTGTGCCCCAGCGGCCTTCCCCAAGCCCCATGTGTGTGCTGACCTGGATGGGGCCACCATCTGAGGCTGCCTTCCACGCTACAGCCAGGCTCTTCTTCACCGTAAGTCACTCACATACTTGTCGTCAAAGCCTCGTTCCTGATCAGAAACCACAGAAGTATCTTAAACAACTAGTCCTGGTCCAGTTCTCGCATCCCCACTTCTTCACTCAAAGCTGGGGCCATCCCCACGTGCTCTCTGCACCTCGGTTTCCCCATCTGTAAAGTGGGGACAGTGAGGTCATGTGTCCAGAGACAGGTAACGCGGCGCCCGCGCTCACCGCTTCCACTGCTCCTAGTGGCAGAGATGCCACGGATGCCCTCAAGGAAAAGCCAGAAGATTGAGCACCACCTACGTAGCAGGGAGCGGAGATGCGGCAGGAAGTATTGCCCCTGGACGTGTAAGAGGGGGTTTAAAAGTCAAGCTTCTTTTTCCCAGACGCGTTTCCCTGCCTCTCCCAGTTCCACTGTACCCTCGTCCTCCAAAGACCCATCAGATGGAGAAACCGGGCTCTTGAGTCCAAGGTGCCTGCGCCCAACCCCAGCTCTGCTGCGCCCCCGCTTCGTGAGTACCTGGGGTTGCTGGGCCTCTCCTCTCTGCTTAGCTTGCTTTCTCCAAAATGGAGACCATAAAACCTGCGCCAAAGGACAGCTGAAGAAGTTGAGAGAGGCAGACGAAGCCCTGACTGGAACTGGGTACCTGCTGGCTGCTGGGAAGCTGACGTAAAGGCTGACGTCACAGAAACCCTATCTGGGAACACACTGCCTGCAACACAGGCGTTTTAGGCCTGTGGATCTGTACAGGGCAGAATCAGCCAAAGCCAGCCCTGTGCAGCCACGAACGGCCAAGATCTCATGCAGATAAGTCCTGATTTAGGAAACCCTTTACACGGGAGCTTGCTCCAGGATTTGACTTTCTGGGGAGAGAAGCAAGATTGCCAGCTTTTTCCAGCCCTCAGCATTTCAAAGAAAAGATGAAATAGATAATCATCTCTGTGCTGAGCTACAGCCGGGAGAGAAGAGCTAGAGGTGGGGGCAGCGTGGAAGGTTCTGGAACCTGCCCTTCAGAGTGTCCTTGATCTCACCCTGGGCTCTGGGCAGAGGAAGGGTCCTGGGCCCCATGTCCCAGTAGATTGGGAGAGCAGAGGACCTCTGAAAAGTGATGAATGTAAGTTAGAATGAGTAGCAAATGGTAAGCGTATTGCTTAGTAGCAGTGTATGGAGCATTGCTTAGTAACCAGGTAAATGACAACAGGGGTCTCTGGGTTCCCTGTTTGTAAACTGAAAGCTGGGGCCTTGAGTATTCCCGGGGTACCTGGGCCCGAGCCAGTACCAGGCAGTGCATTAACACAGCCACCTTCTGCCTCCTGAGATGGTTTCATTTGGGGATCCAATCACTCACCGTAATTTAGAAGTCGTGCGTGGCCCCTGACGGTTCCGGGAGCAACAGCTGTCTCGTGGCCTGGCTCTCCGGCTGCCCTCGCACGTCTGTCTAATGTGTTGGGAAAATCAAAACCTTCTCTGTGTTTCATGAGGATCTTCCTGTGATAACGCGGAGCAGTAAACAGTCCTAACTCTGTGACCTCCCTCTGGGGTCTCGCTTTTTCACGACATGAATTCTGCTCTTGTCCTAAATTAAGCCACAGCACAACACTTCAGTCAGACTCTGGGCTAAACAAACACATTTACCAAGCTGAGAGCTTGCAGAAATATTTACCTGAGGACCATGGCCAGTGCGTGTCTATAAAGACTAATGATTTTTTTTTTCTTTTTGTTTAAAATGAACAGCTTCTGAAGTGGAAGAGGACATTTTTTTAACTAATTTATTTTTGCTATAGGTCTTGGGTCTGCACAGTCCCAGACACCGTATTCTTCACATTTATCTTTTCTTACAAAAAACTGAAAATAAATAGAAACTGACTTTCAATGTTCTGGTGGGTTTGGGCTAAACTCTTAAATGTGGGTCGTTTTCATCATAATTGGGTAAAATATCTAAACCATATGCTTATTGAATATACGCTTTGAAAGCAAAAGTATTGAACTATTTTACAAATTGTCGAATTCCTCAAAATTAGCATGAAAGCTTGAGGCTGTGTTTGACCAAGCCTGGCGTAGTCTTCAAGGGCACAGATTGTGGGGGACCTAGGAAGGGGGCAGACTAGCAAATGCGTTCCATCTTGGTTTCCAACTTAGATGAATAATAATGGCACCTGGAGAATTTTGCTGACAAAGGTCCATATAGTCAAAGCTACAGCTTTTCCAGTAGTCACATACGGATGTGAGAGTTGGACCATAAAGAAGGCTGAACACAGAAGAACTGATGTTTTTGAATTATGGTGCTGGAGAAGACTCTTGAGAGTCCCTTGGACAGCAAGGAGATCCCACCAGTCTATCCTAAAGGAAATCAACTCTGAGTATTCATTGGAATGACTGATGCTGAAGCTGAAGCTTTGAGTACTTTGGCCACCTGATGCAAATAGCTGACTCATTGAAAAAGACCCTGATGCTGGGAAAGATTGAAGGCAGGGAGAGAAGGGGATAACAGAGGATGAGATGGTTGGATGGCATCACTGACTTGATGGACACAAGTTTGAGCAAACTCCGGCAGGTAGTGAAGCACAGGGAAGCCTGGTGCGCTGCAGTCCTTGGGGTCACAGAGAGTCGACACGACTGAGCGACTGAACAACACAGCCTGGAGAACTGGACTGGGAAGGATTCTGAGGCTCCATGAGGCTGTTTGGGGTTAGTGATGAAGGTCTTTTCCTGTCAAAAGAAAGGAAGGCACAGCACGCCTTTGTCATCATAGTCCGTCCCATTCTTTCTTGGACCACAGAGCCGAGACCAGCTGGGCGAAGTGGGCAGCTCAAGGCACCTAGTTAGGACACGGCAGGGCAGGAAGGGAGAGGGGCATTCTGGGAGAGAGAACCCCAAAAGCGGGAGCCCAAGACCTGAAGGATGCAAAGGAAAGACAATGCAGAGGTTCAGGCAGAAACAGGGAGATGTGTACGGCTGAGTCCCTCTGCTGCGCACCAGCAGCTCTCACAACGTTGCTAATCGGCTCTACCCCCAACATAGTACAGAAAGTTAAAAGGAGGAAGGAGCAGGGAGAATCCCATTACAAAATCTGTTCAGGAGAAAAAGTGCGTGACCAGGGGTTTGCCTTGCTGTTAACACAGTCATCAGGGTACTGTGCTGAACCCTAACACGAAAGTCCCAATTCTGACAACAGACGTCACAAGCACAGAGGACGGCAGTTTCCCCACGAGCCTTGGCTACCCAGTGGTCAGGGCACTTTGAAAGGGTGACCGTCAAAAAGCCTCTGGAGTTGGTGGCACGTTGACTCTTGGCCACCTCTACCGGTGGACACATGGTCCTTCCATCCTGGACGCTGTCAACTCTGCACCATTAAAATAGCAGGTTTTCATCATGTATTTGCCGTTAACTATATTCAGTAGGACGCTTAGCCTCATGCATAGAAAGGGACATCGGGGTCTAGGTTCCAGGTTTGTAGGGGAGCTGGGAAACACGGACCAGATTCCTCACCTGGCCAGTGAAGAACGTGGAATGAGTGATGTCTGCAGACACCTTGAGTCCTGCAAATGCAGAAGAGAAACTGATCTATTCAGCATCACCATACACAGTACATGTGCATCTCACAGGCCCTTCTAAGCCACTGTGCATCCGACCAGCAAGAGGGTCCGGACCCTCTCGGCCTCTGCAGAAGCACAGGGCCCTTGTTCTCCTAGTGGGCAGCTCGAGATGGATCTCCCACCCCTCGAAACAGGAGTCACGCTTCCGTCCGTCTCGCCTTTCACCCACCCACTCCCCAAAAGGCATGCTCGTCAGGTGTGCCCTGTTGAAAACAACCTCCAAGTGGAAATCAGTTGCAGCTGCCTTTAGCCCTTTAACCCTTTGCCTGCTAAGATTCCGCAAAAATAATTGATGACTGATTGGCCCATTAACCTTTAAAAAAAAAAAAAGTTTGACAGCCCGGACTTGTGTAATGAGGAGGGATTTCTTGTGAAATCAGTCTGATGGCTGAGTTGCTTGCCCCTAAGGAGGCGAAATGAGCCCCACGGGGCCTCGTCTGCATAGAAACTGGACGCAATTAGTGTAATATCCGGTGTTATTAATGTCGTTTGGAATAATTGGGCAGGTTGGTTTCGACAGGTTCATGGTGCTAAAATAGTATTATAGTGGACTTTCCACAGCTAACCGTTAAACACGGAAAGCTGTTTAAATCCCTGTGAGCCTAATCACAGAACTTTATGAAAGCGCTAAGCCCTGGAATGTCACACTGTGAGACAACACCGTTCTTTCTTTTCGGGCTCTGGGTGTGGCGGGCTTTGATTTTTTTTTTTTTTTTTTTTTTTCACGACCAGGGGACCAGGGGGTTGAATTTTCATGATCACCTGTGTATCTAAGGCTGCGAGACAGCCTGTCCCTTAGATGTCGTCAGGAATTTCTACAGGCTGAATTCTATATTTACAAAATGAATTAAATATAAGCCGCTGTAATGGTCACGAAGAGGCGGTTTGTAGTAATGACATGAAAACGCTTGAAATGCAGCCACTGAGAACCAGCCTTCTCATTCTTTACCTTTTTAAATGAGGGTGACGTTGGAGAGGAATGCTCTTTCTGACTCACTGGCCTCTCACCACCAATTATTTTTATTTTTATTTCTTTTATGTGGTTGCAAATACTAAAATAGCATCCCAGAGTCGCTTCAGGGATGTGAGGGGGTCCTTCTGGTCCACTGGTGGTTGGAATAGGGCTGTGTCATCTGATAGAAGTCCTGTTTCAATGTGGGGAGGAGCTTGTGAATGTTCTGTCCACACGGGTGCAGGGGTAATATTTAGTATTTAGGTCCCTAGATCTACTGTTTACTTAATGAGTGTCAGCTGCATGGTATGGAAATACAAGCCAGGAGTAACTCTAGAAGTCTACCACGTGCTGACCTAAGAAGATGCTGACCAGGCAGCAGCGCAGAGGCTCCCATTAGGAACAGATCTTTTCTCCACTGGACTCATCAGGACTGGGTTTGGAAGTGATGGAAATTTAAATGGATTTAGGCAGGGAAAAAAAAGGGAGAGAGGAGAATGGATTAGCTTGTCCAAACCAATTGTAGGACAGGTGGCTGGAGCCGGCTGCAGGGACCCGGGGACCTGGCAGGCATTGGGTCCATCCCACTCCTGCTTCCCTCTGCTGGCCAGCAGCGTTCTCACCTGTCCACAGGTAGCGGCCTCGACAGCAGAGGGTCTCCCGCCCGTGGATAACCGTGGGCTGCATCTTGTCAGGTCCCAGGTGAGAAGGAAGGAGTTCTTTTGCCCCGAGTTGGATAAGAGCAGTTGGTTGACGTGTCCCCCACTAGCACAGACCAGAGTGACCACGAGCATCCCCGGCTCTGACTGTCCTGGTGTCTGTGGGCGCGTCCCTCCTCCCCGTGTGGACCGATCGCTGGCTCCGGAGCAGGATGTGTAAGAAGATGGCAGCTAGCACGTCCCCAGCTGATGACTGCCACATCCACAGCCATGTGTCCCCAGCATTCTCCAGACATGACGAGTTAAAAAGAAATGTGACACTGGGAATTCCCTGGTGGTCCAGCGGTTGAGACTTTGGCCTCCCAAGACGAGGACACAGGTTCGATCCCAGTGTAGGTAGGGGAGAACTGGGACCCTGCATGCCAAGCAGTGCAGCCCCAAAATTTTAAATATAATAATAATTTTAAAACACGAAAAAAGAGAAATATAACACTAGTGATTAGGAGTTTCTGGGAAAATTACCTTTAAAAGTTCTGATATCAAGAGTGAGGGAAAAATAACAGAAAAATTCACTTGGAAGTAGGGAGACCCCTCCACCTCCCACTGAATACCCTAGGAGAAATTTTTTTTCAATGTTTGTTTGTTCTTAAGAAACAAAGCAGTGCTGGCCACCTTGAGAGAAGAAAGTAATCAGAGTAAATGAGATGATGCCAAGAAAGTCCTAGTCTGGTTCCTGACACAAACGTAGAGCCCAATAGTATTATTTTCATATTTATTATTCCACGCGGTAGATTCACTACAAAGAAACAAGCATCCCTTCATGAAAGTCATATGTAGCATGATTTAAAATGTAACTGTTCTATAATCCTTTTTCTTACTTTTTTTTAAATCTTGGGAGGCAAAAGAAAGTCATAATGCAGATATAATTCAGTTCTGAAAACTCTAACTGTATCTGTAAGTGTTAACACATTATTGTTGTTTAGTCGCTGAGTCGTGTCCGACCCACTTCGACCTCATGGACTGCAGCCCGCCAGGCTCCTCTGTCCATGGGATTTCCCAGGCAAGAACACTGGAGTGGGTTGTTGCCATTTCTTTCTCCGGGGTACCTTCCCGACCCAGGGATTGAACCCACACCTCCTGCATTGGCTGGTGGATTCTTTACCCCTGCCCCATCAGGGGAGTCAGCATACTGGGCTTCTGTGGCGGCTCAGCTGGTAAAGAATCCACCTGCAAGGCAGGAGACCTCGGTTCAATCCCTGGGTCGGGAAGATCCCCTGGAGAAGGAATTGGCTACCCACTCCAGTATTCTGGCCTGGAGAATTCCATGGACAGAGGAGCCTGGCGGGCTGCAGTCCACGGGATCGCGAAGAGTTAGACACGACTGAGCAACTTTCAACATATTAACCTCCCTCAAAAAGAAAAACAGCCACATACCAGCAGTATCCAGGGAAACATGAAGCCATCAGCATAAGCTTCAGGTCCATGGATGCTGCTGGCGTAGAGTGATTGAAACTAAACTCCATGCACAGATTTAACCCCTTCCTCAAGAAGTGAGTTCGCTTAGCTGACTGGCTCTGTATAAAGACATCTTCACCAGGGCCTGAAATCCAAAAGAAGGCTGGGCTGCTGCTGCACTGAGATGGCACAGGGGTGGTCCATCCCGTCCTCCTCCCCGTCTTCTCCATGCTGAGTTGGGCCCCGTCCTCCAGGTCGCCCAGATGTCCGCATCCACAGCTCAGCAAGGAGCCCCTGAGCATGGCCCACTGGGGAGAGGCCATCCCAGTAACACAGGCACCACCCAAGGCGTCTTTATTCCAGAGCTGTGGCCTGATCCCCCATGGACAAGACTTAAAGACACGTCCCCTTGCCTCTCCAGGACGAGGCCAAGCCATTCAGTTAAAACAAGAAAAAATTCACATAAAAACATCTGGTCAGTGTTTCACTGCCTAGTGAGCTACTCTGGAGTGAAACACCTTGACCCCAAGTCCCAACTCATACCTGCCTGTGGCTGAGAGCTCAGAGCCCGAGAACACGCTTCATACCCTAGAGACACAACGCGCTCATGGACGGTCACGGCCACTGCCGCTTATGGCTGAGGCTCTCTCGGTCACCCAAGTATTGGGACTGTGGGTTCTGATTCCCATGTTCATGGTTCATATAATTAACTGTGTGCCTTTCTGGCTTGACAGTCACCCCACTGAATGCCCCCTCTCAAAAGGACACTGTGTCAGATGAATCAAGTTGGGGTGTTTGCACAGTGGGTTCTCAATTATGATGTGAAACGTGGCTTTGCTTTCCAGGATCATCCAGGCATGTTCCTGCGGCTACCTTTCCAATCCCAGCCTTTTCTCATGAGCTGCTGTCAACCAGGCTCGGGCCACGGGACGCCCTGCTTCCGTTTGCTCTTTTGAGCCTTTCTGGTGTTACATTATCACTAGTGGACCACCCAGGGTTTCATCTTCCAGAGACGAGTGAAACCTCTCTGGCCACTCATGCTCTTGAGTTAATTCATCCCCTTAAATGCTGTGTGAGAGCCTCTCTTTCCCACCAGTTACCATGACGACAGGTCCCAAGTCACCCTCCGTAGTGTGACTTTTAGGGAACTGTTTGGCTCATTCACATTTCTTTGTATCTCCCCTTCCCTCCCCTCACAGGTGAAAAGAAATGAATTTATAAACAGGTACATCTAAATACGATTTCTGTTAGATCCTTGTATATAGAAATGCAATGAATGCTTCATTATATTGGTCCTCTATCTTGCCCATTTACTAACTGCGAGTATTATTTCTCATCATTTGTAGATTCCTTGGGGTTTCCTTTAACTGATGTGAGATGATTACTTCTAACATTTCATCCTTAAGAATAATGTTCTTTGGGTTTGCATAGCTACTCTTTGTCCACGGAAAGAGGATTCCCTTCTATTCCTAGTTTGATAAAAGATTTTAATATTTTAAATTTCCATCTTCTTTGTTAGGGAGTCATACATACTACCTCTTTTCTCATAGAGGTGAACCCTGGGATTTTCTCGTGTGTGTCTAATTTACCAAGGTCTAAAGTTAGTCCTTGACTCTCCTGGGTAACAGTGCAAAATCTTAGGGCATTTTCACTCCTGGGTCCCCATCTCCACTTTAATTTCTCTAGAATTGGGTGCTTTCCCCAAATTAAACATGATAAGAGAATTAGCATTTGGTATAATTTTTGTTTAGATGTATCTACATATGTACCTGTGCATTTGCTCACCAACCCGTCTGGCTCAAACCTTTGTAGAATCTTCAGAATTCTACAGCTCCTTTCGGGAAGGGCGCTCAGTCATCGGCTCTTTCCATTTTTATATGAAAATATCTTGATTCCACTCTGGCTCTTGGAAGAGAGTTCTCCCAGCTCTGGATGTCCGGTTGCATCCCAGCCGCCCTTCCCCTTCCGCTTCATGGACCCTCTTGTTCAGCCCCTTCACTGAGCTGTCCTGGGTCTGCTCCACCTGATGCCCAATTTGGGCCCCTTTTGAGGGGCGGGCCTGCAACCTGCTCCTTTTGTGCCAGCGCTTTTCCACACTGCCACAAAGCACCCTCGTCATAGGATCTCTGAACAGTTGCCAGGAGGGAGGGTCACAGACGTGAGAAGCTGATGGGGGTCGTGGGTCCTCTTGTCCGAGGAGCATGACTGGGGGAGGCCCTAAACCACCTTCACCAGCTGTTCAGAGCAGGATCCACGGACTGAGGCCTCCCCCACCAGCAGGTTAAACTCTGAAAGAGCAGCGATGCTGATGCTGAGTAGAACATGATAGGGTTGCCATCAGAATACATAAAGACTCCGTGAAAAGGCGGCGCGGCTGTTTCCGTGGCAATTGGTGTTTGTCTAGGGAAGCGGTCCCCCAGCCCCGGGTATGGTGTAGCCGACACAGACACGAGCGTTTGGTCCCCACCTGCCTGGGATCAGTGAGGTCGGGTGAGAGGGTCTCTCAGTCACAGGAGTAAGAGCTGCGTCTCTTCTGAGACCAAAGGGGAGGTGGAGAGAGGCCTGCAGGTGCTTCGGAGGCCGAGGGAGCATCCTCGTGTCAGAGGCTGATGGGCTCCCAGTGAGGCAGGGCCTTGAGAAGGGGGGGGTCCCTGAGAAGGGGCAGGGCCAGCCCGGACAGTAGGGATCCCTCGGAGGTCAGAGGTCAGAGGCCATGGGGACACAGGCTGAAGGAGCCAGGCGTGTGGCAGACAGAGGTTTGTCAGACGTGAGCAGAAAGAATGGCCACGTGTGGGTGTCAGAGGCCACAGACTGGAGCAGCAGCCCGCCAGGTGGGCACTGGGTCGTTTGCGTTATGGATACCGACCGCCTGCCCGGAAGATGGTGGCACCACGCCGTCCAGCAGCCAGCGATGGGACGCTACTGCTTGTCTGAGATGTGGTGCCTGGAAGCCCACGTGCAGACGTCTGCACGGTTCCCTGCAGCTGGCTGTGCGGGCTGCACACGGCGCCTCCTCTGCCTTTTGCTTTGTGTCCGAGGCAGGAGGGTAGATGAGGGCAGAGACGTGCACCGGCGCCATGGGGGGCGTCCCGTGGCCCAGACCCTTGTGGGCCTGAGTTGTGCACATCATTTAGCTGGTGGAAAATGCGCTGAAGAAGATGGGTCGCCCCCATTGTGAGGGTGAGGAAATGTAGAGAACTCGTCCAGACTCCCGCGTGCCAGGTGGCGGGGCAGGAATTTGAACATCGAGGCCCCTCTTCCTGGTCCACGAGGTGCCCCTTCAGATCACCTGGTATTGTGCTCGCTCTTCAGCCTGAGTCTCCCCACCGAAACTAGTCTTCTGCCCTAAAATGACAGGCACCCTCGAGGCCTCCCTCTTTGCTCTGGTGGTATCTGTGGATCGGGGCCAGGTGCTTATAAAGAAATTAAATTGCACCCTGAGATGAGCAGGGTTCACTTGATTTTCAGCCCGCTGTCAATTTCAGAGCCCGGCACCGACTTATGATATCAAGAACACCAGTTACAATACAACATCCCCGAGTCGCTTCATCTGTGCCCAGCGCAGAGGCGCTGACATCACACGCTGGTTTTCCTTTTTCCTCCTCCCCTGAGCATTGATTGAAACCCAGCTAAGCCACGCTGGCTTTAGGAACCGAGTCCGGAGTGTGTGGAGGTGTGCGGGTTCAGATCTCCGCGGCGGGGCGGCCGGTCCTGTGTGTGCCCGCGGCCCCATGCAGGTGTGATTGAACCCGAAGGCCCTTTCATGACCGGGGACTTGGCGGAGGGGCCTCGGTCTCATGAAAGCTAAACTCTTCATCCCCACCACTCTTCTCTGTTTCAGAGCAAGAGGAAAACTTTGAGTTTATCATTGTGTCCCTCACTGGCCAGACGTGGCACTTTGAAGCCACCACATATGAGGAACGAGACGCGTGGGTCCAGGCCATTGAGAGCCAAATCCTCGCCAGCTTGCAGTCGTGCGAGAGCAGCAAGAACAAGGTAAGACCCGGAGCAGCCTCCCCCAGGCCCCCACCCCACCCCTAGAAACCGGGAGCCCCTGATCCTGAAAGGGAAACAGACGGGGGCGGGGGCCGGGGTGCATCCTGTGAGGCCGAGGTGGCCCGAAACCTTCACATTTTCCAAGCAGAAAGGGAGGTGATCAAGGAGATAATGCAACATTCTGTCGACGCGTGTCCTGTATCACATATTCGTGTCTTAGCTCAAGCGCATGGCAGAGTACCCTGTTCTAAATCTTTTTCTCTCTCAAAGTCATCCCAAATGTAAAGTAGCGACCTTTGATTGCAGAGGATAGAATCTTTTGGATCCTCGTGGCTTATGTGTCCATATCCGTTTTTGTTGTTTTTAGGCAGAATACCCTCAGGAAAAGAAGTGCTGGTTTAAAAAGAAGCCCTGTTCCATTCTCACAAATGCCACCCGCCCCGCCCCCCCCCCCCCCCCCATTCAAATCCATGTCAAGTTAGGAAACTGTCCCTTGGTACTGTCTTCGATGAAAAGTGCATGCATGTATATGAGTGTGCAGTGAGTTCAGGGAAGATAAAATATCCGTTTTCTAAATTCCGTTGATAAAGCCTGGTATGTATCTGTATTCAATTAGAGTGAATCCTTTTGCGTTTGTTTAGCCAGGAGAAATAGATTTTAACCTGCATTTTCTGGATTACTGCCCCATAATAGTCCTTATACAAAGGTCATTTTTCTTGTTTCCTTTTTCCAATCAGAGTATTCCTTCAAAAATCATTATTTTTGTGCTTGGATATTTTAAACCCCGTCTCTGGGACACTAACATCTTAGAGAGCATTTTTATTTTTTTAGACTGTGAACAGCTAGAAACCAGGAGAAAGAGCATGGCCTCTCAACCTGCAATTTCATTTGTAACTATTTAAAGAAATTTCTGCCAATGATTTATGTTCAGCTTTGTCATTAAGAAGGGAGTCTCTCTTTCAGAAAGATGGAGTATCTATTTTTATTACCCTCTTTAACCAGGGTAAACCAGACCACAGTCATTATTATTATAATGTAATTTGCCTCTCTTTTTAAAAGAAGCTTTATACCCACAGTGGGGAGAGCCGGGGCCTTTCACTTCTGAGCACCTTGGCTTTATTCAAGTCACGGCCGCAGATGTGGCTTCTGAAGCAAACTCAGGATGCTTCCGGGTCTCCTGTTGATGGGGACCAAAGGCACGTGTCACCCACAAAGCTCAGGAATCCGGTTTCAGAACAGGAATTGGCTGAACAGACAAAACGCATCTCCAAATTTTGCATAAAATCACAGTATATCAAGTCGGACTCTGAATCCATGCCCGGTGATCAGACTCAGGAAGGTGGAGGACAGCGTTGGCCTCTTCTGTTTCACAGCCTTGCCAGTCTCCTCCCAGCTCCCTGCTCTGTGGACACGGCCAGCATCACCTTTGGGCCTGATGTAAACACCAGCCTTCAGATGCTGCCCTTTCCCTCTCCCTGGACGTGTGCCCTCTCAGTCGGGCACCACTCCTAGGAGGACTTGCTGGGCACAGACAAAGGCAGACTTGTACCCATTCACCTTGGGCATTTGCTGACCAGGTGTGCAGGTGTACAGCATGGAAATAATATCCACAAGGAACAGCTGGAGGGGAAAAGAATGGGCTGTGAGGTATGCTAGCTGCCCGGGGATAATCAGTTGGTGGCAATCCAAGAGATTACAAAGGTAGACAGAGGCAGTCACACACTCACACACACACACACACACTCATACACACACACACACGCACACACTCATACACACACGCACACGCACACACTCATACACACACACTCATACACTCATACACACACACACACATGCACACACTCATACACACACACACACTCACACACACACACACTCATACACACACACTCATACACACACACGCACACACACACACACACACACTCATACACACACACACGCGCGCGTGCCAACAGAAACTGTACAACACACTTTGAATATTTGGGCATCTAAGCAAAGGGTTTTATTCCCTTTATATTTATTTACGTTTATTCCCATAATACAGAATGATGTATTATGCTACTCTGATGGTAGCAATTATTAAATTGTAGTTTGTGATTAAGTGGTCAGCTATCAATTATTTAACTGCAAACAATTTGACATAATGATGCTTCAATTTATGAATAATTTTTACACAAATATCAAGCTTATTCCAAGTGTCCTCTGGAATTTATTTGGCTTTGACCATTGTATTAAATGTATCCATCATGAGCTTTAAAATCCTTAAAAGGTACATCCTTTTACCGGCCACCTCTATTTTGAAAAATTCATCTTTAGTAAATGATCATGAATTTGTGTAAAGTTGTAGCAGGAAACATATGCCTCACAGCACTCTTGATAGTAGAGGAAAGCTGGGGACAGCCTAAATTCCCATCAAAGAAAGCTTCATAAATAAGCCATCATAAGTGGAATATTATGCAGTCGTTTAAAATGATGCCAGAGTTATTATGACACTTTCTCTAAGAAGTCTTGGTGCCGAAAGACTGAAAATCAGTAACATAGGTAATAACTACCTTCCAAAATCAAATTCTAAAATGTAAAAAATAAAACTTCTGGATATTCATCACATCAATAAATAAGTGAATTAAAATGATGCCAGAGGTTACCGTGATGCCATTGAGAGATGATGCTATGGCATTAGACAGATTCCAAAGTAACATATACTGTGCTAGCTTTTTTTTTTAAAGCACTTCTATCTCTATACATGTGCTTTTTTCAAAAAAGAGCCTAGAAGAATAGATATCAAAATATTAATAAAACCTAACGGTGATAGTTTATCATTTTGTGTTGTTCTTTTCCCCTCTGTACTTTGTGACTTTCTCAGAAAAGACGATGAAGGTTTGTGTTGAAGCCTAAGTGCCCCCAGCCACCCGCACAGTCCCCTCCCCCCCCCACCCCCTCCCCCCACTGCACGGTGGCCTTGCTGCTGTGACAACTGGCCGAACCGGAAATGGGAAGTGAGTCCCCGAGGCGCAGAGTGTGAAGGGGGCGTGGTCTCCTGACGAGGAACCACCAGGCGTGTCTTGGGCACCGAGTCTGTCATCCGTGGCGTCTCACCAGGTGCTCCTGATGGGCGTTTCAGCAGCTGGGCTCCATCCCAGAGACACCTAGTGTGCTGGGCTCTGCTTCTCCGTTGTGCCCGACTCTTTGCAGCCCCGTGGACTGTAGCCCGCCAGGCTCCTCGGTCCGTGGATCTCCCAGGCAGGAATCCTGCAGTGGGTTGCCACTTCCTCCTCCAGGGGATCTTCCCGACCCAGGGACCGAAATCCCACATCTCTTGCATCTCCTGCGTTGGCGAGCAGGTTCTTTCCCACTAGCACCACCTGGGAAGCCCAAAGACATCTAGAGAGGAGACCCGTTTTGGAGCCTGACCTCGTGTTGTGTTTGCTCACGATCCACCGCTGATTCCCGGGTGTTATTTAGCAGTCATGGACACTTACGTCAGGGGTCTCACGTCTTCCGTTTATACATCTCCCTCTGTGCCCAGTCCCGGCTGACCAGCCAGAGTGAGGCCATGGCCTTGCAGTCGATACGGAACATCCGCGGGAACTCCCACTGCGTGGACTGCGAGACCCAGAGTGAGTATGCGCAAGGGCAGGGGGCTTCGCCCTGGACAGAGGGAGGCGGGCTGGGCGGACGCAGCCCCTGCAGACGCTCGTCTGTCATCTGCTATGGAAGGTGTATTGCATGAATTAATGGCACGGAAGGCCTTGACATGCTTTTGTTTGGACTTTAACGCAGTGGCCTTAGCACAGAAGCCTCTCTGATGGCACCATAAGTATTTCTGTCGCTCTCTCTTTTTTTTTAATTAGATGAAGTATAGTTGATTTACAGTGTTGTGTTAATTTCTGCCATATAGCAAAGTGACTCAGTTGTCCCTATGCGTATGCTTCTTTGTATTCATTTCCATTCTGGCTTCTCACGAGGCCTGCTTATGCCTCTTGGCAACCCCATGAGCCACAATCACACCACGAGTGCTGGGGTTCGGTCAGCTGCCCAGATGCTGCGCCGTGTCCAGCACCCAGGGGACACGCTGTGCAGACTTGGTGCAGAAGGTGGGCCGGGCTGCAGCAGGCGGGGAGGGAGTTGCTGGGAGCCAGGGCGGCGGCAGGACGCACGGCTGAGCAGCTCTGGTTTGTTCAGGGAGAGGGCAGCTGCTGCTCAGGTAGGATTTGGGTGACTTTACAGGAAGAACTCAGGACTGTCACACATCAAAGAGAAGGGGAGAGCCCGCCTGGGAGAGAGCCCACCCCAGCCGGCGGGGCAGCTAAGAGCAGGACGGTGAGGCCAAGTCTGTGGCCTCCAGGAGACAGAAGAGGTCTCTTCTGCACGTTCCTGGAGGGACTTTTCTAAAGCGTCTTCTTTTGTTTGAATTTTTAACTTTTACTTTCAAGCCGCGTCATGCCATGAAGTTAGAGAGAAGTCATGACACGAAGTGTGTTTTTGTCAGAGGTCTTTAAAAGCACAAACTCTGATTACTCTCAGAACCTCCATTAGGAGACATGTCCTTGACGGTTTCCACCACCATCTGGAAGACCCCTTTAAAGGGAATATTTCATGGCTCACGGGCTTCACGGTGTGTGGCCAATTGGAGGGCGAGAGAGTTTTCTGGGAGTGGGCCAGGCGGGCGAGTGCCCAGGCTGGGGACGGGGGGTGGGAAGGAGAGACTGGTTCAGGGGAGGCTCTGGGGCCAGTTGGTTTAGAGTGAGGCCACATTTGACAAGTGTAGAGAGAAAAGCGATCCTAAGCTTGCACTTCTTAAACACGTTCTGTCTCAGGCAATCCTGAGAGATATCAGGATTGATATCTCTCAATGATATCAAGATACCACTTCTTAAACACGTTCTCTCTCAGTGCCAATCCTGCCAGGCACTGTCTCTTAATTCTTGTGACTGTAATAGTTGGTGCTATAGTGGGTCCCACTCCCAAAGGGACAGGAACAATCCGAAGAGTCGAGTTAGACATCCCAGGTCACCAAAGAGCTGGTCACGGAGCAGGATTTAATCTAAGCTCTTAGGTCAACCTGCTTTGTTTTCTCAGAAGACAAGGGGAAGGCTGAGGGACTGAGGTCAGGGGCATGAGCAATGACACAGTGGCAAAGCCGTTTGGTTTTTTATGTGTTATCATTATTGTTATTTTTGCAGGCATTTGCTTCTTTTCCCCCACCAAGACCATCTCTGAAGTCACAGACCCCTCTTCTCTTGTGTCCCCGCCCTGCCCCGCCACCACATGGTCCCCACCCCCTTCCTGCCTTGCTATGTTGAATATTAAATAAATAGCTGGCTGATTTCTGTTGAATTAACATAAAGTCCCTCCCAGTCATTTGCCGTTTATAGAATGATTCCAGATAAATATGATGTCAGTTACCTGGTTTTTTTTTTTGGTGACTTTTCAAGTCTACCTGGAGTAAGGTATTGATTATTCCTGGATGATTTAAGCCTTATTTGCTTCTGTCAGTGGTGAAAGCCATTGACCGTCAAGGTCAGCCCCATCTTTGGGAATCAGCTGGTGATTCTAGCACGAGGCTGGCCCTGGGCCTGGGTCCTCAGCTGGTGATTCTAGCACGAGGCCGGCCCTGGGCCTGAGTCCTCAGTCTCCTGACCAGTCCCGCCGGTTCCACACCAGGCGCCCCAGGGCTGTTCCCTGGACTCATGTGATGTTCATGGTGCCGTGTTGCAGCCCAAAGCCTGTTCCGATTTGTTCTGTGAGTCAGGGTTGACGGTGCTGAGCAGGAACCTAACCAACTTGCCAGCAGTGAAGGATGGAGAAATGGGAACTGCTTGGTTGGTTGCCCCTCAATAAGATCACTGAGAGTCAGACGTTCTCATTGTGGTGAGCCTCTCTTTCATCTTTGAAGGTTGCAAGCACACCCACCATGCCACTAAGAACGTTGATGTGCCCCGGGTGCAAGAGATTACCGGGGACACTGTAGCTTTGGGAATGACCAGCTGTCCCTCTCTTTCCTTCTCTTTCCCTGCGTCAGCAGCCATCCACAAGAGACACCAAGCCATGCCTCATTCCATTTCCCTGTGTGTCTGCTTGCTCAAGGGGTTTGCCCACTGTGTGTGTTAGTCATTCAGTCACGACTAACTCTCTGCGACCCCTGGACTGTAGCCCATGAAGCTCCTCTGTCCGTGGGATTTCCCAGACAAAAATATTGGAGCAGGTTGCCGTTCCCTTCTCCAGGGGATCTTCCCGACCCAGGGGCCGAACCTGGGTCTTCTGCCTTGTAGGCAGATTCTTTGCTGCCTGAGCCACCAGGGAAGTCTGCGGAAGTACCCAAACGTGCGTTTTTTTCTCTCCAAACCCATGCTTTCAGTTGTTTATTGTGTGGGAAATTCTAAGGCCTTGGCCAAAGCCTTAGATGTTTGAAAGTTGCTGCCATCACGTCAGACCTTCTGAGACGCCTAAGACAGTTCCAAGTGGTGTCCAAGGGAGCATGTTTAAGGCCCTGACTCCGAGGAGGGACTGCTGGAGTGGGAAGTCTGGCTAGCCGTTTTGCTCTTGAGATCCAAGGGCCTTGGGAGTGAGTGATTGCGGTCCGGTTGCATCTGGCGTCCCCTTCCTCCGCCCGCAGATCCCAACTGGGCCAGTCTGAACTTGGGAGCCCTCATGTGTATCGAGTGCTCAGGGATCCACCGGAACCTCGGCACCCACCTCTCTCGAGTCCGGTCTCTGGACCTCGACGACTGGCCTATTGAGCTCATCAAGGTGATGTCGTCTATCGGGAACGAGCTGGCCAACAGCGTCTGGGAGGAGAGCACCCAGGGGCGGACGAAGCCCTCGCTGGACTCCACAAGGTAGGGGTGCGGGAAGGCGGGTGCTCACGCGGCCTTCTGCTCAACAAAACCGGGAGTGACCTTAGCGACAGCCACCTCGAGAACTGCCCCGGGCACCCGTGGGAAGGCTGATAACCCAGCCAAAATGTCTGTGTTTAAAATTGGTCTTCCACAGACGTGGATAATTCAAACTCCTTAATTTTTCATGTTTGTTTTTACACTTTGGGGATTCCTCTCCCTCTCTTAGAGACGTATTAAGCTTCTAACCTGATGAATATATCACTTTAATTAATACATTTCTAATAGGCATAAGCTGTGCTGTTAACACTAATTGGAATTTGGGATTCTTTTGATTTTGTTATTCTTATGTCTTTGATAAGCATCTATTCCATTGGCTCCACTCCCCTCTGACCTCCCACTAAGTGAGTTGATAGTAACCAAACATATTTTATTTTCTAAACTGGATTCCTAACACATTTAATCAACCAAGTTTGGCGTACGTAACGTGTGGTGGCTGCTCATTAGTGTTAATTGTTACCCAGTGTAAAAAACGCATTTATTTTGAGCCCATTCTGTCTCTCATTTTTCATTTACAGCAATTATAAGCCGTTTTTGAGTACACATGCATATTTAATGTACCTAAGAGGTGATAAAATGGCTCGTCTTCTGAGAAAGCCTCTTTCACGGAGGCAGGGTGGACCATCCCGTCTCTGAGGCTGTTCTGAGTAGGCACGTTGTGGCGTCTGAAGCAGAGGCGTGGTGGGTGGGTGCAGCCTTCACGCCTCAGGTGTGTGCACGGTGGAGGGGGAGGCTGGGTCTCCCAGTGCCAGTGCTGATGTGTTTTGCCAGTGATCAGACAAGGAAACCTGGGTGTCCATCTATGGGTGGGCCCCACGCGAGGGGTTAGAAGTCGGTTTCTGTCAATAAGCAGTAATGGTGTGGCAGGTTGGTGGGCTTCATCAACACTGAAAAATGAATTTGGGGTGCCCCCTTCGGTTCACTTGCGAGAATGAAGCTGGTGTCATTAACTCTACTCTCCGTATTAGATGCTCTGTGGAAAGGGGGTGGGGGACTGAAAGGTGCATGGCGTCTCTCTGCTTAAAACCTCTCAGCTCGGCGCTACGAGCTCTTACAGAAGTTACGTCGTGTAATATGCCATGTGCGCGACGGTCCTACAAACTGAAGACATGATACACTTCGACAGTTTTTAAATTTTGATATAACGCTAATATGGAAATCTGCTGGCTCATCCACTAGGGCCATTCTTCAAAGATTAGTTCATGTTTTAATATGTATTTTTTCATACATGTAGTTTCCCTAGAGGGTAGTTAAATCTGAAAAAGAAAAATGATCGAAAATTGGATTGAGCTTAATGTGTGAATGCAGAAAACACTGAAGTAAGCTGGGAAAAGATTAGTTTCATACATCACTGTTTGTATGTGAAAGGAGCATATACACTACTTTTAATACCATGAATTAGAAGAGTTTGTTTTTCCATCTGTCGTAACTAGAAACTGTTTAGAATGATTAGAAACAGAGATGTAGATTACGTGTTTAACTGGGAAATATTTTGTAATAGTTTCATCTTCATAAGTGAAGACTGTGTGTAAGAGTATTTTGTTACTCTGTCTTGAGAGTTGTAATTAAGTTCCTGAGTGCATGACTTCCCCTTCTGTGCAGGATTATATATATTGTATCTTTACAGTTTACAGACATTGAGTCTTCCTTTCTCACAGGTGGGGTCGTTGTCATGAACTTCCTATGGTGAGGATGGTATGCTTATGTGGTCTTGCCCAGCATAACTTTGGACTTTCTAAATTCTGTTCAACTCTTAAGAAGATAAAACATGTCTGAGAATTGACTGTGCCTTTGGTCATTCTCCCAGGGAGTTGTAGTTTTAATTAAACTCAGCAAATATTCATCGAGTGCCTCCTCATGGAACAGAAGTGGTCGCCAGATGATGACCTTAGGTCTGCAGTGATGGGTGTGTGTGTTCAGAGCTGGCCAAGGATGCCAGGACGTGGCATTCAGAGACGGGAGGGGTCTGTGGTCTCAGGGAAGTTCAGCAGAAATGTCTTCTGAGCTGGGCTTGGAACCATGGGGTGGTTCTCCTGGCCTAGGGGTATGGGGAGCGTGTGGTGGAGGCTTAGGCGAAGACAGGAAGGCAAAAGGAAGCCTGGGGGACCCTGGGGAGGTGGAGCCGTGGGTACAATTGGGAAGGGCAAGGCCATGATGGAGCAAAGACCTCGTGAGTCAGGGGCAGTGCTTTAAGAGTGATTCTGGGGGTGGGTGGGCTTCCCTGGTGGCTCAGCTGGTAAAGAATCCACCTGCAAGGCAGGACACCTGGGTTCAATCCCTATTTTGGGAAGATTCCCCTGGAGAAGGGAACGGCTACCCATTCCAGTATTCTGGCCTGGAGAATTCCATGGACTGTATAGTCCATGGGGTCGCAGAGTCGGACATTACTGAGCAGGTTTCACTGTCACTGGAGGTGGGCAGAGGGTGGGCTGTTGGGGCTATTTAAGTGTTCATGGCTGTCCTCCCTGTTCCCGGGAGGACCAGAGGCAGCCAGCAGCATCATAGGAAGAAACGGAGACAGGCGAGGAGACCAGTCTGAAGGCGGTGGTCCTGGTAGAACAGAAGGAGAGCCTCAGATACTCAGAAACAACTCAACATAATTGCATCGTGAAAACCCAGACCCCCACCTCCTCCACTGCCTCCTGCGGTTTCTTCAAACGAAAGAAACACTAAAAAGTTTGCCCTGGAATGTCCACGTGGAATTCCACCTACAATGTGAGAAATGATGCCTGGCCTGGTCCCTGCCTCCCCAAGACCAGGAGAGATATGCCCCCCACCCACCCCATCTTGCTGTCTCCGCAGAAGCAGTGCCCGCTAGCGCAAACAGCTGGAGGGCTTGTTAATGTGGCCCTAAGGTAATACTAAAAAGAAATATTTTAATAAATTTTTATCTCCATCTGAGGAAAAGCCAAGTGCAATATATCCAGTCTAATTCTTTGAAAAGGGGCCCAGCTGTTTTCCCGAGAAGCTCCGTCCATTCTGTCTTGTTCAGAAGATTCATTCTGACAGTGGCATATAATTAGAAATGTGCTGTCCCTCCGCCAGCACGCACGCATGCACGCACGCACGCACACACACACACACACACACACACACACTCAGGAGCATGGGGGAGTAGAACACAGCAGATCCTTCAAACACACACACACACACAGGCTCAGGACCGTGGGGAAGTAGAATCTGGCAGATCCTTACACACACACACACTCAGGACCATGGGGAAGCAGACCCTGGCAGATACTTCTCAAAAAAAAAAACCTGAAACCACCTTGCACAGTGTCACCCAGACGTGCGGGTGACACAGGACACAGGGAAGCAGGGTCCTCTGGCCAGCCGTCTGTCCTCTGCACCCTGATTAGGGCAGCTTCGGACGGCTCATAATTGGTTCCAGCGATTCTCAGCTGCCCCAAGAACTGCCGTTCAAACTTGAACAGCACAGAGATCAATCGAAGCTGACGGCGGCAAAGCCGTATTGACTTCCCATTCCTAAACCAGGGGATCATTAGTCAAGAAAAGCATCTTTTAATTATTCCCAGGAAGAAAAAAAAAAATCTTTTTTTGGATGGATTCTGCAACAACTGCCATTTTTTTCCCCCGGTGCATTCGATATTAAATTTATCGTCGTGGGAGGGGAGAGGGGGCCCTTCATCCCGCTCTGTGATGGAGGTTTAATTTGGAGAAAGGAGCCAGTTAGAGATCGATGTGGTAACAATTAACTACATCTGGGGTGGAATCAGAATTCCCCTCTAATTGCTATTGATACCATTTAAGCACACACTTAAAATATTGATTGTGAATGGGGCTGCAGAGGTAGAGGCGAGGTGGGAACAGAGAGAAGCAGTGTTAGGGGCTTACAGGAGGGCGGCCTGCTGTCTGCAGGCTGGTCAGCACCTGAGTGTGTGGTTGCCCCTGACAGTACATTGTCATGTGGACGCCTGCGGAGCCTGGAGCAACCAGGCAGGGCTCCAGTCCCCGTGTCAGGACACGATTCGGAGGTAAAGACATTAAAACAGTCATGTGCGTCTTTCTGGAGTGAATGAGTGAGACAGAAAACTGCCTAGCTTGGAATACACATGTCAGGGCATCTTGCAGCCTCGGAGCCTTGGAACCCCTTGTGTGTCTGTGAGCAAAATGCCCAGCACACGATGAAGCCGTCTCCACAAGCCTCTGTGTGCACCCTGTCACGCTCAGCCCCATGCTGGTGTTCTCGGGGGCCGGTCTGCATCACTTAAGGCAGATCCTTCTTCTTGATCCCATCCCCCTTGCACTTAGAAGCTTTTTCGATTGACTTGCAGGGAAAAGAATGTCCTACCAGGACCGATCAGAGCCCTCCGCAGCCGCATTCCTCTTGGCAGCAGCTGAACTCTGCTGGGCTGAGCGGCTCTCTCTTCATCTCCCATCTTTGTATCTCCAGGTGGCGGGCTTTGGCCAAAGCCCGGGAGGGTGTGCAGGGACCAGTTGCTATTTGCATTTCACGGCAGGTAGCCTGTTTACAAGGCGCTTTGGGGGCCTGCCGATTTGGTCTAGGAAATCAAAGGAACCTGGAAGTGGAGAGCTTGCATTTTCAATTCCATGAAAGAGCCCTTGGGAAAAGCTCTGAGCCCAACTGAAATCATCCGCCATCTCTTTGATCCCACTCGGAAGGGACCCCAGCTTGCAGATGGGTGTGCGTTCCCTTCCCTCTCCAAGCATCCTTTCTCTGAGTTCCATCATTTGTCAGTTCACCTGCGCCCCTAGCCGCCCCTCTTGTCTTTAACCTCTAAAACCCTGTCAGTCCGAGAGGAGGACGTGGGGCTGGACGTCAGGAATCTGCGTGGGAGAGACTGACGGGCCGCACACTCGCGGGCCGAGCGGGTCCGTCCACCCCGGTGATCCGAGTTCCGTGTCCTTTTGATTTCCGAACGCCACTTTCATCTTATTTATGCACATGGAGATATTGATAAAGGGGAAATGTATCCAAACTGAAAATAATTGGATCCCCACCGCTCCCTCCGAGATATTAAAAGCAGCCCCACTTGGCCACGTCTCTGTCTCGTTAGGTTTGATCGTTAAGATCACAATATCGTAATCTCGGGCTCAAATTTCTGGCATAAAGATGCACTGATCCAAATGCAGCCTCGGGGAGCGTGTGGACCCACGCGGCCCCAGGATTGTCTCATCTTATTATTTTTCCACAGCTCTTGGCCCCGCTGAGGTCGCTGTTTTTTCTCTTTTGAGTGCTCCTCTATGCTTGACACCTTTTCCTATTTTCTTTCCTTAAAAAAAAAAAAGGAAAAAGAAAATGGGCAGGGGGAAAAACATGGGGGGGGGGATAAAAAAAGGACTTTGCCGTGATGACCAGAACCCATCTGCAGTTGGGTGACATCTGCTCCCCACATGTCACTTCCCTCATTAACAAGCAATTGAATTAATTAAATGCTACTCAGAACACGCATAACAAGCTACCGGCAGTGTCCAAATTAGCACTGATAATCAAGGATGATTTCCTTTATTATCCTGCTAAGTGGTGTGCAGACTCTGATCTCCCTGTCTGCCCTCATCTATTTACATACCCCCAGCCTCTGCCTTTGGAAGCGGAGGTTATCTTACCTAGTTAATTTGCCACGATCACCGGGCATGGCGGATTGATGCCCTGCCTCTGCCGCCAGAGCTGCCGCGTGCGGGGGTGGGGGGAGGGCACCCTCTCCCCCCTCCCCGCCTGCCCTCCCCCCAGCCCAGCCTTTGTATCTCAAGCTCACTGATAAATTAAAGGCCACCCCTGTGGTCTCTCAAGTGAGTAATAGAGGCAGAAATTTCATTTTGCAACTGGCTGATTTAATGATCCAAAGGGTAATTAATGGCCTGATTATCTTAATGTTAAATATGTCCGGCAGCAATTACTGTGACCTCCCGCTTGTCAAGGTCCGGGCTGTGCTCTTCTTTCAATTAAGTTCTCTGGGGCTTAATGGTATGAATAAACTCCTCTGATTCTGTCATCCCAGACGGACGCAGAGGGTTCAGAGAGCTGGGGGCTCCTCGGGAGTTTTAATCAGCCCCGTCTTCGACTCTGGCGATCAGAGTTAACAATTATCCCAAGGACAGCCTCACTTCTCTTCTTCCCCATGCAGGACCAACCCCCCACCCCTCCCCACCCTACCCCACCCGCCCTTTCGTGTTGTTGTTTTATTTTATTTATTTTCTCTTATGTGTTTCCGCGCTCGGAGGGAAGAATTCTGTTTGCAGAGGGAGCCACTGTGCTCCGGCAGGCTCGTCTCTTCCAATATAAATTATCATGTGAGCGCTGTGGTTTTTCTGTTTGACAGGCTTAATTAATTGGCAGGAGCCCCCGAAAATGACAGTGCCACTAATTGCAACTCCGGGTGCATTTCTGTCATCCCGGCGTGCCTGTCAGCGGGCATGCCCTGGCCCCAGACTCCGGAGCGGGGGGCCCGCCCTCCCAGCCTCAGGTCCAGGCGGGGACAGCATCCTGAGCATGTGGGGACAACTGGCCGGCTTCGAGGAGCCTTGGGTTTGCAGGCACGCCATACCCCGCACAGGAGTGACAGTTACTGCCTATGAAGTTTACACATCCGTGGCTCTGCAAACCCAGCAGCTGCTCGGGGGACCTAGTCTTTGACTTCAGATATTTTAGTGACTTCTCGGAGCAGGGCAGCTTGGAATCAGACCCCAGAGCTGTAACTCAGAGACTCTCCTTGACTGGACGGTCCTCATTAGCACATTGCTAAATAAGCTAGGGTTTCCCTGAGCTCTGCACCCAGATCAGAAATATTCCACTATAAGTATTAAGCTTTCAGGGAAGTGTACAAGTGAGAAGTGCATTAACACTGCCTCAAAAATAATACCTGAAGATTACAGTTGACAACAGACAGAGACGTTCCTCCGGTAAACTGTAGGCAGGGAGTGTGGAGGGAATCCACGCATTGGCAGCACGCTCTGATTAAGCTCTCTGGATAGACCGGCCCTAATTATAAGAAAGGCGGATCTAACAAGGTTCTCCATTAGGTTAAGTAAAGTGCGAGCCACGTCTTGCAGCATGACTCTACCGTCATCTGCCTTTGAAGCAGGCGGTCGAAACAGTGCTGTTGGTTTATCTCGTCTGCCTGCCGCACGCGAACCCGTCTTTTATTTGATCCTGCGGGAACCAAATGTGGGGGAGCCAGCTTTGCCGTCTTGGGTTGAAAATCACTCCCTTTGCTTTCTGAAATGTAGCCATGGAGACAATCAAGGAATTTCTTCCTGTTTAAGGGTTGTTACTGTCACTGGTAAAGCTGAAAATGCAGTCATCTTCTCACATCCGTTTCTGTAGGGGCCCTGACCACTTCCGAGCCCGCGTCCGTTTGTGATTGTAGATGGAGCAATGTGATGTGCAGATGAACCATTAGGCTTGAGTTACGTATCATGAGAGACATTCTAAGCGGATGCCTAGAAATAGTCTAAAACAACTGCCTGTGTTTTGATTCCTCCACAGCAGAGAATTTTCCAGAGGGTCTTTCCTCTCAGTGATGTTTGGATCATTTTGCAGCAGAAACTTTCTTTCTTCTGAGCGAGGTTCTGCTTTCTTCTTCCTCATAATGAGGAAGAGGCCGAAGCAAATAAACCTGGCCCAGAGCTCACAGTGTGCGTTGCTAAGTCGCTTCAGACCCATCTGACTCTTTGTGACCCCATGGACCATAGTCCACCAGGCTCCTCTGTCCATGGGATTCTCCAGGAAAGAATACTGGAGTGGGTTGCCTTGCCCTCCTCCAGGGCATCTTCCCAGCCCTGTGTCTCTTGTGTCCCCTGCATTCACAGGCGGGTTCTTTACCACCAGCGCCACCTGGGAGGCCCAGCTCACAGGGGATGGGGCACTTTTTCTGAGCACAGGCCATCCTGCACATTGGATGACCCCCCCCCCTTTCCCAGGTGGAGAGACTGTGAAGTTAGGGTCCTGGAGCCATTTATCTCAGGTCACCCAAGCCTCAGGGACAGGTCATTTGAACTCAGGACCTGGCTTCTGACGCCCGCCCTGGTCCTCCAGCTGCTCCTGTGCTTTTCATGCTCAGCATCACGTGGCCACATCCACCGGCCCGTTGTGGCGTCCAGAGGTCCCACTGTGTTTGCACGTACCCATTCCCTCTCCCCCGCTCAGCCCCAGCTCATGCTCCTACCAGTCTGTGTCTGCCTTTAGATATTATTACTGTAAATTTATTATGTATAATAATGTAACTGTAATATTTTTCCACTTATAACACCTCGTAGCCTCATTCATGGTAACTTGAGGATAGTAAAGCATCATTCATTTTAGTTTGCATTCCTATGGCAGACCTGATTGTTTTAAGTTACTCAGTCATGATTCTGAAGTTTTAATTTTCTGATGTCAGTGCTAATCCTGAGAGCTTCTGTGGAAAACAGTGCTGAATGAAAAATTTGTTTAAAAGAGTGCTGATGCCTAAACAGATGCGTGAACCAATGTAGTCAAAGGGTTCAGATTCTCCCATAATCACGTCCTTCTCCTGCCTGAACCCCTGACCCAACAGTGTCTGTTGAAAACATTCAGCTTATTTTCCCAAAAGCCTCACAACCATAGTTTTTGTTATCTGCATGATGAAATGTGGAACTGGACCAGAGGATAGTTCTGGTTCCACAGACAGCATCAGCTATGATTGTGATTTTTTTAAAAACCAAGCATTTTCTCATTTTTAAGATGAAACTAGTCATTAATCCACCCACGTAATCATGCGATTTAATGCTAAAAGCAAATCATATTTAGGAAGTTTCCTGGGCTCTTTTGTCTGGAAATCCCAGTCAGCTTTGTGCCTGGGTCCTGCGTGCTGCTGGGGAGAGAGGCAGGTGACCCTTGCCCGCTCAGGTGCTGGGGAGGGTCTGCTGATGTAAAGGGTGTGGTCCGTGTTGATTTTGCTTTGTATCTGCAGAGTGGTTTATTGCAGCGTCAGCAGAGTGCATTCCTGGGTCCCATTCCAAACGTGTCCCTGTGGCGGGGCCCAGTGATAAGTTTTAGCTCTCTAGGTGATTCCTGTGCACATTAAAATTTGAGAACACTGGTCTCCACCAGGCAGTATAAACAAATGCCCACAGCCTGTGTGGGGTCTCTCTCCCAGCCTTAGCCCAAGACCCTGGACTTTATTCCTCATTTCTGAAGACCCAGGTTATCAGTCTTCTTTCTTTACCAGACTCTAATTGGGCCTGGCATATCCAGTATGCCATCCCAAAGACGCTATATCTCTATGTCTGCCCTAGTACAAAAGGATTATATACTGTGATCAAATATCATTTTCCCCAGGAGTGCAAGGTTGGTTCAGTCAAAAGTGAGGCAGTGTAATAGTACACCACCTCAATAAACTAAAGGACAAATACTGCATAGTCATCTCAAGAGATGCAGAAAATACATTTGACAGAATTCAGTACCCCTTCGTGATATAGACACTCAGCCAAGTGGGAATAAAAAGAAACTTCCTCAACCTAATAAAGGACACAGCTAACATCAAACTTAATGGCAAAGTACTGGAAGCTTCCACCCTTGGATCGGGAACAAGACAAGTCCACTGTCTCCACTCCTCGACAACTTTGTACTGTAAGTTTAAGCCAGGGAATCAGGCAAGGAAAAGAAACCAAAGGCGTTCAGACTAGGCAGGAAGGAGTGAAACTGTCTCTGTTTGCAGATGACGTCATCTTGTATATGGAAAATCTAAAGGAATTCACAAGAAACTATTAGGGCTAATAAAGGACCTCAGCCATACACAAAATTCAGTTGTAGCTCTATACACAAGAAATAGACAATCCAAAATAAAAATTAAGGGTGCCATTCCATTTACAAAAGCACCAAAAAGAATAATATGCCGAAGAATAAATTTAACCTCTATACTGAAAGCTACAAAGCATCTTTGAGAGAAATTAAAGAAGACTAACAACTGGCTAGTTCAGAATGAAGAAGGAGTACAAGGCTGTATATCGTCACCCTGCTTATTTAAATTATATGCAAGTACATCATGGGAAATGCCCGACTGGAAGAAGCACAAGCTGGACTCAAGATTGCTGAGAGAAATAGCAACAACCTCAGACATGCAGGTGATGCCACTCTAATGGCAGAAAGCGAAGAGGAACTAAAGAGCCTCTTGATGACTGTGAAAGAGGAGAGTGAAAAAGCTGGTCTGAAACTCAAATTCAGAAAGCTAAGATCATGGCATCTGGTTTCATCACTTTGACAGATAGAAGGGGTAAAAGTGGAAACAGTGACCGATTCTGTGGCTTCCCTGGTGGCTCAGTGGTAAGGAATCTGCCTGCCAATGCAGGAGACGTGGGTTCGATCCCTGGGTCAGGAAGACCCCTGGAGAAGGAGCTGGCCTCTCACTCCAGTGTTCTTGCCTGGGAAATCCCATGGACAGAGGAGCCCAGCAGGCTACAGCCCATGGGGTCACAAAGAGTCAGACACAACTTGGTGACTAAACAATAACAACAACGACAGATTTTTTTTTTCTTGGGCTCCAAAATCACCGTGGATGGTGACCGCAGCTGTAAAATTAAAGACACTTGTCCCTGGAAGGAAAGCTGTGACAAACCTAGATAGTATATTAAAAAGCAGTGACATCACTTTGCCAACAAAAGTCCATATAGTCAAAGCTACGGTTTTTCCAGTATCATGTATGGATGTGAGAGTTGGACCATAAAGAAGGCTAAGCACCGAAGAATTGGTGCTTTCAAATTGTGGTGGTGGAGAAGACTCTGGAGAGTCCCTTGGACTGCAAGGAGATCAAACCAGTCCATCCTAAAGGAAGTGAACCCTGACTATTCATTGGAAGGACTGATACTGAAGCTCCAATACTTTGGCTACTTGATGCGAAGACCTGACCCATTTGAAAAGACTTTGATGTTGGGAAAGGCTGAAGGCAAAAGGAGAAGGGGGTGACAGCAGATGAGATTGTTAGATAGCACCACCGACTCAATGGACATGAGTTTGAGCAAACTCCGGGAGATGGTGAAGGACAGGGAGGCCTGGTGGGCTGCAGTCTGGGGGGCTCGCAGAGTTGGACATGACACAGTGACTGAACAGCAAGAACCAATAACCGACAAGACGCCCATGTTCACGGAGTCAAAGACACAATATTGCTGTGACAGCAGGGCTCCCCAAAACAATGCACAGATCCGCCAGTCTCTTTCCGAAGCACAAAGGCCTCTTTTTGCAGGAATGGACAAGCTGATGCCGTACATTATATGGAAACTCACAAGACCTTCAGATAGACAAAACAATTTTCTAAAGGAATAACAAAGTTGGAGGAACCATATATCCTAATTTCAAAGCTTACTACAAAATTATACTAATCTAAGATCGTGATGCTGCCATAAGAATAGACATACAGATCAATGGTATAGAATCAGAAGTCCTGAAATAAGCCCATCCGTCTGCGAGTACCCTCGCGGGGAGCCCTCCCAAACCAGACCACTGCCTCTCACGTGGTCACGCAGCTCACGAGAGACCTTCGCAACTGAAGAGCCTGTGGCCCAAAGCAAGGTGACCTTGGCCCTTGACACCCAGCACCCTGAAGCCATCGAGGCCAGAGGCGAGCTAAGCCCCAAAGGCCGGGGGTGGTGGCGAGCCAGTCTTTGGGAGACTGAGAAGGCTGTTGTTCACCGTCCTCCCTGCAAAGCATAACCTCCAGGGTGGATCCACGTGGCCTGTCAGCATTGTGAAGACCGAGTGTGCCAGCTCTCGCATGCCTGCCCACTTCTGACAGCACCCGGGCAGGCAGGCTGGCCCCCCCCCCACGCCGTCCCCCACCCCACGCTGTCCTGCCTTGCCAGCCCCCTGACATCCTGACAACCCTGAGCACAGCATCCTGATACTTAACGTTTCCCAGAACCCCCCGGGGGTCACACAGCAGGCATTTGGTGACAGGGAGTCTGTTCCCAGGAGCCCAGCTCCAGAACCCACACTCCGAGCCTCCGTGCTTTGCCACTGGGCTTTTGGGGGTCGGCGGCCAGAGGGTACTGCCTGTGGCACCAGACAGCCATGAGACACAACACAGTTGCCCTCAGGGCTCAGCAGGACGCAGAATAACAGATGGCAGCGTGTCTGCGCCTGCCCCCGCCACCTCCTGCACACACCCAGCGGGCAACTCGGGGCAGGGGCCTCACCCTGTCCCGTGCCCACCCCTTGCCATGTAGCACGTGGTCTTCTTTCCGGCGCTTGAGGACCACGATGCCCCCTGAGCACGGTGGAGACTGGTGGCTGGAAAGCGTGACAGCCAGCATTTTTAGTTTCTTGTTCGGGCTTAGCACGCACCGAGGGACGACCGGTCAGCCTCCTGCACGTCCATCCTGAAGCGTTGAGTTCTGCTTTCCCCAGACGCGTGCTGGTCGCACCTGCCTGCCTCCTCAAGGGGAGGATTTGCTGGTCAGCCTTCGTCAGGGGTACAGACTACCTGGGGCTGGGACTATGTGTCTGCTCTTGGGAAGGCTGGGGGTCCTTTGAGTACTTTGTATGAAAAAAGAGAAGAAATCAGGGGCACTTAGGGATGCTTATTAGAAATACCGATCTCGCGTAGACTCCTAACCCGGGAGTGGGAGTTTTTCTCCCTGACAGCAGGTTCCTTCCTTCGCGAAATCTCTCATGCGTCTGTTGCAGGAGGCTTAGACAGCAGCTCTCCGGAGAGGACAGAGGTGGTAGTTATGGGAACGGCCCACGCTGGGTTCTGGTCCTCACTCTGCCCCTGGGAGTAAGTTAGCAGAGCATGCCCAGGCCTCAGTCTTGTCATCTGTAAACCGGGAGCAGCTGTGCCTGCTTCCTGAGGTGCTTGCACAGGTCAGGTGGGAAGATGCCCTGGGCCACCCACAGAGGCTCATCTCAGGCTGCAGAGAGGGCAGAAGCTGAGAGCGGGGCCGGCCTGGCGCCCTCCGCGTTCTTCCAGCCCAGTTTCTCCGCGCGCCTTGGTCCACCTCTTTATCCAGAGCGTTCTCGGACCCGGTGTCCCCACACCCCGGTCAGGGCGGAGACCTCGGCAGGTGGGACCAGGGGGCCCGTGGAGCCCTCACACCCAACCAGCAGCGCCCAGTGTGGGCAGAGTGGGAGCAGGACGGGGAGGCAGCCCCCAGGTCATTGGCCCAGCTCCAGGGAGGCCCAGAGACCCCCGGTGTGGATGGAGTGGGTGGAACAGGCTTGTTCTGGGACAAGGTGAAGGCCAAGCCTCGCCCCAGACATGTCTTCCACCCTCCTTAACCCGCAGCCCTGTTGTTGAATGAGCCACCTTTGCTGAGAGCTGAGGGTCTGGAGGTCTGCAGCTCACGCAGGACTAGCCCCTGCCTTTCTCCCTGGACTCTTCAGGGAGGCAGGCATGCTCTAGGCAGCTGCCGAGTGAAAGTACTCAGTTATGAATGACTCTTTGCGACCCCATGGACTATACAGTCCATGGAATTCTCCAGATCAGAATACTGGCGTGGGCAGCCTATCCCTTCTCCAGGGGATCTTCCCAACCCAGGAATCAAACCTGTGTCTCCTGCATTGCAGGCAGATTCGTCACCAACTGAGCCATCAGGGACGCCCCCAGCCAAGTGGCCCGGAAAGGGCAGCCTCAGCTGTGGGAGTGTGGCCCCTGCCCAGGAAGTGGCTGCTGGCTGGGGGCTGCCAGGACGATCCCCGGGCTCTCCGCCCCACCCCATCCGGGCACCGGGGCCTGTGGGCTGCGGCCACGGGGCAGCTATGCTGCTGCTTTGCTGGCCTGGGGCCTGACCTCCAGGCCTCTCCTGCCCTCCTCTGTGAATGCTCACATGCAGCGCTTCAGCCCAACCAAGGTGCCTCCAGACCCTGACCGGTCCCCTGCCCTCAAACCCCAGGAGGCCAGATACAGCCAGCTGCCTTCATCCCAGCTCAGCCTTCACAGTGAGCAGAGATCGGGATGCAGGAAACCATGGACCCAGGGCAGAGCAGGAGGTGGGGAGACACGCAGGTGGAGGCAGGAAGCGGGGAGACCAGCAGCAGCTTCCCAGTCGTGTGGTTTTCTACAGCCCGTCCCCTGGAGGAGGGTGTGCTCTGCTGAGACGGAAGCGAGCCTTCCGACTTCAAAACAGCTTCCTGAGAACTCACTGGTCTCAGCCCAAGGTTGAAGAGGACTCTGTTCCTCACGTTTGCCCACCTGGCTTGGAAATCGTGGGGCTAGGGGAGGCTGAATTACTTATTCAAGGGCAGGGAACGTGGCTGCCGGCTTTGAGTTAGGAGCCCACGGCTGGCTCTGCACCACTCACCCCGTTGTTGCGCCTGCTGGGTCCTCTGCACCTGCCGGTCGCACTTGATTTCTGAAACGCGCTCCCAGCACCGCGGCTGGGTTTCATCTGGCCGTGAAGCCACCATCAAAGGCGGTCCCCTGACCCATGTGTTCACAGGCAGCCTGGAAAGCTTTGCTGTCCCGTTGCTAACACTCCTTCAGGCTCTCTGCAGAACAACCCCGGTGTTTGGCCAGCCCGCAGACACTTGGGTGATTATCCACAGTCGGGGTGGGGGGTGCCCACGGGGGCCCGGAGCACAGAGAATGAGTGTGTTTACAGTGCAAACGTGTTTCCTGAGGTGAGGGAGTGGAGTCCGGTTGTTGCGACAACAGCCCGTCTCCTGGCACTTTTTGAAAGGGGGCTCTTTGGACAGTGGTCTCATGCTGAGCCCGAGTCCTGCAGTGGCCACCCGGGCTGTGGTTTAATGAGGGCCCCAGGGCTGACGTTCCAGACACCAGCTCTGATGTGGCCTTCCCAAACCCTAGTGCTGCCCATCAAACACCTCATCGGCTACGGCACCCCTTTAGCCACTGAAGACGAGCTTGTGGGTCTCCATGGCTTCTCCCTGTGGCACTTCTGCCGAGATTCGATGGAGTGGTTGATCTCGTGGCCCGGAAGGCCCCCATCATCGTGTGTCTATTGATGTCATCGGCGCCGCCCATGACCTTGATGACCATGCTCCCCAGCGTGGCTTGGCTGTGCCGCCTGCAAAACCCTGCTCCCCTGGCACGACTCCTCCCGTTCACTGTCTCTCCCCCTTATCATCACAAGGCCTCCTCCCTCCCCAAGCTCAGCAAAGCCCGCTCACTCTGCAGATCCATTTACTAAAGCCCAGACTGCAGGAGGCTTTGGCTAACAGGCCACCCTGAATGTGCAAGACCCATGCCAGTCCCTTGAATACCTTATTCTCAGTCCAAATGTAAACCAAAAAATTCACTCAAAAGCATCCTTGTGAGATCCTTGAGATACATCCTGAAGCCTTGCAATTACTGGATTATTTAATGAGGTGAGGAAGGGTAATTTTTAAACATTTGTATCAAGGTATGTTCTGCCTGGGCTTCCCGGGTGACTCAGCAGTAAAGAGTCTGCCTGCAACGCGGGAGATGTGGGTTCCATCCCTGGGTCGAAATGGCAAACCACTCCTGTATTCTTGCCTGGGAAATCCCATGGACAGAGGAGCCTGGTGGGCTGCAGTTCATGGGGTTGCAAAGAGTCAGACGCGACTGAGCACGCACGCATATTGTGGACACGGTGCCTTGCGCGCATCTGAGGGAATCAGGAGTTCCAGCAGTTCTGACATGCGCGTGTATCACCCCAGGAAGTGGCCTCGTACCCTTCCAGCTGATCGCCGTTAAACAGTATTCATGGGTTTGCTCTCTATCAGGACAAGACGTTGTTGTTGTTCAGTCACAGAGTCGTGACCGACTCTTGGCATCCCCACAGACTGCAGCATACCAGGCCTCCCTGTCCCTCACCATCTCCCAGAATTTGCCCACGTTCTTGTCCATTGAATCGGTGATGCCATCCAGCCATTTCATCCTCTGTCACCCTTTTCTGCTTTTGCCTTCAAGCTTTCCCAGCATCAGGGTCTTTTCCAATAAGTCGACTGTTTGCATTAGGTGGCCAAGGTATTTATCTAAATAGCACTGTTTTTTTGGCTGACATCTATTGCTCAGAAAATTACTTGAAAAGGATTCTGCTTCTGTCAGTGGTGTTTTTTTGTGCATACTTCATTGTTTCAAAGAAATATCTTAAATATAATTTCTTATCAATGGCTGTTTTTAATTTTTTAGTGACTAAGACCTAGAAGCATGGTACATGTCGGATGCATGGGTCAAGCTTGGTATATATCCAGAGGGTTCTGGTTCTGAAGCTGAGGTTCAAGTTCAGGCTCAGGTTCAACTGACCAGGGTCAAATCTTAGTCTGCCACTGACTTGCCGTGTATCCTGGGCTGTTTGACCTCTGTGTGTTTGACCTCAGTCACCCCATCAGCATTATGGGTATAATTATAGTGCCTGCCTTGTATCATGATTTTGAGGATTAAATGAGCAGGATATATAGCACCATGACAAATACCTAAGCTTCTAAAGAAAAGCCTGAATTCTAGGTAAATGTCATCTATTGTTTTTGAAGGGAAAAAATCACCTGGCATTTAAAGGGTGAAAATGTTCTCCAAGTTCACGTACTGTGGAGTCAGGTTCAACAAGCTCATGTGAAAACTATCGTGCACACACATCGTATTGGCTACAGTGGCCTTTAATCAAGTGAATGATCAGAGAACGTCATCAGTATCTGCAGGAATACTGGCACTGAGCCAGCCCCTTTGGGACAAATAGGAATGATGTTTCTGGAGAGACAATGCAGTTATTTTCCTATGATGTAGTGTAAAATAATGCATGCTCCTATGGGATCCATTCTGTCGCCGAGTGAGTGTCACGACTCTGCAGAACAGAATGAAACGATATTTCTTCTTTGATTCTGGGGAAGCAGACTCATCTCGTAGATGTCTTTTGCATCCCTTGTAACTTTTCATGTTCGGTACCTATGAGGTGATACTCAGGAGTCACAAGTGATTTTCATGTGTGGTCACAGAAGCTGAAGAGCAGTGACCGTCACTGGGGTATTTTGCACTGCGTTCCAAGTCCCAGTCGCTGGCCTTTCAGGGTCAGCCGTCAGTCTCTGCCTGGATGGTCTGGCAAAGAGAAGGCTGTGCCCTGCATGTTCCTGAAACCTGGAGTGGCTCTTCCTGAAATCAAATAATTATATGCTGCAAATCAATGGGCAACATCTGACAGGGAAAAAAAGATAGTTATGTTTCTGAAAATAGTCATCCTTTGTGGAAATGCACCCTCAACCCCTCCCCCACTGCTAACACTGCTGTAAGAGTAAAAGCTGGGGAAACCTTCCATTAAGTATAAATAGTCTTTGTAAGAGCATCTTTTTTTTTTTTTTTAATTCAGGTAACATTGGCTTATAACATTGGGCTTCCCAGGTGGCGCTAAAGAACCTGCCTGCCAATACAGGAGACACAAGAGACCCAGGTTCAACCCCTGGGTCAGGAAGATCCCCTGGAGAAGGGAATGGTACCCACTCCAGTATTCTTGCCTGGAGAATTCCATGGGCAAAGGAGCCTGGTTTGGACATGACTGAGCAACTGACACTTTCACTTTTTCATGTATATAAATTTTTTTCAGATCCTTTTCCATTGTCGGCTTTTTACATGATATTGACTGTAGATCCCTGTGCTATTCAGTAGGTCATAGATCTTTGTTTTTTATCTGTTTTACATGGATTAGTGTGTATCTGCTAATCCCAAACCCCTAATTTATCCAGCATTATATTTTGAATTCTGTATACACTATAATGTGCTTACCACTGGAAGTTTCCATCAGTCAGCATAAAGCTAAATCCCTTTACCCATTTCACCTTCTCCTCCATCTTCCCCTCTGGTAACCATCACCAAGTGTGGTTTGATTTGTTCTTTTTTTTTAATGCTCTGCTTATGAGTAAAACCATATGGTATTTGTCTTTCTCAATCTTGCTTATTCCACTTAACATAATACCCTCAAAGTCCATTCACGTTGCACATGGCAAGATTTCATCTTTTTATGGCTAAATAGTAGTCCACTGTGTGTGTGTGTTTATAACCTCTTCTATATCTAATCATTCAACAGTGGGCACTTAGATTGCTTCCATACCTTTGTTGTTCAGTTGCTCAATCATGTCCAACTTTTTGCAAGCTCATGGACTATAGCATACCAGGCTTCTGTGTCCTTCACTATCTCCCAGAGTTTGCTCAAACTCATGTCCATTGAGTCGGTGATGCCATCCAACCATCTCATCCTGTCACCCCCTTCTCCTCCTGCCCTCTGTCTTTCCCAGCATCAGGGTCTTTTCCAATGAGTCTGCTCTTTGCATTGGATGGCCAAAGGATTGGAGCTTCAGCATTAGTCCTTCCAACAAATATTCAGGGTTGATTTCCTTTAGGATTGACTAGTTTAATCTCCTTGCTATTCAAAGGGCTGTCAAGAGTCTTCTCCAGCACTGCAGTTTGAAAGCATCAATTCTTCAGTGCTCAGCCTTCTGTAAGGTCTTGAGCTCTAGAAGTGTGGTAAAGCGCCCCCAGTGCTCCCTGGTCGGTAAATGGTACGCACGTTATCACCTTGCTGTGCCCAGATCCCCCTGGATTTCCGCCTCGTCCCTGTTTTGGCAAAATTTCTTACACCTTGATCATCTTCCCAAGACCTGGGGTTCTCCCTCAGCCCGCAGACCTGGACTGGTTCCCTGGACCCTGCAGCTGGATCTTCAGACATGAATTTCCTGTCCCCAAGCCTGAGTATAGTCTGTGCCTCAGGCTAAAATGAGACCTTGTATGTCAAGGCCACCTGCCTGGGCTTGAAGTTATCTGGCCTCAGCTCTCCTGCCTGGCGGAGCCTTCCTCCCCCAGCCAGCCTGCCCCTGAAAACCATCAGCACCATCCCACCCCTAGCCTTTTCCTCAAACTCTGACCTGGTCCAAGAGCCAGGACTGGCCAGAGTTGGGGGTGGCGTGTGTCTGCAGGCTCATTGCCAAGGAAATCAGAACCACCAGCCTCCAGAAGCAACTCGGGGCTGCCGTCGACGAGAGCAGGAGGTTGAAAGCTGTGGGCTTCCCGGGAACACAGAGCCCGTGATTTTTGCCTTCCAGACAGTCCTTTAGAGTAGCCAACCCTCCTTCTCATTAAAGGTCCAATGACAGTTTTCATCAGAGCTTTGTCCCGATGTCCTTGGTAATAGATTAGTCCTTTCCAGACTGGAGTTTGCACACCACCCGACTGTGTGAGTGAGCAGCCTGACCTGGTAGAAAGAAACTGCAGGTTCTTGACCTGTCTGAGCCACGTGTCAGTGTGGGTCACTTCTCCTAACATCAGTGTCCATCAGATGCTGGGCAGAACTCTGCTGAGGAGCCCTATCTTCGAGTCTCTTCTTTTCCCCCATTTATGATCCACTACAAAAGGTTTCGACATGTCTTTGGTGTGAGTTAGACTGAGTGTAGATAAAGACACCATATAGACTTCTCCGATCCTCGGGTTAATTACCCTAATGGTCTCTTCAGAATGGGCAACTTCATCATCAGTTGATGTCTAAAGATACTAAGGGCCAATCCACATCGTATACTCAGGGAAGTTAGCGATCAGGTTTTATCCAGCATGGCGTAGGCCGTTCTTACTTTTCAGATTTTAAACCCAGCAATTTCAAGTTCCTTTTAAACGTCAGAAGAGTCCATTTATACTCACTCACGGTCTACATAAACCCTAGTACCTAAATACAGTAGGTATTTCGGAACCAAAACAAATGTGTGGACATGGTATGAAAAATTCTTTGAATTGGTTGAACAAGTAGGCCAAATATTTGTTCAATGCAAAGCCCTCCCTCAGATGTGTGTGTGTGTGTGTGTTTTTAATTTGCACGTCCTATTTTCATACAGTTGCCAGTGGAATGGTTTTAGGGCTGGAGTCCTCAGCGAAAGGAGCCAGGCAGAAAAGGCAAATCCATCCAGAGAGAAGGGGCTTCCCTAGTTGGTCAGTGGTAAAGAATTCACCTGCAGTGCAGGAGAAACAGGTTCAATCCCTGGTTCAGGAATACCCTCTGGAAAAGGAAATGTCAACCCGCTCCAGTATTCTTGTCTGGGAAATCTGGTAGACAGAGGAGCCTGATGGGCTGCAGTCCAGGGGGTTGCAATAGGGCAGGACATGACTGACGTGACCGAGCAGGCACACACGGGCACATAGAGCAAGAGAGCAGATCAGTGACGGCCTGGGCGTGGAGGCGCGAGCTGAGCACAGATGCGCATGGGGGAGCTGTGGCCGGTGATAAAAGTGTTCTCACAGTGAATGGTGGTGATGGCTGCACAGCTCAGTAAATGTACTAAGAATTGTTGAAATGTATTTAAACTTAAATAGGTGAGTTGTATATAAATTACACCTCAGTAAAGCTGTTAGGGGGAAAAAAAGGCTTGGTACTGCTCCCCTGCCCCAGGGGGGCTTTATTAAGTTTATTAAGAAAACTAGATAAAACATAGAACAAGGAAAGGCCACGTCAGTGGGGCCCCCGGAACCACCACGGGCCTCCTGCCACAGTCGTCAGAGGGAACAGTGTTCCAGCCTGGGATGAGGCTGAGGAATCTGGGCCTTCTCTAGTCCTTGGTTTCCAAAGTGAAAACCGCTCTGTTGTGTCCGACTCTTTGCAACCCCATGGACTATGCAGCCCATGGAATTCTCCAGGCCAGAATACTGGAGTGGGTAGCCTTTCCCTTCTCCAGGGGATCTTCCCGAACCAGGGTCTCCTGCATTGCAGGCAGATTCTTTACCAGCTGAGCCGGAAGAGAAGCCCAAGAATACTGGAGTGGGTGGCCGATCCCTTCTCCAGGGGATCTTCCCGACCCAGGAATCGAACCAGGGTCTCCTGCAGTGCAGATGGATCTTTACCAACTGAGCAGTCAGGGAAGCCCTAGACTTAGGTTTCCAAAGACTTTCAGATAAATAGGGAACCTGCCGGGGCTTCCAGGTACTAGAAGTAGCCTGAGACTGCCTCCACCTGAGACTCCGATGCGGTCCATCGTGTCCCTGGCTCCAAGAGGGGCCTCTGACCGTGAGAACAGATGTGTGAACAACCCAGCAAGCTGTAGAGATGCTGCCAGTGGGGCTAGATTTGAAATCCTGGATCAGGGCAGGCAGCTCAGGGTCCAAAATGTATCAGGTTGGCCAAGAAGTTCGGGATTTCCTGTAACGTCTTACAGAAAATCCAAATGAACTTGTTGGCCAACCCAGTATTTGGAGAAGCCCATTCAGAGGAAGCCTCCATGAGGACAGATTTCCTGAGGCTGGGGTTGCAGAGGAGGCCTGATGGAAGCAGGTTATCACAGGTGGGGCTGGCTCATCACACAGGGACCTCCAGAAGCCAGGAGGAGATTCCAAGCTCCACCTGGACCCTCCCGCCCTGTCATGGGCCTCCTTCACACACACGTCCCAGTACGATCCGGTGATGGATGTAAGGCTGTTTTCACTGTCAGGAGACTGTTATGTGGTTTTTGGAGTCTTGAGAACATCTCTTCCCTGAACGTCTTAAACATGGGCTGTAAACCAGCCAGACCTTCTTCAGCATAGAACCAGGAGCCTGTGTCAAATCCAGAGCATACTCCTGTGCATTTTAACTCCAGCAAGTGGTAACAGGTGTTTCTGCAAACAGAGGTGTGTTTGTGGCTTCTTTCAGTAAGGGGTGTGGGCTCTGTGTTCTGAGCAAGACAGTGCTTCCCAGGCTTACTTAACAGAACCCTCCCTAAGAAATACCTTCTGAAGGTCAAGGTCCACATTTTGGGAGGCTCTCCCATGGAGAGCTGAAAATATATACGTATATGTCTGCATATACTGTATTGTTCATGCATCTACACACATGTACCTGTGATTTCACCACCAGTCAGCACTGGATGTATTACATACATTCTTCCTACATATACGGTTGCTGAAGCTCCAATACTTTGGCCACCTGATGCGAAGAGCTGACTCATTGGAAAAGACCTTTGTGCTGCAAAAGATGAAGGCAAAAGGAGAAGGGGATGACAGAGGATGAGATGATTAGATTCTATCACCAACTCAGTGGACATGAATCTGAGCAAACTTTGGGAGATTAGTGAAGAACAGGGAAGTTCTGGTATGCTGCAGTCCATGGGGTCACAAAGAGTTGGACACGACTTAGCAAATGAACAGCAACAAGGCAAAATTTTTTAAAAGAAACAGTGCTTTAAAAGCTATTTTATAGCCTTTTTTTAAGCCACCACTAGTATTATATCATGATCCGCTTTCTTTCATTGTATATTTCTTTTAGAGCCTGATTTTTAGTGAAGTCACAGTAGTTCATCTGATGGTTGAGCCATCATTTCAGTCCTTCACCTTTGGACTTTGGGAACATCTGTACTGAAATGCTGAAAGAAGGCTGCAATGGGCATGTTTGTGTGTCCATCTTTGAGGGGCTTACAACTCATTTCTTTCTAAGGATGAGTTCCTAGAAGGAGCATAATTAGATCAAAGGTGGTGGATTTTTTGAAGAATTTAAATAGTGTCCATTTTCTCCCCAAAGGTGGTATTCTCTGCCCTGCACCCCCCACCAAGTATCCTGCCCTTGTCTCCATCCTTCACCACCTGCTCCTCGGTCTCTTGAAGCTGGCCCATGTGCCCCCTCCAGGATCGTGATTGGACGGCACCGCTTTGATCGGGTCACTTCTCTCCTCAGAAACCTGCTCTGCCAGCCAGGCTTCTCCTGAGAAACAGAACCAACTCTGTGTGTGTGTGTGTGTGTGTGTGTGTGTGTGTGTGCGTGTGTGTGTGTGTGCGTGCGCGTGTGTGCACGCACACATGCACATACGCATATACGAGAAGAGAAATGTATTTTAAGAACTGGCTAGTGTGATAGTGAAGACTGGCAAATTTGAAATCTGTAGGGCAGACCAGAGGCTCGGTACTCAGATGGAAGTCAGCACCGCAATCTTGAGGCCAAAGTCCTCCAGGAAACCTCCAGGTTTCTCCTCCTCCGAAGGCCTTCAACTGATTGGGTGTGACCCACCCACATGGTTGAGAATGATCTTCACTTAAAAGCAGCTGACTGTAGATGATGCTAACCGTTCCCAGTAACACCTAGACGTGTGTTTTATGAAATCGCTAGGCCCTGCAGTCTGGACAAGTGGACAGGTAGAGTCGAGCATCATAGCCGCCTGGGTTCTGATGGCCAGGAGAATGCATCCCAGCAGAAGTTACCTGCGGTCCATCCTGGAGGGGGAGGGGGGTTCATTTGATTGGGTCCTTTTGCCTTTTAAGGGATAATCTCCCTAGATAAACATTACTACCCAGTGGCCTCTTGAACGACTTTGGTATCTCCTGACATCCTCACATTTTTGGCCCTTCCCTGGCTCCTATGACTTGATGCTTTCACACCCTGGACCCCACGTGCCCTCTGGGTTACAGCGGTCCTGTCTTGGAGCCAGACTGCTCACTCTCCAAAGGCTCCCGCCCTGGGCCGGGTCACTGACCTCGGTCACGCCTTCCTTTCCACCCGGAGCGGCCCTCATCCCATGCGATCAGATGGGTGACCACCCCACTGCCTGCCTCTCCTCACCACCAGCTCTGCCTTCGTCCCAGCAGGAGGTGTGGCCCCAAGCAGTGACCTCAGAGCTCGAGCGGTGAGGTTCCAGTCCTGTCCTCACAGGGGACGACACCACACAGAGTGCCAGCCCACACCCTGGCCTGGGGACACCAGGCCCGTCCTCGGGGGTCTCACTGCCCGGGGAGGAGACACACCGGCTGAGAAAAGGCTTGAGAAGGTGATATCTGCAAAACTGCAGCGGGAAGAGGGGAGGAGAGAAACCCAGGGCAACCGAGTGAAACATGCTGGGGAGCTGCAGCCTGGGGGCCTGCACGAGCGGGCGCGATCTCCTCCCCAGCTGCCCCTCCAAGCCCCCAAGTCAGGAGGGTTCTGGACTCTCCAGAACTGAGGGTGGAGACTTGAAGCAAGAGGCCACCTGTCCTACCTTCCTTCCTCTTGTCGGCAAACCATCCTTCCTTGGCCTGTTGCATCTGCACGACCTTCCAGCAGAGGCTCCACTGTCTTCGTGTCTTTGTTTCTCCCCAGGAGAAAAAGAAACCTCAGGCGGGAAGTGGCCAGACAGGTTAACAGGTGTCTCACTGAGCCGAAGGCCAACATCCGAGGCCGGCCTTAGCCGTCAGTCACAAATAGTGATGGGTCTGAGGTCCTTCCAAACAGGAGGTAAGCCTGCCATGGCTCCGTGGAGCTGGTTCAGGATGTGACTCCTGGGGCAGAAACAAAGAAAAGCCCCGACTTTCCTGGTGGTCCAGCGATTGAAGAATCCGCCTGCCGACACAGGAGGCACAGATTCCATTCCTGGTCTGGGAAGGCCCCACAGGCCGGGGAGCAGTGAAGCGCGTGCACCGCGAGTCCTGAGCCCATGTGCGCTGGAGCCCGTACTCTGCAGCAGGAGAAGCCACCCCGGCGAGAAGCGCAGACTCCGCAAGGGAGAGTAGCCCGTGCTCAGTAACGGAGACCCAGTGCCGCCAAAACAAAAAAAAATGTTTAAAAGAGAAGCGCTTTCCTGTCTTGCCCTCAGTTCCCAGGATGAGGCAATGGGGCCAGATGACGTCCACACATGCAGCACGACGGGAAAGGAGCCCTCTGCTCGGAGAACCTATCAGAGATGGACAGAAAGCTCTTTACCTGTGCGCCTGTGCGGCCTGTCTAGTCTGGGGCTGTGCCCTCTGCAGGGACTCCGGGAAAGATAATCAGACACGAAGACAGTGGAGCCTCTGCTGGAAGGTCGTGCAGATGCAACAGGCCAAGGAAGGATGGTTTGCCGACAAGAGGAAGGAAGGTAGGACAGGTGGCCTCTTGCCTCAAGTCTCCACCCTCAGTTCTGGAGAGTCCAGAACCCTCCTGACTTGGGGGCTTGGAGGGGCAGCTGGGGAGGAGATCGGAGGCCACTTTGCAGTGTGGGGTACTGTGGAGTCCCCAGGCCAAAGGCACAGAAGGCTCCGTGGAATCCCCGTGTCCAAGAGGGGCCGGGGCTGCCGGGTGTTCATGGCAGTGGGCCCTGTCCCAGCAGGCCCCCGCGCCCGCTCGTGCAGGCCCCCAGGCTGCAGCTCCCCAGCATGTTTCACTCGGTCGCCATCCTGAAGGTGTGGGTTTAGACTTCTACCACTTCGGTAACAAACGACCACAAACTCCATGCCTTACAGTTACACGTTTCTTGTCTCAGTTCTGGGTGTCGGAAGTCCAGAGGGGGTCAGGGTGTCTGCGTTCCTTCTAGAGGCTCCTCTAAGAGTCCGTCTGCTGGCCTTCTCCAAGGGAAACCACCCGCTTACGCCGGCCCCTGGCTCTGCTTCACTGACCCGTGTGCCTGTCCCCGCATGTCCTCTGACTCCAGCCCTCCAGGCTCCCCGCCCCCGCAGTGTGGTCACATGTACTAACTAGCACGTGCACAGCTTTCGAGAGCCTTAATCCGTCTGCCACACCACCCTCTTCCCTTCAGTTATCGTGGCCCCACCATCCAACCCCCTGAACCTCCACCCCAGGCACGGCCCTGCCCGCGTGTTTCTCTCCATCGAGAGGTCATGCTTGTGGGCACATCCCAGCCCGGGCTAAGGATGGAGCTGTCTCTCGGGAGGAAGACCATGTAAAGTTAGAAACGGGGCAGGGGGGCGTGCAGGCGAGAATGAAGGCTGGGGCCAGGGAGGCGGGGTCAGACTCTGCCCTGTCAGTGACCACCCAGAGCCCCAACTTTCTCACTAAGGGAAAAGTGAGAATAGCAATACATGCCTGGTCTACCCAGTAGACTGTTGTGAAACTCAAATGAGAAACTCCTGGGCGTGCGTTTCTAAACCACATACGAGTTTAAAATGTTGCCACTCTCCATGTATATACATCTCCGTGTGTAAAACAGATAGCTAGTGGGAAGTGGCTTTGTGGCACAGGCAGCTCAGCTCGATGCTCTGTGATGACCTTGGGGGGGTGGGATGCTTGGGGGAGGCTCAAGACGAGGGAATGTATGTATACATGTAGCCGATTCACTTCCTTATACAGCAGAATCTAACACAACATTGTAAAGCAATTACACTCCAATTGAGAAAGATGTTGCCACGGTCTGTCACATTTTTAAGATTTATTTTATTGTAATTTATTTTGGAGGCTTCCCAGGTGGCGCTAGTCATAACCCACCTGCCAGTGCGTGAGACATAAGAGATGGCAAGTTCGATCCCTGGGCTGGGTAGATCCCCTGGAGGAGGGCAAGACAACCCTCCCCAGTATTCTTGCCTGAAGAATCTCATGCACAGGGGAGCCTGGCAGGCTACAGTCCACGGGGTCGTAAAGAATCGGGCACAACTGAAGCAACTTAGCACGCACGCACACGTAGTTGATGCCCAATGTTGTTTTAGTTTCAGTTGTACTGCAGAGTGATTCAGTTATGCATATATCTTCATATTCTTTCCGTTATGGTTTATTACAGGATGTTGAATATAGTTCCCTGTATGACACTGTACAGCCTTGTTGCTTATCCATTCCATATATGATGGTTTGTGTCGGCTGATCCCAGACTCCCTGTATGTCCCTTTTTTAATCTCGTGTCCCTTCCATTTGACCAAGAGCTTCTCTGTGTGTCAAGATGGGGATAAAATATTGACCAGTTGTCAGGCAGATGCCACTCCTCTTGGTCAGAAGTCGCCAAGTCATTAGCGAGAGCTTTTCCTGTATAAATGCAGGACTTCTGCTTTGAAATGACTTACTAGTGAACGTCTGTGGATGGTGGAACATGTAATGCTTCCGTCTGCTGAAAGTTCTGCAGTTTTGTGCCAGGCAATTATCTGTATAAAATACTTTTTTTTCTTTTAAGCAGAATCCTATTGCTAATGAAACCGTATTTTGAACATGAAATTGTTACAAAGAAAAAAAAATGTCATTATCCAGAAAAGCAGCAATAGCTCCTGCATTTGATGGTCTAAATAGAATATTCCTTTTCTGGGGAAGATGAAAGCGATTCCCTCGTATCAGCCTATGAAATTATTTGAGGATTGCGTTTTAATCCCTGGAACGAGAAAGGGAAATGGAACCCTCACGTAGGTTCCAGGCCTGGGAAGTCAAATCTGAAATGGAGAGACAGGGTATATGGGCTATCACGCCTCATCACTAATCCAAAAGAAATATGAAAAAAAAAAAAAAAAAAGAGTTGTTTTAATGTTGGAAAAAGGCAGCTTGAAAGGTAAGGCTTCCTTCCTGCGGTTTCCCCTGGTGCCCTTTCCCCGATCACATTCGCTAGATGTCCATTTCTGAAAGTTTTCCCTCTAGAACAAACCTATCATTTTTCACCACAGGATATTTACAGCTTCAATCAGTGCCAAATTCAATTGGCTTCTGATCTCATCGCTGGAAGTTATAGATGCAGATATTATTTGCACTGCGGTTAATTATGGAGCAATCAAACTTTGGCTTTTCCACTGTAATTTCCTCTGCCAGCTAATTTAATTAATCACCCCCAGCTCAGCTCTTCCAGCTGCGACCAGCAGGGTCATTAATTAGGCATGTGGCGGTGGCTCACGGACCAGGTCCTGCTTCAAGGCCGCTGCCCATTTGATCTCCCAGGGAGGGAGAGCTTTTCCCAGGCATCCAGGCAGCTGAGGGCTGGGGAAGCGTCACTCCACCCCCCTCCGCAGAAAAGATGATCCCCAAGAGGCGGGTCAGGGGCAAACAGCTCACCTGCAGTGGCAATTGGATTATGAATCTCACCAAGTTTAAAGAAGAGAGGATGGACGGACCTGGAAATTATCATACTAAGTGAAGTAAGTCAGACAGAGAAAGACAGATATCGTATGATGTGCAGAGTCTCAAGTAAATGATACAGATGAGTGTACCACAAACCAGAGACAGACTCACAGAGAACAAACTTACGGTTACCAGCAGGGAAGGGATAGGAAATTGAGTTCAACATGTACACACTGCTTTGTTTAACATGGTTGACCAACAAAGGGGATTGTTGGTTATCTTAACATACAAAGACCTACTGTATAACACACGGAACTCTACTCAATAGTCTTGAATAGCCTAAATGGGAAAGGAACTTGGAAAAGAATAGATAAATGTGCATGTAGAACAGAATCACTTTGTTGTGCACCTAAAATTAATACAACATTGTTCATCAGCCGTACGCCAATATAAAATAAAATTTTAAGAATAAAGAAAGGAGGAAGCAAGGAGGCCTCACCTTCTAGACTGGCTGACTCAAGTGAATTTACAGATGAAGCCATGATTGACAGGAGATCTTGGGTTTTCCATCGTCCTATGTGAAATGAAAGTCTCTGAATCGTGTCCGACTCTTTGTGACCCCATGGACTACACAGTCCATGGAATTCTCTGGGCCAGCTTACTGGAGTGTGTGGCCTTTCCCTTCTCCATGGGATCTTCCCGACCCAGGGATCGAGCCCAGTCTCCCACAGTGCAGGCAGACTCTTCAGCAGCTGAGCCACAGCTGGGCTCCTTCCATCGTCCTGTGTGTTCCCTGTAATGCAGCCATCAGTGTGGAGGGCTGGGTTTGTCACGTCAGGGTTGTTGCCTATACAGGCCTGTCGTATCGATACTATGACTTTGGAGGCTGACTTTTTTCCTAAGGAAAAGTTTAAAGGATAGTTTTTGTTTGGTCATAAAGAAGTGACTTTTTTGTGGTCTGCACTCATCAAAGGAGGCCTGCACGTTTCAAGTGGTTCTCCTGTTGCCTTGCTTTGAAAAGACTATTTCCAAGCAGTTAGCAGCTCACCTTTGCTATGTAGAGAATACCCCCACCCCCCGTTACTAAGAATGTATCACTGGGATTCCATATAATCGTGTGTGTGTATGTACATGCATACACAGAGAGAAATAATCACTCTAATTTGAGAAGCTTTTTATAATTGCTCTTAAACAGAGAAGTAGAGTTTCTTACAGTTATGTGGGTTTTTTTAACTTAACGTATTCCATAGGAAATTTTTATAAGTGCTTTAAAGATATTAAGTCTGGTCTTTTTTACAAAAGGATAAATTGATGAACAGGTGTTTTCAAGAGCTGTAATAAGTCATCCTAGAACAAGGAAGGCCTCTTCTGAAATCCTCTGTAATGCCTTATGCTCAATTAAACGAATCTAAGGGATAAATGTGTGTGTGCGTGTGTGTGCGTGTACAAAGGTTCCAGTGGCAAGGGAGCAGGGGGTGTCCAGCTCAGTAATTGGGAGGATAATAAGGACACGTTGTGTGCCAGGCGGAAGAAAACGTGCAGGACTCACCGCGTCTGTCGGGTGGGCCTGTGAGTTGAGGCGGGCAGGAAGCACCCCCATCGTAAAAGCCCATGGTCTGTAAACCCCGAACTTCCCTGCCACTGATGGTAGGGCTGGGAGGCCCCCGCCGGGAGGGGCCGTAACCCGCTTCAGTTGTGCCTTTCTGAAGAGGAGGGGTCTGCATGGTGGTCATAAACTTAAACAAGTGAATTCAGTCTTGACGGCCAGCCCCGTGACCCACCAGCATATTAAAATTTAAATGCTCGGTTCATTCACTCATTTCACGCTGTAAGGATCATTCTGGAATGAATTCTAAGTGAAGGTTTTCCCCACCCTCCCCCCCGAACATTCCCACTGTGTTATGAGAATATGGGAGCTTTTTGAGAATTGCAAAACAGCCATGATGCAAAAGCCTCCGATGTATTTCTGTCCTTAAAAAAAAAAAAGCTGCAGATCTATTTCCCAGGCATTTTCCTCCAGGGAAGCGTCTGTTTGGATTTAAGTAATTGCAGACTCTGAAGTCTGAGACAAATCTATTCATCAGGCCCATTTCAGCTGCGAGAATGTTTTGTTTACTCCCTTCCATCACTGCCGCCAGCTCTCCAGCGCTGACCTCACAGCTGGGCCTCAGTTTCCCTCCATCCCTGTGGCCCCACACCTGGAACCACTGACCGTGTCCCCAGTGGTCTTGGCTCACTGTAGACCCCGAAGTCTGGCAGGTGGCAGGGGCGGGGCCGGGGGGCTGCCCAGCACTCATTCACAGCTGCTGCTTTTTCCCTTATTTCTGTCTGCCCCAGGCCCTGACCATTATGAGAAAGAACCCCAGGTCTAAAGAGAGCCGGGGGTGGGAGGATGCTCCCGCAAGAGGGGTAGGCAGGCCCCTGCCATGGCCCCCGAGGGCACCCTGCGGTTTTCCAGGCTTGGGGAGCAGTCCTGCTCCGTGGGCCACCCCAGGATGTGGCCGGGCCAGCTTCCTTTGAGAAGGCGTGCCAGCCTGGGAGGAGGGCTCCCTCAGCGGACAATGGCTTGTCCGTCAGGGATAGTGGATCCCGCGTCCTGGCCTTGGGTTCACTGGGCTCGGCGGGGAGGGGTGACGGCCAAAAAAAGCCTGATCACAGTTGTCACGTCTCTGCTCTTCCGGCAGCCGGGGAGCAAAAGAGGGTCCGTGTGGCTCCTTCACTGCATCTTCAAAACCTGCCCTCCTCTCCCCTGCTTTTCTCTCCCTCCTGCTCAGGAACAGACTCTGACAGTTGGAATGTCGGAAATAATTGGATTCTAAATCCTAATTCATCTGTAAAGTATTCGGTGATTAAATTAGCCTAATAGATATTATTTCTTACGTGGCTGCATAATTCTGCCCTGATCGGATCTCAGCGGCTTTCATATGCGCCCCCCCACACCCCAACTCCCGATTTACTATTGACGTGTGACTCTCAGAAGGCACAGCATAACTCTGCCTCCTTCAGCCTGTTTTCCCAGGTTAAAAGTTGAACTGATTTATGCTTCGAGGGTAGGGCCTCCTGGCTCAAGTGTGCTTGCAAGGTGTATATTATCCTTTAAGAAGAGCAGGAGAAGAAAAATATTATTTTACGTAATTTCGAATCCTCTCTTTCTGCTCATCACTGGGAGGGACGCCGACCTTTGAAACCCTTGGCTCAGCGCTTATCTTGTAGGTCATGTGGGTTCTTTTTAAACAGAAATCGTATCACAGTCAGGCTGTGTCACTCATAATGTAGATCTTGGAAGTGTGCATACAGTCCCCGAATTTGTAAATCTTCTAAGATAACAGTCTGAGCTCGGGCATCTTTATTCTTTATAGAATTCTTGGTTGGAAATAAGGGAGTAGGGGAAGCCCAGGACCCCACCGTTCCAGCTCAGACCCATCGCATTCTTCAACCTCGCTCCTTTATTTCTCGGCCTGAGTTTTTAATTTCTTCCAGTGTGTGCCTCCCCTCTCCCCGCCCCCACACCCTGCCCCGCCTCCTCTCCAAAAATCTGCCAATAAAATTCACGGCTCCCTCCCTGGTTCAGTAGCTGGAAACAGCTGGTGGGTATTGTGTAGCCACTGAACCAGTGGGGGGAGAAGAGTTTTGGCAAATACTCCAGGGGGGAAACCCGGGACAGAGGAGGTAGGTAAATTCAGGAAACTGTCTTCATGAGTAAATGAAGGAAACAAAGCTGGCCCAGCAGGAGCCGAAGGGACACACACTCCCTCTGAATAGCTCCCTAAAAACCCAGCTGAAAAGGAAGAAGGCCCATTTGCTTCTGGGAATCCAATAAATTGTTTCAGGAAGTGAAAGTCTGTCCCGGCTAATGGAGCTGTGATTGACAGCGCTTCTCATTATGGAGCCCATCAGGGGATGGGCTTTCAGGGCGTTTAGGGGCGAAATGGGAGTGAGAGGGAGCCCAGGTTGGGGGTGGGGGGCGGGGCCAGGCTGTGTGCATCGGGAGAAAGGAGCGCCCCCCCACGGCCCCTCCCGGAAAGACTACACTGTCCTTTTACCTGCTGCGCGGTTCCTGCTCAAGTGGGATGGGGGGTGGGGACAGGACCATCTGAGGTTCTGGGCAGGGATCCTCCAGGACGTGATCACCTGATCACCAGCCTCCGTAAAGGCTCTCCTCTGCGTCCGTGCGAGGTGCAGAGCCGTCTGTTAGGCGACAAGAGACATAGCCATCCTCTTTGTCCACAAAGGACCAAGCCGGGGGAGGTGGGCTTCAGTTAGCCCGGACTGATTCATCATTATCCAGGACTCCAGAACGGTCTAGCCGGAGGTGGGAGGGAGGCCCGTCATCTTTGTGGAGAAGGGGGTATTACAGGCGCCCTGCGCAGTGGAGACCCTCCCCCCTTCTGCGGAAGGTGTGCAGAGGCCTTAAGGGCTGGTCAGCCTTCACAGAAGGCAGGTGACCGGCTGTAGCAAGTCAGATAAAGCATCAGCACCAAGCCCACACCAGGGTTCGGGAAGGCATGTGAGACATGCTCAGTGTCCCCCCAGCCCGAAGGGACCCGTCACAAAGCCCTGGCTGTCCAGTCTGTTGATGTGCTGACTGGGCAGATTCCCCAGTGGGGCAAGAGAGTGGCTCAGCCCCCAGGATGGCCATTCCAGAAAGGCAGGGAGCTTCTCTAGAGTCCTTTCATTTTGGGCCTCACTCATGCTGGTCACCCTCTCCTGGGTCCCAGGCCCACCATGTCTCAGAGCCCCTCCACAAGCAGTGGGGAGGGCCTGGGGTAGGGGAACAACACAGGCTCTTCGGTGCAGCTTGTGGGGGCCTGTGAATTAAATTGACAATGGACAGAGTAACAGGGTAAAAGACATATAAATATATTCACTTTTATCTTTACATGCGTTGGGCATTTGGGAAAGATGTGAAAATGAAAAGGATGGTGAGATTTGAGAGCTTCTTTACCAGTCATTTCCATGATGGAAAGGGAAGCAGAGAAATACTGTTTACAAGAGAACAAACAACTTTCAAGAAAGATAAATGGGTCCCTAGGAGACGAGATGGGAGACATGAAAGCTGGTGGCAAAGTTTATAAGGGTGTGTGTGCCAACTTCTCATCCCTCCTGGGGTAAGAGTCCCTCTTCCCTGGTTGGGAACTCCCAGGGAGGGGATTTATGGCCATGAAGTTCTTTTTTTACGGAGGACCTGCTTGTAGGCAGATATGGGTCATTCAGAGAATGCCTTCTCCTGCATTTGTTGATTTCTAAATATCTTCAGTTCAGAACCATCCTTCTGCCTGAGAGGCACATTCCTGTCTCCTTTGCAGGGAACTGGGTCTCTCCGAACAGTGCTGTGCAGGCATCTGTGACTCCGGTGGTCAGATGGCCCCAGCTGTGCTGGGAAACTGCAGGACCGCTCCGCAAGGAACACGTGTGGTTTCTGGCCCTGGTGTCGCCACTGTGTGACACCATCCTGAAACGGCAGCCGCTTCTGGTACACGTGTCAGAAAGCCAGCATTTCCAGAGAGGCCTTTACTCCTGGGTTAGTGGATGGTAGATATATCTTGAGGCGATTGCCTCCATGAACTTAAAACATTTGTTTAAGAGATTCACAGGCTGCCCACCAGTAGTGTGTGTGTGTATGTGTGTGTGTGTGTGTGTGTGTGTGCATGTTAGTTGCTCCGTTGTGTCCGACTCTTTGTGATCCCATGGACTGTAGCCCTCCAGGCTCTTCTATCCATGGGATTCTCCAGGCAAGAATACTGGAATGGGTTGCCATGCCCTCCTCTAGATCTTCCCAACCCCGGGATGGAACCCGGGTCTCCCTCACTGCAGTCAGAATCTTTACCATCTGAGCCACCAGGGAAGCCCAAATCACAAGTTGTAGATGCTCCCAAGATTTATTGATACATTTTCTGTTCTTATGACCAACCTAGACAGCATATTAAAAAGCAGAGACATTACTATGCCAACAAAGGTCCATCTAGTCAAAGCTATAGTTTTTCCAGTGGTCATGTATGGATGTGAGAGTTGGACTATAAAGAAAGCTGAGCACAAAGAATTGATGCTTTTGAACTGTGGTGTTGGAAAAGACTCTTGAGAGTCCCTTGGACTGCAAGGAGATCCAACCAGTCCATCCTAAAGGAGATCAGTCCTGGGTGTTCATTGAAAGGACTGATGCTGAAGCTGAAACTCCAATACTTTCGCCACCTCATGCGAAGAGCTGACTCATTGGAAAAGACCCTGATGCTGGGAAAGATTGAGGGCAGGAGGAGAAGGGGACGACAGAGGATGAGATGGTTGGATGGCATCATCTACTCGATGGACATGGGTTTGGGTGAACTCCGGGAGTGGTGATGGACAGGGAGGCCTGGCGTGATGCGGCTCATGGGGTCCCAAAGAGTTGGACACGACTGAGCGACTAAACGGAACTGACTGAAGCTCCAGGAAGTAGTGTTTTTTTCTCATCTGGTTTTAGCTACACTTTAAATTTTGTAAACTAAATCCAGGGCTGTCCACAGAACTGAAAACCAAGAACACATGGATCCTCTCTCATATTCAGCATGTTTGGCTTCTGTGAACTGCTTTACCACAGTCAACACCACAGATGCAGGTCTTTTCCCATTGTGAGGTATTTGCTTATCTGTCTGTCTCTACTCACCTGTAGCCAGAACCTGACACAGTGCAGTGCCTCACTCCTAGTGAGCGCTCAATTGCTATTTCTTGAAAGAATGAATGCTTCACAGGCCATTAGATGATGGTGTAATCAAATCACATTCAGAGCTCACTTTGCGGGGGTGGATTCTGTGTTTCAAAGTACAGAGTTGGAAGGGAGTTGACATCCATCACTTCAGGGAATTGCAAAAGAAGGCTTACAGACTGAACTTGGGGTGCTGTGCAGAGCAGGAGATACCCAGGAGGAAGGGGGCAAGCCCGACCACTGACCTGGGGGACAGTGGCCAAGCCTACTTTGTATGTGTTTTTAAGCTATTGCTTCAGTTATTTTTATTTTGTGACTTAATTTGTTGGCTCCTCCTTGCTTTGCATGGGCTGCTGTTGCAGCAGCTTCTCCTGTTACGGAGTGCAGGCTCAGTAGTGGTTTACTTGCCCCAGGTCATGTAGAATGTTCCCGGACGAGGCACTGAACCAGTGTCCCCTGCACTGGCAGGGCAGATGCTTAACTGCTGAACCACCAGGGAAGTCCCACGTTCTACTTTACAGATTGGCTCTTTTCTCAAAGAGCATGCACTTCTTCTGTGAATTTTTCTTTTTTTCCTTCAAAGAAAACATACAGACTTAAAGTCAGTCCAGTCAACTGCTTTAATGCAAAGAGCAAGCGTCCATACTGTTTCCCTGAGCAAACCTATGTGTTTCCCTGCTGTTCCCGAAAGGATGAATTGACCTCAGTGCCTCCTGGCCCCCCGGTTGCCAGGACTGTGTTCCAGCAGATGTAGTGTCCAACAATCATGAGATGGAACATGGATGCCCACGAGGCCTTGGATGCCAGCATACGGCTGAGTGGTGCCTGACTGAAGAATAGGGTGATTCCAGTAGCCCTGAGGCTCCCTGAGGGCTTGTGTCTGGTGGGGAAACCAGAGTCTGGAAGGAATCTCATTCCTTGTAGATTTCACGCTCATGTCAAGTCCTGGTTTCCCACTGGTGGACTAAGAGGAGTTTGCAGAGAAGAAAGAGGAGGTGGTTTAACCAGGAAGGGCCTCTGAAAATTAGGCTCCTGTACAGTCAGCGTTAATATGCTTCTTTTCAAACACATAAAGAGGGATTGAATTGCAAGAGCGTCCGTGATAAAGGGTGCGTTTGCCGAGTGATAGCCTGATTGGCGGCCCTGCCTTTCGAATGGCTGACGAGGTCTAATTGGCATATAATGCCCTATAAATTTATTAGCACGCCTCGCCTCTCATTGGTGGACCTTCTACTGCCAACCACCAAGAAATTACCAATTTTCAGAAGTTAGTCACTCAAGTCTCACTGTGACTGGATTTAACAAAAAAAAAAAAATCCACGCCGCTCATGTTGTAAATCAGGCTTATGCCTCACACCGCAGCACTCCTGCTGCAAATGAGTCACTTGGGTCGGGGAGTTTGGGGCCAGCGGGTTACAGGGAACCGTCCAGATTTACCAGGAAACCCCGCTCCCCCCTACTTCTCCTCTCAGCCGTTGTCCGCCCCGGGGCAGCCCCAGCTATTCAGGCCACCACTGGGCGGGCTGGAAATCGCAGTGTTGTGGTCATTCTCATCCGGCACTTTGATGTTCTCAAGGATCCATTCAACCCCCAGGCATATTACGCAAGGAGGACGAATCCACCCTCTTATTTCGGGAGCATGATAGAAATATTCAGGAGTAGACATAATTATTTCAGTTACGTCTCTCTGGTGTTTGAGACACACACTCAAGAGTCGCAAATTAGAAAATAATATTCACATGTGTTTTCTAATGGGTAACAGACTAGAGGCATTTTATCTTTTTAAATAATTTCCAAATGTGCCCTGGAGAGACTAGGGAGGGCCGGGGAGGCAGTGTAGAAATGAAGACATGGCTTTGCCAGGAGACCCAGGGGCCCCGTTTGGGCCAAGACCCTGGATGGTGCTGAGCAGCCAGCATTTCTGCAGCGCACCTTCCAGTGTTCAGATCTGTGTTATTTCCATCACTTTATTCTACTGGAAACTGGCAGAGGTGGGGCTACACATTTTCTGACCACCTTGTAAACTCAATCCTCACTTGTTAGTATATGTAGTGAAAGTCACTCAGTCGTGTCTGACTCTTTGCGACCCCATGGACTTAGTCCCTGGAGTTCTCCAGGCCAGAATACTGGAGTCGGTAGCCTTTCCCTTCTCCAGGGGATCTTCTCCACCCAGGGATTGAAGCCAGGTCTCCCACATTGCAGGCGGATTCTTTACCAACTGAGCCACCAGGGAAGCCCATAGTGTATGCATGAACCCACTTTTCTTTATATTTTTTCCGCTGTGCTAGGTCTTCGTTGCCGCTCAGGCTTTTCTCTAGTTGCGTGGAGCTAGGGCTACTCTCTGGAGAAGGCAATGGCACCCCACTCCAGTTCTCTTGCCTAGAAAATCCGACAGAGGAGCCTGGTGGGCTGCAGTCCATGGGGTCGCAAAGAGTCGGACAGGACTGAGCGACGTCACTTTCACTTTTCACTTTCATGCATTGGAGAAGGAAATGGCAACCCACTCCAGTGCTCTTGCCTGGAGAATCCCAGGGACGGGGGAGCCTGGTGGGCTGCCGTCTATGGGGTCGCACGGAGTCGGACACGACTGAAGCGACTTAGCAGCAGCAGGGACACTTCTCTTGTTGCGAGGCCCAGACTCTAGGGTGCCTGGGCCTCAGTATCCTCGGCCCCCAGGCCCTAGGGCGCCCGGGCCTCAGTATCCTCGGCCTCCAGGCTCTAGGGCGCCCGGGCCTCAGTATCCTCGGCCCCCAGGCTCTAGGGTGCCCGGGCCTCAGCAGCTGCGGCCCCCAGGCTCTAGGGCGCAGGTCCAGCAGATGAGGTGCACAGACTTAGTTGCTTCAGGGCATGTGGGATCTTCCCCGGTCAGGGACAGAACTTGTGTCTTCCGCGTTGGCAGGCAGCTTCTCTACCACTGAGCCCCCAGAGAAGTCCTCCCACTTTTAAGAAAGATGCGTATATGTTTGCTTCTGTGGCTGTGTCTGGTCTCACTTGCAGCACGGGGCATCTTCACCGCAGCACACGACTCTCTAGCTGTGGCTCCCGGGCCTCCCGAGTGTGTGGGCTTCAGTAGTAGCTCACGGGCTCAGTGGCTCCTCGGCACGCCCCTCGGCATGTAGGGTTCCACGACCAGGGATCGCACCTGGGTCCCCTGCATTGCAAAGCTGATTCTCAGCCACTGGACGACCAGGCAAGTCCCCATCAACCCACTTTTTCTTCCCTGCGTCCTGTCTCTTCAGCCATGCTTTCTACACACACACACGTTTGCATGCCTGCTCATTTTTATGTACCATCTACTTTCTGAAACTAACCTGTGCCTCTCTGTCTGCCCACGAGTGTTGGGGGCAGTCAGGGGAAGTCGGGCATTGGGGGGAATGAAGACAGAAGCTGGCCCCAGCCCCCAGGGTACCGTGTTCTCATTCAAACACAGGGGTGTTGTGTTCCTCTAACTCAGAAGGCCCTCCCGGTGCCTTTTTCATAATAAAATTTGGCTTCCATCAACTATTGTTTTGAAATTCTGATTTCTTCTACTCTGGAAAACAGTTGGGCATTTCCCTGTAGAACTGGGACTTGCCTAGTGGTCCAGCGTATACTGCAGGGGCCTCAGATTCAATCCCTGGGTCAGCAGTATCTCCTGGAGAAGGAGATGACAACCCACTCCAGTATTCTTGCCTGGCGAATTCCATGGACACAGGAGCCTGGTGGGCTATCGCCCATAGGGTCAAAAAGATCGGACATGACTGAACAACAAGCCACCACCACTGCATGTGAGTCTACAGTTATCTCAGATTTCAGTTACAAAAGCAAAGCAAAATGAATTCCTTTTCAGAGAATGACTTCTCTCAAAAGGAATCGGGAATCCTTACGGAAATGTCTCACAGCAGACCTGAGAAAGTAGGATGGACCTAGAAGACTCTGCTGTGCCAAGAAGCAGGAGACCCACAGGGACAAAGGCTGACATGTCACACAGGACAGCGGGCTGCACGCACGGCTCCCACTGGCCAAGCCCAGGGCAGGTCAAGAATGCCAAAGCCGAATGTTGACGGTAGTTTATATGACACACTTTGTTTTTTAAAGTCTCAGGGTCTACAGTGATGCTCCAGAAAGGTGGGCAGGGGCGGGGCGGGACCTCTTCTTTATAGAAAATGCCAGTTAATTAACAGAAAGAGTGAGAGAATGGGAGAAGGCTCTGTCTTGTACCTTGAGGAGGTAACCACTGATCAGGGTCACCAAGTGATGCCAGCGCACCTGGGGTAAGGTCCAGAGGAACAAGAGACTCACCAGCTCGAGGTATCTGTCTCCAGGTCACTTGTTGGTTGTCAGGGGAAGAAGGTTCCAGACAGAGGACAGCACTGGAGGCCCCTGCTTTAACCCTGTGCTCAGGCCCAGCCACAGGGACCACCCCTACGCTGCACCCCCTGATGGAGGGGGGTGCGCCTTGCACCCGTGTAGTGTTTGCGAGTGAAATATGTGACCTGAAGAATCAGACAGAGCAGGGTGGGGGCCCTTCCACAGTAGACATAGTTTGGAGTGCTTGAAACAGTCAATGTAATGAAAGAACAAAGTGTGGGGAGAGAGGTTGGAGGGGACTGTTGTTAGACTAGAGATGAAAGAAATAGGGTGACCAAGTGCATCACCTCTTCATTGACTGACTTAGGAACTGGAAGAAAAATTCAACTCTAGAGAACATTTGGGGATCGTTTTAAAGTGAAAGCGTTAGTCATTCAGTCGTGTCCGACTCTTTGCAACCCCACGGACTGTAGCCTGCCAGGCTCTTCAGTCCATGGAATTCTCCAGGCAAGAATGCTGAAGTGGGGATTCCATGCCCTCCTTCAGGGCATTTTCCTGACCCAGAGGTAGAACCTGCGTCTCCTGCATTGCAGGCAGATTCTTTACCATCTGAGCCACAGGAAAACCGATTATGGACCACACTGATTAGTACCAGTAATAATATTATGTTAGTTTTAAGTTCCTGGGATATAATAATATGAGCCATCAAAACACAGGCCCAAAACGTCAGAGACTCACACAGCAGTGTCCCCGTGAGGGAATAACAGAACATTCAGATTCTGGATTTTATCTTTAATTGTGGCAAAATTCATATAACATAAAACTGACTATTTTAATCAACATTAAGTGTACAGTCCAGTGGCAGTAAGTACATTCACACTCTCATGCAGCCATCATCACCATTCTTTCCAAAACTTTTTCATCTTCCCAAACCAAAACTCTGTCCCCATGAAATAGCAAATCCCACCCCCTCTCCCCCAGCCCTTGACCGCCACCCTTCTGTCTTCTGTCTCTCTGAATTTGGCTGCTCTTGGGACCTCATGTAAGAGGAATCATACAGTATCTGTTTGTGATTGGTTTATTTCACTTAGCCTCATGCCCTCACAGTTCATAACTGTTACAGTCTATATCAGAATTCCCTTCATTTTCAAGGCCATGTAATATTCCACTGCATAGATAGACTCCATTTTGTTCCTCTGTCGATGACGTTTTCAGTTGCACCCTTTGGCTATTGTGAGTAATGCTGCTATCAACACAGGGGTACAAATATCCCTTAAAGAACCTTCTTTCAACACTTGTGGCTATAAACCCCGAATTGGAATTGCTGGTTGTTGTTGTTGTTCAGTCGCTAAGTTGTGTCTGACTCTTTTCAACCCCATGGACTGCAAAATGCCAGGCTCCTCTGTCCTCCACTGTCTCCCGGATTTTGCTCAAACCCATGTCCACTGAGTTGGTGATGCTACCTAACCATCTCATTCTCTGTCATCCCCTTCTCCTCCTGCCCTCAATCTTTCCTAGCATCAGGGTCTTTTCCAATGAGTCAGTTATTGGATCAGGTTGTCAAAGTATTGGAATTTCAGCTTCAACATCAGTCCTTCCAATGAGTATTTAGGATGGACCGGTTGGATCTCCTTGCAGTCCAAGGGACTCTCAAGGGTCTTCTCCAACACCACAGCTCAAAAACATCAATTCTTCAGCACTCAGCCTTCTTCACAGTCCAACTCTCACATCCATACATGACCACTGGAAAAACCATAGCCTTGACTAGACGGACCTTTGTTGGCAAAGTAATGTCTCTGCTTTTTAATATGCTGTCTAGGTTGGTCATAGCTTTTCTTCCAAGGAGCAAGTGTCTTCTAATTTCATGGCTTCAGTTACTGTCCACAGTGATTTTCAAGCCCGAGGAAAGAAAATCGGTCACTGCTTCCACTTTTCCCCTTTCTATTTGGCATGAAATCATGGAACTGAATGCCATGTCTTATGTTTTCTGTATGCTGAGATTTAAGCCAGTTTTTTCACTCTTCTTTTTTACCCTCATCAAGAAGCTCTTTAGTTCTTCTTCACTTTCTGATATTAGAGTGGTACCATCTGCATATCACATCGGGGGTGTAGCTCAGTGGTAGAGAGCATGCTTAGCATCCACGAGGCCCCCACTTCAATCCCTGGCATCTCCACTTAGAAATATTTCTTTAGTGGGTCTTCCCTCATAGCTCAGTTGGTAAAGAGTCTGCCTGAAATGCCGGAGACCCCAGTTCAATCCCTGAGTCAGGAAGATCCTCTGAGAGAGAAAATGGCAACCCACTCCAGTATTCTTTCTGGAGAATCCCATGGACAGAAGAGCCTAACAGGCTACAGTCAGTCCACAGGGTCCCAAGAGTCGGACATGACTTAGCAACGAAACTGCCACCACCATCTGCATATCTGAGGTTGTTGATATTTCTCCTGGCAATCTTGATTCCAGCTTGTGATTCATCTAGCCCAGCATTTTGTATGATGTACTCTTCATAGAAGTTAAATAAGCAGGATGGCAATATACAGCCTTGTCATACTCCTTTCCCAGTTTTGAACCAATCTTGTTCTATGCCTGTTCTAACTGTTGCTTCTTTAGCCACATACTGGACCCTGCAGTAATTCTTTTTAATTTTTTAAGGACCCTCCATACAATTTTCCCAGAGGAGTCTGGATTTTTGACACATTTAAACTTAGAGTGTTGACTGTCTTGATGAAATCCTTTTTTTTTCCTAAAAGGCTTTTTAAAAAGTCTCTCAAGCATCCTAATGCAGAAGGACAGATTGCAAGAGCGTGGTCTTGGGAGCAGACTTGCCCTGGTCCTCCAGCTGCCTCAGCGAGTGGTCCTGCCCTGGACAAAACCATCCACAGGAAGGGGCTGGGCAGATGGGGTTTCCCAGCTAAGTCAGGTTTTAAAATTTGGGGGTGATAGATGTGGAGTAGTAGCTGGTTCTTCGCTTGGCCAAGTTAGGAAATTTCATAAATCATTGACCATCACAGTGATTCTGTGAAAGTATATGTTAGCATCCAGAAGGCAGAAGGAATGTAGCACCAGAAGACTGCCTTAAAAATTTTTTAATCTAGCTTTATGGAAACCTCGCTACAGTGAATTGGCGATAGCTTTGCCACCAGCAATATTTAAAAGCATCTTGCCCATCCTAGGACAGCTAGAGAATTTATGGGGCTCAGTGCAGAATGAAACTGTGGGGTTCCTGTCCAGTAATTATCAAGAATCTCAAGGCAGCAACCACAGACCATGAAGCTAAGCACAGGCCCCCTCTGAGCTCAAGGTCCAGCTGCAGAGCTCACACCCACATGCAGCCAGCCCTGGGCTAGCGAACCCTTGAGGTCTTCTTTATGCCACTGTTCCAGGATTCCCTCTCCAGGAAAAAGCTGAGCAGATAGAATCCCATGTCACCAATGTTTTAATGTCTTAATGTCTTAATATCAAAGACAATGCCACTGGGCAAGTTTAATTCTGTGTCAGTTGTGAAAAATAAAACATCTGCCCTGTTTCTGCGTCCTGATCCCATTAGATAGAGGTTTGGTGATTTTAAGGAAAGGATTTATCTTGTTTCATAATAATGCTTTCCTTACTCTAGAGAATTCACAAATTCACATCACTTCAGATGCCTCATTCTTGTGATCAGCTCCACCCCGTCCCAACCAAATTTAGAAGGAAAAAAAAAAAAAATACTACCTAATGGATGTGTAGATTGGAGCCTGGTGTTCTGAATGTTTAAGATTAGTTGAGAATGAAAAACCAGCATTATTCATTTGTTGAATCTTCTCTAAGAGGGGTATCTAGTCTTTAATAACATTTCACTTGTCCTTACGCTGGAGTGGAATTCATCTTGCCTGGTGTGAGTAGCTGCTGGCAGACCATCCCCACTGTAAGGAGTCTGAGTGTGGATCAAGCTGCCCCCCGGTCACATTAGTATCTTTCAGCATGTTTCTATGTTTTCATAGTTTGAGGGGAAAAAAATTACATGCACGTATGTTTTAAATGCCTCCATCGGTTTACAGACTTTCTGGAATGTTTCTCCTCTTTTAAAATCTGTCTTGTTATTGTTATTATTGTTTTGTTTGTTTCCCCATTGAGGAACCATGTGATTCTTTTCCAGTCCCCTTCTCCACCCCTCCCCCTCAGGAAAAAACTAAAAGGAAAATTAAGATTCTTTGCTGTTCAGAATCATTTGTCTTATGTCTTAAAAAAGTAATAATATTACCAAGAACTGTAGTGCTTGAAACCACTTGGCAGTTTTTACTAGAAACCTACTCAGACCTCTCCATCACTTCGTGTTGGCACTGTGTAACCTGCGGCCTCTGTCTCTCTGCTTAATGACCACTTAGCCAGCAGTCACCAGGTCACGCTTGGCCCTCTGCCTCACTCCATTCTGTCCCTCAATTTCTCCTTCAAGAGCCGTGGAGCTTTGGCTCCCTGGTGTTTAAGGGGCACTGGTGCACACCCGGCAAAGGCTGATATCCATTTTACAGTATTCTGAGCGGAGGAAAAGGGCCATTTCTCTTCCCTTATCTGTTTATGATGTGATATGTTCCAAAGCCGGTCCCATCAGCCATGTTATGGTGAACTTAATTCGCTGTGATGGGGGTCCAGGCACCAGGGCTGACGCGAGTACCACCGTGGTGCGTCCCGTTTCATGCCACATTACGCAGAATCTAGGACCGCCTCACTTGACTGGCTCGGGCTCCCTCTCGCTTGGCACAGACTTACCGGGATTTATGCTTTTGAACGGTTGTCCGCATTTTTCCTAATGTGGGACTACAGAAACATCCAGGGTGTGCGTGGCTTCTGCAGCTCAGCTAGGGTGACTGTGTGAAAACACACACTCAATTTGCAAATTAACTCACAAACTTAATTTGTCAGACTAGCTTTGCGCAGAATAACAGAGGTGTCTGTACTAAAATCCCAGCGAGATGAAATATGCCTGTGAGTGGAAATGACAAGGAGGAAGCACAGAGACAAGAAGAGAGTAGGGGTGAGTGGAGGAGGGGTGATACAGCGAGGTCTCCTCTTCACTTACCGTGTTTTGTGGCCTTATTTCTCGATAGGTTAGAAAATAGGGGGGAAAGTTGAAAACTTAAAAATAAAAAATACTTTGAATAAAAATACGAAGAACTTAAAAATTTGAAAAAATGTCGAAAATATGTCACGTGCTTCTGAAACAAGTCTGATGTTTGGCCTTTTTCTGCTAGGATCACGTGCTTTCAAAAGTGATTGCCTTAAGAGTTAGACTTTCTCTAAATTGCTCTCAGCCTCCCCACTCTGCCTTCTCATGTCTCCACCTGCCCCCTGAACCTGGTCTCTGGGCGCCTCACTAACTCCCCCAGCTCTGTCCATTGCATCTGGAAGACAGCGCCGCCCCACCCCCCAACACACACATACCTTTTCTAACCTGGTGGCCTCCTGAATGGTCAGTAACAGGTTTGAGACAGGTGGGCTGCGATTCCAGGAACCAGCAGGTAAACATCGGCCGTTTTCTTTCCTTCTGGGATGAATTTTTCCCATGAATGGAGCCTGAGAAAGCAGTGCAGGTCACTCGCAGCAGGCCAGCGGGTAAGACCCTTGGTGGTCTGCCGGGGAAGGGCTCGGTGATTCCCCCTCTGCGGGTCCAGGTCTGGTAGCGGCGGGACAGCATCTGTATGTTGGAGAGGCCCGTCAGCTACATCCTGGCCACAACTCTGGGCGCCAGCAAGGTGGTTGAAAGCTGTGAGTGGGTGGCTGCCCTGGGTGCCACTTGATGTACAGATGGATTTGTCCAAACGGAAAGCTCAGGGGAGGCGTTCCTTTGCGTAGATCCGATGAGAGGGGAGATGTCTGGGGCAACAGCGCGTCGCTCACCCAGTCCCCAGGCAACAGCGAGGACCTGCCTTCCATCATTTACCCCTAGAGCGGATGCCCCTAGGGGCCTTAAACTTCCTCTCCGGAAGGAAATCGGGGTCCCCGAGAAGCCGGGTCTCTTCTTCCCTGAGAGCACCAATGCATTGCAGACTCCTGACAAGTTGTGGAGTTGAGCCAGTGTTCATTCATGAATTCACCTAATGCCTTCTCACTCCCAGGCCGGCGCAAGCCAGTCACCCAGCCTGACTGCTCCTTTATTGCTGCTTGGAGGTTCCGAAGCAATATCCCCATAGGTTGTCTCCAAGGTTTAGAGGGATGATGTTGTATCTGCACCCCTGCTTGGATCCTGGGATATTTTCCCACTCAGCCTGGTCTAGTTCCAAACAGGCAGGGCCTGGGAGGCTCCCGGTGCTCATGACTGCAAAGCCGCGAGGGCCCCAAGCCTCCATCTGGACCTCAGCTTGAGATATGGGGGAAGACCAGTGCATGGACCCCCGCCTTCCAGGATGATGCAGGGCTGAGCCCGCGTGTCCTGGGCCTACCCCTGAGCAAGGGATGGCACTCCTGGGCTTCCCCGGGCCGGCCCCTGGCCCCACACCCACCCGCTCCCAACACCTGCCGCCTGGCGCACTTGACTGTAATAAGCCTAATACAGTTGACTTTATTTAATTAATAATGATCCTTTTCTGTTCCTCTGAGCTCATAAAGCACCCCGCAGGTTGGCAAAAACACTCATAATATCGATCCAAAGTCAGGCAGGATATTTATTTTGTCTTTGCCCCGTGAGCATAAATCCTTGTCCGTCCCCTCCTGCTCTCCTCCGCTTGTGGAATTTACAGTGGCCAGTTTCTTAAAAGCTTTCAGTAATTAAGGAATAAATAGCCATCGGTCTTTGTTGGTTCTCCTCCTCCTCCGCCCGTCCTGGGCCCAGGCCCCCTTGGCAACGCGGCCAGGGGAGAAGGCATGCGTGCGGGGCTCGCAGCGGGCCGGGGTCTCCCCCTGCCGAGAGAGGAAGCCCCTCTGTTTTCCTAACATATTGTTCCAGCCCCCTCTACCATGCCTCCCCTCCCAGTTCCTGTTTTGCTTGAGGCCAAAAGACCCTTGGGAAATTCCTTGCTGCTAGCTAGCACTCTTCCTCCCTCTTGCTGTCCTCTTGGGTCACTGTGAAAGCTGTACGGGTCTCCTCCAATTTCCCCTCGTCCTCCCCAAGGACATTCCTCCACTCCAATATACTTGGCTACAAAAATCTCCTTTAAAATCACCATTGAAAAAAAATCCTTCCCCACCCTGTGAGCAGGGGGGAAAGCAAATAGATGTTTCTGAAAGGAACAGGGTGACGAGCACTCAGGAAGTTTTTGGCCCTTTAACATTTGGGGGGTGAGTTTCCCATAAAAATGGAGAGACTTGACGCTGCGTGGGCTTTTGGAAAAGGCTGTTCATCATCCCCCGACCCTGATGTCTTATCCAGAGGAGGCTGTGCTTGTGGAGACGGGGAGGCCGAGGCCAGAATCACCGCAGGACCACTCCTGACATCCATCCTCCCAGAGTATCATCCGCCCTGCCTCAAAGACAGGCACCTGGGGGGCATCCGGTCACGGCTCCCGTATCTGCCCCTGGTGACCACACAACGGAGCTGAAAGCCGGTCAGAAGCGTCGTGGTTATTTACTAAAGCGGTGTTTTCTGGGAATCCAACCCACTAACCTCGTCACCCCCTTGGCAGCCCGCTGGACCGTCCCTGCCAGACCCCAGATGCAGCTGGTGGCAGTGGAGTGCGTCTGTATCCGCCCCGCCCAGCGCACGAGGGACCCAGCGCAGCAAGAAGGGTTTCTTTAAGGAGGGCGGCCCAGATGCAGTCTGGGCGCCTCTCACTCAGCCCCAAGGTTCCTGAAGGGTCTTTGAGACCCACCCTGCCCTTTGCTGCTCACCGACTACACGCCTTTGTGGTGCTCGGGTGACATCATTGCACCCTCAGTTACAGGTCCCCCGGGAACCTGGCTTCTGTCCTGAGTGCTGGCATCTGCTTTGGCTTCCATTGGCTCAGCCCCTCCACCGCCACCCCGTGCCCACCCCTCCCCCCAGACACACATCCATGCACTGGTGATTTCCTCTCTCTTCATTCCCAAATAATTTTTGGTAAGGAAAAAAATAAAAAGGTGGGGGGGGAAACAGCCAGATTGTCTGCATGCATGCTCAGTCGCTTCAGTCATGTCTGACTCTTTGCGAGCCCCCCAGGCTCCTCTGATCATAGGATTCTCCAGGCAAGAATACTGGAGCAGGTTGCCATGCCCTCCTCCAGGGGATCTTCCCGACCTGGCCAGATTGTCATCAGCGCTTTTCCGCTACAAAGATGAACGTGTTCTAGACCCAGTGACAGAGATGTTCTTGATCACCACTGAGCACTCGGCCTAGGAGGTGTGTCTGGAGGGGCTGGACTTCTACTGAGTAATTTAAACACCTGTCTGTGGCTTGTGCTGCCCTCCACCCTGGGGGCTACAGCTTGAGATTCTGCAAAGCAACTCACACCTGACCGTCCAGCAGGTGCTGAGATGGCTGAAGAGAGCAGGCAGGCAGGGTGCTGGGGACAGAGCTAGGATCTCGCAACCCAGGAGATGCCCTTCCAGACAGGGTCAAGTGTCCTTAACCTGGGAGGCAGCAGAGCCCAGAGGAAGAGCTCAGGCCATGACCGTCGGGGGCAGCCACTTAGCCGCCACAGGTCAGGGACCCAGCAAGACTTTGTTCACCATCTAAAACGACAAAAGTCAGCTTCTCTGGTGGCTCAGGGGTGAAGAATCCGCCCGCCAATGTGGGAGATGTGGGTTCGATCCCTGGGTCGGGAAGATCCCACATGCTGTGGAGCAACCCAGCCTGGGAGCCCCAACTACTGAGCCGGTGCTCCAGAGCGTGGAAGCTGTGACTAGGGAGTAGCCTCTGCTTGCTGAAACTAGATGAAAGCACAGGCAGCAATGAAGACCCAGCACAGCCAAAAATAAGTGAGATAAAATGGTGGGAAGGTGGCAGGACCTACCCACCAGGTGTCATCAGGGTGAAACTGCATAATTGCTCAGCCCGACAGCTAACACGCCAGCAATACCCAGTAAACATCAGCTCTGGTGCTGCTGGGGATTTTCCCGGGGTATAGAACAGAGTCCAGCTATTTAACAGCGATTGCTTGGCCCAGGCCTAAATTAGGAAGTAAAGGTCGAGAAAGGATGAGGACGGCCAAGGGTTACTGTCAAACACAAGCAGAGACTGACACATATGCGTGCTGCTCCGTCACTTCAGTCGTGTCCAGCTCTTTGCAACCCTGTGGACGGTAGCCCACCAGGCACCTCTGTCCTTGGGATTCTCCAGGCAAGAATACTGGGGTGGATTGCCATGCCCTCCTCCAGGGGATCTTCCTGACCCAGGGATCAAACCCACATCTCCTGCATGGCAGGCGGATTCTTTACCACTGAGCCACCTGGGAGGCCTGTGTATATATGGGCTATATACACGTACTATACTATGCTATGTATACTGTATACACTTCAGTCGTGTCCGACTCTGTGCGACCCCATAGACGGCAGCCCACCAGGCTCCCCTGTCCCTGGGATTCTCCAGGCAAGAACACTGGAGTGGGTTGCCATTTCCTTCTCCAGTGCATGACAGTGAAAAGTGAAAGGGAAGTCGCTCAGTCATGTCCGACTCTAGCAACCCCATGGACTGCCTGCAGCCCACCAGGCTCCTCCGTCCATGGGAGTTTCCAGGCAAGAGTACTGGAGCGGGGTGCCATTGCCTTCTCCGATAGACATACTACTGTATATAAAATAGACAATGAATACTGACCTACTGTATAGCACAAGAATGGTGCGGGCTTCCCCAGGCCTTTACGGCTGGCCGCCCCAGCTCACAAAAGGAAAAGCCGCGTCCGTCAGTTACAGAATCCACCCTTTCCCCCACCATCTGAAACCTGGCGCAGAAATGCCCCATCTCGTTTGTCCTGGAGGCTTTCCTTAATGTCCTGACTTCCCCACATAGGGCCACACTTCCGATGTCACACACGCATGGTATTTAGCTTCTGACACGTAGTGAAAGTGAAAGTCGCTCAATCGTGTCCGACTCTTTGCGACCCCAGGGACTATACAGTCCATGGAATTCTCCAGGCCAGAATACTGGAGTGGGTAGCCTTTCCCTTCTCCAGGGGATCTTCCCAACCCAGGGATCGAACCCAGGTCTCCCGCATTACAGCCGGATTCTTTACCAGCTGAGCCACAAGGGAAGCCCAAGAATACTGGAGTGGGTAGCTATCCCATCTCTGGGGGATCGTCCCAACCCAGGAATCGAACCGGGGTCTCCTGCATTGCAGGCAGAGTCTTTACCAGCTGAGCTATCAGGGACACATAGGTCACTCGAAAAAACGTGGCGGGTGCTCCAGGGGTCAGGCATCATCAACAAAGCCAGGTGCTGCCATCCCCGTGATCACCACGGCCATCAGCACCGTCATGGGAAGCGCGCGCCCACGTCTGGGAGTCAGCACCCCCTGAACTGGCGCTTGCACTTGATTCCATCTGGCAGGCACTGAATCTGCGAGTTGCAAGTAAGGTGTGCCCCCGGGACTGCCTTTGGTGGCTCCTCAGCCAAGTCTGCACCCCTCAAGGTCAAGTGTGTGGCAGAGCCTCATCTGTCAGGCTGCAGGCCCAGCAGACCCCGCAGGACTCTGGACTCAGGGCCTCCGGGACCTCAGATCCCAGATTCACACACCAGGCGGCTTCCGGGGCCTAAAGGGGCCCAGCGGGTCACCTGGAAAGGGCTTCCCGTTAGGCAAGAAGGAGAGGAAAATATTGACCACTGTGCCTTCAGTTGCGTCTTGTCTTTCTCTTTGGGGGGAACCGGGCCGGTGTCTTTCTTCTGATCAGTGGCCCGTTCTCTCATTTTCCCTGCTCCCTTGCGGTTGATTTATTTAAAGGTGTGTCAGCATGGGGCTCAAATGAGGAGCAGCCGGGCCTCTTCCTCTCTGCTGACGGCCGGCCGTGCCAATAATTCATTTTTTAGCTCATTAGCTAACGGAGGCTGTGAGCAGCGGGCCTCCAGGGGACTGGAATGAGGTGAGGTGATCTACTGCTGGCTACGCTGCTCTTGAACTGGCCTTCCTTGGGGAAAATGAGAGGCTGGGCTGAGACGACAAGCCGGGGATCCCAGAGTCACCATTGGGGTACCCATGCTTTGGTATCGTGGTTTCTCGGAGCAGTTGGTTTTAGACAGGCTGTTCTAGGGACTTCCCTGGTGGTCCAGTGGTGAAGAATCCACCTTGCAGTGCAGGGCATGTGGGTTCGATCCCTGGTCGGGGAGCTCAGATCCCCCTCTCCACGTGCCACAGAAAACTAAAGCCCACATGCCACAGCTGGAGACCCCAGATGATACAGCAAAGATACCACACGCCACAGCTAAGACCCAGCACAGCCAAATGAGTGAAAAAGTAGAATGATTTTTTTTCCTGTCTTTTAAAAATTAATTCATTTATTTTAGTTGGAGGATAGTCACTTTACAATATTGGGGTGGTTTTCGCCACACGCCAACATGAGTCAGCCACAGGTGCACAAAGAAGGCTCGCAGGAAAGGAGTTGCTGTCAGAGTGTCTGTCCTTCACATGTTAACTGTTGGCACAAAAGCCGCACGGAGACAATGGGCTGCGTGGCTGCCCAGCGTTGGTCCCAGCTGCTGTAACAAAATACCATGAACTGGGGAAAGAGGGGTGGGGGAGCATCCGATAACAGAAACCTATCTTCTGGAGATAAGGCCAGCCTCACCCAGTTCCAGAGGCTGAGAGTCCAAGGTCAGGGTGTGGGCAGGGCTGGTTTCTCTGGAGGCCTCCCCCTGGCCGGCAGACACCCCTGCTGGCTCTGTCCCCATGTGGCCTTAGCTCTGGGCAGGCCAAGAAAGCTTCCTCTTCTTATCTGAGGCCCATGACCTCATTCAACCTTAATTCCTTCCTCGAAGTTCTGTCTCCAAATACCGTCACACTGGGAGGTAGGGCTTCAACACATGGATTTGGCGGGGAGGGGAGGGACAGATATAATTCAGCCCAGTAGCATCCAGGAGGGCTTTAGATATCTCAAGGCCATGGGCAGAGGCCCACCACACTTGGCCCTAGAGGCCGTAACACCCCACTCCAGTACTCTTGCCTGGAAAATCCCATGGATGAAGGAGCCTGGTAGGCTGCAGTCCATGGGATCACTAAGAATCGGACACAACTGAGCAACTTCCCTTTCACTTTTCACTTTCATGCATTGGAGAAGGAAATGGCAACCCACTCCAGTACTCTTGCCTGGAGAATCCTGGGGATGGGGGAGCCTGGTGGGCTTCCATCTATGGGGTCGCACAGAGTCGGACACGACTGAAGCAACTTAGCAGCCGTAGCAGCAGCATCCAGGAGGGCTTTAGGTATCTCAAGGCCAGGGGCAGAGGCCCACCAGACTTGGCCCTAGAGGCCCTGACAGCTTTGGGCTGGTTTGAATTTGCTGAGCACTCGTCACCCCAGTCTCTCAGGCCCACCTGCACCCAGGAGTAGGAGGCCTGCAGGTCCCCCCTGGGTTTGTCAAGGCCTCTGTCCAGGGACCCTACCCCACCGTGCTGAGTATGTTACCCAAGAGAAGCTCTTATCTACAGGCAACTTAAAGTACCCAGCAGGCATTTCAGGCCCCACTCTCCAGCCATCAACACCACCGTGTCACCCAGAACACCCCCATGGTGAGCTCTCACGTGCACAGTTGTGGCAAGAATCATGAGAGATTGTTGGTCTCTTCAATCATCCCAACGCCCACAGCTGCTGTTTTACCAGGTGAGCACGGTGGCCAGGCAGAGCATCATCCAAACACGAGACTTCGAATCCCAAAGCCACCTTACCTGCTGGAGATGTCTCTGTGCCCATTTTACAGGTGAGGAAACAAAGGCCCTGGAAGTTACTGAAGTCGCAAAGGTCTGCAGCACAAAGGAGAAGATGAACACCTAAACCCCAGCCTCTCCAACACCGAAAATCCGCAGCCTTTTATCTCCGTGTCGATTCTCTTTTGCCTCCCTCTGGCCGCTGCCGGAAGCACACAGCACTAAGCTTTCCTCCCCGTGTGTTAGCGTGGGCAAAAATCACAGGACGTGGCCTGTAAATAATATTAAGTGGTGTATCAGGGCTTAGTTGTCCCACGGCATGTGGGATCTTAGTTCCCCAACCAGGAATTCAACCCGCGTCCTGGTGGGCTTCCGTCTATGGGGTCGCAGAGAATCGGACACGACTGAAGCGACTTAGCAGCAGTAGCAGCGGCAGCAGCAGCCCGTGCATTGGAAGGCAGATCCTTAACCACTGGAATATCAGGGAAGTCCCAGAGTCTTCCTCTTAAAGAAGGCTCCCCGAGGGACTTCCCTGGTGGTCCAGTGGACTCCACAGTTCCACACAGGGGACATGAGTTTGATCCCTGGTCAGGGAACTAATACCTCACATGCCTTGTTGCCAAAAAAAGAGAAAATATCTTGAACCAAATAAAATGAAAACGCAGCATATCAACTGAGAAAAAAGAAGAAGACACCCTAAACGGTACGTGCTTTTAGCCCCGTGAAACCTGGACCCGCCTTTGTTATGTATTGGGAACAACACTGGCTCTTAGAAGCAAAGGACAGCTTAAATGCACTCATCATTCAGATGCCTGTGAGTTCAGTGAATACAGGTGAGCGTGGGAGGCTGGGGTGGGGAGGGTGGGACTCCCCCGTGAGCACATTCTGACCACAGGAGAGCAGCCAGAAGCTATGGGTCTGACCTCGTTCTTTGGCTGGGGTATTCGCACATGAATAAGAAAATGGGATAATTGCAGTTAGCACTGTAGCGTCTATGTTCCGTCCTCTGGTTTACCCCTGAATGATTTGGCAATGAGTATTAAAATCAACCGGAGCAGAATAAAAGGCGTCTGATTTTAATGCCAACCAAAAAAAAATGAGAACTAGCAGATTGGAACTTGAAAATCTGGATGTATGCTCCCCCCTCCTCCACTGTCCCTTTTCATTTAATTCACGTTTTGCTCTTTGGCGATTTATGAAATGCATCAACATATGTTTAATACATTTTAAATAAGGTTTTTAAATAACATGAAAAACACGGCCGGCCCTGGGTTTTTTGTCTTTCACCTCCTCCACTATTTTCCAAGATGTTACCGGCGCTTTTGTGCCGTCTTCTGGCCCAGGCAGGGGTGGTATGCAGCCAGCCCCTGATCTCTGGGGCTCGGGTGTGAGTTCTCAGCTGCGGCCACATGTTCTGCCTGGAAATCTCCGAATGAAAGGGTCGGGGGTCGCTCTGGGGTCACTCGTATGGACCGGGAAGTGAAGCAAAACTAATCCAGGTTTACTCCTGGAAGAATTTGTTTGCCTAAGTATTTAAAAACAGATTAGGGCTAACCCGACACTGGATCACTAGGGGCAATGTAAACACGGGCAAAAGGTGTAAACAGGGCCTTTTTTTCCCTGGAAGGGAAAAAAGTCACGGTAACAAGTTTTCTTTCTCCAGCCTGGCAGAGGCCGCAGGTGATTCCTCTGAGCGGTTTGTTAGCTGTGTACCCCGCTGACACCCCCGAAGGAAATGCTGAGTTTTAGGGGAGGGCAGTGGTGGGTCCCTGCATGTGTAAGTCTCCACGGTAATCTTGGTCCCTTCTCGTCCGCAGGGCTTGTGTCTCTTCCTCTCATCAGCCTCAGCAGAAAGCATCTGTCCGGCCTGAGATGCCCCCCTCCCCCCGGCCACCAGCCCACCCCCACCCCACCCAGCACCCCTGCCCCCGCCTCCTTCTGTTCCCAGGATGCTCTCATTTCAAGAGCTCCTGGCGAAGTCTCACTTCAGTCTTTTGCATTTTTTCTGCCCCCCTTTCTCCCCCCGCCCGGCCCAGCAGCGCTGTGATCTTGAGGATCGCTGAGTTGTTCTCAGTGGTTTTCACCCCTTATTTGAGGAGCCAGAACTGAAATCCACCAGTAGCGGCAGTGGGAGGGCAGGAGTGGACGGCCGGGGCCCCTTCCTTCCGGCCGTATAAACACACCTTGCAGTCGGTCCCTCTTTCTTCAGCTCTTCCTCCCATCCTGCCCTCCCCATCTTCTCCCAGCCCTCCATCCAGTGTGTCCGGCTGCTGCTCTCTGTCCTCTTTGGAGCTGGGGTGGGGGCGGGCTGTGACCGCCCGCACCCAAGCAGGGTGGTGCTTTGGGGGAAGGGCAGCTGCCATTCTCAAGCCCCTTCTCCCCAGACCCCCACTCCCTCCCTCCCGGATGTCCTGCCTCTGCACCCCTGCTCAGCCTCAGGGGGCCGCCCCGCCTGCCTGTAGACTGGGCCCCATCACACTTTCCCTCAGAAACCCAGCTGCTCTTTAGCAGGAAGGACTTGGGGGGGGTGGTTTCCCAGTCTTTTTCATTCACTTGAAAACTTCTTGTTATTTTTATTGGAGTATGATTGCTTTACCATGTTGCGTCGGCTGCGTGTGTGCAGGCATCCCCTCCGTCTTGAGCCTTCCTCCACAACACCCCACCCCACCCATCGAGACGCCCATAGAGCTCCGAGCTGGGCTCCCGGCGCTACACACGGCAACTTCGCACTAGCTGTCTGCGTCACACGTGGTAGTGCGTGTGTGTCCATCACACGCTCCCACTTCGTGCCCCCCACCCCGCCATACCCAAGGGTCCATTCTCCGCATCTGTGTCTCTATTTCTGCCCTGAAAAGGAAGGAAACTGAGTCATTTTGTAGAGACTGTCATACAGCTCGGAGTAAGTCTAAAAGGGGAACGCAAATAGCATACATGATGAATGCGTGTGTGTGAAGCACTTGTGGACGCCCCCGCACTGGGGTTTCCCGAGGTGTCGGGAGAGAGCAGGCAGGCAGCAGGAACATGAGCTACGCTTGTCTCTTTCCCGATCTCCCCACTGGAGCCGCTACTCTTTCACGTGTGTGCTGCAGCCACATTCTCCCCGCCGGGAGTATGGAGCATATGGACTCGAGTTCAACACATACACACCCGCTCCTGGGCAGATGCCTGGAGAGCTAAGCCCTCAAAGGTCACGTCAAGTGGGGGAGTCTACGCCCGGGGCACTCCAGCCAAGTGCTCCGGGATCCCGGTTCTGACTGTGCCTGCTCAGCCCTGTGGCTCGGGCCTCTGGCCTGTGGCATCTGCCCTGCATGGTGCGGGCCCCCGGGTAACATGGAGTGCTTCTTCTGGAGCCGCGAAAAGCAAAAGAAATCAAGGCCAATCCCTGGCTCTCACACCATAGGGTGTCAGAATCCCTGCAGAGCTGGTGGAAACGCTTCCCTCCGGGGGTTCTGGCGGGGGGCGGGGCTGGGATGGGGCCTGAGAGTCTGCATCCCTAACGGGGCCCAGGTGGTGCTCCAGGTGGGGACCCACTTTGTACGCTGCAGGGCAGGCTTTCCTGGGGGGCTTCCTGGTTCCAGTGAGCACACCTGTCTCCGCCGTCCCCTCTCCCCTGGTGGCCTCCTGGGCATACACCACGAAGGCTGGTGGTGGGGCAGAGGGGTCGCCTCCATCCTCCCCCTCAGGATTGTGACCGCGCCCGTCTGCTGGCTCTTGCAGGGAAGAGAAGGAACGGTGGATCCGGGCCAAGTATGAGCAGAAGCTCTTCCTGGCCCCGCTGCCCTGCATGGAACTGTCCCTGGGCCAGCACCTGCTGCGGGCCACGGCCGACGAGGACCTGCGGACAGTCATCCTGCTGCTGGCGCACGGCTCCCGGGACGAGGTGAACGAGACCTGCGGGGAGGCGGACGGCCGGACGGCGCTGCACCTGGCCTGCCGGAAGGGCAACGTGGTCCTGGCCCAGCTGCTCATCTGGGTAGGTGGCCCAGAGCCCACCGGGGAGCCCGGGCGAGCCGGGTCCTTGTGCCGCTCCCAGGGGGAAGGCAGTGGGCACCCACCTGAAAAGTGGGAAATACTAGGAATCGGGCAGTTAGGATTTAGGTGTGGGGTGGGCCCCCTGCCTTTCAGCCCACCTGTGTGAGGGACCACACAAAACCGCCAATTTAAGAGGGAGGAATGAACTCAGGTGGGTGTGCCCACCCCCCCCATGCAGGCAGAGTGCTCTGCTCTGCACAGCACTTGCTGCAATTCCTGCCACGTTCATCTTTGCAGTGACCCCCTCGGGTCAAACTTAGTGATGACCCTGTTGTTCCTTTTACGAAAAACTCCCATCATTTTTGAGGGCAGAGGGGTGGAGAGGGTGGATACAAATGGAACGGTTGGTGTGGTTTTCCCATTACCACCCCTTTGGGTTTTTCATTCACCTAATACAGAACTGTCGGACCCTACGCCTTGAGATTTGATGTGGTAGGAGTTTGTCAAAGGGCTTCTTCTGATTAGTTTCTACTTCAAACAGTTCATCTTCTTACATTTCTATTGAGGCATGTGCCATGCAGCTGGAATGGGGAAGAGAAAGGGAGAACGTCATGGAGCTGCTTCCGAGAAGCCCACTCACCCTCCACGGCAGCTACCTGCACGCCTCTGGGGTCCTCGGCCAGGGGAGGTCCTCCCATTCCAAGGATGGCAGAAAGCTGGACGGAGGGGGTCCCTAGGCAGGAAGGGGTGGTGTGTGCTCACAGTACTGGGACACTGTCCAGAAGCAGGGGGCTCTTCTCCTCCTACCCCCAGGGCAGGGCATGGTCTGTCCAACGCAGCCAAGGAGGATGCCACATTCTACATATTCTCCCTGACTCTTGGGAGGGGTGTGATGGGAGAATTAGATGCAAAGGCATCAGAATCACTCAGTGTTCAGCTTCCTGTTATAAAAGCAACTGCATGTGAACCTGCCGAGGCTGCTCTGACAAAATGCCACAGACGCGGGGGCTCAAAAACTCAAGACTCAAAAGAAGCAGAAATGTATTTTCTCACGGTTCTAGAGGCCAGAAGTCCAAGGTCAAGGTGACAGCAGGGCCTTTTTACCTTGAGGCTTCTCCCTGGCTTGCAGACAGCTGACTTCTCACTGTGTCCTTGCAGGGCCTTTCCTCTGGGTGTGAGCATCCCTGGTGTCTCTCTTTTCTTATAAGGACATCGGTCATGTTGGATTAGAGCATTACCCATATGACCTCAGTTAACCTTAATTATCTCTTTAAAAATGCTGTCTCCAACCACAGGCGCATTCTCAAGTACTAGGGGTTAAGACTTCAACATAAGAAGTTGGGGGGTGGGGAGAAGACAGCTAGTTCCATTAACAAATCGCATGCCATCTTTCCCCCTCACGTTGGCCAAGAGTCCCTTTCATACTGACGCTTCCTGAAGACAAGAGTTGAGACTTTAATCCATTGTGGTGGAAGAAGTGATCATCAGTCCACCCTTTCTCAAGACCCGGAAGCTTAAAAACATTGGTGTAATTTAATCTCGTATTTCCCCTTCTAGTCATCACTCTTGACCATCAGAGATCCTGAGATAGAGTCAACAGGAGGACATACATCACAGCAGTTTACACCAATGGCGACTTCACCACAAAATGTGTAGCCACCGAGGACAGAGGAACTGAATTATGCTCATGGGGAGGAATACTATGTGGCTCTTAGGAGTCACGCATGTGAATAATTTTTAACGACCTGAGAAAATGAGCAGAGTGCTATGTTCAGCAAAAAAAAAAAAAAAAATACAGATAATTTGTGCCAGTTTAATCTTATTTACCCATATATGCATTTAGATTCAAAGGAAAACCATTAGAAGGAAATTACTGAGATATTAACCAAGATTATCTCTGAATAGCGGGATTATAAGTTATTTTTTTCCCTCTTGTGCTCTTAGGTATTCCTTATGCATTTCCTACAGTGGAAATGAATTGCCTCTGAGACCCCAAGAGTGATCTTCTTGTGTGTTTAGAAGGGGAAAGTCAAAACAGAAATAGCAAAACTAGAATTATCCTTGGTCCGTTTCTGTTGCACAGGGGAGGGGCTTTAGATGCAGAAAGCACATTGTTTCCTTAAAAGAATACACCTGGGCGGGGAGCGCGGGCTGCCAGGCTGAGACAGCGACACTGGGCAGTGGTCTCCCCAGCCCTCCTGGAGCAGGGCTCCAGTGCAGTATTTGCCCAGCTGTGTGCACGCGCACACGGGGTGGACCCCGCCCACCTACCCACCCGCCCGGCCCCCTCCCTCCCACGACGCTAACGCGGCTCTGTTGCCTCCACAGTACGGGGTGGACGTGATGGCCCGCGACGCGCACGGGAACACGGCACTGGCCTACGCGCGGCAGGCCTCCAGCCAGGAGTGCACCGAAGTCCTGCTGCAGTACGGCTGCCCCGACGAGCGCTTCGCGCTCATGGCCACCCCCAACCTGTCCCGGAAGAACACTAACCGCAACAACAGCGGCGGGAGGGTGCCCACCGTCATCTGAGGACCGCGGTGTGCCCGCAGCCTCCCGCGCGTGCCCTGGGGAGTCACCCACGTGAGTCCCGTCGGGTCCCCCTCACTTCTCCTGGTGGTCCCCGGCCACGCACCCACCCACCACACCACCCCGCCCCCTCCTCACCCCCAGCAAAATCACAAAACCCAGATGGCCCTCGAGGGGCGCGAAGAGGCTGCAGCGTCGACTCCCTTGCATAGACTCCCCGCGACCGACAACACGAGCGGCAGGAGGGCCTGGGTTCTTGATGGTTAGCACACCGGCGCCCGGACCCCGGTCGATCCCGGCGGCCGGAGAAGACGGAGCGTGGCACAAGGGGCGGTGGGGGGGCACGCAGGGGGCGGGGGGTGGGGGAGGGCGACGCAGCCAGCAGAAAGGGGGTGACTCTCCTTAACTGGCAGTTAAGCACATCAGTACATTTCACCTCTACCAAACGGAACACTTGGATTTCATCTCTTCTCCGAGGAGCTTGACGGCATAAATCAGAAGCAAGCAGAGTTTGTCAGGTTTGAAGCCCCTATGATGGTATGTGTCAAATCAGTTGTAGCTAATCTGTCCAGGGAGGATACTGGCTTCATTACGCTCGTGTAGTTGAGTTCTTCCAGCATTACCGCTGCTTAATAGAACATGATTACTCATCACCGGGAAGAAAGCGTATTAGCGGCGAGGTAGTTACACAGCACGCTCGGGTGATTGCCGCGATGTGATCGCAATATTCTGAGAAGCCGCGTATTATCCCAGACATGTTCTCCCAAGCCCTTGGAGCCCTCCTTTCTAAATTCACTGTCATAATTTAGTATCTGTTTAATTTTTCAGTCCAAAGAGAGGAAATCAGTTGCTGAGTATTATTTGACTGCACTCTCCTTGGTGCAAAAACAAAATGGAGAAAAATAAATAAGAGTGACTTGGAATTTCAAAAGGAAACCACGAATTCCGCTAACCACGACATTTCAAGCACATTTAGTAAACTCAGTAAAGGTGTAAAAGGCTTTTTTTTTCTTTTCTTCCCCAAACCAGAGAGATATTTTTTGTCCTTCTGCCAAGGTGGGTGTCTTGGGTGTCAGTCACTCCGGGGCCCACGCGGCCCAAGTCATGCAGGCCTCTGTATTCTGTCTTTAGACAAGATGTGTTGAAAATCTATTTGAATAAAAGAAGTTCATAAATATGCATTGATTTTTGTACAGAAAAATGGCACCTCTGTTAATTTATAAATTGAACTGGATGTGAACTAATAATATGCAACTAGTTGAGACAAGAGGGTTACAGACCATTGTACATGGGAAATATTCCCAGCAGTAAACACTTCCATTAATGTGATATACAGCTTTTTAAAAGGAGCACATCAGAATAAGATGGTGGTACCATTTGCTTATTAAAATCAAGAAAGGGGAGAAAAAAAAAGCAAGCATATTGGGGGGGAAGAGGCACGTGATTGCTCATTACCAAAAGCATGATCGCTATCCGACGCTGCTTTTGATAACTGCAAGGGAGCGCTGTGTTCAGACACAGGGGATTCTCCAAACCCCAGACCCTGGCGCTTTGCAAAGGTCCACCCTGACCACCACTGCCAATGTGGGGGCACAGACTGACTCATGAGACTCCCTAAGACTTTTTTTATTTAACCTGGTGGCCAGGCCCATCATTTTAGTACGTCACCCAATTTGCCGTTATCGTGGTTTCTGGCTGCTCCAGACTTCAGGCACCTCCAGCATGGTGGCCAAACATAACCAACCAGACGGCGACACCTTAGGTTAAAGGGGGCAACTGTGCCTTGAGCCCCTTGGTGGTAGGATGGGGACACAGGGTGTCCCCTGAAGGATAGCACAGGATTGGCAGCACCAAAACAGAGGACCACACTCCCCCGGCTGCCCCTGGGGAAGTCCCTTGCTCTCATATATGAAAGCTTCTATTTTGTAAGAGTTTTTCCTCTTCTTTCACTTAAAAAAAAAAATTAAAAATAGGTGGGGGGGAGGCGGAAATAAAGCTTTACACAGTTTCTACATGGGTCAGTGTTTCACGGGCATCTCTCACCTGGACGCAGCTCGGTGGAATCCGGCCGTTTCCCAGGATAAACAGGTGCACAAGCCACCGGCCTGGGAACCTTGAGGACAGGTCCGTAATCCCTCCTCCGCCTGGTTTTTAATTCTGTGTTTCATCACTGTGTGGTTATTTTAAATGTGAATAGAGGGGGGGAAGAAAAGTCCTTCCTATTTTTGAAGAACGCATTACTGTTCTAATCCAGCCACACCCATTGGCCCCCCACCCCACGTTAGCATAGACGTTATGATGTAGTAAACGCAGATAGAGTATAAATGAAATTATTAAATTATTTCATTGTAGTTACTTCCCACCATAGGAATGCTTTATCATAGTGAAGCCTTCTTTTGAAAAGAAACAGAATTCCTTGTAAGGCTTCTCTTCGGGATGTATATGAGTGTGTACAGATTATTAGATGTGTTTATAATATAATATTTTCCCAGATGGCTTCTGTTTTCACTTAGCCTTTCACGACCAGTATGCTAGGCTGGTTTCTTCCCTCCCCTCCCTCCAGCGCTGGGGCTTCATTGATTCCTCCCTAGAAAACGTGACCCCTCTCCTGGTATTTTTAGCGATGGGGATCTGCTCCAGGAGGTGGCCTGCTGAACTGTGAGCACAAGTTTTGGCAACAGAGAAGGCGGTAGTGGGTTTCAAGGGTTTTCTTTTCAAAGGAAGGCGGCTCATCTGTGTTTCAGTGTCAGACTAGAAGCCCTTTCTCTGCCGACCATGTTCTCATTCCCATCTTCAAGCCTTGCTGGCACCAAGGCCAGAGGAGCAAGGACGCAGGGCCTGTGTTAGACATAACCAGTTTGGGAAGGGAGTCCCGTTTTCATAGTTTATTTCCATGTAAGTTCAGGGACATGATGGTGACCCAGGGAATTAACCGCTGTAGAACCCATTTAACCTTTTCTATTCAAAATTTAAAATTTTTCCTTGACCAGAAACCCACTGCCCGGGGAAGGCGTGTGGTCAGGTGGCCCCTCACGAGGCCCCCTGGCTATGTCACAGACCTCTCTGGATTTCTCCGGTGGCCAGGGAAGCCTGCAGAGAAAGGAGCCTTGATTTCTGCTGGTGCCTGGGTGCATCTCAAATACTAGGCTGGACAGAGGGACGGTTCCCCAGGCGAGGGTCCCAGGCCCCCTCGTCCCCTGTCTTCCCCAGGAGAGGAATGGCAAGCATCATGGTCACGAGCCCTTGGTCCCAGAGGCAGGTGCAGGCCCTGTCCCCCAGGAAGCCTCCCCGCAGTGTGGAATCACCGGGAAGATAGGTGAGGGCAGCGGGGGCTTGCTGACCGTGGAGCCCTCGGATGCAGGCGAGACCAGCTCTTCCTACGTTCCTCGGGCTTGCGGCCCTTCCATCAGCCCCTCCCTGCGAGGCCCTGGGCCATCTGTGGCCCTAGCAGCCCCCTCCCCTGAGGTTCCGTGCAGCCTGCTGCGGCCTGCAGGCGCCCAGCCTCGGCCTCCAGCATCGCCTGGGGCTTCCCACTTGCGTGCCACCCCCAGGCATCCAGAGTCGTGCCCCGTGCTTGCACAGGAGCTGTCACCGGTCCGTTAGGGAGTAGTCTGGTGAGAAAGGCAGCCCCTGGGTTCACCTGGTCTCACCGCCCCGCCCTGGGCAGCTTCCAGCTTCCCTGGGTCCTTCTGCAGCGGTGGAATCCAGTGGCCTTGCAGGGTGTGGGTCTCACGTGATGAGTGCCGGCCCCACGCCCGGCCAGGGACTGGCTACTCAGGACACGGGGGTGTTTATTAAGAACAGAACGCAGACTGGACAGGAGCCAGAGGACTAGACAGGAAACCCAACCCCCCAACCCCCTCCCCAAGCTGGCCACACGGCCACGAGCCAGTATCCCCGGGACTTGGCAGCAGGGCCCGTTTGCCAGACCCTCTCGCCCAGGCCCCCCTGTCCCTGCAGAGCCCATCAGTGCCCCTTTCCGTTCATGCATCAGGGGAGGGAGCGGGGCTCTGAGGGCTGCCCACCCCCAGGAGTGAGCCACCCACTGAAGTGCCCCCTCCAGCCTCTTCCTCTGAGCTCGCATTTCTAGGGAAGGACAGCTGGAGGTCTCCCTCACACCATTCACCCCCCCTCTCCATCCCCACTCTGCCACGGTCGTTGATGCCACAGGCCTGCCCCCTGCAGATGCTTCCTCCAGCGCCCAGAGGCTGCTGGACGCACTCGTGTTCGGGCCCCTTTCAGTGTCTTTGCCCTCAGTTAAGCTCAGTTGCTCAGTTGCGTCTGACTGCGACCCCATGGACTGCAGCATGCTGGGGTTCCCTGCATCCCCAACTCCTGGAAAGCTTGCTTAAACTCATGTCCATCGAGTCGGTGATGCCTTCCAGCCATCTTATCCTCTGTTGTCCCCTTCTCCTCCCGCCTTCCATCTTTCCCAGCATCAGAGTCTTTGCCCTGCTTCCCTTTAAAACTAGAGCCTCTTACAGGGCACCCTGGGCTGGCGGGGGGTATGGCCACAGGCTCCACTGTCTGCCTCCCTCCTTCTATCCACCCTGCCTCCAGCCTTCTTCTCTCTTTCTCTCTCTCCTCTGTCCCTCCCTGAGCCTGTGTGATTGGTCGGTGAGCACCCACCCTGCGGGAGCTCTCTTCCTTTTCAGAGCTGACACTCGCCTTGTCCCACGCCTGTCCGTGGTGGTCACCTCCTTCCCCTTCAGAGTGGGCCCTGCTTCCTGCCCTACCTACCACCGGCTGGAGCTGTGCTCCTGGGGGTGACGTGGGCTCCTATGGCTCCAACCCCGCTGGTCCTTTCTCCTTGGTGTAGAATGTTCTGGAAGCAAGAGGGGGCGCACCGCCTTCCCGCCCTGGGGAGGCTCGGAAGCCATGTCACATTGGAGGGCCTCTAGGAGCAAGCCGGCCGGGTCTCAGAAGCTGCTCAGACAGCGCAGACAGTGGGAAGGCAAGTCGGCCCCCTCCGCCTCAGCCTGCTCTGTTTACACCCCTCCAAGCGCCCCCCAAGGTCATCGCGACTTTTCCAGAACTCCCCTGGATTGTATTTATGTCCTTCAAGCGCACGAACTGAGAAAGCTGTCAGGAAGGAATTCAGACAGAAAGAAACGTGCTGGAGAGACACATCTTTCTTCCCCAGGAAATATAATTTATTTCTAACTGCCTCCTCATACGTGGGTCTCACGTTGTGAAGTCGTGTCTCGGAGTGATTTTCACCCTCATCCTTCCCCCAAAAAGCTACATAAGGGCCTCTGGCACGGAGACTCGCGTTTTCCTCTCTTAGCCGTTAGTCAGACGTGCCTCCTTGGACCAGCCGCCCTGCCCGCCCCCCAGTGACTGCCCTCAGGAAGCCTGGTGGTTGGCGGGCCTTCAGGTGTGGGCAGGGCTTGCTGAGAAGGGCGTGGCCTGCCCCCTGCGCTGCCCAGCGCTGCCGGCTCCTTTGATGCTCAGGTTTCTAAATCAGGTCACCCATCAGTCAAGACCTCAGATTCCTTCTGGTTATGCAGATGAGAGAAGCCGGGAGGGGCGGGGATTGGTCACTTGGGGTAGATGCCCTTTGAATCCCGTCGCTGCCAGGAAGTCATTCCAGGACCCCAAGATGCTGTGACGTCCAAGAGACAAACATTGCCACTCAGGGTTTGCAGCCCCGTCTGTCTCAGCCACCTAAGACATCATTATCTCCAAACCACAGATTTTCTTCCCCTTAGAAAACAAACGCTGTCTTGAAATAGATTTTTTTTTTAATATGAATAAATTCCCTGTCTCATTTTAGGTATCTGCTGATTTTAAACATAGAGCAAACCCTCTTTTCCAGTTTGGCTGTTGTGGTTTTGGTCCGAGTTGAAATTAGAGGACGTCTCATCAGCAGGGGATTCTGTAAAACAAAAAAGTCTGTTTTTAATCCATGATTTTTTTTTTTTTTGCAGTCCATGCTTTAGACGTATTTGTTTCACCTGTGTAGTAGGCACACTCCCCAAAGCAAGGCGGCCATGACCGTGAACTTGAAAACCTTTCCTCACCGCGTTTTACTTAGGATGCGTTGTTTTTTTTGTTGACCGAAGTTGGTTTGGGGGGTTTTGCCTCTTTGGTTAAAATGTCCTTATCTGAGGCCTTCATCCCATCCAAAAAAAAAAGGCCTTCGGTACCAAAGAGGGCAGGGTTGGGGCAGACGTGCCCAGCAGAGGCTCGCAGTGGTCCTGAAGTCTGTCCCCAGCTCCAGGACACCAAGCACCAGGCAGGTGCTGCCTGTGTGCAAGGTGAGGCAGGGTGCCCATGTGAGTGAGAGGTGGGCTTGAGGCTTGTCTTCTGTTGAGTCTGACTGGCATCTGTCAAGAGGGACCCCCTGAGGGTCTTGGTCAAGGAATAGGGGAGAGCCATGCCTGTCCTTGAGCATTTAGCACTGATAAAAATCTCAGAGTCAGTAAGCCTTCCGTGACCTTGAGATGCAGATGAAAGAAAGGAACCAAACGAGATGCGGGAGGGCTGGGGGATCTTTGAAGTGCAGCAGACCCCCTCAGCGCACGCACCCGCTGTTGGGCACAGTCGCCCCTAAATCGGACCATGTCCCCCCGTCTCCCTACTGCCAGGCAGCATCCACGCCGACCCGGAAGCTAACGTCTGAGCGGGTTCAGATACTCTTGTAAAACGGAGAGACTGCCCAACCCCTGGAGGCTCACACTCAGCACTGGCTCGTGGAAGTTACAGGGATGTTGGGGGCTGGACGAAGGACGTCCTGGGTCTCCCCATCCCCCATGGATGCCTGTGTTAGAAACCCTGAGGGCCCGGCTTTGTGCAGAGACCTTGGTGGGCAGCCCAGTGTACTCGGGGGTGCAGCTGAGCGTGCGTTGAGCCACCTGGGGAAAAGGCACGTCTCTCTGGGAGGACACGCCGGAGCCCAGGAGGCCGCTGTCACTGGCCACATGAGCACATCATGCCCCTCCCAGGCCCACCCCGGGGTCCCGGCCCCTTCCTCTCCAGGACTATTACAGGTGTGCTGATGGACTCGAGTGGCTAGGCAGAGGGTACCCTTAGAAACTGCTTTATGGCCGTTCATGCATCTTGGTCTTAGAAAACGCCTCCTCTAAATGTTGAAAAGCAGCACAGTTTCTCTCCTTCAACCAGGTTTTTGTGTCTAAAATACAGCAAATTATTGAGGCTCCTGCCCTCACCCTGGCTTAGCACCCGAATACTAGCGATGCTGTGCGCCCTTGATCAAAGGCGTGCGGGCTGGCGGCCCCAGGAGGGCTGGTGTTCGGCCATGCCAGACGCTGGCACCACCACGTGGGTCCCAGGGAGTGGCTTCCTGCCCCAGACAGACCCCCGCTCTCCTGCCCCCGACTTGGAACCGGGTCCCCATTTGTGGCTGGGTGTGTTACCGAGAGGGAAGCCTGAGCAGGTCAGAGGTGACTACCGAGAGGCATTCTGGGGAGGTCCCAGGGAAGGCCTGGGTGCGGCGCATTCTAGCGCATTTCTCTCTGTAAATAGCCGTGTATAGAAGCTGGAAGAGTAGCCTGGGGTCTATCCAGAGATGGGTTTGTTTTTTTTTTTGTTTTTTTCTTTCGGTTGTTTTCTATTACCTCATTCAGCAAGTTTATGTTTCACAATGACTCAATGACGCTTTATTTATATTGTTTGTACTGTAATTAAAACCATTGACAGACATTTCACTTTGCTTGTTATTTCATATGAGCTTGTTTTGATTAAATATGCCAGTTTGTATTTTCCTGCCTTGGGATTTTTTTGTGTCAGCTGTACAGTATTCTAAGGGGAAAAAAAAAAAAAGAAAAAAGAAAAATGTGTAAAGTAATGGAGAGAGGTGGCTATAGCGTAGAGGCCTCTTTCTAATAAAGAAATGGAAATATGTCTACATTGCTTCTTTGGAGGTTTTCCTTGGGTTTTGGGGGTGGGGCAGGTGCGGAGGGGGAGGGTTTATTTGTCATGGTTAATTGGACTCGCTTACCAAAGGGGTTCTCTTAGGGTCAGACGGCCTTTTGCATGAGGAAACTGGCCCAGGGGCTGTAGTCATGGCAAGAGATAAAAAACAAGGAGCAGCTCTTCTGACTTTTTTTATTTACGAGAAACTCCAAGAGGCTGTGGTTCCTCCAGCCAGGAATCGGCAGGGCCTGGAAGCTCTGATGCATCGTACGTTTTGGATGTTATCTTTGCCCTGGACTGCCCTGCGCTAGATGTGTGATAAGGCGTCTGCTGTGGCTAGGAAATAAACCCATTCCAGCATGATGCTATTATTAAATGTTTGCCAAAATTTAGGTGCTATCTTTAATAAAGATGTTTGTCTCTAGCATCCAAAAAATAAATTTAAAAAAATTTCTCATGCACAATACATCCTATCTTTACCGCCCAAATCAGAAAAGCATAAAGAAGGTAACACTCACCCCAAATGCCACCACCCAAACGTCACCGCTGTTGGTGGGTTGAGCACCTTCCAGATGTTTCTTTCTACAGAGAGAAGGATGGCTTCTCCCCTGCCCACCCCTCAAGTCTTCCATATCAGTAAAGACAGAGCCACATGATTGCAGGACATGCTAGTGTTAAGTTCTGTTGAGGTTTCCCCATGGCATGGGGAGCCTACATCACCACAAAGTGTCTTGCAAATTTTGCAACAGAAGGGGACACCATCCTTGGGGGCACAGCACGCCACCCAGCCATCCATTCACATGACCCCCAGCAGCCCAAATTCAAACAATAACAAAGCTGACTTGTCTTCTAGGAAATAACCCCCGAAAGGACAAAGAAAAGTGATTTCAGGAGGAGTCAGTTCCATTCACATGCATCAGTTCAGTTCGGTCGCTCAGTTGTGTCCAACTCTTTGTGACCGCATAGACTGCAGCATGCCTGGTCTCCCTGTTCATCACCAACTCCCGGAGTTTACTCAGACTCATGTCCATTGAGTCAGTGATGCCATCCAACCATCTCATCCTCTGTCATCCCCTTCTCCTCCTGCCTTCAATCTTTCCCAGCATCAGGGTCTTTTCCAATGAGTCAGCTCTTCGCATCAGGTGGCCAAAGTATTGGAGTTTCAGCTTCAACATCAGTCCTTCCAATGAATATTCAGGACTGATTTCCTTTAGGACTGACCAGTCTGATCTCTCTGAAGTCCAAGGGACTCTCAAGAGTCTTCTCCAACACCACAGTTCAAAAGCGTCAATTCTTCAGCGCTCAGCTTTCTTTATAGTCCAACTCTCACATCCATACATGACCACTGGAAAAACCATAGCCTTGACTAGATGGACCTTTCTTGGCAAAGTAATGTTTCATGCATACTGGTTATCTATTTGATAAGAGATTTTACGAAACCGTGGCTTAAATAAGGGAAGACAACTGGGGGAGGAAGGCAGGCCAGGGCCACCTAGACCATACCAGAAGGGCACCTGGGCCTGGCCAGCTGGTCAACCACCGTTTGTGGGTGCTCGTCTCTTCCCGGCTCCCACTGAGGGCTATTCCATGTCCAGCGCCTGCCTTCCAGGAGGAGAGATGGGAAGGGGCAGCCTAGTTGGCCCTTCTAATTCAGCATCCTTGGAGCCCCACCTGTTGCCACTGACACACCACAGGCCTGACAGCGTGGGGTCATTCAGGGCTGCAAGGGGACCTCGGTAGGGCTGGGTCTGGTGATGAAGAAGCGGGAACAGCTGTTGAGTGAGCAGCCCTGGGTCTCTGCCCCTCCACCCTTAGGTTCTCCGACATCCAAACACACCCGTCTGTCGACACACAGAACCCTCCCCAGGGAGCTGTCCAGGGGGCAGGTTGGCCCGCGCTCTGTGTCGCTCGGCGGTTCCTGGTCCATCCTGGTCTGCCGCTTCCTGACTGCTCCTACCTTCCCTCCAGTGCTCTTGTATCAACCTCAGAGCATCCTTTCTCCCTGCTGAAAGATCACAGCTTCTCCAGCCCCAGGGGTGGGGAGCTGAATCCCTCACCTTGCCAGCCCAAGGAATGCTCTGCCAGGTTAGTAAGGTGACAAAATCGAGACTGAGTGCCTGGAATTTACAGCCACTTTTTTTTTTTTTTTTCAAAACGAATGCATACAGCGCTGGCCAGCCTGCAATGGAGCTGTCCCCAACACGCTCTTGATGGAGACCAAATACAATAGCATTTCTGCACAGTGACATGGAATTGTGTGCAGAGGCTCTGCAAACCTCTTCTGGCCCAGGGATCCAGGGCCCAGACAAGCCTTCATCACAGTGGGAGCTCCATAAATATGTGTTAATTACACGGGCAAATTCAGTGTCTAGGAATCTGGCCAAGGAGTAATGTGATTAATTAGACGTTTTTGTGAAAGATATTCATGGCTACAGTTTTCGTAATAACAAAATATGGGGAATAAACACAAAGTGTAACAGGAGGGGGATAGTTACTGTTTTCATTGAAGTATAGTTGATTTATACTATGTTGGTTTCAAGTGTACAGCAAAGAGATCAGGTTTATATACATATATATATATATATATGGGAAGATAAGTCATTTCAGGTTGTGTTTATCACCTGGGGAAATGATAAAATATACATTTAAAAATTAGGAAACTGTATTTAAGACTAATCTATTAAATAAAGACATTCCTTTTTTTTTTCTTTTTTACTGTTGTTTCTTTTAAGAGATTTTTTCAGTGTAAATAAAGACATTCTTATATCTGGAAAAAAATATCCAAAATGTTAGCAATGGCATCTCTCTTTGAGGAGTTCTGAGTGGTTTCTATTTTCTTCTTTATACTGTCCACCTGTTCCCCATAAGTAAGCATTTTTTACAAGTTATTTTGTGGTACATTTTAAAGCTCACAGTTTGCCACTGACTTTGAAGAAAATAGTTAGGTTTTTTAATTAATGTATTTTTCACTCATACTAAGACCCTTGAGAGTCCCTTGTACTGCAAGGAGATCAAGCCAGTCCCTCCTAAAGGAAATCAACCCTGAATATTCATTGGAAGGACTCATGCTGAAGCTGAAGCTCCAGTACTTTGGCCTGATGTGAAGAGCTGATTCATTGGAAAAGACCCTGATGCTGGGAAAGATTGAAGGTGGGAGGAGAAGGGGACAGAGGACGAGATGGTTGGATGGCGTCACTGACTCAGTGGACATGCATGTGAGCGAACTCTGGGAGTCGGTGGAGGACAGAAGAAGCCTGGCATGCTGCATCCGTGAGGTCGCAAAGGGTCAGACAGGGCTTAGCGACTGAACAGCAACAAAGCCGGTGAAATAGTCCTTAACTGGTTGATAAAGTAGGGAAACAAGTTGATTAAAAATTAGGAAGCTTCCGGGCAGGGAGCAAACTGTCAGATGGAGAATCTGAAGGAACAAAGTTCAGACAGACCCCTCGCCCAGCCTTAGCGCACAGAGCTCAGAACCATCCAGAAGGCCAGGCTCACCGGGGCCTCCCCACCCCCTCCCCTCCCACAGGACTCCAGTGTTTCCCCTCCCTCCATCCCTGCCTGCCAGCCGCCTCCCACCAGACCACAGCTCCTCTCCTGCCCACTGGAGACCCCTTCAAACCCTCCTCCCCACAACCAGCCGTCCTCCTGGGGACCTGACCTCACCACACCCCTGCTTGAAACTTCAAGCTCCCACGGGAAAGCCTGCCGTCCTAACGGGGACCCCGCGGGGTTGCTTGCTCTGCCCCCCACCTCTCTCACCCTGCCTCTTGCCCCGGGGCCCCTCACCCTTCTGGACCTCTATGCGTCTTTTCTCTTCCCTGGGAAGACCACCCCTCCTCCCGCCAGCTTCTTCTCATCTTTGGGGTCTCCCACGAACGGCCCCTTCCGCAAGGAGGTCTCCCTCACCCTGAGGGCCCCCTCCGCCTGACCCCCGCTCTCGCATTAGGCTCGCCTTGACCGTCACAGGGCCCCCCCTAGTGTTCGCCCACTCCTGCGGCTCACTTGGGATCCGAGACTCCACATCAGTCTGGTGGCCCCTAGACTGCCTGGGCTCCGCTCAGATAACCCCTGAACGAGGGCACAGGAGGCAGAGACAGTCCTGCCCGGGGCTCTGGGGTGCGGACGGCCCACCCAGTGGTACCAGTGGCACCATTTTCTCTTTGTCCTTTAATGTTTATTGATTTATATTGAAGTATAGTTGGTTTACAGTATGTGTCAGTTTCCAGTGTACAGCAAAGCGAGGCACAGATGCCGTGCGCGTGTGCTCAGCTGAGTCTGACTCTGCAACCCCGTGGACTGCAGCCCGCCAGGCTCCCCTGTCATGGGATTCTCCAGGCAAGAATACTGGACTGGGTTGCCATCCCCATCTCCAGGGCATCTTCCCGACCCAGGGATCAAACCCAGGTCTCCTGCGTTGCAGGCAGATTCTTTACTGTCTGAGCCACCAGGGAAGCCCATATATATTCTATATATATACCTGTCTATCTATATACTTCTTGATTCTTTTCCATTCTATTATATATAGCCTATATCTGTCTAGCTATATACTTCTTGATTCTTTTCCATTATAGGTTATTTAAAGACACTGAATGTAGTTCCCTGCACTGCATAGTAGATCCTTATTGATTACTTTGCACATACTGGTACGCACCTGCTAATCGCATATTTCCAGTTCACCCCACACACACACACCATTTTCTTGGGTGGTTCTGCTGTTGAGAAAACTGAACCTCATGTCACTGTGAAGGGGCTGAAGGGAAAAGGGTTGTAGGGAGGCCCCCAGCTCAGGATCTACCCCTTCCACGGGCAGTCGGGTCCCCCAGCTGTCCCCAGCCACCGAGGCAGGACCTCAGCCCTGTCCCCGGCCCCAGGACAGCGTCCAGCCGGGCTCCCTGAGCCCCACCCGCAGGCCCCAGCTCCGTGGAGCAGGGACGAGCCGGCAGCCCCCCTGGCCCCAGCACGTTCGCAGAGCTGCTAAGCCACGATTTATCACCAGCGAGTCCAGTGAGGAGCCTAATTGGCCCATAAATGTGGTCCGATAACCGCACCTGACACCCAAAGACACTGCAGGCAATTAGCACTTATTTATTTGCACGTGGTATTGACCACGCTGGGCTCCCGCCTCAAGGTCTGTCTGCGCGCCAGGCTGGAGGGACGGGACTGGTTCACTATACTACGCACACGTGCACATACACACTGCACAACTCCACGACACACACACCATGACACACATACACCACTACACACACCACGACATACATACACGACACAACCCCACTCCACACACACCACACAGCTCCACTCCACACACACCACACAACTCCAATACACACACACCATGACACACATACACAACCCCAATACACACACACCATGACACACACACACCACACAACCCCACTACACACACACCACACAGCTCCACTACACACACACCACACAACTCCAATACACACCACGACACACACACACCACACAACCCCACTACACACACGACACACACACACCACACAACCCCACTACACACACCATGACACACACCACACAACCCCACTACACACATACACCGCACAACCCCACTACACACACACCATGACACACACACCCCACACAACCCCACTACACACACGCCACGACACACACACACCACACAGCTCCACTACACACCATGACACACACACCCCACACAACCCCACTATACACACTACAACACACACCACACAACCCCACTACACACACACCATGACACACATACACGACACAACCCCACTACACACATACACCGCACAACCGCACTACACGCACACCACACAACTCCACTACACACCATGACACACACCCCACACAACCCCACTACATACACTACGACACACACCACACAACTCCCCTACACACACACCACGACACACATACACCACACAACTTGACTACACACACACCACACAACTCCACTACACACCACAACACACACACCCCACACAACCCCACTACACACACACCACAACACACATACACCACACAGCTCCACTCCACACACACTACACAACCCCACTACACACACACCACGACACACACACACCACACAACTCCACTACACACACACCATGACACACACACAGAAAGCATACACTACATACACACACAGCTCCACTCCACACACCACGACACACATACACCACACAACCTGACTACACACACACCACACAGCTCCACTACACACCATGACACACACACACCACACAACCCCGCTACACACACACCACACAGCTCCACTACACACCACGACACACACACACCACAGAACCCCACTATACACACCACAACACACACCACACAACACCACTCCACACACACCACCACACACATACACCACACAACCCCACGCCACACACACCACATGGCTCCACTACACACCATGACACACACACACCACACAGCTCCACTACACACACACCACGACACACATACATTACACACTTACCACAGAAGCACTGCACATATACCAAACACTATACACATACCACACACACACTACACCAAACCACACACACCACACAATACACACACTACACACCACACATACCACATACAAACCATACACCACATATACACACACCACATACACAAACACCATATATCATATCACACACACACATCACACCTATTACACACAACTCCACGTATCACAAACACTGCACACACACTACACACACCACACAAACACTACACACATGCACCCCACACACACTACACATATACCACACATACTACACCCACACACAAACCATATACCGCACACCACACATCACACACACACTTTATGCACATACCACATATACACACACACCACACATACTAACACACCACACAGAAACCATATGCTGCATACCATACACATCACATACACCACACACACACTACACACTACATGCCACACATACACAGCATACACACTGTACACACCACACACACATCTCACACACCCCACACACTCCACACACACACCACAACACACTATACAAATCACACACATCACACACACCACTACACACACACCACACACACACTAAAAACTTACCACACTCTACACACATCCCAAACACTGTACACATACTACACACACACACTACACAAAACCACACACACACACTACTCACCACACATACCACACACAAACCATATGCTACATACCATACACCACATACACAAACAGCATATATCATATCACACACACACACCACACACATTACACACAAACTCCACATCTCACAAATACAGCACACAGACCACAGACACACTACACATATACCACACATACTAAACCCACACACAAACCATACACTACACACCACACACCACATATCACATACACACTTTACATGCATATCACATAGACACACACTAACACACCACACGGAAACCACACACTACACACACCACACATCACACACACCCTACACACACACACACCACACACACTACACTCATTGCACACACCACACACACACTATACACATCAGCCACACCCCACACACATATACATCACACACTCAAGTACCACGTGCATCCCTACACTGCTCCTGGCTGAGGATCCAGTGACCATATGTGTGCACACACCTGTGCCCTTTGAAACACAGGGCAACTGGTCATGTCACCCCATCCCACTCACCTTGGCTGTGCCAAACCACACTCAGTAAAATGAACACAAAGTGCTGGCCTGGATGCCAAGTTCTTGGAGGGCTGGGATGCAGCTTCTCGTAGCACCCGAGCTGTTTGGTGTGAAGGCGGAATATTGCCCTTCAGCAACAACACAGCAAGCTCATTGCCAAAGCAGGACTGGGTTCAGACATGGACTGCGCACCCAGAGAGCCTGGGCTTGCTAGACCCCCTCATCAGCAAGTCCAGGCTCCTACTGCTCACTGCAAGACAGGTCAATGAAGGAGAGATGAGATGTTGGGGCAAGGAAAGTTACTTTCCTCAGAAAGCCGTTAGGCTGGGACGATGGTGGACTCATGTTCCAAAGAGCCATCTTGCCTGAGTTAGAATTCGGGCTCCCTTAATATTATTAATGAAAGGGGAGGCAGTCAAGTCAGACGCTGTCTGGTGCCCTCAGCCTCCACAGGGCACCGTTCATTTCTTCCTCCCTGCTGTCATTCACAGATGGGCTTGGTCAGGCTGTTTCCTATGAGCTAAACCATGGCATTTCAGCTTAATGACCACTCCCTGGGGGCAGGGTTCCCAGAGATGGGTCGGTATGTATAATTTAAGCTTCTAGGCAACATCCCTACAGTGATGAACTTGTAATAGAGGGAATTTCCTAGAAGTCTAGTGGTTGGGACTCGGTGCTTTCGCTGCTCGTGCCTGGGGTTCAATCCCTGTTCTGGGCACTAAAATCGCTGAAGCTTAGTGGTGTGGCCAGAAATAAAAAACCTTGTAATAAAATGCAAAGTTTATTTCCTATTACTCTCTGAGTGTTCCTCTGTAAAATGGGTATAATGGTAATACACTGGAAGGCTGTGAGGTTAAATAAGTTAATACATAGACAGTACTTAGAAGAGTACTTAATGAGCTTACAGTATTAAAAAATCATACCAGCATTATTATCACAGAAAATCTGAAACATCAGTAAGCAACACCGGGGACTTCCCTGGTAGTCCAGTGGTTAAGAATCTGCCTTGCAATGCAAGGGGCACCAATCCGATCCCTGGTCAGGACACTAGGTCCCACATGTCCCAGCTAGGACCTAGCACAGCCAAATTAATGAATTAACTTTTTAAAAAAGTAAGCAATACCACACAAAATATTAAAACCCCCCCTAATCTATATGCAAGCAATAAACATCTTGCAGGAGATAGGAATTTGCTTATAATGCGGAGTTAGAGTTTGCAAAAAAAGCCAATTATCGAACAGTGTACATACCATGAATTCTCTATTTTGGCTAGAAAAAATACACAGAATTACATATACGCACATGAACATATTGGAGAAGGGCATGGCAACCCACTCCAGTATTCTTGCCTGGAGAATCCCATGGACAGAGGAGCCTGGCGGGCTGCAGTCCATGGGGTCACACAGAGATGGACACAACTGAATCGACTTAGCACAGCACAGCACATGCCTATATGCATAGAAACACTCCAAAGACCATGCAGCCAATGTTACCGGGTTCTCTCTCAGATGATTCACGATGTTAACTTTTCTCTGCTTATTCGAATTTTCTGATTCATCTGAACATTTATTACTACTGGAAGTATTTTTTAAATAAGGAAAGAAAGTGAAATAGCAACTACCAACACCAGAGATGGGAACTCTTAGTATTTGAATGTGTGTCTTTTCAGGCTTCTAAAAACTACAAGTGTACTTTTCATTAAAAAAAGAAAACAAGATTTATTTATTTACTTATTAAAAAAAAATTATGGCCACACCTTGCGGCATGTAGAATCTTAGTTCCCCGATGATGAAATCCACGTTGGCTGCTTTGGAAGGTGACGTTTGAACCACCGGGCAGCTGGGGAAGTCCCAGGTGTACCTTTCTTTTAAAAATATATCTAATGCCTTCAAGCTGTTGACAGCCTACTTTCCCTTTAGATATTTGGTTTGAAAATTTTCAAATCGATGGAAAAGCTGAAGAAGAGAATAGTCCACTGAACATTCAGAGATGCCTCATTTGTATTCACCAATTGTTAACATTTTAACCCATTGATTTCTGTATAGATGACAGATGATTAGATAGATAGAGAGATGATAGAGATATTAGATACATAGATAATAGATAGACAATGTACACACACGATGCTGAATCATTTGAAAGTAAATTACCAACATCATGATTTTTTCACCCTTAAATAAATAAGCACAAGGACTTTCTCTGTCGTAACTACAAGACCATTATCACTCCCAAGATGGTTACCATTGGTATGATATAATATGCAGTCCATATTCAAATCTCCTCAATTGTCCCAATAATGTCTTTTATAGCAGATTTTCCTCTCATCCAAGATTCAATCAATAATCATACGGAGTCCTTAATTGTCATGATAACCTACTTCTTTAAACTTAAATGAGCATGAACAACTTTTCACGTTAAAAAAAAAAAAAAAGCTCATATGATTTAAACACTCACTGAGGAATGAGGCTCTCTCATTCCATAAGTGGTTCCTAGCACTTCACTGATAGAGTACTAACATTTGTTCGTTTTCCAATTTGAAAGGCAAAAAGTACAATCTCTTAGTCTGTCTGCATTTTACCAATATTGGGGTTGACCTTTTTTATGCTTAATAACAAATTGTATTTTGTTGTTGTTTACCCTAGCATACGGGCTTTCCTGGTGGCTCAGTGGATGGTAAAGAATCTGCCTGCCAATGAAAGAGATACAAGTTTGATTCCTGGGTTGGGAAGATCCCCTGGAGAAGGAAATGGCAACTTGCTCCAGTATTCTTGCCTGGAAAATCCCAAGGACAGAGGAGCCTGGCAGGCTCCACTCCATGGGGTCACAAAAGTTGGACACAACTCAGTGACTAAACAGCAACACACTCTTGCACATACTTACTTCACTCACTTTTGTTTGGCATATTTACCTTTTCCTCAATGGTGTGTAAACTTAGAGGACATTAGCCCTTTACATAGCATGTTTACAATTTTTTCTCATTGTTTCTTTTCCAATTTTATCATTTACTTAATGTACAGAATTTTAACACTTAGGTCTACAACTCTGCCTTTACTTTTGTGGTTCTTATCCTTAGTGTGATGCATAGAAAATCCTTCTTCACCCCAGTTATGCAAAAGTCAATTTCTCTTGTGGTACAGTTCTATCATATAATAGTATTTTATTACATTTAAGCTTTTCATTCATCTTCCATTTGTAAAAATTTTATCTTTTCCAAATGGCTTGCTAATCGTACCAATTCCATGTATAAAACACTCGGATGGAAGATTTTTTAACATATGACACCTAAATTATGGGATAGCCATATAATAGAATAATAGTAGCCATTAAAAAGAAAAAAGCAGACATATATTCTGTGACCTGAGACCCTGGTGACTCAGATGGTAAAGAATTTGCCTACAATGCAGGAGACCGGGGTTCAATCCCTGGCTTGGAAAGATCCCCCTGAAGAAGGGAATGGCAACCCACTTCAGTATTCTTCTCTGGAGAATCCCATGGACAGAGAAGCCTGGCAGGCTACAGTTCATCGGGTTGCAAAGAGTCGGACATGACTGAGCAACTGACACTCTCACTTCACATGCAGTGAAGTGAAAAGGTAACTATGATATACTGTTAATAAGAAATCAAGTTGCAGGACTTCCCTGGTGGCCAGTGGTTAAGAATCCTCATGCCAATGTGGAGAACACAGGTTCGATCCCTGGTCCAGGAAGATTCCAGGACATGCCGCGGGGCCAGTAAGCCCATGTGCCACAACTACCAACGCCCTGGCACCCTAGAGCCCAAGCCCCCCAACAAGAGAAGCCACCGCAATGAGAAGCCCATGCTCTGCAACTAGAGAGAGCCCACACCCAGCAATGGAGACCCAAGGTGGCCAAAAATAAATAAAGAAAGTAAAATAAATGTTTAAAAGTCAGATTGCAGAGCAGTCCATAGACATGTAGCACGCGACCCCCAAACCAAAGGTCCTACTCATACATGTGTGTGTACACACATGCACACACCCCACCACACTCTGTGGCCCTGCCTGGTCTGCTCTGCTGGCTGCTCCGCCTCCTTTTTAGATTCCCAAATGCCAGATGTCCCAGGACTTGATCTTTGACCTACTGTCTTCTTTATCACAATCCCATCAGGGCCCAGGGCTCTCAATATGTGTCCTTGACTCCCAAATTTATATTTCTTACTTTGTCTCTACCCTGAGTTCTAGATTCTTATATCCATGGCTGAGTAAGTATTTGGATGTTGTACAGTTATGAATGCTTTAGCTTATAGATAATGGAATACTCAAGTAACAGAGGCTTAAGCATGATAGATATTTAACTGTATCACATAACTAAATATTTAGAAGCAGATAGTCCAGGCCTTGTGCTGTGGCTCAGCAGTATTTGGTTTGTTTTTTTAATGTAGTTTCTTTCATGCTGTTTCACTAACTTAGCAAGCTACCTCACAGTCAAAAGATGGCTGCCATAGCGCCAGACATTGTGTTCATGTCCATGGGATAAAGTGATGGAACTAGCCACATCTATCTTTTTTTAATCAACAAAGCAAAAGCCTTCCCAGATCTTCCACCATCCTCCAGCAAATTTTCCCTTTACAACTGTCTCATTGGGCAGGACTTAGTCATATAAAACAAGTATCTCTCCTTTCTGGCCTCTGTTCTGTGGGTGGAAAAGCAGAAAAGGAGGTTGGGGATAGGTGTTTTGGTAGCCAATTAATAATGCCTTTGAAATCTGTCATCCCAAGCACATTGTTTTCAAAGCAGAAATTAACTTTTCCCTCCCCAGTAAGCCCCACATTAGTAAACATCAGCTTGCCCTTGCCAGATGCTTGTCCAAATGTGCAGGCATTGGCCAGGACTTCTTATCACCTGTCCACTCCAAAAACACCTCCCAGAGCTGACCATCTTTCACTCCCTCCAGCACAGCACCCAGATCCAGGCGCTGGAGGCCTCTGATAGCAGGCTGCCTTCCCTGCTTTCTCCGCTGCTCCTCTTCTTTAATGTCCACCAGGAAGCCAGACCACTGTAGCTCAGTCACGCCCAACCCTTCGCAATCCCATAGACTGCAGCATGCCAGGCCTCCCTGTCCATCACCAACTGAGATTCCTCAGACTCATGTCCATTGAGTCGGTGATGCCATCCAACCATCTCGTCCTCTGTTGTCCCCTTCTCCTCCCACCTTCAGTCTTTCCCAGCATCAAGGTCTTTTCCAATGAGTCAGTTCTTCACATCAGGTGGCCAAAGTATTGGAGTTTCAGCTTCAGCATCAGTCCTTCCAATGAATATTCAGGACTGATTTCCTCTAAGATTGACTGGTTGGATCTCCTTGCAGTCCAAGGGACTCTCAAGAGTCTTCTCCAACACCACAGTTCAAAAGCATCAGTTCTTCAGTGCTCAGCTTTCTTTATAGTCCAATTCTCACATCTGCACATGACCAGTGGAAAAACCATAGCTTTGACAAGACAGACCTTTGTTGGCAAAGTAATGTCTCTGCTTTTTAATATGCTGTCTAGGTTGATCATAGCTTTTCTTCCAAGGAGAAAGTGTCTTTTAATCTCATGGCTGCAATCACCATCTGCAGTGATTTTGGAGGCTAGAAATTAAAGTCTGTCACTGTTTCCATTGTTTCCCTGTCTATTTGCCATGGAGTGATGGGACCAGATGCCATGATCTTAGTTCTCTGAATATTGACTTTTAAGCCAACTCTTTCACTCTTCTCTTTGCATAGAATAAGTGCTTATAAATGTATTGAATAAATCCATTTGACCTCTCCACATCGCTTAGGAAATTCATTCACTGCCTGGAGCTTGCCACATGCAGTTGCCCAGTTGGGCAGCGAGATGGGCCCCCAGTGCCTGACGTCTTAACGGCTGGAGGAGGAATGAATACACTCCATTTTCCCTTTATTTATGTAGCTCACTCATTCCCACTTATAGCTGTTCACTGGAATTACTAGGAGCTTTTAGAGAATACGAACACTGATCTCATCCCTGAAGATTCCAATTTCATGGTTGGTGGTGGGCCCCGGGCACCACCCACAGTCCCCAACTAGTACAGGATGGCAGCGAGAACCAGGGTGGGGTGGGGAAGCCTTCATGGACACACTGGGTTGGGTAGATTTCAGATGGTGCCAGAAACGGAAAGTCCCAAATCAGCAGTGGTGGTTCCAACAAGACAGAAAGTTTAGAGTCAAGTTCCATCAGGGATCAAGTAAAATTCTCGAGCCCTGCCAAGGAGGGCGGAGTCCTTGGGGACCCAGACTCCAGTGAGCTCTGCACTCGACTCTCAGCAGGGTGACCCTCCTTCTTATGGCCCCAGGCAGTGGCTGTGAGCCGGGCTGCACACTGGAGAAGAGACCCAGAGGCGAGAAGGGCACTTTCCCGGAAAGCTTCCAGCTCGGTCTGTCCAGAACCCCGTCACGTGGCCATGTCCCATAGCAAGCGAGGCAGGGGTGCCGTCTCCACTCTGGTTGACATTGTCCCAGCAGAATGTGTGTTATTACTAGGGGCAGTTATAGTCTTGCTCACAGAGTTGTCCTTCCGGACAGCCACAATCCAGCGTCCAAGGTCCAGAGCAGAATGTGGGTTGGCCCATCAGTCCTTTCAGTGAAAGGTCCATTCAGAACATGGGTTGGCCCATTCATTCAGTGACACACGGAGCCCTCATGGGACACCTAGAAAGAAAACCCTAGACCTTCCCTTTCTCCCCCTGCCTCCCCCCATCTCCCATGCACTGACCTTCCTTCTCTGCACACCAGCTGTGCTTGCATGTGAAGTCCTCCTCACCGGACCCCAAGCTCTGCTGAAAGCACCCACTGAGCCCGTTCTCCCCTGACTCTCCCACTCAGCAGCCCCAGGCATCGGGTCCTCGGCCTCCTGATGGGGTCTCCTTGCTCTCAAGAATTTATTCCCTGAGGAGCCCCACGGAGCTGGCTCCTGAGATGTGGCCTTGGCTGGCACTTTCAGAGCATCTGGGCCTGTGTAGACCACAGGTCTGCCTTGGTCCCCCAGAGCTGACACAGTCATGTAGGAGCCTTGATGTCAGGCCCGGACCCCACAGTAACAGTGGCAAACCAGCTCAGCCCTGAGGCTGGGGCCTCTGCCACCACCCCAGACACCTAGTCAGCTCAGTTCGGTTCAGTTCAGTTGCTCAGTCGTGTCCGACTCTTCGCAACCCTATGGACTGCAGCACGCCAGGCTTCCCTGTCCATCACCAACTCCTGGTGCTTACCCAGATTCATGTCCACTGAGTTGGTGATGCCATCCAACCATCTCATCCTCTGTCGTCCCTTTCTCCTCCTGCCTTCAGTCTTTCCCAGCATCAGGGTCTTTTCCAATGAGTCAGTTCTTCACTGAGTCCAAACAAAAACCACCGAGAGGCACTGTCTGCCCCTACCAGGGTGGGGTGGGGGTGAGAACAGGAGTGCCCAGCCAGCCTGCACCTGGTCAGCCTGGAGCAGGCACAGATGGGCGCTCGAGTCCAGAAGACAGTTGTGCCAGCCACACAAACCCCACAAACAATAAATACTGGAGAGGTTGTGGAGAAAAGGGAACCCTCTTGTACTCTTGGTGGGAATGTAAATTGATACAGCCACTATGCAAAATAGTCTGGAGTTTCCTTGAAGTGAAGTGAAGTGAAAGTCGCTCAGTCATGTCCGAATCTTCGCGGCCCCATGGACTATAGTCCATGTAATTCTCCAGGCCAGAACACTGAAGTGGGTAGCCTTTCCCTGCTCCAGGGGATCTTCCCAACCCAGGGATCGAACCCAGGTCTCCCGCATTGCAGGCGGATTCTTTACCAGCTGAGCCACAGGGGAAGCCCTGGAGGTTCCTTAAGAAACTGAAAATAGGGACTTCACTGGTGGCTCAGAGGTTAAGAATCCACCTTTCAACACAGGGGATGTAGTTTCGACCCCTGGTCGGGAAGATCCCACGTGCTTTGGGGCAGCTAAGTTTGAGTGCTACAGCTAGAGAGACTGTGTGGGCAACAAAAGACCCCGCATGATGCAGCTAAGACCCGGCGCAGCCAAACAGATAAACACTTAAAAAGAGAGACCTGAAAGCAGGGCTACCACATGAGCCAGCAATGCCCCTACTGGGCGTGTACCCAGAGAAAACCATAGTTCAAAAGACACAGGCACACCAGCGCCCGCTGCAGCGCTGTTTACAGCAGCCTGGTCATGGCAGAACCACCAGGCGGCGGAGTAGAAGGACGTGTGCTCACCTTCTCCTGCGAGAACTCCAAAATCACAACTCGCTGCTGAACAGCCAGCGACAGGAGAATGTTGGATCCCTCCCAAAGAAGACACCCCACATCCAGGGGCAAAGGAGAAGCCCCAGCATGATGGGAGGAGGGGCGAAATGCATTTAGGATCAAACCCCATACCCACCAGAGATACTCGGAGGGCTCAAACACCCCACAGAGACTGAGCCAGACCTGACTGAGTGTTTGAGTGTCTCCTGCGGAGGTATGGGTCAGCAGGGGACTGCCGCAGAGGCAGAGGCTCTGGGTGCAGCAAACCTGGATATGAATAAGCCCTCTTGGAGGAGGTCACCATTAACACCCCCCACAGAGCTGCCAGAACTTACACAGGACTGGGCAAACAGACTCTGGGAGGGCTCAAACAGAACCTCATGCGCCAGGACCCAGGAGAAATGAGCAGAAACCCCACAAGAGACTGACCCAGACTTGCCTGGGAGTGTCTAGGGGTCTCTAGTGGAGGCGGGGTCGGCGGCGGCCTGGGGCAGGGTCAGGGGCACTGACTGACCATGGCAGGCCATGCATAAGACCTTTTGAAGGAGGTCACCGTTATCTTCATCACCTCCACCATAGTTTGGTCTCAGATCAAACAACAGGGAGGAAACACAGCCCCGCCCATCGACAGAAAAGTGGATTAAAGATTTGCTGAGCATGACCCTGCCCATCAGAACAAGACCCAGTTTCCCCACAGTCAGTCTCTCCCATCAGGAAGCTTCCATAAGCCTCTTATCATTATCCCTCAGAAGGAAGACAGAATGAAAACCACCATCACAGAAAACTAATCAAGCTGATCACATGGACCACAGCCTTGTCTAACTCAGTGAAACTAAGCCATGCCGTGTGGGGCCACCCAAGACCGACGGGTCATGGTGGAGAGGTCTCACAAAACGTGGTCCACTGGAGAAGGGAATGGCGAAGGACTTCAGTATTCTTGCCTTGAGAACCCCATGAACAGTATGAAAAAGCAAAAAGATTATGACACTGAAAGATGAACTCCCCAGGTTGGTAGGTGTCCAAAATGCTACTGGAGATCAGTGGAGAAATAACTCCAGAAAGAATGAAGAGACGGAACCAAAGCAAAAACAATGCCCAGTTGTGGATGTGACCGGTGACAGAAGCAAGGTCCGATGCTGTAAAGAGCAATATTGCATAGGAACCTGGAATGTTAGGTCCATGAATCAAGGCAAATTGGAAGTGGTCAAACAGATGGCAAGAGCGAACATCAACATTTTAAGAATGAGTGAACTAAAATGGACTGGGATGGACAAATTTAACTCAGATGACTATTATATCTATGACTGTGGGCAAGAATTTCTTAGAAGAAATGGAGTAGCCCACATAGTAAACGAAAGAGTCCGAAATGCAGTACTTGGATGCAATCTCAAAAACAACAGAATGATCTCTGTTCATTTCCAAGGCAAACCGTTCACTATCACAGTGATCCAAGTCTATGCCCGAAGCAATAATGCTGAAGAACCTGAAGCTGAGCAGTTCTATGAAGACCTACAGTACCTTCTAGAACCAATACCCCCAAAAGATGTCCTTTTCATTATAGGGGAGTAGAATGCAAAAGTAGGAAGTCAAGAGACACCCAGAGTAACAGGCAAATTTGGCCTTAGAGTACAGAACGAAGCAGGGCAAAGGCTAATAGAGTTTTGCCAAGAGAACACACTGGTCATAGCAAACAACTTCTTCCAGCAACACAATAAACGACCCTACACATGGACATCACCAGATGGCCAACACCGAAATAAGATTGATTATGTTCTTTGCAGCTGAAGATGGAAAAGCTCTATACAGTCCGCAAAAACAAGACCAGGAGCTGACTGTGGCTCAGATCATGAACTCTTTATTGCCAAATTCAGACTTAAACTGAAGAAAGTAGGGAAAACCACAAGACCGTATTCAGGTAAGACCTACAATTATAGGTCAAATCCCTTACAATTATACGGTGGAAGTGACAAATAGATTCAAGGGATTAGATCTGATAGACAGAGTGCCTGAAGAACTATGGACTGAGGTTCATGACATTGTACAGGAGGCAAGGATCAAGACCATCCCCAAGAAAAAGAAATGCAAAAAGCCAAAATGGTTGTCTGAGGAGGCATTACAAATAACTGAGAAAAGAAGAGAAGCAAAAGGCAAAGGAGAAAATGAAAGATATACCCATTTGAATACAGAGTTCTAAAGAATAGCAAGGAGAGATAAGAAAGCCTTCCTCGGTGATCAGTGCAAAGAAATATAGGAAAACAATAGAATGGGAAAGACTAGAGATCTCTTTAAGAAAATTAAAGATACCAAGGGAACATTTCATGCAAAGATGGGCACAAAAAAAGAACAGAAATGATATGGACCTAACAAGCAGAAGTCATTAAGAAGAGGTGGCAAGAATACACAGAACTGACACGTGTACCCCAATGTTCATCGCAGCACTGTTTATAATAGCCAGGACATGGAAACAACCTAGATGTCCCTCAGCAGATGAATGGATAAGAAAGCTGTGGTACATATACACAATGGAGTATTACTCAGCCGTTAAAAAGAATACATTTGAATCAGTTCTGTTGAGATGGATGAAACTGGAGCCGATTATACAGAGTGAAGTAAGGCAGAAAGAAAAACACCAATACAGTATACTAACACATATATATAGAATTTAGAAAGATGGCAATGATGACCCTGTATGCAAGACAGCAAAAAAGACAGATGTGTATAGCAGACTTTTGGACTGAGAGGGAGAGGGAGAGGGTGGGATGATTTGGGAGAATGGCATTGAAACATGTATACTATCATGTAAGAATCGAATCACCAGTCTATGTCCGATGCAGGATACAGCATGCTTGGGGCTGGTGCACGGGGATGACCCAGAGGGATGTTGTGGGGAGGGAGGTGGGAGGGGGGTTTATGTTTGGGATCGCATGTACACCTGTGGTGGATTCATGTCAATGTATGGCAAAACCAATACAGTAGTGTAAAGTAAAATAAAAATTAAAAAAAAAAAAAAGAATACACAGAACTATGCAAAAAAGATCTTCATGACCCAGATAACCATGATGGTGTGATCACCCACCTAGCTAGAGCCAGACATCCTGGAATGCAAAGTCAAGTAGACCTTAGGAAGCATCAATATGAACAAAGCTTGTGGAGGTGATGGAACTCCAGTTGAGCTATTTAAAATCCTAAAAGATGATGCTGTGAAAGTGCTGCACTCAATATGCCAGCAAATTTAGAAAACTCAGCAGTGGCCACAGGACTAGAAAAGGTCAGTTTTCATTCCTATCCCAAAGAAAGTCAATGCCAAAGAATCTTCAAATTACCGCACAATTGGACTCATCTCACACGCTAGTAAAGTAATGCTCAAAATTCTCCATACCAGGCTTCAATAGTATGTAAACTGTGAACTTTCAGATGTTCAAGCTGGATTTAGAAAAGGCAGAGGAACCAGAGATCAAATTGCCAACATCTTCCGGATCATGGAAAAAGCAAGAGAGTTCCAGAAAACCATCTACTGCTGCTTTATTGACTATGCCAAAGCCTTTGATTGTGTGGATCACAACAAACTGGAAAATTCTTAAAGAGATGGGAATACCAGACCACCTGACCTGCCTCTTGGGAAATCTGCATACAAGTCAAGAAGCAACAGTTAGAACTGGACAGGGAACAAGACTGGCTGCAAATCGGGAAAGGAGTATATCAAGGCTGTATATTGTCACCTTGCTTGTTTAACTTATACACAGAGTACATCATGTGAAATGGCAGGCTGGATGAAGCACAAGCTGGAATCAAGATTGCTGGAAGAAATATTAATAACCTCAGATATGCAGATGACACCACCCTTATGGTAAAAACCAAAGAACTAAAGAACTGTTTGATGAAAGTGAAAGAGGAGAGTGAAAAAGTTGGCTTACAACTCAACATTCAGAAAACTAAGATCATGGAATCAGGTCCCATCAGTTCACAGCATATAGATGGGGAAACAATGGATACAGTTATTTTTGTTTGCTCTCCAGAATCTCTGCAGATGGTGACTGCAGCCATGAAATTAAAAGAGGCTTGCTCCTTGGAAGAAAAACCATGACAAACCTAGATGGCATGTTAAAAAGCAAACACATTACTTTGCCAACAAAGGTCCGTCTAGTCAAGGGTATGGTTTTTCCAGTAGTCATGTACGGATGTGAGAGTTGGACCATAAAGAAGTTTGGAGTGCCAAAAAAATTGATGCTTTTGAACTGTGGTGTTGGAGAAGACTCTTGAGAGTCCCTTGAACTGCAAGGAGATCCAACCAGTTCATCCTAAAGAAGATCAGTCCTGAATATTCATTGGAAGGACCGATGCTGAAGCTGAAACTCCAATACTTTGGCCTCCTGATGTGAAGAACTGAGTCCTTGGAAAAGACCCTGATGCTGGGAAAGACTGAAGGCAGGAGGAGAAGGGGATGACAGAGGATGAGATAGTTGGATGGCCTCACTGACTTGATGGACATGAGTTTGAGCAAGCTCTGGGAGTTGGTGATAGGAAGCCTGGTGTGCTGCGGTCCATGGGGTCGCAAAGAGTTGGACATGACTGAGCGACTGAACTGAACTGAGACTTTCTGATGATGGCCATTCTGACTGGAGTGAGGTAATACCTCATTGTAGTTTTGATTTGCGTTTCTCTAACAATTAGTGATGTTAAGGGTGTTTTCACAGGCCTGTTGGCCATCCGTATGTCTTCTTTGGAGAGTGTCTCTTTAGATTTCTGCCCATTTTGTATTAGACTGATTGGGTTTTTATATACTGAGCTACATGAGCTGTCTGTATTTTTGGAAATTACTTCTTTTGTTGGTTACTTCATTTGCAAGTGTTTTCTCCTGTTCTGTAGGTTGTCTTTTCATTTTGGAACCATGGTGGCTGTTCAACTGCTATTTATTGAATGGATGTACTTCCACAAGCCACGAATGAGTATCCACCTCCCTATACCATATCAGTGTCTGGTTTTACAAATTGTTTTGTATTCTAAATTCTTAGGGGCTTCCCAGGTGGCACTAGAGGAATAATATAAATTCTTAGGTTATTTTTACATTATAAACTTTGCTGATTTGAAGAATTACCTTTCTACTTCACTTTGGCTTTTAACTGTTATCTCTTTGGACAGTTTTATATATCTATTTGCCATTAAAGGGAAAGTACGCACTCCATTACTCTAAGCCCTCCAGTGTCTTCCTGTATCAGTTGAAATAAAATCCAGGTCCTTCACAGAGCCTCTGAAGCTCCCACGGGCGAGTGTCTGGCTACCTGTGTGGCCCCACGCTCCCATTGCCCTCCTCCTTGCCAGTTTGCTCGAGAGGCATCAGCCCCATTGCGGCCCCTCTGCCTGGGATGCTCTGCCCCCAGACCCGTGTGCTTCTTGTTCCTTTGCTTCTTTCTGGGAGGTACCCAACTGCCGCCTTATCAGCAAGCTGGTCCCTGACCCTCCATCTAAAATAGCCCCTCCCACTCCCCATCTCCTTACTCTGCCTTGTACTGCTTCCTGTCCCATGCCTGTTTTCATGACACCTGGCATTAGGTCACATTCAGTTATTGGTGTGGTTCATGTCAGTCTCACCCCACAGAAGGCAAGTTCCTTCTCAAGACCAAAAGAGGGTCTCGTAAGGAACACGTGCTCTACAAACGTTTATGGAATCAATCAGTTTGCTTTTTCCTTTCCACGAATTGTCCTTCTGTGTTCTTTCCCAGTTTCCTTTCCCTTATACTCTAGTTCTTTACATGGAAACGTGTTAATCCATCTTGTCATGTTTCTGACAAGTGTTTTTCCCAGTTTTTCCTTATACTTTTAATTGTTTTATGATCTTTTTAATGAACAAGAGCTCCAGTGTTTTTATGTAGATGGCTTTGCTCTTCTTTCCTGGTGTCCTCCCCACTCAGCAGATAATTATTTACCTAATCCTCTTTTCTAGGTCTTGGAGGTTTCCTTTTTTGCATTGAACTCTTTAATCCATCTGTAATTGATCTGCGGTAAAGGTGGGAGGTGAAGATGTCTCTTCCCTAATTGGCCAGTTTTTCCAAATACCACGATGCAGCTAATCTTCCTTTTCCACAAACTTGTGAAGCTTTCCTTATCATAGATCACATTTTCATATATTCTAGAGTCTAATTCTGAGTAATCTGTCAGCTACATCTTATCATCTTACGAGCACTAACCCTGAAGCCAGCTTGTCTGGGTGTAAATCCTGGATCTACCAGTTGCTAGCTGTGTGACCTAAGCACAGTACTTAACCTCTCTGTGCCCTGGTATTTTTGATAGGCAAAATGTGGATGACAATAATACAAAATTGCCACTTTGCAGATAAAAAAATTCTAGCAGGCACCAGCAGTTTTCTATGGTTAAATGCAACACATAACTCAGAGGGCTGTTGTAAAGATTCAATTAATTGATAAATGTAAGTGCTCAGAAGAGGGTCCATCCTTCACAGCCATTAGATGTGTGCTTTTATCAACGTGCCCTCCTCATTACGCTTCTCTTTAAAAATTCCCCAGCTACAGAGGACCTCCATAGACATTTCTCCAAAGAGGACACACGTGTGCCAAAAGGCACATGAAAAGATGCTCAATATTGCTAATTCTGAGAGAAATGCAAATCAAAACTGCAATGAGGTATCACCTCGCTCTGGTCAGAATGGCTTAACAGTATGGAGGCTCTTTTAAAAGCTAAAAGTAGAGCTGCCATATGATCCGGCAATCCCACTCCTGGGCATACATCCAGAGAAGAGGAAAACTCTAATTTGAAAAGACACATGTATCACAATGTTCATTGCAGCACTATTCACAATAGCTAAGACACAGAAGCGACCTAAATGCCTACTGACAAACGAATGCATAGAGAAGATGTGCTGTGTATATACACACATGCACTTGTATATACATACATATATACATATACATGCACACATATGTATATAAATGTGTATATGTATATGTATATCATTATATGTGTATATATGTATATAAATGTATGTGTATATATGTATATAAATATATGTGTATATATACACACACATATATACATGCATATATATATATACACACATATATATTGGAGAAGGGAATGGCAACCCACTCCAGTATTCCTGCCTGGAGAATTCCATGGACAGAGAAGCCTGGTGGGCTCCAGTCCATGGGGTTGCAAATAGTCAGACACAACTTAGTGACCAACCAACAATGCACAATGGACTATTCAGTTCAGTTCAGTCGCTCAGTCGTGTCTGACTCTTTGCAACCCCATGAATCACAGCACACCAGGCCTCCCTGTCCATTACCAACTCCTGGAGTTCACTCAGACTCACATCTATGGAGTCGGTGATGCCATCCAGCCATCTCATCCTCTGACATCCCCTTCTCCTCCTGCCCACAATCCCTCCCAACATCAAGGTCTTTTTCAATGAGTCAATTCTTCACGTGAGGTGGCCAAAGTACTGGAGTTTCAGCTTTAGCATCAGTCCCTCCAATGAACACCCAGGACTGATCTCCTTTAGGATGGACTGATTGGATCTCCTTGCAGTCAAAGGGACTCTCAGGAGTCTTCTCCAACACCACATTTCAAAAGCATCAATTCTTCGGTGCTCAGCTTTCTTCACAGTCCAACTCTCACATCCATACATGACCACAGGAAAAACCATAGTCTTGACTAGACGGACCTTTGTTGGCAAAGTAATGTCTCTGCTTTTGAATATGCTATCTAGGTTGGTCATAACTTTTCTTCCAAGGAGTAAGCGTCTTTTAATTTCATGGCTGCAATCACCATCTGCAGTGATTTTGGAGCCCCAAAAAATAAAGTCTGAGACTGTTTCCACTGTTTCCCCATCTATTTCCCACAAAGTGATGGGACCAGATGCCATGATCTTCGTTTTCTGAATGTTGAGCTTTAAGCCAACTTTTTCACTCTCCTCTTTCACTTTCATCAAGAGCCTTTTTAAGAAAGCCTTTGAAAAAATTCAACATCCATTTATGATAAAAACTCTCCAGAAAAAAGGAATGGAAGGAACATACCTCAACATAATAAAAGCTATATATGACAAACTCACAGCAAACATTATCCTCAATAGTGAAAAATTGAAAGCATTTCCCCTAAAGTCAGGAACAAGACAAGGGTGCCCACTTTCACCACTACTATTCAACATAGTTCTGGAAGTTTTTGTCACAGCAATAGGAGCAGAAAAAGAAATAAAAGGAATCCAAATTGGAAAAGAAGAAGTAAAACTCTCACTGTTTGCAGATGACATGATCCTCTACATAGAAAACCCTAAAGACTCCACCAGAAAACTACTAGAGCTAATCAATGAATATAGTAAAGTTGCAGGATATAAAATCAACACACAGAAATCCCTTGCATTCCTATACACTAATAATGAGAAAGTAGAAAAAGAAATGAAGGAAACAATTCCATTCACCATTGCAATGAAAAGAATAAAATACTTAAGAATATGTCTACCTAAAGAAACTAAAGACCTGTATATAGAAAACAATAAAACATTGGTGAAAGAAATCAAAGAGGACACTAATAGATGGATAAATATACCATGTTCATGGATTGGAAGAATCAATATAGTGAAAATGAGTATACTACCCAAAGCAATCTACAGATTCAATGCAATCCCTATCAAGCTACCAGCAGTATTTTTCACAGAGCTAGAACAAATAATTTCACAATTTGCATGGAAATACAAAAAACCCTGAATAGCCAAAGCAATCTTGAGAAAGAAGAATGGAAATGGAGGAATCAACCTGCCTGACTTCAGGCTCTACTACAAAGCCACAGTCATCAAGACAGTATGGTACTGGCACAAAGACAGAAATATAGATCAATGGAACAAAATAGAAAGCCCAGAGATAAATCCATGCACCTATGGACACCTTATCTTTGACAAAGGAGGCAAGAATATACAATGGATTAAAGACAATCTCTTTAACAAGTGGTGCTGGGAAAACTGGTCAACCACTTATAAAAGAATGAAACTAGAACACTTTCTAATACCATACACAAAAATAAACTCAAAATGGATTAAAGATCTAAACGTAAGACCAGAAACTATAAAATTCCTAAAGGAGAACATAGGCAAAACACTCTCTGACATAAATCACAGCAGGATCTTCTATGACCCACCTCCCAGAATACTGGAAATAAAAGCAAAAATAAACAAATGGGATCTAATTAAAATTAAAATCTTCTACACAACAAAGGAAACTACAAGCAAGGTGAAACGACAGCCTTTGGAATGGGAGAAAATAATAGCAAATGAAGCAACTGACAACTAATCTCAAAAATATACAAGCAACTCCTGCAGCTCAATTCCAGAAAAATAAACAACCCAATCAAAAAATGGGCCAAAGAACTAAATAGACATTTCTCCAAAGAAGACATACAGATGGCTAACAAACACATGAAAAGATGCTCAACATCACTCATTATCAGAGAAATGCAAATCAAAACAACAATGAGGTACCATTTCACACCAGTCAGAATGGCTGTGATCCAAAAGTCTACAAGCAATAAATGCTGGAGAGGGTGTGGAGAAAAGGGAACCCTCTTACACTGTTGGTCGGAATGCAAACTAGTACAGCCACTATGGAGAACAGTGTGGAGATTCCTTAAAAAACTGGAAATAGAACTGCCTTATGACCCAGCAATCCCACTGCTGGGCATACACACCGAGGAAACCAGAATTAAAAGAGACACATGTACCTCAATGTTCATTGCAGCACTGTTTATAATAGCCAGGACATGGAAGCAACCTAGACGTCCATCAGCAGATGAATGGATAAGAAAGCTGTGGTACATATACACAATGTATTACTCAGCCATTGAAAAGAATACATTTGAATCAGTTCGAATGAGGTGGATGAAACTGGAGCCTATTATACAGAGTGAAGTAAGCCAGAAAGAAAAACACCAATACAGTATACTAACACATATATATGGAATTTAGAAAGATGGTAACAATAACCCTGTATGCAAGACAGCAAAAGAGACACAGATGTATAGAACAGTCTTTTGGACTCTGTGGGAGAGGGTGGGATGATTTGGGAGAATGGCACTGAAACATGTATAATATCACATAAGAAACAAATCACCAGTCTAGGCTCAATGCAGGATACAGGATGCTTGGGGCTGGTGCACTGGGATGACCCAGAGAGATGGCATGGGGAGGGAGGTGGGAAGGGGGTTCAGGATTGGGAGCACGTGTACACCCATGGTGGATTCATGTTGATGTATGGCAAAACCAATACAGTATTGTAAAGTAAAATAAAAATAAATAAATAAAATTCACATATTAAAAAAAAAGAGGCTTCCTAGTTCCCCTTCACTTTCTGCCATAAGGGTGGTGTCATCTGCATATCTGAGGTTATTGATATTTCTTCTGGCAATCTTGATTCCAGCTTGTGCTTCTTCCAGCCCAGAGTTTCTCATGATGTACTCTGCATATAAGTTAAATAAGCAGCATGACAATATACAGCCTTGATGTACTCCTTTTCCTATCTGGAACCAGTCTGTTGTTCCATGTCCAGTTCTAACTGTTGCTTCCTGACCTGCATATAGGTTTCTCAAGAGGCAGGTCAGGTGGTCTGGTATTCCCATCTCTTTCAGAATTTTCCACAGTTTATTGTGATCCACACAGTCAAAGGCTTTGGCATAGTCAATAAAGCAGAAATTGATGTTTTTCTGGAACTCTCTCGTTTTTTCGATGATCAAGCAGATGTTGGCAATTTGATCTCTGGTTCCTCTGCCTTTTCTAAAACCAGCTTGAACATCTGGAAGTTCACAGTTCACGTATTGCTAAAGCCTGGCTTGGAGAATTTTGAGCATTACTTTACTAGCGTGTGAGATGAGTGCAATTGTGCAGTAGTTTGAGCATTCTTTGGCATTGCCCTTCTTTGGGATTGGAATGAAAACTGACCTTTTCCAGTCCTGTGGCCACTGCTGAATTTTCCAAATTTGCTTCCAAATTTTAAAGGGTAGGATCTGCTAAAATCCATATATGACACTGTTGTTTTTCTAAGCTAACCTGATTCTAAATTCTATCTAACTAATCTGCTGTGTCTTAATTTCTTCTCACTTTCTATACATACACTAAATGCCATAGCAAATTTACCTTAAAAAATGCAGCTGATACTGCATTAATACACATTCAGGCAATAAGTTCTGACAAAGTTGCAGTTTATTTCTATTTCAATAAATAAATAAAATGACCAAAAGTAACTCCCTAGCCACATCCATCTGTGTATCCGTCTTCCAGAGGTACTCTAGAATCATTTGGTAAGTTTTCAGATCATCCTTCTGGGATTCTGATTGGGATTGCCTTGATGTCAGCAGTTAATCTGGAAGGCATGGACATCTTTAGCATCCCTGTCCTCTCCCCAGCCACACGCTGGCCTCCCATGGACTCCAGTTCCCTCTGATGTCTCTCAGCAGAGTTATAGGGAGAGGGAGGAGCTGGAACTCTCCCCATCTGGGCTGGAGGGTCTGACCCGGGGGCTGGAGGGGACATTAGCTCATCTTACTAAATCATCATTTCAAGACCAAGACGGTCCAGCCAAGAAGAGACAGTGTCGATGAGAACAGTGCTGGAAGGATCACTGAATCCCTTCAGCTGAAGCTGTGGCAGCACTGAGGTGCTGGCAGACGGTGGGCTTCAAGGACTGAAAGATAAGAAAATTGTAGTCTCTGGTCTCACCAAGGGCTTAACTAAATATCTCCAATTTCGTCTGCAAACCCCTCCATTTCTTTGGTGACTGGGTAGTATCAGGGGAAAAGAATGATTATTATTAATAATTATTGTTATCACTCATTCATTCATTTTGAGGAAGCATTGGAAAGTCCCAAGAGGGGAGTAAGGTCGGCAGAGACCCTTCAAGAGCTCTGGGCTGCCAGAGTGGACCCCCATGAAGGTCTTGTGCCCCCAAGATACCCAGAGCCCAAGGGATGGGACCTGGCACCACGGAAGTGCCAGGTGACCTCTGCAGCAGGAAGGTGACTTGGGAAGAGAAAACTCCCAGGCGTGGAACTGCCCACGTTCACTGTCAGTTCTCAGCCCGGGTGCCTGGAGCGCTGAGATCCCGTGTGGCTGTCCCCACCTGCGCTCAGCTGTAACTGCTGCGTGCAAGTGACCAGCATCACTCTCACAGCTGCAGAAGCAGACCCTGGAGCCCAGGGCACCCGAGCAGTGGAGGAACCAGGTGAGCCCTCAGGGCACTGAGCTGTAGGCAGTTGGTGATGCAAGCGGCTCTGGGGGCTGGAAGCAGCTCCACTGCAGGCCCTGGTCAATGTCTGCTCATGGGGCAGCCTCCACCCAGGTTCCTCTGCCCCGTGTGCCTTTCTTGCCCACACCGGCTGGGGACGAGGGTCTTGCCATGAGCTTCAGGGCACACTGGTCTCCCCACACTGAAACAAGCTATCTTCCCCTTCGGCACTGGTGGGTGTTTCATCCAGGTGCCTGTCAGGCCCCTGCCTAGGAGAAGTGTTCCTAACTAGGGACAGCTCCAGTCTCCTGGAGGGCACCTTTGGCTGTCATTTAACTGGGTCGCATCTCTGACATTCATGGGACGGTCCATACCACGAAGAACTATCCTGTAGCGGTACCAACACCCCTGGGTAGAGATGCTCTGGCCTGTAGGTGGTGCTGGGTAAGGAGATGACAGCGTTCAGAGATGCTTTTGGGAACTCAGGGTACCACTCTGGTCCGCTCATGTTGATCCTGGGGGGCCGCCACTGGACTGCAGAACTGCCTTCTGGAGGGAAAGCATAATTAGAGGGAAGGATGGAAACCTCCTGACTTTACAAATGTGACTTTGCAAAATGAGGCAGGCAGGAAGACAAATTTGTCTTCACTATTATTCATGAAGGAAAGTCCTTTGTAAATCCCAAATTAACAATTTCTCATTTAAAGATGGGCGATTATCATTCTTTTCTCCCAATTTATAGCTTTCAAAATCCTGAAGTATGAAAATTATTGGGGGAAGAAATTCCAGCCATGGTCATGGAAAATGAAAATCCACTTCAAAACTACTGATAAGCATTTTTCAATGATCCGTAGTCTAAAGCCCAAAAGTGATCATCACATATGTGTACATGAAGTGACAGCTTTGGTAACACAAATATTCTGAATGATCACATGAAAGTCTGTGATATTTCTGCATGTGGGTGGCCGAGTGCCCCCAAGTTACTAGAAAATCAAATGTTAAGTGAGGCTGGATTTCACCCAACTTGGAGATTCTCTGATTAAAGAGGGCAACAACAATGTGTTTAAAAGCTTATCTTAGCTTTTACAGGGCTGGGGCTCCTGGCAGCTTTCTTAATCATCCCACCAGGCCCCTCTGGAGGGAGATGAGCATCTGTGCCGGGGAGGAATTGTGCAAATATGAGGCACGATGAAGCCCCTTCTGAAACAAGACTTCACATTATTCGTAATCGACACAGCTGCTGAGACCTCCAAGGTCGGGCTTTGTGGACTCCTGCCTCCTCCCCAGGCCCACCCCAGGGACCCCCGACTTCGGGTCTAAGTTGTCATTTAGCTGCCATCGCAGCAGAGCCCGTCAGCTAGCATGTGCGGATCACTGAAGCCATTTGGATTCACGGAGGAGGTCTGAGTTGAGACGGTCTTCGTGGTTGAAGAGGCACTTCCTGCCTCGGGTGGTCCCCAGCCCAGGCAGCTCTCTCCCACCATGGACTTTGGGCTCCCTGAGGGCAGAAGGCGCCTATGCAGGACCTAAACCTGTTTCGTCAAGTGAGTGAAGACAGAGCTGCTGATTCCAGGCCATCTCCACAAAGGACAGGATTGAACAGTGAATGGCCCTGCCGTGGTGGGACTAACCCGGGTTGGGCAGGTGAAGGGGGCTCACTGAGGCGCTTGAGGTCACCCAGCAGAGGGCCAGCTGCAGAGGCAGATGTGTCCACTCACGTTCTGGCTGGTTCTGCCTGGCCTTCAGCTGGGGAGCCTGCTTCTGTCCCTATAAAAATGGAAACAGTGGCTCATTGTGGCCAACCAAGTATCCCACGCTGCCCAGAGCCCTGAGCCCACATCAGGCCCTTGGATCAGCCCTGTTGCTGACGGGAAACCAAGGCTGGAGAGTTAAACCGCCAAGGGTGGGAACCCAGGTGGTCTGAGTTCAACCTGTGCACTGAGGCCCCGGGCGGGCTGCTGCAGTGGCCCTGGTGTTACCACGCACATTATCTGGGCTTTATCATTAACCTCCCCAACCAAGACGTCCTGAAGTCTGGAATCTTGTGCCAGGTCATCAGGTGAAGACACAACGGTTCAGATGTAGGGGTAGAGGGGGGCGTGGGGGGCGTGGGGAGAGCGGGGGAAGGGGGGAGTAGGGGGTGGGAGGGTAGAGGGCAGGGGGTGGGGCGCACTGTTTTGGTCAGGTTAGCTAGCGAAAGAAAGTGAAAGTCGCTCAGTCGTGTCTGACTCTTTGTGACCCCATGGACTATACAGTCCATGGGATTCTCCAGGCCAGAATACCGGAGTGGGTAGCCTTTCCCTTCTCCAGGGGATCTTCCCAAACCAGGGATCAAACCCAGGTTTCCCACATTGCAGATGATTCTTTACCAGCTGAGCCACCAGGGAAGCCCCAGAATACTGGAGTGGGCAGCCTATCCCTTCTCCAGGGGATCTTCCCGACCCAGGAGTTGAACCTGTGTCTCCTGCATTGCAGGTGCATTCTTAATCAACTGAGCCATCAGGGACGCCCGAGGTTAGCTAAGGGGGTTACCATTAAGATCTGACTCCCCTCCAGTGTTCTCTGTGCTGCTCTGCACCCCCTCTCTGGAAGACCTACCCAACTTCATCCTTGTCAGATGATGGACTCTTTATTTGAAGAAGAAGGGAAACTCAAAAAGGGGGTCAGGCATCTCCAGCCCCGCCCCCTCAATCACCCCTTGTCCACCAACAAGAGTGCTGGAAGCTCTGTCTCCCCGACACTTGCCCATCACCAGCTTTCCCCAAAAGGCCAGTCCTTGCTCCCTGGCCTCTGACCCCTGACCCAGGAGGCTGGCTGTGTGAGCCAGTGGCCTTGGCCTCAGGGCCCAAAGCTTTTGGAGAAAGGGATCAGGTTTTTGAGTGATCCAGGCCCCACTGCAAGTGCCTCCCTGACGGGCTGTTACATCCGCAGACCCGGAGGGTCCTCTGTGGTCCCCCAGGGCGGTGTGATGAGTGGGCGGGTGAAGCCCTGGGTGCAGGGGTGTGTCCTTCTTGTTCCCTGCGCCCTAGGCCCTAGCTACCCTGCTGGCCCCGTGGGAGAGATGCTCGGGGAAACTTCCATCCAGACCACCAGGCCCTGGTTTCTGACAGCCTGGCTGCACACCCCCACCCTCACTGGGCCGCAGGGAGGCCCCTCCAAGCTGTGCCGGGGGCAGCCGCTCTGGGTTTCCTTCCTCGGGGTGGCCGGGCCGCGCTTTGTCATTCAGAGCCAGGCCGCGCTCCCTCCCTGGGGTTAGGCGGCCACTTCCAAACCTCCAAGGCGCTCAGGGGGCTTCAGGGTCCCCGCGGAGCCAGGTGCGCGAGGGCGGAAGTCGGGCTTGGAAGGGGGAGACGGGAACGTGCTGGGGTGAGGCCGCCCGAGCGCGGCCGGGGTGGCGGGGGCGGGCTTCATGGGATCAGGTCGGTGTAATCCCATTTCGGCCTTTGTCATTCAGGCGGCCGCGGAGCCCGAGCCAGGGGGCCGGGCCCTTTAAGAGGGCGCGCGGCCACACCAGAGCCGGACAGCCTGACAAAGGCGCGGCCCAGTGGCGGGAAGTAGATGGGGGGGCGGGGGCGCCCAGCGTGACATCTGCCTCCCGGGCGGACTCTGCCTCAGCCTTTGGCCAGGGACCCTAGGCTGCTCTCCAGCCGCGGCTGCGGTTTGGGCTGCGCTTTGGGCGGGCGGTAATCCCCCAATTTCGAGCTCGGACCGGGAGCGCGTCCCCGCCAAGGTCGCTCGTGGGCCGGGGGGCGGCATCCTCGACCCCCCGACCGCCTCCCTGCCTCCTCGGGTCTATCCCGGCCTCCTTCCTCTCTCCCTCGAGGCCCAGGTCCTCCTCGCGGCCCCGGCCCCCGCCTCCGTTTTCCTGAGCCTGGCTCAGGGGGCGGCTGGGCTCCAGGAGGTGGAAGGAGGGTAGGCCAGGCCCCGAATTTGTACTGGGGGGAGCTCCTGGCGGTAGGGGCGATGGGGGTGGACCTCTGGGTAGGGAGAGGAGCAGCCCAGACCCCAGACCCCGGGGGGGAGACCCCAGAGGTGGAGTGGGGGTGGGGGAAGGGTGACTGGCGGAGACCAGAAAGTGGGGCACAGCACTGGGCGGGTTGGCGGGAGATTGCTGGAAGTGGAGAACCCAGACCAGCTCCAGGGGCCTCCACGGTGGGACAGGAGTCCGGCAGAGCTCCGGGGCGTAGGCCTGGCTTCTCAAGGTGGAAGATGCTGTGTGCCAGGTGCCTGGGACCGGCTCCTCCGTGGGTGTCCGGCTCTTGGATACCCGAGATCCAGGAAAACCAAGAGACCCGGCCAGGTGGAGTTAGACGTGAGAGGGAAACCACACACCTGCACACATATTAACACGCTTCCACGCTCACAGCCGCCTGCACGCACACCCTGCCCATCACGCTGCTAACTCCGTGGGGAGGGCAGCCCTCGGCAGGGACCTCTGCATCTGAGTTGGCAGTCTGAGCGGGCAGCACCGTGCGCAGGCTGGAAGGGCGGCATTCCTTGGTCTGGTGGAGCGGCCAGACTGGCCCTTGATCCCCGTGGGCACCGAGCCCCCGAGGGCTTCCAGAGTTTCAGGCCTGTCCTCTCTTGGCAGCGCACAGCCGGTGGTGCGCACCCCCGTCTGCACGGAAGCAGACCCGTCCACAGGGCTGGCAGCAGACCCTGGGCCTAGGTACCCTGGTCGGAAGCCAATCGAGCGACCTGTGCTCCCTGACCTTGCCCCAAAGCCAGAGAGGGCGGAAGTCTGCTCAGGTCTTTCACTTCTAAACTGTTCAAATAGGCAATCAATTTTTATGATGTGATTTATAATTTATGCAGGTTGTCTTCATACATATGGTGTTGCTTTTGTGTGTTGGAGTTTCAAGCGCTTTATTACTCTGACGGTGTGATTTGCATTCACGTTCGGTTACCAAGATCATATTTCTCCTGTTTACACCATAAGGGCCCGAAATGAAGATTAATGCCACCCCCTTTGCCCAGGCACCTCCTTCCTGGTAGACCCCATACCTCAGCTCCCCGCAAGACCCCAGAGCCTGGCATTTAGCTTTGGCAGAACAAGGTCCCGCTGTGCCCTGCCTGTCTGGGAAGGGTTGGCACATCAGAGGGTCCAAGCAGACCGCCTGCTGCAGTCATGAGTGCCTGGGCAGAGGCCTGGGGTCTCCCGGGACAGAAATAGGGGTGTGTACACAGGAGCATCCTCTCCAGGGAGGCCACAGCTGTGCCAGCAGGGGTGTCAGCAGGCCACTAGGCTGTGTGGGCCACCCAAGATTGACATTGCCACCAAGGCCATGGAATGCACGTGCTCCAACCACTTAGGACTCCCCCCCACCCCCCCCCCCCCCCCCCCCCCGCCGCCCAACTCAGGACTTCCACATGAAGCTGCGAAGGCCCTGAGGCAAGAATCAGGTGTCGACCAGATTCCAAGGCTGCCAGAGTGTCCCTGATGGCTTCTTACTCACCAAAGTCTTCTGCCACGGGGGGACAGAGAGCATCTCTGTGTGGGACAGGCCTGGGGACAGAGGGAGCAGCCGCAGAAGCCTGTGCTAGGCTTGCCAGACACAGTTGAAATGATTAAGCCAATTAAGCTCGAACAAACAGAGGCAAGAAGGAGCAGGTGCTAACCCCAAGAGAAAGGGCTCCTTGGAATGCAGATACTTGGGGCAGCTACACGCCTAGTGCGGCCAGGCCAGCACGTGGACAGTCATGGCGTCTGGATGGTCCAGCCAGGCAAACACGGTCTCCAGAGGCCTAGGAGGCCTCCCCACCCCACCCCAGCTCATCCCCTTTAGCTGAAAAGGCCCTGCCAAAGAACCACCCTGGGACTGAGGACTGGAGGGTCAAACTGGGCACGGAAGCCTGTGCTGAGTCTCCAAAATTCCAGCAAGGGCTGGGGTTGGGAAAATCCAAGCACTGGTGGCCCAAGGCGCTGACTCCCCAGGCCCTGCGGGGAGCATGGGGGAGGAGGTTATTTGAGTCCGGAGACCAATCTAAGAGGGCCCTGTGACTTCAGGTTTTCAAAGTACCCTCGGTTCTCCAAAGGCCAGGGGTACCCAGTTCTCTGAGGGACTAGGGCTGGGGTTCATCCCATTTGGTGTCTCTTCCTGCAGCACCCCCCCACCCTCACTTCAGACCCCTGCCCCGGCTGGTGGACCCAGGGTGCAGACAGCCCCCAGGAGCCTTAGCGCAGGGAGGGGTGGGGTGGGGGGCGCAGGTCCGCGGCGCTCCCAAGCGTAATTATTTGATCTGCAGATGTAAGTGGAATTTATTGTAACAACAAATATAGTGATGTCAAAACCCAACCTTGGATTAAAGCCGGCAGCCAAAGGGGAAGTGTATTAATTTCCAACAGCATCTCAGGCCAGAGCCTATTAGAACAAGCTATTCTTCAGGCCCCCCCATCAGAATTAATCATTGGGAGTTAATTTGAAGCTCAGACAAGTTGCTGTTAATTTAGTGCAGGGAGGACGGGATGGAATAAAAAGCGGAGGTGCTGGCCGAGCCTCGTGGGTCTCATTAATCAGCCAGCTGAGACGGCCTGGCTTGATTACAATTTGCAAAAAAATTCATTAGGGCCCGGGCGATTGACAATTTTTCTCTCTGCCTGTGATGTGACTCATTAGGCAGCCAAATGAAAGCATGATGACGGCCATCATGACAGCGGCCATCAAGCCCTGCTTGTTTATCTTCCTCCCACGGCCTGTCTCAGGGGCCTGGGCCTCCTCTGGCTGGGCTCTCAGGGGGTACCCAGCGTCCTGGGGTCGGGGAGGGGGGGCACCCAGCCCAGAGAGGGCAGAGGGCAACCGGGCAGTGGTGCAGCGTCCACAAAGCTGGGGCACCCCCAGGCCCTCCACTCCTCCAGCTTCCAAAGGCCAAGACCAGCACAGCTGGGGGTGGGCCTGGGAGCTTGAGCTTCTTTGTTTGTGGGGGTCCCTCAAGGTGCCCCCCTAGTTCCTAGGGAACTTCACTTCCCCCTCAGGTGTGTGAAGCCAAGGCCAGTGGCTCCCTCCCCTCTGCATGTCCCATCCCCACCCTGAGTTTTTGGGAAAGGTAGACAGGGGTGTCACACCTGTTATGGAGGAAAGGAGTATGGAGGGGAGTGCCTTGCTCTCAACACCCAGCGTCTCTTCCCCAGAGTGCCACGGGGAGTCTCCCTGCCCGAAGGCCGCAGCTCCCCTGGCCCTCAGGGCCGGGAATCTAGGCCGTCGGCCACAGCTGGTCCAGGGGCGCCTATGCGCCCCGGAAGGGACCGCCCGGGTGCGCGGGGTGGGGCCGGCGTGTCTCCAGAGGCCTCCGCTGCAGCGGCGGCGGCCTGGGGCCTGGAGGGCCCCTCCAAAGAGATGACGCCAACGGGCCCCCGGGCGGGCGCGCTCACTGGCGGGCGACCGACCGGCGGGGTCGGTGGGAGCGGCCGGGCTGGCGGACCCCACTCGGGGCGGGGAGCGGCCGGGGCGCTCCCCTCCACCACAGGCCCAGGGCGCGGGCTAGGGGCAGCCAGGCGCCCCCACGCCTCTGCGAGCCTCGACGAGCGGACTGAGGCCCTCGGAGAATGGCCACCCCACATCACTGCGCTCAAAATCCATGCCGGGGCCATTTTCTGTCCCTGGGAATCTTGGGGACGCGGAGGGAATCGGGGTCTTGCCCTGCGCCTGAACTTCGGCCTGACACTGGGGTCCCCAGTGCCCCTCCGCCGCGGAAAGGTGATGGGTTGAAGGCCGTAAAAATTAAGTCAATATTCTTATTGATCCACGGCTATCGGTTTCGCCTCCTGGGCTGAGAACCGCGGCGAGCGCGGCGCCCGGCGGCTTCTCAAACCTGCTCCCCGGCCTCCACTCGGGAGGCTGAGGCTGGCGAAGCCACCGCTTCTCTTCCCCTGGCGGCTGGTTCGGCGGCCGCGAGGGCTCGGTGACCGCGCTCGCCGGCTCCGCGCCCCTGGGCCACCCCTGGCCTGTCCGCGGCCTCCTCCAGAGGGGCCCGGCCGCTCGCATCCGGGCGGGCGCTTCGGGTCGGGAAAGGGGCCGCGCGGCCCGCGGTGCGGGAGTGGGCCCAGGGTTCCCGCCCGCCCCTCCCGCGGCCGGCGGGCCGCATCCCACCCTCGAGGCAGGGAGGTGCCCAGGGCTCACCCCCCACCGCGGACCGGCCGCTCCATCTACCCCCGCAACTGGCCGGCGTTCCTCGGGGTGGGGCGGTGGTCGGGTCCCGCCCCCCTCCGACCCCGCCCGGAGAGGGAGGCGCCGGCCCGCGGGTGCCCGCAGCCCGCCTCTGCCTCCCAGCCCGGCGCTGCCCGGAAGCCGGCTCCGCTAGCTGGGTTTCTGCCCCTGTCGGGAAGATCGCGTCCAGAACCCGATCTCTGGACGCTCCGCTTCTTTTCCGGTCGGGGGATGCTTGGAGGGAAACGCGTCCCCTCCCCCGGTGGTCGTCGATTTAGGGAATGAAGACTTTATGCAAAGCCACCCATACCCGCACTCACTGACCCTCCTACGGCGCCCCTCTCCTCTGGCCAAAGTTTGCCAGCTTCCCAGATACTGGTTAGGCTGAAGAGAGGGAAGAGGTTAGATGTCTAAGGTGGAAATTAGGTTTTCTCGAATTGGTAACCCAATTTGGAGCTATTGCTCTGTTTAAAACCTGGTGAGCTGCTGGATGGCTCTGGTCCTTCCAGCTTGAGGAGGCCCGGGACAGGGAGTGTTTATGTGGTGCTGGTCTCAGACCAGCTGCTCAGCCACTGCGGGCAGGAGCGTCCCTCTATAAACAGTCAAATCTGGACATACTTATGAGACCTCAGAATTCGTCTTTTTTCTCTTTTTCTCCCTCCTTCTTTTTATTATTCACAAGACTGAGATTGTTTTAATGTCATAACTTATAGGAAAAATAAACTACATTGAAATAAATTAAACACAACGGAGACGTGCTTCAGACAGGGCTCATAGGATATGCAACCCCAGGAAAGAAAGCCAGGCAAAAACCAAAGCAAAGCAAATTTCCAGGCTGCCCCCAAAAAACGTCTGCTTCTCAGTCAACTAAAAAAGCCAGAATAGAAACAAAAATAAGTGGTGACCGTGTTTGTTCTTGCACGTGATGTTTACCTTTGGAAAAGTGTGGAAAGGTGGCTGCTGTGCGTGGCAAGTTGCAGCGGAGCCTTTGTTTTCTTCGGGGAATGTAGGTGGAGGAGGTTACTGGGCAGTTTGGTCCTATAACTTTCAAAATACGGCAGCTGAGATCCAATCTATATAGATATCTATGTACAAAGTAGGATAGTATAATAAATATTTAGTGTGTCTTCCAGGTGTAGCTGTAGCTCCTTCAAAAGCAGTCTTTCAAGCTCGTTAATGGATATACTCTCAATTTGCTTGGGATGTCCAAAGTTGGGGGGTGACTCTGAGTTTTGCTGCAGACATGGTGGAGCCCACCATGGGTTCCCTCCCCGAAGCTGTGGCTTCTCCACCGTGGTCCAGGCCGCGGCTGGCCCTGGGCCCTCAGGGCCGGGCCTGCTCCAGCTGCTGATGCTGACTTCTGATGGCGAACCTGCTGACATGGACGGGTATGGGGACGACGATCTTGGGATTCCTGGAGGGCTCCCCTGTCTTGGAATTGGCATTGCCGGCCTTCACGCGTTTCCACTTGGCCCGGCGGTTCTGGAACCAGATTTTCACCTGCACCTCGCTGAGTTTGAGGGCGTGCGCGATCTGCGAGCGCTCGGTCAGCGAGAGGTACTTTTTGCAGTGGAACTCCTTCTCCAGCTCCAGGAGCTGCTCGCTGGTGAAGGCAGTCCGCCGCCGCCGGTTCTTGCCCGTGGACGTGGTGCTGCCCGCGGCGCCGCCGCTCGGCGGGGTCTCCTCCAGCGCGTGGCCGGGGTCCTCCTCCTTGTGAGCCGCCTGGCCAGTCAGATTGTCATCCGAGCTGTAGTCCAGATCGCTCTCCAGCGAGAAGCTCTCCTCCTTGCCCTTCGGGTCGTCTTCCACCTTTGACTCGTCTTTCCCTTGCCCTCTGACAGCCCCGACTGAAAGCAAAACCAAACGGCGTTTTATTACATTTCGCACACTGGCCTTCCTTCCCCGTTCCCGCCGTCTCTCGGGCATTCCCCCCCTGCCCCACAACTCCCCCCTTAGCGGATTGTCTTTCTATGACATTAACACATTGTGATTTCCTGGCCTTTGAGGGGTAGAGAGGGGAGGGGAGGCGTGAGAAAGCTCAGGGGAGAGGAGGCGACAGTACGGGCGACGGCCCTTTGCCCAGAACCATCACTCAAGGGGCCGCCGGGCCTCCTCCGCACCCTCCCAGTCTCCCGCAGCTTAAGGCAGAAGTTAGCAGGCGGCGTGAGGCCCGCGAGAGCGTCCTCTTTGTCCCCGGGGAGGGGGCTGGGTGAGGGCTGAGGGGGAGTTCACCATTTATCCTGCCTCTCCCTTCTCCACCCACTCCTCACCCAGCCTGAAAATTCTGTGAACTTCAATTTCATCGCACCCAGAGCCGGGGGGGCGCAGGGAGGTGCAGACCCCAGACAGTGTCGGGTTTGGGGTCAAAGGGAAGTTTCGTAGCCTCAGGAGAAGTTCCCACCAGACACCCCAGCAAACTCACGCCGTTCCCCCAGGCAAGCGACAAGCCCGGTAAAGGGGGTTAATAGGTCTGGGCGCCCTCAGGCACACGCACTGCAGAGATGCGCAGCCCAATTCTCTTGCCCTCGAGGCTGAAACCTACCCGAGACCCCAGGTCACAGCGCCGGGGGCCGTGCAAGACTCCGCCAAACTCGCCGGCGGAGAGATTTGCGGCTCCGCGCAGAAGCTGGCCACGGGGCGCTAAATGCACGCCCCCCTTACCCCCCAATCTCCCCACTTATTGCGTGGCTCTAAAAGACCATCCCCCGTCCCCGCGGAGACCCCTCTGGCGCAGCTCGGCCGCATCTTCCAGCTCCTCTGGCTGGGGGAGCCGGGGGCGGGGGTCCCACAGGGGCATGGCCCCATCCCCTCGGCCCCCCGAGGGAACCCGGAGCTAGCGCGCCCCCGCGCCCGGGTCGCGCGCGCTGCCGACTCACCGAGCGACGCCTGCACAGCCTCGGCCGCGGAGAAGGCCAGCAGCGAGCCCTCCTTTGCCAAGAAGCCTTTGCCGTCCTCCGAGTCGGCTTGCAGCGCCTCCGCCTTGTCGAAGTTGCCGCCGCCGCCGGGCAGCTGCTGCGGCGCGAACTTCCGGGCGGCGGCCGCCTCCTGGTGCTGGGGGGACGCCGAGAAGCCGCCGGGCAGCGTGGCCATGAGCGTGGAGGTGAGCGCCATGCCCTGGGCCAAGCTGGAGCAGAAGCCGGTGGGCAGGCTGGGGATCTGGTGGTGCGGGTGCGCGGGCGGCAGCGCCGGCTGCAGCGCGGCCTGGGGGAGCGCGGGCGGCGGCGGCGGCGGCGGCGGCAGCACCACCGGCCGGTAGGGCATGAACATTGGGTAGCCGGTGTAGACGAAATGGCCGGGGCTGGGCTGCGGCGGGCTTCCGATCAGCGAGTCTATGCTGAAGGCGGTGCTACTCCCCAGCGGGCGCTGCATCATCATCAGCGACGGCGGGAACGCTGCGCTCATAGACGCGCTCGGGGGAGGCCCGCGAGAGGCGAAACGTCCCCGCGCTGCGCCGCCGCCTGGAAGCCCCCCGGGCGCCGGGAGCGCAGCTTGGAGTCACGGGCAGGGGCCGAGCGGGACCCAGAGAGCAGGTGCCCACCTCCCCCGTCAGTCCTGGGCCCGCTGCATGCCGCTGGCAGGCCCGAGTTGGGGCGGTGAGCGGGGGTGAGGCCGTGCGCCCTGGAGTGGAGCGGGCGCCCGGGCCCTCCCCGCGAGGGCTTTCTCCGGAGCTGCTGCCCGCCGTGGGCCCCGCGTCCGGAGCCCTGGCGCGTAGCTCCTGCGGCCCTCGGCCCGGGCCCGCAGCCGTCGGCGCGTCCGTCTGTCTGGCCGGCTGTCGGTCGCCTCCGGCTAGCCGCTAGGGGAGCGCGCGCGAAGCCGGCGCACTTGTCCTCCGCGGGCGCCGCCAGCACCTTTAAATCGCGCTCTTCTTTCTCATTCACATTTTGCCTGCTGCCGGGCCCGGCTCCGCTCACGTGGGGCCTGGAGCCGCCGCCGATTGGCTGTCACCAGGAGTGGGCGGGGCGAAGACGGGACTCCGCCCCTTCCACCGGGACTGGCCGCGAGCTGGCTGTGGGCGCAGCCAGCGCAGCGCGCGGGCCCGCGAACCGGAGCGTGTGCGCCTGGCCCGCTCCGCGCAAACTTGAAAGGGGCGGTTGGCAGCTCCGAGGCTCGAAACTCGTGTCTCGGCGGCATCATCGGAGGGGGGTGGGCCTCCGAGGGTAGCATTCGGGGCTAAACCGCGGGTTATTTTCTTTCTTTTATACATGCAAGGGAAGGAAACCTGCTGGGTGCTGCTGCTGCTGCTGTGCCCGGGGTTCCGGCGAGGTTCCCGGAGTTGGGGGCGAGGCCCTTGCCCTTTCAGATCCGCCCCCTAGGGCTCCTGCCCCGGAGTTGGCAACCCTTTGCCCGCTGCGGGGAACCCTCCAGGTTGCTCACGGCGCCCCGGCATCCCCAGCGGCGCGGGGAGGTGGCCCGTTCCCCCATCCCGAGCCGGGCCCGCCCGCGAGCGATCCCTTCTCATTTTTCATGACATTCTTAATCATCGCACCTATTTACACCCTTTGCCGGCGCGCACCAAAATAACAGCCACGATAATTATGATAATAGAGCGAGTCCTTTATCTGCTCCATCCTCGGGGAGGAAGGGGGGAGTTGCTGCGCCGCCGGATTGTATAACGTGAGATTATCCTGATGAAAGCTTTATGATGTTTGCTCAAATAAAAGCTGCGTTTTGTAAATAGGCGCTAATTAAGCACGTTGAGAACGGAGGGAGCGCTCACCCCGGCGCCACCGCCCGGTTTCCAGCGCGAGGACTCGAGGGCGCGCGGGTTCCCTCTGCCTACTGCAGATTGGAGCCCGTTCCCTCAGGATGGTCTCCCTGTCTCAACGATGGTAAAAAACAAACAAACCAAAACCCAGAATTTGGGAGTAAGGGAATTGGCGGAGAGGGAGTGGGTGCCAGGAAAGTTCTTATCCCCTTCAGCATGGTAAAAACACAAACTTTCAGCTCTTGTGTTCCGTCTTAAAATGTAATCGTTTCGTGGCAAGGGCAGAAGGTGCAAAGCGTGCCAGGGCGCGCGGGGCTTCCACGCGCCTCCAGGGCCTCAGCTCCTACTTCCCGGGTCTAAACGTTTGCCCGAAACGGCCGAGAGGCCCCGGACCCCGGGAGGAGAGGAGAGAAGGGCATTGTTACGCCGGTCATTAAAAATCAGCTCACGCCAAGGATCTAGTGGTTGGGGAGTTGGCCCGTGTTGGACGTGTGTTATGTATCACTTACAAGCACATTTAATTGGGAGATAAAGATAAATCGATCTTTATGAATTTATCGACCCGATTCTTTGACTCTCTCTTTTTCGCTCTTCTTTCTCCGGCTTTAACCTGAAGGCCCCTCAGGGGGACGTCTTAATTCCGGGCCAGCATCTCAGCCGGGAGTCTGGTCGGGGACCCGCTGCCCACCCAAGGGGCCCTGAAGGACCGAGGGGAGGGTGCCTCCTCAGCGCCCCGGAGTGCTGAGAAAACTCGCTGGCCCCTTTGCCTGCCGCCCTCCTCCTCGCCCCCGCCCCCCGCCCCACCACCACCCGGACAAAGACGTCTCCGGCGCGTTTCCCCACTCCAGGCCGCAGTAATAGATGGCTCCGGCAGCAGGCGGCTTGAAAGGAATTCATTAGGACGCTCGCTGCCTGTATTGCCTCCACTCCCTTCACGCCCAGACCCCGAGGTGGCTTAGGCGGAGCGAGGGAAAATGAATTCCCGTTGGGATGGAGGCATGGGGAAGGAGGCGTGTGTAGGCTCTGTAAGCACGTCCTTTCTTCACTCCTGCAAAAAAAGAACCAGAAGAAAAGAAAAAATCGAAGCCCAGGGCAAAAGGCTGCTTTCTTTATGAGCATAATAAATACTGCCTCTCATTATGAGATACTTAACAGATACACCGTCTTGGGAACGGTTACCTTGTTTTCTGAATACTAAGGGGAAAAAACGCGCGGACTGCTTGCTTGTTTTACGTTGATACAGCCGGGTCGCTTCGCTGCTTGACACTGGCATGTCTGTATAAGCTGTTGCTCATTTCAACAAATTTGCCATCCACTTTCCTCTTTTGGCATAAAAACGTTGTTCTATGGACTTCCGTCTTTTGATTACCCTCTGAGAGACAGAGGTGCCTTTGATTATTTTGGTGATTATTCTGCCTTTAAAGTTCAGCAAGAAGATTTAGGTCCGTTGAATTATAAGTCCACTTGAAACAATGTGATGGCATATTATTTGCCTCCATAAATTGCCGTGGAAAGTGTTGACTATAGAGGTTATAATACTAACCTCCTTTTATTAGTGGATTCAGAGAAGTCTCATCGATATGAATTTTTATTTACTAGTGTGCTTTTTCTGGAATGCAATGCAGCCATATTTTCTCATCTAATGTTTAACTGCTTAGAAAACGACTGTTGGCGTCATAAAAGGATCCCTGTGTTTCACCGTGATTAACAAGATTCATTCGGGGCACCTCAGCAACCTGCAAAGCGTTCAGAGCGCGGGGACAGTGGATAATAAAAGCCTTTAGAGTTTTTCCTCCGCTCCATGGAGAGATTTATGGGCAGCGAGAGACAGGTACATGGCTTAGCCATCCTTCGGATTCCGACCTGCCTAGCTGGCAACTGCCTCAAAGTGCAGCGCCCTCGGTAATTCAGCGGCCCAGGCTGCGCGGGAAAAACGTCCGGCACACCATCTTTGCAACTTTCCTGTAAGAGTCCCTCCCTTGCCCCTGTCCCACTTTCTCCTAGGAGGAAGACCCAGAGATGCAGCCGTAGGGCGATCCGGGTCCTCCAACTCCAGTGAACTTCGGCGAACTTCTTTTCCCGGGGAACCTCCCGCCCGCCGGGATGAAGCTGGACCAGCCCCTGGACACTTTGCTCGGCCGGTGCCAAGCTGGGTGTCAAGACCGTATTAGGCCACTTAAAACATCAGACGTCAGTAAATGTGATGGTAATTAAGCTGTCGCCACGCTTCGGGGCTGGCCCAGTCAGCTTTTGCACGCAGGTGTATGGATGGAGCCTGAGTATAACAAGCTCAGTGCACAAGTAAATGAATATTCATGCCGCTGACTTGCGGTGGCCTGCCGAGTCCAGCCCGGAGGAGGAAGCGGCGCGGATCGCCGCGCTGCCACGCTGCCGCCGGGGTCGAGGTCGCGGGTGGTCGTGGAGAGAAGGCAGTGGGAGCTCCGGGTCTCCGAGGGAGCAGAGAAGCCCGCGGGCCTGGCAGGCAGGGCGCTCCCGCCCGGCGCCCAGTCCCAGGCTTCAGGCGGGTTTCTCGGGCAACCACGTTGTTTTTATTTATAGGGACTTTGAGTGGCCTGATCGTTTGGTCATTGCCGCAGCCCTTGCTCCTGGCAATAGTTGGGAAATAGCTTGGGATGGGTTTTATTTATGGAAGGGCAATTGGGATTCACACCCAGCTAACCCAGAACAGTCCCTCCCAAGCCCAAGACGAACTTACAAAGGGGTGCTTGTGTAAAATTCCCCATCAGACACACCAATTTGCAAGTAGCAGAAAGCATTGAAGCCTCATCTTTTTAAACTATTTTATTCAGCCTTTTTTTTTTTTAATCTGAAAGCCCAAAATAGACTCCATGTGGTTCTAAGTGAAGTCAGCCCTTGGCTGGCTTTGAAATAGCTCCTGCAATTATGTAAAAGAGCCATTCACCAACAGGACGGAATTAAAAGGGATCTCGCCCGCTTCCCTTTCATTGCCAACCTCTCATGTTTGGCTTTTCAAAGCACTTCCAACACGATGTCTTTCTCCAGGACAAAAGGCAGAACAAAAAAAGTCCCCAAACTTGTAAATTGAACGTCAAGGGAACTTTAAACAATTTAAAGCCCATAAATAATGATAAAGGGGACTGGCAAAAAAGGCAAACCCATTCAATTAATAGAGTTTCCCAAGCAAAGATCAAGTGGTTTATAAAATAAAAGTCTTTGGTTTCATTATTCTGCTCCTTGGCCCTGCAGAAAGCAGGACGGATTTTTTTTTTTTCTTCCTAAAGCGCCCTGAAGAAGAAACACTTTACAGGACCGTGTGTGCAGCGGCATTCTTAGGTAGAAAGTTTTGCTTTGTGTCCCCCACCTTCAAAATAGCAGAAACAAAACCACCAACCAGAAACGTGAAGACTTTTTTTTTTTTTGCATATCCTTGGAAGAGTTGGAAATTGTTCTCCGTGGCCCTGCAGGCGGGGAAAACTGACCCTCACACCTGCGCCGCACTCCCCACCCCAGCGCGGAGAAACGCGCGGAGCCACGGCCGCATGGCCCTCGAGCCGCGCCCGGGTGGCATCTAGGGACCAGGGTTGGGTGGGTTGGGGGCTCCTGCGCCGCCGGGGAGCTCCGGGGCTGCTGGCGCGGACGCGCCGACGGCGCACCCGGGCGCAGGCTGCGAACGCCTGGAGACCCAGGTTTCTCGCACTCCAAGTTGGCCTAGGTTCCTGAGCCAGGGTCTCGGCGTCCAAGGGCGAAGGCAGGGGTCCGGGTTCCTTTTCAGAAGAGCCCTGAAGGTTGGAGTGGGAATCTCATGACCACCGAGGGGGTAATGGATTGCCTGCCACGCTGTCCCTGGAAGCCCCGCGCCGGCGCCTCTCCGTGGAAGCACCCAGGCCGGCGCAAAGGGGCTCCTCGGCGGGCACTGAGCCCGGCCGCCCTGGGGTTCCAGGCTCTGAGGACGAAGCATCGGGCGGAGGCCCGCTCGGGAGCCGGCCCGAGGGCGGTAGTTTCGGGACGGAGCCTGGGGAGCGGGCCCAGTTGTGCGGGTGAGTGGGGGGCAGGGGAGTAGAACTCGCTTGGGTTCCCCGGGGGCTGGCTCCCGCCGAGGCCGTCCTGAACCCCAGGCTTGGGATCGCCGCGAAAGCAGGCGCAGGCCGCGCGGCACTTCTCACCTGCCTTCATCTCCACGCAGCCGCCCCCTCGGATCCGTGCGGTCCCACCTTTCGGGGACTTCAAACGCGCCCCGGCACCCGGCGCCGGACTTTTCATCTCCCCGCACAGGGGGGGCATTGTTTGCGGGGACTTCACAGAGATGCTAATCCCTCGGTCGCAGAACCGGCGGCCCGGGGAGGCGGGCAGAGGGCACCGAGGGGTGAGAAGGTGCGCCAGCCTGGGTTGGGAGCCGCCGGACAGGCACCCCTCCCTGAACGCCGGGGTCAGCTGCTGTCCGCCTTCAGTCCCATTCCCTCCCAGCCCTCCCGCCTTGTCCTGGCGGCGGCGGACACACAGTGACAGGCCTGGGCCAGCCTCAGCCAGCGTCCTGTTGATGCTCAAGTGGGAACCGACCGATGGCCAGCGTGCCCTCCGCTTCCAGCGCCCTGGGGGAGACCCAGTCCAGGGACTCCAGACTGGAGTCTCTGGGGCCTCCCGGGCCTCCCAAACCGGGGCCTCAGCTGCCACCCCTCGAGGGCCCCGACTCCCTGCTGGGGTGTTGTCTTTTAAAGGGGACGAGGTTTACCTAGAGTTCATCCATTTAACCCTTTGGAAACCGCATTGGAGGGAGCAAGGGAGTGTTTGGCTCAACCGCCAACCACATCAAGGGCGCCGCTCCAACTTCAGCTCTACAGGGACCGAAGGAAAACCGGGGACGCTCCCAGGCAGAACTGGTCTCTCCTTTACTGCAGAGATATTTGCAAAGCAGGGCTGCGTTTCCTGCGCTTGCCGCCCCCTTCGATTAAGGAACTGTGACCCAGAAAGGATGTCACAGGACAGGGCAGGGCACTGGCTGTAAACAGAGGGGAGGGATGTTGGCTTAATGGGGAGTGAAACTCAGCACGGCCTCTGCCCCTTCCAGTGAATCCCTCGCGTGGATTTCCGGGGTGGAGCGAGAGGTCATTGTAAAAAGTTTGCTTATCAATAAGCTCCTCTTGGAACCTCAAGGGTAGGTACTTCTGTAACTGACCCACCCAGCTCCACTGAGGTTTTCCCAAAGGACAGCTCTGACTCTCCAAGGTCTGTCTTGTATGACAGAGGTTTCCCATAGGAGGACAGGAGAGGGTGTGGGCTGATGGGGGGTCGGGGGAGAGCTGTTTGATTATAATCAACCATTAAAGGCAGATAACACAGTAGGTGCAGAAGCCCTCTGAAGAGGTAAGCAGGAGCACCTCACTCACAGTAGGGCGCCCGACTCACAGGGCCAGGAAGCAAGAGGGCATAGCCCCCGTGTCGTTGGAGGAGAAGCCCAGTGTGGACCCTGGTCTCTCGAGGGAGGGAGGGCCTCGGAAGCCACCAAGAACCAGCGCCCACGAGGAGGACAGTCCGTGGAGGCGGGCCACAGAACTCATCCCCACCCCACCCCCACCCCTACCCCACCCCCACCCCCACCCCTCAGACTCTGAACCCTCACTTTCCTGGGCTCCTTTGCTCATCAACCTGAGGGTGGGTGTAAGTCATGGGCCCCAAGAGGGTGAGCCAATTTCCTGGTCATCTGCGTTTGTCAGGCTGGGACACGCCTGCACTGTTTCCTGGCTCAAACACACACACACACACTGTGCTCATGGTGCACATACACACACAAGCCTACACTGTTTCCTGGTTCACACACACACACCGACACACACACATACACACTGTCCTCATCGTCCCGAGCCACTGCCTGAGAAGGCTGGAGTGGTACTGGAAGGAGGCAATCCTTGTTTGCAGGTCTCTAAATAAACCTCTACAACCTGACACCTCACACCCCCCCCAATATGCAACCCCTCCTTGGTGGGGATCGACGAGAGAACTGCAAATGCTGATCTCCTGGCCTCTGAAACAGAAGCATCTCTTTGCGTTTCCACCATTGATCATCTGAAAACAGAGTGCTCAATTTGCATAAGTTTGCTACCAGCAATTATATTTTCCTTCGGGGTGCAGTCTGCAGTCGCCAAACTTTAGAGCGAGAAGGAACCAAGAGGCAAGGTAGAGAGCAGACCCGCTCCCCCCACCTGCGTGCCCGTGCCCACCTCAGCCTGTGTTTTCATTTCGGGAGAACACCAGACAGGAAAGGAGGGGAAGAGGAGAGTGGTTCTTTGAGACCCGGTGGGAAAAACCCAGGAAACTTCAGAAGGCTGTCCCCCTCACTTCCCTAGGGGACATTTCTGCATTTTGCAGGAAATGAAAGTATTTTTCATGGGGTGTGTTGCTCCTTGCATATGTGGGTTTGTTGAAAGAGTGTTTTGTTTTTGAACGATGAACAGGGTGTTAAAGACAGGCTGTTCATACCTCCCTAAGTTGTTCATCCTGCACACCACCCCCCCTCGGGGGTAATTTATTCTTGTAGCTCCTTCGCACCCAGGTACTGAGCGGGGGCCATGCTGAGGCTACTGCCCCTTGCAGGGGACGCGAAGGCTGCTTCTGGGCGCTTCTGTCCATGTCCCTTGCCTGTTCTGATCAGGCCACAGGGGAACAGCCATGGACAGTCACCGACCCCATAGCCCAGCAGAGGTGAAGGCTGGGCGGATGGGCCCCCTTCCAGCCGTCTGTCTCCTCCTGGACACTTGGGGCCACCTTATCTCCTGGTTACCATTTTCCCTGTCCCCAAGTTTCTCTCCCACCCACTTAAACTGCAACCAAAATGAAACAAGAAAACCCCGGAAAACTTAGGAGATGGGAGACTTCTTAACGTTCTTTCTAACCCCCAAGCCCTTGAGATTCAATGCGTTCAGCATATTGTAAGTTGTTTGGAAATTTATGCTTTAACATGTAAAGAAGTGAGTAATTTATTGTGGAAGCAAATTTTGCGTTGACAATTTAATTCTAATAACCTAACAAGGTTATTTCATATCTGCAAACAGAAGTCAAAGAAGTACCATATATTTAATAAATTCACCAGGAAAAGGCAGGAACCGGTTTTACTTAAGGCTTCAAAATTTCAAACGTATTAGTCCGCAAAGCACCACGAGTGTACGGAGCGCTCAGGGATCTGGAGCGCCGCCTACGGTCCATGCGGATAATGACATCTCTTTAGGGCTTTGGGCTCGGAGATTTCAAGGGAATTGAAGCCAGCTCCCCTTTTGCAGGATTAGAAGGTCTGAGAAGTCTGTATTTTTCATGTCTACAGTTGCACAAGAAAAAGTCTCAATTTCTTTCCATTTCAGACGTCTAGGCTACAAGAGAAGGCTTTGTCACAAATGAGGGTGGTAAAAATCAGACCTCCATGATTACACAAGGCATTAAGAAATACCATCAGATTTTGGACGTGATCATAGAAAACCCACGTCGGCTCTCTCTTTAAAGTCCATGTAAAGTTCTCCTGGTTCTTTGACTCACCCTGAGCAGGGCCTAGAATCGGAAAGGATAAGAGACCCTCTGACATCTGGGCCTAAAGGATCTGGGTGCACCTCTGAGCCGACCCCGGCCTCTGCTTTTCCATCTGCGTAATGGGCGGGAACGCCTGCTCTGCTCACCAGCGGTCTGACTGAGTCCCTAAAGTGCAGATAATTAATAGATTGCTTTTGTCACGGGTGGTCATAGGGCCCCAGCTAGATCACTTAGCCATGGTGGCAGGGCGCCTGGCCCGCACAGGATGGTGGGGGGGTAGGGTGGGACGGTGTCTCTAAATTGCAAGCACGGCCCGCCAGCCTCCGGAGTGATGTAGGTGTTGGGTGCACGCAAGCCTGTGAGCTCAGAGTGACAGTCTCAACTTGGGGCAGTCTCCAATCTCGAGACTCTGGAGCATTTAAAAACAAAGCACAGGCCACCAGTGGGTCAGGACGCAGGTTGTACGTAAGGACCCAGGACGCCTGCCCGGTGTGGAGAGAGGTTCCGAAGCGCCGCCCCTGAGGGGCTCGGCAGGCCGTCCTCCTCTTAGCCTAAGCAGAGACGCAGGCGCCGACAGCCCCGGCCCTCGGAGGGTCCCTCTGGAGGGCGCGCTCATCACCAAATTCAGCGTTAGGAGGGCGCGCTGGGCACCGCCTTCCCAGGGAGACGAGTTCTCGTCGTTTCATATTATTTCATTTTAAATAAAAGATCTGTAAACTCTGTGAGTTAAACGAACAAAGCTCAAACACATTCCTCTTTGGGGGAGGGGGACGGCAACCTGCGGGAGACTCAGGTTCGATCCCTGGGTCGGGAAGATCCCCTGGAAGAAAGCCTGGCTACCCGCTCCAGTCTTCTAGCCTGGAGAACCCATGGACAGAGGAGCCTGGAAGGCTGCAGTCCATGGGGCCGCAAGAGAGTCACGACTGGGCCCCTAACGCAGAGGCGAGCCGAGTATTTTGGCCTCTTACTTCCACCCAAACGCCTCTCCCCAGAGCCCCCATCCTGAGCCCACCAGTAGGGACACTGAGGTGGACGAAGCTGGAGGGCGGGACGGAGCCGCCCGCCGAGGCCGGAGGGCTGACCCGCGCTCTGCGTCTGCTCTCGCCGCGGGAACCTGGCTCTAGCGCGCTCCCTGCGGGCGGAGGCCGGGATTGGCCCCGGAGCCAGGGAGCCGGGCTGCCCAGGCTCCGGCGCGAGGGGCGCCGCGTCAGGTCCGCATCCGCACGGGGACCAGCCCCTCGCACTTCCAGACTTCCGTTCTCTGAGCAGCGGGAGCCTGATAGCCTCATTTCAGGTGCGTGTGTGTAGGGGGGCGATTTTTACCGCCCCGCACCAACTTGATTTTTTTTGGGGGGAGGGTGGAGAAAGGAGCAAACATCTCCAGTTTTAATGTGGCCCAATTATCTCGTTTGCACGACTTAAAGTGTTTCTCTTTAATTCATTTCAATCTAGTAAATATGCTTCGGCAAGTAGCTAATTTCTTAGGGATGGCTTCGCGTCGTCATTTGCATATAAAGCGCGTCGGAGGCCGCCCCCATTTCCTAGTGCGCGTGGGTCGCAGCCAGCTGCGCCACCTCCTCCGGGAGGGACGCCTGGGTTTGGCCAGGGAAGTCTCGCAGGCTGTGATCAGTGACAGGGCCCGAGGCTTGGGGGTGGGGGGTGGAGAGCAACTGGGCACGGGGGCCAGGAAGGGAACAGGCCCCTCCCTGGAACCCCCCCTCCGCTGGCGCGCCACGGCACCACCTTAAAAGCCCCTCCACTCTTATCTCGGGATGGGGCGCCCTTGGTGGCCACGTGAGTGCGAGGGTCGGGGGCCGCATTTATCCCCGAGTGCGGTTATTAAATCGCGTCTGGAGATAGATGGACGTGGATACCGCGGCGGGTATCGCAGCGCTCAGTTGAGCGATCTTCTGGCTTTAAATTCCGAATAAAAGTCTCAAATATTCCCGGGTCAGGGGGGCACTGTCTCATTAAAACCACTCTCGTCCTGGAACTGCAATGCAGACATTAAAGTGCAGTATTTTTCAATTAGAGCTGACGAATTCAATCAAAATTCCATAGATTAGGATGCAATGAGGCATGGGTCATTTACAGGGGAATTTAATTGCCGAGCCATTAGACAAATAGTATATTTGCCATTCCCGCGTTATCCATCATTTTCGACATCAATACCGGGGCCGCGTCTCCCCGTCCCGCAGCCGCCCGGCGTCGGCTGTAAACACTCCCTTCCCTGTATCTTCTGATTATATCTGATTTCATTTAGGGCCATGGGGGATTATAAATGTTCACGCAATCAAGTTCATTAGGACTTCAAATCGCATTTCTGATTGGGATCGCTCTGCCGCTGTCCTCGGAGCGCCTTTCAAACCCCAGGACGAGGCTTTCGAAAACATCTTTTTTTGAATTTAAAGCTTCACAGCCTTTTGTCTTCCGACGCCCCCTCCCGCCTCCCTCCGGGCGGCCTCGCGCTCCTCCGGCCTCCCTTGCGGGGCAGCACCCCTGAACCCAGATATCCCGGGGCGGGGGCCCCACGCCCCTAGGCTCTCCTGGCGGGGCTGGGTGGTGGGGGGCACTGCGAGCTGCCCAGGCAGCTTTCCCCTTACCCAGACACCCCCGCCCGCCCCGCTAGGCTAAGAACCCCCCCGCGCGGCTGGCCGCTGGGCACTGATCATCCGGAGACGTGGCCCACCGGGCGCAGGGGGGAGGACCGGCCCCGCGTGTTCGCGGATCGCGGGTGGGCGCGGGGTTCTGGGCACCCTTCACCGCCGGCCCCGCGCCGCGGGTTCTAAGTGGTGCTCCGGACATACTGGAGTCATGCGGCCGCAGGCCTGTGGGCAGTATCGGGCCGACCCTGGCACCCTGGGGACGGACACCCGGGACCCCTTTCGGGCTGGGACCTTTCGCTCCAGAGATCTGGGTTGGGGGCGGGGCGGGGCGGGGCGGGGGGGGGGGGCGAAGCCAGCGAAGCAATCCTCACTTCTTATTAACAAACCCAGGAAACAAAGGAGCAGCCTCTTCCAGGGAGAGCTCGACAAGAAAGAGTCGAGATATCCCTTCCAGCGCAGCTGAAAAATAATAGCTTAATATTAACTGCCTCTCATAAAAATATACTTCCACAGAGATACAGTAACAAGAAGAAAACCTTCATTTTACCCCCGTACTCTGTGCTCATCGCTGTTAGCTGCCTCAGTAATTTAATTGGAATGAAACGTGAGAAATGTGTCATTTTTGAAGAATTTATGCATCACTTCCTAGAAATCTCATTGTGTTAACTAGGAGCCCACTGCGTTCTGTTTAGAACCCATAATCACATTTTTATGTGTCTGTACGAGGAGTTAATGTGACCTCCTGTTTTTAGCAGATAGAAGAAAAATGTCTTTTCTTGTAACATCTGTATCAAACTCTTGCTTGCCCAAAGTGGGAGAAAGTCCTGTTGCCCCGATGTTTTCCCAACTTACCAACTTTTTCCATATCCGGGAAAAGATATGTGAATGGGAAAAGTGCTACCGAATGAATAATTACACACCGAATTAAAACCCTGCATTAAACATAGTCGACAGCGAATACTGCATTCTCAATCATGTTTATTGCTTACAAATTGCATTACAAAGAAATCTACTCTTTTTATTGGAGTGATTAAGCAGAGTGTTAGGACTGAAGAAATACCATTCTGGAAGATGAGATGAAGGCTGAAAACCCAGCTAGTTACATCGCAGTGGTGAATGTATAATTTTGTTAAAGTACACGTTGAACACACAAATGAGGATTGGGCTGTCATTATGGCATCATAAAAGAGTCAACTTAAAATTATATTTATTTAGAAACACATTGCCTATAAAATGTGCATATTTAATACAAAGGAAGTAGGCAATGCCATAATCAATATTTTAATTACGGATTTTTAAAAATTATAGCAGCATAATTCTATATGATATGTCACGATTCTATAGTTTTCCTACACCCTCCTCCCCTTTATCCTATGAGTCAAAATCTTGTTTTCTTCTCTTTTTAATTCTGGGGAGAGCCGGTGGGTGGGCAGGGTAAGACCGTTTGCTTATGGCGCCACCTACAGGACTTCACGAAAATAAGTTTCAAGACTGGAATCCTTCCGCCTGACCCTAGAAACTGACCTCAGGCTTATTTTAGCAATTTAATGAGATTAATTTTTGTTTTAAAATAGAAAGATGCTGACAATTTCAAGACAAGCCCCGGGGTTTGAAATGCCTACTGAAAGCCAAAAATAAGATGCAGTATTGATCCTAGTGGAAACTTTGGGACTTTTGAATATCCAAAGTGCCCATAGAAAATTTGACTAAGGAATAATTTATTCTTGAAATAATGGAATAAAAGATGCAATATTCCGGGTTTATCACTTGGTCCTTGGGCAGCCCTTAAGAGATGAAAAGCACTTGGCAAGCTAATAACATCCACAATTGCAGTGATTAAGCTCTCACAGACCTCCGCATCAGGACCGGTCACGAGCAGACAGGCTCATTCTCTAAGCCTGTGTTTTACGCTGTTTTTGTAGAGGGTTAAGTGTCCTTTGCCAAAGTTCAACAGCCTGCCCCATCAACATGAAAACATAAGGTTTATTTCGAAGATGGAAACCGTGGTGCTTATATACAGTTACTGGGATTTGCAAATGCTTCTTAAAGAGTCGTTTTGATTTTCTTCAACACATGCAGAATTGATGATTATTATGTAACTTAAAATTAAATGGATTTTGAGTACACTAGAAAGAGAGGCCCAGGGCAGTGTTCAGAATTTTAAGCATGGCACGTCGCGTGGTGCCATGCCTGTGCCCTGCCTGCCTGTGGGCTGTGTCTGTGACTCTCCTGCTGTCCAGGTGATGGGCGTGCTGGAGACGGGCAAATCTTCTCAGGACCATTGTTGGCAGAGAACCTCACATGTGCATTTTGTATTTTCACCCCTGCTACAATTTTTTCACTGTTATTTTATTTTTTGCTTAATTAAGAAAATTGCTAGCAGGAATTAAAGTCTGAAAAACTATCAATGAATTCCATCCCATCTGATGATTAAGATAACCCCCAAACCACCACCATTTTTGTCCCATACACTCATGGCCATACATCAGGGATCGTTTTTAGCACATCTGGAGTCACTAGAACCGGGGTGACTCTCTGTGGTCAGATGGCAGTTGTATGAAAGTGAAGTCGCTCAGTCATATCTGACTATTTGCGACCCCATGGACTGTAGCCCACCAGGCTCCTCTGTCCATGGGATTCTCCAGGCAAGGATACTGGAGTGGGTTGCCATTTCCTTCTCGAGGGGATCTTCCCGACCGAGCGATTGAGCCCGGGTCTCCTCTGAGCTCCTAGGGAAGCCCTGGCAGTTGTATAGCCAGCGATAATAAAGTTGGAGGGAAAATATTCCTCTATCTTTTTCCTTTTTAGTAGTAAGAGCATCTGCTCTTTTATTACCTTCTGAATTTTGAACCATGTGAATGCGTCATTAAACACTACATTTAAAATTAAAGAAAGTTTAGGTCTTATGGAACTGAGTTTATGTAATATACTCAGAGGTAAAAGTAATGATGTTTTATGTGAACTGTTTAAGAATGGAAAACATTTTTACTCTTTAATAAAAGAAATACCAGGCTATGTTTTTTTCCCTGCAAAAGAAGATAGCCAAGATAATTCTAGCTTTAAAGCAGAAGGTGGTTGCAGATGTTTTCTCAGCTAACTTACTTCTCTCCCCCAATATCTTTTCTCTCTCCCTCCTTCCTCTCTTTCTTCTCTTAGTCTCGTCCTTCTCCTCCCCTCTTTTCTTTCTCTTATCTATGTGGAATTATGCAAGTCCCCTTCATTTCAGAACTTCCTCCCACGTGGAGCATAGGGCAGGGCTAGACACAGGCATCATATCACAGATTTTTCAGTTACTTTATTTTTTGCTTTGTTGTTGTTCAGTTGCTTAGTCCAGTCTGACTCTTTGCAACCCCATGGGCTGCAGCACGCCAGGCTTCCCTGTCCTTCACTATCTCTAGGAGCTTGCTCAAACTCAGGTCTGTTGAGTCGGTGATGTCATCCAACCATCTCATCCTCTGTCACCCCCTTCTCCTCCCGCCTTCAATCTTTCCCAGCATCAGGGTCTTTTCCAGTGGGTCAGTTCTTGGGATCAGGTGGCCAAAGTTTTGGAGCTTCAGCTTCAGCATCAGTCCTTCCAATGAATATTCAGGGTTGATTTCCTTTAGGATGGACTGGTTTGATCTCCTTGCTGTCCAATAAAATTCTTGGGGATGAAACAGTGAAGACGAATTCTTTGGCAGTGGAGGAATTTCAGGCAGTTACAGGGAGCTGTCTGGGGTTCACTGTGAGAATCTGGTTGTTTTAAGCAGTAATTTGGGGGGCGGAGTGTGTTTTTGAAATGTAATAATTGGTCATTATTTGTCAGAGTTTTAGAAACATGAAGTCAATGTGGGGAACTCCCTGGCAGTCCAGTGGTTTGGGACTCCATGGTTTCATTGCTGAGGGTGCAGGTTCCATCTCTGGTCAGGGAACCAAGGTCCTGAAAGCTATATGGTGTGGTTTTAAAAGAGTTCTACTTTGTGGCAGGACTCCAAAACGTATTTAAAATTTAGTACATTTCAGAAGTACAGCCAAAGTGTTCTCTGAGGAGGATGAGATGGAGAGGGGAGCTTGAAGAATAGGCTGTGTCAGGCCAGCAGGTTCGCTCAGATTCTCCTTTGCAACATCCCGGGGGGACAGGGCTCCTCAGTGGCTCTGGGGCTGTATTTCTTACTGTTTGCCTTCCTCATTTGTTCTCATAAATAACGTCGCTTTGCTTTTCCGTTTCTACAGCCTTTATTCCAGCGTAAGGCTATTTCCTTCTAACAATAAGACAATCATAATAATAGAAGGATCCGTTTATTATGGCATTCCTCCTCCTGACCACTTCTGGCTCTGAGGCTTTGCACCGTGCACTCCTACTCCAACCACGGGGTAGGGGCGTCACCCAAGCTCGTTAGCGATGTTAAAGTTCCCAGACCCGCAGCATCCAGGCCCCACTCTGGATGCCAGTGTCAGAATCCGCATTTTAACAAGATCCCTTTGGAGCAGAGAAGCCTGCTGCTGTCACACATGGTCTTGCTGAGTCCTACCCCAGTGCGAGAGGTGTGCATGCATTCACTTCCCAGCTGAGCAAACTGCAGCCGATTTTGGTTAAGGAACGGTTCCTCTTGCTCAGTGGAGCAGTCTGGATCTGAAGCCCTATGTCTGGGGTGTCACCGTGGACTCCTCCAGTGTATTGCATCCCTTTCCAGGACAAAGAAACTTCCCAGTGTCTCCCTGGGGCTTCCCCATGGCTCAGCAGGTGAAAAATCCGCCTGCAATGCAGGAGATGCAAGGGGCTTGGGTTCGATCCCTGGGTTGGGAAGACCCCCTGGAGGAGGGAATGGCAGCCCTTGCCAGTATTCTCACCTAGAGAATCCCATGGACAGAGGAGCCTGGCAGGCTACAGTCCATGGGGTCACAAAGAGTCAGACAGGACTGAAGTCACTTAGCATACACACACACAGTGTCTCACTAGGACCACATCGTCTCACCTGCTTCATGGCTCCTCACAGCCTATACAGTGAAGTTCAGAATCCTCAAGGTCCTCCTGATTTGCCTCCCAGCTCCTCCAGCCCTGCCTCCCTCCAGTTGTGAAAGCCTGGGGCCCGTCCCCTCAGGACCAATCACTGTCCCTCCATAGTGCATGCACCTTCCTGCACCCCAGCCTTTGTTCAACTTTTCCTTTTGACCCAGTGGTGGCTCCTGAATGTCTATGTGGAAGAGGCTTGGGGAGAGGTCTTGAGCTGTGCTTATGTAGGTCAGGTGAACTGGCTGTCTCAAAGGGCAGGGTGTGGGAGGGTGAGCTGTCCTATGCCTCCCTTGGCCGGACCCGCTGTGTTGAAACCTGACTATCCCTCAAGACCCAGCCTGGCTCCTCCTTTTGTGACATCCGCCCTCACTGGGTGGCCCTGCCAGGTCCCCTCTTCAGTGCCACAGTGGGCTTCACTCATGGCGCAGACAACATCCCACCTTAGACAGCAGTCATCTGCTGGCATGTGAAGCGCCCTTCCAGACTGCCACGGTGGGATGGTGTCCCCGCCAGCCTGAGGTCCATCCCAGCTGCACTGTGTGCTGGCTCAAACTGGAAAAAAAAATGGAGCCACTGCTTATCCTCAGAGGATGCTCACAGAGTCCCTGTTGTAAAATACGGGGTTTAACTTTTGAGGTCTGGTAAGGCCAACAGAGGGCTTCCCTGGTGGCTCAGTAAAGAACCTGCCTGCAACGGAGGAGACACAGATTTGATCCCTGCATCAGAAAGATCCCCTGGAGGAGGAAATGGCAACCCACTCCAGTATTCTTCCCCGGAAAAATCCCATGGACAGAGGAGCCTGGCCTGCTATATAGCCCATAGGGTTGCAAAGAGTTGGACACAACTGAAGTGACCTAGCACACATGTATGCAAGGCCAACAGATGAGAAGAGCGATCTTCAGACCAGTGAAGAGATAGTTTATTCCTCACAGTTCCCAAGAGAAGGGCCACACCACATGGGGTAGCACCAGGGTTGGTCAGGAGGTGGGGGCAGGGGGAGGAGATGTGGGCAGGAGCCTTGCTTGCAGTTTCTATGGGGATGGATACACGGGCACAGGACTGGCTAATCTCAATAACTGCAGTGGGCTCAGAGGCAGAGGGGTTGCCTCCAGGTGTCTGGGTGGCCCTGGTTGGGGCAGTGGGTGGGAAGATAAGGACAGGAGATCAAGGGAGGTGGTAGGGGTGTGAGCCCTGGGCTGGTTGAGTTGTATTTGAAAAGGATGCTTGGGGGCACATTGTTTATTGTCTTTAAGAACTGGCTAACCCTGGGCGGGGGGGCAGCCCCGGTCCGAAAGGCCCCAGGTGTCAAAGCACCAGAACATAAAAAATATAAAAACATGGTTAATCCAGTCCTAGGCTTTAGAGCTTCCTCCTGTTACGGATGCTCAGGCTGAGCTGAGGGCAGCCTCCACGAGCCTGCGTCTGATTCTGGCATCCTAGACTGTCCCCCCACAGCTGGCTCAGCTGGGTCTGCTGGGGCCGTTGGACAGAAGACTCACACAGGATCAAAGCGTCTGCTCACCACCCCTCCAGCGTCCTCTGAGGGGCTCTGGGTGGTGACGCACTCAGAAGCACCAGCGGGCTCCTGGGCAGGGGCTCTCGTTACGGAAGCACGTGTCCTCCTCTCTGCATGTGGACGTCTGTCACGTTTAGGGGGGCAGGGCCTTCCCAGGGCACTGAGCTCTAGGAGGGGTGTGATGTTTTCCTATCCTAAGTCAGAGGGTCTGAAGTTTGGGGATGGGGCCGGCAGGATTGTGGCTGAACAATCGTGGGCAGGGAGACCAACTCTGGGAAAAATACATACACCTTTTAGATCAACCTCTGTGGAAAGGTAGTCCATGTAGTCAGGTATGAATGTGAGAGCTGGACTGTGAAGAAAGCTGAGCGCTGAAGAACTGATGCTTTTGAACTGCGGTGTTGGAGAAGACTCTTGAGAGTCCCTTGGACTGCAAGGAGATCCAACCAGTCCATCCTAAAGGAGAGCAGTCCTGGGTATTCATTGGAAAGACTGATGTTGAAGCTGAAACTCCAATACTTTGGCCACCTGATGAGAAGAGCTGACTCATCTGGAAAGACCCTGATGCTGGGAAAGATTGAGGGCAGGAGGAGAAGGGAACGACAGAGGATTGAGATGGTTGGATGGCATCATTGACTCGATGGACATGAGTTTGGGTGAACTCCGGGAGTTGGTGATGGACAGGGAGGCCTGGCGTGCTGCAGTCCATGGGGTCACACGACTGAGCGACTGAACTGAACTGAACTGAACTGAACTGTGGAAAGGTACTTTGTGATACATGTACTATGACATTCACAGTTTCCATTCTCAGAAGCAACCCTGAGAGAGGCAGAAAGGGCTTTTATTACCATCTCCATGCCCAGGTGGAACTTGAAGCGGGGTGAGGTCTGTGCACTGGGTGGGTGGGAGGTCCCATCCAAGGCCCATCAGAAGAGCACAGTGTCCTGGGCCACACTGCTGGGTTTCAATGCAGAACCCCCTCCGGCTCCAGAAGCAGGTAGTTTTGCAGGGACTCCGGCAAGGGCAACAGAGGCACGAGGGAAAAGCACTTTCTGCCAAACGATTTCCGGATGGCGCAGCGGCAGAGATGCTGCAGACAGCGGGGTGTGTGGGCCAAGGCAAAGAGGGACTGGTAGAAAGCCTGGTACACCTGAAAGGAGGTGGGGAGTGTCAGTCTGGGCACGTGGGACCGGCACGCTTCCTTCTGTTTCCCAGAGAGAAGAGGCCTGATGGCACGGGGAATCTTCTCATGGCTGCTGCTGAGGGAGAGAGTGTGCGTGTAAGGCGCTGTGTGTGTGTGTGTGTAAGTCGCTCTGTGTGTGTGTCGCTCTGTGTGTGTGTAAGTCACTCTGTGTGTGTGTGTGTGTTAGTTGCTTCAGTCATGTCTGATTCTTTTCAACCCCCATGGACTGTGGCCCGCCAGGCTCCTCTGTCCATGGGTTTCTCCAGGCAAGGATACTGGAGTGGGCTGCCGTGCCCTCCTCCAGAGGATCTTCCCGACCCAGGGATCCAACCTGGGTCTCCTGCACTGCAGGCAGATTCTTTACCATCTGAGCCACCAGATCCTACCCAAAGCGGGTCTGGGCACTTTTCTGTAGGGTGGCTCCTGCCCAGTCAGAGGGAAGTCTGTTTTGGGTGATCTCAGATAATATGGGTCATCTCCTTGAATTCCTAATCTGCACAGGGGGCTTCCCAGGCGGCACCAGTGGTAAAGAACGTGCTAACGGACCCGCCTGCCAGTGCAGGAGACCTAAGAGATACAAGTTTGACCCCTGGGTCGGGAAGATCCCCTGGAGAAGGGCACGGCCACCCACTCCAGTATTCTTGCCTGGAGAATCCCATGGACAGAGGAGCCTGGAGGGCTACAGTCTGTAGGGACACACCGAGTCAGACACGGCTGAAGCAAATTAGCATGCGTGTGTATAATCTGCACAGGACTCAAGTCAATAAAACGTGAGGGCCCATTTTCTAGAGGCTTCTACACAAAAAAAGTTTCTTTCTTAATCAGCAGTCACATGTGGACTTTGTCGTGTATGAATGCAGTGCCCGCAGCTGCCTCAGTCGTATCCTGAGATGTCAGAAGGTGAGGCGGACACACAGGAGTCTGGGTCTCCATGGCCCACCCTCCCTTGGACACTGGTTATGGAGCCCTGACCTTCCTAAACCAGGGTGGTCCTTACAGCCCACAGCACCCCAACCAGACCCATGTGCTTAGTCAGTACTTAGCCTCCAGAAGAAAAACAGAAACACTCAGACATGCCCCCAATTTGCCCTGCTCTTTCCTTCCCCAGATGTTTCATCCTTTCCCGGTTATGAGTGCAAAACCCCACATAGGAGAACAGAAGTAAGACAACAGTCTGTACTAACGGAGGAAGAAGGGGCCACCCTCTCACCTGAAACACTTCTTCAGGGATCACCTCCTTCCAGGACTCGGAGACGCGGAGCTGAGGGTAGGAGTTGAAAAGAACCTCGATGACCGCGGGGACTGCTGCGCAGCTCTTCAGCACCTGGTCGGAAATGGTGGGAGACACATTTTGGGTGGGCTGGGTTTTGGGGCCAGGTGGAAAAGGCTGGGGAGGTGGGAGGGGGTGCCTGCATCCTGCTTCAGCCACTTCCTGGCTGTGTGACCTCTCGACCCTCCCAGGGAACAATAGCATCCCAGTAACAAGAGTCGCTTGGACTGCAAGGAGATCCAACCAGTCCATCCTAAAGGAGATCAGTCCTGGATGTTCATTGGAAGGACTGATGCTGAAGCTGAAACTCCAATACTTTGGCCACCTCATGCGAAGAGCTGACTCATTGGAAAAGACCCTGATGCTGGGAGGGATTGTGGGCAGGAGGAGAAGGGGACGACAGAGGATGAGATGGCTGGATGGCATCACCGATTCGATGGACATGGGTTTGAGTGAACTCCGGGAGTTGGTGATGGACAGGAAGGCCTGGAGTGCTGCAATTCATGGGGTCGCAAAGGGTTGGACATGACTGAGCGAGTGAACTAACTAACAATACAATAGGGTCCTGGTCAGGCCCCAGGTGTCTGGGCCAAGGAGTTCCCCGTAGGGATATGCTGATGCTCTCTGGGTCTGGAGAGCTGCTCAGAGAAAAGAAATCAGAATGCCTGGGTGGGAGGAGGGGTGCGGTGGGGGCTGGGGTGGGGCGGGGAAGGACTCTGCACAAGGGTGGCGTCTCCAATTTGTGGCTTCAGTTTTCTAGTGTGTCGGGAAGTTGGGGGAGAAGAGTTGCTTTGCTGTTGGACTTTTTTTCTCCCCTTGGCCTTTCTGGTTTATTTTCGTAGTCCCTACTGGCCAAGGGTGCTTGTTTTCTAACTGGCAAATTCTGCAATTCAGGTCCATTGGCTTCATCATAAAGATGAAAAGTGTTTGCTTTGTAAAAGTAGAAATCTTTTGTTGTCGTCATGGAGAAGTTGGAAAGTCCACAGAAGTAGGCTGAACAGCAGGGTAAACGCTCGCGTACCCACCATCAGCTCATGGCCCATCCTGCCCTCGCCACACTTCCAGTCCCCCTCCCTCATGCTATTTGAAAGCAAATTCAGCGTAGCCTGTCATGTCACCTATAAATATTCGTGCGTCTCTTAAAGGACGTTTAGAAGAAACACAAATGCAGAATCATTGCAACAGCTGAGAAATTAACCATAGTTCCCTACTGCGTGCACGCTAAGTCACTTCAGTCACGTCTGATTCTGTCGACTCTATGGACTATAGCCCACGAGGTTCCTCTGTCCATGGGATTCTTCAGGCAAGAATACTGGAGTGGGTTGCTGTGCCCTCCTCCAGGGGATCTTCCCGACCCAGGGATCCAACCTGTATCCATCTATCCTGCATTGACAGATGGATTCTTTACCACTAGCACCATGTGGGAAGCTGGTTTCTTAGTATCATCTAATATATACTCTATATTTAAATTCACAAATTTCTCTTAAATGCCATTATATCAAAACAATCATTTGTTTGCTTGAATAAGAATTCAGATAAGCCCAACAGCTTTACATTGGTTGATACGATGTATTTTCAGATCTCTCTTTTTTGTTTTGTGTGATTTATTTGTTGAAGAAACTGGGTTATTCATCCTGTGGAGTTTCTCACTGTTGGGATTTTGCTGATTGTATCCCTGTGGGATGCCGCTTTTTCTCTGCTTTCTGTAAATTAGTAGTTGGATTTAGAAGCTTGATGGAATTCAGATTTGATTTTGGGGAAATCCCATGGACAGAGAAGCCTGGTGGGCTATAGTCCATGGAGTTGCAAAAGAGTCAAGACACGGCTTAGCGACTAAATAACAACAGGGCAACTTCATTATTCTCTGTTTTTGAGGTTTAGGATTTACCAAGTGCTGTGAAACGGTTTTGTTTATATCTCGGTTGAAAACCTGAGGCTAAGCCATTTTTTTTCTGAGGTCAGGCACCAAATAGCCGCAGTAGACAACAGTCAGAGCCAGTTGCAAGCCTGGCCAGCATCCTGCTCACGGGCTCCTGAACGCACTCAAGGCAGCTGCCCCCTTTACAACCTGCCTGCTTCTTTCTGGGCTTCCCTGGTGGCTCATTCAGTGAAGAATCTGCCTCCAGTACAGTAGAACCAGGTTCGATCCCTGGGTTGGGAAGATCCCCTGGAGGAGGAAATGGAAACCCACTCCAGTATTCTTGCCTGGGAAATCCCACTGACAGGAGCCTGGAGGGGTATAGTCCAGGGGTGGCAAAAGTCAGACACTTATTGACTAAACCACTACCTAGCTTCTTTCAGAGCTAACACCCCTTTAAGTTACAGAAAGGAAAGTGTCAGTCGCTCAATCACGTCCTGCTCTTTACGACCCCATGGACTGTAGTCCGCCAGGCTCCTCTGTCCATGGGATTCTCCAGGCAAAAATACTGGAGTGCATTGCCAGGGGATCTTCCCAACCCAGGGATCGAACCTGGGTCTCCTGCACTGCAGGCAGATTCTTTACCATCTGAGCCACAGGGAAGCGTAAGCAAGATTTAAAAATTTCAGACTTCTCTTTTTCAGAGATAACACCTATCAACATTTCGTATATACTAAGGTTTTATGTATTTAGGAAGGAATTAGTATAAAAGACAAAAACGAGCTAGTGATTTGCATACTATTTTGAAACTTGACTTTTCATCAGAATAGATTGTGAACAATTCAAAAATTACAAATGAGCATTTAAACATTATTTTTAGTGGCCATATAATATTGTATGAATGTATCATAATGAATTGAATGAGCTAACTATTGTAAGTTGTATAATATTTTTTTTATCTTATCAACAATGAATACCTTGAATATAGTTTCTCTCTGTCCAACCTTTCTTATTTAGATTGCTTATACTGAATCACTGGAAGGAGAACTGCAAGTCAATGAGTGTGTATACTTTTTTTCCCCCTTTTTAATGTTTATTATTTTTCTCCATAGTTTTTATTTATTTATGTTAATTGGAGGCTAATTACTTTACAATATTGTGGTGGTTTTTGCCATATATTGACATGAATCAGCCACGGGCATACATGCATTCCCCATCCTGACCCCCCTCCCACCTCCCTCCCCATCCCATCCCTCAGGGCCATCCCAGTGCACCAGCCCTGAGCACCCTGTCTCATGCATCGAACCTGGACTGGCAATCTATTTCACATATGGTAATATACATGTTTCAATGCTATTCTCTGAAATCATCCCACCCTCCCCTTCTCCCACAGAGTCCAAAAATCTATTCTTTATATCTGTGTCTCTTTTGCTTCCTTGCATATAGGGTCATCATTACCATCTTTCTAAATTCCATATATATATGTTAATGTACTATATTGGTGGTTTTCTTTCTGACTTACTTCACTCTGTATAATAGGCTCCAGTTTCATCCACCTCATTAGAACTGGCTCAAAAGTGTTCTTTTTAATAGCCGAGTAATATTCCATTGTGTCTATGTACCACAGCTTCCTTATCCATTCCTCTGCCAATGGACATGTAGGTTGCTTCCATGCCCTAGCTATTGTGCTGTGAGGAATACTGGGGTACACGTGTCTCTTTCAATTCTGGTTTCCAATGAGAGTGTATACTTTAAAGGTCTTAAAACATACTGTCAAACTGTAAGTGTATAAGTTGTTACCCTTTTTGAAGAACTGAGTATGAGAGGACCTCTTTCTTCCTACCTAGATCATCTCATTAATCATTTAAATTTATAGGGACAAGTTGAAGTATTTACTATTGGTTGACATTTGTCTTTTTTATTTTTTTTATGAATTGCTAGATTATGTCTTTTGCTCATTTTCTCTATACTGTGTTCTTTTTTACCACTGTGAAAGTCGCTCAGTCAAGTCCGACTCTCTGCAACCCCATGGACTAAAGAGTCCATGAAATTCTCTAGGCCAGAATACTGGAGTGGGTAGCCTTTCCCTTCTCCAGGGGATCTTCCCAACCCAGGGATTGAACCCGGGTCTCCCACATTGCAGGCAGATTCTTTACCAGCTGAGCCACAAGGGAAGGCTCACTGATTTATAAATATACTTTATTTATTAAGGTTATTTTTAAGATAGAAAATCATTTTTGCAAATAATATTTTATCCTCCTCAAATTAATATTTATTTTCCTTGTCTTATTACATTGACTAGAGCTTTAAAATTCAATGTTAAATGACAGTAATTGAAAAGAGGCATCATCTAAATTTAATAGGACTGTCTCTAATCTTTCACCATAATCTTGGATAGTAGTTTCATATAAATTTGTGAATTTATTGACAAAATGTATTCACAAAAAATAAATTTTGTGAATTCACATAAATTTGTTGTTGTTCAGTCGCTAAGTTGTGTCTGACTCTTTGCAACCATGGATTGCAGCATGTCAGGCTTCCCTGTCCTTCACTATCTCCCAGAGTTTGCTCAAATTCATGTCCACTGAGTCGTGATGCTATCTAACTATTTCATCCTCTGCTGTCTCCTTCTCATTTTGTCTTTAATCTTTCCCAGCATCAGAGTTTCCAGTGAGGCCGTTCTTCCCATCAGGTGGCCAAAGGATTGGAGCTTCAGCTTCAGCATCAGTCCTTCCAATGAATATTCAGGGTTGATTTTCTTTAGGATTGACTGGTTTGATCTTCCTGCAGTCCAGGGGACTTCCAAGCGCCACGATTCAGAAGCATCAATTATTTGGTGCTCAGCCTTCTTTATGGTTCAACTCTCACATCCATACATGATGACTGGAAAAAACATAGCTTTGATTATATGGACCTTTGTCAGCAAACTGGTGTCTCTGCTTATTAATATGCTGTCTAGGTTTGCCATAGCCTTCCTGCCAAGGAGCAAGCATCTTTTAATTTCATGGCTGCAGTCACCATCCAGTGATTTTGGGAGCCCAAGAAAATAAAGTCTCTCACTGCTCCCACGTTTCTGTTTCTATTTGCCATGAAATGATGGGCTTTAGTGGAGTCAACGAAGCAGATGTTTTTCTGGAACTCCCTTGCTTTCTCCATGATCCAACGAATGTTGGCAAGTTGATCTCTGGTTCCTCTGCCTTTTCTAAATCCAGATTGAATATCAGGAAGTTCTCAGTTCACATACTGCTGAAGCCGAGCTTGAAGGATTTTGAGCATAAACTTTCTAGCATGTGAAATGAGCACAGTTCTATAGTAGTTGGAATATTCTTTGACTTCTTTGGGTTTGGAATGAAAACTGACCTTTTCCAGCCCTGTGGCCTCTGCTGAGTTTTCCAAATTTGCTGACATGTTGAGTGCAGTACTTTAACAGCATCATCTTTTAGGATTTTAAATAGCTCAGCTGGAATTCCATCACCTCCACTAGCTTTGTTTGTAATAATGCTTCCTGAGGCCCAGCTGACTTCATACTCCAGGATGTCTGGCTCTAGGTGAGGGACTACACCACTGTGGTGATTCGGGTCATTAAGACCATTTTGTATAATTCTTCTGTGTATTCTTGCCATGCCTTCTTAATCTCCTCTGTTTCTTTTAGGTCCTTACAGTTTCTGTCCAGTACCTAAGTACTGGATTTTGAACTCTTTTATTGACTATAAGGAACATAGTTCCTTATAGTTCCATTTCTTCTAAGAAATTCTGGCCCACTGTAATAGATACAATGGTCATCTGAATTAAGTCTGCCCATTCCCGTCCATTTTAGTTCACTGATTCCTAAGACATCAATGTTCAGTCTTGCCATCTCCTGCTTGACCATGTCTAATCGACCTTGATTTGTGGACCTAACATTCCAGGTTCTTATGCAATATTGTTCTTTACAGCACTGGACTTTATTTTCACCACCAGACCCATCCAAAACTGAGCATCATTTCTGCTTTGGCCCAGTGTCTTCATTCTTTCTGGAGCTATTAGTAACTGCCCTCCACTCTTCCCCAGTAGCATATTGGACACCTTCCCACCTTGGGGCTCATCTTCTGGTGTCATATCTTTTTGCCTTTTCATACTGTTCATGGGGCTCTCCAGGCAAGAATACTGGAGTGGGTTCCCTCCTCTAGCGGACCACATTTTGTCAGAACTCTCCACTACCTGTCTCCATGACCTGTCTGTCCTGGGTATGCCTGCACGGGATAGTGCAGAGCTTCCTCAAGTTATGTAAGCCCTTTGCCATGGCAAGGCTGTGATCCGTGAAGGGGATAAATACTTTGTTCTAAGTTAAGGAAATGTCTTTGTATTACTAGATTCATGATTTAAGTTTTTAATGTTTTCTAGCCAAATCACTACAAAAAGATTATCCAATACTGACCTATTTTGCCTTTCATAAAACAGTCTCTATTTGGCTAGTCTTCTAAATAGAATGGTAGATTCAATTTGTTAAGATATTTTTCATCTTTTAATAAATAAGTTTGCTTTACAGTTTTAGTTTTTTGAGCTATTAACATTACTGTCAAGTTTTAATGTCACTCAGTGCTAACTTAGTAAAACTGTCTGAGACGATGTCTATCTTTTTAATACTCTGGGAGGTTTTGAAAAGTAGATAATTATAGGAAATAAGAAAGCATGATGGACTTTGCATTTGAACCTTTAGCTGCAGGTGATAATATTTTCTATTTTTTCACAGTTACTGGCATATTTTATTTTGATTTATTCTTGGCTTAATTTTGTTCATCTGTATTTTCCTGGAAAAAAAAAGAAATTCAGCATTGCAGGTGTACTGGTCAGGGTGGTAACAGGAAACAGAGGGCACATTTGAGATTATTCCAGGAGGGTTCTTGATCCAGGGCTTGTTTAGCCAGGTGTGTGTGCAGAATAACCACGAGGAGCAGTGCTTTGACACAGAGCTGGCAGTGGAGCTGATTCCCACTCCTGGGCCTGCAGGGTGAGGGAACGGAGTGGGTTGTCTCACCAGGAGCAGAGGGACTCTCACACCAACCTCAAGCTGAGAGGGTACCTAGTGAACACACCCTCTCACCTCACTCTCCTTCCTCCCCGGCTTCTGGGACTCTGCCCTGATGAAGCCCAGGGAGCAGAGAGCCAGGAGACGTGCAGATGGGTCCATGCAGGTGGAGAACAAATTTGGACGGGGATGGTTATCTGCACTGTATCTAGGAATAAGCACCCTTTCTCATCTGGAACTCACTGTGATTGTCTCCAGAGAAGGCAATGGCAACCCACTCCAGTGTTCTTGCCTGGAGAATCCCAGGGACGGGGGAGCCTGGCGGGCTGCCGTCTGTGGGGCTGCACGGAGTCGGACACGACTGGAGCGACTCAGCAGCAGTAGCAGCAGCAGGGATTGTCTCTGCACTGTGTTTTGCATATTTAATGTCTTGCTGGAATTCTGTTTTAATTATTTTTTGTCAAGAAATCAGCTATTGAATTTCTTTGATCAATTCTCTTTAAAAATATTCCAATCCATTAATTTTTGCCTTCATCTTATTAATTCTTTTCTCCTTTTCTCTTCCCAGCTCCTTGGATTGACCACTCAGTTAACCTGGCAATATGTCTTTCCTTCAGTTCAGTTCAGTCGCTCAGTAATGTCTGACTCTTTGCGACCCTATGGACTGCAACATGCCAGGCTTCCCTGTCCATCACCAACTTCCTTAGCTTGCTCAAACTCATGTCCATCAAGTTGGTGATGCCATCCAACCATCTCATCCTCCGTCGTCCCCTTCTCCTCCTGCCTTTAATCTTTTGCAGAATCAGGGTCTTTTCCATGGAGTCAGTGCTTCACTTCAGGTGGCCAAAGTATTGGAGTTTCGGCTTCAGCATCAGTCTTTCCAATGAACACTCAGGACTGATCTCCTTCAGAATGGACTGGCTGGACCTCCTTGCAGTCCAGGGGACTCTCAAGAGTCTTCTCCAACACCACATTTCAAAAGCATCAGTTCTTCAGCACTCAGCTTTCTTTATAGTCCAACTCTCACATCCATACATGACCACTGGAAAAACCATAGCCTTGATTAGACAGACCTTTGTTGGCAAAGTAATGTCTCTGCTTTTTAATATGCTATCTAGATTGGTCATAACTTTCCTTCCAAGGAGTAAGGAAATGGCTGCAATCACCATCTGCAGTGATTTTGGAGACCCCCAAAATAAAGTTTGACACTGTTTCCCCATCTATTTCCCATGAAGTGATGGGACCAGATGCCATGATCTTCGTTTTCTGAATGTTGAGCTTTAAGCCAACTTTTTTCACTCTCCTCTTTCACTTTCATCAACAGGCTTTTTAGCTCCTCTTCACTTTCTGCCATAAGGCTGGTGTCATCTGCATATCTGAGGTTATTGATATTTCTCCTGGCAATCTTGATTCCAGCTTGTGCTTCCTCCAGCCCAGCGTTTCTCATGATGCTAGTAGTAATAATAAATATGTAGGTGCCATAGTACTCTGGTGGAAGAATCACCAGGTGCTAGAAATGACAGCTGAGTCAGACCTAGATTTGCAATGGTGTGGTGAGTTGGTCAAGGAAAGATTTCTGCAGGAAGTGACATTCAAGCTAAGACATGGGACAGCAGTTCCAAAAGATGTGGAGAGTTCTGAGGACTAGGATGTTCAAGGTATAGAAAGGAATTATCAGACATGGGAGGTGAGAAGGAACAGAAAGTACTGACTGTGGGACTTCCTTGGAGTGCAGTAGATGAAGGTTTGCCTGCCAATGCAGGAGACACGGGTTCCACCCCTGGTCCAGGGAGATCCCATGTGCCGTGGAGCAACTAAGCCCATGCATCAAAACGCTGAAGCTCACGCTCCCTAGAGCTTGTGCCCCCAACAAAAGAAGCCACTGCAGTGTGAAGCCCACGCATCCCAATGAAGAGTAGCTCCCGACTGCTGCAACTAGAGAAATTCTCACAAAGCAGCAAAGACCCAACGTAGCCAAATATAAGTAAATAAATAAAATTATACATATATAAACAATATTGACTGCGATGTGAGGTTTGACATGGGGGGTGGGGTGGGTAGTGAGAATTGAGACTGGAGAGGACAGCAGGTCAGAGCCAGAAACGTGCTGTCGGCCACGATAAGAAGCTGGGCTTTATCTTCAGGGCACCGGAAAGCCCTTGAAGGGTGATGAGTGGAGAAGTGACAGGGTCAGATTTTAATTTTAGAAGTATCACCATGGCTACAGTGTTGAGAAGAGTTCCACGGGGCCATATTGGAGGCAGAGAGTTGAGTTACGAGGATATTTTTGCAATCTAGGGGAGAGATTTGTGCACGTTCGGTCGCTCAGTCGTGTCTGACTCTCTGTGACCCCCTGGACTGTAGCCCACCAGGCTCCTCTGTCCACGGAATTCTCCAGGCAAGAGTACTGGAGTGGGTGGCCATTTCCTCTTCCAGGGGATCTTCCCAACCCAGGGATCAAAACAGGGTCTCTTACGTCCTCTGCATTGACAGGTGCCTTCTTTACCACTGAGATGATGGTGGCCTAAACTCAGCTGGTGGCAGCCAGGATGGAAAAAGAAGAAAGACTTTGAGAGATATTTAAGAGGTTGAGTTGAGAGACTCTGCAGACTGAGTTTCCCATTCCTGAGATGGTTTTTCCCCATCATCTCTTGGGCAGCTGGAGTACCCTCATTCCCTTTGGCCTTCAGCCTCCCCTACCCCACCCAATCAGCCCTTGCCAAGAGCACCCCTGAGCTGGCTGCACCTGGTGGTCAGGGCTCTGCCTCCCCTCGGGCCGCATCAGCACCTCTGACACAGCTAACCGCATCTTCCACTTGGATATGTCCTTCTCTTGGCTTCCAGAAGCCACACGCTCATTCCTTCGCCACCCACGCTGCTGCTTTTACTCGGTTGCCTCTGCTGCTCTCTCGCCTGCGCGTCTTCTCGTGCTGGGATGGCCTTGGAGTCAGTCCTCATTCCTCGTCTCTGCTCTCCCTCCCTGGTGATCTCATTCCATTTTCTGGCTTTAGACACCATCCAAATGCCACCAACTCTCTAAAGTCTATCTCCAGGTTGGTCAAACCTCCCGACCAACCTCCAGGTTTGAATATCCAATTGCTTACTTGATTATCTCCTCGTGGCTGACTCTATCTTACACTTAAGGCATCAAAAACAGAACACCCGAGACTCCCCCCAGCCCCAGACGTCCTTTCTCCCTAAGCTTCCCCTTACCGCTCGATGGCACACCCATCCTTCCAACATCTCAGGCGAAAAGTCTTGGAGTCATCTTTAACTCCTCTTCTCACATATCCCGCATCCTGCATCCAATCTGTCAAGAAATCCTGCTGGCTCTACCTTCACGAGATATCCAGAATCCATAATTTCTTTTCCTTTTTGGCTGTGCTGCACAGCTTGTGGGATCTCAGTTGCCCCACTAGGGACTGAACCTGGACTGTGATCGCGAGAGCCTGGAACCCTAGCCACTAGGCCGCCAGGTGTTCCCTGTTTTCAGACTACCGCCCTCGTCCACGCCAGCACGATCCCTCAGGTGGACTGTGGCCACAACCTCCTAAGCCATCTCTCCACTTCTATGCTGCTCCTCCTAAAGGAGATTCTCAACATGGAGACCACAAGGAGCCTCAGAGAATGTCAGTCAGGGTATACCACTCCGGTGCTCAAACCAATCCAGTGGCCAACGTCACTGCAGTGGCCTCGGGGACCCCACGGCCTGTCTCCTCCTCCAGTTCTCTCACCTCCTGATGCTGTCCCACGGCTTCTCTCCACCTTCAGCCTCACTGGTTCCCTTGTTGTCCTCCACGTGGGTCAGGCTCACTCCAGCCTTGGAGTCGTGGACTTCGTCTTATCTACTGGGCTATTCTTTCCCCAGACACCTGCTTAGCTGATTCCCTCATCTCTCTCAAGTCTACTCAAAACCATCCATCCTAATACCCTCTTTAAAACATGCTGCCTCCTGCCTCGGCTCCTCTCTCCCAGTCCTTATCACTTTATTGGCCCATTATTATGCTCATTGTTTAATGCTCATCTCCCTCATTAGGATGTAAGCTTCATGAGGGCAGCAATACTTTCCCCCCAGTATAGTCACTCATTGGTATCCTAAGCACCTAGTATGACTCTGGCAAATGGCTGGTGCTCAATAAACATCTGTTGAATAAATAATGGATAAATAGAAATATTTCTTTTTAAAAAGCACTCAGAAGGCATGTCTTATGAACCTTTGATATCTAAATGTCTTTCTTTTGCCAGTAAAATACGAGCTATCTTGGTTGAATATAGAATTCTAGCATCTAAGCCTTTTCTTTAAAAATCTGTAGATGGCAGCCTGGTGCTCTGTGATGAACTAGAGGGGTGGGATGGGGGGTGCGGTGGGAGGGAGGCTGCAGAGGAAGGGGATATATAAATATATATAGTTATACATACATATATACATATATATATACACATACATATATACATACATATATATATATATATATATATATATATATATATATATATAGAGAGAGAGAGAGAGAGAGAGAGAGAGAGAGAGAGAGAGAGCGCTATGACTGATTTGGTCATCTGAGTGATATTCACCCATTCCAGTCCATTTTAGTTTGCTGATTGCTAGAATGTCGACTTTCACTCTTGCCATCTCCTGTTTGACCACTTCCAATTTGCCTTGCTTCATGGACCTAACATTCCAGGTTCCTATGCAATATTGCTCTTTACAACATTGGACCTTGCTTCTATCACCAGTCACATCCACAATTGGGTATTGTTTTTGCTTTGGCTCCATCCCTTCATTCTTTCTGGAGTTATTTCTCCACTGATCTCCAGTAGCATATTGGGCACCTACCGACCTGGGGAGTTCCTCTCTCAGTATCATTTTGCCTTTTCATACTGTTCATGGGGTTCTCAAGGCAAGAATACTGAAGTGGTTGGCCATTCCCTTCTCCAGCGGACCACATTTTGTCAGACTATTCTTAGAAGAAATGCAGTAGCCATCATGGTTAACAGAAGAGTCCGAAATGCAGTACTTGGATGCAGTCTAAAAAATGACAGAATGATCTCTGGTCATTTCCAAGGCAAACCATTCAATATCACAGTAATCCAAGCCTATGCCCCAATCAGGAATGCTGAAGAAGCTGAAGTTGAGTGGTCCTATGAAGACCGATAAGATCTTTTAGAACTAACACCCAAAAAAGATGTCCTTTTCATTATAGGGGACTGGAGTGCAAACATAGGAAGTCAAGAAACACCTTGGGTAACAGGCAAATTTGGCCTTGGAATACAGAATGAAGCAGGGCAAAGGCTAATAGAGTTTTGCCAAGAGAATGCACTGGTCATAGCAAACACCCTCTTCCAACGACACAAGAGAAGACTCTACACATGGACATCACCAGATGGTCAACACCGAAATCAGACTGATTATATTCTTTGCAGCCAAAGATGGAGAAGCTCTATACAGTCAACAAAAACAAGACCAGGAGCTGACTGTGGCTCAGATCATGAACTCCTTATTCCAAATTCAGACTTAAATTGAAGAAAGTAGGGAAAACCACTAGACCATTCAGGTATGACCTAAATCAAATCCCTTAGGATTATACAGTGGAAGTGAGAAATAGATTTAAGGGACTAGATCTGATAGATAGAATGCCTGATGAACTATGGATGGAGGTTTCTGACACTGTACAGGAGACAGGGATCAAGACCATCCCCATGGAAAAGAAATGCAAAAAAGCAAAATGACTGTCTGGGGAGGCCTTACAAATAGCTGTGAAAAGAAGAGAAGTGAAAAGCAAAGGAGAAAAGGAAAGATAATAAGCATCTGAATGCAGAGTTCCAAAGAATAGCAAGGAGAGATAAGAAAGCCTTCCTCAGCGATCAATGCAAAGAGATAGAGGAAAACAATAAATGGGAAAGACTAGAGATCTCTTCAAGAAAATTAGAGATACCAAGGCAATATTTCATGCAAAGATGGGCTCAATAAAGGACAGAAATGGTAAGGACCTAATAGAAGCAGAAGATATTGAGAAGAGGTGGCAAGAATACACAGAAAATGAAAGTGAAGTTGCTCAGTCGTGTCCGACTCTTTGCAACTCCACTGACTGTAGCATATCAGGCTCCTCCCTCCATGGGATTTTCCAGGCAAGAGTACTGGAGTGGGTTGCCATTTCCTTCTCCAGGGGATCTTCCCGACCCAGGGATTGAACCCAGGTCTCCTGCATTGTAGGCAGATGCTTTACCTCTGAGCCACCAGGGAATACACAGAACTGTACAAAAAAGAGCTTCACGACCAAGATAATCATGATGGTGTGATCACTCACTTAGAGCCAGACATCCTGGAATGTGAAGTCAAGTGGGCCTTAGAGAGCATCACTACGAACAAAGCTAGTGGAGGTGATGGAATTCCAGTTGAGCTATTTCAAATCCTGAAAGATGATGCTGTGAAAGTGCTGCACTCCAATATGCCAGCAAATTTGGAAAACTCAGCAGTGGCCACAGGACTGGAAAAGGTCAGTTTTCATTCCAATCCCAAAGAAAGGCAATGCCAAAGGATGCTCAAACTACTGCACAATTGCACTCATCTCACACACTAGTAAAGTAATGCTCAAAATTCTCCAAGCCAGGCTTCAGCAATACGTGAACCGTGAACTTCCAGATGTTCAAGCTGGTTTTAGAAAAGGCAGAGGAACCAGAGATCAAATTGCCAACATCCACTGATCATGGAAAAAGCAAGAGAGTTCCAGAAAAACATCTATTTCTTCTTTATTGACTATGCCAAAGCCTTTGACTGTGTGGATCACAATAAACTGTGGAAAATTCTGAAAGAGATGGGAATACCAGACCACCTGACCTGCCTCTTGAGAAACCTATATGCAGGTCAGGAAGCAACAGTTAGAACTGGACATGGAACAACAGACTGGTTCCAAATAGGAAAAGGAGGACGTCAAGGCTGTATATTGTCACGCTGCTTATTTAACTTCTATGCAGAGTCCATCATGAGAAACGCTGGGCTGGAAGAAACACAAGCTGGAATCAAGATTGCCAGGAGAAATATCAATAACCTCAGATATGCAGATGACACCACCCTTATGGCAGAAAGTGAAGAGGAGCTAAAAAGCCTCTTGATGAAAGTGAAAGAGGAGAGTGAAAAAGTTGGCTTAAAGCTCAACATTCAGAAAACGAAGATCATGGCGTCTGGTCCCACCAGTTCATGGGAAATAGATGGGGAAACAGTGGTAACAGTGTCAGACTCTATTTTTGGGGCTCCAAAATCACTGCAGATGGTGATTGCAGCCATGAAATTAAAAGACACTTACTCCTTGGAAGGAAAGTTATGACCAACCTAGACAGCATATTAAAAAGTAGAAACATTACTTTGCCAACAAAGGTCCATCTAGTCGAGGCTATGGTTTTTCCAGTGGTCATGTATGGATGTGAGAGTTGGACTGTGAAGAAAGCTGAGCACCGAAGAATTGATGCTTTTGAACTGTGGTGTTGGAAAAGACTCTTGAGAGTCCCTTGGACTGCAAGAAGATCCAACTAGTCCATTCTGGAGATCAGTCCTGGGTGTTCATTGGAAGGACTGATGCTAAAGCTGAAGCTCCAGTACTTTGTCCACCTCATGCGAAGAGCTGACTCATTGGAAAAGACTCTGACGCTGGGAGGGATTGTGGGCAGGAGGAGAAGGGGACGACAGAGGATGAGATGGCTGGATGGCATCACCGATTCCATGGGCATGAGTTTGAGTGAACTCCAGGAGTTGGTGATGGACAGGGAAGCCTGGCGTGCTCCAATTCAAGGGTTTGCAAAGAGTCGGACACAACTGAGTGACTGAACTGAACTGATGACTGATTCAAGTTGTTGTATGACAGAAACCAACAATAACATTGTGAAGCAATTATCCTTCAATTAAAATATAAAAAATCTGTAGATGGGGAGTTCTTTGGTGGTGCAGTAGTTAGGATATGGTGCTTTCATTGCCATGACCTGGGTTCAATCCCTGGTTGGAGAACTTGGATCCAGCAAGCCACGTGGCATGGTCAAAGTAAAAAATCTGTAAATGATATTTAATTGTCCTATGATAATAGTGCAGAGAACTCAGAGTCCAGTCTGATTTTTACTCCTTTAGGAACCTGTTTTTTACTTGGATGCTTTGCTAGGTTTTTCTGTGCCTTTTTAGAATGCTTTTGCTAGACTGTATATAGGTGTGTGTCTCTCATCACTGATTTGCAGAGAACATCCATTCAAGTCCTATACTTTAAGACTTTTCAGTGCAGCTACGTTTTCTTCTATTACGTCTTTGATGATTATATCTGATCCATTTGTTGTAGGTTCTTCAATAATATCATTTATCTGTGAGTTGGCTCTCTGCCCTTTATGACTATCACTTTGTCTTTTAATTTCTTGACTTTTTTTTGTTTGCACTCAAGAAGATCTTTTAACATTAGTCCTTTGTAGTGAACATTGTGGTTGACTTCCAAACACTCCAGACAATTAGATTAATTCAATCATGATCATTCTATTCTCATTACCATTTAATGGTTTGGGGAAGGGCGGGTTTAAGCCAACTGGGGTCAATAAAACACAGAAAAGGACTTCCTCAGTGTTTCTAGAGAAAAGTGGCTGAATCTGAACAGGAAGCTGGTTGAAACAGTTGCTGGAAGCCATTTACGGACCAAGAAAAGGACCATTTTGAGGGCCAGGTTGACTTACTGAGCTTAGAAGGCATATGGTTCTTTGATGATGTCACTGAGACTTAGAAATAACCAATCGTGAAGCCTGTGCTTCTTGTTATGAGAGATTCAAGAGGGGTTGGAACCAAGTCAGGCAGGGGCTGCCTGGCAGAGGCTGTGACCTTGAGAAGGAGCTGTCTGGGGATACTGGAGCCACGGAGAGGAACGTGTTGCTGTAGAAGCTACTCAGGACAGAGGAAGAGGATGAGAAACACCTTGGCTTTATTTCTCCCTCCACCTCCAATTTCCAATGGTGTCTCCCCTGGCGGAAGCCAGCTATACGGGGCTGCGTGTTAGCTTGAAGGGGCTAGCCACAATGCGCACACCTTGTCAGGATGCAGAGTAGAACAGAGAGACAGCAGGCACTGGATCTGGGGGCACACAGAGAAATAGCACAGCACCCTCACTCACATCCTTGGTTTGATTCTCTTTATGAATCAGTTCTGCCTTTTATTTCCTTTAATGTAATCTAAGAAAGCTGAGTAGATGATGCTTTTTAACTGTGGTGTTGGAGAAGACTCTTGAGAGTCCCTTGGACTGCAAGGAGATCAAACCAGTCAATCCCAAAGAAAATCAGTCCTGAATATTCATTGGAAGGACTGATGCTGAAGTTTCCAATATTCATTGGAAGGACTGATGCTGAAGCTGAAACTCCAATACTTTGGCCACCTGATACAAAGAACTGACTCATTTGAAAAGACCCTGATGCTGGGAAAGATTGAAGGCAGGAGGAGAAGGGAATGACAGAGGATGAGACGGTTGGATGGCATCACCAACTTGATGGACATGAGTTTGAACAACCTCCAGGAGTTGGTGTTGGACAGGGAAGCCTGGTGTGCTGCAGTCGATGGGGTCACAAAGAGTCAGACGTGACTGAGCGATTGAACTGAACTGAATGTAATGTAATCTACCATTGTGTTCTTGCTTTCTTGGTGTAAATTTATCTCCTCCATCTTCCTTTTCATGTCATTCTGTTGACTTCTCATCTTGTTTGGTTTTATGGATATAAAGGCTGTATCATCTTGCATTCCATACAGGATGGCACACAGGCATACAGTCTCTCAGATTTTCTTCTGGATCTTTTGATGAGAGGAACAGATTTCCTCTTTATTCTCAGGAAGCTATCTCATTCTTTTTTCCTGCCCCTCCATGAATCCATTTCTTTTTCTCTATATTCATCTCTGGTTAAGGTTAGATCCAGACACAAAGTCTGTGGACACGCAGGGGAAGTCCACGGTCCTTTTCTCTGTTAGCCTTTGAGACGGTGGAGGGGCAAAGTGGAGGAAGGCTGGTAAGGGAGATGCCCAGCCCGGGTCCTAGTCTGTACACGCTCCTGGTCACCTGTGCTCCATCAGGAGGCCTCTTCCTCCCACCCTCCCCCCAGCAGAGTCAGCAGGTTGCTATGCAACCTCGGTTCCTCAGTTTCCACCTCTGCACTTTTTACTGCATCTCCCACAGTGCACTGCACCACCACCAGCAACCACTGCTACTTGGTGGACTTAAACGTTTGCCTTAATGTCTACTCGACTGCCTGAAAACAGGGCCATGCAGCAGAGGTGTGCTAGCCCTTCCTGACTCAGACGTGAGGTCTTTCTGTTGGTGCACGGATTTTCTTTCTCTCCCTCTCCCCCTTCCTTCCATCCTTCCCTCCGCTTGTGTATGTCTTCAGAGATACTTTAACATGAAGACAGGAGCAGATGCTCTTTGAACCTGATAATCATATTACCATTATCATCTCTAGTCCCCTTCCTACCCAAAGTTTGTTTTTTCCCTAATCCATGATGGTCACAAGGCTGGGCTTAAATGGGCTTTAGAGAGGAGAGAGACAGAATGACCACAGGAGGCTGGGGTGCAAGGGGAGAGCCAGGCGGGCGTGCAGTCTCCCAGCCTCGCACCCCATGGTGGGCTCTTGATGAGCTGGTATTTCTGGCTTATGCGAGCCACCAATAACAGGCATCTCCCTGGAGCACAACAGCCCCTGAACCCAACTGGCCCCTTTTCCACGTTGGGAGGAAACGTCCTTTTAAAGAGAGGTCACACTGGACCTCTGCACATCTAGCCTGTTTGTCTTTTGAGGTATTTTAGGCAGTTCCTGCGTCTTCAGACCTTCCTCAGGCCAACCTGGAGCCTCCAGCTACCCTCCCATCAGCCCTCTCACTTCTCAGCAAAATAGTCAATGGCTCCCAGTGACTGCATGCAACCTGGACCTCCCCACCTCCCCACCCCCATTCTCTGAAGAGCTACCCCCCTCCAGACCTCTCCTCCCGGGGTCACGGACTGTGACAAAGTCTTATTGCCTGTCTCTGGGAATTCATTTCCTGTCTCTCCTCTGTTCCACCTCTCTGGGGCTCCAGACCCTCCCCACCCCCTGACCAGCCCCCACCCCTGCGTTCCTTCATGTTTGCCAGGCAGCTGGCCGCCTTCATTATTTCTACGCCAACGTGGTTTAAAAATCTCCGCTGCCTCCTTGCTGTCTGCCGAGACTCAGCAGCCACATCACTCTGACAACGCTGATGTCATTAAGGTCCACGCACGCTCTCTCCGGCTAATGAGGCGGCAGAAAGAAAATTAAGGGGGGAAAAAAATCACACGGGCACATTGCTTTCTGTGTAGATGGATAAATAAAACAAGAGCATGGGAAACGGAGGCGCGCTGTTGCTGAGAGCTCACCCCTCCTAACATGGTGGGGGGCAGCGTGTGTACACACTGCTGTGTGAAGGCAGGGAGAGGAGCCCTGGGTTTTGACTACTGCTCCCTCCAGGCTCCCCTCACGGAAAACTGGAGTGTGAAGTCCCCTTGCCGAATTCCGTAATTAGGTAAAAAAGAAAATACGAAAACTTCAGGTCCATATTGGTGGCGTGGTCAATGACCAGAAGGAGAGGCAAGACGTGAGATTGGCAGATGTTTCTAGAACCCTAGGCATTCTTGCCCTCCACCTCCATTTCCCCTTGTTCCAGCTGCCTACATCCCTCACCTGGTGTGCAAGACCGTCTGTGGTTTCCAGCAGCCCTCTAGGCCAGCATGTTCTCTACCCCTGAGCAGAGAAGTCACCCCCCGCCCCCGCCATCCCCACCTCCGGTTCCCATTAGATTATGTCACTTCCCTGGTGGCTCAGATGGTAAAGAATCTGCCTGCAATGCAGGAGACCCGGTTTGATCCCTGGGTTGGGAAGATCCCCTGGAGAAGGGAATGGAAACCCACTCCAGTATTCTTGCCTAGAAAATTCCACCAACAGAGGAGCCTGGCTGGCTAGTCCATGGGATTGCCAAGAGTCAGACACGACTGAGTGACAAACACATTCACTTTCTTGATGGCTTAAGATGATGTAATAGACTCCCACTGTTCTTAAGACAAAGGCTGCAACCCTTAAGGAGGGCTCTGCCTAGTGCCCCAGCTCAGCTGCTTCCTTTTGCTGTTTCCTCTCCAGTTACTGCATTACCCTCCCCGCCCCACCCCACATATGTTGCTGTGTTCCTCCTGCCCTGGGACCTTTGCACCTGCTGTTCCTTCTGCCTGGAATGGTTTTCCCTCCCCTCTCCACAGAGCTGTGTCTTCAGCCTTCATATCTGGGATTGCACTATAAGAGCTTGAAGGAGCCTTGGACCCCCACCCAGCCAGGTTTGGTCCCCGCACCTCCCCCCGCCCCAAGTTTGGCACTTCCAAGGGTTGCAGGGCCTTCACGCCACAGCAACTTCATAGTGGTGTATGTGGTTGTCTGAGTTAAGGCCATCTCACCCAGGTGACTGGCAGCTCTATGTGTCAATTAAACACCAACTCCAGCCTGGAGCACAGCTGCTCCTAGCAATGTTTGTTGAACAAGGGCTTAAGGGATGCCTGGGGGGGAAGCTTTCATCACTGGCATTGTCCAGGCATGTCTCCAACTCGGGGGCAGGTCTGTTTGTGTGTACTCAGTGACTTTAGTCGTGTCTGATTCTTTGCAACCCTATAGACTGTAGCCCGCCAGGCTCCTCTGTCCATGGGATTTTCCAGGCAAGGATATTGAAGCGCATTGCCATTGCCTCCTCCAGGGGATGTTCCAAACCCAGTCTCCTGCATCAGCAGGCAGATTCTTTACTGCTGAGCCACCTGGGAAGCCTTATATGCTGTGCTTAGTTGCTCAGTCATGTCCAACTCTTTGTGACCCCATGGACTATAGCCTGCCAGGTTCCTCTGTCCTTGGGATTCTCCAGGCAGGAATACTGGAGTGGGTTGCCATTCTCCCCTCCAGGGGATCTTCCCAACCCATGGATGGAATACAGGTCTCCTGCATTGCAGGCAGATTCTTTACCATCTGAGCCACCAAGGAAGCCTATGAATATTGGAGTGGGTAGCCTATCCCTTCTCCAGGGGATCTTCCCGATCCAGGAATCGAACCTGGGTCTCCTGCATTGCAGGCGCATTCTTGACCAGCTGAGCTACCAGGGAAGGCTGGGAAGCCCTCTAAGCGGAAATTATGTATGACTGCTCAAGTGAGGAGCAGAAGGCCAACAGAAGGTAAGCAGTCCTTATTCTAGACCAAGCATCCAACCTGCAAAGTCAACTAGTCGCAACCAGTGCAGACCCACCCTCCGTGTGCGTTTCTCCGCCCTCCTGCCGTCGGCTCTCCTCCAGGCGGGGGACCCTTCAGTCCCAACAACTTCCAGGATTCAAACCTGGCTGCAGCCTAACACCATGCCTGCACCTGCCCTTGCGCCCCGACCTGACTCTGGTGTTAACTAGCGGTCAGCCGGGCAGAAAGGCCTGGCATTGTCAACACGCCAGCATCCCCAGCCGTGACACCGCTTTGATGTCGGCGGCCGCGCAGTGCGCGCGGCTCCGACGGCTGCTCTGAGTCCGCCCGCCGTGGTGCTGGCGCCTTTGTCTGGGCGTGGGGGGGAACTGTGATTTATGTCATGAGCTCGCTGTGAAACCTTTTGCCTCAGTAATTCTGAGCTCCGTGGGTGTCTCTTTACATCTATTTACAGCGCGGCGGCTGCCCACGGCCGGCCTGCTCTGTGACATTCCCCGGTGCTTCTGTGTACGCCTCGCCATGGCGCTGAGTCCTGCCTGCCGGGCGTCTTTGTGGCTCGTTTCAGCGTGTTTGCTGCGCGCTCCACGGGGCTGCTGAGCGAGTCGGGGCTGCCCTTTTATGTCCCGCGGGGGTGATTAGACCCCTTCCCCGGTGAAGCACGCGCAGGGGGCCTTGGTGGAGGAAGATGCTCCTGCCTGATTTCTAGAGTGTTCGCTTTGGTTGAAGGGCGGGGAGTGGGGAGGGTGGTGGGGGCGAGGCCAGAGTCTCACATTGGCTCGGAGGATGCCCAGGACTGGTAAACGCGCTCTTGTCCACAACTTGTTCCTAGCGCTGGTGCCAGGGGCCTGGGCTGTGGACATCCTTAGCACTCATGCGGGGATACCCTCTGGAGATGAGGGGATCTTCAGAATAAAGAGGTGGGATGCCCATTTCCAAAGAGTCCATGCAGCCCCAGGGGTGGTGAAGCTGCTGGAATACTCTTCTCTCACCCAACACACTGAGGGGAGATCCACAGGTGCCTGCACGGTGCTCTGTTCAGGGCAGGCCACACTGCTATTCTGTGAAAGCCGTCTGGAGATTAAGATTTCTCAAAGAAACTCCAATGCCTTCCACAGTGGCGTGGACTTGCTGGGAGATGCATCATCATTTCCAGGAGCCAAGCACCGCTCCTGGCCCCTGGGTCTGCACTGCAACTAGCTGGTCCCAGATGCAAACCTCATCCAGCCTGCACCCCACTGACGCAGCTGCATTCTTGAGTGGCTGACAAAGGATTCCCCAAGGGGATCCCAGGACAGGGCCCCGGGAGGCCCGAAGGGGAGGCACTGGGTCTTGCCCTGCATCTCTGGATTGAGTCTGGGCCATTCCTCCAGCCCTGGAGACAAGAGTTCATAGGCTGCCAGTCCTGTCCCCAGAATGTCGCCTGGGCTGCTGCACCTCAGACAAGGACACCTGGATGGAGATCAGTTTGCCCCAGGTAGTTTTCACTGTGGCTCATCAAGGAAAGTCTTTCTTTCTTGTTTTCTTATTCATTCTTTTTTTTTAAAAATAATTTTATGTATTTTTTACTGTGCTGGGTCTTCATGCGGCATGGGCTTTTCACTAGTCGTGGCGGCAGGAGTTACTCTCTAGTTGCAGGGCGTGGGATTCTCATTGCAGTGGCCTCCCTTGTTGCGGAGCACAGGACCTAGGGCACACGGGCTTCGGCAGTTGCAGCACGTGGGCTCAGCAGTTGCGGCTCCTGGGCTCCAGAGCACAGGTGCAGCTAGCTGCAGCACACAGGCTGAGTTGCTCCTCAGCATGTGGGATCTTCCTGGATCAGGGATCGAACCCATTCCTCCTGTACTGGCATGCGGATTCTTTACCACTGAGCTACCAGGGAAGCCCTCTTATTCATTCTTTATGCAGTTTCACAACAAAAGGCTGAAAGATGCATCTTGGTTCATGGTGTTAACTGGAGGGGTGGGAGGGTTCCATTTGTTTCCATTTTATCAGTTGATGGACTAAGCCTGCTAGTATTGGGAAATGTTGAAATGTAAATTATGAATATATTAGAAAAGTCTGTAATATAAATATTATGACTATAAAAATGCTGGCATTTCTTCCGTTTCAAGAGCCCAGGAACTTGAAATCACTGCATTAGTAGAGTGCCTCAAGAAAATTACTTCAAGACACTGCAAGAGTTGGCATAAGAAATTGTCATACTGTTTGTCAAATAAGGAAACGCCCAAGGACTTGTCTGGGTGGATTTTCCATGTCTCACCTATATTTTGAGAGACAAGAACTGTATTCTGTATACACCCACAAAGCAAAGTTGGCATCTGAGAACTGTGTGAATCTCACTATTTCAGATCATTTAGAATATTGTCCTGTTTGGATAACAGCTTTTAAGCTCTCTGTTTAAGACCAATCAGGCCAAAACATGTCTCTTGCATATGACTGGCAAGTCTGGGATAAATATTAAATTAAGCACAGCCAATTTTACATCTAATGGAATGGCTTCCCTTCAATGAAGTCTTTAGGGAGGACAACCTCTTAACCAGTATTTTGAGAACTTTTCTTTTGGAAACATTTTGTATCTGATTATTTTCTGATGATAAAACTTTTTTTTTTCCTTCAAAATTTATTAGATTTTATTTTTTATTTTTGCTGTGCCTGACAGCATGCAGGATCTTAATTCTCCCACCAGAGATCAAACCCCTGCCCCCTGCAGTGGAGGCATGGCGTTTTAACGACAGGACTATCAGGGAAGTCCATCTGATAAGAAATCTTTATTCTTCATCTGTCTCATTTCAGTGTAGATCTGACACATGGAAAAACGACGAGCTGCTCAGAGTCAAGTCTACAAAGTAGTTCCCGCACAAGCTTGACCCTGGACAGGACGCTTCACCTGACAGACACCCAGCTGGGGAATGTTAGGAGTCTGAAGTATTTCACAGGAGTGTGGTGAGGTCATCAGGCAAATGACCACATAGGGTATTTAATTTCAAGTCAGATACCAGATGTGAGAAGAGGCTGATTTCCATTGTTCACCAATTACACCCAAAGATATCTTGGCCAAAATATTTTGAGCCATCACAGCATCATAGAACTAAGTCCCTGGGACCTCCAGGTGACACCTTTGCAAGGTCACACTCGAGTATGTTTGTCAACACCCCAACGTTTTAATCTCCTAGGAACTCTAGAAAAGGCTTCCCAGCCCTTGCTCCTCAACATGTGACTTCACTGAGAGCTTGGTAGAAACCCAGACTCTGCCACCCGCCTCCTGCTGATTCAGAATCTGCATCCGCACCTGTCTCCAGGGGGTTCCCCGGCCCCTGGAAGTCTGACAAGCGTGGCATGGCACTGGGCTGCAGGCCGGGTCCCTGTGCTGCGAGTCGTCGCGGCCTGTCCCGGGCCCCCTCTTACCTTGGGGAAGGCGTCGGGCCACACGGTGGGGGAGCCGTGGTTGAGCAGCTCCTGCACCGTGAGCTGCGGCTCGGCCTCGGGCGCGCAGGCGGCCGTCTGCAGCACGCGGGCCAGCGGCGACGCACCCCCGTAGTCTAGCGCGCGCGCATCGGCGCCGTGCCGCAGCAGCAGGCGCGCCAGGCCGGGGCGCGCGTGGCCGCAGGCCTTATGCAGCGGGCTGCGCTCGTCCTCGTCGCGTGTGTCTGCCGCCGCGCCGTGCCTCAGCAGCAGCGCGCACAGGCGCAGGCAGCGCGCGTGCTCATCGGGCCGCCAGGCTGCACCACACGCCGCGCTCAGGGCCGTCTCGCCGCGGCCATTCCTTGCGTCCACGCGCGCCCCGCGGTTCAGGTAGAGGCGCGCGTGCTCATCCAGGCCGCGCTGCGCCGCCACGTGCAGGGGCGTGTCCCGGCTGGCGCCGCCCTCGAGTTGCACCGAGGCGCCGTGCTCCAGCAGCGCCTGCGCGCACCTGCGGGAGGTCAAGGTCTGTCACCCGGATGGGGCTGCAAGCCGGCATCCGCGCCCTGCTTGCCCCAGCCCCACACGCCCTGCCTGCTGGTTCTGGGCCTTTGGACCCATTGCCCTTCTCCCCTGGAGAGTTGATCCTCAAATGGCAAGGGCAGGAATCCAGATCTCCACGTGCCCAGGTTATACAGGAGTTCACACTGGGCCTCAAAAGAAATGCGATGATGGCAAAGCCAGTGGTGGGGGGCGGGGAAGGCTTCAAGGCTCACCAGTTACTAAATGGTGGAAACAGCTAGGAATTTTTTCCTCCACGTGCGTTAAAACTTTGTATTTTGTGACTACTGAGAGAGGTGGGTTCCATCTGTGTCAGGAAGATACCCTGGAGAAGGGCATGGTAACCTACTTCAGTATTTTTGCCTGGAGAATTCCCATGGACAGAGGGGCCTGGAGAGCTATAGTCTATGGCGTTGAAAGAGTTGGACATGGCTGCCCGGCTAAGCACAGCACACACCTTCCAAAGTAGCACCGAATGCCTGTGTGTTAAGTCGCTTCAGTTGTGTCCCACTCTGTGACCCCAGGACTATAGCCTGCCAGCCTCCTCTGTCCATGGCATTCTCCAGGCAACAATACTGGAGTGGGTTGTCATTCACTGCTCCAGGGGATCTTCCTGACCCAGGGATCCAACCCAGGTCTCCTGTATTGCAGGCAGATTCTTTTACCATCTGAGTCACCATGGAAAAGGTAATATGGGTCAAATGCTGGAAACATGAATAACCTGGGCTCTTTGTCACAGGTGGCAGTTGAGGACCTGGGAGTCACGGTTGTAAGGGAGGGCCCCTTAAACTGTTGGGCTGTTTATCAGCCGACATGTTCCCCTGCTTGTGGTGATGGTGTGAGGCAAGGCTTGCCCTATTCCTAGGGAGGACATCTATCAGTCCCTCAGGACACGGCAGCGGATTGGCCCTGGGGTGTCCTCAGACAGGACTGGAAGTGTGGGCAAAACACGCAACCGTACCTAACTGTAGGACCATCAGTGTTTCAACTGGACTCTCCCGGAACGGCCTGTGGATTTTGGCAGTAGCTAAGCCCCACCGTGCTTCTGGGGCTTCCTCGGCTCGCAGGGGAAGCCAGTCTTCCCCAGAGGTGGGTGTCTCCTGCCCCCTCAGGTCCCTCAGGTTGGTGCCAAGGCTGCTCTCCCAAGAGGGCAGTGTTCTTAGAGCTTCTTATACACCGGGGAGGACTTCGAGCATCTCAACCTAAGCCCAGGTGGCAGCTGCTGACAAGCCCACTGGGCCGGGGCCCCTGGACACTGGTGGGGAACTAACCCAATCTGGCCCAGCCTGAGAGCAGGACAGTCTCACAGACCCTCCCGAGCCCCTCCTTCATTCTGCTGGCCCTTGGCATTTGTGGGCACTGACGGGACACCAGCATCACTTCAGCCCCTACTCCTGGGTCTCCTCCTGCGATGTTTCTGCCCTGGTGTTTGCTCCACCTTTGGAGTCTGATGGGCCTGCATGCTGGCTGCAGAGGGTAAGACCCTGGTCCCTGTAGCTCCCCCTCCTGCTGGTGCCCTCCTCATCTCTGCTCTGTTGAGTCTTGGCCCATTGGCCCCTGGCCCACTCAGCCCTTCCTGGGTTCACTCCTTCCCTGGGCAGCTCTCTCACTCTCTCTCTTCTCAGCATCCTCGGTTCCCTTGAGTGGAGGGGACATGGCTGTCCCCTGCATCAGCTGGCCACATTATGGGCAGCCATCCGCCATCCACCGTCTCTTCCCCACTTGGCCCCTGGAGGAAACCCCAGTCGCGGAGATTGGCCCCTGCGTTCCATGGGTCCTCAGCGCCCTTTGGTCCACAGTTCCTGGGACTGAAGGCCAGCTCCTCAGTCCTTACCCATTAGTGACTGTTCCACGCGTTGATCACCATTCCCAAGAAATCCTGTTTCTTTTTTTTTTTTTTTAAAGATGATTTAGGTGGTGGTGAATCTTATTTGCGACCTGAGGGACCTTCAGCCTTCACTGTGGCATGCAGGATTTTTAGTTGCAGGCACAGGAACTCTTAGTTGCTGCATGTGGGATCTAGTTCCCTGACTAGGGATCGAACCTGGGCCCCCTGCATGGGGAGTGTGAAGTCCTAGTCTCTGGACCCCCAGGGAAGTCCCAAGAGGTCTTGTTTCTACTCTCGTCCTTCTCAGCAGTCTGCCCCTACTTTACTCAGTGAGTGCAAATTCCCGCAGCAACAGCCGTCCTTCGTGCCTTGTGCCGGTGAGGCGGCCGTGACTCCTGGCAGAGTCTGTTTCTGCATGACCGCCCTCTGCTACTTCCATGTGTCTAAGGAAGGGACTCCCTCTCCATCCTGTTGCCCGGTGTAGTCCTTTCCTGCTGCCTTCCGGGCACAGCCTTTGTCACACCAGTGTTTCAAGTGTTCTCTGGCACGTCTGACCTCTCTCTTAGATGGTTGGCTCTTTGGGTATAGAAATGGACGTGCCTGTATTTCTGCTTCTCGGCACCTACGGCAGGGCTGGCCCACTACTGGTATTCTCTAAAAGCATGTTGAACAAATGCATTTCCTTAATGAACGTCTTTCAGTTTTCCTTTGTATGGCCGCTGTTTTTCCTGTTATTTACCTGACTGGGACTCTGCACCGGATCCTTCGAGGGTTTCCAGGCTGGAAGCCGCTGGTGTTAAATCTGTTTACATTTCTACCCAGGGACCTGCAATATTTTAAATCCTCTCTCCATATTCCTCTATCCTCCATGTCAGCAGTATCTTGAGAAGTGGTCTGTCTTGGGTGAAAGATCTTTACAAACAAGTATGATTTGATGTGAAGCGTCTTTTGGGACAATAAGCAGCTAAGAGAGGATGCAAATTTGACAATCAGAGTGCTTCAGTTTGCTTCCTCTGTGCCTCTCTGGGAGGAATTTTGAACAGTGCAGCAGGAGGTTAGAAATCAAAGGTTCCGTCTCATTTTGCCACTGAGCCTGTGTGTGCTCACAAACAATCACCAAACATTTTCTCCTGCTCTGTTTTTTTTTTTTTTTAAAGCAGCCCAGCCTCTCTGAAGAAGTCCACTGGGAAATATGAGTGGGTCTCTTTTCCACGTCCACAGCCTAACAGGCTGATGGCCAGGTTGCTCTTTGCAACAAAGATACCTTTCAGAAGAATGAGGACACTGGCCCAGCCTCTGGAGGACCAAGGATACTCTTTTCATTTTTAATGAAGAGCTTCTAATTGGCTAAATCTTGGCACTTCCTTAGAGCAGGTCATGATGTAAGTTGCAGACCACGGGCACGAGAGAAAAACAACACAATGAATTGACTGGGGCACATCTCTGCTGGCATGCAGTGGGCAGTCATTAAAAATGAAGGCGTGGGAGCCTGTTTAATGACATGGAAAGCTGTCTGCAGTGGTCATGTGTAAAGACCAGGTTTGAAACAGCATCGAACGCTCCTATGAAAAAAAAGAGTAAATATGTATATGCATGGGAAGAAAGCCTGGAAACATACAAGCCAACGTGTTCACCTCTGGATGGTGGGGTGAAGGGTGATTTTATTTCCTTTTTGCCTGCCGGTATTTTCAAATTCACTTTCCAAAGTGACTCAGAGTTGCAGTTTGACAGCGGAACAACAGCAGAGGTTATTAATAACAGAACCATCCCCCGCCAGCCGCAGCAGCAGCTCATGGATTCTAAGAATGTCAGCTCAGCGTTCCAGGTTTCCAGAATGAGCTCAGATTTTCCATTGATCTGTCCAGGTGTAGGCAGAGGTCTTGGGAAGGCTGTAGGGCAGCACCTCTGAGGAGGTGAGAGGAGAGTCGAGGGAGGGGGGTGGGTGGAGGGTCCTTAGTGACAAGCAGAGCAGTGTTAATGGTCTCGGGGACCTGAAAGACCTGACCTTGTGTTTGTCAGCATCTCCAGTCAAGGAAGAAATGGCCCAGCAGGAAGGCGTACCCCAAGCCTCTGCAGGACTGTGTGGGAAGCTCTGCTTTGGCTGAGCTCTTTCCTCCAAGCAAGGTTTTCTCGAGCAGATGTCCTGCTATGCTGGGAGACACAATACGGAAGGCCTAGAGACAGTCTGGGCTTCCCTGGTGGCAGACAGTGTAGGACCGTCACTGTTAGGAATCAAGGGTGCGTTCTCATCCGACCATGTCAAAACGACTTGTCTCTATCTTATGAGATGAAGGAGACACTGTTGTCTGAACTGCCTCTGATACGAAGCAACTTGGGCAAACACTTCCCCTACCCCCCACCATCCCTCATCGCCATCTTTGATGATGATCATGGTGACAAGCTGTTACGGGGCCCAAAGTTGACAGTACACAGAAAAAGTGGCTTGAGCCAAAAGGCAGGAGTTAATAGAGATGAACCCATCAAGGGCAGTTGAATTAATGTCATTTTGACTTATTTGTAAAGAGAGAAGTAGGCCTCCCAGCCCTCGTCTGGCACACAGCTCCCAGGCACCTCCAGCATCTTTCCGAAGCACGCTCCCAGGCACCTCCAGCATCTTTCCGAAGCACAGCTTTCCCCCTCACCTGGCAGATGCAGATGGTGCCGAGCGCCTCAGCCCGGCTTCCTCAGCGCTCACCTCTTTCTTACCCGCTCACACCACCTGCCAAACTGCCCTGCACCCCACGAGACAGAGCCTGCTCAGGCTTTCCTTCTCCAGCTTCCCTCCTCCCCACCCCTCCAGTGGCACAAAACCCTCAAAAGTAGTATTTCATAGCCTCTGGTTCTGAGCTGGGACTTCAGTGCATTCCCCAGCATGTGACCTTTTAATTTATTTTTAGAAGAATGTTATCTTTAGGCTTTGTGACAAGTCTGCACTGTAGGTGGAATTTGTATGCGGGGAAACTGAGGCTCAGGAGAAGACCAGTGACTCAGATAGGGCCATCCAGCCAGGGGGTGGCAGAGCAGAGGCTGGCCTGCTGTGTCTGGCTTAGTCCTTTGTCATCCCACCCTGCTGCTCCTCCCACGGGTACTGTTTGTTGAGCACCTTCTGAGGGCCAGGCAAGGCACTAGGCATTTCCCAGAAGTTCTCTCTAAACCTTTCATTCATTGGTCCATTCAGTAAGTAGAGAGCATCCTCCATGCTCTGTACCCAGGTCAAGGCAGGGGGCAGGGTCTCCTCTCTGAGCGCTCTGCAGGGCTCCTGGACATGCCTTCAGACAGGACACTGAAGGCACAGAAGGTTGGGGACATTGCCTGGCTGGAGGACCTTGTGCTAGTGGGCAAGGAACAGGAGCCTGCTTCTCGCCCAGTCCTCTGGGCAAGTCTGCACTGGAGATTTCATTCTCTCTGGTTTTCCACGAGGATGTGGTTTTTGAGGCTTGAAGCAGTGATCTCAAGGGTAGAGACCTGGGAGAGGACGGTGACCCATAGTCAAGTCAGAACCTCCTGATTGAGATGTGAACCCAGCTACTGCTGGAGACGAGAATGACTCAACAGTCGTCAGAGGATGATGGTATCCAAGGATCAATGCAACAACAAGGACAAAGAACTATCAAAAATGGTGAAATTCACAAAAGTCAGTTACATGTTTTTGGAGGGAAAACAGACCTTCCTTTCAAGCCATCTCAGGTGGGTTCAGCATCTATCTCCGGAGCAACAGCTTCACTTGCTGGAAATCCTTGGACCCTCCACCTGCCCCTCACTGTCCTCCTGCGCTTGCGCCTGAACCCCTTGTGGCCAGTGTGTTTGCTGAGAGTAACGGGTGTCATGAAGCAGTCTTGTCGAGTCATCATTAAGCTACTGTTCCTCCTTGGAGTTGACGTGGAGGCGGATGGGCTGGAGACACGTCCCTGGGGCAGGGTGGCTGGGGCCAAGTCTGGGTCCATCCATGAGGGCAGGCAGTGTGGCTGGATGCTGAGCAAGGCAGGACTGCAGGGCGGGGCGGGGGGGTTAGGCTGGTGCACAGGGGATGTGGGGGAGAGACTTGGGAGGACAATACAGCCATGCTTTCTAATGAAGCCGTCTCAAGGAGACTGCGCCTGTGCACTGACTCCCCGGCTGGTTCCAGGTGAAAGATGGGGAAGCTGCTGCCCTGACTCTGATGGAGGAGCAGCTTCCACTTGGTCTGTCCGGAACTTCTGCCTCTCCTCGGGGCCCTGCCGCCCGCCCCTTTCTGCTCTGTGTTTTCTTCTCCCTCCCTTTCTCCCAGGATGCTCAGCTGCGAGACTATCAGGCATGGATGTCCACAACTGAAATAGCTGATACGAATGGACGAATCCTGAAGGGTAGCAGGGAGCATGGAGAGGGAAACTGCCAGCCATGTCTATTCTTATGGTTTCCCTTGGAGCAATGGCTGCCATTTAATTTGCTTCTGAAGCGTTCAATGGTTGTGGCTGCTAACGATACTTTAGGCAAATTCCCCGTGTCTCCCCCCACCACCCTGCAAACTGAAAGCGAAATTCTGCATTTGGGTGGACTGAGGAATGACTGAAGGAACTAACTTTGATAATTCAGTTCCACTGTTTGCCCTGCTTTCCACTGAAGGAGTGTCTGACTTTCTGGAAGCTTCACTAGTATCCCCTCCTCAACAAGAAATGGGCAACCTTCCTCTCCTGCCCTGGCCCCAGCATTGGATGAAGGGGGAAACCCAGAGGCATCAGAGTGAGGGGAGGAGAAGGGGGAGAGAAGTTAAAAACAAGACTCTGCTCTCTTTTTCGCATCAGCTGGCCCAAGTATTGGAGCTTCAGCTTCATCAGTCCTTCCAGTGAATATTCAGGGTTGGTTTCCTTTAGGATTGACTGGTTTGATCTCCCTGAAGTCCAAGGGACTCTCAAGAGTATTCTCCAGTGAGCCGACTCATTGGAAAAGACCCCGATGTTGGGAGAGATTAAAGGCCAAAGGAGAAGGGCGCAGCAGAGGATGAGATGGTTGGATGGCATCACTGACTCAGTGGACATGAGTTTGAACAAACTCCAGAAGATAGTGAAGGACAGGGAAGGCTGAAATGCTGCAGTCCATGGGATCACAAAGAATCGGACACAACTTAGCGACTGAACAACAACAACTCTCTTTTTAGGTTGTAATGTGAACCCCAGCTACCTCTGGAGAAGAGAATGACTAAACAGTCACCAAAAAGATGGTACTGAACGGTCACTAAAAAGATGGGGGGTGGGGGAACTTTGATTTGTATGCGATAAAAGGTTTTTTTTTCTGATTTATTTTAACTGGAGGCTGATTACTTTATAATATTGTGGTGGATTTTGGCCATACATTGACATGAATCAGCCATGGGTGTACATGTGTTCCCCATCCTGAACCCCCCTCCCACCTCTCTCCCCATCCCATCCCTCTGGGTCGTCCCACTGCACCAGCCCTGAGCGCCCTGTCTCATGCACTGAACCTGGACTGGCGATCTGTTTCACATATGGCAATATACATGTTTCAATGCTATTCTCTCAAATCATCCCACCCGCGCCTTCTCCCAGAGTCCAAAAGTCTGTTCTTTACATCTGTGTCTCTTGTATGAGAGAAAAGTTTTATATACATGTTTTAATATATTTTTTAGGTGAAGTAAAATTTGTATACAGAAATGCACAGGTCTGAAGAGTACAGCTGTACAAATTTTGGCAAAGGATGTGTGTAATCAATGTAGCATACTGACATACGCTATAACATTTGCATATTGACATAAAGACAGAGCATATGAAACAAATTTTTTTTGGCCATACCTCACAGCAGGTGGGATCTTAGTTCTCTGACCGGGGACTGAACCCGCATCCCCTGCACTGGAAGGCCGAATGTTAACCCTGGACCCGCATCCCCTGCACTGGAAGGCCGAATGTTAACCCTGAACCCGCATCCCCTGCACTGGAAGGCCGAATCTTAACCCCTGGCCCATGGGGGATGTCCAACATGTAGCATATTTTCATCTCCAAAAAGTGCCTTTGTGTTTGCTACTGGTCAGTCACCACGGGCAGCCATGATTCTGATTTCTCCCCCATGTTTGTCTTTTTATAATTTTCTACTTTTTTGTGTGTCTGGCTTCTTTAGTGTAACATGTCTTTCACATTCATCCATATTGTTGTGTTCACAAGTAACTCATTCTATTTTATTTATGAGTCACATGTAATTGTATAGCTATACCACAGTTTTAAAATTCATTCTCTTTTTGATACTGATGGGCATTTTCACTTTTTGGCTATTATGAATAAAGCTGCTATGAACATCTCCATGTAAATCTTCATGTGGGCATATGTTCTTATTTCTTTTGGATAAATATTTAGAAGCAGAATTGCTGGTAGGTATATATTTAACTTTAAAAGAAATGGTTAAGCAGTTTACCAAGGTGATACACTCCCAACAACAATGTATGAGAGTTCCAGTTGCTCTACATTCCTGTCAACATTTGGTGGTGTCTGTCTTTTTGCCTTTAGCCATCCTAAAGAGTGTGACATAAAGAATATTTCCTCACGGCTTTAATTTGCTTTTCCCTGATGACTAATGATGTTGAGGACATTTCATGTGTTTATTCGTCATCTGTATATCTTTCTTGAGGTGTCTAATCAAGGATTTTGCCCAGAGGGTAAAGTTTGGATTTGGCCTGGATTACCTGTTTTAATTCCTAATAGTGAGTTGTATGTATTCAAACAGAACTTGGCAAGCAACCAGAAAGGTGAGGAATCTGCCTGAGATCCTAGAAGTGGCAAGGAAAGAGGATAAACCTATGACAGAACATGTTTGAAAGGTCGTGATGAGAGATGAGCAGAGCTACTTTCTGACAATTAGTGGTTTTCGAAAAAGATTACGTTAACAAGGGGGAAGTTATCTTTCAACATCCATCTCTCTTATGACGTTGGCTTTCTTTTTTTTAACTCAATTAAAAAAAAAGATTTATTTGTCTTACTGTGCTGGGTCTTAGTTGCAGCATGTGGGATATTTAGTTGCTGCATGTGGACCCTTAGTTGTGGCATGTGGGGTCTAGTTCTCTGACCAGGGATCGAAGCTGGGCCCCCTGCATTGTGAATGGGGGGGCTCTTAGCCACTAGATCACCAGGGAAGAGCTGATACTGGCTTTTGAACCTGGCTCTGATGGTTTCCACTTGGTAGTGTTTTACCAAGAGCCCATGTTTTTCCATTTTACTGATTAAACATAGGCTCTTGGTGAGCCTCAGCTTTTTAACCTGTAAACTGGGAATAACCATGCCTTGCAAGCCTGTGGGGAAGATCATAGCAAGTCAGACACTTGCAAGTATTCAGAATGTGAAGTTCTTGTACAAATATCAAATTATCCAATGGGGGCAGCCCCTAACTGACAGCTTGTTCTTTAGGATTCCTCAAGATGCCTCAAAGTCCTGTTGAACCAGATCATGTTTTCTCCTCTCCACATGAATAATGAATCAATCACTCCTCTGGATTGTAGAAAGTGGACTGTTTTCTGGATTGTGCATCAGTGCCCATGAGCTAGAGCTCATGCAACTAAACCTCTTGTTATTAGGCAGAAGCTTTGGGACTGGGGTGAGGACTCAGAATAATTGTTCCTGCTCAAATCCTGCCCAGAAAGTACCTTTCTTGCCTCAGGGAAAGGCATACTTCATTTTTCTCTGCCCAGATTTCATCCTGCCAGGTTTGAGTTAGAGAAAAATTGCCCAATGATTTTTTTCAATAATCTTTTCCTCCTAAGATAATTAGCTGCTTGCACAAGTCCAATTCTGGCTTAAAATTAACTTTTATTTAGTTGAATTGACACAGCTGGGACGAAGTAAATGTGCATGCTTTTTACTAACATGCTCATGAAGGAAGCAAATTCCCCTCATTTTTGTATAAATTGAGACAGCTTTTGATGAGAAAAAGAATCAGGACTCTGCTAATTCTTCTCTCATTTTAATTATCTCAGAATTTTAAAAAGGGTCAAGGAGAGGAATCTGGTAATAAATAGGGCGAGACTGGCATGCAGGCTACTAACGTGAAGAGAGTAACTTTACTGGAACTTTTCTTTTTGGGAAAATCTCTTCAAAAGGTTCCTAGATTAAAGCTCTGATATCCCTTTTTGTGTGTTGAATTCTGAATTCTGAAGCTTGCAGGTTGGAAGGAAGCACAGATAATTTTTTTTTTTTTTTTAATCCCAGGAACTCAGAGACTCAAAGGTTTTAAAGTCCTGCACCCATGGAGAATTGCTGACTAAAAGGGGTTGGAACAGAACTGGGTCCCTAGGTGTGGAGACCATTGTCATCAAGAGTTAGAAAATGAAATGGCTCTGTATGTAGGTCAACGACCCCCTCTCTACTGAAAGGTAAAAAAATTAAGGATGACCTAAAATCTACTATGTATAAAAAGATTCTGGAAAAAGTAGCTCTTTCCTGTCAAAGTGATAATGTTTATACTACCTGAAGCCAGACCTCCTCGGAGTCTGACTTTAGGGGGACTCTTCAGAGCTGAAAAGCCGCAGTCTAAACCTCAGTCCCTCTCTGACATCTGTTAACTTTCATCCTTCAAGGGAGTTGGCTATGTTATTGTAGAGGTGTTCAGTGGGACCCGCCACCATCTTCCATCAAATCATTGATACTGAAGGGATTCTGAGTCAGCTGTTGCAGAGTTCTGCCTGAACTTATGCTGTGTTCCTCACTTATCTTAAACTTTTCCTCAATAACTTGGATTTAAATAAGTCAAGACTGTCAAATGAAATCACCAGGGAGAAAGACTCATGTAGAGAGACACATGGAGACAGAAGGGAAAATGAGAAGAAAAAGAAGAAAGAGGAGGAAGAGAAAGACAAAAGAGAAGGGGTTTTACAAAGCCCCGTCTTAATACAAAGGCATTTTAGAAGTCTTTATTAAGCAATGTGCTGGATTTGAATGATTTCTGCAAAACCGGCTGAAGTCAGGAAATGAGTTTCTGTCGCACAGTGTGTAAGCTGAGTAACTCTGCATACGCCTCAGCTCCTTATCGCAACCAAAGGTAAGCCTGTTGGCTTGTCTTAAGGGCTGCTGTTAGGGCTCACGATACCTTGTGTTCTGAGTAGGTGATACATTCTTATTTCTTAGTAAAAAGCCACATTTTTTCCTAAGACTATATTAGATTTGAGTCCAAGGTATGAAGCAAACTTGGTTTTTAAAATTCTTTCTATTTAAAAATTACTACAGATTTACAGAAGAATTGAAAAGATAGTACAGAGAATTTGCAAATGTCCTTTACCCAGTTTCCTGTAAAGTTCACATCATATATTATCATGGTGCCTTTGTCAAAATTAAGAAATTAACATCAATCCAATACTATTAACAGAACTGTGGACTTTATTTGGATTTCACCACTTTCCCCACTAATGTTCATGTTCTGCTCCAGGATCCAATCCAGGATACCATGCTACATTTATAGAACTTAATTTTGAACAAAACTGAATATAGACATGACTTTTGAGGAGGGTGGGAAGCATGATGTGTTCCTAGACATGGAATACCATCAAATGGGTTATATTTTCCATAGGAACATGTTGAAATTGGGAGTATGCTCTTGACTAGGAATATTACTGTAAATAAATCATAGACGACCAACAAATATGGAGACAAAGAAACCACAAAACCCCATATTAATTAAAATTAGTGAAATATTGTTTCAATTCCCATGAGATAGCACAGAGATTATACAAGAGACCTCAACAATTGTAGTCAGTACCTACATAATTCTTAACTACATGCCAGGTGCTCTTCTAAACGTTTTCCATACACTAGCTCATTTAATTCCCCTAGTCACCCTATGTACAAGACTCAAATATTATCTTTTTATTATCTTTTACAGATGAGAACACCAAGACACAGATAAATAACTTGCCCAGGCTTGCACTGCTAGAGTTCAACCTAGACCTCAAATGTAGCAATATATGTACTTCTAACAGATAAAATTGTAAGGTATAAAAATATCAAAACTGAATAAAATCAATGTAAAACTGCCTAATAATTTGCTCATTTTCTTTTGCTTTGATTTGGTTGGTTTATGTCCTTTAATACAATTGATGCCTCTTTGTCTCCTAGAAATTTTCCTGTTGAAATATGCCAGCCCACACCCTCAACTTCCATGCACATAGTGTATTCTGCATACCCTTGGCCCAGAGTCTAGCACACTGATGTAAATTACCTTCATCTCCCTTGAAATTGAAAGCATCTTGAGGAAATACACTATAATGGAACATAAGTCCAGCACCTCTTAGAGTTCAACAATTGGCTGTTGAATGCTTGTCAGAATGGTTCACTCAATAATGAAACTTCGAGCTGTACTTTTTGAAAGTAGATGGGGTTTCTATAATTCTGTCATCAGATGGCAACCTTGTACAGCAGCAAATCACCTACCAAATGTCTCAAGGATAGAAATTGTAAGTTAAAATGAGGCAGAGGTTAATCTCCATTTAGTATCCCTGCAGAATGGCTATCTACTTATAGCTTTTAAAAAATCATTGAGAAATGTATTCATAAGCATTTCTACTTTTGAATTTTATATCTGTATATCTTATCTCTCACAAATTATGCCTAGGTGAATCTGAAATTTACAAAAGGAACAGAGTTAAAATAAAGAAAATGTTATTCATACCCAGATGATAGAATTGATAGATGGGAACATTAAAGTAGTTATTTTAATTATACTCTGTATATTTGAGAAACTAGAGGAAAGACTAAACATGTTAAGTAAAGACAAGAAAGGTATTTTAAAAAGACCTAAGACTGGGCTTCTATAGTTGAAAATTATAGTGTCTGAGATGAAAAATACACTACATGGGATTAATGGCAGATCAGGGATTTCAGAACAAATGATAAATCAATTACAGAAGAGAAGAGTGAACAGAGTATTAATGAACTGTGGGACAACTCCAAGTGGTATAACATACATGCACCTGGAATCCCTGAGGCAGAGGAGGGATCATACAGAAAACAATGTGAAGAGGTAATTGCCAACAATTTTTCAAATTTGATGAAAAGTATAAGCCTACAGAAATCAGATTGATTATATTCTTTGCAGCCAAAGATGGAGAAGCTCTATACAGTCAACAAAAACAAGACCAGGAGCTGACTGTGGCTCAGATCATGAACTCCTTATTGCCAAATTCAGACTTAAATTGAAGAAAGTAGGGAAAACCACTAGACCATTCAGGTATGACCTAAATCAAATCCCTTAGGATTATGCAGTGGAAGTGAGAAATAGATTTAAGGGACTAGATCTGATAGACAGAGTGCCTGATGAACTGTGGACGGAGGTTTCTGACATTGTACAGGAGACAGGGATCAAGACCATCCCCATGGAAAAGAAATGCAAAAAAGCAAAATGGCTGTCTGGAGAGGCCTTACAAATAGCTGTGAAAAGAAGAGAAGCGAAAAGCAAAGGAGAAAAGGAAAGATAATAAGCATCTGAATGCAGAGTTCCAAAGAATAGCAAGGAGAGATAAGAAAGCCTTCCTCAGCGATCAATGCAAAGAGATAGAGGAAAACAATAAATGGGAAAGACTAGAGATCTCTTCAAGAAAATTAGAGATACCAAGGCAACATTTCATGCAAAGATGGGCTCGACAAAGGACAAAAATGGTATAGACCTAACAGAAGCAGAAGATGTTGAGAAGAGGTGGCAAGAATACACAGAAGAACTGTACAAAAAGGATCTTCACGACCCAGATAATCACGATGGTGTGATTCACCTAGAGCCAGACATCCTGGAATGTGAAGTCAAGTGGGCCTTAGAAAGCATCACTATGAACAAAGCTAGTGGAGGTGATGGAACTCCAGTTGAGCTATTTCAAATCCTGAAAGATGATGCTGTGAAAGTGCTGCACTCAATATGCCAGCAAATTTGGAAAACTCAGCAGTGGCCACAGGACTGGAAAAGGTCAGTTTTCATTCCAATCCCAAAGAAAGGCAATGCCAAAGAATGCTCAAACTACCGCATAATTGCACTCATCTCTCACGCTAGTAAAGTAATGCTCAAAATTCTCCAAGCCAGGCTTCAGCAATTCATGAACCATGAACTTCCATATGTTCAAGCTGGTTTTAGAAAAGGCAGAGGAACCAGAGATCAAATTGCGAACATCCACTGGATCATGGAAAAAGCAAGAGAGTTCCAGAAAAACATCTATTTCTGCTTTATTGACTATGCCAAAGACTTTGACTGTGTGGATCACAATAAGCTGTGGAAAATTCTGCAAGAGATGGGAATACCAGACCACCTGACCTGCCTCTTGAGATATCTGTATGCAGGTCAGGAAGCAACAGTTAGAACTGGACATGGAACAACAGACTTGTTCCAAATAGGAAAAAGAGTACGTCAAGGCTGTATATTGTCACCCTGCTTATTTAACTTCTATGCAGAGTACATCATGAGAAACGCTGGGCTGGAAGAAGCACAAGCTGGAATCAAGATTGCCAGGAGAAATATCAATAACCTCAGATATGCAGATGACACCACCCTTATGGCAGAAAGTGAAGAGGAACTAAAAAGCCTCTTGATGAAAGTGAAAGAGGAGAGTGAAAAAGTTGGCTTAAAGCTCAACATTCAGAAAACGAAGATCATGGCATCTGGTCCCATCACTTCATGGGAAATAGATGGGGAAACAGTGGAAACAGTGTCAGACTTTATTTTTGGGGGCTCCAAAATCATTGCAGATGGTGACTGCAGCCACGTAATTAAAAGGTGCTTGGAAGAAAAGTTATGACCAACCTAGACCGCATGTTCAAGAGCAGAGACACTACTTTGCCAACAAAGGTCCATCTAGTCAAGACTATGGTTTTTCCATTGGTCATGTATGGATGTGAGAGTTGGACTGTGAAGAAAGCTGAGTGCCAAAGAATTGATGCTTTTGAAGTGTGGTGTTGGAGAAGACTCTTGAGAGTCCCTTGGACTGCAAGGAGATCCAACCAGTCCATTCTGAAGGAGATCAGCCCTGGGATTTCTTAGGAAGGAATGATGCTAAAGCTGAAACTCCAGTACTTTGGCCACCTCATGAGAAGAGTTGACTCATTGGAAAAGACTCTGATGCTGGGAGGGATTGTGGGCAGGAGGAGAGGGGACGACCGAGGATAAGATGGCTGGATGGCATCACAGACTCAATGGACGTGAGTCTGGGTGAACTCTGGGAGTTGGTGATGGACAGGGAGGCCTGGCATGCTGCAATTCATGGGGTTGCAAAGAGTTGGACACGACTGAGCGACTGAACTGAACTGAACTGATAAGCCTACAGATTCAAGAAATTGATGACTCTCAAGGACAAGAAAGATGAAGAAAACAACATCAAAATACATCATGATCAAGTTGCTTAACGCCAGTGATAAGGAGAATATATTAAAGCCAGAAAAAAGGATACTATATCCAAAAGAACAAAGAACAGATGGATAGAAGACTTCCCATTATAAATGTAAGTTAGAAGACAGTGGAGTCCTGTGTCTAAAACACTGAAAGGAAAAAGGAGCCTGTCAACCCAGAATTCCCTACCCAACAAAAGTGCCTTGCAAACACTCAAATGAAACAAAGACTTTTCCAAACATACACACACTGAAAGGACTTATCTCTAGCAGACCTTCACTGTAAGAAATATTAAAGAAAGTTCTCTAAGAAGGAGGAGGATGATCTCAGATGGAATTTTCAATCAATACAAAGGAATGAAGGGAGCCGAAAATGGGAACTACATGGGTAAACATACAAACTTTTTTCTCATTACTTCAATAAAAGATAATTGACTGTTTGAACAAAAATATTAACAATGTACTCTGGGACTTATATACAGAAGTAAAATATATGATACCAATAGCACAAAGGTCAGGAGGAGAGAAATGGAAGAATAGTCATATGTTTTTTTTTTATGTTATACATAAAATAGTATAACATTACTTGAGGGCAGACTGTGATAAAATAAAGATGTAGATGATGAACCCTAAAGCAAGTACTGAAATAATGGAACAAAAAGTTATATGTAACAAATCAAAAAAGGAGATAAAGTGGAATCATGAAAAATACTTGATTCAGAAGAAGGTAGATAAAGAGGAAAAGGGAACAAAGAATGGATGAAATGAATAGAAAAAATAACAGGCTGTTTGATTTGAACATAAGCATATGAAAATCTTATCAAACTTCAATGATCTAAACACTCAATTAAAAGGCAAAGACTCCCAGATTGGATTAAAAAAGACTCAGGTATACCTTGACTACAAGAGATCCATTTGAAAAATAAAGACACAAATTGAGCACCACCTTTAGTCAACAGTCAGCCAGGAACTGAGACCCTCAGTCCAATAGTCCCAAAGAACTGAATTCTGCCTATACCTAGATGAATCCAGTAGCAGATTCTTCCCTAGCTGACCCTTCAAGTGAGACCCTAACCCTTGTTGACACCCTGAGTGCAGTCTTGTGAGAGATTCTGCAGTTGAGGGCTCAGTGAAGCCATGCCCAAACTCTACTCATAGAAACTGTGAAACAATAAATGTGTGCTGTAGTAAGTCTCAAGTGTGTTATAATTTGTTACCCAGCAATAGATTACTTTTGCAGATGGAAAAGAGTATACTGTGCTGCTGCTGCTGCTGCTGCTGCTAAGTCACTTCAGTCGTGTCCGACTCTGTGCAAACCCATAGACGGCAGCCCACCAGGCTCCCCCGTCCCTGGGATTCTCCAGGCAAGAACACTGGAGTGGGTTGCCATTTCCTTCTCCAATGCATGAAAGTGAAGTTGCTCAGTCGTGTCCGACCCTCAGTGACTCCACGGACTGCAGCCTTCCAGGCTCCTCCGTCCATGGGATTTTCCAAGCAAGAGTACTGGAGTGGGGTGCCATTGCCTTCTCCGATACTATGCTTACACCAGTCAAAAGAAATATGTATTAATGTCAGACTAGGTATTTTAATATCAGACAAAGTAGACTTTAGAGCAAAGAATATTTCTTTAAATAATGATGCCAGTTATTCAAGAGGCCATGATGATGCTAAACATCTATGTACTGATAACCAATAATAGAGCTTTGAAATATTATACAACTGCAAAGCGAAATAGACAAATCCATGATTACAGTCAAAGATTTCAACACCCCTCTTTCAAGATCATGTAAAATAAGTAGGCAGAAAATCGGGAAGGATATGGGAGGATATAGACAACTTGACTTCATTGACATTTATAGAACACGCCACCCAACAACTGTAGAACATGCATTCTTTTCTGGTATGCACAGAAATTTTTTACCAAGATAGAATATATTTTGGATCATAAAAATAGACTCAGTAAATTTAAAAGGAGCAAAGTGATACAAAGTAAATTATCTAACTATAGTGGAATTACATTAGAAATAAATAATGGAAAGATATCCGAAAAATACCCAAATATTTGGAAAGTAAGTCAGTTTTATATAGCCTATTTTTCAAAGAAAAAACTCAAAAGAAACAAATGAAAAGACAAATCAGAAAATATTTTAAACTGATTGAGAATGAAATGTTAACCTATTAAAACGTGGGATTCAGCTAAACTAGTGCATAGTGGGTACATGTGTAACACTGAAATACTGTGGACTGTGGCCCATCAGACTCTTCTGCCCATGGGATTTCCCAGCAAGAACACTGGAGTGGGCTGCCATTTCCTTCTCCAGGGGATGTTCCCCACCCAGGGATTGAACCCAGGTCTCCTGCATCACAGACAGATTCTTTATCAACTGAGCCCCTGGGAAGTCATATTAGAAAATAAAAAGCCATCAAATCAAAGACATTAGCTGCCATCTTACAAATCAGAAAGACAAGAACAAATGAAATTCAATGTAAGCAAAGGAAAGAGGAAATGAAGATCTGTCAGAAATTGTGGTCTGAAGAATGCAAGGTTGGTTTAACATCTGAAAATCAACCAGTGTAAATAATTATATTAACAGACTAAGAATACACACATAGGATCAACTCCTATGTCCATGGGATTTCCCCTGTCCATGGGATTTCCCAGCAAGAATACTGGAGTGGGTTGCCATTTCCTTCTCCAGGGGATCTTTCCAACCCAGGGAAAGATTGGCAGGGGGGTTCTTTACCACTAGCGCCACCTGGGAAGCCTCGGGAACAACTCAATATATGCAGAGAAAGCATCTGAGAAAATCCAACGTCCATTCATAGAAAAAACTCTCTGAAAACCAGGGATAGAAGGGCATTCTCTCAATCTGAAAAAAATTATCTACAAAATACCTACACACAATATCATACTCAACAGTGAAAGATTTAAGTCCTCTAAGATTAGAAATAAGGAAAGTTGTCTTCTCTCACTGCGTCTATTCCACATAGCACTGGAGGTTCTGTCTAGTGCAATAGAGCAAGAACAAGGCATCCAGACTGGAAAAGAAGTAAACCTGTTTACTGAAGATGACACGACTGTCTACATAGAAATCTTCTGGAATTCATGATAGGCTACGACTGCAGCCATGAAATTAAAAGACGCTTACTCCTTGGAAGGAAAGTTATGACCAACCTAGATAGTATATTCAAAAGCAGAGACATTACTTTGCCGACTAAGGTCCGTCTAGTCAAGGCTATGGTTTTTCCTGTGGTCATGTATGGATGTGAGATTTGGACTGTGAAGAAGGCTGAGCACCGTAGAATTGATGCTTTTGAACTGTGGTGTTGGAGAAGACTCTTGAGAGTCCCTTGGACTGCAAGGAGATCCAACCAGTCCATTCTGAAGGAGATCAACCCTTTGGCCACCTCATGCGAAGAGTTGACTCATTGGAAAAGACTCTGATGCTGGGAGGGATTGGGGGCAGGAGGAGAAGCGGACGACCCAGGATGAGATGGCTGGATGGCATCACTGACTCGATGGACGTGAGTCTGAGTGAGATCCGGGAGATGGTGATGGACAGGGAGGCCTGGCGTGCTGCGATTCATGGGGTCGCAAAGAGTCGGACACAACTGAGCAACTGAACTGAACTGAACTGAACTAGAATAAATACTGAGCTTGGCAAGGTTGCAGGTTGCAAATTAATACACAAAAATAAATTCTTATCAATTTATATAGTAGCTACCACCACAGAAATTTAAATAAAAATACCACTTACAAAAGCACCAGAAATTAAAAACTTAGGGATAAATCTGAAAAATGTATGCAAGCATTGTACACTAAAAACTATCGAATGAAGTTAAAACAAACTAGGAGCTAAATAAATGGAGAGATTTATTGTGTTCCTGGGTTGAAAGATTCAATATTTTTATGTCAAGTCTCCCCAGATTGATCTATAGATTCACATCAACCCCAGTCAAAACACAGCAGTCTTTTTTTTTTTTTTGTAGAAACTGACAAACTGATTTTAAAATTCATGTGGAAATGTGAAGAGGCTAGAAAAGCCAAAACAACTTTGAATGATGCTGGAGAATTTATGCGACCTGACTTCAAGATTTCTTACAGAGCCACAGCATTCAATACAAGGTGGTACTGGTGTCAAAAAAGACCAATAGAGCAAGGTATAACAGGACAGAGGCATAGAGCAACAGCTCTGCAATGGAGCTCTGGTGGCCTTGCCTGTACCCACAATGGCCACACAAACAGAAGTTTGAGCCACTGCTGGTCTAAGCCTTGGCAGAGCACCCTGCGATCCTCCAGAACTTGTGAAGGGGCTGCTATAAGACCCTTGTCCACTCGCCTCCCTGTGTCCCCTGGGAGGCTGTCCTGAGCTGTTTCTTCTCACTTCCTGGGTTCTGGTGAGGTTTTGGACTTCCTGCCTGCCCCGCTCAGAATAGAGCTGTGGGCTATAAAGCTGCTCACCTGACACCTCGATTCAGGTGTGCTACAGCAGGGTGTCCTGCAAGTCACGTTGCCATGGTGCATCTCCTTTTGTATGGGTGTTGTCCTTTGTGGTGTGTAGGGCAAGGACCATGCAGAATTGGAACCTTTGGCTGTTTTTCTTCTCACTGTGTATGTAAGTGTTAAAAGTGTCTGAATCTAGGAGTGGCTCCTTGGGTCTTTATTGAATCAGTCAGGCCTTGCCCTGTCTTGTGTATACTTGACAAGAGAGCCAGAAATAAACTCATACATATGTCCTTATGGAGAAGGCAATGGCACCCCACTCCAGTACTCTTGCCTGGAAACTCCCATGGACGGAGGAGCCTGGTGGGCTGCAGTCCAAGGGGTCGCTAAGGGTCAGACACGACTGAGTGACTTCACTTTCACTTTTCACTTTCATGCATTAGAGAAGGAGATGGCAACTCACTCCAGTGTTCTTGCCTGGAGAATCCCAGGGACGGGGGAGCCTGGTGGGCTGCCGTCTATGGGGTCGCACAGAGTCGGACACAGCTGAAGCGACTTAGCAGCAGCAGCAGCCGTACATGTCCTTAAGTTGACTTTCAATTGAAGTGCAAAGGAAACCTGAGAAAGAAAAGGCTCCTTGACAGATAGTGCTTGAACTACTGCAGAACCACATGCAGAGCAAAAAAGAAAAAAAGAAAGCCTTAATTCCTACCTCATACCATATTCAGACATTAACTCAAAATGGGTCATAGACTTCAATGTAACATATAAAAGTTATTAAAAGTTTCAGAGGGGAACATAGGAGGAAATGTTTGTGGCCATGGTTGGGCAAAGTTGTTTTATTTTAGAGAAAATAACCCAACATGATTCCTAAAATAAAAAAAAAAAATTGATCAGTTGTAAGGGTTAGTCACTCAGTCGTATCCGACTCTTTGCAATCCCATAGACTGTAACTGTAATCCCCAGGCTCCTCTGTCTATGGAATTTTCCAGGCAAGAATACTGGAGTGGGTTGCCATTCCCTTCTCCAGGGGATCTTCCCAACCCAGGGCTCGAACCAGAGTCTCTTGCATTGCAGGCAGATTCTTCACCATCTGAGCCACCAGTTAGATTCCACCAAAAGTAAGAACTTCTGTTCTCCAAAGGACACTTTTAAGGAAAGAAACTATAACCCAGAGACTGGAAGATAATATTTATTAACCACATAGCTGATAAGGGACTTTTACCCAGAATATATAAAGAAATCTCAAAATTTAAGAAAAAACCCAACAACCCAGTATTTTTAAAAGGCACAAAATTTGAACAAGCACTTCACCAAAGAAAATCAATGTAGGCTAAATAAGTACATGAGAAGATGCCCAACATCACTTGTTATTAGGGAGATGCAAATCAAAACTGCAGTGGAATAGTTCTGAATCCCTATAGAATGTCTAACAGCTAACGAGTGACTGTACCAAGTGTTAGTGAGGATGGGAAGCAGCAAGAACAATCATATATAACTGGTGGGAATGTAAAACGGTAGTTCCAACTTGGAACGCAGCTTGGTCATTTCCTAATCATATCACGTGACACAGCTATGCCTAGGTATTTATCCAGGAGGAATGAAACGATATACTCAGACAAAGGCTGGTACATGAATGTTCACAGCAGCTTTACTTGGAATCGCCTCAGGTCGGAAATGATCAAGCATCTTTTAACATATGAGTGGATAGACACACTGTGTTATTCTGTACCAAGGAATACCATTCACTAATGAAAAGGAGTGAATTATGGATATACAAAACAGTATGATAAATATGCAAAGTATGGGGATTGACATGTACACAGTTATATTTATAATAGACCAACAAGGACCTAATGTTCAGCACAGGGTACTCTGCTCTAACCTAAATGGGAAAAGAATTTGAAAAATAATAGATATATGTATCTACCTACTCATTGGGTCCCAAAGAGTCCAACACAACTTAGTGACTGAACCACAGAAAGATACTTGTATAACTGAATCACTTCACTGTACACCTGAGACTAACCCAACATTGTTAATCAAAGTATACTCCAATATAAAAATAAAAAATAAATGATTCAAGAAAAAAAATCTGAAAGTAATATTTTTGCATGAAAGATGTCAGACAAAAGAGACTACGTTCCATTTACACTGAATTCTAGCAAATTAAGACTAAGCTACAGTGACAGAAAAACAGGTCAGTGGGAAACTGGAGAAGGGGGAGGGAGAGGTTCCAGTGGGACATGGGAACATTTTGCTGGTGATGGCTGGGTTCACAATCTCGGTTATAGGGATGGTTTCACCTGCATCCCTGTGTCCAAATTTATCAGATTGCATACTTTAAGCATGTGCACCTTACTACATGCAATTACAGCTCAGTAATGCTGCTTTTAGATATTATATTGTTTTCAGTCACCTTCCTTCAGTCATTTTCAAGCCTCCTGGTGGTCCACGTGGCTTCCTGAGTCCCTGCTCTGAACACAGGTGACATTAGTAAGTGGTGCCCCCATCTTGATCCCTGAGAGCCCAGCAGTCCTGCCTGCCTGCACTTAGCGTGATGCTTTTATTTAATCCTCACCTTGACTAAAAGAAACGTCAAGATGGACACAAGGCAAGCTGGGAACCCGGGAAGAGAAGGCCCGTGCGATGACATGGGGCCCCCGCCGCCTCTCTCGGGACCTACTGGACCCCAAGTGGACAGACCTCCGCAAGGACAGCCGCGGGGCTGAACCCGGAACCGGCGGAACTTCTAGAACCCCCGGCACCTGGGCCTGGGGTGGGGGTGGTGCTAGAATATGCGGGCACAGCTCGACTGGCTTGTGGGGCTCCGAAGCCCCGCCCGAGGAGCTAACCATTTATGTCACACTGTGACAATTATTCTGCATAAAATTATCGTTAAAACCCCTAATTTTTCAGCCTCCAACCCCGCCAGTGGCCTTTTAGCATTCTCCAGCGCGGGCGTCTGCGGCCGGTGATCACCGGCTCATTACCTCCGTGTGGCGCCGCCACCCCCGCGCTCGCAATCAAGCACTAATTAAACCGGCGCGGGCCAGGCTGGGGCCCGAGGCTGGGCGGGGGGCGCGGGCAGAGCGGGCCTGGTGGCCGCCGCGGGGCTGCGACGGACTGCGGGGACCGTGGCGAGGGCCGCGGGCTCCGGGCTTTCGGACCAGGAAGGCGGTGGGCGGGGCCCGGGTCTGAGGGCGGGGCCTACGGGGCGGGGCCTGGGGGCACTTAGCGAGGCCGCGCAGGGCAGGGCGTCCGGGGTCCGGGTCGGGGTCGGGGTCTGGGTCGGTGCGCGGGGCCCGGCTCTGGGGGCGGGGCCACGGGGCCCGTGGGCGGGCCCAACAGGGGGCGGGGCCTGGGGCCCTTATCTGGACCGTGCAGGGCAGGGCGCGTCGGGGGGGGGGGCGGGGGCGGGGGCGTCCGGGGGCGGGGGCGGGGGCGTCCGGGGGCGGGGGGGGGGTCAGGGTCAGGGGCGGGTTCGGGGCCCTGGGTCCTTACCCGAGCGAGGCGGCCGTGCGGCAGAGGTGCAGGGGCGCCAGGCCCTCGGCGCTGAGCAGGTCGGGGTCGGCGCGGTGCTGCAGCAGCAGCCGGGCGCAGGCCGTGTGGCCCCCCAGGCAGGCCTCGTGCAGGGCGCCGCGGCCGCCGGGGCTGGCGTCGGGGTCTGCGCCGCGGCCGAGCAGGTGGCGCACGCAGGCCGTGTGGCCCTGGGCCGCGGCGATGCACAGGGGCGTGGTGAGCTCGCGCTTGTACTCCAGGGTCCAGAGGCCTGGGGAGCGGGTGGGGAGAAGGAAGGTGAGAGGGGGCCGCTCGTGGGGGACGGTGTCCATTATGACTGAAATAGCGGGAAACCATCTGTTAGGAGGAGGGGCCAGGTGGGCATGTGGGGAGCTACGCGAGGATGCTCGGGCCTTAGGGACAGAGAAACGGGTGAGATCCGACTGGACCACAGACGAGGGATGGAGGGAGGTCTCGGGGGGGTGAACCCTAACAGAGAGGGGCAGAGAGACAGCAAGGGAAGGCAGTGTGAGGGGGGAAAGAGAGGGCGACAAGCACAGAGAGCGACCTGGAGAGGGCAGAGATGGAGACCTGGGGGAGAGAAGCAACAGAAAGGAGACGCTGAAACCCAGCCGAGAGATTGGGGCAGTGGCGGGCAGAGGGGTGTTACTGAGAAGCAAGAGGGTTTTGCCAAATGTGAGGGGGACTGGGGACTCAGGTAAGATGTGAGGAGTTAAAAGCTGAACAAGCAGGAACATTTAAGGTGGAATTCACACTTTGCAGGCTCTGAATTAGGGCAGCTGGAGGGCGGAAAGTGAGCTGTGGATTTTTCTGGAATCCAAGCCCTCTCTTTTTGAGTCCCTGATTTTATCCCCTTTATCATTAAGAGGAGAAGACAACAGACAAAACAAACTGACCCACATCAGCAAGGCTGCTCAAGAAAAGGACTCGGAAAGTTTAGTTGTCTTGGAAGTGGCCGGTTTTCAGAAGCACCTTTTGATGTGGTGGTCTGCATTGAGCACAATCCTGGTTTGTTTCTTTGCGCTTTTTAGGGTTTTGTGTGTGCACGCATGTGTGTGTCTGTGTGTGTGTAAGGTTGCTCTTTCTTGAAGGATGAATGGAGCAGGAGCTATACATTTCACTTCTCTGAAAACTTTGGGCTTTCAAAAGGCCCGTGGAAGGTTGTTAGCGGCCACGAGCGCTCCTGGAAATGGGGAGAGCTGTCCCTGGTGAATACACTTCAAGGGACAGGATTTCACATGGCAGGGATGCCTTCTGATAATGATGGAAGAATTGATACCGTGGCTGTAATGAGCTGTGGAGGAGACCCTTTTCATAGGCCACCTCCTTCATGGGACCCATGCTGAGCAGTTTTGAAAGACCACTCATAATTACCTACCTCAATGTAGTGCAGGGTTCTAGCCTGACCCTGGGTCCCCAAGGCCCAGCCTGGAGGTTGTGCACTGCTGGAAGAAGAGGGGCCTGTCATCCTGGTGGTGGGTGATGGTGACCGGAGGCCCCAGGGATGTGGTCCTACATGGACCCCTGTCTTCACTGGGTCTGATTTGATGGAGGCATTGATTTGGCCCTTGATGATAACAGTGACCTACATTCGCATCAGACTCTCTGTAACCCCATGGACTGTAGCCTGCCAGGCTCCTCTGTCCATGGAATTCTCCAGGCAAGAATACATTCTTGTAGGGCCCAGCTCCTCCTCCTTGATTCTACTCATTTCCCCTAGATAGGAAGTTTACATACTGAGGGGCCAGGAAGCAGGTACTCCGTTTTCTAGGGCATGCTAAGTTCCCAGCTCTACTCTACCCACCATCAGCAGCTCTGTTCACCCAGCCAAGATGCCAAAGTCTTCCCATGGACTCATAGGAAGAGGCAGTGGAGGGCCATTTAGCTCTGCCGTAGCTTAGGGCCAGCCGCCTTCTCCAGGTCCCTGCAGGCTTCTCTCCCTGTGGTGTGTGAAAAGTGTGTGGGTGAAAGTGTTAGACTCTCAGTCATGTCTGATTCTTTGGGACCCCGTGGACTGTAGCCCACCAGGCTCCTCTGTCCATGGGATTCTCCAGGCAAGAGTACTGGAGTAGGTTGCCATTTCCTTCTCCAGGGGATCTTCCCCACCCAGGGATAGAACCTGGGCCTTCTGCATTGCAGATGCTTTACCATCTGAGCTACCCCTTAGCATCATCCTCTGTGGGAATGGTTTCCTGGGACCGCAAGCTCCAGGGGGCCAGCATTCCATCGTGGGTGTGGCACCCAGAGGCTGGCCACCGTGAACCTGTGTCTTCCCTTCCCCATTGCTCCCTTCAAGAGGTGCTGAATTGGCTGCAGGAAGCATGGGGACTCCTGTTCTCAGCCTGGGCTGGATCATCTCTGCTACTGGACCAGCGTGGAGCTGGTCAGGTAGCTGAGCTGAAAGAGCACAGAGGCCAGCAGCATCCATCCTGTCTTCCCAGCTCGCGCTGAGGCCACGGGCCAGCACCAATGCTCAGGGCTGCCCTTTGCTCGGTAATAACTCAACATCCCTTCCCTGCCAGGGTGCTCTGATTTCCTGTCGTACAGTTGTGTCACAGAAAAACAGCACACTTAAGGGTGGAAAGATTAAGGTGGTAAAGAGGAAGAAAACTTTAATTCAGACCACGAGCTGACATTAATATCTATTTGAAATTACATCATTTCAGCATGTTGCGAGTGTGTCCAGAGCTGTGAGGCATGTGATTAAAAAATACATTAATCAGACATTCAGGCAGTTGGCATTCTTAATTGGATCGTCCCACAGCCCTTTGGAGGAAGATGCACGCCCTATCTGGGACAGGTGAGGGAGAGGAGACCCGGAAAGGCGCTGCGGTGCCTTTGGTTGGGAGGGATTTCGGCCCAGATGACCTGTGCTCGCTTCCCCGCAGCCCCTGCCGCCTCGCTGGCTGCTCAGAGCTGCTTAGCCCTTTGGCAGGGTCTGGGTTTATCCCCTTCTCCCTGTGTGAGGTGTAGGCAGACTGTGTCAGTGCCCTGGAAACCACACTTCCTCATTCTTGGTCTGCCAGAGCTCACGAGTCAGGAGCACAGGGCTCTGGCCCTTGGCCCGCTGATCACAGAACCTTGCATCCTCACGATTCCAACATGTGAGCCCTCTCAGTAAACATAGCATCGGGAGGCAGGGGCGGAAGGGTGCCCAGTGCAGAGCTCCAGCCGAGGAAGCTGCACTGCAGCCGGGTGGTCAGCTAGTCCGTCCATCCCAGATGGGGGCAAGGGGGCTTCTCTCTACTTGGGAGCATGTTTGCCTGCCTGGCATGAAGCAACAGTGTCCCAGCGACAAGAATGCAGGCATATACGACCTAAGGACGTCCGGTTTCTCCCCTCTCCTCCCTCTTCCCGGGCTGCCCTGGCATCCAGGAGGAGCGTCTCCTGAGGGTTCGCCCTGCCCAGTGCTGGCTCTGTGCCTGCTTCTGCCTTGGAGCCCTGGAGTTCACAGATTCAGAGAGGAAATGCGCAGCGCTGCCCGCTGGGGGCCGCTCCAGGCGCCCGCTCCAGGCGTACTCAAAGGAGGGATGTGCTTTATCTCCCAACCCCCTGGCTGCCAGATCCAGGCTCTGGCAGATCAACACCCAAACCAGATCTCTTTTTAAAGACAAGAGGCCACTTCTAGCATTGCACGGGCACTCCTCACCCACTGTTTGGCTTTTCCAGTGTGATCGCTCCTATCTGATCACCTAAAAGCTACGTCTGAAAAATCGTGCACGCAGAGTTTTGCTTGTCAATGTCTTTGGCTCGAGCTTGTTAAATGCAGCACCGCCGTGAGCAGTCTACCCGCTGCAGCTATATGTTCAGACATGTGTTAGTAGCTCCTTAACAATGACGGGACTTTAAAGAGCAAAGGTACCTGACAGTCCAAACGTGGCTGGGGATTTCACCTGCCACACCATCTCATCCTTCTTGATCTCAAACACCACGTTGGCATCCTGGAAGAACTTGTCCATGAGGGGCTTCAGATGCTCCAGGTCTCCTGTGACCAAGGCAGTGTGGTACTCGAGGACCGGCGACCCATCTCTCGCTTGAGGCTCCTTTTCCATCTTCTGAAAGATCTGAAGTCTCCCTCTCACTGGCTCTGGCTGTCTGTCCATCGCAATGCTGATGATCTCAGAAAAGCTCTCCAGGAAGGGGAAAGATGGTCTTTTGGAGTGTGAGCTATTTCTATTGTCATTACTCAATTGTCAGCCAGCCGGGGCTGGGTGGTGGTGTATTTATAACTCCTGTGGGCTCTGATGTGATAACCGTCACTCGGTATGACCAGCATCATGTGACCACCGAGACGCCAAAGAGCTTGGCCACCCCCTTGCGATTGTATACGTGTGAACTCCAGAGCCAGGCCCATCTGTGTGTCTCCCAAACAGCTCGGCACACCACGCGGGCAGACGGCCTGAAACAGGCAGGCTTCTTTTTCCTGCTGTGTAGGATGGCTTCTTTCATTTCCTCCTCTTCCTTAGCTGCTGTGGCCAGTGGTGAGCGGATGTGTGTTCTGAGGGCTGTGTCGGCCCCGAGGCTGTGTCAGGGAGATCCAGACGGACACTGCAAATGGCCAGGCTCTGCACAAGTGTCCTGGGCTGAGGCCCCATAGTAGGACAGACCAGGGATTCCCAAAGGCATCGTCATCTGGGGCCTGTGGGTTTCTTCCTGCTGTTGAGAACTGATCCCAAAATGTGCATCCCTTGCTGAAGATGAGAGAGGCCACAATTTTTTTTTAATGAATGGTAACAGCTCTTTGTTAGTAACTTACTAGTTACTGGCTACTAGTTCAGGGCTTATTTTATTGTCTAAACATTAATAAGGTTTAAAAATGGAGTTACCGTATGACCCAGCAATTCCACTCCTGGGCATTTATTCAGAAAAGATGAAAACTCTTAATTAAAAAAGATACATACACTGCAGTGTTCATAGCAGCCCTATTTACATACAATAGCCGAGACGTGGAGCAACCTAAATGTTCATTAACAGATGAATGGGTAAAGAAGATGTGTGTGTACACACACACACACACACACACACACACACACGCGCGCGCACGCGTATAATAAGAATATTAGCCATAAAAAGAATGAATGCCATTTGCTGCAACATGGATGGAACTAGACATTATTATACTAAGTGAAGTGGGTCAGACAGAGAAAGTGAAACATGATATCACTTATATGTGGAATCCAAAAAAATGATACAAATTGACTTATTTATAAGAAAAGAAGTAGACTCACAGAAATAAAAAAACAAGCTTATGGTTACCAAAGGTGAAAGTAGGGACAGGGATAAATTAGGAATAAACTAGGAATTTGGGATGAATGGCTCAGCGGTAAAGAATACATCTGCAGTGCAGGAGTCACAGAAGACATGGGTTTGATCCCTGGGTCGGGAAGATCCCCTGGAGCAGGGCATGGCAACCCAGGCCAGTATTCTTGCCTGGAGAATCCCATGGACAGAGAAGCCTGGCAGAGTCTGATATGATCAGCAACTAACACTCACTTTCGTGGTTTAATAAGGGGACTTCCCTGATGGCTCTGTGGTAAAGAATCCACCTACAATGTAGGAGACATAGGTTTGATCTCTGGGTAGGGAAGATCCACTGGAGAAAGAAATGGCAACTTACGGCAATGACTTAATAAAGATGTATTTTACCCTCATCATAGACCTGACTTCCAGGCATAAATGCATTCCACAGGCTGACCGAAAGCCTGGAGCTTCTTCCAACGGTAAAGCCCACATCTCCTCTGCAGCAGGGGACTGCAGGGTGCCGGACAGGAGAGGTGTGGCTGTCTGTCTGCTTGTCTGTGGTACCTTTGTGCAGGCGCATAGATTGAGTTGACTGTGTCTTGAAGGCTGAAGAGCTCATGCGGATGACAGACAGCGTAGGGAATGGGGGTTGCTGAGAACACTGCTGGGTACTGTGGAAAATGCAATGGTAAAGTATACAGATCATGTTTGCCAGGAACATACAGGCTTCTTTGGACACAAGAGACAAGAGTATACAGAGAATGGTACACAGCATCACTGTGAAGACCATTTCCCTTCTAGAATGTTCACTAAATAAAATTGTTGACTCTTCCCTTTTCATTTCCCAATTATGTCATTGCCCTATTCATTTCAATAGCAATATTAATTCTTCATATATTTCATTTCTTTAAACATAGCCATTTTGCCCTGTTATATTCTCAGACTGATAATTTGTAAATAGATGCATTTCTGAAAGACTTTTCAGGTACAACTATAATCCAGGATCCCGCTGGAGCCTGTGCTTTAAACTGGAGCATTGCTTTGTACCTGATGCATGTTGTCATGGGTTATTTTTAAAAGGGGTGGAAGCCTGGAGGTGAGTCCAGTGAGAACAGCCATTTTACCCTGTGTTCTGTGCTAAATTTAGCTTTCCAAGTGTTATATTTGTCAACAGTGCCCTAAATACCCAAGCTTGATTTCAGTGGGTAGGGAGTAGTAGTCCAGAAACAGACTTTGTTCTTTGTGAGAGCTTTTTAAAAATAGCTCATGGTAGACAGAATTGGTTTCACAAGTAGGACATGGAGATTATCAGGAGCATAGCAGGGTTGTTGTTGTTGAAAGAAAAAGAGCTCTATGTGTGACTATGACATCAAAAAAGTCAAAGTAAACAAACAAAAAAGCCAATGGCCCAAAGTCCACCCATTCATTCACCCATTCATTCGGTAACCATTTGTGTAATATTATGTTCTAGGATGTGTTGCTGCGTTTGGGGGATTCAGAGACTAAAAGGTATAACACATTTACCCTCAAGGAATACATAGAGAGTCCTGGCTGCACCAATTAGGCAAGAAAAAGAAATAAAAGGCATTTAAATGGAAAGAAAGAAGTCAAACTGCTACTATTGGCAGATGGCGTAAAATTATATATCGGAAACTCCAAAGATTTTTACCAAAAAAGTAGTAGTAGTAGTAAATGAATTCAGTAAAGTTGCAGGATGCAAAATTAATATACAGAAACCTGTTGTATCTCTATTCACTAATAATGAACTATCAGAAGGAGAAATGAAGAAAACAATCCCATTTACAATCATATCAGAAAGAATGAAATACCTAGGGATAAGCTTACCTAAGCAGGTAAAAGATCTGTACTCAGAAAATGCAAAGGCATTGAGGAAAGAAATTGAAGGTGACGCAAACAAATAGAAAGATTTTTGGTGCTCATGGATTGGAAGAATCAATATTGTTAAAATGTTCATACGACCCAAAGCAATATACAGACTCAATGCAATCCCTATCAAAATATCAATGGCATTTTCCACAGAACTAGAAAAAATAATCTTAAAATTTGTATAGAACCACAAAAGACTTCAAAGAATCAACGCAACCTTTTAATTTTTCTAAATTTTATTTTCTTGCCTGCACCTAGAGGGTCACAGGGTCTTCATTCCCCAACCCAGGCCTGAACCCTGGCCCCAGTGTGAGCACCAAATCCTAACCACTGGACACGTGGGGATTCCCAATCAAAGCAATCTCGAGGAGGAAGAGTGAAGCTGGGGGTGTCATCCTCTCAGACTTCAGTCACTGCAGCTTTAGCTACAAAGCTACCGCAATTCAAACAGTATGGTACCGGCACAGTAACAGACACATAGATCAATGGAAAGGATAGAGAGCCCAGAAATAAACCCACGCACATGTGGTCAGTGAATCTACAACAAGGGATGCAAGGGTATGCGATGTGGAAACGTCTCTTCAATAAATGGCTTTGGGAAAACTGAACAGTTACATGGAGAAGGATGAAACTGGACCACTCTCTTATATCATATACAAAAATAAACTCAAAAAGAATTAAACTCTTAAATATAAGATCTCAAGCCATAAAATTTCTAGAAGAAAATATAGGCAGCAACTTCTTTGACATCAGTCTAACCAATATTTCCTTGGATATGCCTCCTGTGGCAAGGGCAACAAAAGCAAAAACAAACGAATGGGACCTATTCAAATTAGAGAACTTTTGCACATCAAAACCATCAGCAAAACAGAAAGGCAACCTGCTGAATGAAAGAAGATATGATATATATGTCCAGCAAGATATCAAAAATATATACAGAATTCATACAACTCCGTATCAAAAAAAGAAATAATTCTATTAAATTATAGGCAGAGGAGTGTTTGTGTCTCATTTTCGTCATCCTCACCCTTCTCAGCTTCCTTTAAAGGCAACATATAGCCTTCAAGATGTGAGTCACCACTCATCTCCTCTGCCTGCTTTAGTTGATACGAAAACTCAGTTTCTTTCAAGAGTGAATTTACCTACAAAGTTGCTTAGCAGTTGTCAAAATCTTTGAGGAACTGAATAAAACAGAAGAAGGACCAGCAGATGAGAATTTTAGTTTTCAAATAGGAAGAGAACTTGATTCCTCAAAGCCTGAACTGGCATCAGTCTTAGGCAGGGTCCTTAAATGGCTCATGAAAAGGTTGAATCGGGAGTATTTAGAAAAGAAGTGGGGGCACTTGGAGCTCTGGGGTCACTAGGAGGAAGTCAGCGTGGACTCAGAGAATTTTATTTTGTGACATGGTTATCTCATTAAAATGCAGTGAGAGGTAGGCATAGATATGGTAGGCATAGATAAGGTTGAAAATCTTTCAGAGAAGATGGAAAAAATACGGGTCATTCTTTAGGAAAATCTTGCTAAAAAACTCGAACTGGAGAAATAACATACATGGTACATGTAAAGTGAAAGTGAAGTGAAGTCGCTCCGTCGTGTCCGACTCTTTGTGACCCTGTGGACTGTAACCTACCAGGCTCCTCCGTCCATGGGATTCTCCAGGCAAGAATACTGGAGTGGGTTGCCATTTCCTTCTCCAGGGGATCTTCCCAACCCAGGGATTGAACCCGGGTCTCCCAACTTGCAGGCAGATGCTTTAACCTCTGAGCCACTAGTTGTAAAGCATTGCTGAATTCCAGAATCACTGGAGCTTTAGAAACACTGATGCCTGGATCCAGCCTGAGAGATTCTGATGTAATTGGTTGGAGGGTACCTCTTGAGCATCAGGGAAGTAAGAAACTTTTCAGATGCCTCTAACATGCAGCCATTGCCCAAAAGGGAAGCCCAGAATCCGAACAGACTAAATCTTTCTAGGAGCTGGCCAGGTAGTTCACAGGATGTGAAGATGGCTTTGTAAAGAATGTGTTAGGGACTTACAAGTGTAATGTTTTGTCCACGAGAGACACAAAACCTGTTCTCCCTACCAAGGCGTGTAGCACTGGTAGCTAACAAGAGGGGATTTTTTCCTTCTCAATCAAATGAGATGAAAAAAAAATCCATCTTGCAATGATAATGTGATAAAGCTAGTGTTCAAACGGTAATTATGATTTTCATGTGATATCAGGATCTTTGCATCCTGCCACTGAATTGATGAACGATTGATTTTCTTTTCATCAGAAGCATCAGAGGATGAGCTCTGATGATATTCTGTGGAAAACCCAGCTGAGCCTGACCTGTGAAGCTAGTGGGTGTGTTACAGGGTTAGCCTGCTTATTTGGGGCCTCGACACTCCACGTGTTTGTGCCACGAGGCACGTGCTCTTGGAAAAGGACTACTGTGTGGATTTTTTCCCAGGCCATTAGGCCAAGGTCTGGCTTCCTTCTGGGGTCAAGTGTCCGAGTAAATGGACACACTGGGGCAAGAAGCCATTCCCCCTTGGGGACATCATGAAAGTCTGAGCACTTTCTCAAATATGCCAATGTATCATCCTGTTATCCTGGTCACTTTTCTGCTTCCTACGTGAATCGTTTCTGTAAATGTCCAGGGACTAAATCCAACATTCGTACCACCTGGCTCGGGCTTCCCAGGTGGCACAGAGGCAAAGAATTTGCCTGCCAGTGAGGGAGAGGAAGGTTCGATCCCTGGGTCAGGAAGATCCCCTGGAGGAGGACATGGCAAGCACTCCAATACAGAGGAGCCTGGTGGGCTACAATTCATGAGGTCGAAGTGAGGCAGACATAAGTGAGCGGCTGAGCACACACACACTGCCGGGCACAGCACCCCAAATCTTACTATGGATTTACTTTCACACATGTTTTGATCCTCACTCTCCTTTTTTCAGTTTCCAAAGGCTACTCGTCCTTCATCCCCCCTCCCTAAAGCTTTTTAAAATGTCAGCAATTTTCCCCTTAGGGTTACCAAGGGTTGCCACATAGAATAAATTAGGAATTTGGGATTAACATATGCACTACCATATATAAAAGAGATAAACAAGAACCTACTGTAAAGCGCAGGGAAGTCTATATACTCAATATTTTGTAATGACCTAAAAGGGAACAGAATCTGAAAAAGAATGTATATGTGGATGTATAATTGAATCTCTTTGCTGTACATGTGAAACTAACACACCATTGCAAACCAGCTATACATCAGTTAAAAAATATGTAAGGGAAAGAAGCAAGTCACAAAAAAATTAAAAACATTTCTTAAAAATAATAAGCTGGGCAGGTATGTAAGGCTCTGCTTTTTTTGTGGACCATTTTTTTTAAAGTATTTATTGAATTTGTTACAACATTGCTTCTGTTTTATGTGTTTTGGTATGAGGTATGTGGGATGTTAGTTCTCAGCCTGGGGATTGAACCCTCAGCCCCTGCATCTTAAGGTGAGGCCTTAACCCCTGAACCTCCAGAGAAGTCCTGTAAGACTCTGCTTATAAGAGCCCAGGACACATCCACATCTGCTGAAGCCAGCCACACAGACATCAGAATCCAAAACATGAACGTGGCCTAACCTTCTCTCCAAATAACAATGTTAGCACAGCACACCTCATTTAACAAAACATTAAAGCATCGTACTCCCCCAGATCAAGTGTATCTATTAATAATGACTTAAATTGTCTGTACTGATTTCACATTATTAGGAAATCTCATTCCCATCATGTGGAAGAATACAACGGGGGCGGGGGTGGGGGGTGGGGACACCTTGCTAACTTATTTCCGAAGAGCATGACCCAGCTCGGGGCAGACCCTGCCAAGCCGCACCGCCACTTCTCATCACGAATGCCGTCTCATCCAAAGGTCAAGAGCTGCTCTCATCCAGAGTCCAGGAGGGTTCTTCTGGATGCTCAGAAGCGAAGGTGCCCTTGAGCACTGCCACCCACGGTGGCTGAGGGGGAGACAGAGTAGCCTGATCCTTTGCGGGCACAACCACGGGTAAACAGCCCTGGAAGGACGTTTACAGACTCTGGGGAACCATGCAGGAGAGCAGCCCATTGAAGCTCTCCCTGATAAAGGTGGTGGTGTTTCTTTACAACTGTCATGGGGATTTAATTACATGATAAAATTGCAGATCCTGCCTCTTGAGACAAATTGCCTGTTCAGACTGATTGTTTTTTATGAATCTCACACAGGGAGCAAAATGCTTCTCTCCTGAAGTTGGCTTGCTCTGATGGTTATACCTCATCATCCTTTACATCCCTCCTAGAAATGAGGAGCTTACTGTTCCTGCAGTTGAGGAGGGGGGTGCGCCCGGTGGTCTCTTGGTTGTTTTGCAACCCTGCACAGAGCAAAGCCAGCCCAGTGTTGTCTGATGGATTGAAAGTTCATTGACCTTATTTTTCTGTTTGCAAAAATAAAAGAAGAGAGAACTTTGAATTTCCAACAGAAAAATAAAAGGCATGATAAGGAATAGAAATGACCGCTAAACATATACACAACATCCAATTTTACCAATGTGAAATGCAAGTTAGAAAAAGAGATCTTTTTCATCTATCCAGTTGTGAAAGGTTTTTTAATTTTTTGAAATTTTTGGCTGTGCTGGGTCTTTGTTGTGGCACATGGGCCTTCTCTAGTTGTGGCCCAAAGGGGCTTCTTTAGTTGCGGAGTCAGGCTTCTCTTGTTTCGGAGAGCTTGCTGCAGAGCATGCTGGCTCAGTAGTTGCGGTGCGTGGGCTTAGCTGCCTGCAGTGTGTGAGATCTTAGTTCCCCAACTAGGGATCGAACCTGAGTCCCCTGCATTGGAAGGTGGATTCTTAATCAACGGCCCACCAGGAAATTCTCCTGAATGTTTTTTTTTTTAAATTAAGTTTTGGAAGAGTTTAGTGAAACTGATATTTCAGAGTTTGCAGGTAGAAGGGTGAATTTCTACACCATTTGGAAATATTCTATATTGAGTGTACATGTAAGGGCCATTTTTCAGGTACCAGAGGCCTACAGAGATTTAGAGTAGAAATCCTTGCTTTTAAAGAGGATTACACCAGACTTGCCTCTTGAGAAACCTATATGCAGATCAGGAAGCAACCGTTAGAACTGGACATGGAACAACAGACTTGTTCCAAATAGGAAAAGGAATATGTCAAGGCTGTATACTGTCACCTTGCTTATTTAACTTATATGCAGAGTACATCATGAGAAACTCTGGGCTGGAAGAAGCACAAGCTGGAATCAAGATTGCCGGGAGAAATATCAATAACCTCAGATATGCAGATGACACCACCCTTATGGCAGAAAGTGAAGAGGAGCTAAAAAGCCTCTTGATGAGAGTGAAAGAGGAGAGTGAAAAAGTTGGCTTAAAGCTCAACATTCAGAAAACTAATATCATGGCATCTGGTCCCATCACTTCATGGGAAATAGATGGGGAAACAGTAGAAACAGTGTCAGACTTTATTTTTTTGGGCTCCAAAATCACTGCAGATGGTGATTGCAGCTATTTAAAGACGCTTACTCCTTGGAAGGAAAGTTATGACCAATGTAGATAGCATATTCAAAAGCAGAGACATTACTTTGCCAACAAAGGTCCGTCTAGTCAAGGCTATGGTTTTTCCAGTAGTCATGTATGGATGTGAGAGTTGGACTGTGAAGAAAGCTGAGCACCGAAGAATTGCTGCTTTTGAAGTGTGGTGTTGGAGAAGACTCTTGAGAGTCCCTTGGACTGCAAGGAGATCCAACCAGTCCATCCTAAAGAAGATCAACCCTGGGATTTCTTTGGAAGGAATGATGCTAAAGCTGAAGCTCCAACACTTTGGCCACCTTATGCGAAGAGTTGACTCATTGGAAAAGACTCTGATGCTGGAAGGGATTGGGGCAGGAGGAAAAGAGGATGACAGAGGATGAGATGGCTGGATGGCATCACCGACTCGATGGGCATGGGTTTGAGTGAACTCCGGGAGTTGGTGATGGACAGGGAGGCCTGGTGTGCTGCAATTCATGGGGTTGCAAAGAGTCAGACATGACTGAGCACTTAGCAAGAGAGAGAAAGACTAGACAGCCGTTAGCTGGCAAGTGGAATGAGATCACTGATGGTAGGAGTCCAGGTGTGAAGACGAGAATGATCAGGGAAGTTATGAGAATGACAGAAAGTAGGGGTGGGACAGGCTTTTTCTGAAGGTGGCATCTGAGCAAAGCACAGAGGAATTGAAGGAAAAGATGGCTCTGTGCTGGGAGACCTGGTCCTGGGCTGAACAAGAGGCAAGCATCCTCGGCCTCAACGCTGTGTTGGTGGGGCCCAGGGTGCAGTCTGGAGCGGGGGCGCTTAGGGGACCAGGCAGGCAGAGAGGAGACCTGGGAGAAAGCAAGCCACCGGCAGCAGGTCGGGATCAGGGTCGAGGGCTTAGACCTTGGTGGACACAGAGGTGTGCTGCTCAGATGCTGCTGTTTGGCAGGACTTGTTTCCCCACTGTGAGCTCCGTCTGGGGAGAGAACCACCTCCTTCCAGAAGGGACAGCCCCCAGTGGGGCAGATCTAGAGACCGAGAGAGCTGGGAGACAGGTGCTGCTGTGGTGACTTCATGTGGGGAAACCACGACATGGGTCACCTCTAGCACTCCCCTGGGGTCTGGCCGATACATGGGGGGTCCTGGGTCACAGGCCAAACTCCCCTCTGCCCACCCTGCCCTCTCCCCTCCCCTCACAGCTGTGGATGCCCAGCAAACACCCTGCAAGGCCACAGAAACTGGCTGTGAACTGGGCCACCTGGAAGGATGGGTGGGTGTGTCATCAGAGCAGATGAAGACGGGGGAGCAGAGACAGCCTGTCCCAAGGCCAGGAGGGGTGAGCGGGGTTGGGGGGGGTGTCACTGAGGCTGGTGCAGACCATAGTTTCTCAACCACCTCAGCTGAGGGACTAGGGATGTACAAATTTATTTTATTATTTTTAAATTTTTTGGCCATGTGGCATACAGGATCTTCCCTGACCAGAGATGCTCAAACTCCCACCCTGGAGATTGGAATTTTAACCACCGGACCACCAGGGAAGTCCAAGGATGGTTTTTTTTGGTCCCAATTTGTCATAGAGTGATGCTTTTTCAGAATACAATTAAAATTAATTACAAAAAAAAAAACCCAAAATGGAGAAAAGGCAGAATTCCAAGTCCAGTAATCACACATGTGGGTGTTATGTTAATTGTCAAGTTGCTGTTGACGTTTCTAAATGTTTACTGACAATTTTCACAGCAAACCCTTTATGGAGCACCCTCTACCCTCAGTGGGCTGTGAGTAGCACCTTTATTGACCAGTCACTGGAGTACAGGGTGGGTGAAGAGATGCTGGGAGAGATGGTGGGGTGGGTTAGTTCACAGCGCATATTTTAAGCCCTCGGACACAGGCTATAAAATTGGGACTGTTCATTGTTGGACAGGGGTTGCTGGGCCTTTTTTGTAAAGTGTCAGATAATAAATATTTTAGGTTTTGTGTATCTTATGGTCTCTGTGGCAACTACTCAGCTCTGCCATTGTGGCATGAGAGCCACCACGAACAATATGTAAATTAACAGGCAGGGCCATGTTCTAATAAAACTTTATTTATAAAAACAGGTAGCAGTTTGCAAGCCTTTGTTGTATGCAGTAAGGAACGATTGAGGGCTTACAGGCAGGAGAGTCACATGCACCTCAAATAGGAAAGTTATTGCATCTTTTTCTCTGCATACCTTTTCTACTCTTCACCTCAGTGAAATGTGCTCTTAATTCTAATGGCAAATTTGACTCAACAACAGTCAGCAGAGCATCTGGGGACCAGGCACATACCTGTCTCTTTCTTTTATGTCTATCCTGCTTTGGGTTTGCTAAACTTCTTTATTTAAAAAAATCACTTATTTATTTATTTTTGGCTGTGCTGGGTCTTCACTGCTCTATGGGCTTCTCTCTAGTTGTGGTGACTGGGGGCTACTCTTTGTTGCTTTGTGAGGGCTTCTCCTAACTCATGCAGATGGTGACTTCAGCCATGAAATTCAAAGACGCTTGCTCCTTGGAAGAAAAGTTATGACCAACCTAGACAGCATATTAAAAAGCAGACACATTACTTTGTCAACAAAGGTCCGTCTAGTCAAGGCTATTGTTTTTCCAGTAGTCACGTATGGATGTGAGAGTTGGACTATAAAGAAGGCTGAGGGCCGAAGAATTGATGCTTTTGAACTGTGGTGCTGGAGAAGACTCTTGAGAGTCTTCAGTCCTGGATGTTCATTGGAAGGACTGATGCTAAAGCTGAAACTCTTAATACTTTGGCCACCTGATGCAGAGAGCTGACTCATTTGAAAAGACCCTGATGCTGGGAAAGGTTGAGGGCAGGAGGAGAAGGGGACGACAGAGGATGAGATGGTTGGATGGCATCACCGACTCAATGGACATGAGTTTGAGTAAACTCCAGGAGGTGGTGATGGACAGGGGGCCTGGCGTGCTGTAGTCCACGGGGTCGCACGAGTCGGACACGGCTGAGCGACTGAACTGAGCTGAGCTGAGGGCTTCTCATTGAGGCGGCTCCTCTTGTCGCGGAGCACAGGCTCTAGGACACAAGGGCTTCAGTAGCTACAACACGTGGGCCCAGTGGTTGCGGTTCGCTGGCTCTAAGCACAGGCTCAATAGGTGTGGCGCGTGGAGTTAGTTGCTCCGCAGTGTGTGGGATCTTCCCGGGTCAGAGCTGGAGCTGGTGTCTCTTGCATTGGCAGGCAGGGGTCTTTACCACTGCGCCGCCAGGGAAGCCCTTGCTAACCTTCTTGAATCTGTAAATCTATATCTTTCATCCAACTTGGGAGATGTTTGGCAATTGTTTCTTTAAATCCTTTTTCTGCTCCATTCTCTTTCTCGTCTCTGTCTTGGATTCTGCTCGAACATGTCAGATCTGTGTTTTCCCGCAGCCCCTGTTCATTTTATTTTCAATCGTTTCCCTTTCTGATCTTCAGACTGGACACTTTCTTTTAATCTGTTTCAGACTCGCTGACTCTGTCTTCTGTCATCTTCGGTCTTCTGCGTGGTCCTTTATTGATGAGAATGAGGCCCCCCGGCTTCAAGGGAGGAGAGGTGTTGTCCTTCTCCAGCCGGGCCCCTTATGTTGCCACAGGGACTCTGTTGGTAAAGGAGGAGGGAAGTGGGCGTCTGCAGCTGCTCTCAGGGCACCAGTTTCTCCACCTCTATCCTTCCCGCCTATGCAAGAGTTCACTTTTTCAGATTAGATGATCTCATTCCATTGCTGAACGGCTCCTCATGCTTGCCGAATACATGTAAACGCCTATGTCTTGAATTTGTGGCCTCGCACGATACAACCCCAACTTGCTCGCCCAGATAGTCATCCCTCCCCTCCGACTCCTTGTTTCCAGCCAGGCCCCACTTCCCTGTGTGAGCTGGGCTGTGCGCTCCACGTCTGCTCACTCCGCTCCCTCTGTCTCGGTGCCTTCCTTCCCATCAGAGCCCATCAGATACACAAGCATCTTTCAAGGGACAGTCCAGCAGATTTTTGCTGTCTTCCATATGTTGTTTTGTCAATTAATATTTATTGTACTCTGTACAATGCCCAGCTGCTGGGCTTAGTACTTGGTACCAGGCTATAGGTAATGCATTTGCTATTTCCAATTGGTTTCTTTGGAATATTTATCTTGAACAGGGTGTACCAATGCAGGAATCACTGCCCTCCTGGAAAGGCAGAAAAGCACCTTCCCTCTTATCTTCCTTTCTTTTTGTTCTTTCGAACCCTCCAGTGTGCTGGGGAATGATGCTAATAGAAGTGTGTCATCAGCATACATTATGTCTTTATTAGCCTGTTTCTCAATTTTGATTCTGAAAATATCCTGATTTAGTCTAATTGCAATTTCACCGTGTTCCACAGGCAGTGAAGGTTCATACTGGGGGAAGCTGAGACGTGACCCTGCAGGATTTTTCTTCCTGCCCATATGCTTTGAAGCTGGACCATTAGCTCGAAGGCATACATCTCATCTCATCACAGTGATTCAACCTGCTTCTGGGAAAAAAGAGAGCTTAGGGTGTGTGTCTGGTGGAAAGCAAAGGAATATCTTCATTCTAGGTGGTGGGAGATATTTTTCTGAAGCTAAAGCAAGGGCTGCTGCTGGAACTATTTTATTCCTAAATAATTTAACTATATTCAAAGATAATCTGATGTTATTGTAGGAAAGTGTATTTCTAATAAATTCCACTTGATCTGGGTGAATCAATTCAGGCAGCGCATAATTGAGTCTGTTAGCAAGGACTTTAGCAAGAATTTTGCAATCAGCGTTAATTAAGAAGATGGGACAATAATTTGTGCATAATTCCGGATCTTTTCCTGGCTTGTGAATCAAAGTAATAAGAGCAATGCTCCGGCTGGTGGTGGGATAGTGTCATTAGGTGCTGATTTATAAGTACTTAGAAAGGTTTAATTTCATTTTGCTTCGAGCAGGGTCTCCCTGCCCCCACACGCTCTGATCAGGGCTGCAGCCAAGACAGCAGAGACCGTGTCTCCCCATCCTTCGCCGCCATCACTGACCTCCTGCTGCCCATTTGTGTCTTTATTCTGCAGCCGAGACACCCCTCTCATTCACCCAGGGTTTTTTTTCTTAATACTCTTATTATTTGTAGAGTATTTCTTAATACTATTTGAAGAGTGTTTCTTAATACTCTGAATTATTTGAAGTGATGGACTCCATGCTCTTGATGTCGTGTCTGCACGCTCGTGTGTGATGTAAATTCTCAGAGCTGTCACAGCCTCCACGGGGACGTTTTCCATGGATCTTCCAGCTACATGTCTTGGGGTGGGTCTGTGTCAAGAGCCCTCGACTGTAAGTCAGGGAACATACCTGGCTTGTGTGCTGCTCCTAACTGACTGTTGCCCAGTAAGGGAACACACGAGAACCCTGGTGTCCGGTCTGTAAATGCAGCCATAGGACAATCATAGGCATGACAGGGTAGCGGGAAGAGCTCTGGGTTTCCCCCTCCTGCAGCTGTGGGACCTGAGACGTGGAACTCAACCTCTCTGAGCCTCATTTTCCTCTGCTGGGAAAGTGGGAAAGACAGCAGTCCTTGGGAATCACAGACCAACTAGAATCCTCACTGCACTCAATTCCTCCGTCATTGTCTCCACTTGGGGCTCGTTATAGCATGGACAGGCTCTGGTCTGCAGACTTTTTCTCCTAATTATCAGAACAAGGCTGTCTCTGGGCAAGGCTGCTGCTCTTTGGTGAGTCAAGCTGATAAACCCACCTCTCACCAGGAGACACCTTCCCTATCCATCTGACCTGGAGCCGATGGTTCCTGTGAAACTGGAGCCTGTTCTACACACCCATGAAGGCGACGGGGTTTTTGTCCATCTCCGAAAGCACCACATGTTGGTCTTAGAGCTCCAGTTCGTCCCATTTGGAAGCACCCTGGAGAGACGACCCCACTAATCCCATTATTTTTTTCTTTTTCTTTTTGGCTGTACTGTGTGGTTTGCGGGATTAATTCCTTGACCAGAAATTGAATCCTGGGCCTCAGCAGTGAAAGCGCTGAGTCCTAACCACTGGACTGCATGGGAATTCCCAACAGTCCAATAGATTTAAATGAGGAAATTAGATTCAGATGGAAGAACAGCCCATACAGGTTAAGGACCACACAGAGAGCGGGAGAGCCAGGCTTGAACCCAGGTCTCGTCGCTGCAAGTCTCTTGTGGCCATTACACCGTCGAGGCACACGCACTTGTCATTCGTTCAAATGTGAGTCCTCCAAGGTGGGAGTTGTGCTTACTTAACTCACATTCAACTGTTGAGCTTTCCGTGGGGGACCTTCCCCTCCATGCAGAAGGAGGTGGGTGTAGCCCTGACCGCAATGCACGCTACACATTGCGCTGACTGAAGGAACAGTCGGATTCCACAGCAGACTCCACTGGGCCCTTGTCCATCCCACGTTCACCCGCACTCATTCTGCACCTATATGTGCGGCGGCGTGAGCTCTCTTAATAAAAACCCAATTAGTATTTCTTTAACTTGCCTCCAGATGCTTAAATACCATTACCCCAAACACAACATAATGCCTCTAGTTTTTCTATTTCAATCAAGAATTCAAGTAGCATCTTGACTTGTATATAATATATCAGCAGCAAAATCATGAAATGCTGACATCCTTAATAATAGCAATTAGTAATCAGTTGTTTCTTAAGTAGTTTGATTACGCCAGTTACCAAATTGTACAGTTGATGCATTTGGGGGGCAAGCAGGGTCTCTCCACCCCTCCCCTGCCATCCTTTCTCCCTTGCTGTGTTCTCTCAAGTCACTGAGCTGATAGGTGTTGCAAAGAGGTGAGGTCGAATAATTCCATTATTGCTAATACTGAACAGCACAGACTTGGCTTTAGCAGAAAGTAGAATCAAATATTTATTTGCTGAAAGACTCACTCTGATCGTGTCTGTGGAAACGCAGACTGTGTCCACCTGGGTAGATGTTAACTAAGGAGTTTGGCCTGCCCATGCAGGCAGGTCACCAGAGTTTGACCCTTTCTATAGGTCTCCCTGGCGGCTCAGAGGTTAAAGTGTCTGCCTGCAACGTGGGAGACCTGGGTTCAATCCCTGGGTGGGGAAGATCCCCTGGAGAAGGAAATGGCAACCCGCTCCAGTATTCTTGCCTGAAGAATCCCATGGACGGAGGAGCCCGGTGGGCTACAGTCCATGGGGTCGCAAAGAGTCGGACATGACTGAACGATTTCACTTTCACTTTCATAGGTTTCCCAGATAGCTCAGTGGTAAAGAATCTGCCTGCCAATGCAGAAGTTGCAGGAGACGCAAGTTCGATCCCTGGGTCAGGAAGATACCCTGGAGAAGGAAATGGCAACCCACTCCAGTATTCTTGCCTGGAGAATCCCATGGACAGAGGAGCCTGGCGGGCTGCAGTCCGTGGGGTCTCAAAGAGCTGGACACAACTGAATGACTGAGCACACACAGGGCTAAGGCCTTCTGCCAGGCTCTGGATACCAGGCAAAGGTCTTGATCTCAAGGAGGTCATATTTGAGAATGAAACATTCAGTGGGTATAAAGATTAGCTCAGCAAGGTTTTGTATTTCAGTAACAGATGGAGACTGAGGGCTTTGCACTCTTGTGGCGGGAGGAGGAGGGTCTGTGTGTTGGGTGAGCAGGGTGGGCTTTCTGGGGAAGTGGCCTTCTAAGGGATCTAGAAGAAGGGGTGATCTAAGTGAGCCTGGGTTTTGTCCTGGTGGGGAGGTTTTTGTTGGGAGGGGGTAGGTGGGAAAGATGAGGGAGCAGATTGTGGATGAACTGGAGCTCAGACTTGTTCCCCTCATCTCACACACACACACACACACACACACACACACACACACACTGCCCAGCTCCAGGACAGCCTCCTTGGTTCCTCACGGGGGGCCAGTCTGGGTCTGACTGGGGTTGAATGCCCGCTAGAGACCTCCACGCACTTCCCAGCACCCTACAGAGCATCCTGGGTACATCTTGCAGGACAGCAGGCGGCTTCCCAAGGGCACAGGTGGGTTGCATCTTTAAGGGAAAACCTGACTGAGGACCCCGATTCTGCCCCATGGCCAGGCAGGGCAGGTACGTTCGGCACTTGGCCCTGTTATCTGCCGAGGCTGAATTTTGAAGTTCCTTTGCCCTCTGCCCCCGTAAGGGGCCCCATGTACACCTGAAGGGTTCTCCAGAACACGTCATTCCCGCCATTTTCCCGGCTGTTTCCTCTTTTCCCTATGCTTTTACTGGGATGCTGACACGGATCTGCAGAAATAAATAATGATTATTTTTTCTGCTCTATTTTGCAAGAGTAATAAGCTCACACATGAGCATGGGGATCTCACTGAGCAAAACATGGTCCCTGGATATTTATGTTGACAAGCAGAAAGAATGGCTACTTATCTTACTGCTGCAAATTATTGTCCTGTAAACAGTACTCGGAGTTCTTTCAACCAGGGCTGCCCTTGGGATGGACGATAGAGCCTCTGCTTTCCCTGAAATGCCGTTCAGCCTGATCTTCGGCCCTGTGTCTCTTGGTCTGGGGACCTCTTCAGAGCCCGCCCCTTGCTGGGTCCCTGCCTGTCTTCTTGTGCATCATCCCTTCATCTTCACCTTCCTCCTTGGGAGAACTGAAATTCTTTCCTGTATCCATTCCCAATGTGCGAGGTATTTCAAGGTGTCGCCCCAAGTTCTGACCACTCACCACACATTCTAAAGCCCCCACGTGTAGTGTATGTCTGAATGCAGACGGCTCTTGTTCCTCTGGGGTGTGTTGCCCGAGGACTCACAATTACCCCTCCCCCGGGAAAGAGTCCGTTTACTCCCACACTCTGGAAAAAGGCAGCCTCATTCCATTTTAGACTGAGACAGTGAGATTTGGGGATCATGGCTTGAGAGAAGCGTGGAGCGGGATGGGGCCTCAACAGTGATCCAAGCCATATTTCCCAAAGAGTGTCTGCAAACCTCCAATCCCTCCCTCAAACCTGCCGACTCCCACCCCCACCCCCCTGCTGGTGGTGAAACCACGAAAGCCTCTACCCTGCCCCCTAGCATCCGCTGACAGCGTGGGTCTCCAGGGACCGCATCCCAGGTGCGCTCCTCCACGGAGTTTTGCTCAGGGTCCTCTGCTTGGGAAGCACTAATCAAACCTCACACACTAATTACAAGTAAAGGCACTGAGTCAGAGAGGGAACGTGACTTCTCTGAGGCCACACAGCTCATTGGTGGCTGAACCCAAGTTTCCCGCTGGAGCGTTTCACTCCAGGGCTTCTTGAGGTGCCTGACAGGCTACCTCTGATGACACTGGCTGGGCTCTGCACTCTTGGGGGCCCATCCTGTGAGTTATTCTTGTTTCTAGTCTCCCCTCATTCTCCTGGGCTCACAGCAAAAGCTCAGACCTCGTCACAGTCCCAGATCCCTCTGATTTCTGTCTGGCTTGGTGTCCCTGTCCTCTCCTCTCCCCGAAGCCCTTCCCAGTGTTTCTCAGCATTGTCACTTACCTCCGTCTCTCACTCATCTAGCCCACTGTCTGGATTTAGACCCTGCCATCTCTTCCCTGGGCACCCTCCTTCCATCACCTCCTAACTAGATCTTGTTTCCTGGCCTGTCACGTTTCCTTCAAATCCCGCTCTCACATGTTAGCTGGAGCGGCAGCCGCCTCATGCATCTCCACCCCAGGTTCAAGCCCAGGTTTACTGCTTCCCCTGCAATAAAATCACTGGTAACAGGATGTGCCCTAAGGCCATGCGCTTAATCATTTAGTTACCAGCATCCTGAAAGGAAAACAACCTGGAGCAAGCCCAGGTCCTGACAGCTTGTCAGCAGCACTGACCTGTCCCTGCCCTTTTGAATTGCGCCGTTGGGCAGGGAGAAGTATATACAGATGTGATTTAGAACCTAAAGGTTCATCGTGGGATGGAACAGGCCCCCTTCACACAGATTTCATTGGTTTCAAGTGTGCAGTAAAAAGGTGGGGACAATAAAGATGGCGCAGGAAATCAGCAATGTGAAAATAAACGATATTTTACTTTTTGTTGGAGAGGCTGGATTTTTATCTTGGATTAATAAAAACATGTTATTAATACTGAGAGATTTAGCTATTTAAAATAGTACGATGTTACCTGTAATTGATATTAACGTGCAGCACTGACCGTGTCCTGTTGTGAAAACAGTTATGCTATTTAATAAATGAATCAAAAGAACAGAATGGACTTCCCTGGTGGTCTAGTGGTTACGAATCTGCCTGCCAGTACAGGGGACACAGGTTCGATCCCTGGTCAGGGGAGATTCCAAGAGAATGACGGGAGGCCAAGGGGCAAAGAAGCCCGTGGCTCCAGAGCCGCCCTAGAGCAACTCCCGACAGCCCGCCCTCCACAACCACAGGCGCCACCACGGTGAGAAGCCTGTGCGCTGAAATGGGAGACACCCAGTGGTCAGCAGTGAAGACCCAGCGCACCCCAGAAAAAAGTGAATAAAGAAAGAATGAACCAAGGTTGCTGTTGGGCTTCCCTGGTAACGCAGGCGGCAAAAAGAATCTGCCTGTAAGGTAGGAGACCTGGGTTCGATTCTTGGGTTGGGAAGAGCCCCTGGAGAAGGGAATGGCTACCCACTGCAGTGTTCTTGCCTGGAGAATTCTATGGACAGAGGAGCCTGGTGGGGTCCATGGGGTCACAAAGAGTTGAACACAACTGAGCAACTAACACACACACACACACATACACACACACACACACAGAGCTGTTGTAAGAATAAGAAATGATATTTTAACACAGGGACTTCAAATATACAAAGCCCTAACCCACTGGGATAGGTTTGTGAAAGAGGAGCAGGTACTCGCTCCAGCCAGAATCCCAGCAGAAAGCAGGTGGCGGGGATTCAGGGCATCTCGTAGGCACGCAGGGCTCAGGGAAGCGATGGGGTCTCCAGAGGCACCGGAGAAGCCCCACTCCCTGTGTCTCAAGGGGCAAGCAGGGAAGCTGACACCCGGGATCTGAGCCTTCAGCCCAACGTTGAAGCCAGATCACAGGGGTCGTCTGGGAGGGATGAGTCCCTGGAGCAAATGCTCTGCCCTCTCTGCTCCTCACAGCGCCTGGCCTTAGCTGCACCAAATAAGGGGTCAGAGAGCGTGGGGCCAGGAGGATGAGATTCACCAAGTCACCGCAGGACCAGGCAGTGGGCAGGCTGGCTCAGAAGGGCAAGTGCAGAACCTAGAGCTCAGCACTCCTGGGGGAGGCGCAGGGGAGGAGTTCAGAGTCCCCTCCGCACCCCCGTGCAGGCTCCTGGGTTGATGCCTGTACCATGTACATTCTCGGTGAGGACCCGGCCCATCCAGGCAGAGCTAAGGTCTGAACAGAGGCAGGGTGCTCTCTGGGCACACGGTTGCTGGGCCCTCGCCCTGAAGAAAGAAGAAGCAGGAGCTGGTTTCTCCCTAACCCTTCTGCAGGTTGCTTTCACCCCCAGTGAAAGGCAGCACAGGGAACGTGGAGGTGGTTGAGGGGTGAGGAGGGTTGGGGGAGGGAGGAGCAGAGGGATAACCACTCCCTCGGAAGTGCCAAGCTCCGGTCTGGCCCGGAAATGCCAGGCTCTGATCTTGCCCTTCATCACATTACATCACCACTCGCCAGCACCAAAGGCCCAAGTGTGTTCCCTTTTGGTGACCTGCCTACGTGAGTGAGCACGTGTTTGTGTGTGTGTGTGAAGGTACATGTGTGTGTGATGGTACACATGTGTGTGTACTCACACATGTATGTTGGGAAAGAATTTGCCTTGTGTGGGGAGGGGAGCCTGCACATCCCTTAGGAGTCAAGAGAGGCTTGTGGAGGGCATATTTGAAGAGCTGGGAAGCAGCCTGTACAATTAAAAGTTAATCTCAGGTCAGGGAAAATATTTTCAGCAAGTGTGACAATGGTATTATATCTATGTTATGTGAAGGAGACACACAAGGTGTCAAAAAAGGTATGAAGACATGAGGAGATGTTGCCCAAGGACCTGACTAGACAGGTCACATGTGAACAGGTCTGCAAAGAAAACCCAAACCCTGTGGATAAGACTTGGTCCTGAGCAGTAAAGAGAGGGCGGGTGAGCAGGCATTAGAGAAGGGCCAGGGCACGCTGACTAAATTGGAGATTTCAATGTGAGTATTAATCACCCGTAATGTTCAGGGTGGGACGTGACACACACACTCACTGACGGAATAGAAATCCTTTCAGAGAACAATTTGGAGAATTTATTCTTGTCCCAGCAATTCTGCTCCTAAGGATTTATCCTAAGGACACAACCCTGAATAAGAAAAAAAGCATATGAATGCTAATAAAGATACTAATTACAGCATTATTGATAGTAGTAAAAATGTAAGTGCACAGTCCCTTCTTGTAGGAATTCGGTTTAAGTATTTCGTGGTTAATCACCTCAATAGGTGATTGAAATTAAGAAGGCCAGGTAGCAACATGGAAAACACTTTAGGTATATTAACTCAGCAGAGCAGAGCACAAAATTATATCCCCCCCATGACTGTAAGTCGAGGAAACTTACACGTGCAAACTGGCTAGCTCGGAAAAAGAGCGGAGAAATGAAAGGAGCCCTGTGTTGGGATGCGGGTGCCATAGTTTAAGTTTTCTCTTAAAAATTTTTGGTATTGCCTTAATTACCGTCTGTGTAACACACAGATGTACACTGTGTGTGTGTGCACATGTATAGGGCTTCCCTGGCAGCTCAGAGGTTAAGAATTTGTCTGCAGCGTGAGAGACCCAGGTCTGAACCCTGGTTTGGGAAGATCCGCTGGAGAAGGGAATGGCAACTGCCTCCAGTATTCTTGCCTAGAGAATTCCGTGGACAGAGGAGCCTGGCGGGCTATAGTCCTTGGGGTTGAAAAGAGTTGGACACGACTGAGTGGCTAACACACACATGTGTAAATATGCACAGCATATATCAATATATATATTGTGTATATATGTATACTTATAGGGTGTACATGGGTTTCCCTGGTGGCTCAGAGGTTAAAGCATCTGCCTCCAATGCGGGAGACCCGGGTTTGATCCCTGGGTTGGGAAGATCCCCTGGAGAAGGAAATGGTAACCCACTCCAGTACTCTTACCTGGAGAATCCCATGGTCGGAGAAGCCTGGTGGGCTACAGTCCACAGGGTGGCAAAGAGTTGGCCACGACTGAGTGACCTCACTTCCCTAGGGTGTGCATACACTACACACTATGTGCATACTATCTATATTTATATACATGGCATCTACATATATTATGCATTGCCTAGGATGCTATGGAAAAACTTGAAGGAACTTTTTGGCCAACCTAGTATATGTATCCGGAGAAGGCAATGGCACCCCACTCCAGTACTCAAGCCTGGAAAATCCCATGGACGGAGGAGCATGGTAGGCTGCAGTCCATGGGGTCGCTGAGGGTCGGACATGACTGAGCGACTTCACTTCCACTTTTCACTTTCACACACTGGAGAATGAAATGGCAACCCACTCCAGTGTTCTTGCCTGGAGAATCCCAGGTGGGCTGCCGTCTCTGTGGTCTCACAGAGTCGGACACGACTGAATCGACTTAGCAGCAGCAGCAGTATACGTATGTGAATACTGTGTATGTACTTAGTGAAGGCTGTGTGAAAGTGAGGTCGTTCGGTTGTGTCCGACTCTTTGTGACCCCATGGACTGTAGCCAGCCAGGCTCCTCTGTCCATGGCGTTCTTCAGGCAAGAATACTGGAGTGGGTTGCCATTTCCTTCTCCAGGAGATCTTCCTGACCCAGGGATTGAACCTGGGTCTCCCACATTGTAGGTAGACGCTTTACCGTCTAAGCTACCAGGGAAGTCTCCATATTAAATATGTGTATACATACTATGACATATGATATACTGTACATAAACACAGGTATATGCTATGTACATATACGTATACACAATATAGGCAGCACGTACGTATGCTAATAAATAATAATCGCAGAGCTGGGCATGTATCATTCTCCATTTCAACCATCTGCCCTCCACACTCAAAAGCCCACCCCTCGCGTGTGCATAGTGGGGAACCCAGCAGGTACGCGGCGGTTACCTGCGAGCACCCCGGGGGGCAGCTGGGCGGAGGGGTCCTTCATCCAGTCGTCGTTAGCCAGTTCTATCACGGGCGTCCACGTACCGAACGTCAGCGCAGATCAAGTCCCTCAGTCTCGCCTCATCCCTGCCTTCCAGGGCTGACTTTAATTTCTTTACGAAATCTGAGTTGACCGGGTAATCGGGAAGGCGATCGGAGACCGACATTGTGCTCTCGCCTGTGTGTTCACCAAATCGCTCTTCTCAGCTGAGTCCAGAGTCAGCAGCTGTGTGGACAGGGCTGTGGGCGAGCCTATAAATAGAAGAAGCGTGGTCAGTTACAGCCCCGGGGACTGGCCACTTGCCAGCAGCCCTCCCTGCTCCCTTCCTCACGGAGATGGGAATTAATCTCCCCAAGGCCTCCCTTAGGATGCTACAGAGGGGGCCAGTAAAGGCGTCTGTGAGTGGGAGAAGCAGAGAGCATAGGGTTGTAAGAAGTCAGGCTGTCCTGGGCCCTGCCGACCAACGTGTTCTTTTGTCAAAGTGAGACTGTCCTGAATGTTTAAGATCCTTTTCCCCAAGATTGGGCCTGAAAATCTCTGCTGTTGAAAGGAACATTTTGTAACGTTCTATTAATACCGCACTGTACCTCTTCACTTCATCTAAATAGAGAGTCTGGTTGACTATAAATTGGACCTGAGTTGAAACTGAGGAGAATGCAGGGACATCTTTGGTTTCTAAATTCAGAGATGGGCTGGCCGGTCCCTAGAAGACAAGATCGGCACGTGAGTGAACACAGACAAGCATCCTAAGTGTGAGCGGCAGGCTCTGTACTTCTTAAGGATGCGAACCTCTGCTTAAAGCATCCAGTTCCACACCCAGTGGACGTGCAAGGCACTGATGTTGGTTTCTGTGCATTCCTTGGGGGTAGGGGGCTTCCCCCCATAACCTGTCTCTAGTGTTCCTGTATCTCCTCCATCAACCTGGGCACAAAGCACAGTGGCTCCACTGGCGCCTGGGTGCTCTGATAATTTGAGGGGCCCAGGCTGGGCCATTTAGCTTCAAAGTTGGTTTTTGGATACGTTAAAAATTGAAATATATAACACTGTGCAAGTTCAAGGTGTAGGTCATGTTGATTTGATGCATTTATATATTGTGACACGATTGTCATCATAGTGTTAGCTGACACCTCTATCATGTTACAGAACGGCAAGTTTTTTTCTTTTTTTGTGGTATAGATCCTTCAGTTTTTTGAGTCTCTTAGAAAGTTTGATGTTCATCCACAGCAGTGTTGTCTATTATCACTTTCCTGTGCGCTGGAGCCCCAGGACCTACTTATCCACTGGTTGCAAGTTCGTGCCCTTCAGTGCTATTTCTTCTCTGCCCCCACCTAGTTTGTTTCCTATATTTAAAATTTAAACAATTAAGCATAGTTTTACAATTGAAGCGTAGTTGGTTTATAATGTGGTGGTAGATTCTGGTGCACACAGAGTGATTCAGTTATACATATATTGGTGTTGTGATCAGTTGTGTCCAACTCTGCTGACCCCATGGGCTGCAGCCCGCCAGGCTCCTCTGTCCGTGGGACTCTCCAGGCAAGAATACTGGAGTGGGTTGCCATTTCCTCCTCCAGGGGATCTTCCCAACCCAGGGATTGAACCCGCATCTCCTGTGTCTCCTGCACTGGCAGGCGGGTTCTTTACCACTGTGCCACCTGGGAAGCCCATACATAAAATTTTGCGGAAAAATCTGAACGAATTTTTGGCCAACCCGATACATATGTGTGTATTGATATGGCTTTTATAGAGTTCCCTTCAACTTTTGTCTCAGTCTTGCCACCTCTTCCTTTTCTCACTGTCTCCCCATGCGATGGTTAATTTTATGTGTGAACCTGGCTGGGCCATGCTACCCTAGATACTTGGTCAAACATATTCTGGACGTTCCTGTGAAGTTTTTTGATGAGAGTAATGCTTAAGTTGGTGGACTTTGAGTAAAGCAGATGAGCCTTCATAGTCTGAGTGGGCTTCATCCAATCAGCTGCAGACCTTCAAAGAATAAAGACTGATGCTCCTCAAGCAAGAAGGCATTCTCCTAGCAGGTAGCGTTTGGACTAGACCTGAAGCTCCTCCTGGGCCTCCAGCCTGCTGACCTACACTTCAGGGTTTGAACTCACTGGTTGCTACGGTTATGTGTGTTGATTTCTTAAAAAATAAATCATATGTATATTTATTTTAAGACTATGCACACACACACACACACCCCTACCCTCTTGGTTCTGTTTCTCTGGAGAACCTGAATAAAACATCCTTCTCCACTCAGCTTCTCTGCATGTCTTTGCAGTTTCTGTTCCATATGCTGACGCTTTTTCCTGACACGTCTACATCTGCATTTGAGGAGCCAGCCCTGGACTTCCTATCCAATATTTGTTCTCCTTCCTCCTACATAGCACAGCCTGGGTTTTCTTTGTTGTGACAATGTGCTTGGCCCCTGGTCATGAATTATGTTGATCTTAGTCAGCAATATCTGCCCTAGTCTCCTTTGCTAACTACCAGGCTTCTTAACCTCCCTTGTAACACAGCTGTGGCCAGTGAGAGCGGGCAGGATCTGCTCTGGTGCATCTGGGAAGTTTTTTGCCTTCTTGATTGAAAGGGGATGTAGTGGCTGGCACTTCTTTCATTTCTCTTTCTTCTCTCCTTGAACATGGACATGATGGGTGGAGCTGTGGCAGCCATGTTGTAGCCATGAGGGGACAGACATGAGATGAAGTCTCAACATACTCAGGTGGGTGGAACAGAAAGAGGGGGCGAGACAGATGGTTCCTTGATGACATTTCTGAACCTTTGTCCCAGCCTCAGGCTGCCAATTGCCAGACTTCTTGTCTTTATTCCTTAAGTACTCTTCATGTGTTTTCTGTGACTTGCAGCTGAAAGTATTCCTGGTTGATGTAGGTAGTGTGTTCACTCTGCCTTTAAAATCAGGAACACATCCTGGTTTTGGTTTAAAGAGGTGCAGCAGACACAGGACAAAGAATGTGAGTCTGCTCTCTAAGTCTTCCTTTCTTTGGTAATTGAACTCTGGCCTTCTATGAGAAAATCTTGCTAATGTTAAAAGGAAAACAGCCGACCCCAGACTCCTCGAGTAGAGGAACAGAGGCATCACGGGTTAGGGTCATCAGAGAGGCCGGCCAGGACCACTTGAGGGGCTGCGATGGACCCTGATGGAGACATTGCTGGAATCTCTGGCAATGGGGCCCTGCCTAGAAAGGAGAAATGAACTCTGGGAATCTGTATGCAGACATCTGACTAACTTGCAGAGTCTGGTTCTTTCTCCAACCAAAGAATGATGGGTTTTGAAAGAGATTTTAAATCTGAAATTCCAAACACAAATGCCTTGTAGCATCAGATGCCTGACATTTGCAAAGAAACTTAACACCAGCTCATTTGTGTCAATACAAAGAGACGAAATGTAGTGATCAGAGGAAGTTGATCGGATTTTGGGTAAGGTGACTTAAAGAAATAAAATCAGGATTATTAGAGATTCCTATCAAACTTCAAATCAGAAGGGAGGTAAAGATGAAGCACTTGTTAGGCAGATAATAAGATGACAAAGCCTCAAAATATGGCACTCACTGATCTTAATTATCAAGCTATCTGCTGGGTGTTTAATCAGTAGCACATATACTATGCTAATTATTCTGGCTAATTTTGTTATAATGTAATTCTTTATCAACCCTGCTATGTATAAATTAGGAACTGAAATGTAACTAACACAAATTATATTTAAGGCAACATGAATTTCTTTATTTCATTGTGAAATCTTCTGACTTCTGTTTCTTTGTCTTTGCTTTTTTTGATTTGTTCATGGGATCCCCAACTGCCCACCATGCCTCAGTCCCCTACAGGTCAAGCCATCATTTGAAGAGGAAGGGACCAGGTACCAATATTTCTCCTTGAACTTCTTGGAAATCTTGTATTTGACTTTCTCCTTCACCAACTGTCCTTGAAAGGAAAGGAATATATTTAAGCAATCAATGGTAGAGAGATCCTGGCTTTCTCTGGATCAGATAAAGGTCGCTTCATTGTTCCACTTGGAGGTTTAAATAATCATCAGAGGGTACCATGACTCATGATCTTTCCCAGTATCAAGAAAAGACCCTGATGCTGGGAAAGATTGAAGGTGGGAGGAGAAGGGGATGACAGAGGATGAGATGGTTGGATGGCATCACCAACTTCATGGATGTGAGTTTGAGCAAAGTCCAGGAGATGATGAAGGATAGGAAAGCCTGGTGTGCTGCGGTCCATGGGGTTGCAAAGAGTCGAACATTACTGAGCAACTGAAGAACCATGATTCATGGGTTTCAGTGATATATTGTATGTGACTTACATCAAGTTATGTGTACAAGTTTGGTTAGACGAAGACTAATAACGCAGATCCTCATAGAAGAGCATAAACGCCATCTAAAATTGTTTGCATCACGCAGTTTGCATCTGATGAGCTCGGTAGAACTGTGCAGAGACGATCAGCATGCCTTTGAGACCACCAGCCTTGGAAGTCTTTCTCTATCAATACTCCTGGTCTTGAACTATTGTGCAGGAAGACAACAATGCCCGATGAATAAATGGAAACAGTGTGGGTCTAATTTAGTCAGCCCCGCTTAGGAGGAAAATCAATAAGTTGGTTGCCAGCGGAGGGTCATGGTTTAGAAAAATGGTCAGTCGCGTATATGCAGACCCATCGTGACCTCAGGTCAGGAACAAGCGCCAGGCATAACCAGGTTAACTCAAAGTGGCCGCGGCATAATTCCACTGTGAAATGGGTCCACTTCTGAGACTGAGTGCTCCTTTGAGCTTGAAAGGCCCTTGTTAAACTCTTAGGTCCTGGAGAACTCCTTCCACACGCAGGTTCCCTGAGGGTCAGCCCTTGAGTGCTCTCAGCTCAAATCTCACTGTCTAACCCAGTGGACTCACCAGCCCGGGGCTGACCTGGACCGTAAAGAAGGCTGAATGCTAAAGAATTGATGCTTTCAAATTGTGGTGCTGGAGGAGACTCTTGAGAGTTCCCTGGACTACAAGGAGATAAAACGAGTCAATCCTAAAGGAAATCAACCCTCAGTATTCATTGGAAGGACTGATGCTGAAGCTGAAACTCCAATGCTTTGACCACCTGATGCAAAGAGCCGACTCACTGAAAAAGATCCTGATGCTGGGAAAAATTGAGGGCAGAAGCAGAAGGGGAAAGTGGCAGAAGATGAGATGGTTAGATAGCATCACTGACTCAATGAACATGAGTTTGAGCAAACTCTGGGAGACAGTGAAGGACAGAGGAGCCTGGTGTGCTGCAGTCCATGGGGTTGCAAGCAATTAGACACAACTTAGTGTTGAGCAATAACAACAAAATATCTATACCTATTCTTTTTCAAATTCTTTTTCATTCTAAGTTATTACAAGATATTGAATTAAGTTCCCTATGCTGTATAGTAGGTCCTTGTTGTTTATCTATTTTATGTATAGTATATTTGTTTATTACAAATTCCTAATTTATTCCCCCATCAATAAACACTTTTTGACCTCTCGTATATGCCAGGCACTTCTTGACATGCTAAGAATATAGTATACTATCTGCTGTGAAGTGAAGGCTGCTCAGCCGTGTCCGACGCTTGTATAGCCCCTGTCTGTTTGGTCCATGGGATTCTCCAGGCCAGAATACTGGAGTGGGTAGCCTTTCCCTTCTCCAGGAAATCTTACCAACCCAGGGATTGAACCCAGGGCTCCTGTATTGCAGGCAGATTCTTTACCACCTGAGCCTCTCCCCTGAACTCAGTTCCAGATAGTTCCTCTGATGAGTTCTACTTAACTTTCAAGAAATAGTTAATTTTTATTTCTATTGACACAGCTAGTTAATAGAATCGAACCCAGGTCTCCCGCATTGCAGGCAGATTCTTTACCAGCTGAGTCACAAGGGAAGCCCAAGAATACTGGAGTGGGTAGCCTATCCCTTCTCCAGCGGATCTTCCCAACTCAGGAATTGAACCGGGTCTCCTGCATTGCAGGTGGATTCTTTACCAGCTGAGCTACCAGGCAAGCCCACTAAGTACTGTAGTATGTGGTATAGAATATACCCACTATATACTGCAGTATATACTATACTATATACTGTGGTATATGGTATAGAATGTACTAAAAACTGTAGCATATGTATATAAGATCCTATATACTGTGTACTTCTTATAGAGTCCTGTTGTACATGAGACAGTCTTCTAAAGATGCTACACATATGAACACCTTTTCTCTCAACCATCCTGCGAGGCAGGAGCTCTCATCATCACGGAGCAGTGAAGCAACTTCCTGGGGGTCACACGGCTAAGCGGCGGAGCTAAGATGCAGATGGATCTTTGGGATGTGCTCTTTATTTTGTGACTTTGATACAATGCACAGAATTTACTCAGAGTTCACCGTGCTCTTCAGAACTGTGTGGCCGTTCTTTGCATTCAGACCCCTGCTGGGCCCAAATCTGCCCTCTCTGAGATTCTTCCTCTTCCTTCTTTTCTAGTTTGTTCTTTCTTTTGAGATGCAGTCTTGTGAAAAAAGATGGGGAAGGGATGGGAGGGAAGTAAAGAGGACCAAGGACTGAGGCAGGGACCAGGAACGTTCAAAGGACTTAGCGAGCAAAGACCCAGGAGCAGCTGTGACGTAGGTGGGAACTGGATAGAGAAAGAACGGCAAGTGCTTTGAAATAATCTCGAGTGGCTAGAGGGTGTTCTGATCAAGGGACACCTTGCCAAGCTGAGACCACCAGGGTCATGGCTTTTCAAGAGTGATCCAGCTGATTGTGGGTGTCACTGTCGTCGGTTGGGGAGACAGGGCATCACCTATCGAGCCACAGTATTGTAAGGTGGAAAGTTTGACTTCTGAGGGTTAAAAGGTAAGATCAATCTGATAGGGACTTCCCTGGTGGTCCAGGGGTTAAAAATCCGCCTTGCAATGCCAAGGTGGCAGGTTCAATTCCTGGTCAGGAACTGAAACCCCACATGGCGCAACTGCTGAACCCGAGTGCCCCGGAGCCCATGAGCCACATCTAGAGAGTCTGTGCACCACAGCGAAAGGTCCTGCGTGATGCGGTGAAGACCCTGAGCTCTGCAACTTCAGAGCTGACGCGGCCAAAAAGAAATAAAGAGCAAATCAAGCTGATGGAGCAAAGCAGTCTGTGTACCTGGTCTGACCTTAACCAATTCAAGGGTGCAGAGGCGAAGTTTGTAATCTGCTTTCAGGTGTGAAGCCCTCCCACCTTAGATAGCCTTGGAAATAAAGAGAGGGGAGAAAAGTGCAGAAGATGTGTATCCGGCTGATGTTAAGGGGGAAGTGCCTCGCCGTGACAAAATTGAGGAATCTCTGTGAGACACAGGGCAGGCAAGACTGAGGAAGGGTGGGCCAGCTCACCACCGGAGTGAGTGGGAGAGGAGCCCGGGGGTGGGTGTGGGGTGGGTCTTGCCTCTCCCGCAGGTTGGGGAAGGGCCCCGAGCCCCGCTGGGTGCCCCGAGAATATCAGCATCTCATGTTACATTCTGCAGGCCTTCCAGGTTCATTCATCCATGTTTCAGAAGGGAGCATCACACCAGCCATCCCAGAGGGTCATATGCTAACAGCGGCTTCCCTGGTGGCTCAGGTGGTGAAGACTCTGCCGGCAGTGCAGGATACCCAAGGTCGATCCCTGGGTCGGGATGATCCCCTGGAGGAGGACATGGCTACCCACTCCAGTATTCTTGCCCGGAGGATCCCATGGACAGAGGAGCCTGGTGGGCTGCAGTCCATGGGGTTGCAAAGGGCTGGACATGACTGAAGCGACTTAGCACACACGCACTTCTCTAGTCTGGGTCTGAAAATCTTTCACCTCAGGGATACACACGGTCCATGATCTACCCAACTGTAGTAGGCAACTTGGGAGATGGCCCTGCTGACCCATTTCGGATCTCCACACGCTGCGTCATCCCCTCCCCTCAAGTGTGGACTCGGTGACCTGGTCCTGATCGACACGGCACAGCAGACGGGATGGCTTCACTATGGAGGTTAGGTCACAGAGGGACCGCAGCTTCTGTTCTGGATATTCTTTCTCTCCCTCTCAAACTGCTTGTGCTGGAGGAAGTCGGCTTCCATGTGATGACGCAGCATCGTGGAGGGTCCCAGGTGAGTGAACTTGAAGGTGGATATTCTGAGGCTGCCAATTGTCATTGACGGGGCCTGGCAGTGGAGTCATCAGCCTAGTTGGGTCTTGACATGACAGCAACCTCATGAAAAGCTTTGAGCTGAGCCTCCTCCAATGAGTCATGGCTGGATTCCTGATCCACAGAAACGGGAAAATCATAAGTGCTTGTTGCTTTATGTGGTTAGGTTTTGGGGGTAATTTTCTATGAAATAGTACATAATTACTCCTCTACCTGAACCACTGGTTTTAGAAAGCTGCAAATCTCATTCTTCCCTCTCTCCTTCCCCACCTAAGGATAAACCAACACGGACTCTGATTCAGAAGAGCAAAAGGATAGGTTATTTTGAATCATCAGAGCAAATGTCTCTTTATGAAACAGTGGCTGCATGAAACAAGAGAAAATTTGAGAAAATCTCTGATTCATAGTGCCACTGAGAATCTAAATGAACACTGTGTATATGGAAAAGGAGATGAAGGAAGATTGCCCTGAGATGAAAACCATCACTTTAAGTCTTAAAACAAAATGGACATAGTGATTGGAGATTGCAGAAAATCAGATCAGTGGTTTAAAAGACCAGACAGAGAAAATTTCTCATGCTCAGACTATAAAGGGGATGAAAAAAGCATATAAAGAAAAGTAACATTGAAGACAAATTCAGGAAATTCATTATATCTTAGGAGAAGTAGGAGCAGAGAGAATATAACTTGTAAACAAGGAAATAATGCAAAGTAAGTTATGCTGTGGACTGAATTGTGTCCCCAACCAAACCCATATGTTGAAGCCCTAATTGCTTATGTGACTCTGGTGGGGACAGGACTTTTAAACAGGTGGCTTAGGTTCAATGGTGGCTAAAGTTCGTCTAGTCAAGGCTATGGTTTTTCCTGTGGTCATGTATGGATGTGAGCGTTGGACTGTGAAGAAGGCTGAGCGCTGAAGAATTGATGCTTTTGAACTGTGGTGTTGGGGAAGACTCTTGAGAGTCCCTTGGACTGCAGGGAGATCCAACCAGTCCATTCTGAAGGAGATCAACCCTGGGACTTCTTTGGAAGGAATGATGCTAAAGCTGAAACTCCAGTACTTTGGCCACCTCATGCGAAGAGTTGACTCATTGGAAAGGACTCTGATGCTGGGAGGGATTGGGGGCAGGAGGAGAAGGGGATGACAGAAGATGAGATGGCTGGATGGCATCACGGACTCGATGGACGTGAGTGTGGGTGAACTCCGGGAGATGGTGATGGACAGGGAGGCCTGGTGTGCTGCGATTCATGGGGTGGCAAAGAGTCGGACACGACTGAGCAACTGAACTGAACTGAACTGAACTGAGGTTCAGTGAGGTGCTGAGTATGGGGCAGGGCTGATCTGATAAAACTGGTGTTCTTATAGATGAACCACTAAAGACCCCTTTCCCTGGGCACACAGAGGGAAGGCCACATAAGCATATATGGAGGTGGCAGCCACCTATGAACAAGAATAGAGGCTTCAGAATGATACCTACTTTGTCAGCATCCTGATCTTGGACTTCCCAGCCTCCAGAACTGTGAGAAATGTTTGTTTTTTAAGCCCCCTGTCTGTTCTGGTTTATTGGTTTAGCCAAAAAGTTTGTTTGATATTTGCATACAATTTTTTAAAAAACCAGAATGAATCTTTTGGCCAACTCAATATTACGGTAGACCATAACAACAACAACAAAAAAATGGGCTATGATAAGTTTCCTGAGCTGAAGAATATCTTTTCTCCTAATTAAAATTCTCTTTAAGCATCTTTAAAAATAAAAGATTTAATTGTCTTTAAAGTAGCCTTCAAGAGACTTTTTGAAAAGATATTTAGAAATATGCCCAACATATTCCAATGACATTTTGGTATTTCAAGGGAAAAGGAACAATTCTTACAGGTTTACAGTAGAAAAGCCACATTACCTAATTGGTAGCAGTTTTCTTCATGTAATAATGAAGTGGTACAAAGCTACAGAATAACCCCCACAAAGTTTTGAGGGGAAAATACTATCTCAAAGAACTCCATTTTCAGCCAATCTAATGTTCATGTATGAGAAATCAGAAAGAGATCTTCAGTCATGCAAGGAATTGGAAAATATTTCATAAGCATCATCTCATGAGAAAAAAATGGGGAAGGATATCTGCAAAATGTCAAACAGACAAAGTGCTCACTTTCAGATTATGTAAAGAATTCCTGCAAATCAATTAGAAAAAGGGAGACCACCAAGTATAAACATATATCAGAGACTTGCATGGATACATCCTCAAACAGGGTACCCAAGTAGCAATACACAAATGTTGAGGGGCTTACTTTCAGTCAGTTCAGTTCAGTCACTCAGTCGTGTCTGACTCTTTGCAACCCCATGGACTGGAGCACACCAGGCTCCCCTGTCCATCAACAACTCCCAGAGTTTACTCAAACTCATGTTCATTGAGTCAGTGATGCCATCCAACCATCTCATCCTCTGTCGTCCCCTTCTCCTCCTGCCTTCAATCTTTCCCAGGATCAGGGGCCTTTCCAATGAGTCAGCTCTTTGCATCAGGTGGCCAAAGTATTGTAGTTTCAGCTTCAGCATCAGTCCTTCCAATGAATATTCAGGACTGATTTCCTTTAGGATGGACTGGTTGGATCTCCTTGCAGTCCAAGGGACTCTCAAGAGTCTTCTCCAACACCACAGTTCAAAAGCACCAATTCTTTAGCACTCAGCTTTCTTTATAGTGACTTTATACATGACTACTGGAGAAATCATAGCCTTGGCTATATGGACCTTTGTTGGTAAAGTAATGTCCCAGCTTTTTAATATGCTGTCTAGGTTGGTCATAGCTTTTCTTCCAAGGAGCAAGCATCTTTTAATTTCATGGCTGCGTTTACCATCTGCAGTGATTTTGGAGCCCCCCCCCCCCATTTGCTGTCTACTTTCATTAGTTACCCAAGAAATGCAAGTTAAAGCCCCACTGAAATACCTCTACACTGCATCCAGAATGCCTGCAATTTAATTTTGATGATTTGAAGCAATTTCCAAAAACTACTAGGGCATAAGCTGGTGCAACCACTTTAGAAAACTGGGATCATTTACTCAAGTTGAAGCAATCACACCTAGGTACAAACCTATCTCCCTCCCAGATAAATGTCCAACAGAAATGTTTGCACATTCCCATAAAAAGCATGTTCAGGAATGGTCATAACAACATCACTCCTAATGCCTCAAACTGGAAACAATTCGATTGCACATTAACAGCAGAATGGATAAATAAATGGTGTTCCTACAACAGGAAGGATTCAGCGATGAAGGGGAATTTACCACAGTCACCTGCAACACTGCTTGAATCTCACAAACACAATGTTGAATAGATGAGAGTTGCCCAACACTGAAGAGTGAATTCCATGTGACACTGTTTACACAAAGATTAGAAAATGCGCAAAAGGGAACTACAGGAGTCTAAATCAAGGTAGTGATTGATGTTTCAGGAGAGAGAAGAGGGAGAAAGTGGGACATTTCGGGTGAAGTTTTGCTTCTCGATCTGGTTGGTGGTTACAGGGGTGTTACTGATGATCCATGGAGCAGTTGAGTCTGTGAGTGTTAAGTGTGAAGTTCTCTCTATATACTTCAGATATGTATAGGAGCTTCCCTGGTGGCTCAGACAGTAAAGAGTCTGCCTGCAATGCGGAAGACCTGGGATCTTCCCTGGGTCAGGAAGATCCTCTGGAGAAGGAAATGGCACCCCACTCCAGTACTCTTGCCTGGAAAATCCCATGGACAGAGGAGCCTGGTAGGCTACAGTCCGTGGGATCTCAAATAGTTGGACACGACTGAGCGACTTCACTTTTTACTTTCTCTGTATATATCATACTTCATAATATAAAACAAGATAACGATAGGCTATGGCAAAGAGAAAAGCAACTGGAACAGATACCAGGCAGAAATATTCAGGGCAGCTTTTGTTGAGAGTTCCTTCATGCTCTGAAACCAGAAAATGACCTGATTTGGGGGAGGTGGGGGATGAGTGGAGAAATCCCCCAGACAGACAGGAGTAAGACTCCCCTGTGAGCCCCAGGAGGCTCCATGGGCACTGACCCAGGGCAGAAGGGTCCCTTAGCTCACCTTCCAGACCCCGTGTGTCAAAGGTCAGCCTGCCAGCCCAGGAGCACCTTGGTGTCTCCAGGACTGTCCAGTCCTTCTGCTCTTCCCCTCAGTGACCTGTCACTGGTGAGAAGCTCACTCTTAGTGGTCTGGGTACCCACAAGCCCACTGAAGAGAAAATGCTTACAAATCTATTTAAAAAAGGCAGGCCACCCAGTAGAAAAATGAGCAAGTGACTTGCAACTGGATAATGGTGTGAGAAAAAGAAAAACTCTTCTTAACCAAGATAATAACTGGACAGAAATCAGTAGGAAATTGCCCAGTGTCTGGGGCAGGGTAGATACGGTGTCTATTTTTATATGATAAGTACACAGGTGCAGTAGACACATATTTGATTCATAGACTGTAAGTCAACAGCACATAGACTTTTTATATGTCTGCGTTACATGGACATGTGTTCATATCCTGGAACGTAAAGGAAACATTAATACATTTCCAGTGAATGTACTTATGTTCTCTGGTTGCAAGTGAAAAAAAAGAAAATGTAACAATAGTCTTCGATAGGCAAAATCATCAAAGCACTTGGATATTTAAAACAAACATAAGTATTTTTTATGAACAACTTGAAGGTTATAGGATAAATCAAATCAGTGTAAGAAATTGTTTCAAGTGAATGACAATGAGGGCACTGTATGACAACATTTATGTGAGACAGCTAATATTGTTCTCAGAAGAAAATTCATAGCCTTTGATGCTTTTATTATGTATCAAGAAAGAAGGAAGATAAAGGAATTAAGCATTCATCTCAGCAACAGAGAAGTAACATAAAAATAAAACCAAGAAAGCAAGAAATCAAGAACTAATAAATTTAGAAAAAAATGAAATAGAATAACTTAAAAAATAGTTAAGATGGTTTAACTTCAGAATTTAAGAATTTAAGTTAAGAAGCCTGGCGTGCTGCATTCGATGTGGCCGCCAAGAGCCGGACATGACTGAGTGACTGAACTGAACTGAAGGTGATTTAAAAATTCAACGTTATTTTGAAAAAAGATATGGAAAAAATCTCTAGTAAGATCAGTAAAAAGCAAAAGGAAAGCAAAAATATATAACCTTGGGAGAAAAGAGGCTATAACTAGATAGGGAACAGAATTTTAAATCTTCAAGAAAATATATTTTAGTTTGTCTGAAAGTCTCAGTGAAATGGGTAACTTTTTATAAGGTAAAAAGAAACAAAAGCTAAATAAGGCAGGAACAGAAAACCACAGCACATCAATTTTGTCAACAAAAGTTTAAAAATAATCAAGGAAATATTCACAAAAAAGCCAAAGTGAAACACAAAATACAGGATAGTAATCACAGCAATAATAACAAAACTAGACCAGTTTCAATCACAAATATAATTGCAAAAATTCTATGTAAAACATCAGCAAATCAAATCCAGCAATGTGTTGAAAGAATTTATATGACCAAGTAGAGTTTGTTGTAGTATTGCCAAATTTATTAAAAAAAAAAAAATCTACTGATAAGTTTTGGGCTTCCCTGATAGCGCAATTGGTAAAGAATCCACCTGTAATGCAGGAGATCCTGGTTTGATTCCTGGGTTGGGAAGATCCCCTGGAGAAGGGAAAGGCTACCCACTCCAGTATTCTGGCCTACAGAATTGCATGGACTGTATAGTCCATGGGGTCGCAAAGAGTCGGACACGACTGAGCAACTTTCACACACTAGTAAATTTTATCTCGTAATACGTCAAAGGAGAAAGCCATACATCATCTCAGTAGAGAGGAAAACAGTATTTTATAAGATGCAATGTCTATTTCTCATCAAAACTTGTAGTAGACTAGATCAAAGAAGACTTTCTTACATGATAGAGATTATCTTTCTAAAAGTGCAAACCTACCTCATATTTATGCTAAAACAGAGATCAGTTTTTCCTACCATTAAGAAGGAAACAGCAAGCCAATGTCATGTTACTACATCTTCCTTGTCTCACTTTGGAATCAACAGAGGAGGCATCCGACAGATGGCACTCAAAGTGTTAGATTCACTACTGAGAAAGCCAACTGAAGTAGGCGGCTTTAGATCTGAAACCAGAGGAACTTGCTAGCAGTCCCTGAATTAGGCAAGGTACACAGTCCCTGACCCTCCTTTCCCCACCCACACCCAACGAGGACTGACTGTTCCAGGGAGTCAGAGAGACCACAGAGTCCCTTATTCTCAGATGGGCAGATCCCAAGTGAATCCAGAGGGGCCTAAGCCAGGCAAGCAAATTCTTTGGCCCAAAGATACCAGTAAAGTGCTCCCAGAGTGAAAGATACAAGATTAGAAGGAGGCCAGAAGCATCACATGAGTACAAGGTTTGGTGTATGGAAGCCTGAGGCCAAGGGGAGATCTGGCAGTATTCTACACCCTTCGGGAAGCTTAGCCAATGTGAGAACTAGGGAAAAGAAAGAACAACACATATTAAAGAAATCAAAATGAGCAACCAGTACTTGCAGATGATACAGTTATTTGGAAAATCCAAGTGAATCTACTGAAAAAATACTCTGTGCATGCTCAGTCGCTTCAGTCATGTCCAACTCTGTGAGCCCATGGACTGTAGCCCACCAGGCTCCTCTGTCCAGGGGATTTTCTAGGCAAGAATACTGGAGTGGGTTGCCATTTCCTTCTCCAGGGGATTTTCTCAACCCAGGGATCGAACCCGTGTCTCCTGCATTGCGGGCAGATTCTTTACCATTGAGCCATCAGGGAAGTCTCCCGCCAAATATTAGTTAGAATTTATAAAAATGTTTCGTAAGGTAGCCTATGGCTCTCCTCCAATAAAAAAAATTAGTTAACAGCTTTTCTATATACCAGCAAAACAGAAAATTGGGCAAGGTGTGGAGGAGAGAGCTCTGGAAAAATAAATTCACATCAATGTTCAGGAAATTCAATACAAGAAGAATGTTGAGAGAATATCTGCCTTATCGGATTGCAAAAGACAGGCTAGAGCACCCATAATTCTTCAGTGTGGCAGTGGAGAAAGATTCAGTGGAAGTGAGCAGGAAGAGAGTGGGAAACTCAGAGACAGAAACCACAGACAGGGTTGGATTATGAAATAGTTGCTATTGTTTGGTCGCAGTCGTGTCCAGCTCTTTTTTGTCCCTGTGGGCTGTAGCCTGCCAGTCTCTGTCCATGGGATTTCCCAAGCAAGAATACTGGAGTGGGTTGCCATTTCTTTCTCCAGGGGATCTTCCTGGACCAGGGATTGAAACCTGCGTCTCCTGCTTGACAGGCGGATTCTTTACCATTGAGCCACCTGGGAAGCCCTTAGATGATCAAACTGGCATTTAATTCACCAAGAAGGCAAGTATTCTCCATAAATGGAGTGAGGTGGCTGGAAAAATGAAAAGTGACATCTGTCATGTTATGCAGCAAAAGAAGTTCCAGAGGATTGAAAAAGTAAAATAATAAAAGCAAAATCATATCACTGCTTAAGGTGAAGAAGGGCTGAAGAAGAGCTAAGTATTAAAACAAGAACAGAATCTAGAAAAAGACATATTTGCTCAAACAAGCAAATTTAAACTTCTAAATATAAAAAATTCCTAAAAACAAATGGTAAGAGCAACTGTGTGAAATATTTCAGAGGATTGAACTTTTGATGTAAAGAGCTTCTTATTATTCAATAAGCACATCTTCAAGGCTCCAGTGACAACAGGAGCCACAGATATTTACGGTATCTCACGCAAAGGAGTGAAAATGCCAATAAATCTCTTAAAGTGATGTTAAACTTCACTAGTCTTCAGTTCAGTTCAGTTTAGTCGCTCAGTCATGTCCGACTCTTTGCGACCCCATGAATCGCAGCACGCCGGGCCTCCCTGTCCATCACCAACTCCCGGAGTTCACTCAAACTCATGCCCATTGAGTCCATAATGACATCCAGCCATCTCATCCTCTGTCGTCCCTTTCTCCTCCTGCCCACAATCCCTCCCAGCATCAGAGTCTTTTCCAATGAGTCAACTCTTCGCATGAGGTGGCCAAAATACTGGAGCTTCAGCTTTAGCATCATTCCTTCCAAAGAAATCCCAGGGTTGATCTCCTTCAGAAGGGACTGGTTGGATCTCCTTGCAGTCCAAGGGACTCTCAAGAGTATTCTCCAACACCACAGTTCAAAAGCATCAATTCTTCGGCGCTTAGCCTTCTTCACAGTCCAACTCTCATATCCATACATGACCACAGGAAAAACCATAGCCTTGACTAGACAGACCTTAGTCGGCAAAGTAATGTCTCTACTTTTGAATATGCTATCTAGGTTGGTCATAACTTTTCTTCCAAGGAGTAAGCATCTTTTAATTTCATGGCTGCAATCACCATCTGCAGTGATTTTGGAGCCCCCCAAAATAAAGTCTGACACTGTTTCCACTGTTTCCCCATCTATTTCCCATGAAGTGATGGGACCAGATGCCATGATCTTCGTTTTCTGAATGTTGAGCTTTAAGCCAACTTTTTCACTCTCCCCTTTCACTTTCGTCAAGAGGCTTTTTAGTTCCTCTTCACTTTCTGCCATAAGGGTGGTGTCATCTGCATATCTGAGGTTATTGATATTTCTCCTGGCAATCTTGATTCCAGCTTGTGTTTCTTCCAGTCCAGCGTTTCTCATGATGGACTCTGCATAGAAGTTAAATAAGCAGGGTGACAATATACAGCCTTGATGTACTCCTTTTCCTATTTGGAACCAGTCTGTTGTTCCATGTCCAGTTCTAAATGTTGCTTTCTGACCTGGATACAGATTTCTCAAGAGGCAGATCAGGTGGTCTGGTATTCCCATCTCTCTCAGAATTTTCCACAGTTTATTGTGATCCACACAGTCAAAGGCTTTGGCATAGTCAATAAAGCAGAAATAGATGTTTTTCTGGAACTCTCTTGCTTTTTCCATGATCCAGCGGATGTTGGCAATTTGATCTCTGGTTCCTCTGCCTTTTGTAAAACCAGCTTGACATCTGGAAGTTCACGGTTCACGTATTGCTGAAGCTTGGCTTGGAGAATTTTGAGCATTACTTTACTAGCATGTGAGATGAGTGCAATTGTGCAGTAGTTTGAGAATTCTTTGGCATTGCCTTTCTTTGGGATTGGAATGAAAACTGACCTTTTCCAGTCCTGTGGCCACTGCTGAGTTTTCCAAATTTGCTGGCATATTGAGTGCAGCACTTTCACAGCATCATCTTTCAGGATTTGAAATAGCTCAACTGGAGTTCCATCACCTCCACTAGCTTTGTTCGTAGTGATGCTTTCTAAGGCCCACTTGACTTCACATTCCAGGATGTCTGGCTCTAGGTGAGTGATCACACCATTGTGATTATCTGGGTCGTGAAGATCCTTTTTGTACAGTTCTTCTGTGTATTCTTGCCACCTCTTCTTAATATCTTCTGCTTCTGTTAGGTCCATACCATTTTTGTCCTTTATCGAGCCCATCTTTGCATGAAATGTTGCCTTGGTATATCTAATTTTCTTGAAGAGATCTCTAGTCTTTCCCATTCTGTTGTTTTCCTCTATTTCTTTGCATTGATTGCTGAAGAAGGCTTTCTTTTCTCTTCTTGCTATTCTTTGGAACTCTGCATTCAGATGCTTATATCTTTCCTTCTCTCCTTTGCGTTTCACTTCTCTTCTTTTCTCAACTATTAGTAAGGCCTCCCCAGACAGTTATTTTGTTTTTTTGCATTTCTTTTCCATGGGGATGGTCTTGATCCCTGTCTCCTGTACAATGTCACAAACCTCATTCCATAGTTCATCAGGCGCTCTATCTATCAGATCTAGGCCCTTAAATCTATTTCTCACTTCCACTGTATAATCATAAGGGATTTGATTTAGGTCATACCTGAATGGTCTAGCGGTTTTCCCTACTTTCTTCAATTTAAGTCTGAATTTGGTAATAAGGAGTTCGTGATCTGAGCCACAGTCAGCTCCTGGTCTTGTTTTTGTTGACTGTATAGAGCTTCTCCATCTTTGACTGCAAAGAATATAATCAATCTGATTTCAGTGTTGACCATCTGGTGATGTCCATGTGTAGAGTCTCCTCTTGTGTTGTTGGAAGAGGGTGTTTGCTATGACCAGTGCATTTTCTTGGCAAAACTCTATTAGTCTTTGCCCTGCTTCATTCCGCATTCCAAGGCCAAATTTGCCTGTTACTCCAGGTGTTTCTTGCCTTTCTACTTTTGCGTTCCAGTCCTCTAGAATGAAAAGGACATCTTTTTTGGGTATTAGTTCTAAAAGGTCTTGTAGGTCTTCATAGAACCACTCAACTTCAGCTTCTTCAGCATTACTGGTTGGGGCATAGACTTGGATTACCATGATATTGAATGGTTTGCCTTGGAGACGAACAGAGATCATTCTGTCGTTTTTGAGATTGCATCCAAGTACTGCATTTCGGACTCTTTTGTTGACCATGATGGCTACTGCATTTCTTCTAAGGGATTCCTGCCCGAAGTAGTAGATATAATGGTCGTCTGAGTTAAATTCTCCCATTCCAGTCCATGTTAGTTCGCTGATTCCTAGAATGTCAACATTCACTCTTGCCATCTCTTGTTTGACCACTTCCAATTTGCCTTGATTCATGGACCTGACATTCCAGGTTCCTATGCAATATTGCTCTTTACAGCATCAGACCTTGCTTCTATCACCTGTCAGAGAACTGCAAAATAAAACCAGATATTAAACTGACAAAGTTTTAAAATATATGTTTGTCACATAAAAAGATGCTCAACATTACTCATTATCAGAGAAATGCAAATAAAAACCACAATGAGGTACCATCTCACGCCAGTCAGAATGGCTGCTATCCAAAAGTCTACAAACAGAAAATGCTGGAGAGGATGTGGAGAAAAGGGAACCCTCTTACACTGTTGGTGGGAATGCAAACTAGTACAGCCACTATGGAGAACAGTGTGGAGATTTCTTGAAAAACTGGAAATAGAACTGCCATACAACCCAGCAATCCCACTGCTGGGCATACACCCCGAGGAAACCAGAATTGAAAGAGACACATGTGCCGCAATGTTCATCGCAGCACTGTTTATAATAGCCAGGACAAGGAGGCAACCTAGATGTCCTTCGGCAGAGATGGATAAGAAAGCTGTGGTACATGTACACAATGGAATATTACTCAGCTATTAGAAAGAATGCATTTGAATCAGTTCTAATGAAGTGAATCAAACTGGAGCCTATTATACAGAGTGAAATAAGTCAGAAAGAAAAAACACCAATACAGTATACTAACGCATATATATGGAATTTAGAAAGATGGTAACAATGACCCTATATGCGAGACAGCAAAAGAGACACAGATGTATAGAACAGACTTTGGGACTCTGTGGGAGAAGGTGAAGGTGGGATGGTTTGAAAGAATAGCATTGAAACGTGTATATTACCATATGTGAAACAGATCACCAGTCCAGGTTCGATGCATGAGAGAGGGCACTCAGCACTGGTGCACCGGGTGATCCTGAGGGATGGGATGGGGAGGGAGGTGGGAGGGGGTTCAGGATGGGGGACACATGTCTACCCATGGCTGATTCATGTCAGTGTATGGCAAAACCCACTACAATATTGTAAAGTAATTAGCCTCCAATTAAAATAAATTAATTATAAAAATGTATGTTTGGGTGTCAAGGTGACTTTAGGGAAAGAAGTATTTACATGCATTTCTGTTGGATATAAACCTACCAGAAGGCAGAATCTTATAGCATATAATCTTACAGGTTTTATTTTTGGTGAAGTACTTATGAAATTATGCATGGAGAAAGATTGAAATGACAGATTCCAAATGTTAACAGTGGTTATCTCTAAATGATTACTTTTTAAAATTTGTGTCTTCTTGTTTTTATACAGTAGAAATACTTTCGTAATCATGCTGAAGTATCACCTCCCCAACCAATACTGTACATATATGAGAATACTTTAAAAACTTTTGAGGAAAATGTAGAAGACGGCTCTTCCCTGGCAGGGAATGATGCAAAGTGACAGTGCTTAGCAGTGTGCGCAGGCGCAGAGGGGCTTCCCAAGCGGCAAAGAGCCCACCTGCTGATGCCGAAGACAGCAGAGACTCGGGTTCGATCCCTGAGTCAAGAAGAGCCCCTGGAAGAGAGCTGGGCAGTCCACTCCAGCATTCTCGCCTGGAGAACCCCATGCACAGAGGAGCCTGCTGGGCTACAGCTCACAGGGCTGCACAGAACTGGACACGACCGAAGGGACGTGGCATGCACGCACGGGTGTGCGGAACACAAGACAGAGCAGAGGAGCGGCCGGAACACGTTCTCAGTGGCTGCTGGGTCTAGAAGCTGCTGAAGCAGAAAAACTATCATTCGGAGGACTGGGAGCCATTTCTGTGGTGGAAGTTTCCTTTGGGAGGGATCACCTGATGAACCCTACAAGTTGGGAATAACCCAAATATCCGATTCATAGGAAACTGGCTGAACGAATTATGGTACATTGATTCAGTGGAGTTCTACAGAGCTATGCAAATCTGTCATGATAGGGTATTTCATGGCATGGAAATTTGTTTACGGTTTAGTGTTAAGTGAAAATCTGGTTTCAAAACTGAATGCATGCTGTGATCCAATATTTGTAAAAAAAAAAAAAAAAGAAAGAAAACTATTTATTTAAAGATTTGAAGGATGTTTTTATTTTACTCTGTTCACTCATCTGCATTTTATTTTCTCTGTAATGAGCATCTATTTCTTTTATAAGAGAACACATAATAGATGTAGTTTATATGCAGTTTATATAAAAATATAAAAAGGGAGAGGGTAGTTTTCCAGTCAGCAAGGCTCAACTATAAAAGGACTAAATGAACCAATACATCCAAAACAAAGTCAATTAGGCAAAAACACTAACAGGGGCCTCCTGTTAAAAGGAGAACTCTAGGCTCCGAACTGCAAACAGTGAAAACCCACAGGCAAAACCATCTGTTTTGTGAGAAGGAAGCTGAGGTTGCCCTGGCCAGTTGCCATGAAATACTTGAATTGTTTCAATAGCTCTGTGGACTTCCCTGGTGGCTCAGATGGTAAAGAATCTGCCCGCAATGCAGAAGACAAGAGTTTGATCCCTGGGTGGGGAAAATCCCCTGGAGAAGGAAATGGCAACCCACTCCAGGATTCTTGCCTGGAGAACCCTATGGACAGAGGAGCCTGGCGGCCCACAGACCATGGGGTCACAAAGAGCCGGACACGACTGAGTGACTGACACACACACACTGGCTCTCTAGAGTCATTATAGGGAATTGGCTCGCGTGATTATGCAGGTTGAGAGCTCCTACTGTCTCTCTAAGCAGGGTACCCAGGCGTAGCCAGTGGTCCAGCTCTAGTCTGAGTCCAAAGGCCTGAGAATCCGGAGAGCCTGTGGTTTAAGTTCTAGTCCAAGGGAAGGAAAAGGTGGAAGCCCAGGACCAAACAGGCAGAGAGGACAAATGACCCCTTCCCCTGCCCTCTTGTTCTGTTGGGTTGGCCTAAAGGTTCATTCAGGCTTTTCCATAAAATGCTACAGAAGATGGGAAAGAGCTTTCTGGTCGACCCAATATTTGGGTCCTCAATGGACTGGACGAGGCCCACCCATGTGGGAAAGGGCCACTGGCTTTACTCAGTCTTTTTTTTTTTTTTTTACTTTATTTTGCTTTACAATACTGTATTGGTCTTGCCATACATCAACATGAATCCGCCACGGGTGTACATGTGTTCCCCATCCTGAACCCCCCTCCCACCTCCCTCTGCATACCATCTCTCTGGGTCATCCCAGTGCACCAGCCCCAAGCATCCTGCATCCTGCATCAAACCTAGACTGGCGATTCGTTTCTTACATGATATTATACATGTTTCAATGCCATTCTCCAAAATCATCCCACCCTCTCCCTCTCCCACAGACTCCAAAAGTCTGTTCTATACTTCTGTGTCTCTTTTGCTGTCTTGCACACATTCCATCTTTCTAAATTCCATATATATGTGTTAGTATACTGTATTGGTGTTTTTCTTTCTGGCTTACTTCACTCTGTATAATTGGCTCCGGTTTCATCCACCTCATTAGAACTGACTCAAATGCATTCTTTCTAATAGCTGAGTAATACCCCATTGTGTATATGGACCACAGCTTTCTTATCCATCTCTGCCGAAGGACATCTAGGTTGCCTCCTTGTCCTGGCTATTATAAACAGTGCTGCGATGAACATTGCGGCACATGTGTCTCTTTCAATTCTGGTTTCCTCGGGGTGTATGCCCAGCAGTGGGATTGCTGGGTCATAAGGCAGTTCTATTTCCAGGTTTTTAAGGATTCTCCACACTGTTCTCCATAGTGGCTGTACTAGTTTGCATTCCCAACAACAGGGTAAGAGGGTTCCCTTTTCTGTGAACCCTCTCCAGCATTTATTGCTTGTAGACTTTTGGATCACAGCCATTCCGACTGGTGTGAGATGGTACCTCATTGCGGTCTTGATTTGAATTTCTCTGATAATGAGTGATGTTGAGCATCTTTTCATGTGTTTGTTTGCCATCTGTATGTCTTCTTTGGAGAAATGTCTGTTTTGTTCTTTGGCCCATTTTTTGATATGCCAATCTTGTCTGGACACACACTGACAGACATGCCTAGAAATAATGTTCAAGCAAGAACCTGAGGCCTCTGTGGCCCAGTCAAGTCGACACACCAGCTTAACCATCCCAGCCCTGCGACTGTGTGAGGCGGCAGAGGTTTGAACCTGGGTATTTTCAGTGAGGTATAAGGCTATAGAGAACTGTCATAAGCATTGCAGAAAGGGGAATGAATGATGGCTCAGACGGGCTGGTCACCAGGGTGAGGTGGGGGCCCTGGCCTCCAGCAGAAGCAGGAACACACCCAATGCTGGAGGGAAGAGAAAGGAACAGACGCCCCAAAGACAGAGGTGAGGCTGTGCCCGGGGCCAAAAACACAAGGGAGGGGGGGCTCATGGTGTCTTTGCTTTGAAATATGAGTCAAAGTCATTTGCTGAGGGCTAGGAGAGATGGTTAGGGTTCAGAGCTTGAATACAGCAGTGAAAACTATAACAGAAATATCTGGTGTGGTTTGATGGGCGAGGAAGCTGACTAGGAGCAGAGAGAAAGTTTATGGATGGCATCGAGAATCCGAGAATTTTAGAGGCACCTACAGAAGGGGGAGCTTTGTGCTTTGAGCGTATCACATGTCTTACTGTTCTCTGATCTATCAGAAAGGGTTAAGAAGAGACATGGCCTGTCTTTCATTTACCCTTAATCCAAAAGACTCTATGACATAGAACCCTGTCATAGGCTACAAAGCCTTGTAGAGTAAAGTCTCTGGTGCCAGGGACAATTAGATAAGTATATTTAATAAGAGACTTGATCAGCTTGGGCATCAGTGATGGTGGCGGGGAGAAGACTTCTTGTTGTAGTAACCGGAGAATTCATGGGCAGGTGGCTTTTGAGTTGAGTCTTAGGGAATGGGCAGAGTTTTGGTAGGTAGAAAAGTTCCCTCCCAGGTGGAGAGAAGAGAGTGAGCAAGGGGATATGGAGAGACTACCAGGTATGTGGGCTCGGCCAGCAGCAGTGGACGTGATGACAAGGTCATGGGTCAGCATACAAGGTCTTCAGTGCCACTTGATGCCCAACTCTTCAATGTGTGTTAGGGTCGGCTTACGAAATGACCAGGGTTGCACTTTAGGAGGATGAGTTTTGTGTAGTTTATATAAAGGGGAGGCAGGGGTGGCCTAGAAATAGGTTGAAGGCTCCAGTGTCACAGACATCTAAGAAGAATCACTGATGAGCGGCAAAACAATGAGATTAGACCGTCCATGTGATTACGCATAGGGACTTCTAATTTTAAATCCAGCACCCTAATGAAGCATAAATTATTTTGCCATTCAAATGTATTCTGGCTCGAAGCTCCCTCTCCGTTGGTGGTGAGAGGGGAGGAGGGAGGCGGGGAAGCAACCGCAAGTCAACAGTCAGCGTTAGCTGTCGTTTCTACTCAAGAGCAGGAGTGGAGAAGGCACTGGCAGCCCACTCCAGTTCTCTTGCCTGGAAAATCCCATGGACGGAGGAGCCTGGTGGGCTACAGTCCATGGGGTCTCAAAGAGTTGGACACGACTGAGCGACTTCACTTTCACGCATTGGAGAAGGAAATGGCAACCTACTCCAGCCTTCTTGCCTGGAGAATCCCGGGGACAGGGGAGCCTGGTGGGCTGCCATCTATGGGGTCGCACAGAGTCGGACGTGACTGACACGACTTGCCTGCAGCAGCAGCAGCTACTCAAGAGGGGCAGGCCGTTCCCCAGGTCTCCTGCGCCCGCATTTGCCACCCTGGAGCTCGCCGGTGCTGGGCGCGGACTGTGTTCTCCAGCGGTGATGGCTTCTTGGTTTGGTGCCTTCAGCCTTCCCCGGGGTCCAGCTGGAGTAGAGTCCAGAAGGGTTTGGTGACCTCCGAGTCTAGATAGTGGAGAAGCCCAGAATCACTGGGAAGAATTTCCAGGCACCGAGCAAAGGCATCCAGGACACTCAGGGAGGTGGATGTCCACGTATGGCCTGGCAGACAATGTGAGCGGCAGCGTTGAGCCTCTGTGGGGGGTTCAGACCGTCCTGAGGGGAAAGTTGGGAGGAGTCCAGAGAGAGACACAGAAAACAGGGGATGTTGGTTACACACAGACGTGGCTGAGCAGCTTGGGTGTATGAGAACACGCGGCTCTGCAGCGCTGTCGTCTCCCCGCAGACAGATGGGCCGTGGGGCGGATCCATAAGCCTTGGTCATGCCATCGCCTCGCCTGCCCTGGCAGCAGACGGCATCATCACTTGGGGGAAGAACGTGTGCCTGGGAAGAAGGAGAGAGGGAGGGCTCACTCTCTCGGGACCTTGCCAGGTGGCCTGGGGTTACCGGGACCCCCACCACCCATCCCTGAGGGCAACTCTCCCTGAGTGGGTGTCCATCGCCCTGAGTTTGGGGCCACCCACCTGTGGGCCCCTTCTCACATTGGACAAGTCTGTGTTTTGTGTCTTTTCTCTTCCCTGACAATATTGGTGGGTGGAGAGTGGAGACAGTAAAACCACCTAATCTCGCCTCTCTAGGTTTTGTATGATGGTCTAAAAGGCTTTAGAAGACAACTAGTTACACATCTGGGCACTGGTTCAAAGATGAGGGTCAGCAAACATGGAGGGAAGGGAGATATCGGAGCACAGAGCATCCCAGGCTAACAGAAGAGCCGGTGCAAAGCCCCGGAGTGAAGAATACGTGTGGTGTGTCTGGAAAGAGCCAGGCTGCCACCAGGCTGGAGAAGAACCGGGTGCAGACTGGGGCTAAGTCATACAAGGACCTAATGGTCACTGTCAGGATGCTGGATCTTCTGTTCAGGGAGGTGAGAGGTTATTGGAGCAGAGGGATGACCAGTCTGCCTGAGCTGCGGTGCTCAGGGCGGGCTGCAGGAGACAAGGGTGGAACCAGAAAGCTATCACAGCAGTTCAGGTGAGCACTGATGCATTGGTCCAGGGCAGTAGCCATGGATGAGATGAAAGGAAGGTGGTGGAATCTGGGTATATTCTGAAGATCAAAGAGTCAGGATTTCCTGATGGCCAGGGAGAGGAAGAGGGAGCCAAGGATGATTTTGGAGGCTGAGCGATGAAAGGATTCATTCCCAGGCTCTGAGCTGGGGGAGACCTGGGGAGAAACAGGTTTTGGGGGAGGGGAAATCAGAGTTTGATTTTGGACTTGTTAAATTTGAGTTGCATTTCCAAGGAGGATGTTGAGTTGGCAGGTGGAGACACATCCACCGTCTTTAGCCTGAGAGAAAGATCCAGGCAAGAGACAGGTAAGCAGGAGTCCTCAGCACTGGAAGATATTTGGGGCCTTCAGGTGGGATATTATCCAGGGAACGAATGATAACAGGGAAGAGAAGGTAAGCACTGGGCATCTGGGGCAAGAAGACAGGGAGGGAAACAGGAAGACGAGATTGACTGGTGGGAAAGGTGCCTTGAGGAGTCCTGGGGGAGGAGATGCCGCCTGGGGGTGGAGCCGTGAGCTGAGAAGTCATCCTTGATCTAGCGCATTCCACCTTTGGGGCACTTTGGTGCCTGGAAGCTGGCAATGAGCACACAGCCATTCTTTAAACAGATTTAAAGAATGTAAATGGGTTTAGATGGTGAAGCGGATTCTTTGCCAGCTGAGCCACAAGGGAAGCCCACAAAGCCCACAAAGTTTGCTAAATCAGCACTGGAGTGAATTGCAAAAGGTGTTGCCAGGTAACCAGGTTTCCATCTGGGGATTCACATAGAACCAGTGAACATGAATCGGTAAACCTCCCACGAAAGAGGAAACTGCCCTCCAGGAGATTTTTTTTCTTTTTAACTCAACTTTTCTTTAGGTATAATTAAGTTTTTAAAATAATTTATACGTTTATTTTTGGCTCTGCTGGGTCTTTGTCGCTGTGTGGGCTTTGCTCTGGTTGTGGTGCTTGGCCAGCTCATTGCTGCGGCTTCTCCTGTTGCAGGTTCGGGCTCTCGGGTGCGTGGGCTCAGGAGTGGCAGCTCGTGGGCTCAGGAGTTGCGGCTCTCGGGGTCTAGAGCACAGGCTCAGTAGTTGATGGGCACAGGCTTAGTTCCTCTGCAGCACATGGGATCTTCCCGGACCAGGGTTCGAACCCGTATCCCCTGCATTGGCAGGTGGATTCCTTATCACTGAGCCACCAGGGAAGTCCCCATCACTAAGTTTTGACAGATGTATTCAGTTATGTCCTTGCACCACAACTGAGACGTAGAATGTTTTCACTTCCCCCCAAATATGAATTTAAAATTAATTTTTTATTTAAAAACAAAACAAACAAACAAAAACTTCCTTACCAGCCCCGACCCGCTGCTGCAGCCTAGCTCTGCATGACGCACTGGCAACCTGGCTTAGCTCAAAAGCCACGGAGTCTGAAACCTGCCTGAAGACAGCTTGGCAGCTCACAACAATTCTGCGTCTAAATAAGGCGGAAGCAAGAGGCTCGTCTCATCATCTAAAGCTCACACCGAGTGCCTCGCTTCCCAGGTCTGGCTCAGGACAGCCCCCCACGGGGAGTCCCAGGAGGTCGACCGCCTTGGTCAATGGACAGGCCTGTCCCCTTTGAACTGCATACACTTCCGGCCGCAAACTTAAAGGGAGGTGTGTGTGTGTCGGGGCTGAAGGGTTGGTAAGGCTGCCCCTCGGCCCCCACCAGACACGGGGCGAAGTTGGAAGCCCTCCCCTGGACGAAAGAGAGAGCTAGGGCTCCTTGACCAGCACGGGCCACCCCAGGGGAGCTGGTTGAGGCTGTCTTAGGGATGCTGAGAAACCTGCTCACAGCTCCTCTATCCATTCCCTGGCGGGAGGAGGACCAGCAGAGGGGACAAGGGTGGAGAGGTGACATTTCCGCACTGGCCACTCACAGAACTGCCCACAGGGCCTTTCTCTCCGGGGACGCACCCCACCCCCTCCGCCGCCACAACCCACTCCCTCCTCCGCCCCGCGCCCCTAGCAAATGGCTGCTGAGCCCAGGCCGCCCAGCAGGGGGCAGCAGCTGACCCACAGCCTGGTCCACTGCCTCCGGGGCTCAGACCACTTGGAGCTGAGCAGATAGGATAGACTCCCGAGATGGTGATGGGTCACTGCCCGCAGCACACTCTATGTCCATTTGTGAAGGAAGAGCTGAGACCACCGAGAGCTGGGGTTTACATTCAGAACGCTTGAGCTTGGGCAGAACCCTTGCCGTCTCCGTGTTTGCAGCTGGTCTGGGCCAGCACCTTCCAGCAGTGTGCCTTGGGAGTTCATTGATTTTTCTGGGCCTCAGTCGTCTCGTCCGTCAGATGGGAGGAGCACAGCATTGATGCGTGAACAGTGTGGCCGTGGCAGGGACGCAGTCAGTGTTCCTGTTGTGATCATGTGATGGTCGTCCGGTGAGGTGTCAATGCGGCACGCCAAGGGCACGCTACCAGGACCCCGTGACTGTGGGCATGACCTTTGTGAGGGCAGGACTTTCTCCCCCTTGCCTGCAGAGGACGATGGATCTATTTGCTGACAGCTCACACAGGGGGTTCCCAGGCGGCTCCGTGGTAAAGAATCCGCCTCCAATGCAGGAGACTCAGGTTCAATCACTGGGTTGGGAAGATTCTCTGGAGGAGGAAATGGCAACCCACCCCAGTGTTTCTTGACTGGTGGGATACAGTCCATGGGATTGCAAAGAGTCAGACACGACTGAGCTTGCGTGCTCATGCCTGGCACAGGTGAGAAGTCAGGTGTTTCCTCCCAGGGGTCTTTGACTGTAATAAAGACCCTCACTGGGGGTCTACATGGTGTGATAAAAGAAGCATAAAAAGCCCAAATCTGGATGGAGGTCAGAGGGCAGTGGCCTGGGTCTGTCCTTTCCTGCTGTCTTATGTGGTCTCTTTCCCCAGCTGGGCTTGGATTAAACCATCTTCAGGGTCCATTCCTGCTTGGAAGCCTTTGATATCTGAACCAAGTTAAAGCTTAGAATCCCGCAAGGCTAAGTCCATCAAGCATGGGGATGATAAGGAAAAATTCATCAAATCTCTCATCTGCCAACAAGACCTGAATTTCCATTAAATTCCTACTCTAAAGCTGATTTTTCCTGCTGCTTCGAAGGGCAGAGAAGGGTTGCCAGTGGGTCTAATCAAGCCGGCCCCAGCTGCTGGCAAACAGGAGAGCAGTCTTGGCTTCCTAAGGTAATGAGAACCGGTTGCCAGGTTGTTACACTTTATTCTTTCCCGGAGGTTTGGGGAATCAAAACCAGGCTGCTTCTGAGCAGACCTGGACAGTCACCTGGAAGATGAGATCAATGCGAGTCTGCAAGTAAAGAACCCACCTTTTCTTTTCTAAAAAATCGTGGGAACATATCAGTTCAGTTCAGTCGCTCAGTCGTGTCTGACTCTGTGACCCCATGGACTGCAGAATGCCAGGCCTCCCTGTCCATCACCAACTCCCGGAGCTTGCTCAAACTCTTGTCCATTGAGTCAGTGATGCCATCCAACCATCTCATCCTCTGTCATCCCCTTCTCTTCCCGCCTTCAATCTTGCCCAGCATCAGGGTCTTTTCCAGTGAGTCAGTTCTTCACATCAGTGGTCAAAGTATTGGAGTTTCAGCTTCAGCATCAGTTCTTCCAATGAATATTCAGGACTGATTTCCTTTAGGATGGACTGGCTGGATTTCCTCGCAGTCCAAGGGACTCTCAAGAATCTTTTCCAACACCACAGTTCAAAAGCATCAGTTCTTCAGCATTCAGCCTTCTTTGTGGTCCAACTCTCACATCCATACATGACCACTGGAAAAACCGTAGCTTTGACTAGACCTACCTTTGTTGGCAAAGTAATGTCTCTGCTTTTTAATATCTTGTCTAGGTTGGTCATAACTTTTCTTCCAAGGAGCAAGCCTCTTTTAATTTCATGCCTGCAATCACCATCTGCAGTGATTTTGGAGACCCCCCAAAAATAAATAAGTGAGATCCCAGTTCCCTGACCAGGGATTGAACCTGGGCCCAGAGCAGTGAAAGCACTAAGTCCTAACCACTGGACCACCACGGAATTCTGTGAGAATATATACATAACATGAAATCTGCCATTTTAACCATTTCTAAATGTGTAGTTTGTGAAGAGTCGGACACGACTGAGTGACTAACACACACACAGACGTGTAGTTCAGTGGCTTTAAGGACACACACATTATTGGGCAACCATCACCACCATCCTCTCGAGAGCATTTTTCCTCTTCCCAAACCAAAGCTCTGTCCCCATCAAATGACAGCTTCCCATGCTCCTTCCCCCAGCCCGAGGCAACCACCCTCCTCCTTGCCGTCTCTGGCTTGGACTCCTCTAGGGACCTCACACAAGTGGGATCATGCACGATTTGTCCTTCGATGACTGACTTGCTTCACTTACCTTAACGTCTTTAAGGTTCATGTGTGTTGCGGCCTCTGTCAGGATCCCCTTCCTTTTAAAACCTGAATTGTGTACGGACTGCATTTTGTTTATCCCTTTATCCACCGCTGGGCACTTGGGTAGTTGCCACCTCTGCGGCTGCTGTGAAGAGTGAGGCTAAAGATGAGGGTGCCATGCCACAGGCTGCCCCGTGACCTGCGTTCACTGTGGGCCCCCTGCCCCTGCTCAGAGGGGCTGCAGGAGTTCCTGCTCCCAGCCCTGGGGTTCCTCTCAAAGAAAGCAGTGCCAACCTGTTTCCTTTCTGGAATGCCCAGGCATCGTCCAGAATGCTGCAACACAGAGCGGAGAAGAAACGACGGCGGCCTGGAAAATGGTAAACCAGGGCTCCCTAATGTCCATTTTCCACCAAAATAGAGTCTTAACACGCTGCTCACAGCACCAGGTGTTAGAATCAGCATCGGGTATTAGAATGTGGTCGAAATTCTGATGGAGCCTCTAGGACGTGTTAGCCCAATTACGAACACGCGGCCCCCCCCCCCCCCCCCCCCGCCCCGCAACCCTCCCCCCCCCCGCCCCCCCCAGTAAGAACCAATGCTAACTTGTCGAAGAGCATCGTACAGAAATATTCTTCTGGAGCCTTCTGAAATCTGGCAGGAACCACTGAGGCCTTGGCTTCCACCTTCGGAATGCTCTTCTCGACAATGACTGTTTAATAAGTTCAGCTGCTTTTCATGGACGTTTCTGCAGGTCTTTCCATGAATGTTTGAGGATGCATGTCTCCTGTTTTGTTTTGTTTTGTTTTCTGGCAGGGATACATGTTTATTATTCCTCTAAAAGCAGCATGGAGCTTTTTAGTAGTCAAATTCAGTTAAAAGGAGGGAACGTGGGCAAAAGACACAAAGAGATATTTCTCTGAATCCAGATGACAAGTAAGCACAAAAAAAAGATTTTCAGCATCAGCAGCCGTCAGGGAAATGCAATGAAAATGACAGCGAGATATCTCTGCAGAATCTATCAGAAGGGTTAAAATAAAAAAGCGACAACACCAGGTATTGAGGAGGATGCAGAGAAACTGGGTCCCTCCCCAATCTCTGCTGAGAAAGCAGCACAATGCTGCTGCTCCAGAAAGTAGCTGGGCAATTTCTCATAAAACTAAGCACGTGATTTTCACAGACCCAGAAATTTTACTCCTGGGCATTTATTCCAGAGAAATGAAAATTTATGTTCACACACACAAAAAAACCTGTACACAAATACTCATAGCAACTCTTTTTGGATAAGCCCCAACTGGAAAAAAAACCTCATTACAAGTATTTTCTTACATTCTGTGGGTTGTTTCCAGTTCACACTTTTTCCAGAAACGATATTTGAAATGCGCCTGTTTAAGTCTACCCTGAAAATCACAGCAAAGCATCAAAATGTAAAGCTTCGATTTTGAAAGCTTAGATTCTTAGAACTGAGAATGAGTTGTGGACACAGATGCCCAGTTTTAGGGACAAACAGACTGAAGTTTGGGCAGATCGAGTCTCACCGAAGGTCTGTGCTCATGCTCAGCACTCAGTCGTGTCCGACTCTGTGCAACCCCGTGGACTGCAGCCCGCCAGGCTCCTCTGTCCATCGGATGCTCCAGGCAAGAACACTGGAGTGGGTTGCCATGCCCTCCTCCAGGGGATCTTCCCGACCCAGGGATCGAACTTGAGTCTCCTGTGTCTCCTGCATTGGCAGGTGAATTCTTTACCGCTGAACCACCGGGAAATCCGAAGGTCTGTACACACCCATTAGTGGCAAAACTGAGCTTGTATTGGGGTCTTCTTCCCTGTTCTATGTTCTTTTTCTTTTTTTTTTGCTTTTTGTTTTTCTTCCTTTAGATAAAGCATAGATCAACTTTCATTTCTTACTCATTTAATGGTTCCTCTTGCTGGTAATACTTACATTTTTCTATCAGTGCATAAACTTTCGAAATGCTTTTCTGTCTTTTCATTTATGCAAGTGATACCTTCCAGGTGTTCAGTCTGGCGGCACCTGTAGTTTTGATGGAGTTGCTCCCTGACAGCAGAAACTCAAAGGTGATGGCTTCACATGCTCCCTACATTGGCTGATTTCACGGGTACCAAGCATGGCTCTTGGGCGCGAAGTTCTCTGATGCCCTTGTTCTGATTTCTGATGTGTAAGTAGTGTCTAGAGCAGAACTTCTGAAACTGTATGTGCACGTGAGTCCCCTGGGGATGTGATGAGATGCAGACTCTGACTCCCTAGGCGTGGGGTGGAGCCCAAGATGCTCTCTTCCTCACAAAATGTTCAGGGACCAGCGGTACCAATATCATCCGAGAAAGAAAGAAAGAATCGCTTAGTCGTGTCCGACTCCTTGAGACCCCATGAACTGTAGCCTACCAGGCTCCTCAGTCCATGGACTTTTCCAGGAAAGAGTACTGGAGTGGGTTGCCATTTCTCAGAAATGCAGAATCTTGGACCCCAATCCTGACCCAGGGATAAGGAATCTGCATATTAACAAGATCCCTGGGAGATTCAAGGGCACATCCGATACGGAGAGAGGCTGCTCAGGGATGCGTATCGGTACAGTCACTGCAGGAGCTCCGAGCTGCAGGTGAAGACCCACAGACAACACCTGCACCCAGGTTCTGCCGGGAGCCCTGGTGGGTCCTGGTGCCCCCAGCAGGCTTTAAGATCAATCTGGGTCATTTGCGCTTTTTTCCTTTCAGGCCACCTTGGGGACCCACTGCTGCTCCTCCTCCTTCCCTTCCCTCCCTGGTGGTCTGTTTCCTGACTGCATAAATACCTCCCAACTCCGCTGTGAACCCTTCCTAGTTAATAGGCATCTGTTTTGTGCAGTGGGCCTTCTCCCCATCTTACAAGCTGTGTTCTCACTAAAGTCCCAGGGACCCCAGGCACAGATGGGGTCTGGCGGGCAGGATTCCAAGACATTTTATTGACCTCCAGCTGCCCCAAGGCATCTGACAGCAGCATCGCATTTCAGCTGCCAGCATCCCTCCCCTGCACAGAAGTCTGGGCCTGGGCTCGAGGGTATTGTGCGGAGAGAGAGGCCATTTGGCTCATAGAATCTTAGGAGAGTTTATGGACCTAATAATGCCAGCAGGAGAGCTGGCTGAAAGCACCATAGTGTACCCAGCTCGTCTCCAAGAAACCAACTTTCAAGAAGAGTTTATTGGCCCCAATTGACCATCTCCCCCATTCTCTTGGCTTGGCTTCCTCTTATCACCAAGACAATCTCCATTCCACAAGGATTCACCAAGGCAACAGGAAGGAAGGCTTTGAAAGACGCATTCTATTCAGGGGACCTTCGCTCTTTCCTCCAGGGTCAATGGAAGTCATTAGGATTTAGCATTTCCCAATTAAGTACATCAGCTGGGACGTGTGTGCTTGTTCACGTACATCTAGATACGACAGTGATGATGGTTTGATAAGGTAACACTCATATTCTAGTGTAATTGGCCAAGGCAAAGAGAAAACAATGGGCAAACACAGATTAGTTTAGGGCAAGGCTTGTTGAATCCTAAGTTCTTTTTTGTTTTAAAGAAACAGTTTTTAAAATATTTATTTTACCTTTATTTTTGGTGGTGCTGGGTCTTCGCGGCTGCACTCAGGCTTTCTCTAGTTGTGGATGTTCTGCCCAAGCCGCAAAATCTCCCAGTGACCACCAGGGAGCCGATATCCGATGCAAAAGCAGGAGAGTTTTTATTACCAAGCTCGAGCTGGGGCTCCCACCGATACTGACGCAGCGGCTGTAGGGAGGAGCCTCAAGTTCTGGGTTACATTGCTTATATAGGGTATTCTCGCGCGAGAAATTTGAAGAACGGGAGTTTCCGAGTTGGGAGACATCTAATTGGTTACTTTCTGTGGAAGGGTTAGGTGTTGGTTTCTGATTGGTTCTTATTTTCCCGGGCTGGCCACGGGTTCCGATTGGTTCCCATTACCTAGGTAGACTACCTTAAGTCAGGAGATTTTGGTCTGGGGTCCGATTGGCTTGAGGGTGGTGGGGTGAGGTCAGGGGATTTCCAAAGGCTCTTGGATTTTCAAAGGCTCTTTTCCTGGAAACTTACAATGGAGTTTTTCTGTTAACAAAATGGAGTAGTTTAGGTCCTTCGTGGAGAGCAGGGGCTTCTCTCTAGTTGAGGTGAACGGGCTTCTCCTGGCAGCCGAGGCATCTCTTGTCGGGGAGCACAGGCTCCAGGGTGCACAGGCTTCCGCGGTGGCTGCACTCGGGCTCAGCAGTTGTGGCTCGAGGGCTCTAGAGTGTGCTGGCTTCAGCAGCTGTGGCGCATGGGCTTAGCGGAATCTTCCCAGATCAGGGATCCAACACGTGTCACCTGCATTGGCAGGTGGGTTCTCATCCACTGTACCGCTGGGGAAGTCCTCCTCAGTTCTGAAAAGGAGAGGAGGAAAAGGAGGAGATGTCAGGTTTTCTACTTGTTTGCGTTTTCGCCAAATCCATTTGACTATTAAGCCTGTCTGGTTAATATCACATTTCTTGGAATGTTGGGTCTTTGCAGCCTTCACTCATGGATATTTCTCTGTGTGTAAATGATCAGAGAAGTTAAAACCAGGTATGCCCCTTTCCTCAGTGCATAACCCCCTCCCACCCGGCACTCCATCTTTCTCCATTACAGCTCATACCCCTGTGGTAAAGTGGGGGCATCCTTAGGGGGGACGGGAGAGTGGGCTTGCAGTGGGGTCTGCACTTGCCTGTCAGTCTTCTGTCCTCAGAGATGGGTCTTACCTTCTCCCCACCTTGTGCACCCCATGTTGCCCACTGGAAGCAGGACCGTCCTTAGAGTGTCTGGACTCAAGGAGAGACATTTAGATGGATTCATCCATTCCTGGATTCTCCGTGCCAAAGGTCTGCATCTTCTGTGTCTTGCATGGGGATGGCCCCAATAGAGCACCCGTTTCAAGCATCTCCTCTGCATCCTGTGATGGGGCTGTTATGGAGCATGTGGGAGGGTAGAGCACCATCCGGGAGGTAGGAGGGGGTACAGGCAGAGACTGGTTACTGTCGGTCTCTGCCCCTTGAGCCGGTTGCACTGTACAACCAGCTTCACTGCTTTTGAGGGACTCCCTCTAAAACGCTATCCTTGAACATATTTTCAAACCTTGCAGAGCACTGTCAGCTGGTGACTTCCTACCTCTTGTATTGATAGTTTGAAAGTCCTCCAACCATCACCTCATTTTTTAAAACAAATTTGTTTCATTGCTGTAAGAACATTTGCAATCTATCCTTTTTAAGCAGACAACATGGTCTTGGGCTTCCCAGGTGGTTCAGTGGTAAAGAATCTTCCTGCCAATGCAGGAGACACAAGAGATGCAGCTTCAGTCCCCGGGTCGGGAAGATCCTCTGGAGGGGAGCATGGCAACCCACTCCAGTATTCGAGACTGGAGAACCTCATAGACAGAGGAGCGTGGCGGGCTGCACTCCACAGGGTCGCACAGAGTTGGACAGGACTGATGGTGCTCACACGCGCAGAGTCTTGTTGACTGTGGGTAGGATGCTGTGCAGCCGGTCTCTAGAGCTTATTCATGTTGCTTCACTGAAACTTTACATCTGTTGATTAGCGGCTCCCCTTCCCCCTCCCCACTCAGTGCCTCATTTTGATGCAAATTCAGGTGTTTGCCAGTGATCCTGCTCAGCGGGGGCAATGCTATCCTTGGTGACCATCACAAGTAGGACACCCAGTGCCCCGTGGCAACTTCTAGGGAACCGCCTCTCAGAGGTGTCCATCTCGCCAGAGAATGCAGGGAATAGGAGTCTGAGTGAAGCTCTTTCCTTGCTCTCAAGGTTGTTGTTCAGTGGCTTAGTTGTGTTTGACTCTTTGTGACCCCATGAACTACAGGATGCCAAGCTTCCCTGTCCATCACCATCTCCAGGAGTTTACTCAAACTCATGTGCATCGAGTCAGTGATGCCATCCAGCCATCTCATCCTCTGTCATCCCCTTCTCCTCCTGCCCTCAATCTTTCCCAGCATCAGGGTCTTTTCCAATGAGTCAGTTCTTCGCCATTAGGTGGCCAAAGTATTGGAGCTTCAGCTTTAGTATTAGTCCTTCTGATGAAGGTAATGGGAGTTTATTTCAACCCTTTCCTGACCATGACTTCCTTGCCCCTCCCTCTTTCCCTTTGTGTCTGGCATGGTAGGAGGGACTGGGGCCTTTTTACACATCACAGCACAAGCATCGCGGCCTGCCTGCTTTCCCATTGTGAGTGAGCCCAAAGAGGGTGGAGCCAGGGTGGAACTGGGGCCCCTCCGAAGGCGTCTGCAGACATGGATCCTTCAGATGTCTCCAACAGGGCCTGGGTCTCCCGATGTTGCTCCCACCTGTCCTTGGCCAGTTTCCAGGATGGCAGACATGATGGACTGGCATCCTCTGCTGGGGAGTCCATGACCCAGGGTATCTCACCCCTGGAGGGCTGGCAGGAGGCCACAGCCCCGTAGTCTATGATTTTCACTCCCCGCTACTTTCTACTTCCAACTTTCTATGTGCATGAAACTTTGACCCAGCTGGGCCACTTTTGAGAACCCATCCAGCAGAAACAGACGAGGCACCGAACAAAGCTAAGCTTGAGATGATATTTGTCGTGGCAGCATCGTGGTGGCCCAGATGGTCAGCTGCGGCCAGCTGATGCTATTACTGCTGAGATAAAGAACATGTCCTTTGGTTGCAGGGGGAACGGCCAGCAGCAGTCTTCCGGGTCCATCTTTTAAGCCAAAGTCATGGTCCTCACATGGGGCTTCCCAGGTGGCGGTAAGTGGTAAAGAACTCGCCTGCCAATCCAGGTAGACATGACAGACAGGGATTGGATCCCTGGGTGGGGAAGATCCCCTGGAGGAGGGCATGGAAACACACTCCAGTCAGTATTCTTGCCTGGAGAATCCCATGGACAGAGGAGCCTGGTGGGCTAGAGTCCATAGGGTTGCAAAGAGTTGGACATGACTGAAGCAACTTAGCATGCATGCGTGGTCCTCCTGGGCAGACTCTGGCCAACAGTAATGATCGAGGAGAAGAAGTTAGTGACTGAAGACCTGCTGAAACACACAAGTAGGACTTCGGAATATTCTTGCACAATTTCCTATCAGACAGGTGAGGGCTCGGCTGGGACTACAGCACTGGGCAGTCAGCTGAGACCCTCTGTTGCACAGCAACCTCACACTCTGAGTTGTCCCCCGTGGCCAGGACCCGCCTTTGGCCCAAGTCCATCCAGTGCTCAGTCAGCTCACACTTGAGAACCACTTTCATCAGGAGGTCAGTAGCAGCCTGTGCCATGCACGAAAATAGGTCCAAAGGAATTGCGGGTTCAGTAGTCATCTCTTCTCACTCATGACCATTCTTCCCTCCCTTTTCCACACGTACTTGTCTGTCCCTGAAATGTTCCACAGTCCCCAGGAAGGGACAACCGCGTGATGGACATTTCCTGTGAATGTTTGCAGAATAGATGAGCTGGCAGGGATGGGCTGAGGAGTGGAGGTCACCCAAGCAGGCAAAAAAAGAAAAAAAGGGGGGGGCATTCTTTGAATATTTGTACATTTGCTTATTGGAGATGGCAGAATAGCCTGCATTCTATTCGTAAACCAAGATACTTATTCATAGGTATGATACTTATATGTATGATACTTATTCATATGTACTCAAGATATATGCCTTTACGTTTAGAGTAAGAGATTTCCGTCATGGCCTGGGCTTAACAGAGCACGTTCCCTGTCCCAAACTGACTAAGAGCAGTGCTGGCCACGCTCCACTTGAGGGCACTGTGGTCCCAGGGTTGTTCTGGTGTCCCTTCAGCTGGATCCCTGGGCAGGCGCCTGACTGGCCCAGCTCCATCAAACTCCCAGTGTGCTCCTTGAAGAATGGGCGAGGTCTCCAGCCTCACTGGGGACAGAAGCCTTGAGCTGAGTGCCTGGTTCTTCGGGGCTGGCTTTGCACAGAGCCCCGGCTGTCGTGGCCGTTGGAGAAGCGATGCCAGTCTCTGCAGGGGTGGCGAGCCCTCAGCTGCTGTCCGCACAGGGGTGCCTGTCCCAGTTCAGTTGCTTACTGTCGGAGAGAGGCTGGGTCAACCTTCCACAGAGCTGAGGGTCTGGGGTGGAGCGCCCCTTGGTGCTGGCCTGCAGCAAGCTCACCGCCCAGCCTCGGGAGCCAAGCCCACGAAGCCGCAGTAGAAACCTGTGTGCTCAGGTTGTAATCTTAGTGTCGGCTGACTGACCACGCCTCCTTTTCCCCGGACCAGCAGAGAGGGCAGGAACGGGCTTCACCAAGGTCGGGTGCCACCCGTGTCCGGATCTGGAGCCTTCGGAGGACAGCAGAGGCCCATCTGTAGGTGCAGGCCGAGCCCACACAACTCGTACGCTCTCCCGCCACCGGACACGGCACCATCGTGCTCCAGGGACGAACACAAAACCTCTGTCATCCTGCGTCCCTTCAGCTCATTACCATAAACACTATTAAATCCTGGCAGCACAATAATCCCTTCCCTGTGTATGTGTGAGCATGTATTATGCAAGATTCAAAGTCACTTGATGCCAGGAGGACAGTAAAGAGACTCTCTGCATAGGGCAGAAATAATTTGCAAGACCAACTTGGGGTAGAGGGTTCTCAAATGAACTCCGGTGGTCCCACAGCTTTCAGAGGGCCAGGCAGGCACCCTCTTTGAAGAGCTGCGTAACAAAAGGCCCTGGCTGGGGGCATTATAATTTGCTCTAACCAGTTCCAAAGGACTCCTATTTTCAATGATGTAAAGAGACATACTAATGTCACAGGACGTGGGCATTGTACATAGTATAAATACACACACAAAAGCTATGTGAGGGTATTTTGGATGTCTGGTTGGGGCGGATGTAATTAAATTTACCTTCGAGAACACTTTGAAGTCTGTGGCTAACTGTTTTATATAAAGCTAACATTCCCCATCAGCTCATCCTTCAGTTGTAGAATTCTCGCAAATTGGGAAAGTTGCTGAGGCAGAATCAATTAGTTTCCACTTGGAGTAAAATCTGTCCTTTAGGACGGAGGCTGTCATCCCTGCTCTGGCTGTTGCAGGTCACCTGGGGGGGTGACCTGCTGTGTTCAGGGAGCCGTGGGAGCCCCCAGGACCCGGTGTGGATCTAGGCACTGAGCCCTGCACCCCTGTGTGTGCCGTGGGGAGACCAAGGTTTCTGGTTGGCACCAGCTTCTGCTCAGGCCCAGCCCTGCTAGGGTACCACCCAAGGAGACCTCCCCACCACTGAGCCCCATGAACTTGGCAGCCTGGCTGGTGAGGAAAATGTCAAATCTCACTGGGTGGATGATGTTGGAAGTGGCCCGTGTGTGACACACCCAGAGCAAAAGTCCAGCAAGTGGGCTGCTTCTTTCTTTCTTTTTTTTTCTCTTGTATTTATTTATTTATTTTTTATTGAAGTATAGCTGATCGAGAGTATTGTGTTAGTTTCAGGTTTATGGCACAGTAATTCAGTTACTTATATACATGTGCTAATTTGCTTCAGTTGTGTCCGACTCTCGCGATCCCATGTACTGTAGCCCACCAGTTTCCTCTGTCCATGGGATTATCCAGGCAAGAATACTGGAGTGGGTTGCCATGCCCTCCTCCAGGGGATCTTCCTGACCCAGGGATCGAACCCGAGTCTCTCACGTCTCCTGCACTGGCAAATGGGTTCTTTACCACTAGAACCACCTGGGAAGCCCCATTCATATACATCAGTTCAGTTCAGTCACTCAGTCGTGTCCAGCTCTTTGTGACCGCATGGACTGCAGCACGCCAGGCCTCCCTGTCCATCACCAACTCCTGGAGTTTGCTCAAACTCACGTCCATCGAGTCGATGATGCCATCCAACCATCTCATCGTCTGTTGTCCCCTTCTCCTCCTGCCTTCAATCTTTCCCAGCATCAGGGTCTTTTCCAAGGAGTTAGTTCTTTGCATCAGGTGGCCAAAGTATTGGAGTTTCAGCTTCAGCATCAGTGCTTCCAATGAATATTCAGGGCTGATTTCCTTTAGGATAGACTGGTTGGATATCCTTGCAGTCCAAGGGACTCTCAAGAGTCTTCCCCAACACCACAGTTCAAAAGCATCAATTCTTTGGCGCTCAGCTTTCTTTATGGTCCAACTCACATCCATATATGACTACTGGAAAAACCGTAGCTTTGACTAGATGGACCTTTGTTGGCAAAGTAATGTCTCTGCTTTATAATATGCTGTCTAGGTTGGTCATAGCTTTATATACATATATTGATGTAATTCAGTTATTTATATACATATATCCGTTTTCAGATTCTTTTTGCTTATAGTTTACTACCAATATTAATATAATTCCCTGTGCTATACAGGAGGTCCTTGTTGGTTATGTCATATATATATTGTGTGTGTGTGTGTTAATCCCAAGCTCCTAATTTATCCCTCTCCTCCTTCATTCCCCTTTGGTAACCGTAAGTTTGTGTTCTATGTCTGTGAATGTCTTTTTGTTTTGCCAATAAGTTCATTTGTATCCTTTTTTTTAGATTTCACAAATATGCAATATCATATGGTATTTGTCTTTCTCTGTCTGGCTTACTTCACTTAGTATGATAATCTGCCTCAAATTGCATTATTTCCTTCTTTTTTATGACTGAGTAATATTCCGTTGGTGTTGGAGAAGATTCTCAAGAGTCCTTTGGACTGCAAGGAGATCCAACCAGTCCATTCTAAAGGAGATCAGCCCTGGGATTTCTTTGGAAGGAATGATGCTAAAGCTGAAGCTCCAGTACTTTGGCCACCTCATGCGAAGAGTTGACTCATTGGAAAAGACTCTGATGCTGGGAGGGATTGGAGGCAGGAGGAGAAGGGGACGACAGAGGATGAGGTGGCTGGATGGCATCACTGACTCGATGGACGTGAGTCTGAGTGAACTCCGGGAGTTGGTGATGGACAGGGAGGCCTGGCGTGCTGCAATTCATGGGATCGCAAAGAGTCGGACATGACTGAGCAACTAAATTGAACTGAACTGAATATTCCATTGAGTTGGTGATGAGTTGGTGGCTCAACAGACACGAGTTTGAACAAACTCCAGGAGCTGGTGAAGGACAGAGGAGCCTGGCGTGCTGCAATTCATGGGGTCGCAAATAATCAGACACAATTTAGCGACTGAACAACAACATTTTATTGTATATATGTAGCATATCTTCTTTAATCCGTTTGTCTGTTGATTGGACATCTCTGCAAGTGGGCTTCTAAAGTGCTGGCGAGCAAAGTGCCTTTATTGTATTTGTGTCATAACTCAATAAAATCTCAAATGCACATCCCCTCTCAGGAGTGTTCACATTTTGATAAAAGACTATTGGGACGTTCTCCTTCACAAGAAAGACTCAAACAGCAATTTCAGGTGGTGAGAGTGCGTCTGTGCTGAGTCACTTTAGTCGTGGCTGACTCTGCAGGGGCAGACGAATATTGCCCCTGCTCTCCAGGGTGAGGAAGACTTCTCACCAGGCAGGGCTCCAGCCCTGAATCTGTAATTCTGGGACATAAGATCAGCCAGGATGTTCAGAGAATCCCGTGCAGAGCACGGCAGTTCTGACTCCAGCTGTTTATCTTCTTCATCAGCACTGGGTCAGCTTCTGTTGGGGTAGCCCCCGCCTGACCCTAGCACGCTGCTCTGTTCACTGTAGAGATGCTGAATATTGGGCTGCGGGCAGAGGACCCAGCCTTGCAAGGCTGCGGGTGCTTCCCTCGGGGATGCGTCTGAGCCCAGGTGTTTAGGAGTCGGGTGAGCCTGGCCACAGTCCTCTTATTACCAGTGACCCTGATGACTGCCATGGGTTAAGGCTTACAGACTTCCTTCTCTGGAGTGCTTCCATCCCAAGGGCATCAGGAACTCAGAGCTAGAAGGATGTTTATGAGGCTCACCCCCAGGTTTTTCATAGATGAGGAAACACACGTGACTCCCTGGGGACCCCCAGGACGGGCCCTGCACCACCGGTGTTCAGCTTCCCTCCCCGTCCCCCGAGTTGTGGTGTGGTCTGGAGCAGCTCTGTGACTTTGGGAAGGCTGACAACCTCTCTGAGCTCCGCGTGGAGAGCGGGGAGTCTGGTTTGGGTTTTTTGTGGCCGCGCTCTTCTGAGCGGCCCTTCCTGCTCCCTGTGCAGTGGGGAGCCGTGGGGGGCCAAGTCAGCCTTTCCTGCCGCAGCAGGAAGCCGTCAACCCCCTCCCATGGGGATCAGGAGGCGGATGTCTTCACCATGCACTCGCTCAGTGCAGCTCGTAAACACACTGCGCGGCCCAGGAGCGCCTGTGGGGACGCCTCCCTCTTGTGCTGCTCTCGAGGGGAGTCCTGAGGCTCAGGGATGCCAGCGTCTGCCATCAGCCCTGCTGAGAAAGTGGGGGCCATGGGGGTGTGTGCATGCACGTGTGCACGTGCGCATATGCTCGTGGGTGTGTGGGTGTGCATGGGTTTATAGGGGTGGGGTGTGCACATATGCGAGTATCCGTGCACGTGTGTTTTGTGTCTATCCGTGTGTTTGTGTGTGTGTGCATGTGTGTGTGTGGCTCGTGTGTTTCTGTGTGCCGTGTTATGTGCTGTGTGTGTATGGGTGTGTATGGTTGGACCGGCTCAAGGTCACCCAGCTCGCTTGTGAGCCGGGACTCAGCCCGGCCCAGACCACGGGCCGGGAGATACCTTCGAACAGGCTGGAGTGGTGGTCTCTCTACCCAGGGGCTCTAGAGATGAGATTGTGGTGTCCCCGAGAGGGCGACAGAGGCCTCCCAGACCCCAGACGGGCCCATAAGGGAAACGGTCAAGGGGAAGGGCTGGGGGTGGGGGTGGTGCTGGGATCTCGGCTTCTGCAGGTAGGTACATCCCGGCCCTGGGGAAGCAGGGGCATCCCAGGGCAACCGCCCAACACGTCACCACACTGCACTGTTGCCTCAGGAAGCTGGAGACCTGCCGTGGAAGAGCAGGTGGTGCTCACGGAGGTCAGAGCTGGGATCGCTCGTCACTGCAGCTCCACGAGGCAGAGACCAAACTCCTGCCCGAAGAAGATGCAGGGGGTACAGGGCCAGGGAGGGCAGAGGGCCAGTCAAGACCTTTGCTCTAAACCTCTAGAACTGATGCTGAAGACAGAATTTCTAAGATGCTTAATCTCTAGGCCACAAGAGAGAGACCCTGTCCGTTTGCCATGGGGAGGACCTGGGCGAGCTGCGCTGTGTGAAGAGAGAGACTTCCGAGGACAGTCCAGTGGGTGTGGGTTGGGGGAGTTGGAGGGTGGGTGTGGGTGTGAGGGCAGAGTAGGGGGGCAGAGGCCAGAACTCCCGGAGGCAGACTCCTGGGCTCTGGGTTATCGCCCCAAAGCCCAATATGCAAAGTGCACAGTGAAATGTCTGCGAGGCAATAAACCCATAGGGAGTGCATTCCATGTGCCAGGGGCCCTAACTATGCCGTCTTAGGTAGTTATATGGGCAGTAAGTGCAGCTGTTTTGAAGAGCTAAGGAATCAGACAGACCTGCCATATACTCACGGAATCTCAGATTCTCCATCCAGAAACGGTTGCTAAGGCTGGATCCCTTAGGCTAAGTCTTAGGGTGGGTGCCCCGGTCCCCACACCTCTTGTTCGGATCTGGCTCCATGCAGCCAGTACGTAAGTCTTTTACTGATGGCCCCTCCCCCTCTAAACTGCAAAGCAGTTCACTTGAGCCTCTTGGCACATAAAAGGTGCTCAATAATAGACTCGGAGAATGAACCCCAAATCCCTGCATGCTGCAACCGTGTCTTCTAATGACTGGGGATGGATAAGGGGCCCACACACCAGTGGATGAGTGATTCTAACAGTGCGTGGTGCCAAGTCGCTCAGTCGTGTCCAACTCTTTGCGACCCCGTGGACTGTAGCCCGCCAGGCTCCCCCGTCCATGGGATTCTCCAGGCAAGAGTACTGGAGTGGCTTGCCATTTCTTTCTCCAGGGTATCTTCACGCAGGGATCAAATCTTTGTCTGCCTCATGCGTTGGCAGGTGGGTTCTTTCCACTAGTGCCACCTGGGAAACCTAGTGGTGCAGGGAGACGTATTTTGGGTCAAGATCCCTTTGATTTTCCAAACCTTACTGTTGAAGTAGCTGCTCTCTTGGTTTCAAATCCACTGGTCTTTTGTGGTTTCTCTGTGCTTGTTAGTATCATTTGCTGCTGCTGCTGCCAAGTTGCTTCAGTCGTGTCCGACTCTGTGTGACCCCATAGATGGCAGCCCACCAGGCTCCCCCATCCCTGGGATTCTCCAGGCAAGAATACTGAAGCGGGTTAGTATCATCTACGCTTCTCTTAAAATCTTCAGGCCTGCAAGGGCACCAGAAGCCACTCCTCTAAGTAGGTTGGGCCGCTTAAAGTCATTAGTGGCTGAAGCTACTGTCACTCTTTGAAATAACCACGTGACACCACCCACAATTACTGTCTTCATATCACACATGGATGGAGCATTAGGAAGAACCTCGAAAATGGTTTCTGGAGCATTGTGCACTTGAACTTTGCAGATGTGCTCAGCTATATCCTACTCTTTGAGGCCCCATGGACTGTAGCCCACCGGGCTCCTCTGTCCACGGGCTTCCCCAGGCAAGAATACTAGAGTGCGTTGCCATTTCCTCTGCTAGGGGATCTTCCCAACCCAGGGATCGAACTCGTGTCTCCTGTTTGGCAGGTGAGTTCTTTAGCATCTTTGCCACCTGGGAAGCCTCAGCGTTAGGGTGTCCTAAACCTTCTAGTTCTGGACGGAGGTGTGTGTTTAAGGACCGACGGCCTCAGGAATATGCTCAAAGGAATGCTGAGTTAGCCCGCAGTGGTTCCGGGTCCAAAAACAGGGCAGGCTGAGGGCAGAGCCACCGAGAGCTTTAGTTCCACTTTAGTCAGATTTCATTGCACAGACGCTCCCTTAATGAGGGTTAATGACATTCATGACTGTCTCCTTCACTTAAGAACGTGCTCGGGAGGGGCGAACTGTCACATCACGGCCCAGGAACAGCTCAGGCCCCAGCTCAGAAGTGTCCGTTTGTCCTTCCTTCCCGCAGTCCCTTCCTCCTTGCCCTCTCTGCACGCTTTTATGTTCCTTTCCTCCCATCAGTCAAGGCTGTCATTTCTCTGCATCAGGTAAGAACAGGGGTTGTAGCACACGGCTGCATCATTTTGCCAGGAAGACCTCGGATTTTAAACATGGACTGTGGGGCTTCTCTGGTGGCCCAACGGTTAAAAATCTGCACGTTCATTGCATGGAGCACAGGTTTGACCTCTGGTAGGGAACTAAGATCCTGCATGCTGAGTGGTGTGGCCAAAAAGTAAGTAAAAATAAATTAAACATGGATCCCTTACGGTTTGATGAGCTGGCCAGTGGACGATGATGTAGTGATTCTCGTGGCTTTATAACCTAGATTCTATTATTTGCAATGAACACCAAACCCTAGAGCCTTGAAGTTCTCGTCTGGGGTCAAAACCAAGGGTTTGCTCCCATGACACATGAAAAGTGGGGGATCACCCTGGAGAGATGAAGGTTTCCCTGCTCTCTGGGCTCAGAGTGGGGAGTCTGTCCAGCCCTCAGGCCTCTTGGAGCCTTGGCCAGACATGGTCTGGGGTGGTTAAGGGGACAGCAGGCTGACAGGCTGAAGTCGGGGTTCCTTTGGCGAATCTATGGCAGTGCACTTGGTTTGTTCGAGAGAACAGATTCAGTGACTTTCCAGTTTGTATAGAGCAGATTCGGTGCATGTGGGCCCAGGGCTGTCTCTTTCTCTCCTAATCTGTGTCCATGTCCTGTAGAGATGCAGGCTGAGGGGTCTGTGCTCATGGCCAGGAGATGTCTGGGAACCACTGCCCATTTGGGGCATTAAAGATCTAACCCACTGAAAATCTCGGGAAAGCCTGGAGACAGAGCTTGGTCTATAGGGAAGGAGATTGTAGAACTTTCTGTGCCATAGCCCCAAACTGTGCAACAGTTAATTTGAATTAAATTTAATGAAGTTTATCCCACCTCAGCTTGTCTCCTTCCTCCGTGTTCTCACGGATTAGAAGTGGGTCACTTACTGTCTTCTACCAAGTAGCCATTCATGTTCTTACAAATCTGAAATTTATCTTTGACCCTCATCTCTCTATTCTTTTTTTTTCTTAGCATTTGTTTTACTTCTTTGTTTAGCATTTCTCTTCTACAATTCTTATCCCATTTTATTTTTGGCTACACCTCACGGGCTCTTAGGTCCCCGACCGGGGATTGAACCTGGGGCCGCTGGATGGTTGGGGAAGTCCCTGCTCCACTTTCAAGCTGTGCTTCTCAGCTTGCGGCTGGCCTGCCAGTGCTCCAGTGCTTCCCAAGATCAGCCACCCGGGAACTGAGGCAACGACTTCAGCCTCAGGGTTCCAAATATCAGCTCTGTGACCCTGGGTCTTAGCCTCCCCATCTTTAAACTCAGAAGATTGAAATCATTAATTTAAAAATCCTTTTTTAGCTTTAGCAACCAAATTACTGAGTCAGTTCAAGAAAAAAGTTTTTATTGCATTATTTAAAGTATATGAATAGAGCAAAGAATTAATTTATTAAAATATGTGCAAGATAATATACCGTGTACATGAATTAATAAAAACCTAGTAGTATCAGTGACAGACTGAACTTACTAGTTGTCAAATTAGAATATTTTCTAACTATCAACATTTAAATCTGGCAACTAGTACTGTTGAGATGAAGTGTCCAACTTGGAAAGATTGTGGAGTATGTGAAGAGTGAGTTTGGGTTAAATACAAACTTTACATAGGCTAAGAAACAGTTCCAAGCTGCAGAAATAGTTGTTATGGACAGCTAACTTGGTGGTCAACCTATGAAGACCTGGGTGGGAGCAGGGCTGATGGGCGTGGGGCATCAACGCGGGACTTCAGACGCGGAATGGTGAGTCTCCTCTGTCAAGTTAGAGACACCTGCATCCTCGGCTCCTCAGAAAGGCATTACTTTTTCTTTTTCTCCTTTTCCCCTTTCTTCTCCTTTTTTCCTTTGTCCTTTTCATTTTCTTTGTTACCTCCTGTTAATGCCACGGCTCGCTTTTTACCCATAGGGGTCTTGGCATACCAGTCCTGAAATCAAATAGATGTTTAGGAAAATATGAAAATGACATGAATTCACTGGTATGCCCTTAAAAATAAAGAAAAGCTTGCTGAAAGGAAGGGGGCAAGCAGCCATTCAACACTGGGCTTTTAAGCTATGTTCTTTCTTAGTGGGTTTTGCATATTTCTACACTATTTGAAACTTTCACCTTAAAGAATTAACAGAGAGACTACTTGCCAGGTCAAACCAAGAGCCCTTCTCACTAAGTCACCTGACTTCCTGGGGGTCTTGCTCTAACCCCAAGTTACCAAGGTTTTCTTGGTAATGTGAGTAGCTCCCTGTGGTTCAGACAAGACCATCAGCTGGACTGATGACCAACTGTGAACCTTGGGAGGGCTTCAAACACTCTGAGGGACTGCTGAAAACAGGACAGAAACACTGGAGCCAAAAGGTCCAAAAAGCACTCACTAGTCACAGCTGGCCCTGTCATGACGTTTTTCTCAACCTTCACTTTTATTTGAAGTCTGAGAAACACTTTGGCTTGCAAACGCTGTAGTCATATTTCATTAAACGACTGTTGTTTGTGCTTATGCTTAATTGCTCAGCTGTGTCCAACTGTTTGTGACCTCACGGACTGCAGCATGCCAGGACTGCACGTCCATCACCAACTCCTAGAGCTTGCTCAAACTCATGTCCAGCGTGTTGGTGATGCCATCCAACCATCTCATCCTCTGTCGTCCCCATCTCCTTCTGCCTTCAATCTTTCCCAGCATAAGGGTCTTTTCCCAGTGAGTCAGTTCTTTGCATCAGGTGGCCAAAGTGTTGAAGCTTCAGCTTCAGCATCAGTCCTTCCAATGAATATTCAGGCTGACTTCCTTTAGGATGGACTGGTTGGATCTCCTTGCTGTCCAAGGGACTCTCAAGAGTCTTCTCCAACACCACAGTTCAAAAGCATCAATTGTTCGGTGCTCAGCTTTCTTTATGGTACACAACTCTCAGACCCATACATGACTACTGGAAAAACCGTAGCCTTGACTACATGGACCTTTGTCGGCAAGGTAACGTCTCTGCTTTTTAATATGCTGTCTAGGCTTTTCTATAGCTTTTCTTCCAAGGAGAAAGCCATTTCCTCCTCCAGGGGATCCTTCCGACCCAGGGATTGAAGCTGTGTCTCTTGCACTGCAGGTGGCTTCTTTACCCAGTGAGCCATCGGGAAGCCCTTAAATGACTATAATAAACATTATTTATCAATTCTCCTATTGATGGACTTAGAGGTGATTTTCAATTCTTTGTCATTTTGAATGCTGTTGAAATTCACAAGTTTAGTATATATGAGAAAGTTTATATTAGAACGCTTCTCTGGGGCATATACCCAGAAAAAGAATTCCTGGGGTTGTAGGTAGGTCATGAGCCTCTTCAATTTTATCTGATGTTTCCAAGCCGTGCTCTGAAGGGGTGTGAGTAGGACACTACCTCAGTCTTTGTGTGTGTTTTCTCTCATCTCTTGGGTGCTGGTTTGCATGTAAGTATGTGTGCGGGGTGCTCAGTCATGACTCTTTGTGACCTCAAGGACTGTACCCATCAGGCTTCTCTGTCCACGGGACCCTCCAGACAAGAACACTGGAGTGGGTCGCCATCTCCTCCTCTAGCAGATCTTCCCGACCCGGGGACTGAACCTGTGTCTCTTGCATCTCCTGCCTTGCCAGGAGAATTCTTTTCCACTCTGATTCCTGGGAATCCCCTGGAGGCTAGTTTTGCTGGATATAGATTTAGGCAGCCGGTTACTTTTCCTCAGCACTTTGAAGTAGGCTTTCACTTTCTTCTGGTGCTAACTGTTGCCAAGGCGACGTCTGATTTCCCCACTGCTTCTCTGCAGGTAATCCGGTATCATAAGACTGGCCTGTCATCTTGTTCTCAGCTTGACAATAATGTACGTAGATGGAGATCTCTTTTACTTATTCGGCTGGGCATGCGGAATTTATTTTTAATCTAAGAATTCATGTCTTTAACTTAAGAAAGTTCTTAGCAAGTATTTCTTCAAATAATCTTTCCTCTGGTATTTCCTCTCTTCTTCCAAAACTATTACCTGGGTGCCAATGTTTTCAAAGGCTGTCACATGCCGTTTATAGGTTTTATCTGTTTATTTTTCTGTGCTGCTTTCTGAGGGAGCTCCCTAGGACCATCCTCCATTCCACTGATCTGTTCTTTGACCATCTCTAGTCTAGAGTTCACATCTCTTTTGTTTTTTGACTTTTTATGTTAGTGACTATATTTTTCATTTCTAAGCTTTCTGTTTTTTTTTTTTTAATAATTATCTGTTTTTACTCCATTTCTGCCCTTCTTTCTTTCAAAACGTTGTATGTTTCTCTAATGAAGTTATGGTTTCATTATATTAATCTAATATAATTATATTAATATAATCTAACATAATGGATTAAAATCTAATGTAATTAGATTTTTGTTTAAACTATTGTCTTTTAATCATTTTTGTTTGAAGATCGTACTCAGCACTAGATTTTCTGAAATGTTTTGGAATTTTGATTTTCAGATTTGTCTCGGCCTCTCTCTCTCTCATTATGCCTCCATTCCTGAGCAGTACTGAAGTTGCTTCCATGTGTTCTCCAAACCCACATTCAGAACCGAGTCTCACGGGATGTTTAGAAGCCTTACAGGATGCTCCTTGGTGATCCTGGGATGTCAGAGATCTCGTCACAGAGGCAGCAGGTTTGTCACTGTACCTGCCGCGACTCCTAACCCTTTTGCTTTCTATTCCTATTTCTCTCTTTGCTACATGCCACGCATCTGGCTGTCCCTGTGTTTGAGATTTGTCTTTGTTTCTGGCACTTGGAGATTTTGTCATTCTTCTTTTAGCTTTGGCTTACCTTTCAATGAAAGGTGAGGTGGCCAAGCATTTAAGGTGACAGCCTCCTAATTTACTGAGACACAGGATGGACTGCGTTCTATAGCACTGGCTTCGGAGTAAGGTTTGAACTTCAACTTTGCTCCTTTTAAGCTGCGTCACCTGGAACACGTCATTTTGCCTCTTGCGGTTTTCTTTTTCTGGTTCTGTTTTATTTTGGCTGCTGTAGCACATTGCTACACACGTAGTGGCTTAAAACAAAGCACTTGATATCTTACAGTTCTGTAGGTCAGAAGTCCAAAATGGGTCTCATGGGGCTAAAATCAAGGTGTCAGCAGGCTGTATTCCTTTCTGGAGCTCTGGGGGAGAATCCGTCCCCTTGTCTCTTGTAGCTTCCAGAGGCCACCTGCTCTCCTGGCTGGTGGCCTCATCTCCACCTTTGGGCAGCAGCGCTGGGCTACCTGGAGGTCCAGTGAATCCTCATGCGGCCATCTTTCTGTTTCTCTTCTGATGCCCTCTTCTAATTTTTATGAGTACACTGGACTCACGAGGATAATTCAGGGTGATCTGTCTTCAGGTCAGCTGATTAGCAACCTTACTCCATCTGAATTCCCCTTTCCCATGTAACCTGACAAATTCCCAGGTTCCAGGGACTCAGGTGTAGACCTCTTTGAAACGGACTATAACCCAGCTTCTTCATCTGCAAAATAGAGCAATGGTGAGGTCTGAATTCGTAGGGTGCCTGGCTAAGAGTCACAACAATATTAACTAACATTGTTGTGACTATTACATTCTTATCATTCAGTATGTTCTCCATCACGTCCACGGAGCAGGTACATGTGCCTGGAGAACCTGTAAGAAAGATCTCAGTGTGACACACAGTTAGGTGAAACTTCTCAGGGTGACAATGATAGACCTGGTTACCAGCATCTACAGCCATGCAATCTCATTATTTGGAAGAGTGACAGTGTCATTCCATCTATCCATCTGCTCAATCCATTTGCCACTCAACAAGTTAACTGAACGTCTAGCTGGGGCCAGGTGCTGTGCGAATCCTGGAGTAAAGACAGGAAGTGGAAATGGATGGGGTGGGTGGGTTAGTGGTGATGGTGGTAAAATGATTTAGCTCCTTTGAAAAACAACTCTGCTCAGTATTATGTGGCAGCCTGGATGAAAAGGGAGCTTGGGGGAGAAAAGATCCATGTATTTGTATGGCTGAGTCTCCTCACTGTTCACCTGAAACCATCAGAACATTGTTAACTGGCTATACCCCAATATGAAATTAAAAAGTTTGAAGTTAAAAAAACCCCAACAAAAATGAGTATGAGAAGCAGAGCAAGAAACATATGTGTTCTCACCCCAGGTTATAAAACGGCAGCCTTTCCTTCTTTTGATTAATATGATGGATTCTAGTCACTGGATCTCAAGTACCTGTAACAGGTAGGAAGCTTCTAGAGATTATTTCAGACAGTAAAAAAAAAACCCAACTAAGAGAAAACACCTAAACCTAATTCCTCAAAATGCAGAGGAACATTATCATTTTACAAAGGAGAAATAACCTGGGAATTTCTAACAAGAATATATCACTTGAAGAGGATTAGTATTTGCAGTCAACACTAACAAGGTTTAAATAGTTAATGAGTATAATTCAGAAGCTTGGCAAAAACTTCTACTTGGAGTTGTAAATATTTCTTCTGACTTTCCTAGAGCAAGGGCTTCCCTGGTGGTGCAGAGGTTAAAGTATCTGCCTGCAATGTGTTCGATCCCTGGGTCAGGAAGATCCCCTGGAGAAGGAAATGGCAACCCACTCCAGTATTCTTGCCTGGAGAATCCCATGGACGGAGGAGCCTGGCAGGCTACAGTCCACGGGTCGCAAAGAGTCAGACACGACTGAGCGGACTTCACTTCACTTTCTAGAGCAAGGATCAGGAAACTATGGTTGGATGGGCCAAAGTTGGTCTGTTGTCTGTTTTTGCAAATAAAGTTTCATTGGCACCCGGCCACACCCATTCATTTATTTACTGTGTCTGGACACTTTGGAGGCAGGACATAGAGTTAAATAGTTGGGACAGAGACCACGTAGTTTTTGAAGCCTAAAACATTTACTATCTGGCCCTTTAAGGAAAAAGTCCATCAACTCTTGTGCAGACCATGATTTCTAGAATCAGTGTGGTGACTATTTTGCATCTTCACTGACCCATCAGTGGCAAAGCAGAAGGGGAACAGTTTCTAGAGTTGGTGGAAACAGTTTCTAGAGTTGGTGGACATACTGTAGAGGGGATTTTCCTAATCCCAGGCAGGCTATCAGGGATGAGAGGTTTGAATGAAAATTCCAGCTCTCTTTCTGGTGACTGAATGGCCAGGATGGTGATGGATATAATTTCATGGACACAGTTTCCCTTCTTTTTATTCCTAGTTGGCCAAGAAAACTACCTTCAGGTCCAGAAAGAGAACTCAACGGTGCTCACTGCTATGAAAAGGGCTTGGAGGGGCGCCTGTTGGCCTGGGCCTTGTGGGGTGAGGGTGCCAATTCTGACGGTGCTTGGAGAAGGCACACCGCTCTTGGCTGCTTCCTTTCCTCCTATAGCAGAGGGATCTGGAAGAAAACAATTCTGTGAACATCTCAGAATGTGTTCAAAAACTAGAAAACTAAATCGAGCTGAATTTTCTCGTGCTTTCCTATCACAAGCGAACCCAGGCACATATGAGACAAACCAGCCTCGGCTGGAAGCACACTGTTTAGGGAATGGTTTTCTCCAGGCAAAACCTGTTCCATTATGTGAATTGTGAAAGTAAAAACCAATGAGAACAGATGCGTGTGTGTGTGTGTGTGTGTGTGTGTGTGTGTGTGCAAATTCAATAGTTTTGAAGCTGCTACTCAATTCTGCAATTTGACTGTTCTCTTATAAGGTTCTTTTGTGGCTCAGCTGGTAAAGAATCCGCCTGCAATGCAGAAGACATGGGTTCTGTCCCTGGGTTGGGAAGATCCTCTGGAGCAGGGAAAGGCTACCCACTGCAGTATTCTGGCCTGGAGAATTCCATGGACTGTGTAGTCCAGGGGTCACAAAGAGTCGGACACGACTGAGCGACTTTCACTTTCACTTATAAGGTTAGGGATCACAACTTTCCTAAGATTTAGAAGACACGTGCTTTATTGCTAAGGCCAGAAGATACTGTGGACCCCAAATTTCACTGGATAGGGCAGTCCAAGTGCACGGATAGAGGAGGGTGGAGGTGTCGTGTGTGACCAGCCTTTGTTGCTGAGACATGCGCCGCATTTACCTTAAAGCTGTCTTCTTCCTCCTGGTAGACCGGATTCATGCTGGTGAGAGAGGCGACGAACTCGAGGGCGGTGAGCGGCTTGTGGGACTGCTGCCGGAGTCTCCGCTCCGTGAGCACCTCCTTCACCACTTGGACAATGTGTCCCTGCGTGAAGCCGTCGGCGATCTTCGCCAGGCAACTGACACTCAGGGTGTCCGTGATGACACCGCCGTGTCGCTGAATGATCTCCTTCCACAGAACTGTCGTGTCCAAGACGATGGCGAAGACAGAGAACGAGAGTCAGCAGAGAGAAAACAGGGTTAACCCAGTCTCCGGGACAAACCTGCCTCTCACCAAGAAAGGAGAGCACGGGGTCTGCTCCAATTTGTAATTCAAATGAGCATGGGGCCAAAGAACCAAACGCTTTGCCTCAAGTCATTTTTCACTCACAAGGCATGCACGTCGATGGCCCTGAGTTCTACAGATCCCTGAGTCCTTTGTGAATTGACAAAAAAACATTTAATAAGGGTCAGTATACACTTTCATGTGTATTAATACAGCAGATCGCTAGCAGGAAGCAGCTGTACAGCACCGTGAACTCCGCTGGGTGCTCTGCGATGACGTAGAGGGGAGGGGTGCGGAGGGGAGGGGCGGGAAGGGGGCCCGAGAGGGAGGGGATATAGGTATACATTCAGCAGCCGCTTCGTACAGCAGAAAGCAGCACGACCTTATAAAGCAATTACACTCCAATCATAAATTTTTAAAAAAGGTCAGTAGAGTTTTAGGGTGATGTCTTTGAAGATGTTCAAAATCTTCCAAAACTGGAAATTTACGGTGTTTGGTAGGAGTTTGACTTGTTTGAGTTACAAAGGTCATTTCATATGTAATTTATACGTGTAGGATTGCAACACACAGTCCGATTTCCATCAGCTTTGCAGGGCTTGGTTCCTGTTAGGCGTACGCCACCGCAGAACACGGCCTTTGAGCAGAGCCATACTCTCTGCCCCCAACCATGGCAAACACGCACAGATGAACAGGCTACCAAATGGTGCCCTGTTGCTGTCTGGGACGGTGGGACCCTGGGTAACCGGGAGATTCCACTTTGGACACGGGGATGCTGTGAACACGAATTAAGAAATAATCCCTGCTTCTTAACCTTAGACACAGGATGGTCTCCCATACAACATTCGAGACATAACACTTTGAACACTGCATCCATTCTGTAAGAGAGATTCTACGGAAATAAATTGAGACCCGGTGTGAGATGTTTTTCCAGTGGTCATGTATGGGTGTGAGAGCTGGACCATAACGAAAGCTGAGCACCGAAAAATTGCTGCTTTTGAACTGTGGTGTTGGAGAAGACTCTTGAGAGTCCCTTGGACTGCAAGCAGATCCAACCAGTCCATCCTAAAGGAGATCAGTCCTGAGTGTTCATTGGAAGGACTGATGTTGAAGCTGAAACTCCAATCCTTTGGCCACCTGATGTGAAGAACTGACTCCTTGGAAAAGACCCTGATGCAGGGAAAGACTGCAGGCAGGAGAAGAAGGGGATGACAGAGGATGAGATGGTTGGATGGCATCACTGACTCGATGGACGTGAGTTTGAGCAAGCTTTGGGAGTTGGTGATGGACAGGGAGGCCTGGCATGCTGCGGTCCATGGGGTCGCAAAGAGTCAGACATGACTGAGCGACTGAACTGAGCTGAACTGAATTGTGATGTGTTAGTTCTGTCCAGACAGCGAGGAAGGGACTGGGCAGGGACAAGACTGTCCATCTCAGAGCCAGCCCTGGCACGGCAAAGGCTGGGCTAAATGTCTCCAAAGAGACGTGACCTTCTTTGAGGAAGGCTAAAGACAGTTTTTTAATAAAGAAGACTCTGGCATGACCTGAGCACTGTCAGGTGTGTGGAATGACCACATCATCCAAACACATCGACCTCTAAATACCAGGTGAAATGAAAACTTCCAATGACTGTCTAGGAATAGAATGACTTGGGACATAACTAGGACCCACACCAGAGAGTCCAGTTTTGGGGCCTCAAGTTATTTCTCTGTCCTCCTTGGTGGGGGATCCTTGGCTCCAAGGTGAGCTGAGTCGCTGGGAAGCGGATATGTTACCATGGGGCCTGAGGTGTCTTCTAGTGTGGAAGGTTAGCCGTTGAGGCTTGAGGACCACAGTGAAGCCTGCAAAGGCGACAGGGGCCCCCAACTTGACCTAAAGCAACATCTACCCCCTGCATCTACACTGCTACTTCCTTGAGGGGTTTATTTAAACTTGAAGTCATCTTAAGGTTATCTGTAAAAATAGGAGTAGAAAGATTTAATTCTTAGGCTTCTGTGAGAACTAAGGACAAGAAAGGATAGAAAGCAATTGGAAGAAACCGTTCTGATATACGGTGGGCATTTTGTTTTCTATAGCTTTATTACTGTTATTTCTGTAATTACTATTAGTCATTCCATTTTGCGGGGCTTCCCAGGTGGCTCAGTGGTAAAGAACCCGCCTGCCAATGAAGGAGACATGGGTTCAATCCCTGGGTGGGGAAGGCCCGCTGGAGAAGGAGATGGCAGTGCACTCCAGGATTCCTGCCTGGAGAATCCCACGGATAGAGGAGCCTGGTGGGAGTCCATGGGATTGCAAAGAGTCGGACACGACTGAGTGACTTAACAGCAACAACACTGCACTTTGTACCAAAGTTTACTAATGCTCACTAAAACTTCAATGATTGATAGAAAAGCTAACACAAAATAAACCAGAGTATTCCTAAGCATATTTGTGTGAAGACCCTGGAGCAGGTAACGATTACCCTTATCTAAATACAACTGTCACAGATCAGAAAACATTACCCGTGGTAAAAATACACAGCAACAACAACCACCGGATCACACCACCCCTTGGGATCTAGTCTGTCTTGTCCACATTCATAGCATCTAAAAACTGTGCAAACAGGTCTGAGTGGTGACTTGGAAGCTAAGAAGGGAACGCGTCTTATGGCACAGGTGATAACCCCTAAAGCTGAGGAGCCAGAAAACACCCCAGACTGGGATTCAGAACAGCCTCAGTCTCCAGGGCTGAGGGCAGCCAAGGGGCTCTCTGCACCCGGTGCTATATTTCATTTTCCTCTCGTGGATGCAGAGGGCTTCTCAGCTCTTCAGGCTAATCTACATCCCCTTCCCCTTCTTTAGACCTGAAAGGAATCTGGTCTTTGGGTCCCCTGTGTAGAACTGACTCATTGGAAGAGACCCTGATGCTGGGAAAGATTGAAAGCAGGAGGAGAAGAGGGCAGCAGAGGATGAGATGGTTGGATGGCATCACCGACTCCATGGACATGAGTTTGAGCAAGCTCTGGGAGTTGGTGATGGACAGGGAAGCCTGGCGTGCTGCAGTCCCCGGGGTCACAAGGAGTCAGACACGACTGAGCAACTGAACAACAACTCTGCTTTTGCCATTCCAAATTGCTTGCATCCTGACTGCTGGTTGAGAGGGCACCATCTCTTAAAATTCATTTGGGGTCTTGCACAAGCACATGAGAGTGAATAATATGATTTGGATGAGCTTCTGGCCTCTGCAGTCTAGAATTCCAGAAAAATCGAAAGACACAAGCTGGACTCCTCCGAGCAGACACTGGGTCCAGGGTGGGGAGCCTGTGATGGATTGGGTTATTAGTGGAACAGACCCCAGGAAAGAGAGGCAGGAGGTAGAGCATTAGGAACGTGGAGAGATGGAAGCCCAAAGGGATTTCTGGGGACTAGACACGGCATTCATCAACCAGGGAGGGGGGTGGATTTTCTTTGCAGAGACATTTTGAAGGAAACAGCTTGATTTTGGGGAAGGAGGTAGATATTGAATTATATTTGGTAAACCTTAAGGACTGTGTTTCCTCCGGCTGATCTACCCTTAGCTTCTCAGCCCCGTCACTTGCCTCCTCCCCGCCTGGAGGAATTTCAGAAGTTGGATGGTGATTGTTCCACACACCTCCAGCGCTCTGCTGCCCGCAAACAGATGGACAAGCAAGGGCCCAAGTTATGAATCTGCAGGCCAGGCTTTACGGGCTGTGAGAGACCATTTTTGATCACTGCAAAGACAGGAATAGTCTTTCTTTAAGATAGATGTCCCAATCAATGTGGCTATGATAACTTCAAGGTCACTGGAGAAAACAGGCAGTGTTTATGATGTTGGTAAGAATGGCGGCCTCAACAAATCACCCACCAGCAAAGACATATGTGAGACGCATGTGGCTGAGCGGACAGAGCCCTGAGCCCAAGACAGCCACTGCTGCGGGTTCATCATCTGCTCACAGGTGAAGGGATGCTTCCTCCTCCTGTCCCACGTGGCTGCGGGAGGGGGTTCAGGCTGGAATCTGTCACATGATCTGAGTCCCTAGAGAGGCCTGGCACTACATCAAAAGAACACAATTGTCCTCATTAGACATCAATAGCTCCATTTTTAAAGGGCCTCTGGTTTTGTCAAACAGTGGAAACTATTGAATCCAAAGTCAAGAATAACGTTCTAGCTCCTGAAAATTAATAATACACTACTTTATTCCATTAAGATAGCTTAAAATATATATATACAATGCAGAGAGAGAGAGAGACAGACACACAGAGAGAGACAGGGAGAGAGAGATGCTAACAAGAGCTGGGGAAGCTCTGATGAAGCTGGGAGGGAGGAGTCCTCTGCAGTGACTCACGGTGGGCAGAGAATGCTGGTGCCCACCCACCCTCTGAGCAAAACGACACAGCCCTGTCCCCTTGAACCTGAGATCATGTAAGTCATTCCGGCCAACGTGGGTAGAAGTGCTGTGGGCCCCACCTGGGTCTGGTTCCTAAGATCTCCTGAGAGATCATTTATAGGATCTTTTTCTCCCTTTGGTGCTGACTGGCTGCAGAGGATCCAGTGGAGGGCTTGCAGGTCCCAGAAGTCAGAGAAGCCCCTAGATGATGGAGAAATGCCTGCATCCAAAGTCTCCCAGAGCTCTGCATATAACACTGACTTATGAAGTCAGGGCCACAGTTTATGGAGACAGAAATGAGTGCATGTTGCAAACCGAGTGGCTAATAAGCTAAGAGATTTTCATGTATGGGGAATAAAGGGCTGTTCTTTCAGCAAATCACATTAGCCAGGAGCTTAAGAACAACCAGAAAGGACCACAGAGCCACTCTGTTTTGGTGATGCTATTGTGAAGGGTTAAGAGAAACCAAGTCTGACCCAGTAGATTTTATTACTATCATCGGTGCTAACCATTGCTGCTGAGTCAGCACTAGCTCCATCTCCTCTGTTGCCACCACCACCATGACCGCCAGCATCTCCTTCATCCCCAGGCTGCAGTCATGACCACCATCCTCAGACCACAGTCACCGTCACCACCGTTTCCGACACCAGCACCACCATCACCACCTCTTGGATGGTCTTGGATGTCCACGCCTATCCAAGCTTCAGATGACTGAAGCTCCAGTCACCGTCAAGAAACACCTCGGCAGGAGGGAAGCCCCAGCTGAAGCCAGTGGCCCCTCAGAACCACGTGAGGCATAGGTTGTTGTTTCCAGCCCCTGGGGAGGGCTGTCACACAGCAGGAGACATGGAGACCCCATCAGCACCACTGCCAGCTCCCGAGCCATCTACCGCCCAGCCGTGGAAATCCTCCTCCTCCACGACAACCATCAGCACCTTATTCTCCCTTCTCCTCCACTGCCACCCGTGCTCTTGGGGGGCTGGGATGGTGCTGGGCATTCCAACCATCTCATAGAAGGGTCACCACCGCCCTGCGAACTCCACGGTTCTCCTACGTTACAGATGAGAGAGCGGGGAGGCTCAGAAGGTCAGCCACCTTGTCAAGGTCATCAGTGATCCAGGGGCCAGGCTGGGATCAGATCCAGGTCTGCTCAGAGCCCACATCTCACCCTTCTTCCCCATTTCACTGCCCTGGGTCCCTGGTTGGTACGGTTCCCCGTTAACAATAGATTTCCAAAAACATGGATTTTGAATCTGTCTGTTCAAGAAAAAAAAAAAATGGAAAAGAGTAAGCTATTGTATAAGTCAATCAACGTTCTCCTGAACTAATACTTTAAGACTGGAAAAAAAAAAATCAACCTCGTTAAAAGAAATGCTGCTGGATGAGAAAGGCAACATCACCACGGGGACAAAATGAGGGACCCGAGTCTACCTGTCGGAAGAAAAATTCACACCCTCGAGGCTTCTGTCTCCCTTGGGGCTCAAAATAATAACCCCTGTCCAGTTTCTTTTCATCCAGGGAAAGACGATCATGTTAGCAACAGAACAGAGGCGTACGCTTTGCTCTTCTGACCTGGTATTTGTGTTTATAGCTCGAGCCTGGCTGACCCTGGCACGCTGGGCCTCATGCCCCTCCTGATGCTCCTGGGTGACGAAGGCCACCCTCCCGGCCCACAGGACAGCATGGCCGTCGCGGATGGCCCAGCCTTGCTGGCTGCACACGGAAGGGGTGAGGGGTACTTGCCATATCTGGAAGCGTAGTCTGGTCTGGGAACCAAAATAATTTTTTGGTAAGCTTTGCAGAAAGGTTGAAGTTCCGCATCAAAAGGTCGCTTTGTGGTCCCCACAATTAGAATCCTGTCGTCTGGCTTCAGGAGTTTCAGCATTTTGGGAAGCTGCTTTTTCAGGCGCTTAGGTTCCATCTGGGAGAAACAGAGAGGAAAAAAAATGAGCCCACATATAGAAAAAGAATTGAGAGCTCAAGAAAATTCAGCCTCGGATGCACTGTGGGATGTCCTTACTAATGTGCTTTCGGGGCTGCTGGACATACTTTCCTAGAGTGTGTCCTGGGCCAGGTCTCACGATATGGTTCCTGGTTGGTGTGGTCTGAATTGCTGGCCCTTCCTTTCCTCAAATCTGGTGTTAGATTTGGACAGGGGGAAGGAGGGAAGCACCTGACCGAACGTTCTAGCATCTTAGCCCTCAGCATGGGAAACGGGGGGATTTCCAAGCGGAAGGAAGCTGCCTGGGGTTGACAATGGGTTCTGGTGCGTTCCTCCGAGCTGTTTTGCAGGTGAACTCAAGACTTCCTTTGTTGATGAGGATCTGAGGTCCCGGATCTCAGGTCTGAAAACACCTCGTGACATGGAGCCTGACACCACTTCTCTCTGAAGCAGTCTGAATGTAGTCCGAAGCTGTCTTACTTCAGTAGAGCCTCCGCACTAATTGAGGGTCAGGAGCAAGACATGAGGCACTGGAGGGAGGAGGACTTCCGGCCTGGGGGTGCTGGTGAGCAGATCTGGCCACATTGCCATGGCAACGCACTGGCCTTCAACCAGGGCAGCAAGAGAGGAAGCAGTGAGGGGTGGTGGGGAGCCTCCACGGAGATGCCCAAGCAGAATCTTGGCCTCTTCCACTCCCCTTTGGCTCAGGGACAACTTAGACACCGAGCTAAAGATCTCACCTATGCTGGGAGTTTCCCGGAATTGCCCCCCAGCACCTGTGAGCTCCTCCACAGAGATGAGGCCACCTGAGGTTTGTCCCTGTGAGTCCCGCACCCTCGGCTGAGAGACAGCCCTGTACGCCAGTCTGCAGGAAGGGGCTGGGGATGCCTAGGGAAGGGAGGGAGCGTGTGATAAATTCCATCCTCAGGAATAAAAGCGAACGGTGGAGGGTGCTGGAGGCCCAGGGGCTATGGGGGTGCCAGAGCTGTGTGTAGCTTGCAGGGCCTTGGGGACAAGGCCACTGTGTGCTGGGGGATGGCCAGCCTGCTGGGCAGAGGGCTGGAGGGTGGAGGTTGGCGTGCAGCCCGCAGGGTGGGTGCCACCTGGGGGAGGGGAGAGGAGGGGCTGTTGGCCGAGCAGGGGCCCCAGGGCTGAGTCTCTCCTTCCTTCCTCCGTGTGCCCGGCGGGAGGGCCCTGATTTCACGGGGCACAGGGAAAAGACCATAGAGGCTGAGGAGGAGCACTGCCTTGGCTGAGGGGCCCTTAGGAGCACAGCCCAGTGGGAAGCTGCAGGAACTTCAGCTCCAAGCAGGCCCTGGGCTGAGGCTTGCCTTGACCACAGGACAGGGCAGCTGCACTTCTGTGCCCGCCTGCCTTGCTCATCGCTTCTCACGCCCAGCTACATGCACAGCACCGGGAGCGCTGACCACAGAGCTCCAGGGCCCCTGCTCTGTGCCTGGCGCAGACTCTCTCACCTAATCCTCACAGGCAGCCCATCAGAGGGGCTTGTTCCCACCCTCACTGGGGAGATGTGGGCCTGAGGCATGAGGCAGTCTGGAGACCTGCTCAGAGTTCACGAGCAAGACCCTGGCTGCCAGCATGGAAGCGGTGACTCCAGAACGTTGCTCCTTCCCCTACTCTGAGAGCAGGGGGTGTGTGTGGGGGGGAGCAGTCTCTCAAGGGGATGTGCTGGGGGTCTTGCTCCCGCTGACTCGCCAACTCCCTTCCTGTGTAGGGACTACAGCAATTGAGAGCTGCAAAGGAGACTTAAAATATCTATTACTATTATATTATGTTATGGCTGACTTTATTTTTCTGGGCTCCAAAATCACTGCAGACGGTCACTGCAGCCATGAAATTAAAAGACGCTTACTCCTTGGAAAAAAAGTTATGACCAACCTAGACAGCATATTAAAAAGCAGAGACATTACTTTGTCAACAAAGGTCCATCTAGTCAAGGCTATGGTTTTTCCTGTGGTCATGTATGGATGTGAGAGCTGGACTATAAAGAAAGCTGAGCGCCGAAGAATTGACGCTTTTGAACTGTGGTGTTGGAGAAGACTCTTGAGAGTCCCTTGGACTGCAAGGAGATCCAACCAGTCCATTCTAAAGGAGATCAGTCCTGGGTGTTCATTGGAAGGACTGATGTTGAAGCTGAAACTTCAATCCTTTGGCCACCTGATGTGAAGAGCTGACTCATTGGAAAAGACCCCAATGCTGGGAAAGATTGAGGGCAGGAGGAGAAGGGGACGACAGAAGATGAGATGGTTGGATGGCATCACCAACACAATGGACATGGGACAGTCAGTTCAGCGACTGAACTTAACTGATACGTTATTATATTTATATAATTACTACAGTATGTTGTTTTTCAGTCACTCAGTCGTGTCCGACTCTTTGCCACCCCGTGGACTGCAGCACACCAGGCTTCCCTGTCCTTCACCTTCTCCCAGAGCTTGCTCAAACTCATGTCCGTTGAGTCAGTGATGCCATCCAACCATCTCATCCTCTGTCGTCCCCTTCTCCTCCCACCTTCAATCTTTTCCAGCATCAGGGTGTTTTCTAATGAATCAGCTCTTCAGATTGGGTGGCCAAAGTATTGGAGCTTCAGCTTCAACATCAGTCCTTCTAATGAATAGTCAGGGTTTCATTTAGGATTGACTGGTTTGATAAGGTATAGATCAGCTTTATTGATATAATTCATATACCATATAATCCACCTATTCAAAACACGCTTCCAATAAAATTAAAATAGTAAAAAAAGAAAATGTCTGACTGAATGGTTTTTAGTATATTCACAGAGTTGTGCAACCATCATCACAATTAATTTTAGAACATTTTCATATTTGCTCCCCAAAGATCTCACCCGTTTGTAGTCACTGCCCACTTTACCCCAACTTCCTTCTCCAATCCTAGGCAATCACTAATCTACTCTCTCTCTACGGATTTGCATATTCTGGATATTTCATAGAGTCATTCAATGTGTGTGTGTGTGTGTGTGTGTGTGTGGCTTCTTTCATTTAGCATGCCATTTCTGACGTTCACCCATGTTGTGGTATGCTTTAGTATTTCAATTGCTAAATGATATCCACTGCGTGGCTATGCCACACTTTATTTATCCACTCATCAGTTGATGGACATTTGGGTTATTTCTATTTTTTGGCTCTTCTGAATTGTGCCACGATCAACATTTGTGTATAGGATTTTATATGTGCTAATGTTTTCGTTTTGAATTGCTAGGTCATATGGTTACTCTTACATTTAACCTTTTAAAGAAATACCAGATTGTTTTTCAAAGTATTTGCACCGTTTTACAATCCTGGCAGAGAGCAGAAGATTTAAGTTTTTCCAGACTCTTGCCAACACTTGTGGTTGTTTGTTTTCCTTAATTTTGTTCCTTTCATTTAGCTATCCTCATGGGTGCAGTGGTATTGCGTTGTGATTTTGACTTGTATCTCCCTGGGGGCTAATGATGTTCATTCACATCTTTTCATGTGCTTACTGGCCATTTGTATACTTTGTTTGGAAAAGATGTGTATTCAGGTCTTTGGCCCTTTTTAAAATTGCGGTTATTTGTAATGTTGAGTTGCAAGGGTCATTTGTATGTTCTAGGCACAGATTCTTTGTCAGATAAATGATTTGCCAATATTCTGAGTTCTTTTCACTTTCTTGATGATTTCCTTTACAACAAAAAATTCTTAGCTTTGATGAGGTTCAGTTTAAGCTTTCTTTTGTTGCTTGTGCTTTTGATGTCATGTCCAAGACACCACTGCTTAATGCAAGGTCACGAAGACTCATGTCTCCATTTTCTTCTAAGAGTTTTATAGGCATAGCTCTTTCTTTTAGGTCTATGAGGCATTATTGGTTAACTGTGTGAGGTAGGGGTCCAACCTCATTCTTTTGCAGGTGGCAATCCAATGGTCCCAGCAGCATTGGTTGAAAACACTATTCTTTCTCCATTGAATTGTCTGGGCACCACTATAAAAAAAAAATCAATTGACTGTAAATGTGAGGGTTTATTTCTGGACTCAGTTCTATTCCATTGACCAAGAGGTCTTTCCTGAGGCCAGCATCACACTGTCCTGATTGTTGCAGGTTTGTGGTAAGTTTTCAAACTGGAAAGCGTCTTCCAATTCTGTTCTTTTCCAAGACTGCTTTGGCTGTTCTGGGTCCCTTGAATTTCCACATGGATTTCAAGATCAGCTTGTCAATTTCTTGCAAATAAGCCAGCTGGAATCCTGACGGGGACTGTGTTGAATCTGTAGATCAATCTGGGGATTCTTGCTATATTAACATTATTAAGTTTTTCAGTCTACGAACATGATGTATCCTCCTCCTTATCTAGGTCTTCATTATTTTTTCAGCAACTTTGATTTGTAGTCTTCAGAGTGGAAGTCTTCCACTTCTTTCGTTAAGACTTTTCCTATTTTTTGGATGGTATTATAAATGGAATTGTTTTCTTAATACCAATTTTTTCACAGGAAGTGTATAGAAGGCAGTTACTTTGAATATGGGTCTTGTATCCTACCCTGTAATCTCACTGAATGTTTGCATTAGTTTCTAAAACGGCTTTTAGTGAATGCCTTTGGGTTTTCTATACACAAGATCATGTCATCTGCAAATGTGGTTTTATTTCTTCCTTTTCAATATTACGCTTTGCTTTTCATTTAGTTTTCTTCCCTGACTGCCCTGGTGCCTCTTTGCGACCCCAGGCTCCTCTTTCCATGGGATTTTCCCAGCAAGAATACCGGAGTGGGTTGCCATTTCCTCCTCCAGGGGATCTTCCTGACCCAGGGATTGAACCTGCAGGCAGATTTTTTACCGCTGAGCCACTGGGGAAGCCTGATTGTCCTGGTGAGAACCTTCAATATAATGTTGGATAAAAGCCTGGCATGCTGCAGTCCACGGGATCACAAAGAGTCAGACATGACTGAACGACTGAACTAAACTGAAAAGAAGCGATCTTAAGGGAAAAACATCCGGTCTTTTACCATTAAGGATGGTGTCAGCTCTGGATTTTTTGTAGTTGCTCTTTATCAGGCTGAGGAAGTTTCCTTTTCTATTTTTTTTTTTTTCTTTTAACTCATGAAGGGGTGTTGGCTTTTGTCAAATGCTTTTTTCTGCATCTGTTGAGATGATGGTGTAGTTCCTGTCCTTTATTTTAATGATATAGTGTATTACATTAATTGACTTTTGGATGCTAAGCCTGGGCTAAATCCCACTCGGTCATGGTGTATAATCCTTTTTCTGTGTTGTTAGATTCAGTTGAGAAGACTTTCTGTAATGTAACTCACAGAGAGAATAAGATGGGATTTTTACAGCAAAATAAATCCCACAGTCTGGGCCTGAAGCCAGACCACCGGGCAGCTTCCGACCATTTCCTCCTGCACTCACAGGAGTCCAGAGCGGGCAAGGCTCCATCAGGAGGGAACAATGGCCACGCAGGACTCCATCCAGGAAGCATGGGTGGGGGCTGGGGACAACAGGGAGCTTAAGAGAGGGCAGAGCACAAGAGAGGGATGACCGGAAATAAGGCTTCCTGAAACCCTGGAAATGGGTGTCAGGACGGAAACCTGCTCTTGAAGGGGCTGCACCCTAACCCTGACCCTAGGCCTTTGCAGAAACCTGCCGTTGCTCAGATCCATGCCTCTGGGCTGCCTGGGATGGGAGAGATGTCTGTTGGGCCTTGACTATGCTACTGAACTTCCCATGGGGGCCAGGCTGTGTGCAAAAATGAAAAGCTCAGGGATAGAACTCCATATTGTTCTTGTTCAGTCCCTAAGTCATGTCTGACTCTTTGAGACCCCGTGGACTGCATGCACGGGGCTTCCCTGTCCTTTGGCATCTCCCTGAGCTCACTCAAACTCATGTCCATTGAGTCCGTGATGCCATCCAACCCTCTCATCCTCTGTCACCCCCTTCTCCTCCCACCTTCAATCTTTCCCAGCATCAAGGTCTTTTTCAATGAGTTGGGTCTTCGCATCAAGTGGCCAAAAGTATTGGAAATTCAGCTTCAGTCCTTCCAACGAATATTCAGGGTTGATTTCCTTTAGGATTGACTGGTTTGATCTCCTTGCTATCCAAAGGCTCTCAAGAGTCTTCTCCAGCCCCCTAGTTTGAAAGCATCAGCTCTTAGTGCTCAGGCTCCTTTATGGTCCAACTCTCACATCCATACATGACTACTGGAAAAATCATAGCTTTGACTACACAGACCTTGATTGGAAAAGTGAAGTGTCTGCTTTTTAACATGCTGTCTAGGTTTGTCATAGCTTTCCTTCCAAGGAGCACATGTCTTTTAATTTCATGGCTGCAGTCATTGTCCTCAGTGATTTTGGAGACCAAGAAGATAAAATCTGTCACAGTTTCCACTTTTTCCTCTTCTGTTTGCCATGAAGTAATGGGACCGGATGCCATGATCTTAAGTTTTTTAAATGCTGAGTTTTAGGCCAGCTTTTTCACTCTCCTCTTGGACCCTTATTGAAAGGTTCTTTAGTTCTTCACTCTCTGCCATTAGAGTGGTGTGATCTGGATATGAGCTGTGGTTATACTAAAAAGGTAACCCTTCGGAAAACCAGGAGGAGAAGCAGGGTGATGAAGGTGGCGATGGAGGAGGAGAGCTGGGCAGGCCCTGGCCGTGCTGGCAGCATTGTGGTGGAGGCACCCCATGGGTGATTCTGGTTGATGCCAGGTGTCAGCATCCAATCCTCAGGGAAGAGGCGCAGCCTGGGGATGGGGTGTAGCATCTGTTGGTTAAGTGGTGATTTCTTTAAGTTATGAGATGGTGCCCAAGGAGGGCAAGGAAAAAAGGTCCATGGGCTTGAGATGGAACCTCAGTGAGCATCTGTGTATTTAATGGAGTGTTTAGATGCGCATGGAGGAGAGAAAGAGGAAAGTGTCGGTGGGGTCTGAGGAGACCAGGAGAAGGGAAGGTGACAGAGGCTAAGAGAGGACAGACTTTTACAAATGGGGGCTCACTGGCAAAATGGATTTCAAAAAACGTTGTGAGAGCAGTTTCCATGGAGCTGGAGAACATTAAGTGGAAGTAGTGGGTGGAAGAGTGAGTGGGGATGGTTGAGAATAGACTGGTCTTTTAAGAAGCTTGACGGAGAACAGTGCAAAGTTTTGCTGGGAGATTCTCTGGTGGCTCAGATGGTAAAGCGTCTGCCTGCAGTGCGGGAGACCTGGGTTCAATCCCCTGGGTCAAGATCCCCTGGAGAAGGAAATGGCACCCCACTCCAGTACTCATGCCTGGAAAATTCCATGGATGGAGAAGTCTGGTGGGCTACAGTCCATGGGGTCGCAAAGAGTCGGACATGACTGAGCGACTTCACTTTCTTCCTTATGGTGCATGTGGGGTAACATGAAGCTGCCCAAAGACTGGAAGGAAGTCTGATCCCCGGACCCTGGTAGGACTGGAGACTGCCACCCTGGGGGTGGGGGGTGGGCAGAGGTGCTTTTACAAGGTGGCCACGGTGAGAGTGGTGCGGTCCCGCCTGTTCCAAAGTGGGAGATGATATTGCTGTGTCCTGTCAATGTCGGGGATGTACAAATTTAACCAGCCTGTTTGGGTAATAAATGTTGATCCTGGGCTGGCTCCAGAGTGACATCTTTGCAGATGGTGAGTCCCCTTAGGAGGGGATGGAAATGAAAGGTGAGTCTGTTTGGCCAGCAGCCCCCTGCCCCTGGGCCACCCCATTCCTGTTCAGAGCCGCGTCCATTACACACGAGACCTGCACGCTCAGGCGTCATGCTGGCCAACATCCCCACTGACCCCTGGCAGCCTTTGCGGCCGACGCCCTTATGGCGGGACCTGCTGGGCCTGCCCACCTTATTGCTGTGGGCGATTTCAAACTGGTGTCTAATGCCATGCGGCAGTCCCCGTGTGCTCTCCTGCAGTCAGCTCCACCAAACCATGGCAGCTGCCCGGCCCAACCCAGCCCTCGTGGAGGCCTGACTGGGATGCGGGGAGGGCTCCCACGTGCTGCAGCCACGAGGCTAATGGAGCAGAAAACGCAGCAGCGTCTCGTCCTGCCTCACGCTGTACTGCCTCTGTCTTGTACACCGACAACTGACTGACGGGGTAGCTGAGGGCCGTGGAGAGGACGGCCGTCCTCTGGGAGGGGAGGCGAGGGCACAGACCCAGCATCCACCTGGTGCCTGGGGGCTGGGCGCTGAGGACTGTCGGGGGGAGAACTGGGGTGCCAGGGGGCTCTGGAGCCCAGCACCGTTGGCTCTGAGACCAGAGGGCCCCACGCGCAGTCTTCAGGACGTGGTCTGGAGCATGGGGGTTGAGGAGGGCAGACACAGGGGTAGCAAAAGCGTGGAGGGCAGAGCAGGAAGCCAGTGCTGATGCCAGAGCCACACCCAGGCGTGGAGAAGGGGCCTGCGGCTGAGTCCCAGAGCTGCCAGAGACCAGCGGTGCGCCCTTCCTGGCTTAAGGCTTCCTGAGGAATCTGCCTGCCGGTGCAGGAGATGCAAAAGACAGGGATTCGATTCCCCGGATCAGGAAGATGCCCTGGAGGAGGAAATGGCAACTCACTCCAGTGTTCTTGCCTGGAGAATCCCATGGACGAGGAGCCTGGCGGGCTGCACTTCACGGGGTCACAGGGAGTCGGACAGGACTGAGCACATGCAAAACGGGAAGGCCACCTCCGTCCCCTCAGGACCACTAAGTGCTCCAGACCTATGCTTCGTGCCCCCGGGACCTCTGCTGTCTGCTGCAGCAGCCCGCGGGGTCCCTGCGCCCCACCAGGAGCTATCACCTCTTAGGACTGGGCCAGCCTCCACACTGTACCTCCGAAAGGGCCTCGACCCAGAGGCGGAGGCATCGAGGGTGGAGTTAGTCGCTGTGGGTGAGAGGTTTCCCCAAGGGGTGTTCCTGGAATGCCCTCGAATGCCCTGTGCTACTGCCGGGAGTACTCTGGGCTGTGGCCTTGGCAGGGGCGTGGTTCCTCTGCAGCTGGACATGTTTCTCTAGGTCTCAGGGCCTTGGACGTGAGGAGCCTTTGGACGCAGGCTGGGCCAAGTGGTAGTTAGGATGCTGGGGTCCTTGGGCGGCCAGGTGATGCAACGTGGAGCTTCTCGTCTGTGGATGCAGTGAATGCCCTTGGCGTTCGGTGGTCACCTCAGAGCCTGACTGTCCAATGCTCACTGCCGCCCCAAGCCCATGGGCAAGGACAGAAGTCAGAGGCTGGGGGCGGGGAGGAAAGCAGAGGAGAGCGAGCCGGTGCTGGCCCCGGAGGCAGGAGGCAGCAGGAACCCCGCTGCCTGGGGGGCAGGTACAGGACTTGGGGCTGGAAGATGCTCGCGGGGTGGTTCTCTGCCGGCTGGCTCTCTTCCGGCACTGGAGCTGGGGACCCTGCAGGGCCAGAGGGGTCTGCATGCCTCCCCACCAACCCGTGGCAACTCTGTCTGTGCCTGGGCTGGTTCAGGCAGCCCAGCCGGTCTTGTGGACCTTTGGGGACCCGGGACCCTTCTGCTTGTATTCATCAGGTGTCCTGGGATTTCTCCATACTGTGACTCAGGCTCCAGTGCAGTGAATTCCCCTGACAGACGACAGACTTTTCTAAAGCAGAGGCGGACAGAATAAACGTGCAATTTGTCCACAACAAACACTGTGCCACCAAAGGCCTTCATTTTCTACAGGAACGAGACTAGTCAGGGACCATACTTGTGGGGACCACAGCCTGTGCACGGGGTGAGCAAGAAAAGGGCCGCTTCAGGGGAGGCTTCTGGGCCCCCTTCACGGTGACCCCCTTGGCTAGGGTGCGGGGGCGTCTGCTGAACTCACATTTATTCCCTGCGGTCAGCACTCCCTCAAAGCCGGCCAGCCCACTGCCCTCTGGCTCTCAAATGGGCTTGCTCATACCTCTCATTGTCCCTCCACACAGGGGCACAGGGGAACAGAGGTAATTGCTGGTGGCAGCCGGACAGCTTGAGGGGGTCCTGGGAGAGGACTTGAGGGGGGCTTCGTGAACTCAGAGGCTGGTCTCTCTGCAACTCTTTAGCCAGCTAAGGGGGTGGAGGCTCGGAGAGGTTAGCTTACTTGCTCAGGGACACACAGCCAAGTAAGGTAAAGGCCCGGGACACACTTCTGAATTCTCATATCTTCCAGGCTGATGCCCAGTGAGAGGTCCCTTGCCCATTAAAGAGACTGAACTTCCGATGACATTAAGTGTGTGATACCTTGGACTAAACACTGCCTTTCATCTCTCTTGAGATTTACTGTAGTAACTGCCTTCAAGTTCACATCTACATGAACTTTTAAAATTTTATTATTTAAAAAAACCTAATTTTTATTGGAGTCTAGTTGCTTTACTGCGTGTGGACTTTTTTTTTAATGTAGCAATCTCACCAGCAGAGGGAGCTACCTGCCAGCTTCCCAGATTAAATAGTAAATGAGTCCTCTTAAGAGTTTCCAAAATGACAGGGCAATCAAGGCTCATTTGGGGAAGAAAAGATTGAGCTTTCATTCTTTACCCAAATCATCTCTACCTGCTAAAAATGATGTATAATACATAAGGATCAAAAGTGATTAAAATCCTTATGAATTTAATCAGAAATTCAGTTAACCACTATTTGCTTTGGTGCAAATTGATGTGGAATAACAATCATGTGTATCTGCAATCTTTTTTTTTAACTTGTGGGAAATTTGCTGGTGATTTGGGGGTGGGTGGGGGGAAGTGCGGGGGAGGGGAGCCATTGAAAGGAGAGAAAAGGCGGAAGGAAGCAATTGACAGAGGGCTCCCAGGGGGACCCTGAACATGGGGGCGCTTGGCGGGTCTATGCACTGTCTTTGTTCATAAATTTCAGGCCTTTGGCTATTTATTATGATGAACAATAGGAAATCCTAATAATAACTCCTGTGTGTGCCATTTGCCGTGGCCAAGCAGAGCTCTCTCGATTGTTCCTTACTGTGAATCCTATGTTTGGGTTTAAGGCTCCCCTCCCCCCTTCTCCATCCTTTCTTTCATTTTTCTTCTAAATTATGCCTCGTAAAAATCAGACACTGGATCCTTTCAGATACCGACAAGCACTCAGGGCAGAGAGCGCCGGCCCCTCGTTTCCTTCCTCCCTTGAACAAGCAAGGCCTTCTTGAGAGATCGAGGTGGTCCCTGGGACGGGGACCACTTGGGAGGAGAGAAAAGGCCCCACGGAGAATCCACCCGGAAGCCCTCACCTTCCTTTCTGCGTGGGGCACTTTTTTGTAGAAGGTTTTCTCTGTGTCTCCGATCCACACCACGGAGGGCTGGAGAGTGCGGGCCACCTGCGAGGAGAAACGGTTGGTTGTAAACGTGTTTCCTCTGGGGTGCACTCTTGACCGCCTGCTCCCACCCCGGGGAACAGCAGGACAGTCTGGACCACCCCCCCCACCCCGGGAACAGCAGGACGGACTGGGACGGTCCCCCAGGACAGCAGCACCTTGAGAGGCTGCACTTCCTTTGCTGCAGGATGTGGGCGCTGGTGGTCAGGATGCTCTGGGGGTCCCTACGTCCTGCTGCAAGGACCCCAACCGTCCACCTGCTTTGGCTTGAAATGAACCAATAGTTTTCTGCTGCAAATTAAGGGAACTGGGCCACAAGTTTTAATTACAGCCTATGCCCTACTCCCACGCTGATTCAAGTTTGCTCGTTTTGAGAAAAGCCCGTTTCAGCACCAGGGCCCCCGTGATGCCGTTTGTTCGTCTCCGTGGGCCTGCTGCCTTTGTGGCCGTGGTTTCATTTGGAAGGTGGCTCTGAGCCCCTCCCAGGGCGAGAGGAGCTTCGTGACTGCGCTAGGACTTACCGTGGGCCCGTGAATAATTGCCACACACTAACAATCTCTTCAAAGCACCCCCATGATAGCGGAGTTCGGGTATTTTTGCAACAATTTGTGCTTTGTGCAAAATTGTGCCAGATAAAAGCCGTCTCCAGTCACAGTGAATGCAGTGTTATGTACTCCTATTTTTATATATCTTTAAACATCATTAAGGCAGCAGGTGTGATTTTTAAACCAAGGCAGACATTTAATAAATGACGGAAAAGTCACTGGGAACACTGGCAGGGTCTGTTTTCCCCTGGCACTATGTACCAGGGGAAGCAGATTATTCAGCTTCAAAGACAAAAGTGGATTCCGCTTGATCCCAGTGCCGGTCTGGCCCTGGGCTGGGACTTGTGTCCAGTCCCACACACGCCGGGACGTTCAGAGAGGAAATGGTGCCAGCCAACCACCCTCTGGTCGGCGTTATGTTTTAGACCCCAAGCCACAGAGCCTAGGAATCTGGTACCCCAAGTTTCAATCTCAGTACCCAAGGCAGCTTGATGGGAAGCATATAAAATAGCCAGTGAGCCAGGCTCGGGCCACACGTGTCGCACACTGCCTCTGTCACACACAAGGTCACGGCCAGCACTGACCAGCACTTCCTCTACTCAGAGGATGGGACCTGTGATAACTCACTCACATTCATTACAACTCTATGGAGCAGGTAACATCACCACCATCCCTGTTTGCAGATGGGTAAAACTGAGGCTCAAAAATGCTCCATGACCTGTCCACAGTCATGCAGCTAGATGGCAGCAGAAGCAGGATGCCAGGCCATCCTCAGTTCCCGTCACTCCCTCGAGCCAGACCCTCTGGCGCCCTCCCTGGCTTCACTGGACACATGGAACCATCACCAAGTCTGTCTGCCCTCTTCCTAATCTCTTTCAACCCCATCACATCACCCATCCCCTCAGCTCCTGACGTGAACCCCCAATTTCTCTCCAGTTGACCTGCCCACTGCAGTCAGTGGGACCCACTCCAGTGCCCCAGGGGCAGGCCCCAAGGAACCACTGTTCTGCTCAAAGCTTTTTGGAGTTGAAGTAAAAAGCTTCTCTACTTCCAGTCCCCCAAAAAAATAAGAAAATGAGATACTGGATATAAAAGGTTTCCAGCTTCTCAGGATACTTTGTAATAACAAAGGCACAATTTTTATTCTTTGCAATCCCTCCTAAAAAAATCTTAAGCTTTAGAACGGAAACCAATGGCAAAACAATTTTTGCACAGACAGTTGTCTCCCGTCTCAGGCTAACTCGTGTGCTCACGGAGGCTGCAGTCCGGCAAACGACGGCTTTTCCCCGGCTCTCTCTGCGTGCCTATGCTCTCTCAGTCCAGCTGTTCTTAACGGGAACTGCAGATGTGAGTACCAAGTACCCCCATTCTCCTATTCTCTTTCTGCTTTTAATAAGGTAAGGTGATAAGATAATAAGGTAGATGGACTGGAGACACAGGCATCGTTTTAGCTTGGGATAATTTTGAAAGCAGCAGTCTTACTTCCAGCCTCTTATCTAAAGTTGTTTTGAAAACGTGGCCACAATGTTCCACTGAATGTGAACGCTGAGGAACTGTTCCCTCGTTCCGAGCAGTGGGGGAATTCCACACTTCCTGTGTTTCTAACATGCACTTGTGAAGGATTTCCTTCCTCAGGACGGTCACCTGCTCTGGGGCTCCCGGGGCTGTGCGGGGGGCTTGGGTGACCACGTGGTTTGGAAGGGCTCGGGGATTATCAAATGAACAGAAAACATTTCCCAGGCAAGTTCTTGGATGATACTGCAACAGTACAAGGAATGGCCATTTGCGAGTTGCCTTGAGACCCGGGACACTGCTGCTGCTCCTTCACCACGTGGCAGGTGTGAAGCCAGGTGCGTTTCACCCCCCACTCCCCTTTTATACATGAGGTCGCCGAGGTGGACAGAGAAGTCAGTAACGTGTGCCCCCCTCTACCAGCATGGGGATGTGTGGAACCCGGAGGCATCCCTGGGTTGGTCTGACACCCCCAGGCCCATGCCATCACCCAGGCAGCAAGCTGCCACGTTGCCATGGAGACAAGATGCTTATTCCACAGCATATCCTAACCCCTGGCCCGTGTCCTTTCCTATCACCTTTCATTCTAATAGGATGAAAGGCTTTAAAAACCATCACTGTCTGTCTTGTCCTCCAGAGCATGAATCTCTATCTCTCTGACCTTCCTTGGTGGCTAGCCTGTTCAGGGGATGCCCGGGGACCTTGTTCAGTCCTGGGCAGAGAAGGAGGGGGCAGAAACTCTGGCCCTGCCAGGCCAAACGCCTCTCCCACCAGGAAGAACGGAAAGACCTGAGGCTCTTTTCCTTGGGGAAAAGAAGACTCCAGGAGGCAAGTGAACTGTTTTCAAATAGTTGAATGGCTGTCATGGGGCGGAAAGCGGTTTCTATCATTTTGGGTCCAGAACATAGAATGAGGGCTTCCCTGGTAGCTCAGATGGTAAAGAATCCTGCAACGTGGGAGACCTGGGTTGGACGCCTGGGTCGGGAAGATCCCCTAGAGAAGGAAAGAACAACCCACCCCAATATTCTTGCCTGGAGAATCCCATGGACAGGAGAACTCGGCAGGCTACAATCCATGGGGTCACAGAGAGTCGGACACGACTGAGTGACTGAACTACACTGTAGAACGAAATCCATTCTCTCATTTCCCGTTTACAAAACATCGGCAGAGGAGCGCTGATGTGCCGGGCGCTGTGCCGGGTGCTGGGGTCCCTGACTTGAAGGAGTGCACCGGTGGGAGGGGACGGTGAGGTGGGGCTGGCAGGGCGGGTCAAGGAAAATGGGTGTCAGTAAGGACCACCTCCGACAGAAAGAGAGGGAAGGGGATGAGGGCGGCAAGCAGATGTGGGCAGGGCCAATGAGGGCTAAAGCAGACGGGATCTGCAAGGGTCTCTAGAAGGCCCAGAGCCTGGAGGAGGGCACGCGTCTGCCACACTAGGGGCAGGAGCCAGGGTGCAGGGCGGGGCTGTGCCCACGTCGGGTGCTCAGGTCATTCTGGAAGGTGTCAGAAAGGCCTTGGCCTTGCCACGGAGCTTGCTCCTATCCTGGAAGCTCTTTGGGGTCTATAAGGGACTCAAGTCGTGAGCTTCGATCCTGGTGTGTTACCGACAAATCCCTCTGGTGGAGTGACAAGCATGACCAGCTGGCGGCTGTCTCCCAGGAAAGGGGTGGGGGTTTGCCCCAGAGGTTGTGCTGGGAAGTGAGGCTGGAGGCAGGAGAAGGTTAGGAGGCTTTTGGAGGAGAAGAGGTGAGGGACTTGAGCAAAGGAGTGGCGGGAGGGCAGGAAATGGGTATGAAGGGCGTTTAGGATCTGCCAGACCTGATGGACAGCAAGGAGATCAAACCAGTCCATCCTGAAGGAAATCAATCCTGAATACTCATTGCAAGGACTGATGCTGAAGCCGAAGCTGCAATACTTTGGCCACCCGATGTGAAGAGCCGACTTACTGGAAAAGACCCTAATGCTGGGAAAGACTGAGGGCAAGAGGAGAAGGGGGCGACAGAGGACGAGATGGTTGGATGGCATCACCGACTTGATGGACTCGAGTTTGTGCAAACTCCAGGAAATAGTGAAGGACAGGGAGGCCTGGTGTGAAACGGTCCATGGGGTTGAAAAGAGCTGGACACGACTGAGCGTCTGAACAACAGCAGTGAGACCTGGTGATGGTTGGGTGAGGGGTGAGGAAGCGGGGAGTTTCCAGTGCTGGGAAGCCTGGAGGCCAGGAGGACGAGGGCCCAGGAATCCAAACAGGGCACCAGATGAGGGATGAGAGATGAGGTCCGTTTAGGCCACGGGAGCCAGAAGGCAGCTGGACCTCCAGGCAGGAAGACTGGTGGGTCTGCGGGGCAGTGGGCAGGAGGGAGGTGGGGCTGCAAAGGGCTCTGAGGCTGCCGTGGGGCTGTGGGAATGGGTGGGGGACATGGGGAGAGGCGGGGAGGCCAGCCCAGGGCCGCGGAGTGGGGTCTGCAGGAGGGAGACGCTGATGGAGGAGAGAAGGAAGGGGACCCTGGGGAGGTCAAAGGGGCACAGAAGAGGGACCGAGCAGTCTCAGAGCCCAGGGAAGGGCCTCAGGGAGCTGGCGATGGCAGGCAGTGCTGGCCTGAGGGTCTGGCAACCACAGGTCACAGGTGGTGTGGAGGGGACGGAAGCCACATGACAGGCAGCTGAGGAATGCATGGACAGAGACAGGAAACGTGGGCAGGGCAGAGCTTGCAGACGGCACTGGGTGGGGAGGTAAAGCCCAGGAGAGGGTGACCTTGACGGGGAGACCCCCTTTCTGCTGTACAGCCACTGGGAGTGGGGAGGACCACTGTGGATGCAGGCAGGGTGCCCACCAGTCAGGGCATATCTCCAGTGCCATCACCTTGAACACACACGCCCTGCAAATTCAGTCCTTTCTTGCCACACAAAAGGAGTACTGGTAAAAATTTCAGAATATACATTCTAAAGGAGATCAGTCCTGGGTATTCTTTGGAAGGAATGATGCTAAAGCTGAAACTCCAGTACTTCAGCGACCTCATGCGAAGAGTTGACTCATTGGAAAAGACCCTGATGCTGGGAGGGATTGGGGGCAGGAGGAGAAGGGGACGACAGAGGATGAGATGGCTGGATGGCATCACCGACTCGATGGACATGAGTTTGAGTGAGCTCTGGGAGTTGGTGATGACAGGGAGGCCTGGCGTGCTGCAGTTCATGGGGTCGCAAAGAGTCGGACACGACTGAGCCACTGAACTGAACTGCACTGCACTGAGACATTCCGACACACCTCCTCTGCCCCCTTTGCTGAGAACCACTCTCCAGTCCTATCTTCACAGACCTTTCACGACATCAGTACTTGCAAACACGAGATGGCTCTTCACACACTGCTTTATATTCCTGTTCATGCTGTATGCAGTTTATTTCACCAACAGCCTTTTAATAAGAAGCTCTATCACTTAAGGATCTAGTCCCTGTTTTTTGAACATCTGGATGGTTTTCTGCCTTCTCACTAAACCAAACAGGGCTTAAGATGGGCCTTTTGGGTCCATGAAGCCGCTAGGTCGAAGGATCTGCCTGCCGGCTCGTCACACTTGCACCCGTGTGGTCACCTGCCCTTCTGGAGGCCCTCTCCTCCAGCCACAAATTTTTTTCACACTCTTCTCAACAAAGTATTAACAATAAAAAAACTCTTTGCCAATTTGTTAATGAAAGATGGTATCCTTTGCTCTTTTAATTTTCGTTTAGTAATGGAAAGGCGCCATGTAAATTATCCACAGATAGTTGGAGGTCATGGGCAATTAAATATAATTAATCCATAATGGAACTTTTCCAAAGTTACCGGGATAGTTTATTTCCATTGCCAGTAGAGGGCTCTGCACTCCTATCGAATTATCAATTCCGGACTAAAGATACATTTCACCCAACATGCGCTTTTTCAAGTTCTGGAAAGGTCTAGCCAACAGTCACTCCCCCATCCATGTGAATTTTATAATTTTATCTTCGGCATTCTCCAAAGAAATGCTGTCAAACATCCGCCATCCGGATGAGATTCTCTTGGGTTGGCATATAATGGCTTAATGATGAAAACCAGTTTGTGTTTGGCACGCTTGAATTACTAATTAGATCTGCCCAAATGACCCTTGGAAGCTGTGGAAGTTCTTTCTGAAAGGGCGCTCTTCTGCTTGCCACAGAGAACCCCAAGAAAACCCAGGTCCGCTTTTCAGGGGTTGTATCTTTACCAAACCGAAAAGGACAGTCCATCCGGCTAGCCAACCATCGGCCTTCCATCCATCCACCCAAGCCACACAGATCTGGTGAGCATCTGCAGTGGGAAGCACGGAGGGCTGGGAAGCATGGGCCCTGCCTGCAGAGGGAGTGGCCTCCTGTGTCTGAATGGGGGCTGTGGGCAGCTGGCAGCGGCCAAGCTGGGGAAGATCTGGGGCAGGGGGAGACTGGGGCAGGGAAGGCTCACTTTCCCGAACTATCGTCACTCGGATTCTGCTTCCATATTTAATATGTGAGGACGGCTTGTTCTCTATTTCCATTATTTAAAGATGATAATTTGTAAAATTTCTATTTCCTTGTATTATCTTTCATGTAATTGTAGAGGTTACTGGGTTGGCCAAAGAGTTTGTTCTGGTTTTCTCCTTATGTCGGATGAAAAACCTCAGTGAACCTTTTGGCCAACTCCAACTCCTTACTGGGTGTGAGCTGGGATAAACCGTGAATGTCCATCACAGGAAGAGCAGAGGTGGATTAAACAGTCCAGAGCTGGGTGGGGCTGCCCCTTGACAGGAAGGAAGGTAAACGGAGGCAAAGGAGAGGACCAGGAGGGAGCTGGGGATGGAGGCACAGCGGATGGGCTGTGACAGGTGGCATGGGGAAGCGGGTCAGTGCTGGTGGCAGGAGCCCACCAATACCACTGCTCGATTTGGAGGAGGCTGCTGTCTGGAGGGCGCCAGGCTTACAAGACCATCCAGACTGTCTCCTGGAACCCCTTCCTCCTGGTTCACTCCCAGCTACACCAGAAATAACGGGTTCACACCCATCCGCCCAACCTTGTGCCAACTCTGAGAAGCGCGGGAGTTAACACCTGGGCACAAGGCCATGCTCACCTTCCCCAGGCACCGTTTAGCTGCATTTAGGGCACCCCCTTCTCGAAGGGTTTTCAAATTGGCTAAAAATCCTTTAGTGCCTGTGACATTGTCCGTGCTCACCCCCACTGCCCACCACAGAGCGAGAGCAGATGCGGACCGCGTTTTGCAGCCCTCAGCTGACCCTTGTGGTGCCCGCGGGCATCCTCATGGCAGGAGGCACCCTGGGGCATCTGCAGTTGGGACCCGCCCTCCCCTCCGAGCTGCCCATCCTCCCTGGGGGTGTGGGACGCTCTCATTGCCACTATGAACTAAAACTGCTCTAAGATAGAAAGTCTGTGGTTAAAAAAAAAAAAAAAAGAGGTTTTGATGCCTTTCAGTTCAGTTCAGTTCAGTCGCTCAGTCGTGTTTGACTCTTTGCGACCTCATGGATCACAGCATGCCAGGCCTCCCTGTCCATCACCAACTCCCGGAGCTTACTCAAACTCACATCCATAGAGTTGGTGATGCCATCCAACTATCTCATCCTCTGTCATCCCCTTCTCCCTCCTTCAATCTTTCCCAGCATCAGGGTCTTTTCTAATGAGTCAGCTCTTCACATCAGGTGGCCAAAGTATTGGAGCTTCAGCTTCAGCATCAGTCCTTCCACTGAATATTCAGGACTGATTTCCTTGGGGATGGACTGGCTGGATCTCCTTGATGCCTTTGCTCAACCTGAAGCCCTCTCTGTGGCCCCACAGGAGGGCCCTGCTTCCTGACAGCAGCTGCTCAAGGCTCACAGGCACTCGGTCCCCTCCTCCCACTCCGGTGCCTCTATTTCCATACCTGATGCTCCATCAGAGCAGCTATCTCCTCTTTTTCTCTTTTCCTCTCCTCTCCTCCCTCACTGAATCCCCGCCACCCCCATTTGAGCAGCTCTGTTTCGGGGTGGGGGGTCAGGTGTAGGTCTTTGCTCTGTCCTTACTGAATTTCACCTTGTAAAGGCAGGGCTAACATACTTGTTCTGTTTATTATACATCTGTTTTATTTTAAAAAATCATCCACGAATACCCACGATGTCTTTGGGTTATTAACCAGGAGTAGAGGTCTCTGTGAGCTACAGAGACGTAACTGGTGGGGCTCCCCTTCCCCTGCCTGCTGGGCCAGCTGTTTACACCAGCACATCTGGGTGAGATCCCTTGGCCGGCTGCCACGGGCTGTTGGCTGGGAGCCCAGCAAGGAGCCCAGGTGGGAGGAGCTCAGGCTCGAGCAGCATCTCAGCTCCCTTGGGTCCAGATTCACAGGCCAGTGCAGGCCGGGTGGCCTTGACCCTGGCCGGCTGTCCGCCTTAGACCTGCTCTCTGAAGCCTCCCTCTGAGTCCAGCCCTCGGGGGTGAGGTCTCTAACAGAGGAGGAAGGGGAGGAAGCAAGGGCCCCAAGGAAGGGGCCTGTCCCTCCCAGACCTCAGGAGAGAGATGCTCTGCTCTGGCCTGTCCTCCGGGGTGCCCTGGCCTCTCCTTGGCTTTCTCCCGGGCGGTCTGAAGGGTCAGGCAAGGGGGAATCCAGAAGGCGTGGGGACAGCGGGACCTGCCAACAGGATGCTAAAGTCTCTAGTTTCTTCACCTTCTCACGCTGAAATGTCCCCAGCTGATACTCTAGCCCAAGAATAGCCTTTGCGGTGGTTTGAGGGCACGGATCTCACAGGGCCGGGGACTACCCAGGCTTCACTCCCCCAGAGCCCAGCTGGGGACTAGGTGACGGCTTCTGAGTCACACCTAGGCTTAAATCCAGATGCCAGCCCCTTAGTTCTCTTATGCGTGCCTGATAAGTCGCTTCAGTCATGTCTGACTCTTTGAGACCTCGTGGGCTGTAGCCCACCAGGCTTCTCTGTCCATGAGGATTCTCCAGGCAAGAATACTGGAGTGGGTTGCCATGCCCTTCTCCAGGGGATCTTCCCGACCCAGGGATTGAACCTGCATCTCCTATGTCTCCTCCATTGGCAGGCAGGTTCTTGACCACTAGCACCACCTTAGCGCCAACTAAGAGAAGCCTTAGTTTTCTTGTACTTTTGGTCAAATTAAGCACTCTGAGCCTCAGTCTTCTGGTCTGTAAAATGGGCACATTAATTCTTGCCTCACCAGGAGTTGGGGCAATCAAAAGGGAAAGTGAATAGAAAACTCCTTGGCATGCGCTGGACTCCTGGCCAGACAACTCGAGTCCTCCTCACACCTTCATCCTCTGATCAACCATCACAAAACACCAGAGGAGGCTGGCACCCCGCCTTGATAGCTTTTGTCCAAAAAATATCTATTAAATGTGAATCACTTATCCCCATGGGCTGCAGCTACTGAAGCCCGTGCTCTGGAGCCGATGCTTCACAAAAAGAGAAGCCGCTTTAATGAGAAGCCAGGGTACCGCACCTAGAGAACAGCCCCCACTTGCTGCAACTGGAGAAAGCCTGCACTCAGCAATGAAGACCCCGTGCAGCCAAAAAAAATAAACAAAAAAAATCATTTATCCCACAGTTCTTAACTGTTAGATGCATTTCTAGTATGTTCTAACTAAACAGATGTATTGGAAAAGGAAATGGCAACCCACGCCAGCATTCTTGCCTGGAGAATCCCATGGACAGAGGAGCCTAGCAGGTTGTGGTCCAGGGGGTTGCAAGAGTCGGACATGACTTAGCTACTAAACCACCACCACCGCACAGATGTATATTCCTTCCCCCGTCTAGCCTTACTGGAAGAGAGAATTTTAAGTGACAACTGTTTACCTGTACTGTACACACATTTGTGGAAGGAACGCACTGGATTTATTGTGTGTAGACTAAAGGAACCCTCCCATAATAATGAGAGCAGAATAGAATGTTTTGTCAAATTATCTTCTATTTTTTTGTAGAAAATTTGAATTTGTGCTTGGAAAACAAACCAGACACTCATCTCACCAGCACATGTTTCCACATGCACAGGGTTTTGTGGGAGAGGTAAACGCCTCCAGGCAGAAGCGAAGTTTTCTAAGAGTTGCGTTCTTAGCGCTGCAGAGAGGAGCTCAGCCATAGGAATTCTTTACGAGAAGACGTTATGAGTAACCAGGCCCTTCTGTTATTTCACCTACTCGAGCAAATGCCTCAGATCTGAATTTTGCTGCCCGCAGGCCCATGTAACAGGCCCACGTGTGGAGCTCTCCGCATTTCTCCGATTAATTAAAAGCAAGTACCTCTTTGCAATGCAGATAGCTGCTCTGCAGTCCTGCCAGGGCACTGTGGCTCAGCGCACGTGAGTTTTAATTGAATGACTTCCACTCCCGAGACCTCTGGGCCCTCCATTAATCACTTACATACACAGTAAAGGTGAAGTGTAATGAGGTGTGTGTCAGGCCCTTCGACGCAGAGTACACAGGCTGTATCCACATCTTGATGACCTGACGTCCAGCATTTTGTGCTCCACGGAATGCCCATTTGCAATGATTCAAATTAATGCCAAGACAGCTTGTCTGATATCAAGACAAACTTCTCAGCAGCAGGAGCAAATAACACAACCATGCCCTTGGCTTTGTCCTAGAGTCTGAACGACAGAGCCCTTTGGTGGGTGGAGAAGAGAGGCTCAATTCAGAAGCTGAATAACGTGGGTGTTGGGCCTGGAGCCTCAGCACCCAGACTGGTCAGGCTCATGCCATGGCATTGCAGCCCTGGGAAACTACTTAGATGCCATGTGCCTCAGTTTCTTAAGTAAGCAAAATGGGTATAGCGATACTGCCCACCTCCTAAGATTACTGTGAAGAGTGACTAAGCTAACACAGAGAGGGGTAAGGTCTGGGATGCCCAGATGCTCATGAAATGCCTGTTTTTACACTTATGTGCTTCTGTTGGTTACTTGACAACGTCAACAAAATCCGGCATTTAGAATGAGTTCCCTGGGGCGTTCTTCTGGGCAAGAGGATGAGTTTTACCTTTCCTCTGAAGAACTCGGTGCTTTGAGCTTGGTGGTTAAATACACAGAGGCCACAAGCGAAGCTGCTGGGCTTCAAATTCCAGCTCACCTCCAAGTTCTTGGTTAACCTTGCAAGTATGCATGCATGGGGGAAGATTCCAAGAAGCTCAGTGGAAAGCCACAGCTGGAAGAGTAAAACAACTGAGCACATACCTTAGCTTCTGCCAAGTTAAAAGAACTTGGTAAACAGCTCAAGATTCCCACTGAAACCTCAAAGTAAAGACAAGCTTTCAGGACTAAGAGCAAAATCAAAATAGACCCTCACTAATGAAATGGAAAACAAAACTTCTGCAAGTTCAAGCTGAACAGCCAGTAATTTAACTGCCTGTTAGAACTAAGCCTAGCAGGCTTCAGGATGTCAACAACATATTATCCACAATGTCTAATCTACAATAAAAACTTATTAATCATATGATGAAACAGGCCTCCCTCATGGCTCAATGGGTAAAGAATTCACCTGCAGTGCAAGAGACACAGGAGATGTGGGTTTGATCCCTGGGTCGGGAAGATTCCCTGGAGGAAATGGCAACCCACTCCAGTATTCGTGCCTGAAAAATCCCACGGACAGAAAAGCCTGGTGGGCTACAATCTACGGGGTCGCAAAGAGCCAGACAAGGTCGCAAAGAGCGTGACCATGATACAACAGAGTGATACAATACGAGGAAAAATAAGCATGTGACCCACAGTTGAGAAAAAAAGCAGTCAAACAGAAGCAAACCCCAGGATGTCCTGACTCGCTCAGTGTGGGGTCCACGTGGCTGGGAGCAGAAATCCCGCTGCCATCCCTTCCTCCTTTTTGTCTGTTAGGAGAAGGCGGAAAAGGGACTGCTCCTGTCTGAGCAGCTGCTCACGTGGAACCATCTCCCTTAAAAGCAGACGCGGAGCTAACACCTCGCTCCATGTACTGGCTGATACTTATTACGGGTATGTCTTGATGGAGTCAAAGCTGCTTACCTGGCATTCTAGCGACCAAACATGAACTGAACAGCCTAAGGACAACCTTGAAGTACTCAACCAAATGAAAATGAAGTCCTGTCCAGTTTTAATATTGGATATAAAAATGTGGGGGCTTCCCCGGTGGTCCAGTGGCTAAGACACTGCATTCCCAATGCAGGGGGCCTGGATTCAGCCCCTGGTGGGGGAACTAGATCCCACACGCCATAACTAAGAGTTCAAATGCCACACTAAAGATCCACGTGCTGCTACTAAGACCCAAATAGCCACATAAAATATGTAAATAAAAATAAACATTAAATAAATATACAAACATTCAGTGTCAGAATCCTCTAAGACTTGGCCACCCTTCTGTGTGTATATATATGTATATTTTGCCTCTATCTATTAATATATATCTATATATCCTAGCTTCCCAGGTGGCTCAATGGTAAAGAACTTGCCTGTTCAATGCAAGACAGAGGTGAATTCTATCCCTGGGTCAGGAAGATTCCATGGAGAGGGAAATGGCAACCCACTCCCGTATTCTTGCCTGGGAAAACCTGTGGACAGAGGAGCCTGGCAGGCTACAGTCCATGGGCTCGCAGAAGAGTTGGACACAATTTAGCAACTGAACAAGAACAACAGTTTATCCATCGAAATTACGTCACGGAATCACAGCTTTTAGGGCTGACAGTATCGTTTGATTTGACTCCTTTATTTTGGTGATGATGAAACAGAGCCCTGGGGAGGTGAAGAGTTTGTCTAAGATCCCAAGGCAGGGTAGCTAGCATCTTTCAGGACCCTGCTACCTGACCCTGGGCTGTTGTTAAGTCACTAAGTCCTGTCTGACTCTTTCCACCCCATGGACTGCAGCACACCAGGCTTCCCTGTCCTTCATTATCTCCTGGAGTGTGCTGAGATTCATGTCAATTGAATCTGTGATGCTATGTAACTGAATATCTACACTACTCTGGTCAGCTTAGATTGCTGTGGGTTCCTCCTTATATTGGAAATGAGGAGCTGATTGCAATTCACAAGCCATGTGAGAAAGAACACCCCCAAATGCAAATGTCTGATGCCATTATTGGAGGGAGGTGGGCTGAAAAAAGATTTAATTTCTAAGGAGACGTGAGCACTGCAGGAGGGAAGATGTGAGTGTTTCCATGACAGAGGAGGCTGATCTGAACGGCACAGGAGGGCGCTTACCAAGAGAGAAGCTGTGTCTGGCTGCTGGATGCTCAGCAAGATGCAATAATAAAGCAATTTACCGAAGGATGCAAAGAGGATGTTTAAGAGGGACGTGCATGTCAGTTAAGGAAAGGGTCTGTGCTAGGGGACTTCAGGAAATTGTTATCATTCGGTCGCTAAGTCACGTCCAGCTCTTTGCAACCCCATGAACTGGAGCCTGCCAGGCTTTCCAGACCTCCACCATCTTTGGGAGATGGTGGACAAACTCATGTTCATTGAGGTGGTGACGCCATCGAACCATCTCACCTTGCAGCGCTTGAAAATGTGATATGAGAGGAGGAGGAGAACCAGAGACTGGGAAACGTGACGAATACCTTGAAGACCACATGCAGCATCATCTGGAGGCCACTCTTGCCTGGGTATTTCCCGGTGATGTTGGCAGCAGACAGGTTGAAGAGGTTGGCTCCTGTTTCGGTACAGATGGCATGGACCAGCATCTTCTTCCCCACCCCAGATGGTCCGGCCAACAGCAGGGACTTCACCAAAGGGGCTTTCTCGTGCACGGCTGCAGAGCCTAAAAAAAGGCAGAAGCAGAGGCTCTAAGATCCTGCCAAACACAAGTGGTTCTTAGGTCAGGACCCTGCAAGGCCGTGACTGCACAGCGTGACCCCAGTCTCGACAACAGTGATGGATGTGTTGAAAGCATTCTCACCAGGGGCGCGCCTCCTGTCTCAGCCGGCTCGGTGACACCTTTGATTTGTACGTCAAGGTGGAACTGTCGGGTCTCCCTGGGTGTCCAATACATCACTTCTCTCTCACCCTCACCCCAGCATTCTCCCTAAACTTGTAATTTTAAAGAGCATTCCTGTGATAACTCAGCTCTGGCATTCTGTGGGGAGGGGGCAGGGGAGTCTTTGTCAGCAACAGCACTGCGCCCTTTGAAGCCTTGGGAGGATGAATGTGATGCGGACAGGAGGATACAGGGGGAAAGAGGGAAAAACGGAGGTCCAGATGGCGGTAGCCTGGGCTTTGAAAACTTTTTATTTTACATTGTGGTACAGTCGATTAACAACGTTGGGTTGGCTCCAGGTTCCGTTACACGCATGCGTGAGCAGCTATTCGTTCTCAAGTTCTCTTCTCCTGTAGGTGGGGACAGAATCCTGAGCAGGGCTCCCTGCGTTGTGCAGTGAGTCTGTGTTGGTTTCTCCTGCCCTGGGGTCTGGCCTGTCGCTGGGGCAGAGTGAACACGACCCTTGATAATGAAACGATGCGACTCATCGGGTCACTCGGAGGCCTCTGGCTTTTGCTCTCCACCACGCCGTCCATCTCCTTTGAGTCCAGACTGGGACTCGGGTTTGATCTCTCCCACCATTCTGAACACGATCAGAGCACACGTTGGCACTGACTGGTTAGTGGGTGGAATGAAATTCTACAGAGCACTGCGGCCAGAGCCTCCGCTGTCACACTCGTCTGCTTTGGGTCCACTGCTGGGCTCTTCTGGGTCATCCGGAAATATATCAACATTCTGAGAACGGCTGTGCTTCTCTTTCTTCGTGTGTGATCGACAAGACACAGGGAATCGATCTGAGTCATCAGAAAGAAGGCTTCAATTCAGTTCAGTTCAGTTCAGTTCAGTCGCTCAGTCATGTCCGACTTTTTGCAACCCCATGAATCGCAGCACGTCAGGCCTCCCTGTCCATCACCAACTCCTGGAGTTCACTCAAACTCATGTCCATCGAGTCCGTGATGCCATCCAGCCATCTCATCCTCGGTCGTCCCCTTCTCCTCCTGCCCCCAATCCCTCCCAGCATCAGAGTCTTTTCCAATGAGTCAACTCTTCGCATGAGGTGGCCAAAGTACTGGAGTTTCAGCTTTAGCATCAGTCCTTCCAAAGGACACCCAGGGCTGATCTCCTTCAGAATGGACTGGTTGGATCCCCTTGCAGTCCAAGGGACTCTCAAGAGTCTTCCCCAACATTGTAGTTCAAAAGCATCAATTCTTTGGCACTCAGCTTTCTTTACAGTCCAACTCTCACATCCATACATGACCACTGGAAAAACCATCGCCTTGACTAAACAGACCTTTGTTGGCAAAGTAATGTCTCTGCTTTTGAATATGCTATCTAGGTTGGTCATAACTTTTCTTCCAAGGAGTAAGCGTCTTTTCATTTCACAGCTGCAGTCACCATCTGCAGTGATTTTGGAGCCCCCCAAAATAAAGTCTGAGACTGTTTCCACTGTTTCCCCATCTATATGGTTACACAAAAGCCTGGAAAGTAGTTTCGAGCACGTTCTCTCTAAAGTGAAATAACCCAGGTACGCTTCATCCGCGGTTGGTGAGGGCGACGATACCGTGTTACGGTGAAACAGACCCAATTCCATGATGGCAGAGAGAGGCCGTCCAGACAAAGGACCTCTCACCCTGGCAGTGGCGCCCTGAACAGTCAGGCCGACACACACACTCCCTTTTGTGACCGGATGCTATTACAGAAGTATGGTTATTTAGACGGAGCCCTCGCAATCTGCCACAGGAGCGAGTTTCTCTGTCTGACTTGCTGGTAGGTTGCAAACCCGCCAACAGGTCACGGTAACAAAGGCCCTGCCGGGTCTGTGGCTTGGGTCAGGCAGACCCCTACAAGGACTCCAGGTTTCTCAGTGACAAAAGGAGGGTCCGGGCAGGATGTGTCCTGGGCACACTTCTTCCTGGGACCCTCAAGGCACCCTGGAGAGGATGGCCCTCACCTGTTGATGATGCAAATCGACCACAGCCTCACTGGGGAGGCATTCCCTGAAAAGCTTGTCACCGCTTGGTTTTCTTGGCTCTCTACTGCCTTCCATCACGCTGTGATCGGGGTTTAGGGCACATCTGTTTATTTACGTGGATCCTGTAAGCGTTATATATTGATTTTATTGACCCCCAAATTATGCAGATCCCCAAGGATTATGTATTTGTTTATGTTATACATGCGTCTTATTTATGTTGACCCCTGGGCTACCCTTATGGCTCAGCTGGTAAAGGGTCTGTCTGCAATGCGGGAGACCTGGGTTCAATCCCTGGGTCAGGAAGATCCCCTGGAGAAGGGAAAGGCTCCCCACTCCAGTATTCTGGCCTGGAGAATTCCATGAACTGTATTGTCCATGGGGTCGCAAAGAGTCGGACATGACTGAGCGACTTTCACTTTCTTTGGAGAAGGAAATGGCAATCCAGTCCAGGACTCTTGCCTGGAAAATCCCATGGACAGAGGAGCCTGGTAGGTCACAGTCCATGGGGTCGCAAAGACTCGGACACGACAGAGCAACTTGCACTGCACCATGTTGACCCCTAATTCCGCGTACTACTGACGTGAAGTTGAGAGAAGAATGCGCTGTTTCTTGCCAATAGGTTTAGGTTCTTTTTAAAGTTATTCACTGATTTATTTTTGGCTTCACCGCTGCGCGAGCGGCTTTCTCAAGTGGCGGTGAGCTGGGCCTCCTCTCTCGTGGTGGTGTGAGGGCTTCCTGTGGCAGCGGCTTCTCCTGCTGCGGGGCACAGGTCCCAGGGCCTGAAGGCTTTTGCTGCACGTGAGCTCAGGAGTTGTGGCTCCAAGGCTCTGGAGCTCAGGCTCGATAGCCGTGGTGCATGGGCCTAGTGCCTCCAATCTTCCCGGATCAGGGATGGAACCTGTGTCCCCCATGTTGGCAGGCAGATTCTCCCTGGATCAGCAGGCAAGTCCTGAACTTTAAGTTCACATTTAAGTCAAAGTGGAGGGACTTCCCTGGCGGTCTAGGGGCTGTCTCCTCGTTTCCACTGCAGGGGGCCGGGGTTTCATCCCTGGTGGGGGAACGAAGATCCCACATGCCATGTGATGCAGCAAAAAAAAAAAAAAAAGTGGAATAAGATAAGAAGTGTCCAAACTATTCCCATCTCACTTTAAAGCAAATTAAACGAACAAAACGCGACTTTTAGTTCAGGACGGTCATCAGAGTATGGCCTGGTTGGGGTTCCTACCCCTGCCCCAGTGACTCAGGTCACACACAGACCAAAGTCATGAGAACACACACAAAAGCGAAGGAGAGCAGCAGGCACTTCTTATGGTAAGCTCAGACTTTCCTGCAGACTCTGGTCTGTTTGAACAATTGTGACTGAACCTCAGTGGAAGCTGGCAGAGTCTTGATTCTTTCCATCTATGAAATATAGCTCCACTGAAGGGCTGGCTCTACTAAGGACCTGGTAACAGAGCCTGTGCGTAAAAGGCAAGCTTAACCTCAGGCTGAGCTTACTTTGAATGGCAGGGGCTTGCTTTGTCTATCATTTCTCCAGAGTTTGGCCATCAGGGATTTCAGCCCAGAAGGTTAAGCGGCCAGGATGTGAAAGCAACTTAAATATCCATCGGCAGAGGACTGGGTAAAGAAGATGTGGAAGACACACAGTGGAATACTACTCAGCCATAAAAGGAGCGCAGCTGGGCCACGTGCAGAGACGTGGATGGTCCCGGAGAGTGTTACACAGGGTGAAGTAAGTCAGAAGGGGAAAAATAAATATTGTATATTAACTCATAGCTTCCCTGGTGGCTCAGACGGTAAAGTATCTATCTGCAATGCAGGAGAGCGGGTTTGATCCCTGAGTTGGGAAGATTCCCTGGAGAAGGGAATGGTAAACCACTCCAGTACTCTTGCTTGGAGAATCCCATGGACGGAGGAGCCTGGTAGGCTACAGTCCATGGGGTTGCAAAGAGTCGGACACGACTGAGCGACTTCACTTTCACTTTTAACTCATATATGTGGAATCTAGAAAAATGGTATAGATGATCTTATTTGCAAAGCAGAAATAGAGACACAGATGTGGAGAGCATATGTATGGATATTAAGGGGGAAAGAGGGGGGAGACTGGGACTCATATATACACTGTTGGTACCATGTGTGAAATAGATAACTCATGACAACATTCTGTATAGCCTATGGTACAGGGAACTCTACTTAAGGGACTGTGGTGACCTGCATGGGAAGGAATCCACAAGGGGAGGGGATGTATGTATATGTATGGCCGATTCACTTTGCTGTGCAGTAGAAACGCAACACTGAAAAGCCACTATACTCCAATAACAAGAAAGGAATGCTAAGAAGACACTCTAACGTGCTGCAGCTGTGCTTCCCAGGCAGTGCCCTCCCGGGTGCTCCAGGATGCCCCAATCCAGCGGAACGACCCTTAATTACAGTTCTCGGTAGGAAGGGTTAAGCTGCAGTGCCTACTGACGACAACCAGGAAGACACGAGCAGACAGCCCCACTTCTATCACAGGCACAGCGGGGCAGGAGGAGCCCTTACCTAGTGGCAGGATCCCGTACAGGGTGATGAGCTGTCGGACATCCAGGAGGGAAGGCATGGGTTCTATGGACACCTGGCGAAGGCTCGTCCCCAGGTAGCTGTACTCACCTGGGAGAAAAGAAACAGAGGCTGAATGAACTGGAAACTACGCCGGTCTGAGCCGCATAGTTTAGTCGTTTGCAGAATTAACAAGTGAAGACTCTTGAGAGTTCCTTGGACTGCAAGGAGATCCAACCAGTCCATCCTAAATGAAATCAACCCTGAATATTTACTGGAAGGACTGATGCTGAAGCTCCAATACTTTGGCCACCTGATGTGAAGAGCCAACTCACTGGAAAAGACCCTGATGCTGGGAAAATTCAAAGGCAAAAGGATACGGGGGCAGCAGAGGATGAAATGGTTGTATGGCATCACTGACTCAATGGACATGAACTTGAGGAAACTCTGGGAGATAGTGGAGGACAGAGGAGCCTGGCATGCTACAGTCCGTTGGGTCACAAAGAGTTGGACATGACTTGGCAACTGAACAACAACAACAGAAATGAACAGAGAATACAAATTTAATATTTCTGAGCAAATATAATTGTATTATGGAAGAGTCATCATTAAGAACTTTTTAGATAAAGGCTTGAAAAAAACTTTCAGCCACAGAAACATTTCTATACTCACTACAATAACTGGGAATTATGGCTTCCCTTGTAGCTCAGTTGGTAAAGAATTTGCCTGCAGTACAGAAGACCCGGGTTCGATCCCTGGGTTGGGAAGATCCCCTGGAGAAGGAAATGGCAACCCACTCCAGTATCCTTGCCTGGAAAGTCTCATGGACAGAGAAACCTGGTGGATCGCAGTCCATGGGGTCACAAAGAGTCGGGCACGACTGAGCGACTAACACACACATGACTAACCTCCTAGTATTTTAAAAAATAACCTTTGAATGTTACGTACGTGAAGAGCAAGTGCTATAATGAAGGACATATAAAGTAAATTAAAACACAACAGGTTTGGTTTAATTTCTATTCCAAGATTATGTCTAACATTTGCACAAACTTTAAAAATAACTTATTTAAAATGGATGTGAAATTTGTATTGGAGGTGTGTAAATCTGAACCCAAAATGCAATCATTTGAAAGGAAGGATCTGAGTCTAATTTAGGATAAACAGAAATATCTCCTTTTGAGGGTGATATTCATTAACATTTTTATCATTTTTAAAGGATTACCAAAGGAATAATATCGAAATAAATCTTTACAGGTTTAATTAGAAGGCTTCAAAGAGCTTAATTGTAACTAGTCATAAATCTGAAGTGTTATTTTCCAACTAATTTAGATAAGGTCACCAGGAAAATTAGTTTGGCTGTCTCCATTTGTCATGAGGATGGACTTTTACATGCTTACTTGGTTCTCTCTTGATTTGTACCTGAATCTGAAAAAAAAATATTTCATAAATGAACACAATTTCTTAATTTTCCTTCTTTTCATAACCCTTGGGGTCTTGCAGAGTGCAATGTTATATATGTTCGACAAATACCTTTATGTGTGTATGAAAACACTAAAAGGACATTAATACATTCATGTGCCTATGAAGTCCTGAAAATATTGAGGGCTTTAAAGCATTTTCAAGTGCAAAGAAAATGAGAGTTAAAGACTAGATAATGACGGCTGTTTTGTTGTGAATGACAGTCTTTCAAAGCCTCCACGTGAAAAAAGTCCTTGGCAAGGACAGTGGTCTTGGTGAAGGACATGAGTGATAATGAAAGCTCGCCTTGCGGCTTCTGAGCCCCACGCTCTGAAATGAGCAGGTAATAAACAGAAGAGTGGTTAATTTCACCTTCACTGGAGCAGGAAGGCATCCTGCAGCCACTGCTCAATCCAGCACTTCTTGCTGTAAACATGGCATTAGGGGGGATGTGAAAGTGACCCCCTTTTCCTGCTTAAGTAAATCAAAGCTAATACGCAGGTGTGCCCTGTTTTGTAGACCCCCAGCAGATTTTATTTAGACAAATGAAGTTGAATAGGTGGGTGCTGGTTCCAAGACAGGGTAGGACCCTTCACCAGGTGATGAGACTCATTCTGAAAGCGTGTTACTATGTTTTGCCATTTCCCAGGACGGAAGCTGTAATCAACTTTTCCCATGGACTCATTCAGTACTTAACGACTTCAGGATTCCTTGCAGACACGAGGTCTTCCATGAGGGAGGGAAGACGGAAATAGTGGATGAAAAGGCACTGGAGGTAGAAAGCACGAAAAAGGGCAAGGAAGCCGAGGACAACAGCAGGGAGAGAAACAGGAACAGGTCCTCTTAAGATCCGCATGTGGAAGCCCCGACTCCCAGTATCTCAGAGTGTGACCTCGTTTGGAAATAGGGTCACTGCAGAGGAAACGAACTAAGCTGAGCTTCTTAGGGTGTGGTTGTTTACTTGCTAAGTCGTGTCCCACTCTTTTGCGACCCCCTGGACTGTAGCCCATCAGGCTCCTCTGTTTATGGGATTTTCCAGGCAAGCATATTGGAGTGGGTCGCCATTTCCTTCTCCAGGGGATCTTCTCAACCCACGTCTTCTCCAGGGGATCGAACGCACGTCTCCTGCATTGGCAGGCACATTTTTTATCACTCAGCCACTGTGAAAGCCCTACACACAGGATATAGAAAGCCTAAAATCTCCCTTTAGCCTTGGCTCTAAGAAACATTTAAAATGTGTCTCAGTGGGGCTTCCCTGGCGACTCATTATAAAGAATCCACCTCCCAATGCAGGTGACGTGGGTTCAAGCCCTGGTGGATTCTTAGTGTGAGTCCTAATCCAATAGGGGTGTCCTTTATAAAAAGGGGAAGTTTGGAGACAGACACGCACACATACAGGGAGGAGGTCACGTGAGGATGAAGGCAGAGACAGGAGAGAGAGCGGAAGCCAAGGGGCGCAGTGACTCACAGCAAACCCCAGGGTCAGACAGCGCATGCAAGGGTGAGGCCGGCGAGGGCCACGTGAGCCCAAGGACACTGGGCCTCCAGGGAGCAGGGGCCCAGGGACAGGACAGATGGGGAGCCGGAAGAGCGCAGAGCTTCCAAAGCGAACCAGCACCGCCGACACCGTGGCCTTGGACTTCTGGCCTCCAGAGCTGGGAGAGGAATTTTCTGTTGTTTAAGCTGCCCCCTCTGCCCCACTGTGGTACCTGTTCCAGCAGCCCCGGCGAATGAACACAGAAAGAGGAAACAAATGCAGAGAATAGGAACATACAAGCACACAAGAAATAATGAGAATCAGGGGCTTCCTTGGTGGTCCAGGGGCTAAGACTCTGCATTCCCAATGTGGGGGGCCCAGGTTCAAACCCTGGTCAGGGAACTAGATCCCACATACTGCAGCCAAGACCTGGTACATCCAAATAAATAAGTAAATATTTAACAAAAAGATGAGAAATAAACAATATTAAGAAATCAAGGTGGAATCAGTTTCTAACATTTCCTTTCTACTCCATGCTAAGTCACTTCAGTTGTGTCCGACTCTTTGCAACCCCATGGACTACATACAGCACACCAGGCCTCCCTGTCATTCACCATCTCCCAGAGTTTGCTCAAACTCATGTCTATTGAGTCGGTAATGCCATCCAACCATCTCATCCTCTGTCACCCCCTTTTCCTCCTGCCTTCGATCTCTCCCAGCATCAGGATCTTTTCCAGTGAGTCAACTCTTTGCATCAGGTGGCCAAAGACTGGAGCTTCAGCTTCAGTATCAGTCCTTCCAGTGGTTGATTTCCCTGAGGACTGACTGGCCGGATCTCCTTGAAGTCGAAGGGAGTCTCAAGAGTCTTCACTGAGAAGGAAATGGCAGCCCACTCCAGTATTCTTGCTTGGGCAACCCCATGGACAGTATGAAAAGGATAATTTAGGGGAGTATCTGCTGTGTTTGTCCCCTCTGTATTTTCCCCTCGAGTGGTGGCCACCTCGGGGCCTCCTGCTTCTGTGACATGGACAGAGAGAGAGGGACACAGAGGCACCAGGAAGTCTCAAGCCCTCTTGTTGGCAAACCCTGAGCCCGTGCAAGGCTGGGTGAGACCCCAGCGACACAGAGAGACAGCCAGCGTGGCCTTGGGTACACCATCTCCTCACTCATTAAACTCCCACAGCAACTGAGTGAGGCACTTGCTGTTTTTATCCTCATAATCACGGAAACTGAGGCACAGAAAGGACCAGCATCCCAGAGAGCAGCAGCTTCAGAGGGTGGAAGCGGGAAGACACTCCCAGCCCGAGTGGAGAGCTGGTCAGTGGGTCTCTGTCAGTGGGCATCAGCCCTGTGTCCTGGAGGATGAGGAGAGGGGAGAGAGCCCTGGATGACAGAGGGTCCTGGGCAGGCAGGAGTGGCCCCCGTGGGAGCCGTGGGGTCTTGGAGGGCACCAGAATATCTCCCCAGTCTTTGGATGCCCCCCTGGGAATTGGGGGCCTTGACAGCTGGGGTAGGGATGGGGCTCGTAGTTCAGTTCAGTTCAGTCAGTCAGTCGTGTCCAACTCTTTGTGACCCCATGGACTGCAGCACACCAGGCCTCCCTGTCCATCACCAACTCCCAGAGTTTACTCAAACTCATGTCCATTGAGTCAGTGATGCCATTCAACCATCTATCCTCTGTCAATCCCTTCTCCTCCTGCCATCAATCTTTCCCAGCATCAGGGTCTTTTCCAAGGAGTCAGTTCTTCACATCAGGTGGTCAAGTATTGGAGTTTCAGCTTTAGCATCACTCCTTCCAAAGAACACCCAGGGCTGATCTCCTTTAGAATGGACTGGTTGGATTCCCTTGCAGTCCAAGGGACTCTCAAGAGTCTTCTCCAACACCACAGTTCAAAAGCATCAATTCTTCGGCACTCAGCTTTCTTTAGAGTCCAACTCTCATATCCATACATGGCTACGGGAAAAACCATTGCCTTGACTAGACGGACCTTTGTTGGCAGAATAATGTCTCTCCTTTTTAATATACTGTCTAGATTGGTCATAACTTTTCTTCCAAGGAGCAAGCGTCTTTTAATCTCATGGCTGCAGTCACCATCTGTGGTGATTTTGGAGCCCAAGAAAATAAAGTCAGTCACTGTAAGAAGGACTGAATTTGAATAACCTCGGCAGCTTAGCAGCTGTGATGCTAAATGACAGTGATATAAAGGGTAAGGAAACATGCTCTCTCTGGCATACCCGAGCTTGTGGTAGGAGCTGGCTTTCAGGCACAGGGCCAGTGCTCAGAGCTGGGCAGATGTGGAGGGGCACCGCAAGGAGCCAGGCGGTGGCAGGGGGAGCACTGGGAGCTGAGACTTGGGGGGCCAGACATGACGAAGCTGAATGTCCTCTCCTCTCAGTCTCCTTCAGCCCTAGCTGCTATGACCCTAGTGAGTTTCGGGATTTGCGTGGTGTTGAGAAGAGAGTGGGATTACACATGCTAAGCCCCCCAAACAACTGCAGCCTGGATGGGGAATTGGCGAGGCACAGACCACTTGCCCTGCTTGTCCAGCTTTGAGCCAGAAAAGGAGAGGGGTAATGCCCAGAGGTTTTTCTCCTTCCCTAAGTCTGGCACTTTTATTAGAATACGGCTTGGCGTTGGTCCATTGGAGGTGATGGTCCCACATACAAAGTCTAATCATCCATTATACGGTTTGCACTTCTGTCTGGGGAAATTTTTCAGAATAAAAATTCTCAGTATGTGTCCTCTTCCTTTGCTTTGGTTTTCCTCTTCAGGGATGTGGATTATCTTTGCCTGCCTGTGTGGATTTTCTTTGCCTACCTTTAGTATCTGTTGCTTTCTTTGTAAATCTTGTAATCTCACTTTTCATTTAGTTTCATTTACAAAGTTTCTGTCTTTCACATTTCATTTCTCTTAAAGCTTGGTTTGTTGACTTTATTCATTCTTGTATTCACTGTAATTTAGTTTTTTCCTAAAACAATTTTTCCCCTTAAAATACTCCATTTTTCCGACTCATTTCTGCATTTTTCTAATTCCATTTTGTGTATTCTTACATATCTTCTATCAATCCCTTCTGTAATTTCCTTAATGTTTATTTGCTTGGTTTGAAAGGGTAGGTTCCAGGTATGTCTGCCCTATGAGTATCTCTTTCTGTGACGTTACTTTGCTCCTTATTTTTCCTTTTTTTAATAGAAGTTTTGCATGGGCTTTGACCTTGAACTTTTCATTGCTTAAATATATGAGCTAATATTCCTGTATGCTGAGAAGACAGCTGGGGTCAGGGTAGCTTTTTAAATCCCAGAGAGCCCTTGTCTTCTGTGGTTTTTGTACCTGTTATTAGTATGGTGGCTTGCTTCTTGTGATGTCCTGGCTCTGTTCCCCTCCCCCAATTTATTCGGGATCTTTTTTCTTCTTCATCTCTATTGTTCCTATTCGCTGGTTCCAATTCAGTTCTACTCCCAAGAGCTTCCTTGCAGCATAAGGCCCTGTCTTCGCAGGGTCCACTTCAAGAGCATCTAGCGGCTGGACTGCTCGCAGGTGCTCAGACTTTCCGAGGCTGTCCGTTGCCGCGCCTCTGCTGGTGCAGTGGGCAAACTCCTCCCGGCTCCACCCGCAGTTACTACCGTGTCCCGCTCTGCTCTCCAGGGAGTGCTTGCTGGCTGCTTTGCGGTTCTTCTCGTTTTTTGTCCCCAGTGCCTTGTACTTTGGGCTCTGAGGGGAAACTTGGTTCATTTTGTTTCTGTGTAAATGCTGTCCGCGGGCTTTTGCCGTCTAGTTGCTTTGTCTAGTTTCTATGTGGGGATCTGGGAGGATCCACTGCCACCTTTCCAAGATAAGAACTTAACTGGGAGAAATGAGAAAAACATGGAAAAGGCAAGGGGGAGCCAAGACTGGAGGCAGCTTGACTGTTTTGCTGGACTGGGTCATTTCCATTTGAGGCCGCTTCTATTTGCTTTGACGCTTCAGAGGCCGATTTCTATTTGCTTTGACCTCAGGCAACTTTTTTTTTTTTGGGGGGGGGGTGTTAGTTCTAAAAGGTCTTGTAGGTCTTCATAGAACTGTTCAACTTCAGCTTCTTCAGCATTACTGGTTGAGGCATAGACTTGGATTACTGTGATATTGAATGGTTTGCCTTGGAAACAAATAGAGATCATTCTGTCGTTTTTGAGATTGCATCCAAGTACTGCATTTCGGACTCTTTTGTTGACCATGATGGCTACTCCATTTCTTCTAAGGGATTCCTGCCCACAGTAGTAGATACAATGGTTATCCGAGTTAAATTCACCCATTCCAGTCCATCTAGTCAAGGCTATGGTTTTTCCAGTGGCATGTATGGATGTGAGAATTGGACTGTGAAGAAAGCTGCCAAAGAATTGATGCTTTTGAACTGTGGTGTTGGAGAAGACTCTTGAGAATCCCTTGGACTGCAAGGGGATCCAACCAGTCCATTCAAAAGAAGATCAGCCCTGGGTGTTCTTTGGAAGGAACGATGCTAAAGCTGAAACTCCGGTACTTTGGCCATCTCATGTGAAGAGTTGACTCACTGGAAAAGACTCTGATGCTGGGAGGGATTGGGGGCAGGAGGAGAAGGGGACGACAGAGGATGAGATGGCTGGATGGCATCACTGACTCGATGGATGTGAGTTTGAGTGAACTCCGGGAGTTGGTGATGGACAGGGAGGACTGGGGTTCTGCAATTCATGGGTTCGCAAAGAGTCGGACATGACTGAATGACTGAACTGAACTGAACAGGCAACTTTAAGATGCTACCCAGCAACTGACAAAAGAGATCACTGAGAAAGTCCAAGATGGGTAAGAAACCAGTAAGAAGGTGAGAAATATGTCCATTAATTCTTCAAGCACTGAAGAACTGATGCTTTTGGATTGTGGATCTGGAGAAGACTCTTGAGAGGCCCTTAGTCTGCAAGGAGATGAAACCAGTCCATCCTAAAGGAAATCAATCCTCATATTCATTGGAAAGATTTATGCTGGAGCTGAAACTCCAATAGTTTGGCCACCTGATGTGAAGAGCTGACTCTTAGGAAAAGACCCTGATGCTGGGAACAATTGAGGGCAGGAGGAGAAGGGGGCAGCAGAGGATGAGATGGTTGGATGGCATCACTGACTCAGTGGACATGAGTTTGAGCAAACTCAGGGAAATAGTAGAGGACAGGGAGGCCTGGAGTGCTGCAGTCCATGGGGTCGCAAAGAGTCAGACACGGCTTAGCAACTGAACAACAACAATTCTTTAAGACTCTACCATCTGCCAGGCTCTTTACTAATACCAGGAATTCAGTGAAGCAATAAAAGACATGATGTGAAGGGAGAAAGCAGACAGAACTCAGAGATCTCAACTTTAAGTAAGGAGATAGACTTCTGCTAGCAGTGGTATTTTTTCATATAAACAGAATTAACAGAACATAGTCAAGGCAATCCAGGAAGAAACCCTATAGCTCTTGAAGAAGAAACAAGAAATAAATAGAAACCCAAAACATATTTCAATACACAGCCTGGTAAAATCTTATAACATTAGGAAAAATGAAGGTTCTTCCAAGTGCCCAAGAAGGAAATGTGTCTCTATTTCAAAGGGATTAAAGTATCATTTTTTGATCCAAGGGAAATGTTAGCCTTTTTGCTCCTGCAGGCTAAAACTGGGTCACTGTGAACACATGAATGAAACACATGAATATGGATTACAATACAATTAAAAACAGAAAAAAGAGTCCATGTGTCCACACTGATACCACAACAATTTTAAAAGGAAAGTGGGAGGGAAATTTTTCCAGAAGAATGGTACCCAATAAATAAAGAAGAGGAGATAGAACTAGAACATGCCCACTTCACGACCACCAGAGCAACCATCAGTGCAGGCAGAGAGCATCATTGGATGCTAAAACCTTTCATATGGTTGGGAGCAGAATCTCCAGAGCCCCCAAGATCCCCCGTAGATTATCACCGATGATAAAGGGGAAAACGATGCTTTACAATGGAGGGATCTGGGGCAGCTTCATCAGGGATGAAACTTTACATCACCAGTGATGGGACAGAGCTTCATCATATGCCTTCAGCATGAAAGGCTGAGAAAGACACAATATTGCCAATTTTTTTTTTTTCCTGTAAAAAGCATTCAACATGAATCAAGTCAGGAGGAAACCATCGAACCAACCCAGCTGAAAGACAGTCTGTAAAACAGCTCAGACACTTTAAAACTGTCAACATTGGGAAGGACTGAAAACGCCTGTAAACTGGTGCACACAAAAGGAATGAAGGGCTTCCTGGTGGCTCTAAAGAGTCTGCCTACCAATGCAGGAGACGTGGGTTCGACCCCTGAGTCAGGAAGATCCTCTGGAGAAGGAAAGGGCAACCCTCTTCAGTATTCTTGCCTGGAAAATCCCGTGAACAGAGGAACCTGGCGGGCTGCAGTCCATAGCGCTGCAAAGAGTCGGACATGACGGAGAGCAACTTATCACGCACACATGCAAAGGAATGAAAAAGGCTAAAATGATACATGGCCATCACCTCCGTGATCACAGACGGTATTCTGTATTGAGAAAGACAGTTACAGAGGACTAACGAGGACTGTTGGGAAAAACTGATTACTAACTAGATATTAGGTAACTGTATGATACAAAAATTTTTGAGTGTGATTATCTTTTTGTGTTTCTGTGGGAGGATGTCCTTGCTGATTGTAGACGCACAAAAGTGAACATGAGGTTTGTATTAGTGTGGAAGGAGGTAGGAAGGATTTTAAGCTTTAATACATTTTTAGGTCCTTGGGCCTGTTTTTTTAAACATTAAGAGAGAGACATCATTCAGCTGAAGACGGAGACAGTAAATGTCCCCTCCTCATTCCTCTCAACTGGGGCTTCCCAGGTGGCTCAGTGGTAAAGAACTTGCCTGCCGATTCAGGAGATGCAAGAGACGTGGGTTCGATCCCTGGGTTGGGAAGATCCCCTGGAGTAGGAAATGGCAACCCACTCCAGTATTCTTGCCTGGAAAATTCCATGGGCAGAGGAGGCTGGTGGGTTACCGTCCATGGAGTTTGCAGAGTTGGACACAACTGAGTGGCTGAGCGCATTCCTCCCTATTACTCCCGCGGGGGCCCCTCTTCAGAATTCTGGAAGGAATTCCTCCTAAAAGGACTCTGTGTTGGAAGTACCAGGTGCTGGCTCTAGGGCATTTTGATAATCATGACAGCACGAACAATTCTTCATTTCCCCAACTCAGCTTCAGCCAGAAAGAATGCCCTAGGGGGCCCGGCTACTAGGTTTGGAAATCTGCTTCTCCTACATTAAGGGAGACAGTCAAACCTACTCTATCCCAGCGCAGGAAGAGCTCAAACCAATTCAATCCAACAAACATTTACTACAAGCCACCAGGGGCCAGATTTGCGATAAAGCACAGATGAAACGTACCTCCCTCTGTTGGGTCCTTAAACCCCAAGGGGTGACATACGCGTGTGACACACACATGCATCACTGTTGGTGTACTTTACCAATGTAATCTGAGAGGTTGACTTTCAGTGCCTGGATCAGTAAGCCTTCTTCCACGAGTTCCTTATACAGAGACTCAATGGTCCTGGGGAAAAAGAAGACCATCGATTCTGTGAGCCAGCACATCAAATCTGCGGTGTTCATGTTAATCCTCACAGATGTAGCAAACTTTAACCAGATCTAATTCAAAGTACTTTCATATGTACACAAATAAATTGATGTTTGAACTGTTTTTACAATTTGGGGATGAATTAGGCTTTTTAAAAACAATACTTTCACTCATCCATGGGTATATCTGATATTTCCTATTAATAAGAATTATATCTTTGGGCATCTGAGACCAGCTATAACTCTTGAAGTCTGCCCTTTCTTGATAATGGTACAAATACGAGTTAGAAATTACCCAATAATAGTAATGTAACGGGCCCATAATTATATATTCAGTTAGCATCTGCAAGCTGTAGCAGATCATTAATCCTTCATGAAATTGATGTTTCCTTTTAACTCCATAGCATAATAGTTTAAAAGAAATATCTATAAGGAACAAAGGCTTATAAGGGAAATCATTTTAATGTGAAAGACAAAATGTCAAAAGCCGTGAGTGTAGTAATTCTTTAGGAGCATGTTAAGCTCTTTTCTGCTGTTTACAGATGACAAAATCACTTCTCTAAGTGGAGGGGGGGTGGCATGGGCATGTAGCCAGCACACTGGCAATTTATACTAATTGGGAAAAAAAATGAAGATCGTATTCCTCTTAATGAATGAAACTCCCAATGAAATTAAGTGGGGCTCGGGTTGCTGGAATTCCGGTAAATCACATTCAAATACTGTCCAGTATGGTCCTCTGAGCTGTCTCGTCTTTTCCCATTTCATTTCTAGGGGCCTTATGATTTGGTTCAGCCTAGTCTTTCATTAGAATGAAGAACTGTAGATATGTCTAAAATGTTCTTTGTTCTATGATTCAAGTTAGTATGATTAAAAAAAGACTCAATTCAAAATGGATAACCAGCAAGGACCTACTGTAGAGCACAAGGAACTCAGTGTTGTGTGAAAGCCTGGCTGGGAGAGCAGACTGGGGAGAATGGACATATTGTACACGTATGGCTAAGGCCCTTCATTGCTCACCCGAAACTACCACAGCACTGGAACTCCAATATAAAATAAAATGTTTAAAATTAAAAAAAAAATACTCAAGTACATCCCTGAGATTCAAGCCAAATACTATTGGGATAGATGTTAATTCAATGACTCCAGCCTTTGGTTGACTGAAATTTTATTCTATCAAACATATTTAAAATAGTGTGGTCTCCGCTGAGAAGTAAGCAAGTTTTCATTGTACATGGAATTTGGGATGATGTATCTCACCTGTATCAAGGAAGTAAAAGTTGCAGTGTCTGAACTTGAATATTTGTTTAATACAAACATATGTCTAAAATATTAACATAAAATTGAAGAAGATTCACTAAAATAATTAAAACCTAATATCTTACGAAGCATGAAACACAAACCTTTATTTGGATCTTTCCAATGAAATCAACACTTGCTATGGAATAAAAAAAGCCTAAAACTATGTATCTTATCAACTGTGGTAAAAGTGCTGATTTAAGGTTTATGTCTTACAGAGTTTTGGTGGAGAACTAGCCCACTAACTGAATCCTACTTAATGAGCAACAGTCATTAAGTCTTAAAGTCATTAAGCTTTCGAAAAATAAAAAGTCTTCCAGGAATGAGATGACTAGGTATTTCTGTACTTTTGGGCATAAAAGTGAACAAAATACTTTTAAAGACCATAAAATGGTCTTCATTTCACTAGAGAATTGCTTGTGGCCCATTTATGACAGTTCAACTGTAAAGAAACATATGCCAAGAGCACATTCATCGTCTAACAGACATGGTCCACGAGCTGCACGCGTGAGCCCTGTGTGCTTAAGGCAGAGCCGCACTCAGTCGCGCGGTTCTTTAAACGTGAGTGGACAATGTCAACTTAGCAGTCGGCTCGTACTGGCAGATTCGAGGTGAGCTCTGGGTGGTTATCCAATAAGACACTTAGCAGGACCTTCTCAGAAAGACTGATGGGAGGACACGAGAGAGAAGTGCCATGGGAGAGTCACTAAAGACAGGTGGCTCCACGTGTAGGCAGGGGCTGCACCCTCCTCCAGGTCAGGGCCCGTGATGTCCCTGTGTCCCCAGGAGGCGTCAGTATCAGTCACCAGTAGGCGGTGCCTCCCCAGGAACTGGGGGCCTGTGTCTCAGAATGCTGACAGGGCAGCGGTCAGCCACCGCTCCTCACCTTGAACCTTTCCCCAAACAGTGGAAACTCAGCAGCTCCTCCTTCCAGGGATATCCTAAGGAAGCTGTCTCTCCCCAGAGCCAAGGCCACACCCAGGCTGGGCGACACTGCAGAGGCTTCCTGCTGGGGGCCCGGGGCATGCATGAGCTCTGGGGTGCTCTGGTTCCCACTTTCCACGTGGATGATCCCAGGCTGGCTTCCTCTCTCATGGGTCCTCTCTCAAGGAGAGTTTGGGACTGCATCACTGCACCCAGACAGGAACAAGCATGCATGCATGCTAAGTTGCTTCAGTTGCATCAGACTCTTTGCAACCCCGTGGACTGTAACCTACCAGGCTCCTCTGTCCACTGGGTTCTCCAGGCAAGAATACTGGAGTGGGTTGCCATTTCCTCCTCCAGGGAGTCTTCCCAACCTAGGGATCGAACCTGCATCTCCTGTGTCTCCTGCATCGGCAGGCAGGTTCTTTACCATGAGCGCCACCTGGGAAGTCCAAAGAGGAACTAGGGAACACACCTGTCACCTGTTAATAAACCCATGGGGAAGAAAGGTATATGCATTCAAAATGATTTCTGCCATTTCCTTAGAGGGGATTTTAATTAAACTCCTTGAAAATGTTTGAAAACCTGGGCCCTAACTATTTCTAATGCTAAAGCACTGAAGGCCATTTCAGCTTAAAGTGAGCTTTTACAATTATCCATTAATACCAAAGTTTAGCCAACGAAGCTGAAGGAGATGGAACCATCCCTTTGTGATGAGTCCTCATCCTTTGCTTCGAGGAGCATTTATAAAGGGCCCCAGTGGCCAGAGCCAGAGACGGGCAGGGAATAAGAACTGTGCCTGCCCTCAAGTCTCAGAATTCCCTCAGAAGCTATAGCAGGATACTATTTCTTAATAAACTTCTTCGGAACCCCAAGAATTTTAAAGCTTAAAATGTCACACAGCCTCAGAAGAGACGGGGCCGAGTCTGCATGTCCCCAGTTGAGGATGCTGGCCTGGGTGCAGGACTGCAAGGTGGTCCCGGGCCTTCGCCCACCAGCTCTGCCAGGATGAAGGGTGTGGTGGGTACAGAGCCAGCGGGGGTGGGGGGGGGCGCGGGGAGGGGGCGGGCGGTGCCTCTACCAGGCCAGGCCGAGAAGACCCAGCCACGTCCCGGGCTCTCCTCTGGGTTGCCCGCCCCCAGGGTGCACCCCTCACCTGTCCACAGTCAGGTCTTTATCCTTCTTCCCTTTTCTGCCTTTCTTCTTTTTATTTTTCTGGAAGAAAATGGAAGAAGAAAAAAACCCCAACCATTTAGTAAAAACAAAGAAAAAATGAGCTCTAGAAATGAGCTGAGGAGGCTCGTTTGCGGGGTGGGGCATGGTAAAGTCAACCGTGCCACCTGGGTCTGGAGCAGTGAGACTTCACGCCACAGGGAGCGGCAGGGGAGGCGGCCACCCTGACACCCGCACAGACCCTGAGCTCCCAACAGGCCCCGGGCACCCTGGGTCATCTTCTGGGTCCTGGGATGCTGACGACGAAGGATGAGAGCGCCCTGTGCACCATCAGCTGTGCTTGTCCTTGGTTCTGATCGCCTCTCAGCATCCGGCCCCAAACCTAGAGCCAGAAATGCCAGGTGGCCTCTGGTTTCCCAAGGGCTCTGCACTCAGCTCCTTGTGATGGCTGCCGGGCGGTGCTGGGATGTGGTCCCTTGGAGCAGAGCTGATCACTGAACTCTTCTGTCTCAAATACCTCCCCACTGCCCACAGGATAAAGTTCAAGTTCCCCAGCCTGACCCCTATCTTTCTTTGCTGCATCTCATGCTCCTTGGGTGACTCGTGTTCCCTGTTACACAGGATTCCCTTTGGGTCCTTCTTTTTATTAAAAATTAATTAATTTATTTTAATTGGAGGCTAATTGCTTTACAATGTTGTGGTGGTTTTTGCCATACATCGAGATGGCATGTGCGGTCCACGGGGTTGCAAAGAGCCAGACACCACTGAGCGACTGAACCGACCGGCCGACATGAATCAGCCAGGGGTGTCCATGTGCCCCCATCCTGAAGCCCCTCCCACCTCCCTCCCCATCCCCTCCCTCTGTGTTGTCCCAGTGCACGGGCTTCGAGCGCCCTGTTTGATGTATCGAACTTGGACTGGTGATTTATTTCACATACAGGTCCTTCTTTTTTCTCTTTGTGCTGCTGCTGCTGCTGCTGCTAAGTCGCTTCAGTCGTGTCTGACACTGTGCGACCCCACAGACGGCAGCCCACCAGACTCCTCCGTCCATGGGATTCTCCACGCAAGAATACTGGAGTGGGTTGTCATTTCCTTCTCCAGGCGATCTTCCCGACCCAGGGATCGAACCCAGGTCTCCTGCATTGCAGGCAAACGCTTTAACCTCTGAACCTCCAGGGAAGCCCCAATATGCACTCTGTCCTCTTCCACTCTTCCACGTCCATTTCCCATTCATCCATGCTTTATTATTTTTATTACATCATAATTTATGTAATCACATGTGGTTGATAAACTTTTCACATTTAATTTTTACATAGGACCACATCACCACCACCCAGTTTAAAATTCAGAACATATTTTCGTCATTCCCGAACTCTCTTCTCACGTGGTTTTCCAGCCTTTAGGTAACCATTCCTGTGACTTCTCTGTGGACTCACATCACCTGTTCTTGGACATGGAGTCTTACAATATAGACTCTTTAGTGTCTGGCTTCCTCCAATCAGTATTACGATTACAGCATTCAGGTAGGTGGCTGTAGATAGCTATACTTCATGTTTTTCAGTATGTTAAAAGTTGAAATTTTTTATTTTGGGATGATGTTAGATTCACATGCAGTTCCAAGAATTGATACAGAGAGATGTAAACTTCAGAGTGTTTCTCCCAGTGGTAACAACTTGCAGCACTTTCCCTCAAGGTCAAAACCAAGATATTGAACTGATGCACATACAGTCAAGAATGTTTCCTATCACCATAAGGATCCTTCAAGTTGCCCCCTCGGCCACCCCAGCTTTACTAGAAACCTCTAACTCCTTCTCTGTTTCTACAATTTTTGTCCTTTCAGGAATGTTCTATCACAGAATCCTAGAGTATGTTTCTTGCTTTCAACTCATCATCAGTTCAGTTCAGTTCAGTTCAGTTCAGTCGCTCATTCGTGTCCGACTCTTTGCAACCCCATGAATCGCAGCACGCCAGGCCTCCCTGTCCATCACCAACTCCCGGAGTTCACTCAGACTCACGTCCATCGAGTCGGTGATGCCATCTAGCCATCTCATCCTCTGTCGTCCCCTTCTCCTCCTGCCCCCAATCCCTCCCAGCATCCGAGTATTTTCCAGTGAGTCAACTCTTCGCATCAGGTGGCCAAAGTACTGGAGTTTCAGCTTTAGAATCATTCCTTCCAAAGAAATCCCAGGGCTGATCTCCTTGAGAATGGACTGGTTGGATCTCCTTGCAGTCCAAGGGACTCTCAAGAGTCTTCTCCAACACCACAGTTCAAAAGCATCAATTCTTCGGTGCTCAGCCTTCTTCACAGTTCAACTTTCACATCCATACATGATCACGGGAAAAACCATAGCCTTGACTAGATGGAGTTTGTTGGCAAAGTAATGTCTCTGCTTTTGAATATGCTAGCTACGTTGGTCATAATTTTCCTTCCAAGGAGTAAGTGTCTTTTAATTTCATGGCTGCAATCACCATCTGCAGTGATTTTGGAGCCAAAAAAAATAAAGTCTGACACTGTTTCCACTGTCTCCCCATCTATTTCCCATGAAGTGATGGGACTGGATGCCATGATCTTCGTTTTCTCAATGTTGAGCTTTAAGCCAACTTCTTCACTCTCCTCTTGCACTTTCATCAAGAGGCTTTTTAGTTCCTCTTCACTTTCTGCCATAAGGGTGGTATCATCTGCATATGTGAGGTTATTGATGTTTTTCCTGGCAATCTTGATTCCAGCTTGTGCTTCTTCCAGTCCAGCGTTTCTCATGATATACTCTGCATAGAAGTTAAATAATCAGGGTGACAGTATACAGACTTGACGTACTCCTTTTCCTATTTGGAACCAGTCTGTTGTTCCATGTTCAGTTCTAACTGTTGCTTCCTGACCTGCATATGGATTTCTTAAGGATTGAAATGAAAACTGACCTTTTCCAGTCCTGTGGCCATTGCTGAGTTTTCCAAATTGGCTGGCATATTGAGTGCAGCACTTTCACAGCATCATCTTTCAGGATTTGAAATAGCTCAACTGGAATTCCATCACCTCCACTAGCTTTGTTCATAGTGATGCCTCCCAAGCCCCACTTGACTTCACATTCCAGGATGTCTGGCTCTAGATGAGTGATCACACCATTGTGATTATCTTGGATGTGAAGATCTTTTTTGTACAGTTCTTCTGTGTATTCTTGCCACCTCTTCTTCATATCTTCTGCTTCTGTTAGGTCCATACCATTTCTGTCCTTTATTGAGCCCATCTTTGCATGAAATGTTCCCTTGGTATCTCTAATTTTCTTGAAGAGATCTCTAGTCTTTCCCATTCTGTTGTTTTCCTCTATTTCTTTGCATTGATCACTGAGGCAGGTTTTCTTATCTCTTCTTGCTCTTCTTTGGAACTCTGCATTCAGATGCTTATATCTTTCCTTTTCTCCTTTGCTTTTCATTTCTCTTCTTTTCACAGCTATTTGTAAGGCCTCCCCAGACAGCCATTTTGCTTTTTTGCATTTCTTTTCCATGGGGATGGTCTTGATCCCTGTCTCCTGTACAATGTCAGAAACCTCCATCCATAGTTCATCAGGCACTCTATCTATCAGATCTAGGCCCTTAAATCTATTTCTCACTTCCATTGTATAATCATTGATTTAGGTCATACCTGAATGGTCTAGTGGTTTTCCCTACTTTCTTCAATTTAAGACTGAATTTGGCAATAAGGAGCTCATGATCTGAGCCACAGCCAGCTCCTGGTCTTGTTTTTGTTGACTGTATAGAGCTTCTCCATCTTTGGCTGCAAAGAATATAATCAATCTGATTTCGGTGTTGACCATCTGGTGATGTCCATGTGTACAGTCTTTTCTTGTGTTGTTGGAAAAGGGTGTTTGCTATGACCAGTGCATTCTCTTGGCAAAACTCTTATTAGCTTTTGCCCTGCTTATTCCGTATTCCAAGGCCAAATTTGCCTGTTACTCCAGGTGTTTCTTGAGTTCTTACTTTTGCATTCCAGTCCCCTATAATGAAAAGAACATCTTTTTTGGGTGTTAGTTCTAAGAGGTCTTGTAGGTCTTCATAGAACCATTCAACTTCAGCTTTTTCAGCATTACTGGTTGGGGCATAGACTAGGATTACTGTGATACTGAATGGTTTGCCTTGGAAACGAACAGAGATCATTTTGTTGTTTTTGAGATTGTATCCAAGTACTGCATTTTGGACTCTTTTGTTGACCATGATGGCTACTCCCATTTCTTCTGAGGGATTCCTGCCTGCAGTAGTAGATATAATGGTCATCTGAGTTAAATTCATCCATTCCAATCCATTTTAGTTTGCTGATTCCTAGAATGTCAACATTCACTCTTGCCATCTCCTGTTTGACCACTTCCAATTTGGCTTGATTCATGGACCTTACATTCCAGGTTCCTCATCAAAATTCTCAGGAAATGTCCCCAGGTTATTGTACGCATGAATAGTTCACTCTTCTTTCAATTGTTGTTTCTAGTTTGGGGCTATTATGAACTGATTACGGTACACTGTGTGTGTGTGTGTGTGTGTGTGTGTGTGTGTAAGCCTTCATTTATTTGGGATAAATGCTAATGAGTGCAACTGCTGGGTTGTGTGGCAGTTGCTGTGGGCTTCCCAGGTGGTAAAGAATCCACCAGCCAACACGGGAGACACAGGAATTCTCCTGTGCAGGTTTGATCCCTGGGTCTGGAATATCCCTGGAGAAGGAAATGGCTACCCACTCGAGTATTCTTGCCTGGAAAATTCCATGGGCAGAGGCAGGCTACAGTCCATGGGGTTGCAAAGAGTCGGACACAACTTGCCTACTGAACATACATACACGTGGTGACGTGTTTGGTGTTTTAAGCAATGCCAAAGTTCATGTGCTGATCACACCATTTTACATTCCCACCAATCATAGAAAAGTGACAATGGTTTGTCCTTGTCCTTTTAAGCAGCTGATGTTGCCAATGCTTTTATTTCAGCCTCAAGGGTATGGGTATTTCATGGGTATTTTATCCTCATGGGTATGGGGTGCTTTCTTTGTGGTTTTCGTTTGCTTTTTTCTAATGGCTCATGACAGGCATCCTTTCTGTGCCCATTTCCCCTCTGTATGTCCACTTTGGTGAAACATCAGTTCATGCCCTCTGTCCATATCATAATCGGATTGTTTTCTTTTTTAAGTGTTGAGTTTTGAGTGTCCTTTTAACGTTCTACATACTAGATCTTCATTAGATACATGGTTTGTGAATACTTTCTCCAAATCTGTGGCTTGCCTTTTTACCCCCCTAACAGGCTCTTTCACAAATATGCTTAATTTTGATGAAATCCTAATTTTCCTTTAATGGATTTGTGCTTTCAGTGCTAATTCTAAGAAGGCTTTGCTAACCTTAGATCCAAAAGATTTTCCCCTATGTATTTTTTTTCCCATGCATTTTTAAAAATTTTATTTATTTATTAATTGAAGGATAAATGCTTTACAGAATTTTGTTGTTTTCTGTCAAACTTCAACATGAATCAGCCATAGGTATACATACATCCCCTCTCTTTAGAAACTCCCTCCCATCTCCCTCCCCATCCCACCCCTCTAGGTTGATACAGAGCCCCTGTCTGAGTTTCCTGAGCCATACAGCAAATTCCCATGGGCTATCTATTTTACATATGGTAGTGTAAGTTTCCATGTTACTCTCTCCATACATCTCACCCTCTCCTCCCCTCTCCCCATGTCCAAAGTCTATTCTCTATGTCTGTTTCTCCATTGCTGCCCTGCAAATAAATTCTTTGGTACCATTTTTCTAGATTCCGTATATATGTGTTAGAATACAACATTTATCTTTCTCTTTCTGACTTACTTCACTCTGTATAATAGGTTCTAGGTTCATCCACTTCATTAGAACCGACTCAGATGTGTTCCTTTTTATGGCTGAGTAATATTCCATTGTGTATATTCCCCTATATATTTTTAAAAGTTAAAGTTTTACATTTTACATCTAAGTCCATGATCCATTTTGAGTTAATTTTTGTACAATATGTAGGACTTAAGGTTTTTTTTCTTCTTTTTTTAATTTGTGGGTGTTCACCTGCTCTGGCACCATTTATTGAAAAGGTTATCCTTTCTGCTTGAATTACATTCGCATCTTTGTCAAAAATCAGTCAGGTTTATTTGTGCACGTCTATACCTCAAAACGAAGATCATGGCATCCGGTCCCATCACTTCATGGCAAATAGATGGAGAAACAGTGGAAACAGTGTCAGACTTTATCTTTTTGGGCTCCAAAATCACTGCAGATGGTGACTGCAGCCATGAAATTAAAAGATGCTTACTCCTTGGAAGAAAAGTTATGACCAACCTAGATAGCATACTCAAAAGCAGAGACATTACTTTGCCCACTAAGGTCCATCTAGTCAAGGGTATGGTTTTTCCTGTGGTCATGTATGGATGTGGGAGTTGGACTGTTGAAGGCTGAGCACCGAAGAGTTGATGCTTTCGAACTGTGGTGTTGGAGAAGACTCTTGAGAATCCCTTGGACTGCAAGGAGAGCCAACCAGTCCATTCTGAACGAGATCAGCCCTGGGATTTCTTTGGAGGGAATGATGCTGAAGCTGAAACTCCAGTACTCTGGCTACCTCATGTGAAGAGCTGACTCATTGGAAAAGACTCTGATGCTGGGAGGGATTGGGGGCAGGAGGAGAAGGGGATGACAGAGGATGAGATGGCTGGATGGCATCACTGACACGATGGACGTGAGTTTGAGTGAACTCCGGGAGTTGGTGATGGACAGGGAGGCCTGGCATGCTGCGATTCATGGGGTCGCAAAGAGTCGGACACGACTGAGCAACTGAACTGACTGACTGACTGATACCTCAACCGTCCTGTTTCACTGCTTTGTGGTTTAACCCTCTACCAACAGCAAACAGTCTTGATTAACATGGCTGTATAATAAGCCTTGAAATCACATGCATGGATTCTTTTTATTTTATTGCTCTTTTTTAGAAATCATCTTAGCTATTCTAGATTCACTGTCTTTCCATATATATTTTAAGATACTCTATCTATGTTTATAACTATCTTTCTGGGATTTCAATAAGAATTGGATTAATCTAGTATACTGATGTGGAAAGAATTGACATCTTTACAACATTGGTCTTCCAATCCATGTGCATAGTATGTCTGTCTATTTGGGTCTTTGATTTCTTTCGTCAGCATGGTGTTCTTTTAGCATACAAGTCCTAGACATGTTTTGTTAGCTTTACACCTAGGTATTTCATTTCTGAGTGATTTTAAGTGATATATTTTTAATCCTGGTGTCTACCTGTTCAGTGCTAGTAGATAGAAACATGACTGATTTTTATATGTTCCCCTTGTATCCTAAGACGTTGCTGAATGCACTTTTTTATTTCTAGGACTTTTGAAAGCCCCTGGGGTTTTCTAAATAGCCATTCATGTCATCTACAAATAAGGACTGTTTCTTTGATTTCCTTCTCTTGTCCTACTGCACTGGCTAAAATGTCTTGCACTATGTTCATGAAAGTGTACTGAGTGGACACACCGGCTTTGCTCCCAGTCTTAGGAAAAAGACATTTACTCTTTCACTGGTAAGTAAAAAGTTAGCTGTGGGTGTTTTTGTTAATTTTTCACCTTATGGAAGTTCTCTATCCCAGTTTCTCTGAGGAACTTATTATGAGTGAGTGTTAAATTGTGTCAAATGCTTTTTCTGTATCAACTGATATGATCGTGTGATTTTTTTCTTCTTTAGCCCATTAATATAGTTCATTCCATTACTGATTTTCAAATATTGAACGAGGCTTGCATTCTTGGAATAAACTCCATTTGGTCATGGTTTATAATTCTCTTTATTGTTTTATTCTATTTCATAATATTTTGCTAAGGAATTTTGCATCTATATTCACAAGGGATACAGGCTTACAGCTTTCTTTTTTTGGTTCTGTCTTAGTCTGGTTTTCATTTAAGGGGAATACTAGCTTGTTATGAAATGAGTTGGGAAGTGTTCCTTCTTCCTCTGTTTTCTGGACATGACTGTGTAGAACTGGAGTTAATCTACCTTTGAACATTTGGTAGAATTCTCCAGTAAATCATCTGGCCCCAGAGATTCTACGTGGGGAATTGTTTTAATTACAATTCAACTTCTGTATGGTTGTAGAGCTAGTCAATTTATCTGTTTCCTATCAAATGAGTTGTGGCAGTTTGTATTTTTAGGGAAAGTGGGTCCATCGTATGCTAAGTTGTCAAATTATGTGTGTGGAGTTGTTTACAGAATCCTTTATTAAATTATTCTTTTTATGTCTGCAGTCAGTGGTGGCAACCCCCGCTTCATTCCTGATGTTGGTAATCTGTGACTTGTTTTTTCTTCGTTAGTCTTACCAGAGGTTTGTCAATTACTGATAATTTTCAAAAACTCAGCTCTGTTTTATTTACTTTCTATACTGTTTTTCTGTTTTCAATTTCACTGATTTCTGATCTTTATTTTCTTCTTTCTGCTCACTTTTTTTTCTCTTTTTCTAGCTTCTGAAGGTGGGAACTTGGCTGATGAATTTGAGCTTTTTCCTCCTTTTTTCTAGTGTGTCTGTTTGTACTCAGTCGCTCAGTCTTGCTTGATTCTTTGTGACTCCATGGACTGTAACCTGCCAGGCTCCTCTATCCATGGGATTCTCCAGGCAAGAATACTGGCGTGGGTTGCCATTTCCTTCTCCAGGAGATCTTCCTGACATAGGGATCAAACGCGTGTCCCTGTGTCTCTGGCACTGGAAGGTGGATTCTTTGCCACTGCAAAGACCCTATTGGTATATACTTGTCTTTATAGCAATCCAGTCATGTAATCTTTTTGGTATTTTTTTCACCCAGGAAGGGGCCCACGATGGCAAAAGTGCTGAGGGCCTAGGGTGACCGACTTGCTCAGTTGCCAGGGATTCTTTATCTACTGAACCATCAGGGAAGCCCCTGTGTATGTGTTTAAGGCTATAAACTTCCCTCTCAGGGCTGCTTTGCTTGCATCCCAGGTATTTTTATATCTCACATTTTTGTTACATGTTTTTATTTCTATTGTTTTTCTTTGTCCTATGAATTAGAAGCATGCTGTTTAGTTTCCCTGTGCCTGGACATTTTCTTGTTACTGTCCTGTTCCTGGTTTCTAGTTTTGAGTCCACTGTGGTAGGGGAAGACACTCTTCATAATTTCAATTCTTTTCAATCTATTGAGATATGTTCCATGGCACAAAATATGGTCCACCTTGGAATATGTTCTGTGGCCACTTGAAAAGAATATGCCTTCTCTTTGTTGGGTGGTGTTAGTAACTCAATAGTGTCCGACTCTTTATGTAGCCTGCCGGGCTCCTCTGTCCACAGAATTCTCCAGGCAAGAATACTGGAGTGGGTTGCCATTTCCTTCTGCAGGAGATCTTCCCAACCCAGGGACCAAACTCAGGCCTTCTGCACTCCAGGCAGATTCTTTACTATCTGAGCCACGAGGGAAGTTGAGTAGAGTGCTCTATAAATGTCAACTAGATTCTGTTTGTGGCTGGTGTTGTTGAGTTCTTCAATATCCTTGCTAATGATTTTCTGCCTAGTATTTTATCAGCTCTTGAGAATGATGTGTTGAGTCTCCAGTTGTAACTGTAGATTTTTCTGTTTTTCCTTTTGTTCTATTGGATTTTGCTTCCTATGTTTTGTAGTTCTGCTGTTTGGTGTATGAACATTTAGGATTACTATGTATTTTGTGGATTGGCTCTTTTACCACATATAATGTTCTTCCCGGTCTTTGACAATTTTCTCAGCTCTGAAATCTCCTTTATGTGATATTATAATAGCTTTCTTTTGATTGTTTGCATGGTATATTTTTCCCATCCTTTTACTTATACCTGCTTATATCATAATATATCTAATGAGGTTCCTGAAGATATAGTTGGGTCATATTTTTAAACACACTTTGCTAATCTCTGTCTTTTAATTATTATATTTAGACTATTTACATTTAATGTAATTATTGATATGTTAGGACATCAGTCTACCATTTTATTTTTTTCTGTTATATTTTTTGTTTCTTTGTTTTTTCCTGTCATCCTGTGACTGACTTCATTTATTTTTTCTTTTTAGGATTTCACTTTGATGGTGTTCTTTAAGTGTATCTCTTTGGATAGTTTTCTGGCAGTTGCTCTGGGTGTTACATTATGTATGTATAGCTATCCCAGTCTATCTATGTCATATTTTGAGTGAAGCAGAAAAACTGTAATTCCCTTTATATCCTTTAGCTCATACCCCCATCATTTCCCAGCATTTTAAAATATTTCCTCTGCATACATTGAGAACCATGGCAAACAGTGTTATAATTTTTACTTCAATCAAATAACATAATTTAGAAAGGACAGAAAAGTCTATTCTTTTCACCTATGCTTTTGCTTACAAGTTCTTTCTTGCCTTCTGGTACTCCAGGTTTTCCTTTCCATTTGAAGAAGTTCCTTTAGAAATTCTCCGAGGGTGATTCTACTGGTGAAAAAATCTTAGTTTTCCTTCACCTTGATTCCCTCCTCTTCACTGTTGCAGACTATTTTTGCTGGGCATAAATTCCGGTGGTGTATAAATTCTTTCAGTGCTTGAAAAAGTGCTGTATCCTTTCTCTGCTCTCAATTTCTTGGGAGCAATCCACAGTCATTTAAGGGGTTTTTTTCCCCTATAGGTAAAGGGTCACTTTTTCTTCTCCCTGGATGCTTTCCAGACTTCTTGTCTTCAGTATTCAAAAGATTAATTATGACATATCTCAGATCAGATTTCTTTGGATTCATTTTGTTTGGGGTTCACTCAGCTTCTTAAATCTGCAGGTTTATATCTCTTTATCAAATTTGGGAAGATTTCAATCATTACTTCTCAAAATGGTTTTTCAGTTTCATCCTCCTTCTCTCCTGAGATTCTGATGACATAAATAAGATGTTTTTTTACCAGTCCCACAGTCCCTGATTCCCTGTTTAGCTTTTTTCTTTTTTCCAGTTGATTTTCTCTGTTGTTCTTACTGGATAATTTCCATTGTCCTATCTTCCAATTCAGTGGTTATTTCCACTGTCACCTCTATTCTGCTGCTGAGCTCAACCAGTAATTTGGATACTGTACTTTTCAGTTCTAAAATATCTATTTGCTTCTTCTTTGTATCATATACTATTTTGTTGAGGCTTTATTTTTTTTTAATCTGTGTATAGTAGCTTCATAATTACTCATTGAGAGATTTTAATCATGACAACCTTAAAATATTTGTCAGATAATTCAGACATCTCTGACATTTCAGACTTGGGATCTACTATCTATTTTCCTTCAGTTTGAGATCTTCCAGGTTCTTGTATAATGAGTGACTTTCAATGAAACCTAAACATTTTTGTATTATGCTGTGAAGTGAAGTGAAAGTCACTCAGTTGTGTCCAACTCTCTGCGACCCCATGGACTTAGTCCATCCATGGAATTCTCCAGGCCAGAATACTGGAGTGGGTAGCCTTTCCCTTCTCCAGGGGATCTTCCCAACCCAGGGACTGAACCCAGGTCTCCCACATTGCAGGTGGATCCTTTTCAACTGAGCTACCAGGGAAGCCCATTATGCTATGAGACTCTGAATTTAAATCTTCTGTTTAAACTCTGACATCACTTTGTCAGGGTAACTGTGTGTATGTGTTGTATGGTTACTGTCAGGAAGGTAGAAGGATAGATTCCTCACTCCACTGTGGGGAGGAGTTCCTTCTATTTCTGGGTGGGGGAGCGAGACCTCTGGCTCCCCGTGTGGTCTTCCAATGACACTGAGGTAAAGGTAGTCTTGTTACCACTGGGAACTGGTGAAAGTCCTGACTGTCCACTTAGCTTCCTCTGATCCATCCCAGCAGGGAGGGAGGGGTGGTGACTTTTTGGTCTTCTCTCACACCACTCCAGAGAGGATGTTGTGTTGCCTCCCATGTCTTCACGGGGTAGGCTCCTCATGCAGCTTTGCTGCTGTGTACTGGAGCAGGGATCCTGTTTTTTTTTTTTTTTTTTTTTTTTTGAGGTGTTTGAATAGCGTGTTGTTGTCGTTCAGTTGCTTAGTTGGGTCCAACTCTTTGTGACCCCATCGACTGCAGCATGCCCGGCTTCCCTGTCCTTCACCATCTCCCACAGCTTGCTCAAACTCATGTCCATTGAATTGGTGATGCCATCCAAGCATTTCATCCTCAGCCACCCCCTTCTCCTCCCACCTTCAATCTTTCCCAGCATCAGGGTCTTTTCCAAGGAGTCAGTTCTTTGCATCAGGTGGCCAAAGTATTGGAGTTTCATCTTCAGCATCAGTCCTTCCAGTGAATATTCAGGATTTATTTCCTTTGGGATTGACTGGTTTGATCTTGTGGTCCAAGGGACGCTCAAGTGTCTTCTCTGACACCGCAATTCAAAAGCATCGATTCTTTGGTGCTCAGCCTTCTTCATGGTCTAATTCTCACATCCATACGTGATTACTGGAAAAACCATAGCCTTGACTAGATGGACCTTTGTTGGTAAAGTAATGTCTCTGCTTTTTAATATGCTGTCTAGGTCTGTCATAACTTTTCTTCCAAGGAGCATGTGTCTTTTAATTTCATGACTGCAGTCACCATCTGTAGTGATTTTAGAGCCCAAGAAAATAAAGTCTCTCACTGTTTCCAATGTTTGAATGGTGTAGGATGGTTATTACCTAAAGTCTGCTTTGTCTGATATTGAGTTACACTAGCTACCTTTTGGTTAGTGCTTTGATGGTTTATAGTTGACTGTTCTTTTATTTTCAACATACCTATTCTTTACGTTTAAAGTATGCTTCTTCATGGAACTCTACTCAATGTTATATGTCAGTCTGGATGGGAAGGGGGTTTGGGGGGAGAGTGGTTACATGTATATGTATGACTGAGTCCCCTTGCTGTTCACCTGAAACTACCACAACATTGTTAAGCAGTTATACCCCAACCAAAATTAAATGTTCAAAGTGTGAGTACACTTTGTTTATTTGTATCTTTTTTCAAACCCCATGAACAATATTAAAAGGCAAAATGATTCTGAACTGTGGTGTTGGAGAAGACTCTTGAGAGTCCCTTGGACTGCAAGGAGATCAAACCAGTCAATCCTGAAGGAAATCAATCCTGAATATTCATTGGAAGGACTGATGCTGAAGCTGAAACTCCAATACTTTAGTCTTCTAATGCAAAGAGCCAACTCATTAGAAAAGACCCTGATGCTGGGAAAGATTGAAGGCAGGAAGAGAAGGGGATGACAGAGGATGAGATGGTTGGATGGCATCACTGAATTGATGGACGTAAGTTTGAGCAAGCTCCAGGAGTTGGTGATGGACAGGGAAGCCAGGCGTGGTGCAGTCCATGGGGTCATGAAGAGTCAGACACAACTAAGCAACTGAACTAAACTGAACTGAGCTGTGCTTCTTATAAACAGCACAGAGTTTTTTTGTTTTTTTTTTTGAGTATGGAAATAATTGTCTTTTAATTAGAACATTCAGTCTGTTTTCATTTCATGTAATTATGGATTTGGTTGAGTTCAATTCTATCATATTTGTATTTCCTTTCTTTTATTATTTATTAATGTACTTTTCTTTTTATTCCTATTTTTCCTTCCTGTATCCTTTTCAATCAATTTCTCTACTTATCTTTGCTATTCCTCTTTTGCTATACATTTTAGTATCATTTTTAAAAAATTACAAAACACATCATTAGCTTATTATAATTTACCTAAATTAGCCCTTCATGGTTTCCTGAGAAATGCAATCATGCCACACGCCCTTTTACTGCTATCTGCCCTTTCTTCTGCTGCTGTTCTGCATGTTGTTTGTATATATGGTACAGACACACATGGCTCTTACTCTCGCTTGCTTTAAAAGCCAGGTTATTCGAGGAGTCCTCAGCCTTTTACATTTACCCCATGTTCCCGTTTCTCAGAGCTGAGAATTCCCTTTATCTCTCTGCAATCTGTTCTCCCACCTGAACTAACTCTCCTTCAGCCTGAAGAATAACATCCCTTTAGTGTTTTCATATTGTGGGTCTGTGGCTGATAAGTCCTCTCAGATCTCTATTTTCAGTTTTGAAGGATATTTTCACTGGGTATGAATTCTAGATTGGTAGTTATTTTTTCCCCAGTCCTTCAGGATGCCATTCCATCCCTTCTGGCTTTCATAGTTTCCGCTGAGAGACTTAGTAGTCTTTCTTATTTTTTCATGACCCTGAAGGAAATGTGCTTAAAAAAAAAATCTAGTAAGACTTTCCTTTTGACTTTCAGCATTTTGACTGATGTGTCTGGACCTCATTCTTCTTGAACCTCAGTGAAGCTCTTGAATTCATGGCTTTGTGTATTTCGTCTGAACTTGAAAATTTAACAAACATTACTTTTTCATTTATTGCTTCTGTTCCATCCTTCTTTTTTTGGGCAAATTCTAATTGCGTATATGTTACAACATTTGACTATGCCTCAAATCTCCCTTCTTCTCTGTTATTTATATATTTTTTCCTGTACTTCCGTTTGTATTTCCTATTGATTTGTCTTTGAGGTCAACCTGCATTTACTATGTCCATACTGTTGTTAAACCAGGTAGAAGACTCCTTGCTTTTGGATACCATATTTTTCAGTTGTAGAACGTTCATTTGTTTCTTTAAAAAGACGATTCTAAATTTCTATCTGCCCACACTGGCCATGGTCAAAGCTGGGGGCCACATGCGCTCCAGGTTACTCCAGGGCAGGATGAGGAAACCACGGCAAGACCACAGCGGGCCATCTCCCCAGAGAGCGCCTGCCACGGATGCTCTTGCTATGGCAGTGATGTCATAATGGGGGCACCGCCCTTCCAGGGTTGACTGACAGTCCTGTGTATCTGGAAACTTGTTTCTGCCAGTACAGACTCTTTGTCTGTCTCATTATCTTGTATACCTCAAATGCCTTGAACTGCAGTTGGCATACAGTGCTCAATAAATACTACTGAAAGAAATAATTAGTAAAGATGATCTGTCTCTCAATATCAGCTTTTGGATCTCAAATCACAAGAGAAGGTGGACAAAACTGTAAGCTAAGTAGATTAAACTGCACAGTGAAGTATAATTGCTGAGAGAAATATGCTATAGCTTTCTCTCTTGTTACAAAATAAACACAAAACCACAGTAACTCACAGGGTGGTTGCTTGTTGAGTATGGAATAGCAAAGAAGGTGCCTGGATGCTCTGAATTTTCACCAATGCCATGACTAAGGCACTGATCTAGCTGAGAGGGGTCAATCTGCATAGGATCTAGATTTGATGAATTAACTCACTCAATAATATGTGCTGAGGACTTGCTATGTGCCAGAAACGGTTATAATAGTGAGCAGCAAAGACAGTCACAGTCTCTGCACTTCAGTAGATATGGGAAGGCAGATACTAACAAAAAGATCTTCAGTTCAGTTCAGTTCAGTTCAGTCGCTCAGTTGTGTCCGACTCTTTGCCACCCCATGAATCGCAGCACGCCAGGCTTCCCTGTCCATCACCAACTCCCGGAGTTCACTCAGAGCTGCATCCATCAAGTCAGTGATGCCATCCAGCCGTCTCATGCTCAGTCATCCCCTTCTCCTCCTGCTCTCAATCCCTCCCAGCATCAAAGTCTTCTCCAATGAGTCAACTCTTTGCATGAGGTGGACAAAGTACGGGAGTTTCAGCTTTAGCATCATTCCTTCCAAAGAAATCCCAGGGTTGATCTCCTTCAGAATGGACTGGTTGGATCTTCTTGCAGTCCAAGGGACTCTCAAGAGTCTTCTCCAACACCACAGTTCAAAAGCATCAATTCTTCGGCGCTCAGCCTTCTTCACAGTCCAACTCCCACATCCTTACATGACCACAGGAAAAACCATAGCCTTGACTAGACAGATCTTAGTCGGCAAAGTAATGTCTCTGCTTTTGAATATGCTGTCTAGGTTGGTCATAACTTTTCTTCCAAGGAGTAAGCGTCTTTTAATTTCATGGCTGCAATCACCATCTGCAGTGATTTTGGAGCCCCCAGAAATAAAGTCTGACACTGTTTCCACTGTTTCCCCATCTATTTCCCATGGAGTGATGGGACCGCATGCCAGTAAATATGACATGGAAGCCGTGACAAAGCACCAGGAAGCCACTGTAGCGCAGGGTCAAGTGCACACAGAGCAACCAGAATTACTCAGAGGTCCCAGAAGGTTTTCTTGAGGAAAAAGGACTTGGACTGACCCCAGTGATGAGTAGGGGTTTAACTACACTCAGGACTGAGGGTGTGGGAGCAAACACAGTTCCTGAGAGAGAGCAGCATGTGCAAAGGCCCTGTGGTGGGAGGGAGCACAGTGTGTCTGATGGACAAAGAGGAAGCTCAGGGTGCTGGAGTGCAGCCAGGGAGGGAGAAGTGGGTGATGGGCCTGAAGAGGAGAACCCTTCCCAGGTCAAGCATGGCTTTGTAAGCCTGGCAGAAGATTGTCACCTTTATCCTTGTGGGAACTAGGGTGTCCATTGAAGGGTTTCAGTATGGAGAACTAAGGTCATATCTGTATTTCAAGAGGGGTGCTCAGGTGGCTGTATAATCTCTGATCAAATCACTTTCTCCAGATAAAGCTGGAATAACACAGCCAAATTGTATCCCTCTGAGTCCCTTTTCTCCTTTCTGATCTTGAAGGTTGTCCATTCCCCTTCTGCTAATGGTCTTCTTAAGGAAGGGATTTAATATAGCTAATTAAGTCTCAGCTTATGAAACAAAATTATATTTATGTCTCCCAAGGCTGCGTGGATTGGAATTTTGAGAACTCAAAACTCTAGTTACACAATTACAGTTACACAATCTGTTGGGGGTACCCTGAGCACATCTATTGTGTGTTCAACCAGTTTAATTCCAAGAGGGAAATTCACAGCAACCCCATCCTGGGACACTTCATGAGCTAGGACATGGTGGAGGGCAGACATCAGGCTTCAAGGAGTGAGAGGGGCAGCAGTGCCAGACCAATGCTCAGCTATTGGTTAAGAAGAGGAAGCCGAGTCTCAGCTGGAGGGGTGCAGCCACCTCCTGTCTTCATTTTCCCTTTTGCTTAGCTTGATTTTCACGTTCAGTCATTAGAGCATCACTTTTTTAAGATAGGAAATTCATTAACAGGGTCAACCAGTGGCATAAATAGATGCCCTCACCTATTTATGGGAATTACATATAAAGAACCCTCATCAGGCTATGGGCTTCCCTGGTGGTTCAGGTGGTAAAGAATTTTGCAATGCAGGAGACCTGGGTTCAATCCCTAGGTCAAGAAGATCCTCTGGAGAAGGAAATGGATACCCACTCCAGTATTTTTGCCTGGAGAATCCCGTGGACAGAGGAGCCTGGTGGGCTACAGTCCACAATGTCACAAAGAGTGGAACACGACTGAGCGACTAAGCATGCGTTGGGCTACAATGATGGAAGCTCAGAAGAGGTGCATCAAGGACATTCAGGTGTTAATCTGAAGAGTCAGAGGTAAGCTGTAAAACTGTAAACTGTAAAATCAACACAAAAAGCTTCAGTATAGAGTCACTGTAAAGACACCACACATCCCCCTGGGCTGGCAAACTAATCACTAACGCAGTTGAGAGTGTGACAAACTCAGGGAGTGTGTGAGTCCCAGGGAGGGCTGATGGACTGTGGGAACTTGAGAAAGCCCACACCCTACCAGCTCCCCTGCCTGGAGTATCCTGGCCCCAGAGGCACAGCTGGCTCCGGACCCACAGGAAGCACGTTCACCACATTTCTGATGCCAGCTGCATGGGGGTTTCCTCCATCAAGAAACCTTCTGCAACACCAGCTAGGGCTCCTACAACCTAACTCAGTTCTGGCAGTGTCGACCTGGAGATACAGAGTCTGATCCCATAGGTGAAGGGCGATATTCCACAAAGCCTCCCCCACTCCACTCCAAATGACAATCACAAGTCTAGACTGTCACCTGTGCTTCTGATCAACCGGCTGTAAATCTGCATTTCCCATGACCCCCTCCTCGGGTTTGATGAATTTGCTAGAGTGGCTCACAGAACTCACAGAAACACAATTATCAGGTCATCAAAGGACACGATAAAGGCCACAGAAGAACAACCAGATGAAGAGGTGTGTAGGGCAAGGTCTGGGAGGGTCCTCGGCACAGGAGCTTCTCCCTCCATGAAGTTGGGGTGCGGTGCCCTTCCAGAAAAAGCAAGAGGATCCCAGAAAAAACATCTACTTCTGCTTCATTGATGATGCCAAAGCCTCTGACTGTGTGGATCACAACAAACTGTGAAAAATTCTTAAAGAGATGGGAATGCCAGGCCACCTTACCTGCCTCCTGAGAAACCTGTATGCAGGTCAAGAAGCAACAGTTAGAACCGGATATGGAACAATGGACTGATTCCAAATTGGGAAAGGAGTACGTCAAGGCTGTATATTGTTATCCTGCTTATTTAACTTCTATGTAGAGTACATTATGTGAAATGCCAGGCTGGATGAGGCACAAGCTGGAATCAAGATTTCTGGGAGAAATATCAATAACCTCAGATATGCAGATGACACCACCATTATGGCAGAAAGCGAAGAAGAACTAAAGAGCCTTTTGATGAAGGTGAAATAGAAGAGTGAAAAAGCTGGCTTAAAACTCAATGTTCAAAAAACAGATCATGGCTATCCAGTCCCATCACTTCATGGCAAATGGATGGGGAAACAATGGAAACAGTGTCAGACTTTATATTCTTGGGCTCCAAAATCACTGCAGATGGTGACTGCAGCCATGAAATTAAAAGACGCTTGCTCCTTGGAAGGAAAGTTATGACCAACCGAGAGTGTATTCAAAAGCAGAAACATCACTTTGCTGACAAGATCCTCCTAGTCAGAGCTGTGTTTTTTTCCACTTGTCATGTATGGATGTGAGAGTTGGACCATAAAGAAGGCTGAACATTCAAGAATTGATGCTTTTGAACTGTGGTGTTGGAGAAGACTCTTAAAAGAGTCCCTTGGACTGCAAGGAGATCAAACCAGTCAATCTCAAAGGAAATCAATCCTGAATTTTCACTGGAAGGACTGATGCTGAAGATGAAATTCCAATACTTTGGCCACCTGACGCGAAGAGCTGACTCATTTGAAAAGACCCTGATGCTGGGAAAGATTGAAGGTGGGAGGAGAAGGGGGTGACTGAGGATGAGATGCTTGGATGGCATCACTGACATGATGGACATGAGTTTGAGCAAACTCTGGGAGATGGTGATGGACAGGGAAGCCTGCTGTGCTGCAGTCCAAGGGGTCGCAAAGAGTCGGACACGACTGAGTGACTGAACAACGGCAAGCCTTCCAGCACGTGGTTGTGTTCACTCACTCGGAAACTCTCCAAAGCCCGTGATTACTGGGGTTTTACAGAAATGCCCTCACATGGGCATGATCAAGTATTGACTCCATGTCCAGCTCCTCTGCCCTCTCTTGGGAATGGGGTGGATGGAACTGTGATTTCCAGGCTTTGGATCGCAGCGTGGTCTTTCCAGTGGGAACAAGCCCCAACCTGGGAGCCACCCAGAAACCCACCTAGAATTGCTTCATTGTAACAAAAGAGGCTTGCAGCGCACTTACCACTTAGGAATTTACAAGGGTTGCAGGAGCTCCATGCCAGCAAGTAGGGGCAGAGACCTACAGGAGCATTTTCTATTATCTCACAGGACCCCAGTACATAACATTGAATATTGGGATCTGACTGGCCTTTAAACCACTGGTAGATGGATGAGTGGCGACTTAAAATTCATTTCATCAGATTCCCTGACTCTCCAAGAACCTGGTCTTTGCCACTGGCCTCCTTCCCCACAGATCTTCTACAGGGAGGTAGGCATTTGAGGCACATGTCCTAGCTCCTCGGAGAGATCTCATCCCGCCTGTGGGCTTGGGTACCACAGATCTGCAGCGAGGAGGGCAGGGAGGTCACTCCCGGACTGGATTTATCCCATTTATGACCCCACAGCCCTGAGGGCTATGCATTTGGTGGACCGATGCACAGTGGACCAAGGGAAGCTCTCCACAGGCAGGCACGTTTCCTGGAAAGCAGCCCGGGGCAGCCAGGGTCTGCCTGCGGCACGCCTGGACCGACCCTGGCCTCTGGGGCCGGGCTCCTGGTCACCGTTCAGCTCTGCCCTCCGCCTCCCGAGCGTAAGCGTCACTCACCTTTTTACCTCCTTTCTTCTTTCCTTTTCTCGCCGGCAGTTCCTTCTCTCTGCTCACAGCTAGTTTCAAGTTTTTTAGTTCCTGCCTCATCAGCTCATCCACCTAGGTCAATACAAAAGATACTCTGTTTTAGGTGAATTTGCCTGCTTTGTGTTTTCTTTGCGAAGTTAGAAACAGCTTAAATTCTGGGTAGGTCGCTAACAGGGAGTGATAAAGAAGCGCTGCAGTGGAAGACTTGACTAGGACTCCAGCATTAAGGCCATTTTACCTGCACTCTGATCTCTGACTCCAGTTCCTTCCGCTTGTCTTCCTTAATCAGTTCAGGGTCATAGTCCTGCGGGAAATTCCACGATTCGTCTTTATTCTTCCACAGGTCTGCACTCCAGAAGGACAAAGAAAAAGAAAACGATTTTTTTTTTCTACATGAAGACTAACAAAGGCAGTTTCGTGAAATGTAACACAAATTCCATCTTCTACCCTATGTCTTTCTTTTCCACTTTCCAAATGGAAGAACTGTGCCTGTACAACATCTAAAAAATAAAGAAGAAAGTTGCTAATGTGAAAAGCTCCAATAACGAAGTATGAAACAAATGGTACTCTTCTGTACCATTATAGTCACATATGGATGTGAGAGCTGGACCATAGAGAAGGCTGAGCGCCAAAGAACTGATGCTTTCGAACTGTGGTGCTGGAGAAGGCTTTTGAAAATCCCTTGGACTGCATGGAGATCAAACCAGTCAATCCTAAAGGAAATCAGTCTTGAATATTCATTGGAAATGCTGAAGCTGAAGCTCCAATCCTTTGGCCACCTGATGTGCAGAGCTGACTCATTGAAAAAGACCCTGAGAAAGACTGAAGGCAGGAGGAGAAGGGGACGACAGAGGATGATATGGTGGGATGGCATCACCGACTCAATGGACACGAATCTAAGCAAACTGCAGGAGACAGTGAAGGACAAGGGAGCCTGGTATGCTGCAGTCCATGGGGTCACAAAGAACGGACATGCCTTAGCGATTGAACAGCAACAGTAATTATGGAGTTATGCAATTATAGGTGACTGTTTCTGTAATACATTATCCATTCGTTCTGCTATTCAAATAGTTCAATGAAATGGGAGAGATTTTGTTGCTAGTTCAGCTTACCCGTGATTTACCTTGGCCCCTATTAAAAGCCAACACTGAACACACAAGTACCCATTACTCATCACGAATTCAAAAGCTGTGTTTTTGCATTATTTTTGGGATGTTTTTGAAATCATATATATTTTACATGTCCCTTTGGCCTTACCCTGGCAGTTAGGAGGATGGTTAGAGGAAATAAGGGTAATTTTGTATCACTGGAATAAATGGAAATAAAGCTCTTTTCTCAGAAGGGGAATTCCAAATGTTCACAGAGGGGCAGACCCCTGGACCCTGGCCGTGGGATTGGAGGATCTCCCAGGGGAAAAAGACTCGCCAGTTGGGGAAGGGATTTCTTCCTTGAATTTGTGTTCAGACTGTGATGAAAATCTGCTGGAACCAAACCTGCAACCACCACGTAGCTGGGCCACTTCGCTGGGAGCTGGTCCCTGGGGGCACTGACGCTGCTCAACTCAGGAGGGCAGTCGAGGACCGTGGGGCGGCCCACCTCCATCTGACAATGGCTACGACTGGGAAGAAAGGGGGCCCGTGCGGGGTCTGGACGGCAGGTGGTGAGGGACAGGGCGTAAGCTTGGTAAGCACGGCCTCCCCTACGAACATTGATCCTGAGATCAGACAGGAGTGTGTCCCCTGACACAGCTGACCAAGTAGGGAAGGGCTGGCACTCACACTCAACACCCAGAGGACAGTCATGGCCAGAGACAGAAATGCATGTCTGGGTGCACAGGGAGCCAAGTGGTCAACCCTGCAGGCAGAGGGCAGAGAAGATTCTTAAGAGAGCCAAGTGGGCACACAGATGAGAAAGGAGGGTGGACTCTCTGGGTAAATCACGGAGGCCAGGGGTGAGCAGAAGCAGTGAGACAGGAAAGGAGAAGGGATGAGACATGGTGGGAACTGCAGATCCTGGGCGCAGAGCAACAGGGCCACGAGAGGCAGACACACAAGAATGGACAGCCAGGCAGGGAGCCCCAAGCTCCGGCCGGGGGGAACCCATCAGGGAGATCCTGCGTCCTACCACTTACTAGCTGCTGGCCCTACATCGTCCTTTGCTTATTAACAATCTCCACCCCAAAGGGGCGAGGGGCCAGGAGGGACAGTGGCTGTGCTAAGAACACTTAAAAACACTTGTTTTTAGCAAGTGGAAGAGAGGACACAGGACCACGGGGCGTGTCCTCTTACAGGGGTCAGAGTCAGGACCACACAGGACACAAATGGAGGGAGACGGGGAGCCCCGATTTTCCAAAAGTGTGGGTCGGCTGCACAAGCCCTGGGGGGACACCCTGATGCTGCTCCCAGAGGCTGGCAGGGAGGTTTCTGGAAGCCAAAGAGGATCATCGCAAACTACTGACCTCACACAGGTCTGGTGGGCCGGCTCACTTCCTGGACAGCTGGCTGGGCAGAGGAGTTGGCCTGTCTGGATTACAGGCCTGGCAAGGGCTCTCAGGCTTAGCAGTCTCCCCCCAGCTAATTCGAGGGCTCCACCAATCCTTGGCCGATCATAGGAAGATAGGAAGGAGAAATCTACCAGTGATGCAAAGTTTCAGTGGCAGGTTTTTGAAAAAGATGTTGAATGTGCCCAGATCTTTTCTAGAGTAACTACTGTAAATTTATAAGTGAAAGTGGTGAAATTTTCATAAAATTGATGCACCCATGGGTTCTTCCCCTGCAGGGTGGCCAGGTGAGAGGTGGCCCAGCCACCGCTGAGGCTCAGACAATGGGATGTGATGATGGGGCTGGAGGGGCTTGGGGGTGTGCCTCCTGGATGCCCGTCAGATGTGAGGGTCAAAGGTCAAGGGGAGGGAACCTCCCTGGTGGTCCAGTGGCTAAGACTCTGCACTCCCAGTGAAGGGGGCCCAGGTTCCATCCCTGGCCAGGCAACTAGGTCTCATATGCTGCAGCTAAGAGTCTGAATGCCACAACAGAAAGAACCACACGCTGCAAGGAAGATCAAAGATCCTGTGTGTTGCAACTAAGACTCAGCCAAATAAATTTTTTTTTTTTAAAGTTCAATCAGGGCTTCCCTCATAGCTCAGTTGGTAAAGAATCTGCCTGCAATGCAGAAGACCCCAGTTCAATTCCTGGGTCAGGAAGATCCACTGGAGAAGGGATAGGCTACCCACTCCAGTATTCTTGAGCTTCCCTGGTGGCTCAGCTGGTAAAAAATCCGCCTGCCGTGCGGGTGACCCGGGTTCGATCCCTGGGTTGGGAAAATCCCCCGGAGAAGAGAAAGGCTACCCACTCCAGTATTCTGGCCTGGAGAACTCCATGGACTGTCTAGTCCATGGGGTGGCAAAGAGTCGGACATGATTGAGTGACTTTCACTTCAAGCAGAATCACCACCCCAATGGGGGAGGTAGCCAGCCTGGGACTGCTGGGTCCCAAGGGGCAGAAGACCCAAACAAGACAGATGGGGACCAGGTTCAGCAGGGATGGGCACACAGGAAATGGCTGGAAAGCTGGCTCTGAAGAGTCATCATTTTGAATTGTCATTCCCATGGAGAGTGTCAGCAAGAGACAGCTATCCTGTTTTGGCCTGAACCCCCTGGAAGGGGGATTTTGCAGTGAGCTTGTGAGGTGTGCGTACATGAAGGGCGGTTAACTCATGGGCCTGAAGGCAACTGCTCCTTTTCTGTGCATTTTCTGAAATCTGCATAAGCTTACACTGAGGGAAACTCTGAAACGTAGGAATAACATGGGTTTAAAATTCTTTTTTATGGGTTTAAAATGGTAAGTTTTCCCCTTGAAAATATAACTGTGCTAAAATGTTCTATTTGTCAACAACACTGGGATTTTTGTGCTGGCTCAGTGGCAAAGAGTCCACCTGCCAAGTTCAGTTCAGTTGCTCAATCGTGTCTGACTCTGCGATCCCGTGGATGCCAGGCTTCCTTGTCTATTACCAACTCCCGGAGCTTGCTCAAACTCATGTCCATTGAGTCAGTATGCCATTCAACCATCTCAGCCTGCCAAGTAGGAGACGTGGGTTTGATCCCTGGGTCCAGAAGATCCCCTGGAGAAGGACATGGGAACCCATGCCAGTCTTCTTGCCTGGGAAATCCTATGAGCTGAGGAGCCTCGCGGGCTGCAGTTCATGGGGTCGCAAAGAGTTAGACATGACTTATCAACTAAACAACAACAACACTCAGCAATAACAACTCTCTTCTAACAGATGACGACTGAATCTTGGTTGATGATTAAATCTCTGCCAGCAAAACCCACCTGCTTCATTAAGATCTTTTAGAGCAAAACCACTTTGTTATTCAAAGGAAGCTGCTTTGCTATTTCAGGGGATAGATAAGACAGGAAGTAATGCATTTAATAGTGAAAGGAACAGAGAATATTCAACAGAAAAGAAAGCAAGATACGATTATTTATGTGGAAGCAGTGGCACCTTGTGACATCCGCACTCGAGCTGTGCCTCTGATTTACAGATAAAGCACTTCCGAGCAGCCTTCATGGGTTTTACTAGAGGTGACGTAAATGGACCTCGTTTTCCACTGAAATGTTGTTTTTCTCATGACACTTTTGCACAGGGCACGTCTCGACCCCTTCAAGGATTTCATGGACATTTATAAATGCAGGAAGCTATCCATGCTCTCAAAGGGAAACAACTGACCGCTCTTTCCTGTAGCAGAGAACGAGTTTTTAATCTGAGAGTGGGAGAAGCCAGGGCTGGGGCAGTTTTCATCTGCTCAGAAGTGGACCGAGGAGGGGGCTTAATATCAGTGATTAAAATGCTAATGCTTCCTTTGAGAAGGAAAGCCTTTGATTTTTAGGAAAAGAATTCTCAGATGAAGACACTGAATTTCTGTAAGTTACCGAAGACACACCAGGTAACTCATCAAACACCCCAACAGCCAGCGAGTAAAATCACAGTTCATGCCTCCTGCTCCCGAGCAGCTGGTAGTTTTCTCAGCCTTGATGGAATTACAGGGTAATTACACACAAGGCATGGGCTGTTTCAACAGCTTTGTTGCGTGGGTCTGTGGGCTTCCCATAGGAATGTTAGATGTCCCCCAAATTAATTTTTATCAAAATAACGCAGTACCTTAAAGCCAGACAGTATTAAAACAATTATAATTAAAAAAAAAAAAAAACTCTGCCTTCCAGTTACACCGTCCAAGGGCATTTATTCCTACGTTCATTTGTTCATTTAAAATGCACTGGCTAGATTCAGAGTTATCCATAAATCTGATCTATTCATAAATTATGAAATTCATGCCCTGTCCCTGGTGGCTCAGACAGGAAAGAATCTACCTGCAGTGCAGGAGACCTGGGTTTGATCCCTGGGTTGGGAAGACCCCCTGGAGAGGGAAATGGCTACCCACTCCAGTATTCTTGCCTGGTAAATCCCACGGGCAGAGGAACCTGGTAGGCTGCAGTCTATGGGGTCACAAAGAGTCGCACGTGACTGAGTGACCGACATACCTTCCTGGTCTTCATAGACCCGTTGCCCTGCCGTGGGGAGATGGTAACACACCCCTGGAAGTCAGGCGGAGGTGAATATTGTGGCTCTGGGATGGGCACAGGTGAGGTGGGAGACTGTCATCCCACCTGGGTCTCAGGGGAGGCCTGAAGGGACAAGCATTCCAGGCAAAAGGAACAGAAGGCACGACAGCCTGGAGGTGTGAGTGTGAGCGGCTTGCGGGAGGAAGAGCACAGGGCCCGTGGGAGGAGGATGTGAAGGTCCAGCTTCACTGGGCCCTTCTGGCTGTCATCTAGAAGGATAACATCTAGGTAACACACTTATATTGCCGCTTCTTCTTAAGTCCCAGCCTTTTCTTCCAATAATTTATTTTAAAGTTTTTATTGGCGTATAGTTGTTTTACAATGTTGTGTTAGTTTCTGCTGTATAACAAAGTGAATCAGCTGTGCCTCTTCACACATCCCCTCCTTTCTGGATTTCCTTCCCATTCAGGTCACCATGGAGCACTGAGCAGAGTTCCCTGCAATGTGCAGAATGTTTTCAGTAGTTATCTATTTCGTGCTTACAGTACTCTCTCATCAGTCATCTGTTGCATACATATGGTGTGTTCTCACCAGTCACCTATTTCATACACACGGTATGTTCTCATTAGTTATCTATTTCATACACACGGTATGTTCTCATCAGTCACCTATTTCATACATACAGTGCGTTCTCACCAGTCACCTATTCCATGCATACGGTATGTTCTCATTAGTTATCTATTTCATACATATGGCGCGTTCTCACCAGTCACCTATTTCATACATATGGTGAGTTTTCATAAGTCACCTATTTCATACACACGGTATGTTCTCACTAGTCACCTATTTTTTGCATACAGTGCGTTCTCACCAGTCACCTATTCCATGCATACGGTGCGTTCTCATAAGTCACCTATTTCATACATACTGTGTGTTCTCATTAGTTACCTATTTCATACATAGGGTGCGTTCTCATGAGTTGTCTATTTTATATACAGTATCAGTAGTGTAGGTATGTCAATCTGCTTCTTGACTCATCAAGTTTAGACACAAGCTCCTGACTCCCTGTGAAGGTAGGGGAGGATTTCGCTCTCTCCCACTTTTCCTTCTTCATCCAAGGAGTTACAATCAGAGGTGAAGGAAGCCAGGCTTTCCAAGTCTTGGGCGTGTGCTGACTTAAAAAATAGTCACAACCTCAAAGTTGAGAGTTATGTTTTTACTCAGTGGGAATTTTTAGGACTTCAAGCCCGAGACAGCATCTCCAGTAGCCCTGAGAGAACTGCTCTGAGGAGTGGGGCGGGGAAGAGCCAGGTTACATAGAAGTATTCCACCAAAGGGCAGGTAGTCTGAATGTTAAAAGCATTTTTGTGAATTAAAGAAAGCCAGATACCTCAAGTCAAGGATCTTAGCACTGTTCTGTGTACAGGAAGACGCAAGAGTCTGGGCTCGCTGAGATCTTTCCTTCATATGCCTCTCAGCTCTCTGGGACCGGTGTCCTGTGTGTTTCACATCCTGAGTTCCCTGATGCTCACTGTAGGGAGTGGCTGCAGCCTGATGGCTGCCAGACCAAGCAGGTATTGTTCTCCTTCCTGAGTGCCCTTAGGGCTCAGAAAGTCACATCTGGAGGGCTGGAATCACTGATGGCTGTGACACCCGTGTTTACTGATGTGGCAGGAACACTCCATTTCTCAAGTGTAAGAAACTACTGAGATGCACCCAGCACCCGAGACATCCCTCCACACTGGCAGTCGCTCTCGGGACCCCCTGGAGGCTGGGCTCCACACGGTGAGGGAGTAACAGGAGAATGAAGGAGGGACAGGCAGGAAGCCCCAAGGACAGCCAGCAGGGCTCCAGGAGAGGGGGCTCTTTAGAAGAAAATGAGCTGACAGTCCAAAGGCCTGGAAAGTATCTCAAAGGCTGGTGATACACACGCAGAATACGAGATAAGAGACGGTGTGTGCAGGCCAGTACATAACGTCCTGGGATGGAGGGCAGCTACTGTGTGGGGCCTAGCCCTGAGTTCCAGGGGCACCCCAGCCGAGCCTGTGACTCTGCAGGGTGGACTACCACGATTCCTAGCTAGGTCCCCTGGAAGTGGGTGTGGCCAGACTAACCAGCCACCCATCTGGTGCCACCCGCCCACCACCTCAGCCCCTGGCTGTGCAGTGAGCCTGCTGACAGCATGCGCCTCCAGGCCAGCACTGCACCTGCACACGGGAGCCAGTCAGTGTTTGCTGAGTGAATATGTGAGTGAGTGGACGTTTGACAGAAATCATAGAGTTGCCATGGGATCCTGCAATCCTACTCCTGGGTATATATCTGGATAAAACTAGAGTGTGAAAAGATACAGGCACCCCAATGTTCACAGCAGCATTATTTACAGTAGACAAGACATGGAAACAGCCTGAATGTCCACTGACAGATGAATGGATAAAGATGTGTCCCGTATATACACTGGAATACTTCTCAGCCATAAGAAGAATGAAGTAATGCCATTTTCAGCTACATGGATGGACCCAGATATTATCATGTTAGGTGAAGTAAGAAAGAAAGACAAACCCCATATGATACCACTCATGTGTGGAATCTAAAGTATGACACAGATAAACTAATCTTCAAGAGAAAGAGATGCACAGATGTAAGGGACAGGCGTATGGTTGCCAAGAGGGGAGGGCGGGGGTGGGCGTGGGGGAGGGTTGGATTGGGAGTTTTGGATTAGCAGATCAAACTATTATACACAGGATGGGTAAACAACAAGGTCCTGCAGTATCCAGCACAGGGAAATACACTCAACATTCTGCAATAAACCATAATGGAAAAGAACAGGAAAGAGTGGATATTCTCAACACGAATGATGGCAGGTCTCCCACTGTACCTGCTGACCGGGCTGAGTGATGTTTATGTCTTCCTGGTTGTTGTAACGAGAAGTGAGATGGGTGTGAAAACATGCCTTCCATGTCGTGGGCGCCTGATCAATGTTAATTTACCCTCCGACCTTCTCCCTCCCCCATTAAAGCAGTTGCCAAGTCCTTCCGAGGTCATCCTTTCCCAGTGCTTCTGCTTTAGCTCAGCGTCTCCGGCTGAGTGGGACCCTGGCCACTAGTGGTGAGCGAGAGAACTGCAGGAGGGACACGGACATTCTTATTTTATAGAACCAGACAGCCCATCAAACCTGCCACGACTCTGATAGAGTTGCTAAGGGTGAGGCTCAAAAAACTGGGGGTAGAAACCATCCATCAATTAAAAACACATACTAAATAAGTAACAGTCCCACTGCGGTCTGGCTAAGGCCAAATAAAGAAGGAGCCACATGCATGACTGAAGCATGGAAATATTCTACTTCACACCCTTATGGCATTTCTCAGGAGTTTCCAAATAGCACTAATGACCAGGGTCACCCTGGCAGGTCATTCTGTTTTGGGATTTATCATGAGGGTGGAGTGGAACCAAGGGAATTGGACAACCATTCCAGTAAATTATAATGAGAACATCTCAAAGGCCAGTTCATACACTTGCCGAAAGAGCCAGATTACATTCTGAACGTGGGACAAAAGAATTAGGTGTCAGCGTGCAGGCACGTGTCCTAGGCTAATAGGATTACAACATTTTACTGTACATACGGCACTGATTTTCTTAATTTAAACAATCCAGGGAAAATCCTTCTTCCCTTTCATTCCAAGCAAGAGAATGTTCAGCCGACGTCTCAGGGGTTTAAAACAGAACAGAGGCTGAGACATATTCTCATCTTGCTCTTTTACCATCTATATGCTTTGAAGCCACTCAAAGCAATTTTAAGAGACGGACAGACAGACTTGGTAGTGAACTGCATGTTTGCAGCCTCTTGAGTTTGAGCAAACTCCGGGAGACAGCAACGGACGGGGAAGTTAGATGTGCTGCAGTCCACGGGGATGCAAAGAGTCAGACATGGCTGAGTGAGTACACAATGACAAAAGCTTTTCATGACCGGGCGTCAACGTCTGCCCAATAAGGGCACCCCAGTCAGCACACCCGCCTGGTAAACTGACCTTTGTAGACGCTATTTCCTTCCTCCATCGTGTGAAGGAAAACGCTCGGTGACATTTTCCACATCTCATCTTCTTCCTGCTAGAGCGGAATAACACACCCGTTAACGACAGGCAATCTACCTGCTGCAATCAGACACTGAGCGGCCCGCACATGCGTGGTCACGCCGACTGTGGAGAAGCACACGTTCGCTCCTGGTTTGTGGGCTGAAGGTCCAGCCCCTCGTCCGCCTGCCTGGGCGGCTTCCCTGCTGACAGTCTGAGCGGGAGGCGCTGTGTCCACTGACTGGCGCGGGGATGGTTGAGACTTAGCTCCACTGGTGGGCTCACAGGGCCTTCCTGACTCAGGCACCTCCCTGGACGCCCCCACGCCCTGAGCTGGGGCCTATCCTCTGAGGTCTGGCTCCTTCCTTGCTCTGAGAGCTGTTGCCCATCTGAGTCCTGCCGCCTCCCTATGCCATGTTCCTGTGACCCAGCTTCGGGGCTGCTCCCCACCTGCGTTCTGCTCCACTACCTGTCAGCTCGGGCTTTGTAGGAGCCCGGGACTGCTCCTTTCTTTGCTGGCCTGTCCCCTCCCCGGGCCAGGAAGCCAGTCCTGAGCCCCAGCCTGAGCTGGAGACCCTGCCTCTCTCCTAGAGGCTGGTCTTGTTGGCCTCCCTGCCCTGGGCCTCTGCTGCACAGAGAGCTCAGCCACCCAGAGCAGCCAGATGAGAGCTGCAGGAACCCCGAGCTCTGCAGGCAGAGGCCCTGCCCTGATCCCCAGCAGAAATACCCTCCGCCCTACACCGCCATGGCTGCTCTCAACTGTGAACAGCCAGATCTTGCAAAGCCCCATCTGACATTTCTGGGCAATCATGTTTATACTGTATGAAGAGTCAAGTGCCCGATGACCTGCTTCTTGTCCCCCTAGAAAGGACAAAGGAAGGATGCTTGTCAACATGATGTCCATGGGGAGTTTTCCAAAGCACCTGAAGCTCTCTGTGTGGCTTAGGGAAGGAGCGGCAAGAAAGGGACATACATCTCTGGTGTGTCAAGGTAGAGGACATGCCCTCCTTTCTGGGACTCCGAAGCCACACGCCCTGGTGGTTGGGCAGTGCCCATCCTCATATCGGACCCCTCCCCACTCTCCTGCCCTGACTCCACGTGGCTGTTGGGAGGATACAGGGAAGGAGAGCTCCCAGGAGTGATGAGAGCACCCAGGAGGGAGTCAGGCTTCTGGGAGGACCCTCACTTCTTGGGATGGGGTCCCAGAAGACCTGCTTGAACCACAGCTCATGAAATGTGCCACCAGCCTTGTAGAGCATGGGAGAGAACCTGGACCCAGAAATGCGGGGACTCCAAGCCTATGGAGCAACTGACATGCCTTCAGGACCCACAGGAGGTCACAGCTCTCACTGGGGCAGGAGACCCACCCCTGCCCAGCACACCCGATCTTCTGAGAAGAATCAGCAGAGAAACAAGAACATGACAGTGCTGGATGAAGGCGTGTCCTTGGAGGAAAGAGATGATTCACGGACAGAGGGGCACCTAAAAAACTGACCAAAGAGCCTCTTGATGAAAGTGAAGGAGGAGAGTGCAAAAGCTGGCTTAGAGCTCAACATTCACAAAACTAAGATCATGGCATCCAGTCCCATCACTTCATGGAAAACAGATGGGGAAACGGTGGAAACAGTGGCTGACTTTATTTTTCTGGGCTCCAAAATCACTGCAGATGGTGACTGCAGCCATGAAATTAAAAGATGCTTACTCCTTGGAAGAAAAGTTATGACCAACCTAGACAGCATATTAAAAAGCAGAGACATTACTTTGTCAACAAAGGTCCATCTAGTCAAGGCTATGGTTTTTCCAGTGGTCATGTATGGATGCGAATGTTGGACTATAAAGAAAGCTGAGCACCGAAGAATTGATGCTTTTGAACTGTGGTGTTGGAGAAAACTCTTGAGAATCCCTTGGACTGTAAGGAGATCCAACCAGTCCATTCTAAAGGAGATCAGTCCTGGGTGTTCATTGGAAGGACTGATGCTGAAGCTGAAACTCCAATACTTCGGCCACTTGATGCAGAGGTGACTCATTGGAAAAGACCCTGATGCTGGGAAAGATTGAGGGCATGAGAAGGGGACGACAGAGGGTAAGATGGTTGGATGGCATCACTGACTCAATGGATATGGGTTTGGGTGGACTCTGGGAATTGGTGATGGACAGGGAGGCCTGGTGTGCTGCGGTTCGTCGGGTCGCAAAGAGTCGGACACGACTGAGCAACTGAACTGAACTGAACTGAGTCTTCTCAGAGATGTTACGTCCTCTCTCTCCAGGTATCAATAAGCATTCGTGAATCCTTAGTATTTTTAGAATCAATGTGTTACTGACCTGCGTGTTGCCCTTTTGGTTTGGGAGACTCAGATCAGTCTGTATTTGGGGAGGATGGGACAGGGGAGAAGGGGAGGGAGACGAGGACAGGGAGGGGGCGGGGGGGGGGGGGGTAGGGGGAAGAGGAGGAGGGGAAGGAGTGCTACGCCAGGGATGGGAGCACACAAGCACTTTTCACAGAGGGACCAGTCAGTCCATGGGGGTCTGAGCTGGGAGGCTGGGCTGCCTTTGGGTAGTTGGAAATCAGTAGGGCAGCGTGTATGGAACGGGGGCCGGCAGACAGACAGGAGGCTGGGAGACAGAGCAGGGATGGACCTTGCAAGGCCCATGAGCCATGATCTTCAGAGAGCATGACCTTGGTCTGGGAGCAGGGCGCCCACTGAGGGTCCCAGCAGAAGTCCGACGTTTCTGCATCTGCTTGTCAGGCCACGACTCTGGCTGGAGGGGGTGAGGGTTGCCCCCCCTTCTCTCCGACCAGGATTCACTTTCCCATCTTCTTCTGCGGGAAATCCCCCTTAGGCCCCAGGCCAATGGCCCCTCCCCTGTGAAGCTGTCCTGGATTCTCCCAGGTGGACAAGACCCTCTGCAGCTCAGTGGGATCTGCCTGTCCTTCCCGGCGCCTGCTTCCCCGTGTAGATGACCAGTTATTTGTGCATCTGACTTTCCTGTTCTCTCGGGCTGTGGGGCCCCAGTGCAGGGGGATTCCCATCTTGCTGATGCTCATACCCTATAAAGAACCAGCACCAGGCCTGTTTCCTAAATAGGTGTTTCACACATGTAAATAAAAATGAGATTTATAGCTCTATTTGTACAGCTTTATTTCTATAATAAATATCAAGTTCTCAAGGGAAGCAAAACACTGCAGGACCGGTTTTGGGAAAACATCTGATCCCGATTGCACAGAATGACCACGGTGCTAGCAGTTCCCATGACGTTTCACACAGTGATGACGTAACTGGGCAACACAGGAAACACCTCTTAACCAGAGTGAAAGCACAATGGACGCTTCTGCCTTCCTTTTTAGAGATGGCTCTTTCTTTGGTCAATAGTTTACCAGATAGATCTTTGCCTCTGGCTGATGTTTTAAACACTTCCCATTTTGACAGTTATTGGGAGAGAGAAATGCCATGAGGAGGCTTTACCACTTCAACTGCAAAGTCGTTGCTTTTTTTCCCTGCATCTTTCACTGTGAAGGGGTCACACAAGTCCACTTGCATCGTCAGGGTGCCCACCTTGACCAATGTCCCTCTCTGATGGAAACTTCTCGACCACGACTCCCAGCTCAAGCCAAGTGACTGGGGAGTGTTCTCATCAGAGAGACCTGCCTCTCAGGGAGCAGCCTGACTCTGAGGCTGCTTATCCTTCCCGGCACCTGCCTCTCCGTGTAGATGACCAGCTATTTGTGTACCTGACTTTCCTGCTCTCTCAGGCTGTGGGGCGCCCATGCAGGGGGATCCCATCTTGCTGATGCTCACACCCTATAAAGAACCAGCACCAGACTGCTTCTGGCCAGCCATGCCGACTCCCTCTGCCCTGGGGCAGGGACACACAGCTGGACTGGCTAGCTGGCAGCAAGGTGGGAACATGGGTCCCAGCCATCACACAGCCTTCTGCAGAGAAGGGGTGACAGAGGAGCTGGTCCCCATGGACCTGGGTCCTGCAACTCCCGGTTCCAGCCCGTGCCTGCCAGGAGTCTCCATCACGTGTCCGCTATGTGCCTGGCTCTGTCTTATCAGCGAACCTAAGTGGGCTGGTGTTGCCACCCACAGACCCAGTGAGTCACAAGAAGAAACAGGATCTGAGATATGCCCAGTCTTTCCACTCATTCAGAAATCTTGTAAACATCACGGAGGATCTGCTCTGTGCAAATGCCCGTGAGGGACGTCCGGAGAGTGGGAGCCTGGCTCACCTCAGCTTCTCCCGCAAGCTGATGGCAGAATCATGTTGTATGTTTTGCAAAAATGCTTATTTATTGTGTCAAGAACACGATGGCAACAATGCGATAAAATTTTTTAAAAATCAAAGAAAATAATCAGCTTCCTCACCATCACTTTTATCCAATGAACCTTTCATTTTTCTTTTTCCTTTTCTGTACGTATAGGCGATGTCTTTCTGTTACAGCATAATCATAGTGATATAAAAGTCTCGCCAGCTGAGTAGGTGAAACAAACATTTACTTTTAATTTCTATTCCTTTATTTGGCGCCACTGAACTGTACTTTGTGTTTTGTTTGTTTTGATATTTTTGGCTTGTTTACCAACTTTATGACCTTATGTTGCCCACCTGTAAGCATTTCCTGAGCACCTACTGTGTGGGGAAATTTCTAGGTGCTGGGACGACAAGGACCCTTCAGGCTCCACCTCTGGGGCCTGCCTCTGAGTTCTCCGGGGCTGGGACTCTCAGATTAGTTGTTGTTCAGTCACTCAGTCGTGTCTGACTCTTTGCCACCCCACGACCTACAGCACACCAGGCTTCCTTGTCCTTCACTGTCTCCTGGAGTTCGCTCAAGTTCATGTGCATTGAGTTGGTGATGCCATTCAGTCGTTCCTCTGTTGTCCCCTTCTCCTCTTGCTCTCAATCTTTTCCAGCATCAGGGTCTTTTCCAATGAGTTGGCTCTTTGCATCAGATGGCCGAAGTATTGCAGCTTCAGCATCAGTCCGTCCAATGAATATTCAGGGTTGATTTCCTTTCGGATTGACTTATCTCCTTGCTGTCAAGGGACTTTCAAGAATCTATTCCGGCACCACAAATTAGAAAGCATCAATTCTTTGGTGCTCAGCCTTCTTTATGGTCCAATTCTCATATCCATTGGGCTCCCCTGGTGGCTCAGATGGTAAAGAATCCACCTACAGGGAGGGAGACCTGGGTTAAATCCTGGGCAGGGAAGATCCCCTGTAGTAGTGAACGGCAACACACTCCAGTATTCTTGCCTACAGAATTCCATGGACACAGGAGCCTGGCGGGCTACAGTCCATGGGGTCACAAGAGTTGGACATGACTGAGTGACTGACACACACACTCACATCTGTACATGACTATTGGAAAAATCATAGCTTTGACTACACACAGCTTTGTTGGCAAAGTGATGTTTCTGCTTTTTAATACGTTGTCTAGGTTTGTCACAGCTTTTCTTCCAAGGACTAAGAGTCTTTTAACCTCAGATCAGTGCAAGGGTGTTAAATTCAAGTGGGGGCACATCTGTTAGGCTTTTTAGATGGGGGTATGCATCGAGGCATGTATCTGTTAGCATGTGAGCCCATACATCAGCCTGATCACTTGTGGCTTTCAGATTATCTGATGGGCCCCTCAGGATCTGTGTCCTGGGGATGGGAGAGAGGTTACTCTGATGGGGAACAGGCTGATGACTTCTCACTGAACTCAGAGTGAAATTATGTTCCACTCTTAGATGCAAAAGGGAAAAATCAGCCCAGAAGTGGCCTGCGGGCACTATAGACAGACAATAGCTTTTCAAGCTAATTGAATTGCACAGAGACAGGCCCAAGGATCTTCCCAGAAGAATTAACACTAAGCCAAGTCTGTTTATGGCTACAGGAAACATAGACAAGGCTCTTCAATATTTGTGTGATTGTGTGTTAGGATCAGGACAAAACCATTGAAGACAGTTCCAGGGACTTCCCTGCTGGTTGTGGTTAGGACTCCATGCTTCCAGTGCAAGGGATGTGGGTTCCATCCCTGGTGGGGGAACTAAGATCCCATGTGCTGTGTAGCGCGGCCAAGAAAAAAAAAAAAAAAAAAATATATATATATATATATAAAGGAAAATAATTCCAAATGGTTGAACATAAGGAACACTGGAAAATAACAAAGAGAAAACAAGAGCTGTAGGGATGAACTGCAGAGTGCTTTCCCCCTGTGTTTTCTCGTTCAAAGCCAACATGAGGTCCAGAGAGAGGCAAATGAAATTACACTGATATTGAAAGCATATTTGCAAAGATTGCTATTGGTCTGCAGAAAATGCCCTTGAGGCACCAGCCTTCTCCTCTATCAAGGTGCCCCTTTAAGGGGATCTCCTTATCTGCAAGCCTGAATACCTCTGTGTGTTAGTTGCTCAGCTGGGTCTGACTCGTTGCAACTCCATGGACTGTAGCCAACCAGGCTCCTCTGTCCACTTGATCTGGGCAAGAAGACTAGAGTGGGCTGCCATTTCCTTTTCCAGGCCATCTTCTCCACCCAGGGATCAAACCCGGGTCTTCTGCACTGCAGTGAGATTTTTTTTTTTTAATATTACCGTCTGAGCCACCTGGGAAGCCAGTTTAAAACCAAAGATCACAAATAAGGACCAGTTTGTTTTCTCACTGTTGAATTTTGAGAATTCTTTATGCATTATAGATACAAATTCTTCGCCAGATAAATAATATGAAAATAATTTTCTCCTAGTCTATAGCCTATCTTTTCAGCCTCTTTACAGGGTCTTTACAGAACATAAAACTGCTATTAATATTTTGATGAGATCAGATTTATCTCTTTTATGAGTCGTGCTTTTGGTGTTAGGTCTCAGAAATCTTCAGCCCCAGATCCTGAAGATCTTTCCCCAGGGGTTTTATTTACAGGTTTTATTGTTTCATATTAAAGTCCATGATATATCCTGAGTTAGTTTTTGTATCAGGTATGACATTTAGGTAGATTCCCACTTTCTTGCGTACGGATGAAAGACTAATTTTTGGAAGCCTGTCAGTCCCTAAAGAAAACGCCTGGATCCATCTATTTCCTTCTGTCCATCAGCGGCATCTTCGTGTTGAGGATCCCCAGGTGGATCCAGGAAAGGAATAGAGAATTTCGATTAATTTGAAAGTGAATATGTTTGCAAAGTTTCTTGGTGAGCTGATCAAATGAATATAAGATTGCTAGTACGAGTTATTTTAAGGTGCTCTTGTCTACAGTTACAGAGATCCACCACAGTGCCCCCAACTCCTTTCTTATGCTATGAAGCCCAAAATAAATTGGAAATCCAAGCAGGGACACTGAAACCTACAAGTTCACGCTCCAAAGCTTCTTCCAGTTGTCTCCACATTCAACCATCTCAAAGACACCACAACGACATTCACTCATCCTCAGATTCTTGGTTGATGGAGTGCCTACGGGAGCTCTACCCCATTGCTCTGGGGTCAAGAGGAGAGGCCCTATGGGAGGGTCACGGTCCTGCAGCTAGAGGTGGCCCCAGGAAGGAGATGCTGTCAGGGAAGGGTGGGCGGGGGTCTCTGAGCCGGATGGGTGGGCTGCTGTACTGCTGACTGTAAAAGCCCAGCTCTTTCCACCACCAGCAGTACCTGCCCTGTCCATCACACTCTCAGGGAAAAAGAGACCCACAAGGTCAACAAACCCACTTCTCTTTCAACTTCGTGAACGTTTGATTTTAAATGCATAGTGTCCTGTGAGGCTGGATGCAAACTTCAGACTCGGACCATCAGCTCCCCCTCTCTGAGTCTGGCTCCCCACCCCTCTCTCTCAGTCCGGCCCCCCCCCTTTCCGGCTCCCCCTCTGAGTCTGGCTCACCCTCTCTGAGTCCGGCTCCCCGCCCCTTTCCGGCTCCCCCTCTGAATCTGGCTCCCCCTCTGAGTCCGGCTCCCTCTCTGAGTCTGCTCCCCCTCTGAGTCCGGCTCCGAGGCCCCCCCCCCGCCCCCCCCCCGCCCCCCCCCCCCCCCCGCTCTTTCTGGCTCCCCCTCAGTCCGGCCCCCCCCCCAGTCTGGCTCCCCCCCCTCAGTCCGGCTCCCCCCCCCTTTCCGGCTCCCCCTGAGTCTGCTCCCCTCTCTGAGTCCGGCTCCCGGGCTCCCCTCTCTGAGTCTGCTCCCCCCCTCTCGGTCCATCCCCCCTCTCTCGGTCTGGATCCCTCTCTGCCTTGCTTAGTTTCCTTTCTAACCAGAGCTGCTCCTCTCCCTCCCTTCCCTTCAGGGGAATAAACCACCCTTACAGCCTCCCTCTCAGTGTTTCCAGGGAACCCCACCCAAAGGACCACTTACTACTCTATTGATCTGCCTGTACCCCACAAATTCTAACTCATTCTAAAAAAAAACAAACAAACAAACCCAAAAAGAGAGCTCACTTGATACAGTTAATATTTAAAATCCTCCCCCACTTGGCAAGATAATTTTGAAGCAGTGCCTAATAGGGAACAGGGGCAATTGGAAGAATTTCAATTTTATTCTAAGCATCTCTTCTTCTAAATATGCATGGGTGAGTTTGACACTTGCAAATTAAAACTCGCTGTTAGTGAAGCTTGTTCCATAAAAATCTGAAATTATCAGCTACACAATCTGGTCTTTGTTGAGTGACAGCATTTTATTAACTAGCTATTAAAGAGTCACTTAATGATGAATGGCTTTCTACAAGAAAAGCAAAGTTTGAGTACATCAGCATTTATGATATAGTTGCATATGATGGGGATAATCCTTCAGAATTACTTAGACATGAATTTATATGAAAAGTACAGGTCTACAAAGTGATAATGTGATTATTAAAATAGGAAATATCAATCTCTAAGAAGCCTTGGCACATTTAAATGATGTTGGTATGTTTCTTACAGATCAGATTATCTTTTCCATTGACTTAAAAAAAATCCTATCCTGAAATCATTCCTAAAGCTATTCAAATCTTTATGTGGAAATCAGCATTTTGACCTGTAGAAAAAGATATCTATTATTGTTCATCCTGGTTAGAGGGTAAAAGGCAGGAGACAGAGGCAACTAGCTTTGTTGGACTCACACGGGTATGAACTCAACCCTAACCACAAAGGCAGAGCTGCTCACTTATTCTTTTGAGTATTGTTCTAACACTTGGTCATCTATCGATCGCCAGCCCTACAAATATAGTCAGAAAACTTGGCAAAGATCTCAGATAGAAACATCTGAATATTTCAGCTAATCTCTATAAAGGGAAAACAGACCCTTTGCAAAATATCACACCGGTAACAAGGTTTAAAGCTTTGTAAGTCCATGAGATAGGCGATAGCTGGTCCCGTGGGTGGGGCTCCCTGGAAAGAAGATGGAAGTCGAGTGGGTGGTTTATTGGGAATGTCCCTCAAGAGGGAGGGAGGGAGGGCAGCAGCCCCAGGCACAGGGGGAGCTGAACTGGGCAGAGGAGGAGCTGAACTGTGCTGCGATTGTGAGAAATCAGGAGTTGATCCCATAGGGCACCCAGGAGCTGGGAGAACCTTTCAGAGTTGTCCTGGGCAGTGAGGGGCTGGGTCTCTGTACCCTATCTTATCCTTTTTTGTTTTTTTTTTTTTAAAGATGATTCTATTTCTTCGTTTAATTAATTAATTTTTGGCAGTACCTCACAGTCTGTGGGATCTTGGTTCGCTAACCAGGGATCAGACCTGTGCCCCCTTGCAGTGGAAACACAGATTCTTAAACCACAAGACGCCAGGGACTCCCCCCCCCCCCCGCCAAGGTGACTAGCCTTGAAGGCAGCTGGCCAGTGCGGGGTGGGTAACCTCACTTCGAGCACCTGCTGTATACCCTGAACAGTTGCTGGGGAGGGACCGAGTGCGAGGGGTCAGCACCCCATCCTGTAGCTGGGGATGGAGCCCCTTGGTCCTGAGGGGGCGTCACAGGGGCCGCATGCATGCAGCATCCACTTCAGTGGAGAGGGAGGAGACCAAGAAGAGGAGGGAGGGGGGCCTTTCTTCTTTCGTCCACGCAGCTAATAACAGAGTACCAGGGTTAGAGAGGGACAGGGCAGTGGGGGCAGCTGCGAGATTCCCGTTCATTATGTGCAGGGGGCGAGCCCCCTCCTGCTGTGTTGGCCACGATCGAGCCCAGGAACTTTATTGATTTCTTGGCTTAGCTGGGTCTTCACCGCTGGGCTTTCTCTAGCTGTGGTGAGTAGGGGCTACTCTTTGCTGCCCAGCACAGGCTTCTCATTGTGGTGGCTTCTCCTGTTGCAGAGGGCGGTCTCCAGATGGGAGGGCTCAGTAGTTGTGGAGCATGGGTTTAACTGCCCCGTAGCACGCGGGATCAAAGCCGCGTCCCCTGTACTGGTAGGTGGATTCCTAACCACTGGGCCACCAGAGAAGCCCCACTCAGAGAAATTCTAAACGAGATGCTAGCTCTTATCACCATCGTGATACCTTGCGTTTCCGTGGACTTCGGGGATTCCCGTTTGATACTCTCCATCACCCCCTCTCCCCTGCTTACAACTTTGGCCTCCTGGGTCCAGTCACTCCTGGATGACACACCTGGTCCTGTGTCTTTCTCACTGTGACGGCTCCGGAGTTCCCAGGCGCCACCCACCACACCCGGCGAGGTGTCTCCCCCGTGGAGAAATCCGAGAGTCTGACTTCCAGGGGGAACCCGTCTCTGGGAATATGAGGAGCCTGGCCTTGGCCACCTGGGCTAGAGGTGGCTCTCTGCCTCTGGACAGAGTCATGGAGGGACATAACCTTTCAGGATGCACTCTGATTTAGGTCGGGCTTTTGGTCAGCTGTGACATAGCATCTGGGCAAAAGGCTATAGCACACACATTCAGGTTTTCGGATGGTGCTACCTTCCAGCTGGAATTCTATTTCCCAAAGAAGGAGTCTATGCTGGAGAGAACCACCACCCTGGCAGGGGCCTCTCCACGTATGTGGGGGTAAAGACCCCTCCAATCGTGCCCAGGACGTAGCACCTGCCTGCCCGCCCACCACCCAGCAACCCCACCACACAGGGCAGGCCTGGCCCGCAGTGACTCTGAACTCTGCTTTCCTTTGGGTATTAAGAAACAAACCCTGCTAAAAACAGGTCTGAGACGTCGATGTGAAGTGATAAATTGGAAGGAATATGTTTTGGCGGAATTAGACAGGATTGTTTTGACTTTGTAGTGGACATCTGGTTTGCCAAGAAAATTTCCTTATCTCTACCCTTGAGAAAAGATGAGTGGGATCATGTATCTTTGAGGAATGAACATTCAGAGCGATGGCATATGTGACTAATGTGAGGTGTCTGAGCTGTGGAGACCACTTCTCAGCCGAACAGGTATTTACAAGTCATAGAAACGATGACAACTGACTGTCGACCGACATTTAAAGAAAAACGAAGGACAGCTGGGGGATAGCATGGTTTCCAAGGAAATGAGTGACTGTAGTCTCAACAGACTTGAGATGATTCCAAGGAGTCAAAGCAAAAAAGGAAAAAAGAAAACTCCCAATTTCTAAAACTCCAGATACCTTATTTTTTTCCTTTGTCTCTTTCGTTTCCTTTTCTTTTTTTACTTTTTTTTGTTTCTTTTCCTTTTTCTTCTTTTTGGTTTTCTCCTCTTCGTCTTGGCTTGCAATAATATCATCAATAACCTGCAGAAAAACAAAATCATCATAGCACTTTAAGAGAGTCGGATCAAGAGGATTATCTTTCTGGAAGTGTTTGTGTGGGTCAGTGTCCCTTCTCTGCTCAGCTCCAAACCCTGCAGACCCAGCCTCCTGGCCTCTCCACTCTGCCTGCCGTCTGCCTCTGGCTGGATTCATCAGCAGAGGCAGCAGTGGGGCCTCAGACGGCAGGTGGAGAGAGAGAGGCTGGACATTTCTGAATCCAGTTCCCTGCCAGTTCAGAGCTGCTCTGACTCCCAGGGGTCCCACCGACACCCGTGGCAGGGTGGGGGGGGAGGGTCTCGGCTTCATTAGCGTCTCAGCTGCAGCCTGCTTCGGGCCTGCCCACGCCTCTTCCCCAAATACCAGCGGAGAGCTCCTGTGCTCCTTACCTAGACTCCATACATCTCCTCTCGGAGTTGGTTTCTTTCATCTCTGATTTAATTTGTATTTCCTATAAAAACCCACTTATTGCCCTAAAATTTAAAATACTGGTTAGGAACTTCCCCAGTGGTCCAGTGGTTAAGGCTCCAAGCTTCCAATGCAGGGGGCTCAGTTGGAGAACTAAGAGCCCACATGCAGAGCAGCATGGCCAAAATAAATACAGAAAATAACAATAAGACAATAAAATAATTTTTAAAGAATATAGTATTGATTAAAAATACCTAGTTCACATAGGATTAGCATCATTGGAGAATTAGTGGAAGTTTGTAAAAAAACCCACATGTGCTAACTTGCTTTCGTGGTGTCCAACTCTTTGTGATCCCATGGACTGTAGCCCGCCAGGCTCCTCTGTCCATGGGATTCTCCAGGCATGCTGGAGTGGGTGGCCATGCCCTCCTCCAGGGGATCTTCCTGACCCGGGGATCGAACCCACATCTCATGTCTCCTGCATTGGCAGGCGGGTTCTTTACCACTAGTGCCATCTGGGAAGGCAAAAAACCCCGATATGATTCCATTTAATATGATAAATATTCACTGAGCGCTCACTTGCTGTGAATTCTGAGAGGTAAAACAGTGACCCCGACGGGACACACACCCTGTCGGACCCTCAGGCTTTGCTCATCACTGATCACGTGACTGAGACAAGTGGCAGCACCTCTGAGAGACCCAGTTTCCTCCGCTTTAAAATGAAATCAGCACTTCCATCCGGACCACGAACCAGGCATGGTTCCATGAGCTTCACAAAGGTGAGCTCGTTTACTGCCGAGCACATTTACTGCGCACAGTCCCATGTGCACAACTAGTAAGTGGCTTGAGCTGGGCTTCAAACAGTGCAAATCGGGATGACCTGCATAATGTAGAAAGTAAAGAGGCAAGATGCCAAACCATAGTTATACATTTAGCCTTCAGTGTAAAATGCAACTAGTTAAAAAAATGAAAAAAATAATACTTCACTGTTTCAGGATACATATATGTGTAGTTAAAAGTGTAAGAGGTGGGGAAGTGGTGGTGAAACAGTGGCAGACTTTATTTTTGGGGGCTCCAAAATCACTGCAGATGGTGACTGCAGCCATGAAATTAAAAGACGCTTACTCCTTGGAAGAAAAGCTGTAACAAATCTAGACAGCATATTAAAAAACAGAGACATTACTTTGCCAACAAAGGTCCGTCTAGTCAAAGCAATGGTTTTGCCAGTGGTCATGTATGGATTTGAGAGTTGGACCATAAAGAAAGCTGAGCACCAAAGAACTGATGCTTTTGAACTGTGGTGTTGGAGAAGACTCTTGAGAGTCCCTTGGACTGCAAGGAGATCCAACCAGTCCTTCCTAAGAGAAATCAGTCCTGAATGTTCGCTGGAAGGACTGATGCAGAAGCTGAAGCTCCAGTCTTTGGGGACCTGATGCAAAGAGCCGACTCATTGGAAAAGACCCTGATGCTGGGAAAGATTGAGGGCAGGAGGGGAAAGGGGACGACAGAGGATGACATGGTTGGATGGCATCACTGACTCAATGGACATGAGGAGTTGGTGATGGACAGGGAGGCCTGGCGTGCTGCAATTCATGGGGTTGCCAAGAGTCAGACACGACTGAGCAACTGAACTGAACTGGAAGGGTAAGAAATGTAAGAGAATGACACACACCAAATTCACTCCAGTGGTTACTTTTGGAGAGCAAGCTAAAAAGGGCTAATATTGGACTTCCTTGGTGGTCCAGTGGCCCAGTGGTTAAGACTCTGCCTGCCAATGCAGGAAACACTGCTCCCTGGTCTGGGAAGATCCCACACGCTGCAGGGCAAGTAAGTCCCTGCGCCCAACTACTGAAGCCCATGCTCTCTAGAGCCTGTGCTCCACAACAAGAGAAGCCGCTGCAATGAGGACCCTGAGCACCACAGACTCAGGGCAGCTCCGGCTCACCTGCCTAAACTAGAGAAAATCCCGAGCTGCAGTGAAGACCCAGCGCAGCCAAGTTAATCACTGGCGGCTCAGCGGTAAAGAATTCGCTTGTAATGCAGGAGATGTGGGTTCGATCCCTGGGTGGGGAAGATCCCTTGGAGAAGGAAATGGCAACCCATTTCCAGTATTCTTGCCTGGAGAATCCATGGACAGAGGTGCCTGCAGGGCTACAGTCCATGGCATCACTGAAGAGTCAGATACGATTTAGTGACTAAACAACGCTAAACAAATAAATAAAATTTTAAAAGGGCTAATATCATTTTACCCCCAGTGTGCCGTGCTAAAGCATTCTCCTGGGATCGAGTGTACACGGATTATGCCTTAGCGTGATTTATTGAAATGCTGAGGTTTATTTTCTAATATAGAATTTTTTAATTCATAGCTATGTTGTTTTTAGGAGCTTAATTCACACCTTTAAAAGTGTTCATAACAGCTTTATCATGAACAAAGTAGGATATTTAGGCACCAGCTGGACTTAAAAAAAACTGTAGTCCCGTGTCCAAGTCCATATTCTCCTGAGGCTCACCTACCTCTGAAGCTTCTAGTGAAGATCCTGGGTAGGGGAGGCTCAGAGAGGTGGTGTACGGAGGTGAGAGGTAACGTATGTGTTGTGTACACTATTTGGTAATAAAAAGGGTGTCTTTAGACAGGATTGAAAGTCCCTTGTCAGAACAGCAATGTTATCCTTGGGGGTGAGACTCACCTCAACTCATAGAACCAAACTATGGCTGCCAGGACCTTTGTGCTCTGGTGCACTTATGGAAAATGGACATGTTTTGGCCTTTGGAAGTTTGGAAGCTTCAGAAACATATATAATATATATGTATAAAATATATAATATAAATATATGTGTCTGAAAAGAGGATAAAATCCTTACTGTGAGCCAATACAATTCAGTGCATCAACCGTGTGTTTCACCTAGATCCTTACCCAGTTTATTATTTTCAAAAGACAAAATATTAACACCATCCACACTTCAGAAATTACAAACAAGCGTGTAGTGAAACGTTTCCTCCCCACTCATAACTTATTTGACCATTCTCCCCCCAACGGAAGTCAAGGTTATCGCCAATCTTTTGCTATTACCCGCAAAGCTGCCAGGGATTGACGTATGCAAATGTCACCTTGCAAGTATGTGGGCGTGTCTTCTGGATAATTCCTAGGAGGAGAAACGCTGGATCACAGGCGTGTACAAGACTGTGAAACTGCCCCCAGCGGGCTGTGCGAATTCACGCTTCTGCCAGCCACGCGGGCGACTCCACGCTTTCCCACATGCTCACTGACACAGTGCTTGTGTTTGCCAGCTGAACGGGTGAAAAACAGCATGTCATCGGAGTTGTTTCGGTTTTTCGTATAGGTGCCAACGTTGAATTTATTTGGCTTGTGCTCTCCGACTATAGCGAAATCTCCCAGAATTAGAGATGTGCTTTAGTGCCCGTAAAGTCAGCCATCGTGTTTGGAAAATCGAGGGGTCTGAACCTGGCTTGCTGCCTGTTTTCTTTCTGTAAGATATAGGTCCAATTTTGTTGAGGCGTATTTTACATTCTCTACATTTACCCATTCCATGTGGACAAGTCAATCATTTTTAGTGAGTTTATCGCATGGTGCAACCATCACCGTAAATCAGTTTTAACACATCTCATCATTCTACTAAGATTCCCCTGTGTTACTTAATCGTTTCCCTCTCCTGCCCTTCTTCTCCAGCACGAATCTACTCTCTGCTTCCATGGATTTACTCTTTTTCGACATTTCCTATAAATGGAATCACATACTATGTGGTCTCTCGTGTGTGGCTCCTTTCACGGTTCATTGAGCTTTTGAGGTTCACCCCAGTTGTGTTGTTGTTCAGTTGCTAAATTGTGTCCAGTTCTTTGCAACCCCATGGACTGCAGCCTGCCAGGCTTCCCTGTCCTTCATTATCTCCTGGAGCTTGCTCAGATTCACGTCCTCTGAGTCGCTGACTCCATCCAACCATCTCATCCTCTGCCACTCCCTTCCCTTGGGCTTTTTCCTTCTGTTTGTTCTTTTTATACTGCTGAGTACCATCCTGTTGCATGGCTATTCCACACCTCACCTACCCATTCACCAACGGATGGGAATGTAGGTTGTTTCGAACATTTGGCTATTATGAGCAATGCTCCTATGAATATTCATGTACATTTTCTGTGTGTGGACATACGTTTTCATTCCTCTTGGATAAAGTCCTAAGAGTGGAACAGAATTGCTGAGCTATTTGGTGAATTTGTGTTTAACTTTTAAGAAACTGACAGACTGGTTTTCCAATGTGGATGCACCATTTTATGTCCCCCACAGTGTGGGAGGGTTCCTTCTTCTCGACATCCTCAACATTTGTTACCGTCTTTTATTATTAGTACATCATCCTAGTGTTATGAAATGACACCTCATTGTAGTTTTAACTTTCATCTTCCTAATGACACGGAGAAGGCAATGGCACCCCACTCCAGTACTCTTGCCTGGAGAATCCCATGGACGGAGGAGCCTGGTAGGCTACAGTCCATGGGGTCGGAAAGAGTCGGACACGACTGAGCGACTTCACTTTGACTTTTCACTTTCATGCATTGGAGAAGGAAATGGCAACCCACTCCAGTGTTCTTGCCTGGAGAATCCCAGGGACAGAGGAGCCTGGTGGGCTGTCCTCTATGGGGTCACACAGAGTCGGACACGACTGACGCGACTCAGCAGCAGCAGCAGCAGCAATGACAAGTGGTGTTGAGCATCTTTCAATGTGCTTATTAGCCATTTATCTGTACTGTCTTATGAGCTGTCTTTTTGAGTCTTTTGCCCATTTTTAAGAATTGTCTGTCTTATTACTGAGATGTAAGAGTTCTTTGTACATTTTGGATACAAATCCTTTATCAAGTGTAAGTTTTCAATTATCATCTCCCAGCCTGTTCTTGTATTTGCATTTTCTTAACGGTGTCTTTCTGGATGGCATCACCGACTCGATGGACTTCAGTTTGAGTGAACTCTGGGAGTTGGTGATGGACAGTGAGGCCTGGCTTGCTGTGATTCATGGGGTCGCAGAGTCAGACACAACTGAGTGACTGAACTAAACTGAACTGAATGGTGTCTTTGGAAGCCCCAAAGTTTTGAATTTTGATGAGGTTCAATCTATCAGTTTTGTCTGTCAGTATAGCTTTGATCTGCATTTCCTTTATATGGTGGGGTTGATCTTTTCATATGTTGAACATTTTTATTATATTTAAAATCCATTCAGATTTTCATTTCTGAGAACTTGTCTGTTCATATCTTTTGCCTTTAAAAATATTGGGTTGCTGAGTTTTTTTTCTTATAGAGCTATAGGAGCTCTTTATATATTAGAAAAATGATCTCTTATCTGTGATACTCATCACAAACAATTCTTGCAGTGTGTCATCTGTCATTTGACTTAACTTGGTGTCAGTTTTGCCATGGAGGCTAAAAATATTTTTTAATGTAGTTTAAGTCATCTTTTTTTTCTTTTATGACTCCCGGGTCGTGCAACAGAGGTAAAAAGGTCTTTTCCACTCTGAGGTTATGGCATATTTCTTTGTTGGCTGCTTTTAGTTCTTTTGTGCTTTTGTTTTGTTTGATATTTAAATCTTTTTTGATCCATTTGGAATCATTCTGGGGTAAAGTATAAAGAGACAGAGATTTAATTTTCTTCTTTTCCAGTTGACAACCCGGTTATTATCATCCCATTCATTAAATGGTCCTTTTACTTTTCCTTATACAAGAAGGATGACAGGCTTCTTTATTATATACTAAATTTCCACGTGTATTTGGATATATTTCTTGACTTCCTGTTCTTTTTCATCTAATCATCTGCCTGTACCAATGGGCTCTTAAAGACACGTCTTAATCCCTGGCAGGGCTGGTTCCTCCTCATTATCCTTCATTCTCAGAATTTTACAAGTTATTCCTGGTTATTTACTTTCTGCCCCAAGTTTAAAATCAAATTAGTCACCCTCTGCATGCTCTGACTCCCTACTCCAACAAAATGCTATTGGTATTTTTATTTGGATCGTATTATATGTATAAACTATGTTTGAGAGAGCTGAAGTATTTATAACATTGAACATTCCTACCTAAGAACACAATATGCTTTTCCATCTGCTCAATTTCATTTTTCAGAACGTTTTAAGCTTTTATTTACACATATCACACATTTATTATTTTTTCCTGGATGTTTTATCTTTGTGTCATTGTTGCTATTGTAAATGGACTCTTCTTATATTTTCTTAATGTAGGTGCTGTTTGAACATACAAAAGCTTTCTCTTTCTGATTATTAATTTTGTAACTCCTCATCTTCTCATGTTGTTTAAGGTTTTTTTTTCAGTTTATTCTCTTTGTTTTTCTAAGTACAGAACATATCTGCAAAAACTGATCCTCTTCCCTCTTCCATTCCAATTTATTGCTCAATGTTCTTTCTCTTGTCTAAGAGTGTTCAATAGATCCTGTTCATCAATGGTGATGATGGCTATCCTTGCATTTTTCATGACATCAGTGTGTTTCTTGTGAATTTCTTTAAGCACGATATTAACTTGTGACCTAAAAAATATTTTGTCATGTTAAAGAAGTATCCATGTATTCCATTTTTCTCTTGTTTTCTTAATATCAAGAATGGGAGCTGACTCTGTACAATGCCTTTCAGCACCCACAGTGATGAGCTTATGGTTTTCCCTTTCAGATCTCTTTAGATAAAGCAATGTATTCACAGATACCCAAAACACAACCATGCTGACATTCTGGAATAAACACCACTTGGCTGCATTGTTTTGCTAATATTTCACTTTGAATTTTTGAATTAATACTCAAAAGTACGATTGATCTGAGGTTCTTTATATTCCATCTTTTGGGGGATTTGGCATCAATGTGATTATACTCACTTCATTGGAACTTTTTTTATTGTTTTGTTTTTTTACAAATATAAATGACTACACACAGGCATGCCATAATGATTATGTTTGGTCTATCTTTTCAGCTTCCTGCCCTTCCCCTTTCTCCTTCTACTCCCCTCCTCCTCCCCTTCCTCATTAGTAACAACTGCTAAGATTCCCTGAACAATTTCAGAGGGCCAGACTCTGCTCTGAGTACATTACACGTATCATCTCATCTAATGATTCCTCAGCCCAGGGAGGCAGGTCTTGCTGGTATCTGCATCCACAAAAAAAGCTGAGACACAGCAGGTCAGACCCTTGCCTAAGGCTGCAGACCCAGTGGAGCTCTGATTCTGCACCACAAGGCTGTCCTGACTCTTCACTCATCTGCCTTTTTAAAAAATGTCTGTCTATTTATTTGGCCATGTTGGGTCTAAGGTGTGGCAATCGGGATCTTTAGTTGTGGCATGAGAACTCCACTAGCTGTGGCAGGTGGGATCCAGTTCCCTGACCAGGGACTGAACCCTGGTCCAATCTGGGCCCTCCGCAGGGCAAGCTCTTAGCTCTTAGCCACTGGACCACCAGGGAAGTCCCTCACCTGCCTTTTTAAAATCATGCTACTGCGTGGCCCCCATTGCCTTGTGTATTAATTCTAGCGTATTAACCAGATGTCCTCAGTCTTCTTTTGCTTTTAGTCTGACTGGACATTAACTCTACTTTCGAGAGTTTCCAATGGACAATTTAGACATTCCAGCAACATTCCTAATTCTGTAATTGTTACCTTTCTAAACTGACATGAAACACATCTGGCTGCCTGCCAGGGGCTTTCAAGACACAACCTGTGCTGGCTAATTTAGCTGGAGGGACAAGACCTAAACACGTACGAAAGTGAAGTAACAGCACATCAAAATGACAGTGGCTCTGAACGGGGTTGATGCACGGCCAACAAGAGGGTGCCTATTAAGCGGGGAGGAGGACGGGAGGGTGGAGAGAAGGCTTTGGCAGCTGACGCTGGCTTCTGACAGGGGGCTGGGAGAGGAGAGTCTCTGCCTGACCCCGACGGCTCAGGCAGAGGAGCAGAGGGAGCCAGGGACGCTGACCGCAGGGTCGGCAGTACTGACACGCTCTCCCCTACAGCGTGGCTTTCACCATTGCTTAGTTAGCGCTTCACGCCACTTAACTAACTACCCAACCAACAGACACTGGGCTTCCCTGGTGGCTCAGAAAGTCAAGAATCTGCCCGCAATGCCGGAGACCCAGGTTTGATCCCTGGGTCGGGAAGATCCCCTAGAGAAGGGAATGGCAACTCATGCCAGTGTCCTTGCTTGGAGAATCCATGGACAGAGGAGCCTGGCGGGCTGCAGTCCATGGGGTTGAAAAGAGTTGGTCACGACTGAACGACTAACGCAACACACGTTAGCCTGGTTTCTTCTTTGTCAATGCTGTGAACAGTGCAGACGAGAACAGCTTTTTCGGTTATCTGCGGCAAGAGTCAGCAAATCCTATCACATGGGCCAACTGCGGCCTGCTGCCCATGTTCGTATATAAAGTTTTACTGGAACACAGCCATTCCTTTTCATTTACATATTATCTGTGCTTTCAGGTTATAATGGCAGAGTTACTTACTATTTCTCTGCTAATGGAAAAAGTTTGCTGTTCCCCTATGGCAAGTTCCCTATGGGAACTTGTCTTCTTATTTCCTTAGTATAAATTCCTTAAATAGCATTTATGGGTCAAAGGGTATACTTAATAAACATTTTGATATATACTCATTCCATGGCCCTCAAAAAATGTCATGCTAATTTATGTATCCAGCTACAATGTTCGGGAGTGACTTTTCCCCACATGTTTACCCACTCCAATTATTATCACAATCTAAAAATTTTAGCAATCCAACAGGGGAAAGGAGATAGAGTAACATCGCTTTATATTTAAGTTTCCTTCCCAGAGAGTTTTAAAAAATTAACGTTTTTTAATAAGTTTTTTTTTTTTGCCTTCTTTTCTACCGAGGTGTTCAGGTCCCATGCTCATCGCTTACTAAGATGAGAATCACATGTTGTCATATAGCCTTCAAAGACAGGAGAAATCATGAATTTCATTAAGAAAAGTTTGAAAGTACATTAACTGATGAACATCAAAAGTATTTCCGTGTAAACATCTGTAGGGAAATAACCAAGACCTAATAACCCTGCAAACTCATGAATCCTAAGGTTTAAAGGATTGCAATTATGATACAGCTAACATTTTATTTCTCAAGCATATCTGTACCTGTTGTGGGGTCTTATTGGAAAAAATAATAGCAGAACCTCCTTCTTCTTCGTTAGGGTAGTCAGGAAAAGTGCCCGTTAAGTTCCTGAGGAGGAAAAAAAAGACAGAGTAAACATCCAGGAGCGCAGCCCTCTCTGCTACATTCCCGACGAGCTGGCTCTGCTCAAGCTCACTGAAATGAGTGATAGTTATTAGGATGGGGCTCCCTGCCAGTTGCTGGCCGGACATGCAGTCTCTAAGGAGCAGAAGGACCTGGTGACATTCAGAAGCAGGTTTCTCTCCTCAAAGCAATTGTTACTCTGAGTCAGACCTCTCTCCTTAAAGCAGACTGTACTCTTCCGCCTTTTTTTTTTTTTTTAATTATTGCAATACTCCATGCTTGTGTTAAGAATGGCGACAGAAGCACAAATTATTTCTTCCTGTTTTAAAATGTAGGATAAACACAGGATTTTGAAATAAAACAGAAACATGGCGTTGTTCAAGTTACAGACTTGGTCCTCGTGCATGACATAGGCACGCATGCTTTAGATTTCAGTGAGTCTGAGCCCCACATGTTAAGAGACAGGAATAGTCATTGTTTTTTGTAACCATACAGTTTCTATGTTTTAAAAGGCAGAGTTTGAAATTTAATGTTGAGAAATTTCAGAAGGGATACAAAGTGAGTTAGTTTTTCCAAGAGAAACTGCCTGGACACCAGTGTTATATTTATTCCATATAGAGAAAGAAAACATTTATCAAGTTAGTTCCATTAATCCAGAATCTAAGAGTTAGTAAGATGCCCATGCTCACAATGACTCTTTATTCTCAAACTTTTGGCCTTAGTTGCTCTTGACACTCTTTTTAAAAAAAACAAGTTCTATTTATTTTAAAAATTCTTGGCTGCACCCTGCATCAGCTGGGATCTTAGTTCTCTGACCAGGGATCAAACTTGCACCCTCTGCATTGAAAGGCAGAGTCTTAACCACTGGACCACCTGGGAAGTCCCACTCTTGACACGCTTGATAATTTTTGATGATCCCCAAAGCTTTTGTTTATGTGAGTTCTAGCTATTGATAGTTACTGCATTAGGTATTAAAATGGCAACCTTTCTAAAATATGCATTTTCATTAAAAACAACTATAATAAACCCATTAGGTGTAACATTTTTAATGAAGAATACATTTTCCAGAAGAAAAAAATTAGAAGAGTGCTAGTGTTCCGGCTCCTAGTAGAACCTAGCAGGATGCTTATATATGCTTCTGTGTTCAATCTGCTGCAATATGTTGTTTTGGTTGAAGTATAGAAAGAAAATCTGGCCTCACACGGATGTGTAATTAGAAAAGAGAGGAAAGTTTTAACAGCCTTTTAGATAGCTGTGAATATTCTGCTTTGACTCCACAACACAGCTTGATGAACGGTAGCCTCCTAAAGGCTGGCCGTGATGCAGAATCTGAAACCTTATCAAGAACTCTGCCTTCCCTGCTACATTGAAAGTCATGTGTCTTGTGCGCGTAACAGATCTTTCACTCAGACGTGACTCTGTAACATCAGGTCTTGATCATTTCAAAACTAATGGTCCACTGACTTATGCGGATCTTCCCAAAGCTGATATACATTGCATAGCATCAAAAATCACAGTCACCAATAACTCCTAGACAGCATATTAAAAAGCAGAGACGTCACTCTGCTGACAAAGGCGCATATAGTCAAAGCTATGGTTTTTCCAGTAGTCACGTACAGATATGCGAGCTGGACCATAAAGAAGGCTGAGCGCTGAAGAGTTGACATTTTTGAACTGTGGTGTTGGAGAAGACTCTTGAGACTCCCTGCGACAGCAAGGAGATCAAACCGGTAAATCCTAAAGGAAATCAACCCTGAATAATCATTGGAAGGACTGATGCTGAAGCTCCAATACTTTGGCCACCTGATGTGAAGACCTGACTCACTGGAAAAAACCCTGATGCTAGGAAAGATTGAAGGCAGCAGAGGATGAGATGGTTGGATGGCATCACCGAATCAACGGACATGAGTTTGAGCAGGCTCCTAGAGATAGTGAAGAGCAGGGAAACCTGGCTTGCTGCAGTCCACGGGGTCGCAAGGAGTCAGACACGACTGAGCAACTGAATGACAACTCCGTCAATCTCAGACTCTAAAGCTAAGCAATGGGAAGCTCTCAGACTCTCAGTCTCTCAGACTAGAAGATTTCCAAACTTATAATTTTTGCTAGAAAGCTTGGATTTTATTATTAGCAACAAATACCCTCAGTTGTTTTCCTTCAGGCTTACTTGGTTCTTTTTTGAGAAAGTGACTCCTGCAAACCTGAGTCTGAACAGCCAGAGTGTCAGTCATCTTTTCAGTGAAAAATGAGGTTCCATAGAAAGGGCTTGCTCAGTCTGAAACTGGACAGGTGGCAGGCGCCCACCTTGAATGGCCATCACAGTTTGGGGTGCAGCAGAAGGCAGTCACTCATCTCCGGGTCCCTCACATACAATATTGAAAAGCTAGGTATTCAAGGGTTAAGTCCTACAATTATTTTCTACTGTGTCCGCAAGGATATTGTTAAATGAACTTTTTAAAAAGGCAGGTGCATGGCAGGTGAGGATTTAGATAAACTGGGGCCATTGCCTTGGGTCAAGGTCAACACCCAGCAGCTCCCTAACCATCCGCCCCTGCCCCAGTGCTTTGGCCCCTATCCCTTCTACAGATTGCCCTGCAAACATCTTAGGACAGCTTCATCCCTGGCTACATAAAAACTCTCAGGTCTCTTGAACCTTGTCCGGGGGCTCACTCAGTCAGCATGTGACTCAGCTCCTCAGCGTAGCTTTGAAAGGAACTGGAAACAGTGCAGCGTGCGGCTGGTGGGGGAGGTCTGTGGACAGACGCATCACCCTAAGGGATGGTGGGTGACCACCCAGTATGTTCAGCTCAGTTCAGTCGCTCAGGCATGTCTGACTCTGTGACCTCATGGACTGCAGCACGCCAGGCCTCCCTGTCCCTCACCATCTTCCAGAGTTTGCTCAAGTTCATGTCCATTGCATCAGTGATGCCATCCACCTATCTCATCCTCTGACACCCTCTCCTCCTCCTGCCTTCAATCTTTCCCAGCATCAGGGTCTTTTTCAATGAGTCGGCTCTTCACATCAGGTGGCCGAAGTATTGAGGTTTCAGCTTCGGCATCAGTCCTTCCAAGGAATATTCAGGGTAGATTTCCCTTAGGATGGACTGGTTTGTTCTCTCTGCTGTCCAAGGGACCCTCAGGAGTCTTCTCCAGCAACACAGTTGGGAAGGCGTCAATTCTTTGGCGTTCTGCCTTTTTCACGGTCTAGCTCTCACAACCGTACGTGACTGGTGGAAAGACCACAGCCTTGACTATATGGATTGGCAAAGTGATGTCTTTGCTTTCCAACACCATATCTAGGTTTGTCATAGCTTTCCTGCCAAGAAGCAATCATCTCCTGATTTCAAAGCTGCAGTCACCATCCACAAAATTATTATGTGGTAAAGATCCTGACTTGGTAAATGGTGGTTATTTATGTCACAGCTTTCCCTCAAATATAGTTTAAATCTTAATTTCACAGACATTCATCTTCAACTTTCATCATTTTGCTGATTTTCAAAGTTGCCGTGCAGTGCGGGCTAGAATCTGCCACTGCTGTGCCACTGCCTGCCACCTCCCCACAGCACGCCCCTCCTGCCCCCACCAACCAATTTCCATTTGCTCTCAAACTGCCGCAACAGGCAAGGCCGAAGCCGGTTCTACAAATGGGCATCCAAACTGCCAGATGGACCAAGTGATGCAGAAAATGGAACTCATCACACGGCTGCGTGAAAAATAACCTGAACTACAGACATTTCACCCAGATCGACAGAACAGGAGAAACAAGAGGTGAGAATCATCCAAAAACGCAAAGTCTGAGAAATGGATGCGGAACTTGATAAGACAGGACTCACCAGCTACTTGTGAGCTCTTAGCATTTCATCACCTCCAAGCAAATGCTGGCACACCTCAGGAGGATTATGGTGGGGGACAGTTCTTAAGTCGCTCAGTCGTGTCTGACTCTGTGTGACCCCATGGATTGCAGCCTCCCAGGCTCCTCTGTTCATGGAATTTTCCAGGCAAGAGCACTGGAGTGGGTTGCCATTTCTTCCTCCAGGGGATCTTCCCCACCCAAGGATCAAACCTGCAGTCTCCTGCAATTAGCAGGCAGATTCTTTACCACTAGTGCCACCTGAGAAGCCCCATGAGGATTAATTAAATCAACAACTCAATTTTCTGGAACAATATTTAATTTGTATTAAATTAAGTATAATTTCCAAAACATACACGTTCAGGTATTCATTAAATCCACTCCCTAAAAAGTACCTTGGAAAGCAGTTCTCCTGGATTCCCTTACCCTCCTGCTCTCCACCCAGGTGCCCCTTCCCAATAAAGTCTTTTGCTTTGTCAATTAAAAAACGAAATAAATAAAGCAAAATAAAATTAAAAATAGGAAAATTTGAATAGGAACTCTGAACATGAAATATATATTTATCAAATTTGAGATTTACCAACAAATTAGATATGGTTGAATATTTCTCAAAATCAAATGATACCTCCCCATCACGAAACCTGGATCACCCCTGAAAAATTAAGAAAGAAAGAAGCTGAGAAGCCAGCCAGGCCCCCACCTCACCAGAGAATTAGCCTTCTAAGTGATGATGCCTGCCAGCTGCTCCAGCATTGGAAAGCTCCAGTAATCTGACGTTTCTTCCAGCTTCTTCGACTGCTACCAACCTTAGTTCTTGACTCAGAAAGCATCACCTGCAGGTTGCATAGTCAACATTACCTAGGATAATGGCCTCCGAGTCTCAGGCTCTTGAGTGGGACCTGCACCATCTCCTCCCTAAATGGGCTTCCAGGCAGGGTTCACAATGACTCTGAAACCACAGCCATACGTGGTTTGATCCCATACTGTTCTCACTTAATTTTCTCGCCAAATCCCAATCCAAACCCTTGGTCCGTGAGTGGGCTTCCAATGTCTCTTTGGCCCTGAAGATATATGTGTCCTGCACCTCTCAGAGCCTAAGAGAATAGCCCCTGCCTGAGGCATCATGGAAGCGCGTCCCCACTGTGTGCGAGGCCAGTGGCCAACAGACCTGCCCCCTCCTCTTCTTACACAGGGAGGTGGGAGGTAGCCCCCATTTTATTTGCACAAGTGGTGTCTGTGTGGCATTGGCATAACTCAGAGCACCTTGCTGCCGTTTCCTTTGTTGTTGTTTAGTCACTAGGTCATGTCCGGCTCTTTCTGACTCCACGTCCGCTGCCAGGTTCCTCTGTCCATGGCATTTCTCAGGCAGGAACGCTGGAGCAGGTGGCCATTTCCTTCTCCAGGGGATCTTCCCAACTCAGGGACTGAACCTGCGTCTCCTGCTTGGCAGGTGGATTCTTTACTGCTGGGCCACCTGGGAAGCCCTGCTATTTTCTTAGTGTGCCTGAAAAATGGCTTCAAGGTCTGGAGGCAGAAGCCTGGGATGGGGCACAGTAACTCTCTTCACTCAGACGGAGAGGGGCCGGCCTGGCCCGTCTGGAATGCCTGAGCATCAGAACTCACAGCAGTTCAGGTGACCTCGTTCGCACCTCACGGGCATCTCTGAGCAGCAGCGACCTCTTCTCGTAAGTCAGATGCTCTGCACAGGATGCCGATGGCTCATTATTTTAAACAGGAGGACATAAAATTCGGTGTAACTACAACCCCTTGCCCCAGCCAATTATTCTGGGGTGGGGTGGGGGTGCCGACGATGGAAGTCCACAGAGAAAAGCCCCAGTCCCATTCTGGAAAGAGCAGAATTCAAACACAAGTGGGCCAGGCAGTTCTGAGGCCCCTGTAGTCTGTCCCACCTGTCTCACGATGCATTAGCATTCTTCTTCCTCACGCCTCGGTTTAGACCAATTTGGGTGTCAAATGGAAGCACAGCTTGAATTTACATTTGCATTTCTTTAGCTGTTACTGACCGGAGAAGGCACTGACAACCCGCTCCAGGGCTCTCTTGCCTGGAAAATCCCGTGGGCGGAGGAGCCCGGCGGGCTGCAGTCTGTGGGGTCACATAGAGTCGGACACGACTGAGCGACTTAGCAGCAGCAGCAGTTGTTACTGACGCTGACACTCGGCTACATGCTAGGTGCACTGGTGCAGCTGCCTCCTTGGTGGCTCAGTGATAAAGAATCTGCTGGCAACGCAGGAGGGTTCAATCCCTGGGTCAGGAAGATCCCCTGGCAGAGGGTATGGCAACCAACACACAGTATTCTTGCCTGGAGAATCCAAGGGACAGAGGAGCCTGGCAGGCTATAGTCCATGGGGCTGCGAAGAGTCAGACACGACTGAGCGACTGACATGCATGCACTCCTTGGACTCACTTATTGAGCAGAAACGATCATCGCGTGTGGGTTTGCTGCACGCAGGTTTACACAGCATTTCCACAGATGCCGTACACAAATTGTTTCCATTTCATCCTTACAGAAATTCTGAGAGATGAGCCCTTCTCTCCATTTTGCAAAGGAGGAAACTGGAAAATGTGAGAGTTTATATGACTCTTCCAAAGGCAAACAATTCCTTCTGGGAAGAGCCAAGATTCTAACCTTGGGCTTCTGCCTAGATCCCCGGGATCCCCCACTACTCAGTCACTTCCTGGCTTTGTCAAAAATCCTTAGACAATGGACTGCTTAAGTCTTCAGCTATCAAGTTGGCATTATAAACCTTTCATATGTGGGCTTCCCTGGTGGCTCAGATGGTAAAGAACTGCCTGTAATGCAAGAGACCTGGGTTCGATCCTTGGGTCCGGAAGATCCTCCAGCGAAGGGAATGGCAGTCCACTCCAGTATTCTTGCCTGGAGAATTCTACGGACAGAGAAGCCTGGTAGGCTACAGTCCATGGGGTCACAAAGAGTCGGACACGACTGAGCATTCAGGCATGCACTTTCACATGCATGGACCTTTCACATGTACACGTTTAAGCCAACAATTCCACTCCTGGGAATCCCTACTGAACTAAAAGCAGAGGTATTAAAGCTTTGTGATGCATTTTTGTATGAGCAAAAGCTTCAAAAAATAAAAACTGTAATAAGAAATTGAAAATAATCAGATTGCAGGGAATGGTTATGTAACTGCGGTTAAGCCCCAGAGCGTGGAATCCAGCATGGGACTAAACTTCACCTGCTCTGCTTTAGCTTTTCACCACCAGCACTGAATAAATATTTAGGTGGATGAACACATTCAGTTCTCATGAAGACGACTCGACTGTGTGTGAACAGGTGTTATTGTTTAGTCACTAAGTTGTGTCTGACTGTTGGCGACCCCATGGACTGTAGCCCAGGTTCCCCTGTGTGTGGAATTTTCCAGGCAAGAATACTGGAGTGGGTTGGCATTTCCTCCCCCAGGGGATCTTCCTGACCCAGGGATCGAACCCACGTCTTCTGCATTGGCAGGGGGGCTCTTTACCACTGAGCCACCAGGGGAAGTGCTAAGTGAACAGAGGGGATGCTAAAGACAGAATATGAAGGGGAAAAACTGGGCTGGAGATCGAACTGGGTTATCGAAATAAAAGGGGACAGGACTTGTTGCTCAGTTGCTAAGTCGTGTTCTGACTCTTTGCGACCCATGTATTGCAGCAGCCCAGGCCTCCCTGTCCCTCACTGTCTCCTGGAGTCTGCCCATGTTCATGTCCACTGAGTTGGTTATGGTTAAACGGCATCACCGATTCAATGTGGACAGGAGCGTCAAACAAGTGTGTGTTTATGTTTGCAGGTCCAGGGGAAGGCATGCCCTGTTCATCTGGATTAGCTAAGAGGGAGGGGCTGGAGGGAGGAGAACATTGATTTTTTTTCTGTGTATATTTTAGTATTATTTTACTTGTTACAGCAAATAGGAATCATGTTTATAATTAAGTAAGACTATAAAGTACAACAATTTATAATAAAAAATAAATTTTATTTTTGGTTGGCTTCCTTTCTGTCTTATTTTAGGGTTCGATTACTATATAGACCCTGTAACTTTAACAGTGGAAAAATTTTTGTTTCTATAGTTGGAAAATTGTGACCTTTCTCCAGGGAAGTTAAATCCTCTGTTCTGTTTTCTCCTGCTTGTTGGCTTTAGCAATTAAGGCAATCTAGTTATTGCGAGTGTATTTTTCCCATTCCTATTACTTTTTAAACTTAATTTATCATATGCTATTTGTTCCCATCTATGTTTGTCAGCTCTGGGGCTCTCTTCTTTATTTCACTGACTTTTGCTTATGCTTTTATATTAGTGTAATGCATTCACCTTATTTTTCTTTATAATATTCTTGAAAAAACAGGGCCATTTGTCCTTCCTTATCGTTTTTATTTCCTGATTTTAATCCTAATGACTTTAATAATTATGTTTTCAAGTTCAATAAATAATCCTGTTGGGATTTTAATTGAAATTGTGCCCTGTCTATAAATTACCCAGAGCAGTCATGTCATCTTTCCATTTAACCAGAAACATGGCGTGTCTCACCATTTATTCAAGTCTTTTAAAATTTCTTCAAGTCTTTTAAAATTTCTTCAACATTTGTAGATGTCTTAAACTTCTTAAACTTTCATATCTCTCTTTTTCACAGTCTATCACTGATTTTTTTTAAAATACATTTTTCTACTTTCTTAAAAATATCCTTCTTTCCTTTCAATGTCACTATACTGACAAAAGTGTATACTATGGTACTAATTATTAGGCCCGGAGTAGGAAATGGCAACCAACCCATTTCAGTATTCTTCCCTGGAAAATTCCATGGACAGAGGAGTCTGGTGGGCTACTGTCTATAGGGACCCAAACAGTTGGACATGACTGAGCAACTGAGCACGCAGGCACAAATTATTAGGGGACAAAACCATCCACATTTTCCTTTCTGTTTGTGGTTCAGCCTATAGTGTTTCCTCATTAGGTGCAGAGCTCTGTTTTAAAAAAATACTTGCTGTTTCATTCATTCACGCACTCATTTAGAACTATGTGCCAGATACTGTTCTGGGCACAGGGAAAAAGCAGTAAACAGAAGATTAAACAAATCCTTGTTTTTTGTTCAGCTTACATTTTTATTATGCTAAGAATTAACCCTTCTCTTTTAGAATTTTTAAAATAAGAAGTGGGCATTCCATCTCATCAAATAGTTTTTCTGCATGATCTGAAATGATTATAGTGCTTTTCCTGATGTATATAATACTGCGTTTTCCTACCATGGATCTATTTATATTCCTGGGAATAAACACTCGTGTTTAATTTTGAAAGACTTGGAAACCTAAAAGTCCTCTCTGAAATAACAAGTGAGTCAGAGAGGGAAGGCAGAACACAAACAAGGTGGCTATGAACCAAGAAACCAACTGCAACATATACTTCTTCATCCTACAGCTCAAGGAGTCAGTAACGTAAGTGGAAGCCCCTAGTCTCCCTTCTCCTGGATCTCATGAGCAGAAACAATAAAAGCTGCACCGAGGAGAGCTCTGGGAGCAGAGACTACAGAAGCACATCTCCCAGGTGCTAGACGCCCTGTGGAGGAGGCTGCTGGGGCTGGGCCACGGCGACGCTCCAAGGAGGTGTCCCTGGGTTGCCCCGAGAAGAGCCAGGCCTTGGTTGTTGGCCACAGGACACTCGCCCTCCTGGAGAGGAAAGGGAGCCACTTTACAAGGCAGGGGCATGACCCGCTTTAGGTTTTTACAGGATGATCCCTGCTCTCTGGGTCCACAGACTCTGGGTCCACACCTTTGTACACCTCCTTCCTTGAGTGGGGCTGGGACCCGAGACTGACTTGGAGCTGGTGCTACACACAAGCGTGACGACACCTCCAGCCCACAGCAAGGGACTGAGGCCCGTGGTCCGGCAGCCCGGAGTCGCCCAATGCTGCCCACAGCCTGGAGGGCGTGGGTGCAGATGAGACCCTGGGCTGCAGCCTTGTGAGACCCCGAGCAGAGGACGCAGCTAAGCCCAGACTCCCACCCACAGAGACCGTGGGAACAGCAACAGGTGTGCTTTTAAGTCAGTAAGTAGGTTCGTAAGTCTGCGTGATACTGTTATGGACTCAGCCATACGTTGTGAATACGCTGTCATCAACCCAAAAACAGACTTGGGGAGCCAGGCTACTGCCTCCAGGCTGGGTGTGATGCCTCCCAGACCTCAGGCGGCGGCGAAGTCAGAGGCCTGGGAGGCCGGTGTAGTAGCAGAAGCAGTGTTAGGCGCTCAGCTGTGTCCGACTCTCTGCGACCCCATGGGCTGGGGCCCGCGAGGCTCCTCTGTCCAGAGGAATCTCCAGGCAAGGATACTGGAGTGGGGTACCGTTCCCTTCTCCAGGGGATCTTCCCAAACCAGGGATGGAACCCGAGTCTCCTACACTGTAGGCAGATGGTTTACTGTCTGAGCCGCCAGGGGAGCCATGGGAGGCCGGTAGGCTTGGGGCATATTTTGAAGCTAATGGGGTTTTCCAGCCGACTGTGTGCTGGGCTGAGAGAAGACGAGGAGCTGAGGTGATGCTCGGAGACTGGCTGGGTGGGTTTTCATCTAATGGGGTGAGGGGCTGTTGGGAGCAGAGCTGAGGGGATGAGGTGCCAGCTTACTTCTGGATGTGTGGAGCCTGAGATCCCCTCCCCGAGTATCTCCGCCCCTACTCCTGCGTGTCAGTGTGGGTACTGGGCAGCAGTGACATCTCCACAGCTGGAGTTCTAGGGAGCGAGCGCCCCGGGTGGGGATTCACGTTTGGAGTAAACCAAACAAGAGATGGAATGGAACGCCGTGAGCCAGGATGAGGTTACCATGGATACCGAGAAGGGCAGGAATCCAAGGGAGGCGAGGGAGGAACCAGCGATGCCTTTGAGTAGCTCCTATCATATATTTTCTGTTGGACGATTTTTCTCCCCTCTTTTCAGATTGCTACACTGCCATTTATGTCATGTAACCTATATTGGCCTCAAGACAGGGCTGTAACCAATATCGGCCTCAAGACAGGGCATTTGTTGGGAAAGCTGATGATTTCAGGAGCAGCAGAGCCCACTTCAAGTCAGATGGCCTTTCCAGCTATTTCTTGCCCTTTTGGGCAAGGTCCTAGGTCCCCAGAAGGTGGATTCCATTCTCCATCAGCTGCTGGCTCTCTACAGTAAACTGAAGGGCTTAAATGTGACGACCTTGGATCTTAGTTTAAAAATGCAATGCTGGAGCTTTCCTGGTGGTCCAGTGGATAAGAATACGCCTGCCAGTGCAGCGAACACAGGTTTGATCCCTGATCTGGGAGGATGCCACATGCTGCGGGGCAACTAAGCCCATGTGCCACAACTCCTGAGCTCCAGCGCCCGTGCTCTGCATAAGAGAAGCCACAGCAACAAGAAGGCCGAGCCCTGCAACTGCAGAGTAGCCCCGCTCCCTGAAATCAGAGAAGGCCCACGCACAGCAGCAAAGACCCGGAGCAGTCAAGAACAATACACTAATTAATTAAAAACAGAAAATACAATGTTATTTCTGGATAACCTGATCAAGCGGTCATGTTGAAATGATCGGCAAAGAATCCTCCATAGCAACGTACTCATTTTTTAAGCACTCTGTGCTCAGAACTTGCTATCATGATCTCTTTTAATCCCCCCAACTGCCCTGAGAGGTAGGTTGCTGCTGTTAATATTTTTCAGATGAGGAAACCGAGGTTTGGCGAGTTTCAGCAGCTGCCTCAGCAGGGCCAAATGTGGAGCAACCGGGGAACCTGCCCGGTTGGCTGCCCCGCGGTACACTTTGCCCGGACCCACGGGCAGAGCTGAGATGATGGGCACAAAAAGCACACGGGTGGTTTCAATAATAAAGCATTAAAATAAATCTGTAGACCCAATAAGGAAGCACTTAGTGGGAGCTAAATGTATAATGAAAATGGTATTTAACTGGAAATGAAGAAACCAGGGCTGCAGTCCCCAACTAGAGGTGTGATTTGAGCAAATCGCTCCATGAGCTGGGGGAGCCTGGTGAGTTTCCTTGTGTCAAATGATGCTGTTGAGCTAGGTCTGCTCATTCATTGTTAAAAAGTAAGTACTGTGTGCCTATCAGACAATTTCTAAAGTCCCTTCCAGCTCTAGAAACTATAATTCATATGTGACAATGTTAATGGGGGAAGGGCAATGTTAATTTCTTACAGAATATTCAATGATTAATGTTGCTTTCTTATAAAAATACCTTCGACAGAGCTACCTGCCTTTATATTCTCTTATTTAAAGGAGCCTGAGGAGAAAAAACACCCACGCCTTCTATATTTCAGTTAGCAAATGTGAGGCTCTGAACATTTGGTAAAGTTCGGGCTGATTAAGAATTTATGCATATTGTCAAAAATTCTTGCACAAACGTGAAAAGAACCAGCTCTCGAGTCTGCAGTGATTTAGAAAGCAGAACTCCTAAAATGATAAATCTCCCCCCAGAGCTCTGACACCGAGCTTCAGCGGTCCCACCATTTCAGATGCCCAGGACAGAGATTTATCTATGTTTCATCAAGTATGAAAAATATATGGATGGAGGGGTTTCCGGCCAGTGCCCCCGCAAGTCTTCCAACCACCTCCATTAATGTCAGCAGGCTCATAAATTTCTCCTGCGTTCTAAAGAAAGCAGCTTGTGCCACCACACAGAAGCCTCCGAAAGTGTCACTTGCTGCCTATAAATTCACTTACACTCAATAAAGGCAATTGGCTACACATGGACTTAATTACCGTGGCCCTTGTTGGGAAACTGAGGGGTTCGCCGTCTCTCAAAGGAGAGGAGGAGAGAGTAGTGTATAAATCGAGGTGATGTCTCAGTTTCACTTTACAAAATCTGATTTATTCCTTGATGTTTCTACTTATTAGTGGGCTATTTATTAACAGTTACCATTCCAGGAGGAAGCCTCCTTCTCGATCCCAAAGTATCACTGTTGCTCAGGCTCCACTCCTACAGGAACCTCCCTGCCCTACCCTGGTGCTCACGTTTATTTTATTAAAAGGAAGAATATATTACCAATAACATAATCGACTATCTAGACTTTGATTACTCTTCTGTTGAGAAAATGATTAATATACTATATTTTCACGTTTTGTCTTAAATATTTATCTGTATAGAAAATTTAATATGCAAGAACAGATCATTTCAGGAACAAATGCAGAGAATTTTCTGTTTAAATAGATGCCCATCCATTTCTGTTCACACACCTGTCGTTTTAAACCCCAGACACCATTCATTCATCGACCCTTCAGTCAAAGGAGCCTCTGCCCTTCCTAACTCAGGAGTCCAGAAAGCTTAGGAAGGCAGACACAAGGGGAAGGGAAGTTAGCAAAATGTCCATGTTTACATTCCAAACTCGGTTCCTATGTCCTACTTTCAAAAAGAATCATTTACAGACAGCAACAGAGTGATTACAGAAAAGGGAAGCTTTAGAGTTCAAGGTTAATTCTGAAGCTCCTCTGACCTGATTCTATCAAGTGACAAACCCCTGTTTATGGAATAAAGGCATGACAGTTCCTGTCTGGAGCAACACGTGTGTTGACATCTGTCACCATATGACACAGAAGGGAAGCGTCTGCTGCATCAAACCCAGAGGCTTTATATCCAAATGATAGCCTGTCCAGCCTTGCAGGGTATTGAGTGCCGATAAAAGCTCCCAAGCCATCCAACATTCACAGTTAGAGTGGCTTCAGCAGAAAGCCAGGAGATTGGGGGGCTTTCATATCTCCAGGATAATACTGGCTTTAATGTTTTCAGTGATTCTCTGACATTCCTAGGGGGACTACCTACACTTTCCCTCCCCCTGGAAGGGCTGGCCGTGCCTCCAGCCCAAGGCTGTATTAAGCTGCTTCAGTTGGGTCCGACTCTTCGTGACCCTGTGGACTGCAGGCTGTCAGGTTCCTCGGTCCATGGGATCTCCACACAAGAACACTGGAGTGGGCTGCCATACCCTTCTCCAGGGGATCCTCCCGGCCTGGGGATGGAACCCACGTCTCCCGCATTGCAGGTGGATTCTTCACCACAGAAGCACTGGGAAAGGCTACTCAAAGTATTATCCCAGATCCAGGACTCTTAGCATCTCCCAGGAGCTTGCTAGAAATTCAAACTCAACACCAAAAACAGGCAACAAAAGTAAAAACAGACAACTCGAAGCGCATGAAACAAAGCTTGCGTGCCACAGAAGAAACCATCAACGGAATGAAAAGGCAACCTACAGAATGGGAGAAAGAGTTTATAAACCATGTATCTGATATGGGATTAGCATCCAAAATATATACAGAACTCCTACATCTCAATAGCAGAAGATCCCCGGATAACCTGGTTTAAAAACGGGCAAAGGAAGTGGATAAACATTTCTCCAAGAAGACACACAAATGGCTCACAGGTACACAAAAAGATGCGCAACATCACAAATCATTCAGTTCAGTTCACTTCAGTTGCTCAGTCGTGTCCAACTCTTTGCGACCCCATGAACTGCAGCACACCGGGACTCCCTGTCCATCACCAACTCCCAGAGTTCACTCAGACTCACGTCCATCGAGTCAGTGACGCCATCCAGCCATCTCATCCTCTGTCGTCCCCTTCTCCTCCTGCCCCCAATCCCTCCCAGCATCAGAGTCTTTTCCAATGAGTCAACTCTTTGCATGAGGTGGCCAAAGTACTGGAGTTTCAGCTTTAGCATCAATTCCTTCCAAAGAAATCCCAGGGCTGATCTCCTTCAGAATGGACTGGTTGGATCTCCTTGCAGTCCAAGGGACTCTCAAGAGTCTTCTCCAACTCCACAAATCATTAGGGAAATGTAAATCGAAGCCACAACGAAGTGTCATCTCACGTGTGTTAGGATGGCTATTATCAGAAGAGGGAAGATAAGTGTTGATGACAACCACGTGGGGAAAAGTGGAAAAAACCTTGTCCACTGTTGGGAGGAATGTAAGTTGGCTCAGTCATTATGGAAAAAAGTATGGAGGTTCCTCAAAAAAATAAACAAACATAGAGTTACCATAGAATGCAGCAACCCCACTACTGGGTACGTGAAAGTGAAAGTCATTCAGTCATGTCCGACTCTTTGCGACCCCAGGGACTACACAGTCCATGGGATTCTCCAGGCCAGATTACTGGAGTGGGTAGTCTTTCCCTTCTCCAGGGGATCTTCCCAACTCAGGGATTGAAGCCGGGTCTCCCGCATTGCAGGCGGATTCTTTACCAGCTGAACCACAAGGGAAGCCTAAGAATACCGCCGTGGGTAGCCTATACATATATATATATCTGGGTATATATCCAAAGGAAATAAAATTGGGATCTCAAAGTATTAATATGTACCCTGTGAAATAACAGAAAAAAATGTATGTTGGTCTCTGCCTCCAGTTCCTGGCACAGGAACTAAATACCTTGGACTTTCCTGGGTGACAGGAGAGTATTCTGTTCTAACGAGGTGATGCTTGGTGGGCTCCTGAGTGGGGCTGGCCCCCAGAAAGACCAAGCCATGATTAGCAGCTTGGAAGTTTCAGCTCCATGCTCTACTGACTAGGAAGGCAGGAGGAATGCCTATGTGAGGAAACCTCCATACAATTTCCCGAAGTCAGGGGGTTTGGAGAGTTTCTGGAGCTGCAAGGCTGGTGTCTGGAGGGGGGCGTGGCAGCTGGTGCCCCTCCCCACACCTTGCCTGTGTATCCCTTCCATCTGGATGCCCACTTGTATCCTTTGTCATTTCTTTTTATAATAAACAAGTCAGTGTGTTGCCCTGAGTTCTATGTGCTATTGAAGCCAACTGTCAAACCCAAGGGAGGAGTCCTGGAAACCCAGATTTACAGCCGAATGGTCAACAGCATGGGTGACAATCTGGGGTTTGAAACTGATATCTGAAGCTGGAGGGAGCAGTTTTGCAGGGCTGATCCCTTAACATGGGGCGGGGGGGCGGGGGGGGGTAGTCCGAGGCTCTCTCGAGGGAGGTCAGAACTGCACGGAATCATAGGACACCCCAGCTGGCCCTGCAGAGAACAGCTTAATGTGTGGACAACCCACACACATGGGGAGTCAAAAGGCAGCATGGTCAAAGCGTGTGAGTCAAGCACACACACACAGGAGGAAATGTTTTCGTCTTTTACATACATCTATGTTCAATGCAGAGGACACCATGAGAAACGCTGGGCTGGAAGAAGCACAAGCTGGAATCAAGATTGCTGGGAGAAATATCAATAATCTCAGATATGCAGATGACACCACCCTTATGGCAGAAAGTGAAGAGGAACTAAAGAGCCTCTTGATGAAAGTGAGAGGAGAGTGAAGAAAGTTGGCTTAAAGCTCAACATTCAGAAAACGAAGATCATGGCATCTGGTCCCATCACTTCATGGGAAATAGATGGGGAAACAGTGGAAACAGTGTCAGACTTTATTTTGGGGGCTCCAAAATCACTACAGATGTTGACTTCAGCCATGAAATTAAAAGATGCTCAGTCCTTGGAAGGGAAGTTATGACCAACCTAGATAGCATATTCAAAAGCAGAGACATTACTTTGCCAACAAAGGTCCGTCTAGTCAAGGCTATGGTTTTTCCAGTGGTCATGTATGGATGTGAGAGTTGGACTATAAAGAAAGCTGAGCACCGAAGAATCGATGCTTTTGAACTGTGGTGTTGGAGAAGACTCTTGAGAGTCCCTTGGACTGCAAGGAGATCATGTTTCTGTCAGCCAAGACAAGTAAGTTCTAGAGATCTACCACATAGCATGGAGCTAGAGTTCACAGTATTGCACACTTCACGTTTTTGCTAACAGGGTGTAAGTGATGTTACACGCTCTCAATGCACATGCAACAGTAAATCAAGAAAGAATGGGAGAATTATAGAATTATAATTAAAAATTATAGAAAATTCAGACTCCCCCCACTGAGGACCTACTGAATCAGAGCTTCGGGGCTAAGGGGGATCTGTTCTGACAAGCTTTCCAGCTGATTTGCTCTTTTTCTTTTTTTCAGACCGTGCCACGTGGGATGTGGGATCTCAGTTCCCCAATCAGGGTTTGAACCTGTGTCCCCAGCATTGGGAGCGCAGAGTCTTAACCACTGGACCAGCAGGGAAGTGCCGTGAACTGCAGGGTGAGAGGCACTGCAGTCTGACCTGATGTTAATTACACAGTTTAGCTCGACCTTCAGCTCAGCTCTGCACATCTACTGCATCCGCGAAATCGCAGGCACTCTGCTGGGTTCAGTGAAAACCTGAGGAAGACCCCACTGCCCTGTCCCTTCCCCCAGAAGCTTGCAATCCAGAGGGAAACACACAGGTTCGGTGGAAGGGACCTGCGGGCTAGGGGTGTGACCTGGAATAATCTACGGACTTTAGAGAGACAGTCTGGCCACTGTGCTTGCAGAAGAGCCTCAGGGCCTGTCTTTCCACGGGACTTGGTGCACGGACAAGCCTACAGCTGCTGGGTGCTCTCCGTATGATTTACTGTCATGATGGACAGCAAAATATGCGATTTCACGCAGGTGTGCACCCGTCCCGAAGGCCTCTGTGAGTAATGTCGAAGACCTTGATTTCTCATCCACCTCTTCTTATGTCCCCCATTCAAGCTAATATATTTTCCACCAAAGCCAATGGCGGAAAAAAAGCTCTTCATCTTCTCAGAGGAGTCATCCACACGTGTTCATGTCTCTTCCACAGACCACAGCTGCTTTGGAGGATTTACTGAAACTATAATTACATAAGGAATTCGAAATGATGACCCGCAGTCACCTCCCCTGGCCATCCGTTTCCCTCTATCCTCCTGAAATCTCTTTTTAGTTTCTGAAAGGAACTCACGCTCAAAGGAGAAAACCTGGAATATAAAGGCAAAGAACAGACAGAGCTGTGGTTCCATTCCCGGGAAGGTATCGATCATGAACATTCTAGTGGTTTCTTTTTGATGTCCTGCAAAGTCCTCTGAACAATTCTGAACCTTCCCCTGAGGACCAATCCTGGTTTGACACAATGATCAAGCTTCCGAAAGCCTCTGCTCAGCCTGGCTTTAGTTCTGCCAGGAGCGACCCCAGCTTTTAGCCAAGCTACCTGACTGCCCTGAGTCTGCTTTGTCACCTGCAAAAATAATTGGAGTCAGCCAGCATTTTTAAATCCCACAGTTCCTCTGTGGCTCTCTCCCGTTTACTGACATAGACTGTCACCATGCTCTGCAGAAAGAGGCTCAGAGGCTGGGGCAGAGAAGGAGCTGGGAACAAGGAAAGCTCCAGGCTTCCAGGCGGTACCCAGTGAGCAACCCGGCTGTAGGCAACTGCCATCCTTTCCCACGAAATGACAGCACAGGAGTCCAGGACGCACAGGTCAGGGTTTCGGCTGCTGGGATGTTCATAAGGAGGATATGAGTTCAGTGTCGTGGGAGCAGCAAGACTTTTGAACCAAGGGACCTGAGTATCAATGGCCTCTCGTGAGTCACAGACTCTAAGAAAGACACTCAACGGTTCCCAGCCCTGGGGTCCCAGAAGAGCATCCATGGGAAGCACATGGCGAGACCCTCCTGGAGGAGAAGTGGTCGGGGACACAGGTCCAGAAGGAGGGCCCAGCTTCCTAAGGAGTGAACAGTGATGGAAGCTGGTGCAGACCCAGGGGCCTAGGAGATCCCAGCCGGGGACAGCAGAGCTGGATAGGAGAGATCCAAATGTCTTTCCTGAAAGAGACATTCACTTGTCCAGGCTGATGGGAAACTCTGAGGTTCTGCCCTGCTCCAAACACCTGCCCAGCAGCATTCTCAGCAGACTTCTGCTTGTGGCTGGGGAGGCCTACTGGGCAGTGAGAGGAGTCTATAGGTCTGTCTAGGTCCACAAACCTTAAAATCACAAAGTTTCACTTGCTGAATGGTACCCAAAAGGGCGAATTTTACTGAATTGAAACTCAATCTTAATCTTCAAAAAAAAAAATTAGCAAAGCATTCCAGGACCTCTTCAGGAAGAATGTATATTTCCTGGTGATCTGTAGACATGTTGCTCCTGCAGACAAGTCACATCCCAGCTCCCCACCCTGGGGACTAGAAGCGCATTCCACCCTGTCTAATTTTTGTTTGCCTGCCCTGTCATTATCCCCTCAGCTTTATCCCCACTCCCAGCCCTCACAGCCCTTCCGCCCCCGCCTCCACCACCAGCCAGTCCCTCCTGCCATCAGGAATGTAGCATTTTGAAGAGATGCTCGCGGCTGTAAATATAAAGGCCCAGACCCAGGAATGAAAATGCAGAATACTTTGACTATGGCGACTCTTCCACGTTGCAGGCTTGTATGTCTGAAAATGTGCTGGCTTTCCGATAACAGCGCTGGCTGTTCTTTCTGTCATTGATATGATGGTGTCATTTAAAATAATTACTGAGGCCGGATCATGTGCCACACACTGTCCTAAGGGCTTTATATATATTATTCTGTTATCCTGTCTGTGAGGTCAATACTGTTAATACCCTCATTTTAAGATGAGGAGAAAGAGGCACAGAGAGGTTAAACAACTGGTTCAAGGTCACACAGCCTGTTAAGTGTTAGATCTGGGATCTGAACCCAGGCAGCCTGGCTCTCAAGACCACCCCTGCTGCGTGCGCATGGTCTGCAGTGTACTTGCTTACGATACAGAGCATGACAGGTGCCCTCCCATCATTAGATTAAAGGGCAGAGGCGTTTTATTTCTCAGAGCATGACAGGTGCCCTCCCATCATTAGATTAAAGGGCAGAGGCGTTTTATTTCTCAGCCAGGCTCACCGCACTGAGGATGAAAATCATTAAGACCCCAGAGTCCTGCCTCTTTGCTATCACTTCTGATTGACCCAAAAGGGCGAATTTTACCGCATTCAAAGTCTATCTTAATCTTCAAAGCTATGACCAACCTAGACAGCATATTAAAAAGCAGAGCCATTACTTGGCCAACAAAGGCCCGTCCAGTCAAAGCTATGGTTTTTCCAGGAGTCACGTATGGATGTGAGAGTTGGACCATAAAGAAAGCTGAGTGCCAAAGAACTGATGCTTTTGAACTGTGGTGTTGGAGAAGACTCCTGAGAGTCCCATAGACTCTCAGGAGAGAGATCCAACCAAGTCCAAACTAAGGGAAATCAGTCCTGAATATTCACTGGAAGGGCTGGTGCTGAAACTCCAGTACTTTGGCCACCTGATGTGAAGAACTGACTCATTGGAAAAGACCCTGATGCTGGGAAAGATTGAAGGCGGGAGGAGAAGGGGATGACAGAGGATGAGATGGTTGGATGGCACCACTGACTCAATGGATATGAGTCTGAGCAAGCTCTGGGAGTTGGTGATGGACAGGGAGGCCTGGTGTGCTGCGGTCCGTGCAGTGGCAAAGTGTTGGACAAGACTGAGCAACTGAACTGAACTGAATCTTCAAAATTAAAAAAAGATTAGCAAAGCATTCCAGGACCTCTTCAGGAAGAATGTGTATTTCCTGGTGTGTTGGCTTAAAAAATGGAACAAGGCTATGTCGTTTACACCATTTCCAGATTCCTCAAGATTACACGGGTTAAGAGCAGTCTGCTAAGAGCCCAGGAGAAAAGCCACAGGGCCAGTCCCAGGGCTGCCACCCCGTCCGGGGTCTCACTTCTCTCTAGATCGAAGGTGAGCTGGATGCCAGGCACAGTTTCAACGAATTAAGATGAAAAATGCGGGTGGGGAGAAACGGTCCGCACGGGACCGTTTGCAAAGAAACAAAGGCCTAGAATCAGAGCTGACAGCCACTCAGGCGGCTCTGATGCCCGTGTGGGGAATGGGGGAAGAGACTGAGCATCTTCAACGACAAGAGTCCACAGTTCCATAGACTTCAAGGCTCTCCTCGAAGAGTTTGGATGAGGTCACTTCCAAGACTCCTTTAGGTACTTCAAAATGAAGGTCAGCCACGGATAGTGAAACTTAGATGACAGTTCAGCGAAAGTCCCAAGCCGAGAGAAATACCAGTTACAGCAAGAGATGATCTCAGAACAAGTATTCCCATGGCTGCGTCATCCAATATGGTAGCCTCCAATGACACATGGCAGGGCTTTCCTGGTGGCTCGGTGGTAGAGAATCTGCCTCCAATGCAGAAGGCACAGGTTTGGTCCCTGGGTCGGGAAGGTCCCCTGGAGAAGGAAACGGCAAACCACTCTGGTACTCTTGCCTGGGAAATCACATGGACAGAGGAGCCTGGTAGGCTACAGTCCACAGGGTCTGAAGAGTCGGACATGGCTTAGCACCTAACAATCACCAGAAAAATGTATGTAAATAACTATAGTTTAGAGATCACTTAATAAAAGAGACGTCACAAAGAAAAGCATGTGAGTGACTGGGAAGTTCACAGAAGAAATGCTACCAACAAAAAGACCGAAAGGTTTTCCAACTCTTCCAAATCATACAATGAATGCAAATTAAAAGATTACTGAGAAGTCGCTGTTCTCGTATCAATTTGGCAAAATATTAAAATTATAAAAACTGATTCATTAGCCAATGCATCTATCCAATAGAATGTTAAACAATCAAAAAAGACCTCTTTTGGAAAATATTTTAAGGACTAAAGGAAATCCAATGTTAATTTTTTTTAATTAGAAAAAAGATTAATAAAACTAATTAAAATATACATTATACATGACAGAAAAATACTGGAGAGCAATCTGCCAAAAAATTGTATAGTAGGTATCTCTGTATACGAAAATTATAGATTTTCTTCTTAAACTCAATCTTGATTTTCTACAGTGAGCATGTATTACTTTTACCATTGGAAAAAGACTTCTTTTAAAATAATTTAAAAATTGACTTGAGAAAGAAATCCTACTTTTGACAACTGCAAGTATAGACTAAATGCACTAAGAATAAGTATTCTAAATTATGGGAGTTTATATTAATTGTAACTTCTAGTCATTTTTTATTTGTCACTGTGTGCCCTGTTGGAATTTATCCTGAGGATTGATCAATGTTTCATGTTTCAAAAGACAATATTTGCTTTTTATTTGCCTTTGATTTAAAAAAGCAAAGAAAAGGATTTTATCAAAGTCAATCAGATAAATGTAATCCAATTATGAAAATAAATCCACCCTTGATCTTGCATTACTTCAAAAGAATGGGTCTTTACGTCTGTGTGAATTATACACAGCACACCCATGGGACCTGCTCTAACTTAGCCTCCAAACTGCCAGGTCAGCAATACCAGGGCGGAATGTTCTCAAGGGGACTGGCTGGGCTGGGAGCGCTGGGTCTTCAAAGGAAGCCCAGAGCCAGTGGGAAGGGCGGCTCCCAGGAGGCACAGGGTCTCCCATGACCCTTCAGCATCTCAGATCGGGGGACAACTCAACTAGCCAGCCTCCAGGCACCCTATTCTCTCATCAAAAGAGAATTTCTAAGAGTGCTCTGCAGGTATTGTATTAATCTACTTTTTTTGTTTGTTTGTTTTTAACAGGGTGTTTTAACATTTTAATGTTTATTTTGGATTATCCCAAACTAACTTCATGCCTTTCTTTACTTTCTAATTATTTTCAATGAGGCTTTTAATTACAAAAACAATACTCATAAAAGACTTCTAATTGTACAGAAGAATAAAAAATAAAAAGTAACATCACTACATGAAGTATCATCACTTCAAGGTATATAGATGGGGAAACAACAGAAATAGTGAGAGACTTTATTTTCTTGGGCTCCAAAATCATTGCAGATGGTGACTGCAGCCATGAAATTATAAGACGCGTGCTCCTTGGAAGAAAAGCCATGACCAACCTAGACAGCATATTAAAAAGCAGAGACATTACTTTGCCAACAAAGGTCCACATAATCAAAGCTGTGGTTTTTCCAGTGGTCATGTATGGATGTGAGAGCTGGACCACAAAGAAGGCTGAGTGCCAAAGAAATGATGCTTTCAAACTGCGGTGCTGGAGAAGACTCTTGAGAGTCTCTTGGACAACAAGGAGATCCAACCAGTCCATCCTAAAGGAAATCAGTCCTGAATATTCATTGGAAGGACTGAAGCTGAAGCTGAAGCTTCAACTACTTTGGCCACCTGACATGAAGAACTGACTCATTAGAAAAGACCCTGTTGCTGGGAAAAAGACTGAAGGCAAGAGGAGAAGGGGACAAGGATGGTATCACCAACTCAATGGACATGAGCTTGAGCAAGCTCTGAGAGATGGTAAAGGACAGGGAAGCTTGGCTGGCGTGCTGCAGTCCATGGGGTCACAAAGAGTCAGTCACAACTGACTTGACTAACTGAACAACAACAACAAAACCATTATTCTTGTCCCCAGTGGTAGCCATGCTAACAAAGTTTCTAGTGAACCCTTTCAAAAATTTTCCGTGCATACACAAACACATATTTTTAAATCCACGTATGAATATATCTTTGTATATGTGGGTATAGATTATATATATTTTAGCTTATTTGGGGTTATAATTGTACACAGTGCTTTCATTTGGTTATGTCAGCTTTTAAACTGGGTTTTAAAAGTTTATATAAAAGTAAAGAGGGCTTCCCTAGTGGTTTAGAATGGTTAAGTGGTTTTTATATATTTTATATATATATATTTATATATTTTAGCTTATTTGGAGTTATAACTGTACAAAGTGCTTTTCAATTTTGTTATGTTACCTTTTAAACTGGATTTTAAAAGTTTATATAAAAGTAAAGAGGGCGTCCCTGGTGGTTAAGAATGGTTATGTGGTTAAGACTCTCCCTGCCAATGTGGGGGACACTGGTTCAATTCTTGGTCCAGGAGTCAAAAAGAAATGAACAAATAAGAATCTTTTTTTAAAAAGTAAAGAATTATTTCATCTGCAGGAAATGTATTTGCGCACATTTGTTCTCTGAAGTCCTCAGAAAAGAGAAAAAAGTTCCTGATAAGGAAAGTTCACGAACAGAGGGCAGATCATCTTTGTTAACTATGAAAAGGAAGGTTTCAGTTATAAACCAAGATAATTTAAACAGAAGGCAATTCTTTTGAAAGAGCTGCCTTTCTACCTAAATTTCCATGATTGCAGAAAACCATCCCGAGTGCATTTCCTCCAGACACAGTTAGGTAATCAGATAAGAACAGAAAACCTCGGCCCTGCCGGTCTGCACAGGCCACCGCTTGGAGGGGAGACATGATCACCACCGTCCCTTCTCTGCAGTGGGCACCGTCCTCACGGGCCGTCCACTGCTTCAAGGGAGGGGCCCAGGGGTGAGCAGCTGGCTACAACTCAGCGGGAGTAATTAGGGCCTGCCTCTGGGGCTAAGTCGCTCGTCACTCAACAACCCCACGAAACGGGTCTGAGTCTTGCCCACGTGTCACAGGTGAGGAGACGGACGGCACAGAGAGGCTGAGCCCCTTCGAGGCTGCACAGCTGTCCTCAGGCTCCGGTGTGTGTGCTCACGCAGACCGCCTGCAGGAGGAACAGGGAGGGCGCCAGCAGAGCCCAACGGGGAGACAGAAAGGAATCGCAGGGTGGCCCTGAGCGGGGGTGTCATTAAGGGGCTGAAGCTGAACAATACGCTGGGGGTCCAGGCCAACGGGGAAGAGAAGGCAGAGGCGTGAGGACACCACTGGGACCTTGGGCCCCAACCTCCAAAGTCTCAGACCAGGAGGGGATGAGTGCTGAGACCCGGGCAGAGACCCCGGAGTGCCTGGAGAGCATCACAGACCGCCTGGGCGACGTGAGGTGTCTTCCTGTGCGTGCGGCACGCAAGGGGGTTGGATGGAGCCGGGAGCAGGGGACCTGCTGGTGAGAGCCCACTGGTCTCCGGAGGCCTGAGCATGGCACCCCAGGTGCTCCTGGGGAACATGGGGCTTGGGAAGGACTCAGCATCCCAGCGGTATGAGGCCTGTTCAGGAGACGAGAGGCTGGAACTGCAGCTGCCCAGGGATTCGCCGCCCCGGCTCCCAGCTGGTGCAAGGATTGGTGACTTCGCTCTGCAGTCAGATGCCATGAGGGGACATTCGTGATGGGGAGGCATCTCAAGTATATCTGACTGCAGATATACTCAAAGTACATAGTTAACCTTAAAGAGACTATTTTAAACCAGAAGAGACTGCTACCTGTTAAGCTTTTCCTATACTGAAAGCGGGGGTTTAGTGGAGGGCAGTGGTGGGGCAATCTGAGAACAAGTGATTAGAATACTCAGTTTTGGTATTTGAGTAACAGAAGACATGCTATTTTTAAAAAATGAGACGCTAACATCTTATAGTTATGCTGGTAACTGTATCTTTTCTTTGACATATTTGCTAACAGCTTCATGGATGTATACTTAATATGTAATACACTGTTCACGTTCATGGGGTTCTAGCAGTGGGGAATACTGGAGAGGTTTGCCGTTCGCTCCTTCAGTGGGCCTCACTTTTTCAGAACTCTCCACCGTGACCTGTTCGTCTTGGGCGGCCCTGCACGGCATGGCTCACAGCTTTATTGAGCTGCACAAGCCCCTTCGCCATGAGAAAGGAGAAGAGGGTGGCAGAGGATGAGACGGTTGGACACCATCACCGACTCAACGGACATGAGTTTGAGCGAACTCCAGGAGGTAGCGAAGGACAGAGGAGCCTGGTGCGCTGCAGTCCACCGGGCTGCAATGAGCTGCACATGACTGAGCGATGGCGCACACACAAGCGTTCATATTTAAAGGTGAAATTTGGTAAGTTTGAGATACCTATCTACCTATCTATGAATATTTTATGTCTCCACGAAACCATCACCACAATGAAGAGTGAGGAGGAAGCTGATAAAAGAGAACCCGTTTTGCTATAAAATATCCCTGAAAACACATATAAAGAGAAAAACTCACAAAAGTAATCAATTTTGAATTTTAAGAAATCATAAATATTTAAAAGCTCTATTTATATAATAAAAGACGAGCTCCCCAATCAAAACCATGTGACTCTGATATCAAACATTCCGAAAGAATCTTTGTTATAAAATTTAAGGATTATTGAGGAGATGCTGTGTTAAGATCCCACACAGAGTTAACGCAAGAAAAGCTTACCGACTGCTTAGGTTTTTCTGAATCACTGTAAAGTAACTGATGTATGTCAGACACCTGTTGCTGCATGGTAAGTCACCCCAACAGTCAGTGACTGAAACGATACACATTACTGTGGCAGGGGAACCAGGTGTGGCTTAGCAGAATACCCGTGTCTCAGGGTCTCTGCCCCTTCGAGGCTGCAGTCAGTGCTGGCTGGTGCCGCAGCCTCTCTGGAAGGCTCGCCCAGGGAAGAAGGCCCTGAGTTCACACACGTGACTGTGGACCGGACTCTGTTTGTCTCAGGCTGGAAGGAGGCCCTAGGCTCCTTGCTGGCTGTTGCCAGGAACCTCTGTCAGCTCCTTCCAAGTGGGCCCTTCCGCTGGGCAGCACCTGACCGCTCTCAGAGTCAGAGGGAGAAAGCAAGTGAGGGACCGGGAGGCAAGCAAGACAGCAAGTTCGCTGTCGCTTTTGCCGCATTCTTTCCTTTAGAACTGAAGTTCTAGGTCTGCATCACACGCAAGGAGGGGAGGGCATCAGCGGGGGAAGAGGTGGGGTCAGCAGAGGCCATCCGCCTACCGCAGGGATTCGTTGCTGTTCAGTGGCTCAGTCGTGCCCAACTCTGCGACCCCATGGACTCTGGCACACCAGGCTTCCCTGCCCTTCAACTCTTAGCCTTTCTACTTTTCTAAAATGAAGCCAGAAAAGCACATGAATCTATATCAGGATATTTCTATGCTTAAAAATATCCCAGGACATCACCCACCACAGAAGAGACTGTCAGGACAGACGCCCTGCACTCACCTGCATTCGATGAACCAATGACGGATCTGATCCTGAAGGTTCTCCTTGATGTCGGGACCCTCTGTGAGTTTCAGGTCATCCTTGATTGTGACTAAGGCATCTCTGTATTCCTCTTCGTGCTTTATCTGCACCTTATTCCTCAGGTGGGACAGCCTGTCAGCCTGGATCATTGCAGCACTGACTTCATTAAACAAAGGAGGTGGATTCTGAAAATACAGGCCAAAAGGTTTGAGATCATGAAGGTTATAGTGCTGGTGAAAAACATCAGACACTAGTGAAACATGTCAGTATCTTCAATAGTGTCTTACCCAGGGCCCTTAAGAAGTACAAACAGAATGAAAGAATCAGATCTGGCAGGAGAACTTGAAGGAGTGATTCGCCACCGTGGGGAGGAAGGATCAGATCACTTCGTACATTTTCGAGAAACTGGCTGGGGGTGGGGGTAGGTAGCTTAAAAAACGCATACTTGGTAAATCGTTCAAAAATCTTTCAAGTTACAGAAAGTGAAGCTTTTCTAAATCTTCTTGGTTAGGGGGAGAGAAAAGAATATAGAGTAAGAAAGCAAGAACCGATGAAAAGAGTTTGGGTGTTCTGATTTCAAGAGAAAAACGCTACCAGGATTTCCCTGGTGGTCCATTGGATAAGAATCCACCTGCCACTGCAAGGGACGTGGGTTCAATCCCTGGTCCGGGAAGACTCCACATGCTGCAGAATGTCTAAGCTCGTGTGCCACAACTACTGAAGCCCTCACACCCCGGAGCCCGTGCTCCACACAACAGAAGCCATCACACCGAGAAGCCTGTGCACACAACTAGACAGCAGCCCCTGCTCCAACCAGAGAAAAGCAACAAAGACCCACAGCACAGCCAGAAGTAAACACACAAAATTACAAAAAGAATAAATCATGCTGACAACACAAGCTGCCAATACTAAAAACGCACTGATTCATAATATTTTGTGCTGGATTTTATTGTCTTCTCTGCTCTTGATGTTATTAGGTCTGTCTTGTTCGTATGACATACTGTACAATCCTGTACTTCTGTGCGGATCTTCCCATGTTCATTCAGGTTAGCAGCTTGAAGTCGGCTACGGGAATATTTACACCATCAGTCAGTTCAGTTCAGTTCAGTCGCTCAGTCGTGTCCGACTCTCTGCGATCCCATGAATCGCAGCACGCCAGGCCTCCCTGTCCATCACCAACTCCCGGAGTTCACTCAGACTCACGTCCGAGTCAGTGATGCCATCCAGCCATCTCATCCTCTGTTGTTCCCTTCTCCTCCTGCTCCCAGCCCCTCCCAGCATCAGAGTCTTTTCCAATAAGTCAACTCTTCACATGAGGTAGCCAAAGTACTGGAGCTTCAGCTTCAGCATCAGTCCTTCCAAAGAAATCCCAGGGCTGATCTCCTTCAGAATGGACCGGTTGGATCTCCTTGCGGTCCAAGGGACTCTCAAGAGTCTTCTCCAACACCACAGTTCAAAAACATCAATTCTTCGGTGCTCAGCTTTCTTCACAGTCCAACTCTCACATCCATACATGACCACTGGAAAAACCATAGCCTTGACTAGACGGACCTTTGTTGGCAAAGTAATGTCTCTGCTTTTGAATATGCTATCTAGGTTGGTCATAACTTTTCTTTCAAGGAGGAAGCGTCTTTTAATTTCATGGCTGCAATCACCATCTGCAGTGATTTTGGAGCCCCGAAAAATAAAGTCTAGAAATGAGCAAATACGACAGATGAAGGCTTGAGTTACTACTTTGATCTGACTGTGCAGACTTATGAAAGTGGTAGGGAAAATAAAAGTGCAGATACACATAAAAGTGTGTCATGTCTGTGTCAGAAACTATCATCTGATTCAGCAAAGGAGTCCTTGACTTAAAAAAAAAGTTGAATGAGTGACATCCCGCCATAGATTTTCCTGTTTCACTTTCATCTTCCTCATTAACACAAAGAAAAGTATCAGTCGACATGCACACTGAAACGACACTCATTCGTCAACTGCAACCACAGGCTGACAACAGATACATGGGTTTAGTAAAAATCAAGGAAGGTGCTCTGAGAGAATCCACAGCTACGTTGAATGTGCAAGGAAGAGAAGTGCATATTTCACAATTATTTGTAAATTGCATGTACATATCCTATATCAATGACATGGTAATAAACATAGGTCTGAATACATACGCATGTGTTTCTTTCCAGAGAGTCATGGTTAAGCATTATGCAGGAGATGTGGGTTCAATTCCTGGGTCGGGAAGATCTCCTGGAGGAGGAAATGCAACCCACTCCAGTATTCTTTCCTGGAAAATTCCATGGACAGAGGAGCCTGGCGGGCTACAGTCCATGGGGTCGCAAAGTTGGGCATGACTGGGCACACAGAGCACAGAGCCTGGGGCCTGGGCACATCCGAGATCAGAACTCAGTTGTCTGTGACTCCTTGGTCATCTGCATACCCCTCCACTGCCCACCTCTGTGGGCCTTTCTTCCCAAAGAGGCTCTTTGGGATGGGATAGTTAAAGAGCCCTCGGAATCAGGGCAAAGCTTCTTGTTGTTTAGTGGCTAAGTCCTGTCCTGCTCTATTGTGACCCCATGGACTGCAGCCCGCCCGGCTCCTCTGTACATGGGATTACCCTGGCCAGAATACTGGAGTGGGTTGCCATTTCCTTCTCCAAAAGCTGAGCTAACCAACCTCAAAAGATTTTTTTGCCAAATCAGAAGCATAAACGAATCTTCCTCTTCCTGGAAAAGTGAACAAGATAAGCCAAGGGCCTGAAGAGGAGTGCGAACGTGGACTGTGGGTAGAGGAGATGGGGTGGGTATGCGGAGAAAGAGCTAGCACGTCTGATAATGTTCACACAGACCAGCAGTTCTCAACCTGGTTTGTGCCTCAGTACCTTTGTCAGTCCGGGGAAGTCTACGGATTTCCTCTCAAAATAACGTTTTCAAATGCAGGCTTCCCTGGTGGCTCAGTTGGTAAAGAATCTGCCTGCAGTGCAGTAGACCTAGGTTCGACCTCTGAGTAGGGAAGATCCCCTGGAGAAGGAATGGCGACCCACTCCAGTATTCCTGCCTGGGAAATCCCATGGACAGAGGAGCCTGGCGGGCTATAGCCCGTGGGGTCACAAAGAGTCGGACATGACTCAGCAGCCAAACCACCACCAAAGATAAAATGCACAGATTTATATGGGAAACCAATTACACTGACACATAGCTCTACCTGGTAATGATTAGGCTGGGATTATGGACGAGTAAGAGAAAGGCCACAGAGATAAAGTGCCATTTTCATCACGTCGTATCAAGGGTGCACACTGTCAGCAAGACTTACAGCTGATGATGCTTCCCTGGGTCACCTGACTTAGACTTCACACTGCCCTCTTTGGAAGAAAGTCATTAAGTGCACCCCCAGTTAAAAAGTCAAAAGTTAAGTTCCTCTCCTTGAGGATAAGTTTCTAAAATTATTTGGGATCACGCAGCATAGATGATTTGTCGGTTTGCTCACATTTGTTAATTTACTTGATCTTGTATTTTTATCCGTATGGCCTCATGGATATTCATTTTCCACTTCGGGTTATAATCCAGTACTACTTTATTGTTTTCTTTTCAAATTGTCCCAGTTTTGATCACTGGGAGCTCTTCCAGTTGGCTCCTGTGTCACTTTGAAAAACTTCCATCATTATATGCATGTGTTTCTGCGGTTTTAAAAAATATGTTCATTTTACATAGACCTAATTGGTAAAACTTCAGTAACTGTTTCCCCAAGAGTATCATACCCCCAAATCCAAAACAACAGGGAAAGATTAGCTGCTTCAATAAATGGTGTTGGGAACATGAAGGAGAATGAAACTGAGCCCTGATCTCACGCTATATACAAACATCAACTCAAAATGGATTAAAGACTTAAACATAAAACATGAAGCCAGAAAACAACTCAAGAAATAAAGAAGAGGCTTCTTGACAGTTGTCTTAGCAATAATTTTTTGGGGTATGACACCAAAAACACGGGCAACAAAAGCAAAACTAGACAAGTCGAACTATACCAAACTAAGAAGTTTCTGCACAGCAAGGAAACAAGAAACAAAATAAAAACGCAACCTACAGGAAGGGAGCAAATATTTACAAACCACATATCCAATAAGGAGTGTGGAAAAAATATAAAGAACATATGCAACTTAAAAATAGCCTGGACAGGCAAGGAACTAAGAGACAATTTTTGCCAAACAAGACACACAAATGGCCAACAGGTATAAGAAAATGTGTCACCATCACTGATCATCAGGAAAATGCAAACTGAAACCACGAGAGACAGCACCTCACCTCTGTCAGAATGGCTACTATCAAGTAGAGAAAAGACGGGAAACTGGAACCCTTGTGCACTGTCGATGGGAATGTAAATTGGTGCAGCCACTCTGGAGGTTCCTCAAAAAATTAAAAACAGAACTACTGTATGACCTGGCAGTCCTACTTCTGTGTATGTATTCCTATGGATGTGAGAGTTGGACCGTGAAGAAGGCTGAGCGCCGAAGAATTGATGCTTTTGAACTGTGGTGTTGGAGATGACTCTTGAGAGGAGATCCAACCAGTCCATTCTAAAGGAAATTAGCCCTGGGTGTTCATTGGAAGGAATGATGCTAAAGCTGAAACTCCAATACCTTCGCCACCTGGTGTGAAGAGCTGACTCATTGGGAAAGACCCTGATGCTGGGAAAGATTGAGGGCAGGAGGAGAAGAGGACGACAGAGGATGAGATGGTTGGATGGCATCACTGACTCGATGGACAGGAGTTTGAGTAAACTCCGGCAGTTGGTGATGGACAGGGAGACCTGGCGTGCTGCAGTCCATGGGGTCGCAAAGAGTCGGACACGACTGAGTGACTGAACTAAACTGAATTCAAAGGAAATGACCTAAAGAGATATCTACACCCCATGTTCACTACAGCCTTATTCACAATAGCCAAGATATGGCTACAACCGAAAGCCAGGGCCCAGTTTAGATCTGAAACTCCCGAGCCTTTTGTTGTAAGTTTTTTTTTTTGTTGTTGTTTATGTTTTCGGTTACTGTTCCTTTACAATTTCCTTCCTCTGTTCCCTTCTTTTTTTCAAGAACTCCCGCAATTTTCTTTACACACGTCCCTCACCCATCACTTTGTCATCTGGCTACTTTTTAGGAGATTTCCTTAACTTTTTCTTTCAACTTTATTTTTTGAAATTTCTATTATTATATTTTAACTTTTCAACAGCACTGTCCTATTTTTTGGTTTCCCATTGGTGGGGGGCATGGTATTTTAATTCCTGGATTCAATAATCTGTTTTTGTTTCTCTAAGGTTATTACTTTCAGAATTTCATTTTTCATTTTTATTCTCTTCCTCTTTCTCCTTCCAATTTCTTTTCTGCTGCATCTCTGTCTCTCCTAAGTGACTGGCAACTCTTTGATGCTCACCCTTATTTAGGAGGAGGCTCCCAGACCTGTTCGGAAGCTGTGTAGGGTGGCTGCTGACTGCTGGGGTCAGAGCTGTTTTCTAGGAGGTATCTGAAGATGGACTTCCCTGGTAGCTCTGATGGTGAAGAATCTGCCTGCAACACGGGAGACCAGAGTTCAATCCCTGGGTCAGGAAGACCCCCTGGAGAAGGGAATGACAACCTACTCCAGTATTCTTCCCTGAAGAATCCCACGGAGAGAGGAGCCTGGGGCTATCTGAATATTTGTTGAGGTATCTGAATATCAGTATCCAAATGTGTTTGAGCTGGTCAGTTTCTGCAGACAGAACTCCTCCCACACGCTCCGGATGCTATAGAAGCATGGCTGCCCGAGCCCAGCAGAGGGAGGGAGCTGTGGGTCTCACTGCTGTGAACACAGAATTTCTCTTAATCCTCCCTCTCAGAACAGGATCTCAGTTCGCTCCTCACTGGGCAGAAAGAAGAAGAAAACACATGCGCTTACTCTACCAGGTTAACCCAAACTCACTGATACATTTGAGTTAGATCTGATAGACAGAGTGCCTGAAGAACTATGGATGGAGGTTTGTAACACTGTACAGGAGGCAGTGATCAAAACCATCCCCAAGAAAAAGAAATGCAAAAAGGCAAAATGGCTGTCTTAGGAGGCTTTACGAATAGCTGAAAAAAAGAAGAGATGCAAAAGGCGAAGGAGAAAAGGAAAAATATACCCATCCAAATGCAGAGTTCCAAAGAACAGCAAGGAGAGATATGAAAGCCTTCCTAAGTGAACAATCCAAAGAAATACAGGAAAACAATATATTGGGAAAGACTGGAGATCTCTTTGAGAATATTAGAGATGCCAAGGGAAGATTTCATGCAAAGATGGGCTCAATAAAAGACAGAAATGGTATAGACCTAACAGAAGCAGTAGATATTAAGAAGAGATGCCAAGAATACACAGAAAAACTGTACAAAAAAGATCGTCATGAGCTGGATAACAAGGAAGGTGTGGTCACTAACCTACAGCCAGACATCCTACAGTGTGAAGTCAAGTGGGCCTTAGGAAGCATCACTAGGAACAAGGCTAGTAGAGGTGATGGAATTCCAGCTGAGCTACTTCAAATCCTCAAAGATGATGCTGTGAAAGTGCTGCACTCAATATGCCAGCAAATTTGGAAAACTCAGCAATGGCCAAGGGACTGGAAAAGGTCAGTTTTCATTCCAATCCCAAAGAAAGGCAATGGCAAAGAATGCTCAAGCTATTGCACAATTGCAGTCATCTCACACGCTAGTAAAATAATGCTCAAAATTCTCCAAGCCAGGCTTCAACAGTAAGTGGACCAAAAACTTCCAGATGTTCAAGCTGGATTTAGAAAAGGCAGAGGAATCCAAGATCATATTGCCTAAATCTGTTGCATCACAGAAAAAGCAACAGAATTCCAGAAAAACATCTACTTTGCTTCACTAACTATGCTAAAGCCTTTAACTGTGTGGATCACAACAAACTGGAAAATCACAGCAAACTGGAAGAGATGGAAAATACCAGACCACTTTATGTGCTTCCTGAGAAACCTGTGTGCAGGTCAAGAAGCAACAGTTAGAACTGGGCAGGGAACAACAGACTGTATCAAAACTGGGAAAAGAGTATGTCAAGGCTGTATATTGTCACCCTGCTTATTTAACTTATATTCAGAGTACATCATGCGAAATGCCAGGCTGGATGAAGCACAAGCTGGAATCAAGATTGCCGTAGACGAATAAGCTCAGATACGCAGATGACACCACCCTTATGGCAGAGACAGAAGAGCACTAAAGACCCTATTGATGAAGGTGAAAGAGGAGAGTGAAAAAGCTGGCTTAAAACTCAACATTCAAAAAAGGAAGATCATAGCATCTGGTCCTAACACTTAATGGCAAATAGATGGGGAAACAATGGAAACAGTGACAGACTTTATTCTCTTGGGCTCCAAAATCACTGGGGATGGTGACTGCAGCCATGACATTAAAAGACACTTGCTCTTTGGAAGAAAAGCTATGACAAACCTAGACAGCATATTAAAAGTAGAGACATTACTTTGACAAGAAAAGTCCTTCTAGTCAAAGCTATGGTTTTTCGAGTAGTCATGTACAGATGTGAGAGCTGGACCATATAGAAAACTGAGTATTGAAGACCTGATGCTTTTGAATTGTGGTGTTGGAGAAAACCCTTGAGTTCCTTGGACTGCAAGGAGATCAAACCAGTCAGTCACGAACTTCCATGGTGATTTCTAAAAGAAATCAACCCTGAATACTAATTGGAAGGACTGATGCTGAAGTTTAAGCTCCAATACTTTAGCCACCTGATTCAAAGAGCTGACTCACTGAAAAGACCCTGACGCTGGGAAAGACTGAAGGCAGGAGAAGGGGACAACAGAGGACGAGATGGTTGGATGGCATCACTGGCTCAACAGACATGAGTTTGAGCAAGCTCCGGGAGATGGTGAAGAACAGGAAAGCCAGGTGTGCTGCAGTCCACGGGGTCACAAAAGAGTCGGACATGACTGAGCAACTGGACAACACTGATGCATCTCTTATGTTCCTTTGTTTTAAACTTCTCAGCATCAGTTTGTTTGAAGTTTCTCCCTTTCAACAGCATATAACTGGGTATTAAAATTCAGTCTGAGAATGACAGAAAAGAGGATCTTTATTCATTTAGATAAGCAAAATATTTGGAGCTAATTCTGCCATCTTATACTTTTTAACACAATTTCTTGTTTTCCCTTTCCTGTCTTTTGATGGCTCAGACAGTAAAGAATTTGCCTGCAGGAGACCCAGGTTCAATCCCTCAGTCAGCAAGACACCGTGCAGAAGGGAATGGCAACCTACTCCAGTATTCTTGCCTGGAGAATTCCATGGACAGAGGAGCCTGGTGGTCTACAGTCCACGGGGTCTCAAAGAGTCAGACGTGACTGAGTGACTAACAAACACCTTTTGCTGGGTTTACGCAGTAAGCTTTGTTCATTCTTGCCATGTAGTGGTTAATAAATTGTACATCTTATTTTTCATCTTCTGCCAGTTATTCTGAAGTTTTTAAAACACAATAATTATCACCTGTATTTCTATCTATGTCTAGAATTCATTAGTATCTCTACCATTTCTTTAAGCAAGTCTAGGAGCTCTGCACGTGTTCACTTTTATTCCCCCAAACTTCTATTCTATAATCACAGATTGTGACTAATTTTAAAAATTAGTAACTATTTAGATTTAACCACTGTTTTGGTTTCTCTATTTACTCTTCATTCTCTTATTCACTTCTCATTTTGTTGAAGCATGTCCTTGAGTATAACTTTCAGAATGGATATAGTCAGCCATAAATATTCTAAGTACTTGCATTTCTAAAATGTCTTCATTTGGTCCCTCCCCCTCAAATGGCAGTTTCCTAGCAACCTTGGAGAATACTTCTTGGTCCCTCCCCCTCAAATGGCAGTTTACTAGCAACCTTGGAGAATACTTCTAACAGGCAGAGCTGCCAGAAACTAGTCTGTTGGGACTTTAATGTCTGCTGCTTTGTAGATGAGCTTTTCCGCTCTTAGGATGCTTTACAGACTTTTGAAAGTTCATCACAATGAATCTGGGTGAGTGCATTTCTTCATGTATCACATTCCCCATTTGGTGGGTCAATTCAATATAAAGAATTACTTCTTGGGACTTCGCTGGTGGTCCAGTGGTTAAAGACTCTGTGCTTCCAATGCACTGGCTGGATCTCTGGTAAGGGAACTAAGATGTTGCTTGCCACATGGCGTGGCCAAAATGAGTAAGTAAAATGAAGAGATGTTACTTAAAAAAAAAGAATTTTGTCTTCCTCTCTGTAAATTTTCCTTCTTTTTCTGTTTCTCCTGCAATAAATATTGCATAAATGGCAGACCACCAGTTTGATCTGAACTTTTCTCTTGTATTTTCCATCTCTTGTTTATTCGCTTGCATTGTGCTACCAAAGATTTACCTTTCACAATCAATTTGGCTTTCAGGTATGTCCATTTATTATATGGAATTATTTAGAATATTAGGAGGGTTATTATTGTTTTGCTTTTTGAGCATGCCTTTATCTTCCCAAAATTCTTTCTCATTTTATATTTGCTCCTTTCTTGTTTTTAGTAGCCACTTTTTTCAGGGTCACCGCCCTTACGGCAGAAAGCGAAGAACTAAGGAGCCTCTTGATGAAAGTGAAAGAGGGGAGTGAAAAACTAAGACCATGGCATCTGGGCCCATCACTTCATGGCAAATACATGGGGAAACAGTGGAAACAGTGAGAGACTTTATTTTGGGGGCTCCCAAATCACTGCAGATGGTGATTGCAGCCATGAAATTAAAAGACGCTTGCTCCCTGAAAGAAAAGTTTTGACCAACCTAGATAGCATATTAAAAAGCAGAGACATTACTTTGTCAACAAAGGTCCATCTAGTCAAGGCTATGGTTTTTCCAGTGGCCATGTACCGATGTGAGAGCTGGACTATAAAGAAAGCTGAGTGCTGAAGAATTGATGCTTTGAACTGTGGTGTTGGAGAAGACTCTTGAGAGTCCCTTGGACTGCAAGGAGATCCAACCAGTCCACTCTAAAGGAAATCAGTCCTGACTATTCATTGGAAGGACTGATGCTGAAGCTGAAACTCCAGTACTTTGGCCACCTGATACAAAGAACTGACTCATTGGAAAAGACCCTGATGCTGGGAAAGATTGAAGGTGGGAGGAGAAGGGGACGACAGAGGATGAGATGGCTGGATGGCATCACTGACATGATGGACGTGAGTTTGAGTAAGCTCCGGGAGTTGGTGATGGACAGGGAAGCCTGGCGTGCTGCAGTCCATGGGGCTGCAAAGAGTGGGACACGACTGAGTGACTAAACTGAACTGAACTTGTTCAGGAAAATTATTTCAGATGGAATACATCCTCAGATATACTAGTAAGTTCTTTTTTTCCATGTTCACATTTTTCTCAAAATTGTGAAGAGCATTAAAAAAAAGTATAGACTCCTAGTTCCACCCTGGTGGTGAGGTAGAAGCAAATAAATATTGTAGTTTGGTAAAATCTTTAAGTGATTCTGATAATAATCAGGTTTGAGGAAAAACTAGTTGGCTCTAGAAAATGGTTTAGTCACTGAGAGCCCACAGGTCAAACCTGGCCCATTATTTTTGTGCATAAAGTTTTACTGGAATGCAGACATCCCCATTCATTTACATGTTGTCTATCGTAGCTTTCACACTACAATGGCTACCCTGAATAGCTGGGACAGAAGCCATACGGCCTACAGAGTCTACAAGGATGATGATAAACGGAAAGAAGAGGAAAGGGAGGGGGAGGAGGAGATGGAAAAGAGGAAGGAAGAGGGGAAGGGGAGAGTTGAGGTGGGGAGGGGGAGGAAGGGGAACAGGCAGAGAAGGAGAGACGGAGGAGGGAGGAATACGAGAGGAGTCACAGAGGGAGACACAGGATGACTTCCTGAGTTTCTGCTGTGCACGCTCACTGGACAGAAACAATGTTTTAGGCCTTACAGCAAGCCAGCCAGGCAGGTATTCTTACCATATAAAGAAATGGGAAAAAACAGCAGCAAACAATGAAATGGAACTAGAGAGGCTGGTTAATGTTCCCTAATTCACACAGCAGGCAGATGGCAGAGGCAGCCACTGACCCCTAGCTTCTGTGATCCAAGGCCATGCTCGGGGGTTTGGGGATAGAATCCCTGGTTTACTTCTTGGCAGGGCCACTTGCCGCCTCTGTGATAGCTAACAAGGCACCGGTTCTACTAAGGATGGGATGGCATTAGGCTTTGAGGAGTCCACGGAGCCCAAAGCCAGCCAAGGAGCCTGGCACCTGGTTGTGCTTTATTGTTACACTAGGGGTACCAACATCTTAGCGGGTGAAACCCAAGGATGTTAGGGGCTACCAGGACAGGGAGGCCTGGCGTGCTGCAGTCCATGGGGTCACAAAGAGTTGGACACGACTGAGCGACTGAACTGATCTGAACTGCACCAGGTAAAAAAAGTCCCAGGGATAAGAGAAAGACATGAAAGTCATTTCTAAATCTGTGAAACAAGTATATGACAAAATTCAAGATCTTATTTACAAAAGGCATCAGCCAAACTATACATTTAAATCAATTACGTGGAAAAAAGATAGTCTTAAAAGACTCATCTTAGGTCAATGTGCTCAGATGCTCAGTTGTGTCCGACTCTTTGCGACCCCATGGACTGTCGCCCACCAGGCTCCTCTGTCCATGGGATTCTCCAGCCAAGAATACTGGAATGGGTTGCCACTTCCTCCTCAGGGGATCTTCAATCTTGACTCAGGGATTGAACCCAAGTCTCTTAGGTCTCCTGCACTGGCAGGTGGATTCTTTACCACTAATGCCAATATATATATTTAATATATATACAAAAGTAAATTCCAAGTAGATGAAATAAATAAATGTAGCAAGTATGCAGGTGCAAACACACACACACCATTCCCAAGAAATATTTATAAGCCCCAGGAGGCATTTCTCTACTTGAATTCACAATTGAGACACTGTTAGAATTCACTTAATGACATAAGGTCAGTTGAAAAAAAACAAAAATCACACATATAATACTCAATAAAAATATGCATTAGAATGTCTAACAAAATGAGCCTATTGTCTAAGTTGAGTATAATGAGAACATGAGAATGTACAACTTTTGACTAGGAAAAAACCCTAAAAGTACTTTCAAAGTGAATCTAGAATAAGAAATACAGAATCAATTTAAAAAACAACGTTATAAAACCAGTGATCTGAATTTGCTTTAATATGTAAGTCAAAGTCATGATTTTGTGTCAAAATAAAGCGATAGGAATTCCCCTTATCTAATCATTGAGAGAAATAACCAATTCTTACATTTTTCAGGTAATGTTTTACATTCCTGGTATCATGAAATACAAGTTTATAATTCACAGAGATTTTTATCTGATCTCTCTTAAAGTCCATTGTTTTTATGAAGAAGTTCAAATGCCTCTCTGCTACAAAGGACCCAAATTTCTTTGTCTCTGATGAAAGTGTAGATGTGTTTTAAGGTCATGCGTCAATGTTATGATTCTTTACCAGTGACTCATATGACATTCCCCTCCTGCCCCCCACACGCTACACTGTTCTTACGGTAAATCATAGCAGATTTTTTCCATAGAGTCAACACATGCAAACTGTGTTTTAGCCGGGCCTTGCCCCCTTTGAATCCTTAAAAGTGAATTTATAAGGGATTTCTCTGGTGGTCCAGTGGTTATGAATCCACTGTCCAATGCAGGGGACACGGGTTTGATCCCTGGTCTGGGAAGATCCATCGTGCTGCAGGGTAACTGGGGTAACTAAACCCCACGTGCCACAACTACTGGGCCTGAGAGAGTCAGCTACTGAGCCTGCATGCCCCAGAACCAGCGTTCTGCAACAGGAGTGGCCACTGCAACGAGAAGACGCAGACAGCAAACAGCCCGATCAGCAACGAACAAACCGCAGCCAAAAGTGAATAAACTGAAAAAAATGTTTTTAATTGAATTAATGAGTAGGCGACTCCGACTGGCGTCCTCTCAACAGTGCTATACAAAGTGGTCAGCCAACTTTCTGACACATCCACGATCTACGATGAAACAGAAGCCTCCCTGCCCTCACCAGAGTTTTGTCATTGGCATGATGCTGTCCCACACCTCCTTGCTCTCCATCTCTTCACTGATGTGGCACCCATCTTTAGAGACAGAAGTGAGGATCTGATTGTCCCACTGAACAGATGGGGACACTGAGGTCCATCAGCTAATGACCACCGCCCCCCCCAAGCCATCATATGTTAATGAATAAGCTGGCAATAAGGTTTCTGGAGTCCTCTGGGTGTGTGTTTCCCCTATTACACCATGCTGGGCTGTTAACATGTGTGTACTCATGCATGTTTCTTGAGATAGACTTTCTCTGACAAAAATACATTTGGGGTCATTTGTAGTTTCTTTCTCTAGTTGCTTTTGAATTTAAAGGTTATCATATATTCAGGTCCTATGTTAATGAGTAGCTTTCCCTTTGGGCTAAAACATCTTTTCTTCTTTAGCAACTTTGGTCATATGGAACTCAAATTTGTTAACTTGCCACATAAACAGCAACTCATTTAAAAATAAATTACGAATATTAAAGGGAAATAGAGAACATGGTAATATACTATATATGGAAATACATCAGCTGTAGAATAATGCATCTTAATGAAGGCTTCCCGTGTGAATAAACCATTATATTTACAAGCTTTCCATGGTTAATGACCCAGAACTGGTTAACGAAACCTACGTTTATAGCAAGGTCCTCCGTCAGCAAAAATATACATATTGATAATTGATGGTGCTGTAAAAACAGGACATAAGATGATGCTTCCTGGGTTTGTGAAGAAATAGGACTCTGTGGTCCATTAACTTAAAATGCTTATCTAATGTTTGATGGGCTTTGTCTTTAAAAATCCTTCTTCAAATCAGTAAGATAAAATGGACATTTGTCCAAATGACAATCTGGCCAGTTTATCAGCCTAGCAAATAAGTGACTTAATGCTGGCAACTTTCTTGAGCAGCTCGTGGTCCTGGGGGTTCTGCTTCTCTTTCATGCTCTGTAGTCACGGGGGGCAAGGACGGAGACGTGACGGGAAGAAGAGGGTCCACTGTCCACTCCAGCAAATGCCTGGCCTGCCAGTGCAGAGATTAATTAGTTTCAGTTGCCTCCTGGCCACAGCCTGAGAGGGCAGCATTAGGGAGCACTCAGAGCCACTCCATCAACCCATCGGCCACGCCACACGCTTCTGGCTCTAATTTGCTCCTGGAATGCCTCATGCTGCGGAGTAAACTGCTCTTCAGTTGGTCTGTTTTAGGATCGTGTGTATGCGTGTGTGTGCCTGTGTATGCGTGTTCCCCAGTTTACAAAAATAAGCCCCTTGTTTCAGCATTTCATTTCAGAGTAACACATCTACATTTATCTACCTGTGTTTATAGAAACAGACTTACTCAGAAAGACGAACCCAGCAAGAAGAAGTGGAGTGAAGGCTGTGTGGAGAGTCAGAGCTGATGGCTTTGTTTTGCCCTCTGCTTATACTTTGCCTGGCAAATCCCATGGACGGAGGAGCCTGGTGGGCTGCAGTCCATGGGGTCACTAAGAGTTGGACAGGACTGAGCGACTTCACTTTCACTTTTCAGTTTCATGTATTGGAGAAGGAAATGGCAACCCACTCCAGTGTTCTTGCCTGGAGAATCCCAGGGATGGGGGAGCCTGGTGGGCTGTCGTCTATGGGGTCGCACAGAGTCAGACACGACTGAAGCGACTTAGCAGCAGCAGCAGTAGCTTATACTTTAGTTATGGTTAATCTTTATTTTTGCTGTTGTTTTTCAGTCGCTCAGTCATGTATGACTTTGCGACCCCACGGACTGTAGCACACCAGGCTTCCCTGTCCTTCACTATCTTTCGGAATGTGCTCAAACTCGTGTCCATCGAGTCGGTGATGCCATCCAACTATCTCATCCTCCGTCATCCCCTTCTCCTCCTGCTTTCAATATTTCCCAGCATCAGGGTCTTTTCCAACAAGTCGGCTCTTTGCATCAGGTGGCCAAAGTATCAGAGCTTTGGTTTCAGCATCAATCCTTCCAATGGATATTCAGGACTGATCTCCTTTAGGATTGACTGGTTTGACCTCCATGCCACGATTTCAATGAGTGAAACACAATGAAAAATAAAGCAATTTCTACCCTGTTACATCTAATTTCTAAAACTTTTAGTAAAGTTTGATTAAGTGCAGTTGGGCTAGAACAGCACAGTTGAGCCTGTTAGCTGATTAGCATAGTGGTGGGAGCTTAACTGGTTACTTTTGTGTCCTATCATCTTTAAAAATGTTTAAAAATAAACATTTCAACAGCTCTTACAGTTTTTGAGATGCTATTTTGACTGGTTTGCAAATATTCATTAATTTATTTCTAACAATAAGTAAGCAGCCTAATATATGAATACCATTACTACCTTCATATTATATATGCAGAAACTGAGGTACAGAGAGGTCAAGGAACTTGTCCCGAGTCACACAGCCAGCAAGTGGCAGACTGTGGTTTGGCCTGAAGCGTGCACCTCTAGAGTCTCTGCTCTTAATCCTCTGTGCTCTGTTGTATCTCTTCACTGATGCATTTCTTCTGGCTTAAAATATTTTGTGTGAAAATGGCTTTTTATGGGTACCATGGATCATACTTTGAAAACCTGCACGTTTGTAATTTTAACAGACATTGCTGAGCTGCCTGGTGAGAGACTGCAGGGTTGATTTCCCACGCCCACCCCCCCGCCAGCAGTAAACAATGGCCTTTTATCCCAAACCTTGCCCACAATGGGATATTAACCATTTTGATCATGGCTAACTTAAACAGATAAAAATGGCAACGGAATAAACATTTTGAATCATGAATGATGTATTTAAACCCATGACGACCAGCCATTTCAAAAACTAACAGGGAACACTTCATGTGTCAGACACTGTTTCAAATGCTTTATGGGCACTAGTTCCTTTAACTCACATCCAGGAGCTTGGTGCCAGCACTGTCTGCACTTTGCACAGGTGGAAACTTAGGCCCCAAGAAGTCAAGTCGCCTCCCCAGGTCACACGGGAGTAAATGGTGGAAACAGAACCTGAACCGGGGTAGGCTGGCCTTCCCTTCTCTTCTCCATTAGTGGACTCTGTAATGGGCCCAAATCTGAGATGAATAAAAGCAAATGTCCTGCCCTAGAAAACAGATAAAGACCCCTGGGATCAGGTGACAAAAGGGAGAGAATCCTCTACCTCATTGAGTTTCTGATGTCCTGGGGGCCTGCGGCAAGAATAAAGCAGAGTAAGAATAACAACAAATAGTTTCAAGAAATAAACCCATGCACGTATGGCCAGTTAATCTACAACAAAGAAGGCACAAATATGCAATGGAGAAAAGAAAGTCTACAACAGACGCTGGTAGGAATACTGGACAGCCACATGCAAAAGAGTGAAACTGGACCCCCGTCTCACTCCACATGCAAGAATAAAGAAAACATGGATTGTTGCTGTTGTTTAGTTGCTAAGACTCGTCTGACTCTTTCGTGACCCCATGAACTAGAGCCCACCAGGCTCCTCTGTCCGTGGGATTTCCCAGGCAAAAATACTGGTTAAAGTAAAGTGTTAGTTGCGCAGTTGTGCCTGACTCTTTTTGACCCCATGGACTGCAGCCCACCAGGCTCCTCTGTCCTTGAGATTTTCCAGGCAAGGATACTGAAGTAGGTTGCCATTTCCTTCTCCAGGGGATCTTCCCAACCCAGGGATCGAACCCAGGTCGCCGGCATTGCAGGCAGATTCTTTACCAGCTGAGTCACAGGGGAAGCCCAAGAATACTGGAGTGGGTAGCCTTCTCTAGGAGATCTTTCCAACCCGAGAATCAAACTAGGATCTCCTGCACTGCAGGCAGATTCCTTACCAGCTGAGCTACAAGGGAAGGAGTGGGTTACTATTTCCTTCTCCAGGGGATCTTCCCAATCCAAGGACTGAACCTGAGTCTCCTGCATTGGCAGGCAGATTCTTTACCACTGAGGCACCAGGAAAGCCCCAAGAATAGATTAGAGACTTCAATGTAAGGCCTGAAACTATAAAATTCCTAGAAGAAAACATAGGCGATTAACTCTTTAACATCAGTCTGAACAATATTATTTTGGACTTCTCTCTGCACTGAAGAATTGATGCTATTAAACTGTGGTGCTGGAGAAGACTCTTGAGAGTCCCCTGAACAGCAAGGAGGTCCAACCAGTCAGTCCTAAAGACAATCAACCCTGAATATTCATTGGAAGGACTGATGCTGAAGCTGAAGCTCCAATACTTTGACCACCTGATTCGAAGAGCCAACTCACTGGAAAAGACCCTGAAGCTGGGAAAGATTGAGGGTAAGAGGAGAAGGAGGTGACAGAGGATGAGATGATTGGTAGGCAACACTGACTCAATGGACATGAGTTTCAGCAAACTCCAGGAGATAGTGAAGAATAGGGAAACCGGGCATGCTGCAGTTCATGGGGCTGCGAAGAGCTGGACACGACGTAGTGACTGAACAACAACTGTAAGTAAAGGCAACAAAAGCAAAATAAACAATGGAACCACATGCTTTTGCACAGTAAAGGAAATGATTAACAAAACTAAAGGGCTACCTACTGAATGGGAGATAGTATCTGCAAATTATATACCTGATAAAGGGTTAATATCCAAATTATATAAAGAACTTGTCCAATCTAATGGCAAAGAACAAACAGCCTGATTGAAAAAAATGAGCAGATGACAAGAGGCATTTTTCCCAAGAAGACATACAGATGGCCAACAGAGACACATAAAAACATGCTCAACATCACTAATTGTCAGGGAAATCAAAATCAAAACCACAATGAGGTATCTCCTCAGACCTGACTGGTGATTAAAAAGACAAAAAAATAATACATATTAGTGAGGATGTGGAGAAATGGGAATCCCAGTACAATGCTGGAATGTAAATTGGTGCAGCCTCTATGAAAAAGTGGGCAGATTTCTCAAAAAATTAAAAACAGAACCACTGTACAATCCAGCAATCTCATTTTGGGTACTGATCTGAAGAAAACAAAAACATTCAAAAAGATATATGTTCACTGAAGCATTATTTATAATAGCTGACATACAGAAGCAACCTAAGTGTCCACGCAATAGATAAACAAATCCAGATGATGAATATATACAACATACATGCACAGTGGAATATTACTCAGCCATCGCAGAGAGTCGGACACGACTGAGCGACTGAACTGAACTGAACTGAACTGATACACAAGAATGAAGTCTTGCAGTTTGTGGCAACAGGAAGGGACCTGGAGGGCAATATGCTAAGTGAAATAAGTTAGACAAAGAAAGACAAATAGCATATGATTTCATTTACATGTAGAACCTAAAAATCAAAACATATGAACATCAAAACAGAAACAGACTCCTCGTTAACAGAGGACAAAGTGGCCGTGGCCAGAGGGAAGAGGGATGGGGGTGAGAGAAATGGGCAAAAGGGACAAAGAGATACAAACTTCCAGTTATAAAACACTAAGTCACAGGACTGAAATGTAAGGCCTAGGGAGTATAGTCAATTATACTGTAAAATCTTTGTGGGGCGACCATTTCTAAATGTGTGTAAATGTGAAATCACTATGATGCACACCTGAAAGTAATACAATCCTCGTGTCAATTACACTTCAGTAAAAAAAAAGGAAAAAAACTAAAGTTACCAGACTGTAAAGTTCTATTTAACAGAAAATGGTGACTTTTTTTCCCCCAAAGCCTCCTGAGCTGGACTTCTAAGTCACAAGGTTATTCAGAGCATCCTCCCCACGCTCATCCCCCTGCTCAATCTGACAGCCTTCCATGCACGCCTCTATCAGCATCACTGCTTTCCCTGCTTTGCAAATATCATCTTGGAATAACACACACAGTACATGGTGGGCGATACCCACTGCCCCAGGGATCTCCTGAATTCTCCCTCTGCAGCTGCCTTAAGACTGGGACCCTGCGGGCTTTCCAACGGCACTGCTTTTCTAGATCATACTCTTAACAGACTAATTTCAAGTTCATAAATCTGAATAAGACATGCTGGGACCTGGGAGCCTTTGCTGCAGCGCTTGCACCTGGACAAGTCTCCTCCAGCAACAAAACACAAAGCAACGAAAAGGGACTAAAAATAACTGTGCATGTACAGTTGTGGCCAATTACAGACAGCAAGATACAGAAAGACCAGACCCCCAACTGCCACTCTGAGGTGGTTGTTCAGTCGCTAAATCCTGTCTGACTCTTTCTGCAACCCCATGGACAGAAGCACACCAGGCTCCTCTGTACATGGAATCCTCCAGGCAAGAACACTGGAGTGGCCATTGCCTTCTCCATTTCCATTCCCAACCCAGGGATCGAACCTATGTCTCCTGAACTGATACACAATGAAGAAACGGGATTCCCATTTCTCCATATCCTCACTATCCCCTTTACCACTGTGATGTTGGAGAAGACTCTTGAGAGTCCCATGGACTACAACGAGATCAAACCAGTCAATCCTAAAGGAGATCAGTCCTGAATATTCGTTGGAAGGACTGATGCTGAAGCTCCAATACTTTGGCCACCTGATGTGAACAAGTGATTGATTCACTGGAAAAGGCCCTGATGCTGGGAGAGACTGAAGGCAGGAGGAGAAAGGGATGACAGAGGATGAGATGGTTGGATGGCATCACAGACTCGATGGACATGAGTTTGAGCAAGCTCCAGAAGTTACTGATAGACAGGGAAGCCTGGTGTGCTGCGTCCATGGGGTCACAAAGAGTAGGGCACAACTGAACTGAACTGAACACCTGGGAGGCCTGATACTCGGAAGAGATGAGAGAGAGCAAAAGCAAGGTTCTGGGGGCATGTTTCCTGAACACACAACCATCTTAGGGGTTGGCAAACCACCTAGGCCACCCCTCCAGCCCGATCCCTGGACACACCCCTACCCTCATCCTGTATAAGGAACCAGCTCACACCCCCTACCCCCACCCTGGGAGTGAGCAAGGGAACCTGTTCCTTGTGTTTGCTCCCCTTGCTGCATCAGGGCCCCGAAAAAGCCTTGCCTGAACTTCTCCTCCTACCTTATCAATTTCTATCGATTAAGAAGGCCAAGAACTCAGATCTGTAACATGAACAGCACAAAGCAAGGGCCAAAAAAGTTTCTATTTTGAAATCAGTGGCATGTGTATGTTGTTAGGCAATGACTTATTTTGAAATATTTTGTGTTTTGTTACATAGAAAAGTCATCACGGGTCCTGACAGTCACCCTTGGCACAAAATCATTCTGTCATTATAACAGTATGAGGTAATTCTCCAAGATGATAAACATCAGCCACCATTTCTTGAAGGCAACCTGTCCAAGCTCCAGGCTGGGTCTGGAAGCCCTTCTAACAGCTCTGGGAAATAGGTGGCACCATCCTTTTTCTAGAGAAGGAGAAACAGAGCCTCGGACAGCAGGTGAGTGTGTGACTCAGTGTCTCCACTCCCGGCCCACATGGCCGAGGGCCCATCAAGATGCCCGTCTCTTCATCCGTCTGGCTGAGCAACCCTTCAAAGCCTGCAGAGACATGCATCCATTCCTAAGATGCTGCTGCCCCCAGACACTGGGGAAACCTTTAAAAACGAAAACAAAACCGAGTGCTGCATAGTCTTTGTATGGATGTGAGCGCTGGGCCATGAAGAAGGCTGAGCGCTGAGGAACTGACGCTTTTGAACTGTGGTGTGGAGGAGACTCTTGAGAGACCCTTGGACTGCAAGGAGATCCAGCCAATCAGTGCTAAAGGAAATCAACCCTGAATATTCACTGGAAGGACTGATGCTGAAGCTCCAATACTTTGACCACCTGATGCGAATAGCTGACTCACTGGAAAAGACCCTGATGCTGGGATGATCGCGGTAGGAGAAGGGGACGACAGAGGATGAGATGGTTGGACAGCATCGCCGACTCGACGGGCATGAGTTTCAGTAAACTCTGGGAGAGAGTAGAGGACAGGGAAGCCTGGTGTGCTGCAGTCCGTGGGGTTGCAAAGAGTTGGATGTGACTTAGCAACTGAACAACAACAAAACAAAGCAAAACAAACCCCCATTTATCAGAGTAAATCTGTTTTTTGGTACATTTACATCTAGAAAACAACCAAAGGTCATTTGGAGCCAAATATGATGAATATGGCACAGAACCAAGCTGGATACTGTGGTTTGGGGTTGAAATCCAAATGAGATCGTAAAGACCATTTCATTTTGGTTCTCGGTTCATTTTGGCTCTGACAGCAGTTCCCAAAGAGGAGCCTGGAAGTTCTGAGGACAGGGGACCAAGGGGAGCCCCTGGAGAGAGCTGCCTTTCCGGAGCTTTCACTGGGCGCCCAAACTCCTACCTGGGGATTTGTTAATAAGAAAGAAGTTCAATTTATTGACCAAAAAATCATCTATAATGTAGCTTGTTTCATGTTAGAATTTGAAAATGAGCACGGTTTTATGGTGTTTTGAGGATTTAGCTGATGTATTCCGAGGCGTCAGTTCCTCCTCTATAATAAGTGTCCCCTAGTGTTCTTTATTATAATGCAAACAGTGATAGCTTCAGGGTAACATAAAATACGCTATGGTCATGGCAGTAGGACACATTATTTCAAAGGGATCCACAGAAGAAAATGTATTACATTCATTAAGCTTCCTCCTTGATGCACTCCATTGGCTCTGCCAATTAAAATAACTGCACATGAATTTTTAGAGTGCTATTTATTTTCCTTTGTAGATTTTAGAATATAAATATTTAAAATGGCAATATCAAAAAATAATTTATATGGCAATGGTAAAGGCAACATTTGGTCAGGAACTAAGGACATAATGATGTCTTTTGCTCTAATTCTGGATTCAGTTACTAAATAGTCACCCCTGGAAATATGCCAGGCTTCCCACAAAGATATAAACACTGTTTTAATCAGAGAAGGCAACAGTTTATATATTGACATAACAAAATAAAATAATGGAAAAATGAAATTTTAAAATGAGTAGACACTATCTTAATTAGTGATATAGTAGAAAATAGACTTAATTGAAAACATTCCTAGGATTTGGGGTAATGGATTTTTATGGTTATCAGCCAGCCAACAGAAGATACCATTCTTTTAAAAATTGGATCCATACATTTCTCAATGGTGTACAATTTCATAGAACACGTAATACCAAGAGAAGACATGCTTGGAGAAAAAGAAAACTGGAGAAAGTCACATTTAATACAAAACAGACAAGCTGTCCTGTTTCCACTGCTGAATCGCTGAAAAATTAAAACAGACTTATTTTATTTAAGCTGAGCAAATATAAACGGCAAAGTAAAACAGAAAAATTACAATAAAAAACAAGCAATTCTATCTTTATTTGGTATCAGTGTAAGCCATTAAGACTTTACCATGGAAAAATAGCATTTGACCATTCTCTAAGTTTCTGGTGTACTACACGTAGGTTTTTAGTAAATGTCGGCTGAATTAAATTAAATGGAAATGGTTATGTCAAAACTGCTTCTTATATAAAATTTCATGTTAAATTTAGATTATCTTAGATTGGATCTTCTGACTGCTAGCTTAATTTTTGAAGTAGAAAATTGGAGATAACCACTGTTTTTATCAGTACATCTCTTCTCTGTATTTCTCTAATGAGTGGAACAGAGAAATAATTTTATATCATTACCTGTCCACCTATGTATATATATCAAACAATTCAGAGATCTGAAAAGAAAAATTTGATAATACTCTATGGCCATTTGTTTTTATTTTTAAATATGTGTCTTTTCCCAGTTAACGCAGTAAAATTTAAACAGTTTGGAAAACACAATTAAAACAAAAAACTTCCAAAGTCCTGACATTTAGAAGGAGCATGATTTAAACTTTCTTTTGTGTGCATAGATATATGTACATATTTAGTCTAACTCATATTATATGTGTAATTCTAAATCTTGTATTTTCACTCTGAGCATTTTCACATCAAAAAAAAGTCATAAACATTTTGTCAATGGTGGCCTATCATTACTTTAATGCAAGTCCACCATAAATCATTTAACTCCATCCCTACTCGAGAATGCTAGGATTATTTCCAATTTTTCATTAATAAAAACAACATTGTAGGAAATGTCTATGCACATAAACCTTTATTTCTGATGATTTACTTAAGACAGAAATAGAACTGGAGGGAAGGATATATTTTCATGATTGTGTTGCCTCTTTCAGAAAAGCTGAATCAGTTTAACTCACCATATATGAGAATAAACATCTCATCACACTCTTATCAGTAATTGTAACTTGATTTTACATTTAAGTCTTTAATCCATTTTGAGCTTATTTTTGTGTATGGTGTTAGTATGTGCCAGCTCAGTTGCTTCAGTTGTGTCTGACTCTCTGCAACCCCATGGACTGTAGCCCACCAGGCTCCTCCGTCCAAAGGATTCTCCAGGCACGAATACTGGAGCGGGTTGCCATTTCCTTCTTTAGGAGATCTTCCTAATCCAAAGATTGAACCCACGTCTTGTGTGTCTCCTGCACTGGTGAAGGTGAAAGTGAAGTCACTCAGTCGTGTCCAACTCTTTGCAACCCCATGGACACCAGGCTCCTCCGTCCATGGGATTTTCTAGGCAAGGGTACTGGAGTGGGTTGCCATTTCCTTCTCCAGGGAACTTCCCGACCCAGGGATCAAACCCAGGTCTCCCACACTGAATGTTCTAACTTCATTCTTTACATGTAGCTGTCCAGTTTTTTCAGCACCACTTATTGAAGAGGCTGTCTTTTCTCCATTTATACTCTTGCCTCTTTGCCATAGATTAATTGACCATGGTCAAATAATGGGTTTATTTCTGGGCTTTCTATCCTGTTCTGTTGATTTATGTGTCTTTTTTTGTGCCAGTACCATACTGTTTTGATTATAGTAGCTTTGTAGTATAGTCTGAAATCAGGAAGTCTGATTCCTCTAGCTCTGTTTTTCCTTCTCAAGATTGGTTTGGTTATTTGAGGTCTTTTGTGATTCCATACAAATTAAAAAAAAAAACTTTTGTCCTAGTTCTATGAAAAATGCCATTGGTAATTTGACAGGGATTACACTGAATCTGAGGAGGGCATGGCAACCCGCTCTAGTATTCTTGCCTGGAGAATCTCCTGGACTGAGGAGCCTGGCGGACTGTAGTCCATAGGGCTGCAAAGAGTCAGACTGGACTGAGGCAACTGAGTGTGCGGCATGCACACCAGGTCTATAAATCGCCTTGTGTAGCGTGGTCGTTGGAGAAGGAAAGGGCAACCCACCCCAGTGGTCTTGCCTGGAGAATCCCATGGACAGAGGAGCCTGGTGGGCTACAGTCCACAGGGTCACACGAGTCAGACACAACTCAGCAACTAGAGAGTGAGAGAGAGAGAGAGAGAGTATGGTCGTTTAACAATATTAACTCTTCTAATATAATTATAACTTGAAAAAACTTCCCTCCCCAAAAAGACTGGTAAAACTCGCCTCTGTTACCAGTGCTAAGCTATACATGTTTCACGGTTCAATACGTATATCCCTGAAATTAGGGATATACGTATTACAAAAAAGGAGGTGTTTTGATTTATTTGCCCAAACATTTTCTTTCACTTTCCATCATGATGTATCCTATAATGAATGAAATCTTAGATTCAATGAAATACAGTGTCTCATTAAATTTTTAACTTGTAGTTTTTTTGACATGTATTAACATGTGAATAGTCATGATTCATATAAAACCATTTCAGTATACATTTCAATGTCTCAGTGAGCTAAAAAAAATTTTTTTAACTGTGGTGAAAAACATGTAACATAAAATGTATTACCTTTACCATCTGTAAGTAAACCATTCAGTAGTGTTGAGTATATTCATGTTGCTGTGCAATAGATTTGGAGAGATTTTTTTATTTTCCAAACTGAAAATTTCTACCCATTGAACAACTGCTAGCTTCCCTCCACCATGCCCTGGCATCCACCCTTCTAGTTCCCGTTTCTACAGGTTTGACAACTTTAGATCCCCTATAAAGATGGAAGCGTGCGGGATTTGTCTTTTTGTGACTGGCCTGTCTCACTCAGCGTAACACCCTCCAAGCTCATCCTTGTCGTAGCATGTGTCAAGATTTCCCTCTTTCCATGGCTGAATAATATTCCACCCAGCACTGTCTTAAAATCATAAAGATCTGTAACAGCTGGCAGTGACTCACCAGTTTGATGCTCACAGTGCCCCACCAACCAAGAAACGGAAGAGGAGCTGCGATCCCAGGGGCCCTCAATCCCCCACAGAAATGTTGACTCGTTTTTGAAAATCAAAGATGAAAGGGAAATCAAGAATGCAGGTGATCAAATCAGGGTACTTCTCGAATCACATATGCCCCTCTGGGATGAGTCACCATATTCTTTGAGACAGTAAAGGTTGGCCACCACAACTGAGACTCTGCACACAGGTGCGGTGGGCACATGCCCCTTCACCAGGGAAAGATGCTCTTCCAGGTGTTGGCACCACGGTGGTGAATCCCCTCCTCAAGCAAAATAACGCCTGTTTTCCATCCTGTGCTGACAACAGATGACGCACCCAATGTGCAGGTGGAGCAGTCAGGAGGAGGGGTCAGAGGAAAGCGTGTGTGCACGCTGAGTCATTTCAATCTGACTCTGTGCAATCCTATGAACTGTAGCCCACCAGGCTCCTCTGTCCATGGGATTCTCCAGGCAAGAATACTGGAGCAGGCTGACATTTCCTTCTCCCAGAGGAAAATGTATGCTATTCTAAAATGATTTATCACACCATCTGGCATTTAGAACAGATCAGGACAAAAGTGATCCAAGAGCAGAGAGTGGGTTCTGCGATCAACCAAAAATGAGACGGTTTAAATTTTCTTTAAACAGTCTAAATTTAAATATAAATTTACTTTATATTTAAAGTAAATGAAAAGACCTTATCAGCAACATTACTGTATATAGAAAAAGTAGCATTTGGTCCCACACTCGGGGCACTGCTCTAAGACCTTCATCACTTTGTCTTAAAAAACACAGAGTGGACCCTACAACTCCACGATTACCACTGGACTAGGGCAAAGCTTCCCTCATGGCTCAGTTGGTAAAGAATCCACCTCCAGTGCAGGAGACCCCAGTTCAATCCCAGGGTTGGGAAGATCTGCTGGAGAAGGGATAGGCTACCCACTCCAGTATTCTTGGGCTTCCCTTGTGGCTCAGCTGGTAAAGAATCCACCTGCAATGTGGGAGACCTGGGTTCGATCCCTGGGGTTGGGAAGATCCCCTGGAGACAGGAAAGGCTACCCACTCCAGTATTCTGGCCTGGAGAATCACATGGACCCCATAGTCCATGGGGTCGCAAAGAGTTCGACACGACTGAGAGACCTTCACTTTCACTATCAGGGCAAAGCTGATGCACACCACTTTCGTGATCCTCACATGGGGCTGTAAGCAGCTCACCCAGCTGCCATGTGGACAGTCCACGTGGCAAGGGGCTGGGGGTCACTTCCAGCTAACGACTAGGAAAAGACTGAGGCACTCAGCCTGGCAGCCCACCAGGAACTGAATCTGGCCCACAATCACACAAGCTTGGGCACTGTTTCTTCCCTGGTTGAACCTCAGGTGAGACACCATCCCCAGCCAATACCCAGATTGCCACCTATGAGCCCTGGAGCAAAGGACTCAGCCAAGCCCAGACCCCTGACCCACAGAGACTGAGGGAGCGGGGTTGTGCTGTTGAAGCTGCTAAATTTGTGGTAATAACTAAGGAATATACCCGTTCAACTCTTGATTCAGTAATCACCAGATCCCTTGGAGAAGGCAATGGCAACCCACTCCAGTATTCCTGCCTGGAGAATCCCCATAGACTGAGGAGCCTGGCAGGCTACAGTCCCTGGGGTCGCAAACAGTCAGACAGAGTGGACTTCCACTTCACTTCACTTCATGGAGATCACCCAGGAGAAGGCAGTTATACTGGGGCAAACCCATTCTCCCGGTCATGCATACTAAACAGATATTAACAGAGTGGAGGCCACAGCTGATACTGGTGAGCAGCTCACAGCTTGTCCCCGCTTCAGAGCAGCCCACGTACTCCAACAGATGTCTAAACAGACACGACCCTGTGTCTCCAGAACCCCTCCCCTCCCCAGGGAGGCTTCTAGATAATACACGGGATTCCACTCTCTTAAGTCACCAGTCGTGTTTTTTGTTTTCCTTTCTTTTCTCAAATGCTCCTTAAGGAGGACACGAGTCTTACAGATTCTACGGTCTTTAAGAGAACCAGACGCTGATCTTGTCTATAAGAAAACTTACCATACCCAGAAATATCATCTCCTTTTCTCTCTCTCTTTCAGTTCTCTTGCACTGATGGAAACCTCGCCAAACCTAAAGACAAAGAAACGCTTGCTTAATACATAAAGATAAATCAAACACAGTCATACCATCTCTCCCACATAACCTGCACTTGCCAGAAGATGCAACGATGATGTACTCAGGGTTGCACACGAGTCTGTGTTGATGGAGTGCTTTTCCTTCTGTGATCACAGTGACATTTTTAAAGAGAGTGAAACACAGAAGTGGCCTATGCCACTGTCCACTGTCTGAGGACCCAACTGTGGACCCTGATGAAGAACCTTGTCCCAATATCCCCTATTAAACAAGGAGGACGAAGGCAGTTCTGTCCACCCAGGGACAAAAGAGGAGCCACCCTCATCCAAGACCCTGGTAGCAACTGCAGAGTGTACTGCTGACCCAGTGACAGCCTCACGCCTGTTAGGATGGATGTTATCGAAAAGACCAGAGATAACAAGTGTCAGAGAGGATGTGAAGATAAGGGAAGCTTCCAGTACGGTTGGTGGGCATGGAACTGGGTACAGCTGCTATGGAAAGCAGTAAGCAGAGTGCTCAAAAAATTAAAAATAGAACTACTGTGTGCTCCGGAAATTCCACTCCTGGGTATTTGTCGGAAAAAAAGGAAAGCACTAACTTGAAAAGATACATGCACACCAGTGTTCACCGCAGCACCATTCCCAACAGCCAAGACACGGAGAGAGCTCGTCTGTTGATGGACGAGCATATAAAGAAACCCTGGTATATACACACAAGGAAGTATGATTCAGCCACAAAGAGAAGGAAGTTCTCATCTGCGACAACATGGATGAATTTTAAGGGCATGATGCTAAGAGAAATAAGTCGTAAGAAGACAAGCAATTTATGGGTTCACTTACACGTGAAATCCAAAAATACCGAGTGCATAGAAACAGAGTAGCTTTCGTGGCTGCCAGGGGTTGGGCAGGTGAGGGAGACAGGTGAAGGTGGTCAAGGGGCCAATTACACCGTGAATGCGTTCTGGGGATGCGGAGCGTACTGCGTGGTGGCTGCAGTGACCAGCGCTGTATCTCACACCTGCAAGCTGCTAGGGGAGCAGACCTTACACGCTCTCAGTATAAGGAAAACGGCATTCACGCGAGGTGACGCGTGTGTTAAGTGTGACCGATTACTGTGGTCACCGTAATGAAATGCACATATACATCTAACCATGATGTCATACATCGCAAAGTCACGTAGGGTGACATGTCAATTATATCCCCATAAATCTGGAGAACATAAAGAAATAGCCTATAGTTCTTTTTCTTTTTATGGTGAGATTCCTCTACCTGTATTTCTTCAAGAGAAACGCCTTGATTGCAGGACTGGGGCTAAATCTGAGGGTGGTACTTCATGGTTTTACAAGATTTCCACTGTAACGTGGAGAAATATTACAGAGTAGCATCCAAGAACTGTTCAAGTCAAGCCTTGAACTCAGATGTGTATCCCATATCCCATATCCCAGAAGTTTCAAATCCCACAGAGAACAGACATTCAGCTGCCAAGTGGGGCTGGAAAAAAAATGGAGTGGAAGCTGGTGGGAGATGCAGCTATTACTATTATTACTTTTTACTGCCTTTAGAAAATTTTAATTGGAGGATAATTGATTTACAATGTTGTGCTGGTTTCAACAATGTCCATCAGCCATATGCATCCATGTATCCCGTTTCTCTGGCCCTCCCTCCCACATCCCACCCTACTAGGTCATCACAGAGCACTGGGCTGAGCTCCCTTGTGTTATAGAGCAACTTCCTACAATTTCACACATAGGATTGTATACATGGGAGAAGGCAATGGCACCCCACTCCAGCACTCTGGCCTGGGAAACCCCACAGACAGAGGAGCCTGGCGGGCTGCAGTCCACGGGGCCACACAGAGTCGGACACGACTGAGCGACTGAACAAGTGTGCACAGGTCAGCACCACACTCTCAAGTCGCCCCGCCCTCTCCCTCCCCACTGTGTCCCCAAGCCCACTCTCTCTGTCTGCGTCTCTACTCCTGCTCTGCAAACAGGGTCATCAGCACCCCTGTCATATATAGGATGGGTAACAACAAGCTCCTACTATAGAGCATAGGAAAGCTATTCTCTATCCTCTGATAAACCATAATGGAAAATACGAAAAAGTACACACACATATGCATACAAACACGCACACAACTGAATCACTTTGCTGTACAGTAAAAACTAACAAAACATTGTAAATCAACTATATTTCAATAAAATAAATTTAAAAAGACTTTATGTCCCCACAGAAACTTGAAAGAAAGTAGTCTTTTTCCGCCTCTCCTCAGCCCCCTCCCAACTCCCATTCAAACACAACTGGGGACAAGAGCTCCGAGCTCCTGGTTCCCCTTTATGTCCTTATACTCGCTTTCTTGCCAATCTAATCCTACTTTGTATCGAGCTGCAGTTTTCTTCATTTTTCCATTAGCAACCTCAGTCACAATTTGAAAAAAGATAGGAGTATAAATCGAGGGGGTCATCTGACAAAGGCAAGGAAATTTCCAGGGCTCCTTCTGAAAGGAGCATCCATGTGTGGTCATCATCGGTGTTCCCTGGAGCTTCCCTGTGAATGGTGCACACTTCTCTAAGCTCCTAGGTGTTAACCCTGCTCCCTTCTATAATCAAGTCTGTGTGTAAATGTAGTTTTAAAAATTCAGTGAGGGCTTATACTGCAATACTGCCTCCGAAAGTTATAGATGATTTTTAAAAATACTTCAATAAAAGGTCCTGAGTTTCAGACCTATTTATAATGCAATATGAAAAAACATAACCAAGCGTGCTTAACAGTTTCCCCAGGATAAAACAGTCTTTTCTGGAATTTAGTCCAGTTCTACTAAAGGCTTCTCTAGTGGCTCAGACCATAAACAATTTGCCTGCAATGCAGGAGGCCTGGGTTTGATCTTCCCTGGGTGGGGAAGATCCGTCGGAGGAGGAAATAGCAACCCTCTCCAGTATCCTTGACTGGAGAATTCCATGGACAGAGAAGCCTGGTGGGCTACAGTCCCACCAGGTGGGCTGCAAAGAGTCGGACACGACCAAGTGACTAACACGATCACTCTTCTACTAGAGGTGGGGCTTGAGAATGTTGAGTTCTGGAGCTCCCCGCCCCGGTCTGCATCTCCACCTTGTCCCCCATGGTCACACCTTCTGGATTCTCAGTGCAGCGGCGCTCACATCTGCCACTTTATCGCCCAGTAACCTGGCTTGCTTGGCTCTGTATTCTTGCAGGTAGATCTGCTTCATGAACATGGCTCTCAGGCGCCCTTGCCGCGCCCTCTCAGCAATCTGGATCAATTTAACAGCCTCTTCTAGGGGTATAGGCTTTACTTGGTATTTCTGCAAAAACATTTAAGATAAATCAAGGTTTAAACACGCTCATGACCTTAACTGATTCCAGAAACATCACATGCTTACTTCTAACACCATCCTGCTAAGAGTCTCCAAACTACAGAGAGAACTGTAGCCATTCGATACGAATCTTTTTTTTTTCCATGCATACGCATATTTTGATAATATGTCATGTTCACGCTGTGAGCCTGTATGTAAGGACCTGTTAAGCCTTCCTCTACCATTCTGAACAAAACACTAATTAGCTCCACAATGTTTTAGGTTGGCAGCAGACTATACGAGGGATGCCAATGAAAACAGATCGAAATCAACCTGAAATGGCTACCAACATTCCATTAACTTCATAGCAGAAGTGTAGAAATTAAAAATATAGATCTACTATGAGAATTTAAAATGGGAAATACAGACGAAGGCAAATGGTGGCTTTAGGACTCAGAGGGAGAGGCAGAGGGTGGGATGATATGGGAGAATGGCATTCTATCATGTATACTATCATGTAAGAATTGAATCGCTAGTCTATGTCTGACGCAGGATACAGCATGCTTGGGGCTGGTGCATGGGGATGACCCACAGAGATGCTATGGGGAGGGAGGTGGGAGGGGGGTTCATGTTTGGGAACACATGTAAGAATTAAAGATTTTAAAATTAAAAAAAATAAAAAATAAAAAATAAATTGGAGATTAAAAAAATAAAATAAAATAAAATCAATTACAGAACCATGTAGCGAATGTGACTAATATCCGGACCATTTCAGGAGCATTTAACTTTGTAAGAGAAACCTCTCCCAGCACCTCCATATTTGTCCTTTAAAACATCTAACCATGGTGGGAACTGCTCAAGAATGCTGTCTTTGGAGATCTCACATGGGGGAAATTTGGGCAGAGTCAGGAGGGGCAGTGCAGCTTTTCGAGGACAGGGATGTGGGCAAGGCTGCTGCTGGTGCGGGGGGTGCGTCCAGGGCCCTGAGTGGGCTCAGGCCCGAGGCCCTCTGTCATCCCAGAAGGAACAGCGAAGCTGTGGACCTGGTCTGGCTTCACCCAAGCCTCCTGCCTGGACAGAGGCATAAGGGAGAGGCTGTTTGAATCCAAAAACCACTCAATCATGGGCTGAGTCCTTGCCCAGGCCTCAGGGGGCAGCAACGGCCACACGTGGGTCCAGGCAGGAGAGTGCAGCCCACGGGCAGGTGCTGTAGCTCATCCCCTGGGCTGCCGTTCCTCAGGACGGTCACTTTGTGTAACAGGGGCAGCAGTGGGGAATGCAGAGAAAGTGGCAAGAAACGGAGGGAAGGGCCATTTACTGAGGACCTATAGATGCCAGAAATGCTTTCCACATGCTTTCTCATCCAATTCACAAGGCAACAGCCAAGACAGGTATTACTGTGACCCAGGCTGGGGACTTCCCTGCTGGCCCAGCGGCTAAGACTCCACACTCCCAAAGCAGGGTCTGGGTCTGATTCCTGGTCAAGGAACTAAGATTCCAAGTGTAGCAACTAAAGATCACGAATGCTGCAACCAATACCCAATGCAGCCAAATATTCATCTGTAAAGGGCTTCCCTGGTGGCTCAGGTGCTAAAGAATCTGCCTGCAGTGTGGGAGACCCTCGTCTAATCCCTGGGTCAGGAAGATCCACTGGAGAAGGGAAGGGCAACCCACCCCAATACTGTTGCCTGGAAAATTCCATGGACAGAGGAGTCTGGTGAGTTATAGTTCACGGCATTGCAAAGAGTCAGACAGGGCTGAGAGACTAACACTTTCCCTTTTGTACACATATAAAAAGAAGACTGAGGCTGAAGAAAGTAAAGTAATTCATGCAGTTCCCATGGTCAGTAAGGGATTCACCCCCTTTGAAGTGAGACGGGTCACCCTCTTTCATGAAAGCACCCACGGCCCCTCAGCATGGAGGCACTAGAGCCTTCCAAGGAAGCTCTTTCACACAACTGCTCAGGGCTCGGTGTCCAGGGGCATCTTGCTGCTTCAAATTTGAAGGGAGCAGTTCTTTTCAATAATGCACTTTGGAAGTGAAGGTAAAGTGAATATTGCGTGCATGCAAAGTTGCTTCAGTTGTGTCTGACTCTTTGTGACTCCATGGATTGTAGCCTGCCAGGTTCCTCTGTCCATGGGATTCTCCAGGCAAGGATACTGGAGTGGGTTACCATTTCCTTCTCCAGGGAATCTTCCCGACCCAGGGTCAAACCTGCATCTCTTAAAGTCTCCTCCTGCGCTGGCAGACAGGTTCTTCACCACCAGTGCCGCCTGGGAAGCCCAAAATAAATATTGCTGTGCTGTGCTTAGTCCCTCAGTCGTGTCTGACTCTTCGTGACCGTGTAAACTGTAGCCCGCCAGGCTCCTCTGTCCATGGGCTTCTCCAAGCAAGAATACTGGAATGGGCTGCCACGCCCTCCTCCAGGGGATCTTCCCAACCCAGGGATCCAACCCAGGTCTCCCGCAATGCAAGCAGATTCTTTACCATTTGAGCCACTGGGGAAGCCCAAAATAAATATTATGCTCTTATAGATCAGGTGATGTATGTACAAACCCTTACGCGTAGAGCAGGTGCTCAGCAAACGCCATTCATTACTGTCTGTTTCCTTTCGATTGCACACTGCCATTCTGAAAATAATTCCAGCCCTTATGGGATACATGTGAGGGATTTGAGATGTCCACTCAACACAACAAAGATATCTGAACGTTAGTGGAGCCCATAAGAGTAAATACTCAGCATGACCAGTGCAGAAGTGGGCAGTTATTTATCAAAATTCTTCATATGGGGATGTCCCTGGTGGTCCAAAGGCTAAAACTCTGCACTCCTAATGAAGAGGGTCTAGGTTTGATCCCTGATCTGGAAACTAAGATCCCATATGACACACAGAAAAAAAAAAGAATAAAAAAATCCTTCTTGGGATATACATTGTAAGTATCTGCAAGAAATAAACAGCTTAAGGCAAGAGCAGGGGGGTCCGGTGAGACAATGACAGGCCCAGAAAAGTCACACAGACACCCAGGTGTTGCCCGGAGCCCCCATGTTCCACTGAGCACCCTTAGGTACCCCAGAAATGGGGCCTGGAAAACAGAGATGAACGGCTCGACCTAAGAAGGAGAGAGGAGCTGCTGAGGCTGAATGCTGAGTGAAGGAGAGGCAGAAACCTTTCTACTGCTGACCCTGCATGAGCCAAGATGGACGGGGAGAGGAGAAACGGCAGGAAGGAGGTCTTACTGTGACTGCGCCGCGTGCGACGTAATTGCCCTTCTCCGTCTTCTGCAGTGCGTGTCAACGCTCTGGGCCAAGGACTCCCAGGGGTGGGGATGCCTGGTCAAGGGGCGGGTTCTGTTCTAGTGATGTGGGAACTGGAGGCACAGACCCAGGAGCCCATGGTGAAGGGATGACTGGACGACCCCCAAGGCCAGATTCCCAGGAGTCCATCTGGAAGAAAGTCTGATGCAGAAGAGGGGCCAGATGTTTAGGGGAGGAGCAGTGGCTGGAGGGGTGGTCCTGAGTGAGGTGGGTCAGGCAAGGCGTCTGCAGGGACACTGTGTCACACCAGGCTCTGCAGGAAAAGGACCGCTTGACTGGCTGGCATGTATGGCCAGGGTATGAAGTCGCCCGTGCAAAAGGACAGGTGGCTCAGGGCTCGGTGTGTGTGCTCAGAGAGAGCAGTACTCGACCTAGGTCCCGCGGCGGGCCGATAGGGCACGCGCTGCTCCCTCCCCGCTGCCATCCCGGGGACACCTGGAATCTTCCTTAACACTGTGGCGCAGCACAGGCTGGCAACGCCCCCTGGGGCATACCCATCTGAAGGCCACGGGAGTCGTCTTCCCCTGTGCACTTAGGCTGCACCCACAGTCTCAGCATGGCTACTAACGATGCCCCTTCCACCCTGCACCATCCCTGGGTGGACGGTCCGCTGCTGCCTTAATGCCTTGGCCGGGAAGACCAGCCGGAGGGCGGAGGGCGGGAGGCGTTACTCTGGAGGCAGGGAGGGGCACTGGAAGGCATCAGGTTGTGATGACAGTGCCCTGCAGAAAGAGCTGCCCACCAGGAGGCTGCAGGGAAATAAATGCAGAATCCACGAGAAGGCAGAGAGATAAAGCCAAGACAGCTGCTGTAACAGGCAGAGGGTGCAGCTGCACACATACTGGGGGACAAAGGAGGAAAGCGGTTAGAGCTCCCACTGGGCTTTGCCTGGGGCTGTCCAGGGCGTCTATGGGTTTCCCCCCTTTTCCCAGAGAGAGTCTACTCCAGGTGATCTAAGTGCCACTCAACTTGAAGTTGCTTTTTAAGATTTATTTTTTTAGATGTGGACCGTTGTGAAGTCTTTATTGAGTATGTTATAACATTGCTAGTTCTTTTTTTTTGTTAAATCCTTTGGTTTTTTGGCCACGAGGCATGTGGAATCTTAGCTCCCCAACCAGGGATGGGACTTGCACCCCCTTAATTGGAAGGCAAAATCTCAACCACTGGACCCCCACAAAAGTCTCCCTCAGCTTGAAGTTATAGGAGGTCCATCAGCATTTTCAAAAAGTGTGGTTTACAGCTCCTAGTCACTCAGCACTTAACTATTTTTCATGAACATTCAGTGTCTGACCGCAGGCTGGGTGACTTTGAGATGAAACATGAGACTGAGTCGATCACCTACTCAATCTCAGAGCTTCTGATTCCACCAATACTGTGTTTTGATCTCTAAGTTCTTGGACAAGAGTGGTTACGACTGGTCAAAAACACAGCCAGAAGTTATGCAGTGTCTTACTGACTGAATAGCATGGGGGAAAGGCTGTTGCTCTCCTCGCATTGAGAACAGTCCCGTTTCTCCTACACTTCGGAGCGGCAGAAAAGGAGGGTTTACAGATTATGCAATGAAGTTTATTAAAATGATATACAAACCTTTGCAGATACACCTAATCCACTTTCTGCTAATATCTGAGAAAGGATTTTCTCTCTTCCTTTTATGACTTCCAACTTCTCCTTCAAAAAATACTTGGGTATGGGGATATCTAACTGTTGCTAGAGAGGAGAAGAAGAAACAAAAGAGCACTTCGGTCACAATTCCAGGACCCAAATCCACGTAAAACCCACAGTCAGGACCAGGGCATCAGAGACTCACTACCTCCTACCCTCACTTACAAGCTGAGGAAGCCAGTGGTGTGAAGACAGCTTGTCCCCATAAGGTAGACACAAATAAAGTCAAAGGGGGAAAGTATAACATATCTCACTCTGATCATTATTGCAAAATTCCAGTAATCCATATCAATTAGGCCTCAATGAACTAATGATAGCTTGAGGAATTTTCTTTAAAGAAATATAATCTTATCTGAGCCTACCTAAAATAATAATTTAAATTCAGATAGCAAAGAATTGAGCTATAGAGCTCTTCGAATTAAATCTAATAATTTAACATCAGCACATCGACCATTTGTGTGTAAATGGTTACAATTAAAAAAAATAATTTGGTTTTATTTTTACCTTAATTACCCCATTGCAAAAATCATTTACAAAATGAATTTGCTTTATTAGAAAACTTGTTTCTATACACTAGTTTAAGCTCCTGTTCTTCATTTGAGTGCAGGTATTTCAGACTGTTGCTGAGTCACTTAGTTGTGTCCAACTCTTTGCGATCCCAGGGACTGCAGCACACCAGGCTTCCCTGTCTTTCACCATCTCCCAGAGTTTGCTCAAAGTCATGTCCATTGAGCTGGTGACATCATCCAACTATCTCATCCTGTTAGTGGAGGTCAGATGAATGTTTCCCATTCCAAGGTCAATGATCAAAACTGTAGAAGTGTTACTAAAGGATCTGAGTCACCACTGACCCAAAGCAAAGAAGGAGCTGCATCTTCCTGGGAATTAGGAACCAGCAACCAAGGGGCTGCCCATCAAGAGGATGATGGGAGGCAAAGGCCAGAGAGAGCTGTCTTCTGGAAACAGAAGAAGTGGCATTGCTGTTGGAAACTGGGGGGATTATTTGTGAAAGGGTCCTACTCCATTCTTCCAACTGGCTCGGGCAGATACCGTGGTGACAAGTAAGACCACAACAACCCCAGTGTTCAGCAGACCCCAGGGCCGTGCAACGACTCATCTGAACCAACAGCTGAATGAACCCCATCCTTGTCCACGGCAGTAAAGTCTCATTGAAACTTTATGCTTCAACTTTCAACACAACATGCAATCAGTCAATATGCCTAGAGAGTCTGTAGATTATTGCTTACAGGCCTACATATCTTATTTACAACAAAAAGAAACTAATATGAAAAAAGAAAAACTTAAGTACTTACAGGCGCCAACTTTAGATCCTGTAAGATATCATCAAAGTAATGGAACTCAGTTAATTCCAGCTCAACCATCTCATTCTTCAGCTCCAGGATGCGACCCATCACTGCATCCAGGATTTTCCGGATCAGAATGCGTTTCTGCGGGTGGACTATCTGGTCATAGACATTCTCCAGGTTTCTGAAGATCTGCACGTATTTTATATAGAAGGTAGCTAACATCTGGAAGATGAACACTTGATTCCTCTGTGGTTCCATCATCTTCTGAGATTCTTTATCAAGCAAAGAATTGAGGGCTTCTTGGGTCTGATGCCACATCTTATTATACATTCTGAGGGAAGACAGAGTAGACAGTTCAGGAAGCAGAAATTACTTTGCAAGGCATAGATACTGGGCATCTGGTGCAACAAAAAGTAACATACCATAAATATGAGCTGAGAACACTGCATGTAGTTGCAATGTTCTTTAGACCACATATGTTCCGTTTTGTTGTGCATGTGAGTTTTGGATATGACTACAACTATTATTATCAAATAAATAGTTTAAAAAGCCTTTCACCTTTTGTGGAAGAAGGGGGCAGTGGAGGGGAGACCCTTCCATCTAACTCTCCCATTCCTCAGCCTCCTTGGCTGCACGCCTCCTCAGTTCATTCCAACTCGACCCATCACCGCATCCTGGAGCCCAAGAATGACATGGCTGAGTTGGAATTAACTGAGTTACCAACCAGTCTGGGAGGCTGGTTCCTCACCCTTGTCTGAGTCAGTGAGGGGTGCAGCCGGGGGTGCTGAGGAGTGAGAGGGTTAGATGGAAGGGTGTCCCCTCCATTGCCCCCTTGGCCACTCCCCACCCCCCACACCACAATCCCTTGCTGGTTTCCCAAGATTCAGCCCACACTTTTGCCACCTGGCCCCCTATTCGACCCCCACCCCCCACCCCCCCACTGTACCCCATCCCCCCATTCCCACTGAGCATGCCCTCCTATCCCTGCCAGGACTCTGATCAATACATTCATGGAAGAGACTTCTGTTTTCTTTCAGAATTTGGGCAATTTTTGGCTCTCATTTTATATCCAAGATCCAGTTCTGAAAAGCTAAGTGAAAGTTCACTGTTTCTGGGAAGGGACTTCTTATAACCAGCGGGCCTAACCGGGGGGCGAGGGGTGGGCAGGATCCTGGCTGTCTCCCTGGGAAGAGGGTAAAACCCACCAATGTCCATCTCTCTCCATAAGGTCTTCCCAGGAACGCACTGGCGAGGGCAGCTCCAAACACCCACCTGAGAAGCTCGTGGGTCCAGGGGGCTGCGGGCTCTCACGGCCTGTCCTGGGTCAGCCCAGACTCTCGTGCCCGCACCCACCTGTGTCCCGTGTCCCGCGTCCCGCCCTGGGTCCAGGTCACCT